>NC_057849.1:81190933-83690933 GCF_015237465.2 Chelonia mydas | reverse complement strand
CTGCTTCCCACAGCTCCTATTGGCCAGGAGCAGCAAACTGCGGCCACTGGGAGCTGTGGGCGGTCATGCAAATGTAAACCAACTGTCTGGTGGCCTGCCAATGGATTACTCTGATGGGCTGCATATGGCCCGCAGTCAGTAGATTGCCCACCACTGTATTAGATATTAAAGGATTGGCAACAGTGTGATTACTGGGTAAGATCTGAGTTATGTATTGACCTTGGTATCTGGCTAATCCTTTGGGATGAGAACAATCCTTTGATAAATTGGTTTTACATAACCACTCATCATTAAGTCTAGTGTCTGGGTGCTGAATTCAGGACGGGAATACCTAAGGAGGCTATATTTCTGACTTCTTGTTAGCCAGTGTGGTGAGACAGAAGTTTACTTTTGTTGATGGATTCATTTTATGGAAGAATAACCACCTGTTTTGGGGTGTGCCTGCCCTATTTCTCCGCAGCTTGTCCTGAATTTGGTATTCTCAGTTGTGACCCACTGAGGCAAGGTGACCAGGTGTCAGGAAGAGGAGGCAATTCATCAGCACAGGAGAAAGCCTATCCCAAATAAAAATTAGAAAATACTCTAATGCTGGCTTCATTCTCTGACTGACTCCTCCCTTCAGTTTCTTTCCCAAAGTCCACATGCCTGGAGAGGAAGGGAGAAGCCACATGTTTCCTAGTGTCCCAGAGAGTGGGGATCCCCTACACAGTTCTGGGTGATACTGAGCAGTGGGGTGGCCTCTACTGCAGCACTGCCCTCTTCCTCCTCAGTACTTCTCCGTCACTCATAGGATTCTGATGTACACCATCAACTGAGTTTACTGCCACTTGAGCTGCTGAATGACATTTGTTAATTTCTTTTCACTACCTCCCCATGTTACCATACTCACCTCCCTGATTTCTCTTTTGCTGCTCTCTTCTTGCCCACAAACCTGACTCTAGACCACCACTCACTTCCAGCTCCTGGCTCTTTTTTTGTACCGCTTCTAGTCTCTACTTCTTTACCTTTTTCTTGCACCTAACGCCTCATTCCCTTAGTAACTCCCTCACTCTCATCACCTCAAACAAACCTTAAGTAGTCTGTAAATAGACCCATGGCCTGAAGTGCTAGAGCGTAAGGAGCTCTCTACTCCCATATCTTTGTGAAGAGGAGTAAGAACAGCCAGTTAACTCTGAAGGTGTGCTCATAAGTCCATTGAGATACTTGTTTTCATAAAGGTTATTTGTAACCATTGAATTCAACTTTTCATTCTTTGCCTAATTTCTAATAGTTATACACATAAAAGCAAGCTAATTTTACTATGAAAGAACAATATGAGAAGCAATGCCATTAACTCCTGGGGTACTTTTGTTTTAATATAAAAATTCCAATCTTGCCTAATGGGTTCTGCATGGCCACAAATCTAGCTTGAAAACTGAATTTAAAATAGCAAGGCCTTAGTTCAAATATATGCTGACCACAAGCTTACTTTAAGAAGATTTTGCTTGTAATATTATTTAGGCCTTTACCCTTGAAGACTGGATAGATTTCAATTGCATTAAAACTTTTGTCATTAATATTTAACTGAGCAGGTTGACCAGTTCTCTTTAGCCTTTACAGAGTTGCTGGAAAACCAAAAGGTACAATTAGTTCTCAATTAAAACATAGCAGAAAGGTTGAGTTTCTTGTTAAAAATCTTCTGAACTTAGTTAATCAACTCTGGTCACCCAGAACGTTCGTTACAACTACTCATTTTCCTTTGGGACAAGTGCACACCATGCAATTAAGCACACATTTAATGTTTTTTTTATCTTCCCATGGGAGAGAAATTTTACAAACTGTAAGGGACTTTAGATGATAGAGAACCAATCTTCCATTTCACCCCCAGACAGAGAAGGGAAATGCCTCCCTCCCCACACAAATTTTAGGTGAAAGGAAACATATCTGAGGACCTGAGTGGAGGTGGGGACAGGGGGTGGGCTTGACTACTCCAGAGCCTTCCCTCTACTGAGAGCACATGTGGAGATTGTGACCGGGCAGGGAGAGGGATCAGGGGAAGTAGTATTTTTTTCTGCCTAGTGCTTTTCCCTACTGTCATCGGCTAACCCAGGGATTGGCAACCTTTGGCATGCGGCCCATCAGGGAAAGCCCCTGGTGGGCTGGGCCAGTTTGTTTACCGGCCACATCCACAGGTTCGGCCAATTGCGGCTCCCACTGGCTGCGGTTTGCTGTCCCATGCCAATGGGGGCTGCAGGAAGCAGCACGGGCCAAGGGATGTGCTGGCCGCCCTTCCTGTGGCCCCCATTGGCCTGGGATGGTGAACCATGGCCAGTGGGAGCTGCGATCAGCCAAACCCTACAGATGTGGCAGGTAAGCAAACTGGCCCAGCCTGCCAGGGGCTTTCCCTGATGGGCTGCGTGCCAAAGGTTGCCAATCCCTGGGCTAGACTGTGGTGGGGGGAAGGAGAGTTTAATGTCTCTTGTGCCCTCTCCTTCCCTTAGAGCCACCATTCTGCTGTGATTTCTGCCCTGTAATGGAGCTTTAGTTTTGTGATGAATGTGGGAGTACACAATGGTGGTTGTGTATCTGTACTACAAAATGGGTAGTATGTATAAGATTTCTGAAATTGGAAACATTCCCCCACACTCAAAATACCAATGATCACAAATCAGTAAGGCTCAGTGCATCTAACTGCCAAACAATGGAGCCACTATGACAGGAGCATTCTCCTTGATGGCCTGACTGGCCAGCTGGGAGAAAACAGCCTGAGACAAAAATAAGACTTCACACCTGGGCCCCATAACAAAAGCCATTGAGCAATATGGTAACTGTGGTCAGGCACACACAGGGAGGGTGGGACACTGGGAAAATTTAGTTCCCTTGACTGGTAGGAACAGACTGGGGAAAGAGAAGGGTGTCACTCTGCAGAAGGCAAAAGGAGACTAGGCTGATCAAGAATACCTTTTCCAGTTCTGGAAAACTATTTCTTTCCTGATCATCCAAGGACAGCAGGCTAACCAGCTGTGTCTTTTTCAGCTCACTATTCAGTTTCCTTTCTGTGCCCAAGTCCACATCTTTCTGGAATTGTTCATAACTCATTTTTCCTGTCTTTCTAGTCTTTTCCCCAAAAGAATATTGGAAAGTAAACAATTTTCCTCTCCCTTTTCCCATCTACAATACTTTTTTCCTGTTATTGTCAGTTGGAAATTCACCACTGTCACAATTCCACACCCTGCCAGAAAATGTCACAATTCCAGATCTGATTGCACCTCTGACCCCTTCTTGGTTTCTCTGAATATGCAACCTCAGGTGTCAGTCAGGCCTCATGTCCTTCCCTATCTGGGGGTGGAATTTCAGTTCTACCACTCTTAGACCAGGATCTGAGTGCAAACCTCATTTCTCTCAGCTGCTTATCATGGAGTTCTGACTAAACATCGTCAGGAGCCTGTGACCAGTGACATGCAGTGACAAAAGCCTTTGTTAAAACAAGCAGGTTTATTTAGCAAATGGAACAAAGTATTAGAGAAAGTGAGTTTGAAACAAACAGCCTAGAAGTATGTTTAGACATCTAATCCTATGCTTCACTACAAGCTAGGTTAGATGGTCTTCCCCCCCTCAGTTACAGGAAGAGCCAAGCTAATGTACCTTTATTTAGGAAGCCAAGAAGCTCTTGGGGCTCAGCCTGGTCTCTGCCCTTCAGTGTCTCCCCACCCCAGTCTGCCCCTCTACCCCCCAGAATGGAAACTTCCTTTCTTCAGATGGCCAGGACATCTAGCAGAATTCCTCCATGAGACCTGCTCCATTTTTGGCAGTTACACAAACAATTGAAAATGAATAGGTCTATCGAGCAAGGAAAGGATAACCTGCCTGCTCCCACCACCTCCCCTCCCAGAAGGATCTGGGGAGGCAGTTTTCTTTAATAAGAGTCCAAGAAACATGTATGAAAGTTTGTCTCATCACCATTTGGGTGCTGTTCTGGGGGTGAAGGATCCCAAAAATAAATAAATGGATTTCTGCAATCACTAACAGAGTCCCAGAAATCTGTCCTAGAACATAGCTCTTATCTCAGACGTGGGTGGAATTCATTCACAGAATCTTATCCGCTTGCAGATGCCAAGGTTATCTTCCTTGTAGCTTCTTAGAGCTAGTCCCCTTCCTCATAGGAGAGCTGAAGTATGGGAATCAATTAAGGTTCATACCCTGTGGCAGGTGTCTCTGGTTGGCTCCTTTAGCAAGCCAGCTCCTGGCTTCGAGTTTGCAGGGCAGCTCTTTCCTTTGACATAACTGGTGTTATGTATGTAGGGGAGAGTCTGTATCCAGCTAGGGGAACCAGTCTAGGACATGACAAGATTTCTGTATGTGGACTTAAACATAAGATTCTTGTATGTAATGGGCACTGATGTGGATAGGATGCTGGACTAGATGGACTAATGCTGGATCTAGTCCACTATTCCTATGCCATGTTCCTTGGGTGAGTGCTGATTCCCTAACTTACAAAAATAAATCAGTAAAAACTATGATAAAGCACTTTTTCCTACTAAGAATTGTGTGGGTGGACTTGTAAGAATACTGAGTGATGAAATATACAACCAAAGAAGCAAAACAGAAGTATTAAAATGTCAGAACAAACTCTTGTTAGGCATACTGACTGCATGACATACAAATAAAAAGGCCTTTAGTAGGACGGAATTAAGTCAGGACTCTTGGTACCAATTCCTACTTTGCTGACAACATCCTATGTTATCTTAGTCAAGTTACTTAACCTAAAACCTACTGTCCATCTGAGTTTACTTAACTATAAGCCCCATCCCTTGATATTCTGACACGATCATGGTGCAAGTGCTTATCTTGCTGTTTCCTTTGCTTTCTGGTGGCTTCTCTATATCTGTTGTCTGGCTGCCTTGGGGTGTGTCTGAGCAGAAACACATAGGTGCCAACTCTGTGGGTGATCAGGAGCTCAAGCGCCCACAGAGAAAAAAATAGTGAGTGCTCAGAACCCACAGGGCTGCTGCTCTTTGGCCCTGGGGCTAGCTGCCAATCAGCTGTTCAGCAACTGGTCCTAAGCTCCCAGCAGCTCTTCAGTAGCTGCCTGCTGATCAGCTGTTGAGTGGGGCTGCCCTGCCACTTGCTCCTGTCTGCCGCCACCCCACTCCATTCACTGCCCAAAAGGGGGCAGAAAGGAGCCGGTGTGGGGGGGTACTCTGACAAGGAGATCTTGGGGGAAGGAGCAGAGTGGGGGCAGTAAGAGGGAGTAGGGGTGAGGCCCTAGGGGTGGAATGGTGTCACAGCATTAGGTGAGGGGTCACAACCGGTGTGTGGTACCCACACGGCAAAACAAAAAGTCAGTGCACACACCCCTCCAAAGAAACCATACCCAACCATCTGCATTGTGCTCAACACCTAGCACCCACATAGCTTAACTTCTGACCAGTATAGCATGTAGCCTGTGTTTTGGACAGTGGTTCCTATTGTTTCAGCTATCAGACTTCAAAAATAAGTGTAATTGCTTCTTACATTTATCCTGAATGAAAGGCAGCTGTCCATGCCCACTGGCTTCAATTAGGTTTCATGCAATCTCCATCATAGCAGTAATATTTGGTCAGATCTTCAGCTAAAACAAACAGATGTAGCTTCACAGAAATCATTGAGGTACTCGTCCACAGTACCTACCTCAGAAGAACATTGTACTAGATGGACTAATGCTGGGTCTAGTCCACTATTCCTATGCCCCTATGTTCCTCAATTTTATATTTACAAAGCACCATGTATTCCTTAAATGAAAGGCCATATGTAAGTGCAACATATATTACTACAGTCAATTTGAAGAAGTCTGGAGAAATTGGAGGAAGATTATCTACAGTTATGATTACAGCTGGTTGATTTTTTGTTTTTTATTCAGAGTAACAAAAAAAGTCCCTTTTGCAAAACCAAAATTTTCCATAAGAAAATTTCAGTTTAGCAGAATTTTCTTTTTTTTTAAAATCAGGAAAATTGAAATGGCAGCTCCCTGGCTTCCTGCCTAGCAGGCTCTTGTTAATTTTACAGGCTCAGTTTCACTTTCTCCCAGTGAAAAAGACAAAAGCTTTACCAGAGCTGTCAGAGAATGGAAAGGAGCAGCCCTGATATCTGCCTCTTCAGGAGCTGAACTGGAAGGCTCTTGTCAGTTTCACTATTCTTTCAGGTGGACAACTGGAAACTGAAAAATTATATTTTGATTCTGCTAAAATGGGATTTTTCTATGAACACTGCTCCTGCAAAACAATTCACAATGTTGATGTTTCATCCTGCTTGAAATGATTCCCCCCCGAAATGTATCACAGGAAGGGGTTTCCATTTCCAGCCAGCCAATTATGACCCCTTTGCCCCCCTCTGGTGACAGACACAAAGGGGCCATAATCTGGCCACAAATGCCCAGCAAAGAATTCCCCTCCAGGAGCAACTGTGCTGCCGACTGTTGCTGCACAAGTGGTTCTACCTGATGCGACATAGGAACACATGTTGGGAGTTAGAGGGTGCATACACCTGAGAGGGAAAGGGAATGGGCACGACCAAGCAGACTGCAGCTCTGGCAATCACCCACTGTGCAAGGGTCTAAATGGTCTTGGCAACTAGTGGCACAATTTAGAGCAGCCCAATACCTGATCTAAGTTAGGTCAGCCCACAGGATTCAGGGAGCTGTAAATGTAGCAGGATGGACACTAGCCACTGAAATTTGTATGAAGCCAAATGCCTTTGAAGGCTTTGTTAGAGGGCTTTCCCTTCAGTCCCTCCCCTGGTTCTTGTCACACAGACAGAAAGCAGAAGACCAGAAGTCTGAAGTGCAGGCAATGTGATGTTTATTGGGATTCTTTTCCAGCAAGTGTGTCCCTAACTCTGATGCTGCAGAGCCTTGTTTCTCATTGTCCTGTTCTCCCCCTCCCTAGCAGGCATAATTTTACCTGAAATGCATGCTCACAGTCCCACCCCTTACAATGTATGGTCAAGTTCCATTTTGGGGGGGTCATGAGTCTGGGGTTAGGAGTGAGGTTGTGCTGTGGTCAGGGACAGCCATTTCTTTGGCCTTTTAATATTTTATACCTTCCCCCCAACCCTTGCCTAGAGATAGGAGCTGAGGCAGTCTTCAAGTGTTCACTTGTATATTTTACTCCTACCACGCCCAGTAACACTTTAACTGTTCTTATCTGTTCCCATTATACTAATAAACCCATGTGGCTAGGCAGAAGCAACATACAGTGTCCTTTGTCTGCATATTAGCAAGGATCCTTTTATTCACACATAAAAGAATATAAATGTATCAAGAATCAAACGGACAAACAAGACCCAAAATTCTATCTCAGGCAAAGATACAAGCCTGACTCCTATATTGTCATTAACACTCCTAAGAGGATTGTCCATGCCTTTTAAAATAAGGAGTGTAGAAACTGGTAAACTTAGTTTGGGTGTAAATGCAGCTTACTACATATGCTCTTATGCTAATGGACTTTTTAAAATCCTCCTCCTGGTGATCAAGCATAGTGGTTTAAAACAACTGGGATGCCATATCCAAGACATGATACATTTTAACTTGATTAGCTTTTTATGGAGTATTGATACGCTGACCCTCTGTATGTTGGGACTGCCTCTGTCTAGTGCCTAACCTGTGTTGCAATTATTGTTTCACATTGTGAGGTCTCTTTGATCTCTGGGGAAGTAAAATGTTTTCTGGTTTTTGCTTTGTTTTTTTGTTTTGTTTTCTTGCCAGCTCATGTTTCTAGCTGCATTGCTTCTGCAGGTGGCAGAGAGCAACTCTGCAAACCTCACAAAACACTGAAAGTATAATTTTCTTTCAAAATCTATAGCTGACACTGCTTTCTAAAGCCTTTGCCTCAGATAATCATTTAAGCAAAATATTTTGGACTAAAATATACTGAGCAGACAAAGCCATTTTCCTCAAAAACCTACCAATAGAACTAACGAGCAGGGATGTTTGAACCAATTTGAGCAAAACAACCAGCTTGACAATGGCACATTTACCAACTTCAGCATAAATGGGGAGGAGAGGGAGCTACTGAACTTGAAGTGATGTGGCTGGAAATATGAGCTAGTTAAATACGAAGGGACTACTCCCATCCCACAGCAATCATGATGAAAACATGATTTGTTGTCAGTTTCCCAACATTGCAGAAACTAGTCTCTCTGCCACATTCCTCTTTTGGCCCTAATTTTGTAGTCTGAACTCAGTCAAAACTCACTAACTTTAAGAACCAGATCTTGCAGTATTTATTCTACTTTCAAGTCTAACTATAATTATTCCATTTCCAATGGAAATGCCACTGCAGGTAATATTAAAGTTACACCAACCAGCTAAAGGGGTGGCCAGATTCATTTTGGGTGCATGGTGATGCTCTAACAATGTAAAGGAGCCCTATATCTGGTTTAACTAGCCCAATAAATTGGGTGTATGCCCATATTGGATTTCTAGAACAATGCAAGGCAGCCGTAATCTACTAGCGTATCTGGCCCCCAAAATTCAGTTAGAGTTAAAATTCCTGCTTTAATTCAGATAAATGTCTTATCAATAATACTGAGTGTAAAACAGATTGCTTGGCTTATCTCCTTGGCATTGGCAAACAAAAGTACATCTCATTGTTGAGAGTAAGGTGCTCACTGGAAAATAGTCAATTTGGGCATCAAAAGCTTAACTTTGAATATACTGGTTGCTGTCAGTTTGCATGTCAGCCTTAAAACTATTTAAATATAGGTGAGGTTATATTTTATTTATAAAATATACTGATCAGAGTAGCTCAGGCTGACAAATATCTGCCAACATAGTTCGCACTACAGGTAAGTGAAAAGATCAAGGCAAAATGTTACTAACTAAATATGAAAGGGAATAGTTAAAAGATTGGATCCTGTTTTGCAAGCTAGAAAAGACACTAAAATGACTTCCCTCAGATTTAGGAACATGAAGTGTTCTTATCATTGATCCAAGGATTTTTTTTAAAAGAGGAACAAAGTTAAAACATGTAGAAGCTGATCTGAAATGTTAATTGATGAAGAATGCTGAGAAGCATGCTATTAGTATAGCAGTTAAATGTTTTAGAAAGTATGATTCACTGGTTTTATGTTTCAAACTTTTAAAACATTATATAAATCACTTTTAAAATAACTTGTAACATTCATTAAAATCAAATTAGCACTGGGATTTTGAAATCACATTTGCAGAAGGGATCCAGTATCACTTTGAAAGTTGCCTACTATTAATTTAGTAATTATTGTACTTTGGTTAAAATGGCACGTAATGACTCCAAAGTGACAGGTAAAGGGAAAGTGAGCTATAGAATTTAGCTCTGGGGGCAAGAAATGTTAATGACTTGAGGCAAAGGGGAAGCTGCTGTCGGGAACCACGTTTTTAAAAAAAGCAGCAAAATGCGTATTAATTTAAAGGCATTTAAATTCAAGTCCAGAGGTGCTAACACATTCCATTAAGTCACCAGCTTCCAACAAAATGTGAATTTCTCTTTAAGATAACTTAGGAAAGCTTTGTTGGCCTACAAATGTATTTTACATAGTGTATCATTAAATACTGACATTAATTCCATGGTACACAAAAATAGGTTCCATGGAGAAAATGTCCTGAGAGGCTGTTCTCATCTAAAGAGGAAACTTTATGGTTACAGTTGTCTTTATTTCCCTGTATTCTGACAGCAAGCACTTATGAAACATCTGTAGTAAAACTGGCCAGTGAACAAAGATATTGTGAACTATATTTTTATTTACTTACTAGTACCTTAAGTTGTAGGTCTGTTACAGTTGTTATCTCAGCACTTTTTAGAAATATACAAAGGCAGTCTCCAAAACATTGACTCCATAGGAGGAAACTTTAAAGTTCTATTTTACATGTATTATTCACTTCTTATCCCATTTTCCACCCTTGTAAGTATTGTTTTGTCTTTTAAGGCTGATCCAAACCCAATGGAAGCCAATAGAAGTATTTCCAGTAACTTCATGGGCTTTGGATCAAACACCTAATTTGCAACAAAATTCTCAGAGCTTCCTGTTCAATACAAAACCAGATATAATTGTCTAACTAGGAATCAACCACTACTCTTTTCCCTTCAGGGACATCATCCAAGCGAAGCCAACAGAACAACTCTACATGCTTAACTTTAAACATGTAATTAAGTTTCTTGCTGAATCAGGGTCCAGATGAACAATAGGCCTGTTCTATCTCCCATTAACATCAATTGGAGTTTTATCATTGATTTCAGTGGGAGCATGATCAGGCCCCACAGTTAAAGGTTTTTTTGTTGTTGTTTAAGCTCAGATCTTCTCCTTTATCTACATAAGGCATTTCCAAAAAAATACTGCCACCTTGCCTGCTTTAAATTATGCTGGCTCTAGTGGTCTGACAGCCATGCACTCTGCCTCCTGCCATGTATTCCTGCCCATGTTTGAGTACTCCTGCCCTTGTGCAGAAAGTATGGAAAATGGACAGCAAGCCATGAAAGGCAGCCAAGGTACAATTTTTCAGGATGGGAGTGTGGATGGTTAGGAAGATTGGGAGAAAACCTTAATTTGTGTGAGAAGAACACAGACTTTGGAGATGGGGAACCATGGATGGAGAAAATAGGGACAGTGTTCTGGGAGGTTGTGGCTCATGTTCACTTAGTGTCTAGGGAAACATGGGTCCTATGCGAATATATAATTCCTATCGGACCTTGGCCATCACTGGTAGGAACTTGGGGAGCTTAACTTTAAACTACACAGATCATCAATTTATATAAAAATGCAGCTGCAAGTATGAAGACAAGGAACACATTTAAAGATCATGAAGACTACTTCACAATGCCTAATAAATATTTATTTTCAAAATCCCATTTAAAATTTTCTTAGTGAATTATTTTTTGGAATATGCAAATTTGGCATACTAATGCTGTAATTTAATTATACAGTTAGTATAATGAAACTACTTGAGTTAAGGGAACCATATTTATGACAAATACTGTAAAGGAATAGTGTTATCTGCGTGAACCACAGAGCTTAAATATTTCTGTTCAGCATTTCAAATTGCCAGCATCATCTTTCAGTACAATTTTCTCTAGGATTACAGCTTTACTAGGCTCACTATTATTATTATTATTACTATCATGTGTGCTGGAGGGGGCTACTCTGATTTCTATTTTGATGTTATTCCCCACAGCCTCACCATCAGGAACCATATCCACCTGTAGATCTTACTGTCTAATAATCTTTCATTTCAGTCTATGTGATCATTGTAGTGGTGCAGACTCACCTCTGCAGTGCCTCCTTCTGGTCGTGCTGGGAATTAGCTCTCTTGGACCACCAGGGCATCTTTTACTAGCGATGCCTCACTTGCTGTTGCTTCTACTTCCTCCACCATATCCACCATCTGGACCAGTGTTGCTCCCAGACTGTGACATCCTCTTTTGGACATGGCCCTCTGGCTGTACCCCAGCCTGCTGTCTCTCCCCTTTTGGGGGACAGGCGGTCCTCAGTCCTTCCACATGCCTCAGTGGCCAACTACAGTCTGGATTTAGGCCACTCTCCTCAATGGCAAGTAGGGGTTAAGGGTGGGGACCCAGGCTGATCTGCTACTCTGGGTCCCAGCCCAGAGACCCTATAGCTGGCAGCCACTTACTGCCCCTCCTCCTATTCCTGCTGCCTATTTTCCCTGCACCATTTCCCCCATAGCCCTAGCACCTTCAGTGCCCTTTCTTCAGGGCTTCAGTCTGGCCATAGTCAGCCAGAAGCTCCCCCATTGCTCTTCTATCCTGCCCAGCACTGCCTCTTTACCCATCAGGAAGAGACTTCCCCTGGCTCTGCTGAGCAGCCCTTTATATATGGGCTGCTCCAGAAAGCCTTCTCCTGATTGGCTGGGTTCTGCACAGCCTCTCCAAGGCTGGCTTAACCATTCTCCAGCCTGCATGGGGCAGCTGCCCCACCACAATCTACAAACAAGAGATGATTCTGAAAGGGGTTAGGTGCACTTCATGCATCTGCCATAGTGGAATCTTTAAGGAGAATTGGTGCAATGTGCATTTGGAGAGAGACTGCTGTGTCAATCTCAAACATTCCAAAATCATGAGTCAGACCCCCTAAAATCATGAGATTTGCTTCAAGATCAGAAATTTTAAAAATATACTTTTATAACAGGTGGGATGGGCCAGACACAAGGCAGGGGGAAGTGAAATTCATATCCAGGAAAAATGTCTTGGTCACCTATGAAGGAAACATGAAAAATAGAGAAAGAAGCAGGTTGAGAAATGGGTGCTGACAGAAGGAGACAGAAAAAAAATCAAGAAAAAGCAGATGCAGGTGGGGAAATAACTGTCCAAAAAACTTTCCTTCTCACCTTTCAAAGATACCTAAACACTCACCTCTATGCCTCATCTCTTTTTCTGAGAATTTCTCATCTATAACTTCAGTCCCTCATTTTCCTTCCTCTTCCACCACCTTCTCCCTGTTATTCATTTTCTCTTCTTCCTACTGTACCTCTTCCTGCTTCTTTCTTCCTTTTTGCCTGAGAGCAGACCAACTGTTAGGCTATAGATATTCAGGCCTGTCTGTAAAGGTCTATATGCTAAGAATTTAGATGTATTCTTATCACTTAGCTAGTTATAGAGGTATAAAAGAATCACTGTCTGCCGGTGTAAGAGCCTTCTCTTACTGTGACAGTCTGAGGCCCTGTGCTTAGGCTAAGATCTTTGGCTAAGCAGCAGAGGCAGCCATAAGCTGGGAAGCGTACGGTCACATCCTCACATTCCAGCCTAGCCACATTGAAATAAGGTGCTATTGGGCTGTTAGGAATACAGTCTTGTCCTGATAATGCCTATCGCCTCCAGAGAAAGGGAAGTGCCTAGAAGATGTAAAAGGAAACTTAGTTTGATAGCATCCTGTCTGGCAAGAACTCACTTATCAATAGCTGGGATGTGAAATCCTTACTTCTGTGTTTGTTCTATCACTGTAGTCCCCATTTCCCTATTGTTTGTCTGTATAATCTGTCTGGTTCTGAGATTGTTTCTGTCTGCTGTATAATTACTTTTGCTGGGTGTAAGCTAATTAAGAAGGTGGCATATCATTGGTTACATAATCATGTTACAATGTGTTAGGATTGGTTAGTTAAATTTCAGGAAAATGATTGGTTAAAGTATAGCTAAGCAAAACTCAAGTTTTACTATATAGTCTGCAGTCAGGCAGTGAATGAGTGGGTGTGTGGGGGGAAATGGGAAAAGGGAATGAGGGTGGGAAATGGGAACAGGGACAGAGGTAAGCCTCTGTGGTGTCAGAGCTGGGAAGGGGGACACTAAGGAAGGAAACTGGAATCATGCTTGCTGGAAGTTCACCCCAATAAACAATTGAATTGTTTGCACCTTTGGACTTTGGGTATTGTTGCTCTCTGTTCATGCGAGAAGGACCAGGGAAGTAAGTGGGTGAAGGAATAAGCCCCCTAACACCAACCATTTTCTCATCTCCTGTTTCCCTTCCAAGGCAAGGTTCCTGTTCTCTTTAGCCTTGAGTGCCTCAGTATTCATGCCCCTAGCACACTTTTTTCTTCCTTCTTTTACCCATCTCCTGAGTCAAAATACTCCCTTCATGGCACCATCCCCAGGTCAAAGTTGATTTTCTTCAAACCCTAAATCCTTTCTTCCTCCTACCCCTACCTCTTCCCTGGGCCATTTGAACTGTGAGCTCAGCTTCCCATCCTTTCCCCACAAGTTCCTTTCCCAGATGTGTGTCAACAGCAGCACTGCAGGTTCTGAACACATTACACCTATTACAGTGTGTCTTTAACACAGTGGTTCTCAAAAATTTTTCTATTATTCCAGCTGGACATAATCTCTTGCAGTAGGATAGCAACTTACAGCACATTCATATTTTTCTACACCTCAACAGCCCAACACTATGGTATTTAATTTCAGAAAGGGGAACTATGCAAAAATGCAGAGGTTAGTTAAACAGAAATTAAAAGGTACAGTGACTAGAGTGAAATCCTTGCAAGCTGCATGGACACTTTTCAAAGACACCATAGAGGCTCAACTTAAATGTATACCCCAAATTAAAAAACAGTAAGAACTAAAAGAGCCACCATGGCTTAACCATGTTAAAAAAAAGCAGTGAGAAATAAAAAGGCATCTTTTAAAAAGTGGAAGTCAAATCCTAGCAAAGCAAATAGAAAGGAGCATAAACACTGTCAAATTAAATCTAAAAATGTAGTAAGAAAAGCCAAAAAGGAGTTTGAAGAACAGCTAACCACAAACTCAAAAAGGTAATAACAAAATGTTTCTTAAATACATCAGAAGCAGGAAGCCTGCTAAATGACCAGTGGGGCCTCTGGATGATCAAGATACAAAAGGAGCACTTAAAGACGATAAAGTCATCACAGAGAAACTAAATAAATTCTTTGTTTCAGTCTTCATGCCTGAGGATGTTAGGGAGATTCCCAAACCTGAGCCGTCTTTTGTAGGTGACAAATCTGAGGAACTGTCAGATTGAAGTGTCATAGAGGAGGTTTTGGAATTAATTGAGAAACTTAACCGTAACAAGTCACCAGGACCAGATGGTATTCACCCAAGAGTTCTGAAAGAACTCAAATGTGAAATTGTGTAACTATTGACTATGGTTTGTAACCTGTCTTTTAAATCAGCTACTGTACTCAATTGCTGGAAAATAGCTAATGTAACACCAATATTTAAGAAGGGCTCTAGAGGTGATCCTGGCAAATCAAGACTGATAAATATAACGTCAGTACTGGGCAAATTAGTTGAAACAATAGTAAAGAATAAAATTGTCCGACATAGAACATAAATTGTTGCGCAAAAGTCAACATTGTTTCTGTAAAGGGAGATCATGTCTTACTAATCTGTGAGTTCTTTGAGGGGGGGTCAACAAACATATTGACAAGGGGGATCCAGTGGACATAGTGTACTTAGATTTCCAGAACGCCTTTGACAAGGTCCCTTGCCAAAGGCTCTTATGTAAATTAAGTTGTATTAATTATGTAATCCTTTTATGGATTGAGAACTGGTTAAAAGACATGGAACAAAGGGTAGGAATCAATGGTAAATTTTCAGAGTTGAGAGGTGTTCCAAGGGTCAGTCCTACCTAGGGCCAATCCTATTCAACTTATAAGTGATCTGGACAAAGGGGTAAGCAGTGAGGTGGCAAAGTTTGCAGATGATACTAAACTGCTCAACATAGTTAAGACCAAAGCGGACTGAAGAACTTCAAAAAGATCTCACAAAACTGAGTGATTGGGCAACAAAATGACAAATGAAATTTAATGTGGATAAATGTAAAGTAATGCACATTGGAAAAAATAACCCCAACTATACATACAATATGATGGGGGCTAATTTAGCTACAGCTAATCAGGAGAAAGATCTTGGAGTCATCGTGGATAGTTCTCTGAAGACGTCCACGCAGTGTGCAGCGGCAGTCAAAAAAGCAAACAGGATGTTAGGAATCATTAAAAAAGGGATAGAGAATAAGATGGAGAATATCTTATTGCCCTTATATAAATCCATGGTATGCCCACACCTTGAATACTGCATACAGATGTGGTCCCCTCATCTAAAAAAGATATACTGGCATTAGAAAAGGTTCAAAAAAGGGCAACTAAAATTATTAGGGGTTTGGAACGGGTCCCATATGAGGAGAGATTAAAGAGGCCAGGACTTTTCAACTTGGAAAAGAGGAGACTAAGAGGGATATGATAGAAGTATATAAAATCATGAGTGGTGTGGAGAAAGTGAATAAGGAAAAGTTATTTACTTGTTCCCATAATATAAGAACTAGGGGCCACCAAATGAAATTGGGGGTAGCAGATTTAAAACAAATAAAAGGAAGTTCTTCACTCAGCACACAGTCAACCTGTGGAACTCCTTGCCTAAGGAGGTTGTGAAAGCTAGGACTTTAACACGGTTTAAAAGAGAACTGGATAAATTCATGGAGATTAAGTCCATTAATGGCTATTAGCCAGGATGGTAAGGAATGGTATCCCTAGCCTCTGTTTGTCAGAGGGTGGAGGTGGGGGCAGGAGAGAGATCACTTGATCATTACCTGTTAGGTTCACTCCCTCTGGGGCACCTGACATTGGCCACTGTCGGTAGACAGGATATTGGGCTGGATGGACCTTTGGTCTGACCCAGTATGGCCATTCTTATGCTCTCTAGCGTAGTGTTCTATTATGCTGCCATCCAGTAAGTAATTTATGCTGCTTCTTAAAGTAACTAACCTATTTTGTATGCAATGTTCTTTGAATTGGTGAATGGATGAAGTTGCTGTTCAGAAGTCCCAAGCACAAAAGCACTGTGGGTTGATCTCTGCTGTCATAGGCTATCTACGGTGATCTCTTTTAAAAACTCAGCATTTACTACACAGTGTTAATACCTGAGTTTCCACAGCTTATTCCTATGCTTAAAATTTAAAATACATTGCTAAGTAGATAACCGCTGGCAAATATTGACTTTTTAATGTGAATAACTGCATTTTCATGGACACAATAGAAAAGTGAAGTGGAAGCTGCAATTCTGGCAAATGAGTGGGTGGGCTGCTATTTAAGAGTGGGCTTATTTGCTCATTGACCACTGTTCAATGTGGATGAAGACAGAAAGTGGATTTGTCAAGTCACCCAGGAACAAAGGAGCTCATTGTGGAAGGCAACTTGAAAACAACAGTCTGAGCAGAAAGGAGCCAGACCTTTTTTGAACTGTGGTCATCAAAACAGGTTAATATTTGCTACTTAAGTCTGTGCCACCTTTTCATTCTTATTTCTCTTCAAGCTGGTGAAGGGGCTGTTCAATGAGTTAAAGCAGTCAGGTAGGAAGAGGTGAGAAACTCAGAGTCCTGGAAGGAAACAGGTAGTTCCAGAGGGAAGGCTGAAGGCACAAGAGAAGCAAAAAGGATTTGCAGGCTGGCGTCTTTGAGCTAGGGGTGAGGCTGGTGGAAACAGCAGTATTAGGGAGCTACCTACTGGCTCTAGCCAGAGAGCTGAAGCAGGCTGAAAATAGGGAAGTAGCAGAGGACCTTATTTGTTGGCATCTCCAGGGCTGGACTCAAAGGAACTGTGAGAGGGCCAAGGGGAGGGATAAGTTTATGGAGGAGAGGATATGATGGGATAGCCTAATTTTGGCAATTAATTGATCTTCGACTACTAGTGGTAGATATACCCAATGGCCTGTGATGGGATGTTAGATGGGGTGGGATCAGAGTTACTACAGAGAATTCTTTCCTGGGTGTCTGGCTGGTCTTGCCCATATGCTCAGGGTTTAGCTGATCGCCATATTTGGGGTCAGGAAGTAATTTTCCCCCAGGGCAGATTGGCAGAGGCTCTGGGGATTTTTCACCTTCCTCTGCAGCATGGGGCACAGACCACTTGCTGGAGGATTCTCTGCACCTTGAAGTCTTTAAACCACAATTTGAGGACTTCAATAGCTCAGACATAAGTTAGGGGTTTGTTATAGGAGTTGGTGGGTGAGATTCCATGGCCTGCATTGTGCAGGAGGTCAGACTAGATGATCATAAAGGTCCCTTCTGACCTTAAAGGGTATGATTCCTCTTGTAAAAAATATTTCCCAGCTATGAGGGTTCCTACGAGAAGGGTAGGGTTGCACTACAGTTGGAAGTACTGGGGTGGCCCTCCTGAGAAGAGGACTGAAAAGAAGCCCAGAGAGTATGATATAGCAGTTCTTCCAACAGAGAGGTTGGGGGTACCTGGTGGGAAGAGCATGGGGGTTTTTAAGAACTATGGTCAGTGTTGTACAGGGAATTAACTGTTTCATAGTTTTATTGGGGACCCATAACAGGGTCAGCACCCACCTCTTGCAAGCACCCCCTCCAGTTGGGTGTGTCCACTCTCTTTAAATCAGTCCATCCCTGCTATGGGGCCATATCCCCAGGGCTTCCTCCCTGGAGACCCATTTAGACTGTTTTAGTCCCAGTCTTCAGCTGGAACTCCTGACAGTTCAGTCCCCCTTCTGGGAGTTTACTGCTGTCCAGTTGTAGAACCTTCCCCAGTGGCCTATGGATGCAGCCTGGGCCCACCCACTACTCCACTTACCCTTAGCTGACGGATCTTCTAAGCTCAGGTCCAGTAGCAAGCCAAGAGCTCTCCTGTGCTTCCCCAGTCCCTACAAGCACTGGGCTGTCTGTTGTGTTGCAGTTCCCTCAGCCAACCACACCATCCATGCTGCTCTAGTGGGGAACTGACCTGTGTCTGGCTCTGTAGCTCCTTCTTATATGGTCCTCTTGGCCACTGATTGGCCGTTCCAGCAGCCCCTCTGATTGGTTGCTTCCTTGCAACCACTCTAGGCTGCTTGGAGAGGCTGCTCCTTTCCTGGGATGGGAGTGACAGGAGCCTGAGGCCTCCAGCAGGGGCTTTGAGCCTAGTCCACCCCATCACAGGACCATTTGAACATTTCGGTAATGACCCATGTTGATGGACTAGAGCATAAACTTGCACTGAGTTTTTGGGGAACCTGAAAAGGGAAACTGAGACAGATGTGCCTGTCATGTTGCACGAGGGTGCTCCAGGATGGGCTACTATATGACAGCATATCTGTGCAAACTATGTTTTTAGAAAGAGAGAGAATACAAATGAACACATGCTCTTCAATATTTTTTAGTGAACTCTGTTTTTATGACTACAAGTTAGTCTAACTATTCACATGAAGTTGCAAAAGTTCTCATTTTCTAAACTCAATGAGCCATTAAGTACATGACATCAATCTTGATGCCAGTTCAGAGTTAGCACAAAAACTTCAGAGTGGTTCCCCCTTTTAAAATAAACAAACAAGCAAACAAACAAACAAAAAACCCTTGCCATTCTTGCCTCTGATAAATAGATGAAGTTACTATTGCAGTATTTCTTGTCAGAAATACCTTGACTATTGCCAATGCTGATGTAAAATTATTTACCTCTGAAAGGTAATTGGCACATTTTTATTCTCCATTGTAGTAAGTCTGACACAGCTATAAGTTTTCCTTAAGATACTACAGGATGTAGTGGAAGCACCACCTATTAAAGTTGCCTGACACTTCCCATTATAAGATCCTGTTTTTGGTTGCTTATAACTGTGCACGACTTTAACCATTTGGAATGAAATATTTCATGGTGTGTGTCTGCCTCAGGCTGACTCTTTTGGAGGTGGGGAGGAGAATTTCATCCAAACCAGTGCAGATATTTCCAAGAAAGAGGTTTGGGGGCAGAGGGGAGAAATAGATGGTTCTGTTCACGTTAAAAAATTCTGGTGACCTTCTCCCTGAAATGCTTTAGAACCCCCATGGTTTGGTGAAGGGGGTTGAAATTTGGCAGGAGATGGCCTTGGTGTCAGAGATGTGCTTTTTTGCTTTCCCTATGAAAATCTGTCCAGATTTGGACAAGTTATAAGACTCTGGAAAACCACAGTTTCTGCAGGCTCAGTATAAACTTCCTAGTTTCTAGCAGTTTAAAATCTCTGAGCATTCTGTTCTCAGTGTGCATGTGTCATCCCTTCACAGTTTCTACACGTGACTGGATTGTGCATCTGTCATCCCCACAGAACAATTGAACATTCTTCAGCTTGGGGCTGCTAGAGGGGCAAAACCAGACTTCCCTTATAATGGCTGTTCTAGGCTAGGATAGGGCACTGGAACTGAGGGTAAGGAGCCCATCTCTCCTATGCTGTCCCTGACTCACCCCCTGCTGGTGTCCCGACACTGTGGAGGAGGAAGCCATCTAACTCAAATGCAGAGAGGGCAAAAGCTAGACCACAAGGAGGGAAAGGAGTAGATTTGTCTCAAGAAATCTGGTGATTCTGGGACTGCTTCATTCACTACACACTTCAAACTTTGTCCACAAAGGAGGTACACACACGAGGGGTGTATACACATGAGGGGTCTGAATTAAGGTTAAACACATAACCTTAATTCTGCCATTTCTTAACTTTTAAGTGATTGACTTTGTGACTTTAATAACATTCTTTTACCAGAGTGTTTTTGTGTGTGTAATATTTATAGAGCCCTGTTCATAAAAGGCTTAACCCCCCCTGAGCACAAAATACCATATTTAAACTATGCTTATTAGGAAGAAAATAGATATGGGGTGAAATCTTGGCTCCATCAAAATCAATAGGAATTCTGCCCTTGACTTCAGTGGAGCAGAATTTTATCTGTTATAACAATGGTTGTTCAGAAGGAACTCTTCATTGCAAGACTACCAAAGACTAGATCTTCATCTACTTGGAAAGCCAGATTTTCAAAGGTGCTCAGCTCCTGTGAGAACAATAGGAGCTGCTGGGTGCTGAACGCTTTTGAAAATTTCATCAATAATGTTTATGATGGTAGAAGATCCACACAAAAGATTACTGTTTTTCTTAATATCATATTGTCCTCGGGTGTTTTACAGTGCATCTTGATCTGACTGGGAGAGAAATTAGTAACAGACTCAGATTGTACCATCCTCATCCAATTTTAATTTGGTATATGTACACAAGTACATATATATGTAATATATACAGCTAAGTCTCCTGAAAGAATGGTAGCACTCCTGCTCTCCAAGCTCTCACTAACAATGTTGTACACGCTCAAATCTGCACAATAACATTGAAAATTGTTTAAAAAGAAATTAACATGATGCTCTAACTTGTGTAAAAAAACAACATAAAAATAAAAATCTGTTTGGTAATCCTCCCTGCGTCTTGATTGATATCACCTCTGTCTGTCATAACCTATCTAACCTAGTTTCTAAACTTCTCAGGGCGGGGACTGTGTCATTCTTTTTGGTGCTAATATATACAAATATTGAATAATACTCTTTTAATAAGTGATTAGGGATATTATAGTCTCTTCCTTTTTGGTATCCTAAGTGAAATGATATTGGTGGACTTGGTCTATGTTCTAATCCAGAGATATCCAAAGAACAACAACAACAAAATTACGCTGGTAAATCGTTGGTGGAATCTCAGCAGAGCGGCCAGTGGTTGAAAATACATAGGGTGAGACTATCCCTTTAAACCAACCTGTAGTCACTCTAGGTCAGGGCTGAGAGACAGTGGAAGGGCAGTATGGAGGAAATTTGTACAGCTGCTCATTATGTACTGTTCTGTACATCATTGGCCACTTTTGGAAGACAGGATATGGGGCTAGATGGACCGTTGGTCTGACCCACTATGGCCATTCTTATGTTACATTAGGTCAGGGATCAGCAACCTTTGGCCCAAGGCCCACCAGGGTAAGCCCCTGGCGGGCCAGGCTCATTTATTTACCTGCTGCGTCCACAGTTTCAGCAGATCACAGCTCCCACTGGCCATGGTTCACCGCTCCAGGCCAATGGGGGCTGTGGGAAGTGGCAGCCCGCACATCCCTCAGCCCACGCTGCTTCCCGCAGCCCTCATTGGCCTGGAGTGGCAAACCGCAGCCAGTGGGAACTGCAATTGGTGGAACCTGTGGACGCAGCAGGTAAACAAACCAGCCCGGCCCTCCAGAGGACTTACCAAGGTGAGCTGCGTGCCAAAGGTTGCCAATCCCTGCATTGGATGGATAAATAAAGAATTTAACTCACTAGGCTTATCAGTCAAGCAGTTTTCATGAGCATTGAAGTTGCATAAAAAGTTTTACAAAGAAAATAAAAAGAATGTTTCTGAAAAATATCATGGCACTAAAAGATTGCAGAGCGATAACCAGTATAAACTGAAAAGTGTAAATATTCACAAGAGGATCATCATCTATAATACCATTCAACTTTATGTATCAACTAATAGACTCTTGTTCTCCTGACTGAAACTAATGAAATAACTAAATAAATGAAATATTATTAGATACTATACTGTTTTGTAATTGTATTTTGTTTTGTATTAAGGGGATTTATACAATTTCTCATAAAATGGTACATTTAAATCCTTCAATAAAACTCCTTTTAGTAAAGTGGTCTTTGGAACTTTGGCCACCTACTGCAGAAAGATAAAATAATGGTTTGATGTTTTGCCATCCTAGCTCTCCATGCCTAGCATACGAAGAGACTTATACTCAGTCATCTTTCCCCTTTCAATCCGCACTGCCCTATTACACATCAGTATTAAATTTATTATTATGAAACTGCCAAGGATAGATGTAACAAATGAATTTTGCTCTCAGTGTATGTTTCTTGCTTATCACCCATTTTATATCATAATTTGTGTGGCAAGCGATTTCTGCATGATTACACTTGAATTGTGACACATGTATTTTAATGTGTTTCTGTTTAGTTTTCCCTTTTGTGCATGTATGTGTGTGTGCATAGATGTATTTAAGCTAATCTTTATTTTGATAAGACTTAATGCTAACAACAGTTGTCTCATGACAGTGCTCTGTGCAGTTGGAGTGAACGTGGACTGCAGCTTTTGCTTATTCTTCACTAACTTTTGCATGTACTCACATTAACAGGGCCAGAGTGAAATGGCTTAGAGATTAATTTATTAAATTGCTTTGCATGTTTTAATTGTTGCTTGTTATGATAATCACTTGGACCAAAACATGTATACTGTAACTAAAAGTTTGGGATGATGATTTCAATATGAGGCTTACTCTCCTTATGTTGCGTTATGAAGGCATTGATAATGACTTCATGGCTACATTTGCATTCCACTTTTCTGAGACTAGGGTTTTGTCACTGTTAGCTGACACAAAGCTGACTATACTAACAATTGAACTGTGGCCTGGACATCATCTGACTCAGCTGTTCATAATCATGTTGAGAAGTAATTCTTCCATTCTAATCAGCACTGATAAGGCCTCAACTGGAGTACTGTGTCCAATTCTGGGCACCTCACTTTGCGGAAAGAAGTGAACAAACATGATACCATCTAGAGGAGAGCAACAAAAATGATTAAAAGTCTAGAAAACGTGATGTATGACAAAAGATTGAAAAAAAATGGTTTGTTTAGTCTGGAGAAGAGAAGACTGAGGGGGAACATAACAGGTTGTTATAAAGAGGAAGGTGATGAATTGTTCTCTGTATCCTCTGAGGACAATACAAGAAGTAATGGCTTAATTTGAAGCAAGGGAGATTTACGTTAGATAATAGGAAACATTTTCTAACTGTAAGGGTAGTTAAGCACTGGAACAAATTACCTAGGTAATATATATATAGATAAATAACCTATTTTAGGATGTTTTTAAGAACTGGTTAGCCAAATACATGTCAGGTATGGTCTAGATAATACTCAGTCCTGTCTCAGTGCAGAGGACTGGACTAGATGGCCTATTGAGGTCCCTTCCAGTTCTACATTTCTATGTTCAAACACAATAAATTCTGTTAGATAGATAGGCCCATAGAAATAAAACTTCACATTTGCTAAATCAAGAATCCTCAGAGACATTTCAATAACCTGTTCTCTGCATGAAAATTCAAGAGACAGTGTGTTTTTAGTGGTAAACTAAGATGATTGGAATAAGAATTCCTAGGGCGTTTCCAAGGTCTGTCATTGCCTCACTGTGTGACTTGGGAAAAACAACTGCATTTCTCTCTGCATGCTCAGTGACAAAGAGAACATAATTCTTACTCACGTCACAAGAATATTGTGAAGTGTATATAGCTTACATTTGTAAAGCACTTTGGAAATTCTCAGTTGAAAGTATATGTAAGCATAATTATAAATTTGGGGATGCTGATGTTTTTTCCAAAATTCCTGCAGATTTCTACTATCTCACCTTTGAGTTTCTATCCTTCTAATAACTAGTTCCTTTGCCCAATATGATTTTCAGAAAGAAGCAGCATGTAAGAAACAGTTAATCTTGTATACATCCAGGCTTTGCAGAAAAAAAAATGGCTAAATCAAAATATTTATTAAAATACATTTTAGCTTCTCACTTCATTCACACAAATAGGTACAAACCATTAGAATCATAGAATCATAGAATCATAGAATATCAGGGTTGGAAGGGACCCCAGAAGGTCATCTAGTCCAACCCCCTGCTCGAAGCAGGACCAAGTCCCAGTTAAATCATCCCAGCCAGGGCTTTGTCAAGCCTGACCTTAAAAACCTCTAAGGAAGGAGATTCTACCACCTCCCTAGGTAACGCATTCCAGTGTTTCACCACCCTCTTAGTGAAAAAGTTTTTCCTAATATCCAATCTAAACCTCCCCCATTGCAACTTGAGACCATTACTCCTCGTTCTGTCATCTGCTACCATTGAGAACAGTCTAGAGCCATCCTCTTTGGAACCCCCTTTCAGGTTGTTGAAAGCAGCTATCAAATCCCCCCTCGTTCTTCTCTTCTGCAGACTAAACAATCCCAGCTCCCTCAGCCTCTCCTCATAAGTCATGTGCTCTAGACCCCTAATCATTTTTGTTGCCCTTCGCTGGACTCTCTCCAATTTATCCACATCCTTCTTGTAGTGTGGGGCCCAAAACTGGACACAGTACTCCAGATGAGGCCTCACCAGTGTCGAATAGAGGGGAACGATCACGTCCCTCGATCTGCTCGCTATGCCCCTACTTATACATTAGGGCAGATGTGTCATGTCAGGACTAGATATTATATAGGGAGGTAATAAATACTAAAAAAATGAGAAATTAATTTAATCTCTTCCCATAGATTATTTGAAGATTAGAGAATTTCAGGTGTTATCATTATGTATATTACAGTAGCAACTAGGGGACCCTAGTGAGTCCAGGGCCCTATTTTTCTAGGCACATATTAAGTCACAGTCCCTGTCCTTAAGAGTTTACAATCTAAAATTAAATAAATTATATAGAAGAGACAAATGGAGAGAGGTGGCACTCTAAATTAGTGTAATAACCTGTCATTTCTGGATTATAATTTGGATTTCTGTCTCAGATATACTCATTCTACAAACAGTTACACATGTCCCTGAACCCCTTTGAAGCATTCCCCTGCAGCCTCATTACTCATGATATACCCACAGAAATACCAGGTCTGCTTTCCTCCAGGGAACAGAGCATACAATAGCTTGAATGATTCAACTCAGGATCAGCTTCTTGTATAACACTACATCACTGATATATAGTTACAGTGAAAACAACAATAAGATCAAAAATTCAAGGGACAGTGAGTAAAGATAATGGAAACGAGTTACATAAAAACAAACTCATAATACAATTTCTAGAAACTACACTTAACAGGCTAACATCCTGTATAAAGAATTATTTCTCACCCCAAATGTCCCTTGCAGCACTTCAATCATGGCTTTTTGTGATCCTGTTTTCATGAATGTAATCCACTGTCTGATTATTTCTTAAAGTAAAGGCTAAAAGGATATGTTCCTTACCTTCTCCTTATATTCCCCAACATTCACTGTTTCTACCTCCAGAGTCAGGATGAAACCTCCTCCCTGTAGTTCATTCTCTAGTGTGTTCACTCCTTGTTGGTTTTGCATCTCCTCTCCCATTGACTTCTTTTGAAATGGAGTTTATGTTGTTTTGGTTTACAATACTTAATTTAGATGTGGCCCAAGAAGGAGAGATGAATGAACATCCTTTCTTGGGCAGAAACCTGTTTGTCAACTCTACTTTGAACAAGACTTTAGGAACATATTTTTAGCATACATGCGTAACACCTTAGTATCTGTACATACGTTTTCCAATAACATTAATGACTTATGTGACCCTGGCTTTCATGTAAGACATCACATGAAATTCTTTGGTGAACCAGAATGTACCTACAAGATTCAGGATATACTTCTAACCTTCTTACTAGCCAGCATTGAGGGTTTTCTGGGTCACACCTCCCCTCTTACAACATGGGTAAGTCCCTGGCTGATCTATAGTCATTGGGTCATCACCCTCTTGCCTGGAGAATCCATTTGCCACTGTGTCTTCTTTTTCTTTAACATCTCCCTGCTTTGGAGAGTGATGCTGAAATGTAGCAGTTTGAAAATGGCACCTTTTGGTTTGATGTAGCCACACCAATGGAGAATGGTCTGTTTAGGCCCTACATTTTCTGCAAAATAGATAGGGAATTAACTGCTTGATTGCCCACGCCATAGCATACCTTTTCTATTTTGCAATAATAGAATAGTTCTGTTCTGTGGGTGTCAGTTTCTTATTTAAGAAAGCTGTATCACTTATAACTGACTTCCCTTTTATAGCATAACGTCCTTTAATCACAGCATTAGGTTCTATTAAGTTCCCTATTTTGCATTTATGTATCTGGCACATTATATAGTATCTTAATGTTTGATATCAATTTTTTTTTAATATATTCATTCATTCACAGCAAAGAGGAAAAGGAAATCTCTTTAGTTATACCAGCATTACACTCTTGCCAAAGGCTGCAGCAACGTTGAATTTTCCTCAGACAGTCTGAAGAAATCTTGTCATTAGACCTTGAGGGTTATGTGGTTGTTCTTCTCTCAGTCCTCTGTCCTAGCTTTTCTAAGCAGCCTTGATGCCTGAGTAACTCTTAAATAGAATAACTCATAATTTGGGGGCCTTAGTTACTACAAGGGCTATCTATATGAGTAAAGCTTAAGTGTGTGTGCGACTGTTTGAAGGATCAGGGGAAAACATTGGTCTGAATGACAACCTCTGTTGAGAACTGGAATTAACATGTTTAATTCAGGTCAGGATTCTGCATTACTTTCATGAATACTATGTTAAAAAAATATTAAGGAAAAAACAAGACAGAAGTAGATCCATGTGTGGTTATAATATACAGTGTTGATTCCGCCCAGTACTTTGCTTTCAGAAATGATCACTTGTTTCTAAGGGATTAAAGGCAGTTTTTCTTTGCATTACAATGATTAAAGATGGGAGTAGCGCTACAATCGACCTTGCTGGGTCAAATTTGGGGTAGTGCGAACCCAACCGGCATTGCTTGCTATGGGAAAGGAGGACGCTTCAGTTTGAAAACATTCCCACATGTTATGAAGGCATTAGAAGCCAAACCCACATACCCTTTGGCTTACCATGGCTGCCTGGAAACCAAATGCTGTTGCCCAGCCGTGTGTGATGTGTTACCATACCGGCAGGTGCTCAATATAAAAGGCAAAATGCGACCTTGTACCTAAAGCACATGTGCTGTCTGCTGTGAATTGCTTGATTCACTCTGAAAGAGTCTCCATTTTGTTCTCAGAAATGTATCATATTAAATTTTACTCTCCCTTTTTATCCCCCTGCAGGTGCAAATGTTTCTATGCTCCCCCTATCATCTCCATCCCTGCAGTTATCGCAGACTAGAAGGCGAAAAAAATGCACTTGCGATGACATGTTTTCCGAGCTCATGCAGTCCCCCCGCACTGATAGGGCACAGCTGAATGCATGGAGGCATTCAGTGTCAGAGTCCAGGAAAGCATCAAGTGAGCGCCATGAGAAGAGGCAGGATGCAATACTGAGGCTAATGGGGGACAAACAGACATTCTCAAGCGTCTGGTGGAGATGCAGGAAAGACAACAAGAGCACAGACCACCACTGCATCCACTGTACAACTACCTGCCCTCCTCCCCAAGTTCTGTATCCTCCTCACCCAGAAGCCCAAGAATGGGGGGATGGGGGGAGGTTCCGGGCACCCAGGCACTCCACTCCAGAGGATGGCCCAAGCAACAGAAGGCTGTCATTCAAACAGTTTTGATTTGTAGTATGGCTACAATAAGCAATGTGCCCTTGTCCTTCCCTCCTCCCCCATCCCACCCTACCCCACCCGGGCTACCTTATCAGTTATCTCCCTTTTTTTTAATTAACAAAGAAAGAATGCTTGGTTTCAAAATAATAGTGATTTTATTTCCTTTGCCAGCTGTGACAGAAGGGGGGGAGGGTGGTTGGCTTACACGGAATTAAAATCAACAAAGGGGGCAGGTTTGCATCAAGGAGAAACACACACAACGGTCACACCGTAGCCTGGCTAGTCATGAAATTGGTTTTCAAAGCCTCTCTGATGTGCAGCACACCTACTGTGCTCTTCTAATCACCCTGGTGTCTGGCCTTTCAAAACTGGCAGCCTGGTGATTTGCCTCAACCTCCCATCCAGCTATAAACATCTCCCCCTTACTCTCACAGGTATTATGGAGCACACAGCAAGCAGTAATAACAATGGGAATATTGGTTATTCTGAGGTCTAACCTAGTCATCAAACAGCGCCAGCGAGCTTTTAAACACCCAAAGGCACATTCTACCACCCTTCTGCACTTGCTCAGCCTATAGTTGAACTATTCCTTACTACTGTCCAGGCTGTCTGTGTATGGCTTCATGAGCCATGGAAGCAAGGGGTAGGCTGGGTATCCAAAGATAACTATTGGCATTTCAACATCCCCAACAGTAATTTTCTCATCTGGGAAGTAAGTCCCTTCTTGCAGCGGCTCAAACAGCACAGAGTTAATGAAGATGTGAGCGTCATGCACCTTTCCCGGCCATCCCATGTTGATGTTGGTGAAATGTCCCTTGTGATCCACCAGTGTTTGCAGCACCATTGAGAAGTACCCCTTGCGGTTTATGTGCTGGTTGTCAAGGTGGTCCAGTGCCAAGATAGGGATATGCGTTCTGTCTATTGCCCCACCACAATTAGGGAAACCCATTGCAGCAAAGCCATCCAATATGACCTGCATGTTTGCCAGAGTCACTGCACTTGATTGCATAAGGTCAGTGATTGCATTGGCTACTTGAATCACAGCAGTCCCCACAGTAGATTTGCCCACTCCAAATTGATTCCTGACTGACCGGTAGCAGTCAGGTGTTGCAAGCTTCCACAGGGCTATCACCACTCACTTCTCAACTGTCAGGGCAGCTCTCATCTTAGTATTCCTACACTTCAGGGTGGAGGAAAGCAACTCACAGAGTTCCAGGAAAATGGCCTTAAACATGCAGAAGTTTTGCAGCCACTGGGAACTATCCCATACCTGCAAGACCATGCAGTCCCACCAGTCTGTGCTTGTTTGACAGGCCCAGAATCGGCATTCCACCATATCAACCAGCCCCACTGCCGCCATGATGTCCCAATTGCCACAGCCCATGCTTTCAGGAATGTCTGTGTCCATGTCCTCCTCAGGGTCGTCTTCGTTCTGCCATCTCTTAGCCAGGTTCTGCACATACTGCAGTATAATGCGTGATGTGTTTACAATGATCACAACAGCAGCAATGAGCTGAGCGGGCTCCATGCTGCCATGCTATGGCGTCTGCATGGGTAACCCAGGAAAAAAGATGCGAAATGATTGTCTGCAGTTGCTTTCATGGAAGGCGGGAGGTAGGGAGGGAAGGAGGGGAGACTGACAACATGTACCCAAAACAACCTGCAACAATGTTTTTGCCCCATCAGGCATTGGGAGCTTAACCCAGAATTCCAATGGGCAGCAGAGACTGCAGGAACTGTGGGATAGCATCCCACAGTGCACCTCTCTGTGAGTCGATGCTAGCCACGGTAGTGAGGATGCACTCTGCTGACTTAATGCACTTCGTGGGGACATACACAATCGACTGTATAAAATTGATTTCTAAAAATCGACTTCTATAAAATCAACCTAATTTCATAGTGTAGACAAGCTAGTGTTTCCTGGTTTCAGATAGGTAGAAATTTCTTATGAGAATCATTTCAGATCACAAAATATATATATTTGTGTTTCTGTTCCAACAGAAGGAAGGGAATGCAGAGGTAGGTGAAAGATTCCAGAACTTTTTGAAAGATTTGGAATAACTGGGCAAATATCTATTTTAAACTTCTATGCCTCAGAGCTTAATGTTAACAAAGATTGAAGCAAACACATCACCTAAAAATAACAATAATGTGACCCTCTTTCTTTCTAATTAGAACTAGTTTGTTCATTTCATAAGTTTAGGGCAGTGGTTCTCAAACTTTTTGTACTGGCAACCCCTTTCAGACAGCAAGCCTCTGAGCGGAAACCCTCTTATAAATTAAAAAAAACCATTTTTTTATATTTAACACTATTTTAAATGCTAAATTTATAACACTATTGTTTTAAGATGAAGTTATCTTTTCTCACCACTTTTAAATGAAGACTAAATCACATTTTCATTGAGTTATTGTTAAGCAGATTTTTTTAATAGTTACTGTTTAATGGGGGAGGGAGCACGAAGAAACATTGTCAATGTCACTTTTCACAGGAGACTTAGTGCCCATTGCTACCTTTACTTCTGTGCTGCTGCTGGTGGCAGTGCTGTCTTCAGAGATAGGCAGCTGGAGGGTAGCGGCTCCTGGCCAGGTCCCAGCTCTGAAAGCTGTGCGACTGCCAGCAGCAGTGCAGAACTGCAGAAAGAATTGTGGCAATGCCATACCATGCCACCCTTATTTCTATATAACATTTGACCTTTGTGGTGGACTTTGTGCTGGAAGAGTGGCTACAGGGGGGCTAAGGCAAATTTTGGGGTGGCTATAGCCCCTGCAAGCTCCCTGTGCCCCAGCACAGCCCCTGACTGTTCAATTATAAATTGAATTTTTGTTTGCCAATCTCAGTGTTCTGATGGGTCTTCGGTTTAATGCACCTCTTCAACTGCTGAACAATCAAACCCTTTAATATTGTCTCTGTCCTACCTTCTTAGTCTCAAGACAACAAATGTGCTCATACAATATACAATCTGCAGACTCCATTTTCCTTAAAGTAGTGAAATTACAAGTATATATTTTGTTTAGGAACAGCAATTGCTGTGCTATACATTTACAATCCTTCTGAAGTAAATGCAATACACTGTGATGGAAAGGTGGGTGCAATTTTCTAAAATGCTAGATTTAAATTATATATTTTATAGCAGTTGCTCTCTGTTTTGTACATGTACTCTCAACCCTCAGTTTGAGAATCTCTGGTATAGGGTAGCCTATATAAACTTTTAACTTCTTACCTTCTTGTCCACTAAGCATCCTGTGTCCTCATTCAAATCCTTCCTAAAAAGCAGGACTCCATGAATTCAGTGATTCTATTGCACCACAACAAAATGCAACAAAATGCACTCTTTGCTGAATAATTGTGCTGCAGAGTCCACTGCTTTTACATTTTTTAAAAATTGTTTCTAGCCCTCATGTTTGTGAAGGAAACTTTCCCAATGTGAATGGAGTGTAAACCAATGTGTGGTGTCTTTCTGGTTCTATGCACAGCCTGAAACAATAACTCTCAGGGAGGTGAGTTCTGCAGTTTCTCATTGGAGTCTGTTTTTGAAGTTTTTTTATTGAAGAATTGCCACTTTTAAGTCTGTTGTTGAGTGTCCAGGGAGACTGAAGTGTTCTCCTACTGTTTTTTGAATGTTATAATTCTTTATGTCAGATTTGTGTCCATTTATTCTTTTACGTAGAGACTGCCCCGTTTGGCCAATGTTATCACATTGGTAGATGTGCAGGTGAACGAGCCCCTGATGGTGTGGCTGATGTAATCTGACATCAAGAATTATAACATTCAAAAAACAGTAGGAGAACACTTCAATCTCCCTGGACACTCAATAACAGACTTAAAAGTGGCAATTCTTCAATAAAATAACGTCAAAAACAGACTCCAAAGAGAAACTGCAGATCTGGAATTAATTTGCAAACTAGACACTGTCAAATTAGGCCTGAATAAAGACTGGGAGTGGATGGGTCACTACAAAAACTAATTTCCTGCTGCTGATATTAGCACATTCTTGTCATCTGTTTGAATTGGGCTACCTTGATTACATTGGCCTCATTAGCACTACAAAAGTCATTTACACCCCTTGTCAACTGTTGAGAATAGCTCACTTCCACCTTAATTGAACTGGCTTGTTAGCACTCACCCCAACTTGGTAAGGCAACTCCCATCTTTTCATATGCTGTGTATTTATACCTCCCTACTGAATTTTCCACGCCATGCATCTGATGAAGTGGGTTTTAGCCCACAAAAAGCTTATGCCCAAATAAATTTGTTAGTCTCTAAGGTGCCACAAGGACTCCTTGTTGTTTTTATTTTGGCTATATTGATATTAAAATAATTAGAGATTTATGTTGTCATAATGTTTCAAAACTTCTTGCCCAGTTAACCATGAAATATTAAATATTCTACAAACTTTCCTCAAAGATTTGGAATTTAATCAGGTAGAAAGTTCCATTTGTACTTGTTTACAAATCAACTGTTTCATATATTAATATTCCAAATATGATATTTCCTTTTTAAAATAAATGCATGAGGGTTCAAGTTTATTAGCAATTAAGTCTTAAAAAACAAACACTGTCCTGAAGACTTTGCTCAAGAGAGAGATTTTGGGAAGAAATCCATTGTCATGACACAAAATTGCTCAAATACTTTTCAGTACAGAGTTGTTAATTTGTTTTCCTCTTGAATCACAACAAGGATGACCTTTTAGAATTCTGTGGTTGGTCATGCCGGAGGGGAAAATAATAGATAAAAACTTCAAATTCTTTGAAATGAAGCTGGGGTACTTGATGAAACACATGATTTAAAACCTGTAAATAAGAACAAAGTATATTGTATCTCACACAACCATTCAATACATCTACAAAGTCATAGTGGAGTTCCTCTAAAAGAGTCCCTGGCGGCACAAGGAAAAATGTTCAAAACTATTTTCTTCAGACTATTTCTACTCTTGTAACATAATGATCCCCACAACGCTCTTCAGGATATCACAAACAGGATCACTTTATTTAAATAACTAGGGTACTCAGTGTTCCATAATCTGCCCCTCTGGGTACTCTCTGAGTTATGGTATGTTTACAAACATTAAAAATGTACAATGCACTTACAGAAGTAATTAGAACTCCTGTTTCAGCAGATGAATAGGAGAAGATGCAAAGTTCTGACTTTAATTCCAATGCAGATCCCCAACTCCACTGTCATTGACCAACTGAGACCTACATGATAATACTAGGAAGTTTGCAAGGGTTCCTTGTATAATGTCTGTCTTCCTCCTCTCTTCTCCCCCATCCCCACCTTTTTCACTTCTCTAATAAATGGAAAATGTCCTTTTGGTGCCTGAGTGGCTTTCCATTAACCCACTGGATAACAACAGGCCTAGGCACACATTCACCCATATGGTCACTCTCTCCTTCTATCATAAGTTAAAAAGAGCTACAAGTGGGAGCAATGCCTTTCTCGCTAACAGTCGGCAGTGCTTACGAAATCAGTCACTATGAGTCTGACCCTGAAGTTGATGGGAGTCTTCCTGTTGACTTCAATAGATTTGATCTGGGCTTCTGATGGCAGAAAAGTGAAAAAGAGGCAATGGCTCTTTTTCCAATGTCCAAGGATATAGCATCCAGCTGAACAATAGTGGCTCATCCAAGAATGAAGTGAGTTCTGGTTATGTCTGGAGTGCTTCATCCTCATGTAAAAGGCTTCTCACTATTTAGGAATGTCACATGTTCATGAGACACAACACCAGGAAACAATTTTGATCAAATTATTCTTTGCAAAGAACATTCATTCTGAATTTAGCATTTTATACTGTACATGAACTGGTCCCAGTTTCTCAGAGTGTATTTGTTAAGTGTAAGTATTGGCTGAATAGCTTATGCAAACAGATTTCAACCTAGGGGTTGTTCATGAACTCTGTATTGGATCACTTCTGCCATTCATATTTCTTGTGTGACTGTTTTCACTCCCTGACTAAAAAAATTTAAACACAGGACTAGCAAATAGTACACCTGGCAATACAATGTTTAAGATGGATAATTATTTGTGCTACTAGCTGAGAGGCACAAATATTTTCACACCTACCTGGCAGCTATCTGAACACTCTCAGAAAACTGCAACTCAGCAAATTACAGCAAACCAAACTCTCTGCTGTTATTCATCCAGCTCTTTTGTTTTTCACCATTGCAAGTTGAGACATGAGTAGCTCATAGTCTAATATGTCCGTTCGCTTCACTTTTCCCCCTGAAATACAGCAAGACCAGCAATCTATCCAGCAGTACCCGTGGGGCTGGAGTGACAATAAAACATGAAATCTCTAGAAGAATATAAATATGAAGTATAGGGATGTATGGTGGTATGTCAGATACCATGCTGTGGTAATGGTTGGAAAAAGATGACTTTTTTAATGGAGATCACTGCATCTGATAATGTTGTAGCACAGAAGTTCCCAAACTAGTCCACTATGTTGGTTTTCAGAGCACCTGATGGTAATCAGTAGGGAGCTGTCTGGACACATGTGGCTGGTAGAGAATCAAAACACATGGGAGAGGGAGATGATTTGAAAAATAAAAGTAGATGGCCTGATTATCTTTCTTAAAAAACAGACAAACATTCTCATACTAAAGACAAAAATACTTTGGGGCATATTCTGAACTGTTATGAATTAGTTTATTTAAATTGAAGACAATGCACTTATTCTGATTTACACTAGTTGAGGATCTGGCCCATAAATGTGTTTAAAATTTATCTTTCCATGTAATTGATTTCTGTCAGTGCTACAGGGATGTTATGATTGAACAATTGGGATTTGTGACACACAGTCACAAATCATGGGGGAGATGTCCATGAGACTAATTCTCAATTAAGATATGATCTCCCCTAGTGTAAATGGTTTGAGAATCCCCATTACAAGATCTAAACTGGAGTAAAAGTACCCTGCCACATAACATATATCAGCATATACTTTATGTGGAAATAAATGATTTATAGTACATATTAGTAATTGTCACTACCAGTTCTAGTCCTGCTCTTTCAATGCTGTGATGGAATTCAACCACTGAGTCATATATGCTGCTAAGTCCTCTGCATCAGAGTAGTGAGTGATAACTTCTCCTACCTCTGGGTCCACCCAGGTGCATACCTGATATCTGACACTCCTCCTGAGTGGAGGGACCCTGCAGTCTGGCTGCCTAGATCCTGGAACCAGTGCCTCAGCCCTCCAGAGCCCTCCAGTGAATAGGACAGTTCCTTCCTCCCCACCTGAGATCCCCTGATTGTGGAATCTGTAGTTTCTAGTTAACCCCTTCAATGACAGCATGCACGTAAAGCAAGGCAACAGGCTGAACAAAGGAATTTCTTAAATATACACACTATACTCCGAAAAAGCACAAGAAAGTTACAGATCTATGGAAAACAATCTCCTCTTGGACTCAGCCTCTTTAGTCTGGCGCAACCCCTTTTTTAATTCCATGGGTTTGGTCTAGAACCTACCATTGCTCCAGTAGGGAAAGTTATTCAATGCTGATGGTCCTCGATTGTTCTGTCCAAGCTTTCCAAACTAGGTGCCAAATGCCTGCTACAGATTGAATGCTCAGAGCCTTACTGAAGATGAAGAAATGGAGGCTGAAATATAACAGGTATTTTCCAAACAAAAACAGAATTAATAAGTTGCTACAGACATATTCCCCAGTCTGTAACATATTTGTACACAAGTACACAAGTAGAAAAAACTATCTCAGAAAACATCATCTTTAAAATAAACTACAAAAGTTCTGTGGAGGTGAGCATAGATTCACTGAGCCCTTGTAGCTGCCTTTCTTTTTAACAGTATACTTGAAATACTATGAACATCTAATCATGTAGCCCTTCTCCACTTACTTCAGAACTGGGCCTGTAGAATGTTTTTGCTGCTATTAGGGCCACTGTCACTGAACACAGCACTAATATTAGGCCATGGCATGAACAAATGCTTTTCACTTAGAAACTTCCCCTTAGATGTAATCCCTAAGTCTAGTTAAGAGGAAGACAGTAATGAGGGAGGATAGATTTATCACTAACCACAGACACTGGAGTAAATGTAAGTGAAGGGAGAGAAACAGGGTTGGCCTTACCCATCCTTTTACTAATTTATTTATTAATGTATTTTTTGTTCAATGTTGAGTTCACTACTTGCTGTTCTGAAAATGAATCTTTTTAATCAATCCCACCAATGGTTTTACGTTATGTGCATGCTAGAAAGTTAATAGAGAACCCAGAAGGACCTTTAAAATATCCCAATTATTTGCAATTTCAAAGACAATATCAACTGAAAAAGGTTTTAGGTATACAATAGTTATGTCTATGATTGAAAAGTCTCACATCTACTATACCTCTCAGAATACCACTTTACTAGAACTGACTTAGCATCAGCCAAACTAAGTAATTCTAAGATCAGCAAATGAATCAATTCAAATTGATTCCAGAAACCTAGAAAAAACAAACCAACCCTCTTTATTTGTTGTATAAACTTGTAACTAGGAAAATCGGATGCCACCATTAGGTGGGCTGAAACTGCTGTATATCTTGCAAACAAATCAGAGTAATCTGTCATAGTGCACTAGCAGCTTACAGGTAGTCACAAGGTGGTTCAAATACTCCAAATAAGACCTCAGGATATTTCACTCCCCTCCCCATCACCACCACCCTCACGCACAGAGTCAAGGCAAGCTAGTTAAATACGATTTATTCAGTAAATGATATGATTAATACCAGACAAATTCATCAGAAAGATTTTTAAGCCTTTTTTTTCTCCTACTCATCCAGTGCTATTTAGAAAGATGTTCGAGGAGCAGGCTTCCTACCCTACCCCCATTCAACAGCAGTTGTATGGTGAAATACAGTACTGTAGCTGTTGTTGCTTTAAAGGTATATTATCTTATGCTGGACCCTAACATGTCCAAATACTCTAATGGTGAAATTTGCCCCTGTCCAGGACCAGCTCAAGGCTCATAAACCACTTAGAACCTATTCTGTGGTCTTAGGAGTTGCATAGGACCTGCACTAGCCCTCTGCAAGGGATGAATATCACTCTGTGTAAATAGAGCATCTCATTACAAGACAGTCAATGGGACAAGGCAATAAAGAATAGAGCAGACTGGAAGAAGGCAATTCCATTCACAGTATCTTTTGAGGTTTCAAAACTTGTTTTTGTTCAACTTTGGAACAAAACCAAAACCTTTTGAACTTTTTTTCACAAAAAATAGAATTGTGTCCAGATATCTGTTTTTAGATCAAAATCCAAGCTTTTGGGGAAAGTACAGGTGGGGCCTAGTAGTTAGGACTCTTGCCTGTGGGAGACCCAGCTTCAAGTCTTTGTTCTCCCTGATTCAGAGCAGTCTTTCATCACCGATTATTCTTCCTGAGGGAAAGTCAGGATTTGAATCTAGGTCTCCTAAGCTAATGCCACAAACACCAAGACACCTCACATGCCTGGCAAAAACTTCATCAAAACCATTAGATCCCTGCATTTCAGTTTTGCTACAACAGCATATTTTGGCTGAAAATATTCCAACCATCTCTAAGAAAGCAGAAGTGCTGGTGAGAAATGGTCAGCTCAAAACTTTTTATGTCCACATGAACCTCTTTTTGACATGATATTGAAATCCAGAAAAAAGGAAGTTTCATGTGTTTGCATGGCCCTGATATTGGACATGTCTTAACTCTGGTAAACTTGACAATTAGTCAATAGTCCAGTGACATTATGATGAAGCTGAGCACCTGCTGCAAGCAGCTTCTATAGTTGCTTAAATTTAAACATGAATTTGCTCTGGCTGAATTTTGTGGCCTTTTTGCATTTTCTCTCAAAACATTTCACTGAACACACAAGTGCTTGCAGAAAGAGAACCTCACGGATCCATCCACAAGACATTCTTTGCTATAGTAGGATGGGTCACTGACTGACCCATCATGGAACAAGGTTCCCAAAAGCCTTTTCTAGAACACTGGCACAGAGGCAATTAAGTGAGCAACTCTTTAACCCAGTGATTGCATACATTCATAATGTCTTGTGCCTAAGGCTGGTGTTGACAGTTACAGATCAGTCAACACTGTGGTATGTTTTATATGGAATCGGATAATTGCTTAGAAACATGGATATGGGGTTCCCAAAACTCCTCACCAGTGCTATGTGCAGAAGCAATTAAACAGGCTAACTATTTCTGTGCCTTATTACTGGTGAGGAGACTAGGATCTGATGGTACCGTTCAGAACTAGAACCAGACTGGCAATTGCTTTGTCTGAATATGATCATAGATCATTTAAATTTAACGCTGTACACAGCTTGTGAATCTTACAGCATCCTACTTCTGGCTAGGAATCATCCTTGGGAAAGTCTTAACATTTTCTATAATTAGCTAGTTCTTTTTCTCTGCCACTTCTCCCTAAATTACTACCTCTCTGAGGGAGAATTAAATATAATGTTTATACCAGCTGATGATCTGGTCTAACATGATTTACTTATCTGACCAATCACAACGAACCAGCACAGCTTTAATTTCAAACAGTGACTATCAAACACTCACAGCTAGGAGTTCAATCGACAGAGTAAAAAATCCCAGAAGAATTAATAATAATAATCAGATAAATTCAAATCCCAATTACACTTGAGGATATCAAGATCTACTCATGGATATCCTGAGACTAGAAAAAGAGATTTAATTTACTGAGCAATTATTCAATGGACAATTCTGAATATTTCTTCAGATCCTCTATAGCTTTGTCAAAACATATTGTTCCTGGAAGTACAGCATTTTAGGGGCAGTGTTTCTGGGCATAAATTCACTATGTCAATTAATAACTGTTTTTGCTGCTGTAACACCATTCTCAGAAGCACCATTTTACAGAAAAGGTACTTCAAATAACTGCTTAAAGCTTGGTCATCCACCTAATGGTAGCTAAAATTGATAGCAAACAATTGAAATGTGTATAGTACATCCACAATAGCTTTCCTTAAAGCACGCAAACAATCTGTCAAAATTCAAATTAATTGGGTCAAATTCACAACTCCATTGACTTCAATATATCTATGCTGATTTACACCAGCTTAGGATCTGTCTCATTACATAGAATCATAAGATTATTTTATGGCTCTTGCTTTTTGTTCATTTTTTTTCAGTTGTTTTGATTTTTGTTATCAAGTGCTCTGATTATCATAGTGGAGTGGAAAAGAGAGAGAGAGATACAGAGACAGAGTGGTGGAGAGGGATGGAATTAAGCCACTTTAAAAATAAAAGTATTATTTCCAAAGTATTATTATCTTTCAAGTATAGCCTCTATTTTATCAATATTTTCCATTAAATACAATCTGAAGCTAGTGCTTCTCATATTGTCATGGAATTTAGATTAGAAGCAGTCAATTAGTTATTAATTTGGCTTATTTTGTTAAAAAGCCAGAAATAAAATAGCTTATAGATTGTTGTATAGTTTTAATATGACACGTCAGTGCTCTCTGGGCTCACTTCATATGACTGCAGCAATGGTTTTCATCTTTTGTTTTCACAACATGAAAATTTAAGTAGATGTGCCCACGGGTATTGTGATAGGTTGGATCACAGAAACTTTGGGAATTGCCACCTGATATGCTGGGACAACCTCTAAGCCATTTTCCCTGCCAGCTTGGGACTCCCGAACCTTGCCAGTTTGAGCCAGACATGCTAGCCTGCTACAAACCCAGACCCAGGTCTGAACAACATCTCCCAAAAGCTGCAGGCTTAACTGAAAACATATTAAGAAGTGTTCTTGTCTCCAACACTCAGATGCCCAGCTCCCAATGGGGTCCAAACCCCAAATAAATCCATTTTACCCTGTATAAAGCTTATAGAGGATAAACTCATAAATTGCCCACCCTCTATAACACTGATAGAGAGATATGCACAGCTGTTTGCTCCCCTTCCCCCCCGCCAGGTATTAATACATACTCTGGGTTAATTAATAAGTAAAAAGTGATTTTATTAATACAAAAACTAGGATTTCTGCCCCCTTTATATAGCTTTGGCACAAGACGAGGATCTTTTTTCTCTCTAGGTCCCCCCCACCCCCTTTTAAATTGAAAAGCACCAGGTTTAAGATGGATTTCACTACCAGGTGACATGGTCACATGTCCTGTGAGACCCCAAGCATTCATTCAAGAAACAGACCCATCCACAGTCAATTGTCCTGGTTGGTGGGAGCCATCAAGATTCCAAACCACCATTAATGGCCCACACTTTGCATAATTACAATAGGCCCTCAAAGTTATATTTCATATTTATAGTTTCAGATAAAATAATGATACATACATACAAATCGGATGACCACACTCAGTAGATTATAAGCTCTGTAATGATACCTTACATGATACCTTTTGCATGTAGTATATTCCAGTTACATTATATTCACACTCATTATCATATTTTCATAAAATCATACAGAGTGCAATGTCACAGGTGTGCAAATATATTTAATGAATTAAGTGATAAATAATGACTAATTTAAAAATATTCATGTCAATGTCTTGTGAATAAAATATTTGTATTATTGTATTGGATTTCTGTACGTATGTATGCGTGTATGTGTGTGTGTTGTGTGTACAAATATACTGTGGACTTTTGAGGGAATTTTATTAAGCAAAAAGTGCAAGACGCTTGATATTTATTGTCTGCAGGAAGCAGATGCTAATGGCAATGAAATACTAGTCTGTCTTGGTTGGCACTATTTTAAATCAATATCTAGAGATATAAAAATGGTCCACTAAAAATGGCTGGCTGTCCAGTTAGAATCCCTTTCTTCTATAGAAATCATATAGACTTCCTATAGAAATCATAGCTCACCAATTCACAGTGTAATGTCTCTTTGCTCTTTAACTCACAGATGTCAATCTAGTCATACCCAACTCTGGAAGCCTGAAAATGGTAATCCTACATAACTCATAGATCTTAATATTTCAGCTCACATATTCACAGTTTCTATCCTTGTCAGCTGCTTCCTCACCAAAGTGGTCCCAACCAGGACAATCCTATTATTGTCTCACAGATCTTTAATAGTAATTAGAGCTGAGTGAACAATTTATCCAACATAGTACTTTTTCTGTTCAAGAATTATCCATGAGTTAGACTGATTTTTTTTCAAAAGTACTCGCAATTGTTTACTGAGCATTTTATGCAAATATGTTTCAGCCTAAGTGAGGTTTCAAACTATCTGACTATCATTACCCATAATACATCGTTATTTTAATATATTTTAATTTATAATACATCCGATGAAGTGAGCTGTAGCTCACGAAAGCTTATGCTCAAATAAATTGATTAGTCTCAAAGGTACCACAAGTACTCCTTTTCTTTTTGCGAATACAGACTACTAACACAGCTGGTACTCTGAAACAAGTTATTTTTGTTAATCTGCCTCCCTCATGGTTCACTTGTTTTTTCTCATGTGCGTGTCATGTGTGTGAGGGACGGACATTTATACAATAGCAATATCTTTGTACAGAATTCATTATCTGAACTCTCACTCACAGACTCCCTGTGAAATGATTTTTGAGCAGTAAAACCCCATACCCTTACTGTTCTCCATCTCTTGAGTTAGAGTACATTTGTGATCAAAAAGTGACTGTTACAATTTTGTTTACTTGGATTTACACACACAAAAAGGGGCATCTATCAATGTGTCCTAGGCATCCTTGTCAGAATTTATAAATACACGTCAAGAAAAAAAACTCCAACATAACTAACCTGCGGTAACAGCAGCACTTTTCTTAGCCATTAATTTGCTCTCTGTGTGTATTTAACCCAACAGTGAGTGTGTACCACATGTTTTCCGCTGCAGATCAGGCACAGATGATATGAGTCTGTTATAGCCACATTTCATGGGACTTGACTCTTTCTTTTACCTGTACCAGCGTGTGTTTTTAGCTCTGGAAGTCCCAGGTTCAGTCCCTGGTGTGTCAGACAAAATGGCTGTCATCACAGCTGTATTCAGGTTAATATTCATATATTTTCCTGCCAAAAAGTAATGTTTATCACTTTTTACTCCTTTTTTAGCTCTGCGCAGCCAGTTTGACAGTGAACTGGGTTTTATACTTTTTATCCTTGATGCTGGTCAAACCAGTCGTTATGGACCTCATTGATTAATAAGTTATCCCCTTTTTGGTTAGCAAATTGCTTGCAAACAAATCCTGCTTTTCTCTGAAGCAATTAGCTGAATAATTTTCAGTTTATGGATTGTTCACAGTTGTTCTGTTTGATTGTATATTGTTCTTATTGTCTATTGTGTTCATGGATCTCCCCACAAATTCATTGGGGGAAAAGTGCCTGAGTAAGCAACAATGTTTGGCACTGAAACCTCTCATCTCTTGGGGTCCACCAGAGTGCAGAGATGTGTCTCTGTACTGGCTTCATAACCTTTTGGCAGCACAGAAGAACTGGAGCTGCTCTGCTGTAGATTCCCCAGCCTGAAAGAGCTTTGGAATCCTTGTTAAAGTTGAGGAAGGGGTTGTCTGCATTGTAGACACAGTTCCTACTCAATAGCTGCTGCATGAGCCACAGCTTCTGAGGAATGATGGGACAATGTATGAATGTTTAACAGATATCCTAAAAATAACTTTTGAGAAAAAGATATCTTGAAGTTGTTAACACAGGCCAGTTAGTATATTTTAAATGTGGCTGAGATCTTTAAACCCTCAGATATAATAGATCCATTTAATATGCATGCGATCAATCAGAATTCACACATGGTTCATATTGCCTTGCACAATTGCAGCTTGAAATGATTGTTTAAATTAGTTTAATTATTGTCTGCGCCAAGAAGTAAGGGAGTACAATTGTGCCTTTAAGCCTCTCTTCTCTTAGCTCTGTATCTTGCAGACTGAGTACATTCTGACCAGACTGCAGAAACAAAAATGCATTTACATTTTTGCCGTGTGTTCTACACTGTTTAGTTTAGGGAGGAGACAAATAAAACACAAAATGCGAGAGGTATATAAAACAATGAATGGCATTGAGAAGGTTCATAGATGGATGGATTTAAGGGCAGAAGGGATCATCTGGTCTGATGTTCTGTATAACTCAGGAGACAGAATATTTCCAGGTGACTCCTTCATCAAACCACTAACATCTGGTTGAAGTTAGAGAATGTATTTTAGAAAGGCATCCAATCTTGATTTAAAGACTTTAAGTGGTAGAGAATCCATCACATCCCTGGGAAAGTTTTTCCAGTGGTGTAACTCTCACTGTTAAAAATGTGTGCCTTATTTCTAGCCTACTAAACTACAGAGCTTTCTACTATTAGAAATCTTCTCGCCATGTATGCACTTATATATTGTTATCTAGTCACCTTTTAATTTGTATTGGTTAACCTAAATGGTTTGAGTATTTTTAATCTCTCACTGTAAAGCAGATTTCCAGACCTTGAATCATTCTTGTATGTATTCTTTCCCACTGGTTTCTATTTATGTTTTCACATAGTTCTAGAACAGGGGAACATTCAATAAATGCAAAATCAACCTATTTAAAAGTGGTAAAGGAAGTGTTTTTGTACAAAATGTATGATTAGCCTGTGGAACTCACTGCCACAATCCATTATTAAAGTGAAAAGCCTTATGTAACTGGGGTGAAGGGGCAAATTATGTTCAGCTACTATTATAGCCATGGTCCAGAGCTCAGCTTAACTCTGCTGAAGCACGGGCTAAAGTTCTTTCTTTTCAGAAAACATGATGAAGAGTCAAACCTAGTGCACTGCATTTAACTACTAGATTAAGATTTTATTAATAACTACCAGTCACCACCAAAATGAGAAGAAGTATACGCACACTTAGAATACACATTCACATTGAGAGTGGGATTTTCAAATGCATGTGACATTGGCCTAAATCTACGCTGAGAATATTGGCTACTATTGGCTTCAATGGGAGCAGAATTAAGTCTCTGCTAAGTGCTCTTGAAAATTCCTCCCTTAATATACACAAGCCCACAACAACATTTAAAACATATTTAGCGTATGCTGAGTATACATTTTTAAACCAAGCTACTAGATCAAGAATATTGGTGCCATCTTTCCTATACAGACTTTCACATTTCTTTCACTAGACCTGAAGAAGATCTCTTTGTAGCTCAAAAACTTATTTTTTTCACCAACCGAAGTTGGTTCAATAAAATCTGTTACCTGACCCACCTCATCTTTCACACTCCTGACACTTGTATATTTCATATTAATGGAACAGAAATATGACTTACAACTTCTAAACCACAGGAGAAGAGGTTCAGCTTCACCTTTATTTTGCACACATAGACATATAAGGGTGAACACACAGGCGTTTTCCCCTCTGATCTTCTCAGAAAATGCTTTCCTCATCATGTATTCTAGGAAATATTATAATCATCTGAAACTTTACAAAATGAAATAGAATTCCAGTATCCCTCTGACCACAGCCAAAGATTTCTACTTTTGCAGGAAAATGAAGGGGGAAATCTGGTCTGTAAATTCTTTTAGAAGTGCTGTAAGTAGTTGATTCCATCTCCTTAGTTTCTCTGATCTGCTAGGAGTCTTGCCTGTAGCCCAATTGTAACAAGTTTGGAGACTCAGCTCTGGCTTTCTGTCACCCTGGAAAATCACATGGGAACTTCCATCAACATGTCTCTCTATAACATTTTTCCTCCTCACCCCCAGCTCTGATTGGTTCAATGCCTGTGCTGAGTATAGGTTGAGATATATAGAACTTCAATTAATGGAGGCTTCTACAGTAGCTTCAAACAGTAACTTAAGCATGCTCAACAACTCACAACACCCCTCTTCTGAATTTCTCTGGGTGCTTTCAAAGGAGTGATTGATATGTTGGGTAGACATACCTGCACTGGCTTTAATCTAGCTAGCATGGCTAAAAATAGGCATGAAAAAATGGGGGTACAGGCTTCAATGCAGGCTGAACAAGCCCACATTGGTACGTACTCGCATTGCTAGCCCAAACGGAAGCCTGTGCCACAATGTCTTCACTGCTACTTTAAGTCATGCTCAAATAGATTAGAACTAGTGTGTGTATGCCTACCCAAGCTGCAAAGCACACCTCAAATTCCAGTGTAAACATAGCCTTAGTCAGGCTCACTGCTCTGCTCTCTGCAGATGTACAAAATCCCCTCCTCTCTACTTAGAAAAATAAAATGCTGTAGTATAAAAGCATACGGATTATACTTAGTAGGATTCAAAAATGATTAGGCATTTATATAGATAATAAGAACATCCACAGTTACATTAGACTGGTAATAACAGTTAGGTGGGATATGTTTCAGTGCATAAGCCAACTGCTAACTGACAGGGGTTAGAATGAAATTTCCCCTGTTGATACGTTGTTTCCTAGTTGTCCACTCTGGGGTTTCTTGCACCTTGTTTTGAAGTATCTTATACGGCCATTTTCAGAGACCAGATATTGGAATAGATGGAACACAGGTCTGATCTAGTATTGCAATTTCTTCTCCTACCATAATTGTGTAAACAGACATTTTATTTTTTTTTTTGCTACAGAAATTTGACCTGTTATTTTTGCACATCATTTTCACAAATGCCACATTCCTAAACATCATCAGTTGTGGATACCATTAGGATGCTTAAGAATGGAACAGCAAAATATTTTATTGCCATTTATTTTCAAAAAATACACCTTACTACATGATGTTCTGGCTATCTTCTTTAAAATGAAGTGCAACACAGTCAAAGTAATTAAAAAGATTTTAATAATACTCCCTACTTCATTGTCTCAGAGGGATACTAACTACAAATGGTTCTCACCGGCTCCTTCAAAAGTGTTTACAGACACCTTTAATACCTATTTGTATTAGCAGCTAAAGTACACTTAAATATTTCCCAGTAAACAGCTGGATGAATGAGAGGAAGCACAATTTGATGAGTGTTACATGTATATGTAAATTATCTTGCTTTTCCTGAGCATTCCACTCACCCTCATCTTACTTTAACTATTGCTTTATGATGTGAAGGTGGAATGTTTCAATTTCACAGATTTAGAGAGAGACTATCGCAGAGTGTCAGGACATTTTTTATGAGGCACTTGGGGCCTGATTCAATGAAGAAAATTATGTCTGGGTTCTGCAGTGAACTTTTGTGGGTTCTACTCTGCCATAATTTTTTGTTGAATCACACCCTTTCATTTGTTAGCAAAACAGTTTCAATAAGTCTCTTTGAAGCCAAACTTTTTACATGATATAGAAAAAAAAATCTAATTATGCTTGTGTAAACAGAAGTCTTTATCTAATCAGGGCAACATCTCATTAAATTTAGAATCAGGCTCCCTTGGCTTTAATACACAGTTCTCTTATGACAAAATAAGTAACAATAATTGTGAATTTAGATATGCATGGTTATTTCTTTTTATGAATGGTTTCCTTTATTACTTCGCTATAAGAACACTGTCACTTCGAACCTCTTATGATGCATAAATATCTTTATTCACCTCAGAGAAGCTATCTTCTTGAATATGTTATGGGGGATGGGGGAAATTAACCCTTGTAAGACTCTGAGATAAAAAGGCAGTGTAATTTGGAATTGAAACAATGAAAATATGGCAGACCTTAGCTAAGATGGGGATCTTGTGAACCATTTTCTCATCACTCAAATCTAGACAAGTTAAATGTGATGTTAGTGGGTAGGAGGAATGGTCTAGAAGTGGCTATAACACTGTTTCCTCCTTGACTAAGAAGGCATCACTGCATATTGTTAACATATCGTTAACTCTCCTCAGCTGCAGGTTGTGTGAGTAGGGTGAATTTCTCTTGTCAACTAGGGAGGTCTGTTCTACCTTTAAAAATTATATTTTGTTTTTGTTATGTTCATAGCATACAAACATAAATACTCTTGCTGCAAGATTGCAACATAATACTACATTATTTCTCAGAATTCAGAATGACCCTCCACAGGAATCCAAAACCAGAACGATGAAATAGGCTGCTCTTCAAAAGAGAGAGGCACAGCTCACCCTAGCTTACTCTAGGCAAGCTGTCTATAGACTGCTAATATGCCCCATTCACACACTTCTCTATAGAATCTCCTAACCTGCAAGTGGCAAGGTGAGGAAAAAAACAACCCTGAAATTTAAAGTAACAGCCTACAACTTTAACAGAGTTTTCAATACACCACATTTTTTAATATTCAGATGCAGAAAAGTGTTGCAAATGAACTCAGAGAGTATTGATTGGAGCATATTTCACAAGTAAGTATTAGGTAAAACAAAGATAATGTAATCTCTGTTAATGAGGCAACATGCACATTTCATGGCTATTTACAGGGTCTGTATTGTTGATCAGGAGTGCTAATATGATAGTGGGTGGGGTGTACGCACCTGTAACATCCTATCAATGTCGCTCCGAGGCATTCTGTCTGCGCAATACAAATGCAGGCAGAATGCTTTACAGACATGGGTGGAAGCATGCTGAGCAACAACACCTACATCTTCTTTTGGGAAGGTGGAAACAGGCTTCCTCCAGCACCTGTCTTCAGCCACCAGCGGGGCTGTTGCATTGGCTGGCCAAACAGCCTAACAGTTAGAAAGCGTTAGGTCTTCATACTGGCAGACTACAGTTCTTTTACACCAGGGTAGAGGGAAAGATATATTTCTGTGCCCTTTTCCACCCTGGTGATTCACCTGTGCAGAGGCAATTGGCCCTGAATGTTTCGAAATCTTTGTGATAGTTAATGATTTTTTATCTGTGGATGTTTTTCTCACAGATCCTCCAGTATTCATACATCTTGTAGCTACACAAAACCATTCCATTCTGAACTTGCATTTGTTCCTTCCTTATACCTAAATGATTAAAAATAAATAAATTGATTCTTAGGCTATCAGCTGCAATCTGTCTTCTACCCAGTACTGCAAACACGTTCCGATCTCAATTCACCAAAAGGCAAAGGGCTGACTCTGATTGGGTCTACCATTAAAATCCAATTAGTTAAGTTGTTTTTGAGTGACATTTAAGATGATAGCCACAAAGCAGCAGAGAACTCGAGGGATGTCTCAATTCCAGCTGGATGTTGTTTTGTCATCATCTGTGAGGGAAATTTTTATATTTCATTTTCACTAAATATATGCAGACAAAACAAGCTCCAAGGGATTTTAAAAAAGCACTACAGTCTTGTGTGCTCATATTAAGTGCCTTTCTAAATTAAAATAAAGAGATTAAAATAATTTGTTTTGGTACACATGTATAAGAAACAAAAATAAAAATGAACACTCGAGGGAAATATCTGAACAAACATAAAATCTCTTTGAAAGTATTAAAAATTAAATTGTTACTGTTACCTGCTTTACAATATGCTACGCTACATAATTATATTTGGACTTTAGAGATATCTTTTGGAGCCATTTTAGAAAAAGTAAATGGCTCTTGAAACTTTTATTCTTTAAGATAGCAGTTCTCAAACTGTGGGTCGGAACCCCAAAGTGGGTCGCAGCCCCATTGCAGTGAGGTTGCAAGGGCTTGCGTTAGACTTTCTAGGGCCCAGGGCCAAAGCTCAAGCCCTACCGCCCAGGGCCAAAAACAAAGCTTAAGCCCCACTACCCAGGGCTGAAGCTGAAGCCTGAGACCCAGGACCCAGGGTCAAAGCCAAAGCCCAAGGGCTTCAGTCCTGTTTGACCTGGCTCAGGCTTTTGGCTTTGGCTCCCCTGCCCAGGAGGTGGGGCTTGGGCTTTGGCCCCTCTTCCAGGGGCAGTGGAGTTTGAGCAGGCTCAAGATTCAGTTCACCCTCCTGGGATAGTGTAGTAATTTTTGTTATCAGGAAGGAGTCGCAGTGCCATGAACTTTGAGAACTCCTGCTTTAAGAAATATAGATGCGGTCACCCAAATGACCAGACCTTCATTGTGCACTGTCTCAGGAGTCAGGGCCCAGTTGGGCCCTCTTCACTCATGGTGCGGAGTCCTGCTGAACTGGATTGTTTAGGATGCTCTGCCCCATGTAAGGAGTGGCATATAGCTGTTGTGTCACCACAAATGAATTATGACTGAGAGCAATGCAATCTCTCCCTCCTCCCTTCTTGCTCCAGATCACTGGGGGATGCTGGGTGATGGGAGGGCTCTCCCCTCTCCTGTTACCTTGTATTCATCTCAACATTACAGCATGGTGAGTTTGTATTTAACATTTATGTTATTTTTATTTAAACATTACATGATTCTAACCCAACAATAACCAGAGCCTGGTGCTGACTATGTCGCCCTGTAGTCCAGATCCCCATCTTCCAAAATGGAGGATGACCTTTGCTCTGCAGTCACACCCACATCTTTACACAATGATAGGTACTTTACACATTCTCCCTCTCTTGCTACCTTCTTGGGGTGAGTGTGGGAAAAAAGGTATGTGCATTGTGCTCAGTTACCCTTATATGCCTGAAACCATGGTGTGGAGAGGCTGTGCAGGGGCATGAGTGGTGGCTTTATTCCCTATTATGCCCTGGCCTGGCCAGGAAATCCAGATCATCATCTGACCCACTAAATCAGTGGGTCTCCTCACAGCATGAGGTACCCCATTAATTGAATAATGTGAGTGGAATTAATTAGTCATCAAAGTCCATCCAAGTTAATTGGAGAGGGTGCCTCTTCTGTCTGATACTATGCTTGGAAAAGAGAGGCACCCAGACAACTCTGTCTACACTGGATGCTGCTGAATTTCTATCCATCTACACATGGTGTTTGTAATATTTGTTCCTAAATCTGCATGGGGTAAAAGAGAATGAACTAAACAAAAAAAACTAATCAAATAATTTCTAATGCAGGTTGGGAAGGAAGAAAGAGAGACTTTGATATTTTTATTTTTATCTTTAGATACTTGGAAAGTGCTCATATACTATCTTGATGTGGCCCATAAAAAAACCTGTATGGATAGAGGGATAAATTGTCCACTATTATAGCACATTATGCTCTCTCTTGCTCTGGGATGTTCAGCCTACACTGACCTCAGATTCCAACTTATCTGTAAAAGGATACATCAATCTGAGTTGTGCATGGCTCAGTTCAAAGCTAAATCCTCTGTAGTCTCAAATTTAAATTCTTCAGTGTATTCAGTGGTGGCTGGTGCCCAAAATGAATAGTGGAGATGTAGGTAACAATGTCTCCTCATCCTGCTTTTACAGCTCAAATCCTTCTCCCACCCAACTGTGCCCTGGTTCAGGACACCTATCTCCAGGGTCAGAACTCTTCCCTTTCCTACCAGACAACCATCGCCGACAGGATTAAATATTCCCGATCTCCCATTCCACAAACAACTGTATTTGTGGCTGGACAAGGAAAAACAAGAGCTGAAATAGAAGAAAATGATTGTAGCTGCAAGGAGCCCTATACCCTGCATCTGTGAGGTTAATGAAAAATAGTCCTACGGAAGTCTGAATTCCCTGGTCTGTGCCAGTGCCCTCTGCTGCCTGCTGGGCCAGAATGCCACGTCTCTACTGCTGCCTCTATGGGTTAGAGCAGCTCTCATACCAGCAGGATTCCCTGATGACTGCAGCTACTGCTGGACCGTGCAGTATATCATCCACACTACAATGTCTACAGCGTAGCTCTCTCTCTTGCTTTGCTGTCACAGCTCAATGTCCAGACAATGGCATCTGCATCTAGGGTGCTGAGGCATTGTGAGTCTCCTTCCAGATTTCAAGTTGGGAACTCTCCTAGCATGAGTTATTGCATGAAATGCCGGCCCACAATCAGAGCATGGGGAGGAAATTACACCAGTCCGGTGAATGGCTGCAGTAACTCTGGAGGAGTCAGAGAATAGCTGATGAGCTTTGTTCAAGATCTGCTGTCAAGTGGACAAGGAGGCAAGTGCTGGAAAGGACTCCTGAATTTACTTAGCACTTATGTACACTTTAAATGAACCCCATGTAGCCCATCAGTGTAGACTCTACCTACACCATAGAATCATAGAATATTAGCGTTGGAAGAGACCTTAGGAGGTCATCTAGTCCAATCCCCTGCTCAAAGCAGAACCAACACCAACGGGAGGGGTTCTCCTATCAGGATAGGTAACTCATCTTCCCAAGAGGTGGTAGCTAGGTCAGAGGAAGCATTCTTCTGTCAGCACAGCCTTGTTGCTAAAAGTCAGTCTGTGTAAATGCTCTTTGTTGACACTTTTGCCGACAAAATACTTCCAGCCCCATGAGCGGCGTTAGGTTTGTCGGCAAGAGAGCGCTCCTGCTGACAAAGCCGCGCTAACACTGCCACTTGTATCAGCAAAACTTTTGTCTTTCGCTGGGGGCTTTTTTAGTACCCGTGAAAGACAAAAATGCTGTTGACAACTTCTCAGTGTAGAAATACCCTTAGTAAAGAGAAGGGTTCATGTCTGATGTTGTCATGTAACTATATTCTTACCTAAGAACATTCTGGGTAAATGTTCAATTTTTCTTTCTGAGTCAGAGGGACAGGACTGAGTTTATTTGCAGCAATTAAGATTTGAGCCAAAATTCTTTTTAGTGCCTATCTACTTCTCATATAAAAGCTTTTGCTTTTACAAGGAATATGGCAAAATGATAACTACTGCAGTAATATACCCAAGGGCTCAACTCTGTAGTCCTGGCACAGAGAAAACTCCCAATGAAGCTTATGGAATGTTTTGCCTGAATCGGGACTTCAAGATCAGGCTCATAGTCCTTCATAATGATTTATTAAAATTACAGCTGCGATTATTGGCACTTGCATCTACCTCCAGTGCTCCAGTTTTCTGTGTAAACCCATGGACACAAGGTCCATGTCATGATGATAAAATCAAGTCCAAATATTATCATTTCTTCCTGTTTCAGCTATACTTGAACTTTAATAAAAATTATACATGTACAAGATAAATACTTAATTTACTTGGTTTACTTCTTATATATTAAATTAAATAATGTTTTCAGCAGTTGTGTGGATTATAAAGCATCGCATTAAGGCATCAGATTTCTAATGTGCTTGCTTTAATTAAATTGTCTTGGTCAATCAATGTAATATAACTTTATCTGATATTAGCAGTTAACTGTCTTATTTGATTCATTATTTCTTTCTTCTGTAGAATGGAAGCTGTATTTTCACATTTTTGTATTAAAAATGCTGGGCTGTTTTGTGCTGCATAGTTTATATTTTGAAAATAATTTCTAATCTGTGTCTAGCTAATGGAGGTTTTGGGAAGGTTAAGGTGTGGGGGGCTAATGGCTCAATCTCTTAACTGCTTTTGATGACTTCTACTTAAGTTTTTTTTTTTTTCAGTCTGCATTCTCTTGGTTCTTTAATGAATGCATGCCATATATGCAAATGAAAAGTTAAGTACACTTGCTGTGCTTACAATTTGTAAATTGCAGTTTTGTTCAGTTTAGTATATTATTCCAAAGGAATATGCATATTTACCTCTTACTAGTAAAGATGTTTAAAGGAGGATAATATACTTTTAGTATAATATATGTTAATTAAATGCAGGTGTCTGCTACCCTTACTTAAACTGAGTAGCACGCCATTCCACAAGTAGTTGTATTGCTTTCAACAAGGCTACTCATTCTGAGGAAGGCTGACAGAACCTGGCCCTAAATATATAAATATTTGCATGAATTGTATTACCATTTGTTCATTAATTCTATAAAAAAGCAGAGTTCTGTAGCCTGGTATACGTATGCCATGAAAGGGCGTAAGTGGGGGTAAACACCCACCGCCCTTTATGCTTCTGTGCAGCATCCCTATACACTGGGTACAGGAGTAAGCAGAAAATAGTAGAATCTTAGCTCTGCATTACAATGCACTGGCCAACAGAACTGAGTAGTTGTGGGGCAGGTATGGTGGTAGAATTTACTACTGGTTGGACCACTTGGAGCAAGTGTGTGTTGTGAGGGGGGAGGAAATTGTGCATCTCTGATCACAGGTATTTGGTGCCCCGCCCACACTCATACACACACAGGGCTTCTGGTAAAAGCACAATGCAGTCCGAAGTTTCTCCTTACCCCTTCTGTGAGGGAGGAGGGGGGCAGAGAGAAAGAAAGAAATATTCTTTCTACTTTTGTGTTTGGGAAAGAACTGCAATTCTGTGAGTTCAGGGACAGCTTTTTAATCACTTCACAAGGATACAGAACCCCAAAGCAGAGTAGGAAGTCGGCACACAACATGGAAAGTAAACGAAAAGGTTCTGCTCCTCCGTATTCTGCACAGTGCAGCAAGTATGTTACATGCCATAAAAGGGTATAGCAATTTACAGACTTACCCAAACAATGAAGATCTGCCCCTGGATTGAAGGCTGAGCCTACAAGGCATAATCTAATCCAGGGGTTCTCAAACTTCATTGCACCATGATCCCCTTCTGACAACAAAAATTACTACATAATCCCAGGGGCGGGGGGGAGGGGGGGAACAAAGCCTGATCTTCACCGCCCCAGGCAGGGGAGGTCAAAGCCCGAGGGCTTCAGCCCCAGGCAGGGGGGCCTGTAACCTAGCCTGTCCACCCAGGGTTGAAGCCCTTGGGCTTCGGCCCCGGGCAGCGGGGCTCCGGCTTCGACTTTGGCTCCGGGCCTCAGAAACTCTAAGCCAGCCCTGGTGACCCCATTAAATGGGGTCACAACCCACTTTGGGGTCTTGACCCACAGTTTGAGAACCACTGATTCTAGTCCAATATATACAAAGTTAGACATCTGTGTGAGTTTTATCTTTACTTATTTCCAAGTGTCCATGAAAGAAACACAAAATTTATGTTTAATACTAATTAGCACTTTGTTAGAAGTCACAGCAGAGAGATCAAGGATTAAATGAATGGTCACAGACCAAACCACCCTCTCAACCCATAGTGATTCATTAGTTCATGGTTGACACACTATGGCAAGATATCTGGGGAAATCTGCATTATCACTGTTTTCTAAATCTCTATATAAATCAAGAATTAAGTCCAAGGGTCATCACTATAGCTCCTTTCATAAGCATTTACTTTGCGCATTATAAAATATATATATTTTCTTTTGACATAGGGCTGCAAGACACATCATCATCAACATAAGGCAATCAGTGACCTAAAAGTACCTATAACAATGCAAGTGCAGAAATGGAATGGAATAATCTTACAATTCAAATGGACATTTTGCTGTATTTCTTCCATGTTTAAAACCAACTTTGTAACCATTAAAAAAACTATATACCCACAAGCATATAAAATTACTTAAATATAAGCATGCAAAATAAAATCATCCCAAAAAATTCCATCCAATAATGTCATACTATCAAACGTAACTAATTTTAGCAAGGAGGCACTCTTGTGTATGGGCAGAGGATCCTTATTGCCATAGGAGACATTCTGGGGCAGGCAGGGGATATGTTGGGAGTGAAAGAAGAGGGCCTGAGGCCAAAGCATGGTACATTCTGATGATCCTTTCCAGAAGAGTGGCCCATTAAGAACTATTATCCACCATCATGAGTTAGACCAACCAGATTATTGCCAGCCAGGCCTTAGAGCCTCCAGGAACAGGGTGGTGGAAATGTTGCAGAAAGCCATCTATGCTCTCAAATGCCTCACATGGAATAGCATGCTTTGGGGGACATGGCCCTTGTTTTAAACCCAATGATGTCCTCTCCTGAGGTTGTGAGATTAAATGCCTAGTACAGTAACTCTGTCTTATCCTGGAAATTATTCACAGAAAACATAACCAAACCATAATTCATAATGATTCAAGCCTGTCATAGTTTGTGTCTTGAGTAAGTCAGAGACCTCCTCTCTCTTTCTGTTTTAGCCCTGAAGACTAGGCAGGGTCACAAATAGGTCCGGGAGGGTTGCAATCACCCTCTTTTTAAAGAGGGGTGAGAGAGGAGATCCCAAACCCTTTTTTTTTCCGGTTGTTTCCACACATGGGATCATAGTGTAGAAATATTTGAGAAGTACTGGCCTAGAGCATTAGCTAGTCATAGTTTTATAAACTGAAACTAACGCAAGACTGGCTAATTGAGATTGTGCCTGTGCAATCAATTTTACTGCTTTAGTTGAGTTTATTTTAACATTTGCTCATTGAATATATATGGATGGAACTTAGTGTACTAAGAAAATAGTATTGTTACTATTAAATTTTATAGCAGATACTTTTATATAGTACATGCTGTCTTGAAGTTAAAGTGGTACAAAACATGGATTACGGCGTTAAACTCCAGGAATGAGAAAACAAGTTCACACAACCTCAGAAGAAGCAACCTCAGCTTTCACCCAAAACTCCAATGAACCCAAACAAAACAGATGATGAAGACTGGTCTAAAGCAGGAAGAGGAGAGAGATGTTTTGACAGAGATTAAAAAAGAAAGGAGGTGGTGGGGTACAGACAGAGGTGTTTAAAGAGTCCTGTAGAAGTAAGAATAGGTATAGATAACAGAACTACTACTGGGAGCGGTAAAGAATATATATATATATATAAACACACAATGTGTCTGATTCCGGAAATAAAAATAAAAACAGGCAATTTTCCCACAGGGGTATAATTCTATCTCAAGGTTCCGATGGAGTTAGAGCTTCATAATTCATACAGCCTGCTGTTTATTCCCCTTATTATACTTATTTGTTTTCATTATCTTTCTCTGTCTATTAATGATGAACCAGCTGTTTGAGATATTTCTATTTCAATAACGAATAAAAACTATCTTCTTCATGCCTGTGCATAATAAGCTTTCTACTGTTGCCCCATGGTGTTGAACCAATCAATTATTTCAGTCAACTTGTCATTAAAAGGCAGCTTCTGTGTAGGTCATTTGTCACAGTTGTGACTGGAAGTGAAAGCAATAAAGTTTCCGCAAGAGTGGTGGGAACGTTGTTTGAAGTGCACTATCTCTCTTTCTGCTATCAGAAACCACAAACCCCTGAATTAGGAAAGATATATTGTTGCTTCCAAGTGTTGAAATGGGAAAAAGCTTGTCAGCAGTCTTAATCAAAGTCAACAGCAAAAGTGAATAAACCTTGTACTACTCAATTTGATAAAGCAGAAGGAAGAAAACCATCCTTAAACATTCTAGCTCCTCTGTCAGGCCACAATGTTTTCCAAACCATGTGATGAAGTTGATGTTTAAAGATGGGTTTTTTTTTTAGTTTAAATGAGGAACAAAACAGTTAAAACATAAGTATCTGTTATTAGTACAGTGTTTACCAGCCGGATATTTTTGACCTATATATAAAATATTAAAGACATTGTAGGATTTCAGTGAAGCCTAACAGCAAAGAGGAAGAATGAAAATAATGTTGCTAGAAACTACAAGTGTATCACATTATGCTACTAAAATTAAAGCAATCTTCAATGCATTTTACCAGCATGTTTTCTATTACATCTCTACATATTTCTCTGAACAAGAAAGATGGTTGAATAATTAAATGATTTAATTATGATTAGTTTGTACAGCACATTGGGGCCTCAATTGTGTTTGCTTTTAGGTATTAGCAAAGTATAAAGATATTTATATCAATAATTAATATTCATTTATATTGTGTTAATGGATAAAAGCAATGACCAAGTTAAGCCCCCATTGTGCTAGGTGCTCTACCAACTAATAATTTAATTCTTCTTCCTAACTTACCTGTTTGAAGAAATGTGGACATTTCATAGAAAGTGATAGCAAAATGCATTGGAGATATTTTAGTGGCATAATGTACAAACATATTGTAAATGGCCCTTGCTGCCCCAAAGATATTGCATTCTAAGTTTTTGAACATACAAATGTGTTGATTTTTTTTCAAAATAAAGATTAACCTTTAAGCAATTATGTTTACTAGTTTCTTTATCTGAATGATTAGCTACGGAATGATTGAGGTCACATGCCCAAAGTATTTAGAACCTGATCCAGAGCCCTTGAAAAGGCTCCTTATGATGTCGTTGGGCTTTGGATGAGGATCTCAATGCATGTCTTTCATCAGAGCAATCATAGCTAACAATTCTCACCTTACATTATAATTGTGAAAGACCTACATCCCAGACAGTAGATGAATAGAATCTTACGTTCTGACCATTTTTTTTGCAAGACTATACTCAGTTTTTTCTTCGTAGCCTCAAAGAGTAAATAGGTAATGTGTACCCTGTCCTGTCCTTCCATTTTACACTTCCTTTTAGGAAGGACACAGAGGACTGTATTTTAATTCACATTCTTTTTGAGAGGACCAGGTCCAGCTTGGAATTTGTCAACTGTAGGTTATGCACTAGACAGGATTGGGGCCATGTTGTTTTATTTATGTTGTCTCAAGGGTCTAATTTGCAATGAAATTGCTTTATTGTGTCTTGATGTTGTAATACAATCTATATACAATTCCACAGACTCAGAGCTTTCTTCTGAGATGCCACATTTTATGGACTTTTCTCCTTTTCACTGTTGTACCATCACAACATTGAAAGAGCAGCAGTCATCAACTGATCGCTATTAAAATATCAAGATAAAAAAAATCATGAAAATTATGCTCATGGACTTGTAGAGTAGATAAGTTCAAGCTACTTTAAAGGGCAGTTGTTGTTTTTAAATAATTGTTATGCAAATTGGCAATCTTTCATTTTTCAAAATTTTTGTGGCAAATCTTGAAAAAATCTGAAACTTGACTTGAGACACTTTTGCCACTTTTTATAAATATGCTAATAGAACAATAAATATGCTAATAAAACAAATGCTAACTTGCAGGTAAACATACATGAGAACCCTTTATCATCAATTTCTGGTACTGTAATTGATCATTGATTTAACTTTGCTATTATTGTGTGAAAGTTACATTTTTAAAGGAAAAGGCTATTCTGACCTAAATCTAGAGACATTACTGAAAGGTTTGGTAACAATATGTATTTAGGAAAATAGAACATGTAGGTAGTCTGTAGTGCAGAATCTGGCTTTCGTTTTACTAATTCATTTAGCATGGAGAATTGCATTTTATAGTAGAATTTTTTATGCAATTGAATTAATTTGAAAAATCTCCAAATGAAAAATACACAACTATATGATACTAGATAGATCAGTTAGAGCTCCACACTACCCAATAACTCTAATACATAAAGCCTGATGCTGCAACCTTTACTCACCCATGAGATGGTGTGCTGCACCTACAGGAAGCATAGCACAAGCACAGCCTGGGGGCAGTGAGGGCAAAGGCGGTGTTTAGTCACTTTTGTAGCCTCAGGATTTTGGGTTAGTCAGGGGCCAAAATTTCTCCTTATGTAACTCGTCATTGGGAGATGCTGCTATAAGTAATGGCAGCCCTGTCTGGGAAGTGTATGGCGAGCACTGTGTTGTGGAGCTGCCCAGAATGATTGTAGTGACATGCACTGTGCCACATTCCTGCCCACCCCTGTAATGGCCCTACACCATGACTTGCAAAGAGGCAATCTACAGCTGTTTGGGAGGAATTCTGCCTGGTAGCCAGTTAGCTTGTATGACTTCTGTACATGGAACAGGATCAGGATTCACAGCAGTCCTTTGCAATCCATTTTATTTGGGGTGGGGGAGGGAACAGTTGCATTCAGGATATGGTGTAGTTGTCAAAAGTTCTGTCAATATTTAATCATAGAACTGAAATAATTATGACTTGATTGTGAGAGTCTCATCTTCATCAGTGACAACTAATGTACCTTCTGGCAACCTACTCTTGCAAATGTCTCCCTCAAAATATTCTTTTTACTGCCAGAGAAACTAAGGGCTTTAACTAAAGGTTCCAAACTCTGAGCTAATTAAACACCTACCCTTTTATGCAAATTTAAGCATTAGGAAAACATTGTCAATTCAGGTCTTAGGGTATGTCTACACTGGCACTTTGTCAGCAAATTTTTTGTCATTCAGAGGTGTTAAAAAAACACACACACCTCAAACAACAAAAGTTATATCGACGAAAAGCGCCAGTGTGAACAGCGCTTTGCTCTCCTGCTGACAAAGTCGCTGCCACTCATGGGGGGTGGAAGATTTTGCGGTGGGAGAGCTCTGTCCTGCTGACAAACAGCAGCTACACTGCATGGCTTTTAGCTGCACAGCCATGTCGCTAAAAGCTGCATAATGAAGCCATAGCTTTAGTAACATGCTAGTTTAGATGTTTTAAAAATAACTGCCCGCCCAGGAACACTGACATATGACCAAATGATGCCACACTCTTGTTTGAATCAGAAAGACATTTCATGTCAGTCACAAAGCACAATCTGAAGGAATACTCATCAAGACTGTCAGGTTTCAAAGCCTAACAATTCTCCCAGGCCAGTTGATGACACTAAGTGTAGAAGCTAGATTTTAAATACTTGTGATGTTCTCCTGTAGCAACTATCAAAAAGAAAAAAAAAAAAAAGGAAAATGTTTTGCAATTACCACGAAACATCTACATTCTTGGTATAAACTACAAAAGCAGAGAAATCCTCCTCATCACTAAACACCATTGTCTATTTAAATGTTAAATTTATGGGTACTTAGTCAGTGCCAGATCATGACTCTGGATGCACAGTCATGCAGAAGCATAATATTAAAAAAGGGTAAATAGTATGACCCAGGTAATTATAGGCCTGTCAGTCTGACATTGATCCCAGAAAAGATAATGGAGTGGCAGATACAGGACTTTATTATTAAAGGAGGGTAATATAATTAATGCCAATCAAAATGGGATTATGGAAAATAGATTCTGTCAAACTAACTTGATGCCTTTTTTGATGTGATTACAAGCTTGTTTGATAAAGATAATAATGTTGATCTAATAGACTTTTGTAAGAAATTTGACTGTACCATACAGCATTTTGATTAAAAACTAGAAAGCCATAAAATTAACATGGCACAGATTAAATGGATTAAAAGATGACTAACTGATGGTTCTCAAAATGTAATTGTAAATGGGGAATTATCATCACACTAGTGTGTTTCTAGTGGGATCCGCCAGGGATCTGTTCTTGGCTCCATGCTATATAACATTTTTAACAGTAACCTGGAAAAAAAACATAATCATCACTGATAAAATTTTCAGAAACACAAAAAATGGGGGAATGGTAAATAATGAAGAAGACATGTCACTGATACAGAATGATCCAGATCACTTGATAAACTGGATGCAAACAAACAATATGTGCTTTAATAGAGCTAAATGTAAATGTATACACATGGCAATAAAGAATGTAGGCCGTATTTACAGGATGAGGGACTCTACTCTGGGAATCAGTGATTCTGAAAGAAGATTAGTGCAGGGGGAGTGGATAATCAGCTGAATATGAGCTCCCAGTGTAAAATGCAATCCTTGGTTCAAAAATAGGGGAATCTCAAGTAGGAGTAGACAGGTTATTTTACCTCTGTATTTGGCACTGGTGTGACAGCTGCTAGAATACTGTGTCCAGTTCTGGTACCCACAATTCAATATGGATTTTGATAAATTGGAGAGGGTTCAGAGAGGAGTCACAGGAATGATTAAAGGATTAGAAAACATGCCTTATACTGATAGGCTCAAAGAGCGCAATCCTTTTAGCTTAACAAAGAGACCGTTAAGGAGTGTCTTGATTACAGTATCTACATGGGGAACAAACATTTGTTAATAGGGTCTTCAGTCTAGTGGATAAAAATATAAACATGATCCAATGGCTGGAAGTTGAAAGTAGACAAATTCAGACTGGAAATGTGAATTTTTGACAGTGAGGGTGATTAGTCATCGGAACAATTGATTTAGGGTTGTGGTTGATTCTCCATCACTGACAATTTTTAAATGAAAGTTAGAGGGGTAGCCATTTTAGTCTGTATCCACAAAAACAACGAGGAGTCTGGGGGCACCTTAAAGACTAACAGATTTATTTGGTCATAAGCTTTCGTGGGTAAAAAAAAAAACACTTCTTCAGATGCATGGAGTGAAGATTACAGATGCAGGCATAAATATACTGACATATGAAGAGAAAGGCATTACCTTACAAGTGGAGAACCAGTGCTGACAAGGCCAATTCAATCAGGGTGAATCTGGTCCACTCCCAATAACTGATGAGGAGGTGTCAATACCAAGAGAGGGGAAAATGCTTCTGTAGTGAGCCAACAACTCCCAGTACCTATTCAAGCCCAAATTAATGGTGTTAAATTTCCAAATGAATTGCAGCTCTGCAGTTTCTCTTTGAAGTCTGCTTTTGAAGGTTTTTTTGTTGAAGGATGGCTTCTTTTAAATCTGTTATTGAATGTTTAGGGAGACTGAAGTGTTCTCCTACTGGCTTTCGTATGTTACCATTCCCGATGTCTGATTTGTGTCCATTTATTCTTTTATGTAGAGACTGTCCGGTTTGGCCAATGTACATGGCAGAGGGGCATGGCTGGCACATGATGGCATATATCACATTAGTAGATGTTCAGGTGAATGAGCCCCTGATGGTGTGGCTTATGTGGTTGGGTTCTTTGATGGTGGGTCCTCCAACCACATGAGCCACACCATCAGGGGCTCATTCACCTGCACATCTACTAATGAATGTCGATGGGGAAAGTTACTTCCCAAATGACTACAATAAAAAAGTATCATAAATCTTGATATGATCAATTATCTAAACCGTTAAGTTCCTGTAATATCGTAGGGCCAGTTCTGCCAATGCTTCTTCATGTGAGAAGTCCTAAACTTCAAAAGGATTACTTATAAGGGTAAGGAAATTGACTATTTGTGTAAGTTTAGTTTACATGATCAGGCTTTGGATGCTAAAAGGATTTGGCTGTCAAATTCTTTTCATAATGGGCATCCATCTTCTGCTTTTTTTTTCTTGTTGTAAAAATCAGAATTTGACTATCCTCTGGGTCAAAGTCAATTTCCAGCCATTCAAATATTGCTCCATCTAACAGATAATGAATAAATAACATGGGAACAATTAAACACTTATTTATACCATGGTTATAATATGGTGATGATCATCAAAATCAGTTTAATAATATGATATTTGATTTTCACCAAGAAACATAAGAGACCAAGTTTGAACAAGTTGCTTAAGTGATTAGATGTCCGGAGAAGGAAAAGAGTAGGCATTGAAGTTACAGAGGAAGCAAATTATCACTATTTTGTACTGAATAACTCAATCAAAGTGGATTTTTAAAATAAAAGCTGGCACTTATTCTATTATGCATGTTTTAAAAGTTGTCTATGGTAGCTCATCCGGTTTTATTTTTCAGTAACTAAACAGCGTTAGTAGAGTATTTTGTTTTTTTATAATTGTCCAGCTGTGAAAATCCAAATGCCTCCAGCTTGCATTATGATTGTCAGAAGTCATTTTCTAATTATGATTAATTGCCGTTTCTTCTTTGGTGTATGTATTGACTTCTAAAACAGTTAGCAAATTTGGTATTCCATATGCTGAAATATTTGAGTTTAGCATAATATCTTCATTGACATTAAAATACACTGTTATAATTACAATGAAGAGAGCACACGTGGGCTGGAGTATTGCTTCCAGACATATGTTTAACACTTAATACCATTGAAAGTCCCAGAATGTTATAGTAGTCCACGAAGACAAAACTGTTAATCAAGTGTTAATCAAAATAATTCTGGTTTGGTTTAATAGAAAATATTGTCTTGTTCCAAAAAGTATGTTTGACACAGAGGCCCATTAGTGCCAACTACCAAAGTGGTCACTACTCTGTCTGCAGATCTTAGGAGGCCTGACAAACTCACTCCACCTAACACGCTGCTTTCATTGTATGTGTCCATAAATAATGTCTTACAAGGCATCAGATGAAAGTTGGGGTCATGCTGGTCATTAGTATTGTTGTGAAATGTATGTACTGATAATATTTAAAGAGTTAGGTGTACATTTGCAAGGCAAAGTAAGGGCTGGCAGTGCCCTTAATAGACTGTCAAGGTGGCTAACAGATTGGTCGTACCAGGGAGTTGACACCCAGTTTAGCCCCAGTAAGTCTCTCTCCTTTGCTGAGGCAAGTGGGTAATTCAGTGACTCACAGTCCTGCGCGCCCCAAGAAAGAGTTATGGGAGTGGGTTCATTAGCCTATTTTGAAAATACATGCATTTACAATATGCATATACTCTCCCAGGGTGGGTAGTTTCTCCTGTCCATTCGAATGCCTATTGCCACCAAGAAAATATTGTTTCAGTACTTATTGAAGCCAGGATGAACCATGGGTGAAATCCAGGCCCTAGTGACAGCAATGGAAAAACTCTCACTAACGTCCATGCAGCCAGGATTTCACCTTCAGTTTCCATATTCCATATATGCACCTGTTTGATGATGGTACAAGCAATAGATACAAGAAATACATTATGAGTCTGATTAGCACCACCCATTCATTCAGAACTCAGTGGAACAACTTGTTTACACTGAAAAGGTTTTCCCTTACTTCATTGAAGCACACCACTTTCATATATTTCACTGTGTCTTAGGCTATATCTACACTACCGCGGTAAGTCAACCTACAGTACGCAACTCCAGCTAAGTGAATAACCTAGCTGAAGTCGACTACCTTAGGTAGAATTACCGCGGGGTCTACACCGCGTGGGGTCGATGGGAGAAACTCTCCCATCAACTTACCTTACTCTTCTCGTCGGGAATAGAGTACAGGGGTCAACTGGAGAGTGATCTGCTGTCGATTTGGCGAGTCTTCACTAGACCCACTAAATTGACCACTGGTGGATCGATCTTAGAACATCGATCCTGGCTGTAGTGCAGATATAGCTTCAGAAACATAATACCAGGGTGGAGATCAAAGGACCTTTCCTCCTGAAAACAGACAATTTCCCACGAATACTGTAGTCCATATCCAAGTCACCAGTCAGTTTTGGTATAGGATCGCTATTCAAGATATTGTACAGTTAGGCAAATTATATGAAAACTTCAAATGATTACTGAATGTTTTTAGATTAATGAGACACTGTAGGATCTCTAATTAACAGATGGAAATACACATTGTTTACAGTTAACATCAATTGCTTTTTTGTAAGTTTCACCATTCAATATATAAATGGATTTCACATCGAAATTAATTTCAAATGAAGTATGATTGTGTCAAAGCAAGCTGCCTACTTTTCACTTCTGCTCTGGTGATTTACAACAGCCTCTTGACTGTCTTTGTTTAGTCTGTTTGAAGAGTCCCTGCTGACACTGTAGCCTCATCTATGGCACTTGCTTTCATAAACATTTCAAGGCGTTCTGATTCAGATGTAGTGGACCAAGGCCCTTTTCAAAAATTCAGTATTCTGGTAGAAGAAACAGAGCATATGAACACAATTTTAGGAGAAGCTAGATTAGTTCAATGCACACAAGTGAAGCTCCAGTCTTCATTTTACAAATCAAACTTCAGTAGTCCTTTTCAATCTATTGCGATGTGTTTACAAAAATTTATACTTACATTACCTAGCTAAGGGCCTAATGCTGTTATCCCAACTCAAACAAACCTCTCATTGTCTTCATTATTTTTTGCATGAGTAAGCGCTCCAGCATCAGGCTCTTAACTTCTTATCACTTTATCGTTTTTTTTCTTTAAAGTGTATTATATTCAAATTTGGTACCTCAGCCATTTCCTGGGAGGCACCTATGTACCAGTACAATAATTCATGCACTAACCAAATGCAATGGCCACATTTTCAGGCATGGAAGCCCCAATGTAGTGCCTAAATGTGGATTTTAAAACTTAGGTTCAGGCACCCGGGTTTGAAAATGTTAGTTAATAAAATATTTTGTACTAGAACAATAATTAACATAAAATATAAAAACATTTCCCTTTTATTTATTGAATGATGTTTACCATTTGTGCATGTCTCACCAAATCGGTTCCCTGCCATTGCAGGGGTCTCAGGCAGTGGAGCACCTTGGTCCCTCCTCCTCTCTACCTGTGACACACAATAGTTCAGTCTCCTGAGGTGTCATAAATATAAAGGGAAGGGTAAACCCCTTTAAAGTCCCTCCTGGCCAGAGGAAAAATCCTCTCACCTGTAAAGGGTTAAGAAGCTAAAGGTAACCTCGCTGGCACCTGACCAAAATGACCAATGAGGAGACAAGATACTTTCAAAAGCTGGGAGGAGGGAGAAAAACAAAGGGTCTGTGTCTGTCTGTGTGATGCTTTTGCTGGGGACAGAACAGGAATGGAGTCTTAGAATTTAGTAAGTAATCTAGCTAGGTATGCGTTAGATTATGATTTCTTTAAATGGCTGAGAAATTAAGCTGTGCTGAATAGAATGGATATTCCTGTCTGTGTGTCTTTTTGTAACTTCAGGTTTTGCCTAGAGGGATTCTCTATGTTTTGAATCTAATTACCCTGTAAGGTATTTACCATCCTGATTTTACAGAGGTGATTCTTTTTTACTGTTACTTCTATTAAAATTCTTCTTTTTAAGAACGGAATGTTTTTTCCATGGTTCTTAAGATCCAAGGGTTTGGGTCTGTGGTCACCTATGCAAATTGGTGAGGATTTTTACCAAACCTTCCCCAGGAAGTGGGGTGCAAGGGTTGGGAGGATTTTTTTGGGGAAAGACGTTTCCAAACAACACTTTCCTAATAAATAAACCCAGATAAACGTTTGGTGGTGGCAGTGGAAGTCCAAGGGTAAAATAGTTTGTACCTTGGGGAAGTTTTAACCTAAGCTGGTAAAAGTAAGCTTAGGAGGTTTTCTTGCAGGTTCCCACGTCTGTACCCTAGAGTTCAGAGTGGGGAAGGAACCTTGACATGAGGGATGTAATACTTTAGTTTGATTAAGATTATTGGGCTCAGTACAATAAGTGGGTAGGATTTAATGGCCTATGATGTACAGAAAGTCAGACTAAAAGTTGTTGGGTCCTTTCAGTCCTTGAACTCTATGATTCTATGTGTATTATACTCCCCCCCCCAAAAAAAAAACAAAACAAAACAAAAAACCTAAACCAAAAAATTCATAGATGCAAGCAGTTGTTGGAGATCCAGAGGACAGTGATACAAGATATGACATATGGAGATATAGAAAAATATGAAGTTACTGCACAGAGTTTATTCAAATGGTGAGCACATTACTGTGTATAAGAATGCCAATCCACAGATCCAAAATTTGTTCTCTTATTCTACTGAATTACTGGACTTCATCTCAAAAATGAAGAAATTGCTAAATATTCATCTTTCTGAAGCTGAAATTAACATTTAATGGATAAAGGAAAAAAATTGCCTTGAGCACTAGTGATGCAAGATTGGGTCAAAGAATTATAGAATCGTAGAGATCATCTCGTTCATCCCCCCTGCACTGAAGCATGATTAAGTATCCATGGAAAATGCAGGAAATATCACTGCAATCTTAAAAAGATGGTTTAAAATATCCCTAAAATTTGGTGATAACATTGTGGGGGACCTGGTGAGATCTTATGTTGTAAGGTCTATGTTCCATCAGTACCTTGTACTATTTGATAATGCAATTCTGTTAGGTGTAGAGAATATTGCTGGTGAACCTTTTTTATGCCACCAGAAAAGAATACCTAAAACTAAGATTTTAAAAATCAATATGTTAAGGGAAATTTATTTTTACTTTCTTCTGCCATCAGACAGTATGATCACAAATTCGCTACTATCATATATATGAGGATGCACTCAATAGTCTAACCTACCGGTCTTACCAAGTTGCAGATGTTTGGATTTGGCTTTTGGTATCCAGACCCAGGAAAGACATTTTTGTCCTTATGATAGCTGAAGAACTTATTCAGTTAGTTGGTTCACAATAAAAACTTTTAGAAATCACTACTGTCTCCCTCCTTTCTCTGATTCAGCATACACAGACATGTCACAGCTAGTGTCGATCTAACTGTTGTAACTCAGCCTCTCTAAGAGATCAAAAAGGTAATAGAATGGCACCTGCTTGTTTGAAGCAGAGTTTTATTTTATTTCTAGGACCCTCTCTGGTAGTTTTCTTCCACAAGTTTATTATGCTGAAAGGCTTCTAGAGAGGCATTTTCATGTCAACTATTGTACCACTTTGCAATAAATGACTCTTGTGCTGATTCCCTTTGTTCACTGGTATCATCAGGTATAAAGGAATCTATTATAGTTGGATGACTTTCATATTGTCTAAATGTCTGCTGACAGTCAAAGAAAATAGTTTCTGTTATGCTGTTTCAGTTTGTTCAATGGAAGTGAAGGTTTCTGAGTTTTACAGTAAAATACTTTGTAAAATTAGGTTTGCACTTATTTTGTTAGAAAGGGGCATAGATAATGCTACCCATCTTTTCTTAGCTTTTCAATGATCACTTGACTAAACAAGAAATAATTAGGATACATTTAGGTAATGTCATAGGCCATGGGTGATAAATTCATTTAATGGAGAGAGGCAAATTCCATTTTTAATTATGGTCAATGAGCTTGGTTTACATCTAGGATTCCATGCTCTCTTCCAGCCACAGCAGAATATTTACAGACATTAATGGGAGGTTAGCACAAAGAAAAGGGTAGGATAGAGTGTCTGTGTGAGATTTTCAAAGGGGCCCAAATGAAGGAGGCACCCAGCTTTTCATCTCTCCTCTGTTCTTCCTTCTTCATTTTCTTCCCTGTAGCAACTCCCAGTTCCTTACCATTCTGCTTACTGTGAGTTTCATTCCCACCCACTTCTCCATTCCATCCACTAAAATGATGTGTAATGAAATAGTTACTGTTGACATATCAATGAGATTAACAGGGGTAAAGGAGTTCACACTCTGTGTCAGTGATTCAGACAGTCTGTAGACTCAGAAAGGCATCATGAATGGGAGTCAATTTCAGGAATTGCTGAGATGGCAGCTAGATGTTACAGCTGAAATCTAACAGACTAGATTTGTCATCTTGATGAATATCAGAGCCATTATTTAAATGGAATTTAATAATTTAATAACCTGTTATTGAGTCCAGGAGCATTAACTTATTAATTTTAATGCTAGGTTCTTCTTAGGTCAACTTTTACTTTCAGATCACAACTCTGTTATTCTTAAAAGTTCAACAAATTTATTAATTCATCAAGAATCACAGAGGCATATTTTCAATAACTGGATACATCAAGTTTAGATACATCAAACATTCTAGCCATGAATTAAATATAAAATACAATTGCAGTTTTGTAAGCAATTTACCCAGACCAGTGTTGAAGCCCAGCAGCAATATTGTAGAACAATACAAATCACCAATATTTATTATTGCATTTTCTTATAGTCAGTTATCAGCTTCAGTTTTTCATTCTTCTTCCTACGGCTGATGTAAATAGTAAATGCAAAAACTATAATTTTTCATTCAAGTGGTGAAGCCAGATAATTGGGTCAGGAGTAGCAGAGTGCATTGCTCCAATTCCTCATTTGTATTTGTGAATCAGTCATTTAGTTGTTATATGTTCCATGGTCTGGTCTGTTCATGGTATGTTCTCACCCTAAGTGAGAAATAATGACTAATGCCATCAACCTGGCAATTGAACATTGGTCAACCATCTCCCAGTCTTCAGAGCAACAACTCAAGCCACCATAACAGTTGTCTTCAGGGCCAAGCAACATATCAGATAGGTTCTTACACATTTGTCACACTTCAAGTAATTCTTCAAGGAATAGGGATGCACTTATCTTAAGGCAATTATGAATGTAGTACCTTCTGTTTCTTGTGTTTGGTTTGACAGAGACTAATTTAAAGCATCAAAAGCAATGACTAAAGTTATGTCCTGAGGATCTCTTAGGCCTTACAAAGTAGAAATATGCATATAGAATTATTTAAAATCCACAGTATAGTTCCTTGAGGTCTTATTAGAAATAAAGTAGATTCAACAGGGTAACTTTCAGATACTTCTACTAAAGAAGATTAATAGAAATACAACCTCTGAAATGAAATCTCACCAGTTCTCACTAATGGTAACCCTGGGTTTGGGAAGAATTTGTACACATGGCTGGTTCAAATCTCTGGTAGCACTTCTGGATTCTGCAACTTCTTTTGTGGGTTCAGTCAACTCTGGCATCCTATACTGTGACCTCAGTTTTTATGCCGTTTCCCAATTTCTTTGGAAGTGACAATGCTCTTCTTTCTATTGGACATTAGTCAACTGAGCTCTCAGATTTCATCTTCTCTGTTTCTCTGCTGCTTCCCTCAATATGCAAGAGATGGCAAACATTTATAAAAAAATATTGTATTCCTTTTTATTGGAGGCTTTTATATTCTATTCATTTCTAGGTTTGTAATTCTATATTGACACACACTTAATTTTAATCCCCTTTTTATACACAAGTTAGATGCTTACACCTATCAATATTTCTCTTCATTCTTATGCCATTCATGTCATTTTAAGAGTGCAACAGTCACTTAGAAAGAAAACAAAGTCCTTTATAGTTCCTCTACATTTAGAGGGCATAGATATAGTCAAAGATTGTATGGACTAAAACCTTTTATATCATATCCTCCAGAGCTTACAGCAGAACAAGACACATATTGAAGGAACAAGGCAGATAATTGAACATAGAGAGACATATTATTTGGGGGATTCTGGAAGTTTTGATCCCTGGAACCTCCAGCTTTCTGTCACAAGGCAAGCTATTCCTAAATGGATTAAAATTAAATCTACCTTTTTTACACATGTCTAAAATTGGATTAACTCCCAGAACACAATGGACCACTGTGCATAGGCAAACAGAATGTAACCCTTGTTAGTCAACCTTTGGTGATTTTTTTGTAGCTAGAGAGACAGAGAGAAATTGCATCCCTATGTGTTATGAGAGACTTTTGCCTAGTGAATAACAATAGCTTGATTTTTCTATTTAAATGTCCCATTTGCTATTCTTGAAGTACTAGAGATGGGAACATCTTCTTACCTGGAATTGCTTAAGCAAGGTGCCTAACTGGGACATGACCTTCTATTTGGGGCAGAGGTGGGGTAAACAATGCATATATGTAACTCATGTGCCTAATAGGGAGATATCTCTTTAAGAGACCCATTGTGGGGAGGTAGGAGTCAGTTGTGTCTGGGTCATTGTTGCTAGGCTGATTTAGCACCCCATAGCCAGAAGCATCTGGATTTGGGTTTGGTAGTTTGGGGTATGCTCCAATAGGTTCCCTGTCGCTGGGATCAGACTCCATGAGGGCAAGCAGTCAGGGCAGGGGCTATACAAAGGTCCATGTCCCCTGTGTGAGTTGGGAGAAGCTAAGCCCAGGAGCAGAAAGCAGACTGTTGTTCCTAACTCTGAAACATCTTGCAGCACGGTTTTCTTTAAATCGATAAACTTAACAGAGTGGTTGGTTAGCCAGTTAGCTGTCTGGCTAGCAGTGGTTTCAGCAGAGGAACAGTCTTCATGGATTCCAACTGAAGATTCCTACAAGAAAGTGGAGGGAAGATGTTGTTTTACACTCAGCAGACTGTATAGATTTGATGATCAAAGACTCTAACTGAGACTTAGGTGAACTAAACCTACGTTTTTGGGAACTCTCCGTTTCTTATCACTGTGTTTCTGTGGGGACTGAACTGTTCAGATTTTAATTTGTTTTCTTTATGTATAACTGTGAAGATAATGTGTGTGAATTATAAAATAGCCATGTTATGTTATACAAATTAGATTATTTTTTATAATAAGATTTTATAAAGTTATTTAATTAAATTAATTTATTTAGTTCCTCTTTGGACTTGAATGTGGGAAGGTTGACCCTGTGCAATCCTTGCTGAAAATCCTTAGAGACTGAACTCCGGGTCTCCAGCTACTTTTCTATGGGAGTTGGGTTTTTAGGCATTGGAGAACGGCAATAAAGTGAACTCTAGCCCACTCAAAGGTTACATATGCTGGAACCTTTTTTGGGTCCTTGATAGGGGAATAGAGTGATAGCTTTTCTGATTTAAGGGACAGAAGGAATTAATAGTTACTAAAATAAATTCAAGGCATATTTGACTTCTGTACATCTCACAGTTATGCTGCATTTATAATTTGAAGGTTATTCTTTTCAATAATAATGGTTAGAAACTTACTGAAAAAAAATCAGTCTGCATCACCTGAATAAGTGATTTGTACCCAGCCACAGAAATGCATTGAGCAAGTCAGATATGGCCGTTGAGCCTTGCTTTACACAGAGATGTCTTAAAACAAGATTGCCGGTTGTGACTGACTAAATAAAGAACAGTAATGCTGTTAAAAGCAGCAAAGAGTCCTGTGGCGCCTTATAGACTAACAGACTTATTGGAGCATAAGCTTTCATGGGTGAATACCCACTTCGTCAGATGCATGTAGTGGAAATTTCAAGAGGCAGGTATAAATATGCAAGCAAGAATCAGGCTAGGGATAACAAGGTTAGTTCAATCAGGGAGGATGAGGCCCTCTTCTAGCAGTTGAGGTGTGAACACCCGGGGAGGAGAAACTGCTTTTGAAGTTGGCTAGCCATTCACAATCTTTGTTTAATCCTGAGCTGATGGTATCAGATTTGCAAATGAACTGAAGGTCAGCAGTTGCTCTTCGAAGTCTGGTCTTGAAGTTTTTTTGCCACAGGATGGCTACCTTTAAATCTGCTATTGTGTGTCCAGGGAGATGGAAATGTTCTCCTACAGGTTTTTGTATATTGCCATTCCTAATATGTGATTTGTGTCCATTTATCTTTTTACGTAGGGACTGTCCAGTTTGGCCGATGTACATAGCAGAGGGGCATTGCTGGCACATGATGGCAAATATTACATTGGTGGACGTGCAGCTGAATGAACCGGTGATGGTGTGGAGTAGGTCATAAAGACTGCAAAAAAAAACTGTGTTCAGAGAAGAGAAAAAAGTGCTCAATTCTTAGTTCTGGTGTTCAGATGTTAAATTCAGCACAGGCATAGGTCAGGGGTTCCCAAACTTGGTTCGCGGCTTGTTCAGGGTAAGCCCCTGGTGGGCCACGAGATGCTTTGTTTACCTGAACATCCACAGGTACGGCCGCTTGCAACTCCCAGTGGCCGCGGTTCACTGTTCCTGGCCAATGGGAGCTGCAGGAAGCAGTGCGGGCTGGGACACCCCTTCCAACACCTCCCATTGGCCGGGAACGGTGAACCGCGGCCACTGGGAGCTGCGAGCGGCTGTACCTGTGGATGCTCAGGTAAACAAAGTATCTTGTGGCCCACCAGGGGCTTACCCTGAACGAGCCGCGAACCAAGTTTCGGAATCCCGGGCATAGGTGATGCAACTCCCATAGCCTCCAACTGGAGGGCGAGATTTGGTCCCAGGTCAGAATACAAAAGGGTGGTAAATAGGAACCTGTGAATGCACTGGTCAACAAGAGTCCTCCAACCCACAATTCAAGTTAAGCATCTAATGGCCATGTCTTCAGATGGATCTGGAAAGACGCCTTGAAAGTTCCAGTAAACAGAGTGTGCTGACATATATCATATACTAAAGGAGAATACTCTGGTATGAACACTACACCAATACATCAGAAGAGAGACAGTTAATGTGAAAAAAGACAGGCTAAATTGGGTGTGCCACCGTACACTTGAAGTAGTTGTTTGAGCTGTTTTATGAGCTCGGCAGTGGTCAAATATACTCAAATGCCTTCCAGATAGCAGTTACGATCAAAAATCTATTTTTACCAGCAGTTGCCACCATATTAAATCCAAGGTGATGCAATTATTTCCTATTCCTGGAATAATTCTAGTCTGCCCAGTATTGCTGGATCTGCAATTGTGACTGTAAAGCATCATCTCTGGTATTCCCCCAACTGGAAAGAGAAGAGACTGTCACCCCCTAATAATCCACTTGACAGCTAGTGTCCAAACCCTGTTTACTCCCCCTTTCCACAAGTGCCAGGATCTGAACCATAGTAATTCAAGTTTGTTGAAGAAAATTTAATTTTATCTCATTTTAGTCTTTAAATAAATCCTTCTGAACCTACAGGTCACACCAACATGGGTATTAAATTCTCCATAACCCTTTTTTCTAATTCACTTTGCTTCCATAAACAGCACCACTATAATCTCTCAAAACTGAGCAAATTCCCAAAACAGCAATGAACAGCTCTGGTCTTGCTGAATCCATTAAGAGGCTGGAGACTGACTGACCTGGAAAGAAAAAATGTCCATAATTAAAGTAAATGACCTGGCACCTGGCACAAAAACATGTATTTTTAATGAGGATGATATAAATTATGCATATTAAATGCATGAAAAACATTGAGAAGCTAGAATAAACCTTGTGCTGAAGGACAGTATTGATGTAAAATTAAGCACCTGCAAATGAAATGGACCCCCAAAGTCAAATATGAAATAGAGAGCTATCTAAAAGTAGATCCAATTAGCTTCTTTCATAATCTAATGTAATCAGTGCCCTAATGATAGTGTAGCAGGAAAGCCAAAAAAATCTAGGAAATGGTTTTAAGGAAAGCATTTGAGGCATGCAATAAGTGATATTGGCATGAACAAATAAATACCACTTTCATAACAGCCATACAAGTGCATGGTCTTTCCCATTTTAACATTGGACCTTTCAGGGTCAGATTATGCCATTCATACTCACTGAGCTGCACCTTACTGCACTTCAAATCTGGGTGTCTAAAGTTAGGTATGAAAATCCATTTTTAGTCTCCATTTTGTTCCTTAACATTAAGTATCCAAGTGTGAAAATTTCAGTAAAAACACCATTTTCCCCAGTAGTTGGATTCCAAAAAAGTTTGGGGTAAATCACTTTGCCCATCAATGAAGTAAAACATAGCAAATGCTTAAATGTTTCTGGTGGTTTAGGTCAGGAAGTGAGAGAATACTACCATACCTCACTGGCATCCCTAAATTTTTCGAAACCACTACAAAAAATGACCAAAAGTTGCTTTTCCATAGGTAATGTCACTGCTTTAAGATGCTGTATCTCCGGACCGTCTGGAGCTAAAAGCAACTGTTCTGTGTCAATTAAGCACTCTCACTGCATGTGAGCCAAGATATGGCTGTCGCTCTACATCACAGTCTGCTGCACAGAGCTTCTGGTCTCCCGGAAGTGGGTATCCTTTAACAGGAAGTTCGTACTAATCAATGAAATTCAACCTGGACAGAACTGCATTGCCCTAGCCTGACTTTATTAAGCATTGTCTTGCACAAGGATCACAGGATCAGGCCCCATGGGCCACAATCACAGATTTACAAGTAAAATGGTGTGTCCAGTCTAACTTTTCCATTTTTATGTATGCACTTTTGTTTTGTTTTAAATAATTCTATCCTCTCAGATTAATTATTCAACAAAAATTTGAGTTCAATCACTGTTTAGAAGTGGATATTTTTCCCCAGAGAGTGAGCAATGAACTTGTATACATCTTACACAGGCAGGGTGGCACCAACATCCCTCATATGGGTGATCTGGGTGACTTTGTAGTGATCACTCATGCCTTCCGCCTTCTGCCATGCCCAGAAGCCATGGTGAGGAAAATCACATAAAATGCCATGTGGGATGTCATCAATAAGCAAATTGCCAGGACCCCCTCTAACCAAGATGTCGCCACCTACCTGAGCGGCTCACTGGAAGGCAAATTTGGAAGAGAAGGGGGAGACTTTGCTTCGCTCTGGACTCATGCCCGCAATACTATGGGATGACTGGAGAAGCGTATCAGCTGCTGCTGGACCTGTTGTGAAGAATGCCAGGAGCTGGGAGTCCTGGTGTCACAGGTGAAGAACACAGACCACCCAATCCTCACTCTGAAAGCTAGAACCATGCTGGAGAGGACCCTGAAGAATGCGCTGCAAATATGTGGAAAAACTGAAGCAGAAGCTGGACCAGGGCAAGGCGTTCGAGGCGATGTGTAAGTGGGACGCCAGCAACCACTTCCTCCCCAGGGGCAGCTTCACCCAATTTGCCAACTGGAGGTTCATCCACAGGGCCCAGCTCAACTGCCTTCCGCTGAACGGAGCTGTCCGCCACGGGAATTCGGACAAATGATGTAGGAAGTGAGGCTACGCCGACGAGACACTGTCCCATGTCCTGTATAGCTGCAAGCCCCATTCCTGAGCCTGGAAACTGTGACACAGCACCATCCAAGATTGCCTGGTCAGAGCCATCCCACCACCTGTAGGGAAGGTTGCTGTGAACTCCATCATCCCCGGAACTGACAGCCAACTGCGACCAGACAGCGTCATCAGCAATGAGGACCGGAAAACCATCATGGTGGATGTCACTGTGCCCTTCAAGAACAGGACCCTGACCTTCCATAGTGCCCAAGCTCGAAAGGTGGAGAAATACACCCCTCCAGCTGAAACCTTGAGAGCTAAGGGGTTACCAGGTTCAGACACATGCACTGATCATTAGAGCCTTGGGTGCAGGGGACCCCAGTAATGAGTGAGTGCTGCTATGCTCAGATGATGCAGCAACTCATGGTGTCAGAAGCCATCAGGTGGTCAAGGGACATCTACATAGAACAGATCACCGGACATCAGCAATACCAGGAGGGATGAGCTGGGGTGCCGATGAGAAGCACAGTTAGGAAAGTAACTGAAATACTTTCCTCATGGATTGTATCTTCTAAATGGACAACCTACCCTAAATGCTCAATTACTGAGGGACAATCTTCACTCATTGATATATTTTGCTTTCCACAACCAAATCTCTGTACAACTTTTCATTAGCGATGTACCCAAATACTTGGATGATAATATCTAAACTGTATTCTTAAATTTATTCACCTAAATTTGGATTATTGCAGATTATGTACTATATGTATCATATGACTTTTAAAAAACAAACTGTATTTGTGGATAATCTAAGCACTCTACCCAGATGTAGAGACACTTTTCTCAGCCTGTATGTTATATAATTTTAATTTTAGCTTTAATACAATTTTTATATCTGGCACGTAAATACCTTGAATGCCGGCTACAAAAGTGCCATGCAAATTCCTGTTCTCACTTTCTGGTGACATGTAAATAAGAAGAGGGCAGCATTATCTCCTGTAAATGTAAACAAACTTGTTTGTCTTAGCGATTGGCTGAACAAGAAGTAGAACTGAGTGGACTTCTAGGCTTTGAAGTTTTACATTGTTTTGTTTTTGAGTGCAGTTATTTAACAAAAATATCTACATTTGTAAGTTGCACTTTCACGACAAAGAGATTGCACTACAGTACTTGTATGAGATGAACTGAAAAATACTATTTATATTGTTTAACATTTTTACAGTGCAAATATTTGTAATAAAAATAATATACACTTTGATTTCAGTTACAACATGGAATACAATATATATGAAAATGTAGAAAAACATCCAAAATATTTAATACATTTTAATTGGTATTCTATTGTTTAATAGTGTGGTTAAAACTGTGATTAAATGTGATTTTTTAAAATTGTGATTCATTTTATGTGTTAAATGCATGAGTTAACTGCAATTAATCGACAGCCCTAGAGATAATATTTGCCCACGCACCTTATAAATATACATACTAAGTATTCTAGTATTCTACCTTACATACAGTAGGACAAATTCAGAGGTAATGTGTAAACTGATGAACGTTGGCTCTCCTAACATTGTTAGACTCATTTGCATTAAACTACACTCTCTTAAACCTATTTACATCCACTTACTGGTTTATTGATTTGTAGTAGTCTTAAAAGAGTCTCGTTGGTGTAGCTTGCATGGCAATGAGCCAGAAGAAAGTGTTAGTTAAAGTAAGGAGTAACCCACTTTTTACTTACACTTTTTTAACAGCCTCTTCCAAGTAGCTTGTTTTTTTGTTTTTTTGTTTTTGCTTAATTTGTTTCTTTTGGTTCCTCCACATTTGTGTTATGCCAGCCTAAGCTCCCTTCAGCACAGAGGATAAAATCACACATGTGTGAAAAAGGGGAATGGTAAATCATAAATCTTTAAGTACAGTCATTGTGAGTGTAAATCAGGGTAGAAGGAGCCTGAATTGGAGAGTGCCAGCTGGCTTAAACCCAGCCTAAGAAAAAGGGCTGAATTTTTTAACAAACAGAGCACAAGAATTTTGAAGCAGTCCTGGAAAAGTGTTCTGTTCTCTGACAATCTGTTTGTAACAGATTCCTCTTTACCATAATCACACCATGCCCAAGGCTGATAAAGGTTTTCAGATGGTATTCTGGGATACTCACCATACTTGACTGAGAGAGATCTTCAGCTTTCCCCTGCCTCCTGCTGCAGACATGGAGCATAGATATTTGTTGCTTTCATCCCTAGAGAGACTAATTGACGTGTATTTCTTTACTTTTTCAAGGCTATTTCCATAAGGAAAACAGAGGTCAGGTCTTCTACTTCTATGTCCCAAAATTGTGCGTGGTTCTGCCTGACAGCTCCAAAGACCAACTCTTCCAGTTTATGTTCTGGCTTGTTTTCTGCTTGTGCATACAGAATAATGTTACCTATTTATTTATTTGAAAGTTTTCCATTTAAGTAAATGAAATCCTCCCTTCCCTCACAGACTGACATTTGTATAGTAGCATGAGCTGTCGTGAAGTTTTATGCAGATCTTTACTTGGTATTTTGCCATGGATACAGGGGAGTATGCTAGGTGTTCCCCTGCCAGCCAATTCATTAGACCTTTAATCATTTTTTTTTTCATTTTTGGTTACACTAAGGAGACATTTATATGTTGTGATGGATTAAGCTTTCTTTGTGCCAAGTCACATAAGACTGTGGATTTCTCTATGGCCAAATGAACTCTGCTGAAGACAGCTATTGTACAGTATTTTTCATACCCCATTTTCTTTCTACAAATTGTATTTTGTCCATGTTTCTATTTTCAGTCTATTTTGTAGCTTAAATTCATTTCCTGACCCTTTACTCCCAGTTTATTTTTGCCTTTACCTTCTGTTCAGTTTCTTTCCAGATCTTTTTTATGAAGTCTAGCAAGCTTGTTAGATGGATGTTGCTTTCCTTCTATTATATATTTATGCTTTTTTGTTATCTTTTGTGCTGTTTAATCCATGCTTTCTTGTGACTGCCTTTATTGATGTTGATCTACCTTTTATTTCTAAAAATATATATAAACATATCATGCTCTTTTCCCCTTGTGTCTCCTACAGCATCTGAAGGCCAATTAGATCACCACTGACTCTTTGATCAGACAATGGACAATAAACCTAATCAGCCTTCCCCTATGTTGACTATATTATTTATTACCCCTACTCAAAAGGAACATCAATATAAATTGCACCAATGTTTCTAACAGCTGGACATGGAAAATCAGGTTGTGGTAAAAAAAAAGTTGTTCTGTGTGTAGGAAACAAGAATCAAACTATCTCTTTCATTTTATTCTGCATGATAAATTTAAGAATTATGACCAAGCATTATGATTATGATAAATCAGAACTTTACCGTTTGTTGCAGTTACAGAGCAGAGAAAGATGTGAACAATTACAAGAGCAGGTAGTGTTTTTCAAGCAATTTATCATCTTTTAGTATATTAAGGGACAGATCCTGGCCCTTGCTATGCACAAGGAGTAGGAAGAATCCTTACTCCCCTCTGCCAGTCACTCACAGTGTGGGTTGCAGCATAGGGTGGGAAGCAGTCTCTGCAAAGCCACTTCTTCCCCTCCCACACAGGTGGTTGAAGCAGGGGTAGAGAATGGACAGAGATTTGGTCTGCGTCCAACCCCAATGCACCAGTCAGCATGATTACACCTTTAGTGCCATAGCAAGGTATAGGGCTGCCGGATGGCTCTTCTGCCCCCACAGAGCTGCATAGCCCCGCTGGAGAACATGGCTGGGGGTTGGGCTTCACTCTGCTCCTTTCCCCACTGCTGCTGCGGGGAAAAGAGCAGAACGCGGCTAGGGCATTCATTCTTAACAGCACAATACATATGCTAACAAACTTAAACAAAGCATATGTATTACTGTTTAACGTTGGTCAGGACCAAGTCAAAGGCACAGGAGTTGGTCATTAGTGTTCTCCACCCACAAACGGTGCTATGAAGAAGCTGACTGAAATCAGAATGGGCACAGAACTAAAGGACCTATGTGGCCTGGTTGACTGGATAAATGAAAGATGCACTTTTGAGCAGCAGCTCCTTTGATTTTGCAGGCTGAGAAGCCTCTGTCCCTCCATATCTGGCTACATGCCCCTGGGGTTTATTGTTTTCTCTTCCACATGTGACACCTCTGCTGCTATTGTTTCCAGATGTGACCTTCATGTTCTGGAAAAATGTCTTATGATGAACATGGCATTACAAGACAAATCTGATACCAAACAATAAAACAGGGAAAAGATGTAGGTCTCTGTCTAGAATAATATACAAGGGAATTCAATCTAATTATGCAACAAGAAAACTCAGCAAACCAGTAGTGAAAGAAATAAATTTCCCCTTGTAACAATGGGAGCTGTGTTAGACACATATCGGACTGAAACACTGGTGGAATTATTATTGTATATAAGCCACTGTCTAGGAACAATACACTATACCTGGCTGAAAGAGAGAACTCAAATATCAAGGACGAGTCTCCTATAAATCTTTTCCTCTTTACATTTCCTCTCCTTTTATCCATTCATATCTTCCTTCCCTATCTGCTCCTTCCCTTTTCTGTATCCTTGTGTGTGGCAGATGTGATGGTTTTGTGCGTATTGTATCTTTTAATTTCTAGGAATTTTTCACATCTGCAGAGCTTGTTGCCTGTTTCATTCCCAGAGTTGCTCGTGCCCATAAACCAGAAGACATTCACAGACTATGTTCTCTCAAGAAGATTTTCTTGTTGTTCTTTTTGTTGTTTTCCTTTGTCAAACATAAAACTCATTTGATGTTGAAAAAATGCATGTTTTATTCTTTGTATATGGAAGCACAATATCCCCTTTTATAGTGGAAATAGAGAGAGATGAAAAATCTCTTTCCGTGTGTTTAAGCATTAACCTGAATGTGTGCCAGTATGCTCTCACTGAGTAGGCTAAACCCTGAACAACCAGAGAAATGTCTGCCCCTGATTGGAGTACACCTCACTCCTTACCCTCTCATGGGGTACAAAAGGGGTGGGACAAAGACCCCAACTCATGACCCTTCAAAACGAAACATTACCATAGGTTGTAAGGGGTGAGACTAGGGGCATACACTACAGGTATATTTGGGCCTGCTAAGAAGGAGGAGGTGGAAATGGGAAGGGGGGACGGAGAATGGGGACTAGGGAATGGAGAATGGGGACACAGGCAAAGCTTTCCTGCATCAGAGATGGGAAGGGGGGCATGGGGTAAAGACTCTGTGGTGTCAGAACTGGGAACGGAACACTGGGAAACAGACTCTGCCACAATGTAGAGCTATGGATATGCTTCCTTGGAACTAACCCCAATAAACATTGAATTGCCTGCACTTCGGACTTCTGGTCTTCTGCTTTTTTTCTGCGTGACAAAAACCAGGGGAGAGGGTGAAGGGAAAACCTTCTAACAGTCCCTCCTGTATGTCATGCTGAGGAAAATAATAAAACAATTTGGGCACACAGTTCTATGACTCTTTTCCATCAAACCCAGATGGTGCAGCATCTTTGCTTTCCTAGTGTCTGGTGGAGAGCAATACTTAGATAAAGGCAAGCTGGCAGAAGCTGAGTTTGGACATAAGGGAGGCACTGATAGTGTGTTAAGGGAAAATGGGGTGATTGTCCTTCCTATCCTTCTTTTATTTAGGAAGTTTTCAATTTCAATCTGTTTAACAGATGCAGTTGTAAAATTGTAGACAGGTACGGGGGGCATTGGAGGGGACAGGGAGAGAGTGGGGCCCCGGGCTGGGGTGGGGTGGGGAGGAGTCACGTGGAGGGTCACGTGGGGAGGTCACAAGCCCCACTTGTGTCCCTTCCATGAGTCAGTACCGGCAAGAAATGATTTCTACTTGCACCACTGAGTACAAACCCCACCTGCCCTCCTCAGTCTCAGGGTACGTCTACAGTACAAAATTATATCAATTTATATAAGTCAATTTTTCAGAAGAGATTTTATACAGTTGACCGTGTGTGTCCCCACTAAGCGAGTGAAGTCGGCGGAGTGCATCCACAGTACCGAGGCTAGCATGGACTCTGGGACCGGTGCACTGTGGGAAGCTATCCCACAGTTCCCGCAGTCTTTGCCACCCATTGGAATTCTGGGTTAAACTCCCAGTGCATGATGGGGCAAAAACAATCTTGCGGGTGTTTCTGGGTGCATGTTGCCAGTCGCCCCTCCCTCCGTGCAAGCTATGGCAGACAATCATTTTGCACCTTTTTTCTGCCATCGTCAACCGTACACCACTGCTTCCACTGCCACTCTGCTCTCATGCTTTCCTGCAGCAGATGGTGCAGTAGATCTGCAAAACTCTGCTGTCCTGCAACTCGTGCAGTATGCCATCATAAACCATACACCGCCACTTCCACTGCAACTCTGCTCTCCTGCTCTGCTTCGTTTTGCACCTTTTTTCCTGGATTACCCATGCAGGCACCATAGCATGGCAAGCATGGAGCCCGTTCAGCTCATGGCTGCAGTTGTGACCATTGTAAATACCTTGTGCATTATCCAGCAGTATGTGCAGAACCTGCAAAACCGGGTGAGGAAGCGACGACAGTGCTATTACAATAGCAATGAGGACATGGACACAGATGTTCCTAGAAGCACGGCATGTGGCTATCGGGACATCATGGTGGTGTTGGCCAATTCTGGGCCCAGGAAACAAGCACAGACTGGTGGGACCATATGGTGTTGCAGGTCTGGGATGATTCCCACTGGCTGCAAAACTTTTGCATGTGTAAGGCCACTTTCATGGAACTTTCTGACATGCTGTCCCCTGCCCTGAAACGCAAAGATACCAAAATGAGAGCAGCCCTCACAGTTGAGAAGCGAGTGGCGATAGCCTTCTGGAAGCTTGCAATGCTCGACAGCTACTGGTCAGTCGCGAATCAATTTGGGGTGGGCATATCTACTGTGGGGGCTCCTGTGATCCAAGTAGCCAACACAATAATTGGCCCCCTGCTATCAAGGGTAGTGACTCTGGGAAATGTGTAGGCCATTGTGGATGGCTTTGCTGCGATGGGGTTCCCTAACTGTGGTGGGGCAATAGACGGAACGCATATCCCTATCTTGAACCAGACCACCAGGGCGGCCAGTATGTAAACTGCAAGGGGTACTTCTCAATAGTGCTGCAAGCACTGGTGGATCACAAGGGATGTTTCACCGACATCAAAGTGGGATGGCCGGGAAAGGTGCATGACGCTCGCGTCTTCAGGAACTCTGGTCTGTTTGAACAGCTGTAGGAAGGGACTTACTTCCCAGACCAGAAAATTACTGTTGGGAATGTTGAAATGCCGAAAGTTATCCTTGGGGACCCAGCCTACCCCTTAATGCCATGGCTTATGAAGCCATACACAGGCAGCCTGGACAGTAGTAAGGAACGGTTCTACTATAGGCTGAGCAAGTGCAGAATGGTGGTAGAGTGTGCATTTGGACATTTAAAACACACTGTGTGCAGTTTACTGACTAGGTTAGATCTCAGGGAAACCATTATTCCAATTGCAATTGCTGCTTGCTGTGTGCTCCACAATATCTGTGAGAGTACGGGGGAGACGTTTATGGCAGGGTTGGAGGTCGAGGCAATGTCATGCAGCCAGACACCAGTGCGATTAGAAGAGCACAGCAGGGTGTACTGCGCATCAGAGAAGCTTTGAAAAACAGCTTCATGACTGGCCAGGCTCTGGTGTGACAGTTGTGTTTGTTTCTCCTTGATGTTACCTGCCCCTTTTCTTGACTCTAATTGCCTGTAAGCCAACTGCCCTCCCCGCCCCTTTGATCACAGCTTGCAGAGGAAATAAAGTCACTATTATTTCAAAACCATGCATTCTTTATTAGTTGATTAAAAACACAGGGAGATAAATCACAAGGTAGCCCGGGTTGGGTAGGGCAGGGTGGGAGGAGGGAAGGACAAGCCCACGCTACAAATCAAAATTTAGGATATGCCAGCCTTCTGATGCTTGGGCAATCCTCTGGGGTGGAGTGGGTGGATCCCCAGAGCCTGCCCCCTGTGTTCTTGGGTGTCTGAGTGAGGAGGCTATTGAACTTGGGGAGGAGGGAGGGTGGTTATACTGGTGCTCTAATGGCTTTTTGTGCTCTTGCTGCCTTTCCCTCATAAGATCCACCAGACAGAGGAGCATGTCAGTTTGCTCCCCCATCAGCTTGAGCATGGCATCCTGCCTTCTCTCATTGCGCACCTCCCTCCTCTCATTGTGGTCACTGAACACTTTCAGGGACTCTGCCATTGTTTCCCTCCACGCATTCAACTATGCCCTATCAGTGCTGGAGGACTGCATAAGCTCTGCAAACATGTTGTCCCGAGTGCGTTTTTTCCGCCTTCTAATCTGGGCCAGGCTCTGGGACGGAGTAGATAGGGGCTGCGTTGAAACATTTGCACCTGCGGGAGGAGAAAAAGGGAGGTAGATACATTTTAAAAGATACATTTTAGAGAACAAAGGGGAGACTGTTTCTCAGTGAAACAAGCAATTCATAGTACTTAGCACATGTTATTTCTGTACAAGGTTGCATTTTGCCTTTTATACTGAGTGCTTGCCAGTTTGGTGTGACTGTATCACATGTGGCTGGGTAACAACATTCAGCCTGCAGGCAGTCATGGTAAGCCTGAGGGGCACGCGGGGTTCTGCTTCTTCCGCATTCATTACAATGCTTTCAAACTGTGGCAGCCTCCTTTCCCATACCAAGCAATGCCTGGTGGGTTGGTCATTTAAAAGGAGGGCCTGTGGTCTCTCTGGGATGATCACTTCACACACACACACACACACACACACACACACACACACACACACATCCCACCCCGCGCCCTTTAGGCCAAACACCAACAGGCCAGCATAGACGGATTTCCCCCCACCCCCACCGCAGGGCTCTGACCCTTTAAGCCAAACACAACAGACTTTTCCTGTAGCTGTACTGGATGCGAATGCATCCCAAGTCTTCAGGGCAAATGAATCGGTAAACACACTTTCTTTTAAACCCTGTATTGTATTTACAAAGGTACACTCACCAGAAGTGCCTTCTCCAGCGTCATGGTCCGGAGACCACCTTGGGATGGGGTGGAGGGTATTGTCTACAGGGTGATGAACAGTTCCTGGCTGCTGGGGAGTACAGATTCACCGCTTGATGCCTGTGCACTGTCCTCCTCCTCCTCCTCCTCCTCTTCCTCCTCCAAAAAATCATCCTTCCCGCTGCGTGAGAGTCCCCCCTTGCAGGTGTCCATGGACAGTGGTGGGGTAGTGGTGGCGTCCGTCATCCCCCAGGAGATTTTCGCAAATATGTTTACATTCCTTTTTTTGGCATGGAGTTCTGCTGGAACCGATTCTTTTCCCCAAACAGCAATGAGATCCAGTACCTCCCACTCAGTCCATGCGGGAGCTCATTTGTGCATCTGGGACTGCATGATCTCTTGTGATGGTGAGCTCTGCATTGTCACCTGTGCTAATCAGGTCGCCACGTTGGCCAAACAGGAAATGAAATTCAAAAGTTCCTGGGGCTTTTCCTGACTACCTGACTAGTTCATCTGAGTTGAAAGTGTTGTGCAGAACGGTCACAATTGAGCATTCTGGAATAGCTCCCGGAGGCCAACACCGTCGAATTGCATCCACAGTACCTCAAATCCGGAACAGCGATATAGATTTTAGTGCTACTCCCCTTGCCAAGGTAGAGTACAGAAACCAGTTTTAAGAGACCTTAAAGCCGACAAAACCGGGTTGTTTGTGTGGACGGATTTAGTTTTAATTTGATGTAACGCGGCTAATTTCGATATAATCGCGTACTGTAGACCAGGCCTCAGAGTCCATCACTGTAACTTGCATTACACTGTAACTTGAATTAAAAGGATTGAAGCAAGCACAACATGTTTTGTTACTTACCACATTAAGGGCTATTTTACTGTATTGTTATATGTGCACAAGTCATTGAATCAAGTGTCCATATGAATAAATGTGCTTAAACATTCATAATTCATTTTCCATGTATACGCAATAATATAAGCTTAACATTTTCTGTTTCAATAATTTAACATGTGGTTTAACTTATTGGGCCTAATTCTCCTCTGAATTACACCAGTTAAACTCTATTCATGCTTGAAGTTTCTCCTGATGTATACAAGGGTAATGAGATCAGAATCAGGCCCTTTGCTGGAATATTCATGGAAAGCAAACAAAAAAGTGGCATGAAGCACAGATAAAATAAATGTTTTTATTAAATATTTATGTGAGCAAATATTAATATTTGAGGTATTCTCCCAAGCTGTGTATCATCTGAGTGTGACATTAGGAAAGTCCAGAGTAAACAAAACAAAAAACAAAAACATATCTACTTTATAGAATGGCAATTCCTTTAAAAATGAAACACTAATGTCTGGCAGGGAATGGAGGGGAAAAAAAGAGATGAGAACCTAAAAGACATAAGATGAGGGAGGAATGTAGAAGACATGAGATAGGAACTTAAGACTCTGAAGGTTGAAAAGAGAAGGACAAGCAGACTGAAGATTTGATAAGCATTGTGCAAACTCCTGGCCTCACCAACATCAGTGACAAGTCCCATTGACTTGAATGGGACCCAGATTTCACCCACTCTGTCATATTGAATAATGTACCCCAAAAGGTGTTTTAAAGCTATAATTTCATTATGCGATTCTGGTGGGGCAAACAAACTATTCTTTCCTGAATGGAACTACAGTTTGGTGTGCTCCAAAGGGATAACTTTTATTCATTCCACTACTTTAATTTAATGTATTTGTTTATGTCTATCTTGTAGCTCCATAGAAGAGATTCCATCCAAAACTCAGAGCAGCAAGAAGTAACGTATCAAGCCTTGTGCTATTTACAAGTTTGTCAAACACTCTTGTTATAAACAGTGTTGACAGTATTATATTTAAAACTGTGATTTAAATGTCTTTCCTCCTTGAGGACATCTGTCAATGAGATGTTTTGTCTTAAAGGCACAAACCCGATGCAGAAATATATAATAAATAAATAATTTTAAAAATTATTGAGACATGTTGAACTATTAAAAAAAGTAGTCAGATATATCTTCAGCATTTGTGGGTTCATTAACACTGCAGATACGTTAGTGCACCCACTGCTGCTATTCGCTTTTCACATTTGGATAAGATCAAATAGTGAGTGGGTTTTGTCTCAAAAGGAAGTATTCCTCCTGGTAGCTTCATCACAGTGTGTCATTACTAGATCGCATGCCCTGATTCTCATGGGTGACTTTAATTTTCCTGATATCTGCTGGGAGAGCAATACAGCGGTGCATAGACAATCCAGGAAGTTTTTGGAAAGCGTAGGGGACAATTTCCTGGTGCAAGTGCTAGGGGAGCCAACTAGGGGGGGGCGCTTTTCTTGACCTGCTGCTCACAAACCAGGTAGAATTAGTGGGGGAAGCAAAAGTGGATGGGAATCTGGGAGGCAGTGACCATGAGTTGGTTGAGTTCAGGATCCTGACGCAGGGAAGAAAGGTAAGCAGCAGGATACGGACCCTGGACTTCAGGAAAGCAGACTTCGACTCCCTCAGGGAACAGATGGCCAGGATCCCCTGGGGGACTAACATGAAGGGGAAGGGAGTCCAGGAGAGCTGGCTGTATTTCAAGGAATCCCTGTTGAGGTTACAGGGACAAACCATCCCGATGAGTCGAAAGAATAGTAAATATGGCAGGCGACCAGCTTGGCTTAATGGTGAAATCCTAGCGGATCTTAAACATAAAAAAGAAGCTTACAAGAAGTGGAAGGTTGGACATATGACCAGGGAAGAGTATAAAAATATTGCTCGGGCATGTAGGAAAGATATCAGGAGGGCCAAATCGCACCTGGAGCTGCAGCTAGCAAGAGATGTCAAGAGTAACAAGAAGGGTTTCTTCAGGTATGTTGGCAACAAGAAGAAAGCCAAGGAAAGTGTGGGCCCCTTACTGAATGAGGGAGGCAACCTAGTGACAGAGGATGTGGAAAAAGCTAATGTACTCAATGCTTTTTTTGCCTCTGTTTTCACTAACAAGGTCAGCTCCCAGACTGCTGCGCTGGGCATCACAAAATGGGGAAGAGATGGCCAGCCCTCTGTAGAGATAGAGGTGGTTAGGGACTACTTAGAAAAGCTGGACGTGCACAAGTCCATGGGGCCGGACGAATTGCATCCGAGAGTGCTGAAGGAATTGGCGGCTGTGATTGCAGAGCCCTTGGCCATTATCTTTGAAAACTCGTGGCGAACGGGGGAAGTCCCGGATGACTGGAAAAAGGCTAATGTAGTGCCCATCTTTAAAAAAGGGAAGAAGGAGGATCCTGGGAACTACAGGCCAGTCAGCCTCACCTCAGTCCCTGGAAAAATCATGGAGCAGGTCCTCAAAGAATCAATCCTGAAGCACTTACATGAGAGGAAAGTGATCAGGAACAGTCAGCATGGATTCACCAAGGGAAGGTCATGCCTGACTAATCTAATCGCCTTTTATGATGAGATTACTGGTTCTGTGGATGAAGGGAAAGCAGTGGATGTATTGTTTCTTGACTTTAGCAAAGCTTTTGACACGGTCTCGCACAGCATTCTTGTCAGCAAGTTAAGGAAGTATGGGCTGGATGAATGCACTATAAGGTGGGTAGAAAGCTGGCTAGATTGTCGGGCTCAACGGGTAGTGATCAATGGCTCCATGTCTAGTTGGCAGCCGGTGTCAAGTGGAGTGCCCCAGGGGTCGGTCCTGGGGCCGGTTTTGTTCAATATCTTCATAAATGATCTGGAGGATGGTGTGGATTGCACTCTCAGCAAATTTGCGGATGATACTAAACTGGGAGGAGTGGTAGATACGCTGGAGGGGAGGGATAGGATACAGAAGGACCTAGACAAATTGGAGGATTGGGCCAAAAGAAATCTGATGAGGTTCAATAAGGATAAGTGCAGGGTCCTGCACTTAGGACGGAAGAACCCAATGCACCGCTACAGACTAGGGACCGAATGGCTAGGCAGCAGTTCTGCGGAAAAGGACCTAGGGGTGACAGTGGACGAGAAGCTGGATATGAGTCAGCAGTGTGCCCTTGTTGCCAAGAAGGCCAATGGCATTTTGGGATGTATAAGTAGGGGCATAGCGAGCAGATCGAGGGACGTGATCGTTCCCCTCTATTCGACACTGGTGAGGCCTCATCTGGAGTACTGTGTCCAGTTTTGGGCCCCACACTACAAGAAGGATGTGGATAAATTGGAGAGAGTCCAGCGAAGGGCAACAAAAATGATTAGGGGTCTAGAGCACATGACTTATGAGGAGAGGCTGAGGGAGCTGGGATTGTTTAGTCTGCAGAAGAGAAGAATGAGGGGGGATTTGATAGCTGCTTTCAACTACCTGAAAGGGGGTTCCAAAGAGGATGGCTCTAGACTGTTCTCAATGGTAGCAGATGACAGAACGAGGAGTAATGGTCTCAAGTTGCAATGGGGGAGGTTTAGATTGGATATTAGGAAAAACTTTTTCACTAAGAGGGTGGTGAAACACTGGAATGCGTTACCTAGGGAGGTGGTAGAATCTCCTTCCTTACAGGTTTTTAAGGTCAGGCTTGACAAAGCCCTGGCTGGGATGATTTAACTGGGACTTGGTCCTGCTTTGAGCAGGGGGTTGGACTAGATGACCTTCTGGGGTCCCTTCCAACCCTGATATTCTATGATTCTATGATTCTATGAAGTCTGACAGAATGGAATGATATAAGTTGTCAACTATTAACATTTAAAGAATATATATTGGTCCCCAAAATCAACGCAAATGGCACCTATTCAATCATTAATGCTGGTGGGACTATAGTAAAAAAAAAAATGAATGCATGTTGAAGAGTGCAGTCTTGGGGATAGCTTTATGAACTAATGCTTAAATGTTGGTTATCTAGAAGGAACTGGTATATACTGCCAGTTTATATTTATACAGAGTGAAATTTTCTCTACAAAGTTTCATGGCTCATATCTCACTTAAGCCCTTAACCAGGTGAATTTCACCCTAATGCATCATGAAGCCCAGTAAATTTATTTTGTATTACTGCAATAGTCCGTTTAGACCCCAGTTAGGGATTGAGGCTTCAAAACACTAAGTTCTGTATACACACTTATTAAAAAAAAACTGTTCAAAAGAACTTATAATTAACACTAATGATTAAGTTATCTCGGACTAGTAATTATAACACAAACTTTATGGTGGAAGGGAATTTTTTTTTTATTCCAGCCAAATACAATTGCTCAGGATAGTTGGTTAAATAGTTACTGGACACACTGAAGCTGCTTTTGTTACAGTAACTGTACCATCCAACATCTTGCTAAACAATACAATTGTATTATAAGAATGCATACACCATAGAATCAAAAACTGGAGACAAAAGCCCAATAAGTTAGCTAACCCAGACCAATACAGGAAAATTTTCTACAGTGCAATTAGATAGTCTCTGTCTACTTAAAAAAAAGCCAAAGGGCTTTCACTACAGTCCTTGGAACATTTATTCCATCTTCAAATCGAATCAAATTTAATGTGAGGAATTATAACTTGAGCTAATCAACATTTTTCAAAATTCAGTGATTTTCAGTGATCACATTTTAGTGATTTTTTTAACTGAATTTTCAAATCCCAGTGGTGAGGGGGTGGAAAGCGCAGGGAAGACCATGAAAATGTCATAAAATATTTTTTCCAATTTTCTGACCAGCTCTAGTCCAAATTAAGAAGTGCATTTTGCTCTTTATTTTTTTAAAGCTCAGTGAACATCTATAGTATAAGATTAAATAACCAGTAACATGCAGGTTACACTGTTCTGCTACTATATCTATGTATTACCCCCCCCCCCCTTTCCCCATTCACCTTAAACAATTATTCTTTCAAGTCAGGTGTATCCTCTAGAATTTTTCAAATCTATTAAATTTATTTTAGTTAAATTATACTTATTTAGTTCATTTCCTACTTTCCTCATAGATTAGTCCTTGTCAGTTTAGCTATTTTCTGAGTCCCCCAGTTTAATCAATGCTAATCCTTGGGGCACCTAGAGCTGTGTACATTTGCAGTCATCAAGACTGTCAGCTTTTTGGGGGCCACGATTTGAGCCAAATTCTATTTACCATGTCAAACCTGTGCATGGAGAGTTGTGTGACCTACATCATCAACTCTGTTTATCTCCTCCTTGGTCTTTCAGTTTCTCCCCTCATGTTTTCCCGCCCAAAACTGTAGGCAACACAATTCCCTGGAACAGACTCTTTTGTCCAAACTCTTTGATCAAGAATGGACTAGGAAATATAGATTCTGGGAACTATTTATCCTTCAGCTGAACTCCATAGATGTGATAAGCTTGTTTTCTCTTTGGGAATGTCTGGGTAGAGTTAGTCATGGAGCAGTAATTTTACCACTAACAAGAGTTATTAAAAACAGAGAGAAAATGGAAAAAAAGAAAACAGTTTGTTTAACTTACCTAGATTTAAACTTCTCCTCAGTTAGACTAGATAAAGCGATTTCAGCTTAATTACAGAGAAATGGAAAAGCAAATGGCTTGTTTCCTTTGAAAGCAATCCCCTCTCTGACCACTCTGGCCTGCCTGTCTGCATCACACTACTGTCTAGAGATGAAGCTTCTCTGTCCCTCCCTCAAGCTCCTTAACAGGCCCTCCTGATCCAGAGCAGCTGATCCCATTTTCCAAGCCAGTTTTCTCCAGCTCCATACACACTCAATAGTGCTTAGACTCACTGTTTCCTCTGAGAGATGTACCACTGAGGATACAAAGAGCCTTTAATGATGAATAATAGCCAACTCTGAAAGACTTAATGACCTAGCTCCAATATTGCCTTTCACAGACAGTATTGGCTGGTTGTATCTAGTTTGGGTCAAGCCTCTTGTTCACCCCAGCTAAGCAATTGCTTTCTTTGCTAATAAAATCTGAATTATGGGAAGATCCCCAGGCTTCCTTTAGAGCTTAGTTCAAGGAAGGTCCTCTCCCCAAGCTGCAAAATATGACTGAAGCTGCTCCATGGCTGGCACAGCAGTGTCAGGGCAGCAGTGGCAATTGAGGCCAGTGTGCTCCCTCTCCATTTATTGGGAGTAATTACCAATGTATCTGTGTATTTGCAGATCCACCAGCCCCAATCGTTAGTTTCTGCCCTGCCCTCCCTCCAAAGTCATCTCGCACAAAACTTCAAGTGCAACCTTTGAGTAGAACAGTTCTGAAGCTCACAAGAGGGGGTAAGCCCCCTTCTGCAAGCTTCTTTTACACTCTTGTATATGCAAGAAAACCATACTTGTTCTGTTGTCTTTAGGGCTTTCCATGCCCACAGAGATGGAGACAGAATTTGCGCTATACCCTGATTATCATGGTACATGTCCAACAGCATACAGTATACATGAAAGCAAAATGCTATGTATGTATGTACAAGTGGCCAATAATGATAATCATGGAAAGCATAGTTTTAAATATCCTTATTTGTGTGTGGGCGTAACGATGTTGGTTCTGGCGGGACCCAACTGAGAGTGCCAATTCAGGACAAATTGCTTAAAGCAGGGCAGTTACAGCCCAAGGGTCGGGTTTCTATGCACACCAAGGCAGCCAAACAGAGAAGACTTTGGTTTTACCCCACTGGCTAACCACAACTCACACAAGCAATTCCCTCAGCCACCCCAGTTTCCCAGTATCTCCACCAGTACCACTCGTTATGGGGATGAATGGTTATGAAAACCAATACCCCAGTAAAAGAAAAAAGGTTCTCTCGATCCCAAAGGACCAAGCCCCAGACCCAGGTCAATATACAAAGCAGATCTTACCCACAAATCACGCTGTTGTCAATCCTTTAGAATCTAAAATCTAAAGGTTTATTTATAAAAGAAAAAAGATATAGATGAGAGCTAGAATTGGTTAAATGGAATCAAATACATACAGTAATGGCAAAGTTCTTGGTTCAGGCTTGCAGCAGTGATAGAATAAACTGCAGGTCCAAATCAAGTCTCTGGAGAACATCCACAGCTGGGATGGGTCTTTCAGTCCTTGGTTCAAAGCTTCAGGGTAGCAAAGTCCCTCCAGAGGTAAGAAGCAGGACTGAAGACAAGATGGAGGAGCTGCAGCAGCTTTTTATATTCTCATGCCATGTGGTCTTTCTTTCTTTGTTCCAAAGACAAGCTGTCCATCACATGGCATGGAAAAACCTCAGAGTTCTGTCCATAGGCATGTCCCTGTGTACCTTGCTGAGTCACAAGGTGTGTCTGCCTTCTCTCAGTGGGTCAATTGTATAGCTGATGGTCCTTAATGGGGCCATCAAGCAGGGTAGGCAGAGCTGACACCAACTTGTCTGGGGTGTCACCGAGAAGCATAGCATAAGTTTGAAATACAGACAGTATAGAGCCAATATTCATAACTTTAACTACAAAAATGATACACACCTATAGACAGCATAGTCATAACCAGCAAACCATAACCTTGTCTTAGACACCTTATTTGATGCCCTTTATACAAGATTTGGTGCCACTACAGGACTTTGGTTGCAACAATGATCTATACGGTCCCAGCTTATGTCAATCACGTCACAGTGGGTAACATTGTTTTTCCTTGGGTCTCTCTTCCCCAATATATTTTATTCACATTGGAAACTTGGATGCTCTTTCTGGAGAATTAACATTTCTTACCTGGCAAAAAAATTGTGAACACTTTATGTTGTTCAGCAGGGTGGGTAGATGTGAAAGTTTTATTTTACTGACAGGTCTTTAGTCTCTCCCCTAGAGAAACAAAGTGTTAATCTAAGAGTCTGAATTGGTTTTGTTAATCAGGCAAATCTGCAATTCAAGTAATTGCCATTGCATAAAAAGCTTTAGTGATGAAAAAAACATCTCAAATTAACATGGATTTAAAACTCAGGGGAATTCTACATTTCTCTCAAATCACCTGAGATGCTTACATTAGTCTTTCGGTCATCAGCAACATATAATGAAGTCTATGTTGGTAAACTTTTACAGTATCATGTATCATCAAATTTTAGAATGTATGAGATAAATGAGCTCTTTCAAGTGAGCTCTGCCTACTAGTTCACTGCTTTGCCTTTTAGCAGCCTATTATGGAAATAGCAAATTGGCTCATTTATACTACTACCAGAATTTTAGTGAAAACCAACATAAGTAAAGTGATTGCCCTTTATGATAGTGTGCCTATAAAGAAGTGAGTCCATCAAAAAAAAACGAATTTTGTCTGAGTGACTGGAAAATATATCTGTGAACCAAGCAAATGGATAAGAAATATGTGCTTTATTTAAGCTTTAGGATTAAACCAGGAAGGTCTTCCACACTGGAAAATTGCTAATAATATTACACTATCCAAGACCTAAGCAGTTCATTGAGAATACACATGACAATTGAGCTATAGTTGTTTTTTTTTGTTTGTTTTTTGTTTTTTTTAATGCACTTGGTTTCACAGTGGAACTTGGGGAATATATAGTACTTAAACTATAACTGATCAAATTATAACTTTTTTTTATAAATTGTCACAGTTTCTGTTTCTAACTAAACTAATAATGAATATTTATAAAATGTCCTTTGCTGTTCCATGTATAGATTTGATTCTAAACTGAATCTAGCATTTCACATTCCAGCAGCAAGGAAATACAAGAGACAAATCGTCTCACTCCCCTCCCCCACTTGTGTGCCTAGCAGACGTTATTGAGAAGCAAATTGTTGGAAATATAATTCCCTTCCTGGCAGCCGACTCAGGGAATTTTAGTGAGAATGTAACAGTAATGCACAATACTGAGAATCCCTTAAACCAAATGTATTATTGGTAATAGATACTATTGTGCACCAGTGAACGCATCTCATAATCTGCCACAATGTCAGGAAAGGCTGCTGGGACAATTTTAAGAAAGCTAGAATTGAGGTGGTAGATTTAGTCATGAATATTTAGTCATACTCCTTGCAGCAAAGGTAAAACAGATGACAGTATATTATTTCCCTTTCTTTTGCCCATAAAAAATGTGAGGATAATGCAATATGCAATATGTCAACAAGATGCCTTGAACATGTCCTATTAAACTAGGAATCTTCAAGGTTTGCTTCACTGAAGTCTCTTTGCACTGCTGGAGGGTAAGCCCTTTGACAGCTGTCTATTTGTCGGTAGCTAATGACCAAAGTCTCTTTGTTGTTTTCAGTCTATCACCAGTGTTTTTGCTGAAAGCAATATAGCTCAACAGAATGATGAGCCATATAAGCATATGCCCCGTGACAACACAGTGTTGCTGATAGAAAACTAAATTGATAAGTATTCTTCCCTGGGGAAGCCCCAAACACCTGTAGCTCCAGATGTCTCTCCATGAAGATGTAGATTATGATGAAATAATTTAGTTATGGAACAATCAGTCAGTGATATAGTGAAGAGTTTTGATTTGGTTTACTCTACCGTGACCTCTTTCCTTTGCAATTTATCCTCCAGCTTGATCATATAGTGTGGACAATGTGGTGCTTTGTAACTGTTGTAATTTGGTTTTCTGTGTATTATGCAGGGGACAGCTGCCATTTTCTGAGGCAGAGTTGATGGGGTATGTTGCAGAGAAATACACTATGCTCTCACTTTGTTCCTTTTACTTTTATTTCCTTTAGTCTGAAATAAAAAGTCATTCAGACTGAAAGCATGATTTGTGTGTGTGTGTGTGTGTGTGTGTGTAAAAACATAAGACACTAGCCCAATTACCAATTTAAAACCAATTGGGAGACAATAGGGACTACATAACAGTCGGCTTGCTTAGCCTATGAAGAGACTTGGGCTTTCCTTGGTCAAATTAAAATTCTTCACTAGAGGTTCCAAAATAAACAGTACTTCATTAACTGTGTGTGAGAAAATAATTGATTTCAGCCTCTGGGGAGAAAACATCCTCCATGTCTATTCAACTTTTATACAACTCTTGTAATTCCATCAATTCTATTCAGGCCCTTGGTGGGATTTCTACCTAAAGAGATGGTCAGAGTATATTGACATAAATTCACTGAGAGCCAACTTTTAGGGCCTTACTGAAGTTTGGATTGCCGTTTTCTGCAGAAAATGCTCCGGGGGAGGAAATCTCTGTGAGGATGCTCTCATGGAAATATCCTCTCCAAGAGGATCAGAGTTGCCTTCTATCATGTCAAGTAATGAGCTGTAGGGTCCTCTTGTAAAGCTAGGAGACCATAGGATGTCAGGTCCCTTTGCCTGCCATTAACTCTGGATGCCATCAGTCCCCTAAAGCCTCCTGTGACAGAGATGGCAAATTCCTGAACAAATCGTATTGAATTTGTAAGTTAATAAAGAAGCCTTGTTGAATATAGACTTTGTATGTTGTGCTCCCTACATACTCTGTAGCACCTGCACAACACCCACACAGAACAGTATCCATAAGAAGTCCCATTGAAATCAAGATGATAAGATGCTATATACAAAAGATTTCATTTCACATGTATAGTAAAAGAAATACCCCAATATTCTATGGGTGTATTTCAATTTGTATGCAACCTGAAGAAACTGAATTTCCTGCTGTATGGTATAAAAGATAAAAATGATTCAGATGCAACATTCATGCAACTTTCAGAGCTGTTCTGAAGAAATCAGCTTCTTTTGTCCAAACAAGTTACACTGTACTGACTGCTCTTGAGAACACAGAATGACAATCTAGTTCTCTGTTCTCTACCACTGGCAGTAAATTGAAGTCCTCTACAGAATTGCATGCTCAGACTCAGTGACTTGCAAGAAAAAACTTGGCAGTATGTCACACCATTAGGAATTTGAATTCAAGCTGAAAACTTAAGTGTTTACTGTCATATCAATCACACTTACAAACTCCTGTGTGTTGTTAAATAATGATCTAAAGTAGTAAGACAAAAAGAAAAGGAGTACTTGTGGCACCTTAGAGACTAACCAATTTATTTGAGCATAAGCTTTCGTGAGCTACAGCTCACTTCATCGGATGCATTCAGTGGAAAGTAGTAAGACAGTTGAATATGGGTATTTCTTTTAAAAAATACAGTGTTTTTACAAATTGCAAGTAACACGGTCATCTTCTCCTCATTAATGATCAAAATAAATACCTCCATCTCTGAGTGCATTTCCAAAGGAATGCTAATGGATATTTTGCAGAAAAGCCTCAACTTACCTTGGAGGTTGCAGATGCCAGGAAACAACTGGCATACGTCAGAGCTGATGAGCATTATCTATGATGCAGAAGGATAGTCAGTCGTCTACTGCAGGAGTATATTAGAACCACTGGCAAAGAAAGACTCCACTACACAAGAAGGAAGTGACTGATGCCAAAGAAGTGACTGGTGCCAACTGGGAAGAAGACAGCAAAGCAGAGGAGCTATGATATCTTCTGTTGAATTCAAGAAGGAAATCTAGTTCCTGATTCACCACTGTGCTACCCCCGTTTGAAGCTAGTGTAACATCATTAATTTCAATGGAGTTAAACTTCCATGCAGTGGTGACTCAGGATTTGAGTGTTCAAGGTAGTTTTAAGAACCACACTGAAGGTGTTTTTTTTCTTTTATTTATTTATTTTTTAACAGATGACATGACTTTGTTTAGCATCACTTTGTTTAGCGTCAATATTATGTTTTGTTTACTATCACTATGTTTAGCATCAATATTTTTCAAGGTCTAGGTGAATGGAATGTTTTCATGTTTTAGATTTTCAAATTGCTCTTAAAAAAATACTATTTGAATACATTAATGCAACATCAGAACCCCTCACAAAACAGCATTACACTATGTAGCATGAACAATAAGATGAAACTGGACAATCTAATTTGATTGAGATGAGTGACATTGAAAAAATAAGCAATATCCATTAAAAAAAGTAAAGTAGCTTTTTGAAATTATTTCAGTTTTTATAATATTACAGTATTATTAGGAACACAAAGATTTTTTTTAATGTATGAATTTCATCTTGGCAATGACCCTTTATTAATTCAATTTCTGATGGGGTTACAGTAATAGTAATATATTTTTAACCCTACAAGTTTAATAATTTCAAGGCAAAAGCGCAGCATAGTGAAACTTCTGAATTATAAGTACAGTGAGAAGGATAGCTTTGTGAGAGAACTTTGAAGGTATTAAATTAGAAGGATATGTGCTTCAGTATGTCTTTGGATTATCAAAGTATAAATGCTTGAGAGAGGAGCTTTGATCACACACACACCCTTCACAACTTTCTTATCTTATTGCAGGTCTGAACTAAACAGAAGACTGTCCTGATCCCTGGCACCTCTCTCTTTCTTCTTTGAGCACTGAAAAGTATTTCATTTTCATGGTTTGATTGTACCTTAATATTTGGATCCCAGACGAGTTACAAGAAATGTGCAGAGGAAATGATGAAAGTAATATCCAACTCTTTTTGGATAAGTTGGAGAAAAAAAATCCTGAAGGCATTCCAGTTCCACATGATCTATTATAGCACTACACCACCTAGACCCCTCCTATTTGGTTAGAATATGTGAATATTTAATGTGGCCATTACAACTGAAGTCTGGTGAGAGCCAGAAGTTTTCTGAGATATTAATCTCATTAAAAAATAAATTGAGTCCATACTTATTCTGCAGAGCTACAAATCATTGAAATTTAAGAGATTAATTATTATAGACCACTTAGAGCAAGTGAGACTAGATTTCCAGCATTCATAAAATTTCATTATGATTGAATTTCAGTGCTGCACTTTATAAGGCCTGCAGGGTGCTTTGAATAGGTTCTTTAAAATGCATAAGTGAATAATGCCCAAAACTTTGTTTTCTAGTTGCTTACAGGGAAAAAAAGTATGGAAAGCAGATATTCAAATCAGTTTCCTTTTAATATAGAGTTAAACAAAGTAGAGTTATTTTTTTCTTGTCAGGATTTGAAATCAGGTGCTGAAATACATTTCATTAAGTGGACCTATGATACATTTTACACAAAACAAAATGGTATTTGAATATTTTGAGAAATAAAATATATGCTTCTCATTCCTCTTCTGCTTACTAATGAATTGTCAGCTTGTTTCCTAATGATGTCTCTAAGGGGAAGAACACTGACAGGGGAAAGCATGAGACCTAGAATGGAATCCTGAGGCACTCATCTTAAGGCAGCTGTATGGTGAATTAACAACACCAGCTAATATGGCTTGTGTCTAGCCCAAGAATGAGCAGTCAATTATTCAAATGTATAGCTACAGATTTTTTAAAAGGTTATGATCCCAGCTGCTATAGATAAAATACTATAAAATACACTTTTTAGGAATTTGCTCACTGAATCTGTTCGATGAATACTTAGCTTGTGTAGAAGTTAGAGAGAGAAATATCTCTTATTTCTTACTCCTCATCCCCACCCAGCACAACCCGAAGCACAATGAACCACATTAAACTTCAGCGCACAGTAGCTGCCGCTTGTACATTTAGGGAACATTTATGGTTATGTACATTTCAGAATCTAAGTGATCGAAACTGAACAGAGTAACTATGGATTCAAAGCACCACTACATTATCTGATAAATTAATTCAGCTACAACAGGGGGAAAAAAAAAAACATTATACTTGTGCAAGTGCATTGTATTTCCAGCTGAAGTCAGGGACATACCGTATATAGAAAGGACCATACACACAGAAATATCTTGGGAGGAAGGGTGGGACCCACAGAAACCAGGACCTTTCTAGTGTCACAGCATCATGCCTCAACCAGAGTGACTTCTGGTGGAATAGGATAGCATTGGCTTTACATGAGTTCTCCCTAAGGGCCTGCACCTTCTCCCATTGAAATCAGACATGAAAGTTTTAATTTGCGAAAGGATATTTTTTAGAAAGTTGTAAAAGACTGAAAAATGAAAATACGGGCTATGATTGGAAAGGCTTTACTGCAACATTATATTACTGTATATACTGTGCATGCATTTATTTTGTATGGGAGCACTCAATGTGCTCAAAGAATAATTGTGGAGCAGGACATGTTTAAGGTAGCACTCGGTTAAAAAAAGGGGTTGCCCTATTGCAAAGTTGAGCTCTGTGAGACCCACAAAACCACACTATAGCTCTAAGTAGAAATTTTAAACTGGGAAGCACTTTTTAAGCTGTGATAAAAAAGAGTAGAGGTTTGAGTGGCATGGATTTTAATAATACAAGTGATAATTGTGCCCTCCCGCTGCACAAACACAGGTCTTGTGTATCATGAATCTTTTTTTTTTTTTTTTGGTCATTGCTTCAGTTTTGATCTCAACAGGTTGCCTTTCAGAAAGGTTACTTTTCAGTAAAACAAAATGAAAAAGGTGTAAATTAAGGACTAAACTAAGAGATTAAAGGTTTTTTCTGTTCACATGAAACACTTCCTAAATCACTATCACGTTGAAATCACTAGAAAGGTCTTTCAGGGTTATACTTCAAATGCATTTTAGATATCTCTGTAGATAATTTGGAAACCAATCTGCTTCTCAGAATTTGGAAGCTTCAGATCAATCACTGATGAACAATAATTTATGTGAAAACTCAACTGCCAGTACTGTAATTAAGCACAATTATGTGTTCTTAGAGTGCCAGGTTTTAGCTAGACCTATAGTAGGATTAATTAACACTACCATAGAGATGGAACATAGCTCGTTCCCAAGAAAGGTATAAAAACAATTAATTTAGTGGCACTCTCTTATCTCTGGCTGGGCAAGAAGGGTGCAGGTAGGAATTCGGAGACATGTCTTGGGCTCACATGGATTGCTAATAGGAGCAGAATAGTACTTGAGAGATGCTGCATCATGAGAGATGCCTTCCATGAGATGACACGTTAAATTGGAGTCTCTTTTTTTCTGGCTCCAGTTGCAGTGCAGGTGGAAGCTAAAAATATTTTTTTGCAGTTTTAGAAAGGACTTGATAACTATTGTCATGGAAAAATCACCACGCATTGTGTTTGGTTCAGAGCAAGCCTGAGGTTAGCTTTATTCAAGCATGTGCATACAGGGAGAGTCAGCCAGAGCTGCTCTGGTGTAAACAGAAATAGAGGAGCTTATATTGCTGAAAACCACAATTTGTCAAACCCATTCCTTTAACAGCATTTTCCTTATTTGGAATATAGTGCAAGCTTCAACAGTAGCTTTGCCTTACTTGGAGTTTAGCAAAACAAGCTTTTTCTGTTATTGACAGGTGTTTCTTTTGCAGTTAATGGTTACATTTCTTAAGCTGTGCTGTTTGCAATTGCCTTACAATGGAATTTTCCTCACTCTCTTCTTATGCTTCATATACACAGTTAGCTTGACCAAAGTTTTAGGCCTACTTGGGAAGTTTAGGCTTACTTGGAGCCACTGAAGTTTTCCTCCACACTATAGTATACTGGCCAATAAATGAATACAACAGGCTAATGTCCAGGGCTGTGTGAAGTATTATTAAGGGCGTAATAAAAATCTCTACATTGTCCTCTCTTATCTAACAGATTGTTTATACACCCACCACTATAATATTCGAGTGCATTATATGTGAACTATCAGTCACATAGGGCTAAATATGGAAGGGTTACTGATCTGTATAACTGAAGTTACAACTGTTTCTCTTTAAAGCTATTTTTTACAGCTTCTCCAAAGTCTACAAAACAAGTTAGATCAGCCTGAAAATTAGAAGGTGAGATCAGCAGCTGGGATAGACTTTGGTGAATATTTGAGTCTGGGCCAAAAGAGACCAATTGGAAAATTAAGCTAAGCTTTCATGCATATTCACTTGGACTTGTGTGTACACACAGATGTCTCTGAAGACTTGTCCTTTGTGTGTGCTATGACTCACCAAAACCAAGTACTTGTGTAACTCTTGCACTTGTCACACTTTCACATGCAAATTAATTCAGATTCTCATGAATATTTAATTTGAATGTGTGATTTTATGGACAAATATGGGCATGTACAAAACACACGCAAACCTCGGGCCTCTCTTTTAAAGATCATTTGGATAAAATACTAAAAATTATATTATAAGGAATAATCAATCCTGCAGTGTCATGGGCATAGGCTAGAATGGTTAATTGGTCTTTTTCTTCTCTCATTTCTGTGTTACTGCAGTAAAAGTTAAGGTTTGTGCTTGCTCTCAGGGAAATTCGTTTTGGAGCTCTTTGAGGAAGGATTGTGTCTTTCCATGTATTTGCATAATGTCTAGTACAATGGAGCCCCGCTCCTGATGGAAGCATTTGGCTGCCACCAAAAATAATAAAATAAATAATAATAATTAATAATGATGAAGGGGTAGATTCTGTCACCTTTACTCACATTGAGTGGTCACTGAAGTCAGAGCAAATACTCAAGGAGTAAGGTGAGTAAGGGAATTAGAATTTGGACCAGAGTGGCTTTAATTTGTTGCAACTTAATCCCCTTTGAAGGAGAATTACACTACAGCCCACTAAGACCACATTACTTCTGAATGAGCACATCTACACAGGAGCTTGATGCACTTTAACTAATGTGCTTTAACTTCACATCTTTAGTTAATTCATCTTAACTTTCCTTAGTGTGCCTAAATAGACATGCCCTAATTTATTTTAGGAAAGATTTTAAGAACTACAGTATACAATGGGGAGATAGCAAAAATAATTTACAGTGACATATTTCCTTAAAATCTGTACTATAAAATGGAGCTTTGAGTTTGCTTTTAGGAAAAATAGAATCTACTTTTATTACCTGCTACTGTAGTTTATAGGAGTTGATAGATTGGAAGATATTTCACGTATGATTTTATTTGTTACTCTTCCCAGCAAATATTGTATCTGCATCCAGCAAATGTATTTATTATATTGTTCAATAGCATTATGTATTTATTTAGTTCCTTCCGAAATCTCAATAAATTGTGGACTCATGCATTGCTGTTTACAACCCCACAATTTGGTATTATTCTATAATACAAAAGCTAACCCTTTTACTGAATTCTCACTGATAATTATTAAAGGAATAATGTAGGCTTCAAAAAAGCAATGGAATGAACAAAGAATTTAAGTTAGTAACACATATGGAATAATAGATGGCTCCCTGGGTGAATATAAGGCTGCAATTCATTTGAAGGCTATGCTGATGTCATAACCCATGAGCAAACAGCTTGAATCATTTATGTAAATGGCAGTAGACCCCTGAGAGACTAAGTTTAGCTTTGGAATCATGAACAATAAGGCCATTTCTTGTCATATATATATATATAGTTTTATTTTTTTCTTTTAACACTGAAAAAATATTACAAGTATGATGTTATAACACCAACCAATACCTTTTCAAAGCACTACACAGGGACTTAGCCATACAATTTCCATTAATGTTATGAAAGCTGTCCATCTAAATTTCTGCATGCTGCTTAGCAAATACTGGGATAAACTCACCATCAAACTTACCCTTTAAGTGACATCAGTGAATCACCATTTTTATTGATGTTAACATGGGATATTTTCACTTTCACAGTAGGGGGTGACAACTTGGTTTCTCAGAAAATATATATGCTTTTTTGGTTATATGGTTGTGCATAACAGGTATTCACTCTCTTTGGGCTACAGGAGGAAAAGTGAAATTTACGAGGTTCGTGCTTTTTAAAAAACTGGAGGACAGCACTTGAGGCATCAATAAAGCAACTAGGTTTCATTTTGGTGTGTCTTCCCTGAGGACTAGACTGTGACTTGGATTATATCCTGCACAGAGAAGTAAAGACAGTAAACCCGCCTTTGGCTACCTGTATTTCAGGCCCACACATTCAGAGGTAAGAGGACGCTGTGTGCCCTTTCAGGCCCTTATTGGGCCAGATGAGTGGAGAAATGAGCAAAGAGATGTTAAGAAAGTTAGCTCCACTCCTGAAAAGGCTGACCAGCACAGCTGATACAGGTGTGGTAATTGTCATAATTTGCAGCAGTAAATTGCAATTGTAATTGACCAGCAATAAATTATTACCCCTTCCTGGAGCAAGAGAAAAGCGGCAGGGAATTGTGCTTCACAATGTCTCCTAGAGCTACTCCTGAGTGGTGCAGCTAATGCTCAGAGGCACTGTTCCAGAACAATATGCATTAGAGTGAAGCAGCAGGGCAAGAGAGAAAGGAGAACAACATACCACAGAAGTGGAGTGGGAAATCAGGTGAAAAAACACGGAATGAGAGGAGATATGCAGTAAGCTCCTGCAGAGATTGAGAGGAACATAACCAAATAATGGCTTCTGGGAAAGAAATGAGACAACAAATAGTAGAAATGGAGAGAGAAGAATAAACCACAGGATGTTACACCCTGACACCCCAATATTCACCACTGTCACGTAATTAGGATAAGTCTTATACAAAGTATGTCTTGTGAGGCATCATTCTAAAAGTCTTGATCTGCTAGAAAGTAATATCTTGTTGGATTCTGTGTGCTATCATCATGTATGAAGTTATGAAGTTTGGCTATGTATGTGTTGCTGAAACATGTCCTGAGGTTGAAAACACCCACAAGCAGCCTTTCAGGTATGACAGTAAAAAGGCCAAATAATGTTAATGGCTTATTGAGGAAATGCACACAAGCACAAGGATTAATCCAGGAACTGTGTACAATAGAAACCTCTTAGAGATAGCACTACGCAATGGGAACTGTTTGACCCAAGTCACAGCAAAAAGAGCTTTCCAGTAAGTGGGGAGAAGATATAAAAGAGGGAAAATGACATTATGGGGGTACCGCACTCTCCCTACAACAACAAACCTGGAAACACCTGAGGAACAAAGACTGAACTGTGGAAAGTGATGGTTCAAGGCTAGAAGGATTTTTAGCCTGTGTATGAAAACTTGGGAAAGCCAAGGCAACTTGTGCCTTAAGAATGCCAGCCTGTTTATCACTCAGGGTGAGAATTTGCTAATTTATTTATTACCTATCTAGTGTGTTAAGCTCAGTTTGTGGTTTTGTTTATTTACTAGGTAATCTGCTTTGATCTGTTTGCTACCCCTTATAACCACTTAAAATTTACCTTTTGTAGTTAATAAACTTATTTCTTGTTTTTAATATAACCTAGTTTGTGCAATTCATATGGGGGGAGGGGCAAGAGGCTGTGTACACCTTTCTCCTTTGGGTCTACACTCCAAGGGATGTGGGCACCTGAGTGCTGGGACATGTCCCTTAAACTGAACCTTCCCAGAGCTAATCTCAGTGCCTGTAACTTTCTGAAGATGAGTGTGGCCCTGACTGTGTGTGTGCTAGAGGTGATTTAAGAGCCTGGCTCAGAAAGACAAGATAAAGTGGGCCCAGGCTGGCAGAACAGGCGGGCTACGTGGTATCTCAATATATCAGGTGGTACCTTGAATAAGGACAACCCATCACATAGGGAACCAAAGCAGCTGCACACTAGAGGAAAGAATGACTACACAGGACAAGAAGAATGGAATCATAGGACTGGAAGGAACCTTGAGAGGTCATCTAGTCTAGTCCCCTGTACTCATGGCAGGACTCTTTTTTTTATCATTTATTTAAAACAGATGTGCTTTGATTTTTACTACTTGGTAAGATGTTAGTCATGCCAGGTGCTTTGTCAGTTCTGCATATATCACACCCATAACAAAAGTGATCTGGTTTAACTACATGCAATATTTGTATTGAGTAATTCAAAAGACACATAGCAGCATGGACACTTAGGGTATGTCTACAGAGAAATTAAGCACCAGAAGCTGGCCCGGGTCAGCTGACTCCGGCTAGTGGGACTTGGACTGCAGGGTTGTAAAATTGCTGGGGAGGTGTTCGGGCTCTGGATTAAGTCAGAGCTCTGGGATCCCATGAGGGAGGAGGGTCCCCAGTGTCCAGGTTCCAGCTACAGTTACAAAGAAGCCTCATCTTTGGATTATTTAAAATGCAACTGGACAAAGCACTCGAATATATATCCATTCATTATATATACTAGAATGTACGAGCATTACACTGTCATGTAATAGATGGTGTGATATGTTTTTTCTTGCTGAAATGTCTTATTTCCCATTGCTTGACACTATAGTCATTTGCACCTGTGCAAAGTGATTGTAATATTCTGCCATTTAATCTGGTTGTGTTTTACCCCCACTTTGCACAGGTGCAAAGGAATACACAAAGTGCCAGGCAGTGGAAAATCAGGACTTTACTTTCTATGATTCTGTGAACACATTTTTATGAGTTAAAATCTGCCTTTGTAAAAGCCATTCACTAAGTTCCACTTTCATACAGACATCAGGAACAATTTATAGACTCATGGACATTAAGGCCAGAAGGAACCATCATGATCATCTAGTCCAGGAGTTGACAACCTTCGGCACGCAGCCCATCAGGGTAATCCGCTGGCGGGTCACGAGACATTTTATTTACATTTATGGTCTGCAGGCACAGTCCACCGCAGCTCCCAGTGGCCGTGGTTTGCCGTTCCTGGCCAATGGGAGCTGTGGGAAGTGGTGCGGTCCACAGGGACCTCACCCATACTTTTTACATTTACATTTACCATCTGCAGGCAAGGCTCCCTGCAGCTCCTATTGGCCTGGAATGGCGAACCACAGCCACTGGGAGCTACGGGGAGCTGTGCCTGCAGACTGTCAATGTAAACAAACTGTCTCACAGCCTGCTAGGGAATTACCCTGATGGACCATCTGCCAAAGGTTGCCAACCCCTGATCCAATCTGACTGACTGAACATTGCAGGCCACAGAACATCACCCATACACTCCTGGAACAGGCCCATAACCTCTGGCTGAGTTACTAAAGACCTCAAATCTTTATTTAAAGACTTCAAGTCACAGAGGATCCATAATTTACTCTAGTTGAAACCAATAAGTGTTCCTTGCCCCATGCTGCAGAGGAAGACAAAACAAAACAAAACAAAAGCAGGGTCACTGAAGGGAATGGAAGTACACTAGCGTAAAACTGGTGTGAAAGAAGAATTAGACCCATTGATTTTATCTTTCCAGTGGGTGTTTTTGTGATCTCAAGTCATTTGACATAGATAATAGATGATCTGAAGCTTTAAAATCCTCACTTTTATTTTTCTGCATTGACTTCTTTTTCTTTCATACCTCTTTACAAGTCTCCCAATAAACTTGAGAAAGAAAAAGGTGAAACAGTATATTCTTTAAAGAATAAATGAAAGCAGTACATAACTGATATTGTCCTCTGTTCTTGTCATTCTTCCAGTGATCATGAAGAGAAAATAGGAGCTTTGTTTTTCATGTTTATTTTTTGAAGTTAAATGAAAACAAGGTGCTAAGAAAAGTAGAAAGGGATCAATGCACTTAATCCTTTTATAGCTCAAATTTACCACAAAGTCCCAAGTAGCATTTTCTTGGCCAAGCGGTAATTGCATTTACTGTGGACATCTTTAACTGTGCAGGACTGAAGTTGATGATTTAGGCCCCAATTTAGTAAAGTGCTTAAAATGTGAATAAATGTAAGCACATGAATAGTCCCACAGGCATCAGTTAGAAAGTCAATAATATTTTGGCTTCAATAGAACTACTAACATGCTTAAACTTAAGCACATGATTAAGTCTCCTGCTGAACTGGGCTTTTAGCTCAAATTACTGAGTGCCCCTGGAAATCCACAAATAAAACAAACAAACAAAATGTGATGGGTTCCCGGTGTGCAACCTGGAGCTAGGGTACTGCTGAGTCCTCTGGCTTACCAACCTGGACTCCCTCTCACATTGTGATGCTGTGACAAGCTGTAAACCTTTCCAGGTATTGCACTTACACAGACATCCATGGGCAGGGACACACCCAGTTGTGCTACATGAATGCTTTGCCAGCCACTCATGAACCAACAATAGAAAGGCTTCAGCCAATTCCTCACAGCTCCCCAGCCTAAGACCCCAGAGTTGTCCTATCTTGCCCTGGTCAGAAGCCTGACCAGTGTAAGTTCATTACCCACTCTGCCACTTTCACAAAGGACAGTGGAAGTGCACCAGCTTTTGTACACTGAGCAGATTCCCCAAGCACTTCAAGCAAAACGTGCTGTTTTAGGTAAAATATAAAACAGATTTATTAACTATAGAAAGATAGATCTTAAGTGATTATAAGTAGTAATCATACAGATCAAAATTGTTACCTAAGAAATAAAAGTAAAATTGCACTCCAAGTTCTATAAACTAGACAGGATTTAAATCAAGCAGTGTATCACACTAATGGTATAGTTTATTTATACACAATCTGGGATTCTCCTTTTCAGCCTGAGCCCACCTCCCCAGTCTTTGTTCTCCAGATGTGTTTCCAGGGAGTGAGGACAAATGATGAGGTCACTTCCCCTCCTTTATAGGTTTCTCCAGCTTGCTGGAAAGATCTTTTGCAATGACCTGAGTCAAGCACTTTCCATTGTCTACATGTTCTCTCTAAGAAGAATCCATTGTATACAGTTCCTGGGGTAGCCCTTGTGAGTGTGTGTTCTCCTTAATGGGCCATCATCAGTGTCTGGCTGCCCCATTGTTATACCTGAAAGGCTGATTGTGGATGTTCCCAACCTTACAACGTATTTTAGTAACACAAACATGGCGAACTTCAAAACTTCACATACAATGATAGCACATACAATCCAATAGGATATTAATGTTCAACAGATCAAGACTTCTAAAATGATATCTCACAAGGAGACTTTGCACAAAATGCATCCTAATTATATCACCACAGTGAATATAGGGGTGCCAGGGTGTTGCTTTGGGGTACAGAATGTCACACAAAACAAAGCCCAAACACTACTTAAATGTGACCTTAAACTTATTCTGTGTAGAAATGGGACAGTAATAACTACTGCCTTCTAACTTCTGCAGTACTTAAGCTCAGATTCTGCCAGCCACATTCCTGCTATAGTACCTCCCAAGGAGACTCAATGAAATTAGAGTAAGGTTTGAAAATGTTTTAAAATTTACTTTTCCCACATTAGTATTTGAGAGCATTTGGTTCCCTGATTTTGGTACATGCCCATCTCTGGTTGCTAATTAGCATAATGGCAACAAACTGGACAAGATTCTCACTGGAATTGTACCTCCTCATGGTCTAAAGTGACCACAATTTGGCTGCAAGTGGCTATCAGATAGTTGCCCTGTCAGAGGGGAACTTCCTGCTGGTAATGCTGTACCATTGCCAAATCTTCTTTCATTGCTACTCCCCACCTGTTAAGGAGACATAAGGTAAGGGAAAGAAAGGAGTGTGGCAGAGTGGAGCTTTGCTACATCAAACCTCCACTGTCATAGAGTCCATTAAGAATCTCAAGTAGGAGAGGAGAAGTTATTTTGTATTTGATACTGGTGTAATCACTGCTGGAATAATGTGTCCATTTCTGGTGCCCACAATTCAAAAATGATGTTGATAAATTGGAGAGAGTTCAGAGAAGAGTGACAGGAATGATACAAGACTTAGAAAACATGCCTCATAGGAATAGATTCAAGGAGCTCAGTTTAATTATTTTAACAAAGGGAAGGATAAGGGATGACTTGATTATAGTTTACATACCTACAAGGGGAACAATGGATTCTTAAATCTAGCAGACACGGGTATAAACATGATCCAATGGGTGCAAGTTGAAACTAGACAAATTCAGAGCGGAAATAATGCATATTTTTTTAACAGTGAGGGTAACTAACTGTTGGAATGATTTATCAAGGGTCTTGGTGGATTCTCCTCCACTGACTATTTTAAAATTAAAATTGGAGATTTTTCTAAAAGCTATGCTCTAGTTGGGAATTATTTTGGGGACATTCTATGGCCTATGTTATACAGGTCAGACTAGATAATCACAATGGTTCTTTTAGGTCTTGGGATCTATGAAGGACTATTTGCCAGTTGTTGTAGCAACCAGACAAGGTACTAACAAACTTCAACAGGACTTTATTTTTAAAGTGGAAACCTCTTTACCAAGCTACTGCTGCACCCGCATTAGCTCTCACTCTGCCTCCTCAACTTCCTCCCCCTTCCTGTTTCCTGTCCTTTCAGACTCCCAACAGCCAGTGCTCCCAGTTCTAATCATTACAAGCAGCATCTAAACACCACATTCCCTCCTCTCTTAAGAAACTCCCCCAATTAAAATAAACATTGTTGTTCTAACCACAGGAACAAATATGAAACAAGACACTATACTGTTGGCAGAAATATTACACTGAAAACACTGTAGATACTACATAATATAGTCTCTAGTCCAGACTGGTGGTCATTTGGGTCTGATAGGCTGTCTCTCAAGCCCTGGTTCCAGTGCAATGTCTTGTTGTGTTGATACTATGGTGAAGTCAGAGAATGCAGACTGGGTGTTGGCATAATCTCCTCTTGGTGCATAGGCAGGTGCAAGATAAGAAGCATTCCATACCCACCCATCAGAAAGTCAATAGCGGTAAGGTCCCTTCTTCTCTATGATTTTAAGAGGAGCTGTGAATTTATGGTCCCCTTTGCGTAAAATTCCAGGTTTTCGTATTCTAATGAAGGAACCACACTGAAACTTTGGTTCCTTAGCACCCCGTCACTGTCTGTGAAAGCCTTATACTTTGCTTGGTTCCAGTTCAACTGTTTTTCTCACATCATCCTTGGTTGGGGAATCAGGTGGTGCCTTTAAAAATCCAGCAATATTCAGTTTAGTATTCATCTGTTTCCCATGCAGTGACTCTGCGGGTGATCTTTGCTTTGTGGCATGTCATGTAGCCCGGTATGCTTGCAAGAAATCAGTAGTGAATGTTATCCACAATGGCCCTTCCTGTTTAGCCGTTTGCAAACTCTCTTTCAAACTTCTGTTAAACTGTTTGATTTCCCCATTGGCTTGAGGGTAATATAGGGATGACCTTCTGTGTAAAAAGGTTCCTTTCTGCTAGAAAAGTTTCAAACTCCAGGGAAGTAAATTGACTACCATTATCTGAAACCAGTTCTTTGGGGTTACCTTCCCTGCTAAAAACTGAAGAGAAGAACTTAATTACTGTAGCAGAAGAGATATGGGATGTAAACGCTACCTCAGGCCATTTACTGAAATAGTCTATTAAAGTGATGGCATAAGGGCAGTCACTTGGAGCAGTTTCAAAGGGTCCTACAATGTCAATCGCCACTTTTTCCCATGCAGATTCAGGACAAGGAACAGGCTGTAATGGCAGGGTACATGTCACTGCTGTCTTGTCATGCATTTGGCAAGTGACACAGAATTTTATGAGTGCTTCATTTTGAGAGTCCATCCCTGGCCACCATAGTCATAGTCATAGTCATAGTCATTGTTTGGTTCTGACAATTCCTTGATGAGTATCATGTGCCAGGTGTATGAGTTTTGACTGTAATTCTTCTGGCACAAGTAGCCGGTGTGTATCTCGTAGCACAGAGCCATCGAGCAATGAAAGTTCATCCCGAACTCTAAAATAAGACAGCAAAACTGGGTCAAGGTTTTTAGGGTTACAGGGCCATCTCTTTGTCAGAAATTCCTGTAGTTTTTGTTGAATTGGACACGCTGAACAAGCAGATTGAAATTGTTCTTTTATAATTGCAGTAAGAGTGCTTGTAATAAGCGCAACTACTACATCCTCATCCTCTGGTGGACCATCTGGTGAAGGCAAAGGCAGGCGAGAAAGGCAATCAGCTACCACATTTTGGTTTCCAGGCTTATATTCCAGTTCATAATTGAAAGAGAGTAGTCTTGCAGACCATCGAGCAATATGATATCCTGCTCTTCCCAGTCCCTTCGTGGTGAGCAACGTCATCAAAGGGCTGTGGTCTGTGCGCAACTTGAACGTGCAGCCCCACAGGTAAGTTCTCCATTTTTCAGTAGTCCAGACACAAGCAAGTGCTTCTTTTTCAACTGTAGAATATTTCCTCTCAGCATTACTTAGTGTCCTTGAAGCAAATGCAACAGTCCTCTCTGTGTTGTCCTCATGAAGTTTTGTGAGCACAGCCCCAAGTCCATAATCAGAAGCATCAGTAGTTACAATTGTGGGCAATGCAGGACTGAATAGTGCAAGTACTAGACTATGTACAATCAAGTCTTTCACTGTTTTGAACCTAGCTTGTGAATCCATTGTCCACACTAAGGTTGAACTTCTCCATAGTAATTCTCGTAACGGTTCAATGACAGAAGCATAATTGGGAATGAATTTTGCATACCAGGAGGTAAGACCCAAGAAGGAACATAAGGTTTGCAAATCTATTGGAGGAGGAGCATTTGAAATTGCCAGGATATTATCTGGATCAGGTTTTAGTCCAGCCTGTGAAATTGTATGCCCCAGAAAGGAGAGTTCAGTTTGTCTAAATTTGCATTTGGACCTATTGAGCTTGAGGCCTGCTTTGCTGATGCAGTTTAGTGTAGTGTATGTGACAACAGAATCTGACCATTTCCTTGTATATGGGGCAATTCTTGTCCTACATTATTAAATATAATTTAATATATTACATTACTAAAATATTTAATTTTACTCACATGTCCTTTTCGTGCCTAATTCTTTTTTATTCTTTTATTTTTTAAAGTTTTCTTTCTGTTTTCTTCTCTCTCCTTCATACTCATGGCATAATTCACTGTTAGTAATATTTTCACTTAATATTTTAACTTTTGTACTTTATGTACTTTTTACTGACTTATGATTGTAATTATTGGACTTCATGGCATTTCATGAATACTTTGGGATAACTGACATCCTGTTTAATATTATTGTGATGGTATTTCAATAATATATATCGTACAGGATGAAAAACATTACGGGGGGAGGTATTTAGTGCACGTGAATAATATGGACTTCACAACATTTAGCAGGAGGGAAATTGTGGTTTTGCCACAAACCCCTTGTTTGGTGCCATACATTGTTGCAATGTCCCACAAGCAGACCAGAAAGCAGACTGTGACTGAGTGACAAATAAATAAATCATACCTCAGTCTTATATAGTGCTTTTGATTCATAGATCTCTAAGCTCATTTCAAAGAAGTCAGTATCATTATTCTGGTGACAGATGGGAAAGTGAGTCCCAGGGAGTTAAATTGACTTGTCTAAGGTCACCTGGCAGGCCAGGTGTCTCCTGGGTTCAATCCAGCATTCTAGCCACAGGGCATATTGCCTCAGTCTTCACTTGCCGTAGGCGGTCAAATGTTATACCAGCACTATGCCTGGTATACGTTCTGTCCCTCAGTACATTGTGGGGATCCACCCATTCCTTAACCCTTCCTATCCACTTTCCATTCAGGGAAGAAGTAATGGCCTTGTGGAGGAGCTCTTCCCTTCATACTACTACCCTCCATAGAGATAGCTGAATTATGATAATAAGGGGGTGCCTCACAGCCTCTTATCCCTTGTGGTGGCATGCAGGACAGCTACAAACTGGCCTTCTATGAACAAGTTTTAAATACAATACATATATAAATCAATCAAGCCTAGTTTTCTCCTAGTACTCGCCAACTTGTCTAAGTTCTTCAACCATCACACTTTGTTTTTGATACTGCTACAAAAAAGTAGCTTTTAAACTGAAGGAACATTCACCAACCTTGGTGTTAAACAGATTTCACTCCATGATGGCTCAGTTTTGCTATTAAACTTTCTACATTAGAACTTTAGCCTTCCTATACTAACTACAATGTAATGTCATTGCCTACCATATGAGAGCCAAAACCTGGAAAGGCAAAATTTTAATCTATTTTAAAGACAGAATTTGGTGCTGTGCTATGCAGTAACAAGTCGTAAATCATCTACCAGTATTCTTGTTACTGAATTAATTTCCACACCAAGAAAGACAGATTCAGATATCCAAGGGTGAAGTTATTGACTTGAACTGGGACCGTATAGAACATTGTTGCAACCAGGGCCCTGTACTGGCACCAAATCTTGTATAAGGGGGGTCAAATAAGGTGTCTCAGACAAGGTTATGGTGTGATGGTTATGATTATGCTGTCTATATGTGTGTATCATTTTTGTAGTTAAAGTTATGAATATTGGCTCTATACTGTCTGTATTTCAAATTTATGCTATGCTTCTCGGTGACACCCAAGACAAGTGGGTGTCAGCTCTGCCTAACCTGCTTGATGGCCCATTAAGGACCATCAGCTATACAAGTGACCCACTGAAAGAAGGCAAACACGCCTGGTGACTCAGCAAGGTATGCAGGGACATGCCTATGGACAGAACTCTGAGGTTTTTCCATGCCATGTGATGGACAGCTTGTCTTTGGAACAAAGAAAGAAAGACCACATGGCAAGAGAATATAAAAAGCTGCTGCAGCTCATCCATCTTGTCTTCAATCCTGCTTCATACTTCTGGAGGGACTTTGCTACACTGAAGCTTTGAACCAAGGACTGAAAGACCCATCCCAGCTGTGGATGTTCTCCAGAGACTTGATTTGAACCTGCAGTTTATTCCATCACTGCTACAAGCCTGAAACAACAACTTTGCCATTACTGTATGTAATTGATTTCATTTAACCAATTCTAGCTCTCATCTATATCTTTTTCCTTTTATGAATAATCCTTTAGATTTTAGAGTCTAAAGGATTGGCAACAGGGTGATTTGTGGGTAAGATATGATTTGTATATTGACCTGGGTCTGGGGCTTGGTCCTTTGGGATCGAGAGAACCTTTTTTCTTTTACTGGGGTATTGGTTTTCATAACCATTCATCCCCATAACGAGTGGCACTGGTGGAGATACTGGGAAACTGGAGTGGCTGAGGGAATTGCTTGTGTGAGTTGTGGTTAGCCAGTGGGGTAAAACCAAAGTCTTCTCTGTTTGGCTGCTTTGGTGTGCATAGAAACCCGACCCTTGGGCTGTAACTGCCCTGCTTTAAGCAATTTGTCCTGAATTGGCACTCTCAGTTGGGTCCCATCAGAACCAGCATCAATACACCAATCATGTCTTATCCTCTGAATTAACCATTTTGAATTATCTGTTGATTCCCAGCACAGAGACCTTTTGTGTAGACAATTGCTTATCTACCTTTTCAGGGAGCCAGCAAGTTGCAAGTCCCACAGCAAATGGTGATTTATGATCAGTGTCAAATGCCCTTTGGAAGAAGGAAAACATTCATTTAATGTATTTATTGTTTTGGTGGTGGGCTGAATTCTTTTCAATTATTTCTTCTTAAAATGAATATTTGTGCAGTATCTTACCTGTTGTTTCTCAATCTTGATTGCTTTCCCCTGAGCAAGTTTCCCACAGCATTTTTTGTATGACACCATTAGCAATTACCAGTGGGACATGGTGCTTGCTCCCTGAATAGCAGTAGAAGCATCTAGAGGATGGAGTATGAGAAACCAATACCAAATATATTTGCCATTTTCAAAGATGTCATCTCAGCAATAATGCATTTGTATACATGCTTTCTTCAGCATTCCATTTACAGCTATTCCAGTTAATTGAACATTCAGCACAAATACACAGACAGCTTGCCAAAATATTTGCTTTATATAGAAGGCAGATATTAATTTTTTCACTTAATTTGAAAAGTTATTAGCTATCCACACTAGAGGTGGTCAAACTGCTAGTTACAAATAATGATTTTAATCCTGCTAGATACTCCTTATGGTTAAGACCCATGCAGAGCTCCCTTAACTTCTCTGTTTGTATGGAAAAGCTTACAAGACCGTTGCAAATATTTGTTAGAAATAATATTTGAGATTAAAAAGAGAAACAGACAGACAGAATGAGTCCTTTTTGGCAGCAAATTGTACTCAGTCCAATCCCTGATTTTCTACTAGTGTATCCATTGTTCTTATTCACTGTGTAGTTTGGAAAAGTAATTTTCAGGCAATGGATTGTTTGTAATGTGTTCACCTTGACTATTCCCTTTTTGCTATTCATTATTCAGGTTGGGTGACAGGTTGCCTAAGTTTCATAGTATTGTTTCTGCTCCCTCACTGAATGATTAAAACATTTTCTACAGGACAACAACAAAAAACAAAGAGCAATTAAGGAGTAACAAACTTCCAATGTGAATTTTTAGATGAACAATTGTGCTATAATTAGATTAGATTCTCAGGTGTTCCCATGAACATATGTCAGCTTTCAGAGGACTCGTGAATAATGAACAGTTTGAACCCAAGGAACACAGACTTTTTATGCACAAAAGAAAATTAGCAAATCAGTTTTCTTACTACTCAGAGAGCTCTAATGTATGCATAGTTATAGAAGGTGCAATCTCCATGGGCAGATTAAGGAATTTAAGCCCTGCCCATAGGAAGGCATGGACTGCACCACACTGGGAGGACACCATCAGGGAGGGCTAAGGAGATGATTCAAAACTGCGTGGAGGAGAGGCATCAGGAAGGAAAAGAGAGGGAGTGAGCTGCTCCTTTCCTTCCCTGCCCTTGTTCCAGCTGGGTCTTAGCACCCTTCTTTCTTTCTCTGCTGTTGTATGTTATCTCCTCTGGGGGTCATGTTGCACCAAAGGAAAAGTTCTGGGTTAGATTTAATACTCTCATATATCTTCATCTGCACATACTGGTCTCTTCTCTATGATATTTAAGCCTCTCTCATGCATTGGTCCACCTGTAGCCAGAGCACTGACAGCACCTTATGGGATGGAACACCTTCTGTGTCTTTGCCAGCAAACCCAAGCTGTGCTTCAGCTGAAAAATCAGCAGCCAAAGGATGGTGACTCACTACCGGAGACAGAAGATAGTGGCTTAGTCCAGAGCAGTTTAAGTATCTTACATACAACAAAGTCTTATTAAAAAATCCAGAGAAAATCAGATTAGATCAGAGATAAATGGTACGAAGCACACACCCAGATTTGCCTAAATAGGCGTAAAACTTTGGTTACAGAAGAGAAGGTCAGAAGATGAAAGTCTCACATCTTAGATTTCAACTGCACACCTCCCAAAACTCCTGCCTGTCAATTTTTCAATATGAGAGGAAATGTTAAATGTTAATGATCACCCTTTTGGCCTGGAGGCCTCTTCATTTTATCCTCCAAGCTCTTCTGATGTGTTCATGAGTGATACTGGTTACTACAAATAGAAATCTTTGTGGGAAAAAGTGTTAACACACATCAAAGCCTGATTTTGAGAGGTATTGAGTCCTACAAAGTTCTGAAGGCCTTCAACTGCCATTGACTTCAGTGGGAGTACCAGGTGCTTATTACCTTTCAGAATTTGTCTCATATAAAACATTATGATCACATAATTCAGGTCACCACAGCAAATGACAATGATTTTCAATAATGTCTATATCACCCTCAGATTGGAATAGCTACATTAAACCAAATGTATCCTTTGATTACATTTACAGAATCTATGCATCAATATGTTCTCAGCGGTGTGCAGAAGAATATTCGTCACTACATCATTCACTACAAAACAGATAGTATACAAACTCTTGTGATTATCCTGAATTTATTTGGCTTTTACAATATTAACTTTGCATGGTCAGAACAAATTAAGACTATGAAGACTCTTGTCAGCCATATTGAAAACTAGTTATTGAACGTGAGATTCTCAGGCAGCCCTATAACTTGTCATTAAAGATAAGTGCAGATGGTGTTTTCACTTTTAAATCTCCTTTCCATCTGTGGTCTGTGTGTATGCAAATCAATGAACTAATTTCAGATAAGAGGATTCTGTTCAAGTGCAAAATCTCAACTAGCCTAGTTCCAGAGAAAATGGAACTTTTTATGAGTACATTTTCCTAGACAATTGCTCTTTCATTAAAACAGTTTGAATCCAAAGACTATGAATTCCATTTACCAGATGGAAGAAGTATTTCTTTAAAATTATTGCATTAGGAGAACACTTTGTCCTAGATGAAATTTCACCATAACAGATTTAATAGTTGTTCATTTTTTTAAGACAATTATCCTGTCAGAAAATGCCATTTTATATACTCTTATCACATACAGTTACTGCCCATAATATCAAAAAAGATATCTAGGGGATATGGAACAGGATATCTGAATTAATAGCTTTCAAAATATGACAAGATACAGGCCCAGACTGTGCTTGGCTGACACCCACACATATAGTGGGGAAGTAGAAGGAATCTCCCCTCACATACACAAACAAGAGCAAGCTGGAATTGCTCTGGGGAGCACAAGGACTGCACCCTTCCTTTTTTCTTAGGGATGAACAGCCCCCCCCAAACTGTGGTGGGAACTTATTTATTCCCCCACAACTAGACCATAGAGCAGGAGGCTCTGGGAGCCATTTTGACTCTCAGTGACCCACTGGGATGATGAAGTTCCACTCCATCCCTGATGATGGGTTGTATCTTCGAGGCATGATTCAGACCATACAATTTAGAGGAACAACTCTGTACTGTGTGAAATTATTGTAAAACTGTAAAATTACCTGTGTACTTTTAAATTAGAATGAAAGTAAGTTTTATATTTTCGATAATACTGTACCTCACATGTACAAAGCAGATTTCATCCAGCAATCTCCAAACATTTGCTAATTAAGAATCATAACCCATCTGATACTGAGGTAGGTATTACTCAGAGATTTGCTGAACATTATATGTTTTTTGGTTTTGTTTTTGCAAATCTATATTTTTGTTGAATTTTGGTTTTGCTATACAAAGGCCTAAAGTGATTTCATTTAATCTTAACCATCCAAATTTAAGATGTTCTGATGGGAGGTTCCAGATTTCGATTGTCTCTTTTATTATTATAATACACATTTAAAGATGTGGGGGAACCGAAGTTATATGACTTTACTAGGGTTACATAGAAAGGGCTATATTGTGGCATTGCAATCTGCAGTAACAGGTGACCATAACTGTGCCATGCCAGGAGCAGGTTGGAGTCATAATTGTCTATGCAGTTCTCCTTTGCTCCAGGGGCAGAAGGAATCCATTACTGAAGCAAAAGGGGAATGATATCCAGTAAACTGAGGAGGCGGAGCAAAACTCTGACTACTCCCTACCCCTCCTTGTCCACATGGGAGACCTATGTTCCAACATATAATTATTTCACCATCTTAATACTGGAGTATCATTTTATGATTTTAACATTTATGGATGGCAAATTATGGTTTTGGTCCCATGAAAGTTTTCTTTTTGTCAGTTTTAACAAAAAAAATATTCCTTACAAATTACAGAAAAAGCTATGGACACCAGAATGGCATGACAACACACAGGCCTTTTTATGACAAATCTGGAAGAGAAATTCCTTAAGCAATGTACCTTTCAGGAAGCTCCATTATTTAGGAGATAGTCTCATCTTATGGACAGAAGGAGAAGAAAATTTCAATCATTTTTACAAGGACTTAAAAATCAACTGCTCTGCATGGTGTGGGGAGCTTTAGACACCACTATTGCAATATTTGCAAGACAAATTAGAGGACTGGGCCAAAAGAAATCTGATGAGGTTCAACAAGGACAAGTGCAGAGTCCTGCACTTAGGACGGAAGAATCCATGCACCGCTACAGATGAGAGACCAAACGGCTAGGCAGCAGTTCTGTAGAAAAGGACCTAGGGGTTACAGTGCATGAGAAGCTGGATATGAGTCAACAGTGTGCCCTTGTTGCCAAGAAGGCCAATGGCATTTTGGGATGTATAAGTAGGGACATTGCCACAGATCGAGGGATGTGATTGTTCCCCTGTATTCAACATTGGTGAGGGCTCATCTGGAGTACTGTGTCCAGTTTTGAGCCCCACACTACAAGAAGGATGTGGAAAAAATGGAAAACATCCAGCAGAGGGCAACAAAAATGATTAGGGGACTGAAACACATGACTTATGAGGAGAGGCTGAGGGAACTGGGATTGTTTAGTCTGCAGAAGAGAAGAATGAGGGGGGATTTGATAGCTGCTTTCAACTACCTGAAAGGGGGTTCCAAAGAGGATGGATCTAGACTGTTCTCAGTGGTAGAAGATGACAGAACAAAAAGTAATGGTCTCAAGTTGCAGTGGGGGAGGTTTAGGTTGGATATTAGGAAAAACTTTTTCACTAGGAGGGTGGTGAAGCACTGGAATGGGTTAGCTAGGGAGGTGGTGGAATCTCCTTCCTTAGAAGTTTTTAAGGTCAGGCTTGACCTGGGATGGCTGGGATGATTTAGTTGAGGATTGGTCCTGCTTTGGGCAGGGGGTTGGGCTAGATGACCTCCTGAGGTCCCTTCCAACCCTGATATTCTATGATTCTATGAATAAGAAATAGTAAACTATAACCATCCAGATAAAAGAAACCCACAGACTGCTGCAGCTATATCCATAAATCAGGCTTCCCATCCCATCTCATCCCACACTAAAACATCCATTGCATGTTGCCATGACACCCTAAATTCTTGGATCTGCTCCAAGAGAATCTAGTCTGTGACTTAATAAATTGTGAGTTCTAAAAACCATCCTACATCAAACATTCAATTCCAAATTAAATTTTTGAGGATGGTTAAAAAATACCCAACAGAAATATTATTTTCTTTTAAATTCTGCAGTATTTCCCCCCAAAAAGTAATATTTTCAATAGCATGTAAAGCTGGACTTAAGTCACATCGCTTTATTATAGATATTTGATTCTAAAGAATCCTTTAAGAGAATACTGTGGGCCAAATTGAAACCTGTAAAACAACAACAACAACAACAACCCAGCACTGAATGTTTATCAACAGATTCTAAGAACATGAAACGGTCAAGACTTGATTATTTGACATAAATTTGTCAAATTGTATTGTTGCGACAATAGAGTATTTATGATTCAGCTCATAAAACCCATTTAAAGTTCTTTAATAGGTGAAATTTATAAATCGTTAAATAAGAATACTTCCTCTCCCCCCTGCAACATGTACATATTGAACCATTATCTATCAGCTAAAGTCCTTTGGGAGCTTTTCTTTCTCCCTATCCCTGTGTCAAGGATTATATTATATAGTAGTCCTATTTGGTTTAATGTGTTGGTGAACGGCTTAACTCAAACTCAGTGGGGGATGAAAAGTTTGCTCACACTATTATGGTTACATCCTTATTCTTAAGTCCACACACAGTAATGCAATACAATTTTCCTTTAATATAAGTAACTTGATTCAGCCAATTTGAAATATGCCACTAAAAGACAGCAAAAAGGGTCTTCTGATATTAATTTTTCCGAGCAACTCAAACTTTTTCTGATGTTTACATGAAAATTTAATGAAAGTCTTTTCTCCACTTTTCATGATCTCTAACACCTATTTGAAAGAATATGTCATGGATAGAAGCTGCCACAGTTTGGGACAAGTGCACCTCTATTTCCACTCAGTGGTCTAGCAAAGGCACCCACTCCCAGGCTTCCAGTTTCCCAGTCATTGTCTTTCTTGGGTGTCTTACTCCCTTCTGAACAGAGTATTTCCCTGCTGAACAATTCTTTGATCTCACTGTGCTATTCCCCTCAGAGACATAAGAACATAAGAATGGCCTTACTAAGTCAGACCAGTTGTCCATATAGCCCAGCACCATGTCTTCCAATAGTAACAAATGTCACGTGCTTCAAAGAGAATGAACAAAACAATGGAATTATCAAGTGACCCTTCCCCTGTCATCCAGTCCCAGCATCTGGCAATCTGAGACTTAGGGACATCCAGAGCATGGGGTTACTTCCCTGACCATGTTGAATAATAGCCGTTGATGAACCTGTCCTTCATGAAATTATCTATTTTTTTTAACCTAGTTGAAATTTTGTCACAACATCCTCTAGAAATGAGTTCCACAGGTTGACTGTGCATTGTGTGAAGAACCATTTTCTGTTGTATGTTTTAAACCTACTGCCTATAAATGTCATTGGGTGACCCCTGTTTTGTGTGCTATGTGAAGGGGTAAATAACACTTCCATATTCACTTTCTTTGCACCATTCATCATTTTATATACCTCTATCATAGCCCCCCTTAGTCGTGAATATTACACTTCCTGCTCTCTCTTTCTTTATTTGTTTTGTCCCTGCCATGAGTTTACAGACTGCTAGGACCTTAAGTGGTGTAGGTGGGAAGCAGTTTTGTCTAAAAGAGATGAGAACAAAGATTAGAAGTTTTCCCCAACCTAATATTGAATCAGTGTCCTTTAGCTCACTACTGCCAGTCTAACATTCTCCCTGATGCACTTTTTTGGCTGTGGTGAAGGATTAGGTGCAACAAAGTAAGAGGAAATTTGTTTTTCTATTTCCTGGCTGGTTGAGTCGCTTTTGCATGCCAGTCTTACAACTCTTATGTTTAGCAAAAGTGAGGAGAAGTCTGGGAGCCAAGAAAAGAAGGAGATCGCCAGTAAAATGTTGTGCTTCAGGAGCTGTTGTCAAGGAAAAAGTTTCTGTGAATTCACTGTGCCAATACCAGTAACATGCTGGGCTGATATCAAGGCCCAGATCACTGTGGCGTTGCTGACTCAGCATCTCCGGTTTGTTTGTGTGATGTCATGAAACAGGATTCCATGAGTTTTGTAGGTTCAATACTTCTTGCTTTACAGGCTAGAGTCAAGGCTTTGTCTAGATGAAATTATCCCTGTTTGTATTAAGCTAGCCCCTTAATAGGGAAAAAAATGAAGCCCCTACTAAGCAACAAGGAAAATTGTGAAAAGCATTAACAACCATGGATCTTCCAATTGTGAAATGAATGAGCCAACAGCTACAGTGTGTAAATCAGTCTGATCAGCAGCTTTCAACATCCTTTGTTGAAAGACATAACCAGGGGAAAATGAAACAAAAAGTAAGTGCTACTGAAAGAACAAGAGTAAAGGTCAACTATTTCTATGAGGGGTGAAAATTCAGATTATCAGATGCCCTAATATGAATGTTTCACCTGTCCTGGGGAAGGACAGAAACCATCTACATTTTAAAATCAGCAGTGCTGGATAACTTGCAGCCAGGAGTTTTAAAAGAGCTAGCTGATGAACTCACTGGACCATGAATGTTGATTTTCAGTATGTCTTGGAACACTGGGGAAGTTCCCGAAGAGTGAAAGAAAGCTAATGTTATGATAATATTTAAAAAGAGCAAACCAGGATGACCTAGATAATTATAGTCCTGTCAGTCTGACGTCAGTCCTGGAAAGATAACTGAGCGACAGTTATGGGGCTTGATTAATAAAGAATTACAAGAGGGTTATATAATTAAGGCTAATCAAACTGGGTTAATGGAACATATATCCTGTCAACCTTTTTTTTCCTTGATGAGATTACGAGTTTGGTTGATAAAAGTAATAGTGTTGATGTAATAGACTTAGAGTTCTGTAAGGAATTTGACTTGGAACTGTATGACATTTTGATTTTAAAAAAATAGAATGATATAAAATTAACATGGCACACATTAATAAGATTAAAAGATGTCTAACTCATAAATTTCAAAATGTAACTGTAAATATGGTTGAACAGATGTGTTTCTAATGGGGTCCTGCAGGTTTTCAGCCCTACATTATTCAGTTATATTAATGACCTAAAATAACCTATTAATGACATAAAATCACTGTTAAAGTTTGCAGATGACACAAAAATTAGTGATTGTAAATAACAAAGAAGACCGGTCACTGATACAGAGTGATCTGGGTTACTTGGTAAACTGCATGCAAACAAACAATATGATATGGCTGAACAATTTAATATGGCTAAATGTAGCTGTATACACCTAGGAACAAAGAATGTAGGTCATGCTTACAGAATGGTTGACTTTATCCTGGGAAGCAATGACTCTGAAAGAGATTTGGAGGTTGTGGTGGATAATCTGCTGAACATGACTTCCCAGTATAAAGCACTGCAACCAGAAAGGCTAATGTGATTTCTGGATGCATAAACAGGGGAATCTTGGTAGGGATAGACAGTTTATTTTACCTCTTTTTTGGCACTGGTGTGATCACTGCTGGAGTACTGTGTCCAGTTCTGGTGTCCACAATTCAAGAAGGATGTTGAAAAATTGGAGAGGATACAGAGAATTGCCACTCAAATGATTAAAGGATTAGAAAACATGTCTAATAGTGATAGTTTCAAGGGGCTCAATCTATTTAGCTTAATGAAGAGGAAAGGTGACTTGATTACAGTTTTTATAAGTAAATATATAGGAAACAAATATTTAATAATAGGCCCTTAAATCTAGCAGAGAAAAGTGTAAACATGATTCAATAACTGGAAACTGAAACTAGACAAATTCAGAATGGAAATCAGGCATAATTTTTTAACGGTGAGAGTAATTAACTATTCAAATGATTTATGAAGGATGTGGTGGATTCTCCATCACTGGCAATTTTTAAATCAATATGGGATTCCCCTCCCCCCACCCAAGATATGCTCTATGACTTATTTTGGGAAGTTCTATGGCCTGTGTTATACAGGAGATCAGATTAGATGATCACAATGGTCCCCTCTGGCCATGGAATCTATGAATCTTAAAAACAAATATTCTATTTTATAGTGTAACTCTTTTGTTTTTTTCAGTCACACTTTATAAGTGACTCCTCCAACTCCCCCACTTTTCCCCAAAGAAATTCCCCAAAGAAAAGGAAACTGCCTTTTCTTTGCCACATACTTTAATATACTGGAATACACTGCATATTTATAACTTCCATTAACCACTTATGGGAGTTAGATCTATATATAATATATCTATCTATCTATCTACAACAGTTACATTTTGTGATTCATATATCTCTAAAATGGCTCCCTTAATGAAGCATTAGCTCAGTCTTACCAGCTCTCTTTACCTCACACTTTCAAGATTTCCCATTAATAACACAACATTACTTCAGATAGCTTGAACAGATCCTTGTATACATCTCCAAATTCTTGCCTTCTGGGATGGAAAATAGGCAATAGCAACCATTACTATTGGGTGCATAAGCACAAAGCATGTGGACCCAGAGGTACCAGACTTATTTCCTAACATGTAAAGAGTGAAGAGTTTCTTCCTGAAAGAGAATCAATTTACATTTGAATGCACAAATGTGCAGCTAGCTATAATGTAAATGTTAACTTTTATCATTTTCACAATAGATCAAACATAGAAGAAGAATATTTCTAGTTAGAATGGAATCTCCTTTGTACAGTATGGGAGTTGGCAGGCTGCTAGCTATTAAACTTCATCCCCTCAGCAAGCACAAGTAAAATATGTTTTAAATTATGTAATAAAAGATATTTTTTGGTGAGATTTTGATTAAGATTTTATTCCCAACCCCTTAACATATAATAAAGTGTAAAAATTATGTGTTACTCTGGAGTTAACATTTTTAGATGTATGGTGTCATTTAATAGTTAAGCGGGGGGAGGGTGTATGTGTGTGTGCATGTCTGAAATAAAGCATTTTTGGTGGCCTGGAATTTGTATTTTAATCTTCTGTCATGATGGGGAGCTATATGAACTGAATCACTTTAGCAGGTAACGTAGGGGTAAAAATCTGTTGAGGGTACATTTCGTGCTATTTAATGGAATAACTTGTACTTGAACAGAATTATTGACTAAATAGCTGTGACTTGTTTCTTAGGCAACCTGTGCAAGTGATAATGAAAGAAATGATGCCACCATAATATTTTAAGCAATTATATTTAGTTTTGTTTTACAAAAGGCATTTGCTTCATACTAGGACATTATCTCCTGACTGACTGACAAGAAAATAATCTAGCCCAGGGAAGCCTTTTCCTTCTTTTTCTTTAATGGAGTGTCAAGCTAGGGAGAAGTATGAAGTGTACTGAGAACTGCTGATTATCTGCAAATGTGTTCTCCAACTGCTAGTAAGCACCAGAACTCAATTTCTCTCTCTTTTTTTTTTTAATCTCCTATCTGTTGCCATGTGTCGTAAACCTTAGTATTAAATCGTACATAAAAGGTTTGGATAAAAGGGGACAGTTACCATGTTTTGTTTTGTTTTTTGGGGGATAGAGACAGGGGTTGTCACTGGCTAGATATCACTGGCTAGGCTTCATTAATATCTCCAATAAAAACAGATGAAAACCTGCAAATTGTGCACAAAGCTAGTCTTTGTAACCACATATTCCCATCACTGTTACCCACTGAATTCCCTCCCAATTTTCCCACCTGAGCTTTATACCCACTGTTGCATCTTTTCTTAAATTACAGTAGGTCTTGAGCCTAGAAATACTTATGTAGGTCAATAACTTGTGACACTGCAGTAGTCCAGTTTTAGTGTTAGCCATAGTTTAGCAAAGCTAGGTTTGATGAAAATCAAAGTGCTCTCCCATTTTTGGCTTCATACTGGACCTGAGAAGGCCCACAGTACCACTTGATGTGCAATGCACATGTTAAAAAGAGGGAAAAAATGATGATTTTTCTGCTTTTTGCTTCCATTAACCACTTTCACAGCCAGTCAATATTCTGATACTCCCCTCACCCTTTCTCCTTTCTTTTCAATTATTATTCAACTATGCTAATATGCTGAATGGCACAACAAAATTATATCTTCAACTTTTAAAAACCTACATAACAGGAAAGTTAAAGAAATAGGAACTGTGTGTTTAAAAAAAGGGGAAAAACAACATTTTAAAAATAATCACACATAATACCTTAAAAATCCAGTATAACCCTAATACATACTGTGGCATTACGCCCCGTATTCTTCACAGTAATATTATTATGATATGAGTATGGCATAATTATGATGTATTTTGTGCAAGATAAGGCATGTGAGATATCATTGAAAAAGTTACAATATACTGAATATGATTATCTTACTTGTATGCATGTATCATTCTGGTATCTGAAGTTAAGAATATTGTCTATGTATCTATTACAAATGACTTTACCCCTGAGGAACGCCCACTAGACAGAATGCAATCAGTCTAGATGGCTGGCTGGGAAGGGCCATTTGGGAGAACAATAGGTCTTATAAAATGCTAATCTCCCACCAATGAGCCTTCCTGAGGACACTAAAAACAGCCTCTGAGTCATGGCTGCTGTGTCTCTACAGAGGCATGTGACCAAGCCACCTGGTACTAGACTCCATCATAGAATACCAGTGTTTTTTCCACTGAAAGGCATGGGAACTAAAGTTGGAGACAAAGGGTTCCTGTCATATGCAAAAGCTATTTAAGGCAGGGGAATTACATCATCATGGGTCTTCACTGACTACCCACCCAAAGGAGACACTTGGAAAGACCTGAGAAACAAGGACTGAAGTGGGGGAGAACAGCGTAAACCAGGCTAAAGCGGTTTCTAGCCTGTGAAAGGAATACCTGGGGTTTTAAGCTGCAAGCAAGTGCAGCTTTCCCTCAATAATCTCTGCAAACTGCCTAAATCAACAATTAGGGTGAGAATTTGCTACTCATATCCAATATCTTTAGTATATTAAGCTTAGATTGCATTTTTGTTTTATTTGCTAGGTAATCTGCTTTGATCTGTTTGTTATCTCTTATAATCACTTACAATCTATGTTTTGTAGTTAATAAATTTATTTTTGTTTTGTCTAAAATCAGTGTGTGAGGGAGTCATTACTTGGCGCAGAAAGATGTGTATATTCCTCTCCACACTGAGGGAGGGGGCGAATTTCATGGACTTACACTGTATAGTTCTCTATACAGCACAAGAAGGTATAATTCTGGGTTTACACTGTGGGGTGGGAGGGGTGCATGCTTTAGGAGCTGGGTGGTGCCTTAGCTGAGCCTTCCCATGCAGAACTGATATCAGTATCTGTGTGTAGCTGCAGCAGGGTGTGTCCCTACCTGTATGTGTATTGGAGGGGGCTTGAGAGCCTGTCACAGCAGCACAGTGTAAAGGGAGACCTGGCTGGTGCATCAGGAGGGATCAGTGGTAGTCCAGTTCCAGCTAGAATCCCAGGGGGAACCAGTCACACATACCATCCTCCTCCTTCCAAACCAGCCCCCCTCCCAAATATCCTCACCCTTCACATAAAAAAACCCACAAAATACAAGGGACATCAGAGAGGGCTCAGGGATGTAGTAGCGAGGAGGACATGGAACTTTCAATGAGAAAGCAGAAAAGGAAGACATAGTCTTGGCATTATAGATCTGGAGGAAGGGAGACTAACCAGGATCTCATGGTTGACAAGGATATGAGCATGAGGATTTGACAACTGGTGGAAGTGAGGGGGACCAGAACTGCCAGAAAGAAACAGGAAAGAGGCAACAGACAGAACTTCAGACTAAGCAAGATACTGACTGGCAAGGGGAAGAAGATGGTAATAGGCAGGCGGGCAGCAAGACCAAGGTACTGCTAAAAATTGTTGGCTGCAACTTTTTTTCCAGATCGAAAGAGGCAGTGCAGATCTAACAAAACATAAATGAATTGGGCTAATTGTTTTTCTTAAAAAAATATTTTTTACATTTTCTAAATAAAACATTTTGACTTGTTTGATTTGCAATGATTTTTGTTGCAAAATTTAGTTCAGTTTTATTTTTAAAAGTTTAAAAAGTTCTCAAACACAAAATGAATCTTTCATTTCAGGTCTAACAAAATGTTTTATTCAGTCCAAGTAGGTTTCTTTGGGCTTTTTCCACTTTTGGTTCACCAAAAAATTCAAAAGATATTCATTTTGGGTCAACCCAGAATTAATTATTTTTTGAGAAAAGAGACGAAACTGAAAAAAAAACCCACATATTTTCACAGTTCTAATGATGACGAACACCAGTCTATTTTATTGTCTTACGTACCTGATGCTGAACTGAACTGCATTCACTCACAAGAAGAGAACAGAAGGATGCTGTCTCCCATATTCTCTTTGGATGTGAATCTTGATGCTAAGTATCAAATAAAAAAGACAATAATTGTATATAAGATGCAAAACCAGTCATAATCCTCACCCATTGTCTTCATCTGTTGCTTGTCTTCTTAGATTGTAAGAGCATCAAGGCAGTGTTAAGTGTTTTCTTATATACTTCGAAAGTGCCCACCACATGGTACAAACAACAAAGTCTATAAAAATCCATTATGTTATTTGATGGACAAATACAAATTACTGGGCAGGATTCTGTCCTCATTTACACTTATGCAACTCTTTCAGTGGAAAGCATGATTTAGCCCATTGAGTGATTGTGCCAGTTTTTCAGAAGACCTCCAAACTGAGAGGCATGCTGTATCTTTCACTGCTTCTCCTTTGCAAGGATCAGGTCAGGCATGCTACTGGTAGCATGTGACCAGTACAACCCGACACAGGTCGGGAATCCCACAACATAAGGAGTGTTGGGGTATGCCAGGGACCCACCGGAATGAAAAACAATATCCACAAAAGTAACTTCAGCTGAAGCTGCTGCTTGAAGATTGCTCTTGGCTGAACAAAATCTAGGGGAGAAAATCTGAACCAACTCCACTGCTGAGAAAACATGAGGGGGTTGGCACTGCAACTCAGCTCTGCCCTCTGGCACTTTTTGCAGTTGTGCTGTCTTCCAAACATTATGGTCTCTAAGCCTTTGGCCTAGTCACTACCATGGAGAGGGGGAATTTCATCCTGAGGCAAGTCTCTGCCTCCTTATTTTTCTTCTGCCTAGACATACACGCCAAAGCTTTAGGTACAGTGGTCGCCCTTTTCAAGTTTGCACTGGTAATGTCAAATGCTCTAAAGGAGGTCAATGACCCTAGAAAGTCTCCCATCATTGACAGAGAGCTGGTTTGAGATGGACATAGCTACTCTCTCAAAAGCCAGACTAGCTGACACAGGCTCTCTACATGAGATAAATTACACATTTTTTTTCTGGCATGGAAAAAGTAAACCAGACCTCAACAAACACAGGGTGGGGTTTTCAGTCAAAAACTCATTAATGCTCATGGTCAAATGCTCTGTTGCAACATCAGAACATATTGCATCACTAAGAATGTCTACCACAGGTGACTTTCCATCTTCATCAGTACATATGATGTACATCAGTTCATATGATTTCCTCTATCTCTGAAGAGATATAATCGTTCTATCAGCAACTCAACAGCATCATCACTAAGCTACCATTGGGAGACTTCAATGCTAAAGTCAGCTCAGATCATGATATGTGGATACTATGCATTGGCCAACACAGAGTGGGGGAAAAAATGAATAGCAATGGGCAAAGACAACTGAACTGTGCCACAAGAATTGTGTATTACTAACACCTACTTCCAAGACAGTCACTGCTGGAAGGTCTTATGGAAACGTCCTAGATGTGGATACTGGTACCAACTGCATTTATTTGTCACAGGTAGAAAATAACTACATGATGTTCTCCATAATCACAGTTCACACTGAGACACAGGCCATTCATTTGTATGCTGTAAAATAAGGCTTTCTCTACAGAAATTCCATCATACCAAAGTTGTTTCCCATGCATTAACATTAACAACACAAAAGACCAAGGAAGGTGTCTCCAATTCACTATGAATCTCAGGGAAAAGATAAGTTACACACTAGTAACTGGAGGTTCTTTGAGATGTGTGGTCCTTATCTGTATTCCACACATGGGATACGTGTGCACACCATGAACCCCAATCTAGAATTTTTTGTAAGCAGCGTCCATTAGCTCTCACATATGCCAATGCACTCCCTATGCTATGAGCCGAGATCATGAGGGATGATGCAGTCAGACACCTCATCAATTTCCCATTCTTAGTACAGTTCAAAAAATCTGCAACAGAGGGGATGGAGAGCAGATAGTGAAATACAGATATGGACCACACATCTTGAAGAATCTCCAGTTACCAGTAAGTAACCTCCATTTCTTCTTCAAGTGATGGTACCTATGTGTATTCCCCATGTGTGAGATTATCAAGAAGTAGTGAGATGGGGTTTGGTGGGAGGACACAGTAATGATAGCTGACTGTAGTACTGCTGTCCCCACAGCTGTATTCACAGTTGATCACTGGTCCAGGGTGTAATGTCTTGTGAAGGTATGCAAAGAGCTCCAAATAGTTGCCCTACATATCTCTAGGAGGGTTATGTCTCTCAGATATGCAGCCAAAATAGATTGCCCAGTAGTGGAATGAGCCCTCTGGAGCCCTCTGGAGAGGGTGAATGTGAGCTAGTTGGTAATACAACCTGAGATCCATTTTGAAAGTCTCTGCATCAATATAGCTTGACCCCTTGATTGCTCTGCTATAGAAAAAAATAATTTAGGTGCCTTTCTAACAGCCTTTGTTCTTTGCAGATAAAAGGTCAGAGCCTTCTCTCTTCATTTGAGGCATATCAAAAATACTGGTAAGTGAATTACCTGACTCATATGAAACTCAGAAACTACTTTAAGAATGAATCTAGGGTGGGATCATAACAAGATGTTTTCTTTATAGAAGACAGTGGATGGCAGGTCCACCACAAGTCCTCCCAGCTAGTTGACTCTTCTGGCCACCTTCATGGACAGATGGGACATAGAGTATATATATAGCAGCTCAAATGGGGGGTTTAGCGATTGACAACAAAACAAAATTGAAGTCCCACTGAAGTGAGAACTTCACCAATGGCAGAAAGGAATCTGCTTCAGAAATCTAGTTGTGACAAGATGAGTAAATATGGTAAATGCTGATTGCTGCTAGCACAGGCAAAAAACTTAGCTCAAGACCCAAAGACATAAGGATAAATAGATACTCTGAGATAGCAGAGATTCCATCTGATTCTGGAGATAAGTTGCACTGGGCAGCCCGAGAAGAGAAACACTTCCATTTTGCTGCGTAACAGTTCCTTGTAAACTCTTTTCTGTTTTAGCTAAGGACGGTTTGCATACCTTTAGAACAAGAGCACTCTATTTCTGTTGCCCATTCAAATACCCGGTTTTGAGCTGCAGTGGTACCAGACTGGAGTGCTTGAAACTGCCCTTGTGCTGTATTAGAAGCTCCAGAAATGTGGGGATGTTCACATGTGGATACACTGAGAGCTTCAGCATATCCATAAACCAGACCTGTCTCCGCCAGTTGGGCACAAACAGGATGACTGAAGCTTTGTCTTGGCAGATATTCCATAGAACTTGGGATGGGAAGGAAGGCATGCCCCAGGCATTCCAGAGGCTCTCCTGTATGGAGAACTTGTGGATGCTCCAAGGCCACTGGGCCAATTTAAGTTCAGATTCTAGTACATTTGCAAGATGGGCTTGAATACTTTCATTATCAACACAACAAGCTGGGAAGAGGCAGCTAACCACAGGCTACAGTGGAGATCTGTGCTGCTCTTGGGAGTCAAACAGAGATCGTTGAAAGAGAGGCTGAAATGCAATGGTTGAGAGAAAGGAAAGTGAAAAAAAAATGCCAGCAGGCCTCAAGTGCTCGAAGTGCACTTGCTTCATCTTCTGGCCCTGCATTTTATGCCTTCATTAAATGTGGCTGTGATGCAGTATTTACCTGACATGGGGCCTGGAAGTGTTAAGATGGCTAAGTGGGCCAAATAACTGTTCCAGACTGCACCTGGAGAAGGAGGCCTGGTCTATGCTAATGAGGGAAGTCAATCTAAGTTACGCCAGTTAAGTTATGTAAGTTACATAACATAAATTGACTTAGCTTAGATTGATTTACAGTGGTGTCTACACTGCACTATGTCGATTGGAAATTATCTCCTGTCAACATAGCTTCTGCCTCTTGGGAGGTGGAGGTGGAGTACTGAATTCGACAGGAGAGTGAATTGCCATCAACTTATCACATCTTCAACAGACCCACTAAGTAGGACAGGGTCAGTTGGGAAGGAACCGGTGGGGCCTATATAAGCTCTGGAAGCTGGCAACAAAAGAGGCTGGAGGGAAGGAGAAAAGGGGCTATAGGCGAGTAGCCGACAGTTTATCTCTGGGAGGAGGGAGTGTGGCTTGGCAAGCCCAAAGATGAGGAAGAGCCAGAAAGGTAGGTAAGGTTCAGGGGAAAGGTCAGCGAGGTATGAGGTAGGTCAAACCTGGGCTCTTGATGAGAGGCCCCTAAGACAGGACCCAGAGTAGAGGGTTGGCCTGGGTCCCCCTACCAGATGTGGATGAAGTGGCACCAGCGAGGCAGTGATGAGGAAGACTGAGTGAGCCCATTTGTCAAGAAGGACTTTGATATCCCGGAATGGGGGGACATGTATGGCTGAATCATGAAGAGAGGAGTCTGTGGCTCATCTAGTGAGAGAGGCTCTCAGGGCGAGAGGCTGACAGGAGACACCATAAGGGAGGGTGCAATGGCTGGCCAGAGCTAATCCCCAGGATGGCCAGAAGGAAGCACCACCAGCTGAGACAGTGGAAAGGACTAACGCTCGAGAATTGGGCTTTTTAGCTACACATTGTGCTGAAGAACAACAGACAGTAAGTGAACTGCTTTGGTGTTTACCACACATTCAAGATGGATGGTTGCCGTTCAATAATCCTTTGTGATATCAGTTACTAAAGAAACTAGATAGCTCAGTGGTTTGAGCATTGGGCTGCTAAACCCAGGGTTGTGAGCTCAATCCTTGAGGCAAAAATTCAGGATTGGTCTTGCTTTGAGCAGGGGGTTGAACTAGATGACTTTCCAACCCTGATATTCTATGATACTTTTTAAGAGGAGGAAAGCCATTTAATATTCAACAGAATTATATCCTTGGCAGTAAGTACTGAAAGCATTTTGGCTTTATTTTCCTCTTTGATATAGAATACATATTCTAGAGCCAACATTTCCATTTGATTAATGTAATGTGACAATTCATGAGTCACTCAAGGAACTTGTTAAAGGAGTATTTGGGGTTGCTGCCATTTTAATAGTGGTTGTTAAGTAAAAGTTTTGTTTAGCACTGAACTATTGTTTAACTCTCATGGCTTATCACATAAATGTAAATTCTGAAAATCTTAGTATTTGGGTTTAATTCAGTAAACAAAACAAAATATTCAAAACAATAATTTCAAATTTTGGTGCCCAGTGCTCAGCGCCTAAATCTATACAGCATTTAGGTGTCTACATAAGTGGCTTTATTGTCAGAGAGACTGAGCATCCACAGCTCCAACTGACTTCAGTATTAGTTGTGGGTGTTCCATGCCAATGAAAATCAGACAAATTATGTGCATGCCTAAACAAAGGTTTGGATGCCTAATTTTAGGCATCCAGGTTTGAAAACTCTAACCTTGCCTTTTGTTATTATTTGTATTACAGCAGTGCCAGTAATCCTAATCCAGATTTGTTCATAATAAAGTAGCACCTAATATAGAAATACACGTAAGTGCTAAGTAATATATGATCTTCTTTCACCATGAAAGATATTCAGTTTGGTTATAATGAAGAACATCCTGTGGCTCATTCAGAGTTAATTACCATTGGGACACAGAGGAATTTTATATTTAGTGCAATGGATACTAACTTTGTGTTGGGGAGGTCCTGGATTCTTTAAAATCCATGTAATTTGGTGCATTATGGGGAAATAGCATAATGTCTGATTTTCAAAGATTTATAGGTGCCTAAAATGCAAATAGATGGTTAGTAGTATTTTCAAAAGTGTCTTGACATCTTTAGGACCGAAATGCCATTAACAATCTGGCCAATAATTCTTGGGTTAAGATGAGCATGTTCCTTCTTGTGTGCCTGGATATATTAAAACACACAGAGAGATAGACACACATAGAAATAGACAACTAAAATTAGTAAGAAGCAACAAAACTGCAAAAATGGCATGATTTTATCTCTGTGTGTTATTTCCTTCTCAGAACAACTTTACCTTTTCACCTTGTTCTCCACTGTCTCTTCATTTCATCCTCCTGCCTACTACTCTTACGATATATGTCATCTGTCTATTTTACACAACAAACTTTTTGGTTCAAGGTTGTGCCTTCTTACTCATCATGAATCTACCTGGGAGGGAATATCTAAGCCTCCTTTAAAGAAGGATCTGTGGGAAAAAAATATACTTGCCATATCACAAACCCTATCATTATGTTAAAGATGGAGCAGAGGAAATTGCGCAGCCAACCAAAGTAAATTATTTAATAGCAATGTCATTGTAGTAACACTAACTGCAGCAGTCTCCCAGCAAGAAGCAGCAGACTGGTACAGCCATTAACATAATATGTCATCATGGTTTCTTGAAGCCGTTCATGTTTTGATTGAATTATTATGGAGAATCCTGGATGAGTAAGAAGCACAAATATTTCTATGACTTCAGGTTTTTGCAATCACTGGCAGAAAATCCATAAATTGGCAGCCTTTCATTTAAAATGTTAGATTGCATAACATTCTGCAAGCCTACTGTTTTCTCTATTGACTAATCCATCTTTCCACAACATGTTTTAATATTTAATGAATCTAGATAAACATAGCACATTTATTAGGTAATGCTTGTCTCCATCAGAGGAATAAAGTAGCAGTAGATTTGAGAATAGTATTCTTTATCAGGTGCTACCTTAGTTTTAAATCATTACTGCAAATAACTATCAGATAAGAGAGTGCTCTCATATTAACAGATTTTGGGCTGAGACCTTATTTTCAGAGTCTTGTGAAATCACAAATCCCTTTATATGTAAGCTGGAGACATCCATATAGAGGACTTGCAGATGGGTTGGTGGCAGTGTACAGAACTTGTGCATGCTGAAGGGTAGGTGTTCACAAGTAGGTGGTATAATGGGTGTGGCCACTGAAACAGGTGCTTGCTATCTCTTTTCAGAGATATGTGCGGTGCACTTAGGGTTAGATAGGTGTAAACAAGATGGGGGACTGGCAGGTAAAATAAGGTCTTCAGACTGCCCTCCAGTGGCTCAGTGCTGAGACTCAGAAGAGGCAGCAGCTAGGAAGGAAGGCAGCTGTGGCAGTGGGGTAAAAAAAAGCCAGATGGTTATGGGGAAAAAAGAGGAAGGCAGAATTCTGGGTAGCTGCAATGCCAAGGGAAGGGCAAAACTGTTGTATCAGTTTCAACTAAAAATGGATTAAAGAGATGAATTGGTCATAGAATATCAGCATTGGAAGGGACCTCAGGAGGTCATCTAGTCCAACCCCCTGCTCAAAGCAGGACCAATCCTGAATTTTTGCCCCAGATCCCTAAATGGTCCCCTCAAGGATTGAACTCATAACCCTGGGTTTAGCAGCCCAATGCTCAAACCGCTGAGCTATCCCTCCCCTCCTCTCAAAAAGAGAGAGCATAGGAAATGTAGAGGTAGGAGACCACTGAAGACACCACAGTGATCAGCCAATCAGCTACATTCACATACCTTTTGCAGTGGAAATTAAAATGTACTATTGGGGTGGGGGGTGTCACTGAAAAGTCCTGTGTATGCATCCTGAGTGGCACCTGGTCTTAGGAAAATGATCTCCGTTGAGGCTGAGCCGGGCCACAGCACACGAGAATCAAAAGGGAAAGCTGGTGCTCTTTTGGGGTAATAACTGCTATGTTATTCTAGTTCCAATAGTTCTCCTAATGATTGGTTCTGAGGATCCACAGGCATTTTGAGAACCTCTATTGTGATGGGAACTGCAGTGTCTGAATGGCAGTGCTCCAGGGAATAGCACCTTATCATTAACATTCTTATTGTTTCAAATGCCAGTGAAGTCTCCTAAGGGAAAATTACAACGTTTCCCATCAAATTATTTATAAAACCCAAGTACTTAAAATAAAGTTTATAAGTTAAAAAAGATAAAGGCATTATACATCTTATACATGCTAAATAGGCATATTATTCTTATTAGGTATAAAGAAATGCATATTTCATCAAAACACAATAACCTTAACTCTGACCCATGATTTGTTTTTTTTTAAATGTATTACTACTGTTGTCTTGATTTTAATACCTAAATGGCACATATGATCAGTAAATATTTTAATCAGTTGGCAATATAATATTTTAGTAAAGTAATTACAGTTTCTTGAAAACTATTTTGTGTATCCAGTTTAATAGGAAAAATATATAACTATGACATTATTGATTAATGGCAAAATTATGTAAATATCTGGATTTACCCCTCTTAAAATCAGGTTATTTTTTATTTGGGAGCATAAATATGGAGTTAGAAACCTAACACTTGAAATGGATGGCATATGAATCTGTGAAGAACAGTCCAAAGCTTTCCTTTGAAATTCTAACTGAACTCAAAACATATATTTGTACAGGTTTGGAGTTCAGTTGAATGTTATTTATTTATTTATTTATTTATTTTCATTTTCATGCAGCCCTGAACTGTCTTACTTTGTTCCAGTCAGGAAATTGTTAAATGATGATACAGTCTGTGCAGGCCTACTGAACATGTGGGAGGTTGGTAAGGGATTGTGCCTATGCTGTTGAAACTCCCTCTGCTGGGCTATGGTGAAACAAATGTGCCAATACTAAAAGAAAGGCTGCTACTTCTCTATTTCTGACACGACTAGAAACAGGAAACACTGGAGTTCTCACGAAAGAACATTTTGTGAGCTTTCCCATCTAATATTGGAGCTCTGAAAGTCTGATATAGTTTGGCTAGAGTTAGGATAATCATTTGAATGTTTGGGGTCTTTCTCAAACAGAGCTAGTCCTTAAACAATGTTAAATTTTACTTATCACTATCTGTAAACTTGCCATTGCTGCAAATTTTTTTAACAGATTCCTGCTGTAAATACAGCAGTATGTAATAATACTGGAGGCATCTGCCAAACTAGGCCTTCAGTTATGCCTACGACAACAAGTATCCATATTTCACCTTTTCCACAACATTAGGTTCCAAACAAAAATATTTTAAACTTTTGCAATGCTACCTGCAGTGAGAGATGACAAAAGGTGTCCCATTTTCATCTAGCCCCAAACCCCACTTATTTCCTTTAGTAGGATGAAAAAAAGAAGAAGCAAAAGTCAGCTTTTGCTGACTTCAAACCAAGCTTTTTATTCACTTGCTTTCTTCTCCTTCATATGCTGCCTGGTTCCTCCATGGATAATGATAAAATGACACTCACATGTTATACCAAAATAAACTATCTTGGTCTGAACTCATATAAAAAAGACAGGCATTTTTATTCAGCACTTCTAGAAGAATGTTTGTTCATTATCTCTTTTTTTCCCCCGGTGTATTCCCACTTGTGCCTTAATTTACATTACTTCACTTATTTTGACGAACCCTTCAGTGTTCCTTTTCAGCTTCAGCTAACAAACTGAACAGCATGGGAATTGAAATCTGAATTCATTCCAAGTAATTTTGTTAAATTACAAATATGGGTCATTGTAAGAATTTATCCTTGGAGAATACTCATTAATTTCTATATGTTATAGATGGCACAGGTAGCAACGCCTACAGTTGAGAATGCCTAACAATTCCCACTTTAAAACCATGTTTTCAGCTGCTTATAACCTCATCAAAATTTAACCATTTGGGCGTAAATTTTCCAAGTTGGGTATCAGGAAGAGGACTCTGGTAAAAAAATAGTTGTGATCATGTAATTGACACAACAGGGCTGAATGAACGGGCAACCTTAATTCCTAACTTTGGAGCATTTGACTTAACAACCTTAATAATGTTCTTTTAACACAGGCTATTTTGTATGTTATACATAGCAAACTCTTAATCTGGCATTATCTCTGTTATAAATATAAAGGGAAGGGTAAACAACTTTAAAATCCTTCCTGGCCAAAGGAAAAATCCTTTCACCTGTAAAGCATTAAGAAGCTAGGATAACCTCGCTGGCACCTGACCAAAATGACCAATGATGACACAAGATACTTTCAAAAGCTGGGAGGAGGGAGAAAAACAAAGGGTCTATGTCTGTCTGTGTGATGCTTTTGCCCGGGACAGAACAGGAATGGAGTCTTAGAACTTAGTAAGTAATCTAGCTAGATATGCGTTAGATTATGATTTCTTTAAATGGCTGAGAAATTAAGCTGTGCTGAATAGAATGGATATTCCTGTCTGTGTGTCTTTTTGTAACTTAAGGTTTTGCCTAGAGGGATTCTCTATGTTTTGAATCTAATTACCCTGTAAGGTATTTACCATCCTGATTTTACAGAGGTGATTCTTTTTTATTTTTTACTTTCATTAAAATCCTTCTTTTCAGAAACTGAATGCTTTTTCATTGTTCTTAAGATCCAAGGGTTTGGGTCTGTGGTCACCTATGCAAATTGGTGAGGATTTTTACCAAACCTTCCCCAGCAAGTGGGGTGCAAGGGTTGGGAGGATTTTGGGGGGGAAGACGTTTCCAAACAACACTTTCCTAATAAAAATAAACCCAGATAAACGTTTGGTGGTGGCAGTGGAAGTCCAAGGCCAAAGGGTAAAATAGTTTGTACCTTGGGGAAGTTTTAACCTAAGCTGGTAAAAGTAAGCTTAGGAGGTTTTCACGCAGGTCCGCACATCTGTATCCTACAGTTCAGAGTGGGGAAGGAACCTTGACAATCTCTCTAGATTCTCATATTGGTGTCTATCACTGAAATATCTGAGTGCATCCAAAGAGTAAGAATGTACGCAGTCTGAAATATGTTCACAAGAAGTGTTTATCAAAACTTTCTAAATAAATTTCATATACAAAGTTTGATCAGAGATAATTCACAGAAGAAAGGGCTAAATACACCTAATCACAACACATGTTTTTACTAGTTTTTTTAATACTTAAACAGAGCCCATGAACCACCAGTCCTCAGATAACCCAGGGAGCCTGCCCTGTCCAATTTTGAAGTATCTGTTTCTAATATTTGTATAGTGGATGTATACAAAAAGGAGCAGTTTTCTAACAGAATTATATTTCCTGTCCAACATGCCAGGTCTATTTAACTGGCCCCTGTGAAACAAGAACTCGCTAGACATTATTCTATATTTGTTTCAGTATGCCACTGAGTCTGGCGAATAGGAAGTCTGGCAATAGTGCTAGCAATGACCCCAATCTAGCTTGGCTACATTTCTCTGGGATGCAAAGTGGTAACCATTATATCCTGATACAACATTATTATACATTCCTTCTGTATCAGGGAAAGTTTAAGAAGATTCCTCTGCATTTACTGAAAATCCTAAGGAATCTAAGCTAGAACAATTGGGTAAAAATAGACTTGTCTATGTTTACCAAGAAAACCCAGGTCCTTTAACATATCTTCTATGGTTGACAGTGTAACTTAAACAGTTCTTCTAATGCTGGGACATTTAAAATATCACCCCAAAATATTAGCATAATTACAACTAGAAATCAGAATAGGCAAATTACTGATTCCATTACTATATGAAAACTCTTGGGGCAATGTGCACATTGAATACCATGCCTGTATGCCAGCATACACTCTCCTCTAGAGGAATATTCAAAGGTGGGGGGATAGGAAAGCTTAGATAGGCTTTTTTTAGATCTGTCTTTGATAACCAATCACCTCTGCAACTGTTATATCTAGGTTTTTTTTGACTATTCATATAAACAGGCTGAGCTCCCATTATACTGAGTTATATTTATCTACATTTATCTGAGGAATGGGAACCCTTACAGGACTGTGCAAAGAGCAAAATGTTACTACCTCCAACATCCATTGTAGAACTAATAATGGAGGATTTAAGTCTTTCCAAACACAAAGCTGCAGCTGTACCAGAAGACCAAGTCAGAAGATGGAAGAAGAGTCCTGTGGTATGGAGAAGACTCTGTTTAGTGCAGAAATCTGGAGTACTCTACCTTCTGACTTCAGGTATCCAGCCATGGGTTTGTCCTGTCATAAGAATGCCCACCTTGGAGCACTGTGAAATGAATAAACCTTCCTTTCCAGAGCTATCAAAAGTGTTTTGATTTCCTGTTGTTTTTTTTAACCTTTACTCCATGCAATCCAGGATATACAATATGGGCTAAAAAAACCCTGGTCCTCTTCTACTATATGATCTAGTGATAATACTCCACCAGTTTGATATCTGTTTCTTTCCTGGTAGTAGAGACTTCCCTTGAAACCAGGTACTATATGAGAACTTCTACAAAGTTCTGTGAATCAAGGCAATCTAGTCTGGATTGCTGTAAATTCCCATGGTGTTCCAGAACTGTCAGGAGCCTAACTGTCCCCAGTATTTCTAAGAGTTTTAGTGAAATTAGCAAACACCAGCTGAGGGAAGTACTTTCTGATCCTTCCCCACTGGTATGTAGATTATAATTTTACTTGACACTGCAGTTCCTATTATTAATCATTTATATTATCATAGCACTTGGGAGCATTAGTCTATTAGACTTCCCCATAGGCCTCATCTACACTTAGAGCTAGGGGTGGGATTCCCAACTTGCACAGACATACAGCAGCTTTCATTCAGCTAGCATGCTAAAAATAGTAGCATAGCTGCAATAACATGAGCCCTGGTGAGCGGTGGCACAGGCTAGCCTCTCTGGGTACAACCCCCTGGCAGGTTTATACTCAGGGTAGCTAGCCCATGCTGCCATTTACCACTGTACTATTACTGCAGCTGTGCCACTGTTTTTAGCAGGCTCATGTTGGTACATGTTTGCAACATTTATGGTCTACAAGTGTACTCTTAATATGAAGTGTGAGCAATATAATTTTTTTAATTTGATCAGAATAATCTGTTCTTCCAAGCAAAGATAATCCATTTTTCCTATGCTAAGGCAATTTCTCATTCATTTCAGCAGTTCGCTTTTATAATACTGACTGACACTGCATTGCACACTAAAAAAGAAAATGTCTTTAAGTACAGATAAGAAGTTGCTATTAACTCCCCAATGTTTACCTATTTAGTAATATGCTTACAGGCCACAAACAAATTCATCAACTGATTGCCTTTCTTTTCAGAAATCCATGTTCACTGCCATTTACTACATTATATATATTTAAACATTAGATATAAATGTTTCATGATACAGAATTTAAGCATCTTTTTAAATTTTAATTAATAATACCACAACACATTTCCTAGCAAATAAAGCAAAGTTATTTGGATTATAATAGAATATTTAGGGAGATAATTGTGCATACAAGAATGTCCAGAACGCATACAAATTGCCAACTTTTTATACAAAGGCATAGCATTTCGTTTTCACAGTATTATCTGAAGTAGGTGAACTTTTCTACTGCATGCATTATGAATTTAACATAGTCAGATGCATTAGATGTTTGTTCCTCCAAATACTTCAAGTTCAAGTTGAAGTTCTTATGTGACATGATCTAGTCAGAGCCTTTTGTCTCTGAATAAATCATGTCACATGTGTCATTTTCCATATCATTCTTGAAGCTGTCATATTTTACGATATATGCCACAGAGGAAAATAAATTGTATAAAGTAAGTTTTACATTATAATAAGTGAGTTTGCTATATATTTCAATTCAGTAATTTAAATATATAAATTTCAGTCTTCTAGCTGGAGAATTTAATCTATCCACAAATCAAATGAAGCACATGGAAAGCAGCACTACGCACATCTTTCTACTATCCCAAATACATGGCTCTGCTATGACTTTGAGAAATTATAGCTAGGAAAGGGAAAACATACACCCTCCTGGCCCACTTAATCTTCTGTCTCTCCACCCCGTGATTAGTAAAAAAGTAGCCAATTGTAATAGTATTTGTGATGTGTATACCTATCAAACAGATATGGGACCTGAGGCTACCAATTTCTTTGACAAATAGCTTCAGAAGGCAATAACTCTCAATCACGGTTAGCCTGGGCTGGATATGAGCCTGTGATTTAGAGATGAAAAGTTTCATCTCCCATTATCCAGCATGCAGTATATTTTCCAGAAAGAGAGAAGAGATGGAACTATATGCTCATGTCATGCATATTAACATCATCACTTTTCTATATATAGAAAGAGAGAGAAAGAGAGAAATACAAAATTAACAAGAATTTCTTCAGTGATGATTACACACCATAGATCACCTTTAGTGCTGTCCAGTATATGTACTATGTACCTACTGAGGTGCCTACTCTTATGCTGGCATTTAAAAATGTCACTGTACTCTCCCACACAGGGCTGGCCTGAGGGCAAATGACACCATCGGCAAACTTTCTTTGGCGCCCTTTAAGTACTGCTCCCTGAGCAGCAGGCAGCTGCTCAGCAGGCAGAGCAGCAGCAGCTGGAGTGGCGGCATCACTGAAGGATTCATACTGTCAGGAGGGTGGAGAGGGGACATGTGTGACCCCCTGGCTCCCACCCCACATGCTCTTTTATCCCCTCTGCCCTAGGGGGGGCACAGCCCTTTTGAGCCTCTTGACCACCATCGTCCTGACCATGACGCCCTGGGTGGTCGCCCACAGCACCCACCCATAAGGCCAGTCCTGATCCCACAGAAAAGAAGCTGTACTAGAATAAAGAACAGAACAAACGCCAGAACAGAGAGGTAAATAAATTAGTATTCTAATGGCAGCACACAAAGTCAAGAAAATGTGAATGAATCCCTGCCAGTCTAGCCAAAATATCTCATGTGACTAGTAATTGTGGATGTCCAACCTGAGTCACTTTATAGACGCTTGATTTTCAGACTCCATTTGTCTCTAATTACCACCTAATCTCCTTTCTCCCTTTCATCTCTAAGATTATGAAAAGTGTTATTTACAGTTGCTGTCTGGAGTTCCTCTCCTCCCATGTAATCCTAGTCCCTCTCTAATCTGTTTTACAGTCAACTGAAACCGTTTCACCAAAATTTCTCAAGACCTCTTCTTAGCCAAATCTCAGAACCAGTCCTCCATCCTCATCCTCCGTGACTTGTTAGTTGCTTTCAACATAATTGACCATGCTCTTCATTTTGAAATCTTTTCCTCATTGGCTTCCATAATTGCCCTCTCCTGGTTCTCCTCCTACCTCTCTAATTGCTTCTTCTGCATGTCCTTCAGAGGATAATAGAGTCATAGATTACAAGGCCAGAAGGGACCATTGTGATTATCTAGATTCTTTCTCTATAATATCTCTAAGATACAACCTTTCCTATTCATCCACACAGCTAAAACTCTTGTCTAGGCTCTCACTGTTTTGTATCTTGATTACTGCAGCATCCTTTTCTCCAGCCTTCACAAATGCAATCTTTCCCTGTTCATATCCATTCAGAATTCTTCTGCAAAAATAATTTTCCTAGCCAGTTCCTTTGATCTTGTCAGCCCTTTCGTTATGATCCTCCGCTGATTCCCTCTTGTCTGTCATATTCAGGCGCCACTCAAAACAATCTGCTATCCTCGCTAAAACTTCAGTGTGTTGTCCCATTCCACATAGGCCTAGGACAGATGATTTAGCCAGGCCACACCTCCGTAACGAAGGAGGGCATCCAGGACAAATCTGAATGAGTGGTATTGCAACCTGGTGCATGGGGTTGCAGTGCCACTCAAATTTGGCCCAGCTGCCCCTCTGTCTAATCTGCTCCCTTAGGCAGCTGCCCAGCAATTTGCTGATTTAAGCAGCTGCCTACTTTGCCATTAGCTAGAGCAGCCCTGATTGAACCAAATATAAGATACTTTTCTTCACTTTCAAAGCCCTTTGTGACCTATCCCCATCTTACCTATCATCTTTTATTCAGTATGAAAAAGTTGTATCCTACCTCTGATTGGCCCATGATATCAGCCTCCATTGCCCACATGTTAAATTTTCAAGGAAGCACTTCCATGCTTTCTCCCATGCTGCCCTTCATGCTTGGGGGAAGCTCCGTGTAAACATCTGCAAAGTTAACTCCTTATTTTTCCTTCAAGACTCTCCTTAAAACTCTACTTTGCTCTACAAAAAACATTGACTGTGGTTAGACTGTTGGGGTGCTAAGATCACTGTCTATTATGCTGACAAATATGGTCTAATTGTTTCCTTGTATTCCCCCCCATCTGTCTGTATCCATCTGTTTTCTCTTGTTTTACACTGAGATTGTAAGCTGTCTCGGGCAAAGACTGTCTTTTAGTTCTGTGTTTGTACAGCACCTAGAACAATGGGGTTCTGGTTCATGACTGAGACTCCTCTGCAATATGATGATGATGATAAAATAAATAAATAATAATAATTAATATGATGGTTGGTGCACAGTACTTTCTAGAAATCAGATGCCTTTAATATTTCTCGAAATTGAGCAGCCAAAAATGTAGGCATCCAAAATCACTGTTGCTTTTGAAAATGTAGACATCCCATCCTTAAAGTACATAAGTATTGTCACAGATGATTGGATAGGGTGCATTTTGAACACTATCAACAATCTTATGAAGAACTGTACAAATAAAGGATGTAGTTTGAGATGTAACTTTTAATTTCTTTGGGATTAAGTTCCAACGTTCTTTGGGTTAGCATACTCTATCATATGTATGTAAGCACTGCTGCATATAGGAAATATCAGAGTGCAACTGATCAGCTGTCTGTCTAGTCTGGTATCATGTTTCCCACAGTATCCAGTGCCAGATTTCCCCAGAAAGGAAGTTCCCATTTTCTGACCAGTTGTAAAATATAATTGATGTCAATTTTTCAAAAACAGATGGAGAATTAAGATGAAAAAATACTGGCAAGATTTCCAGCATGAATTCGTTACAGATGTGCCTTTTGCACCAACAGTGGCATGACCGTGAGAAAAGATGGTATTAAGGCTTGTCTAGATTGGACAAAGTCAGAAAGGGAGTAGAGACAAATGACCCAATCCTTCACTGCTTTGTACCATGCATACTTGTGGCCATGCATAGATGGAACTGAAGTCCAATTCACGAAATTTAAATGTCCTCCTTTAGCAAAGGAGGCTGTAGCTGAATTGTTGTCATCTGCAGGGCAAGGGGCAGTTTTCATAATTTTAGACATCTCAATCACAGTGGTTACTACAGAAAACTCAGCAAAGCCTTAAAATTAGCAATACACCTGCTGTTAAGAAGTGCCTGGCAAATGTCAGTGGCATTTGTAATAATGGAAAAGTGAGCATACAGCAAAAAATGGATAGGTATTGTCAAACCATAAATCACACAGACATGATTTTCTCTAAAACTCAGTTGCATTAATTATCAGCAATTGCTCTGTTAATATAAATTTCATAGGATTCTTACATTAATGTTCAACTGAAAATCCATCTGTTCCAAGTGATGTGTGCTATTGCTAGAATCTGACATTAAAATGTAATGTGTTGCCAGCTCTAAATGAAATAAGATGATATATGAATGGAAAGTTCAATTGATCAGTACACTCTTATTCCTGAAGTGAAGGTACTTCATGACCTCTGGAGGTCCCTTCCAGTTCTATGATTCATATATAAAATTTATCACTATAACAAGACTAATATATGTTCAATAGCAGCTCAGATATAATGAAGCAAGAAGTGGCTTGTTTGAATCAAGTATTCATATATGCATCAGGAAAGTATTAAGCAATAATTTGTTCTTTAGGAAACCATAACCATTTGTCAGTTATTTCAATTAATTGCATAAAGAAACTATAAGATAATTAATGTTGGGCAGAATAAAAGCTTCATAGCCATTCTGAACTTTCCCAAAGTTTAGGCTTGTTTGGATCAGGGGTTTTGGTACAGATCCATCCCAAAATAAAATTACCATATGCCTGATTGTATGACAGAGCACAGCATCCTAGGTGTTTTATATGAACAAGATACAGCATGATGGTAAGCCAGATGACTTCAACTGCCAGATGTACTTCCAGATGTATTGTATACTCTTGTTCAGCTATTACTTAGTGTAAGTCCTGAAGCATTTTAAGTGAATGGTGTAATCTTTTCCCCTGTGTTTAGCAATTTAATTTCATAACCTATACTAAAAGAATCAATAAAAAATGTAGCTTAACACATAACCGCAGGGATCTGAAACCCAAAATGGTTGCTTAAAATGTGAGAGTTGTATTATACTATTAAATCCTGAAGTTTGTTCTGAGGGCTGGCCAAGCTTTAAAGTAAAATCACTGTTTAAGACTAAATTCTATTCTATTCTGTCTTTGTTTAAAAGCTCCAAAGTCTACTTACGCTGTTTTGGAACACTGTCTGAAAGAAAGGCATAAGATTCTGATTTACCACAGCTTCATATGCAGCTAGCCTTCTGATCTAATATGACGGTTTTCAGAGTAACAGCCGTGTTAGTCTGTATTCGTAAAAAGAAAAGGAGTACTTGTGGCACCTTAGAGACTAACCAGTTTATTTGAGCATGAACTTTCGTGAGCTACAGCTCACTTCATCGGATGCATAGCATATCGTGGAAACTGCAGAAGACATTATATACACACAGAGACCATGAAACAAAACTTCCTCCCACCCCACTCTCCTGCTGGTAACAGCTTATCTAAAGTGATCATCAAGTAGGGCCATTTCCAGCACAAATCCAGGTTTTCTCACCCTTCCCCTCCCACACACACACACACATACAAACTCACTCTCCTGCTGGTAATAGCCCATCCCTCTTTGAAACCTCTCTTTATAATGCGCATGATAATCAAGGTGGGTCATTTCCAGCACTAATCCAGGTTTTCTCACCCCCCCCCAACACCCCCCTCCAAAAACCACACACACAAACTCACTCTCCTGCTGGCAATAGCTCATCTTACAATGTGCACAGCAATAATCCAAGTTTAACCAGAACGTCTTGGGGAGGGGTGTTGTAGAAAAAAACAAGGGGAGATAGGCTACCTTGCATAATGACTTAGCCACTCCCAGTCTCTATTCAAGCCCAAATTAATAGTATCCAATTTGCAAATGAATTCCAATTCAGCAGTTTCTCGCTGGAGTCTGGATTTGAAGTTTTTTTGCTTTAAGATAGCGACCCTCATGTCTGTGATTGCGTGACCAGAGAGATTGAAGTGTTCTCCGACTGGTTTATGAATGTTATAATTCTTAACATCTGATTTGTGTCCATTTATTCTTTTACGTAGAGACTGTCCAGTTTGACCAATGTACATGGCAGAGGGGCATTGCTGGCACATGATGGCATATATCACATTGGTGGATGTGCAGGTGAACGAGCCTCTGATAGTGTGGCTGATGTTGTTAGGCCCTGTGATGGTGTCCCCTGAATAGATATGTGGGCACAGTTGGCAACGGGCTTTGTTGCAAGGATAGGTTCCTGGGTTAGTGGTTCTGTTGTGTGGTATGTGGTTGTTGGTGAGTATGCGCTTCAGGTTGGGGGGCTGTCTGTAGGCAAGGACTGGCCTTTCTTCCAAGATTTGTGAGAGTGTTGGGTCATCCTTCAGGATAGGTTGTAGATCCTTAATAATGCGTTGGAGGGGTTTTAGTTGGGGCCTGAAGGTGACGGCTAGTGGCGTTCTGTTATTTTCTTTGTTAGGCCTGTCCTGTAGTAGGTGACTTCTGGGAACTCTTCTGGCTCTATCAATCTGTTTCTTCACTTCTGCAGGTGGGTATTGTAGTTGTAAGAATGCTTGATAGAGATCTTGTAGGTGTTTGTCTCTGTCTGAGGGGTTGGAGCAAATGCGGTTGTATCGCAGAGCTTGGCTGTAGACGATGGATCGTGTGGTGTGGTCAGGGTGAAAGCTAGAGGCATGTAGGTAGGAATAGCGGTCAGTAGGTTTCCGGTATAGGGTGGTGTTGATGTGACCATCGTTTATTAGCACTGTAGTGTCCAGGAAGTGGATCTCTTGTGTGGACTGGACCAGGCTGAGGTTGATGGTGGGATGGAAATTGTTGAAATCATGGTAGAATTCCTCAAGAGCTTCTTTTCCATGGGTCCAGATGATGAAGATGTCATCAATATAGCGCAAGTAAAGTAGGGGCGTTAGGGGACGAGAGCTGAGGAAGCGTTGTTCTAAATCAGCCATAAAAAATGTTGGCATACTGTGGGGCCATGCGGGTACCCATAGCAGTGCCGCTGATCTGAAGGTATACATTGTCCCCAAATGTAAAATAGTTATGGGTAAGGACAAAGTCACAAAGTTCAGCCACCAGGTTAGCCGTGACATTATCGGGGATAGTGTTCTTGATGGCTTGTAGTCCATCTTTGTGTGGAATGTTGTGTGGAATGTTCAGCCACACTATCAGAGGCTCGTTCACCTGCACATCCACCAATGTGATATATGCCATCATGTGCCAGCAATGCCCCTCTGCCATGTACATTGGTCAAACTGGACAGTCTCTACGTAAAAGAATAAATGGACACAAATCAGATGTTAAGAATTATAACATTCATAAACCAGTCGGAGAACACTTCAATCTCTCTGGTCACGCAATCACAGACATGAGGGTCGCTATCTTAAAGCAAAAAAACTTCAAATCCAGACTCCAGCGAGAAACTGCTGAATTGGAATTCATTTGCAAATTGGATACTATTAATTTGGGCTTGAATAGAGACTGGGAGTGGCTAAGTCATTATGCAAGGTAGCCTATCTCCCCTTGTTTTTTTCTACAACACCCCTCCCCAAGACGTTCTGGTTAAACTTGGATTATTGCTGTGCACATTGTAAGATGAGCTATTGCCAGCAGGAGAGTGAGTTTGTGTGTGTGGTTTTTGGAGGGGGGTGTTGGGGGGGGGGTGAGAAAACCTGGATTAGTGCTGGAAATGACCCACCTTGATTATCATGCGCATTATAAAGAGAGGTTTCAAAGAGGGATGGGCTATTACCAGCAGGAGAGTGAGTTTGTATGTGTGTGTGTGTGTGGGAGGGGAAGGGTGAGAAAACCTGGATTTGTGCTGGAAATGGCCCTACTTGATGATCACTTTAGATAAGCTGTTACCAGCAGGAGAGTGGGGTGGGAGGAAGTTTTGTTTCATGGTCTCTGTGTGTATATAATGTCTTCTGCAGTTTCCACGATATGCTATGCATCCGATGAAGTGAGCTGTAGCTCACGAAAGTTCATGCTCAAATAAACTGGTTAGTCTCTAAGGTGCCACAAGTACTCCTTTTCTTCTTATGACGGTTTTGTTATTATCAGTAACTATATCCTTCACACCCACAGCACCTTTTGACTCAGTAGTTACAAATGGTTGAGATTCAATTTCTTATCTGTTTTCTTGCCTGCTATCACTTACAATGAGCAGTATGTGGGAGTAATGCAAGTTCCGAAATAAAACTATTAATGGTTTGTGTGTAAGAACTGGGCCCCTGGAGGAGAGGGTTGGATAAGGCGTGACTGGATGGGGATCTGGCTGTGAGGGAATGAGAGGAGCAGAAGAAGGGAAAAGTAAGAGAGAAAGGATGGAGATAGTGAGTGTCCTGTTTAGAAAAGGGAAGTAGGGAAAGTAAGAGGAGACTGGGACAGGATGAAAAGAGAGAGAGGAAGGTAGAAAATTTTAGGAGTAAGGCATTTAAAACAAAAATGGCAGAGATGCATAACTCTCCCCCAACTCCCTTTTCTGCCCCCTTCTTTCCAAGGCTTTCCTCTATAAATTACTCTGTTTCATAGATGATTAAAAGAAAAGGCCATGGCCACTTAGAATATGCTATCCTGAGTGCTGAAAATAACCCAGATAGAGCCTGAATGGACAGCTGGCAATGTTAAGGATTTTAGGCCCAAATAGCTTGAAAACCATAGAGCTACAGAACTTTCCAGTCAACAGTAAGTTATACTCTTGGGTGACAACTGCTTTGTGCAATTGAGATGAAAAGGCTCAGCACTACTATATCCTCCCTACGGGTTACTGTAATAAAGGTATAACATGCAGAAGTGCAAGTAAGAGAGAGCTCCTTATTAAGTGGTTCCAGTTACATGACATGGGTTAAGGTTACACCTATGTCACAATGCAGGGGCCAGTATCCACTGCCTTTACTGGATACTCTTTTTAGTTACAAAAGTTCAATTCTAAGTGCTTTCATGATGTGCAAAAACTCATGTTAAAGTAAAAAGAAAAGGAGTACTAGTGGTACCTTAGAGACTAACCAATTTATTTGAGCATAAGCTTTTGTGAGCTACAGCTCACTTCATCGGATGCATTCAGTGGAAAATACAGTGAGGAGATTTATATACACACAGAACATGAAAAAATGGGTGTTATCATACACACTGTAAGGAGAGTGATCACTTAAGATGAGCTATTACCAGCATGAGAGCGGGGGGTCGAGGGGGGGTGGGGGGAGGAAAACCTTTTATAGTGATAATCAAGGTGGGCCATTGCCAGCAGTTAACAAGTTAAAGTAGCGTGTTGGCAGAAAGATGAATTTGTTACCTGAAAAATTTCTATATTAAATGTAGTACGCTTGAGTGATATGAAAGTTTCAAGTCAGGATATTTGATAATTCCTCTTTTGGGACTACTGATTTAGAAATGTTGACTGTTAAAAATGCTGCCTAAAAATGAGACACTAGACATACGTTTAATGATGTCGTGTAGTACTTGCTGTTATGTTTGTGTAAATGTGATTTCCTTAGAGCTACATGATTTTAATCTCATTGTAAATATCTAATATTTCATTCATAGGAAGTCTTTTACTGCAAGACTCCCAAATTGCTTTACATGTTGTATGTACTGGAATCACTTCCCCCACCAAAATGGAACTTGGCAGGTCCTTACTAATGATACCGGATTAGTGGAACACAACCATGTAGAACAGCCCACAAAGAAGAATGGCATATGTAACTAAAACTTGTAGAGAGAATTTAAGAGGAAGAATATAGTTACCCAAATGGAATTTGGCCAGGCTACACAGTCTTATGGCTGTAAGAAGTGCCATGGGATCTTTAAGACCAGGGACCACCACACCCTCTCCTATGGGAAAAACAAACAAACAAACAAAAACACAGGAACATACTTTGGAGGATGAATCACAGTGAAGATTGCTGTTATTTTATGCATGTTAACATTTCAGTCTATAAACAACCAGTTTTTATATGTTTCTCCTTGCATCTGATATTGCTATGGAAGTCTCTGTTTATCGCACAATACAGAGCTAAAGTGCCACATAAATCAGTGGGACTTGTTCCTGAATTGAGGTCCAGTGTACTGCTGTATACACAAGGCACAGATTATGAGCATTTCAAATACTAATGAATTTGTTTATTAAAGTAAGCAGACATCAGCCAAATCACACAGCATGATTGACAGGCAATGTGTCTAAAAGCCCAACTTACCATCATATTCAACTAGATCAAAGCAAGCAGCTGTTTCCATAAGATATGCTGTTAAACAGACAATGTGTGCGACTGAATTAATAGAGTATGTAGAACCTTCAGCATTGAAATAAGCAACAAAAATGTTGATTTGGATGATACAGTTCAATCAGCAAGTATATACAAATTAAATAAACAAATTATGCAATGACATCTAGAAAATATCCAGCTACCGAGCTAGCAAAGAACAAACAGCGTCAGCCAAATATCAAATCTAAGCTATTACAATTTTCAGCACATTTAGAAAAATAGTTTGCATACTAATAGAAGTGTCTCCCTACTTTGGTTTCTTTCCTATTATTGCAAATCTGTTCACTTTTATATATGCACAAAAATAAAACTTATGGAACCGATCAGTCAGTCCTTATTCAACTAATACTCCAATTGACTTTAATGGGAATTTGCCTCCCTGAGGCCTACAGGATCAGTTCTAATATTTTTAATCATCATTTTAGGCTTATAAAATCATAAAGACAAAATTGCAACTACAGCTACATTATCCAAGTGCTAAACTTAAACATATATATGACCTTTTTGACATTTTTGCTTCCCCCCTTCCTCATATTTTTAATGAAGAAGAGACTCTGGATGGCTCCATGCAAAACCAAAAAGGGACAAAAAATTAACCATAACAGTGAAACTATTTGTTAAAATTCTTTTGTGTTTAAATTTTTTCAGAATTAAATTAAACAAATGTTACTATTGTATCATTTTCGTCCAATATAAATGGCTTTGGCAGATAGGGGTCACTGAGGATTACTGTAGATTCATATCATTTTAAAGACTTTTAAAGTTCAATGCTTCTGAATGGCATGGTGGAATGGGTACATGGCTGAGAGTAACTTTTACTCCTTCCTCACATTTAGGAATATTTTATACTTATATTACTCTGCAAAACCATCATTTAGTCAGACAAGGATTTCTTGACCTATGTGTCACAACTCAAAAGGGTGTCACAAAGAGGCCTTGAGGGGAAGAGGATGCTCATGGGTGGGTAGACATCACCCATGTAAGGGGTCAGAGAGAAGCAAATAAAGTAATAAATCAGGTCTATGGGGGCTGCTGATCAGCTGTTGAGTGGAGCCAAAAGTTCTGCTCAGCAGCACATAGGTAACTCCAAACTCAGCTATAAGGAGAAGCCAGCAGGGAAAAGAATTCAGCTTCCCTTCTGATGGATGGACACCAGGAAAGGAGGAAGTACTGGCTCCCCATCATGCCTAGACCAAGTGAAGAAACAAGACGATACTCATGAGCTCCTGACCAGTCTAGGGGTGTAAATGTAGTTTTGTGGGGGGACCTGGGAACAGAGCAGAGACAGAGAGGACCTGGAGGGCTGGGGTGGTATGCAGTGGAGATCTTGGAACAAAATGCACCACTTTGTCTTTGTAGTTTTAAACTGAGAGTAGTTTTAAACTTGGGGTGCTGTGTTTTTGTTTTGAATCACTCTCACTTATAGGTGCTAAATGTCTCAGAGGTTAAAGGGGAGGAAATCTGGTCCTGTTATTAAGACGCTGGGTGAAGAGTTAGTCTATAAACTCTATTCTTGACTGTGCCAACCTATGCTTCTGCTGTGATCCTGAGAAAGTCACTTAACCTGCCTGTGCTTTTCACACTGTATCCTGTCTTTTGAGTGTTTGGTTTTTCTACCTTAACAAACATTAATGGTAATTGTATTTTTCCTCTTACTAAAAATAAAATAAAAATGGTTAAATTTGTAGTTCAGTTTCAAAGCAACTTTAGTGTAAAAATATAATAAGAACATAGCTATTAAAAAATCAAATGTTGTTATAAGCTAGGGAATTCAGAGTTCATATTAAATTTAAAACAAATCCAGGTATTTGATTGTCTGGCAATGCAGTTAAGGTACATAGTAACTCCCATCTATTTTAGAAGTTAGTGACAAACTTCAAAAATAAATCCCAATGCAATTGAAATTCTTATAAGGAAAAAAAAATATTACCATAATTTTGGACTAGATCAAATTTCTTTATCATTACTGTCCTTCAAAACTAAAGAAAACATTATCAGATTAATAGCATTATATATATATATATATATATATTACTCCCTCTACAGTCTCAATCCTGAGTCTGATTTCTTTGTCATTAGTAATAGTCGTCTGCTTCTCCTTCATAATTTCTAACTATTTGGAGAGGTCATCCAAAATGTTTTGTACCTTCAGCTTTAAATAGCTTTTGTGGAACTTACAATAAATACTATGAAGATTTTTGTGTGGTTTCTGTTTCATGATAATTATGTTCAGGAGGCATTTACAAAATGGAAACAGATAAGAAGAAAACCTTTGTTCCCTCCAATCTTTTGATTTCACAAATAATCCGATGACTCAGGGCATTCTATGAACAAGAAGCAATGCCATGAAGATGGGAATCCATCGTTTGAACAGCTCATATTATTTTGGATGCCACGATCCAGAAGCAAAGAAAGGAGCAAAAAAGGACAGTGATGACCGTTTCAAAGATTGAGTTTTAAGTAGGGATTTTAATCTGACCGTGCAGAGGATTTTGTAATAGGGACTTTGATCAGGCCTTTATGTGAGGTAAAGCACATGACATGTGCTGTTCACATGCTTGGTCTGATGCTTTAAAGTTCACACATTGTGTTGGAACATCAGTACTTCAAAGAATCTCTGCCAGATTTCACTGCTGTCCAGATAGTACAGTGGGGTGCATGGTAGCATTGAAAGTGTCAAAAGGAGTTGAAAAGTTAAATCTGCACATACCGCTTTGAAACATTATCTTGGTGAGACACCTCTACCATTCTGCCCTGCCAAGATGAGATAATTTTCCTTGTTGAACAGTTATGTCCAGCAACCCCATCTGAAATGTAAAAACTGTTGAATAAATTACAGTGAGTGTTATTTTTCTGATTCTATGGGAATGCATACTGCCAGAGTAGTAGCTTTACTTAACATCATAAGACTACAGTTCATATTGAATGACACAACTACATTTATGTAAGCATATCATTTTCAACTACATTTGTACTTTGCTAAAATATCCCTGTATACCCTATTACATCTAGCTCCAGCTGAGACCTCAAGTGGGGAATTAATCCCTGTCCTACTGATGGATCAGAGGAATCACAAAGCCACTAGAAGACTCCTCCCCATAGGGAAATACCCTGGCATAAAAGGCCTCCCTGCATACAGAGCTATGCCCTACTGGCATAGTCATGTCTCTGCCCATCCCCCACACTCAGGAGCTATCAGCGGAGGGAGTAGAAAGGGCAGGCCTGGGTAGGTTGGGAAAGGCAGGGTGTATAGTTTCTCTGTCCCTATTTTGGGATAGCGCAAGATGCAGTAGTGGCCACTGGGACCATAGGACAAGTCAGAATTTCCCTCTAATCTGTGCCAGAGGACGAATTGGCCCCCAACAGTCCCAATATGGAGCCTAAGTGTGCTCTAGCAGCACCTAGGACAGAAGGTGAGAACCAGATGAAGAGGAGCAGCAAATGGAGATTTTGGAGAGAGTTGGAGAGTTAATGTGAGAGGCTGTATTTTTAAGAACAGCTCTATACTCAGTTTCTTAATAGGCAGGAATGGAACAGTGAAGGTGACTTGCAGTGGATGTGCCATGCATTCCTTCCTGCTGAATTCAGATGGGATTTTCTGATATGAAGTGAAAGTTGATGATGTTCTGGAAGAAAAGGTTTGTAAGGACAAGTACTGACACCGTCAAGCATCAGAGAAGCTTATGAGTACTTTAACACCCAGATTTAGCAAGCATCACCAACCCTGACTCAGTTATGAAAGGAATTGGCAACTGGGGAGCTCGAGAGTGTGGAATTCAGAGAGGAGGACTGGCAGTTCATAATCACAAAAAGCAAGAGGACTAGACAGCATTCTACTTGGCTGGGAGCAGAGGAGGATGGGCAGGCTTTGACCACCAGACAGAAAAATTCCACACAGCTCCAAGTATCAAATTCTTACAAGGAATTCAGTTTGAAAACCACAGAAAATATTCTTTGAAGATTGTTCCCATCAAATGGAATGGAGAGCTGTGTAGGACATATATGAGGTTGCTCAGCCTAACCACCAAGACAATCAAACATGTCCACAAAGAGATGTTCAACCATCCTAGGAAGGCAGATGATCCTTGTTGGAGATTCTATGCTAAGAAGAATGGAAAGAATGTTCTGCAAAGGAGAGGTGGACAGAGGGAAAACATGCTGTCTTCCTGGAGCTGAGATGTGACTCTACGACTGGCTTCTGGAGTCTGTAGGCAAGGATCAACTGGTGATGGTACACATCTTCATTAATACCACTACTTCACAAAAAACCTCACAGATTATGGACTATTTCAGGAATTTGGAAGGGTGCTAAAGGAGAAGAATGCACAAGTGATCTCATAAATCCTCCCTGTTCCACGAATGAAGGAAGACAGAAGGAACAAGATTCTAAAAATGAACCAGATTCTAGAAATGTTCTCAGGCAAAATAATGGAATGGCTGATATGGGACTTAGTGAAGAATTAAGGGACGGTAATATGCTTAGTACCAGTCAGCATGGGTTTATGGAAACTAGACCTGTCAAAATAACTTGCTATCTTTTTGGATGAGATTACAGATTTGGTCATTAAAGGAGGTAGTACTGATGTAAGGCAATTGCTTATCTTTAAGCACAGAAGTAATTCCATCCCTATTCAGCAAAGCAGTTAAATACATTATACCCGAATCCAAGGGTAGGGTGTGGCTGGATACTGTGGCCTCATACACCCAATTTAAGTTCTTGCCTACCACATAGACCTGGAGCCCCACCAGCATGTGTGTTGGCCATATATTAGCCATGACATTATAGGGCTGCATAGTCCCAGGGAGCCCGTCAGTTGTAAAGGGAAATTCATTCCTTCTAGACTTTGTTCTCCCTCGACTACCCCCAGCAGCAAGTCATACAAGGTGTTCAGCCTTCTGACTATTGCTGAAACCCATCATTGCCAGAGTCTTTCCTAAAAGGTCAGGCTGCAAACCTGCAGCCACCAGAACATAAATCTATACCCCAGCCTGCTTATATGGACTGCATCTCTCACTAATATATGATTGCACAACACATCTGTCAGGTATGCAAACCCAGGTTGAAAATGTTGGTCTTAACTTCTGATGGTGAAGATATAACAAAGCAGGAGCATACAAAGGAACCAGTCAGCTTTCAGCTCATGGGGCCTTTCTATTTTTGCCTTTTCTGGCTTCCCAAATGGGGGCGGAAAATGTGGGTAATAGGCCAAGCATGGGAAATATCCTAAAAACTGCATGTTTCGGGAGTTTGGAGCATTTGAAAACATGGGGTGATGTTTTGCAATCTTAAGTAACGTAGCTGATACTATTGTCCAGTATAATAAACAGTGGCTAACTTTCCTGAAGAGGTAATTGAAATTCATGAGTTTGCTAATGGACTATGACACTGTCACTCACTAGATAATTGCAGTAGGGAGGTGAATACCTATCTTAACAGAGGAGCAGGAGTTAACTAGATTCCTCTATCATAGGTACTCAGGTTGCTGCTGGCATATATGAAACATTGGCAGCAGAACTGTATTGTTCTATGGGAAATTTGCTTATTTTCTATTGTCTTGTATACTATCCTACTTCATTTGCATGCTGAGGATTTGCTGACCACTCTCACGGGTAATGGCCTAATGATTAACAAGAGAAGATGCTCTTTACAGACAAATGAATTGGAATAATTGTTTCATTGAATTTTGTGAACATTAATTTATTAAATTGGTCCTCAGTATGTTGGAATACTTCCAATGTCATAAGTGAAGGCAAATCAACAGCCATGTGGCTCCATGAATAAGAACATTTCTGCTTGAAAGAACTGCAGAAGGTAAACTGTTTTTTTTTTTTTTTTACTGAGTGCACATGATTCTGAATTAATCAAAAAAAAAAAAAAAAAACACTCCTGGGCAGCATGGAGGGGAGAGCATATATTTGGGCTAGAGTATGGATGTAAAAGCATGAGTGGATGCCTCTAAAGAGGCAGTGATAATCCCAGTACTGCATCATGATAGTGACTGAAAATAAGCTATGAAAACTGAATTATCACTCGGGAAATGCATACTCATGTTCAGAAAGAATTTGTGCCGGGGGGAACCCATTTTTCAAGAATTTAGCATCTGGATATTTAGGACTTATTTGTATTTGATAAAAAAATTAAAAATATGAGTAAACATTTTTTTTTCTGTGAACAGACTCTGATTTCCTTAATTTTGCTGTCAGTGTCTCAAAAGTATTCAGCATATTTGTTTGTAATTTTATTTTAATTCTAGTGAACGACTTCAAAGAATACCCTGTGAGTCTTTGCCACTCATGCTGTGTTACTGCATTGTGAGATATCACATATCATTTCTATTACCTGATTAGCTGGAGGAGTGCATAATTTTATATTATATATATATATATATACACACACACACATAAATATAAAATAGGTAATAGAAATATATATGATTTTAAAATGTGGTTTCCAAAAATAGTCACCCATTTTTGAAATTCATTTTCTGTAAACAGTCGTCCCATTACAAATGGGATGCACAGATATTTGCAGAAAGCAAACACTAAAAAGTTGAGAGAAAGACTAAAGCAAATACATTTAAAAATTCAAGTAAATATTTGTGGAATTTTCTGTGTGTGTACACGTGCTCTCTCTCTATTTTCATTACAGAAGACCAGCATAACTGCTAGATATGGCACCATTTTACCTCAGGGAAAAACTGGTTCTCTTGCCCATGAAAATTCAAGAGAATTGTTTTTGCATATGAGCACTCTTAAGTCAAAACTCTGTACCTTTTCTTAGCTCTGATTTCCATTGCAGATGTCTAGGTTTAGGGATTTATAAATCGAGCATGAATATTCAATATGTGCTTAATCTTGATATAAAAGGACACATTTTCCTAGCATATCATCTTTGCATTCATACAATTCACATTTCTGTAATTACATACACAAATATTGTTTTGTGAGTACGATTACTTGTTGTGAGTGCCATGAGCATACGTGCAAATTTTGTAGGCTTAGTTTATGTGATATCAGACTATTTGTCCTGAAAAATTTCAAAGCACAGCAGCCGTGTATCAGAGCACAAAAGAAAAGCAGCAAGAAGAATGATGAAACCATTATCCAGTGCTAGTAACTAACCACTTGTTTTGTTTGCACTGTGAATATCCAAGAATTTTATGGTGATCTTTGGATAAGTACTGATAGATTGCAATAAAATTCATCTCTGGGCAAACAGAAACAGAAAGCAATTGCTATTATTGAGTTACAGAACAATGACACTAATCCATGTTACGCAATTACAATACTGCTTGCAGTAGACTGATTTATTTTATTTTATTGTGATAAGAATATAACTATGCTAATAACATTTGTAAAAGAAGCTTTGCTTTTAGCAGAATAATATAAAACTGAAGGCTAATCTAAAAACCCAACTAGCTTGAAACAGCAGATTGATTTCATAAGAGGAACTCCCATTGAAATTAGGTGTGAAAGCACTGCAATATTTGGACCATCTCTAAATCCACCGTAAGTCTTGGCATGTGTGCTTGTTCACTCTAAAAGTAAACAGTACTTACAGAATGCCTAGGTAAACTTTTGGAGGGATCTAGGGCAGGGTCCTGAATGATGATGCTGAAAATTTTCTAATGTTTTGCATTATTGTTTTGATTTTAAATGACAATGTACACTTCCTGATGCATTCTGGAGGTGTCACTAATTATTGCCTAGGGAAACCTGAGATATATCAGGTCCTCAACATTATTAGGGGTCAGTAGAGCATCAGCAAAAGTGGGAGCAGGATCTTACCTTCTGTGAGAGGATTCCCAGGGTACAACCTAGAACTGCAGTACCGCTGTGCCTCCTTAACTTTCCAACCTGGGTTGTCTCTCAAAATGCGTTGTTAGTGATAAGCAGCAATTACTAGAGAATTACTGTTCTCCACTCAGTCCTTGTTCCAGATTTCATGACTAGAGATGAAACCAAACCAGGAGCATTTTCCCAAATGTCGTTAAAGTTTCATGTGTAGGACAAACAGCACCTGGATCTGAACCATCCTTATTTTCAGTTTTTCAAACATAAAATCACAGGAGTTTTTCACACTTCGATTTGTTATGAAAGGTTTGCAAAGCCCTACAGTCAAGGAACATACTGCTAAGGGATATTGTACTGTAAATACAATGGGTGCTTCACCTATACTGCAGCAATATTCCAACCCCACTTCCAGGACTCTCAAGGGGTTGGTATGCAGATGTTTGGAGAATATGAAGAGGCTCACAAAGTACCACTAGATTGTTGTATTACCAGGAGTCAGTGTCTGCAACCAGTCTGCTATTGGGTTGCTCTGCCTTATTCATGCAGAGTAGCACTGTCAAGAGACATCTAGGAGTCTGCAATTGCGCTGCTCATAAAAAAAGCAAGTAATGTTGTTTGAATCTGGAGACGTTTTCTATTAAGTACTGCAACAATATCCTTGTCAGTTTTGTTTAAGCAATTTTGGGCCCCTCAATTTGTTGCATAATTTGGCAGCAAGCAAAAACAAAAAATTCAAATTCTGAATCTTGAGTTTCAAAGTCAAATATTTCTTTCTAAAAAGGCTCAGTATTGGGAAAGGGCCCCATTTTCAAGTGAAAGAAAGAAAGAAAGAAAGAAAGAAAGAAAGAAAGAAAGAATGAACTGGGGTGATAAAAACACAGGTTTTGGATTTGTAATGAATTGAGAAAACCCATTTCTAGAGTTTTTGCCCTTCTTTTAAGATATTTTTCTTGGTGGAGACAGGACTGGAGGACAGGGAAGATTTCCCGCCCCCCCCCACCCCCTTGCCCCCAAACAAGGGCCCTTGTGGGCAGAAGACTGCAAAGATGTGATGTAGTTTCATGAATAAGATTGGAACAAAGACGTAGTTAATTCTACCTATATTGTTTCTAAAAGGAGGAATTATGTGCTGCTGTTCCCCTTGCCGCACAAATTTACTCGAGGACTTTGTTGAGGCTTTGGAGGAATAGAAGTAGCTCACATGAGGCATTTTGAAAAAAAACAGAAGCATTTCTTGGACAAGATGATGAAACTCAGATTTCCAGATGCTCATTGCTATTGCAAACAGTCAAGACTGCTATGTCTGAGTAAGCTCAAATATAAAAGCCACCACACTTCATCATTTTATAACAGAATTAAGTTGGGGTGGGGTGGGCAGGAAAGGTTTGTGTGGAGGAGATTGAATATGAAAGAAATATCTATCAAAACTAGGTGCTGAGCAGTTTGTTCAAGTCCGCTGTTCTTAGGGAAAATTATAAACTGTTGACCAATTCTGAACTTACTGCCCCTCCCCCCATTGCACTCTATTAAGTTTTGTACAGACGTTTTACATTCTAAGGGAAGATTTTCAGTCATAAATGGCAGCCTAACTGCCATTTTTGTGCCTTTGAAATCTCTCCCTAAATGAACAGAGAAAACATTACATTTTATGACAAATCTCACTTAGATATGCCTAGGAGGAGCTGTTGGAGGCATCATTCAAAACTTCTGAACGTAAATTAATGAAGTATGATACAGAATGCTACAAGTCACTAAGTCGCTATTATCATAGCCTTGCTTTAGTACTTTCAGGGCATCTATACTATATCTGAGAGTCTGTCTCCAAATCACACATACATGAAAAACAACAGCTAAATGGAGCTGTTAGGTTTAACCTGATAGAGTATCAACAACTATGTACTGTTTTAAAATTTATCAAGGGTATACAGTTGTATAGTATTCATCCACTGATCTATTCACCTCTAAGTGAGGATGCATTTAGTAATGTAATCAATGAAACCAGTATTTATTAAGTTGTCCATTTCTTGTTAAGCACACCTATTTCATTAATTTGCATAAGTATAAGTCTAGAAAAGGGAGTGTTTTATGAGAAAACTTCCCCTAAAGCATTGACTCAGACTTAAACCACTAAGTAGTTTAAGTTGGCAGAAAATGCATGAAATCAGCAAAACCAAAGAGAACTTAGTAGTATTTTGGGAATTTCAAAAATACTGCTTATCCAGCATCATTACTGTGCCTGCCTGGAGCCTAGTTTAATTAGGCTACAATTCATATGCCAGAAAGTAGCCTTGTAATTACCTTCAAATGACCAAATCTTTGTAGAAACCTAGGGAGGATTATGTATTCCCAGTAATGAGCCAAGCTAAAATTGACTGGGATTTGTTATCTAAGGCATTTATTTGGCAAAAATCTTTAAAGTGTGAAATAAAATGAACGTGTATTCATATAATGGATATCTTTAAAAAATACATCCAATATATTGAGATAGAAAAAAGAGGGATTCAAATACATATATTTCAAATTCTTACCAAAAATGCAGCTATGTGTGCTGATGTGTAAGCTTAGCTGCTAAGTTAATTTAAATAAGCATATGCACTAATATGTTTAGAAATGGTTTAGTATGTAAGATTTGTGATTAAATCTGCCTTCAGTGTATAATTATTATTCCTAATTATTTTTTAATTATTTCTCAGTGCATATGATGCAATTTTTGGGACATCTACTGGAATCACTGACTGCATTTTAGGAGAGCACACTATCATTTTTTTCCAGTTCTTTAAAAAGGATACACTTAGTTTAAATAAAATCAGATTAATAATAGAAATTGTGTGTACTGAATAAAAATAAGCCTCTTAAAAAATCCCCTGTTCACTACAATTTCTTTTTCTAGTCTAATTTTTAGGCCTAGTGCCTATACATGTATTTGAAATATTTGTTGAATACTTCTAATCAGCATTAATTCAAGTTCTTTGAACATTTATCAGAAGGGGGGATGACTGCACAATGCACAAGAAGTAGCTATTTAGGTGCCCAGGGTGAGCAAGCATATTTGCACCTTTGCTCTGATGTTTAAAGAATGAGTACCACGTTTTCCTGGGTCAAGAAAAGTACCATTTTTTTTTCGGTAGCATGCCAAATTGGTAACTTGTCAAGAAGCTTCCATTACTATGTGTTAACAGGGGGTCTGGCTACAGGCCCTAAATTTTTCACAAAGCTTTTATTGGCTTTATGGGCACAAGCACTCATCTGCACATTCCTTCAATACCACATAAGCCCTTCTTCCCTTCTGGTCTCTTTCTGAGTACCTCAAATGATGGACAGTGCCCCTGCAGATAGTTGCATGTCTGTTACATTTAATGCACTCTGGGACCTGTCTGCATCTGCCATAGGCACCAACTCCCTCACATTAAATGAACCAAAAAGGCAACAATGACTGCCGCTTTACATAAAATGTCCTCCCTCCCTCCCACAGCCACCAACCCACAGTAAAGCCTATAATAACCCCTCCAAGGTTTCCAGTGTTATGGGTAGCCTGTCGTCCCTCAGGCATGCACCCCTCCTGGGCCACCCTTCTAAGAACTTTCATACTACCAAGTACCTACATGGGTCTGGAAAATCTGCCAAATTACTCCAGTGGGACAGGACTCCTAGTGGCCAGAGATAGTAGAAGGAGCCAACCCAGAGTAGGTCAAAGACACCACATATTGCATCACCTTATGAGTGGGTATGGGCCACCCTTGCTGAAGTAATTCCTGTGCCCTAAATTCCATGAAATCTGAAAGACTTGCCTTATAAGCTCTCAGAGTCCACAAAACAACCAAATCCTCATTTAGTCCCACACCTGTCATGAACCAAGGTTCCGGAGTTGTTGAGGCATCATCCACAAATCCTTACTGGCAAACAGAGCAAGTTCCTGGAATCTGTCATCCTGAAATCAAGATACAGCATCAGCAACACCACTATCCACTCCCAGGACATGCACTGCATGGAAAAGGATATTAAATTGCAGGCAGCATAAAACAAAGGACCTCACCAGCCTCATTACCTGAGCATTCTTGGCCAACTATTTGTTGACAATATAGAACATGGATTAGTTTTGTTACACCAGAAATGGACTTTTTTGTTCTGAATGTTTTCTCCCTGAATAGTCACTGCCACAAGTATAAGAAAGAAAGAAAGAAAGAAAGAAAGAAAGAAAGAAAGAAAGAAAGAAAGAAAGAAAGAAAGAAAGAAAGAAAGAAAGAAAGAAAACAAACTACTGGACAGTTGATGTCCTTTATAATGCAGTGAGCCACCTAGTTTTCTGGCTAACTCTGTGCACACCCCTAACCTTGAAAGCAAATGCCCAAACCTATGCTTTCTGAAGAGCTAGATTGTACCTGCAGCTCAGTCTTGAGCAACCAGTCTGAACATCATATCAAAGCCCTGTTAAACTCTACCAGGAATTTTTCCCATACTTCTGTCTCCCTTCATTATCCTTGTCATTCTGACAAAGTGGTGGGATTTTTGCACTCCAGAGGAGTTAGTTACTAGATGGCACAAAATGGCCAACCAGGAACCACCACCCAACATGCAAAGTTTAGGTGCCCTTGACCTCCTGTAGCTCCCTTGGCATAATTTTCTTTGTCCCTTTGAAAGCTTCTCTGTAGGTAACCTGGAAACACCCTGACCCATGTCCAGCTCAAGATATGTTAAACTTAGGGAAGGGCCTTCTGGTTGTTTGTTTATTTATTTTTTTTAGTGGTGGGGAGGACCACTACTATAAATAAATAAATAGACTAGATTCTGAAATGCATGAAGTATGTACTCACAGCTTTCTGTGTCCAACCTTCTTGCAAATAAGAAGTCATCAACTTGTGCATGAGACTATCCTGGCTCACCCTGTGCACTATCACCCCCTCTAACATGGATCTGAATCTTTCAAAAGTGGCACATGACACTGAGCTCCCTCCTGGGCATGGATTTATCAAAATAGTAGTGGCCTTCAAACTGAAACCCAAGCAAGCTGAAGTCCCTGGGATGCACTGGAAGCAAATGGAATGCAGACTTAATGTCACATTTTTCTACTAGTGCCCCTGGGCCACACTCCCTGACTATGGCTACCACAACATCAAATAATGAGTATCTCATTTAATTCAGCTGCTCCCCTCATCTTGTGACTCTCCCTCTGTGACAGTTTTCAGGGCATTGGTCCTTGCCAGATCTCAATTCCTGTGAAAGACTGAGAACATCCTTCTCCATGGTGCTGTAAATCCAAGCACACAATTCCCCAGCAAAGATGTCCGAAGGAACCCTCACCTACCACTCGCATTGCTAGGTCCCCTCAGTGCCTGCAGGAGGGCATCCTTACAACCTATAGCCTGACTGCTGCCACCCTCACCCTGGCAGTGGGAGGGAGAAGGACTGTACATCCTGCCTGGCTCATCAGAGCAGCTCCTGGAGTCGGCACCTGCTGGCTGTACCCTGGCCAAAGCCCCAAAATGTCTTCCCCTGCCCCCACCAGAACCTGGCAGTTGGAGTGGTTTGTAGCAGGACACAAGAAGCAATGCCCTCCTGTGGCAGCTGCAGCATCCCTCAGCCTCTCCTGCCCACACAGGGGATGGATGGAGCAAGGGAGCAGACCCGGTTCCATCAAGGCTGCCTGGGAACACATGGTCCACCACCACTCAGCCACCATAGCAGCATCACATGACCCCCCCCACCCCCACCCCGGTGAGTAGTGGGAGAGAGAGGGACAGTCCACAGTAACAAACCCCGCTCAGGCAGGGCTACTCTCAGCCACTGTAGCTGCACCATGTGGCCACTGGCCTCCCTCACTGCCACCCCTACAAGTGGGGGGGCCACAGTTCCAGGCCCGAGTCCAGCCCCAGCAGCTTCCGCATGCAGCCCCTGGCCTTCCCCTCAAGTATGGAGGGCTGGAGGGAACCAACATGGAATCCCTCCCTAATGGTCCTCCTGCTTCAATAGTGGGCAGAGCCCCTATGCTGGGGAAGCAGAGCTACAGCCCCCATGGCAGGGCAGAGACCCACAGAGACTGCCCCAAATGAGAAGGGTTCTGAAATCTTTATCTGCTGTATCCGTTCACATCTTGATGACTGCTGCTGTTGGAAATTGTGCATAACTCTTTGCTGCTGGAATGGATCCGAAAGAGTCTCCACATGGCCCCCACTTCAAGTTAAATCCTGGGAGCTGGAGCATGCTGGCCAATCAGCACTTCCCCCTTCTCCCCCTCCCCCCGCCCCGTGCCAGCCTGGCCAATGGGGGCCAGAAACTCCTGTGGGGGAGGAGTTACCTGGTGATCCTCACTGAGTGTTCCTCCCTTGCTTCTGGGACTTTCTCCCCTCCCCACCAGCCCCACCAATTTCCTCTGGTGGCATATAAGTAAAAAATTGAATATAGCAGAATGCTAACAGCTTCCGCTGATTTGTCCTAATCCAGCAGGACTTTAGGTTTGCCATTTTCTTACAAACTGTCTTGGCTCTCTTATGTCTAATCTAATTTAGACATGATTACCCACTGTCCATTTACCATCCCCTACAGACCACAATCAGTGCTAATATTCTGTGCAAACAATCAGTGAAATCTTAATCCCTAAATATCCACAGAATGTGTAAGTGATATTAGTTTGCATTCTATAGTATCGTCCCACTAATTATCTCCAAGTGCTTTATACACACATCCCATAATGCCCAGTCCTGTATTTGAAATGCAAGATTATCCTTTAGTGAATGAAATTGAAAAGCCAACAGTAATACTAAAAATTCATCTTTTGTAAAACCGCCTAGTGGTGAAGTAGAGGGTTGGTGGGTCATACAGTGAGAAAAATCAACAGCATATTTATTAACCTTGTTATTGAAGTGGGTATGTGTTACATTTACTGTGTGTGGCCAACAACTCTGACTGAATAGAGCACCACTTCTTAGCTCAGATGGATGAAATGGAAGTTCTCCTCCTCTCCCCTCACCCCCCAATTAAGGAATGCAATTGAGGACAAACTGTGTCACATCCTGAATTTATAGTGATTATATGAAATGTTTATATCTAGAAATGTGAAAGTAATTAGTTATATGACTAATAATTAAAATACAATAAAACTTAGAGGTAAAAATTATACATTAAAACTAATCAGTTACTTAGCATGATGTGTCAAATTGCCATTAAAAAAACACCACAAAACTGATTGTAAGTGGTGCTTATTGAATAACTGTAATTTATGTTACTTCAGTCCAAACACTTGTTTTGCATATTACCTCATGGAGAAATCAGTCATGCTCATGGATATCTGATGAACTATGATAAAGTGCACAAAGGAAACAGAAACAATTGATTTATCACTCAGTCATGAGCAAAACTTTGTGCCATCTGCAGAAAACAGCCCTGCTAACTTTCTAGTATAAGGAATAATTAACAGACTGTAGAGATAGACCTGCTGCTGGAGACACCTCTGTGACCCAAAGCATTCCTATAGTGTATGTTTTTTTATTTACTTGCCTTCTTATTGCAACTGTTTTTTTTTTACTCATTAGCACTCTTTTTATTCCTATCTCCATTTGGTTTAGCACAGTATTCTCAGTGGGTTTGGAGGTGGATAATGGGACAATACAAAATAACATGTTTGGCAACAATTTTGGACACTGCAACTTATGTCCTCCATACCATAACTTTAGTTTTCAATAGTATTAATACAGTTCAAGAACAGCTCACTCTTTTATTACATTTAAAGTCATTTCTCCTGAAAACACAGTATGAAAAAAGTACTTAAAGAATGGTTTAATCCCCAAAGAGAAGTCAAAGTATCTCCTTCTGTGTGAACACAAACCACCCTTGGTAGGAGGAGTATACATCCAGTGCTGGTTCTAGCCTGTGTCTCAGGGTTTTTTTATTTCCACACAACCAATAGCTATTATTATCCTTTTTAATCAATTCTTGAACTGATCAGTAGTAACTGATATATTGCTTCTAAGCACTAAAATAAAAAATAAAATTGTATATTAATTTTAGCACTTAAGTTTTCAATGACTAAAGGTGTTTAAAAATGAATACATTTCAGTGGTGGATGGTTCTAGTGTGCAGATAATTGTATTCTAATCTACCAATAGAATCCCATCCCATGCTCTGTGCCCTTATTCCGTACATTAAAATCACAAAACATGAGTACGCCTACCAGTCTCAACTGTAGCTTAATGTCACATGTAGCCAGTTCTGAAATGAAATGTGGCAGCTGTTTAAGAGCACACAGAAAAAATATACAAGAGTTTATAATAAGGAGTTAAGAAGGATACTATATCAATGTTGAAAACATAGGGGTCAGATAGGAGCAAGCCTATGAGGCAGGAAGAAAATAATTACACAAATTGGAAAGTGGCTGGTACATGTAGGCAAACACACTGGCTCTTGTGATATGTGCCATTTGAGATGTAGGGGTTAGTTTTCCAAATGGCAAAATGCAGGCATCTGTAGGTGCCCAACGTGAAAATAGCACTGGTGTAATGTGAGACCACCATTCTTTTGAAGGAAAACATTGCTCCCTATTTAACAGATCCAGTTAAATGCCTCTTCTTGGTCACTAACCAGATTGCTGTGAGATGCTCCAGTCACTGAATCCCCCAATATTTTAAGCCTTCTGAGTCTGAACAGAGCCCCAGGCACTTCCCTGATCTTGGGGGTTCTTAGACAGACCCACAGTCTAGCACCCCTTCCTAAGAGCTGTGACCTCATTGTTCCATGCCCAGACCCTGAAACCAGTTCTGAGACATCAGACTCCACACCCTCCAATAGCTTAAACACACCCCAGCCATGTGGGTGTTCTGAGCCCACATATTACCTCTTCAAGGGGCACATGAATAGTATAACACAATACACACTTTGCACAGGCTTCTAAAACTAAAACCACTACTCTTCATGAGAAATACACAGATGTATACAAAATAATAGACCCTACACATTGTCCATGCCTCAGTTTTCTTACTGTTCCAGAGCATTGTTTAGATGGTGGCCAGAGTCCCCCTGGGCCTTCCAGGGACCGTCTACTGCAGTGCTTGCCTTGTGCTCTCAAACACAGAACCTTGTCTAGCTAGCTTGCCTTCTCTGACCTTGATTAGTCCTTACCATTCCTTTCTCGCCTACCCAAAACTTCCTGTTCTTACAACAGTGAGTATCTCTGGTTTATATGTCCCACTGCCAATACCTGGTTCCTTTGTTGTGAGGCTGGTAACTTTCTACTCTGCAAACAATCAGCCTATTATAGACAAGCTAGAGGAAGTGGATTCTTTCAGCTCAAGCCAACCTCCTGCTCATATCCATTGATCAGTTAAAGGTAAGTACTCTCCATTGTCTGGTATGTAAGTGCCACAGTTCCTGTCAGCCCCTGGTGGATCCACAGACCTGTCTTATGATCAGTGGAGCTGGAGTTGGGATGTTCCCAGTAGGGACTATTATTCATAGGACACCAGGAAAACAGAGAACGCTGGGGAGTTGGGCTCTTACTCAGCCACATGGGCAGCAGTGCACAGGCTTTAGTTAGTTCCAGTTGTTCAACATAACCTGCATTCAGTATCACTTTGTGAATGAAACAAGACCTAGAGACATTCCATGATACAGCAGTTTTCATAGTAACAACTTCATAATATGAACCCTAATTCATAAGTTGTAAAGACAGATTGAGTCAGGGGTTCCCAAACATGGTTCGGGACTTGTTCAGGGTAAGCCCCTAGTGGGCCGCGAGATGGTTTGTTTACCTGAGCGTCCGCAGGTAAGGCCATCTGCAGCTCCCAGTGGCCATGGTTCGCCGTTCCCAGCCAATGGGAGCTGCGGAAAGTGGCACAGGCCGGGCCACCGCTTCCAGAAGCTCTCATTGGCTGGGAACGGTGAACCGCAGCCACTGGGAGCTGCGAGCGGCCATACCTGCAGACGCTCAGGTAAACAAAGAATCTCACAGCCTGCCAGGGGCTTACCCTGAACAAGCTGCGAACCAAGTTTGGGAACCCCTGGATTAGGTGAATCATCATGCCCCAGGATCAAGCTTTCTGCTAACCCTACATGGCCTTGACATAATATATGGTTAAGAAAATTTAAAAGGGGTTGTGTGCATTGATACATCAAAGTTTGATGCACTAAGTTGCAGAACAAACACCAGTAGCCTGGGATAGGTTTGGCTTATTCAGAGTTGTCAAGGTTCCTTCTCCACTCTGAACTCTAGGGTACAGATGAGGGGACCTGCATGAAAACCCCCCTAAGCTTATTTTTACCAGCTTCCCTAAGGTACAAACTATTTTTCCTTTTGTCCCTGGACTTTATTGCTGCCATTACCAAGCGTCTAACAAAATATAACCGGGAAAGAGCCCACTTGGAAACGTCTTTCCCCAAAAAATCTCCCCAAGCCCTACACCCCCTTTCCTGCAGGAGGCTTGATAAAAATCCTCACCAATTTGCATAGGTGAACACAGACCCAAACCCTTGGACCTTGAGAACAAGGAAAAAGCAATCAGGTTCTTAAAAGAAACATTTTAATTAAAGAAAAAGTAAAAGAATCACCTCTGTAAAATCAGGATGGTAAATACCTTACAGGGTAATTAGATTCAAAACATAGAGAATCCCTCTAGGCAAAACCTTAAATTACAAAAAGACACAAAAACAGGAATATACATTCCATTCAGCACAACTTATTTTATCAGCCATTTAAACAAAACAGAATCTAACTCATATCTAACTAGATTGCTTACTGACTTTTTACAGGAGTTCTGACCTGCATTCCTGCTCTGGCCCCGGCAAAAGCAACACACAGACAGAGAGAACCCTTTGTTTCCCCCCCTCCAGCTTTGAAAGTATCTTGTCTCCTCATTGGTCATTTTGGTCAGGTGCCAGCGAGGTTATCTTTAGCTTCTTAACCCTTTACAGGTGAAAGGGTTTTTCCTCAGGTCAGGAGGGATTTAAAGGTGTTTACCCTTCCCTTTATTTTTATGACAACAGTATTGGCAACCATGTGGGGATAATTTTAGCCTATTTAGCAAACAAAAGTTTTTTTTTCTCCTTAATTTCACTCCAGTTTGAAGATACCAGTCAAGCAAAATATTCTGGCAGCCAGTTCTCTAGCTTCATAATTAGCTATCTAAGCAAAGAACTTCTTAGGATCTCCATGGTAACAATCTCTTTTCTTCCCCTATGCTAAATAATTGGCAGACACCATAAGCCTGCTTCTTCTGTTGCTTACTCCAGTTATTACACTGGTATAATTTCATTGACTTCAATGGAGTTTTTTCCAATATACCCAATTAATAATACTGCATTATTTTAAACAGTTCTATGACAAGCTTCAAAAGGCAGATCTCAGTCAGCAGGAACAAAATATTTCTTAGAGCTTTAGGAAGAGTAATAATAGTCACATCAGCTATCTAAGGCCATTTAACAGCTAGGGGTCTATGAGTGGCCTGAAAGAAAAAAAATGGGTAAGACCCTGCAAGTACTGAATCACCCCTATAGCTTTCCTTTTCCCCTCCTTCTCCCATGAAAGCTATATTAATGCTTATTACCGTGTATTAAAGCATAATCATGATCACTTTGGGTGTCTTTGAAAAGTGTGTGACTGGATAATGGAGTCAGGTAAAAGGTCTTTTTCTTTCTCCCAATGTCATTTTAAAAGGATTTTTGGAAAAAAAAATATTGTTTCACTTGCACTCAAGATCCTGCAAGAAGCTTCTGCTCATAGTGGTCCTATCTCTAGAAGCTGCAATTTAAACTGACCCATACAAACTGTTTTTCTTATATATTTTGTAATATCATTTGCTTCATTTCAAATGATATAGAGAATTTAAAATAAGGTCTTTAATTTATAGTCAGTGATGCAGTGTCTGAGGGGAAATAATTCTGCTTCTATCTGCATCTTCAGCAAAAAAAATGAGATTGAGAATAAGTACTTGGAATCTTCAGAGACCTTGTATAGTCAGGAAGTTATGGAATCGAGTGACCCTCCCCCCCCAAAAAAAATATTCACAAACCGACAGTGTTCAAAGTTATTAAAAGCAGTACAATATCCATGACAAATGCAAAGGAAATCTCACATATGAAACTGAAATAAAACTCAAAGTTTGCTCAACTTTTTCTCAAGAAAAAAAACTTTGAACAAAAAACCTTACAAGCCTACCATATAAAATAAGCATGTGGAATTGCAAAATAGAGACAAGTCTCAGAAGAATATCTACTGAGACTTTTTAAATGAAAGATTTGTTAAAAGACTATTTTAATCTTTGAGAATGGCTCCAAATGTTCCCCTAAGAATAGGAAATATCTGTAAGCAACCCAGAAAATAGACTCCATACAAAACATGTTATTGGCATATTATCTTGCACAACACAGAAATAAGTGCAGAAATTATAAAGGATAAAGGATAAGGATAAAGGATAAAGACATTAGGAGCAATACCTGTTATTCTGACAGGCAAAAATTAGTCTTTTCAAAGATCTAAAGTGTGTGAGTGGGTTCAAAATTAGGCAAAATGAGTTAATTCATCCATACTAAGCATCTCTTTTCTACCAAAACCAGGCTAATAAAAATGAACAGAAAACTAACACAGGAGAGTTGAACAAAAGACTATTTGTACACCACCTTATGAAGTACCCTAAAGCCAAAAGTTAAACTGATTAAAGGCATGAAATCCAACCTGAAATGGAGAAGTGTATTTCCAGGCATCTACATGCCTTGCCTTACATGCCTGTGTGCATTCTCTGTCCATGCCACTGTTATCCCTTCAAGAATGGCATTTTAATCAAGCTGGAGGAATCTGGAACATAGTTTCACAAAGAAGAAAATATCTCTTAATCCATTTTGAAAATGAAGCATTACAGGCATAGATATCTTTCTCCTCAGAATAAAACAAACTGTCTTTAGTCTTCTAAAAGCCACAGCCATGTACAGATGCAATTGATCACATATGACTCTAATACATGTGAAAGAAATGTTATGGTTTGAGCTAGAAATCAGGCAAATAAAGACATTGATTGATAGGAAAAACACAAACCACTTTGGGCAGATAATCTAAAGATAAATTAAAATTTACTATTCTTCTCTGTAAAAATGGAGTCGATATTTGTAGCTACCCAAATGCCAAATGAGTTTCCTTACTGAAATCCCAGCTACTCCAAAGAAAATATTCTTAATGAGGTTGAACTAACTGGTTCAAGAAATGTCAAAATACCATAACTGACCCAACAACATTTAAGTTGCACTGCTGTACAAGTGTGTTGAGGAGCCATTGCAGAGAACATTTCTCCATGAGCCTGTAACGTAAGAGTACTAAGTTAACCCACTGAAAGACCTCTCATTGTTTCTCCGGGTTAAGATATAACATACATTTGTAATTTGAATAAGTGATCGTATTTAACATTAATAAATAAAATTTAATAATAATAAACTCAATTATTTCTATCTGCAATGCACTGTACAACCATTAGCCAATGAGAGCAAGATTATCCTCTCGTATAAATTAGCTTTGCCAGCTGAAGATGTGGCCTTTAAACATCAGGATACCCCTATGATTAATTATGCTCTTTTTACAGCTAGGTGAAGTGAGTTGCTCAAGCCCAAAGAGAGGAGTCATTTTCTGAGTTGAGATTAGAACACTGTAATTCCTCCACTGTCAGTCATGTGCTCAGACCAACTATGTATGCTAGGAAATGAGGATGAGGACATTTGCTGTTCCACTAGCTGTGGTTCTTGGACAAGGACAACAGCACAGCTTAGCAACTTCTGACCCAAAGATAAAGATACCTTCAATCTGTAAAAAAGTGTTCATGTGGTTTATTTAGTTAAATTACGCCACACACATGGGGGCGGGGGGGATTGACAAAGGTAAAGGACCTGTTATGTTTCTCTCAAAATCCAAGCTAGCACAGTACCATGAAATCATCATAGAACACTGGAGGCCAGAAAGCAAAAGGGGAAGTTTCACTAGCCTTGTCAGAAGAGTCACACCGTGGGTGACTCTTGGCCAATATATCTTGTTTTGGCAAAGGACAAGCTATGTAAAGATATGAGTGTGTCAGTCCTTACATTGCTGTATACATACAACAGGTGCACTTAGAAAGTTCTCCCCAGTTTTAGAGATTTTACCAGTTCCACATAAAATCTTTGCACTTTAAATGAGTCATATGGTCAGAACTAGTAGTAGCCATAGAACCTGAATTAACTATTTAAGTAAAACCACTAGAGATTACCATTCTGCTTCCCTGGTTATAATATATGAATCTGAAATTGTGCTACCCTACCAAGTTGTGAACAGAGACATAGATTAATATTGTGCTATCCTTGTATTAATACTCGCTGGGTACAATTCTTATTTATACAAAGGCCCCTTTACACCTCTCTGGCAGTTTAAAGGATCTTTAAGTGGTTCCCTCTCTTTACACTAAAGGTCTTTTATTTTGCCCATGTAAACTAGAATCAGGCTCACTTTCTCCTATACTACCATTGGACACATGGTATCACAAAAGAAACAAATGGTAAGATTCTTACTGGAATAAAGCAATTATGCAATTATCAGAGATGAACTGATGACCACAGTGAATTGATGACCACAGTGGTGCAACATGTCACATACCGCTATTAACTCAGTGGCACTTGAACTTTTTGTGTTTGGCAGATGACATCATGAATATATTATTATAGTCTCAAAAATCACTAACAAAATCAGCAAAACCCTTAAGTCCTCACATGAATAAATTTAAGAGATCAGAAACAAAGTAATTTATTTATTACAAGAGTGACCTTTTTCTTTTCTTTCCCAAAAGAGTATTAAATATGGATTTATGCTTTCAACTTTTTTTCCTTCATTCTCCCATGCTGTTTTATTAATCATATTTTCTGTTTTTTTCTCTATATACCTCTTTCCTTTTCTTTTTTTGCCCCTATTTTACTTCTTTGCCATTCATTTCTTTCTTAAACTATTATTTTATAAAATGCTGCCATTGAGTTGTCATCCTTTCCTTTTTCGTCCTTGGTTGTTACACTATGACTTTAAAAGAGCATATTTATGAAGCATATTTATATTCTTTTCTAAATGGTGTTTCTGTTGGTGTTCATGTTCATTTTCACTCATGTTTATCAACCTATACCTTTATTGTTAAATACTGGACAAGCATCTAATAATAAATAGGTAAGTCCTTTACCAAAAGGACTGGTGTTATGTTCATTAAGTCCCCAATCCTGTAAACGTTTATGCATATGAGTACCTTTGAACACTTGAGTAGTCTCACTAAATTCAGTGAGACCACACATGTGAGCAAAAAGTTATTTGTGCATCAGTGTGTGCAGGATTGGGCCCTAAGAGTAAAATAGAATAAAATAAATGCATTAAGGGTGTGTTGTCATTGAAGTCAGTACAACAGAAATTAACAAGATACCTGTAAACTATGAGTGGCCAGTTACTCCCTATGTGAGTTATTAATGAACAGTGGCTGGATGAAGTTCACCCCACTGTTTTCACTTGGATTTGTCTGCCTTATTTAATGAGACTTGTGCAGAAACAAAGAAAAATCTGTCTCTTTCTTGGATTACCTGGCTGTAAGAACACAGCCTCAAAGTAATTCCTATAGTTCTGATTCTCCATTGATGCATGCACAATGAGTGAAATTCATCTCTACACAGTGGGTTTGCAGAAGGCCCTGTGTGCTCTTTAAGCCTCCCCACCACCACATCCAACTTTACACCCTTAATTTAAGGCTCAAGTGATACAGAGTCTTAAGTGGGACTTCTGCACAGGGGATAATTGCAATTCAGTCTGTACAGTTAAGGTGCAGAGGAGTTTGAAAAGAGGAGGGAACAAGTAATGACAGGTAATACATTTTAGTATTCAGCTCTCCTCTATTCTTTTTGTAATTCACTAATCAGATCTGTGCTCACCCTTAATTACAATTATTGCCTTATGTGGACATCCAACATTACATATCATCCTGCCATTGTTATTTAAAGGGAATAGAATAAAGTCAAGTGTCAACTACCTTTTTAGCTTATCTCTAGTTACAGAGTTACTGAAGTACTGAACCTGGGATAAGATTCTGATTTTCCCCAGGACAATGTTTATCTTAATTTAGTGTCAACTGCTAAATAAATAATGTGCACCCTAAATTTCTGACATTGCTTTGAAATGGAATATTATTCAAAATATGATTACTGAACATTTATCTGTAGTAAAGAAAAGCTTAGCCCTCTTTTTCATGGTCTCCGTTTCATTAAAGTACAGCTACTATTGCACGTCTGTCACCAATCACCATGATAGGCTACTCCTAGGTATGCCTTGCACTACAGCTTGAATTGCTTTCTTTATATAGATAAACAACTTCCATTATTTTAAGCTTTTGACATTGTGGTAAAGAGTTTTAATACTGAGAGGGAAAACTGTCATCTCCTATGTTCTAAACACTGCGGAGGGGGGAGGGGAGAAAGGGCTGAGGTGGAATTGTACTAAAACCTTAAATGGACCCTACCATCTAGAGGCCTGCCAAATGATCTGACTTAAAATTATCTTCTAGTAGGGAATATTCTCAATAAATGAAATGCAGGTTGAGCAATTAGAAAGCAAGGGCAATTTACCAGACCCTGAGGTGTTTTGGGGAGATTTCTTTACAATTAAATAATGCAGCATATATGGTTTCCAGACTAGTTTATTCCACACAGTTGCCTCACTTCCCAGCTGATTATGCTTCTAAATTTCCATTACTATAGGAGAAATGGAGAGTTGAGCTCCCAGCCTGAATAGCTATTCTGAGCACTAGGTAAATGTATGGGGGGAAGAAATCCACCCCCAGAGGACCTCGAATGGCTATGCAGCTGCTCTGCTGAGGTTATGACTGCCCAGTGGCCAGAATATTCCCTCTCTCATTGTGGGGAAGAATGGGAGGATCTTCAGGGCAGCAAATCTTCCATCCCCACACTCATCCACTTTCTAATGAGCAGGGAGACTCAGAGGACCACTCAACTGGTGTGGATTGGGGTCAGTTCCACTACAAAGGGGAACCTGCAAACTTGTGGAGGAAGATGCAGGATTTCCACCACTGAACATGAAAAGAAGGGCCTCATAGCTGGGTTGTGTTGTGCATTTTTGTGTCTATGGTAGTTATTGTGACTTGCGCAGATTATACCTTTTCGAAATGTAAACTGATCAAGAACTACTTGACATCAGCAAAAAGTCAAAAAACTCTCAGGATTTGTGATATCAGGCAAGTGTGAACTGTGGAAAAAGCCTTAAGTACAAGAGTCTGATGGAAATTTGTGCATATGCGCACACACACACATTCTTCAGAAAGGTTCCTCTGAAGCTTTGAGCTGCCTAAGGGCTAGTAGGTACGAATGTCAATAATAGGGTGTGAGACAGCAGTTAAGTTTAAAAATAAAAGTACATAACCAGATTTTCAAAGGAAAAAAAAACAGGATACTTATCTTGCAGCAAGATAAGGCCATAGTTTTGATGGGGATCAGGGTAGTGTTCATAGGATTTTGGAGGTGGGAGGAGGAGGAAGAGAGAGAGCCATCATAAGAGGGAGGAATTTTCATGCATTTGACTTCTCTCTCTTTTTTCTAGTTTTCTTCTCTTTCTCTTCACCCCTTTGCCTGGCTTAAATCTGCTGCCACCTTCTTCATCCTCCCCCCTTCCTATTTCCCCTGCACATCTCTCTGCTAAATGTATTCATTCTATAGTCTTCTCTTGTTCCTTTCTTATATCCCCTCCTTTTGATTCTCCTTCACTACCGCTATCCTGCCACCAGCCAGTACTCAACACCGGTGCACAGAAATCAACTACAGTATTGCAAACACCAAGAGTTGCAAATATCATGATCCAGACCCCACAAAAGCATGATTTAAAAAAAATATTTTAGCTAATTTGTGTGTGTTTTTAACTTGCCCTGCTCACTCCCTGTGAGTGTATACATGACAATTAGCATTGCTGGTTTATAGTGAGAAATGCAATTCTGGGCACTTCATACCTTCATCAATTAATTTTGTGCCCCCCAGCCTTCACATCTTCCCCAGCCCTAAATCAACTCCAGTCCATCCTGCCACACCACAGTTCTGCATTGCCCTTCTTGCTTATTCCCCAGTCCACCGTCTGTCCCTTGCTCTAGCCCCTGTGCTCCTCCTGCAGATGTGGAGGTTCTTTGTTCATCCCCTTCCTGATTGGAGGAGGCAACTCCAGGGGGTTCACTTTCCAGTTCTGGTATCAGAAGAATACATAGGAGGAGGGAGGAGCAGATCCACTGCTCCCAGGAGGGAAGGGGAAGGAGGGAGCAAAGCTGTTCTGGTGTGCTGTGCTCTTTCAGCTCCTGCATCTCACTCTTGTAAAAATGTCATTGGCTCCTCCCTTCCCCCTTTCCCCTCTCCAAAAACTTCTCTCTGCTCCTGAGAGGAGGAGGGAAAGAGCTCTGCCTGCCTCTGCAAAAGCTGTGAATGGCTTCTCTTCCCCAGGGACAGTGAAGTGGGGAAGTGAGTCAATCAGAATGGATTTTCCCCATCAGTCTAAAAAGTGAAGACTGGAGTTTCTCACTTCATCACTAGACTGTTTCCAGCACAGGTCAAAATCACATTACTTGTGATAAATTCACCAGAGTTGACAACACTGTGAGCAGAAGGATGGCCTATGGCCACCTATATGGGTCCATGGCTGCCTACAAATGGTGGCAATGCAGCTGAGTCACCTGTAGGCTTGGCAGTTGCAGCAGTGCCCAGTGTGTCAGACTCCACATCTGACTAAGTGAGGGAGGGCTGGTTCAAAAGGGTTGTTCACAGGAAGGCCTCCCGGAGGGCAGAATGGCAACACTGTGTGACACACCATGGGATAGTCCCTGTGGTGCTTACTGGAGGTCAGATTGGGAGGGATCTAATGCATCAGTGTGCTCACTGGGGTGGGGGAGGGGGGTTCTCAAGAATCCCACCTTGAATATACAAAGTCCAAAATATTTCTTTTTCAAATGGTAGGCGTAGCAGTGTGCTAGTACTAAATTTTCACATCTTTAGTATATTCCACAACCATCTTTATTTCTATGCAGAGTGGACTTTTATTCTGATTTATCAAATATGATTTTTTTCTTGTTTACAAGAAGGGTTTTGTATAAATTGTAAGAAGAGATTTCTGCTAAATGCCTGCCATCTGCTAACAAGTTGGCTTTTAATTTAGGATGAAACTCTAACTTTAGGTTACATATTCCCTTTTAGCTATCTCGAGTTTAGATTAAAGTTTATATGGTTTAGCTCTAAGCACTGAATGTTCTTCAGTTAAGAGGGCTATGCTGAAAATGTCAGTAGAGGGATTTGTATATTTTAAAGCTTTAATTTATTTTATTGTTTAGCTATGGAAGGAGCAAAATGCAATTATTATATACTGCATGCTGCACTGATTTCAGCTATATATCCAAAACTGAACTCTCTCTTGAATAAATTCAGCTTTCCTCCAGTTATCAACATTATTTGTCTCTAAAACAGAGAACTTTCTTAATTCAAACTCAGCAGTACTCTGAAAATATTGATCTGCAATCAACTGCTGACAAAGTTATTTTTTTAAGCTGTATATTTACTGAACTGCAAGCACAGCATTACCGAAAGCATATATGAGAATGCTTTCTACACACACACACACAAAATCATTGCAAACAATTCATCTAAATGACATTCTCTGTTTACCCTACCTTTGATTTCAATAGTAAGCAGCATATTGAGTATATTGGTTACTTTTTTTTATAAAGAATATAAAGCCATGCAGAACTTTCCTCCACTAAACTCATTTTAATTTCCCTATAGGTATGTGTATCAGAATGTGTTCTGCTTTTGCCCCTTCTTGCCACAGAAACTGACTCAGACTCCATTGGTAGTGTATTCAATATGCCATTTATTTGAGTTCCCTCCACCTACAGCTTCACAGTCTTGTGCAACAGTACCATTCACAATGCCCCAGGTACTTTTCGGCCCTCTCCTCAGGACTTGAGAGGAGCAGAGGTCTCTCTTCCCTGAGGCATCTGTAAGACTGGGCTCAGCTAGCCCTGGTCCTCTCTCCCTTGATACTTCCTTCCTATGCTTCTTTATCTGTCTTGAGATGATGGACTACTTGGCTTGTTAACTCATCCAGGCCACCAGCCAAATTAATAATTATCTTTAATTACCCCAATCAGCTTTCTCCAGTGAAACTAATGGGTGTCAGAGTGATCAGAGTGCAAGCTCACCTGTTAACTCCCTGCACTCTGTCACAGTATGGTAAACAAATAAATAAATCTGAAATTTCTCTGAAGAATTATTCACACTGCCTGGGAGGAATGCTTCACCGAAAAACACTTTACTGGAGAATCCTAATTTGCAGAACAACTTCTTAAAGCCTTCTGATAATTGGGATTTGAGGGACCAGCCAAGTCCTTTGTCATCAAAAAGTTCTGCTCCAGTTCATTTTAAATATTACGTTATCATGGGCCACATTCTGTGACAGTGTATGTAGGCACAACTCCAACTGAAGTTAATAGATGCTGTGCCTGCTGATATTAGAGTTGAATTAAAATTTGATGTTGAGTAGAGCTGGACAAATCCCTCATGGAAAACTCCTATTGAGTTCAATAGGGATTAAACCAATAGGGTTCTAATTTAATAGAGAAAACAATATCATCTCTTTGACTGAATACACATATAAAAGGGTATTTCTGCTTGAATAGAGACATCAGTATTGGTGCAGAGAATGCCTGGCCTTGCAGAGTTTCAGTTATCCAAGGAAGGAGCAAAGCCAATATCATGCAACTTATTTGACAATCACACACAATGAATAGCCAAAGACATTTAAATGGGTAGATTTCCAAAGACACTAATGGCAATTAAGTATCTAACTCCCATTGTCTTTCAATGAGAGTTAAGCATCCTTTGTTAGGATTTCTGGCAGGACCCATTAGTGTTGCCTTTGAAAATCTCCTCTGAAGACAACAGTTTACAAACAACCCATTTCTTGACATAAAATCTTTGAAAAATTATGGATAATAACTCAGTTCATTTTTCCTCCATGCACCCCTTGGGGCATAAGTCATCTCAAATGGCTTGTCTTCACTGCCAAGTTGACTCAAGTTATAACTCAAGTGTTGCACCTAACTCATGTCCAGTCTAAACACAAAACTCCTTTATTCAAGTACAATGGTGACTAGCATGGGTGGCAGGGGGGAGGGGGTAGAAGCTAAAAGTCAAGTAAGCATAACTTGTCAGCTGCTAACAAGGCCACTCTAATAATGTGTACACCGGCTAGAGCCTTTTCAGTCCTGCTCATCCTCCAGTGCCTTCCAACAATTCCCTTGGCCCAGCTCACTTCAGCAGTATGAACCAAGGGATGTACCCCAAAAGTCTTAGGACCACGCATGACCAAGAACAATGCCAATGTGGACATAGCAACATTAATGTTATTTTGCCACATGAGTAAGCTAACTCAGGAGTAGATCATTACAGCTAACTCTGCAGTGAAGACACGCTCAAAGGGAAGAGCATAATCGTGGCCCCACCATTCTATACACTGACAAGCATTTCTGACAGGACAAGAAGAGGGACAATGCTAGTCACCCTAAAGAGGCACATTGAGGGAGCTCAAGCTAAAATTATGCCTCTTGGGGATTGTGCATCTCTGCACCGCCATCACCCAACTGAAGCTGTGATTTACAGATATGACTCAGCCCATATTGTTTATTCAGTGACTTGAATATTTATCTTATCTCCTTCACTATAATTAAGTGTTGCTGATAGATAGTTAACAAAGAGGTTTTTGTGGATAGTGCCAATTCAAAATGGTCTCAAGCTATCTTAATATAGGTTAAACTTTAGCTAAGATTATTAATTTACAGTAGTTCAAGATTTCATCAGGGTGGCATGAAACTGAAAAGTATTGAAGTCCATTTGACCAGACATGGGCAGTAGGCTGACCTAATTTTGAACTGAATCTAATTTTAAAAGTGGCAAAGGACTAACTACTATAATGTGAGAAACTGACTGTAAAACAATGAATAATAAAATATCCTGTTATGAAACATTTATACTCGTATGCTAAGAAATTAATAAATCTTGAACATAATGAATACATCCTTGGTCTACAAGTCACCATACATTGGTCTTTAAATGGCCTTGATTAGTCATTTTACTGTGCTTTTTTGTATTAAAATGTCAAGATCAATACCACCAATCACAGTAAGTGGAAATAAAGTGATTTAATCAAATGAACATATAATGTATTTTTTCTGACCTTGAAGATTTTTTTTAAAACCCATGTTTTTACCCTACAGCAACTCAAAGACTGACACAAACTATTGGATTCAGTACAAAGAAGACTAATGATCTTGTTGGGGACACTGGGGCATGGCCACTAGGTAACTCGAGGGGATGGAAGACCACGAGTGTCGATGAAGCCCCCTCGCACTAGGCCCAGGTGTCCTTGGCTCCCCCTCCCGCCTGGAGGCACTCGCAGCAGCTCTGCGTACTAGGCCCAAGTGTCCTTGGCCCCCCCGCCTGGAGGCACACACAGCAGTTCTGCTGAGAATCTGCAACGATATGCTGCAGAGTCAGACTGCCTGAAACTAAGCAAGGCCAAACAGGGCAGATATGGAAGAACAATGCTGAATAAAGCAGCTTTATGTATAGTTTAACAAATGATACAGAGAACCAGGGAACTAGCTGGGAACTGGATTGGCTGGCTATATGGATACTTGGGGCAGCTTGCTATTGGATAAGTATGCTGGGAAAAAGGATGTATAAAAGCCTGTGTAACTTCCTGCTCGGTGTACAGGATTTGAGATTCATAGAATCATAGAATCATAGAATATCAAGGTTGGAAGGGACCCCAGAAGGTCATCTAGTCCAACCCCCTGCTCGAAGCAGGACCAAGTCCCAGTTAAATCATCCCAGCCAGGGCTGTGTCAAGCCTGACCTTAAAAACCTCTAAGGAAGGAGATTCTACCACCTCCCTAGGTAACGCATTCCAGTGTTTCACCACCCTCTTAGTGAAAAAGTTTTTCCCAATATCCAATCTAAACCTCCCCCATTGCAACTTGAGACCATTACTCCTCGTTCTGTCATCTGCTACCATTGAGAACAGTCTAGAGCCATCCTCTTTGGAACCCCCTTTCAGGTAGTTGAAAGCAGCTATCAAATCCCCCCTCATTCTTCTCTTCCGCAGACTAAACAATCCCAGCTCCCTCAGCCTCTCCTCATAAGTCATGTGCTCTAGACCCCTAATCATTTTTGTTGCCCTTCGCTGGACTCTCTCCAATTTATCCACATCCTTCTTGTAGTGTGGGGCCCAAAACTGGACACAGTACTCCAGATGAGGCCTCACCAGTGTCGAATAGAGGGGAACGATCACGTCCCTCGATCTGCTGGCAATGCCCCTACTTATACATCCCAAAATGCCATTGGCCTTCTTGGCAACAAGGGCACACTGCTGACTCATATCCAGCTTCTCGTCCACTGTCACCCCTAGGTCCTTTTCCGCAGAACTGCTGCCTAGCCATTCGGTCCCTAGTCTGTAGCGGTGCATTGGATTCTTCCATCCTAAGTGCAGGACCCTGCACTTATCCTTATTAAACCTCATCAGATTTCTTTTGGCCCAATCCTCCAATTTGTCTAGGTCCTTCTGTATCCTATCCCTCCCCTCCAGCGTATCTACCACTCCTCCCAGTTTAGTATCATCCGCAAATTTGCTGAGAGTGCAATCCACACCATCCTCCAGATCATTTATAAAGATATTGAACAAAACCGGCCCCAGGAGCGACCCCTGGGGCACTCCACTTGACACCGGCTGCCAACTAGACATGGAGCCATTGATCACTACCCGTTGAGCCCGACAATCTAGCCAGCTTTCTACCCACCTTATAGTGCATTCATCCAGCCCATACTTCCTTAACTTGCTGACAAGAATACTGTGGGAGACCGTGTCAAAAGCTTTGCTAAAGTCAAGAAACAATACATCCACTGCTTTCCCTTCATCCACAGAACCAGTAATCTCATCATAAAAGGCGATTAGATTAGTCAGGCATGACCTTCCCTTGGTGAATCCATGCTGACTGTTCCTGATCACTTTCCTCTCATGTAAGTGCTTCAGGATTGATTCTTTGAGGACCTGCTCCATGATTTTTCCAGGGACTGAGGTGAGGCTGACTGGCCTGTAGTTCCCAGGATCCTCCTTCTTCCCTTTTTTAAAGATTGGCACTACATTAGCCTTTTTCCAGTCATCCGGGACTTCCCCCGTTCGCCACAAGTTTTCAAAGATAATGGCCAAGGGCTCTGCAATCACAGCCACCAACTCCTTCAGCACTCTCGGATGCAACTCGTCCGGCCCCATGGACTTGTGCACGTCCAGCTTTTCTAAATAGTCCCTAACCACCTCTATCTCCACAGAGGGCTGGCCATCTCTTCCCCATTCTGTGATGCCCAGCGCAGCAGTCTGGGAGCTGACCTTGTTAGTGAAAACAGAGGCAAAAAAAGCATTGAGCACATTAGCTTTTTCCACATCCTCTGTCACTAGGTTGCCTCCCTCATTCAGTAAGGGGCCCACACTTTCCTTGGCTTTCTTCTTGTTGCCAACATACCTGAAGAAACCCTTCTTGTTACTCTTGACATCTCTTGCTAGCTGCAGCTCCAGGTGCGATTTGGCCCTCCTGATATCTTTCCTACATGCCCGAGCAATATTTTTATACTCTTCCCTGGTCATATGTCCAAACTTCCACTTCTTGTAAGCTTCTTTTTTATGTTTAAGATCCGCTAGGATTTCACCATTAAGCCAAGCTGGTCGCCTGCCATATTTACTATTCTTTCGACTCATCGGGATGGTTTGTCCCTGTAACCTCAACAGGGATTCCTTGAAATACAGCCAGCTCTCCTGGACTCCCTTCCCCTTCATGTTAGTCCCCCAGGGGATCCTGGCCATCTGTTCCCTGAGGGAGTCAAAGTCTGCTTTCCTGAAGTCCAGGGTCCGTATCCTGCTGCTTACCTTTCTTCCCTGCGTCAGGATCCTGAACTCAACCAACTCATGGTCACTGCCTCCCAGATTCCCATCCACTTTTGCTTCCCCCACTAATTCTACCCGGTTTGTGAGCAGCAGGTCAAGAAAAGCGCCCCCCCTAGTTGGCTCCCCTAGCACTTGCACCAGGAAATTGTCCCCTACGCTTTCCAAAAACTTCCTGGATTGTCTATGCACCGCTGTATTGCTCTCCCAGCAGATATCAGGAAAATTAAAGTCACCCATGAGAATCAGGGCATGCGATCTAGTAGCTTCCGTGAGTTGCCGGAAGAAAGCCTCATCCACCTCATCCCCCTGGTCCGGTGGTCTATAGCAGACTCCCACCACGACATCACTCTTGTTGCACACACTTCTAAACTTAATCCAGAGACACTCAGGTTTTTCCACAGTTTCGTACCGGAGCTCTGAGCTCCCTGTACCTATTTGAAGCTTCAAATAAACTTTTCTGCTTCTCCACCCCGTTGTGATTATTGGGTGTAGCACACCGGGTAACGAACCAACTCAAGCTGTTGTTCAGCCTCTCGGCACTGGGTGCCGGCAACAATCTGATCTTACAGGAGAACTAGTAATCAAATTCTGACCTATTTTCTCCTGCCATAATCTTAAACTTCCAGACCATAAGCAGCAGTCAATATCCAGCAGAACTGCTTCAATTTCCTTTCTGATACACATTCTGAACGCTTGTGCCCATTGTTCACAATGAGGGTCAACACCAGCCTCATTTTTTTGGAAAGACATGTTAAATCATGAAAACTAAATTTTTTTTGCTCTGCCAAAATGTTTTCAGATAGAGGCCTTCACATCTCTTAAAAATGTATCACCATAAAAGATTGACAGACTTGCTCATGATCTGGTTCATGATGACAGAGCAGTGATGAGACCTGTATTCAACAGTTGATAAAATCTTTATCCTTTTGTTTAAGAACGATTTATTGATATAACCCCCTCCTCATTTTGTGATTTACAACAGTGGCCTATTGTCTTTGGAAGACCCCCAGTAGGAGATAAACTTCTTCTAAGGCTTATTGTTTCTTCTAATGGTCCTTTCCAGCCAGCCATCTACACTGAGTGGATTCTGCCTAGTGGGTGTTCCCCATGTGTAAACACATTTGTAATAGATACATAGACAATATTCCTAACTTCAGATACAAAATTCATAATCATATTCAGTAAATCATAACCTTTTCAGTGATATCTCACATGGCCTATCTTGCATAAAATGCATTATGATTATGCCATAATCTTATCGTAACTTCTCTATGAAGAATATGGAGTACAGTATCACACTTGGTTCTCTATGTACTTCAACAGCATGGGTCTTGTAAGACTATTGCTGCCAAGTGTTCACCTGACACCTAGCTGTCAGATGGAATCCTCTTGAGATTCGTAGCGTGGAGGGAGAGGTAGTCTGCAGTAACTTGTGCAACTTGGTTTTGAGGTTTTTGGGAAAGAGGATAGGATCAGCCTGCACTATTAGAACCCCACAGGGAGCTGTAGAGTCAGCGCTCCTCTCCATGGACTCCCCCTCCTCCCCGTCAGGATGCATAGCTGAAAGTGCCAATCTGCAAACAGAGGAACAAGTGCACATTTAATTTTCATGAATTAAAAAATCTGTTTTCTTGAAATCAATAATGAAAACATGATTTTTATAAGTTTTTCATAACTAAAAACTGATTTTTGTTAGTTTTAAACTGAAAAAATGTCAGACGTTCATAGCCAAAAAGGAAAAAAGAAAAACAAATATTGAAAAAAATGTCAAATATTTTTTTTAAATGAAAACAAAATGTTTTTGTCATAATTTGTTTTGGAAACCAATACCTCACCAGCTCTAATCAGAGCCTTTGAACAGAGGATCTTAGAGGTGCCAGACATGGATCTGGCCACAAAGTTCATGTGAAAGAAAATTTAAAAATTAAATTTGAACTTTGTACCCAATCAATGTTTATGGTAGCTTAACTTTTCTAGTAATGATACCTTAGGAGGAAATAATATATGCATCCCATAAAGGACAAGACTGAAAAATTTCTAAACTTCCCTACTCAGGTTTACAGTAGAACCTCAGAGTTACAGACACCTTGGGAATGGACGTTGTTTGTAACTTTGAAATGTTCGTAACACTGAACAAGACATTATGGGATGTTCCTCAGGGAAGACTGTTCAGAGCGGGGACTCACAGCTGTGCCTGCGAACTTCAGCGTCTTCACCTCCTACCTGTAAGTAGCTGCCTAGTGAGTGGGGACAGACAGCTGGTTCTAGGGTGATGAGTGAGGCACCATGGTGTCAGTGCATGCACGGTGAAGGCTGTGGCCTTTTAAAATTGAGTGTTCCTCCAGAGCGCAGTGTGCAGGAAGGAACTTGGGTTCCAGCTCCAGTAGCAAACACTCCAGACCTGGTTGCAGCAGGACCTTGGGAAGTTTCTTTCCCAGAGGGGGAAGAAGGGAGAACTGCAGCTGAGGCTTACAGGAAAGCCACAGACCCCAGTACTGCTTCTGCTCTGCCTGCTTGGCAGCTCACAATTGTGCCTGTGAAACTCAGCATCTTCACCTCCTAACTGTAAGTGTTTGCTCCCCATGTGGCGAGTTGGGGGTGGGACAGACAGCCCAGATGTGCCTATCTTTAAGATGCAATACAGGCACAGTACAGTATTTCCTGTTGTTGTTTTTGTCTGCACTGCTGCCTGCTTGATTACTTCCAGTTCCACAGGGTGTCCGGTTGACCGGAAGAATTGCTAACTTTCTAATCACACAAAACTGAGCACCCTTGCCCCACCCCCTGCCCCACCCCTTCCCACCCCTTCTGCAAGACCCCATCCCCACTCACTCCATCTCCCCTCCCTCTGTTGCTTGCTCTCCCCCACCCAGCCCAGGGACGTGGGGTTTGGGGTATAGGAGGGGGCTCTGGGCTGAGGCTGAGGGGTTTGAAGCACAAGAGGGGTCTGAGCTGGGACAGGATGTTGGGGCACTGGAGTGGGTGTGGGGTGCAGACTACAGGAGGGAGCTTGTATGCGGGAGGGGGCTCAGGGCTGGGACAGGGGTTGGGGTGCAGGAGGAGGTTTCTGGCCAATGGGAGCTGCAGAGTGTACCCAATGACTTTAGTTTATTATCCATGTATTGTGTGATGTTATGATTAATCAATACATTATATTCACTGTATGTTAATTGTAGTTAATTTGTAAGATTATAAAAGTATAACACTGATCAGTATTTAGAGGAACCAAGTATAAGACTTGAGTAAGAAAAGCTGAAACACAAGACCTGTAGATTGAGCCTGAAAGACTTTAGCTTAGCTATTTTAGGCCTTGGATACAAGAAATGATGACTTAAGCCAATGACCGAGAAATGCCCCAATGCCCTAAAATTATGGGAAAAGGGGTACCGAGTGGTAATATTGTGCAAAATTACCCAGAAGATTAATATTAGATCAAAAAAATAGTCTAAAGGCACATCTGTCTCAGACATGTGCCTTAACCATGGAATACAGGTTGTGCGTCAATATTAATCAGAACAAATGGAATTTAAGCAGTCTGTAGAAAATTGGGGTCCCTTAAATTTCCAGGGGACACAGACCAATGAGAGAAAAGAGGGTTGACACTTTTATGGACATGCACAGAATGTAGGTATAGACAGAATCACATTGTAAAAACGGGATGCCTAGAATGGGAAAATTGAACTCCCTATGGGTAACTCCAGCAGGAACCATCTCTCTACTGATGATAAAGCCATGAGAGACCCATCAGATCCTAATATTGTTGTTAAGGGTGTGAGTATAACTATATTTGTAACTTGTGCATAGGTCTCTATAGAATTTCTATATGTTTGGGTAATCATAACTTTAATTGTAACTTTAATAAAACTTGTCAAACAGTCTTTGTACTTGTGAATATCTGTGTGGTCACTAGCTTTGGTCTTTATGTGTTCCTAGAGACTCTAACTCTGAAGCAAGTAGCAGTGGTGACTTTCACTCTGTTATACTTGAAACTGTAGCCCCCAGAGCCGAACCCAAATCACATTACCAAATTCAATTTAAATAAAATAAAAGGCTACAAGTGCCAGTGCTCAGTGTGGGGCAGGGGCAATACATGGAGGCCCTGTGGCTGCCCCTCTGCTAGGAGCTGAGGGACATGTTGCCATTTTCAGGGAGCAGCTGCGCAGAGCCAGGTAGGGAGCCTGCTATCCCCATGCCAACCAGACTTTTAACAGCCTGTTCAGCAGTGCTGACCGGAGCCTCCAGGGTCCCTTTTCAACCAGGCATTCTGGTAAAAAGAAGGACACCTGGCAACCCTATTGACCGGTCAGTACACCATTGTGTATGCTCTGGAAAAGCTACTCCCATACGTTTGGGGATGGCATTTCTACCTGCAGACTGACCATGCTGTGTTAAAGTGGCTTCATACCATCAAGGAAAATAACAAAAAACTTCTTTGGTGGAGTTTAGCTCTCCAAGATTTTTATTTTCAAATACAGCACATTTCAGGAGCTTCTAACAAAGTGGCTGATGCACTCTCCCGTGAAAGTTTCCCACAATCAGCTGGTTAAAATCATCCTTGAAATGTGGGAAATATTGTTAATTTTTATGTAATCAGTAGTATATCTAGAGGTGCATGTGTCTTATTAACTCTGTTTTCTCCTACAGCTCCAGGAAGAAATCACAGCCAGTGTGGAACAGGCTGTCCAGCACCATCTGTGATTTGGGGAACATGTCATAAACATACAGCTAAGGGTAGCATAAAATCCCTCCTTTACCTGTAAGGGGTTAAGAAGCTCAAATAACCTGGTTGGCACCTGACCAAAAGGACCAATAAGGAAAGAAGGTACTTTCAAATCTGGGGGCGGGAGGAAGTTTTGTTTGTGCTCTTTTTGTTGGTTCCCTCTCGGGACAAAGAGAGAGACCAAGCAGGTAACCCAGCTCCTAAAAAGATCCTGAAAGAATACATCTAGAATGACAAAAATGGTAAGTAATAGCAAGAAAATGTGTTAGATTATCTTTTGTTTTAGCTTGTGAATTTTCCCTGTGCTAAGAGGGAGGTTTATTCCTGTTTTTGTAACTTTGAAGTTGAGCCTAGAGGGGAATCCTCTGTGTTTTAAATCTTTTTATTACCCTGTAAAATTACCTTCCATCCTGATTTTACAGAGGTGTTTCTTTCATTTTTTTTCTTTATAATAAAGTTCTTCTTTTAAGAACTTAATTAATTTTAGTGTCCTAACCATAAAGGGTCCGGTATGTACTTTTATTAAAAGCAATTGGTTGGTATATTATTCTCAAGCCTCCCCAGGAAAGGGAGTGAAGGGTTTTGGGGGGATATTTTGGGGAAATAGGAACTGCAAGTGGTCCTTTTCCTGTATCTTTGTCTAAATCACTTGGTGGTGGCAGCAATACCATCCAAGAATTATAACATTCAAAAACCAGTCGGAGAACACTTCAACCTCCCTGGACACTCAATTACAGACCTAAAAGTCGCAATTCTTCAACAAAAAAAATTCAAAAACTGACTCCAGTGAGAAACTGCAGAACTGGAATTAATTTGCAAACTGGACACCATCAAATTAGGCTTGAATAAAGACTGAGAGTTGATGAGTCATTACACAAACTAAAAACTGTTTCCCCATGCTAATTTTCCCACTCCTGTTACTCACACCTTCTTGTCAACTGTTTGAAATGGGCCATCCTGATTATCACTACAAAAGTTTGTTTTCTCCTGCTGAGAATAGCTCACCTTAATTGATTAGTCATATCAGAGTTAGAGTTGGTATGGCATTAGAGTTGGTATGGCAACCCCCATTTTTATCATGTTCTCTTTATATATATCTTCCTACTGTATTTTCCACTGCATGCATTTGATGAAGTGGGTTTTAGCCCATGAAAGCTTATGCCCAAATAAATGTGTTAGTCTCTAAGGTGCCACAAGTACTCCTCATTCTTTTTGCTGATATAGACTAACACGGCTACCACTCTGAAACCTGTATTTTCTATCTTTCCTTAAACTGTAGTTTCTTTAGTCCCTCCTCCTATTTAAAAGAGTTATGCACATCCAGTCAGGGAACAAAAGCTGTAGCATGTGATTTATGTCACCAGTAGCAACTAATCAATACAGTTCAGATTTCACCTATCAAGACTGAGATACTTGCAGTGACCTTTTTTGTAATCTATCTGTAGTCATCAATTTTAAAAAGTCAAGTAAATTGGAAAAATTTACACATTCAAAGACATCATGATCTACTTGTGGATGATATGGTCCCAATCCAGCAAAACACTTATGGCACATGCTTAACTTTCAATCTGAGTCGTATCATTGACCTCAGTGTGCTTAAATTAAGCACACATAAATGCTTTACTAAATTTGGAACAGCCAAACAGACAAAGTATGTTAAATTATTTGCTATGAATTTGCTACTTATTAGTTGCCTCTGTGAGTCTACCCTTTATGTGGCATTATACAGAAAGACACCTCTCCTGACCATGACTGCTTTTTGGCTGTGAGCCCCAAAGCAAGGTCACATAATGCAATGCCTGTCAGAGAACAAGAGTCAAGAATGGTTACCACTCTAGAGATAGTGTATTACCATTGTATAGTAAACAGGCAACTGGTTTTGTAAACACTGTCATATTCTATCTCCAAGATTGAGGTTGCATCCTTTTCAGATGCAGAAGTACGTTTAGTAATAAAATATAACACAACCATGAACCTCCTGGCAGTAATCAGACTGTGGCCAACTCCACTTTTGTACATTTTGTCTTAGTAAAGCCCTGTTTAAGAAAAGGGAGACACAAAATGGTCAACTCACTGGCAGAAAACAAACTGTACCTAGCAGCATTAATCCTTAGGAAAAGCTAAGTGTCTGAGCATATCTACACATGGGAGCTCTCTACTAGATATTAAAAGCTTGGCTGTACAACAGAAAGTCAGCAAACAGAGTCCTTTTACTGTCAGTTTTATGCCTTAGGAGAAAATAGCTAGACTCATACTGCTATGCTAATCTTAGCTCAGGCTGATTTCCCTTTTTTGTGTTCCTGTCAATATATTACTTATTCTGTAATATGATTTTCCTGTTTTGAGTGATTCTGTGCTATCCCAAGGACAAGATTCGCCTCCATCCCCTATACAAATGAATGAGGCAGATCCTCTTTAACCAATTCGGGAGGGAGAAATACCAAATCTGCTTTACAATTTTACATTAAAAATTATAAAAAATACAATAACAATCATAAAACACTAAAATAATAAAATCAAGCAGCTGTGAAGTTGTTTGGCTGTTTTAATGTATGCCATATTGCAGAAAGGATGCATTGACAGAGCATTTTGAACTGCACTAACAATGAATCACTTCTAAAAATCACTTAACCTATTCACATTTTCTCTTTGTCTAGAGTTCATAGCTACTTTCTCCAATATTTGAACTAGATCAGAATAAATCTTCTCTCAGAAAAAAAAAATCTTTACAATTTGCTGTGACAAATATTGTTTCTCCAAAACTCACTTCACCCTAAGCTCCACAATCAAGTCAGAAACTAAGAAACCCAGAAGCAGAATCAGGTCAATTTGAAATACGGATTTAAAAGGACTGAAAGGCTGTGTCCCTACAGTGATAAATTCACTATAGATCTGTCGACAACTAAACCCTGCCATTAGAGGGGTTGAAAGTGTTTAAACATACTTTAAGTTAGATAATGATGTTTTTTTCAAATACTGAAAGGAAACAAAAGGAGGTCATTAAAAATGAAGACGGTATTGCATGGCTGTGGAACAACTGACTGTGGTATGATCAACAACATAAAAGGAAAACAAAATAAATGACAGAAAAGCCAAATTAGAACTGAAACATCAACCAACTTCAGTTAGCTCCAAAGAATGGCAGCAGAGTTAAAAGCATTTAGTGAATAATAAGATGACAAACAATATACACAAACTTGAAGCCTAACATGGTTATCCAGATGAAATTTATCATTACCAAGATAAGAAGATACTGCAATATTGTCACAGGACAGACTAATTAGAAGAAGAGGCAAATAGCCTCACAATAGCCAGCGGCCCATCAGGGTAATCTGATTGCGGGCTGCGAGACATTTTGCTGACATTGACTGTCTGCAGGGACAACCCCCCGCATCTTCCAGTGGCCGCAGTTCGTCATTCCAGGCCAATGGGAGCTGCGGAAAGCTGCAGGCCTCAGGGACGTGCTGGACGCCACTCCATGCAGCTCCCATTGGCTGGGAATGGCAAACAACGGCGACTGTGAGCTGCAGGGGGCTGTGCCTGCGGAAGGTCAACATCGGCAAAATGTCTCGCAGCCCTCAATCAGATTACCTTGATGGGTCGCATGCGGCCTGCGGGCTGCAGGTTGCCCACTACTGGTTGTATCTTTTCACAAAATGCAGCCTAATTCATGCAATAGTGTTTTGGCTCAGTCATGGAAATATTACAAAAATGGGAATGCATTTTTACTAGAAGTGGGCCTGAAGTATAAAGTTTGAGATTTAGGTAAGGGGGTTCAGAGTCTATATTTTGATAGTGGCCCACTTGTATTTTTGCTTTCATTTGTGGGAAGTACTAGAAAGTTTTACTTGGTTTTGTAGGTAGATTTTGGTTTGGGAGTCTTGTTACAAACTTGAAATTCAAGCCATAGTTACAGAAAGGATTTGTTAAGATTGTGAACCTTTCAAGCAACCCTGGACGGTTTCAGGTTAATTGTAGGCCAGCATGGTTTTACATAACGATTATTTACAATAAACAGGTTCATCTTCTTTCACTATGAAACCAATTCAGACCTGACACAGTGCACTGATTTTCACTTTGTGAATGTGGGTCAAATCATACACAAGTCTATTCATTTGTACCCAATTCAGAGATTTTAGTCATACTAGTTTTAATGAACTTGACCATCTGTAGTGGTGGCAATACGCAGATCGCACCCATTTATTTCTACCTCAGAGCTATTCGTGGGGCCTGGAAATCATCTGCCCTTAGACCAAGAATATGACATGAAACTGAATTTGAGAAAAATGAAAATGGTGTGGAAAGTGATGTATATTAAAGAAGTTTCAATATGTGCCACCCTTGCCACATCTAATCTCCAGTTGTCAAGTCTGTCCTTCTGGATTCTGTTTCTAGAAATCCTAATAGTGACAGGTGCTAAAGATGCTGTCGAACATAGATCAGGCCACAATGATCCACACTTTTGTGATGCCAAGCTTCATTACTGAAATCTGTTGTATCTGTTGTGATAGACCCACGCCAGTTGGGTAAAGCAGAGTAGTAGAAGGCAGACATACTGGCCTCTGGATAAGCAGTTTTCTGTTCCCTGACTGCTGCTCCAGGCTAATGAGAACACCTGACTCCAATTAACCTGCAAAGAGCCAGGTGAGGCCGTTAAGCTAATGTGAACACCTGACTCTAATTAAGGCCCCTCTGAAGGGGCTCACTTCAGTCAGGCTGAGGGAAGTCAGGGAGCCGGAGGAGTGGAAGTGTGGCTAAAGGGCTGGGTAATGAAGACAACCTCAAGTCACTGGAAAGGGAGCCCTAAGGTAAGGATGAAGAAAGTGTTAAGAGAGAGAAGCAGGAGAGCTGTGGGGAAGTGGCCCAGGGAAGTGTAGCAACTCTGGCAATGAAAGGTCAGCTGCCAACAGCTGCTGCCATTAGGGTTCCTGGGCCGGAACCCAGAGTAGAGGGCGGGCCTGGGTTCCCCCCAAACTGTCATTACACAAACACCTCCTGGGAGGGGAAGACAGGCCCCTGTCAGGACAGGAGGCTGAACTGTTTGGGAATAAGCCCACAACAGAGACTCTGGGAGTTCTCTCACCAACCTCCTTCCTGGCTTATGATGAAAAGGGCTCAGTAGACTGTAATCCTGGTCCTAGAGAGAGAAGGGCTACATGGAGGGTTGCAGTGAGCCTCTGAGGCTAGCATAAACTGCGTGGAAGTGTGGAACCCACAGGGACAAGGTTGGAGCTCTGCCACACTGTGAATAAAGCCATTGACCCTGAGAAGCACCATTTCACTTAAAATGCAGCAATCTCACTTCTTAGCAACACGGGCCTCTAACAGCATGTCACCTCAGTGTTTCTCTCTCTGGGTTAGGTCTCTGTGGAACGCAGAATTAAATTAAAGGGTTTGTTTCTAATGCTCAGAGCCCTACATGGGACTAGATCAGTTCTCTGAGAAACAATCTCCCTCACTGTGACCACAGCTGTTCACAACTGCTACATTCCACTAGGACAAGAGAACAGCTACAGGATGAGACTTACTAATAGAGCTGGGCAAAAGCTTTCAGACAAAGAGTTTATGCACCAAAAAATGCAATTTTGTTTGAACAAAAACTATGTGAATTTGATGTAATCACTTCAGCTGGGAAAACAGTTTTCAGGGCCAGCAAACATATGTGTTCCTCCCTTTCTCACCTTTAGACTAGCGGTCAGGGCACTTACCTGGGCTGTCAGAGACTAAGGCCTGGTGTACAATACAGAATTAGGTTGACATAAAGTAATTCTGTCAACCTAACTCTGTAAGTGTCTACACTAAATTGTAGCTCCCACCGATGTAATTCACCCACTACACCAACTTAATAAGTCCACCTCCAGGAGAAACATAGTGCTTAACTAGGTGTATTTAGGTTGACAGTGTCAGTGTAGACTCTGCGTTGCTTACATTGATGTTTGCCTCTTTTCAGAAACCACCCCACAATGCCCCACGCTGGCAATTAAATGGGTGCAAATGCTCCTGGTGAGGATGCACACCGCCAACACAGGAAGTGTAGTACCGATGTGTAAAACTGATTCATTTACTGTAGGTCAACGTAACTTAGGCTGACTTAATTTTGTAGTCTAGACTTGCCCTAAGGCTTGAATCCCCAACTCTTGACCTAAGAGCTTCCTCCTTGCCAGATAAGTGTCCTAACTATCAGGATATAGGTTATTCTGGGATAGGTTACTCTCAATCTCTCCTGTGGGAGCTGCTCCACCTTGTGTTAAATACATAAATATTATTTTGCCCAGAGAGTAAGAGAAAATAATTCTATAACCTGCGGATTAAGGAACTCAGCTGGGAGGTAGGAGATGTGGATTCAAATCCCTCCTTTGAGACAGGCAGGGAAAAGATATAAATCCATATCTTCTCATGCCCATCCCCATATGAGTGCCTTAATCACCAGGCTATAGTGTCATGGCCCAATGAACATGTCTGTATTTTTTCAAAGTGTAACGGCTTCAACAAAAGAAAATGAGGACAGAATAACCTCTAGCCTGTTAGCCAGGGCACTCACCTGGGAGGGGGGAGATTTGCATTCACGTCCCTGTTTCAGAGTCAGAATTCAATCCTGGGTCTCCCCCATTCCAAACAAGTTCCCTAATCCCTATGCTAAAGGTTACAAAGAGGGGAATGAATGAATGCACATAGATGTACATGTGATGGCATGAAATGGGCTTTTCCAAATTGCTGACAAATGTAAAACATTTTCAGAACCAAATCAGATTTTTTCCGACTTTTTGATTTGCTGGCTGAACATAAACAACAACAAAAAAATCAATTATTCCGTCAGCTTTACACTTGCAGAGAACATGGGTGCACTGCATGAGAAAGGATCAGAGTGAAGGTGGGTAAAAGTAGCTAATGTGGTTTGAGAATGAAAATGCTGCACCTATGAGGGGGAGAAAGCAGAGATGTGGAAGAAAAGCAATGACATAGTCAATTTTTACTTGTCCAAATGGAACATAAACCTTTCTGTTCAATATTTCATTGCTTACCCTTATAAAAATACCAGAGTGTTCTGCTGTAATTGCTCCAACCCACCGAAGCACCAGTACTGCAAGCAATAGTGTTTAAGAACATTACTTCAGAATTTTGTATTGATTTTTAGGTGAACATAATGAAAGTTGGTTCAAAATTCAGCAAAACTCCCCTCCCTTATCTCTGTGAGACTTGGGGGATTAGTCTCTAGAAATAGGCCTGGACAGTATCACTACAGCAAAGCTATAGTGTTTGGAACTGAAGAGTCCATAACGCCTTTTTATTTAGAAAGGTTGCTCCCTGAATTATGAGTCTAAAGTGAAATCAGTTGCAATTTATACCTACTGACTCTGCTTCAGGACTGGAGATCAATTTCCAGAGTACAGAAATAGTGGCTGAAAGGCTGACTCTCTGTTCTGTGGTGCACTATAAAATGAAAGAGCTATTACACTATCTCTGACTGCAAAAAAAGACAGGCAATAAGATAAATTTGAAGGGGATATGCCTGCTTATAGGCAGTGAGTTTGGGGAAAGGGAGCGATTAGGAAAGGGAGAATTATTTAGGGAAGGATTTTCTACAGCTGAGTTATTAAAAACTTTGGCCATTAATTCAAAATATTAAATAAGGTGAATTTTGTCCAGAAACATTTTGCATAACAAAATATTTTAACTTTTTCCGTTCAATGCAAAACAAAATTAAAGCTCTCTTCTTAATGGAACATTATCTCATTATATTAAATAGATTGACTGAGGTCTATATCACAATTAGGTTGGAAAGCAATAAAATATGTGCCAAATTCAATATCTTGGCTCACTGAAGAGCTTTTGTGAATTTTTAACTCCAATAATAAAACATAAGTAAAATATTTTTAAGAACGTAAGAATGGTCATAATGGGTCAGACCAAAGGTTCATCTAGCCCAATATCCTGGCTAACAGCCATTGATGGACTTATGCTCCTTGAATTTATCGAGTTCTTTTTTGAACCTTGTTATAGTGTTGGCCATCACAACATCCTCTGGCAAACAGTTCCACAGACTGACTGCACTGTGTGAAAAAATACCTTCCTTTTATTTGTTTAGAACCTGCTGCCTATTCATTTCATTTGGTGACCCCTAGTTCTTGTGTTATGAGAAGGAGTAAGTAACATTTCCTTATTTACTTTCTCCACAACAGCCATGATTTTATAGACGTCAATATTATCCCCCGTTAGTTGTCTCTTTTCCACGCTGAAAAGTCCCAGTTTTATTAATCTCTCCTCATACAAAGAAAAGGAGTACTTGTGGCACCTTAGAGGCTAACAAATTTATTAGAGCATAAGCTTTCGTGGGCAACAGCTCACTTCATCGGATGCGTGCAGTGGGAAATCCAGTGGGGAGATTTATATACATAGAGAACATGAAACAATGGGTGTTACCATGCAGACTGTAACAAGAGTGATCAGGAAAAGTGAGCTATTACTAGCAGGAGAGCGGGGGCAGGGAGGGGACACTTTTGTAGTGATAATCAAGGTGGGCCATTTCTAGCACTTGACAAGAACGTGTTAGGAACAGTGGGGGGTGGAGGGAGGGAATAAACATGGGGAAATAGTTTTACTTTGTGTAATGACACATTGACTCCCGGCCTTTATTCAAGCCTAATTGTATCCAGTTTGCAAATTAATTCCAATTCAGCAGTCTCTCGTTGGAGTCTGTTTTCAAAGTTTTTTTTGTTGAAGAATTGCCACTTTTAGGTCTGTAATCGAGTGACCAGAGAGACTGAAGTGTTCTCCAACTGGTTTTTGAATGTTACAATTCTTGACGTCTGACTTGTGTCCATTTATTCTTTTACGTAGACACTGTCCGGTTTGGCCAATGTACATGGCAGAGGGGCATTGCTGGCACATGATGGCATATATCACATTGGTAGATGCGCAGGTGAACGAGCCTCTGATAGTGTGGCTGATGTGATTAGGCCCTATGATGGTGTCCCCTGAATAGATATGTGGACACAGTTGGCAACGGGCTTTGTTGCAAGGATAGGTTCCTGGGTTAGTGTTTTTGTTGTGTGGTGTGTGGTTGCTGGTGAGTATTTGCTTCAGGTTGGGGGACTGTCTGTAAGCAAGGACTGGCCTGTCCCCCAAGATCTGTGAGTGTAATGGGTCGTCCTTCAGGATAGGTTGTAGATCCTTGATGATGCGTTGGAGAGGTTACCTACTACAGGACAGTTGCAACGAAGAAAATAACAGAACACCACTAGCCATCACCTTCAGCCCCCAACTAAAACCTCTCTAATGTATCATCAGGGATCGACAACCTATCCTGAAGGATGACCCATCACTCTCACAGTTCTTGCTATGATAAATTTGTTAGTCTCTAAGGTGCCCCTTTTCTTTTTACGGATACAGACTAACATAGCTGCTACTCTGAAACCTCTCCTCATACAGAAGCCCTAATAATTTTTGTTGACTTTTTCTGGACCTTTTCCAATTCCAGTATCTTTTTTGAGATGGGATGACCACATCTGCACACAGTATTCAAGATGTGCATATAACATGGATTTATATAGAGGCAGTACGATATTTTCTGTCTTATTATCTATCACTTTCTTAATGATTCCCAACATTAAGAACATAAGAACATAAGAATGGCCATACTGGGTCAGACCAAAGGTCTGTCCAGCCCAGTATCCTGTCTACTGACAGTGGCCAATGCCAGATGTCCCAGAGGGAGTGAACCTAACAGGTAATGATCAAGTGATCTCTCCTGCCTTCCATCTCTACCCTCTGACAGACAGAGACTAGGGACACCATTCCTTACCCATCCTGGCTAATAGCCATTAATGGACTTAACCTCCATGAATTTATCCAGTTCTCTTTTAAACCCTGTTATAGTTCTAGCCTTCACAACCTCCTCAGGCAAGGAGTTCCACAGGTTGATTGTGCGCTGAGTGAAGAAGAACTTCCTTTTATTTGTTTTAAACCTGCTACCCATTAATTTCATTTGGTGGCCTCTGGTTCTTATATTATGGGAACAAGTAAAAAACTTTTCCTTATTCACTTTCTCCACACCACTCATGATTTTATATATCTCTATAATATCCCCCCTTAGTCTCCTCTTTCCCAAGCTGAAAAGTCCTAGCCTCTTTAATCTCTCCTCATATGGGATCCATTCCAAACCCCTAATCATTTTAGTTGCCCTTTTTTGAACCTTTTCTAATGCCAGTATATCTTTTTTGAGATGAGGGGACTACATCTGTACACAGTATTCAAGATGTGGGCATACCATGGATTTATATAAGGGCAATAAGATATTCTCCGTCTTATTCTCTATCCCTTTTTTAATGATTCCTCACATCCCGTTTGCTTTTTTGACTGCAGCTACACACTGTGTGGATGTCTTCATGATGATGCCAAGATCTTTCTCCTGATTAGTTGTAGCTAAATTAGCCCCCATCATATTGTATGTATAGTTGGGGTTATTTTTTCCAATGTGCATTACTTTACATTTATCCACATTAAATTTCCTTTGCCATTTTGTTGCCCAATCAGTTAGTTTTGTGAGATCTTTTTGAAGTTCTTCACATTCTGTTTGCTTTTTTGACTGATGCTGAACATTGAGTGAATGTCTTCAGAGAGCTATCCACAATGACTCCAAGATCTCTTTCTTGAGTGGTAACGGCTAATTTAGACACCATCATTTTATATGTATAGTCGGGATTATGCTTTCCAATGTGCATTACTTTTCATTTATCAACCTTGAATTACATCTGCCCAGTCACCCAGTTTTGTGAGAACCTTTTGTAGCTCTTCACAGTCTGCCTGGGATTTAACTATCCTGATTAGTTTTGTATCATCTGCAAATTTTGCCATCTCGCTGTTTACCCCTTTTTCCAGATCATTTATTAATATGTTGAATAGGACTGATCCCAGTACAGGCCCTTGGGGGAACCACTATTTACCTCTCTCTTTTATGAAAACTGACCATTTATTCCTACTTTTTGTTTCCTATCATTTAACCAGTCACCAATCCATGAGAGGACCTTTCTTCTTATCCCTTGGCAGCTTACTTTGCTTAAGCGCCTTTGGTGAGGAACATTGTCAAAGGCTTTCTGAAAATCTAAGTACGCTATATCAGCTGGATTCTCCTTGTCCACATGCTTATTGACCCCCTCAAAAAATTTTAGTAGATTGATGAGACATGATTTCCCTTTACAAAAATCATGTTGACTCTTCCTTTACCTATGTGTCTGACAATTTTGTTCTTTACTATAGTTTCAATCAGTTTGCCCGGTATTAAAATCAGGCTTACCAGCCTGTAATTGCTGGGATCACCAATGGAGACCTTTTCAAAAATTGAGTTCACATTAGCTATCTTCCAGTCATTTGGTACAGAAGCTGATTTAATGATAGGTTACAGACTGCAGTTAGTAGTTCTGCAATTTCACATTTAAGTTCCTTCAGAACTCTTGGATAAATACCATCTTGTCCTGGTGACTTATTACTGTTTAGTTTATCAGTTTGTTCCAAACCCTCCTCTAATGATACCTCACCAAATTTGGGACAATTCCTCAGATTTCTCACCTAAAAAGAATGGCTCAGGTTTGGGATTCTCCCTCACAACGTCAGCCATGAAGACTGATGCAAAAAATTCATTTAGTTTCTCCATAATGACCTTATTGTTCTTGAGTGCTCCTTTAGCAGGCTTCCTGCTCTTGACGTACTTAAAAATGTTTTTGCTATTACTTTTTGTGTCTTTGGCTACCTGTTCTTCAAATTCTTTTTTGGCCTTCCTCATTATATTTTTACATTTTATTTGCCAGAGTTTATGCTCCTTTCTGTTTTCCTCACAAAGATTTGACTTCCACTTTTTAAAGGATGCCTTTTTGTCTCACTGCTTCTTTTACTTTGTTGTTTAGCAACAGTGGCATTTTTTTTTTTGGTTCCCTTAGTATGTGTTTTAATTTGTGGTATACATTTAAGTGGAACCTCTATTATAGCGTATTTAAAAAGTTTCCATGCATTTTGCAGTGATTACACTTTTGTCACTGTACCTTTTAATTTCTGTTTATCTAACTTCCTAATTTTTCAAAAAGAAAAGGAATACTTGTGGCACCTTAGAGACTAACAAATTTATTTGAGCATAAACTTTCATGAGCTATAGCTCACTTCATCGGATGCATTCAGTGGAAAATACAGTGGGGAGATTTATATACATAGAGAACATGAAACAATGGGTGTTACCATACACACTGTAAGGAGAGTGATCACTAAAGGTGAGCTATTACCAGCAGGAGAGCTGGGGGGAAAAATACCTTTCATAGTGATAATCAAGGTGGGCCATTTCCAGCACTTGACAAGAATGTCTGAGGAATAGTGGGGGATGGGGGGTGGGGATAAACATGGGGAAATAGTTTTACTTTGTGTAATGACCCATCCACTCCCAGTCTCTATTTAAGCCTAAGTTAATTGTATCCAGTTTGCAAATTAACTCCAATTCAGCAGTCTCTCATTGGAGTCTGTTTTTCAAGTTTTTTGGTTGAAGTATTGCCACTTTTAGGTCTGTAATCGAGTGACCAGACAAACTGAAGTGTTCTCCAACTGGTTTTTGAATGTTATAATTCTTGACATCTGATTTGTGTCCATTTATTCTTTTACGTAGACACTGTCCGGTTTGGCCAATGTACGTGGCAGACGGGCATTGCTAGCACATGATGGCATATATCACATTGGTAGATGTGCAGGTGAACAAGCCTCTGATATTGTGGCTGATGTGATTAGGCCCTATGATGGTGTCCCCTGAATAGATATTTGGATATATTCCTATGTAGGTAGGAATAGCGGTCAGTAGGTTTCCGATATAGGGTGGTGTTTATGTGACCATCGTTTATTAGCACTGTAGTGTCCAGGAAGTGGATCTCTTGTGTGGACTGGTCCAGGCTGAGGTTGATGGTGGGATGGAAATTGTTGAAATCATGGTGGAATTCCTCAAGGGCTTCTTTGCCATGGATCCAGATAATGAAGATGTCATCAATGTAGCACAAGTAGAGTAGGGGCATTAGGGGACGAGAGCTGAGGAAGCATTGTTCTAAGTCAGCCATAAAAATGTTTGTATACTGGGGGGCCATGCGGGCACCCATAGCAGTGCCGCTGATTTGAAGGTATACATTGTCCCCAAATGTGAAATTGTTATGGATGAGGACAAAGTCATAAAGTTCAGCCACCAGGTTAGCCGTGACATTATTGGGGATACTGTTCCTGATGGCTTGTAGTCCATCTTTGTGTGGAATGTTGGTGTAGAGGATTTCTACATCCATAGTGGCCAGGATGGTGTTTTCAGGAACATCACTGATGGATTGTAGTTTCCTCAGGAAGTCAGTGGTGTCTCGAAGATAGCTGGGAGTGCTGGCAGCGTAGGGCCTGAGGAGGGAGTCTAAATAGCCAGACAATCCTGCTGTCAGGGTGCCAATGCCTGAGATGATGGGGCGTCCAGGATTTCCAGGTTTATGGATCTTAGGTAGCAGATGGAATACCCCAGGTCAGGGTTCCAGGGGTGTGTCTGTGCGGATTTGTTCTTGTGCTTTTTCAGGGAGTTTCTTGAGCAAATGCTGTAGTTTCTTTACCTACATGCCTCCAGCTTTCATCCAGACCACACCACACGATCCATTGTGTACAGCCAAGCTCTACGATACAACCGCATTTGCTCCAACCCCTCAGACAGACAAACACCGACAAGATCTCTATCAAGCATTCTTACAAGTACAATACCCACCTGCTGAAGTGAAGAAACAGATTGACAGAGCCAGAAGAGTACCCAGAAGTCACCTACTACAGGACAGGCCCAACAAAGAAAATAACAGAACGCCAGTAGCCATCACTTTTAGCCCCCAGCTAAAACCTCTCCAATGCATCATCAGGGATCTACAACCTATCCTGAAGGACGACCCATCACTCTCACAGATCTTGGGAGACAGGCCTGTCCTTGCTTACAAACAGCCCCCCAACCTGAAGCAAATACTCACCAGCAACCACACACCACCTAACAGAACCACTAACCCAGGAACCTATCCTTGCAACAAAGCCTGTTGCCAACTGTGTCCACATATCTATTCAGGGGACACCATCATAGGGCCTAATCACATCAGCCACACCATCAGAGGCTCGTTCACCTGCACATCTAATTTTTGTGTAGTACCATATTCTGAAATTAAATGCTACAGTGTGCTGTTGAAAATAAACCAGCATTAAAATAATAAACTACTTCACTCTTATATTGCAAAAGCATATATAAACACATAATAACAAATCACCCTATCAGACTGAAAAATATAAGAAGGGGAAAAAACAAATACTTAGCATGAGTAATACGTTAGCATCACCATACATGCATATAATATCTTCCTATTCAGTAATATCGATTTATTGCACAGAGATGGTGAAACTGGGCACTTCCAAATTTCTGTGAAAGGGACAAGTTGTCACAGATGCCCTCTTCTTTGAATTTGAATGAGTGTATCCAAATTTCATAGGAAACTTTGGAATGAATCCATGACTGGACAATATTGTAGAATTTTCTGATACCTTACAGGCCACCCACACTAACAATTTCCCTCAGAATTAATTTGCTACCTTTGGGGGGCGGGGGGGTGAAATGGCCATTTTGATAATGTGACTAGACCTTTTGGACATTGTGCTCGCATGATTAAGTCAAGCCATATTCAGTCCCTTCCATCCAGTTCATTATCTCACACTAGAATTGGAAAGAGAAGTGCTAGTGACTGCAACTTCCAAAGACATCCAAAGAACACATGGAGGGAAATGACTGGAACTCAGAAAATTTGAGGAAAGCCTTGGATGTGCTAGAGAAGGGCAAATTATATGAGATTATAATGTGCTCAGATACCATGCTGATGAGGATGGTATACAAACAGTCCAAACATGCTTTTATGTCCTACACATAGAAGGGACCCTCTTCATGCAGATCACACACTTCTCATGTAGAACTAGGAGTTAGCCGCTTCCATGAGGATGTTGCTCCTTGTTTCAGCACTGAAGAAGAAGTCTATCTAGGAGTGAGAGGTTCCATGAGTTTGGAACAGATGGGTCTGACAGGGTTGCCCCGGATCACATGATAACCCACTGCTGCATCCTCAGTCAGGGTACAAAAGACAGAAGGGTTTTATTTGGCTATCTCCCCCTTCAGGCAGGACACCACCTGCTGCAGTTTTATTCAGCTGCAATAGGCACACCACGAGTAGCAAATCCAGCTAGTAGTCACACATCAGGTCACCTTCTCTATAATCACTTCCTGGCCTCAGCCAGGCTTCCCATGTGAACTGAGAACTGGAGGTCTGTGCTCCCTCCTAGCCACCTCCCAAGTAAGCTGAACTCTGCCTTTTTAACCCCACGCTCCAAGCTTGACACTGTAGCAGGAGGGGGCCAACTAAAACCAGAGTGGCTTCTTACCCTTTCCTGGCCAGTTTGAAGTTTGTACACCCCATCACCGTAGGCAACGGATGGACACACATATCTCCTGCAGTGGGCACCCAGTGGAGACCCCCGTGGAAAGATACATGAATTGTACTCTGTACTCATCCACAAGTCTTCTGTTTTAAGTGGGGCAGGTGCCTTTTTAGGGTAGAATTGCACATAAAACCACACTCTAAACATTTTTTCCAAAGGATCAAAACTTTTTAGATACAGGTGACCACAAACAATTAACATAACTTTGACAGGGTGTATGGGACACCCCAATCATGGAAGAAAGGTATTAATAAGCTTCCTTAGAAGAACCCAAAGGGGATGTAAAAGCCAAGACTCTTCCAGGGAGGAGTTAACAGCTAGGCCTCACTAACTGCTACAATCTTATATACTGACACATGCTGAATAATAGCTTACTCCATGAGTGGCACCAATGAAAGTAAAATGACTTCTTGGGTAAGACACTACTAAACATTTTTCAGCTACTTAATGGGAAAGAATCCTTGGAAAAAACCATTATTTTCTATTAAGAAACACAAAAGCTAACCAAGATATTCAAACAGATGACACAAACACTGGAAAGTATGATCCTTATGTCAAATGAACATTCAATTCTAAATGGTGTAAAGCCATGTTTATATTGTAGACTATTTTGGCTTTTGATATTCACAACAATGCATAATGCACTTTATTATTATGCTTGTTTCAAGCACTGTATAAGAATACTTACATATGTATGCTTTACAAGATAATTGTGAACTTTTCCATTCAATAGGAAGCATGCTGAAGACACAGAAAAGAAAATATCCTTTGGCAGAGTTGGCTATCAATATTGGTGCATCCGGGATACTTTTAGCTATCAAGAAAGTATGGTCTAGTCGATAAGATGGTCAAACTAAGACTCAACACCAGGGTTCAACTCCCAGCTTAGCCACAGGATCCCTGTTTGACTTTGGGCAAGTCACTTATTCTACTCAGCTCTTCCACCAGGACAATGGGGATACTATCCCCATACCTCAGAAGGATAAAATCCACGAGTGACTGAAGTGCTCAAATACTGTGGCAATAAGGACCATAAAAATACCAGCATAGTTTCAACTGTTTCATTCTCTAAGAACCATCCATCCTGTTCCCTTAATAAAGCAGGGGCCCTGCAGAAAAGTAATCATATGATCATGTAATTAAAGACTGTATCATAATGCACAAAGGGGCTGAATTAAAGTTGCAAGGGCTGCTGAAATTCTGGCATTTCTCAGATTTTGACTTCTTGGCTTTGCAACATAATTAACTTACTTTGAACAGTTTTGTAGCTAATTTCTTATGTAATTTCATAGTGTTTTTTTTTTTTTTTTTTTAAGGAAAAGAGTAGAATCAAATTCTCGTATGAAACATCCCATTCCCCATCTTCATTATACATCATCTAAAGAATCTGAACCCTGATTTTCAGCACTGCAGCACAGCTTGCACTTCAGGACTGACTGCAATAGCCTGATGAGGGCTGTTTTTCCAGTGAGGTGTGATTGGCTGCTGGACCCATGTACTGAATACACGGAAATGGTTTTGAAGAGCGCAGCTTGGCTTTCTCCCTCCCATGTCACAAGGGAGGTGATCCTTTCCCAGGTGGAGCACCAGGAGCAGGGGATAGGCCTCTGGGGCCACATACTGGTTGATAGAGGTTGCTTGGGCCAACGTACCCACTGCCTAAGAGGCTGCCTGATCACAGGGATCCCAATGCAGTATGCTGCTACTTTGGTGATGGCATAAAACCGTACTTATATTAGAATTTTAAGAGTTATTTATTACGTTGGCATCCTGCCAAAACATTTCTGACAATGCAAATGAGGGAGAAGAGAAGTTGTGATTTTTCAAATCACTGTATCGCAGCTAATCCTAAATTACTTTTCATAACATACAGAAAAGGCAATTCCCTGGCCTCAGGGCTCTCTATCACATTCATATGTCTACTGTAAACAATAGAGGTGCTAGGGCTTCTTGGTAAACAGTCTCAAGACACATTTATAATGGCGTGTTAGGCAAAATTGACCTTGAGTGATAGAGATAGAGCCTCTGGGCTCAGGTGTATAAGGAGACAGACTGGAATTTGGAAGCATAACCACTAAATGGTACCTTTAAACACCTAATTTAGGGCTACAACAGAGAGCTGGAGGAGAATCAGTTTGAACTATTAGGCAATAGATCCTCTGGGTGAGAGTTTCTTTGCTTAAATGAACTGGCTGGAATGTTCCAGGGGTCCCTAAGGTTCCTGAGATCAACATGCATTGTAGGGTATCACTCTTGAGCCAGCCTCAATTTGCAAGTACATTGTGCCTCAGAAAGCCACAAATCATCAGTTAAGGGAGCCTTCATGATTCACACTGGATATGAGGCTCACATAAGTGAAAATCCTACATAGATTCAGAAAAAAAAAGCACTTCACTTTTCCTCTAAAAGAAATACACAGATTTGCATATGCACATTGAACCTTACAAGAAATAGAAGAAATTGTTGGTTCTTTCTGTTTGTTTGGGGGGAGGGAGGAGCCCAAATCTCATGGACAACATTTTGAAGATGTTTTAATAGTATTAATATTTAATAATATTTTAAAGTGTTCACAACCTCTAGTTTTGAAGAGAAAAATAAATCAAATGCTATCTCACCTGTGGAGTTTAAAGTGTGCTGGGTGAATGGGGATCATTCTATTCTTCATTCATCATTCACTCCTGATAGGTTCAAAATATCATCTCTCCTGCCAGGTGAATTCCACTGAACATCACTGACTTCCTATAGAAATATTATGTTGGGTTTTTTCCCAATAGAAAGAAGAAATGTGAAGGTCTATGAATATGTATAATAATGTTGGATTATTGTTCTAGGCCTATTGTGATGGTTCCCCTGAAACACCATTAAGTACCTCTCTAGTCCCCTTTAATGTCAGTATGTTTTCAGATTTTCCTGCTAAATAGATAGCATCTTCCTTTAGGGATCAGTGTCATAAGGAAATGCTGACATTGGATAAAATGCCTGTTAAAGAAAAATGGAAAATATCTGACAAAAGATTCCAAAATTATAAGCTACTAAAATAAGTATACCAATAGGCTTGGTAATGTGGAAACTGGAAATCTGTGGGTTCTTCCCCTAATTATTACTTTTTTAATTGAGGAAGAGGATATCAAAAGAATAGGTAAAGCTTTTGGAGAATATTGACTTTAAAAGGCTTTGGAATGAAGAACTGAATAAACCATTAAGACAGAATCTAATTCCTTGATCTTCATGCTGCAACCTGTGTAGCATACATCTTTAGAGAGATGATCAAAAGGCCATAGATAAAACTCAAGTGGGTGATAGGATCCTAGAATTCAGTACAACAAAGTTTTCCCCAAAAAACTTTTATTGCAGATGTCAGCAAGCTTTCTAGCCAACACTGTTTATAATTTGATTTATTTCAGTAAAGCAGCTACAGCATCTTCTGTCAGCCTAGAGAGGCATTTTGTTAAGATCTTGACTTACAGCAAGCAGATACTTTGTCCACCTTTTATGTCAGGAGCTAGAGTTTTAGTCTAAACTATTATTAATGGGTCTGGATCTGAAATAAAATTAAAATAAGCATTTGAGTCATGCAGTTCTTTGACATTTTTTGCACTACTTCAATGACCCTATAACATGTATAGAACAGGCTGAACTGCTTAATTCAGTGTTTGTCAACCAGGAGTATAGGCATACCCTGGGATACGCAGAGATCTTACAGGGGGTACATCCAACTCATCTAGATATGTGCCTAGTTTTACATAAAAAAGCAATAGCGAATAATTTCATACTAAAATTTCAACTAGATGATGACTTCTTTATACTGTTGTTTATACTATACACTGAAATATAGATACAATATTTATATTCCAATTGATTTATTTTATAATGATATGATAAAAATGAGAAAGTAAGAATTTTTTCAGTAATAGTGTGCTGTGACACTTTTGTATTTTTACATCTGATTTTGCAAGCAAGTAGATTTTAAGTGAGGTGAAACTTGGGTGTACGCAAAACAAATCACACTCCGGAAAGGGGTACAGTAGTTTGGAAAGGTTGAGATCCACTGACTGAATAAATATCTTACCCTTTTTAGTGTACCTTAGACAAAATATAAAACTGGTTACGTTATCACAGGCTGCATTCTTCAAAAAAGCAGGGCTGATAAAGCACTTACTAGACTTCTTCAAGACCATTTTCCTGACCATCCTTCCAATCTTCTTGTGTTATAACTTGAAATTGAAATATCCCTCAGATTCTATTAAGAACATAGACAGTGATCCAGGAGCGGAGTGGGACTTCATCAAATAAAAAAAAAAATTGTGAATGGACTCTTTTCTTATAAGGGTATATGCCAATCTGGGATTCCCCCCCCCCCCCCCCCCCCGATCTCTTCTACATGAGCAGCTAAAACTCCCCCTCCCCTCCCCACACGCACACCCGAAAATGTGGTTGTTCCCATTTTCAGGCTGTAGTCTCACTCTCTCAGGTTAATTAAAAATTAAATAGTATTGTGTTATTGCCTCTGTGATCCTCCAAAAGATTTCTCTGCATTCCGCTTGTCCTGTTTTAGAGGACTGTGCCAAGGTTTCTCATTTTTGTTATCTCGTTGTTAATGTATTTGACTCCCACGGGCCCGTTAGTGCATGACACCCTGGTGTGGACTAGAATTTACACTCCACTGGTGTGCATTGTGTACACAAGCCCTTCCCAACATTTCAGGACCTTTTCAGTTTGTCCATTATTTCAGTATGTCAATTATTATTATAGAACTAAGGAGCCACAGAGTTCCATCTTGATGCCTCAGTCACTTCTCAGAAATAGTAAAGAATTGGAATAAACCTACCATTTTTAATAAAACTTTTACAGTGATTGAATACCTTAATTTATAACCATTTGATATTTTAAACATTTTATATTCAATTATTTCATTTAATCTTTGTAAATCCCATCATCTATCTTAACTTTCTATAATTATTTTTAAATTTTACTTTAAATACACTTTTTAAAAAATTCTATCGTCCATACTTTAGCAAAGCAACACAAAATTCAATGAACTCATGAGAAATACAATTAATGTGTGCTTTTATTCTCTATTTTTTTTTGGTCTAATGGTTTCACCATGTATGATTAGCTTTCTATGAAATCTACAAAATGTGTTTACATCTATTTTTTTCATGTTCTTTACCACACACTGCTGTACCATGTAGTTTATATTAACCTAGCCCATGGACTTCAGTATTGCCCTTTGCTTATTCAGCCTGAATTTTTTTCTTTACCCCAGAAGTTTAAAGAGATAGTGTTATGTTATCCAAACACTTTTTCCTTTTGTTTTTCAAAATCAGCAACGTCTCTGTATACATACCAAATGTTTTTATTCACATTTATTTAAAATAGTGTCAAATTCAAAGACTTATTTGCAAATTCAATTGCTTGGCCCTCACAACTGCAGTTAACTTTGCAATTGCAAGATTGCAACAAAGAATCCAAAAAGGAAAGGATTCCTAATAACAATTCAACTTGTATTTTGCAGCAGCCAGTCAACCTGTGGTTTATTTTTATACAAAATCGAATTGAGCTTAGTTGACAAATTAGATATCAGATACTTTTCTAGCCAGAATAACAGTCTTTGAACTACCTGACTGTGAATTATAGATTTCAAATCAAATTAGCAACTGCTTATTGTGCCTGGATATAAATTTTTCCTATTCTGGCTGATTGGAAATTAAAATGTTACTTACATTTCATACAAAAAATAACGTAGAGCTCTAGCTGAAAAGCCCAAATGCAAACTCTCCCTGACCCATTCATCACATACCTTCAATCAGAGCACCAACAAACTCCAACGGAAGTCCCCCATTAGGCATGCTCATAAGTAGAGCACTTTGCAGGAAAAAAATGCAGATTTAGTGACACCAAATGTTTTCGAAATTGATGTTGGTTTTGCCAAATGGTTTGTGTGAAAGAAAGCAGAAAAAAAAATCTGAAAAACATTTCTATTTGATATTTTTAATGAAACATTTCATTTTTTTAATTCAAAACAATGTTTTATTTCAAAAATTCCTTCCATTTTATTAAAATATAAAATGTTAGATGTACTTGAAATCTAAATATAATGTTTAGTTTCATGTTGAAACCAAAACTTTTTTTTTTGACTTTTCAGTTTGCCTAAAATTTTGAAAACAATCAGATAACCTGAAACTTTTTTTAGAACTTGCCAGAAAACCAATAAAAATCAGGTCTTCTCAGAATTGCATTTCTCCCTGGTCCCACCCCTTCTCCTACAGGACCAATTATGTGGCAGACATCAAATAGTCCTATCCTCTCCCCTCTGACTGGCAGTTCCACTCTCATATTCTGCTCATCCTTCTTCCTCCCAGCTCTCTCTTCTGACTAGCAGGTGACTTATTTTGCTCTGGTGAGTCACTACTCTCCTTCCCACTGAGGCACGTCTGTTCTCTCTCCTTCTCTACCATTCTGACCATTTGACCATGCTGTTCTCTGACTGGTGGCTCAGTGTTCCTGTGTCTGATGTTAATCAGCATTCACGGAACCTTCCTAATTGTCTCTGTTTGGTGAATAAGAAATTGGCACTTTTAGTTGTCTAGATAGCACTTCTTCTTGCCCTGAGACTCTCAACAATAGGATTTTTCCAATCTGATATACACTGAGACCATGTTAGTTAATCTACTTCCATGGAAAGAAGATGGAACCTGGATCAAATAGATCCCAGGTTGGGAGTTATTGAACAGAGTGTTCTGCATGTGGTTACTATTCCCCTGTTCTCTTAGCCCTCAGAGAAATTCCACTGGGGGTCATTGAGACTTAGACCTTGTAACGTGAAGACAGGATGGTAGGGAGAGGAGTTCATGGCAGGAGGGGGTCATTCAGGGGTATGGCTGTGAAGGTGGCATTGTGTGCCACTGTGGTGTTTTACTATGCAGATCTGTTACTTCATCACTGTTAAATGTATCTGGGTTCCCCATGTCACAAGGGAAGTTGTCTGACAACATATATCTGGTGGACAGGGGTCAGAGAACTGAAAGGAGCAAAAAGAATAAGCTCTTCACACACATGGAGCTGGCCTGTGTGGTTTCCCTGAGATCTGTCCTGATCGCAAGGTAGAGGGGACAGAGGAAAGGAAAAACTGGATTTTAGGGGCTAACTCCAAAAACTACCCCCAGGAAATTCCATAAGGTTCAACTCACAGACTTCCATCCCCAACCAAGGATAACCTCAGCCAGATTTTTGTTTCCCTGACGATTTGAATATAAATCTTGAAAATATCATTCTGGTGCCTTTACTTCCCCCACATGTGCTCTTATCAGTTGTTTGTTTAATCAACAATGAACTAAATGAGCTGGACTTAGAAGAAATATGAAAATATTTAAGCAAATGGCATTTTCAGAAGGAGTGCTTTTGAATAACAGTTGAATGGTAGAGAAACCCCCAAGAATGTAACTTGGTTCAAAGGTCTTGAATTCACATTGTTTAGCTTTTTGTTAATTTTTGTTCATTTTTTGTTCATTTTGTTCATTACAGCATAACAGCAACCCCAGTTCATTTCATCTCTACACTGGAGCTGTCATCCAAGCTAGATCTTGACTGCAAAGCAAAACCATTTTAAAATGTGAGCAAAGCTCTATTTAGCAGTTTTTCTAAAGAAGCTTTTAAGGAAGAACAAACACATTTAAGAGCTACACTCTTTTCTCCCCTCCCTTTTATCTTCTGAATTGGCAGCTGCTAGGCTTTAAGACAGAGGATGTCATTATCTTCTTGTCGATTGCAATTAAAACAATTTAGCAAATTTGTTAGCAGTTCTTTTGGAGTTTTAATAATAATTTTTACTTTGTTCCTCCCTGACACCCATCTACTTGCTGGCTAAGGAATTGTCTGCTGCACTACTTTTTCTCCCAGAGATGTTTAATTTAGATCTAGTGATGCCTTAGACATTCAATTCTCCAATGTATCTTTTATTTAGCTGTAATCCAAGCTTCCCTACACCTGTGATCCACAACTCTCCCCTGGAGCACTTCCTCCTAGCGATGCCCCTACAGGTGTCAGTAGCCATTTGTACCTTGGTCTCTTTACCAAGACTGTTAATCAATGCTGATTCTGTTGACAGGTTGTTATATGTGAAACTTCCCTTTCCATTAAAAACTGGAATTAGACCATTTACTCAGACTACTGCACAACCCTCAGATAGCAGTGACTTATGATTGCTAGTGACCTAGGCTCAATTTAAGTCAGCAACATTTCAGTGGAAAGCTCCAAAGCCTGTAACTATTCAGTAATCTCATTTTATTGCCACCCGGTCTCCCATGTTCTTCAATTTTCTGGAAAGGTATAAATGGAGGTAGGGAATTGGGATTACCTGCAATGTCACATCTGTCCTTCCTGGTTGGTGGCACCCAGCTGAGAGGGTGCAGCAGTTTTTCAGCTTGTCAATGCTAAAGAACATACTGCTTGAACATATTTGTATTTTATAAACAGGTTTTGAGAACTATCCAATGACTAAGACTACTGTCTAGAGTGTGATACCACACAATCACAATCCTATCCTACTTCCTTTGCCATACCCCTCCACTTCAAAGGAACACAGCAGTTATGTACTGCACCGGCAACCATAATTCTAGAATTTCCTACTTTTGAGTGCTTGTCTTGCAACCTCAGCATTCTCTTTAAATCATTTTTTCGCACATCAAATCACAATTCTCTTTTCTAATGTATTCCATCCATTTGTCCCACTGTGTCTCATCAAGATCTATTTAGGTGCTTATTTTCACACATCCTCTCACACACAGGGCTTGGAAATTTTATCAAACACCTAACAGCCAGAGGACTAAACTAATTAGTCAAAAAAACCTGGTATGAAAATGAGGCAAGGGGATGCGGAGCCAGGAGCTATTGCCCAAGGGAAGTACACAGTGAAGAGCCAGTCCTCCCCTCCCCAGCTGCTGGGTGGGAATGGGGAGTGTGCTGGGATTCCTAAAAAGTTAAGGAAAGTGTGGGCCCCTTACTGAATGAGAGAGGCAACCTAGTGACAGAGGATGTGGAAAAAGCTAATGTACTCAATAATTTTTCTGCCTCTGTCTTCACGAACAAGGTCAGCTCCCAGACTACTGCACTGGGCAGCACAGCATGGGGAGGAGGTGACCAGTCCTCTGTGGAGAAAGAAGTGGTTCGGGACTATTTAGAAAAGCTGGATGTGCACAAGTCCATGGGGCCGGATGCGTTGCATCCGAGAGTGCTAAAGGAGTTGGCGGATGTGATTGCGGAGCCATTGTCCATTATCTTTGAAAACTCATGGCGATCCGAGGAAGTCCCGGACGACTGGAAAAAGGCTAATGTAGTGCCCATCTTTAAAAAGGGGAAGAAGGGGGATCCTGGGAACTACAGGCCAGTCAGCCTCACCTCAGTCCCTGGAAAAATCATGGAGCAGGTCCTCAAGGAATCAATTTTGAAGCACTCTGAGGAAAGGAAAGTGATCAGGAACAGTCAGCATGGATTCACCAAGGGCAAGTCATGCCTGACTAATCTAATTGCCTTCTGTGATGAAATAACTGGTTCTGTGGATGAAGGGAAAGCAGTGGACATGTTGTTCCTTGACTTTACCAAAGTTTTTGACACTGTCTCCCACAGTATTCTTGTCAGCAAGTTAAAGAAGTATGGGCTGGATGAATGCACTATAAGGTGGGTAGAAAGTTGGCTAGATTGTCGGGCTCAACGGGTAGTGATCAATGGCTCCATGTCTAGTTGACAGCCAGTATCAAGCAGAGTGCCCCAACGGTCGGTTCTGGGGCCGGTTTTGTTCAATATCTTCATAACTGATCTGGAGGATGGCGTAGATTGCACCCTCAGCAAGTTTGCAGACAACACTAAACTGGGAGGAGAGGTAGATACTCTGGAGGGTAGGGATAGGATACAGATGGACCTAGACAAATTGGAGGATTGGGCCAAAAGAAATCTGATGAGGTTCAACAAGGACAAGTGCAGAGTCCTGCACTTAGGACGGAAGAACCCCATGCACCGCTACAGACTAGGGACCGAATGGCTAGGCATCAGTTCTGCAGAAAAGGACCAAGGGTTACAGTGGACGAGAAGCTGGATATGAGTCAACAGTGTGCCCTTGTTGCCAAGAAGGCCAATAGCATTTTGGGATGTATATGTAGGGGCATTGCCAGCAGATCAAGGGACGTGATCGTTCCCCTCTATTCGACATTGGTGAGGCCTCATCTGGAGTACTGTGTCCAGTTTTGGGCCCCACACTACAAGACGGATGTGGAAAAATTGGAGAGAGTCCAGCAGAGGGCAACAAAAATGATTAGGGGACTGGAACACATGACTTATGAGGAGAGGCTGAGGGAACTGGGATTGTTTAGTCTACAGAAGAGAAGAATGAGGGGGGATTTGATAGCTGCTTTCAACTACCTGAAAGGGGGTTCCAAAGAGGATGGCTCTAGACTGTTCTCAGTGGTAGCGGATGACTAAACAAGGAGTAATGGTCTCAAGTTGCAGTGGGGGAGATTTAGGTTGTATATTAGGAAAAACTTTTTCACTAGGAGGGTGGTGAAACACTGGAATGCGTTACCTAGGGAGGTGGTAGAATCTCCTTCCTTAGAAGTTTTTAAGGTCAGGCTTGACAAAGCCCTGGCTGGGATGATTTAATTGGGGAGCGGTCCTGCTTTGAGCAGGGGGTTGGACTAGATGACCTCCTGAGGTCCCTTCCAACCCTGATATTCTATGATTCTATGATTCTAACAGGGCGATATCATTGCGACAGACACTACAATGCCACTCAGTATCATTGTGGGCCATTGTATTCAATTTATGAATTGTTTATATAGGATTGTATTCTTCTCCATGGGGGAGGATTACCATAGCTCCTCCAGGAGCCTGTCCCCCCTCCCCCCGGCCCTTTGTTCTGACTCACATCCCAGCTCCTGTTGCATTAATCATAGAATCATAGAATATCAGGGTTGGAAGGGACCCCAGAAGGTCATCTAGTCCAACCCCCTGCTCGAAGCAGGACCAATTCCCAGTTAAATCATCCCAGCCAGGGCTTTGTCAAGCCTGACCTTAAAAACCTCTAAGGAAGGAGATTCTACCACCTCCCTAGGTAACGCATTCCAGTGTTTCACCACCCTCTTAGTGAAAAAGTTTTTCCTAATATCCAATCTAAACCTCCCCCATTGCAACTTGAGACCATTACTCCTCGTTCTGTCATCTGCTACCATTGAGAACAGTCTAGAGCCATCCTCTTTGGAACCCCCTTTCAGGTAGTTGAAAGCAGCTATCAAATCCCCCCTCATTCTTCTCTTCTGCAGACTAAACAATCCCAGCTCCCTCAGCCTCTCCTCATAAGTCATGTGCTCTAGACCCCTAATCATTTTTGTTGCCCTTCGCTGGACTCTCTCCAATTTATCCACATCCTTCTTGTAGTGTGGGCCCAAAACTGGACACAGTACTCCAGATGAGGCCTCACCAATGTCGAATAGAGGGGAACGATCACGTCCCTCGATCTGCTCGCTATGCCCCTACTTATACATCCCAAAATGCCATTGGCCTTCTTGGCAACAAGGGCACACTGCTGACTCATATCCAGCTTCTCGTCCACTGTCACCCCTAGGTCCTTTTCCGCAGAACTGCTGCCTAGCCATTCGGTCCCTAGTCTGTAGCGGTGCATTGGATTCTTCCATCCTAAGTGCAGGACCCTGCACTTATCCTTATTGAACCTCATCAGATTTCTTTTGGCCCAATCCTCCAATTTGTCTAGGTCCTTCTGTATCCTATCCCTCCCCTCCAGCATATCTACCACTCCTCCCAGTTTAGTATCATCCGCAAATTTGCTGAGAGTGCAATCCACACCATCCTCCAGATCATTTATGAAGATATTGAACAAAACCGGCCCCAGGACCGACCCCTGGGGCACTCCACTTGACACCGGCTGCCAACTAGACATGGAGCCATTGATCACTACCCGTTGAGCCCGACAATCTAGCCAGCTTTCTACCCACCTTATAGTGCATTCATCCAGCCCATACTTCCTTAACTTGCTGACAAGAATACTGTGGGAGACCGTGTCAAAAGCTTTGCTAAAGTCAAGAAACAATACATCCACTGCTTTCCCTTCATCCACAGAACCAGTAATCTCATCATACAAGGCGATTAGATTAGTCAGGCATGACCTACCCTTGGTGAATCCATGCTGACTGTTCCTGATCACTTTCCTCTCACTTAAGTGCTTCAGGATTGATTCTTTGAGGACCTGCTCCATGATTTTTCCAGGGACTGAGGTGAGGCTGACTGGCCTGTAGTTCCCAGGATCCTCCTTCTTCCCTTTTTTAAAGATTGGCACTACATTAGCCTTTTTCCAGTCATCCGGGACTTCCCCCGTTCGCCACGAGTTTTCAAAGATAATGGCCAAGGGCTCTGCAATCACAGCCGCCAATTCCTTCAGCACTCTTGGATGCAACTCGTCTGGCCCCATGGACTTGTGCACATCCAGCTTTTCTAAATAGTCCCTAACCACCTCTATCTCCACAGAGGGCTGGCCATCTCTTCCCCATTTTGTGATGCCCAGCGCAGCAGTCTGGAAGCTGACCTTGTTAGTGAAAACAGAGGCAAAAAAATCGAGGACGAGTTAGTCTAAATTAACTGTTGGAAAGGAGATGACAGTTCATAAATTGTTTCACTAATCTGTAACAATGAGTGTTAGAAAAAGAGCAAAAAGGAGAGAGGGAGATGAATCAGTATATGTCAAGGTTCCTTCCCCACTCTGAACTCTAGGGTACAGATGTGGGGACCTGCATGAAAAATCCCCTAAGCTTATTTTTACCAGCTTAGGTTTAAACTTCCCCAAGGTACAAACTATTTTACCTTTTGCCCTTGAACTTTATTGCTGCCACAACCGAGCATCTAACAAATATATAACAGGGAAAGAGCCTGCTTGGAAATGTCTTTCCCCACAAAATCCTCCCAAACCCTACACCCCCTTTCCTGGGGAGGGCTTGTTAAAAATCCTCACCAATTTGCATAGGTGAACACAGACCCAAACCCCTTGGATCTTAAGAACAAGAAAAAGCAATCAGGTTCTTAAAAGAAAAATTTTAATTAAAGAAAAAGTAAAAGAATCACCTCTGTAAAATCAGGATGGTAAATACCTTACAGGATAATCAGATTCAAAACACAGAGAATCCCTCTAGGCAAAACCTTAAGTTACAAAAAGACACAAAAACAGGAATATACATTCCATTCAGCACAACTTATTTTATCAGCCATTTAAACAAAACAGAATCCAACGCATATCTAACTAGATTGCTTATTAACCCTTTACAGGAGTTCTAACCTGCATTCCTGCTCTGGTCCTGGCAAAAACAACACACAGACAGAGAGAGAGGCTTTGTTTCTCCCCCCCCTCCAGCTTTGTCTCCTCACTGGTCATTTTGGTCAGGTGCCAGTGAGGTTGTCTTAGCTTCTTAACCCTTTACAAGTGAAAGGGCTTTTCCTCTGGCCAGGAGGGATTTAAAAGTGGTTAGCCTTCCCTTTATATTTATGACAGTATATAAAAATGGGGTGCTGATATAATTCAAGGACTGCATTGAGGCTCTGATTTGTAAATAAGAGGAGAATGGACCAAAACTGTTGTCTCAGAAATTAGGCTTATTGGACTACATAATGAGATTGTAGCCTATTCTGCCCATCATCCCCTTTTAGAGGTTCTTAAAAAGAGAGTCTTTGGGAGGCAAAAGCATGGATTTTGGGGGCATTCCCCATAGGAAGGCAGACAGGCCTCTGCTTCGCTACAGGGACTGTCATTCTTTGTGACACCCAGGACTCAGTACATCACTGGGGCTGCCTGACCATCTGTGCTGTACCAGCAAGGACCCCGAGTTGATATACGTGAGATCCTGCTCTGTCTTCTTCCCTTCCTTTTTCTGTTCCAGTCCACCATCCAGATTTTGATCAGTTTTCATTCTGCTACAGTTTGGAAAGCTATGAAGAACAGAGAGACATTGCATCAGTATAAACTCACAACTAGACTTTTACACACCATATGGACTAGAAACTCTAAAAATATAAAACTTAGGTTCATTTAGAAGTTGGCTGCATTTGTTTAGGAAAGATTCTAGTTGCTGTGGGCAGGCCACATGTGTGTATATAATAATCTGCCTTGTAGAATTGCCATGAAGATTTATCAGCTCAAGTATAAAATCTTCTCATCCACTTTTACTGTTATGATGAATGAACAATGAAAAGCAAATGAAATCTTACTTATCCATTACAATTTTTATTCCCCTCAGTTTCTAATGTAAACCTATATATACATGCCCAAAATTATGCAGAAGATTATTTATCTCCACATAATGCTGATTACAGTTACTATAGCAGTCTGTTATGTCCAGCAAAGAAATGAGTGGGATGCTTATTCTGGAATGAACAAAATAAAGTACATGTTAGCCATATAAATGCTTCAGGAGAAACAGATGGATATATTAAGCGTTCACCATGTTTGGCAAATGAACAGTCTTTTAACCCATTCAACAACCAGATACACACTCACACATCTGCAAACAAAAGGGATCACCAAATGAAATGAATAGACAGCAGGTTAAAAACAAACAAAAGGACGTATTTCTTCACACAACACACAGTCATCCTGTGGAACTCTTTGCCAAAGAATGTTCTGAAGGCCAAGACTATAACAGGGTTAGAAAAAGAGCTAGATAAATTAATGGAGGATAGGTCTATCAATGGCTACTAGCAAGGATGGGCAGGGATGGAGTCCCTAATCGCTTTTTGCCAGAATCTGGGAATGAGCGACAGGAGATGGATCACTTGATTATTACCTGTTCTGTTCGTTCCCTCTGAATCACCTGGCATTGGCCACTGTCAGAAGACAGGGTACTAGGTTAGATGGGCCTTTGGTCTGACCCAGTATGGCTGTTCTTATGTAAAGGGACTAACACTGTAGAAATTCCAAATAATATGTACTGCTGTGGATTATGGTAATAATGATTTATTGTAGGAACTATGGAAGCAGAAATAGTCAATAAATTAGTACTTGATCCTGTATTTAAAATGGTCAGATGTGCTTCCTTTTCTAATGTAAGAGCCAGATAATTTGCACAAATGCCACCTGAAAATACTGTTCTAATTTAGGTTGTTCAATACTGTGTCAGGCAGCAGCTGTCTTCAGCAAACATGGAATTAAATTGCATAAATAAATAAATAAATAGATGAATAAATAAAACTTTTTAAAATCATGCTCCTTTGATGCAGCTAGTTTGGGAACATCAGTTTGAGCCCAGTCATGTGAGGTAGTGTCCTGAATTATACCTTCCAGCACTTCACAGGATTGAGCCTCATTTTAAATAAAAGAACAGGAGTACTTGTGGCACCTGAGAGACTAACAAATTTATTAGAGCATAAGCTTTCGTGGGCAACAGCCCACTTCATCGGATGCATAGAATGGAACATATAGTAAGAAGATATATATATATATATAGATATAGATATATACACATACAGAGAAGGTGGAAGTTGCCATACAGACTGTAAGAGGCTAATTAGTTAAGATGAGCTATTATCAGCAGGAGAAAAAAACTTTTTGTAGTGATAATCAGGATGGCCCATTTAGACAGTTGACGAGAAGGTGTGAGGATACTTAACATAGGGAAATAGATTCGATATGTGTAATGACCCAGCCACTCCCAGTCTCTATTCAAACCCAAGTTAATGGTATCTAGTTTGCATATCAATTCAAGCTCAGCAGTTTCTCATTGGAGTCTGTTTTTGAAGCTTTTCTGTTGCAAAAGTGCCACCCCTAAATCTTTTACTGAATGGCCAGAGAGGTTGAAGTGTTCTCCTACCGGTTTTTGAATGTTATGATTCCTGATGTCAGATTTGTGTCTATTTATTCTTTTGTGTAGAGACTGTCCGGTTTGGCCAATGTACATGGCAGAGGGGCATGTCACTAACATAGGACCTAATCACATTAGCCATGCCATCAGGGGCTTGTTCACCGGCACATCTACCAATGTGATATATGCCATCATGTGCCACCAATGTCCCTCTGGCTGAGTCATTACACATATTGAATCTATGGCATTCCTGAAATGCTGAAAAATATCTATATTGTGGTCTTCAACAGCAAAGTTGTGTTAAATGGGAGGATTTTTTTACTCATTTTGAAAGGAAAGAAGAAATATGATGCTGCTCTTGTGATTGATTTGGCAGGACCGTCGGCTGAGGAGGTTGAAATCATTCAGTCCTAGAACTAGGAGTAACAGCACAGGGACAGTCGGGGCAGATGGATAAGGACACTTGAGGACCTACTCGTTGGCTCTAACAGAAGGAGCCAGGAGCAGTTTGACTTTATGATGGAAAGAGTGGACTGGGCTGTTAAGTGGAAGGAATGTTTTTTTTCCAGAGGCTGGAGTCAGCAATGGTCTGGTTCCTGGAGCAGAATGCATGGAATAGGGAACAGGAGCTTGCCCAAAGAGACTGGGATCATGCCCTGTTGCAGTCCCTGGTAATGGTGGTGGAACAGATTCTGGTTCCAATTGCCCCAATAGCCATTGCTAGTGTCCAGGAACTGGCACCTCCTCCTCAAGCTACTCCTCCTCCTGCAGCCCAGGGTGCTACTGAGGTGGAAGATCCAACTCTCCACCTCTGTGATGTGGGGGGAGGCTGTCAGAATCCAGCACAACATCCTGCACTGGCACCTGGCCAGAGGGAGCCCTGTGAATGTACAGAAGGGGACAATAAGCCTGGGGCTGTGCCTGAAAGCCATCATGTGTTCAGCCCTGAAACCCTGCCCAAGAAATGCCCACATTTGTCTCCTCAGATCATTTTCTCTAGCTGTTCAGGGGAGGGGTTTACCCCCTTTTGGGAGAGGGGGGATCAAGACCAAAGACATGGTGTCATAGGCATTAAAGTTTTAATGCTTCCAGCAGCTCCCATTGGCCTGGAGTGACAAACCGCGGCCACTGGGAGCTGCGATCGGCCAAACCTGCGGACGCGGCAGGTAAACAAACTGGCCCGGCCCGCCAGGGGCTTTCCCTGCACAAGTGGCAGAACAAGTTTGGGAACCACTGTTCTAGGACATATGGAGTGCATCTGTTCATCCAAATGAACTGTCTTGGGGATCTCCATCTACCTTTAACTGTTCAGTCTATATCAATATAGTCTGAAAAATCCTTTCAGGGACAGAGTTGTACTATTGAAACCATCAGATTTTGTTACTGTTCTTTTTAAGAACTGTCCATACCTGCTGTTGTTAGAGCTATGACTTAAGACTTGCTTTGGGTTGTTTAAAACACCTCTTCCCAGTTGGCATTTCCCCCCCTTTCGGTTATTTTTGTCTGTGGAGCACTCACTCACTTTCTTCCTTGCCAAGTATTATCCTCTTTTCTTCTTTGATAGGAAGCTGTTTAGCCGATTATCTCCTAAAGGGAACGTTGGCCGGGCAACAGCCAAAGCTGCTTTACTATAAACAGGTTTCAGAGTAACAGCCGTGTTAGTCTGTATTCGCAAAAAGAAAAGGAGTACTTGTGGCACCTTAGAGACTAACCAATTTATTTGAGCATGAGCTTTCGTGAGCTACATTTCGTGAGATGCATCCGATGAAGTGAGCTGTAGCTCACGAAAGCTCATGCTCAAATAAATTGGTTAGTCTCTAAGGTGCCACAAGTACTCCTTTTCTTTTTACTATAAACAAGCACTCCTGTGTGACCCCGACTAATGCTGTTTCAGTAGAGTAACACAACAAACAAATTTAAAGAGAGAGGATTGATCTTATAACCTTATCAATGAAGGTTATCGAAACTGAGAGAATGTAAATTTCTTTCAGTCCTGTGGGGTGGGCAAAGATAAACTTATATTTGCTGTTTTATACTGACATTATGTCTGATGTTTTATACTGACATTATAGTTTTGACTTTCCAAAGGGAAAACAATGAAGATGGTATTCTGAACAACATAGAAATCAATATACAAACATTCCAAAACACATATGGACCAGATTCCATAACCCTTACTCACAATGAGTAGTGTTTTATTATGCCCCATATCCAATGGAAAGAAGTGGAACTACCTATGGGATAAGAGTCTGAAAATCTGGCACAAAATAGTTAACTATAAGACAGTTTCTTTTGGAATCCTTGTATATACTAAACCAGTGGTTCCCCAACTTGTTCCACCGCTTGTGCAGGGAAAGCCCCTGGCGGGCCGGGCCGGTTTGTTTACCTGCCTCGTCCCCAGGTTTGGCCGATCACGGCTCCCAGTGACCGCGGTTCGCTGCTCCAGGCCAATGGGAGCTTCTGGAAGCAGCGGCCAGTATGTCCCTCGACCCGTGCCACTTCCAGCAGCTCCCATTGGCCTGGAGCAGCGAACCAGGGGACACCATCATAGGGCCTAATCACATCAGCCACACTATCAGAGGCTCGTTCACCTGAACATCTACCAATGTGATATATGCCATCATGTGCCATCAATGCCCCTCTGCCATGTGCATTGGCCAAACTGGACAGTCTCTACGTAAAAGAATAAATGGACACAAATCAGATGTCAAGAATTATAACATTCATAAACCAGTCGGAGAACACTTCAATCTCTCTGGTCACTCGATTTCTGATCTCAAAGTGACTATCCTTCAACAAAAAAACTTCGAAAACAGACTCCAACGAGAGACTGGTGAATTGGAATTAATTTGCAAATTGGTACAATTAACTTAGGCTTGAATAGAGACTGGGAGTGGTTGAGTCATTATATTAAGTAAAACTATTTCCCCTTGTTTATTCCTTTCCCCCCCCTCCCCCCGCCGCCACTGTTCCTCAGACGTTTTTGTAAACTCCTGGAAATGTGCTGGAAATGGCCCACCTTGATTATCACTTCAAAAGGTTTTCTCTCCCCCACCCCACTCTCCTGCTGGTAATAGCTCATCTTAAGTGATCACTCTCCTTACAGTGTGTATTTTTTCATGGTCTGTGTGTATATAAATCTCCTCACTGTATTTTCCACTTTATGCATCAGATGAAGTGAGCTGTAGCTCACGGAAGCTTATGCTCAAATAAATTGGTTAGTCTCTAAGGTGCCACAAGTACTCCTTTTCTTTTTGCACTAAACATACAATTCTTTATATTTGGGTAGGGACTGTATCTTCTCTCATAACGCATGTTGAACAGCACTTTATATCAAGTGCCATTGAAGCCAATGGCACTATTTTCAAGGTAAGGTTCTACTTGGCATGAGTAAGGGTGTAGGGATCAGGTCTCGTGTTTGCAAAGTGCATAGCACACTCTGGGCACTGTGCAATACTGCAGAGTACTCATCATTTAGCATACCTGCACTGACTGCTTTCCCCTCTGCTTTAGAATTTTGCCTGGGTCAATGATTAATACTGAATGCTTCGGAGCTCAATTCTTCAATCTTTACTAATGCTGAGTAGCACTTCAATGAAGCCAAAAAGCAACCAGATGGGCCTGTTTCTAAAAGGAGTTAGAAATCAACGAGCTGCGTGGTAGAGTGAGCTACTGTTCAGCCATTGTGAATAAGGTTGGAAGATTCAGGCTCACAGCGAAGAAGGCAATTCTCTCTTTCTGCATCTCCCCATCAAAGCATAAGGGGAATCTAGAACAAACACAAGGAAAAAACAATTTAAAACAAAACAAAAACAAGCACTTAACCGCTTCTTGAGTCAGACCAAGTAGGAAATTATCTTATGCTCTGAGGTATAACATTTGCTTACCCTTATCTTAAGCTTACCCCAGAACCCCAGAATTGTGCAGGAGGGACCCCACACACAGACTCTAGGAGTGCTAGGACTCAGGTGGTGTCTCCCTTCCCCCTTGCCATATGGCCTTGGGGATAACTGCAGAGAGGAGCCAGACAGACATTTCAGCTGGAAGGAGCAGAAGCAGCCAAAGATGGGATCTTTGGACTTCTGGACATTCCAGTCAAAAGTGTAGAACATTCTCTGACTTTCTCTGTTGTGTGCTGATTGGTTGTTTGCTCCAATCCTCCTCATTCCCCTTCATTTCCCTCACAGTCTCTTCACCTCTGCTTCACTCCTACCCTCTTCTACTCTGCCCTGTTCCTCTTAGTCCCCTTCCCTTTTCTTTACATTTAGCTTACCCCCTCCTAGGAGCTCCCACCAAATAAATATGTAAAATAAAATTTTAAAAAATCTTTGAATTAACATGCCATTTGCTGCTATCAGATTGTTTTCTCTGCTTGTGTGTTCTACCCTTTCCTCCACCCGGTATCTGTCTTGTCTATTTATACAATATTGTTGCATTGTTTCCTTGTACTCACCCATCTGTCTGTCTACATCCATTGGTCATCTCTTGTCCTATACTAACATTATAAACTCTTTGGGACAGGGACAACATACTTGTTTGTTTGTTTGTTTGTTTGTTTGTTTGTTTGTTTGTTTTTCTGTGTTTAAACAACACTTGGTGCAATGGATCCTGGTCCATAACTAGGGATCCTACACTGTACAATAATACAAATAAATAAATAAATAAATAAATAAATATCTTAATCATAGTACCTTAGCTTCCTCAGACACAAATGTGATTGATAGTAATAAAATTATCCAGTCATTAATGCTCAGCATATGTGAACGCAAGTTTATAGTGCAGGTAAAATAGTTTAGGAAGCAACTGGATTTGGGTATTTATATCAATGTAAGTGTTTAGTATTGTGTCATATGCACATTAGCCATGATTTAAAAGTATGGATAGGAGCACTGTGTCTAATTTCTATATCAAGAAAGAAAATTAAATAAATATTAGATACACTCAGCTCTAATACTATCATGTTCTGAAAGCTTGTGGCAAGTCACTTAAGGGATACCGGTTTTAAAATTGTAATGTATATTCTTAGTCAGATACTCTTACTAAAGTCAGAAGGGACCATCATAGTCTGACCTCCTGCACATTGCAGGCCATAGAACCTCACCCACCCACTCCTGTAATTGACCTATACCTCTGTCTGAGTTACTAAAGCCCTCAATTCATGATTTAAAGACTTCAAGTTACAGAGAATTCACCATTTACACTAGCTGAAACTTTCAAGTGAACCCATGCCCTATGCTGCAGAAGAAGGTTAAAATACCCCTGAGGGTTTATGCCAATGTGACTCAGGGGAAAATTCCTCCCTGATCCCAAATATAGAGATCAAATGGACCTTGAGCATGTGGGCAAGACCCACCAGGAATATACCTGGGAAAGAATTCTCTGTAGTAACTCAGAGCCCTCCCCATCTAGCGTTCCGTCTTACAGCCGTTGGGGATTTTTGTAGGCAATCCAGTCATATCATCCCCTCCATAAACTTATCTAGCTCAATTTTGGAGCCAGTGAGGGTTTTTTTGCCCCTATTGCTCCCCTTGAGAGGCTGCCCCAGAACTTCAATCCTCTGATGGTTAGAAACCTTCACCTAATTTCAAACCTAAACTTGTTGATGGCCAGTTTATATGTGTTTGTTCTTGTGTCAACATTGGTGCTTAACTTAAATAACTACTCTCCCTCCCTGGATTTTATCCCTTTGATGTATTTATAAAGAGCAATCATATCTCCCCTCAGCATTGTTTTGGTTAAGCTAAACAAAACCAGCTCTTTGAGTCTTCTCTCATAAGATAAGTTTTCCATTCTTTGGAGCATCCTAGTAGCCCTTCTCTGCACCTGTTCCACTTTGAATTCATCTTTCTTAAAGATAGGAGACCAGAATTGCACACAGTACTGCAGATGAGGTCTCACCTTCTATAATGGTTCTAACACTTAGAATCATAGAATCATAGAAGATTAGGGTTGGAAGAGACCTCAGGAGGTATCTAGTCCAACCCCCTGCTCACAGCAGGACCAACCCCAACTAAATCCTCCCAGCCAGGATCCTGTCAAGCTGGCCTTAAAAACCTCTAAGGATGGATATTCCACCTAGGAAATCCATTCCAGTGCTTCACCACCCTCCTAGTGAAATAGTATTTCCTAATATACAACCTAGACCTCCTCAACTGCAACTTGAGACCATTGCTCCTAGTTCTGTCATCTGCGACCACCGAGAACAGCATAGCTCCACCCTCTTTGGAACCCTGCTGCAGGCAGTTGAAGGATATTATCGAATCCCCCCTCATTCTTTTCTTCTGTAGACTAAATAAGCTGCCAGCCATATTTGTTAAGCTGGTGAAGTAAAAGGGGTAGACTGAGCTCATGTGCTCCCTCTTTCTCTCTTTTTCTTTACAATCCCCATTACACTACGGAGAGAAGTAATGAAGTGATATAATGAGTAGTGTTACTGTAAAACTGAGCTATGATGAAATCATCTGATTTTAACAGGTGCTATCACCTTTTGTCACACCTGACATCATTTTAAGATACTGATGTAACAACATCAATGGAAAATCTAACTGAAGAGATGATCAAGCTGTGGAAAACAGCACCAATTAAGCCTAAACATAAAAGCTGAATCATTACTTAATGGAACTTCACTGAAGAAATAGCTGATCTAGTCTAATGAAAATTCTGATATTTGTATCAAAATAACTGTTTAATTTCACCTAACCTTCCAATTATTACACATAGAAAGTTCACACCTGTAGAATGGTTAATAAAACAAAGAGGAGCTTAAAGCACTAATAATACTTGATAGTGATGTGATTTCATTTTTGTATCATTAGTTTAACACAGTTGGAAGGTGCATATTACAACTTGGCACATTGTTACATTGCACTGTATGAAAAAAGGAATAATTAACAAACTGTGTTAAGAAATAGAAAGATTTTATATCGAATCCACCTCAAAATACTGATTTAAATTATATGTGTGCCTAAAAGAAAATATATTATTTAAATACTAAAATAATAGATTGTCTCAGCAATTGTCTCAGATTGAGCACCACCTGGAAGAACCTCCATTTAGGTCCTTGGAATTTAGTCTTTTTTCTTTCTTTCTCTGCAAATGGCCTGTGTAGCATAAAAATGTGGGATAAATATGGTTTTATTAGACTGTGTAGAATTTAATTACCTGTACGTGTTGTAGGGTAAATCCTACTCACTCCACTCAGATGAGCAGTCCCATTGATTTTAATGAGACTACATTTGTGAATCAGCTGAGCAAGACTATGCTTTTGACATGATTTGCCTGTACAGTATAAAAAAAGTTTAATGCAAAAGTTTAAATTAAAGTTTAATATTGACACTGTGCCATGAATAAGAACTATTTAGAATAAAACCATAGCCTAGCCTTTTGAAGTACAGTTAAGTATCTTGTCACAAAAACTGCTCTTGATATTCCATTGGTATTTACTGGTTGATTCCTTTCTGTAGCAAATATAAATATCTATTTATATTCTAAAATATGAGTCTTATTTATAAGTCACATGATTTGTTTAGGGTTTCAGAGTAGCAGCCGTGTTAGTCTGTATCCGCAAAAAGAAAAGGAGGACTTGTGGCACCTTAGAGACTAACAAATTTATTTGAGCCTAAGCTTTCGTGAGCTACAGCTCACTTCATCGGATGCATTCAATTTGTTTAAGAGGCTATTTTACCATTTCTTGCTTCTACTGTGGGTTGTTCTGCACTATACAGTGTTGCCACCATAAGCCAGACATATATAAATCCAAATTCTGAAGTTTATACTGCAATTTAAACTGTGTTTAATATATTCCCTGAAACTGACTGTCAAGCAGTATATATTTTAGAGTCTAACAAATTTATTTGAGCATAAGCTTTCGTGAACTACAGCTCACTTCATCAGAATGCATCCGATGAAGTGAGCTGTAGCTCACAAAAGCTTAGGCTCAAATAAATTTGTTAGTCTCTAAGTTGCCACAAGTACTCCTTTTCTTTTTGCAAATACAGACTAACATGGCTGCTACTCTGAAACCAGTGTATATTTTGATATTTCAGTGAGAATTTCAAAGTAAAATCTCATAATAATACATTTTGGAAGTGACATAATTGTGACAAACCTAGATATAATAATAGAATACAATTATTAAACTCCTAATACTCCTGTATTCCTGATAGTAATTCTTGATATGCTATGCATCCGATGAAGTGAGCTGTAGCTCACGAAAGCTCATGCTCAAATAAACTGGTTAGTCTCTAAGGTGCCACAAGTACTCCTTTTCTTTTTACGAATACAGACTAACACGGCTGTTACTCTGAAACCTTAATTAACACTGTGATTTTCCCCTCTGGTGTTATCTGGACCGGTGATCTGCTAGGTCACTCCAATCCTTGACTCTGGGAGAAAGCCTTATGCTTCTCTGCTGTGAGAACCCCTACTCCTGGGCTGTTCACGCACAGCCTCTGGAATGTAAGCTGCTCCTTGGATTGTGCAACCAAATGACACTAGCCAATATCTCCAGTCCCAGACATAACCCTGGGAAACTCCGTCTTGCAGTGTCTGCTGGACGCTGCAAGCGTACATGAGTTCGTCAATTTAACAAAGAAATTGATATGTACCAGGCTTGTTATCCCAAGGGGAGTCTCTGTCTCCCTTTTCCCCTCCCGAATAATATGTTATGCAGACATAAGCTGTAGTGTAGACATAGTTTTTCACTTTAAAAGAAGAAACACAATACGCTTGCCAGTTTTCCTAGAACAAATTCCAGTTAAGCGCATTACTCCCAAGTTTTCCTTAACTGCACGAGCAGTTAAGTTCTCAGTTAAGAGTTTGCAAGATACACAACAGTGATATCAATCTGACTAGAACCAGCAGTGCCATATTTTTGTTGAAGGTTAAACACACAAAGATACATACACAAAGATACACTAGAAAATGTGCAAAGCATTAAAGTTCAGGTTTCAGTGACTGGAGAAGAGTAACATTATGTTAAATTCAGAGGGCAGTCTAATTTGGTGATACTTACACTTTCTTCTGTTTCTCTTAGCCCATAAATTACGCCAATTACATTATCTTACTCACACACATTTACCAACACATAACTTACACATCTGAACTTTTCCCACTCGGTCAAGTAAAATCTCAGTTGGTGTAACTTTTGCAAGTTTATTACAGGTCTTATGATATGTGCTGTTTTTCTGAAAGCCCCTGCTCCTGAAGTACTGCAATTGTGTGAGATGCAGTTTTCACTGAAATTCCCCTCACTCCAAAAGTAAGCTTCTGGCTCCTTTGATTGTGGGGAAAAGCTTGAAGAAAATGACATGACTGAACACTAAAGACTTAAAACTCAAAAGGCAAATTAAAAAAAAATCCAACATTTATATATATTTATTTAAATCTCATGATTTTTAAGCCACAATTATAATTTTTGAATGCTTGGTGTTGGTAATACTGTAATTTATGCTCTTCTCTTTCAGTCTCTCAGTGTGTATTAATAATAGTCTATAAAAATGAGGGCCAAACACAAGAGTAAGCTGACTACCCCAAACTTATGTTAAACCTCAGAACTGCTTGGCATCTTTGGTGTGTATAAGACAGCAACAGAGACCATATCTATATTAGAGAAGTGTACCAGTTTAAATTGATTTTTAAATTGATTTAGTTAAACTGGTGCACAATCTTAATGCAGATGCACTTAAATATATTTAGTCCTTGCCTATACAGAACCATTTTGCACCAAGGACTTTATTTTAAAGCCAGTTTAAAGTGGTGCACATTTCTACTGTAGAAATATCCTTTGGGTCCTGTAGACTTAGGTTCCATTACACACATGTACACTCTTACCATGAGTAGTTTGCAGTACATCATTTTATAAATCACCTCTAATGTAGTCCAGTAGTTTACTGGTAAATTTAGTTTTGTTATTTTTAACATCAGCATGGGCACAGAGTGAATCTGAGGGGATTATATCATGTATTTGTTCATTTATTGCAATTTATAAAATGTCCCAATCCCATCTTCTTAAAATTCCATATACCAAATTACATAAATTAAATAATAATTGACACAAAATTAAAAAAAAAACCCAACACCTGTAATAAAATTGATTGCATCAAACCATCAAAAACTCTTCCATCTCCACCACCCAATTGCTTCACCCTCCTCCCCGCAACACCTGCAGCCTGTTCACCAGAACTGTGACCCTTCCAGGAGCAAGACTACAAACAGTCTCCTCTCTACATGCTGCACACAAATTAGAACGTTGCAATCAACTTATCTCATCTCATGCAATTATGCCCTGTACTTTTGCCCTTCACACAGCTTCCAGTACTACTCAGTCCACCGATACACCTCATTATCTCTTTATTTGGATATGCTCCACATTCACCGTCTTTTTTCTCACCTGTACTTTAGTTCTGAACTGACCTTTAACTAACCTCCAGGTGTTCATTTTCTCCTGGTGCTGATCCATATTCCACACATTGTAATGTATTTAAGTAAAGAATGGGGAAAAGCCTAACTTTATTTAAACATATGTTCATCAAGGTGTCAAACCTTCCCTCTGACCCACACCCACTATTTCTTCCTCACCAATTATTTCTACCCAGAAAAGTATTTTGGCTCCTTATGAGACATATACCTATCCGGTATTAAAAGTAGTGTCTAAAACCAAAAATTTCTAGAAAATTATATATAGCTGAATTTACAAAGATAATTGAGTACAAAGTATCTACGCAATCAAAATCACCTCAATCAAAGTATCACTATAGATGGAAAGCATGCCTTTAAAGCAAAACATAAACACTTAAGGGCATGTCTACACTACAAAATTAAGTCGACTTTGTGTAAGTTGACATTGAGCCTCTGAATTAATTAAATCGATTGTGCATGTCCACACCACACTCATTCTCTCAGTGGAGTGTGTCCTCACTAGCAGCGCTTGCATTGATGCACAGAGCAGTGCTTTGTGGGTAGATATCCCACAGTGCAACTAGCCACAGGAGGTTTTGGGAAGGGCTTGCAATGCCTCACAGGACTAAAAGATGGACACTGGTGGTAATGGAAACGTGGCTTTGGCCTCCTATGATGAACTTTCCTCCCTCCCTTCCCTGATATCAATGGCAAACAACCCATGTTGTTGTTTTTTTGCATCCTTTTTTCGAAAGCCTGGTGTAGCTGCATGTACACCATAGCATAAAAAGTATGGACGCTGCTCAACTGTGCACTCTTGTTGTGATCATTACAAACACCTTGCACCTTATCCTACAGTATTTTCATAGCTGAGACAGGAGCCACTGTGCAGAACATTGCAATCTCATGTAAACTGCCCTGCTGCAAGCCATAGAATGAAAAATTCTCTGTTGCTGGTGGCAGTCACCCATCAGCTGAACATGGTGGAGCACCATTTCTGGTCCTGGGAAACAATCACTGACTGGTCGGACCTCATCATTATGCAGCTATGTGTTGACGAGCAGTGGCTGCAGAACTTTTGAATGTGGAAGGCCACTTTCCAGGAACTTTGTGCAGAGCTTTCCTCAGTCCTGAAGTGCAGCAACACTAAAGTGAGAAGAAAAGGGAGTACTTGTGGCACCTTAGAGACTAACAAATTTATTCGAGCATAAGTTTTCGTGAGCTCCTATGAAGTGAGCTGTAGCTCACAAAAGGTTATGCTCAAATAAATTGGTTAGTCTCTAAGGTGCCACAAGTACTCCTTTTCTTTTTGCGAATACAGACTAACACGGCTGCTACTCTGAAACTAAAGTGAGAGCTGCTCTGACAGTGGAGAAGTGAGTGGCGATTGCTCTATGGAAGCTTGTGATGCCAAACTGTTACTGGTCAGTGGGCAATCAATTCGGAGTTGGTAAATCCACTATGGGAGGTTCTGCTGAGAGGAGTAGTGACTCTGGGCAATATGTACGACATATTGGGTGTATTTGCTGTGATGGGGTTCCCTAACTGTGGTGGGGTGATAGATGGCACTCATATCCCTATATTGGCACCAGGCCACATTGCCAAAGAGTACATAAACTGAAAGGGATTCTTTTCAGTGGTGTTGCACATGCTGGTGGATCACAGGGGGCATTTCACTCACATCAATGTGCGAGGTCAGGAAAAGTGCATGATGTGTGCATCTTTTTAGACCACAGGTCTGTTCAGAAAAATGCAAGCAGGGACTTTCTTTCTGAATTGCAAAATAACCGTTGATGATGTTGAATTCATGATCCTGGGAGACCCAGCCTACCCCTTCTTCCCATAGCTCATGAAGCCGTGCACCAATCACCTGGACAGGAGTAAGGAGCAGTTCAACAATAGGATGAGCAAGTGCAGAGTGGTGGTGGAATGTGCCTTTGGACACTTAAAAGGTTGCTGGTGCAGCTTGCTTACTAGGTTAGGCCTCAGTGAAAGCAATATCCCCATTGTTAATGCTGCCTGCTGTGTGCTCCATAATATCTGTGAGGCAAAGGGAGAAAAGTTTCTGCCAAAAGGGGGTGTGGAAGTAAATCGGTTGGCAGCTCATTTTGAGCAACCAGATACCAGGACAATAATAAAAAGCGCAGCAAGGGGCTCTTCATCTCCATGAGGCTTTGAAAACTCATTTCAGTAATGAGCCACAGTAATGTGTGACGCTTATTTGGGTTGTGCCTTCCCAAACCATCCCCTCTTTTACATTAGCTCCCCTGTAAACCATTCCTCACTCGCATGACTGGAATAAATAAAGAACATTTCTTTCTCAACGAGTTTACTTTTATTATGCACAGACAAAAAAAAAAATGAAAGCACAAAAAAGTAAGGTAAACTTGAGCAAAAGGGCTGATAACATTAAGAGGGGAGAAACAAAGTCAGCTTTTTTTTTCAAAAGCAACGCAATGGCTTGCCCATCAAAGTTCTTTGAATGGGTGCCTTTTCTTCATTGTATCCTTCCCCATGGTTGAGTGGAAAGGATATTGAACTGTTCCCCTCTCCACTGCCTGGAACATTTCGGGGAGAAATGCTTGCAGGCAGCTCTAAGAGGGAGTCTAGTCTCAAGCAGCTTTTCTTGCAGCTCAGACAGTCAATTTAAAATGTCTGATTGGTCCTTCATAATCTGCAGCATCTCATACTGCCTTGAATGCCCCTGCTCTGGGGATACTCTCCTGCTCTCCAGTTCCAGGTCCAGTTTCTTGAAGAGTGAAATCCTCCAGACTCTGAGCTTGGTCTCAGCTGTCCCAGAGGCATTCATTATCTCTCTGAAAAATGTCATCCCACGTCCTCTTTTTCCACCTTCTAATCTGGGAAAGCCTCTCTCCCAGTGTGAAGGATGCACTGAAGGACATACTTTCCACTGTAAGGCATGCAGAGCACAAGCCAACCATTGTCAGCGCATACATTGTTTCTGATGCAAGGTTGTTATTAAAAAAAAAACCTCTTATTACAGTTCACTGCAAACCACAACATAATCAGAATTCCTAGCTATTCCATGAGTCAGTTTGCTGTTCCAACCATGGTGAATATGGCCCTGAGGCATGGACGACAAACCCGCTGTGACACTACAACCCATATACTTCATATAAATATTGTTATAATATGATGGAGGCAAACCCGCTGTGACACTACAACCCATATACTTTATATAAATATTGTTATAATATGATTTCAACATAACTATGATATGTTTTGTGCAAGATAAGGCATGTGAGGTATCATTGAAAGGTTATGGTGTGCTGAATATTATTACCCTATTTGTATGCGTTAGGATATAGATATTCAGGCCTGTCTGCAAAGGACAGTACTTTAAGAATTTAGGTGTATTCTTATCACTTGGCTAGTTAGAGATATAAAAGAAAGAATCAAAATCACTGTCTGCCAGTGTAAGGTCCTTCTCTTACTGTGACAGTCTGAGGCCCTGTTGTAGGCTAAGGCCTTTGGCTAAGCGACAGAGGCAACCATAAGTTGGGAAGCGACCGGTCACATCCTCATATTCCAAAGTAGTCACATTGAAAGAAGGTGCTATTGGGCTGTTAGGAATACAATCCTGTCCTGATAATGCCTATCGCCTCCAGAGAAAGGGAAGTGCCTAGAAGATGTAAAAGGAAATTGAGGTTGATAGTTTTCTGTCTGGTAAGAACTCACTTATCAATAGATATAGCTGGGAAACTCTTATGTCTTTATAGATGTAGTTGTGAAATCCTCACTTCTGTATTGTTTTGTCATTATAGTTCCCACTTTGCTATTGTTTATTGGCATGGTCTCTGTCTGGTTCTGTGATTGTTTCTGTCTGCGGTATAATTAATTTTGCTGGGTGTAAACTAATTAAGGTGGTGGGATATAAATTGGTTAGCTAATCATGTTACAATATGATAGGATTGGTTAGTTAAATTTCAGTTGAATGATTGGTTAAGGTATAGCTAAGAATATTACTATATAAATTAGGGGCAAACAGGAAGTAAGTTGGGATTCGAAAATAAGGAAAAAGAAACTTGTATTTAAGCTTGCTGGAAGTTCACCCCAATAAACATCGAATTGTTTGCACCTTCGGACTTCGGGTATTGTTGCTCTCTGTTCATGCGAGAAGGACCAGGGAAGTGGGAGAGTGAAGGAATAAGCTCTCTAACAGTATGCATGTATCATTTTTGTATCTAAAGTTAGGAATATTGACGGTACATCTGTACTACAAAAGTGTTTGCGCCTGGGGGACGCCCACCAGACAGAATGCAATCAGTCTGGCTGGCTAGCTGCGGACAAGTCAGTGGACCATTAGGGAGAACAATGGGTCTTTGAAGATGCTAATCTCCCACCTTCCTGGGATGCTACAAACGGCCTTTAACTCATGGCTGCTTTAACACTGCAGGATCATGTTACCTGGTACTGGACTCCATGATAGAATACCAGTATTTTTCCACTTTTGGGGAGGACACACTGGAAAACAAAGGATTCCCGCCATATGTAAAACCTATTTAAGGCAGGGGCAGGACATAATAGGTGATTGTTCTTCACTGAATCCCCGCCCAAGATGACTGCTGGAAACATCTAAGAAACAAAGACAAACGGGAAGAAGGAGCGAACCCATGCTCGAAAGGTGTCCGGCCTGTGAAAGGAATACCTGGAGTTTTTAGCTGCAAACAAGGGCAGCTTGCCTTTAAGAAACTCTGCAATCTGCAGAAAACAACATTTAGGGTGAGAAATTACTACTTGTAACCAGTTTCTTTAATATTTTAAGTTTATGTTGTGTTTTTGTTTTATTTTCTGGGTAATCTGCTTTGATCTGTTTGCTAACCCTTATAATCACTTAATATCCATCTTTTGAACTTGTAATGAATTACACTTGTAATGAAAATGTCCCCCATTTCCCCTAGGTGACCCTTTGTGATATCAGTCTCCTGAGGATAACAGAAGTGGTCAAAGGAGCAGAAGCTGCAAGCATCTGGCTACAGACCTGGTCCTTATACTGCTGTTCTGTGTGCTGCAATGATGCTAGCAGAGTTAACACTGGAATGGCATGGGAAACTGTCCTACCATGGTGGAAGAAATGAGGCAGCCCTCCCCAGAAACCTTCTGCAAAGCATTACGGAGTACCTCCATGAAAGTTTCATAGAGATCTTAATGGAGGATTCCTGGGCCATCCCTGTGCACATAAACAGTTTTTTATCAGGGAACTGCCTTTGGATAGCTGGAACGGCCACAGGGAAGCATATAGTCCTTGCACCTCACTTTTTGTTCTGATTACACATATACAATGTTCTGATTACAATATAATAGCATGTAAGCCCAACAGTTTGCTTGGAAATGCCTTGCCCAGCATCATTATCGGCCATCACTGTGTCCTGTGTCCGGCTGGGCTCCAGGGTTAAAAACAGTTCCTGGCTGTCGGGGAGAACGTATTCACCACTTGCCCGTCTCCCATTCTCCTCCTCTTCCTCTTCCTCATCCACAATTTCATCCGCATTGCTGCCCGAGGTGGCCCGGGACTCAGACTCCTGGTGTAAAGGGGCATTTCAGCAACCAGCCAGGTGTCCTAGCCACTGACAATTATTGGGATGGACTAGCAATTATTCTGCTTGTTGCTTTTAGCCATTTAGCAGGCCTGGGCAGGAACTTAGTGTAACTAAGGCAAGCCGGAAAGGATAGGCAGTTATCACATGAAGTCAGCTTGACTCTACACCCTCTCTGATAAGCTGGGGTAAACATCTGAGAAAAGCAGGTGGTCTGCCTATATGTTAGGACTGCCCTTATGGGGAAATATAAATGCCAGACTATGGCTCGAAACTGCTTGCTTAATTTTTTTTTTTTGTTTTAGTGACATATTTTTGTAACTCCTGCTTTTCCCTAATGGTTGATATTGTTTGGTCAGCTTTGTAACACTTTTGATTGACATGTCTTTGTAACTTTTTGGGTATAAGGGGGGAATTGTTGGGTCTGGCTCAAGCGGATCACTTCATGGACACATTGGAAGGCTCTCCAGGGTCAGACAGAAGGCCGACTACCAGAAATCTGCATCTGAATCACCCAAATACTGTTCCAAATTCCTAAGGGGTAATTATCAGTTTGGGGTGCTCTATAATCTATTGTGTTTGCATGTGTTTGAGACTAAACAAAGTGGATAGCTCAGTGATTTGAGCATTGGCCTGCTAAACCCAGGGTTGTGAGTTCAATCCTTGAAGGGGCCATTTAGGGATCTGGGGCAAAAAAAAATTGGGGATTGTGCCTGCTTTGAGCAGGGGGGTAGATTAGATGATCTCCTGAGGTCCCTTCTAACTCTTATAGTCTATGAGTCTAGTGACTTTACGTGAAGGCATTCTAGTGGGAGTGTTGGAGACTAATAAAGTATTGGCTTTAACTGAAAGCAGGTTTTGATTTGTTTGTGTCAGTCATATAGCAAACAGAAGCGCTACATCTCCTTTGGTTTGTTCTGATGCCACCTCACAGAGAGTAAAGTTACTCAGAGGTTTGGGTTCGGAGGAAGCCCAGGTAACACTGCATTTTGGGGTAGTGGTGGGGTCTCCGACAAGAATCGCATGCAGCTCATCTTAAAAGCAGCATATCTGTGGGACAGAACCAGAATGACTATTCATCTCCCTTTTCTTGCTGAAGTTTGTTTTTATTTTCACTCAGCAGTGTTGCATGTCCTTGGTGTAGCCCTTCTCCCCCATGCCCCACACGATCTTTGCATAGAGTCAGCGTTTCTTCTGCTGGATCAGAGCTGTGCCTGCACAGACTCTTCTCCCTGCACAGCAATAAGATCCACCACCTCCTGTGTTCACCAGGCTGAAGCAAGTTTGGGGCATTGAGTCTCCATGGTCAGCTGTGCTGGCGAACTCTCCATGCTGATCAAACAGGAAATGAAAATTCAAAAGTTCCCAGGGCTTTACCAGGGGAGAGGCTGTTTCCCGTGTACCTGGCTGACATGCAGCAGAGTTGAAAAGATGCTCCAGAGCGGTCACAGTGGAGCATTGTGGGACATCTCCCGGAAGCCAATTAATACGATTTACATAACATAGCATTTACATAACATAGCATTTATTTCAACCTGTGAACATCAAATTAAGTGATATGCCTCTCAGAGTACAGAAGTCAGAGTTACAGGCAATTTAGGTCAGTGGAAGGAACCTGTAATGTAGATACATACATTATTAGGTTAATTTAAGGTGGCTTCCATTGATCTAAGTTTGTAGTGTAGTCCAGCCTTAGAGACAAGCTTAAAAATTATTCTGTCCAAGAACTGTTCTCTGTAGGAACAGGAGGGTAGAGATTATATCTATAAAGCTCCAGGTAAATCACCAAGTAATATATATGTAGAAACACATTTTGGGCTTTATTCAAGAGGTTTGGGATTTAAAATGTACATTATTTATCATTTGGAATTAGCAATAGAATAGATTAAATTACAATAATGTCATATTATTGCCATATGAGCCATTTTAAACTACTGACTAGTTAATACTTGATTGAGGCAACATCCAGTGAAATATTAGAAATAGTACACAAAACATGGATTAATTACAAATCCCCTCACAAAAAAGTTCCTCCCAAAATAGATACATCTCATTAAGTTTGTTAACAATGTTGGCACATTGGTGGCAAGCACAGTTTAAAATAAAAAAAATACAAATACATCCTACCTAATTTACACTAACTACATGCCTAAAACATTTGTTTAACTTTATTTCTTCAAAGGCACTAGAGCAGAACACAGAGGAAACTTCAGAGGAGGAGTGGGAAAATGTTCTCTGCATAGAAGGCAGCCTTTCTTTTTGATCTTCCCTACTCACAGCATGTTTAAAGTCACTGCATCAAAACACAGCCACTGCCAAAACAAATGAAGGAAAAGCACGCACGCACACTTCTGCAGCCTCATTAAAAGTTCCCAGAACTATCTGTTGCCAAATACATGAACTGCCTTTGTCCTGAAAGTAAAATAGTGCCTGCCATATTTAGCTGGTTCTGCTTCTATCATTTATGTTGATTCATGTGTTCACTAACCTTCAATAGAAGACAGAAAAATAAAAGTTTTAAAGGAAAAACCAACCTGCATCTACCTGTAACAGGAAAACAAGCTTAGACCACAAGAAAACACCTAAACGGAATGAGAGAAATAGAATAAATCTAAAACAGTAACTGGAAAAAAGTGACAGAGGAACCAGAAGATATTTTCCACTTTGAAGAACTGCTTGAGTCCTTTTTTTTTTTTTTTTTTTTTTTTTAATCAAAAGGGTTGTCAAAACAAATGTTTTTAAGAACAGCCATGGAAATCTGAAAATGGTAACAAATAAAACTTCAGATTAAATGGTTGAAAGCAATAATCTTTTGGAGAAATGAATAAACTAACATCGTACTTAGGTGAGAGAATGGACAAGAGAATACTATGCAAAAGTAATCACTTATGGCAATATACTATGGACTATAACAGTGTTTCCCAAACTTGGGATGCCGCTTGTTCCGGGAAAGCCCCTGGCGGGCTGGGCCAGTTTGTTTACCCTCCACGTCTGCAGGTTTGGCTGATTGCGGCTCCCACTGGCCGCAATTCACCGCTGCAGGCCAATGGGGGCTGCAGGAAGCTGTGGCCGGTACATCCCTCGGCCCGCGCCACTTCCCGAAGCCCCCATTGGCCTGGAGCGGAGAACCGCAGCCAGTGGGAGCTGCGATCGGCTAAACCTGCGGACGTGGCAGGTAAACAAACTGGCCCGGCCCCCCAAGGGCTTTCCCTGAACAAGCGGCCTCCCAAGTTTGGGAAACAATGGACTATAAAAATGCTTTAAAAAATGAAACTGATATCATGCAATACAGAGACTTTAGGGAGGAAAGTACATGGTTATCTGGTGATCCCAGAATATTCACTGAGGGAAAACTCACATTCAAATTGCGTAGCCATTCATTGTATAAAAGTGTCTGCCACACAGTCTGTTGCTCCTGATAGTATTAATTATACAAAACTTGTTGACTTCCTCAGTGATCACCCCTATGCTCCCAGAAATGACGTGGAAGAGGAGAGGACCATTGCACTGAGAGGGTAATTTTGACAATACAGCAGATAAAGTAGGTTGTACATCTAAGGGCTCTATACCAAAAATGCCCAGCTAGCAGCTTCCAAATATTTAAACCTATTAACTGTTAGCTTGCCACTGCCCTAGCTGATCTAAAATGTGACATATCATATGGACAGCAAGCTGATTTCTGAGGTATGAAGGATTTAAACCACGCAGGACTTTATAGAACAGTTAACCTCTTGAATTGCAAATGGAAGCAAAAAGGAATCAAGGTAGTCTTTGGAAAGTGGAAGAGACTTGCTCAAGGTCACACAGCCAACGTGCAGAGCTGGAACAAAACCCAGATCTCCTATTCAGACGCTAGTGCTCGAACCACTGGACAAAGGCTTTTTCCACATGTATGCCACATACTTTCTAGAAAACTATTTTAGAAATGTTTCAGGAAGTTTTTAAATTGACATTATTGGTATTGATATTATTGATTGATATTATTTTCCATACTCCTATACCTGTAAAGACAGGCTGCCCTGTTTACAATGAGTTCAAATTTATACTACTTTGTAGAAGAGTGAAATCATAGTTAATACATTTTAGAAAGTACTACACATTATATAAAATAGCTTTTTGTACAAAATAATGTCTGTGATTTAAGGACCAATATCTTAGGATCTTCCAGAACAAAACACTGTGTACCCCAGTAGAAATCTGGGAATTTCCCCTCACTAATGTTACATTGCTAGCCCTAATATATCACAATATAGGTCCTTACATCTTAAATCTGTAACTAATTCAGGATTGAATGTTGCCCATTTTGCACCTCAGAGCAGTGTAACGAGGCTAATAGAGGGCAGTGTGGGGGAGGCAAGGAGAGATGGAAACAATCTTTTTTTTTTTTTTTTTAAGTCACTGCTTGAAGTTGCTCTCAGATTTTCAGTGTTCAGAATAGTCTTGGTAGTAATGGTTTGGTAGGTAGAATTCAGGTGAGGTGGTCAACAGTGCATGATAAACTCAACTCATCGCATCAGTATCTTCATCTTATTTGTGCCTAGCAGAATATGATGTGCAAGCAGCGGCCCATCATTTTATTTTTAAGTAGCCATTATGAAGTTACTGTCTAAACTCTGAGTGGCATGGAGGACAATCAGCAGCCCATGTCCTTTCTATTGGCTATTATAATTCTACAAAGAGGCAATTATCCAAACCTGTAATCCTCATCTAAATTTATATATAAAATAGAATACACATGACAAACATTTTTGAACTTTAGCTTGCTGGCAGTCTTGCTCTTATATTTATGTCTTCTTTTGGCTCAGACAAACACTCCAGTTTTTCCCAACAAATAAATATAAGAAGCTCGAAACATATTATTAGGGTAGCTTAGCTAGGGTGTCTTTTCCCTATGGTTCTTTATGGTTATGTTTTATTTTTGTGTGTTTTCTATGTTTTAACCCTCTATGCCTGGAAATACTTACAAATGATGCATTTAGTGAATGGCACAGCACAATTTCCTATGTAAATGTACTTTATATCAATAAATTTTATTAATAAATATTAATGATCCGTTTTAGCTTATTACATGATTGATATTGCTATAATGAATGCCAAATGAGTGAATGATTGCTGCCAAATTATGTTAATTTTAAAGGTTTATCCCTTTTTTTCTGTTAGATGTAGAGGCCCTATTTGTGAATGCTTTACTGTGTGTGTATTAATACAAGTAATGTTACATGCAATAAACATGCATGCACTTTTTAGATTGCACAGGTATCCTTAAGTTATAAGTCATGAAATTATAATAGAGAAACAAAGTGGGTGATGTAATATCTTTTATTGGACCAACTTCTGTTAGTGAATATTACATCACCCACCTTGTCTCTCTTATCTCCTGGGACCAACTTGGCTACAACACGCACACATGAAATTCTAATGTTTGTTTCCCATATGTCTCTGTGCTTTCTGATACACTTGTTTCTAAAAAAGCAGCTGACCTTTGCGGGTGGAGAAGGTAGGAGTATCAGCACAGAACTGCACAGCTTTCTTGATGTCTGGTGAAGACCTATATAATTTACAGTTAGTAGATCATATTTCTGAAAATAAACTATGCAACCCACAAAAACTTTCTTGTGGAGAAGAGTGCTGCAGAGGATATCATAGCAGGCTGGGAGGTAGGTGACCTGGCTTCTATCCCAGCTCTGTCTGCGACCTTGGGCAATTCACTTCATCTCTATTTCCCCTTCCTTCCTTTTCACTCATCCATTGAAGTGAAGCAAGAATCCAACAACAATTATTTAGCTAGCTTGCAGGCACAGTTTTATAACTGTGGAGCTAGACCAACCATATAGTTTGTTGTGTTGCCTTGGGAGAGAGACAGTGACTAGGTGAATCAGGGGAGGGACTAAACTGCACCTGGCCTATACCCACACAGAATATCTCCCTGATACCATGGTTCAGCTATGCTGCCATTTTCTTCAAATGAAGAATGCTGGATCTGCCCCCTCCCCCAAGCTCCCAGTTCCACCCTGCACCTTCCTTCACACACACACACACACACACACAAAGAGGGAATGTAACAGCTCTATGAAGCTTCGTACTGCCAGTTCCCTGGAGCTGTCCTCTGGCATTCAAGGGCAAGAGAGGGATAACCTTTTTATCTTGCTCTTGGATGCTGAGCAGGCCACAATCTGGCCTGTAATTCTGAATTAAATGCATTCATTTCTTTAGATAACTGCTTGACAATCAAATGAGCCTAATTTGGTTACAGAAGCATTATTACTGCCTGTTTCTCTAAACCTAAAAACATTATTAAAAAATGTTCTAGGAAGGCACGTGGAAAAGAATTAAATTATGCACAGGAGTTTAAGTTTAAAGTAATAAAAATGTTAATACTAATTATACTACTGGAAACCTGTATGTGTCCAGCCCTTGTTATTAGTGACAGAAAGTTGTCATTTAATGGCTTTTGGGGGGGCTGTGTGAAATAAGCTGTTGGGATCAGACCTGTTCCTAGAAGACAAGTGATTGTCACAAAACACACCTCCAAAACTGACCCTCTGTTAGCAGGCTCAGCAGAAGGATCTGGGAACAAATGGTTCTTTTCACTTCTAAAGGTGGTCCCCTCCAGGACAGGTGTTACAGCCTGCCCATTCCTGGGCACACGACTTGTCCAACACCAGTGACTCTAGGCCACCAATATAGCCTATTTACTATAAGAATCTTCTTCCCAAGACACTTGCTTGTAAGGAAGTTGATCCTGGCTGCTTTTCTTAACTTGATTTTAAGGGCCCTGCAGCTCTCTTCAAAACCTACTGACTGAATACTCCTCCAACTACTGAGTTTGAAAAACCACTTCACTTTTCCTTAACCAGATTAGACATAACAAACATATTCATGGTGTTCAGTAACTGTTCTATTCCTGACTCCCAGAGGGACAGCCTGATCCCATAAAAGCATGGCACTGCTGCCCTTCCTGATCACAGTCTCTTTCTTTGACCCCCTCTGTGACCCTCTTTCCTCTCTCCTTGATTCCAACCAATCACTCTTCAAATTCAGCCCCCATCAAAGTTCCATAAAAGCAGCCTCAGTTCAGGTTCTATCCAGGAGTCAAGCCTCCGTGTCCCCAGGGCCAAATCCTCTTTTTGATCTGTGTCCCACAACATACTCCATCGTACACATTCACATAGCACTTGTCCTCTAGCAGCATCTCATATCATACAATTTCAAGTTAACATAGCCCCTTCTCCACAGCAGGTTAGGGAACATTAAAAGGATTATGTGAGGAAGCTTGCTGTGTCGTGCCTGCCCAGTATCTGTACTCTGCACAAATACAGGATTTCACTCCACAAGACTGTCAATTGAGCTTGACCCTTTTGTGCCAGAGTTTCAGTTTGCAATGAAGACCTCAAGCCTTGAAAAAGGCTTAAGAACTTCTTGGGCCAAAAAGGCTTTGGGTTTAAGTTGTTGGTTTGGCCTCAGACAGGTAAGTTCCTCTGGATTTGATCACCAAGAGTGGGAATAGATTAATGAGTGCTAGGGGCAACTGTTGCTTCTCTTCTTTTTACTTATGCCAGGATAGCTTGCCCTTAGAAACAAGCTTCTTTGCTGTTTAAGCTATAATTAAGTTATGGCCCCTTGACCAAAAATTCTCTTGCCTGTGTCTGTCTTTATTGGTCCCTGCCATTTGCAACAACAATTTATGCATAACAGTATGTAAAAGTACATCTGCGTCTGTCATAAATATAAAGGGAAGGATAAACACCTTTAAATCTCTCCTGGCCAGAGGAAAAACCTTTTTCACCTGTAAAGTGTTAAGAAGCTAAGATAACCTTGCTGGCACCTGACCAAAATGACCAATGAGGAGACAAGATACTTTCAAAGCAGGGGGAGAAACAAAGGGTTCTCCCTGTGTGTATGTGATGCTTTTGCCAGGACCAGAGCAGGAATGCAGGTCAGAACTCCTGTAAAAAGTCAGTAAGCAATCTAGTTAGATATGAGTTAGATTCTGTTTTGTTTAAATGGCTGATAAAATAAGTTGTGCTGAATGGAATGTATATTCCTGTTTTTGTATCTTTTTGTAACTTAAGGTTTTGCCTAGAGGGATTCTCTATGTTCTGAATCTGATTACCCTGTAAGGTATTTACCATCCTGATTTTACAGAGGTGATTCTTTTACTTTTTCTTTAATTAAAATTCTTCTTTTAAGAACCTGATTGCTTTTCATTGTTCTTAAGATCCAAGGGTTTGGGTCTGTGTTCACCTATGCAAATTGGTGAAGATTTTTATCAAGCCTTCCCCAGGAAAGGGGGTGTAGTGCTTGGGGGGATTTTTTTTGGGGGGGAGATGTTTCCAAGTGGGCACTTTCCCTGTTATTATTGTTAGACACTTTGGTGGTAGCAGTGTTTAACCTAAGCTGGTAAGAATAAGCTTAGGGGGTCTTTCCTGCAGGTCCCCACATCTGTTCAGAGTTCAGAGTGGGGAAGGAACCTTGACAGCTTCAGTTAACTTTAAAAAAAGATGACGATGACAATTGCTAGCAATTAGCTTCTTTGCCAATATGTACAAAATTGCCATCTATAATGATAAGGTCACACACTTCATTTCTTAAGTAGGTTGAGCTGTACACCCAGCTCCCACTACCACTGCCATCATTCTAGAAAACCCCAAAAGTTGTTTCCACTAAAATTTCCACTTTTCCATTTTTTTTTGGGGGGGGGGGGCTTTTAACCAAAATCAACTGAGTTCTGACCAGAGTGGGGGTTGTGGAGTCTACTAATCTAACCCTAAATTCAAAACCTCACCCCCATACCAAGAGTGTATGTCTACACTGCAGTTACACACCCATGGCAGGCCCATGCCAGCTGACTCAGATTTGCAGGGCTTGGGGTAAAGGGCTGTTTAATTGCAGTGTAGACAGTCGGGCTTGGGCTGAAGCCTGAGCTCTGGGACCCTCCAATCTCACAGCGTCCTAGAGCCCAGGCTCCAGCCTGAGCTCAAATGTCCACACTGCAGATAAACAGCCCTTTACCCTGAGCCCTGCAAATCTGAGTCAGCTGGCATGGGCCTGCAATGGGTGTGTAACTGCAATGTAAACAAACCCAAAGTGACCAAATGGTGATTTTAGTGGAGATCAGCTTATCCAGTATTCACCAAGATCAGTAGGGTTCTACCTATTGGTCCCTGGAATGTTCCCTGAAATTTTGGAAATGATCAGATGTGTTTATCAAAAGTTACTGCATTACAGACAGAGAAATCTCATGAAACTGAGTGTAGCGCCTTGCTTCGTTTTGCCAAAAATTTAGATACATAAGAACAGCCATACTGGGTCACACCAGTGGTCCAATTAGCCTAGTAGCCTGTCTTCCGACAGTGTATGGTGCCAGATGTTTCAGAGGGAATGAACAGAACAGGGCAATTATTGAGTGGCTATTTCTTTGATACTTGGGCAATCAAGGAAACTTCAGGTGCACCTAACAACTTCGATCCTTCTCTTCTGACTTCTGAAGAGCAAAAAAAATTGAAAAAGCAATAAAACAATTAATGCTGGGAAACACACCTCAGATAGTGACTTATGCAGTCGACCTATAGCATTCACATAAGGTGATGGTAACATATCAATGGGATATGTGCATCCCTCCATCCTTGCAGCAGGAGAAGGAAGATATGAACACTCTGGACGTTTAAGAAGACAGATTCTGGGTTTGTTTTTTAGTCTTTCCAATCACAATGCAATGAAATATTAGCTGATAATTTAATTTATATAAATAAATTGAACAGAGGGATGTTGGAAAACATCAATAATCAGCAGGAAATTAAGAACATACCAAATTTCATTAATTATTAGAATTACCTACAATATGTAATGCACCTTACAAGCCATATAGACATGTTCTCTGCTTTCAAGACTTTACCATTTAAAGGCTAATATTATGCAAGAAGTGAGAGCTATAAGAACTAAGTGGGAAAATAGGGTGATGGACAAAGGAGGGCAGTTTGGCTCCAAATTAAATTATATTATTAGATAATAGAATATGCTATGGAAACAATACTATGAAAGAGACTGTGAAAAAATACACATTTTCATTAGGGCTTTTAAGCTGTATGTATGACAGAGTGGGGTATATTTGTATCAAAAAATGAACTGCTGAACAAATGTCTAATCCTGCCCAAGGCTACCCTGTTAAATTGCATTCTAGACAGCTGCCTTGCCCCAGGAAAGTGCTTGGCATCTCATTGAAGCACTAGCTCTGAGAAACCACTGGATGTGATTGTTTCATCTGCTGGCCCTCTACCATAGAACAGTGGGTTTTTTTTGTTTTTTGTTTTTTGGTTTGTTTTTTTTTAAACGGGTAGCCTAGGGGCGGGGTGCAGGGAAGGGAAGAGCATAGCTTAAGAAGTGAGTCTGTAATATTATGGATGAATAAGAATTGTTGTGACCATGGGTGACCTTCCTGAAAACTCCATCCTAGCCACTATGGATGTAGAAGCCCTCTACACCAACATTCCACACAAAGATGGATTACAAGCCGTCAGGAACAGTATCCCCAATAATGTCATGGCAAACCTGGTGGCTGAACTTTGTAACTTTGTCCTCACCCATAACTATTTCACATTTGGGGACAATGTATACCTTCAAATCAGCAGCACTGCTATGGGTACCCGCATGGCCCCAAAGTATGCCAACATTTTTATGGCTGACTTAGAACAACGCTTCCTCAGCTCTCGTCCCCTAACGCCCCTCCTCTACTTGTGCTACATTGATGACATCTTCATCATCTGGACCCATGGAAAAGAAGCTCTTGAGGAATTCCACCATGATTTCAACAATTTCCATCCCACCATCAACCTCAGCCTGGACCAGTCCACACAAGAGATCCACTTCCTGGATGCTACAGTGCTAATAAGTGATGGTCAGATAAACACCACCCTACACCGGAAACCTACTGACCACTATGCTTACCTACAGCCTCCAGCTTTCATCCAGACCACACCACATGATCCATTTTCTACAGCCAAGCTCTACGATACAACCGCATTTGCTTCAACCCCTCAGACAGAGACAAACACCTACAAGATCTCTATCAAGCGTTCTTACAACTAAAATACCCACCTGCTGAAGAGAAGAAACAGATTGACAAAGCCAGAAGAGTACCCAGAAGTTACCTGCTACAGGACAGGCCCAACAAACAAAATAATAGAATGCCACTAGCCATCACCTTCAGCCCCCAACTAAAACCTCTCCAGCACATCATGAAGGATGTACAACCTATTCTGAAGGATGACCCATCACTCTCACAGATCTTGGGAGACAGGCCAGTCCTTGCTTACAGACAGCCCCCAAACCTGAAGCAAATACTCACCAGCAACCACACACCACACCACAAAACCACTAACCGAGGAACCTATCCTTGCAACAAAGCCCGTTGCCAACTGTGTCCACATATCTATTCAGGGGACACCATCATATGGCCTAATCACATCAGCCACACTCTCAGAGGCTCGTTCACCTGCATATTTACCAATATGATATATGCCATCATGTGCCAGCAATGCCCCCTCTGCCATGTACATTGGCCAAACCAGACAGTGTCTACATAAAAGAATAAATGGACACAAATCAGACGTCAGGAATTATAACATTCAAAACCAGTCGGTGAACACTTCAGTCTCTCTGGTCACTCGATTACAGACCTAAAAGTTGCAATTCTTCAATAAAAAAACTTCAAAAACAGACTCCAATGAGAGACTGCTGAATTGGAATTAATTTGCAAACTGGACACCATTACATTAGGCTTGAATAAAGACTGGGAGTGGATGTTTCATTATGCAAAGTAAAACTATTTCCCCATGTTTATCCCCCCTTCCCCCTCCCAACTGTTCCTCAAACGTTCTTGTCAAGTGCTGGAAATGGCCCACCTTGATTATCACTGCAAAAGGTTTTTTTTCTCTCCTGCTGCTAATAGCTCACCTTATCTGATCATGCTCGTTACACTGTGTATGGTAACACCCATTGTTTCATGTTCTCTGTGTATATAAAATCTTCCCACTATATTTTCCACTGCATGCATCCAATGAAGTGAACTGTAGCTCACAAAAGCTTATGCTCAAATAAATTTGTTAGTCTCTAAGGTGCCACAAGTACTCCTTTTCTTTTTGTGACATCTAAGTATCTGACCCAAAGCCCCCTGAAATCAGTCCAAGTCTTTTCTTCAATTTCAGTGGACATTAAAAAGCCATTTAAAATGTTATATCCCAAAATAATATTTTTAAATGGCCTTTTAATGTCCATTGAATTCGGAGTTAAGACTTGGACTGATTTCAGGGGGCTTTGGGTCAGATACTTAGTGGTCACAGCAATTCAACTTCTATACATTTATATGTTCCATCTCCAGTGCAGAGTTGTGACCAAATGCCCCAGTCTATCCCTAAGCAATTTGCACATTATCACCTAGCCATATTACATATATTGTGCAAATCACGTTTTGCTTTCAGACAAACTTTTCTTTTAAATGACTGCTGTGAGAATATCAGCAAATTCCCTTTATTCTGGAATTTATTTAAAAGTTATTTGATTTTTTTTTAAAAAAGGAAGTTTGAAAAAGCCCTGGTCTACTTGCGTTAGGAACAAATAAAATCTGAATAAGCTTCAATCTCTGCCACATTTTTATATGTGAACAATAAAGTGCTATATTATTTTCATTTTGAATTTGTGTTGTAAAGCAAGGCCAGATGGAGAAGAGATCCATATAAATGATGTTTTCATCATCAAACAAAGCTACAGCTTTTTTCAGGATTTACTGCCTGAAAAAGACATTGTTATTGAAAGTCTCCAGTACTTTCAAGTATCCATTTTAAGCCTGGGGGAGAAGTAATTTGAATAAACCAAGACATGGACTGCTGAAAAGGCAGCAATGGTTTAAAAGCAGAAGGATTAAAAAAAAAAAACAACAACAACCAGTTGATTAATATTCCAAAAAATAGTGGAGAAAACATAAATCTCACTTCAAGGGAATTGGAAAGGAGATTCCTAAATATTTCTGTCTCTCTGCTTATTTTTCTTCTAGGTGTGTTTAAACAGAGTAAAATCAATAATATTACTAGTACAGTAGACAAAAGAGTATGGAAACACAGACATTGAAACAAGGGTCTGGAAATAGGGACTTCTTGGTTCTATCTCTAGCTCTGTGAAGGACTGGATAGGTGATATTGTGCAAATCACTTCATGCCAGACTGGGGCATTAAGCCAGAGCACAGCATTGAGGATGGAGCAGATGCACAGGTCTGAGGAAAGCAACAGGCTTGGAAACAGATGTGGGGAAAATGGAGCAGCCTTCCAAGGCCCCTTGTCTGTATCAGGCTTGCAATGTCAGTCTGCTCCCAAACAAGGAGATAAAGAGTGAGGAAAGGAAAAGCCAGACAGTACCCTGAGCTGTGCCACCCTTGCTAATGGAGCTCATTGGCAGCCCCTAGCATCTTCTCCTCCTGACCAATCTCCCCACCCATTGCAGTACAAAACTTCATGTTTTTAAGCTCCCCTTCTGCAGGTGGAGCATGTTTTACAGGTGCACCTAATTGGTGCTGCCCGAATGAAGGAATGCTCCAATGAATGCCTTTCTATCAGTGGAATGGTGGCATATCCCATCACATATCCTCACCCTCAAGACCAAAAGGTTCCTTGCTCGAGCATCTCCTCAGTCCCACTCTCCCTAAAATAAAAAAAAAAAATCTGCATTTGCGTTGTCTTTCCCTGCTCCGAGCTGCACCCAGAAGCAATAGTGCTGAAGTCTTTCAATCTTTCATGGATTGTAGCTGGTCTGTAACTAGCAAAAAGGGATGCTCCAGCAGGTATACCTGAAGGAATCTACAGCCCACTTGATAGCTAAAGCTTCCTTCTCAATACCTGAATATGATCTCTCCCTGGGGAACAACTTTCTGCTTAAATATAGAACTGGGTGGTCTTCTCCCCAAAAGTACCACTCCCAGGCTGACATCAGAAGCATCTGTATAGAGAATAAACTCCTGGTGAAGTGTGGTTTGGCAAAGACTAGTGTCTGGATCAGTCACACCTTCATGGTATTAAATGTTTCATCTGACTGGTCAGCCCACTGGACCTTCTTGGTGTCTTTGCCTTTTGGCAGATCAGTCAGGGGAGCTGTGATAGACGTGAAGTTGGGGATGACCAAAATGATCTTGACAAACTTAAGAAATGGTTTGAAATAAACAGGATGAAATTCAGTAAGGACAAATTCAAAGTATAAGGAGGATGAGTTAATATCTTTTATTAACCAACTTCTGTCAGTGAGAGACAAGCTTTCAAGCCATACAAAGCTTTTCTTCAGTTCTTGGAAAGGTATTTGCAGTGCCACAGCTAAATATAAAATTGAACAGATAGCTTAGAACATATTCTAAAGGACCATTCAAGGTGAAGTGGCCAATTAACACCCCTGCAATTTTAGGACAAAAAGGGGGATTAGAGGGTTACAGATTGTTGTAATAAACCATAAATCCCATGTCTTTATTAATATCATGACCTTTAGTGTCTAGAAAAATTATGAATTTAAGCTCCCAGGCTCATCTTTAGAAATTATTGTGCAGGTTTTCTTTAAGGATGAGGACTGAGAGGTCAGATATAGACTGATCACTTTGTGAAAAGTATTCACCCAAGAATGCTTTTATTATTTTCCTGTATGAGTTCATTTGAAAGTGTAGTGATTGTCTGGTTTCACCCACATTGCTGTTATTGGGGCATTTAGTGCCCTGGATGGGATTGTAACACTCTGCACCCCACATTCACCATAGTAATATGATTATGATATGAGTATGATATAATTATGTGGTATCTTGTACAAAGTATGCCTTGTAAGGTATCATTCTAGAAGTCTTGATCTGTTGAGCATTAATATCCTGTTGAATTGCATGTGTTATCATTGTATGTGAAGTTATAAAGTTTTGCTATGTATGTTTTACTGAAAGATGTTATGAAGTTGAAAACACCCACAGCTAGCCTTTCAGGTACAACAGTGAAGAAGTTAGACAGTGCTAATGGCCCATCAGCAAAAAGAATGGACCATGGAAAAGGTTTGTCCTCATCTGGGAAAGTTTCAGCGAGCCTCTGAGTAATGTCTGCTATGACTAAGCAAGGCATGCAAGGGCATGTGACCAGCTCACATAATATAAAACTCCATTTTGGTATGTGTACTTTTCCACAACCTAAGATGGGAACTTAGCTTGGAACAAAGGGTTCCCGCCATATGGAGAAACTATACAAGGTGGGAAATGACATCATGATATGTCTTCACTCCCACACAATTCAACACCTGAAAGAATCTCTGGAAGACAAAGGTCTTGGAATGGGGGAGGGGGACCCAAGCTGCAAAACAGGTGCAGCTTGTACCTGAAGAATCTGTAAGCCTGCTTGTATCATCAGTCAGGGTGAGATATTGCTAATTCAAATCCTATCTATCTATATATTAGGCTTAATCTGCGGTTTTGTTTATTTGCTGGGTAATCTGCTTTGATCTGTTTGCTAACATTTATAATCTATCTTTCTGTAGTTAATAAACTTCTTTTATGTTTTATCTTAACCAGTGTATTCTGGGTGAAGTGTATGGGAAAATCTCAGCTCTGTAAACAAAGGCTGTTGCATATCTTCCCCACATTTCTCATTGGAGTCTGTTTTTGAAGCTTTTCTGACACAAATCTGACATCAGGAATCATAACATTCAAAAACCGGTAGAAGAACACTTCAACCTCTCTGGCCACTCAGTAAAAGACTTAAGCGTGGCAATTCTGCAACAGAAAAGCTTCAAAAACAGACTCCAATGAGAAACTGCTGAGCTTGAATTAATATGCAAACTAGATACCATTAAGTTGGGTTTGAATAGAGACTGGGAGTGGCTGGGTCATTACACATATTGAATCTATTTCCTTAAGTTAAGTATCCTCACACCTTCTTGTCAACTGTCTAAATGGGCCATCTTGATTATCACTACAAAAGTTTTTTTTTCTGCTGCTGCTAATAGCTCATCTTAATTAATTAGCCTCTTACAGTTTGTATGGTAAATTCCACATTCTCTGTATATATATAAATATCGTCTTACTATATATTCCATTCAATGCATCCGATGAAGTGGGCTGTAGCCCACGAAAGCTTATGCTCTAAGAAATTTGTTAGTCTCTAAGGTGCCACAAGTACTCCTGTTTTTTTTGCGGATACAGACTAACAGGGCTGCTACTCTGAAACTTGTTAATTAAAGGCATTTTTGTGTGTGTTAAGGCATATATCCTGGACTAGATTGCTTGGTGTGTTTGGTGTGGCAACTGGATCTATGAAGGCAGGTGTGGTTATCCATGGGTTTCTTGTCTATAGTATTCCATTGTTGAAGCTGATTGTGGTGTCCAGGCCTGTGGGTGTATTTCAGAGAGAGTTTAATCAACGGGTTGTTGTTGTTGAAGTTGTGGTGGAAATCTGTGAGGGAATTTAAGTCATTTGTCCAGAGGATGAACATATAATTGATGTATCTCAGGTATATCATTGGTTTTGAGATGCATTTGTCCAGAAATTTTTCTTCAAGGTGTCCCATGAAAAGCCCCTTGCTAGAATTAAGCTCCCCACAGACAAGGACACACCAACTCAAGGTGGCAATAGACCCTGCCGGAAGAAAAGCTGCAAAACCTGCTCGCGTATCTCCACTGCTACAATGATCAACACCTTGAACAACACACCTTTCAAGATCCATGGGTTCTACACATACCTATCACCCTCAGCGTTGTATTGGCATCAAACCTTGTGAACATCTATACAAAGTCAGGCACTGCCATCTGCTTTATAACTACTGCATGTATAGTCATTTCCTAAACCCTGTCTTTGGCAAAATTGAACACATCTACCAGAAATTTCACATCTGAGATCTTAGAACAGGGTAGCATTTTTCTGCAAAGTATGCAGTGAATTTTACAAGATGTTTAGAAAACAGGAATAGCAGGGACTTTCAGTTATGGAGTATTTTCCTGATGTCTTTTCAACCATCATAAAATGTCTCAGGCTAGAAACTATACTGTGACAGGGTCGGGCCAGATGGCTACAGGAGAGTGATAGAAGGCAGATATATTAGCCCGAGGTTAAGTAGGTCCCTTTTCCCTGGATAAGGTAACAGAGAAGGTTCCAGAACAATCAGGAACCTTCTGGAAACAATTAAGACAGACAGGCTGATTAGAACACCTGCAGCCAATCAAGAAGCTGCTAGAATCAATTAAGGCAAGCTAATCAGGGCACCTAGGTTTAAAAAGGAGCTCACTTCAGTTTGTGGTGGGCGTGTGAAGAGCTGGGAGCAAGAGGTGCTAGGAGCTGAAAGTGAGAACGCGTACTGTTGGAGGACTGAGGATTACAAGCATTATCAGACACCAGGAGGGAGGTCCTATGTTAAGGATAAAGAAGGTGTTGGGAGGAGGCCATGAGGAAGTAGCCCAGTGAGTTGTAGCTGTCGCACAGCTGTTCCAGGAGGCACTCTATACAGCTGCATTCCACAGGGCCCTGGGCTGGAACCCGGAGTAGAAGGTGGGCCCGAGTTCCCCCCAAACCTCCCAACTCCTGGTCAGACACAGGAGAAGTCGACCTGGACTGTGGGTTCACGAAAATGACCAAACTGAGAGCTGCTGTGTATCTCTGAAGCGAGCAAATCCACCAATAAGCGCAAGACACACCAAGGTAGCGGAGGAACTTTGTCACAATACATTTGTTTTAATAGGATAGTTTTGGTATTTGGGGGTTTGTTGTTGTTGTTGTTGTTTTTTTACTAATTTGGAAGGATTAAAGGGAATTATTTAGTTATGAACAGCTGTTTCCATGTGCTTAATGAAGTCTGCATGGTCAGCACACAATTTATGAACTACACTTTGGGGCCATATATCAGCCAAGCAGATTGGTCTCAGGGCTTGTCTACACACATGAGTTGTACTGCTTTAACTACACCTTTATATTTCAAGCAGTACAACACTCCCTACTGTGGGTGCAGTTATACTGGCTATAAACATCTTTATAAACAGCATAACTTGTTCTCATAAAGGAGAGGAAATAAGCTACAGTGATAATAAGTCATCTTTATACTGGTGCTACTTTGTCCATACTAGGGATTTTAATGATATAACTATGCTGGTAAAGAAAAACAAAAACACTTCCCTAGCTGAAATAGTTATAGTGGTACAAAAACTATAGCTAGACCAGGCCTCAGTTCATATCTGTAGCAGGCACATTTTAGGATTTCAGTCCACAGTCTAAGCGTACTCTTGGATTCCTCACTAACACCTGGTTCTCACATCACAGCAGCAGCAAGTACAACTGATAGTTCAAAAATTTCAGCTTAGGTCTTCAGGTGTTGTAAATGGTAACTCTATTAAAGTCAATGGAGCTGCACGGATTTGCAGTTTGATGAGGATCACACCCCTAACTAATACAGTCACCTTCCCAATAAGCTCTAGACTGGCAAGCATTCAAGTATGATTGTCAAGCCTGAACAAAAGGCACAGCTTCAAAAGCATCTTCCTCCCTTGATGCTCACACACAATGTAATTACAGGCATTAGATCTCTGTGGGCCTTTCAGTCCTACCGACTCCATTCATGTGGAACATAATTCCAATCCAACCTTAGTGTGGCTGAGGATCTAGCACTGTCTAAACAGATCTCAGTATGCTTTGTATCGCACACATGTCATGTAGTCCATTTCTGCAGTTCTCAAACCCCTGTCAGCATTCATACACCATTCCAAATTGGTGAGGTGGAACACGACAGTCCAGAGCTTGGATCCAATACTTTTCTGGAGGGCAAAGGACGGCCTAGCAACATATGCTTTGGAAATTTTTTTTGGTAAAGTATGCTCAAGCCTGGTTATTAACAATGACATGAGAGAATGAATGAGATTGCAGCCAAGAAAAATCTGTCTTTCAAGAAAATTCTACAGAGAGCTTCATCTTGGTCCCTTTGAAGTCAAGATTCCCATTTACTTTAATTGGAACAGTATTGAGCTGTCGTAGCAGGTTGGAGGTGCTTTTCATGCATCATTAATAGTGACTAAAATATCAGAATGAATGGCTTTATGATGAGATGCTTACTGAAATATAGCCACTGTAATTCCTGGAGAACTCAAGGTGACATGCATTCCTGAGTACCTCTAATAAAGTGATTGGCTTCTCTGAATGTTAGACAATATTGTTCTGATTTTGATCACAAATAAACTAGTCTCTTTGATGCACAGTATTAAAGTTGCTGTTCGCCTGTGTACCTTAACATTAATGTTTAGCTCTTCTATAGCATGTTCTCGTGCAGGATATCAACATGATTTGAAATAGTTAACCAATTTATTCTCACTTTAAACCTGGGAGCCAAGTAAGTAGTCTTAACTCAGTATTATAGATGGAGCAATTGAGCCACGGACTGATTTAGCACCTCTGAAAACCAGGCCATCCATTTTGGGACCTGTACGTAAACTGAGGTGCTTAACATCAGGCACCAGTTTTGAAAATGTTGAGTCTAATAAAGAATCTGAAGCAGAGCAGAAAATGGAATCTGGGATTCCTGACTCCTAGTCCCACACTAGAGTCACAGTGCCATGATTTCCTCCTTAAAAAAATAAATACTCTACTTAACTTGGAGGAGGTTTGAGAGTAGGGAAACCACTTAGTGCACAATGAGATCCTATCAGGAAGCAGAGGCATAGCCAAACAGATGAAGTGTGCTCAGGTGTTTTATAAATCAGTTCCTGTGCTTAGCTCCTCTGCTGTGTACACGTCTTGTGATGTGGCAGCTACTCCTAACAACTTATTGGGTGAAGCTATGGTCAGTGATGCCCTGTCATGGCAACCTTGCTCTACAACCTCAAGGAATTTTAAAGCAAATAACACTGATGCTAGAGCCTATTAAAAGCATTTTAACTCCATAAAAACTATCTGTGTCAGTCTTGTTCATGTCAGTGAGCACATATGAATACAAGCAGTCCCACTGAATTAAACTGAAACATTGGCATGCATGTATGCTTACCACTGTGAGGAAGGGTTGCACACTTGGCCCCATTATAGTTACAAACATCAGTACCCATATCAAATGCAGGCAAACTGCAGCCCAATTCTTTTCATCATCCCATAGATGAACAAAGAAAAACATTCATCCAGGCTTTGATCTTCTTATAAATTCCAATTACTTGAAGAAATCTGAGCCTCAAAAACTCATTCTGGTTGGTTCCAGCATTTCTTGAAAGCCTAATTTCCCTACAATTGCATCAAAGATCACTTTGTTATTTTGGTAGCTGAGCATTTCGGCAGGAATAAATCATTTCAGTGGGAGAATGACAAACTGGTGGGATCTTCTACCTCATTCTCAGATTATGTTATCCCCATCTGGATCCATATTCTGGAAACTTGTGTCTGACCCTGGCCCAGATGCAGCTTCTGAATACAGGGCCGGGACACACGGGGCATTAATATTCAAATTGATATTGATGTTCTATAGCATTTAACTGTCACTGTCGAGGAAATACTATTTGGTATCCAGCAGCTTTCACAAGACCACTGTTTTATGGAAAAAGTCTTACAGAATGTAATGAAAGTTATAGTTTGACTATATAACTCTTCAGGATGGGACAAAAAACTTATAGTGGGGATGCACATATATTTAATTTCTATCGATTTTTTTAAAATGACCCTAGTAATCTAGTTTCTTTAGAATCTTACAGGTTTAATAGCTGTTCAGTTCTATAGATTTTTTTTTCATAAATAAGAGCCATGGAAAATCTGAGCTTTGGTATGAATATACTGACTTATATAGCTGGCTTCCTGGTGCTCAGAGCTAGTAACATATTTGAAATGGTGATACACTTATTTTAGTATCTGAAAAATCAGACAGGTTGCCAGCCAGTGTAAATGGTGAGTTTTCAATGGCAGACAGTGTACTTATCCATTGACTATCTAAATGGTTAATCCACATCTAATATGACTTTGTGTCTGTGACACTGGCAGACTAGGTCATGCCAGAGTGTATTCAGGTCAATTCTCTTGTGTATTAGTGTAGATCACAGTAATTGTTGAATGTATAAGAGTGTATTTGGTGTTTAAACTTCATGAAAACTAATGGGATGTTACATGCATTGTTTTTACTTATGTGTCCTGTTATACTATAATTGAAAACATTTACATTGTAAATACACCTGTAACTAAATAACTCATCAGACAAGAAGGAAGCCTTGTGAAATGCAAATGAAGAACTTTAACAGAAAAAAGCTAATTTCAAAGCAAGTGGCTATTGTGTGTAATGACCAAAGTCAAAGGCTCTGAGTGCATTCCTCACTCACCGTCATCAAAGGAAAAGCCCATGTGGGTAAAGACACTGTCAGTGTGTTTTCTGTCAGAAGAAGTTTTAAACATGGATTCAAGGAAACTTTGGACTAATTGGACTCCTACAGGGGACCCTGAAAAGATTTTTGGGACACTGGCAGTTTATTACATCATGGCTACCATTAGGAATTACAAACTGTGATTCACCTATACATGTATGTTACCTGCTTTAACCCCTCAATAACTCTCATTCTTTTTTCTTAGCTAATAAATCTTTAGTTAATTTACTATAGAATTGACTGTCCATGTTTTCTTTGGCGTAGGATTTGGAGATCTGGGGTAAGTAACTGGCCTTTTGGGACTGGGAGCAACCTGATGTGGTGTGGTTTTTGATTTAAGTGACCATTATCACAAAGTGCAGTTTTTCTGGGTGGAAAAATAGGTGGAGAGTCTAAGGGACTGTCTGTGACTCTGTGGTGAGACTGGTATAGTGATCCAGGAGTCCACATTTGTTACTGGTTTTAATTATAGAATGAACCAACAGTTTGGGGTATCTGCCTTCTTTCCGACAGTCCGAACTGACAGTCACATTTCAGACAGTGTGACGGTGTCATTTAACAAAAAAACCCACATATAGCATGTTTATATTGTAGACTGGTCTTTTTCGAACTCAGCCTTTAATGTAACTGTAAGTGAGATGTTCTGGATCATATGTAAATACTGTGCCAATTCCCTGTGTATCAGGCCTTGCATGTAGACACTGTCCCTATGAGAAGTGTCCAGAGACAATCCCATACCTTGCTCTCAGGAACTGTCCAAGATTCTAGCTTCCCCAAAGGAAATCCATATAGAGGGAGCTGTCACATTTCTAGCTGTGATGTCCCATGTGAACAGATATAGCAGGGGCTAATCAACTCCAACATACCACCTATTTCCTAAAACCTTGTGGAGTATTTGTACCTCCCTCAGACACAATGGCTCAGAGCCTCAAAGGCATTTCAGCACCTAACTCCCATTAAAATCAATGGGAGTTAGGTGCCTAAATACTTCTGAGATTGGGGCCAGTGTCTTGCAGTTCCTGCTGGGGTGTTGCATCTCCACACACATCCATAAAAAAGGACTTTGCAATAGAGACACAATGTATCCCCCACACATACGGTATCCTATATGTACACATGAAAGAAAATATTTTTTTCAATTTTATGGAAAAGCCTCAATTGCATTGCACAAATAAAATGTGAATAAAGTCAGAATGCTCTTAATGACTGTTGACAATAGGACTCTAATATATTTACAAAATGATAATCACACTGAATAAATGAACGATATGTTAAAAGAAACAATGTATTTTGGCAAACATACTAGTGGAACTTACAAGCTATCATTAGGAATTTAACCTGAGGTAGCAATTAACAAAGGAAGTCTGGTGAGGAGCGGATGGTATTTGTAAAATTAAAAGAAAAATATTGGAATTACAGCAGCTAGACACTAATGATAGCATTAAATTATTTCCCCTACTCACTCTACAACTATTTCAAAGTCAGTTGATTTCCTACACAGGGGTTTCAATCTGCTGGGGTTTACATCTCCTTCAGTTTTGCTTTGGGGTTCAGGTTTGTACAACATGCCACTGTGAAGCTCATTTGAAACAACTGAGGTTAACTGAATTTTGTGTTAGAAACCATGCAAAACTGAATTCTATCTCACTTCAGTTGAAATGCATGTGTGTGTAGTTGGCTAGGCAGTAGTACTGCTGAAAAGGATGTGGGGTCATAGTGGATCACCAACTGAATATGAGTCAACAATGTGAAGCAGTTGTGACAAAGGCTGATATCATTCTGGGGTGTATGAACAGGAACATTGCATGTAAGACATGGCAGCTAATTGTCCAGCAATAATGAAGCCTCAGCTGGAGTAGTGTCCAATCCTGGGCACCACACCTCTGGAAAGATGTGGCTGAATTGGAAAGAGTCCAGAGGAGAGCACCAAAAATGGCAAAAGGTTTAGAAAACCGGACCTATGAGGGAAGCTTAAAACACTGGTCATGTTTAGTCTTCAGAAATGATGACTGAGAGGGTTCCTAATAACAACCCTTAACATATTTGAAGAATGTTACAAAAAGAGGACAGTGATCAATTGTTCTCCATGTCCACTGAAGAAAGGCCAAGGAGTAATCAGCTTAATCTGCAGCAATGGAGATTTAGGTTAGATATTAGATATAAGGCTAGTTAAGGATTGAAAAAAGCTTTCAACAGAGTTTGTGGAATCCCTGTCATTGGAGATTTTTAAGAACAGGTTGGACAAACACCAGTCAGGCATGGTCTAGATATAGTTGGCCCTGCCTCAGCACCAGGGATTGGAGTAAGTGACCTCTCAAGGTCCCATTGAGCCCTTTCTAGGATTCTATGACCATCATAATCTAGCCCAGGTTTACTCAATGGTTTTGTGCACGTTAGTAAACTTTATGGCAAATTTGCTCAGAGGCGCAAATTCACAGCCCCAAACAGGGATATTTTGCAGGATTTCAGGTTTCATTGTGAATACTTAACACATATCTAGTTAATATTTTAAATTATCCTGTGCATTTACAAAGGCAGAAAAAAGACTGATCAGCTGAGTTCACCCTTAGAAACCATAATGTTCTCCAACACATGCAAGTTGTCACTGTCACATTGACATACAACTGGGGCATATTCTGCTTGCCTTATTAACTTTAGTGGGTCTACTTCCATAAAACAGTTAGGATTTGGGGCAGGAACTTCAGCTGTCTCATAATTCTAAGCATTACATTGGACTGGTTTGTATTTCAATATCATACAGTAAAAATAAATATTAAACTGGTTAAATAAGTATTACAGAAGATTTTATATTTACGCCCATTCAATTTCAATTCCTTTAATCTTAAATAAAAATGTATAACTTGAAAAGAATTTCAGCCAAATCAGATATGTGGAAAAGTAAACAGTAATTTTTCAAAAAAACTACTCCTAAATTATTAGAGTATAGGTGGTGACACCTATGTTAAGGTTGCCCAACATTTCCCATTATAAGACTCTATTTTAAGTTGCTTGTAACTTTGCCAAATTTTAACCAGTTGGCCTGAAATTGTTCATGCTCAGTGTCTGCCTCAAGCTGAATATTATTCATTATTATCATTATTTAAGTTTAATCACAAATGGCTCCATCTTTTCTTAGAGGGAGGCTAGGGAAAAAATAAGTTGTTTTGTCTATGTTAAAAATGTCTTATATCTGGTTTGTTGAGAAGTTCTTGCATCTCCATATATTGGGGTTGAGACTTGAAATTTGGTAAGGTGGGTCATCCTATGGTCAGAGATGTGTCTTTTTATTGTCTATTAAAATCCACCTACATTTGGCTAAGTCACAAGCCTCAGAAAGCCTCCTTTTTTCATGCTCAGTAGAGGCTAAATAGAGTGTGTCAGCTACAGGAGCTAAGTAAAACTTTCCCTGCAATTGCTCTTCCTGGCTGCCAGAGCTGCTGTTGCACTAGATACAGGAATTGAGAGCAGGGTGACTTCCTTTTTTGGGTTCTTAACACTCCCCTGGGTGCTTCCTGGGCCCAATGAGAAGGAGAAAATCCTCTGCATTCCAACCTAGAGACTGAGAAGCCAGGGCTGGGGGAAGAATATGTGAGTGGGAGAGAGCTGGAGCTAGAACACAGAGCTGGAGTAGGGGGCAGAGAGAAGGAGACTGGGACAAGGAGAGGGGAGGGGAGCAGAGAAGAAGACAGGGACAAGGACAGTCTAGAGAGGCTAAGGGCAGAAAGGTCTGTAGCCGCTTCCATTCCCTTCAGAAACTGAAACAAAACCCCTGATTCAATGACTTCAGTATTCCTCTCATCTGAGCAAATAGCTGTGGACTCAGGCAAAATGCATGCCTCAGCTTCCTCTAGTGTCTGCCTCACAACCACCTACTCTTATCAATTACTCATTTAGTTCAAGGGGCAGAGGTCTGTATGGAGGATCTAAAGGTGCCAGCCTTGATGATGAACAATGTTACAGTCAATATTCTTCTACATCAGTGGTCCCCAAAATTTTCATGCCTGTGCCCCCCTCTCCCCAGGAGGCGGGGCCAGAGTAGAGACATGTCTCCAGGGGATCATGGACAGGGGTAAGGGTGCTGAGGCTGGGGCTGCAGCTGGGGGTGGGAATGGGACAGAGGATGGGAGCAAGTCAGGGGGCAGGAGCAGAAGCTGCGGTCAGGCCATGTTCGGGGGCCAAGACTGGGGGCGGGGATGGAGTAGACCTACTGGCAGAGCAGGGCTAGGTGGCATTCCCTCCCCGCCCTCTATAGAGGGTGGCCCTGGCCCTACCGTGCCCCCCCCCCCCCCGAGAGTTCCTCTGTTCCCCTTCAGGGGACATGAACCACATTTTGGGGACTTCTGTTCTACATGATCCCATTTCCCTTTTTTCAGTTTGCTTAAAAAAATCTAGGAAATTATGTTAAAAAAACTTGAAAGAATGTTAATGTTGCAGTCAAGGACTCAAAAGGAAATGCCAGAATTAAGTTTCCTCATTAAAACTTTTAATTTTCCCCCTTTGTGCATATTCATTTTATATTGTTTTTAATTACATGATCACATTCTATTTTTTCCATAGATCCCCTGCCTCATTCAGTACACAGGCTGGACAGTGCTCAAAGAATGGATCAGAGCTGTGTAGTGAATAAAGCTGTTGTCTGCAAGAGCCCTGCACCTCTTTTGTTTCAGAAGCTAAAAGGTAGATAGCGAATGAAGCAGGGGACTGCAGGAAGAGAAATGATGGTCTCTTGATTAAGGGAGCTGAATGCTGCCCTGGAGAACAGGATTCTATCTCTGTCTCTGCCACAGAGGTCCTATTGGATGTTAGGAAAATCACTTAAATGAAAGTTTTCACACTAATTTTGTGTTCCTCATTTTCTGGGTGCCCAACTAGAGACACCTGTGGTCTGACATGCATGTGCTGAGCACCCTGAGCTGCAACTGAAATTAATAATAACTGTCCTCTGAACCAATAAAGTCCTATGCAATGTGAAGTACTTTGAAAAACCAGACAATGGGAATCTCAGCTGGGGCATCTAAAAATAGTGGACATTTTAACATTAATGTCTGTGACTCAGTTTCCTATGTATAAAATGGAAATAATACCATGTCACAGGGGTATTTGAAGATAAAACCATAAGTGTTTCTTAAGCACTCAGATGCTGTAGTGAGCTCCATAGAGAAGCCAAGCAGGGAATTAATAATTCTGTCTTCAGAGAAAGGTTTGAATAATGTGCAGTGAATAAGGCATGGATCCATGTATTGAACAGTGAGGAGAAAACACAATGTTGAATAGCTGGCTGTTAAGAGAACACCATCCATCCTGTGGGCTGAATGAGGCTGGAGTCCTCTGAAAAAAATTGTATGTGACCTTGTAAGTGAAGACTATCTTAATGCATATGCACAAAGAGACTGAATGGCAGGCAACTAATTCTGACATTTCCTCAATTATGAGTGCTTGAATTTGCAACCTTAACATTATTTTGATGTAGGTTTTTGTAATGCAATATACATATATTTATATCACAGAACATTACAGCTTCCAAAATTCAGGACTGGATATTAAGGCCACTATCCAATTTAATGAGTGCCAACATTTTAATAAATGTCTATAATTATTTTTTCTAAGGTAAAAAAGTGATTATTTCATTTTTTCCCCTGACAAGTTCATTGATTTTGGCATTTGTTCACTGCAAAACTCCATCTAAGTGAAGCAGAGCAGATATGGGATTGATCTATCAAACACATGAGTAAATACAATCTTGCAAGTAGATCCACTGTGGTGTTTACCAGGCGGGGTCCTATGTATGTCTGATATCCTCAAGGCTTCATGTCTAATGTATTATAAACAAATGCCTCAAAAATTTAGCTTTTTGCCAAGATGCCATATTGCGTAATTACACCCAAAGGGCCATTTTCCTATCTTCTTTTCCTTAGTTTGCCTTTACTGCTCTCTCCCCTTCGCTGAATGTTTGTCTACAGTTCCCCCACAACCTGTGTAGTTCAATTTGCTTCCTACCTCTCTTTATATACTGCTGTCCTGAAGAGAATATAAAGTAGAGGGCTGTGAGAGGGAATCCATTGCCTTCCAGTGGAAGCAAACAGGATGAGCAATATTGACCTTTTGTCTCATGCAAGGAGATAGACAGGGCGGAAGAACTGACTCAGAGAGAAAAGCTTAGAGAGGGTATGGGAGGATGTTACCCAGCACCCTCAGAATTTTATCTTGAATCTTATGATATTTGACCTCTTTCTTTATGACATCTTGTGGAGTCATGTGAAAAATCTCAGATTTCATTTAAAAACAAGTTTCTAGCCCTCTTGGTTGCTTAGAAAAATGTGAAAACATGACCTGAGTACATCCTAAAGGCTCAGAACCAAGATGGCAAAGAAAAAATACATATACCTTTATGTAGATATATAAGAGGTAAATCTCATGATTTTTAAGCCAGTCTCATGGTTTTTGAAACCTTGGCGTTGACAATACTCAACAACCATGCAGCCAGGATTCTACTGTGGTGGGGCTAAGATCTTCACCGAGCAGCTGCTTTGCCCTGCTGCATAGCTCCTGAACAGAGCAGGCATCTGTGTAGCTGAAGAGTGGCACAGTATTGGAAGGTAGTTGTCATGAGACATCTGTAAGCCCTGCAAGAACAGGGCACTGTTCCTGCATGGCATAGGAGATGCTTATGATGTGACAGGAGCTACCACATTGAGCACCTACAGCCAGATTCACAGAATTATTTAGGTGTTGCTCCACTGAGCATTGCAGCATCTAATTTCTAGGTGCCCTGCCACCTTCTGGAATCCCCAATGCCAAGTTTGGTGCCCAGGCTCCATATACAATACATGGGGAAAGTTATGTCCCTAAGAATGGATCCACAAAAGCTAGCATATTGAGCAGGCAGACACCTAAACTAAACAATAGGAAATGTCAAGCAGATGGGTGGGACCTAAGCTCTTCCCTCAAAGGGAGGTAGGCGCCTAAATCTGGACTGTTGGGAGACACTTCCCTCCATTTGGGATTCTCCTCCATCCACCCTCTCCTGGAATTAGCTATCTAAGCGAGGTCATCCCTTCCTCTCAAAAAAAACCCTAAGGGGGACATGGTGATGATGCTGCCACCACATATACCCTATAGCCTAGTGATCACAGGACTTACCCAAGGTGTGGGAGGCTTGGATTCATAGCTTCATGGTAACATATACTGACAGTGACTATCACTGGGCTAAGAAAAGCCGGTGAGAATGACTCTACAGCCTGGCGATGTGGACACTGACCTGGGAGATAGGAAACCCAAGTTTCCTATGTCAGTCAGAAGGGGGAATTGAATGTTGGTTTTCCATATCCCAGGTTAGTGCTCTAGCCACTAGGCTAAGTATTAAAAGAGAGGCTGCTACCTGAAAAATATTTTGGGTGGCTGAAATATACTATCTGAAAAAAATAAATCACCAAGCTCCATTTGACATAAATGTTTTATGATCTATCTGGGAAAATGGCATATTTATCTTTTCTTAGCCCAGTTATTTTAATAATTTGTGAAAATATAAATCTTTTCTTTTTATTTTGCAGTAGAAAAATTAAGGACTCTGTCCAGCTCCCATTGGAATCAATGGAAAGGCTGCCATTAGCTTCAAAGGCAGCCAGATCAGATCCTAGAAATATATCTTTCGTGATGATGGCCATTTCCTTTTGACATCTGTGATCATTCTTCTGAAGACTTTGAAACTGCAGTGTAGCACTGTTTGTAATGTAATGTGATTTTTATTCCTGTTCCCTTGGCAGCTTCAGTAAAACTTGCATTAAACCTTGCTCTTCTTAGCACTCCTATTAATGACTTTAAAAAAATGTGTCAAGACAATATTTATTATTAAAGAGCAAAAATATTTGTCTTTGCCTTTCTTCTTTTTCTCTTTTCCTCAGATGTACTTTTTTATCCTTTTATTAAGCCCTGAATGGGCTGGTTTTGTTCTATATCCTATTCTATCACTTCTTCTTGACCAATAGATAGAATCCTGGCTAACTCTTAACCAGCCTCTTTTCACTTATTAAATACTTCTCTGCAATCCCTCCTAAATTAACCCCATCAGGCGGTTGATCGTTATGCTGAGATAGAAACCATTTATGTAAACTCTTGTAGCCTTAAGCCTTTATTCAGACTACCTGCAATTATCTGCAACTATATCGGTACACAAAAGTGAAGCTCTCCCTGTACAAGGCTTTTAAGATCAAAAAGCTGTCATTCAGGCCTTGAGATCTGACACTTCAAAGCCTACATTAATAATAAAAGGATAGCTTTTTTTCCAAAATGGCTGGGGGGTTTTTGTTTTTGTTTTTTAAAGCACTATTAAGTGAAGAATAACAGTTTTTATTAAAGTAAAATTATAGTTTACCCTCCAAGTACTGAAATATATAAATCACTAATTTAGGGGAAAGTACTGTCCAATTGCATTCCATGGACTTGACAGGAAGATTCTTCTGACCACCAGGTGCCCCTGATGGGAATCCAGAACTTTAAAACAGGTTTCTTTGCTTGCTATGGTGGGGCAAAATTTCAAAAATTAGGTGTCTTCTCTTATTAATGCCATATTGTAATCTAACAGTCCCCAGGTGCAAGGTTCTTGGCACAGAAATGGTGGGGAAACCCTTCATTGTTCAAAATACTGATTTCAGTGACAGCAGACCACAATAAATCTAAAGAACATTACCATTGGAACGCCTCCTGTTTAAATATTATACTTTTGTCCTTATTTTAAATGGTTGACTAAAAGTACACTGCAGAGACAAAAAAAATTCAGCTGTTAATAGGCGTCTGAAGTATGTTCAGTTTTTACTGGTAGGTGAACTCAAGACAGTACAACAATTTAGTTAGGGGGAAGCAGTCAAAAATCTGAACCACATCTAAACTGAACCCTTCTTGGATCTACAAAATTAGCCAGGGAATGAAATGATGATAGTATTTTTGTGGTATTTTCACATTCCTGCTGTCAGCTAGAGCCAGAAAATGCAGAGATACTTTGGCACTTAGATAATATGGTAACTGCTCTAGTAATAGCTAAGATGGACAGATAGGTACACCAATGGAATGATAAGCAGAAAATATCAACGAAACTTTTTCTGGTCTCATGTTTTGTTTGACTTCTGATCAAACTTCATGTTTATTATTGTGTCCAGGTTGCTTTGCTTCTTCCTTATAATCATCGTCTCATAAATCCATTGACATAGTCCAAAACCTCTAGAGGGAGGGAGGGAGAGAGAAGTGATTATGATAATTATGGTCCACAAAATAGATTATTATTTGCTTTCTCATGATAAACTAATCCATAATATCAGAGTTTGTGTCACCTGGGTCTCTAGTACCACAACCTTCTGCAGCAGAAGGGGTCCAATGCATTAGAACTGCTCATGTGATATAGATGTGTGCGTGCTCACACACATCTCCCTGCATGTTTCAGTTCTGATTCACTATTTTAAGAGAAATCATAGAAGAAGGAAAATGGAAAATGATTCTTTTTCTAGAAGGGACCCCAAACTATATCATCAGGCCAAACCCAAACCTTTGTTACTGTTACATGTACAGGGAGACATTTGAAAGGCAGTGTTACTGCAATTTTTGTTGTAGTTGTAAGGAAGATATTAGAATTACATGCCACTTGTGTGTCTTCATTTGGACCAAATTGCGCCCCATTCTGCATACGGGAGTAAGGTAATTCCTCATGCCATAGACAGCAGTGCAGTGGGGAGAGCAGTCCTCCCAGGGCCATTACACTGCTGTATAATGTGGGGTGGGGAATAGTTGGAGCCTTGGCTCCACCCCACAAAGTGCTAGCAGGCAAGAGGACATTCATTGTGCCAGATATAGGGCTGACCTGGATACTTTCTCCCCACATACCCATGGCACAAAATAAAGGGTACACTAGGAGGCAGAGTATGACTGATTCACAATTTGTGTCATAGAATCATAGAAGATTAGAGTTGAAAGAGAGCTCAGGAGGTCTTCCAATCCAACCCCCTGCTCAAAGCAGGACCAACCCCACTTAAATCTTCCCAGCCAGGGCTTTGTCAAGCCTGGCCTTAAAAAACTCTAAGGATGGAGATACCACCACCTCCCAAGGTAACCAACCCATTCCAGTGCTTCACCACCCTCCTAGTGAAATAGTTTTTTTTCCTAATATCCAGCCTCGACCTCCCCCACTGCAAGTTGAGACCATTGTTCCTTGTTTCGTCATCTTCCACCACTGAGAACAGTCTAGCTCCATCCTCTTTGGAACCCCCCTTTTAGGTAGTATCAAATCCCCCTCCCTCTTCTCTTCTGCACACTAAATAAGCCCAGTTCCCTCAGCCTCTCCTCATAAGTCATGCGCCCCAGTCTCATAATCATTTTTGTTGCCCTCTGCTGGACTCTCTCCAATTTGTCCACATCCCTTCTGTAGTGGGGGGCCCAAAACTGAAAGCAATATTGCAGATGTCGCCTCACAAGTGCCAAATTGAGGGGAATAATCACTTCCCCGATCTACTGGCAATGCTCCTAATAATGCAGCCCAGTATGACATTAGCCTTCCTGGCAACAAGGGCACACTGTTGACTCATATCCAGCTTCTAGTCCACTGTAATCCCCAGGTCCTTTTCTGCAGAACTACCACTTAGCTGACTGGTCCCCAACCTGTAGCAGTACCTGAGATTCTTCCATCATAAGTGCAGGACTCTGCACTTGTCCTTGTTGAACCTCATCTGATTTCTTTTGGCCCAATCCTCCAATTTATCTATGTCATTCTGTACTCTGTCCCTACCCTCCAGTGTATCTACCTCTTCCCCCAGCTTAGTGTCATCTGTGAACTTGCTGAGGGTGCAATCCATCCTTTCATCCAGATTATTAATGAAGATATTAAACAAAACTGGTCCCAGGACCGACCTCTGGGGCACTCAGCTTGATACCGGATGACAGCTAGACTTCGAGCCATTTACCACTACCCATTGAGCCCAACAATCTAGCCAGTTTTTTATCTACCTTATAGTCCATTCATCCAATCCATACTTCTTTAACTTGCTGGCAAGAATACTGTGGGAGATCGTATCAAAAGCTTTGCTAAAGTTCAGGTATATCATACCCACTGCTTTCCCCATATCCTCAGAGCAGTTATCTCATCATAGAAGGCAATCAGGTTGGTTAGGCATGACTTGCCTTTGGTGAATCCATGTTGACTGTTCCTGATCAGCTTTCTCTCCCTCAAGTGCTTCAAAATGCTTGCCTTGAGGACCTGCTCCATGATTTTTCCAGGGACTGAGGTGAGGCTGAGCGGTCTGTAGTTCCCTGGATTCTCCTTCTTCCCTTTTTAAAAGATGGGCACTATATTTGCCTGTTTCCAATCATCCGGGACCTCTCCCGATTGCCACGAGTTTTCAAACATAATGGCCAATGGCTCTTCAATCACATCAGCCAACTCCCTCAGAACTCTTGGATGCATTGTATCCATCCCCAAGGATTTGTGCATGTCCAGATTTTCTAAATAGTCCTTAACCTGTTCTTTCACCACCGAGGGCTGCTCTCCTCCTCCCCATACTGTTCTGTCTAGTGCAGCAATCTGGGAGTTGACCTTGTCTGTGAAGACTGAGGCAAAAAATGCATTGAATACTCCAGCTTTTTCCACATCATCTGTCACTAGGTTGCCTCCCTCATTCAGTAAGGGTCCCACACTTTCCCTGACCTTCTTCTTGTTGCTAACATACCTATAGAAACCCTTTTTGTTACCCTTCACATCCCTTGCTAGCTGCAACTCCAGTTGTGCTTTGGCCTTCCTGATTACACCCCTGCATGCTGAAGCAATATTTTTATGCTCCTCCCTAGTCATCTGTCCAAGTTTCCACTTCTTGTAAGCTTCCTTTTTGTGTTCAAGCTCACCAAAGATTTCACTGTTAAGTCAAACTGGTCACCTTCCATATTTGCTATTCTTTCTGCACATCTAGATGGTTTGTTCCTGCCCCGTCAATAAGGCTTTCCCCCCTCATATTAGCCTCCCAGATGATCCTGCCCATCAGTTCCCTGAGGGAGTCAAAGTCTGCTTTTCTGAAGTCAAGGGTCCATACTCTGCTGCCCTCCCTTCTTCCTTTTGTCAGGATCCTGAACTCGGCCATCTCATGGTCACTGCTGCCCAGGTTGCCACCCACTTCTCCTTCCCCTACCAATCCTTCCCTGTTTGTGAGCAGCAGGTCAAGAGGAGCACGGACCCTAGTTGGTTCCTCCAGCACTTGCACCAGGAAGTTGTCCCCAACACTCTCCAAAAACTTCCTGGATTGTCTGTGCACTGCTGTATTGTTTTCCCAGCAGATATCAGGGTGATTAAAGTCCCGCATGAGAACCAGGGCCTGTGATCTGGAAACTTCTGTTAGTTTTCTGAAGAAAGCATCGTCTACCTCATCCTCCCAGTCTGGTGGTCTACAGACATCACCCTTGTTGCTCTCGCCTGTAAACTTAACCCATATACTCTCCAGTTTCATGCTGGAGCTCTGAGCAATCAGACTGTTCTCTTTCATACAGTGCAACTCCTCAACCTTTTCTGCCCTGCCTGTCCTTCCTGAACAGTTTACACCCATCCATGACAGTGCCCCAATCATGTGAGTTACCCCACCAAGCCTCTGTTATTCCAAACACATCATAGTTCCTTGACTGTGCCAGGACTGCCCAATCTGCTCCTCAGGCAATGCAACTACATGCTGCCCTAGAAATACTGTTGATTATAAACAAACAACTATGTCCTGTATAACTAAATACAGAAAAACCTTTTAAAGGCCACAGGTTAGTTATGGCTATAATCCCATTAGGAAAAATTTTGCAAACTTTAATCACTTTGAGTAGTTGCATTGATTAAGGTTGGCAGAGTCTGGCCAATGATAAACTGGGAAGGTGCTACTGCTGTATCCACTCCAATTAACGACTTTGGAGGATGCTGCAGCTGTCTCATTGTTTATGAGAAACTAAGGCCCACTTTGGTTAAAGAAATCTGTTATTAAAACATTCATTTGTTCTTATCTATCCATCACTTAACTGAATCATTCCCCATGATCACATCCTATCTCTAAATTAACACTTGCTAAAGGGTTTGTCTACACAGCCCACAGAGGCAAGCGTCCCAGCCCAAGTTCACTGATGCGGTCTGGTGGAACTCACTCTACAAATAGCTGTCTAGGCAGCACTTTGAAGTTGCAGTTTGAGTTGGAGCGCAAGTAGCGAAGCCCATCCCTCGGCTTCAGTGACTGAGCTTCAGCCCAAGTCACAACCCCAGAGCACTGTCTACCCAGCTGTTTTTAGCATGTTAGCATGAGCCCTGCTAGCTCAGCTCTGGGCTGGGAGACTTGCTTCTGTGGGCTGCATAGACATACCCAAAATAGTTAAGAAATATCTGAAGGGTGTTTTCACAGATATAGCCACTTCCCATTTATTTGAAAATTTAGTATGTACCTTCATCCTTTGTCCCATGCAGCCTCATATCCCCAGGAGCAATTTCCTGTAAATATCCACAAAGCTACCTCAGTATCTCCCTTCAAATACCTGCTTGAAAATCTCTTTTACTATGATACCTACAAAAAAATAGACAACAGGTAGGCTGTTGGGCAGGTCCACACAGGGACTTAGGAACTGCAATGCTGAGAATCAGGGTGACTAAATTTTAGGCACCAAGAAAATCACAGAAACAACACTGAAACTTACAAAGCCTGAGATAGGCACTTAGGTTCCACATACAATGACTAGGGAGAGATAGGTGCCTTAGAATGCAATCTACAAAGCCAGTACACTAGGCAGGGAGCCGCCTAAGCTAACCAACAGGAGATGCTGATCAAAGAGGTGTGCGCTAACACCCACCCCTGTCATAGAAATAGGTGCCTTAGTCTGGGCTTCAAGGAGGCTCTTAGCTCTGCTAGAGATCCACAAACTGGGGAAGGATAGGCATTTGACTGCCTAAGCCATATGCATAGCTCGATGTGGTAGGTGTACTCAGAGGTGACCTAACTCTACAAAAGTTTTTTTGGGGGGGAGAAGAGGTGGAGTTCCTTTGTAATATTTATCCTAGTGGGTAGGTTACTTGTCCAGGATATAGGAGACCCCAGATTCAAGTTCTCCATACTTGGAAAGGGGTCTGCCACCTCTCAGGTGAGTTCACTAGGCTATTCTAGAGTCATTATCTTTCACTGGCCCAATTAATATTTAATTATTGAATTGAAGTGGAACAACTTCAATAGGAGGGATTGAAAAAAAAGCCCACATCAGAATATTCCATAGCCCAATGGTTAGGACAGACACCCGAGAGATCCCTGTTCAAATCCCATCTCCTCATCAGACAGAGGGGGCAGTTGACCAAGGTATTTCCCACATCCTTGGTGAGTACCCTAACTACTACGCTAAAAGATGCTAAGGGTGTGCCTCCTTCCTCCACCTTTCTGCTTCATGTGAGAGGCTCAGGCTGGTAGGAAACTGTGAGCATGCCCACTGGCTTGGCCCCTGCACATGACTTAGGTGGCCAAATGCCTCTATTCCCCAGTTTGTGAATTGCTCCTGCTCTAGGCAGGGAACAGGTGCCTAGAATAAAGTAGCGGAGCATGTGCCCAGAGGCAAACATTTAGGTACTGAGTGATCTTAGGCACCTACAGGGTTAGGTGGCAGCAGAGTGAAAGTTTTGTAGCTTGCAAGTTGTGCCTAAAAACAGGGTATAGGTGCCAAAGGACCTGTGTGGATTGCACCCTGGTTGATCTATATTGTCTCACTATTCACTTGAACTCCTCTGTCTACTAATATCCATCTGTTGTTTCTTATTTTAAACTTAGATTGTATGCTCATTTGGGCAGGGACTGTTATGTTGTTGTGTGTTTTGTATGGTGCCTTGTACAACAGAGTACTGGTCCATGTCTGGGACTCCCAGGCACAATAGTCATACAAATAATAAGTACTATCAGAAAAAAGAAAATAACAGCAAAAAAGTAAATCCATTAATAAATGAATAGATCAAAACAAAAGTGGTATGGACAATTAGGAATTAATTAAGATTTTGTCAACATGGCTGTTGATAAAAGCAGGAAAGAAATATTTGGAAAATCTGAATCTATATATATTAGCAGATCAGTATGATATGAATCCCACAGTCTTAAGGGAATTAACTAATAAACTCACTGAACCACTGGCAATTATGTTGCAAGCATTATTGATATAGAAGGAATACCAAAGGGTTTGAAAAAAGCAAATGCAGAACTAATGAGTTCTATAATTAGACTATGGTTCAGCATCCTGAGAGAAGTGGCAAAAATACCAATGCTTGAAACATTTAAACCAATACTGGACAGAGCACTCAAGAATCATGACTTGATCCAAAGTGCATTGAAGTCAGTGGAAAAAACAACTCTGGTATTTGCAAAAAAACGGATATAGCCTAAAATGACTTTTACAATTCTCCAAAAGTGGAATAAAAATGATACAACAAACCACACAGCTCCCCAGAACAAACACAAAGAAAAAGTGCAGTCCCATGCTTACTTCAGGCATCTGATGAAGTGAGCTGTAGCTCACAAAAGCTTATGCTCAAATAAATTTGTTAGTCTCTATGGTGCCACAAGTACTCTTTTTCTTTTTGTAAATACAACAGCTAAACTTTCACCCATTGAACTGGGCTTTCTGGCCCCGATGCACAAAGGATCACAGGCACCTAAACCCTAGTTTTAAGCACCACTACAATCCACAACCCCTCCACTCTGCTGCTGCCTGTAAGTGCCTTTGTTTCTGCTTCTGGGCATGCACACTGCTGCCTAACTTCAGGTGTCCAAACGCCCATCTTCCACCAAAGTCCTAGTGTGATCCACAAACCAGAGAGTGGTGCACCTCCGCTTATTTTGTCTGCAGTGACTGATCCAGTAGCCATGCTCTAAGCACACCTAACATCACACGAAATGCCAGAGGAAATACATCCTTATAACTTTTAGCCTGTGTATTCACCCAGCATGTGGGAGACACTGTTCAATTCCTCCTTCTGCCTGAGGAAAAGGGATTTCAATAGGGGTTCCCTTTCAGGTGAATAGCTTAACTTTTTCTCACAAGAAACAGTTGAGGTGCCTAAGCTGCCTGACTTTAAGACTAGTTGTGGATCGGAGACAGAAATAGGTGCCTCCCTGCAGCCCAGACTTAGGCTCCTAAGTTTGTGATGGGGGTGGGATTTAGAACATACCCCTCTCATTGGCAGCTCCCCACCAAGTGTGCTGGCTTTTGTGGATCCCATTCTTAGGCACCTCTCTCTCTCCCTGCACTGTATAGGGAGCCTAGGCAGCCAGCTCAAGATTTGTGGATCCCATTATTTTTGCACTAATTTAGGCACCCAAGTCCCTTTGTGGATCCAAACCTTAATCTCCGTAGCCCAGATCTACAAAGATATTTAGATATCTAAATACCTCTGAGCATCTGGGCCTCCAGTCCTCATGTGTAAAATCAGGATTAATATGATTTCCTTTCTCGGACTCTATTTTGATTTTTTATGTTTTCGGGGGCAGGGCCAGTTTCTTATGACACATTTGTACAGCACCGAGAAGACGCGGGCCCTAGATGTTAACTAAGGCCTCTAGTTGGTACCATAATTCAAACAATCAATAACATAATAAATAAAAGAAATCTCACGAGAACATCTGTTCTCATGAGATAACCAACCTACTTTTGCATACTACCTTTACATAGTTTGGATAAGCACCAAAGTGTGGACGCTTATCTGAAGAGAAAGAGGGCCTGTATTTTGAAGCACTCTCCCATTTACTTGTGAACGTCAACTATTTCTCCCCCTGGCCCTAATGCACTCCTGCCATGCAACAAATTTTTTGTTTCTAATGTTGGTAAAAAATTAAATATATCATTCTTAGGAAAAATACCCCCTCCCCCATTTCCTCCAACTAAAATACCACTTGAATTAATCAACTGTGCTCTAAAACAATTTTAAAAAAACAGCCTTATCTAAAAGTTATTACACATACATTTTATATTTACCTTGATAATTAAAGTTGCAAGGGCAAAGAGATCTAGAAGCTTAATTTACATTTTTGCACTTAGTTTAAAAAAAATGGATTTTAAGAATATATTAGTTAGAAAATATAAACAGCAATACCCAATTTATTTGTTTGTTTTTTCCTGTAATGGTCGTATTTTTAAAAATATTTATTTAAATATAAAATCCCCTATTTCCACTCTCAGCTTAAAGCAGGCTTCGACAGTGAATATGATCGAAATCAGAGCCACACATCACAGCAGAGGGTGGGCATAGGAAGTTAAAGGGTCAGTTCCACATGCTGAGAAAGATTTCAAAGGCAGAGTTTTACCGACAATGTACAATCAGCAAGTGCTCAAGTTCACAGTGCAGAGGGCATCTGCAGAGCAAAAAGCCCCATAGAAATGGTATTGAAAAGATTGTAGTTAATCATTAAGGCCCCTAAAATTCACACTTATTCATAAGTATGATTTTCTATTGTGGGAGAAATATTTCTGAATCTTATTTTCATTATTTTGCTGTGGGAAGGCAAGTTGGGGTGGAGGTGGGAGACAGTGAATGCTTTTCTGTTTGTTTAAATACTGTTTCCTCCTTTAAGCAAAAGGCTGCTGGAAGCATATTAGAAGGCAGTAGTCAGAGCTAAGAAGACAGTTAAGTAGCAACAACAATGTTGGGAGTAACAGGTCAGCTTCTGTAGCAGCATCTTCTTCAAGCTGTAATTCCCATTTGGTTTTATTAAAGCATGTGAAGGAGGGGTGTTAGCATGCCCAGGCCTGGTGCCTGACCCAAAAAGTCACATGGCAGGTTCTTTTGACTTTGTCTCCTGCTTCTATAATAATTTAAAAACATAAGGCATATAGAATGGAGGTGCAGTTGTGTCAGTGGAGGCTAAAAGTAAATCTCAAGTCTTTCCTTTTACAAAGGAATGGCACCTGCAGCATCTTTCTTCTTCAATGCAGCAAGAGTAGCAGCAAATAGCATTAGGATGTTATGGACTCAAACAGTATGAAATCAAATGGTTTTGCTTTAGAGACATGGTACAAATATTTTATTCAGTCCAACCCATTTCACTTTGTGTTCTGAGTTCAAATGAGATCAACATCTCATAGCAAACCAGAGTCAAAAAATCACTGATTTCCAACTGCTTACACATCAAATCCACGGAAAGCTATCCATGCTGCACGAGTCTGATGCAAAATACAACAATGTTATTGTGCAGTTAGAAGGGTACTTGCATGTGCTATTTACCCTTTTTGTGCAAAAAAACCCACCCAAGCCTTTCATGGATGTGAAAACCTTGACCCTGCCATTGACCCAGCACACAGCTCAGGAATTAAGTTTGATAGGTCAGTTATAGGATTGAGCATTAATTTGAGAGCTCACCCATATTTGAGAACTTGTCTGTTACTGGCTCCCTTTACATTTTTAATAGCCATAAATTGTTGATCACACACATGAGACCTACACCCACTAACCAAGTAATCTTAGTATATCTTTGCCATAACGCTATCTGGAACATTAAGTATGACAAAATTAACAAAGATAAAAATATTATTAAGCCCTGATTTTGAGAACTGCCAAGCACCTACAACTTCTTAGGAAGTCAGCAGCTCTCAGGATCAGGATCGTAATTTGCTAAAGAAGGACAAAGAAAGTGCTCAAGATGTTACAAAGCAGCTTCAGAAAAACCAACACAACAGAATCTGTCTGCAGCCTATGTTATCTTATAATGCAAGAGGGCAATAAAGGCTTGTTCCAAAGCAAGAAATGAAAATAGGGGAAAGGAAAACAATAAGAGAACCATCATCATTTTAAAATTCTAAGTGGTTTAAGGTTAAATTGTAAAATTTTCATTTGAGAACTACTCACTGAGTTAGACCAGGGCTCTCATGCCAGAATAACTTTAACAGGAAAACATCAAAGCCTAAGAAGCTATTTCCATTGGAGAAAAAAATGAAAAGCAAACTGACTCAAGTAAATAAAATAAAATAAAATAAATAAAACAACACTCACTCTTTACATTTTCCAACATTATTACCATTGACTTTGGGGTCAAGGTACTTGCCTGTCTTTCTTAAAAGACGAAATGAAAATGGTTTCTCTGTATAGCCAACTAATTGGTTACTAAGTGATTGAAGGGTAATTTATCTATTAGCCCAAATTGGTCGCTCATTAAAAAATACAGCCCTTCAGCCAACCAGCAGCCTACCAACCAAATAGACAGGTGATAGAACCTCTGAAATTTGGATTATGTATAAATCTTGTTTAGAGGCCTGATCCCACAAACCCCAAAACTCTAGTAACTTTAATCGGTCAAATCACACAAATACAGCAACATAATAATTTAGCCCTTGAAGGCAAATTACCCAAGTTTGTAAGTTTTTGCAGGATCAAGCTTTAAAATTGCAGTTAAAGAGACACATTCAATATTGTCAGGATCAAAACGATATCTGACCTACTTTAAGAATGATAAGTGTCAGAATTTTAAATAATGCAGTTTTTAAAAGACTCCGGCTCACTGGCAGAGAACATACAGAAACTATTTATTTTTTTGCCTGGCAAAAAACAACAAGAATGGTTTTTGTGCTCTCTGCTGGCTCTGAAGTAGTAGCTAACTGTTGTTCCACCAATTGTTGAAGATAAGTAAGGCATAAAACAAAACGATTGGCATGAGAAGATTTAATAGAAATTGATCTTTTAAGACAAAAATCTGGCATGTGAATTTCAGATCCCTTCATAACACAGGGAAATGTTTACTAAATGGAGAAACACAAGACTGATATAGTGGAAAAAATATAGATACCTCCAAGACAGTAATTAATTAAAATACCACCTATTAAAATAGCAATAGGAAACCACTGTCATGTTTTTGCAGGCTTCATTTTTGTTTTGTGAACTCACAAAAATCAGTTCAAATATTGTGAAAACTTTATTTCTCTTCCCATAAATATACCCATATGCTTTATGAGGGCTGTTCAATTAATTTGTATCTAAGGCTGTGACGCAAACAATGTAGTAAACTGTGAAAAATATCTTTGCATGCTGTTTTGTTTTGTTTTTTCTGTCCAGGAACATAAATAACTGAACAGACTAATGATGAGTTGCCTTGATCTGTGCAGAAGAGGCAGAAAGTGAATGAGTGGCACTAAATGTCAAAAAACTTTACAATTCTAGGGAGCCACAAACGGACAGTATGGTTAATAAATTTTGAACAAGGTTACAATAAATAAAAACCAACAGAGAAATGGCCATGCCCAGACCAATATGCACAGGAGCGGAATGGTGAGGATGAAAATCATGTACCCATTCTTAAGGCACACATTGTACCCATGAGGCATTTTACTATCCAAACATCTATTATGCAAATACAGCCAAAACATAAGAGGCTCCCATGTTACATAGATGGCAACTTTACAGTCCAAAAAGTAGATTGTTTCTTACTGACAGTCTGTAACTGATTGAGTCTGTATGCAACTACTTTGATAGACCTCTTAAAACTGTCCATTTCTGGATCTGAAAGCAATAATCTGTCTATCTTAATCTTAATTATTTTAAAGGTTACGGCCAAATTATTACTCTTAAAAGCAAAGCTACATAGGGTGATGAGGATATGGAACACTCAAGTTGTAGTGCCCGTGGACATCATGCCTCTGCAAAGCAAGTTGTCTCCAGGATATTGAGGGGTAACAAGAAGCAGTGGTATTTGCTTCACATGTAGAAAAGGCAAGCCTCTGGCCATTCCCACACTATATCCAGACACTTTTCTCTGGAGAAGGCTGTTTCAGCAGCACATCTTGATTTCCATAGGTCATAACACTTGTAGTCAAAGTCTGTAGTTATGCTCTAGTTAAACTACAGCTATTGGACTTGAAGCTGCAATTAATTAAAGGAAGTCTTAAAAGGCCTGTGTTATGCAGGAGGTTAGATTAAATGATCATACTAAATGGTCCCTTCTGGGCTTAAAATATATATGCCTACGAAACTGGGTCTATCTCTTGCAGGGGAGTGTGAGGAGGAAGGGACTTGCAATATTGTCTCCTGCCACCAGTGCATCCACAGAGGCAACAATGATTTAGGTCTTAGCTTTTGAATTCCTAAATTGCTCACCACCAAGTACAGATGTCTATATAACAATCTTCTCAGGCCTTTTTCCTCCCTTAATAGCATTTCTACTGTGGCTTAAGGGAGCCATAAATCCTGTATTGAAGAGAATAAAATGTCCTGGGGCTGTGTTTGTTTGTGGCAAGAAATTTCTGCCTTGTGCTCTATGGATTGAATTACAGCCAATTTGTGTGCTGTCTCCAGAGGGATGACACAAGAAACTGCATGGGTAGAGGACCCTGGAACTCTGCAGGGTTAATTTTAACTTGTTTATGCTTTGGTAGGGGATTTCCTGGTTCCTCTTGTTTAATTGAGATGAAATGAGGCTTGCCAACTGAACCAGCATACAATATCAGAAGGCTGTGGATACATTTAGTATATATTCTAATAGCACAGGACTGCTACCTGCATTGTTAAAAACAGAACACAGAATACAAGTTTCTTTGCTGTATATTTGACCATTTCTAAGCATGAACTCCTCTAGTTTGTTTGCTCTGGAACTCAAATCTGCTGTGAATCTAGCTGTCTACAGGAAGGCTCCTATTTGCACTCTACACTCCACTGTGCTCTCTGTGCGGTGTTCAGAGATAACTCAGTCCCAAATCCACAAAGAGACATAGCCAATGAGTGCCTCAGTGCCTACCTTGTAGACACCTAACCACCCAATAGAATCCACAAAGCCTGAGTTAGGCACCTAGACTCCCTATACAATGCAAAGGGAGAGATAGGTGCCTAAGAATAGGATCCATAAAAGGAAGCACACTACACAGGGAGCTGCCTAAGTTGGCCTAAGTTGGGAGCAGGGTGACCACTTTTTCAAAAGGCAAAAGCAGGACACATGCAGGAGCCCCACCCGCTCCGTTACCCTGCCACTGCTCCTCCTCTTCCCCCTGAGACCATGCTGCTAGAAGCCAGAGGTGGGCTGTGGTAAAAGCTGCCCAGGGAACTCAGGCTGCTGTGTGGAGCCCCAAACTCTCCACCTTCCATGGGTTGGGGGCCGAGGTACCAAAGAACAGCTCCCAGCCTGTGTTTCTGTCCCCTGGGGTGCACCCTCCTGGGCAGGTGGAGGGTCTTAGTGTTTAAGGAGCGCTAAGTGCTAAGACCTGCTTTTTCTGTATTTTGTTCCAGTTGGTTGTGCAGAACAACAAGAGTTTCACAGTGCCCCACCCCGAATCGCTTTCTGGGAAGCTGAGTCCTTAAAGTCCCAAGCACCACAGTATGGCCATATCAAGACCGCTTTGTTTACATTCTCAGCTTCTCTTCCTCTAAGCCAGTAAAATTATCCTGCCAGTTACATAATACTCCTCAACATGGTTGTGTTGCTGCATTTTATTTCACTCCATTTTTCCTTTCTCCCTTTTGTTCTCTTCACTTAAACATGAAATGCCAACTCTTCCTTCACTATATTTATATCCATCTGAGATCACTACAATTCTACACATAGACCTCCAATTATTTTGTACAAAGATCAAATGTAGAATAAAGTCATTAATATGTAATAATGAAGCTTAACAATTTTCTCAGACTTAGTTAAAGAACTCTTTATAATCTAAAAGCAAGAAAGACTTGAGGCAGGAACAAACTTGATATTCAGTATAAGCAGACAAACCGGTCACCCCCTGGGCTAATGTTTTGCCTAATCATTAATTAACATTAGGCTAATGATGTATTTTCCAGACAGTTTAATAACAATCTCCAAATAAAAATATACGATTACTATAGATTTAACATAGTATGACTATTCTCAATATGTTGTATAGATGCCATGGGATTTACCCCTACACCATTAGCCTACTGCAGGATTTATTTGAGCCACATGATATGCAATATATGTTATTTAGGGTTGCTTTGGGGGTTTTTTTAAGAACTTTCCTGATATCTACTAGTCTGCTGGGATTTGTTGTGGTGGTGTTTCTTTGTCTGATTCTGATAACTCTGTTTATAGTGATTGTAATGGGCATAGAATAATTTCTAACATTATTTTGTAATATTAAAAAAAATGATTTTGTATTAAGTCATGGGTGTGAGTGAAAGGGAGAGATAGAATTACTATATAGCTTTACATTTACAAAATACTTGTAAATGGAAAGCTGAGAGCAGCTTGCTGCCCTCAGACCAGCTGAAAGGAAAAGGACAGACAAGCATTAGGTGAAGGACCCATGCACTTTCCAGTTTACATTTTATGCGCCTGTTTTTGAACTAACACAGTTTAAAAGGTATTTTGGTTTAGGAAAGGAAGGTACTACATGATGCAGAATCAGATGCAGAATAACCAGCAAGCTGAAATGTACACCAATCTTTCTAATGAGCTGCTAGATGAGGAAGGTACAAAAACTGAAATAAAAAACTCATTTAATCTCTTAGGCACACTTTAGTGGCCAAAAAAAAAAAAAAGGCTGATAATTTACCTCTAAGTATTATAAAATCTCATAATAAAAAAAAAACAAACTAAAATATGCATTAGCTCCTACTACTAACATAGACATACTGCCTTAAAATGCAGTGACTAGAATTTCTGATTCATCTTCTTCTAAACATATCTTAAGTGCCTAGAAGATCTTCTGTGTAAATGTTAATGATGGGCAAACTTCAAAAGGTTCATTTCAAATACACCCACTGACTATTATCTGCACTGCATACAGATCTGAAGCTTCTCTGAATATGCCTGAATCTTTTCTGGCCTCTATTCATTTTTCCCCCTAACTCTTTTCCACCTTCTGCACATCTTTCACTTTCCTCAGTGTTCAATGTTATCTTTCATCATTTATTCATCCCCATTCTTCCATTTCCCTGACACTAAGTAAAATCACCTGTGTGCCAAATTCTTTCCCCCTGGCTCCTAAGTATCTTGCTCTCTTTGGTGACATTCCATTCAAGACAGAAATTATCAAATGGGGCTGTGGGGAACAGAGGTTTGTTCCATACAATAACCTTCAGATAACCCCCTCCTATGCCCTGGAGAAGGGGTTGTCCACTGGGAGGTTGCAGTATCCTGGGGAGGTGCATCAGACTTTCCAGGCAGGAAGACATGGCGAGCCTTCTCATGGTTCGGTGGGTATGGCACAAGTGTGGGTTTGGAACTGACAAATTTGAGTGAGTGGCATTGTGACCTGGTGCATGGGGTCACAGAATCTCTCTGCTTTGGCCTGGCCACCCCTTCCACCCTTGGCTGAATCTGTCATCCTTAGGGTTGCCAGGTGTCTGGTTTTCGACTGGAATGCCCAGTTGAAAAGGGACACTGGCAGCTCTGGTCAGCACTGCTGACTGGGCCGTTAAAAGTCTGGTCAGCGGCATGGTGGGACTAATGCAGGCTCCCTGCCTGCCATCACTCCGCACAGCTCCCAGAAGCAGCGGCATGTCCCCGCTATGGCTCCTAGGCATAGGGACAGCCAGGGGCTCTGCACGCTGCCCCCATCCCAAGCGCCAGCTCCACAGTTCCCATTGGCCGGGAACCGTGGACAATGGAAGCTGTGAGGTGGCACCTGTGGATAGGGTAGCACACAGAGCTGCCTGGCCGTGCCTCCATGCAGGAGCTGGAGTGGGGACATGCTGCTGATTCCAGGAGCTGCCTGAGGTAAGCGCCACCCAGAGCCTGCCCCGCACCCTTCCACTCCTCCCCCAACCCTGATCCCCCGCCCGCCCTCCAAAGCCCTCAATAGCAGCCTGGAGCCCCCTCCTACACACCAAACCCCTCATCCCCAGCCGCACCCCAGAGCCTTCACCCCCAGTTGGAGCCATCAAACACACACCTTCACCCCAACCCCCTGACCCAGCCAGGAGCCCCTTCCCACACTCTGAACCTCTCAGCCTGAGCCTGGAGCCCCCTCCTGCACTCTGAAGCCCTCATTTCTGGCCCCAACCCAGAACCCACACAGCCAGCCCAGAGCCTGTGCACCCTCCCACACCCCAACCCCCTGCCTCAGCCCAGAGCCCCCTCCCATACTCTTAACCACTTGGCTCCACCTCCCAGCCCAGAGCCCCCTTCCACATCCTGAGGTCCTCATTTCTGGCCCCACCCTGGGGCCTGCATCCCTAATCAGAACCATCACCCCCACCCACACCCCAATCCTCTGAGCCAACCCGGTGAAAATGAGCGAGTGAATGAGTGTGGGGAGAGAGAGTGACAGAGGGAGGGTGAAAGGAGTGAGCAGGGGGCAGGGCCTCAGAGGAAGGGAGGGGCAGGCAGTGAGTCAAGGGTGTTCGGTTTTGTGTGAGTAGAAAGTGGGCAACCCTAGTCATCCTAGGCAGCTGCCTAGTTTGCTTGTAGTTTGCCTGTAGTTACAATGGGCCCTGCCTATTTAAAAGTGGCCAAGCCAAGGCCCAGATGAGCCCCCCCTCCCCCCCGCTCCGCAGTTTATCCAGAAGGTGAATTCTGTCCAGCTGTTCTTATTTAAATCTTGCATTGTTGGGAGTCTCTCAGGTAAGGTGGACCTAGGAATATATTTTTGTTCAACTTTCTCAAACTTGTGTGATAGATGAGCCACCTGCCCAGCAGAGAGTGAGACCTAAAAAGGGTCATAGATGAATTTCAACACAATTGGCGACTTGTGAAGATTCAGAGAAACCAAAGGAGATACAGATCTAAAAGATATGCTCTAGTTTAACTACCAGTTGTTGGTCTAGATGAAGGATGCACTGGATGAAATCTATGGCCTGTTCGTAGGAGTCAAGCTAGATAATCATGAGGATACCTTATGGCCTTACAAAGCTATGAATATGGACCTAAATAATTGTGAGTTTTGTTAAAATTCTGAGCTTCTAAAATTATTCACACATCTCTAGAAAATATTCCCTCCTCCTATTAAATACAAACTTGCATCATTCCTTAAGATTGTCATCATCTATTATATATTGAATACTGAAAATGTACTTAGGGGTGTCCAGTACATAGAGGAAGCCATTAACCCTTACCCAAGAAATGTATAAGGTAGTATAAATACAAAATCAAAATGTTTTATCTGTTTTATAAGTCAAATTATACATTATTAGTACAGATACATAATAAATTGCTGGACTAGATGGAAGTGCAAGCTAAAAGCTATATAACATTCAGAAAAATATGTTGTATATATGACAGAAACTTCCACAAAAAATCTACTGATACCCTGATACTATTTATGCTTCCTACATTGTACAATATAGGGTTTGCAAGTAGATGGCCTCTTCTTGACTATAATTGCCATAACTGGATAAGATATCTGCTTGCCCAGGCTTGTCCAGGCAGTCATCAGCAAGCTGCTGCTGTGATCAATGCAGTGTTTAAATAAAAAAACATTTCAATCAAATCAGAAAAGTGTCTGCTATGATGGATGAGACACCAGAATGTGCTGGACTGAGAGATTTTTGTTTTGTTTTGAAATAACTGCTTAGTCATAGGAAACTTTGATGAACAATAGTGCAGTCTTCTTTACAGTGTGCCAGCTCTTTTATTGATCCCTTTGCTCTCTTAGCAGTCAATCTGTAATTGTTATCCTATCTTAAAATATTGTTGTCCCTTTTTGGCCAAAGCAGCTAGTCAAAGTTTGGGGTCCTGCAGAAGTTCTATTTGGGAGCAGAAACTGATGAAGGAGAAATGGAAACTGGTGCTTTCTTTGATACACTCAGGTATTTTTAAAAGGAACATACAAAGTCCCACTTCTCCAAATGTAGGAGAATCACACACGCACAAAAAAAGAGAAAAAAAAAAGGAGTAGTTTTTTTTGCTTATAGACCCAAGCTTCTCTCAGCCAGCATCCCAACCCAGAATTCTCTCTTGGCTTCTCCCAGGGCCATACTGTCACAGAGCAGGGCAACTGCACCAACTCAGTGGTTCAGCAAGGGCAATCACCTCAGCTTCCAGCTCCTCAGCTGTTGTCTTTCTGGGTGGGCAACTGCATCTTTCTCTATTCTGACAAGGGTATTCCATGACTGCACAGTTCCCTGCCCTCACTGGATATTTCCCAGCAAAACCGTCTGACTAAACAGACTTCCTTGCTTTCTCTTCAGTGACAGATAACAGAGTGATTGCTACAGATATAAGTGACCATACAGCTCTTTCTAAGCAAGCCTACTTTATTTTTAGGTAAAAAAACTTCACAGTGAAAAAAATTATTAGGAATATTAAAAGAACATTATTAGGAACACATGGTAATAAGCTTATCAGGCATCACCCTTCCATAGGGGCTTCTTCATCATTACAAGTTCATCAGAGCTTCAGCTCAGAACAAGCACACAGTCTTATGGGGCCTCAGTGGACTAAGTCCTTCATATCTTCCTCTAAGGATTTGGGCTCTCCATAGACTAGGGGTCCTGTCCATTAACTGGATCAGGAAGAAGGACCTGAGTCATTTTAAATTCAGGCTTTTGTCCAAAAGTCTTTTATTTTTCTGTTGGTCTCTCTGTTGGAGAATCCAGTTTGAACCAGCATATGAATATCTTCCCGGATGGTGGCTTCAAAGGATAACAACAGAAGAAGTTCATTAGCATCCCCCCTTCTTACTAGAGAAGGTACATGAAATGACACACCACCACACACACAATTATGTTTTTAATACCATGTGCTCCAAAGCTACTAACCATAATTCAATAAGGTTTAACTTAATTCCATAATGTTTGTTCAGGATATTACAGGATATAGTCAGTCTGCCACACACTCCATGCTCCAGACTTCTGCTTGGCTTTTTTTTCTCTCTCTCCCTGAGTCTCTCTCAGTTTTTGTATGTACTCAACTTGTCTTTCACACAAAGAGACACACACAGTTCCATCAATTAAAGCCTCGATCCCTGGATTTTAAAACCCTCTGGTTACATGATTCAGCTTCTTAGCATTTCCATCTGCCTGTGTTTTTGGGTGCTACTTCCATTTTTTTCAGCCATGCGACTCAATCACCCAACCAATAACAATGTAATAGTTCAACCATTTACATGTGCTAACTGGAGTGGCCTCAGACTAAATTCTCTTTGCTCTCAAAAAATCTCAACTAACAACTTTAACACAGTGCCCTTATTTCTTGCCTTTTGATTTTTCTGTATTAGAGTGTTACTGAACACATTTTAGATGTTTCATAGTAGGATTTCTAGGACAGGCATGAGTAAGATTTATTTTAAATTGGTTGGAACAGCAATTTTAAAATACTATATCTAAATTTGTGGAGGGAGGAGGGGAGGGAGAGTCTAAAACAGTGGTGGGAAACCTGTGGCCCGTCAGGGTAATCCGCTGGCAGGCCGCCAGACAGTTTGTTTATGTTTGCACAGCCTCCCCGGCTCCCAGTGGCCGTGGTTCACTGTTGCCGGCCAATGGGAGCTGCGGGAAGCAGTGGCCAGCATGTCCCTGTGGACCGCACCACTTCCTGCAGCTCCCAGTGGCCGTGGTTCACTGTTGCCAGCCAATGGGAGCTGCGGGAAGCAGCGGCCAGCATGTCCCTGTGGACCGCACCACTTCCTGCAGCTCCCATTGGCTGGGAATGGTGAACCGTGGCCACTGGGAGCTGCGGGCAGCCGTGCAGATGTAAACAAACTGTCTGGTGGCCCTCCAGTGGAATACTCTGATGAGCTGCATGTGGCCCGCAGGCTGCCAACGACTTGTCTAGAAGGTTCAAACTCTGTATTTTGCATATATATTTTGCATATATGCAATCTTTTGCACATACACTTTGCATACAGTATCACTTGTGCCAACTTCATTTGTTTAGTAATAACAGACAAAAATGTGCTCAGAAATGGAGGCCAAATTGGGGGATACATTAGGGATTTGACCTCAAGGGTGACCAGGGTTTTTCAGTCTCACTAGTTACTTGCTAATATTTTTCATCTATTCTTACTAATATGTTGCATTGTACTCTTAAATTGGTGACATATAGCAGCCTTTGTGTGGGGACACAGGGGGATTGAGGGTACTAGGGTCAAATGTGCAACCAATGTAAGACACAGAGACAGAAGCAAAAAGTATACTTTCAGAGGTGCATATTTCGTCAAGAGTCTGGGGGTGGGAAAGCATGGCTGCAGAACTGCATAACCTCTGCATATGCTTAGGGAGCAAACTGGACTCACTATCAGAGAATGGGGGGTGTCAGGGTTCCCTCCCCACTCTGAACTTTAGGGTAGATGTGGGGACCTGCATGAAAGACCCCCTAAGCTTATTTCTACCAGCTTAGGTTAAAACTTCCCCAAGGCACAAATTATTTGCGTTTGGAGGGTATGCTGCCACCACCAAGTGATTTAACAAAGAATCAGGGAAAGGACCACTTGGAGTTCCTGTTCCCCCAAAATATCCCCCCAAGCCTTTACACCCCCTTTCCTGGGGAGGCTTGAGAATAATATCCTAACCAATTGGTTACAAAGTGATCACAGACCCAAACCCCTGGGTCTTAGGATAATAGAGAAATCAGTCAGGTTCTTAAAAGAAGAATGTTATTTTAAAAAAAAGGTAAAAATCACCTCTGTGAAATCAGGATGGAAAATAACTTTACAGGGTAACAAAAGATTCAGAAACACAGCAGAACTTCCTCTAGGCTTAGTTTCAAAGTTACAAAAAACAGGAATAAACCTCCCTCCAGCAAAGGAAAAAATCACAAGCAGAACAAAAGATAATCTAACATGCCTTGACTGGCTTTTACTTACAATTTTTGTAAGATGAGAGACTTTTAGGATGGTTTATAGGAGAAGAAGTTTTCTGACCTGATGCTTCTGTGCTTTCCAAGAGAACACACAGAAACAAAGCTGTCCTCCCCCTCCCCCCAAGATTTGAAAGTATCTTCTTTCCCCATTGGTCCTTTTGGTCAGGTGCCAACCAGGTTATTTGAGCTTTTTAGCCCCTTACAGGTAAGGAGGAATTCTAGGCTACCCTTAGCTGTATGGTTTTGACAGGGGGGAAATCACAATGCCAAGGAGTTGCTCAATCTTTAGGCTCATTACACAAATGAGACTGTATCATGGATCAATCAGTACTGTGTCATAATATAGGTATTTCTGTTACCCTGAAATTTAGGCTTTAGGGCACCCCTAGAAGAAACTGCCTATTCCCCCTTAATCGGCTCTGCCTGGGGTATCGGACTCCAGAGTAGGTAAGAAAATCCTTGAAGGTCACGGATATACCTTCTGATAAAGTGATTGACATAGGTAGCACGCTTTCCAAAACAAAGTATCTTTTATTAATGTAAGCAACAATCCCTACTGCAATGTAATCTAAAATCCTAAATGAGGCATAAGTCCCTTTCACAAATCCCTTACTGAAAGCTAAAGAACCTTTAAACTACAACAGTATACATAACTCTAAGCATACATACTTTAAATGACTCTAAGCAATGTGCTCTATAACAAATGGTCAGTCCACTATAGATTGCTGATAGAAATTCTTAAATATGCCCTAAATTGTACATAGGTAAATTGCAATTAAAAACAGAATTTATGCATTCTTATTCACACACACACACAAATACTATACACTACCCTACCCTATATTTATGCTATATTATCATTAAAAAACTAGAAGACTTACTTTATAAATACTTTGGTTTTACTCTTTAATCTCTGTATCTGACTGCCGCTTCTATTTGCTACTGCTATTTCTGCTTGCTTCTTGGTCAGCTCTGGTCATTTACCTCCACTCCAATCTTCTGCAGTCAGGTCTCTTAGCAGCTTCTAACTTCTTTTTCATCAGTTTTTCTTGCAGTCTTTTAATCTCCTTGTCCATCCTCTCCTGATTGCTAACTCTGCTCCTGAGCATCTGACTGTTATACAGTGCTATCAGCTCCCAGGTCTTTGTCGGGCATGTTTTGCTACTAAACATTACCTCATTCTTGTATATATGTCAACACTTTGCAAATGCTCACAGTTGCTGTTAACCTCAGAGTTATGATTCTGCGTACCTTTTCACACACTTGGCTTTTTGCCAAGGCAGCATCTTGAGCTAGTTGTTTACCTCAACTGGCCTTTCATCCACTTGGCCTTTTTGCCAAGATGCAATTTTAGCGTTCCTGGGCTTTCTGCCAATTAACAACACTTTTCACCCTTTTTCAGCACCTAGCATGCTCAAGATCTACGATTTCCATCTTGGAGTGGAGTGACTCCTGCTTATTCAGAATAGAGCTTAGACGCACAAAATGGAGGCTGGAGAATTTCTCTGGTAATACTTCTATAATACTCTGGGGTTTGCAAGCTTCACATATAGATCAATTATTCTAATATATCCACTTCCAAGCTAGTTGAGTCCTCTCTGACTCCCAGTTACCACTTCCCATTTTTTTTAAAATTTCTTAATCACCAAGATGTTGCCTCAACTTTGCAGGCAGAATGAGCCTCCTAGCCAGGGTGGAAAAGCAGTGGCTGTCTCTGATCAGTACATAGCTTCCAACAAAAGGGAAAAGAGTGAGGCTGCATATCATTGGGGATGATGGCAGCCATGTGCAGTAGACTCATGGAAAGATATCACCAAAAGAATGCAACTGCAAATCCTAATTGCAGCTCTTCATAAATGGGAGAGCCCTAGACCTCCAATTAAAGTTGAACACCAAAGCTACACAGTTTGACCAAAGAGTTTTTGCAGAAACTGGTCTCAACTGGTAGTGGAAGGAGTCTTTGACTACCTCAACAGTCTTGGGAAATGGTGGGAGTCAAAAGCTAAGGCATCTTCTCTCAGATACTACCTGTGGGTGAGATTAACAGGGCTGTACTGAGAGCACAGCACCAGGCCTATTTATTTATTTATTTATTTATTGCTTTGAGAAGGAAGCAGCGAACAGTGAGCATTTTCTGAGTAGACACTTGGAGGCATAAGAGTCTTTTGGTAATACCCTTTTCAGAAAGAAGTTTAGATAAGAACTAATAAATATTATACATTAAGAGTTCTTTAGATTTTTTTTCTTGCACATTAGTTTTCCATCCTAAATACATGTACAGTTATTTCCCTGATTCATGGACCTATTTTCTTGTTTATATTTAGATCCCATAGTTTTAGAGCTGGAAATAAGAATTAGCTTGTCTTTTTGTTCTCACTTTATACAAAAGCTGGTCAACTGCTAACTGATAAGTTGATTCATCGAGAAATGAGGCCATATTTTGTTCAATAAATGTATTTGATCAACCATTTCCCACACCCCTGGCCTTCAGTCAATAATAATTGGTTCAAAGAAGAATGCAGAGTATTACTGGTGGAAGTTGCTGAAGGCAACCATATTCAATTAGCATGATTCTGATTTTTCTGTAGAGATGTAACACTCAGACAGCCCTTACTCCTGAGCTCTTTTACAAAGGAATTTGAGCATTTTTTGTGGCACACTGGATTTAATCGTCCAACATTTCATATGTGCTTTGAGTAGAAATACCCGTAAGAAGAAGCTACACAATAAATGTAAATCCTGTTCCTTTAAAGACAGCCTGAGGTTGGCTTTAACTGTTGCCTCCAGCCAGGAACAATTGATTTGCAAACCCAGATCCTGTCACCTCAACTCTTTCGCTGACAAAAGTTCAGGCAAGATCAAAGTGGGATTTGAAATATTAGGTTCTGAGACGGGAAAGTGGGAAATCTATCCGGAGTTAGACAGGGAGTGGGGATGTAAGCAGATACAGGGAACAATAGCTATTTTATGGAGAACAAAGACTATTTCACTTCCCCCAGATAATTCACTAGATCAAACTCTACATTGCTGAAATGCTGATATAACCTAGACCTACACGCTTGGTATGATAATTAATTTTGTCACACCTTTAATATTAAAAATGGTTATACACTATAAAGGATTAGGATGCAGGGGGTACAGAAAACTCAAGAGACTTAAAGGAGAAAGTGTCTGATTGATGAGCTACATGGTTAAGAGAGTAGAGGTGAGAAAGGATTGCTGGAACTACAAAATCCTTTTTTGTTCACTGCAACTCAACCTCATGGGACCTATCTAGATGCGGGTGTTGAACTAGATATGTTATTCAGAACATTCATTTTGTTTTAATATGATTCTCACTCTATTCTTAAATAAATCTTTTTTTTAATTAGACAGACCACTTGCAACATGGCGGGGGGGGGTGGTGGACTCTTAGCTGGTGTAAGTGGGTGTCACTTCATTGACGTCTTTAGATTTTTACCATTTTACACCAGTTCAGAATCTGGCCTTCTGAATGTTCAGGGAATCTCACAGACTATTTCAGAAAAGTTAAACATACAACCTCTAAAACAGTAGTGAAGAAAGGGCACACACTAAGAAGTCCTCTCTCAGAAGGTATTTCAGCCTGTTAGATGCATGGAAAAATCACCTAGACCCATAGGCACCAATTCTGTGGGTGCTCCAGCCCTGGCTCCAGCAGCCGCCCTATCAGTGCCTTCCCCGCCCTCTAGTGCCTCCTACCCGCCATGATCAGCTGTTCCACTGTATGCAGGAGGCGTGAGGGGGAGGGGGAAGGAGTAAGGGCTGGGAGCACTTGGGGGAGGGAGTGGAATGGGGCGGGAAGAGATTGGGTGAGGGCAGAGCGGGAAGAGGCAGAGCTGGGGTGGGGTCTTGGGGGAAGGGTGGAGTGGGGGCAGGGCCTGGGGCGGAGCCAGGGGGAGCATTCCCTGGCACATTAGAAACTCAGCATATATGCCTAGACCCAAGATCCTCAACAATATTTAGGTGCCTAACTCCCTTTTGAGGATCTGGGACCTAGAGTCCACAGACAAGAACTGGGCTGAAGGAGGGAAAAGTGACAGGTTTCTTTCAGTTCAATAGTGTGGGGGGGACCGGGAATAGAGTTCAGCCATGGATGAAAGGGCATCCAGGAGAAACTAAAAGAGAGAATAACTTAACAGCTCAGCTGATAGTTACATTTCATGTGTCAATGGCCACAGGGATACAATTTGTTTTAAAAGACATGGTTTGGTAGAAGAGAAGAGTACAAAGTTGGATATCAATTTGACTGATTGGAAAGGAGGCAGCCTTGTTCCCTTCTTGTCCTTGCTTTTCTAGGGAATCACAACCTCAACTCCCTTATGCTCTGCAGGACACTCATCTCCCAAGCCCCTCTCAATCATGGCCCTCTCCAGTTTCCTTGTTGACCAGTGATGGGGCTAAATAATATTTGCAGGCCAAGATTTTCAAAAATGGGTGTCTAAAATTAGTGGGTGTCTTAAATCCATATTTAGATGCTTAAATAAGTGGCCTGATTTAAAAAAAAAAGTAGATCAGCTTGCAGCTCCCATTGATTTCAGTGGAGCTGCTGAGCGATTAGCACTTTTGAAAGTCGGGGACCAATCTTGTTTGCAGTCCTTTTCCCAGTCCACTCCAACTTGGGTTTCTCTCTCCTTTTCCCCCTTTGTGATGTCTCCTCAGCTGTATTAAAGTCTTTAAGCTTTCACTGGCTCTGTCTGGATCACTGCATTCTTATGTTTTGAATTTCATAGTGGAAATTTTGCACAGCTCAACACCATATAATATCGCCTGCACTTTTATCTCCTCTTTTGCCCTCTTTTTGGCTTCACCTTGTTTGGTTTCTCCTTTTTAAAGTTTGAATAAGTGCAAATAACTTCAGACTTTTCATATGTATCTGAGTTCATTCAAGAATGCAAATCCAAAAGTGGATTTGTGCAAAGCAGAACAAATTACTGCTATTCTAAGTGCTTGTTTTCCTTTTCTTTCCCTACTATAAATACTGAGATCTGAAAATTATCAGGATCTTGAGCTTTCAGTTTAGAATGGTATAAAATTATTGGAATAATTTATTTTTAGGACAACTCGAGTATTCCAAAATGAAGTACTTTAACTGAACTACTCTAGTAGTTTAAAATCGGTCTATATTGAACCATTTAATGAATTTGTATCGTTCTCAGTGTGTAGTAGATCTAATAATGTTACTAAACAAAAATATTTTAGAAATGCATAATGTGGAAAAATGTAATTGTACTGGTTACTTTATTTTAGTGTATATTTGTTTGGCAATATACTCTATTCACCTTTCCTGATGATTGTCAATGTCTTCTGGCCATTTCTATCTATTTTATATTTATAGAGGTGAATCATTTAATTATAGTTGGTACAATTAATAGGTTTTATTTTAACATTTTATTGGTAGGTGTATCAACTTCAACCTATTAATAATTCATCTCTAACATAGAGTAAAATCATGTTAATATAGAATTACTGGAAAATAGCAGTCATGTCTCTTCAAGGTAAGACCCTAAACCAGGGACAATAAACATTTGAACAGAGGTTAATTAGCATGCCACAACGATTTAATCAAAGAGTAGACAATCACCTTAAAGGTTCAAGAATGCTAATTTGAGCTGAGATATAATTATTCTGGGCATAAACTTTCAAAAAAGTGTTTGGATAAATATGAGAGGCAGGAAAAAAATAGGAACCCTGACCTGTGTATAGGAGATTAATGATTACAGTTGTGAATGATTTTCAAAAAAAAACACACCATGATGTTACATCCCCTTCTCAGGGATTGCCTATGTAAATACATTCAATAAAGTAAGATGAAATGTACCCAGATCAAAGAAACTGGAAAAGTATATCAACTTGGACACTGTCAAGTTTCCTTCCCCACTCTGAACTCTAGGGTACAGATGTGGGGACCTGCATGAAAAACCCCCTAAGCTTATTTTTACCAGCTTAGGTTAAAACTTCCCCAAGGTACAAACTATTTTACCTTTTGTCCCTGGACTTTATTGCTGCCACCACCAAGCGTCTAACAAATATAACAGGGAAAGAGCCCACTTAGAAAGTCTTTCCCCCCAAAGCCCTACACCCCCTTTCCTGGGGAAGGCTTGATAAAAATCCTCACCAATTTGCATAGGTGAACACAGACCCAAACCCTTGGATCTTAAGAACAATGAAAAAGCAATCAGGTTCTTAAAAGAAGAATTTTAATTGAAGAAAAAGTAAAAGAATCACCTCTGTAAAATCAGAAGGGTAAATACCTTACCGGGTAATCAGATTCAAAACATAGAGAATCCCTCTAGGCAAAACCTTAAGTTACAAAAAGACCCTAAATCTCTCCTCTCAACATCATCATCTCATCCACACATTGACACCCTGCAGTTCTGCCTAACTGGCCCTTCACGTGGAACTGGAAGGATTTCAGAGACTGCTACCACGGACATCCTAAACTTCAATCTCTTATCGAGCAACCTCAATTTGGCCTCCAGGAACCTTCTCCTGCCTTTCCCTATGTCATTCGTACCTACATGTATCATGACCACTGCCTCCTCCCCAACACTGCACCTAAGTCTATCTAGATGTCTCAAGAGGTCTGCAACTTTTACACCCAACATGCTATTCACCACTCAGTTCTCTTGGTCATCACCAATGCAACTATCTGTATTTCTAATAATTGAACCCCCATTATAGTCATCTGTCTCTTCTTAATAACTGGGGTCTCCTCTTCCACAGAGATATCCTCAGTACGAGAGGATACCATGACAACATCTGAAAGGAGGGACTCCATTTGGGTCTCCATATTCCCAGGAAAGCATCTAGAGCATTGGACTACGTGGTATTTTGGCCTCCCCTGTATAAATATATTGTAACTAGAGCAGGGCGACTGGAACCTGGGTCTCAGACCTCAGACCTCTAACTGCCAAGCTATACAGTCACTCTGGCCCAATGGATATTTAATTTATATAAAGTCAAACAGCTTCAACAGAGCACCCTATAAGTTAATATACTCTCCTAGGAGGGAGGAGATCCAAGTTCATATCTCTGCTCCACAAGAGACAGAGGGATCCATGTCCAGAGGGAGTGCTGTAACCAGTGGGCTAAAAGTTAAGGAGACCACCACTTCCTCCTCTGGCTGTTTTGTGTGGGTTTAGATATTCTCTGAACACACTTACTAGATCAGACCCCAAAGGCAAGCTACAAAGGATTTAGGATGTAGTTAAGTACTGAGTTGTTAGGCAGTGTTAGGATTTAGGCAGCTTCATGCATACCCAGTCAGTGAAATGTTAGTGCCTTGGGGACTTTAACCGTGGAAATTTAGGCACCCAGGGAACTTAGGCATCTACAGTGTTAGTCAGCAGCTAAGCAGGGTTTTTGTGCATGCCAGTAGCACCTAAAATGTTCAATTTAGGCACCTGAGTCCCCCTTGTGAATCCTACCCTTACATCACATATACAGGTTTCAGAGTAGCAGCCGTGTTAGTCTGTATCCGCAAAAAGAAAAGGAGGACTTGTGGCACCTTAGAGACTAAAAAATTTATTTGAGCATAAGCTTTCGTGAGCTACAGCTCACTTCATCAGATGCATGCAGTGGAAAATACAGTGGGGAGATTTTATATACACAGAGAACATGGAACAGTGGGTGACTCTCCTTACAGTGTGTATGGTAACACCCACTGTTCCATGTTCTCTGTGTATATAAAATCTCCACACTGTATTTTCCACTGAACGCCTCCGATGAAGTGAGCTGTAGCTCACAAAAGCTTATGCTCGAATAAATTTCTTAGTCTCTAAGGTGCCACAAGTCCTCCTTTTCTTATCACATATACAGTTGCTAAAGGGGTTTTGTGCATACAGATTCTAATACAGATTAATAACCTGCTTTACTATGCATTGTTGTGTCAGGGTTAATCTCCAGAATTCCTGACAAGTGGAAACAAAAATTAGGCAAGACAAAATATTGCCTGGCCTAGCTTCATTTGTTTTTATTTCTTCTCTTTTTCTTGATCTTGACATTAGTTAGAGTCACAGAGCTTTCATTAGATAACTAAAGAAAGCTCAATAATGAGAAGGAGGGGCGATCAGCAGGTTACCTCAAGTGCCTATATACAAATGCACAAAGCCTGGGAAACAAGCAGGGAGAACTGGAAGTCCTGGCACAGTCAAGGAATTATGATGTGATTGGAATAACAGAGACTTGGTGGGATAACTCACATGACTGGAGCACTGTCATGGATGGGTGTAAGCTGTTCAGGAAGGACAGGAAGGGCAGAAAAGGTGGGGGAGTTGCACTGTATGTAAGAGAGCAGTATGGCTGCTCAGAGCTCAAGTATGAAACTGCAGAAAAACCTGAGAGTCTCTGGATTAAGTGTGAGCAACAAGGGTGATGTCGTGGTGGGAGTCTACTATAGACCACCAGACCAAGGGGATGAGGTGGACGAGGCTTTCTTGCAGCAACTCGCAGAAGTTACTAGATCGCAGGCCCTGGTTCTCATGGGAGACTTCAATCACCCTGATATCTGCTGGGAGAGCAATACAGCGGTGCACAGGCAATCCAGGGAGTTTTTGGAAAATGTAGGGGACAATTTCCTGGTTCAAGTGCTGGAGGAACCAACTAGGGGCAGAGCTCTTCTTGACATGCTGCTCACAAACCGGGAAGAATTAGTAGGGGAAGCAAATGTGGATGGGAACCTGGGAGGCAGTGACCATGAAATGGTTGAGTTCAGGATCCTAACACAAGGAAGAAAGGAGAGCAGCAGAATACAGACCCTGGACTTCAGAAAAGCAGACTTTGACTCCCTCAGGGAACTGATGGGCAAGATCCCCTGGGAGAATAACATGAGGGGGAAAGGAGTCCAGGAGAGATGGCTGTATTTTAAAGAATCCTTATTGAGGTTACAGGGACAAACCATCCCGATGTGTAGAAAGAATAGTAAATATGGCAGGCGACCAGCTTGGCTTAACAGTGAAATCCTTGCTGCTCTTAAATACAAAAAAGAAGCTTACTAGAAGTGGAAGATTGGAGAAATGACCAGGGATGAGTATAAAAATATTGCTTGGGCTTGCAGGAGTGAAATCAGGAAGGCCAAATCACACCTGGAGTTGCAGCTAGCAAGAGATGTTAAGAGTAACAAGAAGGGTTTCTTCAGTTATGTTAGCAACAAGAAGAAAGTCAAGGAAAGTGTGGGCCCCTTACTGAATGAGGGAGGCAACCTAGTGACAGAGGATGTGGAAAAGGGTAATGTACTCAATGCTTTTTTTGCCTCTTTCTTCACGAACAAGGTCAGCTCCCAGACTACTGCACTGGGCAGCACAGCATGGGGAGAAGGTGACCAGCCCTCTGTGGAAAAGAAGTGGTTCGGGACTATTTAGAAAAGCTGGATGAGCACAAGTCCATGGGGCCGGATATGTTGCATCCAAGAGTTCTAAAGGAGTTGGCGGATGTGATTGCAGAGCCATTGGCCATTATCTTTGAAAACTCATGGTGATCGGGGGAGGTCCCAGATGACTGGAAAAAGGCTAATGTAGTGCCCATCTTTAAAAAAGGGAAGAAGGAGGATCCTACAGGCCAGTCAGCCTCACCTCAGTCCCTGGAAAAATCATGGATCAGGTCTTCAAGGAATCAATTCTGAAGCAGAGGAGAGGAAAGTGATCAGGAACAGTCAGCATGGATTCACCAAGGGCAAGTCATGCCTGACTAATCTAATTGCCTTCTATGATGAGATAACTGGCTCTGTGGATGAAGGGAAAGCTGTGGACGTGTTGTTCCTTGACTTTAGTAAAGCTTTTGACACGGTCTCCCACAGTATTCTTGTCAGCAAGTTAAAGAAGTATGGGCTGGATGAATGGACGATAAGGTGGATAGAAAGTTGGCTAGATTGTCGGGCTCAACGGGTAGTGATCAATGGCTGTATGTCTAGTTGGCAGCCGGTATCAAGTGGAGTGCCCCAGGAGTCGGTCCTGGGGCCGGTTTTGTTCAATATCTTCATAAATGATCTGGAGGATGGAGTGGATTGCACCCTCAGCAAGTTTGCAGATGAAACTAAACTGGGAGGAGTGGTAGATATGCTGGAGGGTAGGGATAGGATACAGAGGGACCTAGACAAATTGGAGGATTGGGCCAAAAGAAATCTGATGAGGTTCAACAAGGACAAATGCAGAGTCCTGCACTTAGGATGGAAGAATCCAATGCACCGCTACAGACTAGGGACCGAATGGCTCGGCAGCACTTCTTCAGGAAAGGACCTAGGGGTTACAGTGGACGAGAAGTTGGATATGAGTCAACAGTGTGCCCTTGTTGCCAAGAAGGCCAATGGCATTTTGGGATGTATAAGTAGGGGCATTGCCAGCAGATCGAGGGACATGATCGTTCCCCTCTATTTGACATTGGTGAGGCCTCATCTGGAGTACTGTGTCCAGTTTTGGGCCCCACACTACAAGAAGGATGTGGAAAAATTGGAATGAGTCCAGCGGAGAGCAACAAAAATGATCAGGGGACTGGAACACATGACTTATGAGGAGAGGCTGAGGGAACTGGGGATGTTTAGTCTTCGGAAGAGAAGAATGAGGGGGGATTTGATAGCTGCTTTCAACTACCTGAAAGGGGACTCCAAAGGGGATTGCTCTAGACTGTTCTCAGTGGTAGCAGATGACAGAACAAGGAGTAATGGTCTCAAGTTGCAGTGGGGGAGATTTAGGTTGGATATTAGGAAAAACTTTTTCACTATGAGGGTGGTGAAACACTGGAATGCACTGGAACCACTGGAAACACTATGAGGGAGGTGGAATCTCCTTCCCTAGAAGTTTTTTAAGGTCAGGCTTGACAAAGCCCTGGCTGGGATGATTTAGTCGGGGATCAGTCCTGCTTTGAGCAGGGGGTTGGACTAGATGACCTCCTGAGGTCCCTTCCAACCCTAATATTCTATGATTCTATTCTATGATTCTATGATTCTCAATTGCACAGGAAAACAAGGCAGTGCAAAAGTGCTATCCACTACATCACAGAAAGCATGAAATATCAGCTGTGTTATTACTGAAAAACCCAAAATCTATACAATGATCATGTTGCTCATTATTTAAATTATGTAATTTTATCCATAGAAATTAAAGTGGTGAATTATTGGAAGGGTAATTAAAGGAGCAGATGAGAAAGTGAACTGCAGTAAGGAGAAGAAAAGGCTGTGAATTAAGATTAACTGATTTTTCCAACTTTTAATGGGAGCTCCTGGAAATATTGTGCCAGAAGCAAGCACAATGTATCCGGGGGCACAGGAAAACTGCAAATGCTGCTGCTACATCCTTGCAAAGATAACCTCATCTGCTCCACTTCTAACAGAACAAAACAAATGTTTTAGTGTAGGGAGCTGCACATATGGGGTTGGTATCTGAAACCCAATGATAGACTTGATCATGCAAGGTGCTAAGCACTCTGGCCCCACTCCAGCAAAGCAGTTTAGCATGTGTTTAACTTTAACCAAGTGTTCCGAACATGCTTAAGTACTTTGCTGAACTAGAGCCAGAACATTCAGCATTTGGCAGAATTGAGCCCTAAAAGAATGAATAGACTATATCAACTAGGCATTCCTGTATTTAGAGCCTATCCTGGAACAATAAAGTCAATGGGAGCTTTGCCTTTGATTTAATGGTGTAGAATCAAGACCTTAAATCTGCAGAATCAATCCAATCCTGAAAAGTGAGCACATTACGAGAGTAAGGAGGCATATAATGGATGAGAAACTATCCAAAATGAAACAGGAGGTGAAAATCCAATGACTCAGATTGGATAAATTCCTTGCCTTCGGGAGGTGAGAAACAAATTGGATCTATGGCCTGGTCACGGCAGGGAACACCTATAGCACTAAATGGCAGTTCTACAGAATCCTTGTTAATAGGGTATACTACAGCATATGCATATTAATGTGATGTATATATTTACATTACCATGAACCTACTGAAAATGTAGACCTTTTCAAGATGCTATTAGTATAATTTAGAGAATCAACTTTAGACAATTATTTTGGATTAGGTAATGGCAAATGCATGATAAATACATTTAAGAAGGCTCTTGAGGATTTGAAACTATTATTAAATTAGAACATCAACTAAAATGATAAGGCCTGGTGATTACAGTTTCATTAGTTGTATATCTGACAGTGTCACATAACAGCTTTGTTGATTGCACATAATTTACTGTGCTTTCAAAATTCAGAACAACAGAGTCTCTCTCTTAAAAAAAAATCCAGAAAATTTTATTGAAAGGAGAACTTCAAAGCTACAATGAAGGTAGAATTGAGTCCATATATTATTATTTTATAAGTACACACACACACACACACACACACAACACACACACATGCAATGACTGGCAAATGTAGGGATCACTCAGAACATAAATATGTTTAAACTTGCATTTCATAAATTTATTTTTACTCCATTGCTTCTTGGCTCACTAAAGTCATCCCAGAATATATCATTCTGACATTGCTGATAAAATCAGCCCCATGCAGTGTGTTCAGGCTGGTTGTAATTTTTCCCTCAATGATTTTTCTTACCCATCCCTAAAGATGTTTCTCATACTCATCCGTAGCTCTCTACTCAGCCAAAAAAAAAAATTAATCATGTTTATTATGGTAGTGCTTAAGGACCAACGAAAGTAGGGGTCCCACTGAGCCAGGCACTGTCCCTTTCCCAAAGAGCTCACAATTGAAATGGACAAGACAAACACAGAGTGGAGGAGGGGTTCTGACACCAGCAGAGTGATCAATGTGGTAACAGCTAATGGCATGAAATCGCCATATTTTCAGGTGTGTTGGGAGAGGTCAAAAAAATAGAAAGCAAAAGTGATGGGAAAGGGGTGAGGAGGACAGGGCAGGGTAGAAAGTCCAGTCAAAACTATAGAAAGTAGTCTGAATGTTCAGAAGTCCCTCTTTTTAGCAGCTTCTGAAGTTGCTTCTTCCAAATGGAGTCTGTGGCTGGCTCCTACCTGCAATTTTCTCCCTAGGCTAGGGGAGGGAGCAGCATCTGTATCATAGTGCCCCCAGAAAGTGTGTGTGGGAGAGAGGATCTGCACAGTTCTGGATCCATAGGATGCCAGTGACAGGGATGGCCTCTAGAAGGCCCCATTATATCTCCTCCCACACAGTGCAGAAGTCCCTGCTTTGATTACTTCTGATGGAGTCTGTGGCAAATCTGTGGCAGATTTTTATTACCCATCTGCCTGAGGTGTCAGGTGATCAGGCTGAGGATCGTTAGGGGAGGAGATGAAGGAGCACACCAAGGGTCTAAGTTTTAAAGCTTTATTAATAAAATAATAAAATAACAGTGGTGAGTGCTGGGAACGCCCCCACGTCACTCAGAGAAAGAAAGAAAGCATTAGTGCCCCAGCCTTAACCCACTTTCATACTCACACATGCACGACCCGAGGCTGGCCAAGCCTGGGTGTAACGTCAGGAGAAGAGGGGGGAGGGTGGACGAGAGTTCTGTCTTGTGCACAAGCCGTCCACTGTTGATCTCCAACTTGCTTTAGCTCCCAGGAGCGTTTTAAGTCCTGGGTTCTTCTGGAGGCTTTTTGTTCAGGGACCTTTGTTTCCCGTGCTCTTTGTTCCAGTCCAAACCGTTTTTTTGCAGCTTTCTCAGCTTTTCCAAAACACACCAGCTTCAGGGACGCAAGACTTTGTTTTTCTCCTTGCTGGCCTTTGCCGTCTCTCTAGTTTTTTGCAATTTTTACAGTCCTGCTCAGCTTAGTTCTCCTTTCTCATGGCTGACCGGGGTTGGAATCTAGGCTCCTGTCTTTTTTGGCAGGTAGCTGAGAGTCGGTTGTGTTCAGTGGCCTTGGCTGGAGTCAGCCTCTTATCTTCGGACTGAGCTAGCTGAAGCGTCGAGTTAACCCGTTCTTTTTTCTTTCCCTCCCTCTTCGACCTTTTGCAACCTGCAAAGGAACCTTTCACTCCACACTTACACCTTTAACCCTTCCTGAAATACCTTTCAATGCCTGCAACAGCGTTAGCAACATTCAATTCTGATCTGCCTCCCCAGGGGACCTGAGAGAGGGGGCCATTGGGTTGTAACAAATCTATCAGCTTATATCTATCAGTTCAGCTAAATAAGGCAAAGTGCTAAGTGTGTGAATATGGTACTAGTTCTCTATAGTTGGTCAGCACAAATAGAAGCCTTGCTGGAGAAAGCAGAAACCAGTGAAGGGGAGGAAGAAAGAGAGGGGAAAAAACATGACAGGCAATAAGTAACTCCTGAAGGAATACAAAATCCTATTCAAAGCCCTTCTTGAGATAAGTCTTGGGTACCTGACACATTGCCTCTTCCCCTGTGACTTTGTCCCCACAAGAAGTCTCTTGTATTGAAACCATGGTAGTGTTGACCAGTAGAGGAGGCTTATGAGATAATTTTCACAGGACAGGGACCTGGACAATTGAACTGTGTGTGATAAGAAAATAACCATGGTTTGTCTCAGTGAATTGAGAACCAAAAGAAAACACATATTTCTTCAGTTCAACAATAAGTTACACAGAAACAAGGTGGGTGATGTAATATTTTTTATTGGTCCAACTTCTGTTGGTGAGAGTGAGAGAGACAAGCTTTCACATTTACACAGACCTGAAGAAGAGGCCTGTGTAAGTGTGAAAGTTTGTCTCTCACCAACAGATGTTGGTCTAATAAAAGATGTTACCTCACCCACCTTGTCTCTTTACTATCCTGGAACCAACATGGCTACACAGCACTGCATATAATAATTTTCACACACACTTATGTAAAACAAAACTCCACTAACTATTCAAGATTTTTACCCTCCACAATCAGGCAAAGAGGAAGAAAATATAGGGAAGGTGTTTCATTAGCTTAACTTTTTGGGAGGGATGTTACTTTTTGGATGTTATGGTGAAAAGGAGTAACGATAGCTTTTACAGATGAGGAAATCAAGGCACAGAGAGGGAGTAATTCACTTGTCTAAAGTCACACAGATTTTGTGGCAGCACTGGGGATAGAATGCAAATCTCCTGACTCACTGTCCTGAAACCAGATTACAAGAACATCCTTCCTCCATATTGGCAGGACTGGCCATTTGTCACTAGGGCATGAGCATGAACAGCACACATTGGTGGTGTGATCCTGGACATCTCCTACCTCCTTTGGCAAGAGGTCATATGCTTAATCTGGTAGTTTTTGCAAATACCTGAGAATATACACTTGAGATTTGGGAATTACTTGCTGATAATCTGGTATTTCATGCCTATTATTTTTGTATTTGCTTTGCCAGATATATTGTGAAAACCTCCTTAGGGTGCCCCAAGTTATGTGCCAAAAACAGAAGCACTTAGAATCCCATCATTTTTTAAAATCTTGACCAAAATGTGTTTGATAAAGTAATTCCACATTACAATTGTGTTAAAACAGACCATCCTTTAACTAAATTCCTAGGGTCCAAATGTTCCAACCTTGAAATATGGATCTGGATTTTGCAGCTTGGACCCATTATTGATTATAATTTTAAAGGAGTAGACAAAGCAGATTGGGTGCTCCTGCATATGTGGAAAAGAGACTACAGTATCGTAGTATTACAACAGAAAAAAATATCTTAACTTTATTATCCTCAGACATTAAATACACTGCAATTCAACAGCTTTCTCCATTACTTCCCATTTCATATTTCTACATTATGAGCTACTGTCCAAGGACAGAATCAGCCCACGATAGAAGTTACTAAGCACAAAATAAAAGTTACAAGAATACAGAGACACTTGTCTGGAAGTAGCTCTGCTCAGTTGCACGGGCCTCACTGATTAGTAGCTGCCTTGGTTCACCAAAGTTTACATTATGTGTATAGTTGAGCTGTAAGACTCCTACTATGAGCGCCCCCTTTTAACAGATTGGGGCCTTTTCATTTTCCCTTTCTCCTTCCTAATGCAACAATTGTGCATGCCTTTATTCAATAAATTACCTCTCCAACAAACTGTTCTTCATGTAGATTTTTTCATGTCTTTCTCTCAAAAATAGAATTTTAGTATAATTGTTCTATTTTTGTGTGAGAGCAGCAGCTGTTTTGTTGATATACTGTTATATTGTCACAGAACAGCTGAGCAGTACTTGTGAGTCCTTCGTGGAATTCCAGAGTAATTGCTGCCAGTAACTTTTTGTTTCTTGTTATTTATTTTAAAAAAATGTTTCAGGTGAACAGAAGCAATTAATTATCAAGCAAATATGAATAAGCACATGATCTAATGTCCTCGTGTCTTGGTTACTTTTTATTGTCCATCTAAACATTGGAAGAAGAGCCAGCATATACCCACTCTAATTTAGACCTTCCAAACACCTTATTAGCATTTAGCAATGTACTATCATGAGTATGCAATCTACTTCTCAATGTCTTTCACATTTAAATCCCTAACAGTTCCAGTGCTCTTCATGTCTTTAAGACTAAGGTCAAATTTGTTACATGTATCCCAGACAGTTTAAAGTCCAACAGAACATTACATATTTACACACATTTCAACTTTAAATATTCAAAACACACAACTATAAAGCACTACATCTTTCCCTTTCATGCCTTTCTTATATTTTATATAAATATAGAAAGATTCTTTACAATTTTGTAGGCCAGAGCCTCAGTTTTATAAATTAGCATAGCTCAATTGACTTAGAGAAAGTTATTTCCATATATACCAGCTGAGGCTCTTGCTTTCTGTTTTCAACAACTGGAAGTGCTCCTTCTCCAGCAGTCTGCCTCCCTGACCCCCCTTTATATTATTATATTGTATTTCATAAGGATAAAGCTAGCTGTATTTTATTTTGTTTTTGATTGTGGAACTATTCTTAAAAGGTAAGTTATGGCATTATGTATTTTTTAGAAGTAACTATAGGCACATCTACACAACCCATAGCAGGGAGCCTCCCAGCATGGATCAACAGATGTGGGCTAGCAGAGCTTGCACTAGTGCTCTAAAAACAGCTGTGCAGACAGCGCTTTGAAGTTGCAGCTTGGGCTCTGAGGCCTAGGGAGGAGGGTGCGCTTCAGAGCCCAAGCTCCAGCCCAATGTACAACTTCAAAGCATTGTCTACACGGCTATATTTAGAGAGCTAGCACAAGCCCCGCCAGTCCAAACCAATCCAACTGGATCAGGAGGCTTAACCTGGATCAGGAGGCTTCCTGCTGCAGGCAGTGTAGACATATCCTATAAGGGGAGATCCAACTTCACTGAAATGAATATGAGTTTTAATATTGACTTCAACAGCAGTAAATAAGTCCCATGGTGTACCTGAAAAGTATTGACAGCCTGTAACAATGCTGCCTTTGGTGGGACACTTCTGAGAGAACCAATTCAGGACAAATTGCTTAGAGCAGGGCAGTTACAGCCCAAAGTTGAGTGCCCTTGATTACCAAGGCACAACAAACCAGCCAAACAGAGAGGACTTTGGTTTTATCCCACTGGCTAACCATAGGTCACACAAGAAATTCCCTTAGCCACCCCAGTTTCCTAGTATCATCACCAATGCCACTCGTTATGGGGATGAATGGTTATGAAAACCAATACCCCAGTAAAAGAAAAAAGGTTCTCCCAATCCCAAAGGACCAAGCCCCAGACTGAGGTCAGTATACAAATCAGATCTTACCCACAAATAACGCTGTTGCCAAACCTTTAGAATATAAAATCTAAAGGTTTATTCATAAAAGAAAGAAGATATAGATGAGAGCTAAAATTGGTTAAATGGAATCAATTATATACAGTAATGGCAAAGTTCTTGGTTCAGGCTTGTAGAAGTAATGGAATAAACTGCAGGTTCAAATCAGGTCTCTGGAGTACATCCACAGCTGGGATGGGTCATTCAATCCTTTGTTCAGAGCTTCAGTTTGCAGTAAGGTTCCTCCAGAAGTAAGAAGCAGGATTGAAGACAAATGGAGATGAGGCAGCAGCCTTTTATATTCCCTGCCCTCTGGAAGATCACCACAGCAAGATGGAGTTTGGAGTCACATGGGCAAGTCACATGTCCATGCATGACTCAGTTCTTTACAGGCTGACACCATTGTTTACATGTTAGTTTGAATGTTCCCAGGAAAGCTCAGATGTGGATTGGCATCTCCCAAAGTCCATTGTCAGTTAAGTGTTTCTTGATTGGGCACTTACTGAGAATAGTCCCTTCTCAAGAAGCTGACCAAATGCTTCACTGAGGCTATGTAGAATTAAAACACATTGATATACAAGTACATAGCCAATATTCATAACTTCAGCTACAAAAATGATACACCCATACAGATAACATAATCATAATGAGCAAATCATAACCTTTCCATAGACACCTTACACGACAACCTTTCTACAATATTTGCTTCAAAGATATAACAGTGGTTGCAACAATGATCTATACAGTTATAGGTTATGTCAGTAATATCACACAGCCCTGAAAACCAAATGTCTTGATTTAACTGTGTGGCAGGGCCCACTCACCCCTGCCTCTTCTCAAGCCCATAAACAGCTCAGAGACCTTTTATGTTGGTAAAACACCTGGTGCAGTTCATTTACAGCATAAGTTCCTACCACCCTTGTACATTATACAGCCTTACTCCTACAGTCGTAGGGGGCCCTCAGCTCCAGGGGCAAGCAGAAAGAGCAAGTGAGCAAGAAAGCATTGACTCCCTCACACACACACACTCTCTTTATCTATCTGGTTCCCCTCCCATTCCTTCCTGTGCCTTTTTGTAGCTCTACCTAATAGCTTAATTAGCCTGTCAGCTCTCCTCCACTCACCAGTTAGTTACAACTCTTCTTAACAAGGTCTGTTCTGCGGTGTTAAATTGGAGCTGCAGTGACCAGAGAGCTGGCTCAGGCTATGTCTACACTACTAATTATTTTGATCTAACTTATGTTGCTCAAGGAAGTGAATAATCCACCTCCCTGAGCGACATAAGTTATACTGACCTAAGTGCCAATGTGGACACACTATGTTGGCAGGAGAGCTTCTCCCGCTGACATAGCTATCACCTCCCAAGAAACGAGGAGTTATTAAGCCAACGGGAGTGCTCTCTCCTGTCTTAGAATGTCTTCACCAGAAGTGCTACATCCGCGCAGCTGCATCAGTGCAAGTGTGCTGCTGTAAATGATTTAGTGTAGACGTGGTTGTTGTCGCCCAGCACTCTGTCACAAACTGTAAACATAACCAGTGTCGGCAGTAGAGGGGAAAGATTCCATGATGTTGTCATTCTACTCCACCCCAAGAAGGAGGAGCCATATCTTAGAGAAAAAGAATAACTCATGCTCTATGACTAACCCCTGTCCCATGCTTGCCATCCTTGCTGAGATTGCCAGCGGTTCTGATTGTTACATCAAGTTATTGTATTCACTTGGAAATGAGACCATTTCACAGAGAGCACCAAATGTCAATGACTTTTGGTCTGGAGTGAATTTTTGATACCCAGAAGGATTATGGCAGGTGCTAAGAGGCAGTTCTGTCACATCTTCATGGTCTGTTTGGAGTAAGGTATATAGTAAGGCCGTGTCTACAATAGCACTTATGTTGGCAAAACTTTTGTGGCTCAGAGGTGTTAAAAACACACCAACTAAGCAACATAGCATTTGTCCAGCATAAGTGTTTGTTTGCACAGCACTATGTCACTCTCCCACTGACATTGCTATTGCCATTCATTGAGCTAGTTTTATGCCCCTAGGAGTGCTTTCTCCCATCAGGCAGCTATATGAACCATCTAACTGCATCCAATGAAGTGAGCTGTAGCTCACGAAAGCTCATGCTCAAATAAATTGGTTAGTCTCTAAGGTGCCACAAGTACTCCTTTTCTTTTTGCATCTAACTGCAGCACAGCTGTATTGGTACAGCTATGCCACTGGAAGCTTGTAAGTGTAGACATGGCCTAAGAAACACACAAAGACACTGTGATGTTCTCCTGGTATTATGTGGACCGGTGATCTGCTAGGTTACTCCAGTCCTTGACTCTGGGAGCCAGCCTTACCCTGCTGTGCTGTGAGAACCCCCACTCCTGGGTTATTCACGCACAGCCTCTGGCATGTAAGCTGCTCCTTGGATTGTGCAACTGAATGACACTAGCCAATATCTCCAGTCCCAGACACAACCCTAGGAAACTCTGTATTGCAATGTCCAGTAATGCCCACTGGACGCTGCAAGCTTATATGAGTTCATCAATTTAACAAAGAAATTTATATGTACCAGGCTTGTTATCCCAAGGGGAGTCTCTGACACTCTTCAACTGAAATGCACTGCTTCAGGTGGAATAAACAAACAAATTTATTAACTACAAAAATAGATTTTAAGTGATTCTAAGTCAAAGCACAGCAAGTTGGATTTGGTCAAATGAAATAAAAGCAAAACACATTCTAAGTTGATCTTAACACTTTCAGTGCCCTTATACACTTAGATACTTCTCACCACAGACTGGCTGGTTGCCCTTCAGCCAGGCTCTCCCCTCTGATCAGTGCTTCAGTCGTTTGGTGGTGGTGGTGTCTGTAGATGTAGGTGGAAGAGAGAGGAAGAGCATGGCAAACATCTCTCCCTTTTATCATGTTCTTTCTTCCCTCTTGGCTTTGCCCTCTCTCCCCCCTTCAGAGTCAGGTGAGCATTACTTCATCTTAGTCCCAAACTGACCAAAGGAAAGGGGGTGAGGGGTGAATCACTCAAAAGACCAAAAGATCCTTTGTAGCTGCCTAGGCCAATATCCTTTGTTCCTGTGAGGCTGGGCTGGGTTTGTCCCACACATGCCCTGATAAGGTGTGAACTTCCCCTCTGCTCTTGGAGAGTTTTTGCCTGGGCTTGTTTTAAGCCATGAGGACACATTTTCATCATCATAACTATATACATGAAATTACAACTTATTACTATAACAAGTATGTTCAGTGCATCATGAGCCTTCCAAAGACACCCACCATGACAAACTTTTCATTGGATACCACTCAACCATTTTATAAGGATGAACATGGGGGTGTAGGGTGTTCCCCCAAGGTACAGAGCGTCACAGCCACTTTTATTTTAACACCCCTGTGACTGTTCATAGATAGATTCATAGATATTTAGGTCAGAAGGGACCATTATGATCATCTAGTCTGACCTCCTGCACAACGCAGGCCACAGAATTTCACCCACCACTCCTACAAAAAAACCTCACACCTATATCTGTGCTATTGAAGTCCTCAAATTGTAGTTTAAAGACCTCAAGGAGCAGAGAATCCTCCAGCAAGTGACCCGTGCCCCATGCTACAGAGGAAGGCGAAAAACCTCCAGGGCCTCTTCCAATCTGCCCTGGAGGAAAATTCCTTCCCGACCCCAAATATGGCGATCAGCTAAACCCTGAGCATATGGGCAAGATTCATCAGCCAGATACTACAGATACTCATCACTTGATGCTTCTTTTCTGTTAGCATTGAGAAGAATATAAATCAAGTTTGAGTATTGACTTGGGAATATTTCCCAATTCAGTTGCTAGACACTGTTCAGCAAAACTGGACATTCTGCAAATATTTTCTAGGGCTTTGAAACAATCTCAGGAAGCAGTGAAACAGGTACTTTGACACCTGCACATCTAGTTTTCACAAATAAACAACTGTGCACAGAAATTCAATAAAAAAAGTTGAAACACTAATGTCCCCCCTCCCATATCTGTCTCCCCAGATGTTTGCAGCTAGGGTTTATTTAATACACCACCCTGGCCCCTGTAGCATAAGAACTCTGCCAGCTGACTGAATTTCTACAACAAAAACAAATGGTGGCACAAAAAAAGAAGTGACATATTGTAAATACACAGACTGTCCTTACAGCCACTGCACCACATATCCCCTCTAACTCATCTTTTGCTGCTTTCCTTTTCAAGCATTGCTGCTTTGTACAAAGGAAAGGCAGAATTTAAAAACAACCCCACCTATCACACAAAAGTAAGTAAGAGCCTGATCCTGCAAGCTGCTAAATACCTTCAACTTAACTTCCTTTAAAGTCAACAGGAGCTGAGGACACAAGCCACTTTGCCGGATTGGGTCCTATGAAAGAAACAGTGTTAGAAAATATCCATTAAGCATTCTAGGTAGGATTAGATTTTAATTAGGACGTGTCTGCACTACAAAGTTAAATCGACTTACTTTAAGTTGACATCCAGCTGCTGCAGTAATTAAGTCAATTGGGATTATCCATACCACGCTCATTGCCTTGGTGGAGTGCCTCCTCACTAGCAGCACTTGCACTGATGCACAGAGCAGTGCACTGTGTGTAGTTATCACACAGTGCAACTAGCCACAGAAGGTTTTAGGAAGGGCTTGCAATGCCTCATGGGACAAAAACATTGTTGCAGGGGGGAATGGAATGGGAACATGGCTTCAACCTATCTTGATGCAATTTACTCCCTCCCTCCTTCCCTTCCTCCCCGATATCAACGGCAAACAAACCATACTTTTTCGTGCCTTTTTTCAAAAGGCTGGTTTAGCCGTTTGAATGCCATAGTCTGAGAAGCATGTATCCTGCTCAGGTATGTAATCTTGATGTGAGCATTACAAACATCTCATGTCTTATCCTGCAGTATTTCCAGAGTCAAGACAGGATCCACTGTGCAGAATATTACAATGTCCTTCAAGCAACCTTGCTGCAAGCCATGGAACGAAAAAATTACTGGTTTCTGGTGGCAGTCGGGCAGCAGCTGAACATAGTGGAGCACCGTTTCTGGTCCTGGAAAACGAGCACGGACTGGTGTGACTGCATCATTATGCAGGTATGGGATGACGAGCAGTGGCTGTAGAACTTTCGAATGCAGAAGGCCACTTTCTAGGAACTTTGTGCAGAGCTTTTCCCAGCCCTGAAGCACAACAACACTAAAATGAGACCTGCTTTGACAGTGGAAAAGCAAATGCTGAACGCTGTGTGGAAGCTTGCAATGCCAGTCTGCTACCGGTCAGTGGGGAATCAATTTGGAGTTGGGAGCTGTTGTGATCCAAGTATGCAGGGCCATTAATCAACTTCTTCCAAGAAGGGTAGTGACTCTGGGCAATGTGCAGGACATACCGGATAGTTTTGACATGATGAGGTTCCTTACATGTGGAGGGGCAATAGATGGCACTCATATCCTTATCTTGGCACCAGACCAGCTTGCCAGAGAGTACATAAACCAAAAAGGATACTTTTCTATGGTGTTGCAAGCACTGGTGGATCACAGGAGGTGTTTCACCAACTTCAACATGGAATGGTCAGGAAAGGTACATGACATGTACATCTTCAGAAACACAGGTCTGTTCAGAAAACTGCAATCTGGAACTTTCTTTCTGGATCACATAATAACGATTGATGATGTTGAAATGCCAATAGTGATCCTCAGAGACCCAGCTACCATTTTCTCCCATAGCTCATGAAGTTGTTCACCGGCCACCTGGACAGCAGTAAGGAGCAGTTCAACAATAGGCTGAGCAAGTGCCAAATGGTGGTGGAATGTGACTTTGGACACTGAAAGGGTCGCTGGTGCAGTTTGCTTATTAGGTTAGACCTCAGTGAAACAAATATCTCCATTGTTATCACTGCCTGCTGTGTGTTCCATAAGATCTGTGAGACAAAGGGAGAGAAGTTTCTGCAGGGGTGAGGAATGGAAGCAGATAGGCTGGCAGCTAATTTTGAGCAGCCAGATACCAGGACAATAAGAAAAGCCCAGCAAGGGGCTCTGCATCTCCACGAGTTTCCTCCTCAGTTTCCCCCCTGCACCCGCCCTCCCCACCCCCTGGAACATTTGTGGGAGGAGGATTGGAAATATGGCGATGTTTGCAAGCCATTCTGCAGTGGCTGCAGAGGGGATCTAGCCTTAAGCTGTTTCTCTTGAAACTCAACCAGATACCTCCACATGTCTGATTGGTCCTTCATAATCTACAGCATCTCATCCTGTGTGTCACACTGATGCTCCTGGGCTGCTCTCCTCCTCTCACTCTAAGCTGCATGGTCAGGCAGCCACCCAGGAGTGATTCAAGTGCCACACACTTGATTAGCAGAGCTGTGCACATCCAGCAGCATGTGTTCAGGTGCCCCTCCCCCCGCTGCTTTACAGACACGTTGCTCCTGCAGCTTCTCCCAGGACCCTCCTGCTGGCTGTGCAGAGTGGGGGAGGGGAGTGCTGATGTCATGGTTCCCCCCCCCCCCCCCCCGCTTGCTTCATACCCATCTACCCCATCTCCACAAAGCAGGGGAAAGGGGGCAGGACTTAGGAGTTACAGCAGCTCTGAGGTCTGAACATGACTTCTGAGTGGTGAGTGAGTGCCTTAAAGAGACAGTGCTTGGTCTCTGAGAGTTCCCCAGTAGCTAGCACACAGAGCCTCTGTCTCTGTATCTGTCTCTCTTTCTCTCTCTCTCTCTCACACACACACACACACATTCTGTCTCTCCCCTCCCCCCTTGCCCATGTACCCCGCAGAGCGGGGAAGGGGGAACTGGCTCAGGAGGAGCAGGAGAGATTTCAATAAGTGCCTTAAATAGACAGCTCACAGCATCTCTCAGAAACTTCCCCAGCAGCCAGCACCCACACTGTCTGTCTGTTTGTCTGTCTGTCTCTCTCTCTCTCTCTCTTTCACACACACACACAGTCTCTCACACTCAACTCCCAACACATACTTGTATTATTGTTGTTGTTATTTCTTGGTACTTCCTGCAACATACATATATTTCTCTGTAATTTTATTCTTTCAAAGTGTGTTATTTTAGTTTTTTGACTGGTCTGTGCATTTCATAATTTTTATTTCTCTCTTATACATAAATTTAATTCTTTGAGTAGAAAATGCCTAACCTGTCCTAGTTGGAGTAATTATCCCTATAGTAACTTTAAATATATATATTATATATTATATTATTATATCTAGTTTTTTTGCTTCTACTTGTGGAGCACATCCACACATACCTCAGTGCACACAACAACATTTATTCCGCACATGGATGGAAAAATTAGAGGGACATTGCTCCATGTCCATGTCCAGTTTTTCAGACAGTGAAATCCTCCAGGCTCTTAGCTCCATGTCAGCTGTCCTAGAGGCATTCATTAGCCTGTTGAACATGTCACCATACATTCTCTTTTTTCATCTGCCCATCAGGGAAAGTCTCTGCACCAGTTTAGAGGATGAGCTGAGGGCCAGGCTTTCCACTGTAAGGTATGCAAAGCACAAGGTAACTATTGTCAGTGCATACCCAGGGTTCTCAAACTTCATTGCACCATGACCCCCTTCTGACAATAAAAAATTACTACATGACCCCAGGAAAGAGGACCGAATCCTGAGCCTGCTCAAGCCCCACAACCCCGGGGTAGGGGAGAGAAGCTGATGACTAATGTAACCTGAGTCCCAACACACAGGGCTGAAACCCTCAGGCTTCGGCTTCAGCCTCAGACAGTGGGGCTTGGGCTTTGGCTTCAGCCCCAGGAAGTATAAGGCAGCCCTGGAGACACCATTAAAATGGGGTCATGACCCACCCACAGTTTGAGAACCATTGGTCTAGTATAAAGTTACTATTTAAAAAACACTCCCCTTATTCCAATGAAGTGCAAGCCAGAACATAATCAGTATCCCTAGCTATTCAATGAACTGTTTTGCTGTTCCAGCCTTGGTGAGTATAGCCCAGGGGCATAGGCAACAGGCCTTGTGCTTCAGCTTGTGGGCAACCCACACTGGGAGCACAGGTGGACAATGCCCCCTCCCCTTAGCAATGTGGACAGTGTGTGGAGACCAGGGACTGGTGTTGAGCCTCCCAAAGTGTGGTCTATGTCCAAGATGGTTCTGGGAGTATGGGGGTGGGTTGCGGTCATGAGCGGAAACCCACCCACCCCTTACCTTCATGTTGCTGGTAGCAGTCTCCCTGGGCTTGCAGATTCTTAGGTCAATGCCGATCCCCGCCATCCAAACCACTGGCATATTAGGGAAACTGAGATTTAGGGACCCAGAAATCACCATGGGTGGTGGTCGCTTTCTCTATTGTTTGTGGTATGAGCACTTGGAATTAAAACTTACACCATCTCTCCTACGTGAACCTATTCACGATTTCAGTCTGCTGTGGGTAACACAGGCGGCAAGGGAGCAGATGCTGCAAGCTTCAAGCAGATGCTGCAAGGTGTAGACTTGGTCCTTCTGCTGCTATGCTATGTATTGCAATGATGCCAGCAGAATAAATACTGGAGTGGCATGAGAAAGTGTTCTAGTGTGGTGGAAGAAATAAGGCAGCCCACCCAAGAAACCTTCTGGAAAGGGTTGCAGCGTACCTCCATGAAAGTTTCCTGGAGATCTCCAATCTGTGCACATAAAAATCTTTTCCAGGGGGCACTCTCTGCATAACTGGAGAAGCCCCTGGGAATCAGATACCCACCCCACCTCACTTTTTCTTCATATTAAACATAAAATATAAGCGTATGTAACCCCTACAGTTTGATTGGAATTTCATACTCACCAGAAGTGCCTTCCCCATCATCACGCTCAGTCACAATGCTGTCCTGCGACCAGCTGGACTGCTCCGGGTTTACAAATAACTCCTGGCTCTCAGGAAGAATGGATCCCCCCACTCACCTCTTCCTCCTCCTCCCCTTCCTCCTCCTTTTGTTTTAGCTCCAGTTCCCCAGATTCAACCTGGCAAATCTTAATGAGACTTAGCAAGTTTCATATATTTGTATTTGTAAGAAAGGTCTGTTTTAAATTGCACTATTTTCCTGTTTGGGTTACTATATCATTGGCTGTTAATCCTTTACTTAAGCATTTTTAGATTCTGATTAATTAGTAGATTGGAATGGATTCGAATCATTGACCATTCCTCATAAAAATGACATGGCAGGGAAAACAGGGCTAATTTTTGTGTCAGTTTGTTTATTAGTGTTTCAGTAATTTTCATTATTTTTCTTAAATGTGACACTTTTTTTGTATAAGGGTTTGAAACAATCAGTATTATTTAAATGTGTAGAAATATTTTATATTAAGTGACGCAAACAAGGATGTAATTTTGATTTATGACATCCACCTTATTAATAAGCAGTGTGTGATCTATGCAGATTGAGATTTTTAAACTGTGTAATAAATGTTGCAGCCTGTACAGTGTTTGCAAAAATGTCACTAGGGTCCCAGTTCAGCAAAGCACTTAAACATGTGTTTAGCTCCCATTGACTTTAATGGGGCTTAAGAGTGTATTTAAATGCTATGCTAAATTGGGGCCTAAATATGACACAAATTAGCTGTATTAAAAACATTGCATCTGCTGCTCCTGCTCTTGCTAGGCCTAGTCCTGCAGAGTTCTCAGTTCTCATGCAAGGTTATTAAGAAGCAACAACCCTTTTTCAGCTAATGGGAGTTAACGCCTCTCAGCATCTGAGAGGATCAGGTTTGAGGCACTGGGTACTATCTTTGTTCTCCTTCTCTGAAATTAACTGAAGCTTTTGAGAGTGGGTGGTTGGCTCTGATGGATGGAGTAAAGATATTTTCCCCTATTGCATTAGCTCAGCCACAATTTATTGGCTCGATATAGGAATTGCTGGCTGAAATTCTATGTGTTCTGCAGGAGGTCAGAGTAATGATCATAATGGTCCTGTCTGACCTTACAGTGTATGAATCTAGAATTTCAAGGTGGGCAGAGGGGTACCTCAGGCTGTCGCAGATGGAGAAAGGCAACAGTATTTTGTATTTGCTTCAAAATTTCAAATGAAAATAGAAGTTTTCACACATGAGGGAAACTATAGATGTTTAAAGCCAGGACTGACATTTCTGGGCATCTAATCTGATCTCCTGCAGAACAAAGGCCATAGAAAAGATTTTTGTTAGTAATTCCTGCATCAAGCCCAATAACTTGTCATTGAACTAGAGCATATCTTTTAGAAAAGACATCTAATCTTGATTTAAAGACTACAAGTGATAGAGAATCCACCATATCTCTTGTTTTTTTCCAGTTTTTAATCACTATCTTTGTTAAAAACTTGCACTTTATTTGTAGTCTGAATTTGTCTAGGATCAACCTCTTGCCATTGTTATGCCTTTGTTTGCTAGATATAAGAGCACTCTACCATCAGTTGAGCTCTATGCCCATAACTAGTCCCATTAATCACATGAAATGTTTGCAGGATTGAGGTGTATTTTCTCCTCTTCAGAACTCCCTGCTTCTCCCTTTCCACATCTCTCCCCATCCTAGAGACCCCTTTATTCTAAGAATCTTGCTTTCCTTTGCATCCTCAATTTCTCTTTGTCTTTTTCTTCCTGAGTCTTGACACTCTCTCTCACACGCTCTTTCATTTGTGTATCTATTGCTGAACCGCTTGGTAATGGGGACCATAATGTAATTAAATGTTGCATTCTCAGGAGGAGGAGATACCAGAAAAATCCATCAGAGTAACATTTAACTTTAAAAAGGGGACTTATGAAAGAATGAAGATGTTAGAAAGAAATTAAAAAGAACAGCTGGAAGGGTAAAAAGCCTGAAAGCAGCAGGAAGACTACTTAAAAAGACCATAATAGAGGCTCAAACTAAATGTAAACCCCAAATCAAAAAAGGTAGGAGGACCAAAATAATTCCATCATAACTAAACAGCACAGTAATGGAGGCCATTAGAGGTAAAAAAGGCATCCTTTAAAATTTGGAAATCAAATCCTAATGAGGAAAATAGGACGGAGCACAAACTCTGGCAATAACAATATAAAAGTATGTTAAGGCAGGCCAAGAAAGAATTTGAGAAGCAACTTGCTAAAGATGCAAAAACTAACAGTTAAAATTTATTTAAATATATCAGAAGCCAGCCAAATAGACAGAGAGGCCTATTAAAGATATTAACGGAGCACTCAACGAAGACAAGGTCATTGTAGATAAACTAATTTAATTATTTGCATCGCTTTTCACTGCAGAGGAAGTGGCAGAGAGATCCATATCAGAGCTATTCCTTTGGTACAAAAAATCTGAATTACAGTCCCAAATTGATGTGTTGATGGAAGAGGTTTTCGAACAAATTGATACATTAAAAAGTAATAAGTCACCAACTCCAGATGGTATTCACCCAAGAGTTCTGAAGATTCATTAACCATCTGAATACAGAGGTTAAATATGAGGTGGCGAGGTTTACAGATGGTACAAAATTATTCAAGATTGTTAAATCCACAGCAGATTGCAAGGAGTTAGAGGGATTCTGCAAAACCAGATGACTGTGCAGCAAAATGGCAGATGAAATTCAACATTGATAAATGCAACGTAATGCAGATTGGAAAAAAAGAATCTCTAATGTACACATACAAAGATTGGTTCTAAATTCACTGTTACCACTAATGGAAGAGATCTTGGAGTGACCACAAACAGTTCTCTGAAAACATGCGCTCAAAGCACAGCAGTGGTCAAAAAGGCAAAGAGTATGCTAGGAACTATTAGGAAAAGGATAACATAATAAGAGAAAAAATATCATAATGTTAAAATCAAAATCCATGGTACACCCACACCTTGGATACTGTGTCCAGTTCTGTCCAGGATATTGTAGAATACAAATGGTTCAATAAAGATGGTTAAGTGTATGGGTTTCCAAATGAGGAGATACAATAAAATGTAGGGTTGTTCAGCTTAGAAAAGAAACTACTCAGGAGGGATATGATTGAGGTCTAAAAAGCATAAGTAGTGTGAAAAAGGTGTCATTTACCCTTTCATATAATAAAAAAAGGCATCACCTGATGAAATTAATATGCAGTAGGTTTAATACAAACAGGAGGAAGTACTTTTTCACACAGCACACAACTAAGCTGTAGAACTCATTGATTTGGGATGTTGTGAAGGCCAAAAGTATAACTGGGTTCAAAAAATTGAAGGATTGGTCCATCAATTGATAGTAGCTTAGGTGGTCAATTCATGAAGGATTGTTCCATCAATATCTTGTAGATAAGATGGTCATGCTCATGCATAAATCTGACTACCAAAAGCTGGGAGTGGAGGACAAGGGTGGATCACTCCATGATTGCCATGTTCTATACACTCCCTCTGAAGCTCTGGTACAGGCCACTGTGGAGACAGGATACCGGGTGAGATTGGCAATGCTCTGACCCAGTATGGCAGTTCTTGTATTCTGCTTATAGTAAATATGGAGAAGGAGCTAGGGGTTCAGATATGGATCCTGCCTTTTTTTTTCTTTTATTTTAAACTTGCAGGCTAGTATTTGGGTTCACATTTGATGACATTGAAATCTCACAAGATGTTTTTTGTTTGTTTTTTAGAGAGGGTGTTTTGACACATCCAAACCATATCTGGAAAAGGGTCCCTTCTAGTTTTGGATCTCATCTGGAAACAGGTTTGGATCTTAAGCTTCCAATCTGAACCCTCCTGAAAATTCAAAAAGATCTGGATATAAGGCTTCAATTTTGGCCAAGATATTGATCATCTATCTTTCTACCCTGTCAAGGTTCCTCCCCCACTCTGAACTCTAGGGTACAGATGTGGGGACCTGCATGAAAACCTCCTAAGCTTACTTTTACCAGCTTAGGTTAAAACTTCCCCAAGGTACAAATTAATTTTATCCTTTGTCCTTGGAATATCCACTGCCACCACCAAACTCTAACTGGGTTTACTGGGAAACATAGTTTGGACATGTCTTACCCCCCAAAATCCTCCCAACCCTTGCACCCCACTTCCTGGGAAAGGTTTGGTAAAAATCCTCACCAATTTGCATAGGTGACCACAGACCCAAACCCTTGGATCTGAGAACAATGAAAAAGCATTCAGTTTTCTTAGAAGAAGACTTTTAATAGAAATAGAAGTAAATAGAAGTAAAGGAATCACCCCTGTAAAATCAGGATGGTAGACACCTTACAGGGTAATTAGATTCAAAACATAGAGAATCCCTCTAGGCAAAACCTTAAGTTACAAAAAAGACACACAGACAGAAATAGTCATTCTATTCAGCACAATTCTTTTCTCAGCCATCTAAAGAAATCATAATCTAACGCATACCTAGCTAGATTACTTACTAAAAGTTCTAAGACTCCATTCCTGTTCTATCCCCGGCAAAAGCAGCATACCGACAGACACAGACCCTTTGTTTCTCTCCCTCCTCCCAGCTTTTTAAAGTATCTTGTCTCCTCATTGGTCATTTTGGTCAGGTGCCAGCGAGGTTACCTTTAGCTTCTTAACCCTTTACAGGTGAGAGGATTTTTCCTCTGGCCAGGAGAGATTTTAAAGGGGTTTACCCTTCCCTTTATATTTATGGCATACCCCAACACTTTATGTGTTACTGTGTTGATTTTTCAATGATGCAGATGCTCCAAGGTAGTAATTATGATGTGCTTTCCCTAGTTTACAATGTAAAGAAGGAACATTCAAACAGATATCTTTAGGCCTTTCAGATGGTTGATTCTGACTGTAAGTTTTGAGCCCATAAATTCTGGTCTTGTAATTTATTTGAACTCACTCTTCCATCCCTAATAGTTTGCTGTGCAACAGATTGAATTTGACTTAAGATTGTTTCCCAAATTCTTATTAACCAAAGTTGTCTTGTGAATGATTTATTTGTTTTTCTACTTAAAAAAAGATAAGTTCAGAGATATTAATCACAATGAGTGCAATTTAATTGAATACTTAAGAACAAATACATCATTTATAATAACTGAAAATCATTTCATTAAAGATCTACTGTGCTAATTGTGCAACATCTCTTCAGAGATGAGTACATTAACTGTTTAATTTGCTTTTTTAAAGTGTTTGCTAGCAGAAGAATTGGGAAATGTAGATGTGGTCCACATAAATAGATTTAAGTAATATTGTAAACTGTGGGCAATGCTCTAAAATGAAATGTGCTTTCTAAAAGTATAATTTTTACATTCTTAATGAGGTTGTGTAAACTAAAATGAAATTAAACAAAAGCAAATTGTTGGTTTGTTTTTCCCTGGATGAAACTACAAATTATTTTATACAGTAAGTGGAACATAACTGGGATAATACAAGTGAGAACAGTGAGTGTACTGTTCAGCAAACCCTTTATCTGGTCCCAATTATTGTAAATAAAGAATGAATAACTATCCTACAACACCACTGCAAAAGGAAGCAGTGCCAGACCACACATTTTTACACATTGTAAAATTGTATTCCCTTTTTGTAAAAACAATCCCTCCACACCAGTGATGGGCAACCTGCAGCCCGCGGGCCGCACGTGGCCCATCAGGGTAATCCACTGGTGGGCTGCAAGACAGCTTGTTTCCATTGACCATCTGTAGGCACGGCTGCCCACAGCTTCCAGTGGCAATGGTTCGCCATTCCCGTCCAATAGGGAAAAGCTGCGGGAAGCTTTTCTCTCAAACAAAGGGAACCTTTTCTCTCAAACAAAACCAGAATTAATTCATGGAGAGAAAATCCAATCATAAAAATGTAGGATAAAGGGAAGAGTCAAAAATCCCTATGCTTTATATGACAATGTTTACAACAAAACAGGTATAAATGTGCCTCCATTTCTATAAAGTATGTTTACAGAGAACTGAATTCTGAAGACCTCTTAACATCAGGTTTAAGTGATCACATGACCTTGTAGGTAAATTTGTCCTTTAATATATTGTTTTAGAAGCATACCATATATTATATGAAATGAACTTTACCCATTAGCAAACATTATCCCAGATGTTATACCACAAATGCAGCAGTTCAGTAATGGCAAAATCCTTCTCAGATTTGTTGCAGGGGAATTTAGTAGTCATGTAATTACATGGGATTTATAACTAATCAATTAATCTTGTTAAGACTGCAGTTCCACTTGTCTTTGGATCTTGCATTCTTGCATGAGAAGTTTAAAACATGTGTATTCTCTAAGCATTTGTCTTAAGTTTGAACCAAAACTTTGGTCATATTCCTTTAGGTACTGTGAAGAATAATACAGATGTAAGCAGAGTCTAAATGAGCTTTCCCCTGACATCTAGTGGTGAGCTGTGGAAAAGGACTTCAGGAGCTGATCTCGTTTGCCTGGGCACACCCACCCTGCCTAGGCGCTCAGAATGATGGATTGCTTGCCCAAATGGTCACTTTTGGTTCCTGTGGGATCCCCAGTCTCCTTGTTATTGTGGCAGGAGTAATAAAGGATTGTTATCCTTGTTGTGTGAATCAAGGGCAGTAGAACTGTACTTGGCATTTCCCAGTTGAGGGACTCGCCCTCCACTAAATGGCACTCGCTAAGCAGGGAACATGGATTCCAAAGCCCAGTGACTTGTGAGAGGATGGGGATAGATCCTTGTACCTGGTGGTATGGCCAGCAGGGTGGCTGGCAGGGAGGTGTGGCAAGTGGCCAGTAGGGCAGCTGGTGGAGAGGCGTGGTAAGTGGCCAGCAGGGCAGCTGGTGGAGAGTACCAGAGCAGAGCCCCGCAGAGAAGGGTGGTGAGTGAGTGCCCAAGCAGCAGAATGAGTAAGGTGCCTCCTTACCCAAGGTGGAAGATGAACTCTGCAGATGCACCTCTGAACTCTGGGGCTGCACTGGCCAAGGACAGCAACTGTGAGTGGGGTGCAGAGAAGGGACAGGCACTTTAAAGGGACTTTTGGGTTGCTGGACTTAAGAACCTGAGGGGAAAAGGACACTGCCCAACTTACTTGGTAGTGGGTCTTTTGATCATGGTTTATGTTTATAAACCCTGTTTGTGATGTTTCCCCAAATTAATGTTGCATTATTTCCCTCCTTTTATTAAAAGTTTTTTGCTACACTCAGACTCTGCACTTGCAAGAGGGGAACTATTGCCTCTTAGAGGCGCCCAGGGGGTTGTGTGTAATTGTCTCAGGTCACTGGATGGGGGCTCGAGATGGTTTTGTGTTGTATTACTGAAAAGGAACACCGAGATACTGAACCTGGCCTTGTTGCTGCCAATTCTGACTGGCAGAAAGGTTACACAAAGTTTAATTGTGACATTTGCTATCAATATAAGCTATTGCATTCATGGCTGCTCAGGTAACATGGCTCAAAAAAATATAGTGTGTAAATTATTTATATTTATCTTTGTCTCTTTCCTAGAGCAGCAGTGCCATTCTATCATTTAATCTATTCCTTCAATGAAAACACCCTTCTCTGGTAAAATTAATAGAAAAGTAGTTTCTATAACTGCAAGAAAATCTTTGGTGTCTTTTCTTTCAGCCATTTTGGAGGCCACATTTTTATTTTCACACTTTTTTGTCCTGTACTATATATTTCTGTCTCTTCATTGTTTCTGTAACCTGCTAATGAATGGAGCAACACACTTTTAATGAAAAATAAAAACTAAATTGTAGAGCTCAGTAGTAAAGCTACATATTGTTCTCTGTTGAGATTCTGATTTACATAAAGAACCAGACTAAACTGATATTCTCATCTGGCTTGTCATTTTCAGATCCCTGCACTATTCTTTATCTTTCATTATCTCTACATGATATAAATGACTCAGTCATCATGAATTTTGAAGTAAATATAAACAGCTGGCTCTTGTTATTCTCATTATCCAACAGACCTAAAAAATAGAGAAGGAAAAGCAGAAACTCTCATCAGCTGAAACAGATGCTACCTGTGAAAGGAAAATGATTCTTCATCCAAGGTACTCAATTACTCTCCTTTGCTATAATGCAGTCATAAAGAAACATTGTCTGAGTACGATTTTAGTGCTTGTTTTGGTTAGTTGTTTTTACAGATGTAAGCTTAGTACCCAAGACTATAAAACTATATTGTTCTCAGCAGATACATCTTGGCAGTTACTTTGCATATGCTACACTAAACTGTAACAACAACCTTCATGTTACTCCCTGAAACTGTATGGATAATTTACTTTTAATAATTTATTAGAATTTTAATATATTTTTTTTTCTTCAACAAGCATTTGTTTCAAAGTGCTATGCTGTTTGGGGAAAATTGATATGTCACCCAGAAAGCAGATAATTTTGCAGATATACTTTTGTTGGGGATTCCCTCTAAGACCTCTTTCCACTCAGAAAGTTAATAATTAACACATGGAGAGAGGCCTCAGCTATACTTACTAAATGTTTTAGAATGTTTCCCAGTAGAAGTTTACTGTTTTAGGAAGTTTATTCTAAGTTTATTAATTTATTCCCATGAGGTAATATGCTTCTTATACATTTTGTTTTGGAGTGTGAATTCATTTAAGCATGCTACACGATAATAACTTTTCATCACATTTTATTTTCTAACAGGAAAAAAGGAAACGTTTGGGCCACTGAATGTAAAGGAGATCTCTTCATCAACCTCTGAGGGCAGTTCACACCACTCATGTGCATAACTCTTAACTGTCTGAATACCTTTAAAAATTCACAAATACTCACCTGAATAAAGAATAGATGGATCTCAGGTGATTTTATGCTCCGTTGCTACTTACCATCTACAGATATTCTAAGGGAGTATGATTTTTTAGCAAGAATATTTGGAAAGAGTGATTTAAGAAAAAAATGATATTGTTAGAAAGCAAAATTTTAACTGATAAACACAAGTATTTGCACAGGACACCTAGGATGAAATGCTGGCTCCACTGAAGTCAATAGCAAACCTCCCATTGACTTGATTGGGACCAGGATTTCACCCCTGACTTTCTTACACTTGTCCATATCATGTGACCTGTGTCCCCACAACTGAAACTAACAAACACAACTCAAAATATTCAGATACATGCTGTGGTGTGTTACAGACACATGAAATATCTTTGTAATTATTGTTTCAACTTTATACATGTTATATGTACCTGTATGGGTTTGCGTTTAATTCCTGTTGGAAGAGGGGTTACAGGAATTTCCTGGAGGAACTAAAATCACTGGTGTGGGCAGCAATTATTGCAGATTCCTTGGCAGGCAACAAGTCTGGAGAAGCCTCCCCCACTTAATCCCAGGGAAAATTTCATATTCTGGGTAGAACTGAGAACTTTGTAAAAGAACCAACCTGACATAAGAAAGGGGCATCACTCACACTGGTGTGATACTCTAACCAAGAGAGACAGACCCAGTGGGAAGAGTTTGAAGTACTTCGTTCTTTTCAAGGTCTCCATGTGGGACATGAATGACTGCCTGGTAAACTCAGACCTGCATGTAAGCTGATTAGAATTTTAACATAAGCATTTCAGAAAGAACCTTTGTTCTGAATAAATAACACTTTGCTTTAAATGAAGGCTAGCAGGTCACTGATTAACCCTGACATTGCTCCTGAGAGAACAGGACTGCAGGTGCTGAACCAAGTCAGACCTGCTAAGATAATCATAATGAATTGCAGGAGGTGGGTCTGGGATAAAGACAGTTCCCATCAGAATAAGTCGGAGAACCGCAAGGGGCATGGTAGACTCGGAAGTTGCGTGTACTCTAGTAGTGATCACCTTGAGTAAACCACAGTGGTAACAAAGAGGGATGATGATAGCCATCCTACTGTGTGCTTGTGGAAAAGTATATTTACACTGTGGCCTTCATCCCATTGGAGGTGGGAGGAAGATTTATGTGGCAGAGAGTAGGTGTATTAAAGTCACTACCCTATGTGCTCATGATAGGAATGGACCAGACTTAGTTTCCCTTAAGTAAGAAGGGCAAAAGATGGTAGGGAAAACCCCATGAATGGAGTCTGAATAAAGAAATCACAAATGTAGATCTTCCAGGTAGTCCTCAAGGGGAAGTGAAAAAGCACCCTAGACTTAGGTTAACAAGCCCAGAAAGAACTAAGACACTGGAGACTTGGTGGGGGGAGAAAAACTCAAGGGGGGCAATAGATCAGGGAGTACTAAAAATCAGGGACACTTAGAGGAGAAGGAGGCTCAGCTGACTTCCAAAAGAAAAAAGCTACAGGCATGGTCAGAGGTAAAGGGCATGTTGAAGTGGGGATGTAGAGTCCTGGTAATGATGCCTTCTGGATGAACTTACCCTGATAGTCCTGAGTCAGCAACAAGAGAAAACAGAGGAGAACAGAGATCAAGGAATTGAGATTCTGGAGGGACAACTTATTCTGGTGTGTACAAGCTAGTGGCAAAAGAAACCAGAGTTGAGATCAGTGGGGTGTGATTGGTACAATGACATATAGGTCAAGAGGAGGTGGTGGGGAAACCTCTTCCTTCAAAGTGCACTTTTAGTGGGTGGAAGGCCAGAGATCCTCACCAGTGACTCATGGAAAGCCAGTCTGAAAGGACATGAGAAGCCCCAGTAGAACCCTAAATCCACAAAGAGGATATGGCTTGAACAGTGAAGAAGACCTCCCAGGAGGCAAGAAAGGGTTTCAGTTGAAATAGAGGAGAGTTATGTGACTAGCAGCAGCACCCTGATCACTGACATTGCTGCAGCAGGAAGAGGGCTGCAGGCTCAGCTGTGAGTGATTAAATACTTTCTGTTGGAGTATTATGAGCACCTAGGTGGTAATTACTGGACAAATGATATAAGTGGGAGGATATAAGTGGAAGGAAGAGGAAACAAAGGTGGGGGCTCAGAAGATAAGCAGTGCAGAAAGATCATGCTACAATAGGACTGTGTTAGGCTATGTGTGTAAGAGGGAAGGAATAAAAGGTACACATGGTGAAACAGCCTGAACATGTTTGAGAGCAAGGTGACAAACAGGCTAGTCAATGCAATATCCTGGGCAGTTGAGAGGGCATTCTGTGGCGGGGCTCAATTGTGCTTTTAAGTCACAATCCTATATTGAGGGTAGCGTGGAGCTGCACTGGCCCATGGGGAGCACTTGGATCTGAATCCAGCAAAGCACTTAAGCGCAAGCTTTACTTTACGCATATGACTAATCTTACTGATGGTCTTAATTGACTTCAGCAGGACCACTCATGTATTTAAAGTCATGTAATCTGCTTAAGTGCTTTGTTGGATCAGTTTTAGAGGTATTTTTTTTCTCCCAGAGCACCCTATTTGTGGAGGAAGTACTTCCATGGCTATGTCCCCCTATGATAGCTAAGTAATTCACAACCTTGTGTCAAGGCCCTTTGCACAAGGGTGAATTTCACAGTATAGTGCTGATGACTAGAGAGACACTTATTGACTTCTGTGGCCTTTGAATCAAGATCTCTATGAGTAAAGGTCGGCTCATCATCCATGCACAACGGCAATGCAATGTTGAAAGTAAGGCATATTCTACCTTACTGGTTGGTCAGCTTTCAGATTATTATTTCATTCATTTTAAACAGACACTGGAGTACACTTCTGTTGTTTTAATATGAGCACGGCTTAACAGTCCTGACAACACAGCAGAAGTTATCACCGCGTTGCTGACACTGATTTTTTTCAAATCAGTTTTCAGCTAAATTTCCCTCAGTATTTGTACTAAGCAATTTTTAAAATGCACGCCGAGCAAGCCTGATGCGTTGTTTGCTAAAAGAAAATACAGTTAACATACTCTAGCAATGCTGCAAAGGTAGTCATTTGCTTTTTACATGACTTTCTATGGGAAACAAACAAAGAAAAAATCACATACTGTTTGCCATCAAATATCGAAAGACTTCAACTTTATGCAGCAGATCACTGGCCTAGTACACGACAACCAGTGGACGTGCCCCTTTTGAGGGAGCTCTGGAGTGGGACACTCTGCTAGGTTCCCCTAACTCCATTACAACCTTGACAAAAAATTTTTTAGCTTTGAGAACTCAGCAAACAGCCGAGTCCTACACTAAGCAGAAGCTGAGTCCTCATGAAAGTCTGCCTGGTTAGTTACATCCACTGATTTTTCCATCCAGTGCTTTTTCTGGTGTTGAAGCAAAGCCTTTTGGAACCCAAAGAACAAAATCTTAACTATCGTGCTGAGCCAGCAATCAACTCCTGCATGTTCTTAACTGTACACACATAATAAGTGTTTGCAGGATCCAGACTTATGTTAATTTATTGCTTTATGAGCAATTACCAAATTTAGTTAATGGCTAAATATTAGACTGTCAATCAAATGTCAGTTAAACCTTCCTTTAATTACCATTAAATAATATACACCATACCCAACTAGATAATTATTTTTATATAAACATTCACAGCTAAAAGTTGTTTGAAACAAAAGTGGAGGGATCAGAGACAACAGCATGACAGCCTGAGGTTTAGGGTATGTCTACACTACAGCAGCATAGCTACGGCGATGCATCTGTGCTGCTGAAAACCTGTACCATAGACAGTTCCTACATCAACAGAAGGGGTTTTTTTTGGTCAATGTAGGTAATCACCTTCTCAGAGATGACAGGTAAGTTGACAGAAGAATCCTTCTCTGGGGGTTAGGCCAACTAATTATGGTTTTTATGGTGCTCAGGCCACAAAAAAAATTAAAAGGCCTGTTGTATGTCTGAGACTTAGGTCAACCAAGCTATGTTGCTCCAGGCCAAGAAAAAAGTTTATGGCAAAGTGAAAAAGTAAAAAAAAAAAAAGGTTTTGAAAGATTCATTTGACCTGAAACAAAATGTTTTGTTTTGATTTTGAAGTTTTAAAAATGTTTATTGATTTTAAATAAAATGAAGGGAAATTCCAAAATAAAACATCTGTGTGTAAAAAAGTCAATGTTTTCACATTTCCTTTTTAAAAAAATACCAACATAATTAGCTGAAATCAACCCAGATTTGTGAGTTGTTAAATTTTTTGGCAAAGGGGAGTATTTGCATACACACAAAAAATCACCCAGCTGTACTTGCAACTTGTCTTGTAGGGATGCTGGAGAACCCATACAACTGGCCATTCATATTTTATATACATCTTTGTATATTTAATTATTTAAAATATATTGTTATATTTACTTTGTAGCATTAACTGTATCCATGAATGAATTGTGCATTGAGATTGTCCGATATATTAGCCCTCACCAACCCTTAAAGATGAAATCATTGTAATAATTCACATAAGTCAGAGTAAACATTCTCAGTTTGACATTTAATAGCTGTGATGCCTCTTATAGCATCTACATTCACCTCTACTGAAAAGGCTAACAGTTTTTCCCTCAATGTTTTTGTTTTTAGCACTTGAAATTATAGTAGTGAACAATCCTACACAAGTGTGTAGGGATGGTCTTCTGTCATCTATGATAAAAAATGTATGAAGGTTCCCACAGTTCCAATCATGGTGCTCTTTATTACATACACTTCCTCCCTTTTGCAGAAAAAGCTTTTCCCATGCAAAGCAAAACAGACTAATGAACTGGGGTAAATTTTCATTCAAATGGAAAATGCATTGTGTGCTTTACATGCAAATTCTGTAACACTCTTATTTTGACATGCTATGTTTTTACATTAATAGGAATCTGATTCCACTGGAGAGAGCAATCAAATAAGTGGACAATAGAAGCTGAAGTTACTGGAAGCAACCTGCAAACTAAGCAGAAATAAGAATGAAAGTATTTCCCTTTATGGAACTGAAATGAAATCTCCTGGTCCCAAATCTGTTTCTTGTTGAAGGCCAAGATGAATTTTCCTCTTTGTGGACTTGTGATGGAGTACACAAATCCCACAATGGAGAACAAGGGGTTAAAGAGCAGCTCTGGGCCCAAGATGCCCTGCCCATCTGCACCTACAAAGCCTGCATTAACTGGAGGAGGTGCTTAAAAGGAGAAGCAGAACTGCTCACAAATAGGCAAGCAATGGAGGGGAGCAGATGTCTCCTCTGAGCTCTAGGGACATGACATAGTCCAGGAGCCAGTAGGCGGGGCACTGCTGATGATGGTTGCCTTTCACAGAGCCTGGTCCCAATCCTGTTGAAGTTAAAGGTTTCAAAAGGCTTTGGGTCAGGCCCATAACTCATAACCAGGAACATATACCTCAGTGGCACAAGCCAAACACTCAAACACTTAGCGTCTTCCCCCAGTGTTACCAAATCAACTAGGCTGAGCACTCTGCAATGAAAAAGCCTCTTCATCGCTGTATCTACAATCAACACCGAAGAGATTCAGAATATTAATATTTTGTATGTGAGACTTTAAGTGCTTCAGTATCAATGTACTAAGCCTCACAGTACCTTAGGTCAAATGCACTTCTGGGCCTAGTACCACAAAAAATCTTCAATCCCACTTAAGGTGTATACAATATGCTTATGTGGTGCATAGGCCTTGTGCAAGACCTTTTGCACAGGGTAAATATCACCCCATATGTATTGGGGGAAATGCCTCCACATTATGTAGCCTGATAAACCTTTGACTTTTCCACGATGAAAAGTGAAATGTAAATGTAAAATACAAGTGACAACAGAACAAGTCCTCCTACTGTGCCTCATACTTGTACAGTCATAGTTGAATTCTAACTCCATCTTTGCTGATAAACATTACTCAGGTTCTCTGTCAGATTTCTTGTTACAGACCATAGGTCAGGTCAGGGAATAAGCTCCTACTAGCTGCTGTTTAAGGATGAAATGGTACATTTCAAATTGAACACTAAAGTATATTTTAGCAAATAAATTTAAGAAGGTATCAAAACTATGTCGATGAAAATATTGCAACCAACCTTTACTAATCAGTGATATAGCTATCCAGCCAATATATTATGCACTAATGTATACCCTACTTGTTCATTCTAGTGATCCATTTATAATTCCTTCCCTGACAGTTCATATTCTGGTTTACATAAATCTGACTTTTGCATTTTAATGTCTTATAGATGCACTTTTCTTATGGTACAAATCATAAACCTTAACTCCTATACAAAAGACCTTCACAGAGCATTAATCTTTGTTTGCCTGGCATCTTCTCAGATTGTTTTCATTTTAATTTTTATGCATAATTCTAAAGAATCCATACTTCGATTTATTCCAAGTACCAGCACCACAAATATACCCTAAACACTAAACTTATGGAGATAAAGTAGACTGCTACCCAATGACCTGGAGAAGATATAAAATACATTCAGAAGTGCAATAAATCATTCAAAATTGGGACTGGGAGAGGACTTGCTTATATATTTATTTTTTGCAGGTCTGAGTACCTAAAGGAAGAAAATAAAAAGAAGAAAATTGCTGCAATGTACAACCCACATTTTCTATACCACCACTTTTTGGAGCCAAGAATATTTTTATAAAGAATGTGTGAGGCTGTGAAAAAAAATATGAAGATTTAGCTCAGACAGTATTACAGTGCCAATGTATTTTATAGTAGGGTGGCAGGAATGTGTTTCAGAGGGATTTCAAACTAACTTAAACATTTTTTTAAAAAAACATTTCCCAGGAGAAAAGGGTATTTTGTAAATCAAGTTCTTGACAGTGAATAGTGCTAAAAATATCTGAGTCAGGGTAGATGACTAGTGATGTCTGTAGATGCAATTGTGGTATTTGTATGGAGGAAGCCTAGGGAGATGGAGAGCTGCTGGATCAAAGGCAGAAACCTGTAAAGAGAAAGCAAAGGGGTCCAGACAAGAACATAGGAATGGCCATACTGGATCATAGTTATAATCCAGTTAGACCAGTATCCTGTCTCAGGCAGTCAATAGTATTTGAAGCTTCAGAGTAAGGTGCAAGAACAATGTAGCAGGTAATTATAGAATAACCTATCCACAGAGAAAGTTGTTTCCTAACCTCCAAATTTAGAAGGTGGCTGAACCCTGCAACATGGGGGTTTATATCCCTGTTTTATAGCTTCCAAAAATATTTGTTTAAATAAGTCATTCTTATAGTAACTCTGGATGTTGCTTTTGTGCATATAAATATATAAGCTTTTCTGGAAGTCTGGTAAACTCTTCACCTCAATAACATCTTAGGTCAATACGTCCACAAGCTAATTGTGCATGGTGTGAAAAAGTATTTCCTTCTATCCCTTTTAAATTTGCTGCCTTTCAGTCTTATTGACTGACCCTTTGTAAACAGAGATGCCTAATCTACCTTCTCTATACTATAAACTAATGTGTATACCTTTCTTATGATCCCTATTATTTATCTCCTCTTTACGCTGAACAATTCCAATATTTTCACTCTTTGTATAGAAGTTTTTCCAGGCCTCTAATAATTCTTGTTGCTCAGCTTTGAACCTTTTCCATTTCTGCTCCATCTCATTTGAGATAGGATGACCAGAACTGGACAGTATACATGAGGAGGTTGTATCATTCAGTTACATCAGTGTTTCCCAAACTTGGGACGCTGCTTGTTCAGGAAAAGCCACTGACAGGCTGGGCCGGTTTGTTTACCTGCTGCATCCACAGGTTTGGCCAATCACAGCTCCCACTGGCCTCGGTTCACTGCTGTAGACTAATGGGGGCTGCGGGAAGTGGCAGCCGGTACGTCCCTCGGCCTGTGCCGCTTCCTGCAGCCCCCATTGGCCTGCAGTGGTGAACTGTGGCCAGTGGGAGCCACAATCGGCCGAACCTGTGGACGTGGCAGGTAAACAAACCAGCCCAGCCCGCCAGGGGCTTTCCCTGAACAAGTGGCATCCCAAGTTTGGGAAACACTGCATTACAGGACAGCATATTTTCAGTATTCTCCATCCCCTTCCTGATACGTTCTAACATTATGTTTTGGGTTTGGTTTTAATTGGAAATATATACTGAGCACAGCTCTTCATTCAACTTTCCACAATGGTGCTTAGGACTTTTTCCTCGTGATTTCATTTCAAATTTAGAACGCAACAAGGTGTACAAGTAGCATTCTACAAAATGCATTACCTTCAATTTGTCAACATTCAAATTTAATCTGCCCACTCATCTAGCTTTGTTAGAGGTCCCTTTTGAAGTTCCTCGCAGTTTTCCCTTGTCCTGACTAACCTAATTTTGTGTCATTTGCACATTTTGCTGACTTATTGCTCACTCTCCTTTGCAGATCATTAAGTAGTATGTTAAACACTACTAGTCCTCAGAGGGAAACTTCAGTGGCAGTACCTCATCATTGTTACTTGAAAAAAAATGGGTACAAGATTGATAGCTCCCTAATGTCATGTCATGAAGACGAAGCAATGAAATCATTAGCTTTTCAGCAACATCCCCATCCTCCTAAATTGTTCCCTTTATTCCTAGTGATCCAGTGAACCTATAGATTCTCTTACAGTCCTTCCGGATACTGATCTACTTAAATAATTTATTGGAATATTTTTTTCTTTCAAATCTTTTGACATTTGCTGTTCAAATTTCATCTTAGCCCTTTTAATATCAGGATGTTGTATGGTAATTCCTATGCACCAGTTCTGATCAGCACCTTTCAGGATCAAGTCTAAGGAATGGAGAGGCTGGAGCTTGTTGGATTTAGGTGGATTAGAAGGCAAGGAATTGAGGCCTGAGGGGGATGAACCTCTGACTTTATGAATGTCATTTACTGAGAACTGTATTGAAATTGGAAACTATTGCTTTAAGAATAGGGGTAGGGGAGGATTTCCAGGTCCTGCTTGCAGGCTAAAGGCCACTGTAGCAATGTATCTGAACAGAGTTATACTGGAAAGAGCCATCTTATAGGCAAGGTGGGATGAGTTGGGGGTTGCTGCTTTAGAGAGCTGCCTGTTTTCTCCTTCTCTCTCAGGGTTCTTGTTTTTTCCCCTGAGGCTTGGCTCCAGGAAATATAAATTTCTTCATCACCTTTCTGGCATTGATAATGGCATATTAGATGCCTTGTCTCATTTTCAGATGCACAGATTTCTGGAGCTGGAACAAGGAGCCAACTGGGAACCCAGGCAGATGCTGCTAGCGCGATAGAGCCTTGGAGCCGGATGGTCGTCAATGTGGTGCGGAGATCAGTTGCTCCATGCACATGGCAGAGCTACGAAAGGAGTTGTAATGATTTCATGCAATTTCAAGATCAGGGAGGTCGGTCTACAATATGGCCCATTACAGAGGAGCAGATGCTGTGATACATGCTGTCACTGACAACCTGTCAACTGGCATCCTCTGCAATCTCGAATCGCCTTTCTGCCATTACAGTCATCAGTAGGCTAAATGGTTATCCACATCCTTGAAGCTTTTTTTTTTTTTTTTCGTTTGAAGGTTTTTGGCAGGGTCGTCGCATACCGGTGGTCCCAGGGAGGATTCATATAATCCCATCATAATTTATATGCTCAATGATCTCATGCAGTGCAGATCCTTGGCGACGTATGTCATAGATGTAGAAGACAGGGTGTGGCTTGTTCAGCATTCTTGATAGCTTTTTTTTTTTTTTTTTTGCTTGCAGTATCAGCAAGCTAGTACCTGGGTCCATTAGGGACTCTGTGGGAAGGACTTTGGAATGGTGTGATGTACAATAGAATAAACATTCAGTGATATTACTCTTGAGTGGGTCAAAGATGGATCAAGCAGGCCAGGGTGAATCTGTTATCCTATGGGAGGACAGAGAGCCTGAGGTCTGCCCTGTGCAGGCTTTGGGGACCTATATAGGTTCATAGATTCATAGATATTAAGGTCAGAAGGGACCATTATGATCATCTAGTCCGACCTCCTGCACAATACAGGCCACAGAATCTCACCCACCCACTCCTGCGAAAAACCTCTCACCTATGTCTGAGCTATTGAAGTCCTCAAATCGTGGTTTAAAGACTTCAAGGAGCAGGGAATCCTCCAGCAAGTGACCCGTGCCCCATGCTACAGAGAAAGGCAAAAAACCTCCAGGGCCTCTTCCAATCTGCCCTGCAGGAAAATTCCTTCTCGACTGCAAATATGGTGATCAGCTGAACTCTGAGCATATGGGCAAGATTCACCAGCCAGATACCCAGGAAAGAATTTTCTGTAGTAACTCAGATCCCACCCCATCTAACATTCCATCACAGGCCATTGGGCCTATTTGCCATGAATATTTAAAGATCAATTAATTACCAAAATAATGTTATCCCATCATACCATCTCCTCCATAAACTTATTGAGTTTAATCTTAAAGCCAGATAGGCCTTTTGTCCCCACTGCTTCCCTTGGAAGGCTATTCCAAAAGTTCACTCCTCTGATGGTTAGAAACCTTCATCTAATTTCAAGTCTAAACTTCCCAATGACCAGTTTATATCCATTTGTTCTTGTGTCCACATTGGTACTGAGCTTAAATAATTACTCTCCCTCTCCGGTATTTATCCCTCTGATATATTTATAGAGAGCAATCATACAGCTGGGGCTGAGGGGAAAAGCCCCCTTTCTATGCACAGTTACAGGAGTCCTCTTACAACGTATCAGTCCGTTACTGTGTTGAGATGGGAACTGATGAGGTTGGGGGCTTGACAAGGTTTGGTTCCCACTCACTCAGAATAGGGGCAGCAACAGCAGCAGCACAATTAGGTATGGGAGCGGAGACAATTCAAGCAATTGCGTGTTGGCCTTCAGAAGCATACTGAATGCATGTGAGACCTCAGGTGGGCAGTCAGCATTAATTGGTGTTAATCTCATTCCAGTTGTTGGATGACCAGCCATGGTTGTGTGGATCTGCGGGCAAAATATTGTCTTTTTGGCACATAGGCATGTGGCCAGGTTGCCTGAGGATTCACAGTGGAGGTTCAGCAGTGAAGCAATACTGAGTTGGTATGGGAAAAGGGGCATGTAATGGGATCAGCTGATACCACTGCTGTATGCTGTAGGGGACTGTCAGCAGCCACCAGTTATAATTGCAGTGGATCTTAGGGAAAACGATTTAGAAATGTGTAAAGGGGTCCAATCAATGCTCAGAGCAAGGGGGTCTTGAGGCTGATCCCTGATCTTTTTTCCAGGAATTACAATTGTATGGTCAGACATACTTCAACACAGGGTCTATTGGGGAGCTGTGAGTCCCCCCATCCCAGGGTGGACAAGGCAAGGAGGTATGTGAACAGGAAGGTGTCCAAATTCCTTGAACCATAGGAGGGGGTGGCAATTTCTCATTCTGGCATAGTGTATGGGGCACCAGAGTTATCTTGGGAGAATGGAGTTTACCTGCCAGACTTAGGTGCTAACATGTTTTTGATTGATATAAAAGAGGGCATTGGGAGATGTCTGGGGACTCAACAGGGTTTGGGGAGGAGGCAGCTAAGCTAATTGCTGATGCCTCCTTATGGTAGATGTCCAGTGTAGATACTCCATAGGGAAGGAATACAGTGACTGGATAAATGGCTTGGAAAAGGACTTAAAAGAAGGTGTTTGTTAAAGGAAGGAATGGGAAGGAGGGGTTGGGGACTCCTATGATTGGTATGGCAAAGAGCCAACCCCCCTTTCTTATAGCCCACCTTGAACCTCCTATGAGGTTGGGTGGATGGTAAAGTCCCAGCAATAGATTGGCTGGGGGGACCAGGATGGAAAAAGTGGGAGCTGGCAGAAGGCCCTCAGGTAATTACGGAATAAACATGGAGTTGCCTGCATTGCACACTTTTATCTGCTGGGTAGTCCCAGACATCTAATAATAAAGTTGCAGCCTGATTAAACCCATATCAAATGATTCCTGTCCTTCTTTTGGTGTAGCCAGACAATATTTAATCTGCCCTGAGTGCAGGGGATTGGACTAGATGACCTCTCGAGGTCCCTTCCTGATTGATTTCAGTTAACTGTAACTCAGATCAGCAACACAATTGTGATCATAATCAAATTATGTACAATATTTGAGAAGAAAGTCACTTTTCCATGAGATTTTTTTAAAGTGTGAAATATATTCTGTAGTATGAAAGTGGTCAGCTGCAAAGAATTTTCTGCAATTTATTTTATAGGAAACTATATTTTTTTCACAACTCTGGTGACTCAAAATAAAATTCAATTTAATTTCTTTTTAAAACTTTTGCCCAGATTTTATAATTACTGACAACATGAGATTTCTCCACAGGGATCAATTTACATTGAAACATTTAGCATAAAGAACAATGAACGAGAGCATCACTTGCACATCGTGTCAAGCGGCAGATGGAAAATATTTTATAGAGAAAGGTTGCTCTGCAGATATATTGGTGATTATTGTACAATTCCCAGCCAGGACAAATTGTCTCTCTGTATAGAAGTACTAAAAAATGTCAAATAGGTTTTTATTCATAAAGCAAATCCATGGAGAACTTGAAACAATTGGTTGTGGTTTCATCTCAAAGCGTAAGACAAACAGGAATCATTTTAAAATCTTTACAGCTGAATTCCGGTGTGAGGTAGAATTACAGTATGTATAATTAATGTTTCTGTGATTTTTTTTTAAACTGCACTGTGACTGCATAATGGATAACACAAAGCTGAATGAACAATTCATTTGACAAATGTATCTCTCCTTTACTGTTTACAAGTTGTCCATAAGGAGTTTATGACTTTATTGGTTGTTTAAAATTAGTCACTGAAACACTGACCAATAACACTTGGTTTGTAGATTGTTCATGAGCAGCTCATTGCATTTATTCAGTATTTGAAATTTGAACTGTGTTGGCTAGTCTTGATTGGACACACAGGTTATATGGTTGTTCTCTTATTGGAGGAGCATAACTTTTAGAATTAGGTTTTGCATGTGAATCTGATTAATTAAAAACTTTGCTTCCCATGAATATATATTGACTTTAAAGCCAGGAATAACAATTCAAATCAGCTCGCCTGACCTCCTCCATAAGTCATGCTACAGAACTTCACCCAGTAATTCCTGCATCAGGCCCCTAAATTCTGATTGAGATATAGCATTTCTTTAGAAAGATATCCAATCTGGATTTAAAGACTTCCATTGGAGGAAGTTCCACTACATCCCTCAGTAATTAACCATTGGAGTTACTTACCCTCACTGCTAAAAAAAAAAAAAAAAATTGTACCTTATCTCTAGTCTGAATTCATCTAGCTTGAAAATATGTTCTAGTAACTGTTTTGGTGAACATTCCTGCCAGTAAAATTGTTCAGAGTATTCAGAGTGCATGCAAAAAAGAATAAACTCAGTTTATTGGATTCATTTTTATGATCTAGCATATATTTGTGAAAAGTGTTAATTATTTGTCCAGCCCTGTCTTGAAATACATAGGGGAAAGACTGTAGTTCACTACAAACATGTGAGTTTGCCTTTTCATCCCAATTTGAGACAGGAAAAAAATTTCAAAATCTTGAACAGAAAAAACATTTCCTACACACCTCTAGTTTCATGCAGGCTCTTTTCATTGTAGGTGAAATTCATCACTATGCATAGGAAAGAAAAGGGAGTGAGGGGAAAGAAAGAAGAACTGGTTATAAGAAAAGAGATGTATTAATATGAGTAGATATATTCATATTGAGTAAAGTAAGACAATAATAGTTTCCATATATAACTGATGTTGTTTATAGATGTTTTTACGATGCACTTTGGCTGACTTTAATGTCAATTATATTTTTGCAATCATATATTTGATAACTTTACATTTTATTTTTATTACTTTTGTATGATTTTTAATGGTAATTTTCTAAAGCTTTAAAATTGTTCTTCAGATTCAGATAACTGAATTTAAATTCTCATTTTTCTCTTTCACTGACTTGTTAAAAGATATGTCATAATATGCAAAGCTATATATTTTAAAATTAATTGTCAAATTGCTTATTTCTTTAGGCAAATGGTAATATAATCAGACAAACTGTAAATTTCAAAACAAACTTTGTTTTCATACTGGAAGGTTGCAGCAAAATGGTACTTAATTTTTTAGAATTCAGAATGGTAATATTCAAGAACCCAAAAAGAAAGACACAAAGCAGGCTGCTTACTTTAGCAGAAGCTGAGGATGGGTGACAGGGGATTAGTCACTTGATGATTACCTATTCTGTTCATTCCCTCTGGGGCACCTGGCATTGGCCACTGTCAGAAGACAGGATACTGGGCTAAATGGACCTTTGGTCTGACTCAGCATGGCCGTTCTCATATTCTTACGTTTCTAAAGCAGAGAGCCACAACTCAACCCACCTTGTTCCAGGGTGACTTGCTGCACACTGACTGACCACATGCTTCTGTATGGAGCTCCCTGCTTCACAAGGAAGACCCGGAAACCGTAAACATCGAAGTGACAGCTTGCAATTTTAAAACAGTTTCCATATGCCATACTTTGCCCCAACAAAGTTTCTTGAAAACCAGATGGCTGGACAACTGAAAAAAAAACACAACTTGGAACAAGAAGAATTTTTGTCTTGCCCCCAACCCTTCAAAGGGGAAATCTTTTCACTGTTGAAGAATGCTCCTTGTAATATCATTAACCCTTGTCATGGCTGAGTTAAGGATTGTTCAATGCTTATTCATAGTGTAAGTAGAGTCAGGATGAGCTCCACCCTGACATCTGGCGGTGAGTTGTGGAAAAGAACTTCAGGGGCTGATCTCATTTGCATAGGCACCCCCCCCAACACCACCTAGCATGAGCCCATAGCTGCCCAAATGGTCACTTTGGCTGCTGTGGGATACCCAGTTTCTTTCTTATTGGGGCAGGAATAATAAATTGTTATTATCCTGATTATGGGAATCAAGGACAGTGGAACTGTACTTGGCCTTTTGTTATGATGGAGGGACTTGCCATCAACTAAGTAGCACTCGCTAGGCAAGGGACATGGTTCCAAAACAAAGTTAATTGAGAGAGACTGGGGACAAGTATTAATACCTGGTAGTATAGGTCCCTGGTGAGGGCTACGCATGCTAATTGTACTGCCTTCTCCCTCCACTGTGGAGTGTCAGAGCTAATTTTGATTCCATTAGGAGTCTAGTTACTAGACTCAGGCTACTGAGCTGAATTCACTTTGGGCCAATGGTGCACTAGCACTAAGGCTCCCCTACTACAAGCTGAAATAACAAAAGAGCTAAAATTACTAAGAGCTGAAATCATTGAGTGTTGTGTTAAGTAGTGGGGGAGCCTGAAGATATATTGCAGAGCAGTTTGCAGGACAGCTGGAGTGGCTCATGGGACAGCTGGCAGAGTGGAGTGGCTGGTGGAGTGGTTTGCGGGACGGCTGGAGCAGTTCATGGGGGGGGGCTGGCAGAGCAGAGCAATTTGTAGGACGACTGGTGGAGCGGAGCGGAGCCCCATGGAGAGGTGGGGCAATCGGCTTTGGACCACATAAGGTGCCCCTTAACCCTCCCACCTCCACCCAGGTTGGGAGGTAAAACTCTGCAGATAAATTTTTGAACTCTGGGGCTGCACTGACCAGGGACAGAGACTTTTGGGTTGTTGGACTTTTGGGACTTTGGGTGACTTTTGGGTTGCTAGACTCAAGAACCAAAGGGGAAGGACGTGGCCCAATTTGCTTGGGATGGCTTTTTGCTCATGGGTTGTGTTATGAATCCTGTTGGTGGTGTTCCCCCAACATAATGACACATTGTTTCTCTCCGTTATTAAAAGGCTTTTGCTACACTCAGACTATGTGCTTGCGAGAGGGGAAGTATTGCCTCTTGGAGGCGCCCAGCGGGGGTGGTATATATTTGTCCCAGGTCACTGGGTGGGGGCTCGAGCCGGTTTGCATTGTGTTATTGGAATGGAACCCCTAGATACTGAACCCGGCCCTTGTTGCTGCCAACTCTGATGGGCAGAAGGGTTACAATAGCTATCCATAGCTGCAATATTTATTGAGCTTTAACCAAAGCAGACCACTCTTTAGGCAGCAACTCAAAGACTACTGCTGTCAATAAAGCTGTAAGGCTCAAAGCCAATTTAATTGTTCAGCATAATCAGCTTCTGGAAGCTTCATACCATTTTGCAAAAATAAAGAGACTATTAGCAGACAACAGCAAATGCAGATGAGTTTGGGTTAAGCAACGCCTATGTTAAAGAGTGCACTAATTTCTAAGAGCTCATCTGTATTTGCAAAGGGATCTGCCCAGGTGCATTTTTGTATTAGAGGCTAGAGAGTGAAGAGATGATGAGGCAGCTAATTGCACAAATGTTATAGCTGAAAATATTTTGAGAATGGTTTGCTCAGCTTTCTATTGCTCCTGTGACCAATAAAAGCTAAGGGTTGTCTGCACTGCAGTAAAACACCCACACCTGGCCCAGTTCAGCTGACTCAGGTGCATGGCGCTCAGGCTATGGGGCTATAAAATTGCAGTGTAGACAGTTTGTCTCAGGCTTCACTGTAATTGTATAGCCCTGAGCACCTGAGTCAGCTGACCCAGGCCAGCCGCGGGTCTGTTAGTGAAGCATGGATATACCCTGAAACCAAACCGAAATGTGAACAGCCAGGCTGTGCACTATGGCAAATCCTTTCACAGAATGCTCCCCAAGCCACTACAGCAGCTGTAGAGTTGTTCAGTAGCTGCAACTCCAGCTGCTGCACGTCTCCTAACCAGGGGACGATAGCCAGTGAATCCAGTGCAGTATGGTGACATATGCACCAGACTTAACCAGACCCTTGACCCTCCCTGCTCTCCAATTCTTTCTACCCAAAGAAAACACAGGGAACCTGAAGGATTTAACTATCATGTGCCGGGTTTGCACATTACCTGTACAGGCTCCTCAAATTCTTTCCCTCTCCCTCCAATACAATGTAATCACATGGGTTCTTCTTTACGAATGTCTACCACAAAAAGCGGGAAGGGCTTACATCTAATACCCAGTTCAATGGAAGCAGTGTATCTAAAGGAGGACACTTTTAGCATTAACTAGCTTCATGGTTCTGAGTAGCATGGCTCTCCAGCCTCTTTGCAACATAAGAGAAACATGAATGTGTGGGTGTGGGAGAGATTATAGGCGCTGTAGTCATGCTATAGTGATGAGAAAACACCTTCCATCAATCAAGAAGAGTTTGGCCGAACAAGTTCCCCTTCCTTTTGAAAGTGAAAAAAGATGCCAGCTGAATTCCTACTCAGAAATTGACACACACACACACACACACACACCCCACTTTGTCCGATCAGCCAATGCCATTTTCAATAAGACAAAACTCTGCCCAGATTCCCATCAGCTTCTACAAAGAGTGCACACATTATAAAATGTCAGACATAGAATATGTTATCTATAGGTAATGAGTGGAAACTTTAAAGAATTAAATATATTAGATACTTGGTACAAGTAAAATAGGTAAAGTGAAGAGAGTATACTATCAGATATAGCTTCACTCATTTGATAATGACAGTACAGGAGATATATCAACACATTACTGTATATTCCATTTTCTCAATGATGGAAAGTCAGCTTTCAGGACTAAACTACAAGCAATAAGATTCATTTTGTTCCCCAGAGGCTATGACTTTTGTATAATCTTTTCTGCAGTGCATAAGCTATATGGTCTAGACTGCTTCCATTAAGTTGCTTTTCCAAAGTACTTCAAAACAAAAGAATTATTTAAATTACCAAATAAAATCACCTCTGCCACTGTGAGTTAATCTCTTTATTAAAAAGAATGTGTACTGCATAGATTAACATTCCTTTCAAAATAGTCCAGAAATATGGGGATTTGGATTAACAGTATCAACATAAAGGGTGGGATAATGCCTCTATTTACTAATTCCTGGAGTAGGGGAACTAAATGTCTCATTGAGATTGATAATGAGGTATAAAATATTCCAGTTCTAAGTCACCAATTCAAACCCAGCTAGCTCTTTCTTCCACTGAAGTTTCTCTAGTTGCTATGGTTGCCGCAGTGGTCATGAAATCACAAATTAACCCTGAAAAGCTAATCATTAGCATTACAAAAGGTTTGGGTGATCCCAAATAACCCTTCAAACACAGTATTCTAAAAATCTCAACTGTGATTTATGGACATAATATAACCAGAAAAAGAGATCTTTATGAATTCACTGGAAAAGTGTTCAGTGCTTTAGGAACAATATAGTAAAAAATTATCACAGTCTAGTATTTTGATTTGCGAAACAATGCACAAATCCTTGGAATACTCACTAAGAGGCCAATAAGCCTTTATGTACCATAGTTCTTCAATAGATTGACACTATAAAGGTTATTGTTTTCTTTCTCCCCGTCTGACTGCCTCTTATCCGTGAAATCTCAGTTATACCTTCTGTAGTCAGGGCATCTCTAAGCACAGATGGAGTTCAGTCATACAGAATGGTTTATTATGATTCTACAGAACTGCAGTTCAGCTGTAAGTGGATATATACTGTGGGTGCTTCAATTAATGTCAGTCCGAAAAGAACGTTAAATACAAGGATGAGAACTGATCTGAGAAAAACAGAACCCTTCGCTTTCATACCATGGAGGTTCAAGAAAAGTTTAGTTTCTCCTTGAATCCATGGTCCACTATCCTTCCTTTTTTTCCCCTCCAAAAAACAAACAAACAAAGCATGTATGCTTTCTTTGGGGATGAAGTAGCCTTCTCCTTGTTTCCATGGTAGGTTCTCTTTGTAAGTGAATAAGAACCCCTTTTATCAAGACAGCAAGAGTTTGATTAGGCTACTGGTTCTCATTTCTAATGAAGCCCTTCCTACCACTTTCAAATTCACAAAAGGCCCTGTATGGCTGAGTCCAAAATGTGGGAGCCACTGAGATCCTCAAAAGCCTGGTTAGACTTCTAACCCTGTAGGTACCTAAAATTTATAGGTACCTATATTTTCATGGTTAAAGTCCCTATACACCTATGTTTCTGCTTGTAGGCATACATACTGCTTCCTCAGGCAGGCACCCAGGTGCCTCTCATATGCTTAAGCTCCAGTATGATACTCAAACCAGGAGCAGATAGGTCTTCCCCCACCCATCTGCAGATCCCAGTGTGGGAAGTATGCTCAGAACACACCTAACTCCACACAAAACACCCAGGAGGAGGAAGTAGCCTTCCTTATAACAATGGTTAGACTTCTCACCTAGGATGTGGGAGATGCTGCTTCAATTCAGCATTTGATTTGAACATGGTATTCAGGGTACATGAGTACCTTAACCAGTAGAATAGGGGCTATTCTGATGTGAGCCACTGCCTCCTACCCTTACTCTTCCTTCCACCCCCATAGAGAGCTAGGTGTCTATTACTGCTATTCTTGCAAAAAACAGCTTAGGTTTCTGATTCCAAGGAAGGGTTTCTGGCTCTGGATCCCACGCAGTGACAGGTTCCCCGCTCCAGCTCAAATGTAGGCGCCTAACTCTGTGAGAAGGGTGGGTCTTGGGACACACATCTCCACAGAACTGCTATTGGCTAGTTTTGGCAGCCCTTTCCCTAGCATGCTGGCTTTCGTGGGTCCCATTCTTAGGTTCCTATCTCACCTTAGGCACCTAAGCTTAGGCACCTCACCCAGGGTTTGTGGATTCTCTGGTTAACTAGGTATCTAAAAGTTCAGCATTGAAACACCTCAGTATTTTTTGGATCTGAGCCTTGGTACTTTTATGTTATTTGTGCTCCAGCCATCATTGCAAGTTTCCACATCTGAAAGTCCAGTGCTGTTTGAATATAAGATATTCTGGAATTTCAGAATGTCATGGTATTCTGGAGTTCAAGTATTGGGGAATCCCAAATTGCTGCTAAAACAAAAGTTCTAGATGAATGGCTAATGGATCACACCACCATCTGCTGCCAGCAAAAGGGCAAGATGTCTGCTTTGCTTCCTAAAGCTTTAGGAAGAGGCAATGAGCTCCCCAGCCTCTCTAAGGGATTGTATATACCAGAAGGATATAAAATATTTGGCCTTTCTCTAAGAACACCAACCTTTAGGCATAGAGTTGGTGGATCTCCCAAGACAGGACCTTTCATAGATTGTCAGAGGGTGTTTATAGATTGAATTTTGGGGCAAAGAACAGGAATTGCCCTCCTTGAACCCACCAAATCCCTAAACTGTTGAATTCTTTGCTTAGTTAGTGGGACCTCATGCCCCTCGGTGCAAAACCAAAACATACTGCATTTGTTGGGGTGCTTGTGCAACATTAAATGCCATTCTCCCCCTCCAAACTGGCTCCTACCTAGGTGTGAGTTCCATCTTGGAACAAATTAATTCCTCTGTGTATCTCTGCAGTTCTGGATAGTGGCTGACTCAAGAAACAGTAGAGTGTCAAAATGCCATCAGAAAAGTTGTTCTGATAGGATATATGCCTGACAAAAACCAGGAAGTACAAAAATAATGCACTAAACCCTGTTCTGGCCTTATTTCCAGCACAAAATCAGTTCAAATACTGTAGTTTGATGGAAATATGGATAAGTATCCAAATTGCTGCATATGTAGCCAAACTGAAGTAGAACATTTATGAAGTTTTAATCTTCATTATTCTAGAACATGTATAAGGCAACCAAACAACATTCAGGGATTCAAAGTAGCCTCTTTTCTAGTAGGTAATCTGTTCTGCACCTCATTGATCCCTTGATTTGTGTCCACCAAATATACAGGTAAGTAGCTCACATGATCTAGCATGTTAACTTACAGATCTGATGGATATTTTGGTACTCAAGTCTTTGCTTCCCAAAACAGTGCCACTTTGACTTTACAACATACATTTACCAGAATGGGCATACCCTTGACCAACAAATAGAGGTATGCCATTTTAGTGTGGCAAGCTGTCGGTGGATGAAGATGCTAACACAAGATAGTTACAAATTGCTTCCTAACCTAGCCACCCAATTACCAGGGTAGTATTTATGATATCCTGGAGCTCAGTTTTTCTTGCTCCTCCCTTGTTTATTCCCTAGTAGGTGGTCTTTGGGCTCCAAGGAGGTTTCCCAAAGTGGATTTCCTAATATGCTGCTTGGAAACATTTTAAAAAATAATTTTATACTACAAACAATTTGTCACATGACTTGAATAATACAATATTTGGGGATGGATTATATAAACTCTCCCTCCATAGGTGGAGAAATACAAAGTAAATTGTTTTTCCTTTTCTGACTGCACATGCACAACTGGTTCTGAGAGTATTTCTAAGTGGCATGGAGCTGTCTTTGTAATTCTGGATCAATGCAGGAAAAAAAGAAACATTTAAATGTACTAAGTTTTTCTTCATTCTCTCTTATGACCTTATTAAGATGCTAAAGAGCCTATATTATTCTTTTCTGGGATTTCATTATAGGTCTCCCTTGACCTTTGCAGGTCCTTCTAACAGTCAGCTTCCATCTATTCCTTTGAGCCTTCTAACGGAAATTACTTCTGTTTTCATCCCCTTGTTTATTTTCTTCACCTTCCTTGCTCTCCTTTTAACCCCCTTTTTGCCGAGTTCCTCTCAGCCAGTCCTGCCCTTAATCACATTTAATATCTGCATCATGTAGCTAAATGGAGGATTTTTGCTGCCACCAGGGCCGGCTCCAGGCCCCAGCATTCCAAGCAGGTGCTTGGGGCAGCAGGTAGAAAGGGGCGGCAGTTCCTCTGGCCGCGGCGGCAAATCGATGACAGCTTCTTTTTTTCACTGCTTGGGGCGGCAAAAACTGTAGATCCGGCCCTGGCTGCCACAACCTTCTGTACCATTATTCCAAATAACTTGCTCTAGGAAATATGTCACAAAGAACAACCTCCAACGTTATCATTTTTTCATGGATATGGTTTTATATCTAACAGCTTTGTAAAGGACACACAAGCTTATTGAGCAAGAAGTGCCCTAAAGTTATACAGATGTAAACACAATGCTGTTTAAACAGTACAAGCTAGATAATCTTCCACTATGATTTGGGGGATGCGGGGGGGTCGGGGGGGGGGGAAGTGAAGGAGTTTATAATTCTTAAAACAATTTAGGGAAACCACAGCTCACTTATTCAATTACTGCCACTAATCATGTGTGCACTATTGAAATAGCACTTCTCTAGCTTTTCAATAAAAGGTTCAGAACAAAGGAAACATTTAGCTCACTAGAAGCAAACCTCTCTTGGTATTAAATCCTCTCTCATTCTTTCCATCTCATTTTCAACCCCCTTGACATTATGTCATTATGGTTCTGTATGTTAGAATCTGCTTACAACTCGTGAGATGACCGCTCTGCAGAGCTATATATACCCTGCAGCTAGTTTAAAATAATAACTAAAAAGCTCCACTTTGCAAATAAGCTAAAACAGTATGTAAAAGAAAGAAAAAGGGATCTAGGTACAGTATATTCCACATTGGTAAAATTTGTCAGATGCTGAGCACTGGAACTGACACTCCACAGTAATATTAATGGAATTAGGGAATTTAAGATATTTTATCAAAAAATCTAATATTTAACAGATTAAAAAAAAGACATGGAAATATATAATATTCATCACCTCTACATCGAAGGTCCTGATCCATCAAAGCATTTAAGCTTAAGTTTAAGCACATGAATAATCCTACTGAAGTCAATGGGACACGACTTGTGCTGAATGTAAGCCATGTTCTTAAGTGCTTTGCCGGATTCAGGGCCTTGAAAACTTATTTTGATAGTACAAAGCAATGGTTCCTTGACTACTTTTATTACAACTGCAGGATGGATACAGTCACAAAGCTGCCAAATGTGGCAAGCACTTAATAGATTGCCTATCCTCCTCTTTTCCTAGTAAAGATATCTTTCTGAAAAGGCTAGACCAATTAGTTTTAGACTAAGAGCACAGAGTGAGAGGGGAACAGGTCTCATTGTGCAAGGGAAAAGTCATTAGGGCTGAAATTATTCAGAATTTGGAGGACATAATATTCTGCATTAAAGTTTTACTGCCTCCCCATGTTCAGATTATACCCTGGGTATTTTGGAAGATGCAGCCAGCCTCAATATATTGGTCCCAGGTTTTTGCTGAAGTACTTAGTGGAATGGAATATTCTACTTAAAAATCAATAATTAACGAGCCAAGGAACTTCAGCATGTTTTGAATTGAAATCAGAGTTTAAGGCCAGAAGGGACCATCAGATCGTGATCTCTTGTATAATAACACTTGTATTATAACACCACCCAGCACCCACACTTTAAACCCAAAGACCAATTAGCTTAATTGCAACGTTAGAACTTGGCACTTCAAACAAGTATGAAACATCACCACATTCAAACAAGTTACTATAAATATATTTTCTTGGGCCACCTGCTATCCTCCTATTTAACATTCCATTATGTCTAAATATTTGATACCACACCCAGCACTGTGGGGGTAGGGGAAGGAAGAGGGGAACATAACCTGCTATGAAAGCAGAAACCACCAAGGAAGTCCCAGGCCAACACTTTCCCCTTGGTCCCACCCCTTCCACAGGTTGTACCACAGTTCCTAACTCATCTTGTGTGCCTGCAGCCCACTTCCTCTTTCTGAGAGATTTGGGAGTGACAAGGGGAAGTAATTTATTCCAAAAAAGCAAAATGCAAAGAAACTCTCCTTATTCTGCCAACACTACTGCACAGGATGCATTCCTAGTGCTCTGCTCTTTTACTTTACCCCCAAGATTTCCCCATCTGTTGTGAATGAGGTAGCATCACTAAGAATCAACAGTTTTCCATAGATCATTTTGTACTTGAAGGTTAGTGTGTTTTTGTGGAGTAAAGCCTTCTGACAACACTGAAAGATGGTCTTTATAGCTGAATGCCACTTTATAGAGTTTTAAGCTCAAAGCCATTTATGTGTTGAATGGTTTCCCCAAGAGCTGTAGCATGGAATTCATATTGATATTACTGTATTTTCTCTTATTTTGCATATCTCTTTATGATAATACAAACACTGAAGCTGTGTAAAATACTAAAGCATGTGAAAAAACTGTTACATGGGTAGGGTCAAATTCATTGCTGACATAAATGGATACCTAGCCGTTGACACCAATGGAGTGTGATCTACTTTACGTAATGTTGATAAAGCATGAAATATGAGCACTGTTGGACTGGAAATCCAAGGAGGCTTTAGGTTTAGTCTTTATAAATAACTTGGAAAATGGTGGAGGGGAAGCTTCAGTTGAACTTCTTTTTGTGATTAAACATGTGCAGTGGCACGCACTGGCAGAAGGGTTAGAGAAGAGAATGTTTTCGTCAGTGCCCACTTCTCATCAAATCTTTGTGATGATGTCAAACACTCCTCAGTTTCCATCACATTGTGAATTATCTGGTGCATGTTATGGTTACGGAGAGTTCATATCTTGACAGGCACTGGATATAACCCAACAGCATTCACCACTTCATGAATGTAATGTGATGTGAAGTGTAGCCTCTGCAATTCAGGTTTATGATAGGGTCAAACCCAAAAGTTTGTGTGATGTTTTATTTCTCATTTATGTTAAGTGTGATGCAAAAGCATTGTTCCTAGCCCCAAAACAAATGCATCACTGCATTTCATCTGTTTAAAAGTGTTCCTGAAGCATGCAGATCACTTTTAATACAATTATAATTTACCGAGTTACTATTGTGAGTTAAGTAGAATAGACTGATATTTCCCATTGTGTATTTAAATGCATTGTACAATATTATTCAGATATTCAGAAAAGATGGATATTTAGTCCACTAGTTGAACTGAAAAATGTGTTCAATCCTTTCTAGTAAGTGTTGTTGTTTTCTACATGTGCTACAGTGAACTGAACTGCTTATTAGCAACCCAGCATCTTTCCAAATAGAATTATTATATTCCACCTCTTTCCCACCCTTAACTCCTTGTCCCACTCCATATGTCCTTGCCTACCACAGTCCCAATCTCCATTATTAGGTTTCTCGTCCCATTCTTCTTGCCCAGCCAGTCCTAGTTTCCCACTCCAGAGTCCCCATCCAATGTCTCCCACATTTCCAGTCTGAAGATAGGTCTACACTAAGTAGACCTATGCTACACAGCTCCAGCTACATGAATAACGTAGCTGGAGTCAACGTACCTTAGGTCAAGTTATTGCGGGGTCTACACCATGGGGGAGAGTTTCTCCTGTCAACTTACCTTACTCTTCTCATTGGGCATAGAGTACAGGGGTCGACTGGAAAGCGATCTGCTGTCGATTTGGTGGGTCTTCACTAGATCCGCTAAATCGACCGCTGATGGATCAATCTCAGAGAGTCGATCCCAGCTGAAATGTAGATGTAGCCTTAGTCTCTTTGCCCAGCCATTCCTACTTCCCCCTCCCATCACCTCAGGTTTTTGTACCCAGTCTCTTTGCCCAGCTAGTTGCAGTTTTGCCTTCCAGATCTCGTTTGATCATTCATGCCCCCCCACACTACTAAAACCTACATCCCCTATCCCAACAGACTCTTAGTTGCAGTCTCTCTCCCCAGGGTACTTGCTGTAACTCCCTCATCATAATTCCTTGCCTAGTCCCATTCTTCACCCTTGGTTCCTCATCTGATGTCAGTCCCGCTCCCTGCCTCTTCTCTCCCCAGCTTCCAGTCCCAGTCTTCTTGCCCAACCAGTCTCAGACTCCTCTTCCATGCCTCCATTCCCAGTCACCTAACCCAGCCATCCCCAGTCTCAGCCTCCACCTCCCCAGTTCTGTCCCAGTTTTCCTCCCCCAACTAGGGTCCAGTTCCAGGCTCCCATTGGCTATGTCTCCAGGACAGTCTCTTTTCCCCTCTGCATTTGAATAAAGCAGCTTCCTCCTCCATGCTGCCTGGACATTTAGAGGACAGAAAGAAGAAACTGTGCCCCTGTCCTTTCAGGTCTAGTGCCCAGCCCAGAGCTGCAATTGCAAGGAAAGTCTTGTTCAGCACTGGGCTGGAGTTTGCCCAGTATGCATGGAAACTAAGGGGAATTTAGGTGTGGAGCTCTAGCAAGTCTCTAAAGAGAACATGGAAATCTGGATTTTACATAAACTTAAATAGGACAAATTTGAATGAATTTTCCTGGGGAAAGCAAAAGGCACCGCCCTGACACAATGGCCATGCAACTGCTAAATTTCTGAAGCATAGGAGCGTTTTGAGCTTCTCAGAATAAAGATTGCCAGATTTTTTGTAAAAAAACCCATAAATTAAACTGTGTATTTTCCCTAGACTTTTTCTCAGAAATGGCTGAGCCATCTTTACCTGAAATTTGGCATTTCTCCCCTTCCCCCACCCTTGCAAAATTGAACCCGAGGCAGACTTCAGTCGGGAAAACTTCAGCCCCAAACAGTTGAGGTTTGGCAAAGTTATAAGCAAATGAGAAAAGAGTCTTATGATGGGAAGTTACTGGCAACCTTAGTAACAGGCAATGCTACCAGTACTGCCTATAATAGGAGAATCAGAAATATGAAGAATCCAGATTACTATTTTTCATTAGCATTCAAAAATCAAAATATTAACCTCTCATTTTCATTTTTAGCTTTGCACGACTAGTAATTCTTTCATTCCTTTACATACAATATAATATTTCCACTATATATACTTGTCAAAGACCCAAAAAAATCTTGAAACCTAATAAAAATATATTTTTTATTTTTATTGTATATTATATGGTTCACTTAAAGATTAGCAATGGTTCCAGAATAATAAAGATAAAGTATTGTCATTCCAATGAGCTCTGAAGTTTAACCCAATATGAAAATTGAATTATTGCCTCATGGAAGACAGCATTATCATTGCTGTGCATGTGCAGCTATTTACATCTAAATCTTTTTTTGTTATCTTAGTGTTTTACATACACCAGTGAAGATTTCATTAAAGCTTTTTTTAGCTGTTGTAACCCAAAATATACCTTTAGTGTGGTGTCTTTCAGAATACAATTACTATAATTCACTGAAAACAAAGAATCACTAGTTTGGCTTTCTGTGGTATTGTCCCTGTGTGGAGTGGGGGGACCAAACACCTATACTTGAAATGAAAGAGGAAGAAGGCAATCAAAAGCATACTCAGAGTCAAAGTTCAAAGGGAAAATATAAGGACAGATATAGGGACAGAGGCAAGATGGTCCAGCAGTTAGGACACTAGGCTTGGTCTTAGGACCTGGTTCATTTCTCTGCCACAGATTTCCTGTATGTCTCTGGACAAGTCCCTTAGCCTCTCTGTGCCTCAGCTCCCCATGTTTAAAATAGAATCAGAATCATAGAATATCAGGGTTGGAAGGGACCTCAGGAGGTCATCTAGTCCAACCCCCTGCTCAAAACAGGACCAATCCCCAATCAAATCATCCCAGCCAGGGCTTTGTCAAACCTGACCTAGGAGAATAGGGAGAATAGTTCCAACTGCACATGGATGTTGTGAGGATAAATATGTTAAAGACTGTGAGGTGTTTGGATACTACAGTGATGGGGGTGATATAAGTATCTATGATAGACTACTACTAATGAATTAGTTTTAGCCATAGGAAATAAAAAGGTCTTTTACAATTAGGGAGAAAATATATGGGCAGGTATCCACCTTTAACCACCTTTTCCAGGCACTCCCCTTCCCTTGAGAGAGCAGCGTGTTAAATGTCTCTCCCCACAGAATATGGGTGGTATATATATGGTCCAACAAATGAAACGAGAGGGGCCGGAGTTGGTAGGAGAGAGTGAGTGCTAAGCATATAGAGTTAAGTGTGAGGGAAAATTCTGAGAGATGCTGAGTATAGGTGAGAAAGAATGTACCATAGGTGCGGACTGGATGGTAAGAGTAAAGGAAGCTACTAGTCTGGGAAGGATGAGGATGAGGTGTGGGACTGAAAAGTAAGTGCCAGGGAGCACAGGGCTTAAGTAGAAGGGAGGGTGGTACAGGTCTGTCAACTGCTCCAGAACAAGCCAGAGAGGACTAGTTGGTCACTGGTACTATGGAGAATTTTTTTGAGAGGGTGAGGGAAAAGGGTTGTGGCATAGGAGAGCAGTGTTTTAGACAGGAAATATAGGGAAACAATGCAGCTTGTGCAGGGAGGGCCTTGTCAAAGAAGAAGGCCTTTGTGCTTATGAATTACCTAGAAGGATATGCAGGGAGGGTTGATAGTAGAACCACCAGGCCAGCATGTACCAAGCCAGCAGCACTTGAAGGGAAACTTCAATGTTAGTGCCTCATTTCCTGTGCACATCAAAGCCCGAGAAAGTGGGGAGTCCATAACTAGACCTGGGCAAAGATTTTCAGCCAAAACTTCTCTCCCCCTCTCTCAAAGGCATATTTGGTGACACAAAAGGAATTTGTGTGAATTTTGGCAAATTGTTTAATTAAAAATATCCACTAAAATATCAAAGTTTTGGTTTTGATATTTTCTAAACAAACTAGTTTGCCTTTTCAGTTTCAGATGGATTTTGTTTGTACCTCTCCTTTCATTTTATTTTCAAAAAAATCAAAAACCTTTTTAAAGAGTCAAAATTGAAAAGTTTCATCTTGAAAATGTCAAAATAAAATATTTTATTCAACTCAAAACATTTGCTGGGTTTTCATTCACCAAACATTTTTTTCAAAAGTTATTCTTGCTTCAGTCCAAAACAAATTTTCCCTTGAATTTTCTGGAATTGTCATTTCATTGAAAAATCTATAATTTACACAACTCTGCCCATAATGTACCAATGGTCTGGTGCAAACACACACAGCTCCCATCTGCTGCTGCTCAGAGAGCCATTTTAATGCCAATGCCTCAGAGCAAAGGGAGTAGGCTCACTCCCCTGCTCCTGAACCCATGCATACTACCATGTCCCCCTCCAGGCTCCCTCCCCATTCTACTTAATTCGTCCCTTCCTTCCCTAAGTCCTCCTCAATCTATATGAAGACCCTCTGATCCACTCATACTGCCCACCCACATTCTCCCCATTCACCCCCACATATAATCAGAGAAGTGTAGGGCCACAAGGGACCACAAGAGGTCATCTAGTCCAGCCTCCTGTGCTGAGGCATGACACAATATACCTAGACCACCCCTGAGTGGTGTTTGTCTAACCTGTGCTTAAACCTCCACAATCTCCCTTGGAAACCTATTTCAATGCCTAACTATCCTTCCAGTTAGAAAAAAAATTTCCCTACTACCTAACCTAATTTTTCTTGCTGCAGATTAAGCCCATTACATGTCCGACCTTTAGTGAACATGGAGAACAACTGATCACAGTCCTCTTTATAACAGCTTTTAACATATTTGAAGACTTAACCGCACTCAGCCTTCTTTTATCAAGACTAAATATGCCCAGTTCTTTTTAACCTTTTCTAATAGGTTAGGTTTTCTAAACCTCTCGTCATTTTTGTTGTTCTCCTCTGGACTCTCTTCAGTTTGTCCACATCTTTCCTAAAGTGTGATGCCCAAAACTGAACACAGTACGCTAGCTGAGGCATCACATGTGCTGAGTAGTGTGGGACAATTATCTCCCATGTCTTACATACAACACTCCTGATAATACACCCTCAGCATATTAGCTATTTTTGCAACTGCACCACATTTTTGGTTCATATTCAATTTAAAATCTGCTATAACCCCCAGATCCTTTCTAGCAGTGCTACTGCCTAGCCATTTATTTCCCATTTTGTATTTCTGCATTTGATTTTTCCTTACAAAGTGAAGAACTGGTTCTCATCTCCTTCTAGACTGCAGAACAAGTGTGTAAAAACATAAGAACATAAGAATGGCCATCCTGGGTCAGACCAAAAGTCCATCTAGCCCAGTATCCTGTCTTCTGACAGTAACCAATGCCAGGTGCCCAGAGGGAACGAACAGAACAGGTCATCATCAAGTGATCCATCCCCTGTTGCCCATTCCCGGCTTCTGGCAAACAGAGTCTAGGGACACCATCTCTGCTCATCCTGGATAATACCCATTGATGGATCTATCATCCATGAATTTATCTAGTTCTTTTTTGAACCCTGTTATAGTGTTGGCCTTCACAACATTCTCTAGCAAGGAGTTGCACAGGTTGACTTTGCAGTGTGTGTATACAGGGCCAGCCCCCAACATTTTGGCACCTGAGGCGGGGAGCTCAAATGATGCCCCTGTACCCCCTCGTTTGGGCTTTGAAAGGTCTCAATTCTGCCTTCTTCCTGTTCTACTCTTCTCATGGTACTGCTCTGCTTCCTACCCCAATAAAGGAGAACTAAACTTAAAATGCCTTGTTCAAAAATGTTAAGTAACACTTAACTTTCAAACGCCTGAACAGCAAATGTAACTTTTCTTGTCTGCATGGTAAACACTGGCATTCTATCTGTTTGAATAATCAAAGTGGTGCTTTCCGTGACTTCTTGGTTGCAAAGATTTGAACTGCTTCCTGCTGAAGGTCCACAGTCTGGGCCAGCTCATGCTCTATTGAGATGGTTGCAAGGCTGACCAGCCTCTCCTTTGTCACTGGGGAAGCGTAGATGTGTTTTTATTAACTTCAGCTTGGAGAAGCTACGTTCTCCACTGGCAACTGTTACAGGAAGTGTTAGAAGCATGCACAGAGCAACTAAAGCATTTGGAAAGAGGATAGTCATCTTATTTATGCACATATATTCCAGAACAGCCTTTGGAGTTGATCCTTCTGAAATGTATCTTAAAAGGGCTTTCAGTTCATCACCTAAATTACTCGCACCAATATCGTGCATGTCATCATGTGTCAGCACTGTCTCTAGTGCTCTGCATTGCTTGTGTAGGTCTTCTTCAGGTATTGAGGAGTTTTGGAATATCATGCAATATCCCAAATATACTACTGTGTTCCTTGAGCTGCATGAAATGTTCTTCAACTGACTGTATTGCACAATCTAGCACCTGGTTAAAGAATTCAAGTGTGAATTGTTGTTTGGGGTCTCTTATGGGATTATCCCATGCCTCGTAATCAAAATGTCTTCTTCTTTGGTGACTCTTGTATTCTTGAATGGGTGCGAAAATAGCTTCAGTGTGAAGTTCCTCTGCCAACTTCTGTGCACTCTTCAGAACGTTTTGAAATCCCTCATCTGACAGGTAAGATTGTAGGTATGACTTTGCTTTGTATAGTTGTTCCATTGTTCTATATATATCAAGGTCAACACCCTGGAGCCTCTTGCTTACAACATTTATTTCAAACAGTATGTCATGCCACAACACTAAGCCACACAGAAATTTAAAGTTATGTATGTTTCTGGTGATTCCATTTCCCTCCGCCACTGTTCTCCCATGAACAGTTCCTGTCATAGCATTATCCTCCATAATGGCAACTATGGCATCATCTATCTTCCCAATTTGGTGTTGGATAGGCTTTATCACCTCCACTTGGCTTTCCCATCATGTGACACTCAGTGGTTTCAGTGTCAGAGAGGATGTTCCCAGATGTTGCTTCAAAATTTGCCATCGATGAGTTGATGCAGAGAAAAATACATAGATGCTTTGTATTGCATTAAAAAATTCAGCAGCCTCAGTAGAAGCTGATGCTGTGTCACTGACCACCAAGTTGAATGAATGAGAACTGCATGGGACAAAAAAAGCGTGAGGGTTTAACTCTCGGATCCGTGTCTGCACTCCTCTGTTCTTTCTTCTCATGTTGGCACCATTATCGTAGCCCTGACCTCTCATGTCAGCTATCGCAATTCCCGTATCTTCCAGCTTTTTAAGAAGCACATTTGTCATACCAGTATGTATGGAGTATCATTAATGTTAATACATTCTAGAAAATGCTTTCTGACAGTCACCATTGCAGGGACATTTTCACTAGGTTCTGTTGTTGTTACAAAAAGCACCATTAAAGTCATTTTTTCCATATGGCTGATGTCAGGTGTGCAGTCCAGAATAACAGAGTAATATCTTGCTGACTTCAGATCTGCCAAATCTTCTGTTTGACTTTTGTTACCAGTAACTGTATGATCTCATTCTGAATTGTTTTTCCAAGGTAGTGGTGTGTGTACATTTCTTGGGTGGTGACTCGTCTTAGATGCTCCTGGAATACAGCAGCAAACTCATCCATCAGCTCCACAATTTTAAGGAAGTTTCCATTGTTTGGCACATACAGCTGATCTGAAGTGCCACGCAGTGCTAGGTTTTGGGTAGCAAGCATTCTCACAATGGCAGTGAGCCTTTTCAGAACATTTTGCCAGTAAAGAGACTCTGATGCAATCTCCTCTTGATGCTGATCATCTATGGTGGCCTTTAACCGTAGTCTCATCTCAAGCTCTTTCCATCTGTGGAATGCTCTCTGGTGATTTGCTGCCTTCTCATGGCATGCCAGATTTCTAGTCAGATTCTTCCGGTCCTTTGTTCCTGTAGAACCCAATGTGGCTGGAACATTAGACTGGAAGAGTTTGCAACAAAAACAGTATGTAGCTTTCTGGGTTTTTGAGTACATAAGCCCTGGTCTCTCCACTTTGTCACTATTGGGGTTTCACAACAGTAATGTGTTGGATGGAAACTTCTATTTTCATTATCTTTGGGGAACATTAAGTTTTTCACTTGCTGTGGCCCATGCAGTACAACGAAGTCCCTCAGGCTATTGCTTAAGTGGGTCCACAGTAATGGATCATCTAGACTTAAGAAACTACACTCAGCAGCAGCTATTTCTTGCACTTCCACCACACGCTTCTCTGATCTACTCTTTTCTTCAGGTATGGGCATTGTTACATCCATTTGAGATGGAGATATGGATGCTGCAGTAGCTGCCAGGTCACGTGCACTCTGACTAACTGGAAGATCAGGCATCTCCTCACCACTCACATCCTCACTGGGGCCAGAAGTCTCACCGGTTCAGGGAAGCAGCAGGAAACAGGAAGCTCCCTGAGAAGCTGGTGTTAACCACTCCAGGCTCCTGGGGGTGTGAGAGAGGTACATAAGAGGCTCCTCCTCTGCTATCTCCCTGCAGCTTCTGCTTCTTTCTGTTATTCCCTCTCACCTTTTCTCCTGCCTGCCTGTTATGTCTCTTGTGCCCTCCTTCCTCCAGCACAGCACTCCACCATCTCTGTGCATCTAGAGCAGAGAGAATACATATGCACCAGCAGCAGACACAATTTTCTACACTCTGGGTCCTAGTGGAGACCCCCCGCCCCCAACAGTCTGGCACCTGAGGCGGCCGCCTCAGTTCACCTCATGGTAAGGCCAGCCCTGCACGGTGTATATATTGACAGATAATGAAACATCTCCTTTTTTCCTTGCCTGTCCTTCCTGAACTAGACATACTCCTCTATATTAATATTCCAGTCACAAGATTTATCTCCCGAAGTCTCTATGATGCCAGTTAAGTGATAATTTAGCCTTTATATTAAGACTCGACCTGTTTCTTCCCCATACTCCTTGAATTTGTGTATAGAACTATATGATGTTGAGCAGATTCTCCCACTGTTTTCCAGCTGATTGCTCCTATGCCCCTATTATAATCTTCCATTCTCCCCTCCCCCCCACACACAACTCTGTTAAGGTCACCTACCTGTGAGTATTTTGCACCTGAACCCTTTGAACCTAGTTTAAACCCCTCTTCACAAGGCTGGTGAGTTGGTTTCTCTTCCCCTTCTCAGGCAGGCAGATCCCATTGCTTCACAGCAGTTCACCTTCCCGGAACAGCATCACATACCTTCACCCTATTAAGTCCCCCCTCATGGTACTGCTGCCTACCATTGGTTTGAGATGCACTTTCTTCCCCTGCAATAACCTATCAGATCTTTTCCCATGCCCACCTATTACAAAGCCTGACTCCCTGGATTCCAAAGTTTCCCATGTTGAACAAGGTTGCAGACTCAAGGAAGTAGGTTAACAATGTCAGACTGACAAAGGTTGACTTTAGAGATACAAGGTGGGTGAGGTAATATCTTTTATTGGACCAACTTCTGTTGGTGAGAGAGATAAGCTTTTGAGCTACACAGAGCTCTTCTTCAGGTCTTAGAAAGCTTATTCAGAGAGTCACAGCTAAATATAAGATGGAACAGATTGTTTAATATAAGCAGTTAACACATTTCAAGGGACAATCCAAGGTGAATTGGGGAATGGCAGCTGGGTGGGGGGAGGTTGAACTTGACTATTGGCTTTTCCTTGCAGTGATAAATTAGATTCTGAATAAATAATCAAAATAACTGCTTGTGTTGGCATTTATAATTAAAACGGTGGCCTATGTCAGACATTGCAGAATAAATGTGTGTGAGACATCTGGACTTTGTTTCTGTGGTTATTTAAGCTAAAGAATCCCCATTGCTACCCTGACATTATATTTTTAGAGGAAATTTCAAAAAGAGCTCATTTTGAAAAGGTTTATTTTGCTAGACAACTAAATATATAAATAGAAAATTAAATGGGTCAAAGAACAGTGAGAATATTACATTTGGAGACTAGATTTAATCTTTAGAGTATAAAAATGAGAGATTTGCTCCTGTGTTAGGTGCAGGTCTCTTAACTATGTAGTTCTAGGGCACCATCATAATACCTGCAAAAAGACAATCATAATTTTCATGCCAGCAGTATACAAAAGTACTAAATGTACACTCACAGCCCTAAAAAAAATGATGTTGTATTTGCTCAAAAGGCACAGAACTGGGCGCATAGGAACATCATATTCAAGGAACTGCTTTCAGTTTAAAACATTCAGTAACTGACAGGCTGTAGTCACATCAGCTGGACCTTTAAACATCTTGCAGGATCTTTATTTTTAAGTGACTAAATTACCTTTGTGTCTCTCTTCCAGCCATTTGTAATTTTCATTGACTTCTTTTAGCCTGCAATGGAGAAAAGCACTAATCAACTTCATAATGAGACTGCACAGGAACTAAACATCTGTCTAGAGAGCTGAACACAGTGCAGAGTGCTAGCCCACACAGATTTTTTTGAAACAGCAGCTGGATATGTAATTTGTGAGTAGCTTTTACAATAGCCAGTACAAGAAAATAACTTTTTATTAATATTGTTTGTAGTCTGCTGTAAGCCTCATTTGGGTTACAGTGCACTAAATGAAAAATAACCAAGAGTTATGACAAACACTGACAGGGTATAAAAGCCATTAGAGCCAATAGAAAATATCAGTTTGACAGAAAAGTCTGTCCTTGTTGGCTGTATATGATTAATTTTGACATCCAAGAGCCACAGTACACAGTATTAAAACAACCTCTTAATATAAAGTCATTTACAATGCAGCTCAGAGGCCACAACCAAAGCTGTAAGACATGATATAACACATAATATACAATCTTGGTGCCTTCCAATACCTCCATGCTCACCTTGCAGGGCGAATTCCATTCTGTGCTACAGTTCCAACTGATCTCCTGGGATGGCTAGATTTTCAACATAGCTCATTAGTTCCCAGACAGAAATGACTATATGACAGGATTGACACTGTGAGGTGTCATGCATATTCCAAATGTATAAGAATTCATCAGGTAGACAAAGAAGGATCATGAGCACCTGGGAGGGTGAGAGAGACTGAAAGTAGCTCAGCAGTATGCACAGGAAGGATTCACGTGGCTCCTGTATGCCTTCTTCTCGCATTCCACATAGTAAACAGTCAATATTGTGAAGAACATGGGAGATATTTGTATTTTGCATGCTACTGAGGAAACACGGTTGGTGATCAGGAATAGTGTAACCAAGAGACTCAGTCTAAACACAGGTGATTGATTCATGGACTTCCATCAGGCCTAATGCTTGAGAGGGATGCCTAGAGAGACAGTAGAGAGAGGTCAAAAAAGTACTGCTTACTATGAACCACAGCATATATAGACCATATGTGTGGCACAAATGTACGTCCAACAAGGTGTTCACCATAGTTTGTGGGAGGGCTGTTAATCTTTGGAAAGGTCTTCTTCACTTGGTCTGAATAGCCTGGAATGTGTTGACCTTCAAGGCATACTGCAAAGCTCATCTCTATGCAGGCTTTTGGTTAGTGCTGGTTGAAAAACAAGAATTCTGTTTCACAAAAAATTGAGATTTCAAAGATTTTTGAGCTGATGCAGAACAAAAATGGGAACTTCTGAAATGCAATGAGTGCACTATTCCAGAATAGCCTGCTGGTTAGGGCACTCACCTAGGATGTAGGAGACACACATGTAAGTCTCTGCTCTGAATTAGGCAGAGCAAGGACTTGAACCTAGGTCTGCCTGGTGAGTTCTTGTGAAGGGAGACATGATAAGTGCTGATTTTAGTAGAAGAATGGAATTGTGTTTAGAGTTAGTTTCACTGTGGCTCTTTTTTTTTTTCTGGCTGGGAGATTAACAACTCCTAGATACTGGTTTCATTTTTAATATTTGTCAGAATAGGTATGTCAATTAAAAATATAACAAAATGTAGGTACCCCACGTAACTTCAGGAGTCATGGGCTGTGAACCACTTGTGCCTGGGGACTTTAAAATTAGACTGGGACATCATTATTTGGAATTTTAGCATTGTAATAACTTTCACAAAGATTCTCTGGGGGTCTGGTGGCTGCTCCTAGGAATGATTACATTCTTGCTTTGATAACTGTGAGGGAAACTGTAGATAACTGAACATAAAAATCCACAGGATAGCCATTTTTATCGTGTTTTTTGATTTCAGAAGATGTTGACCAAGGATTTATGTCACTGTTCCAGGGTAACTGCACCTTTGAGCACTTTATGACATCCTTCAGGCCCACACCCCCTCAAGTTTCTGGCCTCTAACCATCACCTCTCTTAGCACAGGGACTCTCATGCCTCTTCATCCAGTTGTGGGACTTAGACTGCAATTTGCCTGCAATTCACTGCACTTATTCCAGCAGGTCTGACTTTAGCCCAATGCCTGCAGTTCTGTTTTCTTCCAGAAGCTATGACAGGATTACCAGTAACCAGTCAGCTTTCCCATAGCACAGTATATTTATTTTAGGACATAGCATAAAGCAATGAACAGTCTACATATATGCTAAGCTTACCAAGGATCACCCATCTTCCACACAGAGACCCTGACAGGTTCCAGTCATTCAAACCTTTCAAGCAGGGTTTTGTCCCTGGGGGTACATTTACATTGCAATAAGACACCTGCAGATGGCCCAGGTCAGTTGACTCGGGCTGTTGGGGCTCAGGCTGTGGGGCTATAAAATTGCAGTGTAGACATTTGGGCTCAGGCTGGATCCCAGGGTTGGGGACCCCAAAAATGGTGGAAGGTCTTAAAGCCCAGACTCATGCACAAACATCTACCCTGTCATTTTATAGCCCCAGAGCCCTAGCCTCATGAGCACAAGTCAGCTGACCTGGGCCATCTGCAGGTGTCTTATTGCAATGTAAATGTACGGTGTAGACATACCCTTCATTATAGTCTTATGTCAATTAATCAATTGAGTGAGGGTACCTAGTGAGCCAGGACAGCAAGATACATATACTACTTATTGATAGTAGTCTATGAGTATCCTATGTGCCATCTCAATATTAGTGTCTGACATTTCCACACATCCAGTCTCCCATCTCCCCAATCATAGCTGATGGGTAACAATATAAGATGGAGGGAAAACTGAGTTACACAAATGCTTTCATAAAAAACAAACCAGAAGTTTCCCATTTCTTCACAGTACAGTCTGAGACTATACATCAATCTACCCGACTGTTACCAAAATTCTGCATCTTTGGCAAGTTCTACATATTCTGGTGAATTTTCTACCATAAGAAGATTAAAGGTGACCATGTCTCTACAAAATGAGAGCCAAAAATCAGCCTAACAATATACCATTCATGTCACTGATCTTAATGAAACAGGCGGGACAGAACTGCGTTCAGGAAAACCTGACTGGGGAGCAAATGATGCTTTTGAAAAGGGCAGTAAAAGTATATCAAATTTACTAGAATAGAGAGGAGTTAATCACACATTGAAAATATGAACCCAACACAGCTGGAATTCAGAACACCAAATAATTTGGCTGCAACATTTGACAGTGATCCTGAATCTCTTTCATTTTTTCAGATTTTATGACTGAGGACATTAAGTGATAATTGTGACGCTGGCAAACCAGGTGCCAGCTCATGCCAAGGCCCCTGGCCTCACTGCATACTGGCCAATGCATAAATGGAAACCAGTCTGGCTCGCCTGTGTGTTAGTATTGTTGAAATAGATATTAGAGTTATAAAATGTGTTTAGACTTTATGAAATATTCTTGTAGGATGCTGCATGTATTCATCTTAATTTTAATGTCTGTATCCTGTGTTATAAGATAATATTTAATTGTTTGCTCTAACTATAAAAAATGTTTTCTAAAATTGTAAACCCCCACAGACAGGTAGATGCATTGCCAAGTGTGAAACACTAGTTTGCCTCAAGAGATGTTATCTTCACCTGAGCACAGGAAGGCCCATAGACACCAGACAAGAAATTGTGGAACATCAGTGAACAAAATACTTTGTTGGTTGCTTCCCCACAACCCTGAATAGCATATGTGCATAAGCCCTCATCACATCACAGCTTGATTGCTGGTGGAAGGGAATAAAGATCCCTGTTATGGAGAAATTGAATTCCTCTGTTGCTTGAATTCTGAGGGGCAAAGGTTGCTAAACATAAGCAAGGGGTCCCCAGGTGTTAGCTCAGGTTATCATTATAGGACATATAAAGCTTGCATATTATAGCAGCTACTATCAACTTTTGCAACCTAAACTAATTCAACGTATGTTTCAGAGTGGTAGCCGTGTTAGCCTGTATCAGCAAAAACAACGAGGAGTCCTTGTGGCACCTTAGAGACTAACAAATGTATTTGGGCATAAGCTTTTGTGGACTAGAACCCACTAAATCGGATGCATGGACAGAAAATACAGGAGTAGGTATAAATGCATGAAAGGATGGGGGGTTCCTTTACCAAGTGTGAAGTCAGTCTAATGAGATAAATCAATTAAAAGCAGGATATCCAGGGAGGAAAAATAACTTCTGAAGTGGTAAGAGAGTGGCCCATTACAGACAGTTGACAAGAAGGTGTGAGTAAAAGTAGGGAGAAATTAGTATTGGGGAAGTTAAGTTTAGGTTTTGTAATGACCCACCCACTCCCAATCTCTATTCAGGCCTAATCTGATGGTATCCAGTTTGCAAATTAATTCCAGTTTTGCAGCTTCACATTGGAGTCTGTTTTTGAAGTTTTGTTGTTGAAGAATTGCCACTTTTAGGTGTGTTATTTAGGGACTAGAGAGATTGAAGTGTTCTCCTACTGGATTTTGAATGTTATGGTTCCTGATATCAGATTTGTGTCCATTTATTCTTTTACGTAGAGACTGTCTGATTTGGCCAATGTACATGGCAGAGGGGCATTGTGGCAATGATGGCATATATCACATTGGCAGATGTGCAGGTGAACAAGCCCTTGATGGTGTGGCTGATGTGGTTAGGTCCTATGATGGTGTCCCTTGAATAGATATGTGGACAGAGTTGGCACCGGGGTTTGTAGCAGGGTTTGGTCCCGGGTTGGTGTTTTTGTTGTGTGGTGTGTAGTTGCTGTTGATTATTTGTTTCAGGTTGAGGGACAGTCTGTAAGCAAGGACTGGCCTGTCTCCCAAGGTCTGTGAGAGTCAGGGATTGTCCTTCAGGATAGGTTGTAGATCCTTGATGATGCGTTGGAGAGGTTTTAGTTGGGGGCTGAAGGTGATGGCTAGTGGCGTTCTGTTATTTTCTTTGTTGGGCCTGTTCTGTAGTAGGTGACTTCTGGGTACTCTTCTGGCTCTGTCAATCTGTTTCTTCACTTCAGCAGGTGGGTATTGTAGTTGTAAGAATGCTTGATAGAGATCTTGTAGGTGTTTGTCTCTGTCTGAGGGGTTGGAGCAAATGCAGTTGTATCGTAGAGCTTGTCTGTAGACAATGGATAGTGTGATGTGGTGAAATGAAAGCTGGAGGCATGTAGGTAAGTATAGCGGTCAGTAGGTTTCCAGTATAGGGTGGTGTTAATGTGACCATCGCTTATTAGCACTGTAGTGTCCAGGAAGTGGATCTCTTGTGTGGACTGGTCCAGGCTGAGTTTGATGGTAGGGTGGAAATCGTTGAAATCTTGGTGGAATTCTTCAAGGGCCTCCTTCCCATGGTTCCATATGATGAAGATGTCATCAATGTAACACAAGTAGAGGAGGGGTGCTAGGGGACGAGAGATGAGGAAGTGTTGTTCTAAGTCAGACATAAAAATTTTGGCATACTGAGGGTCCACGCGGGTACCCATAGCAGTGTCGCTGATTTGAAGGTATACATTGTCCCCATATGTGAAATAGTTATGGGTGAGGACAAAGTCACAAAGTTCAGCCACCAGGTTAGCCGTGACATTATCGGGGATACTGTTCCTGATGGCTTGTAGTCCATCTTTGTGTGGAATATTGGTTAGAGGGCTTCTACATCCATAGTGGCCAGGATGGTGTTTTCAGGAAGATCACTGATGGATTGTAGTTTCCTCAGAAAGTCAGTGGTGTCTCGAAGACAGCTGGGAGTGCTGGTAGCATGGGGCCTGAGGAGGGAGTCTACATAGCCCCCAACTAAAACCTCTCCAACGCATCATCAAGGATCTACAACCTATCCTGACGGATGACCCATCACTCTCACAGATCGTGGGAGACAGGCCAGTCCTTGCTTACAGACAGCCCCCCAACCTGAATCAAATACTCATCAGCAACCACACACCACACAACAGAACCACTAACCCAGGAACCTATCCTCGCAACAAAGCCCGTTGCCAACTCTGTCCACATATCTATTCAGGGGACACCATCATAGGGCCTAATCACATCAGCCACACCATCAGAGGCTCGTTCACCTGCACATCTACCAATGTGATATATGCCATCATGTGCCAGCAATGCCCCTCTGCCATGTACATTGGTCAAACTGGACAGTCTCTACGTAAAAGAATAAATGGACGCAAATCAGACCTCAAGAATTATAACATTCAAAAACCAGTTGGAGAACACTTCAATCTCTTTGGTCACTTGATTACAGACCTAAAAGTTGCAATTCTTCAACAAAAAAACTTCAAAAACAGACTCCAATGAGAGACTGCTGAATTGGAATTAATTTGCAAACTGGATACAATTAACTTAGGCTTGAATAGAGACTGGGAGCGCATGGGTCATTACACAAAGTAAACTATTTCCCCATGTTTATTCCTCCCCTCCACACTCCACTGTTCCTCAGATGTTCTTGTCAACTGCTGGAAATGGCCCAACTTGATTATCACTACAAAAGGTTTTTCACCGCCGCTCTCCGGCTGGTAATAGCTCACCTTAAGTGATCATTCTCATTACAGTGTGTTTGGTAACACCCATTATTTCATGTTCTCTATGTATATAAATCTCCCCACTGTATTTTCCACTGAATGCATCTGATGAAGTGAGCTGTAGCTCACAAAAGCTTATGCTCAAATAAATTTGTTAGTCCCTAAGGTGCCACAAGTACTCCTTTTCTTTTTGCGAATACAGACTAACACGGCTGCTACTCTGAAACTGGTTACATTAATGATCCCATTGAGTAGTATACATTGAATTCAATGGACTACTCAGTGTAAATGTGCAGAATCAATTCCTAAGATTATTAAGGTTAATAACAGTCATATAACAAACCTTTGAGGTTTACTCATCATCAAAGGAGCTAAATTGGGCTTATGGTGCAATGTCATGGTGCAACTTTTTGTTGCACCTATTACTACATATAGTAAATGTATATTATGTAAGCTTTAGCTAGTTAGCAATTCCTCTGCCAACACCCACTCTTTCAGAGAGTTTGGCACAGCCTAAAATTTCACAGTATCTCAAGTAGCTGTCATGTATGTAATTGAATTAAAAGCTTTGCTCCACAATAACTTGCTTATGTGACATCATTCCCTCTGAAATCTGTCATATACTCTGACAAAAAATAGTAGGAATGTGAAACAAATTGTGGCCTTCAATGAAATAATAAGCCTTCCAGACAAGACAAAAACCAAATACTATTTAGCGCTATCATCTGTGATAAAGATGGCTTCCATATTTCTATTTTAATTCATCAAGATGCAACAGAAGCATCATCTTCTATACAAATGTGATATAAGAAAGACCTTCAGGGAGGAAACTCAGATAGGAAGGACTTAGAACCTGATACCTACTGACAGATCTGTAAATTCCTTGATATTCAAATAAAGGAGATAAATAGTTTTTAACAGATGTTTCCATTAGCCATGTGAGAGAGAATATTATTTAATCATAGGGTATGATCTGTAGACCTGGTGCTTTTTAGTTATTGGTTTACTTCCTGGGCCCATCCTTGCGACTAGGCTAATGTGTCTGAATTCCAAGGTGCCTAATTATATTCTACAATAAAGTTCCCTAACAAAAGATATAGTCCTGAATGAACACAAGGAATTAGGCACTTAAATCCATGGTTTAGGTGTGTAAGTCCCAGTTTTGGGACCACTGCAATGCACGAAACTCCTGCTGAGTTCTGATGGCACGTAAACTCACTCATCACCTAAGTTTTTGCAGTAAACAAGTTTTGTAGGTGACTGTGTGTCTGCCTCTGGGCATGCACAGTGCTGCCTCCTTTTAGGCACCTATCTCCTGTCTAAGATCCAGAGTGAGTCACAAACCAGGGAAAGATAGACATTTAACTCCCTCTGACCCTAACAGCATCCCAATGCAAGAGGCTGACTGGTAGACTGTTTCAGCTGGCCTGACCAGTTGAGCGTATCCCAACTCACTAAATTTATAACGAGTATCTAAAACATGCCATGTAAGATATCAATAGAAAGATAATATACTGATAATTAATATTGTGTGGTATATGTATGGAGGACATATGCAAAGTTACAAATATATTGGAAATTATGTTATCAATCTCTGTCTGCCAGTCAGGGCTGAAGTGCCCCACCCTTGACAAAGGAATGTGGTTCTGGCACCTTGAAGGTACTTCCAACGTACATTAAGGAGACAATGAGAATGCAATTTACAAATAACAGAAGCATCAAGCCAACAAAGAGAAGAGACAACCACTCATCATCATGACAATGGGAGGAGATTGCAAGAAATAGATCAATTTGCATTTTAGCAAACACTAGTGGGGGAAGAAACCATCTTGAAACTTCCTTCACCAGATGACTTCATGTCACCTTCCTCGCAGTTTCAATGAACTTTGGGGGTTATCCATCAGAAGGATCCATATCAAACGTTCAGTGGACTATACAAGAGAGGGGAAAAAGACACAAGTTATCTTTCAAAGGAATTGAGTATTTTGGACTTTGTGGAAGATCCTGACCAGAAAGATGGTCAGTGATCTTGTTGGAAGATAGATTGGTAAGGAAACTACCTTGAACAAAGGCTGTAGCTTGTTTTAAGTCTTACCTTGTTTTTCACTTAATTGCTTGTAACCATTTCTAACTCTATCTTTTATACCTGATATTACTTAAAATCCTTTCTCCTTTTGTTAATAAACTTGTTTTATTTGTCATCTAAATCAATCCAGTACTGTGGTGATAGTTAATTCCAGTTAAAGTGATAAGCTGTACTTTTTTTCTCTTTAAAGCAGCATTTCTCAAATGTCGCCACCAGCAGATTTTTTTCAGCCATGACAGCCTTCAAAGCATGGGTGGATATTGAGGAGGGCAAAGCAGTGGCCTCTCCCTGCAGCACCCAGCTGTTGCTCCTAAGTATCTGTTACCAAAGGCAGCGAGAGTCATTGTCCTGGACTGCACAGCCTCCTCAGGGGCTCCAGACAGCACCTCTGGAGACACGTCGGGTCAGTGTGCATGGTTCTGGAGACAGCTTGTCAGTTAAGGTGGCTGCCGTATATGGCTGGGGTATGGGGAGCATGGTACTCCAGAGGTGGCCAGTGTATTCCTTCCCTGAGGTGGGCTCTTGGTGAAGGGCCTCAGGAGGCAGCGACAGAGAGATGCGTCAGCATTTTCCCCACCTGGGGCCCCCCTCGCTGTTGACAGTTGCTGTAGCTACTGCAGCAACTCAATGGCTCCGGGCTGCTGCAGGGTTTGGCAGCTTCCCAGCAGGGCAAGGGGCTCCTGCTCCGTGACTCACTCCAACAAAAGAATAGGAGCAAGGTCTGAGTGTGCTGAATGGAGAACTGTACTTCCGACCCCCTTCCTGCTACATAAGTTACAATGATTTGGAAGGGTATATAGTGGATATTTATTTGTGGGGTTTTTGTTTGTTTGTTTTCTAATTAATTAAGTATTTTAGGAAAAAATGATCAGACTGGCCACCAGGAACAGTTAGTGGCAACACTCTGAGGCCACCTAAAAATGTGTTATGAGAACGTCTGCTTTAAAGGGCCAAACAAACCTTATTCTTCTTCTGAATAGGACTTCCACGAAAGGGCTGGACATTGCAGAGCACAGAGTTTTGGGAAAATTTGGCACTGAGGGTGCTGGGCTCATCCTGCCAGGTGTAACCAAAACTGGTGTATATCAGTGTGTGGCTGGGATGTAACAAGCAGGATGCTGGAATCAGCTGCTGAGGCAGAGCTGCTTAACACACTGACATTCAGTGCGAGCGTGTCTATAGGCTGCCAGCATGCAGGCTGTGAGCCAGAATAGCAGAGAATTTAAGGCACCAGAGTTGCAGGGCAGGCACCGACAACCTCTCACTGGTCTAGCTTGCACCCCAGAATATGACACTGCCTAAAACATGTTTGGGGCCTGATCCAGTAGGCATACCTGGAGCACACGTACTGGATCAGGCCCCTCAGGAAAGTTTGTACAAAACAGCTAGAGAAGGACTTCTCTCAAGTTTTAACCCAGTGGTTAGGGTACCACATCCCTGATGAGGAGACCTCCAGTTCAATTTCCTCTTCGCCAGAGGGGAAAAAAGGGGATTTGATGAGGGATCTGTCACCTCTCAGGTGAGCATTCTAATCACTGGGCTGTGACATTCTGACAGATAGGCTTCCTCATTGTCTCCTGTTGAAGGTGTTGTACTCTCGATAAAGTCCTTGGGAGCAGGGAAAGTGGATTCTGGTTCTCTAGCTTTCTAGGTGAATACTCTAAACACCTGGCTACAGCAACAGCATTGCTTGTGCTCTCTCTCAGGCCCAAATAACTCTCAGAGAGAGAGAGAGAGAGTGAGAGCATGTGTACACATACACACAAAAATACAAGCATGAGAATTAATCTAGCCTGGTGACAAGAGCACTCACCCAGGATGTGGAAGACCCAGGATCCACTCCCCCTACTCCAATTATTCTAGTTCTTTATCCACTGGTGAAGCTTTTTCACTGTAAAGAATCAGAATATCCCAAACCTCAATGATTAGAGCACTCACCTGAGAGGTGGCAGATCCCTGTTCAGATCCCTTCCCACTCCGGAGAAGTGAGGAATTGAACCAAATGTCTCCCACATACTGGGTAAGTACCCTAACCACTGGAATAAAAGTTATGAGAGAGCATCTTCTCTTTCTCCCCCACTTCTTGATAACAATGTAGGCCCCTAACGCCAAGAGAAGGTTTACAGCTGAGAATTCCAAGCAGCATCCTTTTGTGCATCCAGGCCATAACTGTGAATGCCAGTTTATTTGTAGCGTGTGTCATGCTGTGTTAAGACATCCTCCTACATGAGAGCAAGTTACTTGTGCTTCTGTTTTATTTGCATATCATTCTAAACCTCTTAATCTAAGGTTTTGATAAAAAGTGTAATTTTCTCTACAAGAGTACATAGAGAATGTCTAGGATAAACTCTTCAGTTTAAAACATAAATAGATATCCAGAGTACAAGTTTATCCACAGATAAAATCTCTTCATTAAAATATTAAATTAATAGCCTTTACTAGTGAAGGAACAACTTAGATAATTGATTAAAATGATGGTAACGATAATAGTCACCACTTCTCTTACGTTTAGTGGAAGTGCTTTGTTAAAAAGCATTAAACAAAACATTGGTTCAATAACCTGCTGTACATTATCTGTAGAACGAGTTTCTGTGATTTGTGAACCAAGAAAATAAGAAAATGGAATGTTTAATAAAAACATACACTGCAAGAGAAAAGACTGAGAATACCCCTTTTCAAAGGGTCAGATGGCAAACTCCTAAGTCAGACTGGTGAGTGGTTTTTCATGATAGTTTCACTGAAGCTGGGACTGCTCCTGTGAGTACCTGCTTACCCATGTAAGAACTTCACAAGCTGATCCAGAAAGTTTATCTGTAAGGATGACAATATGCAGCCCTTTAAGTTACATTAGAATTCTTGCCTACAGAACCACCATCATACGTCTGAGAATGATAGGACTCGGACTTTACTTTAAAAAGTATTCTTTTGTCGGTTCTTATTACTTTGAATAGATTAAAGTGTTACATGAAAGAGAGTTTAAAAATAGTATTAAAAGCCATATTTGCTGTACAAATTTCATTTAATAGATTGTTCAATTACTGGACATGATTTACTGACATTACTAGTGTCCCTAGCAGTGGCTAATGGTAGACCAAAAAATCAGTGAGGTATGGTTATACTCTTTTGGCTCCTTACATATGAAGTTATGAATAAACTACTTAATTTTAAAAGATTATTTATATTGGAATATTAATGATATCTCATTTCCCTATGAAGTTTTATTTTCTGACTCTATTATAGATTTAATATACTGATATTTCTTAAAGGCCTGGATTTGCCACTTTGCTCTTGGATAGTAGTGTCTTTGAGAATAGCCCTACTGAAATCAATGGGACTACTCTGCTGAATAATTGTTCACCAATTTGGCTAAGGGTTACAGAAGTGAGACTCAAATATGTCTATGCATTCTTACAAATCCTTGACCTGTGAAATAACGGAGGAAGCAAATGGCCATTACTTTGCACAATCCCTTATGAAAAAGCCTATTAATATTATTGTATAATGAAGTTACTGTTGGGGCAATGGGCTTGTTTTGATGAGCCCTCCTTGGAAACTAATGGAACCAGAGATTCCAAAGGGCTCAGAGGAATAAGATTGTTCCTCTAACAAATCACTGTTGATTTCTTGAATATTACACTATTCTTATTGCCAACTGCCAATAAAGCCTCCCCTAGGATGTCAGGTTTTGGCATCACAGGTCTCTTCAGTTATCACTGGTCATGTGAAACCTAAAGTGGGAAAGGAGGATGGCAGGTGCACTAGTGACTGAAATCTTAACTTGAACCAGATGGATTACGAAAAAGGTATTTTAAAGTTATATGTTATGGTTCTGATAGAGACAAAGAAAAAATGTTTGCAGCCTCTATAGCACCCGCAGTCAGCAAATTTTTTTTCAGGTTGAGAGCAGCATGGGTTAATATAATTCCTTACTTCTTTTGACCTCTCATTGTGAAAAAGCCTATTAATATTATTGTATAATGAACTTACTGTTGGGGAAATGGGCTTGTTTTGATGAGCCCTCCTTGGAAACTAATGGAACCAGAGATTCCAAAGGGCTCAGAGGAATAAGATTGTTCCTCTAACAAATCACTGTTGATTTCTTGAATATTACACTATTCTTATTGCCAACTGCCAATAAAGCCTCACCTAGGATGTCAGGTTTTGGCATCACAGGTCTCTTCAGTTATCACTGGTCATGTGAAACCTAAAGTGGGAAAGGAGGATGGCAGGTGCACTAGTGACTGAAATCTTAACTTGAACCAGATGGATTATGAAAAAGATATTTTAAAGTTATATGTTATGGTTCTGATAGAGACAAAGAAAAAATGTTTGCAGCCACTATAGCACCCGCAGTCAGCAAATTTTTTTCAGGTTGAGGGCAGCATGGGTTAATATAATTCCTTACTTCTTTTGACCTCTCATTGTGAGAAAACATTTTCCTATTTTACAAAGGCAACTCTGATTTTGTACATTTTGTACTGTCTCTGTGGAAGCAGACTACACATTTGAGGGAACAAATCCTGTCTTCTTAGCTTGAATTTTGACCAATGTCATTCTCTGAAGAACTGGAGGGGCTAGGAACACTGACTTTTAAATTGTACATGAGATCCATATCTTTCCTGGCTGGTAAAGGCCTGCAGAGATGTTTCAGGCCCATTGTTGTCAGAGATTGCCCATGCCTACTTGAGGGAGGGCAGAAGAATGAAAGAGGAGGAGGAGATGGAGATGTAGGCCGGAGTGGAGTTGTGTATAACTTTGGCAGTGATACTGAGGAGTTTTAATATGATGCAGAACTGGAGGTGTGGGACAATAGAGCCCCTCCCCCTTCCTCTCCTCCCCTTCCTCCTGCCAGTCCAGAGTCTTTAGGGGGTGGGTGTATTTGTCCACCAAATGCACAATTCCAGAATGGGGGCAGAAAACATAGGACACAGAATGATCAAATTCTCTTTGGAAGACCTATGATATTTATTATATCCAGGAGAAAAAGAAGAGGAGGAAGTGTCAGTTACTTAATGGGTGAGGGAGTTACCGACAGAACTTAAGAAAATGGAGTTTAAAGTGTCTGATACCATTGAAAAAGCAAGAGACTATGTGGATTCTTGTGTGGCTCATGACAGTAAATTATGGAAAATTGGGGATAGAGTAATGTATTTGAAATTAACATAGAAAAATCATGTCCTGGAGCAGGGGTGGACAAACTATGGCCTGCAGGCTGGATCCGGCCCCTCAGGGCTTTCAATCTGGCCTGCAGATTTGCCACCCCCATGGTGCCATGGGCTCCACGCTGCTCCAGGAAGTGGCCAGCACCACATCCCTGCAGCCCGTGGGGGACAAGAGGGGGGACAGAGGGCTCCGCGTGCTGCTCTTGCCTGTGGGTATCTCCCCTGAGGCTCCCATTGGCTCGGAACAGGGAACTGCGGCCAATGGGAGCTTCGGGGGAGGTACCCACAGGCGCACAGAGCCCTCTGCGCCCTGTCCCCCAGGGGCTGCAGGGACATGGTGCCGACTGCTTCCCAGAGCAGCGTGGTGCCAGGGCCGGGGCATGGGCCAGAGCCGGGGCAGTCAGGCAGGCAGGGAGCCTTCCCTGGCCCTGCTGCTCGCTTCTGCCATCCTGGAGCTGCTCCAGGTAAATGGCACCAAACCCCTTCTACACCCTGAACCCCAATCCCCTGCCCTGATCTCCCTGCTGCACCTTGCACCCCTCTTGCACCCCAACCCCCTGCCCTGAACCCCCTGATGCACCCCACACCCCTCCTGCACCCCAACCCCCTGCCCTGAGCCCCCTCCTGCACTCCGCACCCCTCCATGCACCACTGCACTGAGCCCCCTCCCGCGTTGTGCACCCTCTCCTGCACCCCAACCCCCTTCCCTGAGTCCCCTCGTACATCCCACACCCCTCCTGTGCCCCAACTCCTTGCCCTTAGCCCCTTCCTGCACACCTCACCCCCTCCCACACCCCGCACTCCCTCCCGCAGCCCAAGTCCCTGCCCCAGCCCTACATTCATGGCCCTGGAAGCAATCTCCCCACCCTAATGTGACCCTCCTGCCAAAAAGTTTTCCCACCCCTGTTCTGGAGTCTAGATGGGTTGGACTATTTTACATCATGAATAAAATTTCACCTGCTATAATGCAGATTAACCTGGGAGAATAGGGAAAGTGGGTCCATATATCACAATTAAAGTTATGGCCTGAAGATTAAATAATGTCCCTTTCTTTTTCTTTTTAGTTTATTTTACAGAGGGGAAGGAATGCCCAATTGCACCAGAAATTATCCTATACAGACCTTGAATTTTGAGTGTGAATATGGTGCTGGGATTTTTGTAATTGGCTAACTGCTTATGCTTGCTTGGCTTTGCATTTTTTGCTTAGTAGAAGAATTGTGTTGTGTGCGTTATATTTTAGGAAGAAAAATAATACCGGAGTTCGAGCAAAGATAGAAGAGGTCAGTGTAAGTGTTTAAAATAATACAGCCAGAAGCATCAGACATTATTCCTATGGAATGATGGCAATGGCTTCAATATCAAGGATCCTAATAATTCAGGAGAAATGGAAAAATCTATGTCACCCTGAAGAGTGGATAATGTGATTTTTGGCTTTTATGTTTTATGAATATTTGGGGAAATTTAAAGGTATATGGATATACATATGGGAGTACCTCTCGGATGGAGGTATGGATTAAAGGGGATAATACATTTGACTACTTGTGGGACAGAATGGGAAAAACAGGACCAAATTTGAAGAAAAACCTTTTGAGGTAAAATGTGAAATATGGTGGAAAATTTGACATGAGAAGATGTAAAACCAAAATATTTGGAAGACTAATGGAGATATTTGTATATATTGAGGGGAGAAGGTTGGCTAATGTTTAGATTTACTTATGATGAAAATAATCTGAATATGAGTACTCTGAATTGTACCTTCTGGAGTTTGGGATTTGATGTAGCCACCCTAGATGTGATTATGAACAAGAATTGACTAATATTCATGTGGGATGGAATGAATCAATGGCTCTCAAATTATGGGAGTATGGTATAATGGTGCATTCTTCCATAATGATAAAATTGAGTTGCTTCCAAAAAATTAATGAGTGAATATATTTTGGGGGATATGGTCGGGTTTTTTATGTTTATTAATCAAATACCAGTAAACAAAATTGCACCAAGAATCATGGCAGATGAGCACCCATATAGAAGGGGAGAAGTAATTGAGTCCCCAACTATTGTGGACCAAACAATTTGGTTGCAAGGAATGCAAATAAACATAAGTGCATCCAGAGTGTATGCCATATACCTTACCTGTATTACGAGCATGGCAACAACAATGGGGAGACAAAGGGGACTATATTGTTGCTGGAACTGGAGTTTTAAACCCATTTAATATTGAAAGACATTACAAGAGAAAATGTCAACCTTGGGTAAAATTTGTAGTGCAAAATTTTGGTGCATTTTCGGAGAAAGGAATAAGAAGTGTGGAGCTCCAGTTGAAACAAACTCAAGCCTTGGAAACATCTCGACATGTAAATCTGTTTGGTTTGTCTGAAATTAACAATAAAACTGTACTAGCAATACGATGTGTACAGATGCAAACTTATGGGATATAATATATGGAAAGAATGGTCAATCTGTAAAGTAATGGGCAATGGCCTTTTGAAGCGTTCAAAGATCCTCGTATATGGAACCAACTAATTGCAAGATGGAAGAAATATATGGAGTTTAATTGGAATCAAGCCACTCTGAGAGGAGAGTGGAAAGACAGAATGATGTGACACTACACAGGGAAGCAGAGAAAAGCAGCAATGGTCTGGGTGTTGCCAAAAATTATTAGTGAAGAATTATGGCAAATATAAATAAGTTGGACCCACTTCATTCAAGAAGAAATAGGTTATAAATTAGTAGAATTAACAAAACATTGTGAGGAGTGGGAGCAAAATAAATGGGTGTGCCTACAGCTAACTTGGTCTGTAGAGGGATGTCATTTGGACCATTCAAATGGACAATGTACCATGAATATTTAGCCTCTAATGGCACAAGAATGTTTGATTTGGCAATGGGTGTATTTGTGTGGCAACCATTAAAAAAACATATATTTTGGGGAAGTATGTCAGAAAAAGACCCAATTGAGTCATGTAAATGTAATGTAACAGAGGTCATTATTGATGGAATTATTTATTGAGGTCTTCTATTTTTTAAAAAGGAAATTGTTTTGGAATCAAAAGATGTGGATTGGGCCTTTGATTTGGGGATACATTGGGAACAACGGGAAAAAATGATTGATGAAAGTGAAAAAAATCAAGCAATATGCAAAAGATGTACCTAAATCTGCTCAGCTGGGCAAAGTAAACATTCTGGTCCACAATGCTCAAATATTAAAATTGGGGAAAGAAGGAGAAGAACTGGCAATTTCTCATTGGTATGATGTTTTTTAAAGGATGGTCTCCTAGTGTCACAACTCTTCTAAATGTAACGCTACATTCTATTGTGATATTATTTGCACTAATGATTTTGTTAACCTTTATTATGCTATGTCTATATTGTCAAATAAGAAAACAATAAAAATTTCTGGAGCAAGTGATGTATAAAGTTGAATTGCTTCCAAAATTATAAAGTGATACAATAATTAATGGTATTAATCAGGTATCAAAGGGGGGAAATGTTGGGATATGTATATATATTGTGATGGGGCAAGGCCAGATGGCTATAGAAAAGTAGTGGGAGATAGATATATTAGCTCCAGGCTAAACAAATCCCTGGTACCAAGATAAGTGAAATGGCAGCTGCTCCAGGTCAATTAAGACATCTGGGGCCAATTAAGAACGTTCCAGAAGGCAGGGAGAATGCTAGGTTGATTGGGACACCTGAAGCCAATCAGGGGCTGGCTGAAACTACTTAAAAGCCTCCCAGTTAGTCAGGTGGGTGTGCATGTCAGGAGCTGTGGGAGGAAGTTGTGCTGTTGGAGAGACTGAGTAGTACACACCATATCAGGCACAAGGAAGGAGGCCCTGAGGTAAGGGTGAAGTGGAGCTTGAGGAAGTGAGGGCTGCTGTGAGGGAAGTAGCCCAGGGAATTGTACATGTCCTGTTTCTAAAAGGTCAGCTACCATAACTGATACTATTAGATCCCTGGGCTGGAGCCCCGGAGTAGAGGGTGGGCCCGGGCTTCGCGCCTCCCAACCCCCCCCCGCCCCCGGCTTTGTCCCCTGATTAATCACTGAGACTGGGAGACAACAGAAACTGTGCAAGGAAGGATAACTTCTCCTCACCTCCCTCGCTGGCTTATGATGAAAATGGCTCAGTAGACTGTGACCCTTGTCTCTAGAGAGAGAAGCGTTATGTGGAAGGTCACAGTGAGCCTCTGAGGCTAGCGAGATCCGCCAGGAAACGCGGGACCCACGGAGGCAAGGACAGAGCTTTGTCACAATATATATATAACTTATTACATGAATATAAAACCATATATCCATGTAATAAGTTATAGGCCATCAAGGCCTAGTGTGGATGGAGTCTGTTTGACATAAGTACATACATTGCAAGTTGGAACTGAAGCAACAACTTAAGTTTCAAGCGGTCAAGGACTATTTCTACAAAACAACTTTGTTATGTCCCTGGGAAATATATGAAGAATCAGCAGATAAGGAAACAACACCAGCTGGACCTGTATAAAAAATGTATAAGAATTGGAGGAAATGGAACACCTTGGATCATGGCTGTCTGCCTGGAACTGAATTGTGAGTGAAATGCCCAGACAACAGAGACAAAAGACTAATGACATCACAAAGTGGATTATAAATGGAGGCTTCACACATTTGCAATTTGGAGTCAGAAATCGATCCAGAGCCCTGATTTTGAAGAGGTGTAAAGCGCAGGCTTCCCACACCTTCTGATGGGAAGCAGAACTCAACTGGCCATTGAGACTTTGTTCTAATCTCTGGACTCTGGTGCAGTATGAAAGGGGTGTGAATGTGGAATGAAAGAGGTTTATTTTGTAAGCAATAAAGGGTACTTAGAGTATTTTATACCAAAACTGTGTCCAGTATCTGCCTTCTCCCCCATCCCGTAGGGAGGCCTCTGTTGCAGATCTAACAGTGATAGTTACAGAAATGAAGCCAAAAAGTGCATATCAAAATTAGATAGTAGCAAAAATACATAGCTCTGTGACCAACTGGAAGTGTCTGGAGAATGACAATTCCATTTTGTGACTGATTTTAAGGTTTTGAAATTTGTTTTTGTTCTGCATTGGAATGAAAACAAAACCTTCTGCTATTTTCGAAAAATTGAATTGTAGAGGAGCGTCAGTTTTCAGATTGAAAAGGTCAGGATTTTGACTTGAATCTCTCTGAAAGTGATTGGGCAGTCCCCCTGGGACCTCAGAAATCTTCCAATTGATAACTTAATTGAAATAACTATGTCACTGCTAAATGTTTTGGATTTGATGAAACCGCATATTTCAACAAAGATAATCTTATAATCAAAAATGTTCCAACCAGCTCAGTTACCTACTTTTGTCCAAAATACTCATACTCCTATCGAATACTAAGTGATTGTGGGAAGAGAAAACCGAAAATGTTATTGAATTGGTTCCAACTTTCAATCTGTAGAATAGAATCTTTGTCATTTTGGTGTATGTTAATTAATAGAGAACAACTATAGTGGAAAAATAACTACAAGATATATCTATTTATATAGCTTCAAAGGACCAGCTAAACTCAGATTAAGAAAAGGCAAAGTATTTTTGTAGGTTGTATATACGTTTGGAAGAGTTTCATAATTCTTGTTGTTGTTTTTTAAGAGTATGTTTTGCTTTGTTCAGTAGACTAAAGCTATGCTCTTCACAGTATATAGCTGTTCAATGGTCAGATTTCACATGAGTCCAAATTTAAAGAAACCATAATAGAAACAAAGGGATAAATGTTTTTGAACAAATATACCAAGATCCTTTCAAGTATTTGGAAAATAAAAGTAATTTTGAAATGTATTTTTCTTCTTATCTGATACAAGTTGTCAGGTCTTCCTGACATTAAAAATACAAACTTAAATATTTCAAAGCAAAATCACTACAAAAAAAGGTTATATCTACTTACTCTTTTGGGTCTAACAAAAATAAAGTCCAACAAAAATAAAAAAAGAACTTTTCTTCTAAATTACAATAAACTTCTCTAGTCAAAAAGCATTAATGATGTGAATGACTCTTCCATTTCTTGAGCCAATCTTCCCTCTTTATTTTTTCCCTCACCTCAAGGTCTCATGTTCTTATTAGCTATTTCATTAATATATTTTGGTGATTTGATATTTATTGTAGTCAAAGCAGAGGAACAGCACACAATTATTATAATTTCCACAGCATAAAACAGTTAGTCAATAACTTTTCATATCCTTTGTGCTTTCTAGCAATGTTTATAAGATGAGACATAAACAGGTTCAGCATATTTGTCAATAGGTTTTTGAACCTGTGTTTGGCTATGTGTTTCTTAAATGCTTGTTATCAGTATTTTGGTTGTGGTTCAGATGCAGAGAGTTCCCCTGCCATATGCTTCACAGGTCAGAAATAAAAAAAAACGAAAACTTGAGTGTTTTTCTTGATTTTTGTAGAACTGTCATAACAGACCCTTTTCTGGTCATTCAGGGCATTCAAGAAATCCCACTCATTAATGCATTGCAACACAAAAGCTGTTCAAAATGGCAGCCACTGCCCTCTTTAGTTTCGTAGCCCTGCTCCCCCTTCTCCACTGGCTCAGAGACCAAAGCTGTCACACCTGGAGAAGTGATCTGCTCCATCTTAGTGTGCATCCCCTGTAATTAAGGGACAGCACTGGGAGAGATTGTGCATCTCCATGGGGATCAAAGGTTAGCAGTATTTTGTGGAAGTCATTAGAGAAGTAATGGCAGATATGGTCACCATGAATCAGGTAAATTGAAAATACTAACAATAGGTCAGCAAGGGAAGAGCCTTCCACACTTCAGCTTGATTTTCAAAAGTCCTAAGCACATAGCATCTTTTTTTTTCACCTCAGCACCAATCTTGTGGAGGTTCTGGGTTTACAGTTCTCTTCAGGGATGCATGGTAGTGAAAATAAACATACACTGATTTTATAAGGCTTCCAAAAACCCATCATCCTTTGGCTACATATGCACTTGGAGCTAGGGGTACAATTCCTAGCTCAAATAGGTACCCTCACACTAGCTCTGAGAGATAGCATGCCACAAATAGTGTAGCCACAGCAGTACGGGTAGCAATCAGCAGCGGCACAGGATGGCCACCCCAAGTACAAACCCATCCAGACCCCATGGGAAAGTACTAGCCCTCATCCAGCCACTTTCCTTCTTCCTTAGCTGACCATGGAGTGAAAAAAGGACCTCTTTGATACAAAGGCATGCTCCTCTCTCCAGCTCAAGCTTCAAGTTTATCTGTGAGTCCCCTAAGTTTCCCCTGAGCCTTTCATGCCCTGTGGTACTTAAGACCCAGCATTAACATTTGACTTTAGTTCTCCTGTTTGAAGCTTTTCCAAATGTCCTCCCCTGCAGACTAAGATGGTTGGACTTTTTTTCCCTAAGCTTCAGACATCCTAGTCTCCCACTTGAATGGGATCCACCAAGCTTTAAGAACCATCCTTTTTTCCTAGTTAGGGGGATACATGACACAGCCTTGACAGCACATGATTGACTCCAAGTATGCCAAGACATCCAATGATACAGCAATTTCATAACAGACAGAATTCATAAGTTTCACATAGACTCTCAATACAGCTGTAATGGCTGTATGCCTTGGTAGGTACATGGAGCTTACACAAACCATTAGCAACAGAGGCAATAGTTTCATAGCAGTACTGAAAATTGATAACAGAGAACTCTTCAATCTAGTGGATAAAAGATATAACAAGATCAAATAGCTAGAAGTTGAAGAGAGACAAAATAAGAACAGAAAAAGGTGCCATTTTTTTAACAAATAGTTCAGTTAATCACTGAAACAACTCACCAAGGATTGTGATGGCTTCTCCATTGCTGAACATTTTAAAATCAAAATTGTATTTTTTTTTTTTTGCTAAAAGATGTTTTAGTTCAAGCACAGCTTTTGGACTAGAAGCTGGAATTCATGCAGGGAAATCTTGTTTTCTGTGTCATGCAGGAGGTCAGTCTAGATGATCACAATGTTCCCTTCTGGTCTTAGAACAAAAAACAAACAAACAAAATCTATATATTTCTCTCCTATACCAATTGTTTCTGTACAGGCTAGAGTTGACTGTTTTGTGAATGAAATACTAGCAAGCAGACCAAAGATTCTGTAAGTTTCGAGTAAAGTGTCCTATACCATACTTTGATTAAAATTCCCAAGTCCTTCAACAAATATTTGTTCATGGTGACTGATCAGTAATGCTGGTAACTGGTTGGAAAACTGGTATTTTCCCCCCATTCAAGAGAAAGTTCAAATGAAAATTGTTTAAAATATTTTGGATGTTGCTTTTCCCATGGGAAATTTTGTACCAATTTGAAAATAAAAACTTTTCTTTTCAGTTGACAAACAAAACTATCATTTTAAGTTGAAATGATAATATAATTAAGAATTTTGTGAAAATGTTGAATAAGTGACATTTTAAATGTAAGCTAATATAGTTATGATTGTGTTTGTAATGACATGATGGCAGAAACAGAACAAAAGAAAAAATTCTTGGGGTAGAAAGGGAAGCGAACCAGTGCTAAAGGAAAGGTAGCTAGATGTTGATTCAAGATTATTTTCCACCTTTGATGGTTAGCAGAGTTTGGAACAACATGGGGCATTTTATAGCCTAGGGAGCTTAGCTAACAATGGCATCTTAATAGCACACTTCCCGTTGCTACAGAAAATAGAACTTTTAAAAACAATGCAAGGGTTATTTTTACAATAGCTAATAAAGAAAAATTGTGAGCAAAGCTGATTTTCAGTGCTTGGGCACAACAGGGTGCCTCAATAACTACTTAATTCACCATACTGCTACTAGGTGGATGCTAATTTTCATGCTCTTAATCTAGCCTGTCAAATCCTAAATGCTTTTACAACATACATTTTGATTAGTAAATATACATAAATATACATAATTTACATTACCGTTGTCTTTGAACTGTCAAATTATTTATCACTAGTCACATTAATAAAACCTGCATTTGTATAACCATAATGGTGAAACTAGGGAAGAGGGGGAAATCACATTTAAAAGCCATTGTACATTTCTATTTGCCTACATACATTGTAAATCAATGTATATCATAGAATCATAGAATCATAGAATATCAGGGTTGGAAGGGACCCCAGAAGGTCATCTAGTCCAACCCCCTGCTCGAAGCAGGACCAAGTCCCAGTTAAATCATCCCAGCCAGGGCTTTGTCAAGCCTGACCTTAAAAACCTCTAAGGAAGGAGATTCTACCACCTCCTTAGGTAACGCATTCCAGTATTTCACCACCCTCTTAGTGAAAAAGTTTCTCCTAACATCCAATCTAAACCTTCCCCATTGCAACTTGAGACCATTACTCCTCGTTCTGTCATCTGCTACCATTGAGAACAGTCTAGAGCCATCCTCTTTGGAACCCCCTTTCAGGTAGTTGAAAGCAGCTATCAAATCCCCCCTCATTCTTCTCTTCTGCAGACTAAAACATCAAGAAATATTTAAAAAAATCAATTGCAGGGGTCAAACAATGTGGTAAGGCTTTGACTCTCCTGAAAGACAAAACTGAAAAGGTGACAGTGCTTAGGCTGTATCCTGAATTTCCTTTCTGTTGTGGTTTTGGTCAAATTGTTCTCATTGTGTAGACTCTATGGTATTTAAGGTATCCAGGGCATTCATGTAAATTGCTAGCATCCTTTGAAGATTGGAAAAGGACCTCTTTGATATAGAATCATAGAATATCAGTATTGGAAGGGACCTCAGGAGGTCATCTAGTCCAACCCCCTGCTCAAAGCAGGACCAAGCACCAATTTTTGCCCCAAATCCCTAAATGGCCCCCTCGAGGATTGAACTCACAACCCTGGGTTTAGCAGGCCAATGCTCAAACCACTGAACTCCAGCTGAAGCTTCAAGTGTATCTGTGAGTCCCCTAAGTTTCCCCTGAGCCTTTCATGTCCTGTGGTATGAACCAGTTTAAGGCTTGGAGTGAAAAGCAAAGGTGTGAAACCTTTGGCAGAAAGGAATTTTGTCTTCTAAGGGCAAAACAAAGAGAGAAGCACAGCAGAGCTGTGGAGTAGACTTTAAACAAGTATGGCAGGGTAACATTAAAGAGGATTTTGGTAGTTATCTAACACACTGGACAAGCTCTGGAGGAAATGGGAGCACTGAAGAGGTACTACTAAAGCAGTGGTTCCCAAACTTGTTCCGCCGCTGGTGCAGGGAAACCCCCTGGCGGGTCGGGCCGGTTTGTTTACCTGCCGCATCCGCAGGTTCAGCCGATCGCGGCTCCCAGTGGCTGCGGTTCACTGCTCCAGGCCAATGGGAGCTGCTGGAAGTGGCGGCCAGTATGTCCCTCGGCCCGTGCCGCTTCCAGCAGCTCCCATTGGCCTGGAGCAGCGAACCACGGCCAATGGGAGCCGCGAATGGCCGAACCTGCAGATGCGGCAGGTAAACAAACCGGCCCGGCCCGCCAGGAAATTTTCCTGCACAAGCGGCAGAACAAATTTGGGAACCAGTGGACTAAAGCAATGATGGCTTCATTAAGGAGAACTGATACGCAAGTCCCAGGAAGCAAGACAATTCTGATCAAAGGAACAGGAATGGGAAAATTTTCTGGAAAAGTTTTACTGTTGGTTGAAAAGCCATTTTTTTCTAAAAAAAATTATATATATGTTTTGATGAAAAAATTTCAGCCAACTCTGATTTTCTGTTCCTTTCTTTTCTCCAACACAGTACATGTCTATTACACTGAACAAGAATCATGTTTCTTGATTATTATTTTTTTAAAAAGTCTGGCAGATACTGGTACTACCATGAAATATTAATAATGAGCATTCTCCTGTCTGCCCAAGAACTACAGATTCATAGATTCCAAGGCCAGATCTGACTATTGATCAGCTAATCTGACCTCCTGTATAAAACAGGCCATGACTTCCCTGGATTAATTCCTGTTGAAACGAGAGTATATCTTTTCTAAAAGCACAGAATCTTGATCTAAATATTGCCAGTGACTGAGAATCTACCACAACCCTTGGTATGTTATTCCAGTGATTAATTACCCTCACTGTTAAAAATTTACACTTTATTTCCAGGCTGAGATGTACTGATAATGGCTAGAATTGCCATTTCTTCTGAACCCCTCCTACATTGTGGTTTCTGGGAGAAGGAAAGTTTGAGCAGCTCCTAGATTCAGCAATTAATAGTTGCAAAGCTACTAATGTCTATTTTTCTTATACTTTTTTTTTCAAAAGAGATGCATATTTAAATTGTTTCCTAGAGGAAATTTGTTCCTGTCTTCATATCACACATATCACATAACATGCAATTGTATTTTGTAAGGTATCCATTCAAATTTTAGCCCCAATCCTGCAATACCCTGGAGATGAGCTATCCTTCATGTCAGTGACAACCTGAATAGACACAGAGCTCTGCCTTCACAGAACTAATTGCAGGGTCAGGGTTTATATCTTAAATCATATTGAGTGATATAACACAAGGCAGCAGATGATATATCGTTTACATTATACAAAACAGGGGACACATACACTCATACCACAAGGTTGGTACATTTTCTTAGAAGACAAAATGCCAATCCTATGAAATAGAAATTACATAGCTAATGTGGCTATGTTTTAAGCAACATAAATTTGCCATCTGATCCTAGCTTGATGAAGGGACAATTTGGTTTATGTCCTTCTAAGATTAGGAATGTGCATTCATATTCTCTTTGAAATTGTTCCAACAATATATTTTTAATAAGGTTCAGTTGACTACTTTAACTATAATAGGACTTCCAACAGAAAAATATCAAACTTTCTTCCACCTATCTTGACCTCCCCATTAGCATATAAGAAATGTGTGTGTGGAGGAAGGAGGTGAATTTTTTATTAGACATACTCGCATATGCAGTTTTTAATCTAGTACTGAACAAAGGTGTCAAGACGTTGCCTTATTTTGTATTGTTATTATTGTTATTATTATTATTATTATTATTATTATTTCAGAGGCATTAGTTATGTATTATTAAAATAAAGTGTACCATAGCAGGATGAAGAATTATTTGCTGCTTATGCATGTATGCTCTCTAGTGGCTTACCATGAAATGTAATCAATTTTGTATCCTTTTTGGTAAAATGAGTTAGATACAAGTAATTTATATTCAGAAAAAATAAGACAGGATGTTTTATTAAGCTAAACATTAACCATATAATGGACTATTAACTATGGCGATTTCTAAGGATCAAATCCAGTTGTCCTTCTTCAGCCAAGAATACTATTAAATTCTAATTAACATCAATTCCACTGTTTAGTTGATTTCCAAACCTGATTTTTATTCATTTAAAATATTTACACCAGATTTTGATATTTATATTACAGTAACACCTAGAGTCCTTTTCTGAGATTGTACAGTTGCTACCATAATGGGGATGCAGATGCAGAAAAAGACAGTGCTGCCCCAAATAGATCAGAAGCTGAAAGTAGTGGGAGAAAGGAAATTATACCATTACACAAGCACTTCCCTCTGCATGCATAAAAATCCACATTTGTATATACAAATTTGTACTAAAAGTGGCATTATTTGAGTGACATTTGGAATCCATGACAATCAAAAAGCAAATATGATAAAATTGTTTCACACTCAAATTTGTATTTCAGCATTCACAGACATTCTGATTATTTGGATTGGATACAGTAATTGTAACTAAATAACTAGCTAGTAAAATATTATGCAGATTTTTAAAACACAGACATTAAAAAGCAAACAAACAGCATGAACAGGTTTATCTTGCAATTATCAGAGATAGAAATAAATTTGTTTTGAGGTGCCCAAATGCTGCCTTTTCTATTGTTCACTCCTTATTGTATAACAACTTAATTTCACAAGCTGTCCTGTTAATTCTGTTTCTATAGTGTGGTATGTAATTTAGAGTCAGTACCTACTATAAAAGCTTCTGATTTATTTTTTAATAACTTTTTGGCAATGCGAGCGTATACAGTAACAAACATCCATGAGGCCAAATGCAGTTGACATTAGTATTTCAGCCCATTGGAGTTCTACAGTCTCATTCTTCAGCTATTGAATATAAGAACAATTTTATTTGGGAACACCATTATTTTCCATCTGCAAAGTGCTGAATTAGGGAATTTGCTCCCCACTCCACGAGCATGATCTTGAGTCAGGAGAGTAGGCCCAGCACAGTTTTCATATAATTGAAAATCAGAGAAGATGAAAAATACCATTCAGTCATCTAAATCTCCATCTCTTCTGTTAAAGCTGTTCCAACTTGGATAAATAACTAAATATTAATTAAAATAATGAGGAGTCCTTGTAGCACCTTAGAGACTAACACATTTATTTGAGCATAAGTTTTCGTGGGTTAGAACCCACTTCATCAGATGCATAGAGTGAAAATATAGGAGCAGGTATAAATACATGAAAGGATGGGGGTTGCTTTACCAAATGTGAGATTAGTCTAATGAGATAAATCAACAGAGGTGTTTCCTCCATCTCCCCTCCCCTTCCAGGTGAGAGCCCTAACCACCAGGCTATAATATGTCTCACTCTCTGGTCCTATGAATATTGAATTATTTATACAAAATGGAGCAGCTTCAACAGCAGAGAGTGAAAGCCACCTACTCAGAATAGCCAATAGCCTAGTAGTGGGGAACTCACCTGGGATATGGGAGACCAAGATTAAAGTTCCTGATTTGAACCCAGGTGTCCCACATTCCAGGTGAGTACTCAATAGCCCTGTGGCTAGGGCATAATGAGAGCACCACCACCTCTTCTTCAATTTTCTGAAGGACACCTAAGTCCCCCCATAAATCTAGACCTTCATTTCTAAGTTTCCTTTTTTTTTCCAGGTCCCCAAAATTGAAATGAAATGCTGCGTTTGACCTTTTTTGGTTTTTGGATTTTGGCTCACCAGAAATTCTGGTGGACTCAAAACATATTGTTCTTAATTTTCAAAACTGCCAGCAAACAAAAAAAAAATTAAGTTATTGGCACAGCTCTTGTCTCATTTAACAATCTGATAGCTAGTAATAAGGAGGCTGAAGCTTTTTAAAATGTTCTTTATTAAGAAAAATAATCTTTGAAACAACAGCGGATGGTCACTGAGGTAAGTGCCCCTAGAAGTATCTGTACTTTTTCAGTTCCTCTCTCTGTCCTGTGAGACTTATTACAAGCTGAATGGGCGCATCTAGTTAAACTTAGGTCCAAATAAGAGTCATATTACCTACCAATGGTGATGAGAAATTATCTAGATTCATTGATTAAGGCAAAAAGGAATCATTACAATCATCTAGACCAGTGGTTCCCAAACTTGGTTTGCTGCTTGTTAAGGGTAAGCCCCTGGCAGGCCGTGAGACACTTTGTTTACCTGAGGTTCCACAGGTACGACCGCTCCCAGCTCCCAGTTGCCATGGTTTGCCGTTCCTGGCCAACGGGAGCTGCGGGAAGCGGCACGGGCCAGACCACCGCTTCCCGCAGCTCCCATTGGCTGGGAACGGCGAACCATGGCCACTGGGAGCTGGGAGCGGCCATACCTGCGGAAGCTCAGGTAAACAAAGTGTCTCACGGCCCACGGGGGGCTTATCCTGAACAAGCCACAAACCAAGTTTGGGAACCACTGGTCTAGACTAATCTCCTGCATAAAAAAATGTAGCATAGAATTTCATCCAGTAATTCCTGCATCAAGGCCATAACTTCTGACTGAGGTATAGCATATGTTTTAGAAAGATCTACGTTTAAGTGCATGGAGTTGAAACATGTGGGCCTTATAAGGCATGTTTCTCACATGATGCTGCAGCATTTGTTAGAATATGTTGTTTGTGACTCTGCTGCTCTTTTGCATACAAGTATTACCAAGATCTATTTCTATCTATTTCTTTGTTCTTATTCCCTTAATCTCTGTGTGAGGTTTTTCAGCTCTGGTATGAAATAGCATATTTGTCTTCTAGGCATAATGTTGTTGAGATCCATGAGTGAAAAGGTCACATCCTTTTCTTTGATAATCCATGATGACATAAAAACAAAGCTGCCCTTCTTTTTGTTATTTTAGGATATGGGCACATTTCAGCAGGGGTGAGATTCCAGAATTTAGAGGTTTGGGTTTAAGTTAGGCCAAGACCACTGGCAAGTCTGGTATCATGAACACAAGTAATATTAATACTATATTAATAAATCCACATTAATCTGTATCCTCTTTACAAGAAGGTGGCCAGTAATTTTACTAATGTGACTTATATGGTAGGTCAGGACCATTAGTCTTTCTGATCCATGAAAAGGAAAGGTACAGTGGGTTGGTGTACTGGTGCTGAGGCCAGGACAGACCAAAAACTACACAGGGTCAGGTTTCCAAAACCCCAAGACAACCGATGTCTCAACACCTGTACTGGGGCACATGTGTAGATGAGGGAGGGCAATCACCCATCATCTGGGAAAGCAGATGTTTTGGAAGAATAGAAATTAAAGAACTGAACAAAGTGGACAGTATACTGCCTCTTCCAGATTCTTTCTTTATTATCATGGTTGCTGTCATTCCATATCGGTCTCAGCAGATACCAGTCTAAGTATTGATTCAGGGGGAATGGGGGGTAGGAAAGTGAACTCCCAAGGACTGCAGCAAGACAGGAGTTACAGGGAAGATGGCCATCAAACTATCTACATATGCTGTCCTTTGAGCTCTGAAACCCTATCCTTCATATATCTGCAACAACCTGCCAGATGGCATGAAGAAGAGTCTCAGTGGCTTGAGACAAGTAAAATCCATGCCCGCCTCCAGTCTGTAACCCAACTGTGCCACCAGCACCCTCATTATCAGTCCTGGTTCTCCTGCAAGGCATCTTAAATATGTCTGGCCAACAGCAGGCAGTAGGAATGACTTCCAGCTATCTTGATGGATGGGAAGAGAGAAGAACCAAACAGTAGAGATTCAGACTTAAAACCCAGAAGTTCTGTAAAGGCCCTTGCCTTATACATCCAAAGTAGCCAATCTCTGGGCCAGCAAATAATTGTTGGTCCCACCTACCACCACAGTGTGATCCCAAGTGCAGCAAGAACCCACCCACGTTCAGGAACATTTTTGAAAGCATGTTAAAATGATCTGGTTCTGAAATAAATCAGTACTGTTTAGCTCATAACAAAACTAATTCTCCTGCGCCCAACTTTTTGTTTACTAAACTAGAATCTGCTAAAACACAGGATCATTATAGGTTAGTGGGTTAATGTCACATTTTATAACAAATTAAATAAAAGTTAAATTAAACATTGGCGTATCTACTCCAGATTTATACATAGTAATGACTTCTGAAGACAAGAATGAGCATCCAATAATTAAGCAATTAAGATGCAACAGTGCATGAATTATCCTTAGATAACACCACATCTTTAGGGCATTATGAGAGATGAAGCAAAGCAGAGTTTTTTCCACTATCCCACATCTGATATTATCAGACTCCTTGGGGAGTATCACTATAATTATAAAATAAAATCATTGTAATTAATGTAAACACTGAATTTCATTTTTAACCTCTTTATTTGTGTATCATAGTGATAATTACAGATAAGTACACACCTAAGTGTAAACACACACATACACACACTTCCTACAAATATAATATAGTTTATGAACTCTCTAGTGGCCCTCATTGTCTTCTAGATTTCAGAAGACACAAGAATCCTTCCAGAGCAGCAGCATGCATGTAGATAGGCCTTGTATGTTATATGTTTTAAATAGTTATTTGGACCCCACAAGGTCCAGGCAGTTTCTTCACCACAGTGGTGCAGGAGTGCAATTATAGTCAAAGTGGCATCATGACATCTTTACAAAGATGGACAATTCTAGATCCTGTAAAATTGCCATGCTTAGTTAAATTTCCTTGAAATTTGGTATGTATCAGAAGGCTGCAGGATAGGGTTAATGACCCAAATTTGAAGTAATTTGAGCCTGGAGTTCCAGAGATATAATTCCACACACCACACACCAAAATAGTCATAAGACATTTCTTGGCTTCTGTTGCTGTTGTTGTTTTCCCAGAGCTAGAGATGAAACTATTGATGTGATGTGGGTAAAAATTGTCTTTCACCCAAGTTTTATCCATGGCAGAGCAGAGCCCTCATTGAAGTCTTTGTGACACCCAAAGAATGGTATTTAAGAAAGTGTACTTTTTACAATATGCATGTGTTGATACAGAAAAACAGATAAAGGGTTCCCATTCCCACCATTTTACGTGCTTAAGACTTAAGTGCTCTAAAATCCAAATAGTTGATCAGATTGCTTTGATATTTGCTGTGCCTCAGGGGGCACAGTGTAGCATTAGTAATCCAAATTTGGGTTCATTTTGACTGAGGGGTTCCAGAGCTACAGCCCCCACACCTCAAAACCCCCAGTTTCCTTCTGCTGTGTTGTGCTGGTAAATGCTATTCACCTGCAACAACAGGTAGGGGGAATTGATGGGGCTAGCATGAAAGGGGTACAGTCCAGTACCAAGGGAGGGAGGCACTTGCAAAGGGACATTAGGTAGCTCCTCCAGTTAAAGTTTCTGGCACCCATTGATCAACTAGGGCAGAGGGGTGCTGATTGGCTAGCATTCCCCAGCTCCCAGGATTTAGCCCAGTCAAGACCCATGTGGAGACTCTTTCACCTCTGTTCCAGCAGTCCATGCTACCCACCCAAATAAGAATGGGAACCCAGCCTGACAGACACTGTGGGTCTAGTCAATCACATCTTTAGAGGATCAGGAAAGAATTTTTTTCTCCCCTGGGTCATATTGGCAGAGGACCAGTAGTTTTTGCCTTCCTAGCAGGTCATGCAAGCCAGAAAGGGTTATGTAGGGATGTGCGTGGTACCTAAGTGAGGTACTGGGATGGTGCTGCTTACTCCAAGCAACTCACAGCCTGTTTCCAGTGTGATTAAGAGAACAAAATGAATGGTTCCCAGAGGTAAAAGACCTTTGATTTGACTTTTCAAGCCCAGGCCAGACCTTGTGTCCCTGGCTGGTCGAGGTGCTCACCCTGCTGTATCCTTTGTCCCCCTCATGGGGGGTGGGGAGGGCTAGGTCTCAGAGAGCACTGATTATGCGGGGGTGGGGGGGGGGATAGGCTGAGGAAAGCCTATCCCAGGCTGTATGGTAAGGAGCCCTATAATCTCCACACTGGAACCAATTAAATGCCTGGCACGAGAGAATATGGGCGAGGGGCACATAGTGCCCCTCCTTGGTGCTAAAGATTTCATAAAAGTTGTGGCCCACCACTTAATTCCATGCATGCGTCTGTCCTCATTTTGCTGCTGTGTCAACATCAAACTGAGAGGAATTGATGACAGGATGAATCACAAACCTCTTGATGGCTGTGAACTCACCCTTCAATTAACATATCTAAGGATTAGTTAAACACAAGCCCCCACTTCAGAGAAAAAGGGGTTTGAACTGGCTGGCTAGAGGTTGCTACACTGTGAATCACAAGTGGCAGTTTTATTTTATGGAAAATTAATCAAATTATGTTTGGGAGGGGAGAATTAGACATGTGCAAGCTGCCTAAGAGAAGAGGGGTACTAGGGGATCCATACAGGAGAAGGGCTTGGGGCTGCATGAGGAGAGGCTGGATGGGAGGCTAGAGAGGTTGGAGATTCAGGTGAAGGGGGCATGGCACCCCACAACTGACAGTTTTGGTTTCTTTGGAAATAACTTTGTATCAAAATGTGATATCATATTAGACTTTTTGTATTTTAATTTTTAAAGTCAGATAAAAAATCATTTCAACTTTCTGAAAATGGAATATTTTGGTTGTCTGACAACAAAATGTTTTTGAAAGTTTTGTTTAAAGGAAAACTGATTTTTTTCACTGTTTTGATTCAGAATAAAACAAATTTCATTTCACTCTGATTAGAATAGCTTATATTCAAAATACCCACATCTTTTCACTGATTGAGTTTATTAGCCCGATGCTTCAGAAATTAGACAATCACATGTTCTTGCTTATTGCCTCAAAGGAAAGCTTTCTTCTTAGTGGAAGTTGTTCATTTGTCTTTGTCAAATTTCATTTTATTGTCTATAGCCCAGTTCTCCAATTTATCAAGTTCCCTCTGAATTTTAGCTTTATCCTCCAAAGTGTTGGCAACCCCCCTAGCTTGGTGTCATCTACAAATTTGATCAATATGATTTTTATTCCTACATTCAGGTAATTAATAAAGATGTTAAACAAGATCCAGAACCCCTCCCTATGGGACCCTACCTGAGACCTCCCTCCAATCTGTCATCATTCCATTACTAGTTACTCTTTGTCTATGGTTGTTTAACCAATTATGATCCACTTAATGGTAGTTCTGCCCAGTCAGCATGCCTCCAGCTTACCTATCAGAAAATCATGTGGGACTGTATCAAAACCCTTGTGGAAGTCCAGGTATATTATGTCCATTGCGTTCCTCCTATCCACCAAACTGCTTACCCTATCAAAGAAGGAAATCAAGCTGGTTTGGCATGATTTGTTCTTAGTAAATTCATGCTGGCTGCTAGTGATTATCCCTTCATCCACGAGGTATTTGCACATTGAATGTTTTATACATTGCTCTAGTAGCTCCTCATGTATTGAAGTCAGGCTCACTGGTCTATAGTTCCCAGCTCCTTTTCCCCCTTTTTAAAGATGGGGACTACATTAGCCCTTCTCCAGTCTTCTGGGACATCTGCTGTCATTGAGTTTGCAAATATTATTGCCAGTGGCTCCAAGAGTTCTTTAACTAATTCCTTCAGTACCCTAAGGTAAATAGCATCCGACACTGCTGACTTGAATTCATTCAAACTGGTCAGAAGATCTCTCACATGTTCTTTATTTCTCCCAATCTGCATCCCTTCCCCTTCATTGTCTATGGTAGCTTTGCTAGTCTTCTGGTCACATGTTATTTTCGGTGAGAATCATAGAATCATAGAATACCAGGGTTGGAAGGGACCTCAGGAGGTCATCTAGTCCAACCCCCTGCTCAAAGCAGGACCAATCCCCAACTAAATCATCCCAGCCAGGGCTTTGTCAAGCCTCACCTTAAAAACTTCTAAGGAAGGAGATTCCATCACCTCCCTAGGTAACGCATTCCAGTGTTTCACCACCCTCCTAGTGAAAAAGTTTTTCCTAATATCCAACCTAAACCTCCCCCACTGCAACTTGAGACCATTACTCCTTGTTCTGTCATCTGCTACCACTGAGAACAGTCTAGATCCATCCTCTTTGGAACCCCCTTTCAGGTAGTTGAAAGCAGCTATCAAATCCCCTCTCATTCTTCTCTTCCGCAGACTAAACAATCCCAGTTCCCTTAGCCTCTCCTCATAAGTCATGTGTTCCAATCCCCTAATCATTTTCGTTGCCCTCTGCTGGACTCTCTCCTATTTGTCCACACCCTTTCTGTAGTGGGGGGCCCCAAACTGGACACAGTACTCCAGATGAGGCCTCACCAATGTCGAATAGAGGGGAACGATCATGTCCCTCGATCTGCTGGCAATGCCCCTACTTATACATCCCAAAATGCCATTGGCCTTCTTGGCAACAACGGCACACTGTTGACTCATATCCAGCTTCTCGTCCACTGTAACCCCTAGGTCCTTTTCTGCAGAACTGCTGCCTAGCCATTCGGCCCCTAGTCTGTAGCGGTGCATGGGATTCTTCCGTCCTAAGTGCAGGACTCTGTACTTGTCCTTGTTAAACCTCATCAGATTTCTTTTGGCCCAATCCTCTAATTTGTCTAGATCCCTCTGTACCCTATCCCTACCCTCCAGTGTATCTACCTCTCCTCCCAGTTTAGTGTCATCTGGTCGGAATATGAACGAGAGGCTGCTAGGCAGCTCTCTAACACCACATTCTAAAGGCCATTACCCTCTGATCCCACTGAGGGTTACCAAAAGAAACTACACCGTCTGCTCAAGAAACTCCCTGAAAAAGCACAAGAACAAATCTCAGAAAACCGAGAAGTCTGCTGCTTGCCAGGGGCTAAGATTCGCGATGTGACGGAGAGACTGCCGAGACTCATCAAGCCCTCGGATCGCTACCCCTTCCTGCTTCTCCACGTGGGCACCAATGATACTGCCAAGAATGACCTTGAGCGGATCACTGCGGACTATGTGGCTCTGGGAAGAAGGATAAAGGAGTTTGAGGCGCAAGTGGTGTTCTCGTCCATCCTCCCCGTGGAAGGAAAAGGCCTGGGTAGGGACCGTCGAATCGTGGAAGTCAATGAATGGCTACGCAGGTGGTGTCGGAGAGAAGGCTTTGGATTCTTTGACCATGGGATGGTGTTCCATGAAGGAGGAGTGCTGGGCAGAGACGGGCTCCACCTTACGAAGAGAGGGAAGAGCATCTTTGCCAGCAGGCTGGCTAACCTAGTGAGGAGGGCTTTAAACTAGGTTCACCGGGCGAAGGAGACCAAAGCCCTGAGGTAAGTGGGAAAGCGGGATACCGGGAGGAAGCACAGGCAGGAATGTCTGTGAGGGGAGGGCTCCTGCCTCATACTGGGAATGAGGGGCGATCAACAGGTTATCTCAAGTGCTTATATACGAATGCACAAAGCCTTGGAAACAAGCAGGGAGAACTGGAGGTCCTGGTGATGTCAAGGAACTATGACGTGATCGGAATAACAGAGACTTGGTGGGATAACTCACATGACTGGAGTACTGTCATGGATGGTTATAAACTGTTCAGGAAGGACAGGCAGGGCAGAAAAGGTGGGGGAGTAGCACTGTATGTAAGGGAGCAGTATGACTGCTCAGAGCTCCGGTACAAAACTGTAGAAAAACCTGAGTGTGTCTGGATTAAGTTTAGAAGTGTGTGCAACAAGAGTGATGTAGTGGTGGGAGTCTGGTATAGACCACCGGACCAGGGGGATGAGGTAGATGAGGCTTTCTTCCGGCAGCTCACGGAAGCTACTAGATCGCACGCCCTGATTCTCATGGGTGACTTTAATTTTCCTGATATCTGCTGGGAGAGCAATACAGCGGTGCATAGACAGTCCAGAAAGTTTTTGGAAAGCGTAGGGGACAATTTCCTGGCGCAAGTGCTAGAGGAGCCAACTAGGGGGGGCGCTTTTCTTGACCTGCTGCTCACAAACCGGGTAGAATTAGTGGGGGAAGCAAAAGTGGATGGGAATCTGGGAGGCAGTGACCATGAGTTGGTTGAGTTCAGGATCCTGACGCAGGGAAGAAAGGTAAGCAGCAGGATACGGACCCTGGACTTCAGGAAAGCAGACTTTGACTCCCTCAGGGAACGGATGGGTAGGATCCCCTGGGGGACTAACATGAAGGGGAAAGGAGTCCAGGAGAGCTGGCTGTATTTCAAGGAATCCCTGTTGAGGTTACAGGGACAAACCATCCCGATGAGTCAAAAGAATAGTAAATATGGCAGGCGACCAGCTTGGCTTAACGATGAAATCCTAGCGGATCTTAAACATAAAAAAGAAGCTTACAAGAAGTGGAAGGTTGGACATATGACCAGGGAAGAGTATAAAAATATTGCTCGGGCATGTAGGAATGATATCAGGAGGGCCAAATCGCACCTGGAGCTGCAGCTAGCAAGAGATGTCAAGAGTAACAAGAAGGGTTTCTTCAGGTATGTTGGCAACAAGAAGAAAGCCAAGGAAAGTGTGGGCCCCTTACTGAATGAGAGAGGCAACCTAGTGACAGAGGATGTGGAAAAAGCTAATGTACTCAATGCTTTTTTTGCCTCTGTCTTCACTAACAAGGTCAGCTCCCAGACTGCTGCGCTGGGCATCACAAAATGGGGAAGAGATGGCCAGCCCTCTGTGGAGATAGAGGTGGTTAGGGACTATTTAGAAAAGCTGGATGTGCACAAGTCCATGGGGCCGGATGAGTTGCATCCGAGAGTGCTGAAGGAATTGGCGGCTGTGATTGCAGAGCCATTGGCCATTATCTTTGAAAACTCGTGGCGAACGGGGGAAGTCCCAGATGACTGGAAAAAGGCTAATGTAGTGCCAATCTTTAAAAAAGGGAAGAAGGAGGATCCTGGGAACTGCAGGCCAGTCAGCCTCACCTCAGTCCCTGGAAAAATCATGGAGCAGGTCCTCAAAGAATCAATCCTGAAGCACTTGAATGAGAGGAAAGTGATCAGGAACAGCCAGCATGGATTCACCAAGGGAAGGTCATGCCTGACTAATCTAATCGCCTTTTATGATGAGATTACTGATTCTGTGGATGAAGGGAAAGCAGTGGATGTATTGTTTCTTGACTTTAGCAAAGCTTTTGACACGATCTCCCGCAGTATTCTTGTCAGCAAGTTAAGGAAGTATGGGCTGGATGAATGCACTATAAGGTGGGTAGAAAGTTGGCTAGATTGTCGGGCTCAACGGGTAGTGATCAATGGCTCCATGTCTAGTTGGCAGCCGGTGTCAAGTGGAGTGCCCCAGGGGTCGGTCCTGGGGCCGGTTTTGTTCAATATCTTCATAAAATGATCTGGAGGATGGTGTGGATTGCACTCTCAGCAAATTTGCGGATGATACTAAACTGGGAGGAGTGGTAGATATGCTGGAGGGGAGGGATAGGATACAGAAGGACCTAGACAAATTGGAGGATTGGGCCAAAAGAAATCTGATGAGGTTCAATAAGGATAAGTGCAGGGTCCTGCACTTAGGACGGAAGAATCCAATGCACCGCTACAGACTAGGGACCGAATGGCTCGGCAGCAGTTCTGCGGAAAAGGACCTAGGGGTTACAGTGGACGACAAGCTGGATATGAGTCAGCAATGTGCCCTTGTTACCAAAAAGGCCAATGGCATTTTGGGATGTATAAGTAGGGGCATAGCGAGCAGATCGAGGGACGTGATCGTTCCCCTCTATTCGACATTGGTGAGGCCTCATCTGGAGTACTGTGTCCAGTTTTGGGCCCCACACTACAAGAAGGATGTGGATAAATTGGAGAGAGTCCAGCGAAGGGCAAGAAAAATGATTAGGGGTCTAGAACACATGACTTATGAGAAGAGAAGAATGAGGGGGGATTTGATAGCTGCTTTCAACTACCTGAAAGGGGGTTCCAAAGAGGATGGCTCTAGACTGTTCTCAATGGTAGCAGATGACAGAACGAGGAGTAATGGTCTCAAGTTGCAGTGGGGGAGGTTTAGATTGGATATTAGGAAAAACTTTTTCACTAAGAGGGTGGTGAAACACTGGAATGCGTTACCTAAGGAGGTGGTAGAATCTCCTTCCTTAGAGGTTTTTAAGGTCAGGCTTGACAAAGCCCTGGCTGGGATGATTTAACTGGGACTTGGTCCTGCTTCGAGCAGGGGGTTGGACTAGATGACCTTCTGAGGTCCCTTCCAACCCTGATATTCTATGATTCTATGATTCTATGAAAACACAACCACTATTCACATACCTGTCACTAACTGGCTGACTCCAGGCAAGCACACATGAGCCACAAGACCCCCAAAATGGCAAGTAACCACAGGGGCAGGGGAAATCAGTGTTCCAGGACTGCACTATACACTGGGCATGTGGCTGTTGGGGAGAGCCAGCACTGTAGGGGGGTCCTTATAATCATTACTGTTCCCACATTTTCCACAGGCTGTGTTCATTATGGAAGATATCTTGCTGCTGAGGGTGAGCCAGGAATCAAGGGAGGGTCTTCTCCAAGCCTGTGGCTTCTGCCTTGGCCCTTATGCAGCTACCTCTGTGCAGCAATGGTTCCCCCTCTCCCCTGCCCTCCCTGATGGCAAAGTAACATGGGAAAGTTACCCTTGATGGGGCAAGAAACAAAGCAGCTCTGCCAAAGAACCTGTGGCAGCGGATTGCCCAGTATCACCATCAGAATTTCGTGGAGATCTCTGAGGCAGATTCCCATGAAGTGAGGGATTCAATCAACACTCTGTTCCGCTGCTCAGACTAGGCATGTGGTGGTACATGCATCACACAGACCCTAGCCTGCTTTCTGCAACCCTCCTGCCCCCAACAACTTGCTTCAATGATTCCCAGAATTAAAGGCACTTATCAGGGGCCTCCTCTCCTGTTTGCGCTTTGCCAAGCTCTGACAGCTATAACTGGCTAGCCTCCTCCAGGGTAGAGAAGAGCTCCTGGCTGCTTGCATCTTTGGCCTCTGAGTCGTCCTCTGCCTCTGGGTCTCCCTCCACATCCTCGATTTCCTCCTCCTGGCTCAGTCCACTCTCGACTGGCACATGAGCCACTGAAGTATCCACAGTGGCCTTCGCAGTGGAGGTGGGGTCACCACAGAGTATCGTATCCTGCTCTTTGTAGAACCAGCAGCTCGTGGACGCAGCACCGAAACAGCGGTTTGCCTCCTGCACCTTGTGCTGGTGGTCCGTAGCTCCTTCACTTTGACCCTGCAGTGCAGTGTGTCCCGGTCATGGCCTCTTTCTGTCATGCATCGTGAAATCTGTCCGTAGGTATCATAACTCTTACAGCTGGAGTGCAGCTGGGACTGGACAGCCTCCTCTCCCCAAATGCTGATGAGATCCAGCAGTTCGGCATTGCTCTAAGCGGAGGATCACCTGGTACGTGGAGCAGGCATGGTCACCTGGAAAGATGCACTGAGACCACTGCACGCATCACCGAGCAAACAGGAAGGGGACTTTCAAAATTCCCAAGGAATTTAAGGGGTGCAGCTCATGGTTGGTCACCTGAGGGCTGGGCAGAAGAGTTCAAAACTATTACCAGAGAGGCGAGAACAGGCACTCTGGGACCCCTCCCAGAGGCCAGTCACAGCGCTGTAATTGACCACGTTGTCTACACTGGCACCGCAGTGCTGTACTGCCAGCGCAGAAAGCTCTACGCCTCTCGTCGGGGTTGGGAGAAGACTGATGCAAAGTAGGCATTGAGCAGCTCTGCCTTCCTATCATCTTCCATTGCCAACTCACCTTCTCCCTTGAGAAGTAGACACACACCATCCCTGATCTTTCTTTTTTCTCTGACATATTTGAAGAATCCCTTATTATTGACTCTAACATTCCTTGCCAGCTATAACTCATTCTTTCCCTTGTCTTTCTTGATATTGTCCCCACATACTTGTGCTATTCCCATGTATACTTTCTTATCATAGAATCATAGAAAATCAGGGTTGGAAGGGACCTCAGGAGGTCATCTAGTCCAACCCCCTGCTCAAAGCAGGACCAAGTCCCAGTTAAATCATCCCATCCAGGGCTTTGTCAAGCCTGACCTTAAAAACCTCAAAGGAAGGAGATTCCACCACCTCCCTAGGTAACCCATTCCAGTGCTTCACCACCCTCCTATGAAAAAGTTTTTCCTAATATCTAACCTTAACCTCACCCACCGCAACTTGAGACCATTACTCCGTGTTCTGTCATCTGCTACCACTGAGAACAGTCTAGAGCCATCCTCTTTGGAACCCCCTTGCAGGTAGTTGAAAGCAGCTGTCAAATCCCCCCCTCATTCTTCTCTTCCGCAGACTAAACAATCCCAGTTCCCTCGGCCTCTCCTCATAAGTCATGTGTTTCAGTCCCCTAATCATTTTTGTTGCCCTCTGCTGGATGCTTTCCAATTTTTTCACACCCTTCTTGTAGTGTGGGGCTCAAAACTGGACACAGTACTCCAGATGAGGCCTCACCAATGTCGAATAGAGGGGAACAATCGCGTCCCTCGATCTGCTGGAAATGCCCCTACTTATACAACCAAAATGCCAAAATGCCATTGGCCTACTTGGCAACAAGGGCACACTGTTGACTCATATCCAACTTATCATCCACTGCAACCCCTAGGTCCTTTTCTGCAGAACTGCTGCCTAGCCATTCGGACCCTAGTCTGTAGTGGTGCATGGGATTCTTCCATCCTAAGTGCAGTACTCTGCACTTGTCCATGTTGAACCTGATCAGATTTCTTTTGGCCCAATCTTCTAATTTGTCTAGGTCCCTCCGTATCCTATCCCTACCCTCCAGAGTTTCTACCTCTCCTCCCAGTTTAGAGTCATCTGCAAACTTGCTGAGGGTGCAATCCATGCCATCCCCCAGATCATTAATGAAGATATTGAACAAAACCGGCCCCAGGACCGACCTTTGGGGCACTCCACTTGATACCGGCTGCCAACTAGACATGGAGCCATTGATCATTACCCGTTGAGCCTGATGATCTAGCCCGCTTTCTATCCACCTTATAGTCCATTCATCCAGCCCATACTTCTTTAACTTGCTGGCAAGAATACTTTGGGAGACCTTGTCAAAAGCTTTGCTAAAGTCAAGAAATAACACATCCACTGCTTTCCCCTCATCCACAGAGCCAGTTATCTCACCTTAGAAGGCAATTAAATTAGTCAGGCATGACTTGCCCTTGGTGAATCCATGCTGTCTGTTCCTGATCACTTTCTTCTCCTCTAAGTGCTTCAGGATTGATTCCTTGAGGGCCTGCTCCATGATTTTTCCAGGGACTGAAGTGAGGCTGACTGGCCTGTAGTTCTCTGGATCCTCCTCCTTCCCTTTTTTAAAGATGGGCACTACATTAGCCTTTTTCCAGTCATCTGGGACCTCCCCCGATTGCCATGACTTTTCAAAGATAATGGCCAATGGCTCTGCAATCACATCTGCCAACTTCTTTAGCACTCTCAGATGCAGCACATCTGGCCCCATGGACTTGTGCTCTTCCAGCTTTTCTAAATAGTCCTGAACCAATTCTTTCTCCACAGAGGGCTGGTCACCTCCTCCCCATGCTGTGCTGCCCAGTGTAGTAGTCTGGGAGCTGACCTTGTTTGTGAAGAGAGAGGCAAAAATAGCAATGAGTACATTAGGTTTTTCCATTCCCTCATTCAGTAATGGGCCCATACTTTCCTTAACTTTCTTCTTGTTGCTAACATACCTGAAGAAGCCCTTCTTGCTACTCTTAACATCTCTTGCTACCTGCAACTCTAAGGCCTGGTCTACGCTACGAGTATGTCGGATTTAGCAGCGACCACACAACAAAGCCATTTTTTCGACACAAAGAGCTCTTAAAATTGATTTCTGTACTCCTCCCCAACGAGGGGATTAGTGCTGAAATCAACATCACCATTTTGAATTAGGGTTAGTGTGGATGCAATTCGAAGATATTGGCCTCCGGGAGCTATCCCACAGTGCACCATTTTGACGGCTCTGGACAGCGCTCTGAACTCGGATGCACTGGCCAGGTGTACAGGAAAAGCCCTGGGAACTTTTGAATCTCATTTCCTGTTTGGACAGGCGAGCTCATCAGCACAGGTGACCATGCAGTCCCAGAATCGAAAAAGAGCTCCAGCATGGACCTAATGGGAGCTACTGGATCTGATCACTGTTTGGGGAGAGGAATCCATGCTATCAGAACTACGTTCCAAAAGACGAAATGCCAAAACATTTCAAAAAATCTCAGAGGCCATGAGGGACAGAGGCTACATCAGGGACGCAACACAGTGCAGCGTGAAACTTAAGGAGCTCAGACAAGCATACTAGAAAACCAAAGAATCAAACGGACGCTCCGGGACAGAGCCCCAGACATGCCGTTTCTACGCTGAGCTGCATGCAATTCTAGGGGGGGCCGCCACCACTACCCCACCCCTGTCCGTGGACTCCGATGATGGGGTACTCTCCACCATGGCTGAGGATTTTGCAGATAGGGAAGATGATAATTAGGAGGAAGAGCTTGAGGAGAGCACACAGCACACCCTTCTCCCCGACAGTCAGGATCTTTTTATAACCCTGACTGAAACACCCTCCCAACCCAACGAAGCCAGAGAAGGGACCTCTGGTGAGTGTACCTTTTTAAATAAAATACATGTTATAAAAGCAAGCATTTTTAATGATTAAGTAGCCCTGAGGACTTGGGATGCATTCGTGGCCAGTACTGCTACTGGAAAAGTCTGTTAATGTGTCTGGGGATGGAGCGGAAATCCTCCAGGGACATCTCCATGAAGCGCTCCTGGAGGTACTCTAAAAGCCTTTGCAGAAGATTTCTGGGGAGAGCAGCCTGATTCCGTCCTCCATGGTAGGACACTTTACCACGCCATGCTAGTAGCAAGTAATCTGGTATCATTGCATGACAAAGCCTGGCAGCATATGGTCCCAGTGTTTGCTGGCATTCAAGCAACATCTGTTCTTTATCTCTCTGTGTTATCCTCAGGAGAGTGATATCATTCATGGTAACCTGGTTGAAATAGGGGAATTTAATTAAGGGGACATTCAGAGGTGCCGATTCCTACTGGGCTGTTTGCATGTGGCTGAAAAGAAATCCTCCCTGCAGTTAGCCATGTGTGGGGGCGGGGGGGGGGGGGGGGGGAGACATTGACGCTGAGCTGTTCGCATTTGGCTAGCAGGGATCTTCCCTGATACCAGCCAGGCAGTGGGTGGAGGGGAAAAGCGATCATCCCAGATAATTGGATGGGGGGAGAGGGGTAGTTTGGTTTCTTCTGCTGCACGTTAACAAGAAAACTGCAACACTAAATGACCAACTCAATGGGCTTTGCTTGGTATGGGAAAAGAGGGGGCTGCTGTTATGAAGATTGCAGAAGCCGAAAGACTATGGCATACCATGGCCGCCTGCAAGCCGAATTCTGTTGCCCGGCCCTGCGTGTGTTAGAGATCACACACGCAGGGCCGGGCAACAGAATTCGGCTTGCAGGCACTCAATATAATATGCAAAATGCAGCAGGCACTCAATATAAGATGCAAAATGCGACCTTGTACCAAAATCACATGTGCTATGTAATGTGAATAGTGTTGTTCACCGTGAAAGAGTATAGCCATTGTTCTGTAAAATGTATTTTTTAAATACTTCACTCCTTTTTTTTTCCTCCAGCAGCTGCAAATGTTTCAAGCCTCCCTCCTCCATCCCAAAGGCTAACTCAGATAAGGCGGCGAAAAAAAACCGCATGAGCGATGACATGTTCTCTGAGCTCATGCAGTTGTCTGCACTGACAGAGCTGTGTGGAGGGACACAATAGCAGAATACAGGACAGTGACCAATGAATGTGAGGAGAAGTGGCGGCAGGAAGATCAGAGGAGGCATTAGGCAACGCTGGGGCTACTGCAGGATCCAACGGACATGCTTTGGCGTCTGGTGGAGGTTCGTGAATGGCAGAAGGATCACAGACTGCTGCTGCAACCCCTGCTTAACCACCCTCCATCTTCCCCAAGTTCCATAGCCTCCTCTCCCAGACGCCCAAGAACGCGGGGTGGGAGGCTCCGGGCACCCAACCACTCCATCCCAGTGGACAGCCCAAGCAACAGAAGGCTGGCATTCAACAAGTTTTAAAGTGGCCTTTTCCTTCCCTCCTACCCTCCTCCCACACCCCACCCAGGCTACCTAGTGAGTTATCTCCCTATTTTTATAATCAATTAATAAAGAATACATGTATTTTTAATGATAGTGACTTTATTTCCTTTGCAAGCAAGCTGTGATCGAAGGGGGGAGGGCGGGTGACTTACAGAGAATTTAGAGGCAACCAAGGGGGCGGGTTTTCATCAAGAAGAAACAAACAGAAGTGTCACACAGTACCCTGTCCAGTCATGAAACTGGTTTTCAAAGCTTCTGTGATGTGCACCGCTTCCTGCTATGCTCTTCTAACCGCCCTGGTGTCTGGCTGCATATGTTCAGCGCCAGGCGATTTGCATCAATCTCCCACCCTGCCATAAACATCTCCCCTTTACTCTCACAGAGATTATGGAGCACACAGCAAGCAGCAATAACAATGGGAATATTGGTTTCACTGAAGTCTGAGCGAGTCAGTAAACTGTGCCAGAAACCCCTTAAAAGTCCAAATGCACATTCTACCACCATTCTGCACTTGCTCAGCCTATAGCTGAACAGCTCCTGACTACTGTCCAGGGTGCCTGTGTACGGCTTCATGAGCCAGGGCATTAAGGGGTAGGCTGAGTCCCCAAGGATAACTATAGGCATTTCAACATCCCCAAAAGTTATTTTCTGCTCTGGGAAGTAAATCCCTTCCTGCAGCCATTTAAACAGACCAGAGTTCCTGAAGACGCGAGCATCATGAACCTTTCCCGGCCATCCCACGTCGATGTTGGTGAAACATCCCTTGTGATCCACCAGTGCTTGCAGCACCATTGAAAAGTACCCCTTGCGGTTTATGTACTGGCTGCCCTGGTGGTCCGGTCCCAAGATAGGGATATGCGTTCTGTCTATAGCCCCACCACAGTTAGGGAGTCCTATTGCAGCAAAGCCATCTACTATGACCTGCACATTTCCCAGAGTCACTACCTTTGATAGCAGCAGCTCAATAATTGCGTTGGCTACTTGCATCACAGCAAACCCCACAGTAGATTTGCCCACTCCAAATTGATTACCGACTGACTGGTAGCTGTCTGGCGTTGCAAGCTTCCACAGGGTTATTGCCACTCGCTTGTGAACTGTGAGGGCTGCTCTCATCTTGGTATTCTTGTGCTTCAGGGCAGGGGAAAGCAAGTCACAAAGTTCCATGAAAGTGCCCTTATGCCTGTGAAAGTTCTGGAGCCACTGGGAATCATCCCAGACCTGCAACACTATGCGGTCCCACCACTCTGTGCTTGTTTCCCGGGCCCAGAATCAGTGTTCCACGGCATGAGCCTGCCCCATTAACACCATGATCTCCAAATTGCAGGGGAACGAGGTTTTAGAGAAAAGTGTGTTCATGTCTTCATCACCGTGCTCCTGCCGCCTCCTCACCTGGTTTTTCAGGTGTTGGTTCTGCATACATTGCACGATAATGCATGAGGTGTTTACAATGGTCATAACTGCTGCGGTGAGCTGAACGGGCTCCATGCTTGCTGTGCCCTTGCATATGCTCCTGCTCCAGGGAAAAGGGCGTGAAATGATTGTTTGCCACTGCTCTGACGGAGGGAGGGGTGACTGACAACATGGCTTACAGGGTTGGCTTACAGGGAATTAAAATCAACAAAGGGGGTGGTTTTGCGAGAAACAGAATGGCCCCCTCAAGGATAGAACTCAAATCCTCAAGGATAGGACTCAAAACTGGGTTTAGCAGGCCATTGATTTCATGGACGGAGGGAGGAGAAAATGAATACAAAACAAATCTGGTCTATTTCTTGTTTTGATCCACTTCATCTACCTTTATACATCTTGCTGGCAGCAGACTGCGCAGTACAACCGCTAGCCATCGTCATCTCCTGGGTGCTTGGCGGAAGACGGTGCAGTATGACTGCTGGCCATCGTCTTCTCCTGGCTGCTGATTAAAAGACAGTGCACTGCCGGTAGGACTGAATCGCCATGAGACGAAACTTAAAAGGGAAATGACCTGGCTGAGTCACTCCCATGTTTGCCCAGGTGCCCCTGACCTCATCGAGGTCAGTTAAAAGAGCACCCTGGACTAGGTAAATGACGGCTACCAATCATACTGCACTGTCTGCTGCCAAAAGGCAATAAACTGCTGCTGTGTAGCAATGCACTACCAGCGCCCAGGAGACATATGGTGACGGTGAGCTGAGCGGGCTCCATGCTTGCTGTGGTATGGCATCTGCACAGGTAACCCAGGAAAAAAGGTGCAAAACGATTGTCTGCCGTTGCTTTCACGGAGGGAGGGAGGAAGGGAGGGAGAGAAAGGGGGGCCTGACGATATGTACCCAGAACCACCCGCGACAATGTTTTAGCCCCATCAGGCATTGGGATTTCTACCCAGAATTCAAATGGGCAGCGGAGACTGCAGGAACTGTGCGATAGCTACCCACAGTGCAACGCTCCAGAAGTCGACAGTTGCCTTGGTACTGTGGACACACTCCGCCGACTAAATGCACTTAGAGCATTTGTGTGGGGACACACACAATCAACTGTATAAAAACACTTTCTACAAAACTGACTTCTATAAATTCGACCTAATTTCGTAGTGTAGACAAGGCCTAAGTGCGATTTGGCCTTCCTGATTTCACTCCTGCATGCCTGAGCAATATCTTTATACTCCTCCCTGGTCATTTGTCCAATCTTCCACTTCTTGTAAGCTTCTTTTTTGTGTTTAAGATCAGCAAGGAAGTCATGCTGGTCACCTGCCATATTTACTATTCTTTCTACACATCAGGATAGTTTGTCCCTGTAACCTCAATAAGGATTCTTTAAAATACAGCCAGCTCTCTCCTTGGTGACATGTCCCTCCTTCCATTTCCTGTATGTATCCTTTTGCAGCCACATTGGCCTCTTATGGCTCTTCTTATCTTTCCTCTGCATCAAAATAGCTTGATTTTGAGCCTCTAGTATTACATCTTTTAGGAATTGTCAGCCACCCTTGACTCCTTCTCTTCCTAACTAGTCATTCCATGGGACCTTGCTTGCTATACCTCTGAGTTGGCTGAAATCCAAATTTCTGAAGTCCAGTGTCCTTGTTTTGCTGTTCTTTGCTTCTAAGCTGTTCCCTTTTAGTTAAAACAGATTGGCACTGCCTTGTGGAGCTGTGTAATTTTAATTAAAAACTGACTGGTGGTAGGTTCAGTGTTTTTGGTAGACAGCACAACCACTGCAGGGTAAAAGGGCGTTAGAAGAAGTATACATGAGAGAAACTGTGAGGGGAGTAGTTCAGCTGGAGAAGCTCAACAAAAAGTTATACTGCTGGAGTTCTGAGAATGATACTACAATTGTGTAAGTTTCTATTGATTTTGTTGATTACATTAATCTTTTGCAAAGTATTAATACAAACTATGTGCATACTGTAAATACATATATGTAACCCTTCTGACAGGTGAAGCCAGCAGCAACAAGGGCTGGGTTCAGTGTCTCGGGGTTCCTTTTTAACAATACAACACAAAACCAGCTGGTGCCCCCACCCAGTGACCTGCTACAATTATGCACCACCCCCTGGGCGCCTCTAAGAGGCAATACTTCCCCTCTCGCAAGCACAGAGTCTGAGTCTGAGTGTAAAAAAAAAAAGTAGGGAATTAACTCAGCATTAAATTGGGAAAACAACAGAACTAGGGTTCATAAACACAAACCATGAGCAAAAGACCCACCCCCAAGTAAGTTGGGCAGTGTTTTTTTCCCCTCAGGTTCTTAAGTCCAGCAACCCAAAAGTCCCTTTAACATGCCCATCCCTTCTTTGCACTCCACTCACAGTTGCTGTCCTTGGCCAGTGCAATCCCAGAAGTGGGGTGGGAGGTAAGGAGGCACCTTACACACTCCAGTGTGCTTGGGCACTTCCTTGTCACTCCAACAGCTTATTGCTGGGACTCTCTGTGGGGCTCTGCTCTTGCTCTGTCTGACAGCTGCCCTGCTGGCCATGCCTCTTTACCAGTTGCACAGCTGGCCACTCACCAAGATGTCTTCAGGGCCCCCCACTTAACACAGCTCTCAGTGGTTTCAGGATAACCACCCTTTACTACTCTTTATTACCCTCTTTATTACTGCTGCCCCAATAACAAGGAGACTGGGGATCCAACACCAGCCATAAGTGATCATTTGGGCAAGCAATCCCATCATGCTGAGCACCTAGGCAGGGTGGGTGTGTCCATGCAAACAAGATCAGCTCCTGAAGTCCTTTTCCACACGTCACCACTAGATGTCTGGCTCTGTTTGCATATAGTTTCTGTTCAGCTGCATCAACGGATGGAGAAAATTGATGTGGCCACCCCAGTAAAAGGCAGGGAGGCACTTGCCAAGGGACAGTAGGTGTCTCCTCCTTAGGAGTCTCTGGCACCTATTGGCCAGTACGGGGAGAGAGGTGCTGATTGGTCAACAGTCCCCAGCTCCCAGGATTTAGCCCATTGCAGGTATCAGGGTGGTATTGCTTGCTCGTTGCAACTCACGACTAGTTTACAGTGTGGTTAAGAGAATAAAATGAATGGTTCCCAGAGATAAAAGACCTGTGATTTTGGTGATGAGCCTTAGGCTCATGTGATAGGGTTAAACCTTGTGGCCTTCGCAGGCTGAAGTCAGACTTTGTGGGATGAGGTTCCCATTCTGCTGTACCCTCTGTCCCGCATGCAAAGGGTTGCAGGGAAGGGATAGCTGAGTCACGGGGTAGGCTGAGGAAAGCCTACTATACATTATGGGTTATATGGTACAGAGCCCAGTAACCCTGGCACCAATTATGGGTTATATGGTTAAGAACCCTGAAAGAGTCAAGAGAAGAGTTATTGTACAATACAATATGTTAATCATTGCTATATCATGGATTTCAAAAAATAGGTACTACTCAGTATGAATAAGACTTACTCCATGAGTAGCCCATTTAAATCAGCAAGACTATTTAAAAATAAGCCACTACTCAACAGGAGTAAGGATGACAAAATCTGGTTTAAAATTATTTGTAGGGAGGTGGATTTACTGAGGCTGTATTTTGCACCAGATGTACCTTTAGGCACTGCCTTGAGCAACGGTTGGTGCATAAACAGACATTCCTTCCTCAATTCCTCCCAGCTTCACTGGTGTGGGAGGATAAATGTGTGTGTGCAGGGAGAATAGGAAATATATTACTTGCAGCCCTTGAAAGAGTGCTGTTTACTTCATTCCAAATGCCTTATCAGCTTGCTCTGGCCAACCAGTAGCAGACTGGATCCGAGGTTCCACCTACTCTGCTTTGTTCCTTCCCTGTCCACTTACTAACAAGAGGAAGTATCTGGAAGACAGAGGAAGTTTCTGATTGAGGTCCAAGGTCTATGTAAGTCTTCTTTTTGGCTGAACAGGATATAAATGGCCTTATTCTTATACTCGGCAGGTAAGACAAAAACACAGCATGGCCCTTTATGTTTCTGGTCTATTTTTTTTCTACTTTAACACTTTTAATCCATTAATTAAAAGGTTTGCGATGTACCTAAAATCTAATTTTAACAGTAAGTAGCTATGATTCAGAGAAAAGGAATGCAACATTATATGAAAACTCTTACTGAGATAGAGCTAAATTAATGCATTTCATAGTAATGTCATTAAAAAATCCGCTAAACACTAAACAAGATCACTATATAGTTATCCAGAGGTTATGCTGCAATAGTCCTGTGTGTGCTTTGAGTTTTTAAACATAAAGGATGTCCCCAGCTTCTACTGGGAATATGTCCTAGCAGAAGTATCATTTGCTGGGTTTGACACTAGTAGTAGTTTTCACTTTCCTAATGCTTGCCCGTCATCATTATTATACTGTTTAATTGATAATTTTGCAATTCAAAGGTTTGAAGTTTGCAGAGAACTGACTGAAGTATGTGTAAATAGTTTTTTAAACTGGTCAGAATGCAGACAATTATGAGAACTGCATCCAAGTGAGTGTTCTTTTGACTGTGCATTCTTCCTTCTCTCGATAGAAGAGGTATACGCAGAATATGAAATTTCTATTACAAATTTATGTCTCTGCTGTCAGGCAAAGTTTCTATGTTCAGCTAATTTTACACTCCTGTTTCCATTGAAGTCAATGAGAGTCTTACCACCCACTTCTGTGGATGCAGGACCTAATCCTTAGCAAGGATTTAGAGTCATTAAAATGATTTCACCTACCTCATTAGTTGCTATGCTGTTTTTTCTCCTGAAATGAGAATTTTACAAGAAGGTTATTTTGTGTGTGGAACTTTGTAAATTCATTTTTGGGGTGAGAAATGTAAATGCTAGCACAGGGAAGTTCTTTAGTAGAATCTTAGGGTATTCCCATGGAGTTACATCAATTGCTGAGGAGCTGGCCCATGAGGTCAGATTCTATAGGAGTTTCACAGGACTGCAGGGATGAGTCCAGAGGAAATCCATTGAGAAGCTCATCTATTATGTACATTATCATTAAAGGAATTAGAATTATTCCCCCGCAATGTGAAAGTTGCATATCATGGTTCCTAAGATAACATTTTCCATTTTGCTTCTTCTTTTCAACAATATACTTACTTCTATAAAATGGGCTATTTTGCTTATCTGAAAAGAATAAGGCTAGCTTTTGTCTACACCTAATGCAGCAATGCAGACAAAAATAAAGACCTCTTCCCTCGCATGGATACTCTGAAACCTGGGGTTGACCAGACTGCATTCCCAAGTGTGTGTTAGAGAGCCAGTAGGAGGAGAATGAGCAGGTAGAAGGCAGAGATAGCTGGATGTATGGCTTAGTAGTCAGTTTGGGGTGTAGAACAAAGCTATTTCATAAAGTAATCATACATGTCACCTTCCCAAGTTCATCAGGGAAGCCCTAGAAGGAATTACTCCTCTTAGGGTGTCTCTGAAACACATTTCTCGCTTTCCAAGAGCAATATTCCGATGCTGTATCATGTACTCAGGTTGTGTTTACAGGCACACTGTAGCCCTTAGATAGCAGTGTATCTACTTTGCCTTCTCTCCTATATTTAGTTGAAGCTAAAGATTAGCTTATTATAAAAATTATCTATGAACATCTGCAGGTAAATTGGAGGTTTGAAGCCCCTACTTACCTCAGATATGTTGTGAAGTTCCATTTTGCAATTATATGTTTAGGGTTTGGTTTTGTTTTTAAACAGTCTCTAAAAGAGGTGTTGCATTTTCTGGAGAGACATTAATTTTCCACCCCCATATACAGTAGCTCCCATCTTCCATGGATCTCAAAATGCTTTTGCAAATATTAACCACCACAATACTCTTGTGAGGAAAGCTGTATACCTATTTTATTGGTTAAATATATTTAAAATATATGTAGATTGCCTATTATTGATTTTAAACCATTGTAGCTAATAAAGTTATAAACTATACATACATTCTTCCTAAAAAAATTGAAATTCAATAAATTAAGTTTATGTATGTTCTTAAATGTGTGCAGTTTTCCACAGCTAGAGTATGTATTTATCTACACAAAGATAGCATGTAATAAGAAGTGTGTGACAAACTCATGTTTACATGTTGTTCTCTGTATGGACGGGGGGAGTACCAGTATTATGATATTTTTATTCTGTCTCACTTCCAATCCCCTTCCATAGCCATTATGCTATGGTGTCACTTTTATTATGTTATTGGGACCTTGATCTTGCAAACATGTGTTTAACTTGACATATTTCAGCATCCAGTTGATTTCAATGGGACTATCCAGATGTCTATAGTTAAGCACATGGATAAGAGTTTGTAGGATTAGGGCCTTAGCTTGTAAACTCCTCAAGGATATTGCATTTTTATATGCCTGTCAGGTATCAAGCTTCATTACATGGAAGTGAGTAATGATTGTTCAGGGGTGAAATAAAGGAGGATGGTATAAAAAAAGCTCTAGCTTAGTTGAAAGGATGGAGACAGAAGAGAGCTCAGAAGATTTAGATGTGAGCATTAGATATAGACTGAACTCAGGGTCAAAGTCTATGCCGGCACTGATCCACTTGTTGGCTGAAAGTACAGTCTTAAAGTACTTTAGCTCAGCCTGTCAAGGTATAATTGTGAAACAAAAGCCCAATGAGAGAGAGAGAGAATAATTTAGGATGGTTCAGTTTGATGATTTAGCATTTCTAAAAGTAAGAATCCACAATAGTAGAAGCAAGATATCATCAGGTTTGTATGGGACACAAGGTACATTTTCTTCAAATAGCCCCATATGAGACTCCTAATCTCCTCCCCCCCTTTTTCCCCTGCCCCCTCTCCCCCACTCCCCAAGGTCTTAAAATATGTCCAGTAGAAAACTGAAGCTTCCTAATTCTGGCTGCTGAAATCCCAGCATAGAAACAACTAAAATCCCTTCTTGGATAGTATTTGACTTACTTAATATTATGACCATATGATCCGTACAGTTTCTCCTCTTAACCTATAGCAAGTCCCCATACTGTACCCATTCCCAATAGGAAATTTGAAGATGCCTGTCCTCAGAACACCTCCACTTCAAGGAACATTAATATCAGGGCCTGCCACATGGGCAAAACCCCAAGCACCAATAAAGACATGCAACTATCTATTAACAGTGTCTGCCATCACAGGGTCGACTTCATCTGCATCTTTCAAGTTGAGGGGTATGCAATTAAACCTACTGGTCTGAGTCTTATGAAAATCATGAAGACTTCCATGTTCAGAGACATGGGGCTTATAATTACTACAACTTTTTGGTTACTTTGTAGAATAGAGATAAGGGCAATTACTGCTCTTCTCCGTAAGGCACTGTTCTTGTTTGATTTCACTACACTGTTTTACAGACTGGGAAAGTAAAATATATCCAGCTGATAAAACTGACTTCACAGACCTAGAGTCTTCCTGTACCATTTTTCATTCCCTTAGTTGTGCTGAGCGCCTTTAACATTGTATTTTGATCTTGTGTAGGAACTCTTTCTAATCCTCTATGAGCTGCAGGACTGAGTTTGGCAATCTTTCATCCTTTTCTCAGTGCACAACTGTACAAAACATTTACAAACCTTTTATACAGGACACCAGAGGGTATGGAGAGACAGAAAGGGGCGGGGGGGCAGGAGCAGCATCATGCTACTTTGAAAGCAGTAAAGGTGACTATGAGGGCAACACACCCTTTCCCCTCTGCTCCAAAATTGTTGTTTATAATAATGTGAAGACTGGTACTTTTGAGATATATTTTGAGATATATATACTGATATGTACATATCAGGAAATTGCTATTTGGATGGAGTTGGAATTAAATGGTTTGTGATCACAAACAATTCATCCAGTTGCTGCGGAGTTTGTTTGTAGAATATTCCTCCTGACCAGGATATAATTTCTAATGATCAGTTTTTCTCTCCAAAGCCTTTACAAAACCCTCTTGTTTTTTTTAAAAAAATACTCTGTCTTATTTTCTCAATGCAAGAGAAAAAAATTCTTCACACAACAGACATTTTAATCACATAAGGGCTACTTTAGTAGCATATCTGAAGTGTACAAATCTACTCTCACATCCTTGATCTATTGCTCCTCCATGTTACCCTACATACAGAACCATCCTTGCTGGCCCCAGAAGAAAATAGTAATTGGTATATTGACCCTATAAATGTAAAAAAGGGTCAATTTACGTTAACAAGTAAGCCTCTAGCAGAGATGGCCTTGAAAATGTGAACTCATCTGTAGCGCTGGACCTTTGTCATAATGATTTTTCATTATGGGCTGGTCTTTATAGTCAGGGGTTTCCTTGATTTTGGGGGTAATCACAGAATAATTTGAAGGGATAGTTGGTGTTACCTGGGCTGAAGCCAGTTATGCCAGGACCACAAGTCTCCTCAGACATGCCTGCCTGCAGCTCAACCACCAGCTCTGTTAACTGGCCATTGTAGCCCCTCTTGGGAATAGGAGTGTACGTAGTACTCCTGGGGGAATTCTGCACCACTGCACAGGCACAGAATGTATGTTTCCTGCAGATTACTTTGCTTCTCCACAGAAAAATGACTTTCTGACTGGAAAGCAAAGGGAATTCACAAGAGCAGTCATGCGACCATCCCCAGCAGTATGATTTGGGTGCCCAGGGCTGCTAGCAGAGAGGTAAATCACTGTGGGACAGAGGGCAGGACTGGAGAACATCTAACTAGTGGCCCCTAACTTGCGCCGGCCTCAGTTCCTAGTCCTGACTGGGGAGGACAGGATTTCCTCTTTCCCTGCATGGCATCCAAGGCTGTTTCAGACCCATGCCCAGATTTCCATCCTGGTTGTAGGAATCTCTGCAAACTCCCCTCCCCACCCACCCTGTGTGCTTCCTGGGCCCATCACTCCTCAGCTGCAGGAGCAGGGATCACTCTACAGGGAGCTTCTCCCCCATCAACCCAACCCCTGTGCATCCAGACCTCTCATACTCAGACCCTCCTGCCAACCCCCCGTCCACAACCAGAACCCCCCGCCCCCGATTAGCCTCATTCCCCCTGCACCATCCTGACGAGCCACCTGCACATGGATCCCCACCCTACCAAGCCTCAACTGTAGAATCAAAGAAGATTAGAGTTGGAAGAGACCTCAGGAGGTCATCTAATCCAACCCCCTGCTCAAAGCAGAACCATCACCAACTAAAGAATCCCAGTCAGGGCTTTGTTAAGCCAGGTCTTAAAAAACCTCTCAGGATGGAGATTCCACCACCTCCCTATGTAACCCATTCCAGTGCTTCAAAACCCTCCTAATGAATTAGTTGTTCCTAATATCCAACCTAGACCTCCCCCACTGCAACTTGAGATCATTGCTCCTTGTTCTGTCATCTGCCACCACTGAAAACAGCCTAGCTCCATCCTCTTTGGAACCCCCCTTCAGGTAATTGAAGGCTGCTATCAAATCCCCCCTCACTCTTCTCTTCTGCAGACTAAATAACCCCAGTTCCCTCAGCCACTCCTCATAAATCATGTGCCCCAGCCCTCTAATAATTTCTGTTGCCCCCTGCTGGACTCTCTCCAATTTGTCCACATCCTTTCTGCAGTGCGGGGGACCAAAACTGGATGCAGTACTCCAGATGTGGCCTCACTAGTACTGAAAAGAGGGGAATAATCACTGCTCTCAATCTTCTGGTAGCGCTCCTACTAATGCATCCCAATATGCTGTTAGCCTTCCTGGCAACAAGGGCGCACTGTTGACTTATATCCAGCTTCTCGTCCACTGTAATCCCCAGGTCCTTTTCTGCAGAACTGCCTCTTAGCCAATCGGTCCCCAGACTGTAGCAGTGCATGGGATTCTTTCATCATAAGTGCAGGACTCTGCATTTGTCCTTGTTGAACTTAATCAGATTTTTTTTGGCCCAATCCTCCAATTTATCTGGGTCACTCTGAACCCTATCCCTACCATCCAGTGTATCTACCTCTCCCCCCAGGTTAGTGTCATCTGTGAACTGGCTGAGGATGCAATCCATCCCATCATCCAGATCATTAATGAAGATGTTGAACTAAACTGGCCTCAGAACCAACCCCTCTGCTTCATACCGGCTGCCAACTCGACATCAAGCCTTTGATTACTACCCATCGAACACAATGATCTAGACAGTTCCCTCCACCTTATAGTCCATTCATCCAATCCATACTTCTTTAACTTGCTGGCAAGAATACTGTGGGAGACCGTACCAAAAGCTTTGCCAAAGTCAAGGAATAACACGTCCACTGCTTTCCCCTCATCCACAGATCTATCTATCTCATCATAGAAGGCAATCAGGTTGGTCAGGTATTATACCAATAAAATAAAAAAAAACATTAAAAAACATAAAAAAAAATAAAAAATAAAGGGGAAAAGGCAAAATGCCACATTTATTGTGAATACAGAAAGAATCATAGTAAGCAGTTAGTTATAGCTATAACATTCCATTCAATTTCATATTTATTCACACATTCATTCAGACACACACACACAGGTTCTGCAAGGTTGTTAGCATAGTTACCAGCTTTAGAGTTGCTCATGACAAGCCACTGGCCAGGTGGCCTGGACATGAGGAGGGAGCAGGGCCTTGTCAGATGCTCATCTGATGCTCCTGGAAGTTGGTTTGCAGAATCAGACCCCAAAGTTCTCATTTTCTAGAGTCCATTTTTATCAGAATTTCTTCCTATGCCAGTCTATGGGAATTGCTTCATCATGCTGTTGCTGAATCAATCAGCAGATGGCACATTCCTGACGGCTCCATGATGCCAGATGTTATCTTGTTCTTTGGTTCTCCCATTCTTGAGGCTGTTGGGTGGATTCCAGTCTGCCCTCCGGGGGTCCTCTGGTTATTTCCAATTGACGCCTTCTTCAGCCGATGGACACTGGATTCTTAGGCTGGCACCTCCCTGATCATTCAGTTATTATCCACACCAAGCATCCATCCACATACATCTTCTATCTCTATTTTAATCACAATTGTTAACAAAGCGAGATGAATACAACAAAAAGGTAGGGAGTCTCTGGGTGCTGTTTGTGTTGTTACAGAGTGTTGCTTTGAGTCTCTCTCTGTGTGAGTAGTTGTTGTTACAAAGAATTGCTTTGAGAACAGACTCTGTCTTAGAATGTACTAACACAATTAGCAGCTTGCAAGTTTCACACATAGAGGGAGAGAAACAGTACCAATAACCAAGAGACCTCTTAATTAGTAATACCCTGGAATTTAAACTATGGGGAATCAAACTCATTTGTGATTTTCATACAGAACTTCTTTAATATGATCCAACATAATCCCCCTTTTGACAATAAGATTTATAATCATCAGTGTCACTTTCTATGTAGCCTATTCAAGAGAAGGTACTGTGAGGCAATTTGAGTTTGTGATTCCAATTCATCCCACATACATGATCCTAGTGATGTATCTTTACTACAAGGTTCTGGGACAACAGGCAAGGTGAGGCACACCCACATTTGAGGACTCCATTCTGTACAACCTCTAGTGTCCAATAGCTTCCCTCCCTCCCCAGCCCACTGACTCGACGTCCAGGGTAGCCAGAAGGATCCCATGTGTAATATGGGGAGTGGGCTAACCTTCAATACCTTTTCCTCCAGGGACTGTTGGTGTGCAATTTTGACAACAATTTCTCCCATTAACAAGTCTGGTTTTACAATACTGGAATCATATTCCATCCATTCATATTGATAAGTGTCAAACAATGATCTCTTTCTTTGTTTTAACAAATGCATCAAACACTTAATATTTCCCAATATGACCCAGAACATTTCGTGTTCCAAAGTTGCTAGGGCAAGTATCTGCATTTCAGTGAATCCCATAGCTATGGCTGTGTAGTTTCCTATTTCTAATTTTTTTTTCTTATGCATAAGCCATGTGGTAGTATTAAGCCATTGCCAAAGATTCCATCAGGCTTTTAGGTTACCCAGACCAATTTGGACCAAGTCTACATTGGCATGTACTTGTTTTTGTATCAGGCTGTCTTGTAGCTGGGACAGAGCGCTTAATTTATTTTTAATTACCTGCAGGTCTGCAGTATTTTTTTTTATTTTTTTTAAACACACAGCAGTGCTAGCAACAAGACAAGACAAAACATAGAACACAAAACACAGTTTCTATTGTGACAGTAGATTCATGGTATCGGGTTGCTCTTCAGCTGGCATCAGCTTTTCCTGATTTTCTGAAAGACAAAAGAACATGTTTCTACCCCTTTTTGGGGTGGCAGATTATTGCTTAAAATATTTCTTTTACAAATACCCTTGCTGATTGCAGGCAAAACAGAGGAATTACCCCCATATTTTCCTGTTTTTGTTCTATAGGCAGGCCAGGTTTCAATGGCTTCTATCTTTTAAGGGTTATGGGGAAATTATCCCACTGTTTAGTCATTAAATCCCTGAGGTGGGGTACCTCAGTTTTCCTTCTTATACAGCAGACCAAGTTTATAATGTTTTTCCTGCTGTGTTAAGCTTTAAGTTTATTTACAGGTAATAGCTGAGAAGCATCATTACCATATGACCTTAAAGGATTTTTCCAAAAATCATACACACTATACATTGTTACAGGGGTACTTATTATCAAATTTATTAAAATTATCTTGTTATCCCATGCCTTTTATTTCGACAATTTGTTTGCTGATCAGGTGTGTCCTTTATCTGCAGCTCCTTTGTGCTGCTAGTTCTTTCCTTCCTTTATCACTTAGGTAATTTGCATTTTCACAGACACTTCCTGCTTTTGGAGCCATTAGCAGCTCAGAGACTCTATCTTAAAAGGGACACAATCAACTTTCACCAGAGTTTTGATTACTTTTTTAACTTCTGCTTCCAAAACACACAGCAATCTGAAAAAGAAAACCCAACCTATTATGGCTCCCTTTGGAGCCCTAATAGCATTTTAATTAAGTAGCATGGTATGTTTGCATTTATTTTGCCCCTTTTACAATATACCCTGCACATGTTCTGGGGCAAATGCACATTCCTTCCATAGTTTAACTTCTATAACATTATCCATATCCATTTTTACATAAGGTATAACTATTTCTCTTTTTGCTTACAGAGTTTTCATGTACCTTTATAAAAGTGATAGTATGATTCCTCAGAGCCATTTTAAGACTCAGTGTTTCTAACATTGCTTCTTTTTGTTTTGTGCACCTCACCCCTGCTGTTGCTTCAGAGGGGCACTGTCTTTTTTAATTTTTTATTTATTTTTTTTACTACAGCTCTCATCTGCTATTTTGTTACAAAAACAAACAAACAAACAAAAAGAATCCAGATTTTTTTTCTATTCTCCTGATTTTGACTGCTCTGTTGCAGCCACAACTTAAAAACATTTTAAATTTTGTAAAGCATTGAGTTACCTTTTAAGGGTTAAATGCCAAATCCCAACTATGGGGAATCAAACTCATTTGTGATTTTAATACAAAACGTCTTTAATATGATCCAACACAGGCATGACTTACCCTTGGTGAATCCATGTTGACTGTTCCTGGTCAGCTTCCTCTCCTCTAAGTGCTTCAGAATGGATTACTAGAGGACCTGCTCCAGGATATTTCTGGAGACTGAGGTGGGGCTGATCGGTCTGTAGTTCCACAGATTCTCCTTCCATTTTTTGTAAATATGGGCACTATATTTGCCTTTTTCCAATTGTCTGGGACCTCCCCCGATCACCACGAATTTTCAAAAATAATGGCCAATGGCTCTGCAATCACATTAGCCAACTCCCTCACCACCCTCAGATGCATTGCATCCAGCCCCATGGACTTGTACATGTCCAGCTTTTCTAAATCGTCCTTAACCTGTTCCTTCACCACTGAGGGCTGCTCACCTCCTCCCCATACCGTGCTACCCAGTGCAGCAGTCTGGAAGCTGACCTTGTCTGTGAAGACAGAGACAAAAAAAAACAAAACAACAAAGAGTACTTCAGCTTTTTCCACTATAACTTGTGATCCATGAAGCATTTGAGTTTGAGAAATTTCACCATAATGTACACCGCACTTGTCAGTATGGGAACTCTAGATCTCTGGCTTAACTGGAGATTTGGACCTTATTTGTTGTTTAAAATACTGGCAACTGTACATAGGTCCCAGCATAAGCAACTGTGCTTCATTTCTCCCAAACAAAGGAGGAAGGTGCCTGCCTGAACACTTAATATAACAAGTTTGGAAGGCATCCCAAAGAATCACTTTGCTGACCTTCCCAATAGTCCAGTGTTTCCCAGACTTGGGACTCTGCTTGTTCAGGGAAAGCCCCTGGCAGGCCAGGCCAGTTTGCTTACCTACCGCGGCCGCAGGTTCGGCCAATCGCGGCTCCCACTGGCCATGGTTCGCTGTGCCTGGCCAATGGGGTCTGCGGGAAGCGACGCGGGCCTAGGGACGTACTGGCCACCGCTTCCCGCAGCCCCCATTTGCCGGGCACAGCGAACCGTGGCCAGTGGGAGTTACGATTGGCTGAAACTGCGGACGCGGCAGGTAAACAAACCAGCCTGGCCCACCAGGGGCTTTCCCTGAAAAAGCGGCGTCTCAAGTTTGGGAAACACTGCAATAGTCTAAGGTTACTTCTGCCTGTATAAATTTCTGTGCTTACAGTGTAAGAATACTGTCTCTTTAAGGTTATCATTCAGCTGCAAACTGAGATCCCTAGACTTGTGCAGTGCGGAACATGCTAGTCATACAGTGTGAAACAGAACAATCTGCTAATAAAATATTGTAGGACCCTTTCCTTTGTGTGTGCGTTGATTTATATCTCACAAGACAAAAGGGGTCAGTTTGTTTGTTTTTTAAACAGCTGAAGCAGACTATTTCCATCTCAAATAGAAATACTAGAAATGTCATTGTATGTGTACCAGACCTATATCAAAATAAACCACTCCACCACTCAGAAAAGAGATCCCTATTGTTACCATCTATAAAATTGTGGTTCTCTTTGTTGTTTGGGATCTCATCTTTCTATCATACTTCTACATTATTTACAATATCAAAAGGAATATCTGCATTAATAGGAGATTTTTCTTAATGACAATAAAAAGAACTTATATATGAACCAAATTTAAATAATGTTTAGCCCATCTGCAGAGTGGAGGTACAATCCACAAGGAATGTGGATTGAGTTTGATCCGATTTATGCTCCCGTTACTTCACTAGCTGTATGGAACTAATCAAAAGGATAACATATTTACTTAAAAAAACATTTTGCACAAAATCCACAAAAATCTGAGTTTTATTTTAATTAAGGAAAAAGTTAAAGGGTGAAAGCATGCTTTTTTGGAATCCAGCTAACTCCCTAAAACAATATCTAATTTGTGTAACTAATGTAATGTTTATAAAAACCAAACATTAATTTGTCTGGAAGTGAACATTTAACAGATCCAGCCTGTTCCCTGTAGCCACATAATCCTTAAATACTCAGTCACTTACCCAAACTTAATTTGCCCTCTTAAGTCTGCATGCATTTCCTTTTCTTCTTTCTGCTCAGTGCCTTTCCCTCAGCATTCCAATGATTCTATTTTTATACCCCTGCTTTACTGAAGCTGTAGTTAATCCCTTCTCTGCCTGTCTTAATGGATAAGTATCATAAACTGGATTTTTGTTTGATGTCCCTTTACTTCCTCCAAAAAGCATTTTATTAAAAGTCACTTTTGGGCAAGGATGACAAAGTAAATTTGGAGTTCCTAGACCAAACCATTTTGAAGATGTCTCAAAAGAGTTACACCATTTTAAAATTAAATTTCAGGTACATTTTCTCAACATCAGAGGCCTGATTTTCTGTTGCCCTGCACCATTTGCAGTCATGTAGAGCAGGGCAAAGACTGTGTAAAACAGCATGATAATGACTTTACGCCCACCTTGTACTGGTGTAAGTTAGGACACAAGGCTCATTGTAATGGAGAAACTTGACCCCATAACTTTGAAATTCCTCTGATTCTTTCCAGGTTTTGCAGCAGAACACTACCCTGGGATGATGCACATGATGCAAAATTTCAGAAATAATTGTTTCTTTCTGGGGAAGTTTGTGGTTGGGGAAGGGGGAATTGGGCTTATTAAGAAGTGAACCAGCCTGAGTCTGGAAGAGCCATTGCTGCTTCCTATAAGGTAGACATTTAGATTCTCTTATTGTAAAATAAAAACCTCTCATACTTAACTATTTTACAAATCATGTGGTTCCAAAAGGAGGGAGAAAAGAACTGATCATCAGTTAAGTGATGCTCCACAACATGGGCTTGGGTTTAAGTGAACCTACTTCTGAACAAGCGGCAAAGAATCCTGTGGCAGCTTACACACTAACAGATGAAGTAAAAAAAGCTTATGCTCCAATACGTCTGTTAGTCTATAAGGTGCCACACGACTCTTTGCCGCTTTTATAGATCCAGACTAACATGACTACCCCTCTGATACTTCTGAGCAGTGAACGGAACAGAATATTGTATTTAAAAATCTATCAAATGCAACTTTTGATGAATGCATATTCACAGTCTCTTCACCCAGATGTATAAGCTGGGTGAATAATGGGAGAAAAGTTGATTTTTTAAAATCACACAAAATTCATTAAATAAGTTAATTAATATTATTCAAGCAGCTCTAATCACCTTATTTTTTTTTCAAGTTGGAGGCATTCAAGTATATTCCCTGTCATTGGCATGTTTCACAATTCTAAAAATGAGTCCAGACCAGTCACTGGTAGCATTTTTCATCTGGGTGTTTTAAAGCTCAAAAGTAGTTAGGATAAAATATATATAAACATTGAAAAGATTAGCATTGTATAAGTCTATGTTTTTTAACTGACAATAAGAATCAACTGAAATGTTATTTTTGCTATTGTCACAAAAAACAGCGTGTAAACAACACTAATATTTAGCCCATTCTGCCTTGCCTACAAGAGGTGCTAAGTGGAAAGAAAACTAATGAAAATTAAGGAATGTAATTAATAAAGACAAGCCACTTCAGCATTTGACATTTCATAGACAAGCAGAACAAATATGCTAATGAAGAGCACAGACAAGAGTGTTTGATGCAATTAAAGAGTTGATTTTAGCATAGGCGCTATTTTAAATAGCTGGTAGCATAGTTGAGTACAACTTTGTTATGTTCAATCTGTTAAAAACAAGCTAAGAGAAACTTATCAGCTGCCTGATAAGCCTCTTTGCTCTCTTAAAACGGATTATGAAGGACATTCTTAAATCTTTAAAATAAAAAAAAGTAGTGTCCAATCATATTTAAATCTGAAATTGACATATGGGTGAGACCCACCAGCCATACACCTGGGGAAAAAATATCTGTAATAACTCAGAGCCTTTCCCCATCTAGTATCCCATATCCATCAGTTGGAGATATTTACTATTAGATGCTGATGGGTCATATGCCATTGTTTGCAACCTCATCATTGAACCCCTCAAATTTACTAAGCTCAGTCTTGAAACAAGTTGGGGCAAAAACCCCTCACTGTTCCCTTTGGAAAGGGGTTCAATAACTTCATTCCTCTGATGATTAGAAACCTTTATCTAATTTCAATCCTAAACTTGCTGATGGCCAGTTTATACCAATTTGTTCTTGTGTAAACTGTCAGACCATCTGAAGTGGATCAAGAACATGAGTACCAACCTCAGGGCAGACAGTTAAGAAGCAGGGTACAAACACCACGCTGGCTGGGAGTTCTATATTTAGATTCCACAAATCAAGTGTGACTTCCTCAAGCACTATAACATTTTAACCATAGAGTCAGACAGTCCCATTGGGTACTCCGATGTATCTTGCCACCCAGGCAAGCTTGCCTTTTTAATAGATGGTCCCTTCCACCAAAGGTTTCAGAGTAATAGCCATGTTAGTCTGTATTCGCAAAAAGAAAAGGAGTACTGGTGGCACCTTAGAGACTAACCAATTTATTTGAGCATGAGCTTTCGTGAGCTACAGCTCACTTCATCGGATGCATACTGTGGAAATTGCAGAAGACATTATTATATACACAGACACCATGAAACCAAAGATGGCCCATCTTGATGATCACTTTAGATAAGCTATTACCAGCAGGAGAGTGGGGTGGGAGGAGGTATTGTTCCACCAAAGAAGGTCACAACAATATTTAGTTACTCCCACTCCCAGAGAACCAGTCACTTACCTCTGGTCAATTGCACTTTTGATCTTATACCAAAGACCATGCCTGTAGCCAATCCTAAAATAAGTGAAATATTTATTAACTAAGAAAAAGAAAATTTACAAGGTTAAAACAAGTAAACAAACACAAATGAGTTACTGTCTTACGTTTGTAGCAGTAATAGAAGCTGCTGAAACATGCAAGCTCTATATGTCCTTTAGGGCTAACCCAGGCTAAGCAGCTGTGGATCCCTTGCTTATGCTCTCCCAAAGGCCAGCATAGATATGAAGTTTCTTCCTGTCAGAGACTTTTATTCCCTTTCCCCAGTTCAAGATGATGGGACAAGTCCTGTTGCATATCTACTCTTCATGAGTGTGTGGGGAGCACTCAAAGCCTTTTGTCCTCTGATGTTCCATAATGGTTTCTCTGATGTCTATGGACCTTCTTTTGTTGGGCAGAAGTTAACACCTCCTGTGGTAAGGTAGTATTTCACACTTGAAGAAAAGGAGTACTTGTGGCACCTTAGAGACTAACCAATTTATTTGAGCATAAGCTTTCGTGAGCTACAGCTTATGCTCAAATAAATTGGTTAGTCTCTAAGGTGCCACAAGTACTCCTTTTCTTTTTGCGAATACAGACTAACACGGCTGCTACTCTGAAATATTTCACACTTGATAATGCTTGTCTCCTGACTGTGGGCATTTACAATTTCAGAGCAAATGCTTAAATATTACCTTATAACATGGGATACAGATATCATAATGAGATTAGTGCATGCAAAATTTACAAGCATTTCATAATGCCTAAACATTAAACACATTTTCATAAACTTAATACCCATTTTAACAATAGTAACAAGAGTGAGCCAGATGGGTTTCCAGCTATGCTTTTGTCGGTGTTCAATTGAGGCCTAGGGGCCTTGGCATGAGCTGGCACCTGGTCTGCCAGCATCACACCAAGATTGGCACTTAAATAACTCCTCATTCCCAAGTATTTATCTATCTGATGTATTTATAGAGATCAACCATATCTCCTCTATGCCCTTCTGTGCATCTGTTTCAGTTTGAATTCATCTTTCTTAAAGATGGGAAACCAGATTGTACACAGAATTCCAGATAAAGTCTCACCAGTACTTTGTACAAATGATAATGCTTGCCTATCTCTACTGGGAATACCTTACCTAATGCATTTTAGGACTGAAAAAGCCTTTTTCACAGCCTTGTACCATTGGTGAAAAAGGTCTCTCTCCTCCTCTGTCACTTCCAACTGGAAAATCCTCAATTTACAATAAATATTTTTGTTGTTAGTCCCCAAGTGCATGACCTTGCACTATTAAATTTAATCCCATTTCTATTTCTCCAGTTTAATGTCATCCAAATCTTCTATAATATTCAAGTCCTCCTCCATATTGGTAATACCTCCCACCTTTGTGTCACTCGCAAATTTTATTGGCACTTTCCCACTTTTTGTGGGAAGGCCATTAATGAGAATGTTAATAAAAGACTGGTCCCAAGAACAATCCCTGTGGAACTCCACAAGTAACATCCCACCAGCTTAACAGTTTGCCTTTCAGTACGATCCATTGTAATCTACTTTTTAACCAGTTTCTTACCCAACTTTCAATTCTTGTGTCAATCCCCATCTTCTCCAATTGAATTAATATTTTCACCAAGTGGAAGTGTACCAGAATGACAAAGATGAACGTTACATTTTTGCATCACAGAGAGACATTACATCTAACCAACATTCGTGCACTTGAGATATATAAGAGAAAAACAAAAACACCTTTAAAGTGATCTGTTAGGCCCAATGCTTTTAATCTTCACACGTGCTTTATAGGAGAAAGCCTGTCTTAACTCAACCACCAAAGTTAGAATCATAGAATCATAGAATTCCAGCTTCTCATCCACTGTAACCCCAGGTCCTTTTCTGCCGAACTGCTTCCGAGCCATTCGGTCCCTAGTCTGTAGCGGTGCATGAGATTCTTCCGTCCTAGGTGCAGGACTCTGCACTTGTCCTTATTGAACCTCATCAGATTTCTTTTGGCCCAATTCTCTAATTTGTCTAGGGCCCTCTGTATCCTATCCCTACCCTTCAGTGTATCTACCTCTCCTCCCAGTTTAGTGTCATCTGCAAACTTGCTGAGGGTTCAATCCATACCATCCTCCAGATCATTTATGAAGATATTGAACAAAACCAGCCAGAGGACCGACCCTTGGGGCACTCCACTTGATACTGGCTGCCAACTAGACATGGAGCCATTGATCACTACCCATTGAGCCTGATGATCGAGCCAGCTTTCTATCCACCTTATAGCCCATTCATCCAGCCCATACTTCTTTAACTTGCTGGCAAGAATACTGTGGGAGACCTTGTCAAAAGCTTTGCTAAAGTCAAGTAACAACACGTCCACCGCTTCCCCCTCATCCACAGAGCCAGTTATCTCATCATAGAAGGCAATTAGATTAATCAGGCATGACTTGCCTTTGGTGAATCCATGCTGACTGTTCCTGATCACTTCCTCTCCTCTAAGTGCTTCAGAATTGATTTCTTGAGGACCTGTTCCATGATTTTTCCAGGGACTGAGGTGACGCTGACTGGCCTGTAGTTCCCAGGATCCTCCTTCTGCCCCTTTTTAAAGATGGGCACTACATTAGCTTTTTTCCAGTCATCCGGGACCTCCCCAGATCGCCATGAGTTTTCAAAGATAATGGCCAATGGCTCTGCAATCACATCCGCCAACTCCTTTAGCACTCTCGGATGCAGCGCATCCGGCCCCATGGACTTGTGCTCGTCCAGCTTTTCTAAATAGTCCCAAACCACTTCTTTCTCCACAGAGGGCTGGTCACCTCCTCCCCATGCTGTGCTGCCCAGAGCAGTAGTCTGGGAGCTGACCTTGTTCGTGAAGACAGAGGCAAAAAAAGCATTGAGTACATTAGCTTTTTCCACATCCTCTGTCACTAGGTTGCCTCCCTCATTCAGTAATGGGCCCACACTTTCCTTGACTTTCTTCTTGTTGCTAACATATTTGAAGAAACCCTTCTTCTCACTCTTAATATCTCTTGCTAGCTGCAACTCCAGGTGTGATTTGGCCTTCCTGATTTCACTCCTGCATGCGCGAGCAATATTTTTATACTCTTCCCTGGGCATTTGTCCAATCTTCCACTTCTTGTAAGCTTCTTTTTTGTGTTTAAGATCAGCAAGGATTTCACTGTTAAGCCAAGCTGGTCGCCTGCTATATTTACTATTCTTTCTACACATCGGGATGGTTTGTCCCTGTAACCTCAATAAGGATTCTTTAAAATACAGCCAGCTCTCCTGGACTCCTTTCCCCCTCATGTTATTCTCTCAGGGGATCCTGCCCATCAGTTCCCTGAGGGAATCAAAGTCTGCTTTTCTGAAGTCCAGGGTCTGTATTCTGCTGCTCTCCTTTCGTCCCTGTGTCAGGATCCTGAACTCGACCATCTCATGGTCACTGCCTCCCAGGTTCCCATCCACTTTATCTTCCCTTACTAATTCTTCCCGGTTTGTGAGCAGCAGGTGAAGAAGAGCTCTGCCCCGAGTTGTTTCCTCCAGCACTTGCACCAGGAAATTGTCCCCTACACTTTCCAAAAACTTCCTGGATTGTCTGTGCACCGCTGTATTGCTCTCCCAGCGGATATCAGGGTGATCGAAGTCTCCCATGAGAACCAGGGCCTGCGATCTAGTAACTTCCATTAGTTGCCGGAAGAAAGCCTCGTCCACCTCATCCCCCTGGTCTGGTGGTCTATAGCAGACTCCGACCACAACATCACCCTTGTTGCTCACACTTCTAAACTTAATCCAGAGACTCTCAGGTTTTTATGCAGTTTCATACTTGAGCTCTGAGCAGTCATACTGCTCCCTTACATACAGTGCAACTCCCCCACCTTTTCTGCCCTGCCTGTCCTTCCTGAACAGTTTATATCCATCCATGACAGTACTCCAGTCATGTGAGTTATCCCACCAAGTCTCTGTTATTCCAATCACATCATAATTCCTTGACTGTGCCAGGACTTCCAGTTCTCCCTGCTTGCTTCCCAGGCTTTTTGCATTTGTGTATAGGCACTTGAGATAACTCGCTGATCGTCCCTCTTTCTCAGTAGGAGGCAGGAGCCCTGCCCTCTTGCACAGTCCTGCTCGTGCTTCCTCCCGGTATCCCACTTACCTCAGGGCTTTGGTCTCCTTCCCCCGGTGAACCTAGTTTAAAGCCCTTCTCACTAGGTTAGCCAGCCTGCTTGCGAAGATGTTCTTCCCTCTCTTCATTAGGTGGAGCCCGTCTCTGGCTAGCACTCCTTCTTGGAACACCATCCCATGGTCAAAGAATTCAAAGCCTTCTTTCTGACACCACCTGCATAGCCATTCGTTGACTTCCACGATTCGACTGTCTCTACCCAGGCCTTTTCCTTCCACGGGGAGTTAATGTAATGAGTCAAAATAATTAACTATGTGCCAAAACATTGTTGTTGATCTTCATATGCAGTTGCAGAGTTCACCTATGTTACTAGTATTATGATCTTTTCTATCTGCAGGTTTAGAATTAAGCTTTGTAAATTCCCATTTATATAAAAATTAATGATTAAGATATTTGCATCTGGAAGAGGTGTTGATGTTGAACATTTGTTACTAGGGAAAATGGGGTGAATTATGTACAACTCTTGCTGCTCTTGCCTTCCTTCACTTTATCTTAACTCATTGCTGAAAGCACAGACCAGAATTCTGTCTTCTCAGAAGCATTACAATATCACATCCAGGGCTACTCTATTTAAATCGCATTAACAGCTCTCATGCACCTTCTGAGCAAGAAGTACCACATAATTGTTTGATATACAAACATTTATATGTAATACAAAGAAAACAAATACTTTGAATAGTGCTTGAAATACTCTTAAATAACTTATTACCTAGTAGCTTTTGTTTAAAATGTCTACCAATGTGTTCTTGCTATGCAGACTTTCACAAACCCTGCTGCTTATAAATGAAAGTTAGTGGAACAGAAATACGATTTAACATCTGTATAATTGACTTACCAGTAATACTTATTTTTGCACACACACACACACCCCTACTCATTCTCTCTCTTCCAGCTTTCTTTGGAAATATTATACATTTGTATTTCAGTAGCTAAGTGCCCCAGTTAAGTACCAGGACCCCATTAAGTTAAGAATTGTATAGACTCAGAACAAAAAGATGGTCCTTCTCCCAAAAAGTTTGAAATCTAGTTTATCCATCTCTATTATTGCCTGAAGTTCAATATATGTCCCCTCTTTTCTTTAGAGATTGCATAATAGCAGCAATATATCTAGCCATATCCGAACACTTCAGCCATGTCAGTAAGTAGAAAGGTTGGCCAGTGAATTCTTGTGAGCAGAACTCAGTTCTTTGATAATTGTTGACTTCTTCTCCAGAATTGTATAGCCTAAATTACAACAGGTTTCAGACATTAGGACATGGAATATTTAACCCCTGAATTTCTATAGGAACCTCATTGTATAGGGCTTTTCTCTTTTGTCTGTAAGCCCAACTGAGTCAAATAAAGGATTTGCATTTCACTGAACTCAACCTTGGTTCACTCTTTTATTAACTGAGTTAGAATCCCAATTCAAAATAGTTAGCCACTAACTAAATGTGAGCTCCACATGGTCCATAGCATCTAAGTTTGTAAAAGCTCTCTCCTGGTCCTTCCTCTTCGTCCAGAAGACACACAGCAGTGGGTCATACCTATTATAAATACTTCACTGCTAGGTAAAGGCTATAACAGACCTCCCCTTTAGACAAAAATGTTACATTTTTTCAGACCCAGGTCTTGCATCATTGTCATTCAATTAAGTCCACTGAAAACTTCCAGTGTTTATATCTAACATTCCTCTCCCCCGACCAGAGGGCTGATTGGCTCATGTCTCAGAACAATACAGTGCCTGCCCACAGGAGGGATAGCAGCAGCAGCTATCTCTGATAACTTCAAGTAAGCCAAAGAAAATGTTCAGTAACTGCCATATCTCTCCTCTGCATTTAACTGGGCACTTCTAGCTGAATCCCCTTCTCTGTTCCTGGCATATATGTAAAAATTGAGAGAACAGCAAACTCTATCCTCCACCTCACTATGATTCTCCCTTCTTAGACTAGGGGTTCTCAAATTGAGGTTTGTGACTCCTGAGTCAATTGTGAGGTTATTACTGGGGGATTATGAGCAGTCAGTCAAGTGTGGGGCTGACAGCCCGAGCCCTTCAGAGTTGTGTAGCCGGACTGCCAGAGAGCAGCAGCCACTGGATAGGCACCAGCTCTGAAGGCAGCACTGCCCCCAGCAGCAGTGCAGACGGGTGGCATTATATGGGGGGAGGGGTATCACTTTGGGGGGAGGGTCATCACAGCCTGAAATATTTTCAAAGTGGGTCCCAGGGAAAAAAAAAAGTTTGATAACCCCTGCTTTAGACTTTAAAATAAAATGCTTTGATAGAATAGTAGGTGAGTGGAACATTAAAACATACAAACCCCTACAGAGACTGCAATTTTTTTTTTTTTTTTACAATTTGCTTTTGCACATGGATAACCTTAGTGTATTATCTTTAGTATAGGGGAACCTGCAGCAATGTTAATGACAGGCAAAAAAATTTGAAATGCAGTGTACACAACTATAATTTTTATATAATTCTTTTGGTTTGAGAACCACAGCAAACACTCTTATTCCTTTAATCAAAAAGAAAATCTAGTTCTGTCAATAAATGTCAAGTTTGCTGAGCAGATTTTGTTCTTTTATAGACACATGCTGCTTTTTTTGTTCATGACTCTGTTACCCTCTTGCTGTTTGTGATCTTTTGTGGAAGCAGAAGAAAAGAACATTATATTTTCTTCAAATTAATGATGCATTGGAGTCAACCACTCAGAATACTTGAAACACCCACAGAGCAGTTACTCAGGGAGACATAATAACATCTTGCAATATATGAAAAAAAAAAAGATTCTAGACAAATGACTGCACTGGAGTACTCCATTTTAACCTCCAACTAAATTAGGGACCCTTTTACTAGAAATATTTAAACCTTCATTAAAGCAGAATTTTTATCTTTAAGTTATCTTTTCAGAGATAAGACAAATGTTCATGTTCTTCTGTGCAAATATCTTAATATGAAAGTAGAGAAACAGGTGGCAGATTATGTTCTTATCAGGAAGAAGTCATCTTTTAAGAGTGGTCAGGTTTCATGACCCACTTATGAGATTAAGATGATGACTAGGTAGTAAAAATAATTTAGAACCGTCAAAAGAGTCACAAATCATTTGACTCAGTGTTGTAGTTCAGTGGCATTAACTCCTGAATAGTCACATAATTACAGTGTTTCATAGATTATAAAGTCAGAAAGGACCATTCTGATCATCTAGTCTGACCTCCTGTTTAACACCAGCCATGCAAATTCCCTGAATTAATTTCTGTTTGAACTAGAGCATGTTTTTGAGAAAAAAAATCCAATCTTGATTTAAAAGTGACTCCATCAGAACACTGGGTAAATTGTTCCAGTGGTTAATTACCCTTTCTGTTAAATGTGTACACCTTATTTCTACACTGAATTTCCATAGCTTTAACTTTCAGCCATTGGATCTTGTTTTACTTTTGTATATTAGACTGAAAAAATCCATCTATCATCAAATTTCCATTACCCCCAGTAAGTATTTATAGAGTATGATCAAGTCAGCCTTTAACTTTCTCTTGATTTAATTAAGCAGATTGAGCTCCTTTAGTCTGTCACTGTATGACATGTCTTCCAATCCTTTATTCGTTCTTTTGGCTATTTTCTGAACCCTCTCTAATTTGTCAACTCTTATAATGTTATCATGAGTCTTGCAATATGACCTGAAAATTGAAAAGGAACTAGCAAGGAACCTAAGGTACTTATAGAACCTCTTCTTGACTTTTAAGAGCAAAAGAAATACAAAGGAAAGTATATGCACGCTACTTAGAGCTAATAATGAACATCAAGACGACGGAAGTGTTTAATACCTATTTAAATGAACACTGAAACAAAATGATTAGTTGTGACAAGATACTTAATTAATATTTACAACAAGAGAAGAAATGGAAGACAAAATAAAGAAAAAAAACAGGCTAAAGAATATTTAAATGAATACATCTAAGTTATCAGGCCTGATGAAATTCACACTCGGATACTGTAAAAGGATGGGGACCTATCTTGTAGCTCTTTCCTCCTAACAGACACAGCTTTGCTCTTGGTGAGTCAGCTTATTCCATGGGTTAATTCTGTCTGAGCTTTCTCAAGGGATCCAGGGAAGTGGCTTACATGAGGTTTAGTTAATAGTTAGGTTTAATTTAAGCCTTCTTAACAAGCAAAATCAAAACCTTACAAAAACTTCCCTCAAAAGTCTGTGCAGGCTAAGTAGTCCATTCCATAAGTCTGTCCCTCATGCCACTAACTCTAGTAACCAAATTTCCTGGATCTTACCTCACAACCTCAGCCATAAAGGACTCTACAGTCTCTCTTCTGTCCGTTTGGTTTCTGGAACAATTCCTCTCTGCAGTAACTCCAGGAGTAGTCCATTTTTCAGAACTGTGCCTAGCCTCTCAGCTTTCTAGAAGGTGTTACAGTTCCCTCCTGCATTTCCCAACCTCCTTTATAGGGGTCAACTAATTAAGTTCCAGCTCTTTCTCAGGTGCAGCAGGTGAAGCTAATCAGCCAGCTAGGTAGCAGCTTCTCACCCAAGAGGAATGGTATCCCTTATACCTTCACAGGTACTAACAGAGCTATATGAAGCATTCTCCAAAACATTAATGATTATCTTTGATAACACATGGAGGATGGGTGAGGTCCCAGAGGACTGAAGAAGGACAAACATAGTACCTATCTTTAAAAAAGGGAACAAAGAAGACAATGGAATGATAGACAACTCAGCTTAACTTTGATACCTGAAAAGGTACTAGAACAAATTATTAAACGTAAGAATGGCCATACTGGGTCAGACCAAAGGTCCATCCAGCTCAGTATCCTGTCTACCAACAGTAGCCAATACCAGCTGCCCCAGAGGGAGTGAACCTAACAGGTAATGATCAAGTGATCTCTCTCATGCCATCCATCTCCACCCTCTGGCAAACAGAGGCTAGGGACACCATTCCTTAGCCATCCTGGCTAATAGCCATTAATGGACTTAACCTCCATGAATTTATCCAGTTCTCTTTTAAACCCTGTTATAGTCCTAGCCTTCACAACCTCCTCAGGCAAGGAGTTCCACAGGTTGACTGTGCGCTGAGTGAAGAACTTCCTTTTATTTGTTTTAAACCTCCTACCCATTAATTTCACTTGGTGGCCCCCAGTTCTTATATTATGGGAACAAGTAAATAACTTTTCCTTATTCACTTCCTCCACACCACTCATGATTTTATATACCTCTATCATATCCCCCCTTAGTCTCCTCTTTTCCAAGCTGAAAAGTCCTAACCTCTTTAATCTCTCCTCATATGGGACCCATTCCAAACCCCTAATCATTTTAGTTTCCCTTTTCTGAACCTTTTCTAATGCCAGTATATCTTTTTGAGACGAGGGGACCACATCTGTAAGCAGTATTCAAGATGTGGGCATACCATGGATTTATATAAGGGCAATAAGATATTCTCCGTCTTATTCTCTATCCCTTTTTTAATGATTCCTAACATCCCGTTAGCTTTTGTGACTGCCACTGCAAACTGCGTGGATTTCTTCAGAGAACTGTCCATGATGACTCCAAGATCTTTCTCCTGATTAGTTGTAGCTAAATTAGTCCCCATCACATTGTATGTGTAGTTGGCGTTATTTTTTCCAATGTGCATTACTTTAGATTTATCCATATTAAATTTCATTGCCATTTTGTTGCCCAATCACTTAGTTTTGTGAAATCTTTTTGAAGTTCTTCACAGTCTGCTTTGGTCTTAACTATCTGAGCAGTTTAGTATTATCTGCAAACTTTGCCAACTCACTGTTTACCCCTTTCTCCAGATCAATTATGAATAGGTTGAATAGGATTGGTCCTAGGACTGACCCTTGGAGAACAGCACTAGTTACCCCTCTCCATTCTGAAAATTTACCATTGATTCCTACCCTTTGTTCCCTGTCTTTTAACCAGTTCTCAATCCATGAAAGGATCTTCCCTCTTATTCCATGACAACTTAATTTACATAAGAGCCTTTGGTGAGGGACCTTGTCAAAGGCTTTCTGGAAATCAAAGTACACTATGTCCACTGGATCCCCCTTGTCCACATGTTGTTGACCCCCTCAAAGAACTTTAATAGATTAGTAAGACATGATCTCCCTTTACAGAAATCTGTTGACTTTTGTGCAACAATTTATGTTCTTCTTGTGTCTGACAATTTTATTCTTTACTATTGTTTCAATTAATTTGCCTGATACTGAAGTTAGACTTACCAGTCTGTAATTGCCAGGATCACCTCTAGAGCCCTTCTTAAATATTGGTATTACATTAGCTTCCAGTCATTGGGTACAGTAGCTGATTTAAAGGACAGGTTACAAACCATAGTTAATAGTTCCGCAATTTCACATTTGAGTTCTTTCAGATCTCTTGGGTGAATACCATCTGGTCCTGGTGACTTGTTACGGTTAAGTTTCTCAATTAATTCCAAAACCTCCTCTAGTGACACTTCAATCTGTGACAATTCCTCAGATTTGTCACCTACAAAAGACGGCTCAGGTTTGGGAATCTTCCTAACATCCTCAGCCATGAAGACTGAAACAAAGAATTAATTTAGTTTCTCTGTGATTACTTTATCATCTTTAAGTGATCCTTTTGTATCTCGATTGTCCAGGGGCCCCCCTGGTTGTTTAGCAGGCTTCCTGCTTCTGATGTACTTAAAAAAACATTTTGTTATTACCTTTTGAGTTTGTGGCTAGCTGTTCTTCAAACTCCCTTTTGGCTTTTCTTATTACATTTTTACATTTAATTTGACAGTGTTTATGCTCCTTTCTATTTACCTCAAAAGGTTTTGACTTCCACTTTTTAAAAGATGCCTTTTTATCTCTCACTGCTTCTTTTATATAGTTATTAATCCACGGTGGCTCTTTTTTAGTTCTTTTTCTGTGTTTTTTAATTTGGGGTATACATTGAAGTTGAACTTCTATTATGGTGTCTTTGAAAAGTGTCCATGCAGCTTGCAGGGATTTCATTCTAGTCACTTTACCTTTTAATTTCTGTTTAACTAAACTCCTATTTTTCCATAGTTCCCCTTTCTGAAATTAAATGCCACAGTGTTGGGCTGTTGAGGTGTTCTTCCCACCACAGGAATGTTAAATGTTGTTATATAATGGTCACTATTTCCAAGCAGTCCTGTTATAGTTACCGCTTGGACCAGATCCTGTGCTCCACTCAGGACTAGGTCGAGAGTTGCCTCTCCCCTTGTGGGTTCCTGCACCAGCTGCTCCAAGAAGCAGTTATTTAAAGTATCAAGAAATTTTGTCTCTGCATTTCGTCCTGAGGTGACATGTACCCAGTCAATATGAAATCCCCCACTATTATTGAGTTTTTTATTTTGATAGCCTCTCTAATCTCCCTTAGCATTTCATCGTCACTATCACTGTCCTGGTCAGGTGGTCGATAATAGATCCCTACTGTTATATTCTTATTAGAGCACGGAATTACTATCCATAGAGATTGTCTGAAACATGTGGATTCATTTAAGATAAACAATCCATTTATAAGGACCCAGAAGGTACAAGCCAAGATGGATTTGTCAAGAATAAATCATGCCAAAACATCATGGGGGGAAGCTGTAGCCAGGATATCTTGATTTTAGTAAGGCTTTCCTCTCACACATTCCTCTCCCCCATGAGAAGGGTATTTCCAGGCTACAGAGTTCCCTCCCTTTTCTGTGAATTCCCCAGCAAAGTCAGGTTGCCTAAGCAGACCTGCTTTATATTTTTCCCCCCAGAGATGGTACACAGTGCAATCGTCACATTTAAGTTATCACACAGATTTTTCTAAGCAAGCACATTTATTCAGAAGGGAAAAACCGTACAAAGAAACATTTAAAATAATAAAATAACCCACGAATATGATAATAAACTTACTGGAGATCACCCTTACAAAGGTTGTAGCCAGTGAACAATCCTTTAAACTCCACCAAGAGTTTTCTCTGTTATCACAAGTTCATAATAGCTGTTAGCTTAAAACAAACACACACAGACCAGGCCAAGACCTTCCAGCCTTAACCAGGAAGGATTGCTTCCCCCTGCCCCTTGAGCAGACGGTCCTGTTCATTGGTTGCATTAGAAAGAAGGCCGTGAGTCAGTTTTAACTCAGATTATTTATCCAAATGTCCTTTCTTTGTCTGTTGGTACCTGGAGAATGCAGTTCAAACCATACACCATAAGCCAGCCTCTCTCTAGGTGATGATAGCTCCCAGGAGGGGTTACAACCTAAGTGAATTTACCTAACCACCCTCTACTGTCCTAGACACTGATGGGCTGTAGTCCCTCTCCCCTAATGAAATTATATACAATCTCTAGCCCACAATGATACATAAACATAAATCAGTGAGGTTTAACTTAATTTAGCAAGGAAATTGCTCCATAATAAGAGTGGATATACAAGTGATTGAAATATCTTAATTAAAGAGTAGTTATCAATGGTTTGCTCTCAACCTGTGGGGAGGTATTTAGTGGAGGTCCTGCAGGGGTCTGTACTGGTTCAGGTATGATTCAATATTTTCTATAATGACTTGGATAACAGACCGGAGAATATGCTTATAAAATTTACTGAGGAAACCAAGCTGGGAAGGTTTGCTAGAAACTTGGAGGCCAGGATTAGAATTCAAAGCGACTTTCACAAATTGAAGAAATGGTCTGAAATAAACAAAATGAAATTTGGCAAAGACAAGTGCAAAGTACTACACATAGGAAGGAAAATCAAATGCATAACTACACAATGGGGAGTAATTGCTAAGTGGTAATTCTGCTGAAAAGGATCTGATGGTTATAGTGGATCACAAACTGAATATGAGTCAATAATGTGATGCAGTTACAAAAGAGACTGTCATTCTGGTCTATATTAATAGGAGTGTTGTATGTAAGAGACAGGAGATAATTGTCCCACTCTACTCAGCACTGATGAGACCTCAGCTGGAGTACTGTTTCCAATTTTGAGCACCATTCTTTAAGAAAGATGTGGACAAATTGGAGGAAGTCCAAAGGAGAGCAACAAAAATGATAAAATGGAGCTAATGTGTGTGTGGGAAGGGGAACCAAAAAACAAAATAAAAAACTGATTTGTTGTTCATTTTTTCACAGCTGATGCAAAACATTTTCAATATGAAATGAAATGACAATTGCCCTTTTGTTTAAAAATTTCTTATCAAACAATCAAAACATTTCATAAAAATTGCAAACACAATATAAAATTTTCAGGTTCTTTCACATTTTTCATAGAAATGAATGTGGAGTTTTCAAACCACCCTCTCATTTGGCTGAAGGCCTGTCACTGAGAGAGGGTATTCTCAGAGAAGTCCAAAAACCTTTGTGATATATTCACTTGAATTTCAAACTCATGTACAGAGCCTTGAGTTCTAGTTCTGTTAAAAACATGAATCATAGTCAATGGTAATGAAAAACCTGGAAATTTAGTCTGGCATTTTTAAAATATGTTGAGAGCCAGTAAATATGTGCCAGTCTTATATCTTTATTCCTAGAGACACCAGCACCTCATCATTTATTTCTTGGACCATCTGTCACAGATCTGGCAAGGTGCCATCCTGGCTGGCCAGCTACTAAACTGCCTTGAGGGAAATCCATACCTCCATTTCTTTGGACCCCCAGGAGATTTAAGTGTTCAGAGCTGAATAAAGTCCAATCATTGCCACAATCTTCATGTTCCTAGGCCCAGTGTCAGAGCACAGATCTACCTGGCACCCCTATTAAGAGCTGGAAACTACTGTCCAGCTGCCTAGTCCCTCTGGATACAATGGTGACCCTTCAGACTCCCTTGTACTTAAACATGCTCTCTCCCAGAACTCCATCCCAAAGGTGTGAGTCTTTTGTTTGCAGTTAAAGTCTCTCTAGTGACATGCAGTAGCTGTGAAATATTTAGCACGCATAGACACTTTACCCATAGTTTAAGACTTTTATTTAGTCATATAGAGCAAAAGAGTACAGACCATACAAAACAATAACCGCTATATACATTTGTTTGCCTCTGTTTCTTCATCACTCCAGGGCATTTTTTGGCCCGGTATCATAGTTCCTGGCCCTGTTTAGAGTCCTTCTGGCTGTCCGTGTAAGCTGCAACATGAAACCTTCTTCCCTCTGGTCACCTTGTTTCCTTTGCTCTTGACCAGTCTGACTTCTTTCCCTGGGAGTTCCTGAGGCCATATAGGTAAGGAAATCAGGGATCGCCCCCTGCTTGATACAGGCCCCCTTTATGCTGAGTTGATTTTCTCTCTCTTTTTGATTTAGAACCAAAATGGCTAAAAGCTCCAGAAAGATCCGCCCCTCCCCCACAGTTTAGCAGATGGCACCCTTACCAGCAACCCCCATGTAAGCACAAACCCCTGCCAGGTGACTTGATTACAAAGGCAACCTCTTTCCTGCTAAACCAGTTTCTCATGGTAGGAACTAGTCTATGGCCGAGAGCAATGACATTGCAATAGCCTCAGCCGTGCGGAACACAATGCCATCCACAGCCTCAGAAACAATTCTGACATCATAATCAAAAAGGCTGACAAAGGAGGTGCTGTTGTCATCATGAATAGGTCGGAATATGAACAAGAGGCTGCTCGGCAGCTCTCCAACACCACTTTCTACAAGCCATTACCCTCTGATCCCACTGAGAGTTACCAAAAGAAACTACAGCATTTGCTCAAGAAACTCCCTGAAAAAGCACTTTACTAAAACTAGACAAGCCATTTACAACACACACTTTGCTTCTCTACAAAAGAAAAAGGACACTAAACTTTCTAAACTACTACATGCCACAAGGGGCCACAGCAATGGTTCCCTCAACCCACCCAGCAATATTGTTAACCTATCCAACTATACTCTCAGCCCAGCAGAAGCAGCTGTCCTATCTTAGGGCCTCTCCTTCTGCCCCTCCACCCCCACAAACATGATACAGTTCTGCGGTGAGCTAGAATCCTATTTTCGACATCTCCGACTCAAGGAATATTTCCAACATACCTCTGAACAACATACTAATCCACAGAGACCTCCCTACCAACACTACAAAAAGAAGGATTCTAGGTGGACTCCTCCTGAAGGTCGAAACAGCAGACTGGACTTCTACATAGAGTGCTTCCGCCGATGTGCACGGGCTGAAATTGTGGAAAAGCAGCATCACTTGCCCCATAACCTCAGCCGTGCGGAACACAATGACATCCACAGCCTCAGAAACAATTCTGACATCATAATCAAAAAGGCTGACAAAGGAGGTGCTGTTGTCATCATGAATAGATCGGAATATGAACAAGAGGCTGCTCGGCAGCTCTCCAACACCACTTTCTACAAGCCATTACCCTCTGATCCCACTGAGAGTTACCAAAAGAAACTACAGCATTTGCTCAAGAAACTCCCTGAAAAAGCACAAGATCAAATCCACACAGACACACCCCTGGAACCCCGACCTGGGATATTCTATCTACTACCTAAGATCCATAAACCTGGAAATCCTGGGAGCCCCATCATCTCAGGCATTGGCACCCTGACAGCAGGATTGTCTAGCTATGTAGACTCCCTCCTCAGGCCCTACGCTACCAGCACTCCCAGCTACCTTCGAGACACCACTGACTTCCTGAGGAAACTACAGTCCATCGGTGATCTTCCTGATAACACCATCCTGGCCACTATGGCTGTAGAAGCCCTCTACACCAACATTCCACACAAAGATGGACTACAAGCCGTCAAGAACACTATCCCCGATAATGTCACGGCTAACCTGGTGGCTGAACTTTGTAACTTTGTCCTTACCCATAACTATTTTACATTTGGGGACAATGTATACCTTCAGATCAGCGGCACTGCTATGGGTACCCGCATGGCCCCACAGTACGCCAACATTTTTATGGCTGACTTAGAACAACGCTTCCTCAGCTCTCATCCCCTAACGCCCCTACTCTACTTGCGCTGTATTGATGACATCTTTATCATCTGGACCCATGGAAAAGAAGTCCTTGAGGAATTGCACCATGATTTCAACAATTTCCATCCCACCATCAACCTCAGCCTGGTCCAGTCCACACAAGAGATCCACTTCCTGGACACTACAGTGCTAATAAACGATGGTCACATAAACACCACCCTATACCGGAAACCTACTGACCGCTATTCCTACCTACATGCCTCCAGCTTTCACCCTGACCACACCACACAATCCATCGTCTACAGCCAAGCTCTGCGATACAACCGCATTTGCTCCAACACCTCAGACAGAGACAAACACCTACAAGAGCTCTATCAAGCATTCTTACAACTACAATACCCACCTGTGGAAGTGAAGAAACAGATTGATAGAGCCAGAAGTCTCCTACTACAGGACAGGCCTAACAAAGAAAATAACAGAACGCCACTAGCTGTCACCTTCAGCCCCCAACTAAAACCCCTCCAACACATTATTAAGGGTCTACAACCTATCCTGAAGGATGACCCAACACTCTCACAAATCTTGGGAGACAGGCCAGTCCTTGCCTACAGACAGCCCCCCAACCTGAAGCAAATACTCACCAGCAACCACATACCACACAACAGAACCACTAACCCAGGAACCTATCCTTGCAACAAAGCCCATTGCCAACTGTGCCCACATATCTATTCAGGGGACACCATCACTGGGCCTAATAACATCAGCAACACTTTCAGAGGCTCGTTCACCTGCACATCCACCAATGTGATATAAGCCATCATGTGCCAGCAATGCCCCCCTGCCATGTACATTGGTCAAACTGGACAGTCTTTATGTAAAAGAATAAATGGACACAAATCAGATGTCAAGAATTATAACATTCATAAACCAGTCGGAGAACACTTCAGTCTCTTTGTTCACTTGATTACAGACCTAAAAGTGGCAATTCTTCAACAAAAAAACTTCAAAAATGGACTCCAAGGAGAGACTGCTGAATTGGAATTCATTTGCAAATTTGAATCAATTAACTTAGGCTTGAATAGAGACTGGGAGTGGCTAAGTCATTATGCAAGGTAACCTATTTCCCCTTGTTTTTTCCTACCCCCCCCCCCCAGACGTTCTTGTTAAACCCTGGATTCGTGCTGGAAATGGCCCAACTTGATTATCATACTCATTGTAAGGAGAGTGATCACTTTAAATAAGCTATTAGCAGCAGGAGAGTGGGGTGGGAGGAGGTATTTTTTCATGCTTTGTGTGTATATAAAAAGATTTTCTACACTTTCCACAGTATGCATCCGATAAAGAGAGCTGTAACTCACGAAAGCTTATGCTCAAATAAATTGGTTAGTCTCTAAGGTGCCACAAGTACTCCTTTTCTTTTTGCAATAGAGGACTATCCCAATTAAAGACCATTCACCGTCAGCCTTATGTTACCATGCTTTGGAATTTCAGTCCAATATGGAGACAACAGCACAACAGAGAAAATTAGCTTCTGCATCCAAAATGGAGTTTGCAGTCACATACACACACACAGAGTTTATAATCTCACAAAGAATTCATAAATTGTACAGATAGTTTTACCAATCATCATATATCTTCAGGAAAACAAGGTCGTCTGACATCCAGGCCTTGCTGGAGCTGGTAGACTCACTTCTAGTTCTTTGGAAAATATACCAGGTGGGTGCTAAACCCCACATTGGTCCTCTGGAGGGGGACATGGTTAAATCTTGGGTATTGTAGGATGAAAAAAACCTCTAATAATGTGGGGTTGGCAGCAGTGATTTATCAGGCTGGTTACCTTCTCTCCCCAGTGCAAGACCTATCAAAGAACAGGTGGGAAGATCAGGCAAGCTATATACAATTTACTTAAAATAATGTGTTATTTTAAATTGTTTTCTGAATAATTTCTGTGACTAATTCTTGGTCCATCAATTGAGGGTGAGCAGTTCATTGGAAGGATTTTATTTTCAAATTTGAGCTATACTCATTAGTCACTCAATATAATTCTGTTCCCTGATTGAATGTAATATTACTCACAGGATCAGATTTCTAGTGCAAATATTCACATTTAGTAGTTTAAGATTCATTTCAATGAATATTCTTCAAGTTTTATTTAAAATTAGCTGGTTCCAAAAACTTTCTTGACAAAGTCACGTGCTGGAACATTTGCAGAAAGAACATACAAGAGGCAAAAACAAAAGGAGAAGCAAATTCTATTTTGTTTTTAATTTGAGAAACTAATATGTTTATGCTTCTAGCTGCTTAATTAAACAATACACTGTATATTATGAGGTTTTCTATGCAATGAGAGCTTCAGCTCAATATTTAAATTTATTTCATTTCTTCAGGATCAAAGGATTATATGTCACCTGAGGGTTTTTTTTTTTTTTTAAGAGTTCAGCCTCATGGGAAACATCTTCTTTGGTCCACAGACTGGAAGGAATTGACTGCATCTTGTAGCTTTATATTGCTTTTGTAATCTGATCTTTAAGAGATTCCCAGAAAGGGAAATCTTTTCAGGTATTCTCCAGGGCTCCTCTACAGTAAGCATGTCATGAATGCATGCTATCTACTTTGTACTAAGGATTACCAAACCAGAAAGAACAAAAAGTCAAAATGAAGATCCCATGAAAGAGATATTAACCTCTATCTTTTTTACAAGCAAACATAAGGACACTCAACTAAATGGACTTAGATGCATCTCCCAATCCATGTTCATGATTGATTATATGGATTGGATATGTTAGCCTAAATGATCAGTACCATAAATTTAATCCTTGCATACATTCTATACTCTTAAAGCAACAGATGCTTTTACTTCCTCATTGGTCAACAGATCCTGCTCCAATTGCAATCAATGGTAAATCTCTGATTGATTTCAACAGTGCAGCACCAATAATTCCAGAACGTAAGTGGAGTGTTTTTCGGGTGGGGTGAGGTGGGGGATAAGGGAGAGGTGCTTAACATAAATCCCTTCCAAAGCATTATAAGCTAAACCACAAAAATGCCCTCTTATACTGGAATCAGAATGTCCATACTGGGAGTTATACTCGCAGAACTATATTGGTTTAATTTTACATCTTAGCTTACTCCTGTAGAACTTTCCCATGTAGACCAGCCCTATGTATAAGAGAAGAGGCATTTGCTATAAATGTGTTTGCAATTGGCCATTCCAGTACAAATTGTCATTTGACATGCAAACATACAGTGTAAGTCACAAAGTGCCAGAGGATTTACTTTCTTGCTACAAGACTGCAGCCATTTTCTCAGTTATTGCCCTCAGTAATTTTCTCTGGCACAGTCATTTTTGCTTCATTTTTGGGATGTGTCTATATCTGGCTTTGCAGCCAAATCCTTCGCAGTGCACATTACCTAGCTAACTCACTATTTTGTTAAACCATTTCCAAAGCCCCCACCTAAATTCTTATCTGGGCCCTTGGACTGGAGAAACCTAGAGCTTTCCAGCCCCTTCCCTGGTCTCTTTCTTTGCAGAAATACCCACAGTGGGGCTTTGTCCCTCTCAAGTATCCTGCACACTGATGAGAGGGATCTACTAAAATAGAGTCTCCCATCCCAGCATTCCTTGCTGTGGTACCTACAACTCCCAAAATACCTCTATGCAGGACAGAGGCCAGGAACTGTGTAGTGCTGGGCTATAAACCTGCTTTAAAAGCTCAGCACACCTCAGTCAAACCCCATAATTTCATATGCAAATATAAGCATACTATTGCAAACACATATTTGCATGTGCAGTGCCTCTACTTAACAAAATAATCTTGACCATTAGTATAGATTTGGAACAGAATTTGGTATTCAGATTTTTTTTTCTCTTTTAAACATACTGTATTTAGAGTGGGACATGAACATTTTTTGCCATTTTGATGGAATTAGGGTGACCAGTCCCGATTTTAGAAGATTTGTCCCACGTCCCGACCTTACATCGGTTGGGAAGCCCTTTGTCCCCATCCGGACTGCAGCCACGGTGCCGCCGCTCACTGCTTCCTGGGGCAGCTCCCGGTGCCCGCCTGCCAGCAGGAGAGCCCTCCACCCCCCCACCCGACCTGAGGAAGGTGACCAGACATCCCGATAAAATCAGGACTGTCCTGATTTTTAGTTCTTTGTCCCACGTCCCAACCGATGCACGGTTGGGATGCCACTTGTTCCGATATTGCAGCTTTGACCACTCCGGCGTTGTTTTTTTTCCCCCCTGTGTCCTGATATTTTGTCCATTTCATCTGGTCACCCTAGGCCCGACCCAACCCATAACCTAGGAGCCAGAGGGACCTGCCTGCCGGATGCTTCCCAGGATGGGAGCCGCTCCAGGTAAGCATCACCAGGACTCCCCACCTCGCCCCCTGGCAGGTCCCTCTGGCTCTTAGGATGGGGGGGCTCTGCGTGCTGCCGGCGCCTGCAACCCCACTCAGCGGCTCTGACAGCTCCCATTGGTGCTTTTCCCAGCCAGTGGGAGCCATGGAACTCACGCTTGTGTCGGGCAGAGCACATGGAGAGTCTGGAGACTCCCCCCGCTGCTCTAACCCGAGAAGCCAGAGACCTCCCAGTGAGTGAGGGAGTGAGCTGGTGAGTGTGGCCGGGGAAGGGGGCAGGGTGTGATGGTGAGTGTCTGGGAGGTGTCTGGAAGGCACTGGGCAGTGGGGGAGGTTTGTGTGTTTTTGGGGTGCCAGGCAGTGGGGGCCTGTTGGGGGGTGCTGGGCAGTGGGGTAGATCTGTGTGTGTCAGGGCACTGGGCACTGGAGGTCTGTGTGGGGCATTTGTGTAGTTGTGGTGGGGGGCTGTGGGGAAGGGCACTGGAAGGGAAGAAGGGAGGGAGGGGAAACCTGTGTGTATTGGGAAACTAGCGAGTGGGGGGTTCTGTGCGGGGTGCTGGGTAGCGGTGGTGGGGCTGTGGGCAGGGGGGCACTGGGCAGGGGTGCGTGTGCACATCACTGTGCATCTGTGGTGGAAGGGTTGTGGGGGGGCGCTGGGCAGGGGACCTGTGTGCCGCAGCATGGGCCCACCCCCATAGGCCCCCTCTCATGGCTCTGGTCGGGGCTGTGCACCTGTGTCTGTCTCTATTCGCCGCCCCCCGCCCCCCCGCCGCCCGCTCACCCAATGTGTCCTGATATTTTACTCTTGCAATCTGGTCACCCTAGATGGAACTTTTTATTTCATGAAGACAAGCAAAAACATTTTGACAATTCTATTGATTATCCCACTTATTTCCTATGTCAATGGAGCTTTCATCTATGCCAAATGTTTTGCCTATCCCCATTCTGTGTAGTGAATGCTTGACATTTTCAATAAAATACTTCAGGACAATTTAATTTCCTCCACTTGTAGTTTCATTAAATACTTCTAACTTGATTATAGTGCCTTACAAAATTCTACAGTTCCTTCATTTCAACATAATGGAACATCTTGCTACACAGTTCATGTGTATTTTATTATAATGTCCATGTGCATTAAAGATAAATATAATTTTCTTCTTTTCTATGCTAAGATTTTTTATTCTTTTCTGACTTGATTCTCTTGAATCCTGCCTACTTTTTCCTCTTAAGTTTATGCTAAGCTTTTGAATTTCTTCTTTTAGTTTGCACTGAATAGTTTTTTGTTGTTACACAAATCCCATGATTAGGAATTCCAGCTCCTTTTTTATTTAATATTTCTGTATTTTTCATGGTTTTTTTTATTTTGAGAGAGAGAGCGAGAGTCAGAGAGAGAGAGAGAGAGAGCACTTTCCTAACTTTTCTAATTCTTATTTTCCTGTGATTATTTTTAAATTATGTTATTAAGAATTTTCAGATACTTTAATACAATAAAAAAATAAGAACATACTATTGATAAACATTTGTTCAAGGAACAAGGAAAAGAAACAATAAAAATACTTCAATTAAATTTTATCAGTAACATCTCAGTTTTAACAGCAGTGGGGAAGTCAGACAAGGTAATAAAAAGAAAAGGTGTCTGACATCCTAAATTAGCCCAGATTACATATGAAACAGGGAAACAAAGAACTAATCAAATGTTGTTCCTAATGTAGCATTAATTTCAATTATTTAAAAAGACAACATGTTATCAAACCTTATATTATTCTGATTCAGCAAAGTTACAATCAATTTCTCAAACAAAGAAGCCAAGCTACTCAAAAAGCCTTTTTCTTCATTATCAATTATTGATAAATTTAGTAAATAAGAGTCCTTGATAACATTTTCATGAAATGGGGAGATTTTCTCTACATTATTGAGTTAACTGTTCCCAGACTTAACTTTTGGATTTGTTTTTTTTCAAAGAAAACCCGGTAGTTTCTTCTTTTGTCTTTCAGATAGCTTAGTTCACTGAAATAGTAGTAAATAGCAGTCACCTTCTCCCCCACCCCCTCCCCACCCCAGGAACCTGTCTTCTGTCTTTGAAATCATGAGAGTTTTACCATTGACTTCAACAGGAGCTGGATGAAGATCTCAGTGTTTAAATTCTCTGTTTTTAATTTCCATGCTTAGAACAAATGCATAGAAATAACAAAGCAAAAATATATTTGACTGTTGCTTTTACAAAGCAGCTACTCCAAGATTAAGATGAAATGGTGGCCATTTTATTTATTATTTATTAAGTATTAATAAATAATAATAATAATAGCATTAAGGTCATCCTTATATGTTTAAAAGGTCTCTTTTTAAGGTAAATAGAAAAAAATAATGTAGAATTTGTGGGCCTGATTCTACTCTGATTTACACTGGTTTGACACTATAGTACCTCCATGACTTCAGTGGTGTTAAGTATGGTTTACATTGGTGAGAGAAAAGAAATCAGATCAGTATTGTTTACCTCTTTTTCTAATAATTTCCACTAACAAATTGCCTTTGAACAAATACATTTTCAATTAACTAGTTTTGAAAACTATTCGGTGACTTTTCTCCCCTGAGAAGCGCACCTTGTCCTTGACATGGTGCAAAGGCTTATTTGGCCTGAGAGCTCTGCCAGTGGGAGTTTGACTCTGGGTAGGGCCACCCAAGCTGGGAAGGTCAAATGGTAGGGATCAGAGAAAAAAGCAGTTCCTGGTTCTTCAGCTTCAGGGCTGAGTGGTAGGTCAACAACCTAGACTCATAAAATATTAAGTTATGGAGACATAACAAGATAGCCATTCTGACAAACAGCATGATATATTCCTTGTAGTTGTAGCCATGTTGGTCCCTGGATATTATAAAAGATATAACCTCACCCACCTAGTCTCTCAAACAGCATGATAGACAAGAATGAAGGAGACTTTTTTGTGCCCTAAGCACCATCTGACAACATGATAAGGATTCAGATCTAACCACATTAAGTTGTGTATGCCTCTCTATCTCGTTTCCCTCCCACCAGTTAAATCTACATGGTTTGTTATACTCATAGACTGCCCAGACTAGCTTCATTCTGCTCTTATTACACAAAATCAGGCCATTAATATTTGTTAGGAACAATCAGGCATTAGATACAGTTTAAGTAATCTTCTAGTTAAATTAACTGAGGCAGACAAAAGGGTGGCCTGAGTGGTTTGGATGCTTGACTACAATGCTGAAAGTGAGGGGTTTGGGTCTTGCTTGAACTCACTGAGGTCATCTCCAGCCCACCCAGTTGCAAAATGGGTACCTGATCCATTGGGTTACTTCAGTCAAGGGTAATTAGACATGGTGCTGGCTACAGCACTCCTTTGTGTACTGTTGGCTATGAAACTGAGGTGCCTTAACCTCAGCCCGTTGGCTTGGAGGAACTTTTGACTTTGAGACTGACGTGGTCAAGCTGGGAGTTAACTCATTAACATTATTTCCGAGCCATTAAACACAGTTCCAATTTCAATTGCCCCTCATTTTTTTAGAAAAGACTAACATTTTATTTCCAAATATTCCTCTGTTCTACCGAGACCTAGTATTCTGTTTTTTGTTATCCGTAATGTTATCTCAAGCATGACATTATAAAGCTAAATGTACAGGAAGTCTTCTATATGCTAAATATGTCTATTTCCCCCTTAGCATGAAGTGCCCTTTCTGTAGTACTTGTTGATTGGTTACTTAGTATGCAAATCTGACACTTTTTTTCTGTAATGTAATGAATGGGTTACTTATGATATATCCTGAAGTCTCAGAAATATTGTGGCTTCCCTTAAGATTGAATCATTTCATGCTCTGAATGAATCAATCAATCTGATTATTTAAAGAGACATACTTTTTTCAAAGTTGCCTCTTGAGTAAGGCAGTCAGACATCACTATCCAGAGAGCAGCTGACCAAGAAAGCCCTTCGAGAGCTCTACAAAAAGGGCTTTCTGCCCTCAGGGAACAAAACTATGTTTTGTTTTAAAGTGGTGGCTTATTCCAAATAGAATAATTATCAAGGAGCTTTTCAAAGGATGTGGAATCTATTTAATTCATGTTTTAATTGATTTATTTCCATAAATCTATCCAGTCTGTCAATACCATAGCACCTGAGCATCTCACAATAATGGGTCTTATCCTTACAACAGCCCTTTGGGATTGGGAAGGTTTATCCTATTTTATAGATGAGGAAGTGAGGCACAATGTAGATTAAATGACTTGTCTAAAAATCACACAGGATGTCTGTGGCAAGACTTAAACTGCTGTCTTTTGGAGGCCTACTCTCAGACCCTATCCAGGCCAACCAACCTACCATAAGAAAGCCTTCCTGTATTCTTCTTTAAACCAATGTGTCTCACATTTCCATTCCTTGACTTATGTATTAGCCTGTTGTTAGTCGATGGCCAGGGATGTTTGGTGAGGTGCCAGCTATGCCCGTTTATACCATCCGTGACTTTAACCGCTAGGACGCACTGTCCCTTCGCGGCGGGCAGCCCGGGCTAGGCTGACGGATGCCCCAAGGTCCTAACCACCCGTGACTTTAACTGCTAGAGCTCAGAGCTCCTTCGCAGCGGGCAGTCAACACTGACTGACAGGTGCCCCAATGGCAGCACTAAGAGCCTCTCCACACCCGTGACTTTAACTGCTAGAGCTCAGAGCTCCTTCGCAGCGGGCAGTCAGGATTGACTGACAGGTGCCCCAAGAGTTTGCCCCGTGGAGGCGGCACAACTCAACGCTAGGCTCTTAGTACTCTCACCTAATGGCCAGGCTTTATAGCCAAAACGGCTGAGGTTCTTTAATTGTGTTGGCTGCTTTACAGTAAACCAGAGAAACAAGTCAGGCTTATGCACAATGGTTACCAAAATTTATTAAACTAGATTCTAATCATGTGGTTACAAAATTGCTAGTGCCTACTTATTTAAATGTAGAGATGTTACACACACAAACAAGTTACAAAACAGAAGCCACAATCCCAAAGAAAAGAAAACAAAGTATAGAGCTCTATTTCAAAATATGTGTACACTAAAGATAGGAGATCAGGTGTGGGTGCTTCTTACCCTCCTTGCATCTCTCGATTCCAGCGGTGCCAAGCCAGGATCGGTCACTCAATTCCGCGGAAAGACGAATAAGGGACAAGGCTTAGGGACCCTCTTAGCTGCAGAAGCCTTGGGAGGCTGTCACTTATCTGACCAGCAGATAGATAGTGAAAAGCACTCAAAAATCATGGTGCTGTAGGTCCCATACTTATACCTCTGTACTCCTTTATTCTCTTTCTCCTTTCTTATGCCAAATTGGGGCTGGTCTGTCTGGGCGACGCCAGCTCTCGCAAGAGTAGTTCACACTTGCAAGGGAGAAACAATAAGTTTCGACTACTGGACACTTCTTTTATCAGGGTAAATATTTTCCCACCTAGGATGTTGGGGTGTGTGCATCACGCTATTTAGTAGGGGCTAAGAGCCATGTCTGTCACAGCTTCTCTGTCTGCTGTGAGCCTAATCGTTGTATATGTTCCCAGAGGCACATTGTCACAGCACACCTGTGCTTCTCACAGCTTCAAAGGCTGTGCTGGAATTTATGTTGAGTGCCCTGTTGTTTTGGCTCCCGTGTGTTTCCAGCAATGCTGGTCTGAGGGGGGGGGGCTGGCTGTCTGGCTACATTCCACCCCCTGATGCACCACACTACATCCCAGATTGCAAGGTGGCGGTGATGCCAGCACCTCTTGCCCTCCTTGGGGAAATCTAGAAATACCCAACAACCAAATTAGAGGATGAGGGTTCGCGGAATTGGTTAGGATCCCTTTTTAGCTCTAGGTATCTGATTTGTGTGGAGGAAAGAGCAGTTTGAATCAAACGCTTCATAATACATAAAGTTACACAAAAAACAATTACAATAATTAAAATGGTTAAAACAGTATTTACAACTGAATGTAAAAACGGGGAGAGGGAAAATCCCAAGTGTATCCCTTTACATATTCCACAGGCCGTCCCCAAACAGTGCGATGCCATTGTCCCACCCCCCCCGAGTCAATGCGAGGGTTGGTGGTGTACCATGCTGGTGGTCCCCACCGAAAGATGTCGCTTTTGTTCCACCAATCATTTAGGCTGAGTGGTACAAATTCAATTCCCAGTCCATTGGTTGAATTTAGCAAGGTGCACATCCAGCAATTTGTAGCACCAGCAGCTGAGGCGATGGTTTGGATTGCTCCCCGAAGAGGATGTTCTGGTATTGCCAAGGTGACTGGAGCCAACAGAAGGATCATGAGGGCTTGCAGGAACATATCTCTGGTGGGTCGTGTTCTAGCTAAAAAACTTATTTTAAAACCAAAAGCAAAAATTACACCTGCTATTATAAGTAATGGCAAATATATCAACAGTCCATAGTAGTCTCTAGTGATCAAACAGATCTGCTGCATGGTCCATTTTGCTGACAGGTTAGCTGGCAGGTTGCTCGGAACCATGGGACCATTCCTGCAATAAATCACATGGTCAGCCGGTCTTGGATGCGATCCAAGCCTCTGTAATGGTTATTCGCCTTTTATCAGCATTTAAGGCACTCCATACACCTTTCTCTTTATAGGCGTGCAAAACGCAGGTAAAGGTTCCCAGGGCTGGGTGTTTAATCACAACAGTGTCCCCGGGAGCATACTTGGAACTGTGCAGTGGTGTTCTGGCAGGGGAGATAGCTTTCCCTGTAGGGAAGAATCCCCTGCTGATTGGACTTCCTGTAGGAGTCTGTCTTTTGTTTAATCTCTGCACCACTTCGTCCAGTCTGTCTCCCCATGTGCCATCAGTAGGCTTCAAGTGATTCTTTAGCAACCCATTCCAGCGCTCGACCATGCCATTAGATTGAGGTCGATATGGAAGGTGGAAGGTCCATTGGACTCCATGGTTAAGGGTCCATTCCCTTATAAGTTTATTCTTAAAATGCGAACCATTATCTGATTGGATTTCTTGAGGCATTGGGACAATTGCTGTTAAGCGGTTTAGTCCCATAATTGTGGACAACCCTGTTGCCAATCGGGTTGGATATGCAAAACCAATCCCTGAAACAATTTCTACCCCAGTCAAGATGTATTTCCACCTCTGCCTTGTAGTGGGCAGTGGTCCGACATAATCGACCTGCCAGGTTGCCCATAGTGTTTTTCCATCTCTTAGCCTGGCAAACCTTTGTCCTTCTGCTATATGTTTTCTAGTCTCAGCACAAATAGCGCAGGCTTGCACCAGGTCTCTAGCCTGTCTGTGGGTGATAGGCCACCCCCTGATATGTGCTTGCCGCACTAACTCATCACTTCCTGTGTGTCCTAAATTATCATGTAACCATGAATATAAGCGTTCCCATTCTACTTGTGTGGTAAAGAGCTGGGCAGCTGCATCGGCTAAATTGTTTAACTGTGCAGCTGGGGTATTATTCCTCTGATGAGCTGAGACATGTCCTATAGACAGGGGTTGTTGCAGGGCATGCTGATATAACCACTTCCAGTATTCCAGTCCCCATACTGGTTTACCTCCTATTTCCCAGTGGTTATTTTTCCAGTTAGTGATCCACTGAGTGGCACCTGCCCATACCGCATAGGAGTCCGTATATACTGCGGTGGCTCCTGCTTCACAGGCCAGTTTAATTGCAGCCAATTCTGCAAGTTGTGCTGACCCATCAATTTCAGCAGTTAGGGGTGCTGCAGAGGTGTCTGCAGGCACTGCTGCAGCTTTTCCCTTCCATTTTCCTTTAACCAGCCTGGCACTGCCATCAGTGAACCATACTCCCTCAGGCTTAGAAGGGTCAAATGGGGCAGCATCCTTAATGGGAGATTGCTGTGGAAGTAGGCTGTATTCATCAGGCATTCCTACTTTCCATAGGGATTCCTGAATCATAGTGGGGTTTTGTGCAGTGTCTGCACTACCTACCCTGTGGTGTATGTAAAGTGCCCATCTTTGGACAGTCATTTTTTTGTGCTACACCAGGTGGTAACTCTTTCCCTTCCAATATAGGTTTAATGATTGGAAGAGGAGTGTGAATTGTGATGTCCTTATTCTGAGTTAATTCCTCAGTTTCTCTCAAGGCTGTGTAAGCTGCCAGAAGCACCTTCTCATAAGGCGTGTAGTTAGCCTGTGACCCTTGCCATGACTTGGAACCAAACTGAATTGGTCGTCTGGGAGCAGTGTCACTTTCTTGCCAGAGAGCATAAGACATTCCAGTGGCTCCCACAGTTAGGTACAAATGGAATGGGGCTTCAGGATGTATGGGACCCAGAGCCTGATAGGTGTGTATCTCCCCTATCAGTTGCCTGAGGGCTTCCTCATGGGCAGGAGCCCATTCCCAGGCAGCACTTTTCTTTAACAAATTGTACAATGGTCTGGCTATAATGGCAAAGCCAGGTACATGTTTTCTCCAAAACCCCAGGGTTCCCAAAATCTGTCTCAATTGATCTTTACTGTCAGGGGAGGGTGCCTGATTTAGCTCTTGCACAGTGTCATTAGGCACAGACCTCCTACCTCCCATCCATACAGTACCTAAGAATTTTATCTCTTGGGAGGGACCTTGGCATTTCTCAGCTGGTAACTCTAAATTAAGGGCTTCTAGTGCTTCTTTGATTTGATTCATAGCCTCCTGTACCTCTTCTGAGGTTTTCCCACCTATTAAGATGTCATCAATGTATTGCACAGTTTGTATATTGGGTGGCAGTATAAGGTCATCTAGGACCTTTGCCAGTGCCCCATGGCAAATAGTGGGTGAGTGTTTAAACCCTTGTGGCATTCGGGTAAAAGTGTATTGTACACCTTTCCAAGTAAAAGCAAATCTTTCCTGGTCAGCTGGTTGCAAAGGGACCATGAAGAACATGTCCTTTACATCTAATACTGCTAGCCAGGGTTTATCCCAGGTTTGTATGGTGTTTACAATGTCTGTTATGCTAGGGACTGCTGCAGTTAATGGTCCAGTGTTACAGTTTAGCTTCCTATAGTCTATAGTGAGTCTCCATTTGCCATTTGGTTTCTTGATGGGCCACACAGGAGAATTAAAGTGAGAGTGGGTACGAATTAAAATTCCTCGCTGTTCCAAATCTTTGATCAGGTCAGTAACAGGGCTTATGGCCTCCGCTGGGACATTATACTGCTTTATGTTTGTTACTGTTGAGGGCGGGAGAGCAGGCGCGCTGCTAAGTAAGTTTACAGAATAGTGGGGAGGGCTTTCCTCTTCCAGGTGGGTGGCATGAGGAACAGAACTGACTCCAAAAGCCCATCTTTCCCCATTAATCCTTCCCTTCTTTCCTCTTAAAACGTCCATGCCCAGTATGTTGGCATTGCCCAAAATCACCTCATATTTTCGGGGCTGATGGTGGGGTTGCAATGGGATATCCAGTTTTATCTTAACTAATGGGTAAGTTATGGTACTGCCATTTACTCCCGTAACAAGTACCTGCTTTCGGCCAGTAGGTGGCGAGCCCTGAAAACTTTCTCGCTTAATCATGGACATTTGAGCCCCTGTGTCCATTAAGAAAGGAACAATGTGTTTGTCATTTACAGTTACATATATCCGGGGGTCTTTTGCTGTTGTTTTCTCCTCTTTGGATTTAAGCTGGTTTATTGGGAGAGGAGAGTGACCCCCGCAAGCTAGTTTCCCTGTTCTGGTAACTCTTGCAGTTGCTGCAGCAATGGAGTATACAGGGTGTTTGCAGCTGGGGAAGGAGGAGAGAGCTGCAGAGGTGCACTGGGAGTAGCATTAGTTGTCTCCCAGTCAGCTCTTTTAAAGGTGGTGAATAATTTTAGCCGCTCTGTGGGCAGTCCATTTATCACATCTCTGGGATACCCTAAAGCCAGACATTGTCTCCACAACTTGGCTCTAAGCTCCTTTTCCTCCTGGGTTGGCTCTCGCTTGTTTTTATGTCCTTTAGATGGTGCCCCCTTGTTTCCCTGAAGGGAACGCATCTTAGCTTTGCCTGTCAGTGCTCTGATGTCTCCGAATTCTCTAAAGTATGACACCAGAAGGTTTAGCAGTGCCCGAAAGGTACTGTTATGTGCTGCAGCTTCTGATCTAAGGGACAGTGCCACAGCCCTATGGTTACTCGGAGCTCCCTTAAGCAGGGGTCTGAGATCCTCTACATTTACCTGACCCTCCCATGGACTTTCATAGGCTAACTCTTGAGGGTTTTGGCCAAGCATGCTAATGACAGCCACAGTTAATAGAGCTGCTTTTACCTCATCTATGTTGGTCCAGTGCATTACTGTGGGTTCATCTCGGTCTGCTGGGTAAATTCCTCTTGCCCATCGACAAGCCAGAGACCAAAGTGTTTTAGGGGTGTTCCCCTCTGAGTGTTCCAGGAATATTCCTGCACCTAAGTTAAGGCGCTCAGTTTCTTGGGCTGTCAGGCGTATATATCCACCCCCAGTGTCCCAGAGGCGGACCAGCCACTCTATTATACCTTCCTCAGGCTTTTTAGCAAAATCTCCCTGGATTGTTTTTAACTCCATGGGAGTATATTGGCGGGTGGTAATTTTGGTAAAGTGTGTTGGAGCTTTACTCCCTTTTCCCTTTTTACCTCCCCTTTTTGTTTTTGAAGAGGTGGATGGATCATTATCATCCCCTTCTTCATCCAGCTCTGCCCCACTCAAATTTCCCTCATGTTCTTCTGATTTGTGATGTGTGATAGCTGGTCTTAATTTTACAGAGGGACCTTCCTCTTCAGAGGAGGGGGACTCATCTGCTGAATCCCAAATGTCTCCATCCCATTCCTCAGGGTCTAGCCAGAGAGCAGTCTCAACCTTAGCCCGGTTGATTCTGCGTGTTTTAGTCTCCAGCTTTTCCCTTCGTTCTATCCCTTCTTTCTCAATTAAGGGAAGTAATCTTTTCTGAAGATGTTCCATATCCCTATTCAGTGTTCTTACTCTGGTATCTAAATTCTGGCATTCCTTGCGCAGTGTGTCCCTTTCCTGTTGTAGCCTATTAAATTCTGTTGCCAGACTATGATAATCTTTACAGGCAGCTTGCCAAATGTTAGTAAGCAGCCATATACAAGCACCTTTTCCTTTCCCTTTCTTCATCTTGCAGGCAGTTCTCCAGTTACAGAAATGCTGCCAGATCTCTGCTGGTTTTCCCCAATATTTCTCCAGCAGTTCTTTGCTCCACAGAGGATTTCCCCATCCCTCTTGGGTCAAACTTTTCTCTAGCTCAGGGAATTCTGTGGTGTTTATCATGACTGGTTTCATTGTGTTACTGTAGTGCAGTCTATATCACAATCCTGTTCGTGACGCCAAATCTGTTAGTCGATGGCCAGGGATGTTTGGTGAGGTGCCAGCTATGCCCGTTTATACCATCCGTGACTTTAACCGCTAGGACGCACTGTCCCTTCGCGGCGGGCAGCCCGGGCTAGGCTGACGGATGCCCCAAGGTCCTAACCACCCGTGACTTTAACTGCTAGAGCTCAGAGCTCCTTCGCAGCGGGCAGTCAACACTGACTGACAGGTGCCCCAATGGCAGCACTAAGAGCCTCTCCACACCCGTGACTTTAACTGCTAGAGCTCAGAGCTCCTTCGCAGCGGGCAGTCAGGATTGACTGACAGGTGCCCCAAGAGTTTGCCCCGTGGAGGCGGCACAACTCAACGCTAGGCTCTTAGTACTCTCACCTAATGGCCAGGCTTTATAGCCAAAACGGCTGAGGTTCTTTAATTGTGTTGGCTGCTTTACAGTAAACCAGAGAAACAAGTCAGGCTTATGCACAATGGTTACCAAAATTTATTAAACTAGATTCTAATCATGTGGTTACAAAATTGCTAGTGCCTACTTATTTAAATGTAGAGATGTTACACACACAAACAAGTTACAAAACAGAAGCCACAATCCCAAAGAAAAGAAAACAAAGTATAGAGCTCTATTTCAAAATATGTGTACACTAAAGATAGGAGATCAGGTGTGGGTGCTTCTTACCCTCCTTGCATCTCTCGATTCCAGCGGTGCCAAGCCAGGATCGGTCACTCAATTCCGCGGAAAGACGAATAAGGGACAAGGCTTAGGGACCCTCTTAGCTGCAGAAGCCTTGGGAGGCTGTCACTTATCTGACCAGCAGATAGATAGTGAAAAGCACTCAAAAATCATGGTGCTGTAGGTCCCATACTTATACCTCTGTACTCCTTTATTCTCTTTCTCCTTTCTTATGCCAAATTGGGGCTGGTCTGTCTGGGCGACGCCAGCTCTCGCAAGAGTAGTTCACACTTGCAAGGGAGAAACAATAAGTTTCGACTACTGGACACTTCTTTTATCAGGGTAAATATTTTCCCACCTAGGATGTTGGGGTGTGTGCATCACGCTATTTAGTAGGGGCTAAGAGCCATGTCTGTCACAGCTTCTCTGTCTGCTGTGAGCCTAATCGTTGTATATGTTCCCAGAGGCACATTGTCACAGCACACCTGTGCTTCTCACAGCTTCAAAGGCTGTGCTGGAATTTATGTTGAGTGCCCTGTTGTTTTGGCTCCCGTGTGTTTCCAGCAATGCTGGTCTGAGGGGGGGGGCTGGCTGTCTGGCTACACCTGTGCTACTGTATACCTTTTTGTTTATCAGTGACATAATGGCAGAAATGACCTTTCCCGGGGGTTTGTAAAAATGAATTATTCAAATGGATAAACCAGATTAAACCAGAAAGTAGTTGAACTTAAAAGATTTCTCTATCTAGATCCTCCTACAAAGGTCTTGATCACTTTCTCCCCACCCCCTCTCTAAATGACACAAATTGAACACTCTACAATGTTGGCTTGGAATTTCACAGCAGCCTCTGGGGAAATAGGTGCTCAAATCCCATTTAAATTCATAGTGTGTTCAGCCCTTAACTCTTAGGATCCTTCAAAAATCCCAAACTAATAAATCAAAATATTTCTACAGAAGTTCTGTTTCAAATACTGGCTGCCCATTGCTATTTGAGCTGACGCTCTGTTTCTTGATTTATTTATAAATAGGAATACATTGAGTTTTTTTTTTAAAAAGTGGTGGCTTTTAAAACGTCTAATGTTTTAGATAGTGATTTGAATGGTCCCCTTGTTGCTACTGTAGCATTGAGCATGTCCTAAAAAAGGTATAAAGGGACATTAGGGGACACATTTCAAAGAATTGTGCCCCAAGATTTTCAGAAGTCCTCAGCACCTCTGCGGCCAGATTTTCAAGAGCCCTTAATTCCCACTTTAACATCTAAATGAAGTGGTCACATTTTCAACAGTGTTAGCATCCAGAAACCCATTTTTTTGGCCGGGGGGGGGGGGTAATAGGTTAGGGGACAAGCTGTAAAAGGTATTTAGGTGCCTAAAGATGCAGATAGGTGCGTAGTGGGATTTTCAGAAAAGCTTAAGGGATAGAGCCAAAAATAGATTTAGATACCTGACTGCCACATTAGACACTTAAATCCAAAATTCAGATCCTCAAAATCTCCGCTTAGTGGTCGCCTACCTCTGTAGGTAGAGCCCTGTGTGGATACAAAATTTATATCCATGGATATAAAGTGGATATCCGCGGAGCGTCAGGGCTCTACCAGGAACTGCAGCAAAGAAAGCAGCAGCATGTCAAGTCGCTATTCTCAGGAGCCAGTGCCCAACATGGGAAGCTCTTCCGGTGTGGCTTTACCGCTCCCAGTCCTGCCCACAGGGGCATGCACCAGGCTCACCAGCAGCTGCCCCTGATTCCAGTAATGTGTGCAAGCGGCTTGCAGACTCCCAGAGAGGAGACGCAGACCACAGTGTCCAAGAGTATGTGCGCTGTCCAGGAGCACGTGAGCTGCTTGCACACACTAGCATGACCAGGGACAGCTGCTGGCGAGTCTGGAGCTTGCCCCATTGGGTAAGGCTGCAGGAGGTACAGCCACAGGGGATCAGCTGCCCAGGCTGGATGCTGGCTCATGCAAGTGGTAGCCTGACATGCTGGTGCTTTTGTCCCTGCAGTTCATGGGAGAGCCCTGCAGCTCCACAGATACCCGCTTCATATCCTTGGATATCTGCCTCCATGGATTCACATTTTGTATCTGCACAAGGCTCTACATGTAGGCACCTAAATTCCCATGACGTCTAATTTTGTGGTGGTCTCCTTTGGGGACCTAGCTCCCACAGGCTTTTGAAAATCTCATTATGCATCTGTCTGCATCTTTAGGCGACTAAATACCTAAAAAATCTTTCCAAGAACTTTTAAATCCAACTACTGCACCATCCAAAAAAGAAAAAAACAAACAATGTGTAGAAGTTCAACTGGTACCAATTGCATCTTCTGAGACCATTTCTCATACAAACGTGTTTGATGAGAAGAATGTAAGAGGGGTAGGGCCAAGCAAAAGCCCTTGCAATAGAATGACCAAATGAGTGCATCTAGGAATAATTTATAAGTGGGGCGCAAATATTTTGCACCTCAAGTAGTGACTAGGAAACCAGTGAACACAGCTGCTCTGGATTGCTTCCTTAACAAAATCATTTTTCATGGAACACTCAGATGCAAACGAACTGTCATTTCACAGCATTGTGGTTGATTTGCACAAAAAACAAAATGCTTCCTGCTCACATTTTGACCAACCATAGGCTCAGAGAAGAAGAGGAAGAAGTTGTTCTTAGGCCTTGTGGGAAATGCAATCTCTGACTATATTCTCAAAACAGGATATATAGACCAGGGTTTATGAAGGGCCAAAATCCATTAATGTGTATATAAGATCTAACCACAGTCTCTGCTCAGACTTTTCACATAGGCCTGAATTCCACAGCTTGGTCTGAGGCCTAGCTAACAATGAACAATACATGGCTAAGAGAAAGCTAGGGTAGACAGACAACCTTGTGCGTTTCAAGTCGATGAGTGGAGTCAGCATGACTCCAGATGGTGAGCTGTAATTGGGTTATAGACACATGAAGCACTGAGAAGGGCTTCAAAGTTAATCCCTGGAACAGATGCCAGAACAGAGCTCAAGGAGAGGCCTAACATAATTGACGTGAGTAATGACACCCTCCCCTCACAGATGTATGCCAATCCCAGTTCACAGAAATGCAAGAGTAAAACTATAAACAATTGTTACTGTTAAATACTAATTACTGCTTTTTTTTTTGTTTTTGCTTTAAATCTCCAGGAATGTACCTGTTGGTCAACCGGAAGAGCTGCTACCTCATTGCCCTGGACCCCAAAATCAGGATTTAACCTACACACTGCAATAGGAGTAGTTTAACGGAAATTATCTGTGTATTAGCAACATGTTAACCTAAGCTAGATAGTTTTATTTCCTCCCCCTTCCTCCCCCAGAAGAAGATCATACGTTGGTACTTCAAGTCTGTTACTTTTGGCTGCACTCCAGCTGTTGAAAAATAAATCAATCACCTAATAATTCTTTTGATCTTTCTTCAAATTGTAGACCTCTCACTATATTGTTACCAGCATGGGACAAGCTTTTTTATTAATTTAAAAGAAGATGTAGCTTTCTTCAGAAGACAATAATTTAGTCCACTATTAACTTATTAAGAAAGATAACTAGGGCTAGATAATCAGCTGGTGGAAATCAGTGTAGCTCCTTTATTCTTGGGTCACCAGCAATGAAATAGTTAAGGAGTTGATCCAAAACCCATTGAAGTTAATAGAAAAATCCTAAAGGGCTCTGGAACAACTTCTAAATGAATTAAGCTAAATGAATCAAGTTTAGATTAATATGATTTTGTTGTGGGTGATATAGCCTAAGGGACTTGGAACAAACTTTAGGTCCACTTCTCTTGAGCAGTAAACCTTGATGATTATGGTCAGAAATTAATCTGTTTATGCAGATTGGGTAAAAATTGTCACTGAATGACAGGATGAAAAGTAAAAGATATGTTTCCTGTGGGTTGTCTGTGGGTAGTGTGCATATTTCATGAGCAAGAATTATTTTTACTTCGTATGACCTCAAAGAGCTATTGGGCAATCTACCAATGAGCTTTCTTTCCAGATATTTTATCTATCCTGTGATCAGGCTATATACAATTTATCCATCTATATTGAGTTCAGTTATCTGTATACCACAGTGTTAATTAATTGAGGAATCTTGGACAGAAGGGGAGAAGGACAAACAAAAAATATGTTTTGACAAATATGCAATCAATGTAATCAGGCTTTCCTGTATACCCTATATTACAAAATAACATACCTTCAAAACCTGTTTATGAAAACCACTGAAGATTTAAAAGCTGTATTAAAATTACTGATATATATTTAAAACATGTCTTTCCTTTAATTTAGACAAATTATAAGTCTCTCATCGAGAGCTTCTCCCACTCAATCAACCATGGTTTCCAGGAAAGCCTGGGAAAATAAATGATTCTGAAGGTCAACAAATTCAGGCTAGACCAAGGGAGAGAGCCAGTTCTAGAGCTGAAGATTCCTCATTTAAAGTGCCCTATCAGCAGCCTTAATACTATAATTAACAAGCTTACTTCCTGTCATTCACTATTAAGGAAACCTGGCATGACCAAATAAAGACAATGGCTTCATCTTGAGAAATACTGAGCAGCCACAGCTAAAATTTAATCTAATAGCAGTTGTGGGTTCTTAAAACCTCTAAACAACAGACCAAATGACTGACAGACCAAATAAGAGTTAGCACAAATCTTTTTTTAAAGATTTCAAACAGCTTAAGGCCAGGAGGTACAATTAAATTATCTAGTCCGACCTAAGTCAGAAACCTTGTGTTGAGGCCAATACCACCAGTTAGACTACAGAATTTTACTTGTCAGGTGACTAAACTGTTATGTCCCACGGGAAGAGAACTGGAGAGAATGAGGTACCACCATTATTTGAAGTCTCTGCAATTGCAGGAATCTGGTTAGGTTGGATATGCCCAGGTGATCCGAGAAGGTGGTCTACACTCCATGCTGCAGAGGAAAGCAAAAATCCTCCAACTTTACTGCCAATCTGATCTGGGGGGAAATTCCTCCTCAAATCTCATGATTAGTATGACCTTGAGCATTTGAGAAAGAAGTGATTCAGGACTATTTAGAAAAGCTGGACGTGCACAAGTCCATGGGGCCGGATGCGTTGCATCCGAGAGTGCTAAAGGAGTTGGCAGATGTGATTGCAGAGCCGTTGGCCATTATCTTTGAAAACTCATGGTGATCGGGGGAAGTCCCGGACGACTGGAAAAAGGCTAATGTAGTGCTCATCTTTAAAAAAGGGAAGAAGGAGGATCCTGGGAACTACAGGCCAGTCAGCCTCACCTCAGTCCCTGGAAAAATCATGGAGAAGGTCCTCAAAGAATCATTTTGAAGCACTCTTAGGAAAGGAAAGTGATCAGGAACAGTCAGCATGGATTCACCAAGGGCAAGTCATGCCTGACTAATCTAATTGCCTTCTATGACGAGATAACTGGTTCTGTGGATGAAGAGAAAGCAGTGAACGTGTTGTTCCTTGACTTTAGCAAAGCTTTTGACACTGTCTCCCACAGTATTCTTGCCAGCAAGTTAAAGAAGTATGGGCTGGATGAATGGACTATAAGGTGGATAGAAAGCTGGCTAGATTGTCAAGCTCAACGGGTAGCGATCAATGGCTCCATGTCTAGTTGGCAGCCGGTATCAAGTGGAGTGCCCCAAGGGTTAGTCCTGGGGCCGGTTTTGTTCAATATCTTCATAAATGATCTGGAGGATGGTGTAGATTGCACCCTCAGCAAGTTTGCAGATGACACTAAACTGGGAGGAGAGGTAGATACGCTGGAGGGTAGGGATAGGATACAGAGGGACCTAGACAAATTGGAGTATTGGGCCAAAAGAAATCTGATGAGGTTCAACAAGGACAAGTGCAGAGTCCTGCACTTAGGACAGAAGAATCCAATGCACCGCTACAGACTAGGGACCGAATGACTAGGCAGCAGTTCTGCAGAAAAGGACCTAGGGGTTACAGTGGACGAGAAGCTGGATATGAGTCAACAGTGTGCCCTTGTTGCCAAGAAGGCCAATGGCATTTTGGAATGTATAAGTAGGGGCATTGCCAGCAGATCGAGGATGTGATCATTCCCCTCTATTAGACACTGGTGAGGCCTCATCTGGAGTACTGTGTCCAGTTTTGGGCCCCACACTACAAGAAGGATGTGGAAAAATTGGAAAGAGTCCAGCGGACGGCAACAAAAATGATTAGGGGACTGGAACACATGAGTTATGAGGAGAGGCTGAGGGAACTGGGGATGTTTAGTCTACGGAAGAGAAGAATGAGGGGGGATTTGATAGCTGCTTTCAACTACCTGAAAGGGGGTTCCAAAGAGGATGGCTCTAGACTGTTCTCAGTGGTAGCTGATGACAGAACAAGGAGTAATGGTCTCAAGTTGCAGTGGGGGAGATTTAGGTTGGATATTAGGAAAAACTTTTTCACTAGGAGGGTGGTGAAACACTGGAATGTGTTACCTAGGGAGGTGGTGGAATCTCCTTCCTTAGAAGTTTTTAAGGTCAGGCTTGACAAAGCCCTGGCTGGGATGATTTAATTGGGGATCGGCCCTGCTTTGAGCAGGGGGTTGAACTAGATGACCTCCTGAGGTCCCTTCCAACCCTGATATTCTATGATTCTGTGATTTAGCAAGACACACCAGCCAGCCAGGCATATAAGAAAATGGTTTCTCTGTACCACCTCAGAGCACTGATCCACACTGTCTGGTGTCCCCTCTCCGGCTGTGGCCAATATTTAATGCTACAGAGAAAAGCAAACAAGTATAACCACTTTGGGGTTTAGAGAGCACAGCCCCTTTAAATCTTTGTCCTGAGGGGAGGAAGTGCTGATTGTTCCGGGAATAGAAAGTGCTGTTTGGTGGGGGGAGAGCATAGAGAGAGGCAGAGTGCCACTAATTAAAAAACAACAAATTCTTAAAATGGAAGTCTAAAATAAATCTTTATAATAACACGCATATTCTTGCTCTACACTGATCTAGAGTGCAAGCTGAGTGAACAGAAAAGTCTCATATTGTATCCCAGAGCACGTCAGACTCAGGATCCATTGGATCTTTAGGGGGAACAGGTGCTAGACAATCTTCACTCAGACTACTCAGCTGCTTGTCCTACAAATGGAAGAGCAGTGAAATTTTGCAGTTATTAAGTGAAATTATTCAGTTTCTATTACAGGAAAGGAAATTTTATAGGAATGCTCTACATCTCTGTATATGTACATATGTAATTAGTAGATAAAGTGGCAGTAGATGGCACTCAGCAATATGTAGCCTAGCTCCTGAACTTTCTGGGACTAATACAACAGGTAAAGCATGGGCCCCTTACTGAATGGGGGAGGCAACCTAGTGACATATGATGTAGAAAAAGCTAATGAACTCAATGCTCTTTTTTGCCTCTGTCTTCACGAACAAGGTCAGCTCCCAGACTACTGCATTGGGCAGCACAGTATGGGGAGGAGGTGACCAGCCCTCTGTGGAGAAAGAAGTGGTTCGGGACTATTTAGAAAAGCTGGACGAGCACAAGGCCATGGGACCGGATGCGCTGCATCCAAGGATGCTAAAGGAGTTGGCAGATGTGATTGCAGAGCCATTGGTCATTATCTTTGAAAACTCATGGCGATCGGGGGAAGTCCCAGACGCCTGGAAAAAGGCTAATGTAGTGCCCATCTTTAAAAAAGGGAAGAAGGAGGCTCTGGGGAACTACAGGCCAGTCAGCCTCACCTCAATCCCTGGAAAAATCATGGAGCAGGTCCTCACGGAATCAATTTTGAAGCACTCTGAGGAAAGGAAAGTGATCAGGAACAGTCAACACGGATTCACCAAGGGCAAGTCATGCCTGACTAACCTAATTGCCTTCTATGATGAGATAACTGGCTCTGTGGATGAGGGGAAAGCAGTGGATGTGTTATTCCTTGACTTTAGCAAAGCTTTTGAAATGGTCTCCCACAGTATTCTTGCCAGCAAGTTAAAGAAGTATGGGCTGGATGAATGGACTATAAGGTGGATAGAAAGCTGGCTAGATCATCAGGCTCAATGGGTAGTGATCAATGGCTCCATGTCTAGTTGGCAGCCTTTATCAAGCGGAGTGCCACAAGGGTCGGTCCTGGGGCCGGTTTTGGTCAATATCTTCATTAATGATCTGAGGGATGGTGTGGATTGCACCCTCAGCAAGTTTGCAGATGACACTAAACTGGGAGGAGAGGTAGATACGCTGGAGGGTAGGGATAGGATACGGAGGGACCTAGACAAATTAGAAGATTGGGCCAAAAGAAATCTGATGAGGTTCAACAAGGACAAGTGCAGAGTCCTGCACTTAGGACGGAAGAATCCAATGCACCGCTACAGACTAGGGACCGAATGACTAGGCAGCAGTTCTGCAGAAAAGGACCTAGGGGTCGACCTAGTGGACGAGAAGCTGGATATGAGTCAACAGTGTGCCCTTGTTGTCAAGAAGGCTAATGGCATTTTGGGCTGTATAAGTAAAGCATTGCCAGCAGATCGACGGACGTGATCGTTCCTCTCTATTCAGCATTGGTTAGGCCTCATCTGGAGTACTGTGTCCAGTTTTGGGCCCCACACTACAAGAAGGGTCTGAAAACATTGCAAAGAATCCAGCGGAGGGCAACAAAAATAAGTAGGGGACTGGAACACATGAGTTATGAGGAGAGGCTGAGGGAACAGGGATTGTTTAGTCTGCGGAAGAGAAGAATGAGTGGGGATTTGATAGCTGCTTTCAACTACCTGAAGGGGGATTCTAAAGAGGATGGATCTAGGCTGTTCTCAGTGGTAGCAGATGACAGAACAAGGAGTAATGTTCTCAAGTTGCAGTGGGGGAGGTTTGGGTTGGATATTAGGAAAAACTTTTTCACTAGAAGGGTGGTGAAGCCCTGGAATGCGTTACCTAGGGAGGTGGTGGAATCTCCTTCCTTAGATATGTTTAAGGTCAGGCTTGACAAAGCCCTGTCTGGGATGATTTAGTTGGGGATTGGTCCTGCTTTGAACAGAGGGTTGCATTAGATGACCTCCTGAGGTTCCTTCCAGCCCTGATATTCTATAATTCTCTGAACTTCTTGTTGTGAACTGCAAATGGGTTCCTCTGGCTGCTCTTTACATCAGCTCTTAACACCAGGTAACATAAAATAGCAATGAGGACAACCCAGAAGATCATAACTCTTGCGTCCATACTTATATGCAGTGATTTTGTGGTCATGTCAGTCCCAGGTTATTAGCGAGACTAGGTGGGTGAGGTAATATATTTTTTTGGAACAACTTCTGACCAACAGAAGTTAGTCCAGTGAAATATATTACCTCACCCAGTTTGCCTCTCTCCCTAAATTTGGACAATCTCTTGGAAAATTGGGCCCACTGAGTCCAATTTTGCAAATTATCATGGCCATCTTGAACTTCACTTTGAAGCAGTAAGAAAACAAGTGCAGACCACTAAATTCTGTACCAACATAAGTTTTCTCATATAATAGTAGCCACAACTCGCATATCATCTTGAATGCACACTAGTCTTGATATTACAAAGGCATGGGTCATGGTAGTGAGGTCTCCATCAGAAATGAAGGGCTGTAGCCTATGGTGGCTTCAGCATGCTGATGAGACTGCAAACTGAATTGGAAATGGACAGACATAGACTTCCAACAGAATGAGAGTTCACAGCCCAGTCCAATCCTTTAGATGGCTTACTGACCAGCATCACATGTTTCTTATCTGGGTCGAGACTAAGCCAGTTTAATTTAATACACATCCCTATATTTATCAGACAAAGGGCAAGCAAAGACACCACAGTAGCTAGGTTCACTGAAAAGGAGCTGTTGCTAAAAATGAGAAGAGGAGTCTTACATGACCATTGAACAAGAGGGAAGGCACATGATTGTGAATGTGGAAGTCCTTAGGGGAAGAACAACAGTACTCAACAGTACTCTGTCATCTCTCAAGAGGAAAGTACAAACCTGCTCAACAAGCATGTTGTCTATTCCTACAATATCCAATAAATCAAATAGAATAATGGCCTCACATTGGAGAAGAAGGAAGTGATCCACCAGCTGAGGATTCTATCAGGATAGGCTACAACTGGATAGAAAATCTTGCCAACAAAAAAATCAGCAAGGCCCACCATACACTCAGAGAATAACACATGGCTGGAATAGTTTTACCTTGTCCGGTTTCTGAAGCAAAAACACAGGGGGCACTGAAAAAAATATATCTGCATGAGAATAACACAGTGAGAAGAAATCAATGCTAAATGGACTTCATTTGCACTCAGATTTAAGGAAGTGTGGATGCTCACTGAATGTAAAAAACAGATTTAGATATTTCACGGATCAATTGTTTTAGTAATTTCACAGGTATAATTCTATTTACCCAGTTACTGTATGTTAAACAGAATTAACTTTATGGCTGGCACACAAGATAGCAAAGACATTAAGTCAAGGGTTAAATGTACCTCATGTCCTTCAGCACTTGGGCACCTGTGCGTTGCATGAAGAATGCAGTTAGGACTTTACACCTTTGTGCCAGTGTAGGGTATTTGGCACATTTCACTCTTAACTGTATATCTCCTTCCCTATATTATTTCATGCCACAACTTTAATGTTTCCTAATGATGCAAAATCACATAAAAGCAGACTATAACTAGCAACTGCAATTAATGGAGAATCTGAGGCAATGATCATAACCCCTGCCAAAGCTGATGATAAATAATAGCCTTGAGAATAAGGCATCCAGCCTTCTGCTGAAGGGGAAATGAAGGACTGGTTACAGGAAACTGAGAAGTGCAAGAACTAGAAAATGAAAAGTGAAAAATATTGCCTCTGTTGAGTCCCCATTGTAGTGCATGGTTGAGAGGCCAGAAGTGGTATCAGTAACATAGAAGGTTGAGGGTTAAGGTAGGCCAAGGAACATCATATTCAGAAATACTCTTTACCGCTTCTTCAAAGAGGAGTAGACTACAGACTCCTCAGTGCCTACTCCTAGACTCCCAACCCTGCTCCCTTGGGGGACAAGCTGTGATACCACATGCTTTGACCAAATTCCAGCCTGGCACTCAGACAACTACTGGTACTTGTTCTATTTCTTCCTTATTCTTGCACTAGGTGTGCCACCTCAAATTCAGTCTTTCCAACCTGAACTCCTTCCTCATTTCCTTTCCTCCCTAGATTTGTACATCTGGGAATTGTGAATAGAGCCTATTCAATAGGTGGTCATCACTTATGGAATTTGCTTCCTCCATTGTTTTCTCAGAGACTAGGGACCTGATCCAATGATGGATGAAATCAATGTCCATTGATTTAAGTATGTTTTGGATTTGTCCCCAGTTGTGTGAAATTGTTTCTTTCATTACTCATCTCCTTGTCAGACATGCCAAACCCGTGAAAATAACACATAAATTGGGCTTGTTTTTGGCTTAATTGGCTTGTGAGTTACTTCTTGGCTAGTTTTTGGAGTGTAGCTTGTTTGGCTTGTACCTTGTTCCTTCTTCTTTTTTTTTTTTTTTTTGATTGGCTCCCAGCAAGCAGGGGAAAGCAGGAAAGAGAGTCAGGGGTGCACAGAGGGTCCATCACAGTCCCAGACTGCACACTGGAGGATCTAATCACATAAAGTGTTGTGGTTCTTAGGGATTGGCTTGTTTAGGCCTTGTTTTTAAATGGGATTAGCTTTGTTTTGTTTTGACGTATTGTGAAAGTCGGGGTGCTTATTTACTGTGTGAAAGTTGGCAACTGTGCTCCTTGTCTCTATCCATACATTGCTATGATGGAATTCAGGGTAAATAAATAATAAATCAATCAGTCTGCTTATTTTTCCTCTTCTCATTTAGATAGCCAGGTCTCTGTATTTATCCCCAGGGTAGACCTTTAAAAAGGTGAAAGTGATTTATGCAGAGTAAAACAACTAATATGCAGCAACATGAACACTGAAGATTACAAATCTACACAAAATCCAGTTGGGACCTCAGATGAACCTTCAAATATGAAATGAAAAATGAGTGACAAAGAAACTGATTTTGGAAGATGAATATGAGTATTTCACATGGAATTGCTAGGATTGTGCATAGAAATCAGCTATTATTCCACCTGCACATGGCCAGGTAGATGCATAATTGGACATATTTGATTTACATCCCTATTTGTGGTATTTACACACACATAATTGGTGTGCAAAATTGTAGGTGCCTATCTTAAAAATCATGTCTAAAAATGACTTTAGAAAATAATATTGGTCTATTTACCATATACATAACCTTCTGCCCGTCAGAGTTGGCAGCAACAAGGGCCGGGTTCAGTATCTAGGGGTTCCATTTCAATAACACAATGCAAAACTGGCTTGAGCCCCACTCAGTGACCTGGGACAATTACATAACACCCCCCTGGGTGCCTAAGAGGCAATACTTCCCTTCTCGCAAGTACAGAGTCTGAGTGTAGCAAAAACCTTTTAATAAAGGAGGGAAACAATGTGGCATTATGTTGGGGAAACACCGCAAACAGGATTCATAACACAAACCATGAGCAAAAGACCCACCCCCAAATAAGGTTGGGAGTGTCCTTTTCCCCTCAGGGTCTTAAGCCCAGCAACCCAACAGTCACCCCATCCACAGTTTCTGTACTTGGTCAGTGCAACCCCCAGAGTTCAGAAGTCCATCTGCAGAGTTTACCTTCCAGCCTGGGTGGAAGTGGGGGGAGGTATGGGGGCATCTTACGAGCTCCGCTGTTCAGGTCAACAGCTGATTGCCCAGCCTCTCCGTGGGGCTCTGCTGCAGTCTTCACCACCAGCCGCGCTGCTCCGCCCCGCCAGCTGCCCTGCTATCCGCGCTGCTCCGCCAGCCACTCACCACTATGTCTTCGACCCCCCCACACTTAACACAGCTCTAAGTGATTTCAGCTTTAGTAACTTCAGTTCTCATCTGTTAGTAGGTTGGCCCAGCGCTGGCACACTCAGAACCACTAGCACAGGGTAGGTCTAATGCTTATAGCTATTTATCAGTGATTTCTGCTCTGCAGCATGTAACAAGACTCATAATGGAGTCAAAAGTAGCTCTCTTATTACACAGTGGAGAGAGGAGGGGTCAAAGTCATGTTTAGGGCCATCAGAGAGTGCCCACACTACCTGATACACATGCCTATCCCCAGCCTGTCTCAGTTCACTGGGCTTTGGAACACATGTCCCTTTCCTAGCGAGTGCTACTTAGTTGAGGTTGAGTCCCTCCATCATAAAATGCCAAGTACAGTTCTACTGTCCCTGATTCACATAACCAGGGATAACACCACTTTATTACTCCTGCCCCAATAACAAAGGGACTGGGGATCCCACAGCAGCCAAAGTGACCATTTGGGAAAGCAGTCCCATCATGCTAGCCGAGGTGGGTGTGCCCATGCAAACAAGATCAGCCCCTGAAGTCCTTTTCCACAACTCACCACCAGATATCAGGGTAGAGCTCATCCTGACTTTGCTTACATCTGTAGTATGATGAAGTATGTTTCTAAAAGGAAGATGGATTGCTATCTTCAAAGGGGCCTAAAGGAGTCTGGTGGCCAGCTCCCACTGACAGTTATGGAGGTTACACTCCCCATTCAGGGACAAGTGCAACTGATGGTGGATAGAGGTAAAATGCCTTTAGAGGGAAGAAGCATGCACACTGTTTACAGTATCCACAGGCACCTACAATCCTATCTGATAAGAGGGGTGTACTTGACTGTACAACATGACATTGAGAGAGTGCAAGCTGGATTTGCCAAAGACTTAGTCTATCTGGTCATATCTGGGTGCAAATGGAAGTTTTTCAGGGAATTTGTCAGGGATTATGCAGTACATCTATAGAGTAAGTACAACTGAGACTGGAAGACCCAGGAAGACCGGAGATGGCTGTGGTGGCTGAAAGGGGGGATCCACAAGGAAGGGGATATGTTAGTGGCTGAAGATCCAGGAGGAGGACCATCCTCATGAGTTAATGAACTTTCATCTGAACTGAATCAGAGCAGTAGAGGTCTGCTATTGCCTCTCAACCTGGACCTGCTGTCTAGCAAAGTAGACTTTTTGGAAGAGCAAAGGAATGACCCAACCCTGATTCAGGTTTATGAACAGCTCACCTGTACAGACAACAATGTGTTAGAACCTCAGCAGCTGAAACAGTGGCCCCACTTTGAACTAGTAGGGGAAAGGGAGTATCAGGAGATGAAGGATACTAAGATTTGAAAGGTAAGAATGCAACAAGGAAGTTCCAAAGGGGGTGTAGTGAGGCGGTGTGGCTCCCTGCCACCCTGGAGAGCGACGAGCCCATCCAGGTGCCGGAGTGGGCAGACCTAGGGAGCTCTGAGACTGCCCCACAGAGGGTCAGGCAGCGACCCGGAAGTATAAAGGCTCGCCCTCAGATCTCACTGGAGGGCCAGCTGCTGGGGAGGCCAGACGCCTCCAGCCTAGCCAGTGACTGGGAAGCCCCCGCAGCCCAAGATGCATCCCAGGACTGGCCCGACTTGCCCTGCACCCGCTACCCAGAGGAGTTTCCGGGCCTGCTGCTCGCCCACTACCCTGAGGAACGCCTGGTGCTGTACGCCCCGGAGGACACCACCTGGACCCAGGTACCACAAGAGGGGGAGTCAGGAAGTAGCCCGGGGGCAGCCAACCCTAGTCTGGCTGTAGCACTGCCAGAGCCCATGACAGTGCGTTGCGGCCAGGATCCCCACTGACACAGCAGAGGGTCTTCTGCAACTGCGAGGGCCCTAACTAGGATGCAGTGGAGTAGGAGGGCCTGCGTCCCCCTTGCCACCCAACTCATGGGTGGCAGTCTCCCCCTCTTCCAGGTCCTTTGGGGGCCTGGGTTTATTGCTACGGTTTGCTAACACTCAGCCCCTGCCTGAGGGCCTGAGCACCTGATTCACTGTTGCCCCGCCCTGACCCAGGGCCTGGGCTTATTTCTATATACAGCCATTGTTCAGTCCCTGCTGGAGGGCCTGAGTACCTGGCTCACTGTTGCCCCGGAGAGGGTCGAGCCCCGGCTAGCCTCTTTACAGGGGGGTGCTCCAATTGGCCCATTAAGTATCGTGCAGTGCCACTTGAAGAGAGAGAAGACACTCAACAGTGTGACCACAAAGTTCTACTGGTCCGGCTTCCACTGAGAGGTGCAGGACTATTGTGCTTCATGCCCCTAATGTCAATAGACTGGCTAGAAATGGGTCCCAAAGGCCTCCCTTGTACCATTTAACCTTTTGAAGGGCACCTTACAATGGATAAACATAGACCTGCTGGGTCAGCTGGAAAAGTCTATATTATCGCCTCTATAAGCTTTGTACTGGTGAAGGTTCCGCCTACACAGGGTGAATTCCTAAGTACAAATCTTTGGATGCTTTTATTTCACTTTTAGCTGTGTAAAGCTAGTAGACACTAACTCTAACCTTTGGGGGAGCTGCACATGCATTTATTAGCCCTTAGTGAATAACTTCACACTAACTATTTAGTGACCCAAGAATTCTTTGTATTAGCAAAGAGGGAGAATATTGTAAACATAATGTCAATAATTAGTACATGTGGGTTTTCCTATAAGAATGTAAATGAAAACAAAATACTAAATTTACATATTAAGACCTATTACACTCTATTGGTTATAGTATATATGCATGAAATGGAGATAACGAAACACAACGTGTTCCTAACATAGAAATGATTAAGCCAGTTGCTGCCCTACTGCTCTTCAATGTGTTTACATTAGGCAACAAACATTCACTTGAGTGGGCATGAAATACAAACAAACAAAATGCAGCTTAATTGTTTTTATTATTAATTTATAAAGCACAATCCTCTTCCACTGTGACCCGTTACAATAACAGGATCAAATGAATGAATAAATAATATAAGGAGAATGAGATACTTTAAGTACATTGAGTAAGCAACATATACAATTATATATGCATTTATATTTTACTACAAAATATATTTATTGAAAACCATTTTACATGATCTTGAAGAGCAACACCCATATTTGGAAAGAATAACTTCACAGAGGCTTTAGAGTCACCAGTTATAGTCACCTTGTGCCACAACTTATACTATCCAGTACAGTATACCCCTTTCATACTATTTCTTCTGCATCATAATTGTAAAATGCACATATAAGTGCTTAATAGTGATAAGGAATTTAGAAGACCACTATTATTAATAATTATTAGTATGTAGGTGTGTATGTATTTATTTATTTATACAAATGCATAACTTTTTGTATAGACAGTCATGGTAATATAAAAAGACATGGGATGAGATTCACACTCTCCCTCTGGCCTCTTTACTTCAGATAAAAGGGCCAGAGTGTTGCAATGGGTTTCTAAAAGCCCCATTTCTGGCAGGTGAAGACTGGACTCCCTTGCAAGCCTTAGTATAGGAGGTCACCCATATGACAGAGGGAGAAGCATGTAAGGCAGGGGGGCAGAGGATGCAATGCTACTGAGATTCTAAACCTCAGTGATATTCATAGGGAAATAAAGGGCAGCCGCTATAACTTAGACTCTAAATTGAGCCAGGGGCCATTCCAGCCCCCATAGCAGTCAAGGACCAGGATGGCACAAGGGAGGCTTACAGCCATGTGAGCTCCCACTCTCCCTTGGATGTAATTCCTGTTCCTCTTAGAGGTGCAGCACAGAATTTCTCTCAATGTTTCTACCTCCAATGTAGAATTTGTAACTTACAATGTACTAAATGAAGATGAAAAAGGAGGGGCCAAGGGAAAGGAGGGATGGAAGTCAGTCTGGTTATCTAGTAAGGACATTTTAAAAATTCGTGTATAGAGACTACAGACTGAGAGAACAGAGGGGGACAGTCAAAAGCAAAGCAAAAAGGTGGGCTTTGAGCACACATTTAAAGGATGCTTGGCAAACAGGAAGAGAAATGTCAGAAACAGCAGCAAGAAAAGTAATGAAGATAAGAATAGGAGGAGAAGATTAAGAGAGCAATGGCCTAGGGGTGAACTAGGGAATGATGAGACATTGCTATGATTATTTGTATTGCAGTAGCATTTAGAGCATTTTAAAGAGAAGGAATGAAAACAAATCAAGAGCAGGCCCCCATTGTGCTAGGAAACGTGAACAAACATAGTAGGAGAGTATCCCTGGTCTGAAGAGCTTACAGTGCAAATGAAGAAGCCAGACAAAGGAAATGAGACATAGAACAATTGTTACCACACACACCATGATACTGTCTCCACAAAAAGAGTTGATGACAAAATGATTGGTTCATTATAAGGTTGCCAAACTGTCCTACCATCTTCTACAGGGATTACGCCCATCCATTCATTACAACACTGCCTCCTCCTTCTGTCTTTAGTGTACCACTTGATACCATTCCCATTCAAGTTAATGAAAAGATTCCTATTAACTTGAATGGGAGTTAAATTTAGTCCATTCTTAGAGGTGAGATTGCCTTCTGGAATGTGTTGCTTCTGGAGTATTTGAAACCTCCCATGTCATATCTTTTGACTTTCATCTCTGAATCATGACAGCTTCTGCCCCCAAATATTTTTTTCCATTCCTCCTACTCCTCTATTATTTCTAGAGCCACGCTCAGCTACAGCACTGGAACATGTCTAACAGTTGAAATACTTTATCTGAAAACTTTGCAAGAGATTTAGCCAAGTGATACTGTCTTTCTCAAGAAATATTCCTAAAAGGGTGATTGTCTGAAAAGAGGCAACGGAAGGTAACATCATGAAGAAATGGTGGAAATCGTTAAGTGTATAGTACTCACCATCAAAAAATCTGTGAGACCCAAAAGTTCAATTAGATTTCCGTGGAAAGAGAAGGGCTGTCTCCATGAAGTAACACCAACATAAATGTTAAATCATCACATCTACTGGGAGCATATTGATAAACTGGTAGCATTATAGTGGCACCATAGGCGGCAGGTATAATAGGCCAGGGGAAGCTAAGCCTCCCCAGGCACAGCTACCGCCTCCCCTGTCCCCAGACACCTGGGCAGTGGTGGCCCCGCCTGCACTCCGCCTCTTCCCATCCCTACTCCCCTCCTTCCCTGAGGTCTCCACCGCCTGCCGCTACCTCCTCCGCTTCACTTCACCCCGTCTTCTCCAGGGGTCACCACCACTCACTGCATCCCTCCTCTCCTCCACCCCCTTCCCCTGCAATGCCCCCCCACCCACCATGTCCCTGCAGGTGCAGGGGTGGAGGAGAGGAGGGATGCAGAGAGTGGTGGGCGGTGGAAGCCTCGCGGAGAAGGTGGTGGAGAAGGGGTGGAAGAAATGAGGGATCTGTCAAATGGCAGAGGCCTTGCAGGGGAAGGGGGATAAGAGGAGGGATAGGTGAGCGGTGGGTGGTAGAGGCCTCATGCGCGGGGGGGGGGGGGGAAGAGGAGGAATGCGGTGAGTGGGGATGGGGCTGAGTGGGGGTGGGGCCTGGGCAGATCAGGGCCGGGACTGCAGGTAGGGCTGCTGGTGGAAGAGGCAAGGCCTCAGGCAGAAGAGGCAGGACAGTAAACTAACCTCCCCTGGGGAAGCTTCACCTGCTGCTCATCAAAGGTAACTTTACTTATCCTCCAAAATTGATATTTTCCCATAGCACCCAACAAATAATATTCCATGGGATGCTTGGGCCAGGATTTGATATGAACTGCCTATGTGATTTTTAAGTCTGTTGGGCTGCAGCTACACAGTGTTCAAGTTTCCTCTGTGAAGCAGGCATCTGAACAGATCTCATAGTGACCCATTTCTGTGCCTGCTGCACCTTTTTCACCTTATCGTCCACTCATGTCCGTGGGCAATTCCTTTGGGAAGAAATAAAAGATTAGCAGACACTCAGCTTCAGCAAGAACAATTAACTGTCCACTGAGCCATACCATATAGATTCCTTTCATTCAGCTTCACCTTGGCTTGGGTTAATTCCAGCCACTTTTGTAGTGGATTATTTTGCTACATGTCACTCCAATCCAAAAGTTGACTCTCCACTGCAGTAAGAGGGAGACCTATATCCCATGTAGCTTAACAATATAATCTATTCTGAAGTAACACATTGCCGCAGAAAATCAATAGGGTTAAGCTAACTATATATGACATTTATGTAGTTGTAGCCATGTTGGTCCCAGGATAATAGAGAGACAAGGTGGGTGAGACAATATATATTTATTAAGCCAACTTTTGTGGTGAGAGAGGTGAGCTTTCAAGCCACACAGAGCTGACCTGAAGAAGAGCTCTGAGTGGCTCGAAAGCTTGTCTTTCTCACCAACAGAAGTTGATCTGATAAAAGATATTACCTCACCCACCTTGTTTCTCTATTTATGAATGAATATATTTCATTGCAGTACCTTGTGAATTTTCTGGATTTTTATTTCCTGGGACTCTCCATTAAAATTCTGAAGAGCCAAGACCTTAATTGAACAGGGATCTTAACTGTATGGTGTTAACAGTAGAGCTTGGGCAACATGGTGAAATTGAGTATCTTTGGGGACTGCTGGGAATGAGAGGGAAAGGGTTAAAAAGATAGCAATACATGTTTATGTCCAGTAAAACTTTGTTTACATATAATTCCGAATAACGTTGCACCTAATTTTGCAAAAAACTAACTGAAGTGTAAAATTTCACTCATGTGTGTAAGTGTTTCCAGGATCAGGCCTAGAGGATTTTGTGGAAGGCTTATTGGACAAACTTTGGCAAGATTCAGAATTAAATATGCTTCTATTCAATTTAGATTAGTCAGTGTTTGAATTAAGCAGACACATCATATATAAACTGAATCATTGGAAAGCATGTTTACTAATTTCCAATTGCTCTCCAAATATTATATTGTTGATAACTAATTTTATATGCTGTAGGGAATAGACATTGGTGACATACTTTTTTTTTTTTTACAGGGCAGAGGCAAAAAAGTCAAATAGTACTATAACACAAGTCAACTAATATCTTAATATTGTCATTCTGAAACTGGCAGCTTCAAATATGCAATCACCTCTCACTACAAGCTTAATGATACAGGACTGGTAGTAGACCATTAAAACATAATGGATTTATGGACAATTTTTTCTGGAGTGAGAGAAAATTCATTTCATTGTGTAATGTTTATTTAAATGGGACCCCTTAGTATCTGTGACTGTACTTCTGAATAGATGGACCTGGTTAATTGTTGCTGATACATCTAGTGCCACTCAGCTCACGTTTGATGCACCTTGCCTCCTCTAAAACAAAACTTTCAGGGCTGTTCTGATGGGGCATATAAACCCCATACTGGGATAAAAGGGGTTAAGGAGCAGTTCTGGGCTCCAGGTGGCCACTCCCCACCCCACCTGAATTTCAACAAAACTGTAACATAAGTAGCAGAAAATAAAACATTGAATTATTTATATATAGCACATATGTCTGTTACAAATATATATTTTAAAGCACCACTATTATGGTTTTAATATGCTATGGATAACTTTAACCCTCATTACTAAACCACTAATAGATATTTTTAAAAATCTTTCAAAAAATTTAAAGCAGAATTGATCTACGATTAAAAAAACATTTCTAACTTTGTTAAGGTGTGTTTGGATTTCTAGGTAACAATAATTACACGATTTACATGCCTAGAGAGGTTCAATTAATAAAGCTTATTGTGAATGTTAAAAAATGGCAATATATGGATAATGCCAGTTGAATAAATGTACATGAAAATCAATATCTTTTCACTTTGTAAATATCTGTACAAATATCTGGATACATGAAAAGTCACAGTAGATATTCTAAAAACAATCCTTAGGCTGATCCACATGACACAAGTATGAACACTTTCTGAGCTATAAAAAGATAGGAAGACCTGATCCTGCACATGACTAGTCCTGGCACGTCAGATCTTCAGCTGATGTAAAGTCATGTAGCAGCACTGACTTCAGTGACAGTTGATTTAAGCTGGCTGAAGATTTGGCCTATTGACTTAAACTATCCACATCAAATTACTGACATAAAATTAGATAAAATTACTCAAATCAGAAACTCAACAAGGCTTAAGGTTTTTTTTTTTTATACTGCTACTGCTTCTACTATGCCCCCTTTCTCCTCCTCAGTGTCAATGCACTCCTGTCACTGTCCATGCTGCAGGTGGAATCAGTGTATTTATGTCTCTGGCTTCTTCCATCTCCAACATATTGTGTATTTGTGCATGTATCTGTATGCAGGTATCACACAACACATACTCAGATCAGGGGCATTGACGATTTATTTTTTTAGGGGTTGGGGGGAGAAGAGGGACTGACTTCTGTTCCAAACTGAGTATCCTTTATTTATTAATGCTACTGCTAATTTTTTGGAAGGTGGGGCTAAAGCCTCAACAGGTCCCTAGTTGTCTAATCCCATGCAGATGCATACACAGACACAAAAACATCACATTATATGGAGGGGTACAAAAATGCCAGGCACCTTGGGATCACAGAAAACCAGACTTATTGTGAGCCTGCTTCCACAGGATGATCTACTCAGGGCAGAGAGACAAGCTGAGATGGTGGGGAATTAGTAGCTGCAAGTGGTGTAGTAATTGATCTTCTGACTGAGCGGAAGCAAGGGCGGCCCAGAGCTGAGTGGACTCATATTGCTTTTCAGTTGCTTTCACACAACAAGACTAGTCAGTGGAGGACTGCTGGCAAGTGCTGGCATCTATGATGCACAGAGAACGGGCAGCTGTGATATATAGAGAAAACTTACAGATACTTTCCCTCACCTTTCTTCAATTTGATTGGCTAAAATCAGACTGCTCAGTCTGTCATTTTCTCAAACGCAATCTCCCTACATTCAACCATCCTTTAAAACGAGCTTAAAAATAAAATGTAAATACAAAACATATGTAAAAGAACAGGTCAGAGATGAGTGAAGAGGTTTAAAATACTTGGTCAGAATAATGATGGATTATATTAAAGGAAGATGAAGAATACTTGAACTGATCCAATAAACTAAACTGAACAATTTATTACCCATTAATCAATATGAAAAGTTAAGTAGAAAGTAGTTTTTAATGGACCCTTCTGACAGCAAAAGAGCGTTTCTTATTCAAAGAGCAAGGGAAACGTTCCTAAAAGAATAACATAGTCTGCAGCAATTTGTGATTTCTCTCCATTTGTAACTTCTGGTGTATGTAATGAAACCAATGCAAAAGTTTCAGAGTAGCAGCCGTGTTAGTCTGTATTCGCAAAAAGAAAAGGAGTACTAGTGGCACCTTAGAGACTAACCAATTTATTTGAGCATAAGCTTTCGTGAGCTACAGCTCACTTCATCGGCTGCATTTTTTCCACTGAATGCATCCTATGAAGTGAGCTGTAGCTCACGAAAGCTTATGCTCAAATAAATTGGTTAGTCTCTAAGGTGCCACTAGTACTCCTTTTCTCAATGCAAAAGTTGTGTCCTCCTGCAAATAACTATACAGTGTAGCATCAGAGAGGCTTACAGAGTGGCAAGGACTGTGTAGATGTGGCATAGGAGAGGCCAAAAAGAGATGAGCATTTGGTAAAGCGGAGTACTGGGGGCATGTCACTATGATGGGGTCTGTGTGTGTGTGTGTGTGTGTGCGCACATTCTCACTTGTGAATGGTTTACTTGCATTTTTCTATAGCAATGCTGTTTCTAGGTTATTTTTCCTTACGGAAATTGATGTCTCTTTATTTATTGGTTTACTTTAAAAAATTGTCAAGAGTACCTAGCACGCTAGATGAGTGTTCTGTTGTTGGAGCTTTGTTCATTTTTTTACAAACTAAACATTATTTTGTTAAATGCCAGGTTGAAGAAAAAAATTTGGTATAAGATTATGCTTTCACCATTTTTCAGTATTCCATGACCTTTTATATATTTGCTGTAAGGCTGTATTTCAAATCAATCTACTTAACATTATTTATTTTGGCAGAAAGAAAAGGAGGACTTGTGGCACCTTAGAGACTAACCAATTCATCTGAGCATAAGCTTTCGTGAGCTACAGCTCACTTCATCGGATGCATCCGATGAAGTGAGCTGTAGCTCACGAAAGCTTATGCTCAGATAAATTGGTTAGTCTCTAAGGTGCCACAAGTCCTCCTTTTCTTTTTGCGAATACAGACTAACACGGCTGTTACTCTGAAACCTACTTTGGCAGAGTTACCCAAATTGACTGTGGTAAGAAAATCACTGTTATCTTGACACCTTCTAGTTTAAGCATTGTATCACCATTGTGTCCATTTGCTGAGAATTGAAAAACATACATTTGATTGGTCAATGGATGTTTTATCATGTTCTTTTTGGAATTATGAGGACATTCTTATTTTGTCAGTAATCTCAAACTGTGGTTAACAAGGACAAGAACAGAACATTTCTTCTTGTCACTTAAAACATCTTCATTTCATCTGCTGTCAGCTACCCTTCAAGCTTGTGTCAAACTCAGCTTGACAGTCTAGAGTGGTCCTGCTAAGTGAATATTCTGAAATATCAAAGGGTGTTTTTTTTTTCCTGAATGACAATTTTAGTGGGATTTTTGGAGTCCTCCAGGTTTGCTTTTTGAATGATAATCTACTTTTCTTCAAGGAGAGTTATTTTCTCTGTAATACCCAATGACAGATATACATTACTTTACATTTTATTGTCATTATTACTAATCATAGAATCATAGAATCATAGAATATCAGGGTTGGAAGGGACCCCAGAAGGTCATCTAGTCCAACCCCCTGCTCAAAGCAGGACCAAGTCCCAGTTAAATCATCCCAGCCAGGGCTTTGTCAAGCCTGACCTTAAAAACCTCTAAGGAAGGAGTATAAAATACTGCTTCTTTCCTTTGCATTTATTAATATTAATGACACTTTTGCCTTCCTGTCAACAGGAATTTACGAGTTTTAAGATATATATTTCTTTCTTTTCATTTTTCCAAAGCCCACTTTCTTGACACCAGCTATACTCCCAGTTGTCGCTAGAAAGCCAGACATGTTCTTTGACCAAAAAATGTCTGTCTCCACCAACATTCTTTACATTGCTAAAACATGCAGAGATCACTTTCTAAATATTTTATGAATCTGCAGCTTTCTCTTGCTCCAGCAAAGATCTTGGTTCACATGCTTGTGATCTCATATCTCAGTTTCTGCTATGCTATTTATGTTGGTCTTCCAGAATCCTCTCCAGACGGTCCAATTAGTCCCACACCATGCAGCGTATTTCATATTTTTGTCTCCCTGTTCTCCCTTTTTCTTCCCTTCTCTGGCTTCCAATACACAACTATTACACCATTACATTCTGTGTCCAGCACCATTAAATGTCTAAGGATTCTACTATCTGCACACACACAGGCCACTATTTTATGTTCAGTTCAATGCAGACCTTCTTAGAAGAAAGACACATTGTGAACTCTCTCACGCTCTCTCTCTCTCTCTCTCTCTCTCTCTCTCTCTCTGAGACTTTACTTTCATTCTTGTTTTGTTATTTAAATTGGAGAAATCCTAAATCTAGCACCTCACCCAAGTAGCAGGGAAATTACATGGGGTGGGGTGGGATGGGGGGGAACCAGAAGTGGAGATATCCTCCCTTTGCCAGGCTATAAAGTGTCTGTACCATCAATTTCTTTTGTAACCTCCTTTCATATTTTTCCTGTACCTCATCACCATTTCCCATCTTTCCATAGACCTGTCCATACCCTGCTCCACCTTCATCTAATGCACAGGAGAACCCTGTACAGCTGAATTCCAAGCCGCACTGTGAATATATAGCCCCCTGGAATTCTACACCTACTTTGACAGAGGAACAGCTCGCGTTCCACTCTCTGAAGAATCTCCACATTCAAAGATAAGGGAGCTGGATTTGGGGCCATAATCTAAAATATAAACCTGACAGTATTGTTGTGGGTTGAGTTAAACCTTGTTATTACAGGTTGGGTGTAACCACCTCCTTTCACTCAGGATGAATGTAAAGAAGTGGCTGAAATAAAAGCAGTCTCCAACCCCAAAACATAGGCACATCTCTCTGCCAAAATCAAAGGGAAATGCAAGGCTGCACAGAAATTTGAATGACCAGGGCACATTGGTTTGCTAGGTATGGTTTGGCCAGTGGGGAGCAGTTTTGTGCTAGGTGGCTTCCAGGGGTAAAGGCAGGAAAAGAAAACAGTGTGTGTTAAATAGCAGGCTGAGAGAGAGTCAGAGACCAAGACAGCTGCCTCTTGGTGATTGGGAAGTGGGGCCTGCACTGAGGTTTCTGAAAGAGGAAGTTGACTATTACATATGTTGTGTGTGAAGTTGGCTATTACATATGTTGCAGGTACAAATGAATTTTTAATACTTTGTAAATAATTTCCTTATTTAATTCCTTAGCTCTGCAGCAGCAGTTTCTACTGCAATGGGAAAGTGACCTACATGGCCACCAAAATCTGCTGCTGCTCAACAAAAAGACAACAAATGTACATGTTATGCTTTTGACAAGATGCCTATAACACACTCTATATCGGGCTACACAATTTATTCCAGTATCTTTTATTAAGTTCTCACACTTTGCACATCGCTATGATAGCTGAGTGCCTATGTGACACCACCTTGAATCTCTGCAGTGCATAGTACTACAGACCCCCCAGCCACGTTTCCCTCCTACCCCCATTCCTGCCCCTGTACTCTATACAAGGGCTTGCTGGGAAGGGCGGGAGGTGCAGATAGGGCAGTGTATGTCACCCTGCACAAAGTACTCCTGGGGGAATTCTGCACCACAGCAGATGAGCAAAATGTATGTCCCCCGCATATTTCTTTGCTTCCTTACAGAAAAATGACTTTCTGATGGGGAATCAAAAGGAAGCCACAAGAGCGGTCATGCGACCCTCCCTGGCAGTATGTTTCAGGTGCCCAGGGCAGCCGGCAGAGAGGTAAATCATTGTGGGACAGGATTGGGGAAGACCCAGAGGATGGCTCCCACCCTGAGCTGGGCTCGGCTGCTTGTCCCAGCTGGGCTGGGGAGGACAGGACTTTCTCTTCCCCTGCACGGCATCTGGGGCTAGGTCAGACCCACCCCCAGATTTCTCCCCTGGCTGTAGGAAGCTCTGCAAACTCCCCACCCTTCACCCCTGTGTTTCCTGCACCCATCACTCCTCAGCTGCAGGAGGAGGAATCACTGTATAGGGAGCTGCTCCCACATCCGCCCACTCCTCCTGAACCTGGACCACCCCGACAAGCCACCCGGATCCCCACCCTACTGAGCCCCAGCCAGCTGTACATGGATCCCCACTCCACTGAGCCCCACTCGCCCAGCATCTGAACCTCCCAGCTGAGCCCCCAACACCCAGACCCCCCCCCCCTGAGGCCCAACCACCTTCACCTGCACCCCCTGGCAGAATTCCATTACCATTGCACCCAGAATCCCCCAACAAGCCCCTGTGTATCCAGATCCCCTCACACCCAGATCTCCCACTGAGTTGCCCCACACAGAGCCCTCTCAACCAACACCTGGACCCCCAAACTAAGCCCCTCCACACATGGATCCTGCATTGCTGAGCCTGCCTGCTCACACCTGGTGCACCTGGAAGAGAGGGGCAGGGCTCTGGGGTGTTTCTGGGGCAGGCCTGGTCCTTGTGCTGTGTCAAGGTTGGGTGCAGCCTCCCAGCTGAGTCTGTGTTCCAGAAGAGGTGGGGGGAGCTGCACAGTGATCTCCCACCTCTGTGCAGCCAGTGACCAGCTGTCATAAATATAAAGGGAAGGGTAAACCCCTTTGAAATCCCTCCTGGCCAGGGGAAAGCTCCTCTCACCTGTAAAGGGTTAAGAAGCTAAAGGTAACCTCGCTGGCACCTGACCAAAATGACCAATGAGGAGACAAGATACTTTCAAAAGCTGGGAGGAGGGAGAGAAACAAAGGGTCTGTGTGTCTGTCTATATTCTGTCTTTGCCGGGGATAGACCAGGAATGGAGTCTTAGACCTTTAATAAGTAATCTAGCTAGGTACGTGTTAGATTATGATTTCTTTAAATGGCTGAGAAAAGAACTGTGCTGAATAGAATAACTATTTCTGTCTGTGTATCTTTTTTGTAACTTAAGGTTTTGCCTAGAGGGGTTCTCTATGTTTTGAATCTAATTACCCTGTAAGGTATCTACCATCCTGATTTTACAGGGGGGATTTCTTTATTTCTGTTTACTTCTATTTTTATTAAAAGTCTTCTTGTAAGAAAACTGAATGCTTTTTCATTGTTCTCAGATCCAAGGGTTTGGGTCTGTGGTCACCTATGCAAATTGGTGAGGCTTTTTATCCAACATTTCCCAGGAAAGGGGGGGTGCAAGTGTTGGGAGGATTGTTCATTGTTCTTAGGATCCAAGGGTTTGGGTCTGTAGTCACCTAGGCAAATTGGTGAGGCTTTTTACCAAACCTTGTCCAGGAAGTGGGGTGCAAGGTTTTGGGAAGTATTTTGGGGGGAAAGACATGTCCAAACAGCTCTTCCCCAGTAACCAGTATTAGTTTGGTGGTGGTAGCGGCCAATCCAAGGACAAAGGGTGGAATATTTTGTACCTTGGGGAAGTTTTGACCTAAGCTGGTAAAGATAAGCTTAGGAGGTTTTTCATGCAGGTCCCCACATCTGTACCCTAGAGTTCAGAGTGGGGGAGGAACCTTGACACCAGCGCTCCCCCGTGCCATGCTGGAGCCTCCACATTTCTTTGACAAATAACATTTGCAGAATTTTAAAATATTGTGGGCAGAATTTTAAATTTTTTGTTGCAGATTTTTTAAATTTTTTGGAACAAATGCCCTGAGGAGTAACAAAGCCTTCATATTAGGGAATTCAGCTCTGGCCCGCATTGTTCCCTAAAGGCTTTTTTACACTGCTGCAGCAGCATACAGCGTCCACATCTGAACCTTCATGCCATGCTAGGGATGTCTTCTATCACAGTGTGATGAAGCAATACACCTCTATTGTTCTTTTTTACAACCTATAATTCAGTCCAATGTGCTAGATAAGACCCAATATTGTCACTATTTAGATCTGCTAAATTAATTTTGGACATCATTAGTACCCTCCAATTAACAGGCTGTTTAATTTCAATTGTACTGTAGTGAATATTATCATTAGTAAATACAGACCCATCTGTCTTACACAAATTAAACAATCATTGATGGAACCAAAAGTGTGTCAGCATTTATAAGGGATAAAGTACAATCCCTCCAAATCAAAAGGAACATGAGAATGAACATGAGTACATGAGAATGAATCACTGAGAATCTGATATCAAGAGAAAAATACAGCTGCTCTGAAAACCTCCAAGCAATGCTTCCTCAGTGTTACACAAAGAATCTATTTCCATTTGCTCTGTGACAGGAGACTTCAGAGGAGCAATCAGCCGAACATGGCACATATAATATCTAAGGGTATGTCTACACTACAGAATTAGGTCGAATTTATAGAAGTCGTTTTTTTAGAAATCAGTTTTATATATTCGAGTGTGTGTGTCCCCACAGAAAATGCTCTAAGTGCATTAAGTGCATTAACTCGGCGGAGTGCTTCCACAGTACCGAGGCTAGAGTCAACTTCTGGAGCGTTGCACTGTGGGTGGCTATCCCACAGTTCCCGCAGTCTCCGCTGCCCATTGGAATTCTGGGTTGAGATCCCAATGCCTGATGGGACTAAAACATTATCGCGGGTGGTTCTGGGTACATATCGTCAGGCCCCCGTTCCTTCCCTCCCTCCGTGAAAGCAAAGGCAGACAATCGTTTCGCGCCTTTTTTCCTGAGTTACCTGTGCAGACGCCATACCACGGCAAGCATGGAGCCTGCTCAGGTAACCGTCACCGTATGTCTCCTGGGTGCTGGGAGACGCGGTACTGCATTGCTACACAGTAGCAGCAACCCATTGCCTTGTGGCAGCAGACGGTGCAATACGACTGGTAGCCGTCATCGTCATGTCCGAGGTGCTCCTGGCCACGTCGGCCGGGAGCGCCTGGACAGACTTGGGCGCAGGGACTAAATTTGGAGTGACTCGACCAGGTCATTCTCTTTAGTCCTGCAGTCAGTCCTATTGAACCGTCTTATGGTGAGCAGGCAGGCAATACGGATTGCTAGCAGTCGTACTGTACCATCTTCTGCTGGGCAGGCAAGAGATGAGGATGGATAGCAGTCGTATTGTACCATCTTCTGCCGGGCAGCCATGAGATGTGAATGGCATGCAGTCCTTCTGCACCGTCTGCTGCCAGCCAAAGATGTAAAAGATAGATGGAGTGGATCAAAACAAGAAATAGACCAGATCTGTTTTGTACTCATTTGCTTCCCCCCCTCCCCTGTCTAGGGGATTCATTCCTCTAGGTCACACTGTAGTCACTCACAGGGAAGGTGCAGTGAGGTAAATCTTGCCATGTATCAATCAGAGGCCAGACTAACCTCCTTGTTCCAATAAGAACAATAACTTAGGTGCACCATTTCTTATTGGAACCCTCCGTGAAGTCCTGCCTGAAATACTCCTTGATGTAAAGCCACCCCCTTTGTTGCTTTTAGCTCTCTGAAGCCAACCCTTAAGCAGTGTCGTCATCGCCCCTCCCTCCATCAGAGCAACGGCAGACAATCGTTCCGCGCCTTTTTTCTGTGCGGACGCCATACCAAGGCAAGCATGGAGGCTGCTCAGCTCACTTTGTCAATTAGGAGCACATTAAACACCACACGCATTATCCAGCAGAATATGCAGCACCAGAACCTGGCAGAGCGATACCGGGCGAGGAGACGATGTCAGCACGGTCACGTGAGTGATCATGACATGGACACAGATTTCTCTGAAAGCATGGGCCCTGCCAATGCATGCATCATGGTGCTAATGGGGCAGGTTCATGCTGTGGAATGCCGATTCTGGGCTCGGGAAACAAGCACAGACTGGTGGGACTGCATAGTGTTGCATGTCTGGAATGATTCATAGATTCATAGATATTTAGGTCAGAAGGGACCATTATGATCATCTAGTCTGACCTCCTGCACAACGCAGGCCACAGAATTTCACCCACCACTCCCACAAAAAAACCTCACACCTATATCTGTGCTATTGAAGTCCTCAAATTGTAGTTTAAAGACCTCAAGGAGCAGAGAATCCTCCAGCAAGTGATCCGTGCCCCATGCTACAGAGGAAGGCGAAAAACCTCCAGGGCCTTCCAATCTGCCCAGGAGGAAAATTCCTTCCCGACCCCAAATATGGCGATCAGCTAAACCCTGAGCATATGGGCAAGATTCATCAGCCAGATACTACAGAAAATTCTTTCCCGGGTAACTTGGATCTTACCCCATCTAAAACCCATCACAGGCCATTGGGCCTATTTACCATGAATATTTAATTACCAAAGCCATGTTATCCCATCATACCATCTCCTCCATAAACTTATCGAGTTTAATCTTAAAGCAAGATAGATCTTTTGCCCCCACTACTTCCCTCGGAAGGCTATTCCAAAACTTCACTCCTCTGATGGTTAGAAACCTTCGTCTAATTTCTAATCTAAATTTCCTAGTGGCCAGTTTATATCCATTTGTTCTTGTGTCCACATTGGTACTGAGTTTAAATAATTCCTCTCCCTCTCTGGTATTTATCCCTCTGATATATTTATAGAGAGCAATCATATCTCCCCTCAACCTTCTTTTAGTTAGGCTAAACAAGCCAAGCTCCCTGAGTCTCCTTTCATAAGACAAGTTTTCCATTCCTCGGATCATCCTAGTAGCCCTTCTCTGTACCTGTTCCAGTTTGAATTCATCCTTCTTAAACATGGGAGACCAGAACTGCACACAGTACTCCAGGTGAGGTCTCACCAGTGCCTTATATAACGGTACTAAGACCTCCTTATCCCTACTGGAAATACCTCTCCTGATGCATCCCAAGACGACATTAGCTTTTTTCACAGCCATATCACATTGGCAGCTCATAGTCATCCTATGATCAACCAATACTCCAAGGTCCTTTTCCTCCTCCGTTACTTCTAGTTGATGCGTCCCTAGCTTATAACTAAAATTCTTGTTATTAATCCCTAAATGCATGACCTTACACTTCTCACTATTAAATTTCATCCTATTCCTATTACTCCAGTTTACAAGGTCATCCAGATCCTCCTGTATGGTATCCCTATCCTTCTCTAAATTAGCAATACCTCCCAGCTTTGTATCATCTGCAAACTTTATTAGCACACTCCCACTTTTTGTGCCCAGGTCAGTAATAAAAAGATTAAATAAGATTGGTCCCAAAACCGATCCCTGAGGAACTCCACTGGTAACCTCCCTCCAACTTGACAGTTCACCTTTCAGTAGGACCCGTTGTAGTCTCCCCTTTAACCAATTCCCTATCCACCTTTCAATTTTCCTATTGATGCCCATCTTATCCAATTTAACTAATAATTCCCCATGTGGCACCGTATCAAACGCCTTACTAAAATCTAAGTAAATTAGATCCACTGCGTTTCCTTTATCTAAAAAATCTGTTACTTTCTCAAAGAAGGAGATCAGGTTGGTTTGGCACGATCTACCTTTTGTAAAACCATGTTGTATTTTGTCCCATTTACCATTGACTTCAATGTCCTTAACTACCTTCTCCTTCAAAATTTTTTCCAAGACCTTGCATACTACAGATGTCAAACTAACAGGCCTATAATTACTTGGATCACTTTTTTTCCCTTTCTTAAAAATAGGAACTATGTTAGCAATTCTCCAATCATACGGTACAACCCCTGAGTTTACAGATTCATTAAAAATTCTTGCTAATGGGCTTGCAATTTCTTGTGCCAATTCCTTTAATATTCTTGGATGAAGATTATCTGGGCCCCCCGATTTAGTCCCATTAAGCTGTTTGAGTTTCGCTTCTACCTCAGATATGGTGATGTCTACCTCCATATCCTCATTCCCATTTATCATGCTACCATTATCCCTAAGATCCTCTTTAGTCTTATTAAAGACTGAGGCAAAGTATTTGTTTAGATATTGGGCCATGCCTAGATTATCCTTGACCTCCACTCCATCCTCAGTTTTTAGCGGTCCCACTTCCTCTTTCTTTGTTTTCTTCCTATTTATATGACTATAGAACCTTTTACTATTGGTTTTAATTCCCTTTGCAAGGTCCAACTCTACTTGACTTTTAGCCTGTCTCACTTTATCCCTACATATTCTGACCTCAATAAGGTAGCTTGCCTTACTGATCCCTCCCTTCTTCCACTCCCTATATGCTTTCTGCTTTTTCTTAATTACCTCTCTAAGATGCTTGCTCATCCAGCTTGGTCTACAACTCCTGCCTATGAATTTTTTCCCCTTTCTTGGGATGCAGGCTTCCGATAGCTTCTGCAGCTTTAATTTAAAATAATCCCAGGCCTGCTCTACCTTTAAACCCATAAATTCTTCAGTCCAATCCACTTCCCTAACTAATTTCCTTAATTTTTGAAAGTCAGCCCTTTTGAAATCAAAAACCCTAGTCGCAGATTTATTTTTGTTAATCCTTCCATTCAGTTTGAACTGAATTAGCTCATGATCACTTGAGCCAAGATTATCCCCTACAACCATTTCCTCTATGAGGTCCTCATTACTCACCAAGACCAAATCTAAAATGGCATCCCCTCTAGTCGGTTCAGCAACTACTTGCTGAAGGAATCCATCAGCTATCGCATCTAGGAAAATCTGAGCCCTATTATTATTACTAGCACTCGTCCTCCAGTCTATATCTGGGAAGTTAAAGTCTCCCATGATCACACAGTTTCCATTAGTATTTACTTTATTAAAAACATTAAAAAGGGCTCTATCCATATCCAAATTAGATCCCGGCGGTCTATAGCACACCCAGTGATTCCCAGTGGCTGCGAAACTTTCACATGCGTAAGTGCACTTTCATGGAACTTTGTGACTTGCTTTCCCCGCCCTGAAGTGCATGAATACCAAGATGAGAGCAGCCCTCACAGTTGAGAAGCGAGTGGCGATAGCCCTGTGGAAGCTTGCAACGCCAGACAGCTACCGGTCAGTTGGGAATCAATTTGGAGTGGGCAAATCTATTGTGGGGGCTGCTGTGATGCAAGTAGCCCATGCAATCAAAGATCTGCTGATATCAAGGGTAGTGACCCTGGGAAATGTGCAGGTCATAGTGGATGGCTTTGCTGCAATGGGATTCCCTAACTGTGGTGGGGCCATAGACGGAACCCATATCCCTATCTTGGCACCGGAGCACCAAGCCGGTGAGTACATAAACCGCAAGGGGTACTTTTCAATAGTGCTGCAAGCTCTGGTGGATCACAAGGGATGTTTCACCAACATCAACGTGGGATGGCCGGGAAAGGTACATGATGCTCGCATCTTCAGGAACTCTGGTCTGTTTCAAAAGCTGCAGGAAGGGACTTTATTCCCAGACCAGAAAATAACTGTTGGGGACGTTGAAATGCCTATATGTATCCTTGGGGACCCAGCCTACCCCTTAATGCCATGGCTCATGAAGCTGTACACAGGCAGCCTGGACAGTAGTCAGGAGCTGTTCAACTACAGGCTGAGCAAGTGCAGAATGGTGGTAGAATGTGCATTTGGACGTTTAAAGGCACGCTGGCGCAGTTTACTGACTCGCTTAGACCTCAGTGAAACCAATATTCCCACTGTTATTACTGCTTGCTGTGTGCTCCACAATATCTGTGAGAGTAAGGGGGAGACGTTTATGGCGGGGTGGGAGGCTGAGGCAAATCGCCTAGCTGCTGGTTACGCGCAGCCAGACACCAGGGCAGTTAGAAGAGCACAGGAGGGCGTGGCACACATCAGAGAAACTTTGAAAACCAGTTTCATGACTGGCCAGGCTACGGTGTGAAAGTTCTGTTTGTTTCTCCTTGATGAAACCCCCCGCCCCTTGGTTCACTCTACTTTCCTGTAAGCTAACCACCCTCCCCTCCTCCCTTCGATCATTGCTTGCAGAGGCAATAAAGTCATTGTTGCTTCACATTCATGCATTCTTTATTCATTCATCACACAAATAGGGGGATGACTACCAAGGTAGCCCAGGAGGGGTGGTGGAGGAGGGAAGGAAAATGCCACACAGCACTTTAAAAGTTTACAACTTTAAAATTTATTGAATGCATGCCTTCTTTTTGGGGGGGCAATCCTCTGTGGCAGAGTGGCTGGTTGGCCGGTGGCCCCCCCACCGCATTCTTGGGCCTCTGGGTGTGGAGGCTATGGAACTTGGGGAGGAGGGCGGTTGGTTACACAGGGGCTGTAGTGGCAGTCTGTGCTCCAGCTGCCTTTGCTGCAGCTCAACCATACACTGGAGCATACTGGTTTGGTCCTCCAGCAGCCTCAGCATTGAATCCTGCCTCCTCTCATCACGCTGCCGCCACATTTGAGCTTCAGCCCTGTCTTCAGCCTGCCTCTTACTCTCTTCAGCCCGCCACGTCTCCTCCCAGTCATTTTGTGCTTTCCTGCACTCTGACATTATTTGCCTCCACGCATTCGTCTGTGCTCTGTCAGTATGGGAGGACAGCATGAGCTCAGAGAACATTTCATCACAAGTGTGTTTTTTTTTCTTTCTAATCTTCACTAGCCTCTGGGAAGGAGAAGATCCTGTGACCATTGAAACACATGCAGGTGGTGGAGAAAAAAAAAGGGACAGCGGTATTTAAAAAGACACATTTTATAAAACAGTGGCTACAGTCTTTCAGGTTAAACCTTGCTGTTAACATTACATACATAGCACATGTGCTTTTGTTACAAGGTCACATTTTGCCTCCCCCCACTGCGTGGCTACCCCCTCAACCCTCCCCCCTCCCCGTGGCTAACAGCGGGGAACATTTCTGTTCAGCCACAGGCAAACAGCCCAGCAGGAATGGGCTCCTCTGAATGTCCCCTGAAGAAAAGCACTCTATTTCAACCAGGTGACCATGAATGATATCTCACTCTCCTGAGGATAACACAGAGAGATAAAGAATGGATGTTGTTTGAACGCCAGCAAACATACACTGCAATACTTTGTTGTACAATGATTCCCGAGTACGTGTTACTGGCCTGGAGTGGTAAAGTGTCCTACCATGAAGGACGCAATAAGGCTGCCCTCCCCAGAAACCTTTTGCAAAGGCTTTGGGAGTACATCCAGGAGAGCCGCGAATGCCAGGGCAAATTAATCCTTTTACATGCTTGCTTTTAAACCATGTATAGTATTTTAAAAGGTACACTCACCGAAGGTCCCTTCTCCACCTGCCGGGTCCAGGAGGCAGCCTTGGGTGGGTTCGGGGGGTACTGGCTCCAGGTCCAGGGTGAGAAACAGTTCCTGGCTGTCGGGAAAAGCGGTTTCTCCGCTTGCTTGCTGTGAGCTATCTTCTTCGTCCCCAAAACCTGCTTCCATGTTGCCTCCATCTCCGTTGAAGGAGTCAAACAACACGGCTGGGGTAGTGGTGGCGGAACCCCCTAAAATGGCATGCAGCTCATAATAGAAGCGGCATGTTTGGGGCTCTGACCCGGAGCGGCCATTCGCCTCTCTGGTTTTCTACAAGGCTTGCCTCAGCTCCTTAAGTTTCACGCGGCACTGGTTCGGGTCCCTGTTATGGCCTCTGTCCTTCATGCCCTGGGAGATTTTAACAAAGGTTTTGGCATTTTGAAAACTGGAATGGAGTTCTGATAGCACAGATTCCTCTCCCCATACAGCGATCAGATCCCGTACCTCCCGTTCAGTCCATGCTGGAGCTCTTTTGCAATTCTGGGACTCCATCATGGTCACCTCTGCTGATGAGCTCTGCATGGTCACCTGCAGCTTGCCACGCTAGCCAAACAGGAAATGAGATTCAAAAGTTCGCAGTTCTTTTCCTGTCTACCTGGCCAGTGCATCTGAGTTGAGAGTGCTGTCCAGAGCGGTCACAATGGAGCACTCTGGGATAGCTCCCGGAGCCCAATACCGTCGAATTGTGTCCACAGTACCCCAAATTCGACCCGGCAAGGCCGATTTAAGCGCTAATCCACTTGTCGGGGTGGAGTAAGGAAATCGATTTTAAGAGCCCTTTAAGTCGAAATAAAGGGCTTCATCGTGTGGACGGGTGCAGGTTTACATTGATTTAACGCTACTAAATTTGACCTAAAGTCCTAGTGTAGACCAGGGCTAAGGGTAGGCTGTTTAAGGTAGGTGGTACACTTTTGATTTTGTCTTCAAGTGTGTCACAATTTAAGAAACAATCCCACACAAAAAAGGACTAGGGGGCTGATTATTAGTTACTGCATTCCTGCACTTGTGATCTGTGGCTGCACAATCCCCCACTGTAAAACCCAAGCTGCAAGTCTGCTCAATTTATGTTCTGCTTCCCTGACCGCTGTTGGCTTTGGGAAGCAGAGAGTAGCTATGGTGCAATGAATCTAACCAGGCTCCTGCCCCACCTCTGATTCACCCCTCCACTGGGGCTGGGAGTTCTTACATCAGTTTACACTGAACAGGGAGGCCCCTGTGCAGTGGATGTTCTTGGAGGCCGGTGTAGCTCACTTTATGGCCCCTTCACTCCAGCTGTCAGAGTAGTGTAACGCGTTCTTAGTGTAACTGAGAATCAGGCTCCTTGGGATGTGACATGTAGTTCAGAACTACGTGTAATATATTTAATTACTAGAACTACTTGATTTAAGAAGGATGTAAAACTGTATATCTGCTGTTAAAAGGTATATAAACTATCTCCATTTGTTTATGGGGGAATTGTTCATTTGATGAACTTGCAGGGAAGACAAGAGATGTTAATGCAAGTTGTATGACTGCTAGCATAATCAATTTCACTCATGGTTTTGGCTGTAAATTACTCAATGTTGCCCATTTCTCATTTGATTAAATTAATCAGGAGGAGGAGAAGAAATAAGGCCATAATTTGCAAAGCAAAAAAAGTACATGGAAATCTTTTTAGGTTTTTTTTGTAGTTTTACTATTAATGAGAGAGGAAAAACAATATGGACAAATAAAATGACTAAATTAAATATTTATCAGAAGCAATATACTATTTTAATTTTATAATTAGGATTTTACAATGTACCAAAATGAAGGCACTGGTTTATTGTTCCCTGGGCAAGAGTAATATCTTTTTTTTTTCCTTTTTTCCTTTTTGCATGTTGTAATACTTAACTTCAAAGATCATAATCCAAACCCCACTGAAGTCATTGGAAAGACTCACATTGTCTTCAAAGGGTTTTGGATCAGTCCTGCATTGCATTTTCAATTTCCAAAGTGCATAATAGACACTTGATCGATGGCTGCTTGCCTTGCTCACAAAAGTTCAGTGGGACTTTGTATGTGAGGAAGATAAATGGGCTCGGCCGGCTCAGTTAACTGATACTCAGTTACTAATAGTCCTTGAGGTAGGAATTATTGTCCACATTTAACGTATTAAGAAAACGTGCCAGAAAGGTTAAGGCCCACATTTTCAAAAGCAGATTCTATTTTAGGTCCCTTTGTTTTAGGTGCACAATATAAGATTTCTAAGACCTGATTCACAGAGTTACAAAGCACTCACAATTCCAGTTGGAGTCAATGGGAGGTGCAGATGATCAACATCTGAAAATTAAGGCCCAGGTGTCTCAAGCGGGACATCCCAAAAGTGAGACACCTAAAATGATAGGCCATTTAAAAAAAAAATCCCTAAGTGATGTTGTCAAGGTTCCTTCTCCACTCTGAACTCTAGAGCACAGATGTGGGGACCTGCATGAAAGAGCCCCTACACTTATTCTTACCAGCTTAGGTTAAAAGCTGCCACCACCAAAGTGTTACACAAAGAAGAGGGGAAGTGCCCACTTGGAAACTTGTCCCCCCAGAAATCCTCCCAAGCACTATATCCCCTTTCCTGGGGAAGGCTTGATAAAAATCCTCACCAATTTGCATAGGTGAACACAGACCCAAACCCTTGGATCTTAAGAACAATGAAAAAGCAATCAGGTTCTTAAAAGAGAAAAAGTCTGTCAAATCAGGATGGTAAATACCTTACAGGTTAATCAGATTCAAAACATAGAGAATCCCTCTAGGCAAAACCTTAAGTTACAAAAAGACACAAACAGGAATATACATTCCATTCAGCAAACTTATTTTATCAGCCATTTAAACAAAACAGAATCTAATGCATATCTAACTAGATTACTTACTAACTCTTTACAGGAGTTCCGACCTGCATTCCTGCTCTGGTCCCGGAAAAAGCATCACACAGACAGAGAGAACCTTTGTTTCTCCCCCTGCTTTGAAAGTATCTTGTCTCCTCATTGGTCATTTTGGTCAGGTGCCAACGAGGTTATTTTAGCTTCTTAACCCTTTACAGGTGAAAGGGTTTTTCCTCTGGCCAGGAGGGATTTAAAGGTGTTTACCTTTCCCTTAATATTTATGACAGATGTGCTCAAGGCATGGCGGTAATCACTGCATGAGATGGGATTATATTTGTGAATTCCTGGCTCCTAGTCCCATGCTCAGAAGTCTGTGAAAATCTTTCTGTAGTATAATCTGTTGTTGTATACAACAAAGCAATATGATTGAATTATGGATGCTGAAGAGCCATGAACCAGATCTTCAGCTAGTATAAATTAGCATAATATAATTGAAATCAATGGCTCCAAAAATGTGGAATTTCCCGATGTATGTATATGTCACATCTCAGTTACAGTGGTGTATTAATGTACTTGTCTTTCAACGTCCTTAGATATTTCTAATAATAATTTTTTTTAAACAAGAAAAGATGTATGAAGATATATATATTGTAGGGAGTTTGAAAACATTTATTTCAAATATATAAGAGAGAAAATAATGACATGTCGTATTGAAAAACAGACTACCGCCTTGTTTACACTCAAAAGTTTCTTACCTACCCAAAGCAAAGTTTGATGACATGTGCAAGTCTAAACTAGAGTTTACATAGTTGGTGATGCATTGCTGCCAAAAGTGAATAAGAATGATCTTAATGTAGATGTAATTTAGAAGCCCAGTTCTGTACTTCCTGCCCTGAAACCCTAACTTGCTTCAAGCAGGCCAGGAATTCAGAGTATGGCCCTGCATATTATAACTCAGTGTATGGCCTGAAATTCACATGGAGATGCCCAAAAACAAATGCATATATTCTCACATGTAATATCTCACATTTGAATAAACATGTCATACGTTCATTTGAACATAATCAATAAGATGAATGTGAGTGTTTATTTCCACATGTACATATAAAAATATGGGCACAATAGTCATACATGGCATATTCAACCTTCAGATGTTTTACTAATTCAGCAAAACACCACACTTCATTGGAGAATTTGTGCAATAGCAAAAAGATCAACGGGGGGTGGTGGGGTGTGGGGAGGGAACAACCCCCCCAAGAAATAGATGAAAATGTTTGTTCATGCTCAGAAAACTCAAAAATGCCCTTTTTGATTTCTGCCAAGTTTTATCCCTATGATGTTCAAAATGTATTTTATTATTAAAAGCATTAACATGCTGCCTATCACTATATACTCTGGATACACTTAAAATAGCGTGGCTCGGATGCAAAAATATTTCTCATATAGAGAGAAGCTAAAAGCCCACAATTCCTCATAGTATGATAAATAGAATGGCTGGATAAGAAGAAAAATCTATAAAATGGGGTTAGAAATCCCTCGTGCCCTCAATCCTTAGTGGCCTTGATTGGCCAGCTCCTCTAATGTTTGCTATTATTATGTAGCACCCTTTTCCACCCGATTACCTACTTTAATGCCAGTTTCCTTATGGGTTTTGATGGACAAGACAGGCTTCATCTGGATTCCACCTGCAGCTCATCAGGGAGTAATTTCCTTATTTCCTTCTCATATGAATTTACCTGGCAGTACCTCCACCCCCATCACTCCTTCCTGGAACGGTTATCAGGCAGCTTGGAAGGAAAATTCTAACCATAGGGTAAGCCCTACTTACTTGCCTCATAGTTGTAGGCTCCCAGGAAATATCACAAACACACACAATATATTTAATAGAGTAATTGTATTACAGAGGAAGTAAATATAACAACAGAATAAAACACAGGGTCATCGATGCACATTCATTTCCCTAGTCACGTGACCTGATATAGTAAGAGGTTGGTATGCAAATTTTGTAGGTGCCCTCGATGCACCATCACAATTATATCTTCTGTAGCAGCAATAAGCAACTCACATGGGGGCTACGATTGTAAGTCCCTCAATAGGTTTAATAGGCAGCAATTAATAAAATCCCTTAGCTCTTACCCTCTTGGCTTAAAGACACAGTTCAGAGAATAGGGGGTCTCACAAACAATTTTCCTGACTATATGCCTTTAAGATGGTGCACTCACAAGTCCATGAATGAGCCTCAGGTGCAGATATGAATTTCTGCAAATGCAGAGGAGTTGACAATCGCAGTTGGCAGGGGTTCTCTTCATGCAGGACTCAGTCTCCTTCTGTTCCCAAGATTTCCCCAGATCATGAAGGGATGCAGAGATCAGGTGCAGATCGTAATAACTATCCTAAAAATCCTAACTCTAACCTCCTATCCTAGCACTCAGATACAATCACAGCAAGTGGGCAACGTGAACTAACAGCCAACATAGCACTTGCCACTTGGTAACTGATTTATATAAGAAGCTGAAGGACTAACTCACACTGGCTGAGTAGGAAGTTTTCCCAACAAAACTTTTTAAACTGGGAGTTAGCTTAATCAGGGAAAGGATCAAGCTGAGGGATCTTGCTTCCAGGTACCCAAAGCTAGTTCTCAGGGGGAAACTTTCATGCGCCCTGCAAATCATGAGCTCACCAAAGAGTAAGTCCTTCCCTTTCAGTGGCTGCCTCCATACTCCTCCAAAATGGCTTCTTCCCTCTTCCATGGGTAGGGCATCTCACTGAGGACCTTTCTTATCAGTCAGGCTAGCTCTTCTTCCTGTGCTTTTATTATCAATCATTTGACTCTAATCCCTCCTTTCTCTCAGGCTCTGCTCCTCCTGAGAAAAAGCATATCGATGGCCATTTAGGTATTCCTACTATCCTCTCCTAACCAACTGGGGCCCCTATTCCTTGAAATAGCCTCGCTCCCTCTTGGTTCTCTAGCAGTCTCTGAGTCTGCACTTGGCTCCCCTTATTCCCAGGGACAGTGCACCTCTCCTTGACTTACTAGCACAGAGAGAACAGGAATCAAGGTAAACTTCTTGGGGATTATAGTTATAAGAAAGCATTGAATGGAAAAATGGTTGCTGAGGTTATTAGCAATTCAGATGGATAATTATAGGTGGGGAAAGAGACTCTAGCATGGTGGGGGGGGGGAGTTATTTGCCTTGGCCAAGACTTACTCCACCCTACATAAAGGTATTTTGCTGATGTATCATAGCTGAGGCTTAGGGTTTATTGAGTTGATAAATCAATCATATGTGTTTATGATTTACACCTTAATTTACCAATGTCTATCTCCACTCCAATCCCCCCCTCAAAAAAAAAAAACACTCCACCCTATTTTCAGCAAGATAACATTTTGAAATAGTGTCATGGGAAAATTTAAAATATACAGGCTGAAGCCAATTTGAATATTGCTCCAGTTATTAAAAATGAATTGTGCAAAGGCAGAAACCTAAAACAGGCATTGGATAATTACAGAACATTATGTGCTTTGTTAATAAAAAGGAAAAAAAATGGAATTCTCAATTGGAAAGCTTCTTTGTAAAATGCTGTTTATGTTTGTTAGATATTTGATGCAGCAATAATGCTCTTTTTAATTGTATGGAGAGATTTACCACATGAATTGCAATGAATTCATATTTCAGTCTCCAGTTAACAGTTGCATTTTAACCAGCTTCTTTTCTCATATTCAGAAGCTTACATGTAATCCCTAATATCTCAAGATTTTAGTATTCCTCACTGAAAAGTTTAAAGAGATGCTGATTACTCCAATATACACATTCTGCTTACAAAATTAGATGTCTGTATTTATTTTTCTTTTTTAGTTTGTGGGAAAACATTTTGTCAGAACACACAATACTAGAATTATTTGTACAAAATATATAATTAGTTAGTGTAACAATTAATTATTGTAGTACAATAAAGGAACAGAGAAAGGATTAACTATTGGTTAAATAACTTTGGAAAAATAGCAGCTACAAAATTACTTTTGATTATCTTATAGCTAGAATTTTTAATCATATAAGAAAAATGTATTTGTATGTAAGCAGTGTCAGGATGAGCTCCACCCTGACATCTGGTGGTGAGGTGTGGCAAGTTGTGGAAAAAAACTTCAGGGGCCGATCTCATTTGCATAGGCACACCCACCCCGCCTAGACTGAAGCCATAGCTGCCCAAATGGTCACTTTGGCTGCTGTGGGATCCCCAGTGTCTCTGTTATTGGGGCAGGAAGAATACATTGTTATTACGCTGATTATGGGAACTGTGCTTGGAATTGTACTTGGCCTTTTGTTATGATGGAGGGACTCACCATCAACTAAGTAGCACTCGCTAGGCAAGGGTCATGGGTTCCAAAACTGTGTGAATTGAGAGAAGCTGGGGACAAGTATTAATACTTGGTGGCATGGGCCCCTTGGTGAGGGCCTTACATGCTAATTGCACTGCCTCCTCTCTCCACTGTGGAATATCAGAGCTAATTTTGATTTCATTAGAAGTCTAGTTACAGGCTGCTGAGCTCACTTTGGGCTAATAGTGCACCAGCACTGAGGCTCCCCTACTACAAGCTGAATTCACCAAAGAGCTGAACTGACTAAGAGCTGAAATCACTGAGCATTGTGTTAAGTAGTGGGGGAGACTGAAGATATATCATGGAGCAGTTTGCGGGATGGCTGGAGTGCCTTGTGGACAGGCTGGCGGAGCAGTTCGTAGGATGGCGGGAGCTGCTTGTGGGCCGCGGAGCGGAGCGGAGCTGAGCTGAGCGAAGGAGTTCGTGGGGCGGCTGGCGGAGCGGAGCGAAGGCCTATGGAGCTGTGGGGCGGTCAGCTTCAGATCATGTAAGGTGCCTCTTACCCCCGTCCCATCTCCACCCAGGGTGGGAGGTAAAGCTCCGCAGATAAACTTTTGAACTCTGGGGCTGCCCTGACCAGGGACAGAGACTTTTGGGTCATTGGACTTTTGGGACTTTGTGTGATTTGGGGTTGCTGGACTCAAGAACCAAAGGGAAAGGGGCATGCCCCAATTTGCTTGGGGTGGGGTTTTTTTTGCTCATGGGTTGTGTTATGAATCCTGTTGGTGGTGTTTCCCCAACATAATGTCACATTGTTTCTCTCTGTTATTAAAAGGTTTTTTGCTACACTCAGACTATGTGCTTGCGAGAGGGGAAGTATTGCCTCTTGGAGGTGCCCAGCGGGGGTGGTATATATTTGTCCCATTTGTATATTTGGGTGGGGGCTCGAGCCGGTTTGCATTGTGTTATTGGAATGGATCCCCTAGATATTGAACCCGGCCCTTGTTGCTGCCAACTCTGACGGGCAGAAGGGTTACATGTAATCTAAACTGAAACACTAAAATACTGGAAATGTCTACTTAAATATATTGACTCATTCAGAAAATAAATGGGTATTGTCAAATATTATGGTATTTCTTTTGTATGGACTCAGAAAGAGCAATGTTAGATGTCCAAGTATAGATTGGCAATCCAATTAATTCCATAGGTGATGCAAAATTGATGGCAGAGATACCACCAGAATATGATCATTTAGGATACTGATGTATGACATGTTCCATAGTTTGAAGTCAATTTCTTCAGACACACATAGGCTTTGGCTAAAGTTCCCATTTATGGAGAAGGACGGTAGGTGCATCAAATAGGACCATATTTTCTGAGGGAGTGAAAAGCCACTGAATTCTTCGACTGGATCCTCAATGAGATGTTTAGGAAAGTGGCTTTGCTAGCCATTGATCTTTGGGGGTGAACCCCAAGCCCTCAAGCTCTTGCACTGCAAGCCCCAAAGGTATTTGAGTTGGAATCTTGGTATGTCATTTAGGTCCTCACGTATTGGAAGATCCTTCATCCCACAAATATGAAGGGAAAGTATTCTCATGTCACAGTGGATTTGGGGTGGGAGAATATGTGGCAATAGGGGAAAACCCATCTGAGGCATTGTTTTTACTGTGCCTATAAAATCCACATGACAGTGTTAAACTGAGAGTTGAGAAGTGATGTGAAATGGTTACTTAGGGTAATTGTTCTTCAAGATGTGATGCAGCTGTGTATTTCACTTAGGTGTACGTGCACCCAGGATTCTAGAGCTGGAAACTTTTGCTTAGCAGTACCCATAGAGGGCCAGCGCTTGCACTTTGTGGCTGTGGCCTCTCCCCTGGCTATATGAGGCAGTGTTGCCCAAACCCCTCTCAGTTCCTTAGCACCAAAAGCTCATGAGAGGAAACTCTCTGATGCCCAGGGAATGGAGGGTGAATTGTAGAATAAACATCTGCATCACATCTAGAAGAACCACAGTTACGGTAAGAAACCATTTCTTCTTTTTTGAGTAGATGCAGACATGTATTCTATTTAGGTGACTCACAAACAGTATCCCAATCCAGAGGCGGAGCTCAGATTCTACTGAAATAGAGATTGCAGGACTGCCCTTCTGAGGCCTGCATCTGCATTGGAGGATGTGGTAATAGTATAATGGTCTGTAAACGTATGGATGGATGACTACATGGCAACCCTGCAAATGCCCAGTATGTCACTGAGGAACGCTATCAACATTGCTTGTTCCTCCATGGAGTGAATTGACTGCAAGACCCGATTTCTGAAGATGTAGCAAGGACTCCACGATGTCCTGGATGGAAGCCCCTGTCTGTTGAGTGTCACAGGCCAAGGACCACACCAAAAACTTCTTCCACTCAGTTAAGTAGGCCGTCCTAGTGGAGGACTTCCTACCTGTTGAATATGATGTTTTTGACCGCCACTGAGCACCGTTCTTCCACTTCATTCCGCCATGCAGCAGCCACGCCATAAGATGCAGGGAGCTGATCACAGGATGGAGGGTGTGGCTGGGTTCTGAGTGAACAGGTTGAGATGGAGAGGAAGTGGTATGGGAGGCTGAACTGACAGAGCAAGGAGGTCTGAGAAGCTGAAAATCAGCAATGTCTCGGCCATGCTGGAGCAGTGAGGATGAGCTTGGTCCAATTTGCCTCGAGCTGGTCATTCCTGTCAATTTCTAGATGAGATTTACAAGCTTCTTTATTTTGTCATAGATATTTCTCAGGTGCTGTTAGGAAGACTGTATACTAATGTCATATCAAGATATTTCAGGGTGGGATCATGTCTCATCTGTCTTATCTTGAAGGCAGATTTTACTGGAATCCTGCCTGCAGTGTGTGTTGTTGAGGCTAATACATGGGCAGTGCAGCTGCAGTCTGGCCAAAAATCCACTTGTTCATTTGGAACATTGCTTCTACAAGCAGCAGCATCCCTACCAGCAATATTCTCTTCATGAGCTCCTATCATGTGCAGAGGAGCGATATGAGCTGATACAATGACTTCCCAGGCTTGGGTATGGAATAACCATAACCTTGTACCAGATTCTTGGGATAAACCCTGAGGAATAGATATTAGAGAACAGAGCTGCAAGTCATTTCCATTTGTTGTCTCCTAGGTTTTTAAGAGGTTCTGGAAAGACACTATCAGGTCTTGCACTCTTCCTGGCTTTTATGAGTAACAGGGCCTCGATTACCTCCTCAATAGTGAAGGGGTATGATGGGGGTAGAGGGGGATGAAGCATGTAGTGAGGTATTTGTCAAAGCTCTCGGCACACTTTGTCTTTAATAGACTTGTCTGCTAGTGCTTTTGAAATCATAAGATGTGTTCTTGTGATTGCATCAGCTGAGGGTTCAGTGTTTTGATGTTTCACTGGGTTTTTAGTCCCAAGCTGACACAATAATAGACGAGTTTTTCTTCTGGAGTGAGTAAAGTCACGAACTTCACCATCTCAATTTACCTTTGACAGAACACTAAATTCAGTGACTCTAGTGGGAATGTTGCAGTTTTTGGGTAACCTGATGTTTAGTACTCCTTTAGCAGCCTCTCTGTTTCTGGATTTCAACATGGTGTGTATCTTTTACAATAGCCACCAGCAATGTTGTTTTTTTTTCTTGTGGTTCTTTGGATGATCCAGGTGAAATGATCAAATGATCTATGACATGCTAAGGCACAAGCAATGTCATGGAATTGGCATTCAAACATCTCTCAGCCAAGTCCCAGATTGAAAACAATGGAAATAACTCCTCTACAAAAAGTGACTCCTTCCACAGTCACTGTCAGAGAACCACAGGCCCAGCTCTATGAATTTCCCAGTTGATCATTAAAGGTGTGTCCTGATCTAAAAGTGACCACCTAGCTCTTATTTTGTGTGGACAATGATCAAAGTCCTTGCCCTGCAAGGAACCCATATGAAAGATGACACTCAGCAATCATGTAGCTGGATTGCCAGCTACAATCTCATCTCTTCCCTCCATTATCCGAAACACTCACTTGCCACATGCATCAAACAGGGCACTAAGAATTATGTCATGCTGGATGCCAGGAGTAATTCCAGAACATTTACCATCACAATAAGAATTGGGAACATAATAGTAGTTAATGTGTTAAAACCACTGAATACAGATTGGCGTTTTCTACCACTACCACAACTTTATCACCTGGCTATATATGTAGGTAATTTTAATAACCACCACATGATTTGGGACTATAATAGCAATGCTACTGAGGGCAAGGTTGATGAAGAATGGTCATTGAATTAAGACTGAACTTCCTTTTGGTGCAGGAGAGAAAGACATTTTTCATTCTGCCTGCCGGAACTGAGATTACAACCCAGATTTCTGCTTCCTCACTAAAGACCAGTTTGGAACCCTTCAGTAAGAGCTGGACAGTGCAGAATACATGTTTTGGGGAAAAAATAGCACTAGGAGTATGTGGGGTCACCTTGCAATTAGCAACCGAGGCTGGTGGAAGCCAGACTGTGACTGAAGTGTTGCTGACAGACTGCTGGGATCACAGTTGCTGGACCAGGCAGCTATTCACAAATGCTTAGGGTGTGGCCTGCATCTTTTTAGGCTATTTGTGAGAGTCCCTGGTTTGGAGATACAAGAGCAAAGCATTGTGAGGCTCACAAGGTTGTGGGCAGTTGGTGACACAACGTCTCACTGATCTGCATTACACCTTGGAATGTGACCATTCAATCACTGTTATACACGCAGAAATACCAGGTAATTACTCAAATGCTCCAGCTTTTAACTCCCTGTGGAGGTGATCAAGTTGCCACTCACATTAAATAATCACTTCGTTGATTTGGTAAAAAGAAATACAGTAACTATAAATACAGATCTGATAAGAAGCTGCAACTGCAATATACCAGAGGGAATATTTTAAATCTTTTCTTTTTCTTATGGTCATAGCACAGGAATATTAGAATAAAAGTGGCATGATGGACTACAATTCTATTAATTCTCATATAACTAACAATCAGTGGCTAAAACAAATCAAAATAACAGGGGGAACTCACCAAATTAGGTGGCTTTATGTCTTTAAAGGTATTGAAAAAAACCAGTGAACTGACTTTCCATCATCATCTGTTATTGGATGTGAAATGAAGGGAAGAGAATGGTAACAAGGACATAAATGTATAAAAAAGGAGGCCCACAGCCTGCTAATCAAAAGTGTGTGTGTATATACACGCACAGCATATGGTGTTGTGTAGGGGGACAACACTTGTCTTCCCACACACCTTTCTCACTGTGGTGTGCTGGGAATGGAAATGGATTTCCAGTTTTCTCTGGATCCTGGTTAGGGAAAGAGAAGCCATTGTCCAGAACACATAGGGGAAAAAAGATATAAGGAATGGGGTTTAGTTAAGGCACAACTTTATGAACTTAACTCATCTGGAAACTAATTTGGCAATGATAATACAGTGCAGGTCATGATTCCTTCCTTAATTGTTTCCACCTGGTGGAGAGCTCCTCACCCTTCCACAGCTGTTCTCAGCACCAGTGCTGGAACCCCTCCCAACTCCCCATCTCTGTAAGTTAGGCACCCCAACCCCATTCCCCAGCTTTCAGGTTGTGCTGTCAGAGTTTCCCTTTTCCCCTGGAACAGGTGGAGAGCTAGATGCCACAGGAAAATGTGAAAGGGTAGAAATTAACTGCTTGTGAGTTAGAAGGCCCCAACGAAATTTTAGATGCAAATTAGAATACTTTTTATGACCTACAACTCAAACTCTTTGTGCAATTTTCTTTTCTTTTTTTAAAGTGTTTAGCTTTCAGAATGAACCCAGCAATTTTCAGGCCAAACCAGTTTTGTGAGCCAAAGTCATAGTGGGGCTAAATACAGTACTTACGGCGTACCGGTCTGCAACATTAACTATCATCGCTCCATAATAAGGCAAACTCAAAACTTACTATCTGAGATGTTCTTACAGTTCAGTTCATAAAATGATATCTCTAGAGACTTTATTTCAAAATTCCATAGACAAGTCCCTTCCACTTTAGCCCATCAACAGCTAAGAATCATTCAACTCCAAGCATTAGGCAATAAGGATGCCAGCTTTTCTTGGATGAATTTGAAGAATGGATTTTCCATTAGCTGAGGTACATGCCCTTCCAGAAAAAAAGATTTTGTCTTTTCTAATTTAAAGTACTTGTACAGTTTGTGGTATATATTAGGTAACTCCAATATATCTTACAGACATACTGAGAGAACATTACTGGGCCTGATTCTCCACGGCCTTGAAACTTCTCATTTCCACCTTTCTGATCTGGTAATATTTTATACCCACTTTGAACAAGTTTAAATTACTACACAAGGCCAGAGGGAATCAGATTCTATATAGTGTACCTAGGTCTTTTAGGATATTCAAAAACATGAGGATGAATTAGTTATTTAATATATTAGTTTGATATGGTGGGCAGTAGTTGTTTCTCAGACATGAGACATTTACAATTTTCTAGGAAATACCACTCAAATTAACCACACTGACCCACGTTATGGCAAAGAATGAGGTTCAATTGATATGCTTTGACAATTATGTTAGCATTGAAACGTAAAGATTGTAACCCTAGTTGAACTCCCAAATGGGATAAAACTACCCATATCTAGAGTGGATTATGGGAGGGACGGTGTCTACTGTAGAACCATTATTACCTTTCTCATCCATATGGGTGAGGGGTAGGCAGGCAGGAGTGGGAAGTGGGCAAAGCTTTGGCTCCATCCGCAAACATTCTACCCACAGCAAGTAGTCTCAGACTTAGTCTCAGACTACTTGCTGTGGGTAGAATGTTTGCGGATGGAGCCAAAGCTTTGCCCACTTCCCACTCCTGCCTGCCTACCCCTCACCCATATGGATGAGAAAGGTAATAATGGTTCTACAGTAGACACCGTCCCTCCCATAATCCACTCTAGATATGGGTAGTTTTATCCCATTTGGGAGTTCAACTAGGGTTACAATCTTTACGTTTCAATGCTAACATAATTGTCAAAGCATATCAATTGAACCTCATTCTTTGCCATAACGTGGGTCAGTGTGGTTAATTTGAGTGGTATTTCCTAGAAAATATTCAGCAAAAATTTGAACTTAGTTACACCCATGTAATTCCATTGAAATCAGTTGGGATGCACTGGTATCCTTGAGGGTCGTGATGGCCAGTTTATTCCTTTGTGCTGTTCAGTTGTCTTCAGCAGAGTTACATCAGGGATTAACTTGATTTATAGAGACTTTGCTAGATTTTTAAAAATGTTGCAGGGTTTTTCAGTTGCTAAGCAACTTGCTGGTTTTAGAGGAAAAATGTCCTGTTTTCCCCCTCAGTATGTAAAAAAATCCTTTCAAGAATTGTTTTGTTGTGGAATCTTACATGTTTGAGTTTTAAAGCAATTAGTCCAGCACTGGATTCTTCCTTAATGGGCAAGGAAATAATGTGATAGAAAGGCACAGCTTGCCTGAAATACAGAACAAAGTCTTTCACTGAGCATCTCTGCTGAAAACAGTCCCATGGCAATGTTTTCCTCCAAAGCGCTTGTTTTGTAAGATGTAGTTAGGCTGGAACAACTATACAGAACCATTTTTTCTTATTGCTCAAACACAGGTTTATATGTTCCAAAACCTTATGTTGTGGTAGTGTGGGACTGGGGCATAGTAGCCGTACAGAGGTGAATTGAGCATCCTGCATGCTAGGGAAATGGATTTTAAAGTTAGGCAGGAAATGGTACATTTTGACAATTTTGATTTTTTTTGTTAAATTCAAATGGAGATTTTTCAAAACTGACCCTTTCTCATAAAAAGTTCTGGTTTGGACAAATCAGAATTTTCCATTGAAAAAACATTGTTGGAAAATTCCTAACCATCTTTAATAGATTCCACCTTGACTCAAGCAGGGGTGGCTGGCACTTCTGCGGCAGGCCTACTGTTTTCTGTTTATGAGGAGGCACACTGTTCTAATATACTGTGCAATAGCCCGGCGTAGCAGCCATGGAGGGCTGGATTGCAAGCTGTGTGCCTTAGTTCTAAGTCAATGGGATGTCCTGTCACTTTAAATATTTAAACACTCCCCCAACCCAGTGAAAAAAATCTCAGTTGTGTGTTGGTTTCAGTTTTGCAGCCAGAACAATAAAGTTGCCACAGCAGCTAGCTGTACTTAAAGGAGCTCCTCATGTCTGTATCACCTTCTCTGCTGGGTCCAAATATATCATTTGGTGACTAGGGATTTATACACCCCAATGGTGTCCAGTGCTGCCTCTTCCTGAATAAGAAGAAAGAGTAAGCAAATACTATAAAAAAGGGTGACCTTCACCTAGATGTACAAGGTGACAGACTAGTGCTTTTGCTGCTGTGACAGCATGAATCGACCAGATAGAGAGGGGGCTGATGCCCAGAGCTATTGCAAAGAAAACTGTGATGGGACCTCATCCAGGCAGACAGAGAAACAGTTTAGCCTGTACTGTGGGTCTATAGTGAGAAGAGGGAGCCCAAGTACAGCCAGCCAAAGGAAGATTCTCCAGTCTCCAGTGTTGGCACTCAGCCAGAAGAGGCAGGTCAAGTGATGTAACAAAAAAGACAGTTTCCCTGTGACAGAGAAGATGGTGAAGTCCAACAGGAGAGCAGAGAAATGGCAATTTTTTCTGGGCAATATTGGTGAATTCGATGACAACCGCAAATAATGGGCAGTATAGCTCAAACATTTGGAACAATTTGTGACCTGAAACACCATTCCAAATGAATGAGTTCAACCTTGATGACAGTTATGGGTCTGAAGGCACATGGACTGCTGAAGGACTTATTGTCTCCAACTGTGTCTGAAATTATTGTACAACTACTGTAGCAACGCAGGAACATTTTTCTCCTACCCCATGAATGATAGGAGAATAATATCAGTGTCATCAATGACATCAGAGAAGTGGAGAATCAGCAGCAAGGTTAGTTGTTGCTATACAGAAGTAGCGAGAGCATTGTTAGTTTGGACAAAATTTAAAGGACGCCCTTCATGACGAATTTGTCTCTGGATTATGCAATGACTAGATCTAGAAAAAGTTATTGCGGTATAAGTGGTTATATTCAAAAAGGCTGTTGACGTAGCAATTGAAATGGAATCCACAGAGAAAGGATGCCTAGAATTTAATATGAACAAAAAGTTCATCTCCTGAATTGATGAGGCAGAAGACCCGGGGAAATTTGTGTGTGGCTGTTGTGCACAAACTGAGAAGGATTGCTGGGCACATCAACTTATTTGCAGAAAATGTCAAAAGAAAGGACACATCACCAGTAGCACTGTTCAACAACCAGCAACACGCAGGAACTGTCCATCCAAGGAGATACCCATTAAGACTAAATCTAAGAAAGGCTGGAAGTCAGAATAATGTGGGAAAAAAAGAAAAGCTCTAGTGACACTGAGCAAGATCTAGCACTACACGTGTTAGCAGAAGCTCGAGTAAGAGATGGCATGAGGTTCCTTGATTGAAGGAGTCTTTGTAAGAATAGAGCTTGATACTGCGCTTGCCATTTCACTGAATTCTACATCTACCTATCACCAGACTCTGTCACAATTTCCTCTGGAAGAAACCTTTCATGGTTTTGAAGTTTTATACCGGAGTAAGTTAGTCCCAAAAGGGATACTCCAGATGAAAGTTCAATTATATGGACATACAGTTATTTTTATCCTTGTATTTGATTGAAGGGAAGTATCCGTCATTATTTGGCAGATCTTGGTTTGAGAAGCTCAAGGTAAATTGGACTGAGATCAAAAGGATCATGAAAACACCTTGAAATCTACAAGAAATACTGGACAGATGCATCAAAGTTTTTTTCAAAAAAGCTGAGACAGATGAGCAACATGTCAGTGAAGCTCACCGATCAGTCTGACAGTCAGATGAATGATTGCATGCCCACAGTTGTGCTTTACTTCTGAAGCCTCTGATGGAAACTGATTTGGACTGTTCAGTGAACATTGGAGCTCTGCCACTAGTTTCAAACACCCATCATACCAGTGATCAAGAAGGATGGCTCCATCTGAATTTGTGGAGATGTCAAAGTGACACTGAATCCAGTTTTATGTGCTGACCACTACTTATCTACTACCATTATCCACTACCTCGGATTGAAGATTTGTTTGCTACTCATAGTGGAGACAGTGTTTCAGTAAATTGCATTTGCTCAATACATACCTACAAATAAAGATTGTGAGATATTTTTGAGATGTCAAATCAACACACAAAAAGGTTTATTTTATTACAACAGGTTTCCTTTCAGTATCATATTGGCAACCTGCCGTGTTCCAGAAAGTCATGAATGGGATCCAGTTCTGAATGTAGATTAATGCTATTTGGATGACAGCCTTTTACAGGAAAGAACCAAGAGGATCAACTTCAAAATTTGGATGCTGTTTTATAACATTATGAAGATGCAGGATTAAGAGTATATCAAAAAAATGTGAATTTTTTAAACTTTCACTTGAATACCTTGGTCATGTAACTGATTCCATGAGCTTAAGAAAATCACCAGGAAAAAATATGGCGGTTCTTGAAGTGCCACCGCCAGAGAACATGTCACACTTTTATATTCATTCTTAGGAGTGCTTAACACCTATGGTAAATTTCTGCCTAATCTGGCAACAATACTGGAACCTTTACTTGAATTTACAAGCAAAGAAAAAATGGAAATGGACTAAAGAGTGTGAATGTGCATTTAAGAAAGCAAAGAAATTTGACATCAGCCAGAGTTCTTACAGGCTTTGATGCTTCACTACCACAGCAACTGGCTTGTGATGCTTCACTATGTAGCCTGTGTGTACCTTTTCGCACCTTTTTTCCTAATGGCATGGAGAAAAAAAATTGCATTTGCATCATGAACACTCTCTATTCCTGTGAAGAACTATGCACAAATAGAGTGAGAAGCTCTCAGTATTATCTTCAGAATTCTGACATTCCATACTTATCTGTGTGGTAGACATTTTTCCTTGCTGTTGAATCATCCCACATTAGTTTCAGTTTTGGGACCAGAACAGGGAATTCTGTCATTCGCTGCTGCTTATATGCAATGATAGGCATTGATATGTTCAGCTCATTCCTATACTATTCAATTCCATAAAAGGATTCAGCTGCCACTCCTGCCATTCACAAACTCCTGTCTTCCCAAAGCAACTTCAGACAAAACATTTTATCTCAGCTTGATGGATAAGTTATCCATTAATAGCACAGACATCAACAAAGAAACCCCTAAGGATGATGTGCTTTCTCTTTTGTGAAGGGAATGGTATCACAAGGTATAGCGTTGGATCAAAAGAATCCTAAGTTTACAAAATTCATGTCATGTCAACATGAGTTATCAGTGAATCACAACTACATCTTATGGGGAATGTTAGTGATCATTACCAAATCACTTCAATCTCAGATTCTAGAAGTTCTTCATGAAGAACATTTTGGCATTCTAAAGATGAAGACCATAGACTGGAGTCATGTCTGGTGGCCAGGAATCAAGAATGGTATTGAGAGGAAGGTGAAGTGCTGTACTACGTGTCAGCAAATTTAGCATGATCCTGGCCCAGCTTGTCTGCACTCTTGGTCATGGCTTTAGACTCCTTGGACACAGAGTCATGTGAACTTTGCTGGACCATAGAAGTTTATATATTTTTGTGATGTCCATTCTAAATGGCCAGCAGTTTACAGAACAACTTCTACTGCAACTATCAAGACCACTGGACATCTTTGTAACCTGTTTAGCCAATTTGGTTTTCTCTTACAGTTGGTGAGTGACAATGGACCTCAGTTCTGTTCTGAAGTTCCTACCTTCAAAAGTAATTCTGCACATATACTTTGCTCCATACCGTCAACAACTACAAACTACAAATGAACTAGCAGAATGCTTTGTACAAGTACTTAAGCATGCCTTACAAGCTAACAAGTCTATCTTAAATCAACAGAAATTGGACACTTTCTTGCTTGTCTACAGGAACACACCTCATGCTACTTCCCAGGAATCACCTGCTACTCTTTTCTTGAAGTGATCTTTGCATACCTGTTGGGATCTGCCACATACTCATGATATTGCCTCACATGTAGCCAAATCCCAAACTATGCAAAGTGATTGATGACATGAGAACCATAAGTGTCATAAACATACACCTAAGGGTAGCATAAAATACCTCCTTTACTTGTAAGGGGTTAAAAAGCTCAAATAACCTGGTTGGCACCTGACCAAAAGGACCAATAAGAGAAGAAGATACTTTCAAATCTGTGGGGGGAGGTTTTGTTTGTGCTCTTTTTGTTGTGCTCTCTCGGGACAGAGGGAGGGACCAGGCAGGATAAAAAAAACCTCTCCTAAAACCCTACCTGATATAAGCATATAAGATTACAAAAATTGTAAGTAAAGCAAGGAAATGTGTTAGATTATCTTTTGTTTTAGCTTGCTAAGAGGGAGGTTTATTTCTGTGTTTTGTAACTTTAAACTTTTGCCTAGAGGGGAATCCTCTGTGTTTTAAATCTGATTACCCTGTAAAATTACCTTCCATCCTGATTTTACAGAGGTGCTACTTTTACTTTTTTCTTTATAGTAAAGTTCTCCTTTTAAGAACCTGATTGTTCTTTAGTGTCCCAAAAACCCAAGGGTCTGGTCTGTGCTCACCTTGTTTACCTATGTGGTTGGTATATTATTCTCAAGCCTCCCCAGGAAAGCGGGTGAAGGGGCTTGGGGGGATATTTTGGGGAACACAGGAATTCCAAGTGGTCCTTTTCCTGAACCTCTGTCTAACTCACTTGGTGGTGGCAGCAATACCATCCAAGGACAAGGAAGAACTTGTGCCTTGGGGAAGTTTTTAACTTAAGCTAAGAAATAAGCTTAGGGGGTCTTTCATGCAGGTCCCCACATCTGTACTCCAGAGTTCAGAGTGGGGAGGGAACCCTGACAATAATTCTTTTCAACTGGGAGACTTAGTGAGAACTTCCGACTATGGCTGTGGAGTGAAATGGGTACTTGCAGAACTTGTAAAATGCATGGGACCTGTTTCATCTGTGGTAAAAATATCCAGTGCTATTTTTGGAAACAAAATATGGACCAGTTGCAGCCTCGACTAGTGCTGGAGTCCAGGAATGTCCAGTAGCACTTTCTGATCCTCCGATCAAACCTCATTTTGTTACAACTCCTAATTTCAATGACTTGCTGATACCGATCCAGTTGACTCCTTACCACTGACTGTTTCTGTTGTCAGGACACTGCTGCACTGTCATCATTACATTATCTCAAGAGAGTGACAAACCAGTGGTGCACTCAGACTTACATTGTTTAGTTAGTGAGGTGCTATTTCAGGGCAGAATAATCCCCTGAAATTTGAGACTCTGCAGTAGTCCACCTGAAACTTTCAGGTTATATAGTGTTTTACGTTAGTCATGTAAGTGATAATATGCATGTATGTCAAGTTTTAGTTTTTTTCTTTAAGTAGGCTGGAGGAATTTGATGCCCTGTCTCTTTAAATGTTTGAGCACTCTTCACCTCCTCAGTTTCATGTTGCTTTTAGTTTTTCAGTCTGAACAATAAAAGTCTCCGTGGCAGCTAGCTATGCTTCAATGAGCTCCTCTGTGTCTGTAGCTCCTTTTTCTGCTGGGTCCAAATATAACAAGTCTCTTTTTCTCCCATTATGACCTATTTATCCTCCACCTGTTACTAACAGAGTGTAAACGTGGAGATACAAACTGTGGCTTTTTGTGGTACACATTGTTTTTACAGCTCTTTCTTCTTTTACAAGTTGTTAATTTAACTGGGTACACACAGGGCCATCCTTAGGATTTATGGGGCCCTATGCAGTATTATTAAACTGGTGCCCCTATACCTGATGGCTGCTGGGGATTGCATGTGTATTTTAGATAAGGGTGGTCTTTTGAAGGATTTATTTAAAAAAAACCTGTATGTCTGAAGATCTAAGCATTTAAGGCTAACAATGAATACTCAGATTGTGCATCTAAAAATCTGTGCAAGGATTTTTTAGATATGGGATTTTATAATCTTCGGCAACACAATAATGAAATATTTTAAAGCAAATTTTAAACTAGGGTCCTGTAGACTAACATGTTCTGACTAAATATCACAGTAATGACAGGTTTCAGAGTAGCAGCCGTGTTAGTCTGTATTCACAAAAAGAAAAGGAGTACTTGTGGCACGTTAGAGACTAACAAATTTATTTGAGAATAAGCTTTTGTGAGCTACAGCTCACTTCATCGGCTGCATTAAGTGGAAAATACAGTGGGAAGATATATATACACAGATTTATATAAATCTCCCCACTGTATTTTCCACTGAATGCAGCCGATGAAGTGAGCTGTAGCTCACAAAAGCTTATGCTCAAATAAATTTGTTAGTCTCTAAGGTGCCACAAGTACTCCTTTTCTTATCACAGTAATGCACAAACTGTTTTTGTCAGTAAATTCAGAAACTGACAGTATATACCTGGGGGTTGGCAAATGCCTGTTAAGTGGCTTCATTACCACTTGAATGGCTCTTTAACAGTTTCAGTGTTGTGCTAATAGGTCTAGCAGGCTGGAAGGCTTTTTCACTTTTAAGTATTAGATCCCCTCTAGAGGAATACTCACCAGGCTGCAGCAGCCAGTTGTGGCGGGAGGATCAGAACAGGGTTAGGAAGAGGCAGGAGGGTGGACACTTAGGGTACGTCTACGTGGGCAGTGATCGATCTATCGGGGATTGATTTATCGCGTCTAGTGTAGAAGTGATAAATCGATCCCCGATCGCTCTGCCGTTGACTCCAGAACTCCACCATGGCGAGAGGCGGAAGCAGAGTTGATGGGGGACCGGCGGCCATCGATCCCACGCCGCGAGGACCTGAAGTAAGTGATTCTAAGTCAATCTAAGATACATCGACTTCGGCTACGCTATTCTCGTAGCTGAAGTTGCGTATCTTAGATCAGTTCCCCGCCCCCTCCCCCCCAGTGTAGACCAGGTCAAGTCCCAGGGGTGCCCCAAATTTTCCGGTGCATATGCAGCCACATGTGCTGCGTATGCCTAAGGACGGCCCTGGGTACACTGAAATGTTATTAATCAATGCAAAGTGCCATTTAATATTTAAAAATATATAAAATTATTAATCATTTTCTGTGATGGAGTCATATATATTAAAGAGGTTTATCCCCACTAATAAGAGTTTTAATACCTTTAATTTTAAAAATATTGTACAGTGTGTACTACTCTTGTACAGGTCATCATTCAGTTTGAATAAACTGACTCTCGTATCAGGGATTTGTGGATATGGACTTCACAGTAACTAATTAGGATAAATTGTGACTCTAATATACTCAGGAGCTATTAGGCTTTTCCTTTTAGTATCTTGAAGGCAAGCCAAGCACACACAAATCTGGAGCCACATTCTTGGCTGGTATAAATGTGTGTAGCTCCACTGAATCTAATGAGGCTATGTCAATTTACATCAGCTGAGGATAGGACCCAGGATGAATAGGAACTGATCCAGTATGATATAAACATTTGGAAAGACTATTTAGGGATTATGTTCTGCCCTTGAAAGTGAGGGCAATGATTCCTTGCATTATTTGGTTGTTACTTTCTGGCCCATCAGTGTGAGGCTCTCCAATGAACTTCACCCAGCTCCTCCTCACTACAAGGAAGTTCTTGTGAGGAGAGCTGGCTGAAAATTTTCTGACAAAAGTAAGTTTAATTGGAAAATGCTGATTCTCTGGAGCACAACTTTTTACCAAATGTACTGCAGATTCAACAAAACCTTTTACCAAAACATAATCCCTGGTGTTCCAAGGTCAACAGCTCTGCAACAGAGACCCTGCCAGCCTCCAGAGTCCTAGCTGAAGCTGGGTCTCTGTGGGCTGATAACCCCTCCCATTCCATGGCAGGGAACCTGCTACACCTCTGAGCCCCAGCTGGAGTTCTCAGGGTTACTAGACTTTCCACTTGGGCAGGGGCTCTCAGAGTTTCCACTGTCCCTGCTGAATCGGAACAAAAGCAAATTCAGAAATACTGAAATGTTTCCTGAACCGAACCCCCTGAGTTTTGGCCAGCTCTACTTGCAAGGATGTTGGTAAAGAAAGAAGAAGGAAGGAAGTAGGGTTTTTTTTCCTTTGATTCCTAACACCACAAACCCCAACACCAGCCTCCAGTTTGAAAGTATATTTTTTAAAGAGCCCAGACCAGTGTTCATAGGCAACAATTTGACATTCAGAGATCCGACTTGCAGTCCTGAGCTTCTGGGACACACAGGTGGAAAGTTCACCATGACAGAGGGCCTTTGAGAGGTAAAAAATGGGGAATCCTCAGAGCTCTAAAACAGGTCTTGGAAGACTTCTGGGTGGCCAGGGGCACAGGGATGGGGAAGGAAACAGAAGGCGTGTGGGGGATTTCATACTCCGTATATGCCAAAGTGCTCTACAAAACCAAGTGTTAGATAATAGTAGTGCGGGGACCACACAGGGCAACTTGGCAGCTGGTATGTTTTCAGCAGCAGCACCCCAGGAAATATACACATTAGAAACAAACTTTTCAGCAGGCATTGATATAATCAGAGGCTGAGAGCTCAAAGTGCTCTTTCTGCTAAATCTTGAGAGTGAACTCAGGTACAAAAATATTGCTTACCAGTGAAATATCTGGTACATCAGTTGTGCATCACCTTGTGATATCATCCCATACAACTCTCAGAAAACACAGTGGACTCAGCATGAATGAACCCTACATTCACCAGCTAGTGCTGGATAAAGGGGACAGATGGCCCAGGTTGATAGCCTAGCACTGGGGAGACCCAGTCCAACGCCCTTCACCACCAGAGTTCTTATGTGACCTTAGGCAAGTCTGTGCCTCAGTTCCATCATTTCACAGGGGTTCTATGAAGATAAATACACTAAAATATTGTCAAATGCTCAAATACTATAGTAATGAGGGCTATGTAATGACCCTAAGTTACTGAGACAATAGAAACAAGGGTATGTTTGCAAGGGAATGTTTGGCAGTAGGCCAAACCTGAAAGATTTCCTTGGATATTGGGGGACCCCCCCCCCCACAAAAAAAAGACAGCAAGAGGAAGTCATGTGTTCTTCTGATAAATCACATATATTAGAGATTAATCCCACCTTTTTTGTCTACTGGAAGAACAGCTGATTATAGAGACACATTAAAATGAAAATATAACAAAATACATGTTGTGTTACCATTGATCGTTATGAAGGCAGCACAAGTTTGGACATTAAAAATGTAGTTGCATCTGCTTCTAATTATTAACTTTTTAAACAGTATTAACATTAATGAGGTAGCTGCTGTTTTTTTTTTTTCCAAAGATGAGTGCCGCATTGTGAAATTTATAGCTGCAGAAGATCCGAGTTCAAAGAACTGAAGTTTACGAGATAGTCTTTAATATCCCCAGGTATTTGTAGTTAGCATATTTATGAGCTTACATCTCATCAGCACTAAGCCATGAAGAGACATAAACAAAGAAAATAAATAGCTAGAAATGAGGAGGAAAAGCTATTACATTAGAAAAGAACCCTTTAGAGGAGAGAGGGCACAGAAAGAGGATAAAACACAGTCATAACAAGATATTGAAAAGTACCCCTGTGTATAAAATACTGTCAGCAAAAGTAAAAATATCAGCAACAAAATAGTGTAGTTGTAGCGATGTCCTTCCCAGGATATTTGAGAGACCGGGTGGGTGAGATAATATCTTTTATTGGTCCAACTTTTCTTGGTGAGAGAGACAAGCTTTCTAGCCACACAGCTCTTCTTCAGGACTAGAAAGGTACTCTGAGCTTCACAGCTGAATACAAGGTGGAACAGATTGTTTAGCCAAGGTAGAGAGGCCCATTAATGCCTCTTCAGTCATAGGACTGAAAGTGGGGGTTCGTGGCTTACAGGTTGTTGTAATAAGCCATACATCCAGTGTTTGTCTAGTCCATGATTTTTAGTGTCTAGCAGAGTTATGAATTTAAGTTCTGAGGCTCATCTTTTTAAAGTGGTGTGTGCAGATTTCCTTTGAGGATGAGGACTGATAGGTCAGACATGGAGTGATTGCTTTGTGAAAATAAAATATATTAATAGTAATAATATCAATAAAAAAAGATATTACCTCATCTTCCTTGTTGCAGCAACTAAATAGAGCACTTTAAGAGCTCAGCAGGCTTTCCCTTACACAAAAGGTATACACCTTTTCAAAAATAGAGAGGATGCACAACGACATGGATGATCATTATCTAAAGAGTGAAAATGTAGTATATATAGTGGTATGCAATTTAATATATATGCACATACATTACACTCACATTAGAAAGTTACCACTTCCAAGAATCTAGGCTGACTATAACACATAATTTAACTGCTGATATAGTGAGTTGGCCAGATCCCCATTAAGGCCCCTGTCCAGCAACACAATTAAACACATGCTTAACTTTAAACAGGTGGGTAGTCCTACTAAAGTCAATGGGACTACTTTCATGCTTAAAGTTAAGCATCTGCTTAAGTGCTTTCCTGCATTAGGGCCTATTTCTTCCAGTGTCTATTGAACCCCTTCCTCTCCCTATCAGCTGGAGAAGCCTTATTTTTAAATCGCAGCCTCTGTACCTCACTTGCACTCACTCAGGTATGTAGGTATGCTTTAAGGTGGGGAGATAGGTAGCAGGCAACTTGGTAGCAGGACGAGGATGTTCAGACAGCTTAAACCTCATGAGACACACTCTTGCTGCCCAGCTCTTTCAGACCATTGCTCCATCTTTCTGAGTTGGGTGTGAGCAGCTGCAGCAGCCGCCCAGGCTGTTCCTGCTTCTCCTTCCAACTACAGAAAATGTTCAGAGAGAATAAAAGCAACTGTGCCTGCCACTAAAATTGAAAAAAAAAAAAAAAAAGAACGTTCTGCTGCTGATAAAGCACCCCCACCTCACAAATGTCCCTAACAAGAGTTATTATCACCAAGGATTGTAAAGTAGAGACACCCAGGCGCTGGGAAATTTTAGGGTGGATACAGAGAGATAAGCAAAAGGTAAGATAAGCTCTGACCAGGGAATTTTTGCTGACCATATGTACAAATAAGTTACAATTTGGGCATGAACGATCAAATATATATATTAAAAAAAATATTTGGAAGGAGAATACATAGGTGCCAGCGTGTGTTTGGTTAATTTTTTTGTTATTTAGGGGTGTAGGATAATGTGATAGATTTAGTAAATTTGAAGGAGGTAGGTAGTTTTTACCTATATAATATAAATGAAAAACAAAGCTCTTTGGTAACGATCACCGAACTGCAGTTCAACATCAAGCTGCTAGAATTCTTACCCCTCTGCATGACCGTGACGTGCAGAGGCATCGCTGGGAACCCCAGACAAGTGGATCCTGACTGGCCATTGGGTGAAATTTGTCTGTATACTGGCAGCGGTGAGCATAAGATATTTGCTTGGTGTATGTATTCTCTGTGTGTTGCTAATAAATAGATGTTTAGAGCACAGCTCTTTAAGACTCTTTCACTGGGAAAAGGTCCCGCAGACCCATAGAGCCCTGAGTCCCATGGGTAAGGGTAGGTGCCCTATGTCCCAAGCCCTCAGAAGGGAGAGGACTAGTTAGTTAACACCCATTACGCCTCCGGCATTTAGGGAAATGATGAAGTTCTCCACTCCTGTCTATTTCTTTCAATGGTTCCCTAGCTGTGCCCTAGGTTTTTCAGCTCAGCTTCCACAGCTCTTCGCCATGTTGTTTTCAGGTGGCCTCATTTTCATTTGCCTTCAGGTGTCCATCTTATTGCTACTCTGGTGATATCATTTTCTATCTGAAGCACATGGCCAATCCATCTCCAGTGGCTGCTGGTAATGATGGTGCTCATATCCTCTTGACTGCACTGTGTCAATAGATCTTGGTTTGAGATTGTTCTGGGCCAAAAGATACGGAGGATTTTTCTGAGGCAGGTTATATGGAATGATGACAGTTTGGACATGTCCTACTTTCTCATTCCCCAGCATTCTGCACTACAAAGTAGTATTGAAAGTATGCAGCTCTGATACATCTTGAGTTTGGTTTTGGTGTTGTATTTTGATGTTTCCAGATGGTATTTAAGCTCCTGAAGGTGTTCCTGGCTTTTTTTACTCTATTCTGAAAGGGTGGTGGTGCTTAAATTGACCTGGCCATGCCTTGAGCTCTCGGCAGGGCAGGGATCGGTAACCTGCGGACGCTGCAGGTAAACAAACTGTCCCGGCCCGCCAGTGGATTTCCCATCCCATCCCACCCTGAGGAACAGTCCACTTGAGCAATTTTGCAGACAGCCACTCCTGCAGAGTTTCAACTTGTAAAGGTTGAAAAAAATCTCAGAAATGAAAGTAAATATTGATTTTTGTAAACTCTGGGGAGAGGAGTCAGAGTATAATACTCTAATTTTTTTGAGGGGGGCATTGTTTTTTTCAAAGTCAATGTTCTTTAAACTGACCAGGTTCAAAATCTCACTCAACTTTTAAATGAAGCTAGAATATCAGATTGTGGAATATGGTAAGAAGGAACTTGAGGATGAAGCATGCTAATTTCTGGATTCACAGAATCTTTGCTGAAAAGGCATACGTCCTTCAAAAGGAATAGACAACCAAGAGAAAAGTGAGTTTCAAGACCTTTATACTCCACCAAAACTTTCCTCCTCAAAAGAAAGTGGGTGGTCAGGGATGCCTGTGGTAACAGTATGCTCTTATATAGCAAGTGAACGATTATGATCCCAATATGAGATATTAACTTCAAATGGGAGGTCAGCTGAACAAATATCAAGATGGAGAAGAGGTGGACTCATCTTTTAGTGCATTCAGGAAGTTGTATATTGCTGAATCATCATCAGGGAGTCAGGCAGAGGGGAAGGCTGGGTAAAATGGGGAGTAGACTGATAAAATAGACTGCTTCTCCATTTCTTCAAGGGATTTGACAACATAAGCAGAACAATGGGATATTTATGAACAAAACAGTGTTAGAAACCACTCCTTTCCACCTCCACTTCCAAAATCCCTTGGCCTAATCAGGCTATATCTTGCTTATATCTATACTGCAGCTGTCTCCTCTCTGATTTCTCAAAGAGCCAACTTGTCGCTGTTTAGTATGTCCAAAATGCTGTCACGAAAATAATCTACCTTGCCTGCTGTCTTGACCAAGTTTTCCTCTGCTGGAATCCCCTCACTGGAATCTGCTTCCCTGACTGTTGGATCAGGTTTATATTTTTAAAGGTGTTTAAGCACCTAGAGATATAGATGGGTGCAGAGTGGGATTTTCAACATTGTCTTGGCACAAAGGCCTAGATAACCAAAGATATTTAGATGCCTAACTCAATGGGAGGTAGGTCCCCTAAATACCTGTGATGATTTGGGCAATAATTCCTATTAATATCAATGGGGTTTGCAAGAGCTCTTAGATGAATATCTGCATCTTTAGGTATCTAAGTATTTTTAGTAATTTGGTCCTTGGTCCTCCCCTTCAAGGTCCTAGACAACCTGGTTCCCATCTATTTGTCACCTGTTTCTGTTGCACTACTAGTTCCCCTTATTCCAATGCGGGCTGCGGGAAGCGGCACAGGGCGAGGAATGTGCTGGCCGCCGCTTCCCGCAGCCCCCATTGGCCTGGAGCAGTGAACCGCGTCCAGTGGGAGCTGTGATTGGCCAAACCTGCAGACATGGCAGGTAAACAAACCAGCCTGGCCCGCCAGGGGGCTTCCTTGGTAGGCTGCATGCCAAAAGTTGCCGATCCCTGGTCTAGATAATACTTAGTCCTAGTATGAGTGCAGGGGACTGGACTAGAAGACATCTCGAGGTCCCTTCCAGTCCTACAATTCTATGAGCATCACTCCTGAAAAAAGGAAGCTAAAAGGAGAAAAGGACCTAGGGGTTATGGTGGACGAGAATCTGGATATGAGTCAACAGTATGCCCTTGTTGCCAAGAAGGCTGGTGGCATTTTGGGCTGTATAAGTAGGAGCATTGCCAGCAGATCGAGGGATGTGATCATTCCCCTCTATTTGGCATTGGTAAGGCCTCATCTGGAGTACTGTGTCCAGTTTTGGGCCCCATGCTACAAGAAGGAAGTGGAAAAATTGGAAAGAGTCCAGCGGAGGGCAACAAAAATGAGTAGGGGGCTGGAACACATGACTTATGAGGAGAGGCTGAGGGAACTGGGATTGCTTAGTTTGCAGAAGAGAAGAATGAGTGGGGATTTGATAGCTGCTTTCAGCTACCTGAAAGGGGGTTCCAAAGAGGATGGAGCTCGGCTGTTCTCAGTGGTGGCAGATGACAGAACAGGGAGCAGTGGTCTCAAGTTGCAGTGGGGGAGGTTTAGGTTGGATATTAGGAAAAACTTTTTCACTAGGGGGGTGGTGAAGCACTGGTTACCTAAGGAGGTGGTTGAATCTCCTTACTTAGAGGTTTTTAAGGTCAGGCTCGACAAAGCCCTGGCTGGGATGATTTAATTGAGGATTGCTTTGAACAGGGGGTTGGACTAGATGACCTCTTGAGGTCCCTTCCAACCCTGATATTCTATGATTCTATGATTCTAAATTAAGAATACTCAAATTGTAATTTAGGCAGAATATGGAGGTGAATGTCTTTACTCTTTAGAAAAGTGCCAAAGGTTCTTTAGCTACCATAAGTGGCTGGGTTTACATTTTACCAGATTTCAGTTTATGGAATATTTTTCTATCTCTGAATTTTCAACCTTATCTGTTGTTGGGTTTAGAATTTCCCTGTCTGGACAGATACTGGGCTCAATTTTCTTCTTACTTACACTAGTTTTACACCATTGACTACCTACAGAGTTACTCATCAGGTACAGTTTTGTAAATGAGAACAAAATCAGGCCTACTGAGTGCCCCCCTTTCCAGTCACCAAATAATAATTGTTTAAAATTACAACTGTTTCCTAACTAACCAAGAATTAGAAAACAGGAATTGCATCTTCAAAAGGAAGGGTATTCACTTCAGTTGACCAAGATACTGTCTTGAATTTCAATGGTCTGTAATCAGCTATTCACTTTGGCCACTAGATATTTTCTTCTGCTTTTCTTTTTTTATTCTCTTGGTAGTTGCAGAACTGTAACTGGCTATTCGCTTCAGTTAAGCAATTTCTTTCAAAAGTGATTTCAGGTATCATTCCCTCTCATACTAGGTTACGGCAACTGTACTGAATCTGGGGAATGCAAACCCTATATTCTCATCAGTTTTGAAGAATGATTACTGCTGCTCTGAAGTTGATTTAATTTATAAAATACGGTTATAAAATATACATAGATGTATATTTCACAAGAGAAATGTTTGTGGAGGTATGCACATTTTAGAAAGGTTTTCAAAGATGCTATTTAGGATTCATCACTAGACAGCTGTGACTATCCTACTTGCAAAGACAAAATTAATTTACCTGGTGTTACAAAGGACTTGAAGTGGGGGTTTTGTTTGTTTGTTTTTTTCAGTATAATGTCACTGACATGGAGGATAAGAAAATTAATGTAGATAAAATAATAGCAATCCAATCATTCAGCCAAATTCCAAAAGTTTTATGAATCAGAACCTTAGAAAAGTAAAATATCTTTTTTTCTTTTTGATTTTTGCAAAAATCAAAATGAGGAAGCACCTGAGTACCAGAACAATAACTACTCTGAAGATATTCCCCCTGACCTGGTTGAAACCAGCAAGTATTAAAGATCTCCTGAAAATGTCCATAGTCATGAGATGTGTAGCCTGATTTTCCAACCGAAATGGTTCAGGCAGATTTCTTTAAAATTCAGAGCAGCACTGAAAGTTATCAGAATGGAACCAATAGTAACATCTATGTAGGTAAGTGGAAGGCAGTAGTCACGATCAGCTTTTAAACAGAAGAGATATGCTGTTGGCATTCAACCTATGGTATCTATCATCTACTTGGGGCCTGGCCTGGCCTGTACTGTATATTCAGGAGCAATTCCTGCACGCATTTGACCCACTAGTCAGAGACACAGGCCCAATTATAGATGGGGAGGACGCTATTTAGAACTATTTATGCAAAGCTTGCCACTGAGCTCTCCTGCTGCATTGTTCTTTTCTACAATGTTAATGCTACTCTTTCTTATCCTTTATGCAGCAATGACTGGGAAAGAAGGCAGGGCAGCAGGTCCAGCAGTGTTCCTTGGAGTAGGACCAATAGGAAATGTTATGAGATAACAATATGGCTGTATGAGTGCATATACAGAGGTAAAAGCTTGAGAGCTAGTAGACATGATTTATTAATTAATTTATTTATTTATTTAGCGGTGATGCTTAACACTGTGGACATGTAACTCTCAGTAGTACACTTTGTTTCTTCTAGGCACTGGCCAACATCAGTGAGCTAGCGTAGGTGTCTGCGTATTTACCTTATAAATGTCACCAGCAAAGCAGTAGACTGGACTATTTTTTATCTTTACTGAGGAAAAATTTTGAAAATAGCTGTTAGGATATAGATATCCAGGCCTGTCTGTAAAGGCCTATACTCTAAGAATTTTGGTGTATTCTTATCACTTGGCTAGTTATAGAGGTATAAAAGAGAGAATCAAAATCACTGTCTGCCGGTGTAAGGGCCCTCTCTTACTGTGACAGTCTGAGGCCCTGTGCTTAGGCTAAGGCCTTTGGCTAAGCAGCAGAGGCAGCCATAAGCTAGGAAGCAACCGGTCACATCCTCACATTCCAAACTAGTCACATTGAAAGAAGGTGCTATTGGGCTCTTAGGAATACAATCCTGTCCTGATAATGCCTATCACCTCCAGAGAAAGGGAAGTGCCTAGAAAATGTAAAAGGAAACAGCATCCTGTCTGGCAAGAACTCACTTATCAATACTGGGATGTGAAATCCTCACTTCTGTATTGTTTTGTCATTATAGTTCCCACTTTGCTATTGTTTGTCTGTATAATCTCTGTCTGGTTCTGTGATTGTTCCTGTCTGCTGTATAATTAATTTTGCTGGGTGTAAACTAATTAAGGTGGTGGGATATAATTGGTTACATAATCATGTTACAATATGTTAGGATTGGTTAGTTAAATTTCAGGAAAATGATTGGTTAAGGTATAGCTAAGCAGAACTCAAGTTTTACTATATAATCTGTAGTCAATGAGGAAGTGAGTGGGAGGGGGTGGGCATGCGTGGGAGAGATGGGAACAGGGAATGGGGGTGGAGAAATTGGAATCATGTTTTGCTAAAGGGGGAAATGGGAACAGGGAATGGGAGTAAGGAAACTGGAATCCTGTTTTGCTAAGGGCAGGAATGGGAACAGGGACACAGGTGTAAGGCTCTGTGGTGTCAGAGCTGGGAAGGAGGATAGTAAGGAAGGAAACTGGAATCATGCTTGCTGGAAGTTCACCCCAATAAACATCGAATTGTTTGCACCTTTGGACTTCGGGTATTGTTGCTCTCTGTTCATGCGAGAAGGACCACGGAAGTGAGTGGGTGAAGGAATAAGCCCCCTAACAATAGCCAGCTAGTCTTGCCATTTAAATGTCTGCACATAAAATCTTTACTCTCATAAACATCATTTTTGTCATTCAAATACAGATACCATACTGATTTGTGGGACCTCATTCTTAAAGGGACCATAAACAGGCCTTTCTTTTTGAGTCCTGAATTTTGAGGGTGCAGCATTTAAAGGTATGTAGACACCAAAAACTACCTGATTTTCAGATGCAACCAGTTTATTATGGAGGGCAGTTTGTAATAATATCTGTATCATCCAGGCTTCAGTTTAACTCTTGTCATAACCATAGGGGTAGCCTAAATTCCTCCTTACCTGTAAGGGGTTAAGAAGCTCAAGTAACCTGGTTGGCACCTGACCAAAGGAACCAATGAGGACAAAAGATACTTTCAAATCTGGGGGTGGGGGGAGAGGTTTTGTTTTGGGTTCTTTGTTTTCTGTGGCCATTCGCTCTTGGGATTAAGAGGGACCGAACATCAAACCATGTTCTCCAAATCTTCCTGAACAAGTCTCTCATATTTCAAACTTGTAAGTAACAGCAAGGCAAGGCGTATTAGTTTACCTTTGTTTTCTCAACTTGTGAATTTTCCTTTTGCTAGAAGGAGGTTTATCCCTGTTTGTTGTAACTTTGAAACTAAGGCTAGAGGGTGTTCCTCTGTGCTCTTTGAATTTTCTGCTACTCTGTAAGGTTAACTACCAGCCTAAGTTTACAGAGGTGATTCTTTTACCTTTTTCTTTTTAAATAAAATCCTTCTTATAAAGAACCTGACTGATTTTTCCATTGTTCCAAGACCCAGTGGTTTGGGTCTTTGATCATTTTGTAACCAATTGATTAGGATATTATTCTCAATCCTCCCCAGGAAAGGGGTGTATAGGCTTGGGGGAATAGGAGTCCAAGTGGTCCTTTCCCTGATGGTTTGTTAAATCACTTGGTGGTGGCAGCGATCCCAAGGCAACAAAGGAATCTGTGCCTTGGGGAAGTTTTAACCAAAGTTGGTAAGAATAAACTTAGGGGGTCTTTCATGCGGGTCCCCACATCTGTACCTCAGAGTGGGGAAAGAACCCTGACAACTCTTTCATCAGATGTTATAAAGCAAATTCAACAAGTAATTATAATTATATTACTATAACTATGCTTCTGATCTTGCACTATGCTTACTGGGGTGCTGACTGGCATCTACAGGGTTCCATGCAGGAATAATAGTGCATCTCTGTGCAGTGATCTCAGATGATGATCGGGATCTATGATATCCTTAATGAATGTTTTTAGCAAAGTAAAATCTTGTTAATAAAATATACTGTAAGCCACATGCTGGTACTGCAGCCATTGATGTGTTTAATCCAATGTGTGGAGAGAAGCAGTGAGGAGAAGATGTGGATTTATGCTGAATCCTGTGTCACTGCATATGTGCAGAGAGCAGGACAGGGTACTTAGGACTGGTCTATACTGCGGGGGGCTGTCGATCTAAGTTATGCAACTTCAGCTACGTGAATAGCGTAGCTGAAGTCGACGAACTTAGATCTACTTACCACGGTGTCTTCACTGCGGTAGGTCAACTGCTGACGCTCCCCTGTTGACTCCGCCTACACTTCTCACTCCAGTGGAGTACCGGAGTTGACGGGAGAGCGCTCGGCGGTCGATTTATCGCATCTTCACTAGACGCGATAAATCAACCCCCGCTGGATCAATCACTCGGGAGGTAAGTGTAGACATGCCCTTAGTTAGAAGGCCCAGAAGCCTTTAGCGGAGAGTATGTGGTAATTTCTGGGCATGCACGGTAACTGCATAGATGGTTTCCATTAAGGACAAGCATTCTAGCAAGTTCCATGCACCCACTACATGAGAGTTAATTTACTCGGTGGTCATTGGAGAAAAGGTTACAAATAAGGGGAATTGGAGACAGTCTTGGGGAGTCAGCAGCTCAACAATGCTGTTCTAAGATGTGTTTGCTGCATCCCAGAGCCTGTGCCACATTGTATGTAGACTACAGACTCCCTATTTTGCTGGAAGATGAAGAGATGGCCAACTACTGATTTCACAACTGGAATTTTTGCTAGTGGTAAGGCTCTATGGACTGCTTTTCTAAGCAAATTCTGAAGGGAATAGATAGGCACTATAGGGCTGCCATTCTCCTCTGGCACTGAAAAGTCCAGGTGACACACACGCACATTTGTTGCCACATTACAAACACTGAGAATTCATCTCTGTGAAAAGATTAGAGAGAGTGTGTGTGTGTTTGTGTGTGTAAGTATTAGGGTATACCTTGCACTAGCATAATCACAATGAGCAAATCATAACCTTTTCATAGACACCTCACACGACAACCTTTGTACAATATTTGCTGCAAATATATAACAGCGATTGCAACAATGATCTATATGGTCACAGTTTATGTCAATAACATCACATAACCCCTTTGGGGTTTAGAGAGCATGGCCCCTTTAAATCTTTTTCTGAGGGGGGTAAGTGCTGTTGGGGTGGGTGGAGCAGAGAGAGAGAGGGGAGAACCACAGTATGTGTATGTCTGAAGCTCCAGACAAAAGGGATGCAGTAAGCAGGCTCTCACAGAGTGAAGGAGCCAAGAACCTGCCTGAAGCCTGTGGGGGACAGAGTGGCTGACTGGTGACAGGAGCCAGGAGCAGCACTGTTCCCTGGAGGAATAGCCCAAGAAGAACAAACCAGAGCTGGATCCACTATCACTGCTGCCCAGAGCTGCATGGGGCCGTGAGTACTGGGGCTTGTGACTTTGCATTGGGAAAAAGGAGAGAGGCTGTTAGGAAGTTAATTCAGGAGATGGTCGCTCTGTGTGGGTTTTCAGAGAGCGGCAGAAGAGGGCACCAGGGGGGCTTATTGGGAAAAGTTTACTGGTCCCAAAGATGACCAGAAACACCCTGACTCACCACAGGACTGGAACTATGCCCAGGACTCCTGAACTCTGAGTGCAGATGCGCTGCTCCGTGTCTGCCCTTTCAGATTGTGCTACCACAGGTCCTGAGGGGCCTTGAGTTGAATGCAACTCTGTTTAATCGTTCCTCCTGTATTTCCCCCTGTTTTTCTCCTTTCATCCCTCTGCAAATAAGTATTTCCCTTTCCTATATTCATTATTCGCTTCTGGTATGTGTGTGTTCACTCTGGGAGGTTTAAAAGAGATGCCCTTGGGCTGGAGGGGACTTTCCGTGCTGCATTCCTGCATGCGCCTTCTGCCTGCATGGGGGAGCTAAAGTGACATCTTGGCCATGAGGGCGCTAAAGTTACGTAAAGATTGTTTATTTTGACATTTCCGAAATGAAACATTTTGATTTTTCACAGGGAGATTTAGGCACCATGCACAAAGTAATGATTTGAGGGGTGGAGGGGAAGGGTTACTGGTTACCTTATACTGAATATCCCAGTAATTAGGGCTCTAATTTAGGGCATAGAAGACCTATGTTCAAATACCTTCTCTAGCACAGGGACTTTCACCCAGCTTTTCTATATCTCAGCTAAGAGTCCCAACCACCAAGTTATTTGGGTGATTTTAATTTTTCACTTTTTTGAAAAAAATGTGATTTAAGTTGTGTTTATTTTTCTTTGTATTTTGCCTATGATTTGCATTATACTGTAAATAAGGTTATATACTGTCTGATGTACTGTTACATTGTACAGGGAGATTTTGGCAAACCAGTAAAGTGCCTGAATCCACTATTGCTTATTGCTAAAAGCAGCCATGTCAGCAGGTCATAAATTGGCCATGCAGCAGCCTTCGCTTAACCAAGGCTGGAGGGGGAGTGGGTTGGGTGCCACAGAAAGGGCATCCTTCCTGATAAGAATTGTGTTGAAATTGCTGATACATGCATTTTAGGGGCCTCAAGGTGTGCAAACTCTGAAAAAACCACACCTGGTTAATCAATGACCAGAAGGAAACCTCTTGTTTGACCTTTGAAACTGCTTGCTTAACAAGTTTTCTTTAAGTGACATGTCATTGTATTACTAATGTATAAATTAGGGGGAAAAGTTTGAATTAGTTGGACTCTTCGGGAGGCTTTCTTCAGGGACTCTCCCTCTGGACAGATCTTGTGGTCCCCACGAGCAGACAGAAGCTTTAGCCACCGGAAGGCTGCAGCTGTGCCACTCGAGAGCCACACTCAGCTTCAGTAATTATCCAGGGTCGGGGGTGTTTTACTAACCTTTTGTGGATGTGTATAAGTGCTTGAGACTAAGTAAAGTTTAGGTTTAAGTGAAAGCACTCTTGTGTTGCCCTGTTTGTGCCAGCCATCTATCGGTTGGACGGCCGGGTCTCCTTTGATTTACTTCCTGACACCACCTTGCACAGAGTAAATGTTACCAAGAGCTTTGGGTTGAAAGAACCCCAATTACATTACCATTGTATCTTTTAGAATTTTTTGGATGAAAATGTATCATCTTATTGCCTGTATGGCATTTAATCATCAGAATAAAAGAAAAAGAAAAACTGTATGTCTGAATTTCTCTATGAAAGTCTGAAGTATTGTTTCTTCTTCACATCTGTAGTTTTGTGGGTAGCTGCTTGATAACAGTTTGGTAGCCAGACTTTTTTTTTAAGCAAGTCTGAGTACACCCAAATTGCCAAATACCAAAAAATTATACACACATCTTTATTCATATGAGCAGTCCAGCTGTCAAACTGCTCACACAAGCGATGTTAAGCATGTGTGCAAGTGTCTGCAGGATCAGGACCATAGTTTATAAAGTTGAAAAAGTACTTTGGGATTCAGAAGAATGAAAAGTATTAATTATATGAAAAAGGGCCAGATTGTTTCCTCGCCCTACATAGCTATGCAGGGGCATTGTGGAGGTTACCACACTTTCTGAAGGTAAATGTGATAGTGGTGAGCTCCAATGAAAGCTGAGGGTTACTGTGATTTCCATGGTGAATGGCATGCTCCCTGAATGGCACACCTGCATTTCATCAGTGTCAGTTGACACGTCCCTCTGCTAGTGAGACAATTTTATTTGCTCCAAGCATCTGACCTAATTGCACAAGTAGTAGTCATGGAAGCATCACTGTCACCTGTAGCTCTGCCCTCTGCCCTTCCTGAGTCGTTAAAGAGGCCCGAGGTTTCCTTCCCAATCACAGTAATTAAACTTTTCACAACACAGCCAATTAAGCTCTAGGTATATATGCAGTGAACCTTTTCTGAGGTGTGAACTTTCTGGGCATAGGAAAAAAAAGCAGTTGTGTATGTTCTGTACTGCACAGAATTCTCAGTCAAATCAAAACCAACTGCCGCCCAAATAAAGAAGCCTTCTCAATGAGGGCTACTTCCATGACAAATTCCACCTTCCAAACTCTACCAAATTGTTCTGATTGTAGTGCTGGTGAAAGAAGTGTTGCAACAAAACAAAACAAAAACTCACAACAACTTTCAATGGGAAAGGGATATATTTTAAATTTATTTTACTGTTCCCGAGCTCAGAAACAGATGAACTACTTTTCTCCAAGCTATCAAAGAAAATCCACATTGGCCTTGAGACCAAATGCCTGATCCCCAGGTCAGGCCAAATAGTCCTCAGCTCAGTTTCCAGAGAAGGTGGGAAAAAACATCTTCCCACTCCCTTGATCCTGGAATCAGTGTGGGAGCCAAAAAATCCCCTGAAACTCTGTAGTCTGAAGCAGAGCACAGTCTCTTATGAATTGCTCCACCACCACTGCCAGGGATCACTAGTGTGCATCACACTGTGGCTCTGCCCCTCGGGTACACCAACAGATGGTCCCTATAACAAGTGAGGGACACCAAGGACAGGTCTACACTACGGGGCTAAGTCGACCTAAGTTACGCAACTCCAGCTGGAGACAATGTATCTTAGGTTGACATATTGCGGTGTCTACACTGCACTGTGTCAATGGGAGAAACTCTCCCTTCGACTTGCCTTATGCTTCTCATTCCGATGGAGTATCGGAGTCAATGGGAGAGCGATCGGCGGTCGATTTAATGGATCTTCACTAGACCTGCTAAACCAACCCCCAGTGGATCGATCACTCTGTGTTGATCTCCCGGTAAGTGGAGACAAGCCTCAAGTCACATCACCCCAGGATTCTCCCTGTATCAGGGGAATCATCAGTTGCCCTTTTAGGAAAGCTCTGTATTCCCTTTGAATTGCTGGAGAAGCACAAAAGAGACATACCTAGAGCTCAGAATCTGGCCCTAAGAATGGAAAATTCCACAAGGTAATTCAAAAGTTGAATTCAATTCAGATAGAAAATTATAATGAAACCTTCATGTAGCATTAACTGTGCCTACCACCCTAGCTATAGCGTAATGCTGTTTACAAATTTGTTGTATTAAAAGAATTTGGCAGTATATAAAGTTAGGTTGTATTAAATCAGAGCAAAGCTGTTCAAAAAGAACTACTTGGAAGCATTACAATATATCTGATAATATACAGTAGGATGCTAGACCCTAAAAAGTTCCCTTTTTAATATGTATACTTGACATTATTAGTTACAGTAGGAATTATGCACATGTATCAAGGGTATAGTGGAACACTGACATACTTCAGTTTGACACTTAAACTGTCCAGACATTGATATCAAATGCATCTTTTTTTCATAGACTTTAAGGTCAGAAAGGACCATTGTGATCATAGAGTCTGACCTCCTGCACATTGCAGGCCACAGAATATCACCCACTCACTGACCCTATCCTCTGGCTGAGTTACTGAAATCCTCAAATCATGGTTTAAAGACTTCAAGTTACAGAGAATTGACCATTTACACTAGTTTAAACCTGCAAGTGACCTGTTCCCCCGCATTGCAGAGGAAAATGAAAACCCCCAAGGTTCTCTGCCAATCTGACCTGGAGAAAAATTCCTTCCTGACCCCAAATATGATGATCAGTTACACCCTGAGGATATGGGCAAGATTCACTAGGCAGATACCTGGGAAAGAATTCTCTGTAGTAACTCAGAGCTTTCCTCAACTAGTGTCCTGTCTCCAGCAGTTGGGGATTTTTGCTACTGGCAGACATTGATGGGCCACATGCCATTGTAGGCAGTCCAGTCATACCATACCATCCATAAATTTATTAAGCTCAGTCTTGAAGCCAGTTAGGTTTTTTGCCCCCACTCTTCCCTTTGGAAGGTTGTTCCAGAACTTCACTCCTCTGCTGGTTAGAAAGCTTCACCTAATTTCGAGTCTAAACTCACCAGAAAGTAGTTTTAAAATGTTTTAACAGCAGAAATAAACTGCACAGTAAAGCTGATTTTCCCTCCACTCTCCCCAAAAAATTAGATTTCTGGTCTCAACAGGAAGCAAGAAGCATCAACCCACAGTGAAATTTTCCAGTGGATGCACATTGATTGGACATTTTTTCCAAGAGAACACCTCCCATCCATCACCTAATTTATCTTCTTTAAATCACAAATGTGGCAGGAATGAAAATAGTATGGTGAAGGGAATGCATAAAAACAGGAGAAATATTAGAAAGACAGAAAAGTTCATGGCCCCTCAATGCACATTACTTATATATTTTATTTCTCAGAGTGGGATTATTATTCCTTGAATGATGCTGGCATTTCTAACTCCACATGTGCTAGGCACTTCTGCACATTTATTATTCTTCAGGTGAAAAAGTACTTCATAAAGTCTATTCTGAATTTATTTCTTTCATTTCCACTTAGGCGCACCAATCCTGTCATCTGAAATCAGCTAGAAATAGTTACTTGGACTGCTATTCTCCACTCAATTTAACACTGTTGGTATTTTAATGTGGTCTCACTCTTTTTTAAACCATATGCTCTTTTTAAGAGTATACAGGGTTCATTCTTTACAATCTTTACCATTTGTAATGAATTAATTAATGTTACTGTGGTATTCTTATTTTACCAATAGAGAATACCATTACTACTATATAATGTGAAAGAGGTAAAAGCTGTAGTGATTTTGTGGCAAACACTGTATCTATGGTTAATTGTAGAAATGATTAACAGCTTACCAGGAATTCAAGGCACCCTTAATAAAAGGGGGCAGTGAAAAAGTTTTTGTTAGTGTGTTGGAAGGAAGATTTTTCCCTCCATTTTCCTCTCCATCACTAATCATGAATATCAGATTCCCATTATAAATCACTTTGGAGATAAAAGCTTTACTTCAAAATACTAAAGAAGAGAAGTATTTTAAGCCAAGGCTGCTGCTTTTTTTTTCTTTTTCTTTCTTTCTTGCTTTTTTTTTTTTTTTTTTTTTGTGGTTAGCAGGTCTCCAATATTATGTGGCTCTCAAGGACAAAATGATTGAGCAAATGGGCTGCTGCCTGTAAAGATTAAGAGAAAGAAAGTGGAAAGGCAAAGTCACAGAAGATCTGAAGGAGAATTAAAGGAGTTGAAGCTCAATTGCTCCCACTGATCTTCCTTTCCCAATGAAAAATAATTAGCTAGTGAAGAGAATATGAGCTATTCATGGAAGAAGAGTAGGGATATTTGGTCAATGCCAATGGCTTATTAAGACTTGTAAGCAGTTCATGGAAGATGAAATGTCAGCTGTAGCCATCAAAAAGAAGACTGAATAGAGTATATGATAGCTCATTTGGACTGGATCAATCCAGGATTAATTGCAAAGGTTTATAGCTACTGAAAGGACTAAGGGTGAAATTTTGGCCTTGCTGAAGTTAATGGGAGTTTTATAGTGGCCAGAATTTGACTCTAGCTTTTTGCTGCCTCTATAACAGTGGTTTTCAACCTTTTTTCATTTGCAGACTACTAAAAAAATTAGAATGGAGTTGCAGACCCCTTTGGAAATCTTAGACATAGTTTGCAGACCTGCAGGGGTGTGTGGCCCACAGGTTGAAAACTACTGCTCTACACCAACATCATGGCTGGTGAAGGGATGCAGAGATTGTTACTGCTGCTACAAGGAAAAGTAAAAAGATTTAGCAAGACTGCATAGGACTTGAAATTGTGGATCATCAGCTCTCTATCATCATTAGTGTGTTCTTTGATGCTTTTTAGATAAATTCAAGAAGAAAATTTTTGTGATAGCATATGTGACTGCATTTTTAAGTCACCTGCATGTCCCTGCTGATCATCCGAGGCAAGAACTAATAATGGTGAAATCCTGTCTCCATCCAAGTCAATGGCAAAACTCCCATTGACTTCATTAGGACCACAATTTTACCCTCACGTTTAGATTTTATAAGCTCATATAGATTTTATTTAAGATACAACACTTAAACCCACTGTTGACATAGACCACCTAAAAGAGATCTAGCCAAATCTCTGTAAGAGTGATGTTCTTGAAAATTGTTGACCCTGCATAAAGAGCCAAAGGTGCTTAGTTATGTAGAACATAACAAGCTTTTAGACTGTAAACACTTCAGGACAGTTATAAAGAAGACCAAATCTTCTTTTACATTTGCAAAGCACCTAGAAAACTTGATTTAAAATAAAATGTGCTGAGTCAATTTCTCCACTTCTAGGAGAGTGGGGATAAGGGAATTCTCTAGAAATGGGCTAGTGAATATGTTGCCTGTTGGACCTTATGACTAATTTGATCACCAAATCACATTATATGCCACAGCACTACCTTTGGACACAATACTATGTTAGTTCTGCAACTTTTTTCATCCTCTGGTCCAAGGCATAAGAGCAAGATACTTTACCATAGAATCATCTCCCTTTCTAATCCCATCATTCTCCATATGTTTCATTCCGTGAACAACCGGGGGTTGGTGGACCACTCTGGATGCACAGAAAACATTTTGAAAATCACTACCAGTTTTATATACCTTTATCAGTTTCTCAGATGCCAGTGAAAGATGCAGCTTAGTTACTTCTACTTCACTTATTCTTTTCATTTTGCATAAGCATCAATCGTACGACATCCTCGTGAAATCAAAATCTTCAAAACTACCATAATTCACAGTGATAGAAACATGGAAAGACAAGGTAAATACAGCTTACTATGAAACTTCTTTAAAAAATTCTAACAAATGAGGGAACGAATTTCTTGACCCTACAACTTACATGTAAGAAATTATTATAGGTTTTTTTTAAAAAAAATTGCTTGAAATATATTCAATGATGAAAAAGATTGCAAGAAAAGATTAAAATGGAACCTCTATTCTACCATCCTCCCAGTTCTGATTAGAGCAGGACCCATCTAGATGGCAAAACTAATTTTCTACAGAAGGAAGGAAGCAATGTATGATGAAACCATACTCCATCCACATACCCAAGACATGATTTCTGTTCATTCACAAGTGTGGTTTATCTATATTCTGTTAGGACATTGACAGATAGATTCAGTAGATGCACATAGATGGAAATGCACAAAGACAAGAGTTGATTGGTGCAGATTTTGTATCTTGAATTTGAGTGTATATCAAACACCTGATTCACCGCTATGTTGCAAACTGTGTAGTCATTGACACTTGAGCAAAGTATGCATAACACCTGTCAGAACAGAAAGGTATCATTTCCCATATACTTGGCATTGGTGTACATAGTGCACAAGGTGCAAGGCAGTAGACAATCTGGCACTGAGAAGAAATAGCAGCTGCTGTAAATTTTGACAGGGTAAGGACACAAACAGTACACACTGTACAACAAAAGGAAATATATAGTCCCTCCCCCTGAAAATCAAATGCATACTTGCGAGCTCTATCATACTGATTTATTATTCTTTTGTGTGTGTGTGCAGTTGGCTTTTTGTAGAACTGTCATGTTTAATTTAATTTAATTTGATAACTGGCACTGTGAATGGGAAGTATCGGAGACAATATGCAGGTTTGTAATGTAGATCATTTCATTATGCTTATGAAAAATAATTAATCATATACAACACTTTGCAAAACTTTACAAATAATGTCAGGTAATTTAAAGAGAATGAGTTATTTTGTGTGGATATGGTGTACTCCATAATATATGAAGCACCAATGTACTTTGCACATTTTGCAAAATTACCATGATGAATTTTCAGTGCAAAATAATGTTAAATGCTACTAGGAGTGGGTACGCAGGTGCAGTTCATGAATTCTGGTTTTAATCATGATAACATCAAATTAAAATGCAAATTAGATATAGTTTACTGGGTTTCAAAATACAAAGGTAAAACATACACAGAAATATTAGCAATGCTCCCAAGCAACATAGATTCCAAGATCTTCAAAGAGAAAATTCAGAAGGGAAAAAAAAAGACACTTCTAATGCAATTCTTGTTGTGCATGAAGCTCTCATCGTTTTATGTAATTCATCTGAAATCTAAGTGGCAAATGGTTGTTGCAAATGTCAGCTACTATTCACAGTGTTACAGAGAGTCTTCAGAGGGTATCCTGTGGGCAGGAGAGGGAGAATTTATTACTAATGATTCAATCTTTTTTTTCTGTGTGGTGTGCTTTAGGTTCTATATTCTGTTCTTAATGGTTACTGCCTGAATGGTCTCATTTGGCAAGCTGCACTGAGATGATCATTGGGAAACTTTTGCAACTAACTAATTGCTTAACTCATTAGAAAATGTTAGCTATCTCAGCAACAACAAATTGGGTGAATAATCCTATTTTACATCATCTAATTTCATTTTGATCCAGGTTACATAAATAGAGGGCATAAACAAAAGTGATGTGTAATGTATATTCTGTGATAATATAAAAATGGTACTTCAAAACCAGAAATATTTTTTGGTTTCTCTCTGTCATGGTGCTTCTTCAGTTCCCCAGTATTCCTGGCTGCCTAGTCTGTTTCCATGGCCCCTCAGTAACAAACATACTGAGGCTGTTTCCCTTTCTCGGCATATAACTTTATTCCTCAGGTCTCCACCAAACTGATCATGACACCGGTATACTGCAGCCCATGACACAGATATAATGCAGGGAAAAAAACTCTTCACCCTTTGTCTTCTCTGCACAGCTTTCCCTCCTACTGCCTCTTCCTCCCCATTATATCCTCCCAATTACTGCTAATTATATCATCGGTGCTGCAGTTACCACCCAGGTGTTCATAATCCCCCAACAGAAAGTGTATAATTGCTCATAGCTGGGCTGGGCTTTTCTGGGCTGTGGTAATGTCAGTGATCAGGGTGCTACAGCTAGCACTGGATCACAATCTCATATCAATTCAGTGGTTATTGCGGGTTTATTTACGTATTCAGTCAATTCCTAGATGGATTTAGAAGCAGGACAATCATTTCAAATACAACACTTAGTAACTCACTGGCTTCTGTCTGGCTAAAAATACATGTTTCTTTTATTAAATGTGCTTTGAACAACTATCCTCCCCTCCAAAAAATAAACAAATAAATAAATAAATATGCACTACAAACCTCAAAGGGAAACAAAGTTATTAAATGTTTTAAAAATGTTTACATAGGAATTGCCATGATTACTGATTCATATACTACAATCTCTTGTCTCTGATTGTGGACAATAACAGAGGCTTCAGAAAAAGATGCAAGAAACCTCATAATAGGTAATTTTCTATAGGAGACCCCATTGGCTAGTGTTTGTCTTATTTATCAGCGCTGACTTTTGTTTGTTATTATTTATAAAACTATATAAGTAACTTCTGTCTATTGTAACATGTGTAGTCTATAACTAACTAACCTCACTGGTCTCAATTCTTCCACCCTTACATACATATATCCTGTTAAAAACATGACCCTGTTTAACTCAATAAAGTCTCCTACTGACTTCAGTGTGGCCAGGATTTCACCCATTAAGTACTAACTTAGTACACAAAGGGCCTGATGCTCCCTTCCATGATATCTATTTTATCCTGGTGTAATCCAATTTGATGACACTTCAAACTGATGGCACTGATTGTGTACCAAAGTAGTAGTTAACAGGAGTATGAGTAACAGAATCAGGACAACTATTAATAATCTCTCTAGTATTGTGCTATTAGAAAAATCTAGAAAAATCTCTCTAGTATTGTGCTATTTATAACATTATAAACATGCAAGTTTTACACAGCTATAATAGACTATTAGTGCACTCAGTGCATTATCTTAAATAAAACTTAGTAAACTGAAGAGGCTTAGAGTAAATAATATTTATTTTAGTGGACTTTAATGATCTTTCAGTTTTAGTTCTTGAGTTTGAGTTTCTGTGCCATGTGTACTTGAAGAACTGCAGTTTCTCTTATGCTAATAACTGTGTCTTAGTATGCATACAGCATACACTGAGTCACTGATTTAAGCATTACAGAAAAAATCCATAGTCATCACCGAAGAGAATAATTCTTAAGCCACCCAGGCATAAAAAGTCACACTGATCTAAGACAAAGTTAATTGAGTGAAAATCCAATACTTAAATTGTTTGGCTGATTAAAAACATGGCAAGTTTTCACTGATCTGCAATCAGGGGAATGTTTTCATGTTAATGCTAATACAAGACCAAGAGTACAAGTAGCAGCCTTTGTTTATTTGTTTGGTTACCTGTTAAATGACAGAATGTTTTAATATTCCTCCTAATTGAAAAATTACAATAGCATTTCTATATTACAGGGGATTATGTTGTAGTGTAGCACTCAGGAGGACCCAAAACATCTGTAAAGATTAGAAAGGAGTATGCAAATATGTTCAACTAACCCAAATGGTTATATTATTTGTAACTGTAGACTAGTAAATACAATTTCTGACGTGCTCTAACCAAGTATTCTCTTCCAGTTTCAAATGCAACTTTGTTAATAGTTGTCTCTCTTGGGATCTATGACTGATTGCCTGTTTACAGCATAAATTGAACTAATCATCTCCAGACTGTGTCACTGTCATTGGCTGTAATATTTCTAACATGACAGCTTTGCATTGGAGAAAAGAAAAACATTTATAAGGGCTTTTCTGAATTACTTGTCGGAGTGAATCAATAAGCTAGCAAATAATTGCTTCAGACAACAACAGAATCTAGACCTACCTGCAATATATTATGTGGGGGTGTCCAGTCTGTATAACTTACAATAGGGCATTGAGTACTTGCATAAGTTAAGGACTAAGGTTAGCTGTTATAGGTATAACTGGGAAGATTCCAGTACCTCTATAATGGAATATTTAGGTATGCGTCTGCCATGTCCTTTACCATACCAAAATCATATACTTCTGGAAGTAGCATTTTTAGTAATGATAATGCGTGGTTCTTCAGAGAAATGGGACCTGATGTAGTTCCCATTGAAGTCCACAGGATCTTGTCCCTTGGCCTCTGGAGAGTGGTGAATATTACCCTTCTTTTAAAGCTGTTTTTAATAGAAAATGGAAGAAATCCAGTAAATTAATGTCTCTGAAGTCCCTCCTAACAGGAGGCACATTGTTTTCCATAATATAATAATATGTTTGTTTCTAATGACAAATTAATGCCACTTCAGAGAGCATATAGGACCAGATCCTCAATTTGTGCAAACGGGAGTAGTTTCATTTCAGTAGAGCTATGCCAGCTCAGGATCTAACCTGCAGGCTGCATTTTTTTAAAACATGCCACAGTAGTTAACTTAGGAAGTAAGATTTCTTTTTCTTTCTCTGCTGAACAACTGTTTACAAGTCCAACTTAGGGAAAACCTTTCACACATACTTGCCAAACAAGATAAATCTAAATGAAAATAGAAGTTGCTTTTTCATCCATCTTTCAATATCTTATCAAATCTTTTTTGTATAGGCAAGCATTTTGATATTGAACTAGTGAAGTAACATAGGGCCGTTTGATGGTGTGATGTGTTTCATATCTCACATACAAATGAAAGTTATTAATTTTATTACCAAAAAATGGTTATTTGTGAGAGATGTCTGTGCTGGCATGATATAATGATGAAAAATCATACATCAGGGCCCCATTCTATCACCCTTACATTACACAATACCTTAGTCCACACTGAAGTTTCATAGAAATCAGTTGTTTTCTATTGAGAATTCCTTGGCCTTTTGTTGTATACAAACCAGAAATTACTCTGTCTCTTACAAATGCCACATGCACTGTTGAGGGGTGCAGCATAAGGATCTAAATAAAATAGAATAAATAGAATATGTTTGAGTTCAATGAATCATATGTGACATAAAGTGTAATTCAGTGTAAGCAAATATTGCAGAATTGGAGTTGAAACTAACTGTTTCCACAAAATATATTAGGCATAGAAAAAATAGAAACATATCCCAACATCCTATCACTGTATATTTCCTCAATCTCCATGTACTCAAGTAGAAAAGATACAGGGGACTGCAAATTCATACGTACATGATAGTGACTGTAGCTCTATGCATTATTGGGTTTACACTACTGAAAAACGTTTTGTGTAGCCCTGTACTTCCATTCCCCATCTCTTTTCTTTTTATGTTTTATAACCTCACTTTGTGTATCATCTCAAATGTAACTGATAGGCTCTTTAGAATAGGAGCAGGTCATTTGTGAGGTGCCTACAATATTTCAGAGAACATGGCAATAATTAAAAACAAAGGTAATAATATTAACCTGAAATTAGTATCTCCATTATTGTCTGAATACTGTATCAAAACATACAGTTTCACAGTTAAATACTGAAGTACCTTTCTTTATCTTCAGAAATCTTCACCACTGAAAAAAAAAAAGCACATACACAAAAAAGGCACAGATTGTTTGAAGTTTTAGAGATACATATGCAGAAAACAATAGTTTGTGCTTTGGAAAAAGGAAACCTTTTATATCAGTTTTACAAAATGAGTTAGAAGAAGTAGAGGGTTCTCTGCCAGTAGTATATTCCCCCTAATAAGTATAACATTTAAACAGGAAAATATATTTTATTGATGGAGCTCTTCCACTTAGAAAAATTCACAGATCTGTTTGCATTCCAAAACAATAAGAACACAGAGCATACACAGATTGAACCATTCTTATTTATGCATTGTTATTGCACAGTGTTTGCTCCTAAAAAGTCAGCATCTACCAATGCTCAAAGAAGAGAAGATTTTGAGAAACAGCAATTCTCCAATTCTAAGTTTAGGAAATTAATTTATTGTTTTGATATAGATAGCAGAGTAAATGTTAGTAAATGTTGACTGACTATTTTTCTGAGATCCAATCTCTCTGTATGGTATTTGTAGACCTCCCCCCAACCCTTTCACTGTCTGCTGAAATGAGGACTCATCAGGCAAAATATTATTAAGTCAGAGCAGCAGAAGGAAGCTGGTACTTGGTTGGGAGGTTTATAGGGCACCCAAGCCTTCCCCATCTTCAGTAGGTGGAAAAACAGCAGCTCCCAATGGAAGAAAATTGATTATCTAGCTGGGAGTCCTGCATCAGCCTACTTTCTTGTATCAGAAGTTCTGTCCCCTTGCTGGATTCTCCAGAAAGACAAAAAGGGAACGAGGCAGTTCCCTCCCTTCCAAGGAAGACAGGAGATCTTGCCTCCAGCTTTCTTTTAGCTAGCTAGAATCCATGAGCAACAGAAAAACCCAATCAGTTCCCTCTGCTTTCCTGGCTCTCCAGAGTGAGAAAGACAATTGGAACCACAATCATTGTCCCACTACACAGCTGTATGATCCATGTGTGCACATACAATTTGTTTGGCTGACTTTGTGCCTATTTGTGGGCATGGACTCCTTTTAGGTACATTCATTCCCTTGCTCCTTTGGCTCTCCGGTGCCATATACCATCACACAAAATGATTTGGTGTCACTTCACTACATGATATCAACACTAGAGATGGTCAGAAAGTGAGCTTGATTTTTCTAGAAACCTTTAATTTCTTTTGGGCAAAAGATCAAGAATTCAGCGTTTGTTTTTTGCCACCAAAAAATATTGGCCCCAAACTGAAAATATTGATTTAGAAATGTTGCTATGGTTGCTGTATGCGGTATGCTGTAGTTTGCTAAGCAGCCAAACTACATCTCCCATAATGCAACAAGTCTCCTGTCTTGCTGAGCTACCACAGTGCATCATGGGGGATGTAGTCTGGCTGAGGAGCCTAGGCCACAGAGGAGAACGGTGGCATGACACAATTAAACTACAGCTCCCAGATGGCAAATGGCTCATTTTCAAATCAATTTTTTTGTTTGTTTGTTTTTCCAGCCAAAGAGATAACACTTTTGGTTTAGTTTTTACCAAATTTCCCATGGAAAGCAGACACTTCTATCAATTTTTTAAAAATAATTGTTTAATTGAAACCCCAATTTTCCATCACAAAACAGTTCCGATGCAAGATTTTCAACCAGCCATAATCAATACCCATGAACGTACAACCATTAATAGTAGTGAACTTCTGTCATAGTTTAATTTACTTTAGCCACTAGGAAAAGAAGGGAATAAGAACTAAATGATCTCTGTAAGTATCCCCTTATGGATTTCCACATTCCATCATTGGGTGGGGGGAGATTATGCACCTCTGTGGAATCAGGAACCTACAAACTTGGAAGATTCCCATGGATCTGCATGGAGCCAGAGCCACCCACAGAGAGAAAGAGGCTCAATGCCAGCTCTGTGTCTCTGGCAAGTACTTCTAACTACATGGTGATATAACTCCCACCAGGAACAATCACATTTTGGCTGCCCCAGCAACCCCCATTTAAAGGATGATTTCTTATTACAGAGGGAGCTTCACAAGAAAGTAATACAGCTCCAGGAGTTCTCAGGAGCTCCTCTCTGTCCCTGAGTCCACCCTGAGAACTACAGAGACTTACGCTTGTGAGAGGCCCCTATGATGTCCGAGGAGAAGAATGCCTTGCACAGCTCTTTCCCACAGTACAGTTTGGTTCTAACTTAGGAAAATTTGTTCTTCTTATCTTTAGAGTGGAGGGTAACATACAATCTTCTTCTGCAGTTTCCACAGTATGCATCCGATGAAGTGAGCTGTAGCTCACGAAAGCTTATGCTCAAATAAATTGGTTAGTCTCTAAGGTGCCACAAGTACTCCTTTTCTTTTTGCGAATACAGACTAACACGGCTGTTACCCTGAATACAATCTTGTATAATGTATGCTAAATTTTCCTGTCAATTGAAATATAAGAAAAAAATGATTGATGGAGTCAGAGGAAGCCAGCCACTTTTCAAATACAAGGAGAATAATAATAAAAAAAGAAACAGAAAACTTGCTTTTCTTGGCTCTTGTGTCTCAGCCTCTAGTGAGTCTTCACTAATCATGTCTTTCACCAGATCATCATCTCTTCCTTTTATTTTCCTCTAGGCACAATAATTACCATCTGTTACACATGTAAATTAAAATTATGACATTAGAATATGCTTAACAAATTGCATATTTTGTCAAGAATGCTCCTACAAATAATCTGTATGTAACATTTCAGATCTGCTTCTGGGATTTTAAGGGCTCATCTTGACTAAGGTCAGTAGAACCCAGTTGGGAAAGGGAGCCCCTAGGAGAAACAATCAACAGCCCTTTATCAGAATATGCTGTGCATTATTACCTTTTTTACTAGCCACAGGCCTCGTTGAGAACTGGAAGTTTCATAAAAGCCAATCTTACAGCTTTAGGCATTTACACTCCCTCACAGAACGTCAAAGACTGTTAATTCCCTCAGGCCTTTTATAAAAGAATAGCTCAAAATATATGTATTTTCAAACTCAACTCCTTGTGTATGCTGAGTTTAATGGAATTCTCCTGAGCTAATGTATATTTTTACTTAATGAGTTTCAGCAAGTGTGTATAGTATGTACTGTATCATGACTTCATATAAGTTCTGTTGTATAATGCCTTATAATGCTCCACTGGAGTCAAATGGAGATTGTCATTGACTGCAGTGGGAGCAGGATCACACCATATGAGTACATTATCTTTTTAACAGGAGTAAAACATTCAGTCAGATGTTCAGTATACACCTCTTATCTCCACAGTACTACAGAATGGTACTTGTTTCTTTAATACATCTAAAAGTTTGTCTCAGTCTTGCTTAGTAGACCATTTTAAGAAATACAATCGACTTTTAAATACAAGTATTTCCTTATGGTTTCCTATTTCAACTTATTGCCATCTCATGTTCATTAAAATATTTTAAAAATTATTTTTGATATTTTACTAATTGTAACCAAGATATTTTTAAAACAAAAGTTTCCATGAGCTTTTCAATATGATTAACTGAATGATCTGATCTACCCAAATGTCGAGAGCTCTGAAATGTGAGTGGCCATGTCATTAAAGTTGTGGGACATTCCAGTTGCAGTGTGTTCAAACATAGAATAGTAATTTTTGAACAAGAGTCATGTGTATTGCAGTCCTTTATAGAGGAAAGACAATCAGGAGACCCGGATTCCATTCCCTACCCTGTCATAGACTTCCTGTGTGACACTGTGCAAATCACAAAGTCTCTCTGTAACTTAGTTCCCCATCTGTAAAATGGAGATATAGTACCTACCCTGTATGGGGAGATTTTGGCAAACCAATAAAGTGCCTGAGACCACTATTGCTTATTGCTAAAATTAGTCAAGTCAGCAGGCCATAAATTAGTCATGCAGCGGCCTTAGCATAACCAAAGCATGAGGGAAGGAGGTTTTAGCTGCCACAGACAAGGCGGCTTGACCCCATGTCCTTCCTGCTAAGAATGTTGAAATTGCTGATATATGTATTTTAGAAAAACAGGAAACTTGTCTGTAATGTACCCTGAGGAATGTGTCTGTCAGGGTTCCAAGGCCTAGACACTCTGGAAAAAAAAACAACATATCTGGTTAACTGAAGATCATAAGGAAACTTTTTGCTTGACCTTTAAAAACTGCTTGCTTAGCAAGTTTTCTTTAAGGGATATGCCATTGTATTACCAATGTATAAATAAGGGGAAAAAGGGTTGAGGTAGCTGGACTTCTCAGAAGGGGCTCTTCAGGGATGCTCCCTCTGGACACATCTTGGGGTCCCCACTGGCAGACGGAAGTTTGGCCAGCGGAAGCCTGTCACGGTGCCACTCGAGAGCCATATTCAGCTTTGGTAATTATCGAGGGTTGGGGGTGTTTTACTAACCTGTTGCAGATGTGTGTAAGTGCTTCAGACTAAGTAAAGTTTAGCTTTAAGTGAAAGCACTCTTGTGTTGCCCTGTTTGTGCCAGCCATCTACCGGTCGAACTGCCATGTCTCCCCTGATTTATTTCCGGACACCACCTCGCACAGAGTAAAAGTTACCAAGAGCTTTGGGTTGAAAGAACCCGGTTAACAACCCCACAGCGTTGTTGTGGGAACAAATGCATTAAATTGTGAGGTGTTCAGATACTGTGTTGATGGGAGCCATATTAATGCTTAAGAGAGATAGCCTCTGACTTTTCTCATATGGAGTCTGATCCAGCACCCATTGAAATCAGTGAAGATGTTTTGACTTCAACAGGAGTTGTTTTGGGTCTTAAATGTCTAATGCCCTGGTCATGCATTGGCAGACCCCTCATTTCAGTGAGATTCTACATGGACACAGTGGGTTGCTCAGGCAAAGTGACTTTAATTGTAGGATTGGGACCTATGAAGCATGTAGATTTTTAACTCAAGAATTCAGCAAGTGTGAGGACTGAAGATATGTTTAATTTTAAAACCCTCTGAAAATCACTCTCACTTGTTTCATGCCCAAAGATTTCTAAGAATTCTTTGTCATACACAGATGCTGCTATTATAGTTTTCTATCTCCAGTCAATGACTTCCTTCACAGTAAACTTTCACTTTTTAGGCAGTTTGATAAAAATATAACCGGTAAAATGACTCTACTCCTCATAAAAATGAAGAAATAATAAACAAATTTGCTGTGAATGATGTTCTGTCATGTAGATGATAAAAAGTAATTAAAAACAAGGGCTGCAGCAATTGTAAACATGGCTCCAAGATCAACATGCTACACTCTGGAAATGAGTAGAGGCAAGCATTTGACAGCTTTATTTTGTCAGTGCCAAGTGCCCATCAATATTTTGACATCATTAAATACAATGTGAATCAGTAATCACAACTCCTATTTAAGGAACCAAGCAGTAATAGTTAGCAGGGATAGCCAACAACAGTGTGTTTAGTCAGATAGAGTGTTCAAGGTATGGTTTCGGGGGGGGCATGGCTGGGAAAATACTGAGTAGACCTCAAGGAGCGTTACTCTCTTGAGCAGCAGCAGCCCTTTCAAACCTGCAGGAGTTTACCCACATAACATACTGCTGACCTTGGCCCCTTTCGCCTCCCAGCCAGTGCTTGTGGGGATTACAGTGGATGAGAAGCTGGATATGAGTCAGCAGTGTGCCCTTGTTGCCAAGAAGGCTAACGGCATATTGGGCTGCATTCGTAGGAGCATTGCAAGCTGATTGAGGGAAGTGATTATTCCCCTCAATTTGGCACTGGTGAGGCCACGTTTGGAGTATTGCATCCAGTTTTGGGCCCCCCACTGCAGAAAGCATGTGGACAAATTGGAGAGAGTCTGGCGGAGGACAACAAAAATGATCGGGGGCTGGGGCATATGACTTACAAGGAGAGGCGAGGGAACTGGCTTGTTCAGTCTGCAGAAGAGAAGAGTGAGGGGGGATTTGAGAGCAGCCTTCAACTACCTGAAGGGGGGGTTCCAAAGAGGATGGAGCTAGGCTGTTCTCAGTGGTAGCAGATGACAGAACAGGGAGCAATGGCCTCAAGTTGCAGTGGGGGGAGGTCTATTAGGATATTAGGAAACACTATTTCATTAGGAGGGTGGTGAAGCACTGGAATGGGTTACCTAGGGAGGTGGTGGAATCTCCATCCTTAGAGGTTTTTAAGGCCCTGATTGACAAAGCCCTGGTTGGGATGATTTAGTTGGTGTTGGTTCTGCTTTGAGCAAGGGGTTGGACTAGATGACCTCCTGAGGTCTCTTCCAAACCTAATCTTCTACAGTTCTATGATTGTGAGTCCTGGTGTAGACCTGTCTATTTCCGAGGAACTCTCAGGGTATGTCTGCACTGTAATTAAAAACCAGTGGCTGGCCTGTGCCTGCTGACTTGGCCTCACAGGGCTCGGGGTAAGGGACTGTTTAATTATGATGTAGACATTCAAGCCTGGGCTGGAGCCCGCGCTCTAGGACCCTGTGAGATGGGAGGGTCCCAAAGCTTGGGGTGCAGCCCAAAACTCTAAATTGCAATTAAACAGCTCCTTATCCCGAGCCCCAGGAGCCAAAGTGAGCTGGCGTGGGCAAGCCGTAGGTGTCTAATTGCAGTGTAGACATACCCTCTGAGGCTACAACAGCTGATGATTTTTATGGCTCAGCAACCTTCTTGCCTCCCTGATCTGTTCCCTCATGGGAACAAGAACAGCTTCACCAAGAGACTATGGAACAGTTTAATTAAGGGAAGTGCTGGAAGACTTTCAATTTGATTTAAAATATAACATGACAAAATACGATAGGTAACATTCCTAAAATTGCAGAAGGATGGACTAGATAATAATAGTTCTTTCCTATCTGTTACATCTAGGATTCTGTGAAATAGAAAAAAAATGATAGCATTATCCTCCCTAACCTATTAAAATAACTATTTTTGACCATGTACTGTATTAAAAATACACATCAGCTAGCGTTAATAAAAACATATCTCGTTAATTAAAAATAATGTCTTTTAGGGTGCACATTTTAAATTAGATTTGAAGTCTCCCTTCATTTTGTCATAAAGAAACATGTGCAATTTTCTGTCCCTAGCAAGATTTGTGCAGATGTCCCCTGGTGGAATGTCCATAGTAGCATATACAATATCATTAGCAATAACACTTGCTTACAGCCAGAGACACTGCTTTCAGATTGAAAGTGTAAACCAATGTAGCAAGGTTAGCTTCTTTTTTTAATCATCAGTTTTATGTTACAATCACTCACATTCACTGATCAATTTTTAATGTCACCTATCATAATTCAGATGAATTAATGTAAGGAATGTAGATTCTACTTGACCGGAATGAAGCCAAATGCCTTTGGTTTAATCAAACTATGGACATACTACAGAAGAATGCAGCTCATTGTCAGTGCACATTGAATCTAACAACTAGTACATCTACTTATATGGGTGTAGAAATGCTGCATTATATATACAAAAGTGAGGTTTTATCTTACTGTGCATTGTTTTACCAAAGCCTTTCCCAGTGATTGTGTAAGGAAGAAATTTAATGCACCTTACCTTTAATGTGTCTTGCAAATGAAATAAGAATGCAGGAAGACAGTTCAGGTGAAGCATAATGATCATTATTGATATTCTTGATACTGATAGGATGTAATAGGGTCCTCAGAGGCTGGGAGGCCTAGTGGTTAGTATCCACTCAGTCTTGGAGCAGTAGCAGGAGAGCACTGGCCCACCGACTCCACCAGGCCCCAACCCAGGGCCTTAATAGTGTCAGCAATGTTTGACGACCAGTGTGTCACTTCTTAGCACTGCTTCCCTCTGCTTATAGTCCCATATGCGGAAAAATAAAAACAAGAAGTAACCAAATTGTCAGCCCCAACCAGGCTCAGAATACAGTTCTTGTACTTCAGGGAGGTACCTCTAGCCCCTTTTGGCAGGAGCATTCAGGATAAGTCTGTACTCCTCTTCAGTCTTCTGAGCTGGTTGCTACCTTTTCAACCCTGTCTCCAGATGGAGCAAGCTCTGCAGGGTTGGTGGGGCTGGGCTACCTAGGCCCAGAACTATCCTTTAGTCCCTTCTGTCCCAGATAGGGTTGCCAACTTTCTACTCACACAAAACCAAACGCCTTTGCCCTGCCGCCTGCTCCGACCACCTGCCCCTCCTCCAAGGCTCCACCCCCGCTCACTCCATCCCCACTCCCTCTGTCACTCGCCTGCCCCACCCTCACTCACTCATTTTCACTGGGCTGGAGTGTGGGAGGGGGTGAGGGCTCCAGCTGGGGTGCAGGCTTTGGGATGGTGCCAGAAATGAGGAGTTCAGGGTGCGTGAGGGGACTCCAGGCTGGGGGTGGAGTGGAGGGGTTTGGAGTATGGGAGGGGGTCCGGGCTCTGGGCTGGGGGTGTGGGTTATGAGGTGGGGCCAGAAATGAGGGGTTCAGAGTGCAGGAGGGGGCAGAGGGTTGGGGTGCGGGGGTGTCTGAGGGCTACAACTGGGGGTACAGGCTCTGATGTGGGGCCAGGGATGAGAGATTTGGGGTACAGCAGGGGACTCCAGGCTTGGACTGAGGGGTTTGGAGGGCGGGAGGCAGATCAGGGCTGGTGCAGGGGTTTGGGGCACGGGAGGGGTGAGGGGTGCAGGCTCGAGGCGACACTTACCTCAGGCAGCTCCCAGAAACAGCAGCATGTCCCTCCTCTGGTTCTGACAGGGAGACACAGCCAGGTGGCTCTCCATGCTGCCCCATCCGCAGGCGCTGCCCCTGCAGCTTCAATTGGTTCCCCTCCTCCGGCCCCTATGTATAGGAGCCGGAGGAGGGGACATGCTGCTGCTTCTGGGAGCCACACGGAGCCTGCCTTAGTCCTGCTGCACTGCCAACCAGACTTTTAACGGCTGACCGTGCGTTCCAGTTAACAACCGGACACCTAGCAACCTAAGTCCCAGAATGGGGTTTGTATACCTCATCACATAGAACCATTACACTGTTCTGAAAACCTGCAATCTCTCACCTGAGAGGACAAATTATGAGGCCACAGGCCATAATCTTAGTTAGGGAGCTGAGTTATTACTACCTTGTAAAACTATAGCCCTTCTGTCATTGCTACTATGCTGCAAGTCTTTTAAAAAATTAGTGCTGAATAAATGTTTAGTTCCTGTGTAGTGTATGCGGCCATGTGACAGGAAAGAGATAACGCTGTTAAGTGAGAGTCATGCTTTCAGTAATTGTGATGTCTGGATTTTCAAATATTAAAGAGCAAGCCTTCTGAGAAGGTCAAGTATCTTTATAATATGTAGATTTTGTAAGTTTAAAGGGTTGTGCAGCAGTCAAGAAGCATTTCTCCCACTACATTATGAATCACTCCTATAATACCTAAGACAACTGGACAGCCATTCAGAGTGAAGAAAACAGTCAAATTTAAGTTCTATGGGTTGGTTGGTTGGTTTGTTTTAATTGGGAAGTGCTTAGCATTGAATTCTACTGTCCACATAGAAAACAATGTATGCTCAATTGGAAGGGGACTAATGTTGAAGAAGGAACATTGAAACAGAATTAACCCTATGTATTTACTCTAAAGGGACAAACTGTGCCTTAAAAGGCACAGACCCACACTGAGACTGGCAGGAAGCTACACCTTCCTAAGGAGAGCTTAAGGAGAAATTCAAAAGGTACATCCTTTGAGATGAGGCAGCCTTCCCTCCCCTCCTGCATGTCCACTGAGCTTTGTGGGCTGGTTGGTGTGATTCCTAGATTCCAAGACCAGAAAGGGATCATTCTGATCATCTAGCCTGACCTCCTGTATAACACAGGCAAGAGGACTTCCTTGAAATAATTCCTAGAGCACAGTTTTTAGAAAAAAAATCCTTTCTTGATTTTAAAATTGTCAGTAATGGAGAATCCACCATGATCCTTGGTAAATAGTCCAAAGGTTAATAACTCACACTCTTAAAAATGTGTGCTTATTTTCAGTTTGAATTTGTTTAGCTTCAACATCCAGCTATTGGATCATGTTATAACTTTCTCTGCTAGATTGAATAGCCCATTATTAAATATTTCTTCCCCATGTAGGTACTTAGACCATAATCAAGTCACCATCTAACCTTCTCTTTGTAATGCACAATAGATTGAGCTCCTTGAGTCTTTCACTATAAGGCCAGTTTTTTTTTAATCCTTTAATCATTTTCATGACTGTTCTCAGAATCCTCTCCAATTTACCAACACCCTTCTTGAATTGTGGACATGAGAACTGGACACAGTATTCCAGCAGTGGTCGCAGCAGTGCCAAACACAGAGGTAAACTCCTACTTGAGATTCCCGTGTTTATGGAACCAAGGATTGCATTAGCTCTTTTGGCCACAGCATCACACTAGAAGCTCCTGTTAAGCTGATTATTCACCACAATCCCCAAAATCTTTTTCAGAGTCCCTGATTCCCAGGATAGAGTCCCCATCCTGCCAGGAGATAAGAAGACACAGCCAAGAAGACACTGAACACAGCCATGCCTCCTCCTCTTCCGCCTTCTCGCTTTGTGGTGATATGCGCCTGTGTCCAGTCCTCCCTTGAGCACATGACTGCACCAGTACCAGCCCTTAGCAAGAGTAAGGAAGTTTCCTTATTCTCAATATTCTGTCTGCATTTTTGGGTAGACCCAGGCACAATGTGGCTCTCAATGAATGTAGGAAGAGGTTTACTTCTATAGAATGAAAAACCACTCTTTTGTTAAGGGGGCTGGATTGTTTAATGAACTGGTAATTGGATGCATGACCCAAACTTATTATACTTCCTGGCATGTTGGTGTCTCTGTGACAGGAGCTGCTGTTCTCAGTCCATTACTTAATGCATCTGTGCCCATACAACAGTTGGTGTTAATTGAACTGCTGCTTGTACACAGAGATCAAATTACATTCCCCAGTAACATTCCCCAATGATCTCTCCTGGTCAAAGAAAAAGTCCACTAGCAAGGTAAGCTGGCTGGTAAGCTTGCAATGCTGCTACTGTAGTTTGGTTTGGTTTTTAATACAAGACAGACACCAATAGTAACTGTAACCAGGCACCTTTCACAAGTACTAAAATTTATCTTACAAAGACAAGCTCTACAACTACAACACCTGCTGCTTGTTCCTGTTCTAGCATGACTGTATTTGCAGGTGGTTGATTTTTGTGTGTGACAACCTACCCAATTACCTTTTGAATCCAGAGACTCTCCTCTGTGCATCAATGAGCAACCCAACCACCCCTGAGGCAGCAGCAATGTGGGAGAATTCAAGAGCACTATTTAAGGACACACAGAACAGGTTTTCACAATTATTATAATGACAGGTTTCAGAGTAGCAGCCGTGTTAGTCTGTATCTGCAAAAAGAACAAGAGTACTTGTGGCACCTTTGAGACTAACAAATTTATTTGAGCCTAAGATTTCATGGGCTACAGCCCACTTCATCGGATGCATGCAGTAGAAAATACAGTAGGACAATTTTATATGCACAGAGAACATGAAACAATGGGTGTTACCATGCACACTATAATAAGAGTGATCAGTTAAGGTGAGCTATTACCAGCAGGAGAGAAAAACAAAAGAACAAAAAAAAAAAAACCTTTTGTAGTGATAATCAAGATGGGCCATTTCCAGCAGTTGACAAGAATGTGCGAGGAACAGTAGGGGGGAATTCCACCATGATCTCAACAACTTCCATCCCACCATCAACCTCAGCCTGGACCAGTCCACACAAGAGATCCACCTCCTGGACACTACAGTGCTAATAAGCGATGGTCACATAAACACCACCCTATACCGGAAACCTACTGACTGCTATACTTACCTACATGCCTCCAGCTTTCATCCAGACCACACCACATGATGCATTGTCCACAGCCAAGCTCTAAGACACAACCGTATTTGTTCCAACCCCTCAGACAGAGACAAACACCTACAAGATCTCTATCAAGCATTCTTACAACTACAATACCCACCTGCTGAAGTGAAGAAACAGATTGACAGAGCCAGAAGAGTACCCAGAAGTCACCGACTACAAGACAGGCCTAACAAAGAAAGTAGCAGAACGCCAGTAGCTGTCACTTTCAGCCCCCAACTAAAACCTCTCCAGCGCATCATCAAGGATCTACAACCTGTCCTGAAGGATGACCCACCCATCACTCTCACAGATCTTGGGAGACAGGCCAGTCCTTGCTTACAGATAGTCCCCCAACCTGAAGCAAATACTCACCAGCAACCACACACCACACAACAGAACCACTAACCCAGGAACCTATCCTTGCAACAAAGCCTGTTGCCAACTGTGTCCACACTATCAGAGGCTCGTTCACCTGCACATCTACCAACGTGATATATGCCATCATGTGCCCGCAATGCCCCTCTGCCATGTACATTGGCCAAACCGGACAGTGTCTACGTAAAAGAATAAATGGACACAAATCAGACGTCAAGAATTATAACATTCAAAAACCAGTTGGAGAACGCTTCAGTCTCTTTGGTCACTCGATTACAGACCTAAAAGTCACAATATTACAACAAAAAAACTTCAGAAACAAACTCCAATGAGAGACTGCTGAATTGGAATTAATTTGCAAACTGGACACCATTAAATTAGGCTTGAATAAAGACTGGGAGTGGATGTGTCATTACACAAGGTAAAACTATTTCCCCATGTTTATTTCTCCCCCACCCCCACTGTTCCTCACACATTCTTGTCAACTGCTGGCAATGGCCCATCTTGATTATCACTACAAAAGGGTTTTTTTTGTGTGTGTGTTTTTTTCTCTCCTGCTGGTAATAGCTCACCTTAACTGATCACTTTCCTTACAGTGTGCACAGTAACACCCATTGCTTCACGTTCTCTGTGTATATAAAATCGTCCTACTGTATTTTCCACTGCATGCATCCAATGAAGTGGGCTGTAGCCATGAAAGCTTATGCTCAAATACATTTGTTAGTCGCTAAGGTGCCACAAGTACTCCTGTTCTTTTTGCACACTTATGTAGTTATTATGGGTTCTGAAAGGTTCATGTCAGCCAGGACTGCAAAAATGATGTAAGTGTTTGGGGAGGAGGGGACTACTATTAAAATGGTATGAAGGAAATTAACAGGATTCCATCAAATGAAACAAATCAACAATTTAGAACTCTCAAATTTATGACAGTGTGCCTTTATATTATCTGTTTGTAAAACTGCTGTTGACTGCATCATATTGAATAGTGTTTGGTCTGAAGTTTTACTTTTAGTAGTTCATGAAAGAGTCTATTTCCTCTCACTTCATGTCTAATTTCTGTTACCAGATATGTGATCAGCTTCAGCTATTCATAACTGAGATGGAGAATGGGACCAAACCACTTTGGGTTTTGTATAATAAAAAAAAGCCAATACCTTGAAGTCCATCTGTAAATCACTTAATAACCAGTGCAGATCATGGAACACAGATACTTCATTAAAACTTATTCTGCACTAGAAGCAATTCCTGAATTGCTCTATGTGTAAGCAGCAGTTCTGCATTTGAAAAAAGGATTTCAGTCAGACAGATTTAGGCAGTAATCAAACTTGCATTGCTAATATGTTCAGGTTCCAAAAGAACTGGATCACAACTAACATAACATTCTCCAAGATCTGTCTATATATTCAACTGTTCAGAACCTATAAGGTTATCTGTAATGGTCTCAGTTGGTAACTCCCAGTAATATTATATATATAGCTGTGGTCCAGTCTTCAGCTGAATGAGAAGGTGCAAGCTTCCCTGTCCTCCCAACAAAATAATTATGTTAAAACAATCCACATTTAGCAAACATGGCCAGATAGGAATGCACAAAGACCCTAGGATGCAAACCTAAGTAGCGAACAGCAGCTATACACCCTCTCCCAGATTTATCTATGGTGAGTGTCAATCAACTAGTTCTCCACAGTGCCCAATCTCTCCAGCATTAGGTAGTTTCACATACACAGTAGACTGGTCAGATAAAATGGATGTAGTGAGCTTGGTGTGATCCACATATCAAGAATACTTCAGACCATACCAACTCACTAACCTTCTTAATGGTCCTGTACACATTTTGAACAGGAGTAACAGAAGTATACCATGAGGAAACATACTTCAGATGGACAATAATTTAATATTGCCCTCTGGAATCCATCAGAAGGAAAGAAAAAACGGTGAATAATTCAAGATCTAGCACAACTGTCCTGATAGTGTCTGTCCTGCTAATGTCTGCAGATAGATCAACTATTTATGGTGAACTTTATCAAAATTTATTAGATGACAGTCAGCATGGACAACTGAATTTAATCCATCACTCAAAATAACTAACACAGTGTACGTTAAATATCCAGTCCTAAAAGCAAACTATCTTGGGTTAAAGAGATCTGAAGACTGCAGATATTTCTGGAATTGCTTCACCATGAGCTTCTTAATAACACTACCCTGAAAAAGGAAGATTTGAGGGAAGGTGATAAGAGATTTGAAGTATAATGAGGAAACTCTTTAGCAAGGTTTATCAATTGTTTAGAACTGATCAAGAAATTTTGACAAAGCTTCTCCCTCCCCAGTCAGAAGATGCTAAATTGTCAAAACTGAACTTTTTACATGAAATGGTTGATTTAGATTTTTTTTTTACTTGAAAAAAATATCAGAATTGCCTAAACAGTTCACTTAGACATTTTCAAAATAATAATAATAAAAAAAAAAAAACAATTTTCTAGTACAAAATGACTTTTTGGTTTGAATTGTAAGCTAATTATAGTTACACATTTAAAAGACTAAAAGATGGTTGAAATCTAAATGAAAAATTTAGAAATTACTGAACCAAAATGTTTTGATTGAATCAATTGATGATTTTTTTTTTCAGATTTCTGGTTCATGAAAGTTTGAGATTGACTTTTTAATCCTAATTTGGGACAGATATTCTTTTTTTTTTTTTTTTTTTGTGGTCTGGAAAAATTTTCAGAGGATGGGGAAACCATTTCCCAGGTAGCTGTACAACTGCATCTTGAAGAGAAGCTGGCCTCTCCAGCCAAGATCTTTTTACTCTCTTTCCCGTCCTGTAAAAGAAGGAGTAATCCTACTGCTCTGCCACTTTATTTTCCTGCAACTGCTTGCTTAGATTGAGAAGGGTTGCGGGGAAGGATATGGAAGTTCTTCATATCTTCCCCCCAGGCCTGCAGGAAGTACCAGTCAGCAATTGCTTCAGCTCTTTCACCCCCAAATCTTGGGGAGGGAAGGTAGGTGGGAGTCTTTATGCCAGGCATGACATAGGGGGTGGGGAAGCTAGAGGTTTCTTCACTACATCCCTATACTAACTGGCCTGGCACAGGCAACTGAGAGAGAGTGAGTCTTTTCACCTTCACCAAAGCCTGACTGGTAGTGTCGGCTGGGTTTCTCTCCACACACATTTTCTCCCAGGCCTGACTGGGGGCAGAATGCAGTCGCTCTATCCCCTGCCCCAACTGAAGTCAAAGGAAGTTTACCACTGGCTTCCAAGGGAACAGGATGAGGCCCCCAATGTGTGTGTTTTTCCAAGCCTTTCCAATTGCTCATAAACAATCAACAGTGTCAGTATTTGACATTGATTTATCCTCCAGGTGTCAAACAGTAAAAAAAAAAAAAATCATAAATAATGACAAGAAATATGTCATCTAACAAATTGAGACTTCAAAAGCAAAAGAGTAAAGGTCATTAACAAATAAAGCAACTTATCCCTATAGAAACCTCCTACAGGGAGAGCAAAAATCAAAATGCTGTACAAGAAAATAACTTTAATGTAAAGAACAAAACAGCTTAAGAGCCTCCAAAGACTAAATAGGACCCTAAAGACACAGTGATTAAGAAAAAGGCTTGCTGCTCATTAGTTCCTGGTCTTCCTCTGAGGCAGTCTTCCTTTGAGCCGGTTTTCATTGAAGAAAATGAAAAGAAATGGGGATTGTTATTGTATTGATTTTATAGGGAGGGAAACAAGTTCATATTTAATCAAAAAATATAAGCTTGACAGTTTCTAAGCACAGGGTCTGCCCAATTTCCCGTAGAGGAGTGATATTAATTCTTATGATGCATTGTTTTCACTACATGGTAATCAACTTTTGCAGAAAAGTCCTGGAGGAGATGGAGCTACCTGAATATATGGGATTAAATCTCCTCTTTGTGAACCTATAGAGAATGACGTAGTAACTGAAGACATCTTCTTTGAGAAGAATAAACAACATTAATTTCCTCATTGTTCCTCGGATAATATGTATTCCCTTTCCAGCATACTGTCATCAAACACAAAGGAAACATTGGAGCCATTCCTCCATAGGGCATTATGCAACAAGGAAACTGTTCTTCAGTTCCTGAAGCTGAATTCAAGGTCAGTTGCTAATAAAGTTATCATTTATAATTTGACCATGGATAGAAATTCTGGGATTGCAACTGATACACCAGGAGCTTCCTTAGCACAATAATCATATGTCAGCGCACTTGCACCTACATAGGCCACAGGAGGATCAAAGAGGTGACAAATTCAGTTTCTCTCTTAGCTGATTCCTTTGACTGTGTTCACTTCCTGCATGACTTGTGACAGGAGTAAAGTGAGAACGGTCACAATTCATAGCCCACTCTGCTACACCTCAAACTTTCTCAATGAACTGAATACGTGACAACTCAGCTGTGGGACTCATCCAAGTGTACTGTCTTGAAAGACTTCAGTGGCAATGCAGATAATGATTCCTCATGGTTGGCCCAATGGGGGTTTGACTGCCATGAGAAGAAACCTTTTACAGATGATTTCTGACTGAAATCATAAAGGTTGATTTCCACTGAAGTCTAAGAGTTTGGGATGTATAAAAAATTCTCAGCTGGACCCGTAGCTGAATTTAGCTCTCATGTTAGTTAAGAACTCATAGAACAAGTTAAAAACTGGAATAATGCAAGTAATATTGAAACTACCTATGACAGGTTAGAACAGCCAGGAAAGGGCTCAGTTACCTGCCTGTCATGTGATTCAACAAGGGGTTAAAGGAATGGATGTGTCCCTCTTCCAGTGGAGGAGAGAGAGTTGCAAAGGGAAAGGCCTGTGTAGCCTGTTTTCTGAGTTTGAGTCTGAATCAATAAACATGCCCTGAGGAAAGGGTCTGAAAGATGTGGGAATAGAACTGAGTTTTCCTGGGAAGGTGCGGGTGCTGATCAAACTACTTTATCCTACAGAGCCCTAGAAATGCTACTCAGTCTTGACCTGCTGCTCAGCACCAAGGGTTTTTTGATCTCTTTTGATTAGCAACTGATTATATGCTGAAATCTGATGTTCAGAAATTGTGCACAACAGGAATAAGGTAAGAACATGCACTCAAGTTTCCAAAGGTGAATGCATTAACTCAACAGCAACCTACTCCCTCCTGAGCCACCAATTTCTTTTTAACTGTTGTCAAGCACTATGGAATACCTGGTTTATTAAGTCAAATTTCATTTCATTCTGCAAGAGCATAGCAATTTTAATGTCTGATATTGACATAGTTCAGTGACAGAGTTTTTGAATAATACAGAATTTAATTGTATAACACAAATGTTTTTATCAGCTTCCTGGGATTCAAAAGTGATTTTTGTATGTTTTTTTAGTTCATACATTCAAATAGCAAATGGTTTCTTAGATTTCCTGTGTGCTCTTAACTTCAAAGTTTAAAAGTCAAACATTTCTGAACTCTAGAATATTTTATTTATAAAAGCATGAGTGTAATGGGGTCTACAAACCCCATGCTGAGCAGAGACAGAGGTGGGAGCATAGTCTCGCCTGTTTATGAGCAAACAGCTTGATCACCACCCCCCCACTCAGCTGCCAATTATGGAGGCAGACACCCACAGCTGCAACATAACAAGAACAAGGTCTGCTGTGAAGGGGACAGTACAGAGATGGAAGGGGAGGTAGAAGGGACTGGGATAGCAAAGGAGTGAGAACCCTGCACCAGGATACCACGAAGAAAACAGCTGAGGAGGAGATTGCAAGTTTTAAAATGGAAGGGCTGATAGACTTAATTGGCGGTGAGAATCCAGTAACTGACCTGACTGAGAACAAACTTAGGAGGTCCAATCAGGAGAAACAGAGACCTCTCAGAAGACCACACCAGAAGATGATGAAAATGAAACATTTACTTATTTGAATCCATTTTGAAGATGAGCATTCTTTAGCACAGCATTATGAAACTTTTAATGTATGGTAACGGCACCCAAACAGACAATGAACAACACGTTCATGTGCTGTAGACGTACACCCCAGCTTGTGTAATTCAGCACTGATTCTCCAGCTAGACACCTCAATGTCTAGGATCTTGGTTATTTTGCCTATCGTGCTCTATTGCTTGCAAACCAGAGCCGTTGTTCTGCGAGGTGCTGAGCCCTCCACTCCTACTGACATCAATGAGGGCTGAGGCCAACAAATGCACTGTAGGATTGGACCTGCAAATACAGCATTGAAATATTATTTCTGATAAGGCAGGGCTGAGTCTTGTTTTAAAATTACTTTTAAAAGGATTGAGATGATCATTTTAGGGTTTACAAAGCTTTGGCATCTCCTGGATATTCTATGGAATCTTGAGAAGACTGGGCATTTATGGCTATTATTTATTTGTAAAGTAATTTCTGAGGTTTTTTTCTTTGGTTAAAATTAGTCTAATTGGATTTACACGTAGTAGAGGTTTCAGCAAGTAATAGTACCGCATTGTATGTCTCATTGATCTCTGGTTATAAATATTGAAACAGGAACACAGTTTCTACTTTTACATTATAAATAATGTAGCTCTTTGAAGGAAGATATGTAACATATTATCAGCTCAAAACATTTTAGCTTTTGTAAGATATTTTTGAACTCAAATTTGATGACACTGTTAAAACCACAAATAGTAGTGCAGCTATAGCACTAGTGGATTTTCCCCCTCACACTAGAACTTACTATCTTATGTGGACTTATATATATATATATATATATATATATATAAGATTAAATAGAACCGTGAAAATAGAAAATTTGATGAGTATAGAAGATTTTCATGGTTAAAAGAGAAATCAAACTTAGAGACAGTGAAAAGTTTTAATTAGATCTGATTTGAGACAGAACATGGTCTCATTGACAAGGCACAGGAAAGGGAATCAGGACTGGTCATGGAACACAATTAGTCTCCTATCTCATGTGACCTCAGCCAAGTCACTAAACATCCATGTGATTTAGTTTCCTGTCTGAAAAGTGGGTAGTAAATTGTTCCTACCTCATAAGGGAGCAGTAGGGAGAAGCATACTACCACTTATGAGTTGACCAGACATTCATTGACTTAAATGAGTTTGGATCAGGCCTGCACTATAGTGATGAGTGCTTTAGGAAGGACTATAAATAGCCTTTAGCACCTTCATTATAGGGGGAAATTAATTTTTTCAGCCACCTCTCCAGGGAAATATACACACCTCAATCAAAAACCCATTGTTCAATGTAAATTTACTTAGACAAAAACACCAGGAAATATTTTCATTTTGTTTCTTCACGAGATAGACATTTTATTAGGAGGCTGGAAATGGAATTATAAACTGTCTCTTGATAAAAATAAGATTTCTCCATTAGACAAAAAGACAGATGTTTTAAGATTAAAAAAAAAACTTACAAAAATTCTTTAAGAAAAGATTGCAGAATTTAAACATGAGTCATTCTGGTATTGCAGCTTCTCTTTCAAGCTGAACCATCTTCCCTTTGGCAATAATGGGGATGTTCATTTTCCTGAAAGATTTAGAATAACAGAATGAGCCATTCAAAGAAGCATAAAGGCTCCTGATGCCTGTCTATATTTTGTATGTCTTATTATGGTATATTCTGTCATCATTTGTTCAGTGCTGAGTAGAGCTGGGTGAAGTGTTTTGCCCAGAACTTTTTTTACCCCACTGAAAAATGTTGATTTTGGTGAATTGCTTCAACTGAAAACAAACAAACAAGGTCAAAAGGAATAATTGACATTACCAAAACAAAATATTTGTAGATTTTTCAGGCTAGATTTACACAGAATGTAAGTGCCATTCATGAAACTGACGGGGAGGAGGAGCTGCCATCTCACCCTTCTATCCAATAGCTGAGTGGTTAGGATGCTTACCTTGTTTGACTCCCCATTCTGGTGCAGGGACTTGAATCTAATTGAATCCCCCTCCCAGATAAGTGCCCTAACTGCCAGCCTATTGAGTATGATGCTGTGGGTCTCTCAGTCTCTCTTGTTGAAACTATTCTATTTTGTATAACTTATTAAATGTGTAACCCAGCCCTGAAGTGTGTCTTCAGCCTTCTCTCTTCAGGGTTATGGGTCCTGGGTACATTTTATAATGGCACCTGACACCTGGTGCCTCCACCCAAGGAAGCCCCCCCCCAAGGAAGCCCGCCCCCCCCAAAGGAAGCCCTCCCTTCCCCCGCATTTAAGAGAAAACAAAGGGTCTGTCTCTTGGGAAAACATTTCACAAACAATCTGTTACAGAGAAGTGCCACTCAGAACACAAATAATAAAATAGTTCTCACAATTCCCAGAGTAATAAAACAGTAACTATGGCTTTGACATGTATAGAGAGCTCTGGAGACTATGGAAAAAGGGATCAGGATAATAAAAGGCAAAAACAACAATTCATAAACTCTACCCCTCCTAAAAGTACAGTCCGTACAAACCATTCTGTGCTCTCTCCAGCACCTGCCTATGCAATTAGTGAGTTTTAGGCTCAGTCTTTGATGGGTTGTGCATGACTGATGTCAGTGGATGGCTTAAAACAAAATCAATATACCAGGGTGTTCTTACAAAGTATCCACACCAAGGATGGTAAGATGGTCCATGTGGCTGTTTGGTCTGAATCCCAATGTGCAGTTAGGCTGGCTCTTGGTAGCGTGACTTTGACTCTCCTGAGCTTCTGAGTTTCTGGTCTGTGCTGAGCTGACACTGCTCAATGTCCCAGAAATTCAAAAAGAACTCAGTCTCCCCTTGGGTAGGAATGTGGAGGGTTGAAGGGTCCTGCCCGGCTGCAATGTTTCTCTCCCTGATATACTCCAAAACACAGCCAACACCAAACCGTTTGTCTCTGAGTACTGATTATGATTGATTCTTGTAGTATTGCTAGCCAGTTCTACCTTTGCCCAGGACCCTAGCCAGCCTGGGAAACTGAGTCCTGAGCCAGGATTCCTGTAGCTCGATTCATACTCCATGAGGGCAAGTAGTCTGAGCAGCTGCTTTGCAAAAGGCCATGTGACCTGTGTGGGTTGGGAGAAGCTGAACCACAGGAGCAGTCAGCAGGTTGTTTTTTCCTAACTGAAGCATTTTGCAGCACATTAGTGATATTGTTAACTCTCAAGTAGGGAAGCCCTGGCAGTGTTCATTACAGAAAGTGGAAATTGGTAGGGAAAACTCATTTCTTTTATTTTAATTGTATACTTTAAATGTTTGATTTTAACGAAAATGTTTAAGTAACATTGTCTCAACTAGTAACATTAATCAATTTTTTCTCTTATTTGAATGTGGTGATAAGGCAAGAGTCCTTTATACTTTGCTATTCTCATTTTTGTATTTTTCTTGTAACAGGTTTCTTTTTTAAACTGAGTGGTTGGTTAATTAGTTAGCTGACTAGTTAAATGAGTGATTTCAGCAGAGGAGGAGGAAGAGGCTGCATGGATTCCAGTTGGAAGTTTCTACAAGCAAGAGGAAAGAAGATATTGTTACAGGGCTTTTGACTCAGCAGACTGTATAACTTTTGGTGATAGAAGACTGTAACTCATACGAACTCAGCCTAAGCTTTTGGGAACTCTGAGTTACATCTCACTGTGTTTCTGTGGGAGTGACCTGTTTAGATATATATTTTTTCTTCATGTATGCCTATGTATAACTGAAGATAATACATGAGGATTATAACGTATCTAGGTTATGTTGTAAAAAAGTTGTTCGTTATGTTTTATCATCATATTCTATAAATTTGGTACTTAATTCTTAAGTTCATTCCTTTTGTTCTTTTTGGATGTGGCTGTGGGAAGGTTGACCCTGTGCAATCTTTGCTGAAAATCCTCAGTGATTGAATTCTGAGTGTATATGTGCTTTTCTATGGGAGTTTGGGTTTTTAGGCACTGGAGAAGGGCAGTGAAATAAAGGTTATATCTGTGCCATCGTTCCTGCTGTACTCCAGGGGCGAATCCCCTAGAGGCATAGTGGGTATTTCAGGAACATCATCTCCAAAAGGGTTACAAATGTTATTGAAGCAGGGAGTGAAACCCGGGTATTCACCCCATTCCACATGAGTGCCCTAACCCCCAGGCTATAGATTAACTCTCATACTGTCTTTCTGGCCCAGTGACTATCCAAATATTTTATACAAAGTGGAATAGCTTCAATAGGTGAGACTGAAAGAGATGTACAGCAGAATAGCTAGGAGCCTGGTGATTAGGGCAGTCACCTAGGTTCAAGCTCCTACTCTAGAATAGGCATTCAAACCTGAAACTCAGGTGCCCTAACCAAGTGGCCATTGGTTAGAGGGGGGGAGGGGGCACCAGGACTACCTTTTTTCATTAACTTCATTTTCTTGCTTTCATCAAAAAGGTTAAACATACTCAAAATGAAATTTTCTGACATTTCTTGATTCACCAAAAAATTCAGTTTTGGTTTGACCTGAACCATTATTTTTAAATTTTTCAGAACTGCCAGCAAACTAGAAACGTCAGTTATTTGCCCAGCTCCAGTGCTGAGCATGCAACTGGGGTTTAACAAGACCCACAAGAAAGCACTGACTCTCTCACAGCCAGCTACATAGAGAGGAACAACACAAAATATAAAAAGGAGACCTGGAGATCCCATTTTAGAGACTTGCTTTATTTGTTAATGGTTGAGTAACAGTATTTTTAGTGATGTGAGTCAGCTTTTGTGGAAGTATGGTAGCAGTGAATTTAGATGTGAGATTTTAGAGGAAATAGGGAGGAGACTTTGTACACAGGGATAGGGGGAGTTGGAGGGATAAAATGTAAGCTGAAAGAAAACATGAAGGGAGAGGTGAGTCTGGATTTGTTGTGCAAGAGAGGAGATGCATGTTAAGAAATAAGAGAAGAGAAAACGTGGGGGCAGATGTGTGCAGGGACTTTAGTTCACAGAGGATTTACCTCACTGACTTGGATAATATATTCGATACAAAAGAGAGCATTAAGGCTTCAAAATGAAGCTCTGAAAACTGAAGAAACATCAGTGCTACAGTTGCATGTTCACTAATGTTCATATGCATTATGATTGCCTTTAATAACATAACCACCAATTATTATTTCTGCAGAACCCCTGCCTTTTTAGGATGAAATTCATTTAATCATTCAGAGAATCCAGTACAAATGCAGTGTAGGGAGATTGCAGGTGGAATGGCCATTTAGGGGCTGCTTGAGGAAAGGGTTATCCACACTGGTCCGTATAAGCTAGCAAAGAAAGCTGCATTAGATGTGGGCCACAGGAATCATATTTTTACATATCCAGAAATAGGAGCTAAAGACAGGGGGAAGGTGTGCTACTAAGCAGCCCTACACTTGGGTTCTAGGCTTGGGGCTGAATTTTGCACCTACCCATCTAGGGCCTGATACTTTTTTTTTTTTTTTGCCATCCCAGATCAGACTAGTCCAGCATCCTGTGTCTGACTCAAGCACTTGCTTCAGTGGAAGGTGCAAGAAATGCCATAAAAGACAACTATAGATAAAAACTGTCCATAGAGGAATTTTCTTCCTAGACTCGATCTGCATATTTTAGGCTAATGCCTCTGTCTGCTATATAGCTGACAAAAACACATCAAAACCAAGTGCTTTCCCGTAAAGCCAGCACTTTATTAGTCTCCAGCACTCTCATCAGAACGCCTTTACTCAAAGTCTCTGTTTTATTTAGTCTCAAGCACATACAAACACAATAGGTTACAGAGTACCTCAAACAATTAGTTATCCCATAAGTCTGGAGCAGTCTTCAGGTGATTCAGCTGCAGATTTCTGATGGCCAGCCTTCGATCTGTGGCTGGAGATCTTTCCAATGTGTCCACAAAGTGATCCACTTGACCCAGACGGACAATTCCCCTCTTACAACCCAAAAGTTACAAAGACAGGTCAATCAAAACTGTTACATAGCTGACCAAACAAAATCAACCATTAGGCAAAAGCAGGAATTACAAAAAAACATGTCACTAAAAAAAACATTGTTAAGCAAGAGGTCTGAGCCATTAGTCTGGCAGTTGTATTTCCCCATAATGACAATCCTAAGATATAGCCAGACTTCCTTTTTTTCCAAAGATGTTTACCCCAGCATATCAGAGAGGGTTTAGAGTCAAGTGCATTTCATATGATAGCTGCCTACCCTTCTCGGCTTGTCTTAGTTATGCTAAGTTCCTGCAAAGGCCTATTAAATGGCTAAATGAAACAAGCAGAATAATTGATAGTCCATCCCAAGAATCGTCAATGGCCTGGACATCCGTCTAGTTGCTTAAAATGCCCCTTTTCAAAGTCAAATGTGCATTCTAGAGCTTAGACTTAATTAACAAAATACCCTCTTATCAAACAAAGTTTAGCTCACCCCCAAAGTCTTTCCAGCATTTTTCAGACTTCGCTGTTATCCTTTTTTTATGAAGCAAACCCACTGTCAGCTTTCTTCCTAGGTGAAGGTTGTTTACTGTGTCTGTATCCCTACAGTTATAGTCCAAAACATACATTGTCTTCACTTGAAAATTGGACTCCCTCCTGCTGTTTTATTTCTTCCTGTAAATTTCCTTTCCTGAAGATTTCACAGTCCCTTCATTTGCATTTGGCTCAGACTGTAAATGGACAGCCATTGGAAGCCATGCAATACTTAACTTACATGTAGCCAGACAAGTAGATAAACAAGATTTTGAGGCAAGAGATGTTTATCACCTTCTGTTGACCAGTCCCAAGTCACAGACTTTGGGAATAATATATAGAATAATTTTATCTGATGCAGATGCAGATGCACATATCCGCAGACCATTTTTGCAGATCACGAATCGGATGCACATACAAATTTTGTATACACACAGGGCTCTACCTTTATGCAACCCTGTGCCCTCTGTCAGTCAGTGCCAAGAGGTACCCAAGTTACACCATCCCTTAGGGGAAATAGAATTATCCAGTAGAATGTAACTGCAGAGGTTTTCATTATCCATTTATATGCATAGCATTAGTAAGTGGGTATTTAGGGATGACTGAGACAACTGAAGACTGAGAAGTGATTGGTTTCAGGAGAAGGGAGGAAGTGCAATGTCCTGCTGGGTTTTTTTACTGTATTCTTTAATGTCAAGGGAATCTAGAGGGTATGATGTAACTGCATGTAAATCCAAAAAATACATTAAAATATGATAATCTAACCCTTTCTTTCAGGTGTCATATGTTAGGGAATTCTCTAGGTTAAATATACATTTCTGTCTGTCTACCAATTTTTCTCTATGCTAATATTAAACACTTATTTTTATTATGGATAAAAATGAATTATTGATAGTACAAGATAGTTTTTGTTACAAGAGTATTAGAAAGAATGTCAAATGTACAAAATAAGGAATGCATCACACTTAGAACAGCATAAATATGTATTATATGTATTATAAAAGTTATATCAGTGGCGGGGAGATTAGATCTATGAATGAAAATTAGTATAGAAGAGCTACATGTTATTTCATCCTACTTGGGTCATCTTTCCTCAAATATGTTAATCTAATATAGCCAGTAAGTCATTCAATTTCTTTTAATTTCTTTTTTCCTTTTCTCAGCCATATTTAGTTGGTAATTATTGCAACAACAGGGTAAATTAAATTTACCCTTGGACAGAGAGTGAGCAGAAGGCTTATAAACATTTAAGTTTTACTTTCAGTCACAAATGTGGTCTAAGTGGACTTTAGAGGGTGCATGTCACTGCCCAGGGGTGAATTTCACCCACAGCTGACGTGACTGCAGTCTCTAGGATTCTTGGAAAGCATGAATTTTAGGGGAGGAAAAATACCCAGAAGGAAAACATACTGCTGGACTTAATAAAAATAGTCTGTGAATTATAGAGTTAGGAATAGAACCCAAGTGTTAACTGGGTGCTGAGTTGGCACAGGAAAGGAAACTTTATTAGATATTAATCTATAGTTAGTCCCTTCTTAATATAACATGCTTGAATAATAAGAATATAACAATAGGGATATATTACCGACCACCTGACAAGGTTGGTGACAATGACTATGAAATGCTCAGGGAGACTAGAGAGACTATTAAAATAAAAAAACCTTAATAATAATGGGGGATTTCAACTATCCCCATATTGACTGGATACATATCGCCTCAGGAGAGGATGCAGAGATAAAGTTTCTTGACACCTTAAATGACTACTTCTTTGAGTAGCTAGTCCTGGAACCCATGAGAGGAGAGGCAATTCTTGATTTAGTCCTACGTGGAGCACAGGATTAGGTCCAAGATATGAATATAGCTGAACCGCTTGGAAATAGTGACCATAATATAATTAAATTAAACATCCCTGTCGTGGGGAAAACCCCATCATGGAGAACTACACAAAAATGAGGAGGTTAGTGAAACAGAAATTAAAAGGTACAGCACCAAAAGTAAAATCCGTGCAAGCTGCATGGAAACTTTTTAAAGACACCATAATAGAGGCTCAACTTAAATGCAGACCCCAAATTAGAAAACATAGAAAGAGAACCCAAAAAGAGCCACCGTGGCTAAATAACAAAGTAAGAGAAGCAGTGAGAGGTAAAAAGTCTTCCTTTAAAAAGTGGAAGTTAAATCCTAGTGAAGAAAATAGAAAGGAGCATGAACTCAGGCAAATGAAGTGTAAAAATGTAATTAGGAAGGCCAAAAAAGAATCTGAAGAACAGCTAGCCAAAGACTCAAAAAGCAATAGCAATTTTTTTTTAAGTACATCAGAAGCAGGAAGCCTGCTACACAAGCCACTGGATGATTGAGGTGCTAAAAGAGCACTCAAGGATGATAAGGCCATTGCAGAGAAACTAAATGATTTCTTTGCATTGGTCTTCATGGCTGAGGATGTGAGGGAGATTCCCAAACCTAAGCCATTCTTTTTTGGTAACAAATCTGAGGAACTGTCCCAGATTGAGGTATCATTAGAGGAGGTTTTGAGAAAAAATGATAAACTAAACAGTAATAAGTCACCAGGACCAGATGGTATTCACCTAAGAGTTCTGAAGGAACTCAAATGTGAAATTGCAGGACTACTAGCTGTAGTTTGTAACCTATCATTTAAATCAGCTTCTGTACCAAATGACTGGACGGCTTCAAGAGGTGACCCCGGCAATTACAGTCCAGTAAGCCTGACTTCAGTATTGGGCAAACTGGTTGAAACTATAATAAAGAACAACATTGTCAGACATATAGATGAACAGAATTTGTTGGGGAAGAGTTAACATGGTTTCTGTAAACAGAAATCATGCCTCACCAATCTACTAGAATTCTTTGAGGGGTCAACAAGCAGGTGGACAAGGGGGATCCAGTGGATATAATGTATTTAGATTTTCAGAAAGCCTTTGACAAGGTCCCTCACCAAAGCCTCTTAAGCAAAGTAAGCAGTGATGAGGTAAGCGGGAAGGTCCTCTCATGGATTGGTAACTGGTTAAAAGATAGGAAACAAAGGGTAAGAATAAATAGTCAGTTTTCAGAACGGAGCGAGCTACATAGTGGTGCCCCCCAGGGGTCTGTACTGGGACAGTCCTATTCAACATATTCATAAGTGATTTGTAAAAAGGAGTAAACAGTGAGGTGGAAAAATTTGCAGATGATTCAGAACTACTCAAGTTAGTTAAGTCCCAGGCAGACTGCAAAGAGCTACAAAAGGATCTCTCAAAACTGGGTGACTGGGCAACAAAAAGACAGATGAAATTCAATGTTGATAAATGCAAAGTAATGCACATTGGAAAACATAATCCCAACTATGCATATAAAATGATGGGGTCTAAGTTAGCTTCTACCACTCAAGAAAGATCTTGGAGTCACTGTGGATAGTTCTCTGAAAACAGTGTGCAGCGGCAGTCAAAAAAGTGACCAGAATATTGGGAATCATTAAGAAAGGGATAGATAATAAGACAGAAAATATCATATTGCCTCTATATAAATCCATGGTACGCCCACATCTTGAACACTGCATGCAGATGTAGTCGCCCCATCTAAAAAAAGATATATTGGAATTGGAAAATGTTCAGAAAAAGGCAACAAAAATGATTAGGTGTATAGAATTGCTTCCATATGAGGAGAGATTAATAAGACTGAGACTTTTCAGCTTGGAAAAGAGACGACTAAGGGGGGATATGATTGAGGTCTATAATATCATGACTGATGTGGAGAAAGTAAATAAGGAAGTGTTATTTCCTCCTTCTCATAACACAATAACTAGGGGTCACCAAATGAAATTAATAGGCAGCAGGTTTAAAACAAACAAAAGGAAGTATTTTTTCACACAACACATAGTCAACCTATGGAACTCCTTGCCAGAGGATGTTGTGAAGGCCAAGACTATAACATGGTTCAAAAAAGAATTAGATAAATTCACGGACAAAAGGTCCATAAATGGCTATTGGTCAGGATGGCCAGGGATGGTGTCCCTAGCCTCTGTTTGCCCAAAGCTGGGTGACAAGGAATGGATCACTTGATGATTACCTGTTCTGTTCATTTCCTCTAGAGCACCTGGCTTTGGACACTGTCGGAAGTCAGGATACTGGGCTAGATGGACCTTTGGTCTGACCCAGTATGGCCATTCTTATGTTCTTAACAGCAAGTTATTTCATTTGTACAATAACAGACATAATAGAGGGAACTTTATTTTCTTCAGCAATAATTCAGTTGCCATGTTGGGATAAACTATTCAGCTTTCAGAATCACAGTTTATCCACCTGGGAACCAATTATTGACTTGTAAAATGCAGCACCTCTCCCAAATATAATTTAAATTATTCATATTCTAAATTTAATGCATATGCATCAAACTGCATCAAGAATATTCATAAATATTAATGAGTTCTACGGGACTTTCTCCTTTATAGTTAACCTCAAAAGTTACCAGCCTTTCATTCCCACCTGCATTTGCCAGCTTTAAAAAAAAGAAAAAGAAAATCACACAGTGTCATTGTTTTTAAACCTTTAGTTCTTGCTTACCATTTTTATACAATACAGTAGTTGGGAATGTTTTTATATCCTAGATAAATCCCCAAACTTCTATGTTCATAATCAGAATAAAGAGGGACAATTTATGAATACAATATAGTTCATGAAAGGTGGTGAGTCAGAATTCTGATAAGCATTAATAAATCTTCATGAACATTACAAACCTCAGAACTGTCTGATTATTCAGTAGCAGTGTATGAATAGTGGTGAAAGACTGTAATTATCAGTAAAGATTTTCTATGGATTCCATCTGTTTCCAGTAAGAAATAAGACTGACCCAAATATTCTGTATATTAAGAATGAACATTTTGTTGAAAAAAACCCTAAGCTGCCTTTATTTTTTTTTTAAAAAAATTGCATTGCTCCCTGCATACACAGTATTTCTATTCACCCCACAGCATATTTTTAAAATGGCAGTGAAAAGCAACTTTGAAATCTTTGATATTTCTTCTGTCTCTGAGAAATACTCATGATAACTCTATATCCACTACTAGCTGAAAGGGATTGTCTCTCTCTGTTAAAAGATCATTGACATCTACTCATTTCTAATTTCCTAACATTACATTATTTTGCAATGTCCAGGGGCCAGATTGTCCCTATATGGGTGTAAAAAACACAGAGGATGGGAAACTGTGAGTTTCCTTCACAGACTTCCCTCTGCATTACTCCCTTGGAAAGAAGGGTTTCCTGTCCACCCTAAGGAATGGGACTCAAAACGCAATGGATCTTGCAGGATCTTCCAGAGAGGAAGAGATTCCTTTCAAATAATGAATTTGAGAAACATTTTAAAAATCCTCTTTCTGCCTCTAACCATCTATCCAGTCTGTTTCTCCATCATTCCCATTTTGCCTGTCCTAGCTGCTCAGTTACGATCCCTGTTTACAATCTTCATTTTTAAAAGGAAGTGGCCATAACTTTGCCTCCTCCATTCCGAGTCAATCCATGTCCTTAAATCAGACTCTCCAGCTCCAATGGCACAAAATCAATCACTTCATCAAGCTCTTTAAACAAAACATGGATTTTCTTTTTAATAAAACAATCTTCTCACCGCAGTTCCTCTTCCTGTCATGGCCAGTCATTCATTCTGTCAGTTGCTCAACAGAACATCATTTTCACTCCTCATATTGTGTGGGTTTTTTTTTCTCTACAAAACAATGTACCTATTTATCTTCATTTGTTTTGTGGATTCTAGAGTGCTTCCCTTCTTTCTAAGCTAAACCATCACCCAGCTTTTGTTGCCATGCAGAAGCATAATGGGAAGTGAGACCCTGTCCTTACCCCCAACTTTATGAGGTCTCCCTGGACACTAGTCAAAATATATAGGGCTCAGGATTCACTGCATACATACTACTCCCACTCTGATCAAGTGGAAGAGAAGTTGGCAGAAAGCAGAGCCTTGGCATTGGCTGAGTCAGCACTTCTGGGGAAGTCACCTGCTATTGATAAGGGCCAGTAGCAGATTACAACCCCTCCACTACTAGGGCTAGTAGTAGCAGACTAGTTTACTCCTGGAGCAAGGTGAGAGCAAGGAAAGAAACATTATTTCTTTGTGCATTGTTTCTGGGGTGGTGCAGTATAAACAAAATCCAGCCCCATTTGTAAGTTCAACTTTCATGATAAAGAGATTGCACTACAGTACTTGTATGAGCTGAATTGAAAAATACTATTTTTTTGTTTTTTACAGTGCAAATATTTGTAATAAAAATAAATATAAAGTCAGCACTGTACACTTTATATTCTGTGTGGTAATTGAAATTAATATATTTGAAAATATAGTAAACATCCAAAAATATTTAAAATAAATGGTATTCTATTGTTGTTTAACAGTGCGATTCATCGCACGATTAATTGCGATTAATTTTTTTAATAGCTTGACAGCCCTAAAAAAGACATTTTGAAAGGAAAAGTTTAAACTTTTTTTTCAAAAAGGCAAAGGATGTCTTGATATTTTCAGAGTCTCCCCCACCCTTTCTCTGAAAGAAAATGTTGGTGAAATTGACACAATTTACATTTAGATTTCAATGGAACTGCATTTTCCAGTAGAAAATGGTTTCATCAAGGTTTTTCAGCCAGCTCTACTTGTGTCCTTTTTACTTGATCGTGTAGGGGAAATCATACATCTGTATGTGTAACTTCCTCAACTTTCCCCTGAAATGAATATGTCACAAATACAGCATATAATGAGCAAAAGAAGGGAGACTAAAACAGGAAATACTTGTTTAAAATAAATATGTTCAATAATTATTAGAAGTGGCAAGAAAAGAATAGGAAAAGCAAGTGAAAGTGGAAGGGATTTTGCTTTCAGTCTCAAAGTATGTGTGCACTTTTCAGGTTTGAAAGTCATTCTTTAATGAACTCCTAAAGAATATTTGATGAACTATTCATGAACATTCATCAGCACTTCTAAATTAATTACCTTCATTGTGTTGACAATATGAATGATTTTGTGATAAAATATGTAAATTTAGGGAGTCTGGGTGGCTCTGAGCATTGCAAATGGGACAAAGGCTTTGATTTCTAGATTGCTGGTTCAAATTCAATCTAGGTCATTGTTTAAAAGTTGTAATAATTGTATGTGAAAAGTTGGATGAACTGTCACTAGTTCAAAAATGCAGTTGCATGACAAGCAATATATTTTTTTAAGAGCAAATATTTGGGGAGCTGGTTAGAACAATTTTTACAAACCTTTTTTTTTTAGCAGGGAAGAATTTTCCAATATCAAAGTGCTCCACGGGACTGTCAATTTCAACCAAACTCTGAACAGAAACCAGGTAGGTTTCCAGTGGAACCCTGCCTGCCAATTGGAAAGATAGTTTTGTCCCAATTTGGGACAGGACGTTTTAAAAAAATCTCAATTCTCACAGGTCAAGAAAAAACATTTCCTGCCCAGTTCTACTTAATACCATTTACACTCCATGTCACATGCTTACAGACATGCATCCACACATACATAGCCCACACTACAATATAAGATTAATTATGTACAATGCCAGTGTCTTGGAATATGAAAGAAACTGAGCTTCCTCTCTCTCCTTTCAGAAGTTTGCTCTTATGGATCCTTAAACAAACACCATGAAGGGGATGGAAAGAAATGGTGTTTGTTTGCCATGCAAGTTCCAAGAGCATGTCTGTTAACTCAGAACTAAAGAATAAACAAATGAATAGCACACACTTAGAACTAGGCTGATCTACTAGACTCAGAACAAGGTAAGGGTTGGTGCAGATGCTACATCACCCCCAGAAGTAGTGCAGGGAGGAACTGTGACTCAGAGACATTCTTCTATCCTTTACTTCACCCCTTTCAAGGTGTAGCTTACTCTCTCCTCAACCTACATGGCCTTGAGTAATGGGGATTAGAGCCTCTCACTTGCCACCCAATTTTATGGCAGGAATTATTAGGCAAACACTCCCTATTCTTTGACCTCAAGCTGAAATCCAAGTAGAGTACTCAGCCAAATTGGAGAGTAAAGTTTGGGGAGGGTTACTTACTATTCCTTATGGATAAATATGAGCTGTGATAATCTTTACTGGTATTTACTGGCACAAATGTTCATGGAGATTAAGTTTCAAAGTCATATCTCTGAGTATTCATGCCTAAAATGCTTGCTCAGCTAATCAGGGAGGAGAAAAGATATCCTCTGATTAATTTCAACCAACCAACACAGCTGAAATCAGGTGGCCATCTTTATCACCCTCATAAGGCCCTGGAGTTTTACCTGAGTAGGGACTGAGTGAAAACTGAGGTTGGAACTAAAGTTTTACATTAATTTTGCACATCTGAAAGGAGATTATTCAAACTTTAAAATGACTTCAAAGTATGTGTGTGCTTTTCAGGTTTGAAAATCATTCTTTAATGAACTCTTAAAGAATATTTGATGAACCCATTAAAACCAAACTGCATGATTTTCTGCACAAAGACACTTATCGGCGATCCCTTGAGGTCGAGGATGATCTCTTTCACAGGTTTTATTTTTCATGGGTCCTTTGGTGATTGAGGAGTCTGATTCTTAAGTCGTAGGCTTGTTGGCAGACAATGCAGGTGATATTGGATGACAGGGTTAGGCCACGATTGCTGCCGATCCCTGTTGTCTTTCCTTTCTTTTCTGGTGTTTTTTCTGTAACCAGGGCAAGGCGATTTTCCTCCAAAGTGGACATTCCCTCTCTGACAAGTCTTCGCCAGTTATCCCTATCCTTACTGTTGTCTCCCAGTGTGTGGTGTCGATGCCACATCTCTTGATGTTTATCTTGAGGGTGTCTTTATTTTGGCCTCCCCATTTCCTTTCTCTTTTGGTGAGTTGGGCATCCAGCAGTTGTTTTGGTAAGTGTACATCGGGCATGTGCACACAGTGCCCGCTCCACCTCAGATGGTGCTAGATAATGAGGGCCTCAACACTGAAGATGTTGGCCTCTGTGAGGACACTAACATTAGTTCAATGATCCTCCCACTTTATGTTGAGGATCCTCCGAAGAAAGTGCTGGTGCTGGCGTTCCAGGTTTTTCAGGTATTTTCTGTAGGTCACCCAACTCTCATAGCCATAGAAGAGAGCTGGGATTACCACCTCTTTATAAACTAAAAATCTAGTATATGTTCTGATGTCGTGATTGTTGAACACCCGTGAAGATAGTCTGCCAAAGGCAAGGCTGGCATAGCAAATTCTGTGCTGAATCTCGACATCTATGTCTGCCCTCTCTGAGAGATGGATGCCAAGATAGGCAAAGTATTCTACATTTTCCACTTCTTCTTTGTCGATATAGATCTTCCTTGCTGGGTCTGTTGACTGGCTGGGGACTGGCTGGTGAAGAACTTTTGTTTTGCCAATATTCAGAGTTAGCCTTTTGTAAGCTTCAGAGAAGCAATTAAGGACTGTTTGAAGATCCTCCTTTAAGTATGCAACTACAGCACAATCGTCTGTGTACTGGAATTCGGTTATTGTTGCTGATATTACTTTAGTTCTGGCATGGAGATGGGCAAGGTTGAAGAGGTTGCAGTCAATCTGATATTGGATGCCAATGCCCTGTGGTATATGGTCTTGGGATAATGTTTTCATAGCTGCTAAGAAAATGGAGAAAAGGGTGAGTGCCAGTACACAACCTTGTTTTATGCCAGTTTGGATGATAAAGGGTTCAGAGGTAGAGCCACTGCACAGGATGGAGGCAGTCATCTGGTCATAGAGGAGTCTTACCATGGTGATAAATTGCTTGGGCAACTAAACTTTGACATGATTTTCCACAGAACCTCATGGTTGACAGAGCTGAAAGCTTTGGTCAGATTGATAAAGGCCATATACAGCTCCTGGTGTTCTTGACATTCTTCCTGGATCTGCCTGGCTGCAAAAATCATGTCGGTTGTGCCTTGTGGTGGTCTGAAGCCACACCTGGGACTCTGGAAGTACATCCTCTCTAAAAGGGAGCAGGTGATTCAGTAAGATTCTATCAAGAAACTTCCCAGTGATGGAGAGGAGGGCAATGCCTCTATAGTTGCTACAGTCGACCCTGTCTCCCTTTTTGAAAATGGTGATGATGTTAGCATTACATAAGTCAGCAGGGATGTCTTTGATGCGCCAGATTTTGAGGAACAGCAAGTGAAGCTTGTTAGACAGCATTTCTCCCTCCACTTTCACTATTTCAGCTGGTATGCCATCTGGACCCGGTACTGTACTGTTCTTCATTTGTTTAATTGCTTTGCAGACCTCCTCAGGTGTTGGTGGGTTACCAAGCGTTTTCCAGATTGGGTGCTGAGGGGTGGAGTCGATGGTGTTGTCAGTCACAGTCGATTCTTGATTTACAAACTTTTGATAATATTCCCGTTAGTGGAATCACTACACATATAGTGAAATAGGGGGGAAATTGTATATGCTGTCACAGTCACAGAGCAAGCTATAGACTCCATATAGTCCCTCTTGACTGCTCTCCCTTTGTGGATAGGTTTCACTCTCTCTGGATGGAACCACGTGATCCGACTATTCCTAACTGAACTGCAATCCCTCTGTTAACCAGTCAGGTCAACCCAGAAGTTCCAAATGCATATAGCAACTGCAGCCCTTTTTCTCTGGGAGCCTGCGCCTGCAGTTAATTAAGCTGACTCAAAAAGAACACATTATTTATTCTTCCATCCAAAAGGTACATCACTTTTCGAGTGCAAGTGGGAAAACACACACACACACACACCACAAAAGGCCTAGACATGTATTTCCTTACCCAAGCTTAATCTCACTATTTGTAGCTTGGGTGAGCCAGCCTGTCCTGCTTTCAGAATGCTGCTCTCTGTCTCTGTCTGTCTTATGGTGTGTTTACTTGTATGGCCACATGTAGAGTAGACATCACATGCCCAGCTAGTGCAGGTATAAATAGCAGTGCAGATGGTGAGGCAATGGTTAAGAGAGTAGAATAGAGCACCCACGTGCCTGAACCCTCCAGGGTATATCATAGAATATCAGGGTTGGAAGGACCTCAGGAGGTCATCTAGTCCAACCCCCTGCTCAAAGCAGGACTAATCCCCAATTTTTGCCCCAGATCCCTAAATGGCCCCCTCAGGAATTAAATTCACAACCCTGGGTTTAGCAGGCCAATGCTCAAACCACTGAGCTATCCCTCCCCCCCAAATATATATACTCCACTTGAGCTCTCTACATGCCCAAGCAGTACCTCTCATGTCTACACTGATATTTTTAGTAGTGTAATGTCCTACTGCCTCCCCATGACTGAAGCCTTTCCCCATTGCAGTGAAAGGCTCTGGCAGTGGAGAGGCAGCAGGGAAAGGTTCTGGCAGCTCCCTTCTGCTGAAGCCTTTCCCTGCTGCTTTCCCCTGCCAGAGCTTTTCACTGTCATATGTAACTACATGTACCCTATGCTCCATTCCAAGTTTAAACAAGGTCTTAGTCAGTTTGGGAGGAATCCTCAATTTGCTCACAACCCACTCTCTTCTCCCCATGGGCAGCATTTTAAAGGTTTAGGATCCCCTTTGATCATTGGCCATCAGCCATGGAAAGAGTAAATCTACCAGCCCAGATGGACCCAGATTTGGTCATTAATAGGAAGCTCCATTTTTATCTTAATTCCTTTGCAGCTGCTTACCCCAAGTATCTTATTTTTGCCATTGTTTCATTTCCATAGGTTTCTTGCTTAACAGATTCCTTATATTGAACTCCTGACAGAGAGGCAGGTTAATATTAAATAAATAACCTTCGGGGGATATGATATTTATTAAAAAAAAAAAACTGCACATAACTCATTGTCCACATAGGCCCATGGCCCTTTCTTTCTCCTTAGCATTCTTTCTATTGTCAGCTCAGCTAGAACAATAAGTTTTACAGTGACAATTTAATGCAAGTCTACCCTCACAAGAAGTGCAACTCTTGAGGAAGTGATTAGTCACACTTGCACATAGCCTGGCTTCAGGAAAGATAGATTGTTTTTCCTTTAAGAACATGGTGTAAACACTCTTTGTATAAATTTAGGTCCTAAAGTAGACTGGTAATTTATTCTTCTCCTGTGTGAAAGCTCAGAGTGCAACAGCCAAAACCTAATAAAGAATTAAGGAAAAAATGGGGAGGAATAATTCCCCAATTAAGGAGTGAGCCCCTCTGAACCCAAAAATCTCATAGAGAACTTTGATTATTACATCTAGTGGCAATTTGTCAGCTGCAATTAATAGTTCAATTAGTTTTACATAAAGATAGAATTTACCACCAATCAGCGTTGCCCAGTAGGACAATGCTACCTAGAGCTGGTCTGGTTGGATATTTTCTGACTAAACAGTTTCACTGGAAAATGTAATTTCATCAAAATCAAAATGATTGATAGGAATGTGAAGATTTTGATTATATTTTTAATGGGAGACAGTCATTTAGACTTTCTCTTTTGATAATGTACAAACATTTCATTAATGTGAAAATGTTTAGTTTTGATAATGATAAAGGTTTTCATTTAAAATCTATTGTTTTAATTCATTTTGACCTATTTTAAAATATAATACATATGTTATACTAAAATAATATTTAATTTATATTAGCTAATATGTTATACTACAGAGTTTCCACACTATCAAAATGGTATCATTCAACATTATTGAAATCAAACATATTGATGCTTCTGATTCAAAATTTCAGAATTTCCATCTCACAGAAAGTTGCTTTTTCATTCTGGGACAAATTTTGAAATGTTAGAATTTTCCACAAAACAGAAATTCTGTTTTCCAACAAGCTATAATGGTACCCAAGCTCCACCCACCACAAAGAATGGTTTTAGAGCCCATCTCCCTCTGTTGCTGGTTTTTCCCGGGACTGCAACATCTGTTTCCACAAGTTCCTGAGGGAAAAAGAGTTGTAAAATATCTTGGCTCTGATAATGCCAAACAAATCCATATTCTTCACCTATCTACCTTAGAAAGAAAAAAAAATATTGTTATGCTTTAATAATTTTCTTCACCACGCTATTCTGTTTCAATTTTTACACTTCCAGATTCCTTGTTAAGGAAGCTGGAGAAGTGTTTCTTCTATGAGGATGAGGCATCAATGGGGTTTGAGAATAACCAAATCAAGGAAAAGGCAAAAACTGAGCTGTTGAAGAAGAGTTGAATGATTTGAATGAGGATGTTACTTTATTTGCTTTTGCCATAATTTGAATGAAATTATTTTTATTTAAGACTCCAATTATGTAAATACTTAGGCACGTGGGTAACTTTAACTCAGTGAGATGACCAATTTGACCTTTGTATTTGGCACTGTTGGAATACTGTGTCCAGTCTGGGGGTTCACAATTCAAGAAGGATGCTGATAAACTGACATTTACCAATAAAAATCTAATCCTTCAAAGCTTACTTATAATAAGACTGATGGAGCTCAATCTAGTTAGGTTCACAAAATAAAGGCTAAGGGGCGACTAGATCAGAGTCTAAATGCCTACGCAGGGGAAAAAAAATATTTGACAGGGGAGCTCTCCAATGTCGCAGATATAGGTATAACGATATCCAATGGTTGGAAGTTGAAGCTAAACAAGTTCAGACTGGAAGTAAGGCATGAATTAACAGTGAGGGTAATTAACCATGGGAACAATTTACCAAGGTTTCTGATGTAGCCCATAGATCTAGCTTTAGCATTTTATTTTACTCAGCAGTAAGGCAAGGAACTTACAGGCCTCTATCCTGTAAGGCATTAGCTTTAGCAGCTGGCATAAGGCTTTGAGGCCTATGAACTTTGACATATCTAAGCAGCTCTACAGTGACCCTGAGTTTTGGAGAACTGGGAATAGTGTGTTTAAGGGGGGAGGTTGTACAAAATGAGGAAGTTAGACATGATCAAGAGAGGCTGGGGATTTGTATGAATATTCATGGCAGACCCCTACAATCCCTCAACTCTTTAATTAATAATCAATTGGAAATAAATAATAATCAATAAACACTAAAGAACCAGGCAACAGTGGTGGATTCTCCATCACTGATATTTTTTAAATCAAAATGGGATATTTTTTAAAAAGATATGCTCTAGTTCAAACATGAATTATTTCTGTGAAATTCTATGGCCTGTGTTATACTGGAGATCAGATAAGAACATCACAATAGTCCCTTCTGGCAGTGGAATCTGTGATATATTAAAAGATTTTTTTTGCATTTAAGTTCTATAATGTGGACAGTAGCATGTTTGTATTTTCTTCCCTTTACAGCAATAGAGGACTTGATTTTGTAGGCTGTTCATTAACTGGAAGTTGTCATATATATTAAAAAAAAACCCTTTGGATTTAGTTTTCTATTAATCTTATTTAATTAAAGCCTTGTAATCCAAAAAAGTAACATGTTTATATTGACTTATTACATCAATAAGGACCTTTTCCACTGAATAATAACTAACCAACCATTCTGATTTTTTTTTAAATTACACCTGGAGAATAATTTCTTGCATTTGCTTGCCATCTTATGAACAAGACTCAATTTTAACCTTATGTTTTTCATATTGTACAATCAGTTTGAAATTAACTGGTGTTTGACTTGGAGCTCTTTATGTTTTACATTCATATATGATTGCCACAGGGTGACACTGACCGTTTTGTAGGGTATATCTACACTGCTGGTGGGAGCAAGCCTCTCAGCCCAGCTGAAGAGACTTGTGCTAACAGGGCTTGAGCTAGAGTGATAAAAATAGCCGCTGGGATGTCGCAGTTCTGGCTCTCAAGCTAGGAGGTCATATTAGCTGACCCAGATTTGGCTTTAAAAGAGGGCACCTGGGTATTGGGGGAGGGAGGGAAGACCTGGTAAATCAGAGCTAGGAAGCTACAAGAAACAGGAGCGGCAAACTGCCAGAATCCTCGAGGGGGAGACTCAGTGAAACCCTGAAAGGATAACTCTAAAACAGGAATGCTAGAGTCCCCTGGAATCGTCACCTGATAGGAAAAATTAGCCAGGAATTGTAGCCCAGGGAGGCTGGAGGTACTGCTTTCTGGTTTTTTACATTATGACAGTAAAACTGTTTAAAAGAAAGTGTGTGTAGCAGTGGGTACTTGGGGGGCTGGGGAGAAGCTACTATTTTGTTACAATGACAATCTGAAATTCATTAGAATTACAAGCCTCTGTTTGCAAATAGATGGATATAGCTTGAGCTGAGAGGAGTTAGCTATGACTTTATATTTATTTTTGTACATTATAGTCTTGAGTATTCAAAGAATATGCTTTTCGATATTTTTAGTTTTTTGATTTTGAAAACAGGAGAGGAATGGATTTCCATATTTATTGTGATCACTCTTCCATGGAGGTCAATACAGGGTGTCTGCCAGTGGCCAATACCTGATTCTTCAAGGGGAAGGAAAAAGATCCCCTAATATACCACGCAGGGATGCTGGAACAATTTGTATAGTGGGGATGCGTAGTGCCATTGAACCAAACTGTAAATCCTGTAGATAATGGAAACTACTGCAAGTAGGGGGTGCAGCAGCACCCCCAGCACATCTACTTCCAGCACCTATGATACCACGGCGATGGAGATGGCTGTATATGAGGTAAGGCTACTTTCTTGGCCATCGCTGTAGTTGCTGGATGAGATCCTAAGGTGATGGAAGTCAATTAGCTCCTTGGAAGTCAGAGAAGATATTGGTTTACACCAGCTGAAAATCTGTGCAATCAGTTTAAGCCCTGAAGCATAACATTTGGTTACCCTCAGATGGCAGTCTTAACATTTGTCGCTGTTCAAGTAATTAATGGTGATAAAACTATCTTTTTTTGAATCTGGCAGTGTGTTTGCATTTGATCTTACAGAGAATTCCGGCGGGCCTGCTATTCACAACATTTTTCTTTTAAGAAAAAGAGAATCAGTTTTATGTAGGGCTGTCAAGTGATTAAAAAAACCTAATTGTGTGATGAATTACACTGTTCATAATAGAATACCATTTATTTAAACATTTTTTGGATGTTTTCTACATTTTCAAATACATTGATTTCAGTTACAACACAGAATATAATGTGTACAGTGCTGACTTTATATTTTTTATTACAAATATTTGCACTGTAACAAAGAAAAGAAATAATATATTTCAATTCACCAAATACAAGTCCTGTAGTGCAAGCTCCTTATCATGAAAGTTGGACTTACAAATGTAGAATTATATACAAAAAAAATAACGGCATTCCAAAATAAAACAATGTAAAACTTTGCAGCCTACAAATCCCCCTGGTCCTACTTCAGCCAATTGCTCAGACAAACAAGTTTGTTTACATTTGCAGGAGATAATGCTGCCTGCTTCTTGTTTGAAAGTGAGAACGGCACTGTTCGCATGGCACTGTTGTAACCGGCGTAGCAAGATATTTATGTGCCAGATGTGCTAAAGTTTCATATGTCCCTTCATTCTTTAACCACCATTCCAGAGCACATGCGTCCACGCTGATGACGGGTTCTGCTCGATAATGATCCAAAGCAGAGCGGACCGACGCGTGTTCATTTTCATCATCTGAGTCAGATGCCACCAGCAGAAGGTTGATTTTCTTTTTTGATGGTTCGGGTTTTGTAGTTTCCGCATTGAAATGTTGCTCTTTTGAGACTTCTGAAAGCATGCTCCACACCTTGTTCCTCTCAGATTTTGGAAGGCACCACTGCCTTATAGTCTGGCTCTCATTGCTTGCAGGGACATCATAATTGTCACTTTGTCCTGCCATCACGGCAGCCTGTATGGTGCAGGAACTGTTCATTTGACTTTTCAACAGCTTCCCTGTTTCTTTCCTTGCATATATACAAGTTTCGACTCAAAGCTTTAGCAAATTTACTGTGTTGTTTTGCCTTCATTTTCTGAGCTCTTCTGGGAGGCAAGTTGTATATACACATTATTCTAGATTTGGGTTTTTGTTTTCTTCCCCTATTTCAGCTGTGTTCTGATAGCTTGCAAGCAAACAGTGCTGCTTGCTTTCCTTTGGAGCAAGCATACTGTGAATAGTATGCTGTGATGATAGTTTTGCCTACATCAGTGTCTTGCTATCTCTGTTGGTATTAACTTTCTGCCAGTCTTATCCATCTGTGCTGTGTAGATAGACTCATTCGTTTTGTGTTATTTTTAGGTTTGTGTGTGTAAGATAAACTATGCCTATTTCCCATTGTACTCCGAAAGTCATTCTTTTGTGTGTGTGTGTGTTCCCTAAGGCTAAATCTTACGTGTTTGAGCAAACATTCTTACTCTAGGGGAAAGAAATTTCAGTATTCAGTTCGGGAGGGTCGGGTGTGGTAAGAATGTCCTTCAGAATTTTCCCTCTTTCACTTGCTCCCTCCATAGATCCATATTGCTATATCTCCCTTCTGTTGGAGAGTGTTGGCTCAGGGTCTTTCTTCAGCTTTGCACTTCTACACTTTGGCCAAAAGTGTATAGTGACACGATGCTATCCTTCTCCCAAGACCTGAGCGTGCCGCCTTTACAGCAGTACCTGACCCCACTGGCTCAGTGAAAGACCCAGCAAAGGGACTAGAACTGAATTCCCATAGTGACAATGCATTGTGCTGATACTGAATGATTAGATCACTGGTGGGTAGCCACTACCCCATAGCTCCTGCTTAATTTAGAACAGTGAGGCTTGCTGTGGATATTAATGAGGTCCCTGTTAAACAGAACATTAAAAGTGTTTACTGCAGATTGTTCTTAAAGGAAAAGAACTTGATAGGAGTGATTTAAAAAAAAATAGTCTCCCTCTGTTCCTTCCACTCCTTATCTTCGCTTCTCACCCATGTTTTTCTTTTAAAAATCCTGCTAGTTGAAACTTCTTAGAATGTGCTGATGAGAGTTAATAACTATCCACTCAGAAATAAGTGGGTGGGATGGGAAAGACAAACATTGGAAAAGTGATAGAAGAGGGAAATAAAGGATGAGTAAGATTTGAGCACACTGGCCCTACATTTTACATCCATCTCTGAACTTCAGTTCTAAAGTAGGAACCCCTTCCACCCCATACTTCAACTGATTTTTAAGCCTAAAAAAGCTGGCACCTCTAACATTGTGAAACCAAAGTGAAAAGCAATATTTAGAGAGATGCTTTCATCTCCGAGAGGTGATACCAATTTATACTTATACCACAATATTTTGTCAATGATACATATTGTCATAATTTACATTTGATGTATAGTTATAAAAGAGTATGTGGATCAATACATAGATTCAAAGGTTGTTTATCTCCTTATGTGACCTGCCCCAAAACAAAATCTTAACTTTTTTTTCTTTCAAAATACTGTGCTATCAATGCACTGAGCAGTTAGCACATGTAGACCTGAATAACTTCCTTTAGATGAGAGATGTTCTGGAAGCTAGGTGCAGGAGTAATGTATTGTTTGAGTCTATATTTTTAGACAGGCTCAAAAAGAACAGTTTTTTAACACCCCATTTCAGTTGCACACAGAGTGATTTTTACTATGCTCTCTTTGAGAACCCTCAATCTCTTTCCCAATGCAACTCAGGTTCCTCTCCATAATGCCAGACAGTCCCCTGGTATAAAATTGCATCACTTTATTTTGATTGCAGTGAAACTATGCCATTTTTTTATCCATTTAGGATCTGACCCATAACATTTAGCCTTCAGCTCCAAAGAGTTGTGTCTAATCCTTTGTAATTGGGTTAGGGGAAGGAGTAGCATAAAATAGGGCCATGCCTCATCCTACATTATTTCAGAAGGACAAGAAGTAACATGACTCTCACCTCCCCTGCAGTTACCCATAGGAACAGGCTTGGAGTGGTTCCCTGCCTATGGGCACGGGCAGGACACTAGTAACTTCAGGGGACTTCCTTCACCTCACTCTACCTAGAGAGGCTACACCATCAAGGCCTTGCCTACTAGGTTCCACAGAACACTCTTGAATTGGATTTAAGGTTGCAACCTATTTATCCTCCATCTTGAGGGACGTCACATTTGCTCATAAGACCCGAGACTGAGACTAAACACGGGAGACTATGGTGCAGGAGCTTTCAAATTGTCTCACCATCTCATCACAGTACCTCTTTCCCAGTGGGCCCTCTGATCTGCATCAGAGCCATCTGTGAGGTGGAGTGCTCCCAGCTAGTTATTAGATAGATTCCCAGTAAGTAACATACCCCAAACAGGGCAATAGTTTTATCTTGAACTAAATTGTTAAAAAGGGAACACAAGAAACCACCAAATCAAATAAAACAGGTTATCTGTGAAGCTCCTCTTATTCCTCTGATATTTTCTCTGTAAGTGCAGTATCATGCCTAGTGGAACCGGAATCAGAGGGCCGTGAAACAACTGTTATTGGTGGGACACCAGGGGAATAGGGAACACAGAGTTAGATTGGAAGTAGTTCAGCCATATGGACAGAGTGGTGCACAGGGTTTAATAAAGTTCTACTTGTTCATATAACCTAAATTCAGCTTCACTCTCTGAATGAAACAACTGCTATCTGAAAATGAGAGGAGTAAAAATATTCATTCAAATCCATATTCTCCAAAGTGTTCTTGGTAAAGATTCCACTGTAACATTAAATGCATAGGCCCATGTTCTTAGCTCATGTAAACCAGCCTAGTTCCTTTGATTTCAATAATGATACTCCTTTTAAACTAGCTAAGGATTGCCCCTTACCTTCACATGAAGACACACTTATTTAGCATTGAAATGTCTATCTTTTATTTTAACTGGCTTGAGGCTGGTTTTCCAAAGTCTATCCTTGTCCTTCCCAAATGGTAAAAATAATACGTGCTGCTTCAATTGCTTTATAGTAGGTATAAATATGTATTTTATAGATTCATATTTGTTTAAGTCTAGAAATTGAAATTATCTTGTCTGATCTCCCGTGTAACACAGGCCATAGGTTTCTGGCTCCAAGTACAATAGGTATGGTTTAACTAGATATCTTGATTTCAAAATGTCCAGTGATGGAGAATCCATTAGAACCCTTGATAAGTTGTTCAAGTACTTAATTACCCTCACTGTTAAAAATGTACACCTTATTTCTAGTCTGAATTTGTCTTGCTTCAACTTCCAGCCATTGGATCACATTATACCTTTGTCAGCTAGATTGAAAACCTATCTATATCTATTCCCCTTGTAGGAACTGATATAGATAGACTGATCAAATCACTTACAGACAGATCAAATCACTCCTTAACCTTCTCTTTGTTAAGCTAACTAGATTGACATCTGAATCTTTCATTGTAAATCATCTTTTCCAGTCCTGTAATCATTCTTGCAACTCTTCTCTAAATCCTCTCTAATATATCAACATCCTTCTTGAAGTGTGGGTACCAGAACTGGAGACAGTATTCCTGTAGTGGTTACATCAGTGACAAATACACGGGTAAAATAAGTTCTACTTCTACTCAAGAGTCCCGCATTTATACAGCTGTATAAGGATATGGTCCATCCCTGTGAACCCACTTTTGGCTCAGTGTGGCACTGCAGATGTGCCCTGCCTTATTTCCTTAACTGTGCATCATTAAGTTCTCTTTATGGAGATGTGCAAGAAAAAGACAACACAAACTAGCAAGATATTAAGAGGGGACATGCTAATATTTCAGGACAGGAACAATTACAATAAATTGTTCATGAGGTCCTTACCTCAGGACCCTGATGCAGAGCTCCTAAACTTTAAGTGCACAAGGCAAAGTCTTTGAGCGTGGTTAAGCTGGTCTTCTGGAGTCTGTGTTTGACAAAGACAGATCACCACCCTCTTGAAACTTTGATGGCTTCTAGGCCCTCTCATAAATATAAAGGGAAGGGTAAACACCTTTAAATCCCTCCTAGACAGAGGAAAACCCCTTTCACCTGTAAATGGTTAATAAGCTAAGACAACCTCACTGGCACCTGACCAAAATGACCAATGAGGAGACAAGATACTTTCAAAGCTGGATGGGGGGGGAAACAAAGGGTTCCCTCTGTCTGTGTATTGTTTTTGCTGGGACCAGGGCGGGAATGCAGGTCAGAACTCCTGTAAAAAGTCAGTAAGCAATCTAGTTAGATGTGCGTTAGATTCTGTTTTGTTTAAATGGCTGATAAAATAAGTTGTGCTGAATGGAATGTATATTCCTGTTTTTGTGTCTTTTTGTAACTTAAGGTTTAGCCTAGAGGGATTCTCTATGTTTTGAATCTGATTACCCTGTAAGGTATTTACCATCCTGATTTTACAGAGGTGATTCTTTTACTTTTTTCTTCAATTAAAATTCTTCTTTTAAGAACCTGATTGCTTTTTCATTGTTCTTAAGATCCAAGGGTTTGGGTCTGTGGTCACCTATGCAAATTGGTAAGTATTTTTATCAAGCCTTCCCCAGGAAAGGGGGTGTAGGGCTTGGGGGGATTTGGGAGGAAAGACGTTTCCAAGTGGGCTCTTTCCCTGTTATATTTGTTAGACGTTTGGTGGTGGCAGCAAAAAAGTCCAGGGACAAAAGGTAAAATAGTTTGTACCTTGGAAAAGTTTTAATCTAAGCTGGTAAAAATAAGCTTAGGGTTTTTTTTTCATACAGGTCCTCACATCTATACCGTAGAGTTCAGAGTGGGGAAGGGACCTTGACAGGCCCCTATCCTAGGCATCTCTGGTTTTACAGGTTATCTCAGGGAACTACTTCCTTCTATATCTACTCTCACCCTGAGCCCAGCTGGTTCCTGTGTAAATAGCCTAGAGCCAGGGTGAGGTAGGGCCTCCTTGATTACACCCAGACTGTCCTGGATGTATTCTCCAGCTAGTCCCTTAAAGTGATAGTACACTCCTTCACAACATCCAAGTATTGCATTAGTCCTTTTTGTCACAATGTCATAATGGGAGCTTGTGTTCAGCTAATTATCCACTGTGACTCTCCCCCTGACAAAATCATTTTTCCACTAAATATTTTTCAAAGTCTCTTCTTCTCAGGATAGACTCCTGCATCCTGTAAAGATGGCCTACATTCTTTGTTCCTAGATGTATGACCTTAATATGGTTGTATTGAAATGCATATTATTTCCTTGCACCCAGAACATTCTCTCAGTTACCTGTCATTCTCTTCATCTCTGGGACATCTGCACACTTTAATGATTTATCAGTTTCTTCCAAGTCATTAATAATGAACATTATATAGTTCAGGGCCTTGAACTGCTGTCTGCGGGATCCTACTAGTCGCACACTCGCTTGATTATTCCTCATTTACAATTACATTTAAAGACCTACCGGTTAACCAGTTTTTAATCCATTCATTGTATGCCATGCTGATTTTGTACTGGTCTTTTTTTTAACTAGATTTTTGAATGGAACCAAGAAAAATGCTTAAGAGAAATTTATTATAGCAACACTATTACCTTTATCAACCAAACTTGTAATCTAAAAAAAAACCCACCACCAACAACAAAAAAAGCAACTCATTAGTTTGGCAGCCTATATTTTCCATAACCCCATATTGATTGGCATTAGTTATATTACCTTTCTTTAACTCTTTATCAATCAAGTTCTGTATCAGCCATTCCATTATTTTGCTCACGATCGACATAAGACTGACAGGCCTATAATTGCTTGGGTATTCCTGTTTACCTTTTTTAATGATCATTTTATTTTCACAACAAGTATATCAAAATATCAGATCCACCATAATACACAAAGTAAGTTAATAGGGCTAGGATAAAGAGAGGAGAGGGGAAGTAACACATCTATCTTCTCGATCTATATTAAATCATAAACCTTTAAAAAGTCAGCACAACTAGCTTTGAACTTATTGGACAGAATGCCAGTCATTTGCTATCTGTGAGATAAGTCGTATCACAGAGCCAGGCATCCATATTTGGTGGGGATCAAATTTCCATTTTTTGCGGAATTAATTTTTTTTTTTGCAACCAAAGTTGCATGTTGGAATCATTCCACCTTGTTACCAGGTAATGTGCAGGTATCAGGAATATACCCAAGAAAAACACTTATGTGGGAGGGCTGCAACTTAGCGTCCTATATCAAATTAGTCTTTTGATGACCTCGTACCAGAAATTCTTGATACAGAGGCACTCCTAAACCATATGAGCTAATGTAGCACCAAGGGAGATACATGTCCAACAGTGGTCAGCATTTATGAGGCTTATTACCATTGGCCTGTGTGGGGACCAGCATATTTGAAAAAGTATCTTTTGTCAAATAAGCCATATTCTCAGTTCTATAGTTGCTTTTTTAACATTAGATGCAATTGTATTCCATTGGGTTGAAGATAGCTGTTTATCCAAATCTCTATTCCAAGAACCTTTCAAATTATCAATCTTTGGCAGAGTTTTTTGGGCCAAAAAAAAAAAAAAAGACCATAAAGTGATATGTCTGGCTGGGTAAATCTAGGAAGATTCCTCCAAAATAATAAAAATTCTGGATCTCCTCCTGCATCCAGTCCAAATGCAATCATAAGTAAGTGCTCTAAGTGGAGTTATTTCCATGTGTTGGAGAAGAGCAAGTCAAATTGTTGCTGAAGATCTACAGTTTACATTTATCATTGTCAATTAGCTGTGACACAGTCATAATTCCTCTCTGTATCCAGTCCCCCCACATCAAGATTTTGCCACCAATTTTGAGAATACAATTATGCCACAGGACTGCCTCTACATGGAAGAATGGATGGAAGCAGAACTTAGAGGCAAGGTTGGTAAAATGTGGCTTGACAGTAGTTATTGCGGGAGTTCTAGAGCCATGAAATCGATAATCACTCAATCCTACAACGCCTTAATGGGGGAGAGGTTATACCAATTCTCATTCAATCTGAATCCAAGGTGGGTGTCTATTTGGTCATACCTAATAGCCACCAAGGTATATAGCTAAACAAAAAAGAGAGATGAATATTTTCCAAGTTGGGAAAATGAAATCCTGCCACAGATAGGGGGAGCTGTAATTTGTTCACACCTAGTCTAGGTTTCTTATCTGTGCCTCAAAGGAACATTCTGAAAATATTATTGAATTGCATAAAATAAGTTTGAGGAATTGAAATAGGGAGATGCCCTCAGTACATACAAAATTCTGGGAAAGATATTCATTTTCAGCATATTAATTTTACCCCATGAACTGAGGGTTAATAAACTCCATCTCTCCAAACTATTAGCCATGTTGGCAATATTTGGTTCTATATTTATGTTAGGGTGTCCTGAATGTTAGTAGGAATCAGTATGCCAAGATATTTCATGTAAGAGAATTTTCATTGAAAGTCCCAATTTGAGAAAAGGCCTTTGTGGGCATATTTGTTACTGTCTGAGACTTCTGATTTACTCCAGTTAATTGTATATCCTGAGAGGTGTCCAAACTTATGAATAGTGGTTAGAAGGTTAGGGATGGAATTTCAGGCTAAGATACAAATTCAAGAGAATCATCAGCATAGCGCACTATTTTGTGCTCCGTTTGGCCCACCCTGATACTATGAATAAGTTGATTGCTTAGATGTGAACGGCTAAAGGGTCTAGAGCTAAATCAAACAGAATAGGAGAAAGGGAAAAGCCCTGCCTCAAACCTCTCTGGAATGGAAATAGGGTGGCAATGGGTTTACCCTTTTTAAATATTGGCACAACATTAGCTTTTTTTCCAGTTGTCTATAACTTTCCATTTTTCAAGGCCTATTAGAAAACAACATTAAAGGCTCAGATCCTTAGCCAGTTCTTTTAAATTCTTGGATACAAGTTATTGGGACCTGTTGATTAAACAATTTCTAGCCTTAATAGCCTTAAAAATATATTGTTTAATATCCTAAGTTACTGTTGGAATATGTTGTACACATAGGATAAGACCATAACTGGATATTTCCCAAATGTAGAAGAGAAATATTTATTGAGCATTTTACCTTTTCAGCATTGACAATTCTACCATTTCTATTTTAAACGGACTCTGTCTAGTAATGGACTTATACCAATTTAAAATAGATTTCTTTGTAAAAATGCACAACTATTGAACTCAATGGGAATAAGATTCAGACCATGATTGTCAGTTATCTTTATTTCTCAATATTCTGAGAACATAATGATTTGGCTTATCCAATGTAGCAAGATAAATGTGCTTCAGAGTATTGATGAGCAAACAATGCTAACTGGCCAGGGCTGCATCAATGTTTTCTAATTAAGTGATCCAACTTTTTCTGTAATTTAAAAATTATACTATTATGAATGAAAGCATATCCTATGAAAGCATACACACTTGCTGTGTTTCATTTTTAAAGGAATCTGCTCAGTGAATGTGAAATGATTCATACACTAACAACAACTTTACCTCCACTCAAAATCTGTATACTTTACTTTCTACTGTGCCCATTTCCTTTTTTAGTAATTTTAGCTGAAAAAGTCACCATGTGGCATGATGGGGGTTCCTTTGACAAATATATAGAGCTCAATTCTGATCTCCAGTGTGTGGCCAGGCACTATGGCAGTGATGCTTGCATGGACTAGAACATGTTTTTCTAGGTGTGGATGAAGAATGCACACCTCAGTTTAGAAATCTGGTTTTTAGAATGTAATGTTTTATTTTTGGAAGCAAAGTAGTGTTTCATATCAGCTTCTTTCCCTGGAGTATTATATTGTACAGTGTGATATGATGTGACACACCTACATGATAAAATGCTCCCTGCCAAATTACATGCAATAAAAAGCTGTTTAGCAGCTCAAGAAAGCTATCAGTTCATACATTCAAACTATGTGTCCCATGGGAGCATGACTCGCACACGGAGTTCTTGCACCTGTTCTTAGATCAGATACAGATGAGAACAGTAGGAGGTTGGTTCTTTAACATTGAGCAGAAGGTACTTACCTTCTAACTTGCACCATTGTAAGGTATCTGCATAAGTGACAGTCTACTAGCATAAGTGAAGAGTTGATGAAGAAGTTCAAATACCTACTTTTACCATAATAAGTTTGTTAAACAAGGCATTTATTTTGAGACAATGTATGCTTCCTCTCCTCCTTCCCTCCCCCTTGCATTTGCATGATGTGGCTTGTAGCTGTTACTATATATCAAACCAGCCTTAGGAGTGATACAATGCACATAACTTTCTGCTACACAAGCAACATGGAGCAATATAAATTAATGGAAAATGGAAACTGTATGCACATAAAAAAATATTTAAGCCCAACCTCTGCTTTTAAATTTAGAAAAATTCTACCTTGGGATACACAGGCATAACTCCCATGGAAGACACTGGGGTTGCATGAAAACTGCAACCCCAGGTCTCAAGACAACATTAGATCCATGTTGTTGTAATACTAGAACAGGTAAATACAGGGATCCTGAACTTCAAAACTGTGTCCAACTCCATGCTTGCATGTCCTATATATTAACACATAAAAGGGCACTTCAGTGCTGTTACCCACTTGGCATGTATGCAAGCGTGAAGTTTGTAGGAAAATATAAGGTTGCTAAATTTTGATATTTTGGCCTATAGTTTCAATATCAGTGATGAATTAAAAAAGGTATAAGGGAGCAGAAGTAGACGATAGTGGGAAGATATAAAGTGAAATTGTATATGTTTAATTTACAGTGGTCACCATTATATAGACAATATTAATAGCCAGTTATCACATAGGAGATCAGCAATATTTCCCTGTATTCTGCAATCTCAGATACTCCTCTGTGGTACCTGTCAGGAAATATTTACTGCATAATGGTGACCACACTAATTCAGAAAGATTTAATGAGCCCTAATATTTTATGGGAAATCTTTTCCTTCTGTCATTAACCTCTGCTTACTTTGGCATGCATACTCTAATCTGAAAAGAGCTATACTACAAACCTTGGGAAAATCTGCACATCTCAGGATAAACCAGAGTAATATTCTGAAACACAGTTTTGCTTACTAGGATTGTACTTACCCAAGGCCTTTGGCTATTTAATGATGTAAGTCATAAAGACTGAATTCCAAAAAGTTTCCTTTCCCATTCTCTGACTGTCCTTTAGCTTAAAGTAAATTCAGCTTGTAAATGTATTTGTTTGGAATCCAATAAATGAATTTGTTCTTGAGTTTGCTGTAAGGTTAAAAGAATTTTAACTCTGGCATTAGTAAAGTATGTGTTACTTTCTAAGAGATATTACTATTTCATGTAATTTTACAATTGCCGCTCTTTTGTGTACAAAACAGTACCAATTTTTAGTGTATGAATAGACTCAGAAATATATTAGAAATTAGAACGGGATACATTTTGACAGGAAGTGGTTTAACCACAGTGGTTTAAACCACAGTGGTTTAAATGGAAGATGGATGTTTTGGAGCAAGTTTAGCCCTCCTGCAATCATTGTCAATAAGTACAGTGCACAGCTGGACAAATAGTTCACAAAAAAGTAGTTGAGTAAATTCTGCTTGCATGTTTTCTGTGACCAGACTGCAGTTGGGAAAAAAAAATTGCTATTACTGTTATTTGACAAGCGTTTTTTGTGAATTGCTCATTAACTATCACTTTAGATATTCAATATTCATGATTTGGTATTCCAGCTGTGTAATTGTGAGGGGATTCCTGTGTGCCCCAGGCTGGCAGTACCACCTAGTGACAATACTGTGGACTGTATCACCCAATGGTGAGTGTCACAGGCTGTTCTGCAGAGCAGCTAAAGTCCCCAATAGTGTACCCAATGGCAAGAGTCATGGGCCATTCAGCAGTGACTACAGTCAAGGGGGTGGGGTAGGGAAACACCCTACTCCATCAGATTTCAACCCAGGGCACTTCAAAACAGTAGTCCATATACAGGCTTTAGGATCTGGTACACTTACTTGCATTCCCTGTGTCACTTCCTATTCTTGTGTCTGTACCTCAACTGGTGTCACAGCTCTATCTTGGGATCCCTCCTGGCTTCCTCCCAGATTCATCTCCAGAGCCCCTCCCCCTAGTGAGAGCAAGTTGTAACCCTCAGCTCTTGTGGTTGAAGGGCTTCCTGTGACTTGGCTATAAGGCTTGTTCCCGGCAGGTTAGAGTCCCAGTGGCTTCTCGGTAGGAGGCTGCTCTATCCTATAGCTCTCCTCTGTAAGGTGAGGGGGTGGGGCCTCCGGTGCCAAGCACAGTTCCTTAATCCTCACCTCACCAGTGCAGGGTTGATACCCACCATCACAGTAACTCATGTCCTTCTTCCCCCTGAACTGAATGTTTTTGATTAAACAAACCTCAGCTACAGGCTTCAAGTTTCCTTCCTGTGAACACTCATTAGTGCAAGCAAAGTTTTATTCATATATATTGCACATTCATTCAAATGTGAATAATAAGGATTGCAAACACAGTCAACATGAAAGTCCATTTAGGTGACAAAATATTTTCCCAGCTTAGTCTTGAGAATCAAAGAGGCCATGTGATGGCAGAAGGTATGGCTCCTGCTGGAGGTTTTCCAGGCCAGATTAATGAGAGATTATTCTAGAAGCAGGGCATAGACTATACAGGTACTTTCTATACAGTTCCCTTCTGTGTCTCACTGTAATGAACTTTGTGAACAGTCTTCTGTCTGCATAGAGCTGGATGGTGAATTTACTGCTCTTCTTCCTTTTGCAGTGCAGGGTTATAGGTCCCGAGGAGGAGGAAATTTCTGGTAGTTAGGAAGATGGCTGGCTTGGGATGGGGTAGGGAGGTAGGATATCCAATGACCTTTGCAGGTGATTGGTGGTCAGTGGCAGTGAGGGAGAGCTTAGTGGGGCCTATGAGGAGCTTGAGTCTATAGTATAGTGTGTAAAACATGCTAACAGACATCTAGAAATGACTGCTGTACCACAGCACTCAAGCAACCCCATGAGGAGGCAACAGATATAGTATTCCCCATCCACAGATCCCCTCCCCGCAATTCAGGAACACACTGGTCAGGTACGGAAGGCAGTTTATTTCAGCTCTCCATGGGCAGTTAAGTACAACAATGACTCTCGGAAAAATGCAGGTACCTGAGTAATTGAATCTAGGGTCACAATTTGAAAGAGAAGAGGCTGAAAGAACCAGACAAAAATGTAATTCCACTGGTGAGATCACACTACTGCCACATCCCACATTGGAATCCAGTGCTCTAACACATATGAACAATTGGAGAGAATAAAGGAAAGAGCAACAAAATTAGTTCTAGTGCTGGGCTGGGAAAATTATATTGTGAGAAACAAACAAGGGCTAAATTAAAGCTTCTTGGCTAAAGAATGACTAAATGGTCATTATCACTGTCTATGTGCATTGGAAAGGCTGTTTGGATCTTGAGATTTGGGCAGTTTAGGATTTCATGTTAATTGCTAAAGTTGAGGGCGGGAAATAAATGTTTTCATATAATCACAAGACAAGCATGCAGTAAATTAATGACTTGCCTCCTGCTGCAACTGCAGAAGCAACCTACATTAGGAATACTTTGGGCAATGTGTATGTATGTGTGTAGATAGATAGATAAAAAAATCAGGTTCTATAACTGAGAATGCTACTTTCAAATACAGAAATCATAACAGCCACACAGAAAAATAAAATGAAAATTCGATTCCTACCAATGGAGGAAAAATGTTCCATTTAAGTATCTAACATTATGTGATATGCATACATTAGAGATTTAGTGATATTTTTCTATTGGCAGAAATGGGTCGTGTGAACACCAAATGCAGAAACTGTTCTTTCAATATGTTTGGCTCCCGGTTGTTCTTGATGATAGGTATTTAATATTTGCAAGTGTGGGTGATATTATATGAAACAGTAGAATTTTGTTTTGAAGCTCACTAAGCAAACTAATTAGAATCTAATTTTATGCTAAATGATTGTGCATATCATTCTACATTAAAGATGCAAGCAGCTAAATAACTATTTCTCACTGCAAGCCTGTTACAGAATGAAATGTTGATTCATCATGGTGATAGACAAGACACGCTGAGAGATTGGACAGGCGCCTACTTTGACAGAAGCTTTCTCATCAGGGAAAGATGGGCATACGGGAGGAGGCAAGTCTGCTCCAGCTGGTCACTTTCAACATCTGTGTTATCATGGTAAAGCAAGAATTCTCTTTGACTCCAGTTTGGGTACTTACCATCACAGTTCCTTGGTTGTAAGCATGCCCCCATTGTAAGCATAGTTCATTAATGGTTGGGCAAATACTTGTTCTGTGATACTATAGTTGAGTCCCTTCTTTTGTGCTTGTTCAGAGAAAGCTGAATTAAATATTTCTACTCTCTCTCACTCCTTATCTCTGCCTTTCTGATAGTCTCTGGGCAGGAAAGCCATATAATTATCTTCCTAAACATGTTGTAATCTTTTAAATGGATCTCTCTAGGTTAACATTTTGATACCAAAATGTAACAAGACTTTTTCAAGTGATTACAAGACAGCATTCATAGTATATTTGCAGGCCACCTCTGATTTCTGTGCTTGCTGTTACCCAAATTAGTTACTGGAAGGCCATGCATCTGAGCAATTTCAGTGAAGTCAGTAAGAAATTACTTGCATAAGTAAAGTTACTTTTATGATTAAATGTTTGGAGGATTGGGATTTATGAGCACACTCGGTGTTCATACACATGAAGTACAATAAAATATCCCTCCCCATCTCAATGGCAGAGGGTGGTAAATATTTGGTCAGACCAGGTGGAGGATGGCCAACTCCTAGAAGAGTAAAGGGAGAGCTCCTGTATAGAAGTGCTGGATTCTAGTCTCTCCTTGTTACTCAAGTGGATGTAGAAATGTGTGCCTCCAATCAGCCAGTTTGGGGACATGAGGGGATCTGATTTGCTTTCATAGCTTCCCCACATCAATTTAAAGCAACACCATCTGTCTGGGAGCCATCTTATTTCTATTGTTGCCCCGCCTTCTCATCCTGTAGTTGAGGTATATTGAGCTGTGATTCCAGGTTGCTGTGGGTCTTACAGATTGCCTATTTTGGTATTAGGAAGGATTTTTTTCCCCCATTGAGCCAAACTCTCAGGGGTCCAGAGGCCCTTTTTGCCTTTGTCACAGCAGTGTGGAGACCAGTTTCAGTTAAAAGTGGGAAGAATAGGCATTTGTATGCTAGGAAGAATATTGGAATGTTTCACTCATCAAACTTTTGGTCAGTGTCCAGCATGGTTAATGGCTAAAGAGGCCAGCTCCCATATGTAAATGAAACCTGCGATTTGGCTGGCGCACATTTTGCCTAATGAAAAGGGGAGACCAGAAGTCTTCACAGACTGGGGTTCCCATTGATACCTTCTTTCCCCTCCCTGAGGCGCAGGATGAGAGGATTCAGAAATGAGTTGAGTCCTAGGGAAGACACTGAAGAGTGTGTACTGTGATATAGCCTTTTTATTTATTTAAATTGAATTTAGTAATTAAACTACTGAAGGTGCAACTCCTGTTGCTACAATTTCAAGCTCAACAGAGTGAACATTACCTCTGGTGTTTGTCTCAAATTTAGAAACTTTAGGAACACACAAAGTCCAAGGATGCTGACCACAGACATAATCAAAAGTACAAAGTCTTATCTGTACTACAAGTTTCTATAAAGAAATAAGTAAAGTTACAATTACCCATGCATATATAAATCCTTTAAAAACTCACACAGTGACTAAGTACTCTTACTCACAACCTCAAAGATATTCTAGGATCTGATGGACCTCTCAATAGGCGATCATCGATAGAAGGGTGATTCCTGCTGGGGTTTCCTGGAGGGAGGGAGTCTTCCCTTGTGGGTCTTCCCACTTTTACCCAGCCAGAGAACCGCTTTTATTTTGTTTTTCTGGCCACACCTAACACTTTATGAATATGCTTGAGGGTTTCAACCCTCTTTTCCTTATCTGTTCTTCAACAATCTATGAATATTGGGGTGCCCCATTTTTCATAGGTTGTTCTTAGTTCCTCTTATTCTCATTAGCATCTACGTACAACATGTACCCTACAGTCAGGACAGGACCTTCTATGATGTTGAAGATCATGTGACACCTGATCATAACAATACCTTGCAGAGTATTGCAATCTAATTTATTTTTGTAACATTACTGCAAAAGATGTGCCAAAAGGTAATCTTGTGACCTTCTTTGGTCACCCACTCATGTCAAGCATTCTGAAGCCTATGGCCTAGTAACTTAAATCTATTTAGTATACATTGATTATATATGAAATAGGATATGAATTGACCACAACATTACATACTATAATCATGATGGATGATAAAATGAGCTAGTTGGCTACAGTGATTTTGGATATTGAGTGGGAGCCCTGTAGCCCCACACTGGACCCAATGAAATACGTGGTATGTGAGAGGGGGTGGGCAGATAACAATGAGGAGGAATGCTAAATTTAAAAAGTTGCAGCCTGCTGCTGGAATCCAGTGTTGTGTTTGTCTTTCATTTTGCGGTGTGTTCTCATCAACATTTCTTTGTAGGCATAGTTTTATGACAAATTATTTTAACAAACATCAGATACACTTTAAATGTCAATATGGCACATTGCTGTTGTGAATTATGAAAATACATTGTGAAGACCAATGTGTTAATTCTTCTACAGCTTGGGATTTCCTCTGATAGGCAGAGTTTGGAGAGAGTTGGGGTCCTTTTTGGTGAATGGTGTATTGCAGTTTAAGTTTAGCACATAATAAAATGGACAGTTAAAACTGGGCAAATGGAAATGTTGCACCCATACTATCAAAGTACTACTTTTAATGACTTCATATTATCCTGAAGTGTCTCACACACCCTCAGCAGAGGAGTATTAAACTTGTTCAAAACCTCAAAGTCTGATTCTTGCCTCAACACCTGACTCATGATTTTTTAACACTTGGGGTGGGGATACTGTGTGTTGGAAAGTATACGGTTATTTCCTAATGTCTTCTTTGAAATTCATGACTGCTTAACAGAGTTTGAGTAGCCATTCACAATTCCAGCTGGGGAATTAACTGCTTTAGGGAGATGTATCTTTGTCTCTATCCCCATAACACACTGGACAGCACAGCTGGCTAGGTGCCAGGTGGGAGGAGAGAAGCATGCTGGGCCCTGTAAAGGGCAGCATAAAGCAGAGCTGCTTAAAAAAATGGCAAGTATGTTTCATGATTTTTTTTTCATTTTCTCAATTCTTTCTTTTTTCCATTTTGTCCCTGAATTAATATGGAGGAGGGGTGGGTATCATGCACTTTTTGTAGGTTGCAAGGCTGCCACTTGCAAGTCAGACTGCTGTACCAGATATGGACTGGCTACAGAGCTGACTTCTCAGAGAGATACACACCTGCTGTGTTCATTGTGAGATCCTTTAATGTTCTGCATGGTATGGCTGAGGTTAGTTAAATAAACTAGGTTATACACAGTGCAACCTAGTGGCTAGACTAGTTGCAATTTAGTGGCTGTATAATGCAGATTAGCATTTCATTACAGTGGGGAAACAGGGAGGGGGAAAACTGACAAATCATAAACTGAAAAATCAAGTTTTTTCACTGAAATATTTCTAGAACCCACTGTTTGTTTAAAAAAAGCCCCCCAAAACAGTTTTCAAACAAGATATTTTGACCAGTTGTAGTGGCAATACACTCTGTCCCCAGGAGCAAGGAGAAGGGTCAGGGGAAGAATTGTGACAGAATCACAGTTGTGACACTACTGAGACACAATTCTTTACCAGGAGGCATGTAGCTGCACCACCACTTACTCAGTTCTCCTTGTCATTTTGTCCGACAGGGAATCAGATAAAATTACAGCTACAGCCTTTTACACATCTCTTATCCAGGTTAGTGCCAACATTATCCGCATTAGTTCAGCAATCAGAATGGTCACATCATTTGATAGTCTTTTAGATTTCTGGATTCCAAGACTGCACTTGTTCTTGTTGAACCTCAACAGATTTCTTCTGGCCCAATCCTCTAATTTGTCTAGGTGCCTCTGTATCCTATCCCAACCCTCCAGTGTCTCTTCTGAGCCCTCCCCCAGACCCCGGTTCCTTGCCTTGACTTCTTCCTAACAGAGCCTTCTACCAAACCTTCTCCCCACAACCTCTTTTTGTTCACCCATTTCTCAGGGGCGTGACTCCCAGGACTCTTCCCTAGAATCCCCCTCAAACCAAAACCACAACTTAACCCAATTGTGCCATCCTGGGGCTTGACCTGTCATCCCTCTTAAGCTTCTTTTATACAGTTCTTCAGTATAAACATCTCCCAGGACTCTCTCCCTGGAAGTCCGGGGACTGCCCTGTTGTTAGGGCTTCCCAGCAGAGATTACTCCAGTCTGGTTGTGGGTGTGTATCTATCCTGGCCTCCTACCAGACTTTTGTATATAATGATCCCAGGGCCAACACCTCTTTGGGCTTCTTTGACTCTACTAGTTTCCCTACTCTCTAGTTCCCAAGAGTGACTGCAGAATTCCTTCCTCTCTTCCCTGCATCCGTCCCCCTTCTTTATCTTTATCTTTGTTTGCTTTTTAGTGCAGCAGCTATGACTACCACTCTCCGAAAGCTTATGCTCTAATAAATTTGTTAGTCTCTAAGGTGCCACAAGTACTCCTGTTCTTTTTGCGGCTACAGACTAACACAGCTGCTACTCTGAAACCTAATTTATTTTAATATCCTTTCTCCCAGACTAGGATCCTTAAGGAAACACAGCAAGGAATCCAGACTAGGATCCTTAAGAAAACATTACACAGTCTGTCTTTACATCTTATTAATAAGTTTAACTCTAAGTTCATCTAAGGCACAATGACCTGTTAACATTCTAAAAATGACTATTTCAATTTTTCTATCAGGACTGAGAAGTATAGTATTATCTTTGATTTTTGAGCACACATGATAGAACCTTTGTCTTTTTGTTTCCTTGGTCCATAGTTATTGCCATTCCTTCAGAAGCTCATTTGTGACCAACACACATTTGAATTCTTGCCTAGTTAAGGGTATCTTAATATCCACCTCCTCAGGTTTTAGAGTATGTTTTGCTGCTTTTTCAGCCATCTCATTTCCAGATATTATGAACACACCAGGACCCATGCTACTGTTTACATAGGTAGCTGCTTGCATTATTTCCATAGTTAGGTACATTATTTCACTTATGTCATTCTGCTTTCCGAAGTCCGCGTTCTCCTTGTCATTTTGTCCGACAGGGAATCAGATAAAATTACAGCTACAGCCTTTTACACATCTCTTATCCAGGTTAGTGCCAACATTATCCGCATTAGTTCAGCAATCAGAATGGTTCTCCTGCTATCTATGCTGTCATCTTTTTATCCATTTGTAGAGACTTGGCAAAACTGGCCCCATTTTTCATAAATAAATGCAGAAATTTCATTGGTCTTAATCTGTTTTTTTTTCCTTGTCTTTTTCCCCATACAATTCCAGATCCACAAGTGGGGGAATTATGACCGGCTTTATTTTGATTTCCCATGACTAATTTTTTTTAGTTTTCTTTATTTCTTTTTCACATATCTCCTAAACCCATAGTTTGAGCTTAACAGTATGAGGAAGTCTGTGGCATAATTTTGTGGGAAGGAGGGTTGGGGTATCTCTTCATATGTTTGGTGGTACTTAGCTACTATTGTGATAGGATCCATATAAATGGACATAGACAGTCTTCTCCACAAGCCAGAGTGTAGAAGCTAATATATAGCCTTTGGTTTTTAACAAATAGAGATTGTTGTAGATTATATTTTCCTTGTAGAGTAGCAGTTCAGTTCTGTATATATTATATACTATATATATTCTGTAGAGAATAAAATGCATTATATCCAGTACATAATGTATACAGAATTGAGTCTCTGCTGTACAACAAACATAATGTTCCACTAAACATATAGTCTACGTGTATGTCTGTACACATACACACACACACACACACACACACACACACACACACACACACACAGAATGTACACACATACTAGAAATACATAGACTAGTCAGACATATTTGAAATCAATGGAGTTGTTTACATTGAATGTAATCAATGCGGGAACAGATGCTGAAAGAATGTGTAACTGGACAAAACCAGACCAGACAAAAGAAAAAAAAAGACTCCTTGTAGTGAGTCAGAGTAGCCTCTCACTGACCCAGAAGTGGACGGGCCACGCGCAGAGCCCTGGTGGGTGGAGGCAGGCCGTGCTCACCCCTCCCACCGGAAGTCAGTAGGTGGGGTAGGAAGTACAAAAGGCAGGTCTGCAAGCTCAGTTGGGCTGCAGCCACTGAAGGAGTGAGGCAACTCCTGCCTGCTCCTGAACTGGGATACTGTCGCGGACCCCTGCAGTGCTGAGGACTGGCCGACACTGCCAGAGCCATGCATTGACAAAGCTGAGGAGGAGTTTCCTGGACTGCTGCTGGCGTTCTACCTGGACAACCCAGAGGAACGCCTACAGACCCAGGTACACCCCAAGGAGGAAATGGGAAGTAGTCCAGGGGAACTTGAGAACTGTCTGGTTGAGAGCTGGCCTGCTACAAGGTCAGTGTGTTGCAGGAGGATCCCCACTGAGCCAGTGGCAGACCCCTCTGCCACTGTTAGGGTCCTGGACTGGGATGTGGTGGAGTTTGGTGGGCCTGTGTCCCCCCTGCAACTCCACCCCTGGGGTGGCAATACTCCCCCTCAGAGGGCCTGCAACCATATACAGTCTGCCGAGTGAGGACACTGGACTCTACTCCTGCGTGAGCTCCCCAAGACTGTGTTTAGATGCTCTATCCTGGCCTAGCCTGGAGAACTTGTTGCCCTGCCCTGACTAAGGGCCTGGGATCTGAACTATTTGTTTGCCGCTTGGCCCTGAGTGTAGGCCCGAGAACCTAGGCTCTGTACCGCCTTACTGAGACTAAGGGCTTGACTTATTGTCTGTTTGCTGCTCGGCCTGGAATACAAGTCTGATCCATGGACCCTTCACTGATCCGATTGCGGGCTAGAGACCCTGTCAAGGTTCCTTCCCCACTCTGAACTCTAGGGTACAGATGTGGGGACGTGCATGAAAACCTCCTAAGCTTACTTTTACCAGCTGAGGTTAAAACTTCCCCAAGGTACAAACTAGTTTACCCTTTGCCCTTGGACTTCCACTGCCACCACCAAACGTTTATCAGGGTTTATTGGGAAAACGTTGTTTGGAAATGTCTTTCCCCCCCAAATCCTCCGAACCCTTGCACCCCACTTCTTGGGAAAGGTTTGGTAAAAATCCTCATCAATTTGCATAGGTGACCAGACCCAAACCCTTGGATCTTAGAACAATGAAAAAAGCATTCAGTTCTTGAAAAGAAACATTTTAATAGAAGAAACAGTAAAAAGAATCACCTCTGTAAAATCAGGATGGTAAATACCTTACAGGGTAATTAGATTCAAAACATAGAGAATCCCTCTAGGGAAAACCTTAAGTTACAAAAAGACACACAGACAGGAATATTCATTCTTTTCAACACAACTTAATTTCTCAGCCTTTTAAAGAAATCATAATCTAACGCATATCTAGCTAGCTTACTTACTAAGTTCTAAGACTCCATTCCTGTTCTGTCCCCGGCAAAAGCATCACACAGACGGACACAGACCCTTTGTTTTTCTCCCTCCTCCCAGCTTTTAAAAGTATCTTGTCTCCTCATTGGTCATTTTGGTCAGCGAGGTTATCCTAGCTTCTTAACCCTTTACAGGTGAAAGGATTTTTCCTCTCGCCAGGAGGGATTTTAAAGGGGTTTACCTTTCCCTTTATATTTATGACAGACCCTAACTGCCTGTTGCTCTGCCCAGACTGCCAATCGAAGCTGCAGGCCAAGAGTGACTCGGTTAATCCCCTAGCCATGAGCAACACCCTGCGGTGTAGTGAGGCGGAGTGGTCTCCCACTGACCCAGAGAGGGAGGGGGCCACTGCTAACCCACTACAGTCCTGAATCCATGAATGTCATGTACTAAAAAAATTCATCCTGTGCTTTCTACCTCTGACATTCTTTGTCACCTATTGACGAAGCAATCTCACTGAAGTCCAGAAATACAGTCAAAGGCATTGAACAGGTGTAACTGAAAGCATAATTTGGCCCTTTTTAGCTAAGGAGTATATCAGCACCTAAGTGTTTCTAGAAGCACCAAAACAAACAACAAAAACTGAATGCAGAAGTATTAAATTTGTCAGAGTAGTGAACAGTTCATTATAACCAGTCTATAAAGCTTTGACCATTAACTGTAAATATACTTCATCTACAGCTAAATTGCAGCCTTATCTTTTAAAGTTTTATACATAAATCCTCACCCTTGTCCCCCCTTGCTCCTCAAGACCCTTTAAATAGGAAACTTTTTGATCCATAGAATTTCAATATATTTTGAGTTTCATCTTATTTAATGTCAAAATTTATAATTCCATGTACTCAGGTACTCATGCTGTATAAACTATTATACAGGACAATATACTTCACTAATGATTGCCATTTTTTCCAATGTATTTATACGTTTGCAGAAATCATGAACTATGGAATAATAACTCCTAGAAAATAAAGACTAAAATAATAGCTTCAAAGAATACACTGACATGAGAGCACCATATACAGAAACTCCTCGAAACATTGGAAGTCTGGATACGATGGAACCCACATATCTAATAAGGCAATATCTCTTTAAGAAATCTATGGTGGGAGACTGGGTAGAAGTGAGTTGTCTCTGGGTCACTCTGGCTAGGCAGATTGAGCACTCCACATACAGAAGTTTCTAGAATGGGTGTGGTCATTTTGGGTATGCTCCAGTAGGTTCCCTGTTGCTGGGATCAGACTCCATGAGGGCAAGCAGTCAAGGCAGCTGCTTTGCAAAAGGCCATGTGACCTGTTTGAGTGGGAGATGCTGAGCCCAGGAGCCGAAATCAGGCTGTTTGCCCTAACTCTGAAGCACTTTGCAGCAGGCTAGTGATGATACTGTTAACCCTCCAACAGGGAAGCATGAACAGTATTAATTATACAAAGGGGAAATTGGGAGGAAAAGTTAATTTCTTTTATTTTAATTGTGGACTTTGAATGTTTGATTCTTAGCCAAACTGTTTTAGTTAAATTGTCTCAAGTAGTATGACTCACCAACATTTCTTTAAATGTGATAATGGGTAAAGACTCATTTATATGTTGCTATTCTCTGTTTTGTATTTTCTTGTAACAGGGTTTTTTTAAACAATCAATATACTTAACTGTGTGGTTGGTTAATCAGTTACCTGACTGGCTAACAGTAATTTCAGTAGAAGAGGAAAATGGCCATAGTATGTTGTAAAAATCAAGTTATTTATTGTTTTCTTTATCATAAGATTGTATAGAGTTGGGACTTAATTAAGTTTGTTCTTTTGGGGACTTGAAGGTGAGGAAGTTGACCCTGAGCAATCTTTGCTGAAAATCCTTAGAGACTGAACTCTGGATCTCCAGGTGCTTTTCCATGGGAGTTGGGTTTTTATTACTAGGCACTGGAGAAGGGCAATGACATGAACTCCAGCCTACCCATAGGTCGGTCTCTCACTCACACACTCACTCTTACTTTTAAAAAAATAAATAATTGCAAGTAACTTTTCTCTTCCCCCCACACTTAAAAAAAAGGCTAGAATAACTATTATCCTAGCATGAAGGTGTATGAATGTTTACTAGCCAAAGAGTATAATTACATACAAAGATTAAAAGATAAAATGATGGCTACTCTGATCTTTGGACATTGACAGTTTTGATAGGTCCTGCCATGCCTGGAAAGAGATCCCCTCGCTAGCTGACATTCAGTTCTACTTTGTGGGACACATAAAGGTTCTCACAGATAGATATCTTCTTCCTAGGGCCATTCCTCTATTCAGGGGAACCCTAAGCCCAGAGATGGCTTTCTTTGAGCCCAAGTTCATGCCATGGGGGTGGTTCATCCTTCCCCATTCACAAGGGGAGGGGTAGATCTCTTCCCACTGGTAATTCCCAACTGGCTGAGGGGATGATCTGAACCAAAATTGGTTTTGATGTTAATACAGTGATTCAAAGACAACATTTGGGAGATTTTTGTTGTTAGTAAGATGTGACTTTCAAGTTATAGAATTCCACACATCTGTAATGGAACTCTGACTAGTTAAATAAGCAAAGGGTTTCTTTTTTTTAATGATTATGTTCAGGTTAAGGGTTTTTTTATCATCCTAGATACAAAAAAAGGAGGGAATGTGTCTAGAAGAAGGAAAAACACAGATGCTACTGAGGATTTAACTTTATCTGAATATGACTGAATGCACTGTTTTTCTTTGTTTGGAAATAAATGTAAGTTTTTACAATAGTACTCTCTTGATAATTATGAGCTCATATGTCAAAATGTTGGAACAATGGTAATTTTCTCTTGTATCTCCCTTTTATTTATGGCTGAAATGATGAAAAGGAACTAATAATTACTACTTTTTCCCCTAAGACTTATGAATACCCTCTGTGAAATCTTGGTCTCACTAAAGTCAAATGCCAAAAGTCATAATGACTAAAATGTAGTCAAGATTTCATCTCCTGTATCTTTGAGACTTTTTCTGCTATGTTTTCATTTATATGGTATTGATATATATAATCATGATGGTTTTCTTTGGTTGCATCTTTTCACACCTGTATGTAATACACAAGTATGTATTTTATAAATTTCATAGAATCATAGAATATCAGGGTTGGAAGGGACCTCAGGAGGTCATCTAGTCCAAGCCCCTGCTCAAAGCAGGACCAATCCCCAACTAAATCATCCCAGCCAGGGCTTTGTCAAGCCTGACCTTAAAAATATCTAAGGAAGGAGATTCCACCACCTCCCTAGATAACGCATTCCAGTGTTTCACCACCCTCCTAGTGAAAAAGTTTTTCCTAATATCCAACCTAAACCTCCCCCACTGCAACTTGAGACCATTACTCCTTGTTCTGTCATCAGCTACCACTGAGAACAGTCTAGATCCATCCTCTTTGGAACCCCCTTTCAGGTAGTTGAAATCAGCTATCAAACCCCACTCATTCTTCTCTTCCGCAGACTAAACAATCCCAGTTCCCTCAGCCTTTCCTCATAAGTCATGTGTTCGAGTCCCCTAATCATTTTTGTTGCCCTCCTCTGGACTCTTTCCAATTTTTCCACATCCTTCTTGTAGTGTGGGGCCCAAAACTGGACACAGTACTCCAGATGAGTCCTCACCAATGTCGAATAGAGAGGAACGATCACATCCCTCTATCTGCTGGCAATGCCCCTATATATACATCCCAAAATGCCATTGGCCTTCTTGGCAACAAGGGCACACTGTTGATTCATATCCAGCTTCTCGTCCACTGTAACCCCTAGGTTCTTTTCTGCAGAACTTCTGCTGAGCCATTCGGTCCCTAGTCTGTAGTGGTGCATGGGATTCTTCCGTCCTCAGTGCAGGACTCTGCACTTGTCCTTGTTGAACCTCATCAGATTTCTTTTGGCCCAATCCTCCAATTTATCTAGGTCCCTCTGTATCCTATCCCTACCCTCCAGCGTATCTTCCTCTCCTCCCAGTTTAGTGTCATCTGCAAACTTGCTGAGGGTGCAATCCACACCATCCTCCAGATCATTTATGAAGATATTGAACAAAACTGGCCGCAGGACCGACCCTTGGGGCACTCCACTTGATACCGGCTGCCAACTAGACATGGAGCCATTGATCACTACGCGTATTATCGATCAATTTGACTGATCTATAAGAAATATTAAAATTAGAAAATGGTATAATCAGTCTTTAGGTAGAATTAACTCTTTTCATACTTCAACTTATTCTTTTATAGATAAACTGTAATTTATGTGTAATTTGGATTACAAGAAATCTTTGGCCTAATCATAGCCATAAAACAAAACAGAAGACAGAAACCTCAGCTCTCAGATTCTGAGCTTAAATCAAGATAATTGTTCCTTCAAAATTGCCGCCTTTGTTATTTTATTAGGAAACATATAGAGTAAACATGACATTTTAAAGAGTATTTCCCTTAAATTCATGATTCATTTGTGCTCGTTTTTTCTTCAGGAAGAACAAATGGCAGTCTAGCTGGAAGCAGCAACAGGTATATTTAAAGAATTGATGGAAGTGTGAAAATGTTTAGAAATACAAATAGGGATATAAGTACGTACATTCAGAAAACCATAAACCTGATAAGTTAGCTCAGTTCCATTTATTGCCATCAAAAGCACCTGAAATGATTTTTTCCAGTACCAAGTTGTCTCTGTTGTTAAAGGCAATATAATAGTACTCAATGATTTCATGCTTTCAGCTTGTGATTCTGACTCCAGCATGAAAATCTTTCTAAGATTTATCAGCAGAATCAACATGATGTTCCAAATTTGTCATTCTAAATGAAACAGCATTCGATCTAACATCACATTTTGTTTGCTGAGATTGAATTATATTAAAAATATAATCTCTAGAAAAATCTTAGGAGTAGCTCTGCTGTTTCAAGGTAAACAGTTTGTTCAGTTAATTATGCACGCTTTAACACAGAGACAGGTATGTGCGTAGGGTCTGTGATGTAAGCAAAAGCCTCCCTCTCACTCTTTGTGTTCTCTTCGGAATGCCATTTTTAATAAACCTGTGAAAATATAAAACATCTTCTTATCAATTTACTGAATGCTTCCATTTAGCAAAGCTCTTTGGTGATTCACAAAGACTGAAACTGGAGATCAGTTACTGAACACCATTTGCTCATTTAAGCATATTTTAAAAAATGTCAGGTTTCAGAGTAACAGCTGTGTTAGTCTGTATTCGCAAAAAGGAAAGGAGTACTTGTGGCACCTTAGAGACTAACCAATTTATTTGAGCATAAGCTTTCGTGAGCTACAGCTCACTTCATCGGATGCATACTGTGGCTCTTTCCACAGTACGCATCTGTTGAAGTGAGCTGTAGCTCACGAAAGCTTATGCTCAAATAAATTGGTTAGTCTCTAAGGTGCCACAAGTACTCCTTTTCTTTTTAAAAAATGTGATGCTCAAGTGGCTGCTGAAGACAAGATTTTGTTCCATTTGTACATGCTGTTGTACTTTGACAGATCTCTAAATCGTATTTTAGTAGAGTCTGAGTCTATTTTATCCTGTATGGAGGTTGGAAAAATCTAACTGATCATCCCTACTTCTGTGCTTGCACCGCCAATTAAAAAGGCCAAAACAGGAATCGGCTGGAGTTTCAATTGTTCCACATATGTTCACAGTGACTCTTCAGGGTTGCCGTAAACATGGGGGCACCCACACTGAGAGGGACAAAGCAGGGAACTGGCAACTGCACCACAAGCTCTGTGACTCTAAACACAGGCAGCCTTGATGGAGACAGTACATAGCAGAAGTTGTGTCCCATGGTGTCTCACCTCAGCAATTTGGAGAAGGGACCCAGGACAGAAGTTCCCTCTGCTGCACTGTAAATCCATGTGCTCTTCTACACCTGTCCAAGGGCTTGTCCCTTCTACAAGGGTTCAATGCTCCTGTGCAGGGTGCTCAGCATGCTCCCAGAGGGCTCTGCACACTCAGTGGTGCCCTGAGATAGTCTAAAGGCTGTCATTTTGAGACTGGTAGAGCAGTGTGAGGAAAGCATGCAGGCTCAAGGTCTGTGATGTACTTGTCCTGTGGGTAAATGGAGACCACCGGTTATTAGGACTATAGGCCTGAAATTGATTTTAAGTATTAAAGAAAATTTTTGGAAAAACTCTAAATTTATGTCCTGTTTATCTCCACGTCTCTCCTTGGGTGCTACTGCTGCAGTTGTGATCCATTAAGGTGTATGAGCTAGCAGGAAGTAGCCAGTGACAATGGGTGGCTTTGTTGAGGAATCCCAATTCAGAAGTGTGCTTCCTCTCCCTTGATCTACCACAGACTGGATTAACCAAGGTGCACTTGCACAGGGCCCCCAGCTCAAGGAAGACCCCAACCAACCAGAAGAAAATGATTTTTTTTTTTTTTTTAAAGAAACCAACCCAAGGCCAGAAAGGGGGTAAGGCATCACCTGCATGCTGAGGCAAGAGTCAACGGGCTTGAGCAGGGAGCCAGAACAGGAGCTGCTTGCTCTCCAACCCTACCCCCAGGGTCTCCCACCCCTCTGGGACAGGATACAAATTGCTCCCTACCCTCAGATCCTCAACCTCCCTGGGGGCAGGAAGGGGGCAGGGAATTCTTTAGTCCATCTTGCCTACAGATAAACCAGGCTGGCCTTGCATGCTCTAAGAGTGAGGGATGAGTATTGGAGTGTTTGAAGTCTTGGCTCAATTTGTATATTATGGCTTCTTACTAATATTTTCTACTTGGGTCTACAGATGGGGATAGATTAAATTTTAAGTAAACATTCTCACCAATCTCTTAGAAAGTCATACAATTAAACATTTCGAAAGCTTCTACCAGTTTAGAATTTACACATCTCGTTTGTTGTGATTAATACCAGAGGGAAAATGTTTATAAAGGGAAAACTAGTGCCATTTTGTTAACTGTTGGTTTTCTTTTGCAACCCGTATTCCTTCCAGTCATGTTTTTATAATATATATTAAAAGGCACCATTCACACACTAGATATACCACCTCACTGAGCTTTTTCAAACAGTCACAGATTTAATTATAATTTGCAAAGGAATGTAGGTTTACTCTGCTTACAGCCTGACTTCCAAGGACAATGATGAATAGTTCAAGAGCTCCCTCTTCTGACCATGTATGCCCTATAAACTCCACCTGAATTTCAGTATCTTATAATATTTAACAGGCAATTTACTTGTAGTCAGAAAGATTGGTTTAATCCTGTATTCCTTCTGTGCCTCTAAATATTTATACCCTCTGCTTGCAATTAATCTTTCATGTCTAAACCAGACATTCAATACAGGTTTGTTATTAAAATCTAGGTAACTGTGTAATCAAGTCATACATTTGCAAATTAAAAGCAATTTTCCACATTTCACCATTTTTGTGTGTATATTTAAACCCAAGGACGAAGTTTTAATGTGACAGCTTCCACATAAAGCAAATACATACTTTTAAAATCAATTAAATAATGCAGAAATAAATGTCCAGGGTCAGTGTCTCAGCTGGTGTAAATGGAGCTTTACTATTCAAAATCTGAAGCATATGCATTTAACCATTGAGAGTAGACTATGTTTTGGGAGAAGGTGAGGGTGGGAGTGGTGCTATCTCAGAGCAAACTATTCTAGCAATTATATCTATATTAAAAACATTTTAGATTGGAGTGCAGTTTAGTACTTCTAAATCCACCATATATTCAATTTGTGTTAAATTAATGTAGCTGATTTGAGTTTCTCTCTGTTTTAGGTATTTCTAAGGAGCCCATGACTGGTCTTTGACTGATTTTTTTTTTTTTTGGAGGATGGAAAAATGGCAAGATTTTATCATACATATTCTATTCTAGATATGGGCCAATATTTTTAAAAAATTGGAGACTAAAATTAGAGTCCTAAATCCTTATTTCAGCACCCAAATAAGTAGCCTCCTTTTGAAATATGTTGAGCACTCATGTGTGTGCATTATTCAGATGAAAAAAAAATAGTCTTCACTACTATTGGTTAGGAACTGAGTATCAACAACTGTTATCGATAAAGAAAATCTCTGAGTTCTATTGGCCTGCCTCAAATCTGAAAATATTCTTTCCATTGTGTCATAGAAGTATGCTATGTTCATAAGATACTCTGTCCTGTATAGGGGGGATTTAATTTAATACATCTCTTAAGAAAACATTTTTCATTTTGGGAAGAAGTAAAAGTTGCAAAGGGTTTCTTTCAGGAATTAACTTGAATATCTTTAGTTTTTGCAGTATTGCCTTAAATCAGTGGTCCCCAAACTCTTCAGGGCCACACCCTCTCCTTACCTCTGTCTGTGATCCTTCTCTCCTCCCCCATCCCCCCCCACCCCGCCCCCGGCTGCAGCTGGGGCTGGGAACAGAGCTGTGGCCAGAGGCTGAGGCTAGGAGCAGAACCAGAGCAGAGGTGGGAGCAGAATGGGATTGGATGACAATCCTTCCTTACCCCTTGTGGGGGCCGGCCCAGACCCACCCCACAAAAACCATTTCTCCACATCCCCGGAGGTGCGTGCGCCGCACAGTTTGGGGACCTCTTGCTTAGATGTTAAGAGACTGAATTCTGACAAGCCTCTTAGCATGTTGCTGGTCACAATTTTAAAATCGAAACATCTGATTTATTGTAGACATTATAGTAAAGGATTGCAAGATTTGTCATATTATTCTTAACTACATAATTGAAATCTCAGAATGATCTCAGAAAAATTCTGAAAATAAAATACACAAATAGAAATGGTTGAATAGCTGATTTTTGATTTAATAAAACAGCATAAGAAGGAGCTGATGGCAATACCACCAGCCTCCTTTTTTGCTTAGTGGTTAAGCACTCCCCTGAACTATGGGAGACCCAGGTTCAGTTTTCCCCTCTGCCTGATGTGAAGAAGGGATTTGAACTTGAGTCTATGTTACAGAAAAGTGTCTGAGCCACTGGGCTATGGGATATTCTAAGGTGGGTTCTCTCAATCTCCCCAGTTGAGCTGTTCCACTTTTTATAAACAGTCCATTGGAGCAAGGACTTGAATTTGGGTCTCCTATAGCATTGGAGAGTGCCCTAATACCAGGCTATAGAGACATTCACTTTCTCTGGAAAAATGACTATTTGTTATCATTCATAATGGTAATTAATAGTCATTGTAGTCTTTTTATAACTTTGGAAAACTAATTTAAAGGGACATTGGGGAGATTCTTAAAGAACTTTAAGTCCCTGAAGGGGTAGATGGGCACCTAGTAGGATTTTTAAAGGCGCATATGTAGTGAACACCCATTGATTTCCATGGGCATTAAGCATTTAGCCCTGGGCAAACAAAAGAAGACAGCCACCCTGGGATGTGGTTCAAGTCCCCCCTCCACCTCAGAAGGAGAAAGGGTTTGAACAGGCATGCTACTGCTCAGGTGAATATCCTAACCCCCTGGCTCTGGGACATTCTGATGTGGGAAGCGGCTCCCTCCATCTCTCCTGCTGAAGCTGTTGCAGTCTGGACAAATAATTAAAGAGTCACTAGGGCTGGAGAGAGCAAGTGAAAGCATGAGAATAACCACCCGGTTACAAAGTAACAGCACTCTCCCAGGATGTAGTACACCCAGAATCCCATCCCCCTGTTCCAATGACTAAGCAATGAGCTAAAAGTTAAGGGAGGTCCTCCTCATTGTAATCATCCTCACCCCCTCCCTCTGCATCTCTGCTTCTTGCTAAAATGGTGTTGGTACCTAACTCCAAAGAAGGTTCCTGACTGTAAATCACTAGCAGAGATAGGTGCCTCCCTGTAGACTGTACTTACATGCCTAAATACAAGAGAGGGGTAGGGTTTAGGATACACAGCTCTCATCAGCATCTCCCATTGACTAGCTTAGGCAGCTCCCAGCCAGCTTTTGTGAATCACAGTGTAAGAGCCTCTCTCCCCCTGCATTCATTTTACAAGGCTTGTCTACACTTACCAGGGGAATAAAAGAGCGATGATAGATGCATCAGCGGTTGCCTAGTGAAGACCCACTAAATTTACTGCAGATCACTCTCCTGTTGACTCCTGTACTCCACCAGATCAAGAAGAGTAGGGGGAGTCAATGGGAGAGCATCTCCCTGTTATGCTTAGAAGAAGCACACGGGATCTTTTTCAGGGGAAAAGGCAATATGCCACATTTATTGGAAATACAATTAGCATATGCATTCAATCTCACACACACACTGCCAGTCGATGTTATAGTTACCAGTCCAGCACTCGGATCAATCTAGTGGCCAGCTAAATTGATCACGGGTAGGGAGGAGCCAGGTTCTGTCGGTCGCAACACAATGCTCTGGGGAAGTCTTGGCAGAGTTTCATGGCAAGACACCCTGTTTATATAATGATTTTTCCTTCATTGAGACCAATGAGTTTTGCACCGTCATGCTGTAATCAATTGTTAGACGAGTGCTTGTTTTCTTAAATTGTCCTTCTCATTCTTTATCTTGTTCTTTCATCAAGTATCTCAGGGAGTTCCCCCATGCTGGTTTTGATCACAGCTATCTTGTCCCCATTGATAGGTACCTGTCTCATCTTTAGAGTCATCAATCTACCCTCTGACATTTCAATATGGGCATGTTGTAATCTTCTGGTGCCCTTGCGTCTGTCCTCTGTTTCTCCCTAGAACATCTGGTTTGGTGATGGCTTCACATTTATCTTCTAACACACACATTCCTCATTCATACACAAAACAGAACCGATTTACACAGACCATATGAACAAGAACATCAAGTTGCAATACAACAGAAAAACAATCATTGCATTCTTTTACTTATTTTAAAATGCTAAACCTACAAGAAAGTGGTGACCCTAAAAGGTCTGTTACTGCCTTGAAATCAGTCCAGACACAGAAACAGACACAACACATTAGGCCATTCCTTTCTGCTATTCAAAAAGGGTGGCTGGGAGGATATGGGCAAATCATACATCAATACATTTAATACATGCTATATTATTCTTCATTCTAAATTATACAAACATAAAATCCTACTTCTACATCCCGTCGACATTGCATTGCGTGGACCCTGCAGTAATTAGATCTACATCAATTTGTGTTATGCTATTCACATAACTCAAATTGCATAGCTTAGATCGAATTTCCCCTCTAGTATAGGCAAGGCCTAGGAGTCTAAGTGCCAAGCTCAGGCATTGATAGTCTCAGTGATTTTCTAGGCACCTAAAACCCAAGAGGGAATGCTGGGAAGCGGGGTGTAGTATAAGCTCTGGCCCCCAAGAGGATGTGAGGTGCCTATCTCCAGGTCAGATGGAGGCATGTATCTCTACTTGCAATTCACAGCTGTGAGCTCTCTCCTGGAGTTAGGTACTTAAACTAGGTCAGCCCTTTTTAAGGGGTAAAAATGAGGATAGGTGGTGCTGCCCCTCCACAAAGTAGCCCCATTGTTAGAGAACTCACCCAGCATGTAGGAGACTCAGGTGAAAAATTCCCACTCTGCCTGATTCAGAGCAGGGACTTTAACCCAGGTCTTCCTGATGAGCGCTCTATCCACTGGTCCATTGGATAAAACGAGAGGGCAGCACCACCGCCAGCAGCTATGTTTTATACAGGATCTCTTTTATTAATTTAGATGCAATAAATGGGTCCAAGGAGTCAAAAGGGGTTAACTTGACCCTGCCACTGTCCAACACAGAACAGGTTTCAGAGTAGCAGCCGAGTTAGTCTGTATCCGCAAAAAGAAAAGGAGGACTTGTGGCACCTTAAAGAACACAGAACAGTTTCAAATAAGGTTCGGATACAAAGACCTCAGCCGGCTTAATAGCATGGCAAACACCATTAAACAGCCTTAAACTTTTATTAAAGACACAGAAAAAGGAAAAACATTTAAAGCATTTGAGATATAAAGTATTAAATGAGGCTTTCCTTTTAAAAACATCCCTCATTCCCTTTCTCTGTGTAGAGAGACGTTTTAAAGAAGGATCTCTTCCCCCCCCGCCCCCCGCCTCTGACAGTCTTCTAGATTTTCTTAACGATGGTAATAACTGTTCTTGTTGGGGAAGAGAGAAGACGTTAGTTGAGATGAACTGGAGCTGCTGTTGTTGTAAAAGTCCAATCCCATTTCCTAGAAAACAAAACAAGGCAAAACATACACAAAGGGGAAAGAAAACAACAGCAAAGATAGAAAATGCAGCTTCTGTCTGACACTGACTCTCACACTGCTAGAAAAACATGGGGATAGCACATGGCCTTAACAGTCACTTATGGCCTTAACAGTCACTTATGGCCTTAACAGCCACTCTGAGAGCCATCAAACCTCTAGCATCATTGGGCTGTTTAGGACATTGGTTTTAGCTGACACTTTCTGGTCCCAGGTTCATATGGCAGTGTTGCAAAATATATAAACTTAGCTTGTCAAGGCATACTCTTTCACAGAAGGCAAAAGGAGGATAGGAAAGAAAAGAAATAAGGTAGGGAAGGAAAAGGACATATGGTGGGGGAGGAGGCAAAGAGAGAGAGAGACTCACATGCCAGGTGGTATTCAGGATTTAGCCAGAACCAGTAGAAGTGGCAATGTCATCTTGGCCCCCTGTCTCTGCCCTGTTCTGGTCAGAACATCTGTCAGGTTTAGGCTGAAGAAGGACTGGGGTACCAGGAGATGGGGGGGTGGCAGTGCTGATGCTGAAGCTCACTTCCCCTTTTCTCATCTTTTAATCATCCAGTGTCACCCTAGCCTGTTTTTTCTTCCCAAAAGGGGAGTAGAGGAGATTGGTTCTTCCACCCACATTATTTTGTCCACCAATTACACTTAGTTTCTGACACGTATCTTGGTTTACAAATTTTCAGTTCCACATTTCTCATTAACCAAGATCTTAACGTTCTTGAGTTACATCAATTGGCCTTTTTGTTTGGACTAATTCAGTCTTTTTTCCCCTTTCTTTTTCCATTAACATTTGTTATTATAGGTTATTGTAACATCTTATGATTTTTCACTTACTTTTTACAGCTGAACTAACAGTCAGGGTAAATTTGGAGGCCCAGTTACTACAAGAGGCCCAATCTAGTATGCATGCTCATTGGCAAACTCTGAGCCTGCATTCCGGATTGGGCCCTCAGGCAAGAGAGAGGGAAACATCTCGTTTGAGGATCCCTCCATGGCTTAGGACTGAGCTAGGCACTGAGTATCAGGACTTATGCAGCTGTGTACATTCTCACAGGGGGGCTTTTAGTGGGCTGTCAGCAGGGACTTTGGTGCTGCGAGACTTTAGATGCCTAAAGGGCTAAGTGGCAGCTGAACAAGGGGTTTTAAGAAATTACATTTTGGACTTAGCTACTTAAAATGGGAGGTAGACTCCTAAATCCCTTTGTGGCTCTACCCCTCTGACGGGGTTCCCAGAGTGCAACCTGAACTGTGGGACCACCGATCCCTCCGTCCCACTGACCTTCACATGCTGTGATGCTGCTGTTAAGCCACAAACCTCTGGCAAGTACTGCACTTACACAAACATCCACAGGCAGGGACACACCCAACTGTGTTACATGAATGCTTTGCCAAACTCTCATGAACCAACAATAGAGAGGCTCCAACCAATTCCCCACAGCTCCCCAGACTTGAACCTAGAATTGTACCATCTTGCCCTGCTCAGAAGCCTAACCAGTGTAAGATCATTACCCAGTGTGCCCCTCCCTCGATTTGGAGAGCACACACACTAGCCTTTGTAAACTGAGCTGAGATTTCCCAAGCACTTCAACCAAAACATGCTGTTTTAGGTAAAATATAAAACAGATTTAATAACTACAGAAAGATAGATTTTAAGTGATTGTAAGTATCACAGAAAGAGATCAAAGTTGGTTATCTAAGAAATAAAAAAAACAGTCTGAGTTATACAAACTAAACAGGATTTGAATCAGGCAGTGTCTCACCATGACAGATAGTACAAGCAGGTTACAGATCCTCAATACACAGATCTATGCTTGTGACATGAGGGTCTGCCCCCATTGGTTAAGCAGTCTCCCTTGTCTATGTGTTCTCTCTGAGAAGTCTCCGTTGTATACAGTTCCTGCGATAGTGGGTTCTTTCCTTGATGGGTGTGGATGAGCCATTAACTGCTGTCTGGCTATTCCATTGTTTAACCTAAAAGGCTGGTTGTGGGTGTTCCCAAACTCACAATATATTTCAGTAACATACACATAGCAAAACCTCATAACTCACATACAATAATAGCACATACAATCCAACAGGATATTAATGTTCAACAGATCAAGACTTCTAAAATGATACCTCACAAGGCACACTTTGTACAAAACACATCATAATTATATGATGTGATGAATATGGAGGTTCCAGGGTGCTGCTTTCAGATACTGAGTGCCACACTCCCCTAAATATTTTTAGGAAACTGCCCCATTGTCAGTTACCTTTAATATCAACATTAGCGTACTTTCAAAAAATTATAATCTGCTGAATAAATCCTGATGAACTTTTTTGCTAACATTTCATATTAAATAAAAAAAACCTCAACATTATAGATAGTCCAGGAACCCAGATGTTTCATGGACTATCTATACTAATATTGAGCCTAATATCCCTCTTAGATACACACACAATTCCCAGTGAAGTCAATAGCAGATGTGTTTGTGAATCTAAGGTCAGAGTGCTCCCATCATAATCAAAGCCTTTCACTATAGCATTCATTCTGAAATGTTTAATTATACCAGAGCCCAAACAAAAGAAAACAAATAGATACTAGGAGCTCACCCTATAGGACAAAAAAAAAATCATTAGACTACCCCAAAAAAGAGATCTATATTGTGCTATGGACATATCTACAGTGGTAGAGTCCACTGTAGCTTCAAAGGTAAGAAGAAAATGTGGTTCTCTCAGACTTTATTTGATTTTGCTCTTTTTCCTGAATATTATTTCAAGAGATGCAATATGTGAATGACCTGCATGTTTACCCCCTCCTCAAGAGGACGTGCAGATTCTAAGCTCATGTCCAAACTCACTCCTCTTCTTTTTTAGGATTAAGCTTCAGTGGTATGTCAGAGACAACAATACAACATTCATTCCCCGCCCCCCAAAGCTTGACTGTTCCTAGGTTTGCCTTTTAAGATCTCATCTTTCCTAACTCTCTAATATCTTCTGCTCCAAAGAGTACTTTTCACCCTTCTTATATCCTGGTTACAGCAACTGGATTCATCTGCCAACATGACTCAGTTATTATTTTGAATATTAATGGAGGGTTTTAGCATCAGGCCCTAGAATAACTTAAAAGAAAAGACCTGCATTCTTACACAGGATTTTAGTCTCTCACCCTGTTACTATGCAGAAGGCTGAGACTCACAGGTGTGTATAATATCCACTCAATAATGAATATCGAGTAGAGTAAAATTATAAAAAGAAAATGAGTACTTGTGCCACCTTCGAGACTAACCAATTTATTTGAGCATAAGCTTTTGTGAGCTGCAGCTCACTTCATTGGATGCATACTGTGGAAAATACAGACAATGTTTTATACACACAAACCATGAAAAAATGGGTGATTATCACTACAAAATGTTTTCTCTCCCCCCACCCCACTCTCCTGCTGGTAATAGCTTATGTAAAGTGATCACTCTCCTTACAATGTGTTTGATAATCAAGGTGGGCCATTTCCAGCACAAATCCAGGTTTTCTCCCCGCCCCCCCGCAACACCCCCCCCCCCCCAAAACAAACCCACTCTCCTGTTGGTAGTAGCTTATCTAAAGTGATCACTCTCCTGACAATGTGTATGATAATCAAGGTGGGCCATCATCCGATGAAATGAGCTGTAGCTCACAAAAGCTTATGGTCAAATTGGTTAGTCTCTAAGGTGCCACAAGTACTCCTTTTCTTTTTGCGAATACAGACTAACACGGCTGTTACTCTGAAACCTGTCATTATGCAAGGCACTGCATTTAGCCGTATGGAGTGGAAATCTATCAACTGCATGAAAAAAACTTGTACAGATACAGACAGACATCATCTTCCTTTCCAAATGCAAACAGATGGATATCGTACCAAAAGAACTGAAGGTAAAAAATCCATTACAATCTACATACCACACAGACTATGCTGACAGCTTGTGCCACACGCTCTCAAAGAAACTGCAGAATCACCTGATCAACATCCTCTACAGCAAACAGGGAAAGATAAAGAATGAGCTCTCAAAAATGGATACTCTCATAAAAAAACAACCTCCCACACAAACTTCCTCATGGCTGAACTTTACTAAAACTAGACAAGCCATTTACAACACACACTTTGCTTCTCTACAAAAGAAAAAGGACACTAAACTTTCTAAACTATTACATGCCACAAGGGGTCACAGCAATGGTTCCCTCAACCCATCCAGCAATATTGTTAACCTATCCAACTATACTCTTAACTCACCAGAAGCAGCTGTCCTATCTCGGGGCCTCTCCTTCTGCCCCTCCACGCCCACGAACATGATACAATTCTGTGGTGACCTAGAATCCTATTTTTGACGTCTCCGACTCAAGAAATATTTCCAACACACCTCTGAACAACATACTAATCCACAGAGACCTCCCTACCAATACTACAAAAAGAAGAATTCTAGGTGGACTCATCGTGAAGGTCGAGAAAGCAGACTGGACTTCTACATAGAGTGCTTCCGCCGACGTGCACAGGCTGAAATTGTGGAAAAGCAGCATCACTTGCCCCACAACCTCAGCCGTGCAGAAAACAATGCCATCCACAGCCTCAGAAACAACTCTGACATCATAATCAAAAAGGCTGACAAAGGAGGTGCTGTTGTCATCATGAATAGGTCGGAATATGAACAAGAGGCTGCTTGGCAGCTCTCCAACACCACTTTCTACAAGCCATTACCCTCTGATCCCACTGAGAGTTACCAAAAGAAACTACAGCATTTGCTCAAGAAACTCCCTGAAAAAGCATAAGATCAAATCCGCACAGACACACCCCTGGAACCCCGACCTGGGATATTCTATCTACTACCTAAGATCCATAAACCTGGAAATCCTGGGAGCCCCATCATCTCAGGCATTGGCACCCTGACAGCAGGATTGTCTGGCTCTGTAGACTCCCTCCTCAGGCCCTACACTACCAGCACTCCCAGCTACCTTCGAGACTCCACTGACTTCCTGAGGAAACTACAATCCATCGGTGATCTTCCTGATAACACCATCCTGGCCACTATGGCTGTAGAAGCCCTCTACACCAACATTCCACACAAAGATGGACTACAAGCCATCAAGAACACTATCCCCGATAATGTCACTGCTAACCTGGTGGCGGAACTTTGTGACTTTGTCCTTACCCATAACTATTTTACATTTGGGGACAATGTATACCTTCAGATCAGCGGCACTGCTATGGGTACCCGCATGGCCCCACAGTATGCCAACATTTTTATGACTGACTTAGAACAATGCTTCCTCAGCTCTCGTCCCCTAACGCCCCTACTCTACTTGCGCAATATTGATGACATCTTTATCATCTGTACCCATGGAAAAGAAGCCCTTGAGGAAGTCCACCATGATTTCAACAATTTCCATCCCACCATCAACCTCAGCCTGGTCCAGTCCACACAAGAGATCCACTTCCTGGACACTACAGTGCTAATAAACGATGGTCACATAAGCACCACCCTACACCGGAAACCTACTGACCGCTATTCCTACCTACATGCCTCCAGCTTTCACCCTGACCACACCACACGATCCATTGTCTACAGCCAAGCTCTGCGATACAACTGCATTTGCTCCAACCCCTCAGACAGAGATAAACACCTACAAGATCTCTATCAAGCATTCTTACAACTACAATACCCACCTGCGGAAGTGAAGAAACAGATTGATAGAGCCAGAAGAGTTCCCAGAAGTCACCTACTACAGGACAGGCCTAACAAAGAAAGTAGCAGAACCCCAGTAGCCGTCACCTTCAGCCCCCAACTAAAACCCCTCCAACGCATCATCAAGGATCTACAACCTATCCTGAAGGATGACCCAACACTCTCACAAATCTTGGGAGACAGGCCAGTCCTTGCCTACAGACAGCCCCACAACCTGAAGCAAATACTCACCAGCAACCACATACCACACAACAGAACCACTAACCCAGGAACCTATCCTTGCAACAAAGCCCGTTGCCAACTGTGCCCACATATCTATTCAGGGGACACCATCACAGGGCCTAATAACATCAGCCACACTATCAGAGGCTCGTTCACCTGCACATCTATCAGTGTGATTATATGCCATCATGTGCCAGCAATGCCCCTCTGCTATGTACATTGGTCAAACTGGACAGTCTCTACGTAAAAGAATAAATGGACACAAATCAGATGTCAAGAATTATAACATTCATACACCAGTTGGAGAACACTTCACTCTCTCTGGTCACGCGATTACAGACATGAAACTTGCAATATTACAACAGAAAAACTTCAAATCCAGACTCCAGCGAGAGACTGCTGAATTGGAATTCATTTGCAAATTGGATACAATTAACTTAGGCTTGAATAGAGGCTGGGAGTGGCTAAGTCATTATGCAAGGTAACCTACTTCCCCTTGTTTTTTCCTACCCCCCCACCCTCCTCAGACGTTCTTGTTAAACCCTGGATTTGTGCTGGAAATGGCCCACCTTGATTATCATACACATTGTAAGGAGAGTGATCACTTTACATAAGCTATTACCAGCAGTAGAGTGGGGTGGGAGGAGAGAAAACCTTTTGTAGTGATAATCACCCATTTTTTCATGGTTTGTGTGTATAAAACATTGTCTGTATTTTCCACAGTATGCATCCGATGAAGTGAGCTGTAGCTCACGGAAGCTTATGCTCAAATACATTGGTTAGTCTCTAAGGTGCCACAAGTACTCCTTTTCTTTTTGCAAATACAGACTAACACGGCTGTTACTCTGAAACCAGTAAAATTATAGTAGTTGGAACTATTTTATGGTTTGGAATCTAACTATAGTGGACATCTGAGTGCATTACATATCCTTTCTTCAGGAACACAAATAGATGGATATGGATGATTTCGTCAGGAAGAAACAGTCCCTGCTGGTGAGTAGTGAACTTATTTCAGCGCTTATCCACCTTGACAGCTAGGAAGTTTTTTTCTAATGCCCAAGCTAAACTGCCCTTGCTGCAATTTAAGCCCATTGCTCCTTGTTCTTTCCTCAGAGGTTAAGGAATACAAATTTTCTGTCTGTGGTAAAGTTAGGAAGTGAATCTATACCTCTTGAATCCCATTCGTTCCAGAGAATTAATCACAAGTTCATTGGTTCTCCCTCAGTAAATGGCCCCAGATAGTGACTGGGAGGTGAGAAGGTGTTTTAAGAGGAAGGAAGAAAATAATAAGAACAAATGATTTCCCTTATAAGACATTATTACAATGTGAAACTGTTAAGTGCATCAACATGAATGGAAATTCCAGGTTTGTTTTTTAAAAAATTCCCTCCAGATGGTGTAATGGGGTGACACCCACCTGTCATGAGTGCCGCCTTGGTCAAGTGCATGCCTGCAATCACTCAGTTCATACAATAGGGTGGCACCCTCCTCTCACAAGCATCTCCCATGGTCGGTGGTTTCTTCAATGAGTCTTCAGTGATTCAGCCCTATGGCCGAGTCTCACACACTGTCATCAGGTGGAACAGAACAACCCCCTTCCAGGGTATACAGTTTTTACCTTCTCCCGACCCTGGTATGGAGCCATACTCCCAAGGCTTCCTCCCTGGAGACCCTGTCTTCCTGCAGCTCTCCCTGGGCTCAGTGCTTACTCAGTCCCAGCAGCCAGACATAAGCACCTTCTTAGTTCCCCCAGTCCCTGCCAGCACTGAGCTGTCCATGGTCTTGCTGCTGTTTCAGCCAGCCAAGAGCAGATTGAGTCTGTCTCTACTCCGCCTGGCCCCTGATTGGCTGATCCTGCAGCTCCTCTGATTGGCTGCTTCCCCTGCAGCCACTCTAGGGTCCTTGGAGGACGTCTCTTCTGCTCCTCTCTGGAATGGGGTGTGGCAGGAGCCTGAGGCCTCCAAAAGGGGGCCTCTTGGTTTAGTCCACCCCATCACAGATGGGTAGATTAGCTCATATAAAATAAAGATTCACTACTCCATTAGAAATAATGTCATCCACTGAATTATTAGTAAACTTCTTACAGCACACTGGTTTTGGAGGTCTCCCACCCAGATACTGACTCAATCCTCGCCCCATGTTGCTTGCAAAATCTGATGAGACCAAAGCCCGAAGTGACATTGCTGCGAAGTAATTATTTGATAGGAATGTCACTTTTTATTAACAGCAGCTGGTCACAGACAGCAGATAGTTGATTAGGAGAACTCTGATTTACAAAGGAAACCAACTCTTGTATGCTAAAGAAAATGTTCATATTTACAACATCTTTGGGATTAAGAACCACTTTTATAAATGTATATGATGCCTTGCGGGGGCCTCCTTTTGTAATATGAGGTGTCATGTAAATTTGGTGAGAGGGTTTACCTTGTGTGAACTGCCAGAAAAATACCTGCAGGGCATGGTGTAAATTTACTTTGAAGTACCATAATGACTAACAAAATAAATTGATTGTGTTGATTGAAATTAAAATTAATAATAAATATTCATCATCTTCCTCTGTCCAACAGTAACATGGAAGAATCCAGCAAATAACTCACCAACATAAAACTTTGTAGGTGCCAAATTATTGGGGTTAGAATGCATTGTTCAAGCAGTTAACAGCTGAATTATCTGATGGGCTAAAACCTTATTAAGTTATTTATAATATTATTTTACTTTAAGCTTCATATAAGAACACGAGGACTGTACAAGGCTGCTTCTTGAACCTGAGGCTGGGGAATGTCCAGATTCCAGGAAAGCATATTACCAAACTGCAACACCAATGTAGTAGATTATGTGTGTAAATACATTAGAGCTGGAAGGTGCAGTTTTCAGTTTGAAGAGACATACCAATATACACTGGGCTTTGTTATTAATAGGGCTGTCAAGCAATTTAAAAAATCATAATGAATCATGTGATTAAAAAAATGTAATCACAATTAATTGAGCTGTTAAACAATAGAATACCATTTATTTAAATATTTTGGATGTTTTCTACATTTTCCAGTAGTGATTTCAATTACAAAATATACAGTGCTCACTGTATATTTATTTTTATGACAAATATTTGCACTGTAAAAAACCAAAAGAAATAGTATTTTTAATTCACATAATACAAGTACTATAGTGCAAGCTCTTTATCATGAAATTTGAACTTACAAATGTACAATTATATACAAAAAACACCTACATTCAAAAATAAAACAATGTAAAGCTTTAGAGCCTGCAAGTCCAGTCAGTCCTACTTCTTGTTCAGCCAATCACTCAGACAAACAAGTTTGTTTACATTTGCTTCTTGGTTATAATGTCACCTGAAAGTGAGAACAGGCATTTGCATGGCACTGTCGTAGCCAGCTGTCAAGGTTCCTTCCCCACTCTGAACTCTAGGGTACAGATGTGGGGACTTGCATGAAAGACCCCCTAAGCTTATTCTTACCAGCTTAGGTTAAAAACTTCCCCAAGGTACAAACTTTGCCTTGTCCTTGAACCCTATGCTGTCACCACCAAGTGAGTTAAACAAAGAGCAGGGAAAGAGCCCACTTGGAGACGTCTTTCCCCCAAAATATCCCCCCCCCCAAGCCCTACACCCCCTTTCCTGGGGAAAGCTTGATAAAAATCCTCACCAATTTGTACAGGTGAACACAGACCCAAACCGTTGGATCTTAACAATGAAAAAGCAATCAGATTTTTAAAAGAGAGTCTGTAAAATCAGGATGGTAAATAACTTACAGGGTAATCAGATTCAAAACATAGAGAATCCCTCTAGGCAAAACCTTAAGTTACAAAAAGACACAAAAACAGGAATATACATTCCATTCAGCACATCTTATTTTACCAGCCATTAAACAAAAGGTAATCTAACGCATTTCGAGCTAGATTACTTACTAACTAACAGTTGTAAGGCTGCATTCCTGATCATCTGTTCCTGGCAAAAGCATCACACAGATAGACAGACCCTTTGTCCCCCCCTCCCCCCAGCCTCCAGCTTTGAAAGTAACTTGTCTCTTCATTGGTCATTTTGGTCAGGTGCCAGCGAGGTTATCTTAGCTTCTTAACCCTTTACAGGTGAAAGGGTTTTGCCTCTGGCCAGGAGGGATTTTATAGCACTGTATACAGAAAGGTGGTTACACTTCCTTTATTTTTATGACACCACTGTCACAAGATCTTTACATGCCAGATGTGCTAAAGATTCATATGTCCCTTCATGCTTCATCCATGATTCTAGACGACATGCATCCATGCTGATGATGGGTTCTGCTCAATAATGATCCAAAGCAGAGCCGACTGACGCATGTTCATTTTCATCATCTGAGTCAGATGCCACCAGCAGAAGGGAGATTTTTTTTTGGTGGTTTGGGTTCTGTAGGTTCTGCATCAGACTGGTGCTCTTTTAAGACTGCTTAAAGCATGCTCCACTCCTCATCCTGATCAGGTTTTGGAAGGCCCTTCAGATTCTTAAACCTTGGGTCAAGTGCTATAGCTATCTTTAGAAAACTCACATTGGTAGCTTTGCATTTTGTCAAATTTGCAATGAGAGTGTTCTTAAAATGAACAACGTGATGGGTCATCATCTGATACTGCTATGAAATATAATATATGGAAGAATGCAGGTAAAACAGAGCAGTGGACATACAATTCTCTCCCAAGGAGTTCAGTCACAAATTTAATTAATACATTTTTTAAACGAGCATCATCAACATGGAAGCATGTCATCTGGAACAATGGCTGAAGTATGAAGAGGCATATGAATCTTTAGTGCATCTGGTATGTAAATATCTTGCAGTGCCAGCTAGAACAGTGCCATGTGAATGCCTGTTCTTACTTTCAGGTGACATTGTAATTAAGAAGTTGGAAGCATTATTTCCCGTAAATATAAACAAACTTGTTTGTCTTAGTGATTGGCTAACAAGAAGTAGGACTGTGTGGACTTATAGGCTCTAAAGTTTTGTATTGTGTTTTTTGAGTGCAGTCATGTAACAAAAAACCCTACATTTGTAAGTTACACTTTAATGATAAAGAGCTCGCACTACAGTACTTGTATTAGGTGAATTGAAAAATACTATTTTGTTTATCATTTTACAGTGCAAATATTTGTAATAAAAATATAAGGTGAGCTCTATACACTTTGTATTCTGCGTTGTAATTGAAATCAGTATATCTGAAAATATAGAAAAACATCCAAAATATTTAACACATTTCAATTGGTATTGTATTGTTCAACAGTGTGATTAATCGCGATTAATTTTTTTTTTAGTTAATCTCATGAGTTAACTGCGATTAATTGACAGCCATAATTATTAACAGTATGTATATAGTACAAACACACACACCCATATAATGTTATGGTGTATATTTATTTCTACCAGTTACATCCCCTGAATTTTCCTATGTCTTTTAATACTCCTGTTCACTTATGCTATATATCCCATAATGTTTTGCAAAGATAAAGTTAGCTTTGGCAGTGAAAAATAAACTTGTCAAAGTAAAATGCATTTGTGTTCTGCTCCAGTACAAGCTTGGGCGGTACCTTCATGGATGAGTACCTGAATACTAGTATCCTATACAAAGACAAGGAAGAAAGAGAACAACAAGTTAAGAAACTGGGATGAACTGGTGGGTTGAATTTTAGAGTTATGTGAAAAGTGTTTTAACTTTTAAAATCATCCTATAAATATTTCTAGCTAAAATGTGTAACTTTGGGAGCATGCCTTCTGTATAAGGTGAATTTAACAATGCCACAAAGCTCTCTGAGCTTATTGGAAACTGGTTGTATAGTGAACCTTTCTCCCTGTATTATACTATTATTGCCTTTTAGCAATAAACATGACTAACATTAGTTATTTGGTCTCTTGAATATATTTCATATTCAAGAAGAAAAGTCTGCTCAAGCAATTGTCTGTACAATTTATGAAAACCACACTAGCTCTGATCAAGCTAGCACACTAAAAATAGAAGTGTGGCCATTGTAGCATAAGTGGGGAGAAGGGCTAGCCATCCCAAATACAGTCCCAGATGAGAGTATAGGTACATATGCCAAGAACTGTGAAGTGCAATGTAATTTTGCCTATACCTCTGTGCTATGGACTAAGAGTAAAGATAATTCAGATATTTGCAATGAAAAGAGCACAGACTGTAATTTTTATCAATTAAATTATCTTTAACATTTACTCAAAAGTTTATCCCTGTATATATCCAAATAATTTAAGGGCTCTGGGATATCATCATTGCCCTCTCTGTAGGACATATAATTCCCTAGTGTGCAAGTCCTACACAAGCCCTTTCTTTGAAAGAAGACCCAGGATCTGGTAAGGAACCCACCAAAGGGAAGACTACAACAGGTCATGCTGAAAGGTGAACTGTCAGGCTGGAGGGAGGTTACTAGTGGAGTTCCTCGGGGATCAGGCTTGCACCCAATCTTATTTATCATTTTCATTAATGACCTTGGCACAAAGTGGGAATGTACTAATAAAAATTATGGATGACACAAAATTGGGAAGTATTGCCAATGTGGAGGAGGACTGTAATATCATACAAGATATGGGCAATCTTGACAATTGGAATAATAGAAATGAGATGAAATTTAATAGTGCAAGATCATGCACTCAGGGACTAACAATAAGAAATTTTGGTATATGCTGGGGACGCATCAGTTGGAACGGAGCAGGAGAAAGACCTGGGTATATTGGTTGATCATGGACAGCTCATGGTCATTCTATGTGAGGCAGATATGAAAAACCAAATGCAATCCTAGGATGTCAAGTATCAAGGGGAAGCCATGTTAGTCTGTATCCACAAAAACAACAAGGAGTCCGGTGGCACTTAAAGACTAACAGATTTATTTGGGCATAAGCTTTCATGGGTGAAAAACCACTTCTTCAGATGCATGGAGTGAAAATTACAGATGCAGGCATTATATACTGACACATGAAGACAAGGGAGTTACTTCACAAGTGGAGAACCAGTGTTGACAGGGCCAATTTGATCAGGGTGGATGTAGTCCACTCCCAATAATTGATGAGGAGGTGTCAATTCCAGGAGAGGCAAAACTGCTTTTGTAATGAGCCAGCCACTCCCAGTCCCTATTCAAGCCCAAATTAATGGTGTTAAATTTGCAAATGAATTTTAGTTCTGCAGTTTCTCTTTGAAGTCTGTTTTTGAAGTTTTTTTTGTTCAAGTATAGCTACTTTAAAATCTGTTATAGAATATCCAGGAAGATTGAAGTGGAGAACCTAATTTACAAGTGGAAACATAAGGAGCTTGACTTGTTTACCACAACAAAATTAAGGCTCAAGGGAGATGTGATTGTTCTTTATAAATACATCAGAGTGATAAACACCAGGGAGGGAGAGGAGTTATTTTAGTAAAAGGGCAATATTAGAACCAGCACAAATAGATATAAACAGGCCATCAACAAGTTTAGGTTTAAAATTAGATCAAGTTTTCTAACCATAAGAGGAACAAAATTCTGGAACAGCCTTCGAAGAGGAGTAGTGATAAACTAATTTGTTTCAAGACTGAGCTTGATATATTTATGGACAGGATGGTATGATGAGATTACCTACATGGTATATGGCACATCCATGACATCTATTAGCAAATATCTCCAATGGCTGGGGATGGGACTCTGTATGGAGAGGGTTCTGAGCTACTACAAATAATTATTTTTTAGGTATCTAGCTAGTGGGTCTTGCCACATGCTCAGCTTCTAACTGGTCACCATATTTTGGGTCAAGAAGGATTCTTCCCCCATCAGATTAGCAGAGACCCTGTTTGTTTTTTGTCTTCCTCTGCAGTGCGGGGCACAGGTAACTTGCTCATTTTCATTGGAGCAAACGGTGGATTCTCTGTAACTTGAAGTCTTTAAATCAAGATTTGAGGACTTCAGAAACTCAACCAAAGGTTATGGTCCTGTTGCAGGAGTGATATGTGAGATTCTGTGGCCTGCAATGTGCAGGAGATCTGACTTCTGGCCTTAAAAATGTGAGTCCATGAGATATAGAAGGATTTCAGTCTTTGCTTAATACCATCAAAACAAAACATCAATCCCCCATTGTCATTCCTTTCCCTCAGGATAAGGGACCTTCACTGACATAATTTGACCACAAGTGACTCCTATCAATTTTGATGGGTGTCAATAATTTAAAAAAATGTGTGTTGAACTTCCTCCATTTCATTTTTATTACATAACTATGACACAGAACTTTGATCTCAGTCCACCACCAACCAATTCTATAAATGAAGGCCAACATCATAAAACTGAAATGAGAAGATTTCCCCATTTCAAACTGGTGGCTATGGCTCAACACTCCAGTAGCAGGTGACCCAACCTGCTACTCCATCCCTGTCTAAAGACAATGCCAGTTTGCAATGGACAAAATTCCTTTCTGACTTCAAATATGGCAATTCGTACCACCCTACTGTTTGATCAAAACATCACTTTGGGTTAAACACTAGTCTGCCCATTAAATAGCTTTGATAGGATTACTTTCCATTTGCACTGGACAAGTCAAGGCCTAATAATCATATCAAAGGTGTTCCCTTGTTGCTGAAGAAAAAAATTAAAGTCATAAGCTTGTACACAGAGTTTAAGCCACCATGGTTTTACATCTAAAGCCCAGAATCTGGGTTGCATCTGACTTGGGTTGGGGAGGCAATGCAATTTGGCATCCTGCTACTGAGGCCGCACCAGGCCAGTCCTAGATATAAACTAAAGCAGCCTCAGGACTGCTGTTCTTAATGCTGGCTGCAAACAGCCTCCATGGGGGACATTCTGGAAATCAGAGATTGTTGGAACACCAAGAACACCAAGATTGTTGGAACACCCTGTGCTGGGTGGAGGTGGTATAGGACTCACCAGGGATTCTCTTAGGTCTGGGAAATCTCAAACTGCGATCTGCTGGGAGTATGATTACTCTGTGGTGCCACAGTGTTACAAAGCTTCTGAGCCCATAGTAAGTTCTGGTCTGGAGATAGAAGATAATTTTATATTGTTAATAAAATTATTAAATGGAAAGCTTGGACTAAATGCTCATACTTGTATATGCATAACTGTAGCAATTGCACATGTAAATTACGTATTGTATTCCTCGATGCAGGTGCTCAGTACCTTTGAAAATCAGGCCACTTATTTAGGTGCCTAAATATGGATTAATATGTCTAAATTTAGGATCCAAATTTTGATGGCCTTTAAATTTTCATTGGCCACAAAAATATAGAGTTGAGAAGTAAAACAGGATGTTACAGCAAGAAGTGAAATTGCCCTACATAAAAGCACTGCAATTAATGTTGTAAATATACACCAACTGAAGTCTTTTAAAAGTCTAACTCTATTAATTATTCAAAAGCTATGCACACAGTATCAACTCACACCAGTACAATAATTGTCTAAATTTGAATACCATGCTTGCCCTTTTCTAGTCCCAATCTGTGCAATTACTCCACGAAGCAGACAAAAACGGGGGACACCGCAAAAGTGGAAAAGGCAATATATAATCAGATTATCTTTATGCCTTACAACAGCATTTTACTCAGGCTTTTGTCCCTAGTCAACTGAAGAAACCAACTTTTTGTAGTTTTATCACAAAGACAGATTACTATAAAAATGTTAGCAAGAACATTTCATTCTCTCTCTCCTAGCACCTTTGCTGCTGACCTTCTGTACATCTGCTTGGCATTTTCATCCATCTGCCTTTAGCAGTAATACTAACACATTGGTGATTCATAAAGATCTTCTAAAGCAGCCCACCTGCCAATCTTGTATACAAGAACATGAGAGTTTACCCTATTTGCCATTTGTTCCTGACTATCTCACTTTTTTTCTTTTTTTTTTTTTTGGCAAAACATATTCCCTTTCTGGGGCTCCACCACCTTTTTTTCTGTTTTCATTTAATTATGCTATGCTGTCAAAAACATATTTGATGGATCCCAACATGCTTACTATATGTACCGAAGCCTCACAAAATGTCTGTCAAGAAATAGATTCATTGCTTCAAAACATCAGCTAAAATAAGTCTTACAAAATGCTATTTTTTTTAAATTTGAGAATGTTTAAAAGTTAGTAGATTAAGAACCTGAGTTGTTAATGAACCCTATTGTATATACTCTTCTTTTGTAAAAATTACAAATTAGCTGTTATTTTTGCACTAGTTAAAAGAATTAAGTCAGTAGTTAATATAGTATATTAGTAGTATTTTTTTTAAATATATTCAACTAGAATCCATCTGTCAGATTTTTTTCTCCAAACAATAACTTCAAGTAAAATGTACTTTCAAGAAACGGTCTGTTTTCTCTTGTGCTTCACAGCCCTTACAGAGGGACTTTGTGTGATAGTACACTCCAGTAACTTGACACAAAAGAATATACATATTGGAAAAATAAATCTTCTCAGATAATCACACAAATAACCTGAAATCTACCATAACCCTTGCCTTACCATTTAATTTTGCTGAGAGTTAAGGCACATTATAGAATGTGGCTGTTAGATATGCTTTACTTTTATAATGTTTCAGTCTTTCTGCAATATGATTGATTCATTAGGTACTATAACATTTTAAACCTATTGCAGAAGTCCAAAGCAGAAACCCAAGTTATTACAGTATGAAGACCATTAAAGAACACAATAAAATAGTACCCTTTATTTTTAATGGAAATGCTGCACAGACAATCTTTAGTATGAAACCATCCTCCAAGCTGTGAAAGCATCATTTATTTGAATATTAAGAAAGACAGTTCAGTGGAACCTGGTTAGGAAGAAAACATAGCTTTACTCTGTCAATAAGAGAAAATCTTTATCATCTGAAATTGCTAATCCTATTAAAGATTTTTAAAAGTTCCTTTTTAAATTAATTATTAAATATTTGCCAATAAAAAGGTACCTTCAGTATCAGTTTCTGTAAAAAAAATACTTTCAAATTAGTAAATTACTTTCAAATACTTAGCAAATTAGTGTAATCAGTACATACAATTATGCAGTGATCGTTTAAAGAAATTATTTCATTTACCAACAATAATAATATGTACTTTCCCCGTCTTAAGTTTTCCATTTCATGATTAACATTGATCTTCAATGCCACCTTAATTTCTTCTTCCTTTCAGAGAGGATAATGGAGTGTGCTTGTGACAAAAAAACAGATTGACAGCTTTTTGAATAGCTGTTCCTTAAGCTTTCAAAAAAGTGGCATGTGAAGTTCAATAGTCCTTATGAACTATCAGAAACTACCTTACAATATGGACTGTGTGTCAGTTTTATTTTGTTACTGATTTGCCAAATGCAAAGCAAGAGTTTCCCCTGATATTCAGGGAAATTTATTTCAGATTGGACAGCGGCTCTAGCAGATTAGTTTCCCAGATGAGCCATGGCCTAGTCTGGTTTAAGAGTGAAAACAACTTTTAAAGTGGTGACAGCTGACAGTTTTAGAGTCTCTTTTAATACAGTTATTAGACATTACTGGTTGGTGATTTACTGCTGTTCAGAGCACAAACAAATTTCATTATAACAGAACAGGACTACAGCCTGACTTGAACCAAGGCAGGTATGACTGGTAGCATTCTTGCTTTCAACACCAGTGACTTTAATTTCACTTCTTGACACTAAACATGTGGAGGTGTTGGTAAATGGCCTCAGATATATCTCACCTCCTTTATTATTTACATATTATGGTTAGTTGGGATACAGTGTGATCCAGCAGCCTGGGCACTGGCCTGGGAGTTTGGAGCTGTGGGTTTTATTGCTGGCACTGGCACTGTCATACTGTTGTGTGACCTTAGTTCAGTTGCAACACTTCAGCTACCCTCTTCCCCAGTAAAATGTAAGATCTCTTTATAGATGTACTATACTGATGATGGGTATTCTATTATTACAAATTTGTTCCTCCTCCTCACCTACTCTTTTTGTGCCAGAGATGGGATGAAGGGTTATTTTGTTCTTGCTCTGTGTGGATTTTGCACAGGATTGCCAACTTTCTAATTACACAAAACATCCTTGCCCCACCTCCTTCCCTGCCCCTTCCCAGAGGTCCCACCCTGTCCCACCCCTTTTCTGAGGCTCCTCCCCCACTCACTCCTTCCTCCGTTGTTTGCTCTCCCACACCCTCACTCAATTTCATTGGGCTGGGGCAGGAGATTGGGTGCAGGAGGGCGTGCGGGGTGTTGGCTCTGGGAGGGGGCTCAGGGCTGGGGCAGGGGGTTGGATTGCAGGAGGGAGTTTGGGTTGCAGGCTCTGGGATGGAGTTTGGGTGCGGGAGGGGGCTAAGGGCTGGGGCAGGGGGTTGGTGTGCAGGTGGGGATGTGGGCTCTGGGAGGGAGTTAGGGTGCAGCAGGGGATTCCGATTTGGGGCACCTGTGCTCTGGCCAGGTGTTGCTTACCTCAGGCAGCTCCCGGTTGGCGGTGCAGTGGGGCTAAATTAGGCCTTAGGCGGAGGCATGGCCAGGCGGCTCTGCATGGTGTGCACTGTGCATGCCCACAGGTGCCATCCCACAGCTTTCATTGGCCATGGTTCCTGGCCATTGGGAGCTGCAGAGGCGACACTTGGGATGGGGGCAGCTCATGGAACTTCCCTGATCGCACCTGCACCTAGGAGCCGCAGGAACATGCCATCTGCTTCTGGGAGCTATGCGGAGCCAGGGAAGGCAGGGAGTCTGCCTTAGTCCCACTGCACTGCCAACCAGACCTTTAACGGATTCCTGGCAACCTTAATTTTGCAGGAATCTAATTTGACATACATTGTAAAATGTTTATTTTGTAACTTCATGACATATCTGATGAGAACAGGGAAAATACTAATTAATATTACATTAACTATGTATCCTATACTAACCCACTGGCCATGTTTCCCAGACATCCTCAGAGTAAATGATGTATTTTAAAAAAAGCAATGCTGGTGTTACCTGTTCTGACATGTATACTTCATGGAAGCTTAATGGTAAAATCATTCATTATCAGACTGAAGGAGCTTTAGGATATCTGCTTTCTTACATCTCCATGCTACAACTGGCAGTTTGTTACAGAACATTTCTTGGTTAATTGGATTTATCTAATATCCTGAATGAAATGCTAGAGTTGGTCAAAGAAAAAGTCTTTTTTTTTTTCAAAACCAAAATATTTCAGATAAATGTACGTGTTTCAGTGAAAATTTACTCAGGAAAGTTTCTCATGTCAAGGAGGGAATTTGAGGGAGAGACAGACACACACCTCCCCCAAGATAGCCACATATTTAGGGCACTCTCGGGGGGAACAAAGGAAATGCAAGTTCAGATCCTTACACCCAGTCAGGCAAAGCTAGGACTTGAGTCTCCTATATCCCCGGTGAATGCCCTGACCACTTGACTATTCTGGGGTGACACAAACCAAGCTGTCTCATGTTTTTTGCATAAAAAGGAGTCGCAAGGTCTGTTTTTCATTCTCCATTGGAACATAAGTACATTTTGAAATTTCAGACTTCTTTTGTGAAAGAGAATTGTTGTCTTTCAGCCAGCTCTAAAACGTACCTTCAACAATGTTTACTAAGGTCGCATGCACTCTGCAGGGTTGAATTTTTCGTGGATTACCAAACACACACAAAAGTGATCCACAAAACTGGCAACAAACCAACTCTAGCTAAGTCATAAGGAGGTTCAAGTTCATGTATGACTTGAATAGTTGTGAACCCCTTCACTTCAGTCACCTCCCCTCATTACAAACCCTTCAGTTCATATCCAGGAAAGGAAGTATGTTCTTGTATTTCGGCCACTGGACTGGGCTTCAGGAGTCCTAGATTCTATTTCTGAATATGCAACAAGATGTCATGAACTTATTTTCTCTGAGCTTCAGTTCCCCTCTGTAAAAGAAGGGTAATCAATAATAATATAAAAAATGGAAGAAAGGGGAAGTTAGTAGTAATGAATATAAATCAAAGTTAGAAACTGTAGGAAATTGATAATGGAAGCGAGGGGACACAAGGAGAAATTTATGGCCAGTAGAGTTAAGGATAATAATGAGTTTTTAAAAATACATTAGGAACAAAAATAATCTGGACAAAGATATTGGTCTGTAGCTAGATGGAAATGGTAGTATTATCAATAATAATGCAGAAAAGGCAGAAGTGTTTAATCAATAATCAAAATTCTGTTCTGTACCTGGAAGAAAAAAAACAGATGATATAGCCTCATAATTTGGTGCTGATAGCACTCTTTCCATTCCACCAATATGGCTGGAGAATGTTAAACAGCAGCTACTAAAGATAGACATTTTAAAATCAGCAGGTTCAGATAACTTGTAGCCCAGAATTTTAAAAGAGCTGAATGATTTGCTTGCTGGACCATTAATGTTGATATTCAATATGTCTTGGAACCCTGGGGACGTTCCGGAAGACTGGAAGAAAGTTAATGTTGTGCTAATATATAAAAAGGGTAAGCAGAAAGGCACAGGTAATTATAGGCCTATCAGCCTAACATCGGTCTCGGACAAGATGATAATGGAGTGGCTGATATGGGACTTGATTAATAAATAATTAAATGAGGGTAAAGTAATTGATGTAGATTTAATGTAGGTTTATGGGAAATAGATCCTATCAAACTATGTAGATATGTTTTTTTGATGAGGTTACAAGTTTGGTTGATAAAGGTAACACTGTTGATGTAATATATTTGGACTTCTGTACTGAGTTTGACTTGGTACCACAAAACATTTTGATTAAAAAAACTAGATTATAAAATTAACATGGCACACAGTAAATGGGTTTAAACCTCACTAACTGATAGGTCTCAAAACATAATTGTAATACTACTCAAATCCCCAAGTACTTCCCCATTCTGAAATCCTTCTGAGTGCTTCATTGGTTCTCCCCAGAGCCATTTTAAGTCTTCTTTGTTTGGCCCATATGGCCCAGTCATCTATAAATAGAGTAATACCTATTCCTGCCTGTATATTCTCCAGGAACTCATTAATCATAATGTTAAACAGGGTTGGGCTGATGGTTCTTATCCACCAGAACATTCTTCCTCTTATTTCAATTGTGGCTAGTTTATTCAGAAAGCCTTCCCTCCATAGCATGGCATAAGCTTTTTCAGCATCCAAAAAGAGAGTTATCATAAACTCTGTTCCTCATGTTTTTTTTTTTGTATTTCTGTTTCTAATCTTACAATATGATCAACAGTGCATCTTCCTTTCCTGAAACCACAGTTTATAATTTCATTATTTTCCAAGTAGTAGGTATCCTTCAGTCTCTAAAGACCATGGGTATGAGATTAATCTCTCATTTATCATTCTTTCCATAATTTTGCCCACACACAACGTGAGGGCACTAGTTCTATATGCATCAGGCCTTGTGCATAGTTTGCCAGGTTTTTCTATCAGTATAACCACTGCTTGCTTTCATTATGCTGATAGTATTCCTTTCCCCCATATATTATGTAATTTCAATTAAACTCTTAAAGTCCCTTCCAGTAGATGCTTAATCTTTGCATTACATATGCAATCTTTACTTAGGGCTGTATTTTTATTTTTGTCTATAACTTTTTTGAGTTCCTGTATGCTGAAATTTTCATTCACTACAGCATGTTTGTATTCCACCTAGCCATATAAGAGCTCACAATTTTCTTCAGCAAACATTCTCTTTTGTTCTCAAACTCTTTACTTTGATTGTATCACTGCTCACTTTGGAATTCTTTTGCAAAAAATGTTCACTTTTTCCTAAGTTAGAACTTTCAACTTTATCACTTACTATAAGACCAGATATAAACTTGTTTTTACTCTATGTCCCATTCATTTTAACTTGTTTATGTTTCTCTGAAACCTTTGCATCTTTGTTCATTTTCCTACAATATTTTCTCCAACTCTTTACTTGCCTTTCTAATAATTCTTTGTGCCACTGCTTTACTTCTTTTATAGTTCATTAAGTGCTATTCATTGTACTTTTTTCTTGTTAGTATGCCTTATTTCTTTCTTTAATTGCTGCTTTACAATCTTCATTCCACCAGGGAACTGGATTTCTGAGTTCGTGACAATTCAATGTCTTACATATAGCTAGGTTGGCTGCTGCTATAAATCCTTTTAGTATATTATCAAGAAATTCCTCTAGATTATCTCTTGTACAGATGGTACTTAGATACTCAGTGCATTTACTCTTAAAGAGTCCCCAATTTACTTTTCTAATGCTCTAGGTAAGAATTCCTTCAGTGTTTTCAAAATTGCCTTGACACGTAATTAGCACAGAATGGGAAGTGATCACTTCCCATTCCATCTTCTTTATAGATTTCCCAGATGTATTTGCTTGCTATATTGCTTGTTGCAATTCCCAGATCTAAACATGAAAAGATTCCATCCACTGAATTAAATGTACTAGGCTCCAATATTGAGCAATACCAGGTTTTGCATGTCTGAACCGTTGCAGGCATTTGGCATTATAATCAGTGTTCATGCTTCCCCATCATTCATTGTGGCTATTAAAGTCTTCACAAATATATACAAGTCTTTGACAGCCTTTACTAATGCTTCCAATTCTAGATTATCTACTTTTCCACATAGGTTGTAAATATTATAGATTTGTATAAAAGTGCTATTATTCCACAGAGGAATCTCAACAGCATAATACTCAAAAATTAAGTTGTATACATGTATACCAATGTAACTAAGACCTTATTTTGTAAATAGAGCCCTGCAAATCTGCAGATATCTGCATTACATCCGTGGACCATGCTTGCAGATAGTAGATTGGATGTGGATACAAATGTTGTATCCATGCACGGCTCTATTTATAAATATACCAGTCCCTCCTCCTCTTGTTATTTCTCTGTCACATCTGATTACACTATATCCTGAGAGTCTAAATATAAGTTCACTAACGCTGTTTCTTGTATACATAGGTTTGTTTTCCATTTCAAAAACAATTTTCTTCAATTCCTGACCACATGTTGTTAAACTAGATGTGTTCCACCAAAAAAATCTGCTAGAACCCTGTTCTTTAAACTGCATTATTACCTTCATTTAAAATGCATGGATGCGATCTATAGAAAGATTGCCTGTCTGTAAATACTTTTCTGCTGCTTTTGTTATAATTTTTACTCTTTCAGTGTTATTCCCTGTCTGTAAAGTGCAATTACTCACTTCTATCATAAATGCTATACACGTCTCTTTGCCTACAACCAGTCTATCTTCACCAATTCCCCTTATATTATCTTTTCTGTCCTGAAGTGCGTGTTGTTGTACCAGTAGCTCTTTTCCCTCAGTGGCAGTTTCCTCCTTCTCCACATTCTGCTGTGAATATCTTTTGGTAGCTTCTGCACAGGATATTTTATAGATACAGAAAATTAAAACTCTCTCACTAGTTCATTCTGCTGCCACAAGCCCCCAGTATGCTGCACTGCTTATCCCCACAACTGATGCATTTTAGTTCTGTTCCTTCCATATAGTTCTCATGTTCTCCTCCACATTTACCACATCTCATTTTCCCCTTGCAGTCACCACATGCCCAAACCTTTGATATTTATAATGTCCCAAACGGGCTGGGATATATGGTTTAACTGAGAAAAGTTGATATCTGATGTGAACCCTATCCGTAGCGCTGCACCTTTAAATATTACTCAAATAGCATTGGATGTTTTGTGTTCTTCCCCTCTCCTGCTGATCAGTCGCTTAACAAACAGGCCTTTGTCCTCACCTATACCCCTTTTAATTTCATCCTCAGTCATGCCTAGGGGAACTCCATACATTACCCTTTTTATTCCTGCCATAAATTTAAGTAGCTGACAAATTACTTGTATTTTCCTTAAAATTGTAGTTGTAAAAAATTTCTCAGCCTGTTCCATATGTGTACTTTCTACTAATAAATCTAAACCCTGCAGTATTGTAAGACATATAGATGAACATAAAAATTGTTGGGGAAAAGTCAGCATGGTTTTTGTAAAGGGAAAATCACCAATCTACTAGAATTCATTGAGGGGGTCAACAAGCATGTGGACAAGGGGGATTCAGTGGATATAGGGTACTTAGATTTTCAGAAAGCCTTTGACAAGGTCCTTCATCAAAGTCTCTTAAGCAAAGTAAGTTGTCATGGGATAAGAGGGAAGGTCCTCTCATGGATTAGTAACTGGTTACAGGATGGGAAAGAAACGGTAGGAATATATGGTCAGTTTTCAGAATGGAGAGAGCTAACTAGTGGTGTCCCTCAGGAATGTGTACCTGGGACAAGTCCTATTCAACACATTCATAAATGATCTGGGAAAAGGGGTAAACAATGAGGTGGAAAAAAGGGTAAACAATGAGGTGGGAAAATTTGCAGATGATACAAAACTACTCAAGATAGTTAAGTCCCAGGCAGATTGCGAAAAGCTACAAAAATATCACATAAAACTGGGTGCCTGGGAAACAAAATGGCAGATGAAATTCAATGTTGATAAATGCAAAGTTATGCACGTTGGAAAACATAATCCCAATTATACATATGAAACGACGGGGTCTAAATTAGCTGTTACCACTCAAGAGGGAGATCTTGGAGTCATTGTGGATAGTTCGCTGAAAATATCCACTCAATGTGCAGCAGCAGTCAAAAAAGCTAACAGAGTGTTGGGAATCATTAAGAAAGGGATAGATAATAGGACAGAAAATATCATATTGCCTCTTTATAAATCCATGGTACACCCACATCTTGAAGACTGCATGCGGATGCAGTCACCCCATCTCAAAAAAAGATATATTGGAATTGGAAAAAGTTCAGAAAAGGGAAACAAAAATGATTAGGGAGCAGCTTCCGTATGAGGAGAGATTAATAAGATCAGAACTTTTCAGTTTAGAAAAGAGACAACTATGGGGGGGATATCATAGAGGACTATAAAATCATGATTGGCGTGGAGAAAGTAAATAAGGAAGCATTATTATTCCTTCTCATAACACAAGAACTAGGGATCACCAAATGAAATTAATAGGCATCAGGTTTAAAAAAAAACAAAAAGAAGTATTCACACAATGCATAGTCACTCTTTGTGGAACTGTTTGCCAGAGGATGTTGTGAAGACCAAGACTATAACAGGGTTAAAAAAAGAACTAGATAAATTCATGGAGGATAGATCCATCAATGGCTATTAGCCAGGATGGGCAGGAATGGTGTCCCTAGCCTCTGTTTGCCATAAGTTGGGAGTGGGTGACAGGGGGTGACTTGATGATTACCTTTTCTGTTCATTCCCTCTGGGGCACCTGGCATTGGCCACTGGTGGAAGACAGGATACTAGGCTAGATGGACCTTTTGTCTGACCCAATATGGCCATTCTTATGTTCTTTCTATATATTGTTCTTATTTCAAAAAAGCTACTGTGGTCTACAGTAATGACCCAGAACAACAAAGTATGATTATTCTGAGCTGCAGTCTCTAAGATGCATTACTATACAATATTGTAGTGTTTCTTGTACCTGGACGTCTTTAAAAAAACAACAAACAAACAAAAGCAAAAATAGTGTTCTGTCCCTTTAGTGTCTCTGTACCTTTCTGCCTTTTGGCCAGGTCAAATAAATTTTCTTTCAGTATGGCTGGAAATGGAGAATTGAGAAGAGTGAATCTATAAAGCTGAAAAATTAACTCAACTCTTACAAACTCAAAAGTGCTTCTGGTTTGGTTCAGGCTTAAGAGAAAGGAATTAGAAACTTTTGTCAGAAGAGCACTTTAATTGAGTTATTAGAGTTTGGTTTGGACTCCTGTTGGTAGTGAATGACAATTTTAGACTTCCATATTGTTTTGGGATCAGTCTACCGTGAAAAGATAACTATTGGAGATAACATGATGAAAGGTGCCATCCCTGATCCTGTATAGAATAGCTTAATTTACAGAAGAAACAAAGTGTGTAGAGAAGTCAGGGCAACAACATTTTCATTTATATCAAAAATCTTTTCAAACTGCTTTACTGATTATAGTGATACAGCATCACTGAAATTCAGGTACCTTAAGTAGTTCCAACCAATTGGCATGAAGAATATTGTGTAAAATTCTGGTGAAGAAAGTTGTATTTGTGGTTAATCCATTGAACTTGAACTCAGGAGACCTGGGTTCAATTCTTATGGTCCTGAATTTATTTCCTATTGCAAATCTGAGTCTTAACATCAAATAAAGAAGTAGGACCTTTTAAGGTTTCACCAGAAAAATCTCTGTGTAGTAAACTGCTTGGAACTCAGTTTCTTTTCTTAGAAAAAAGTACGGTTAAGTTTCAGACTCATGGCCCCAAAGACCCTGGGTATTTCACACTTCGCTTTGACTATTAAACTAGCTCTTATTACTACAATTCCAAATTATTTTTCTCCTTGAGCCTGAACCAAGTTACAAGCACTTTTAAGTGTGTAAGAGTTCAATTAACTTTTCTGCTATATAGATTTACTCGTCTGAATTGTCCTTTTCCAGTTACACTGAAAGAAAGTTGATTTGACCTGGCCAAAAGGCAGAAAGGTATGGGGAATTTCAAGGGACAGAATGTTTTGTTTAAGATTTCCAAACAAAGAGGTTCAGATAACCTGTGGTTATGCATCCAAATTTTAGTGTGCTTATCCAAGTTTCTGACACATTGATTTGTGTCACAAGCTAGCTAGCTCCAGCATAACTCAAGGATACCACAGTAAATATTCAGGAAATAGTCAGTTAATGTTTACCTTCCCAAGGGAGTTGGATACGGTTTATTTCAAAGGACACCCTCACCTCACCCACTAAAGTTGTGTATTCTGAGAAAGGCAGATGAAAGCTCCTCCTTTCTCCTTCCTAGGTGGATGAAATGTATAATCATGTGTTTCTATTTTAGGGAACACCATGATAGAATGTAAAACATAGGTATTTATGCTCCACTGAATGTGATGGAAATAAAATATACATAAAAATCCTATTAAAAATTCTTATCAGAACAGTCTCTTTTAATTATTGTGATGAGGACCATCATGGTAATAATAATAAATAAAGACAAATTCATGGGGAAATGCTGACAGCTTATGATAAGATCATGGATAAAATCACCAAACATTTCAGTAAAGTATGAAACCAGGGAAAACCTCCAGAATAGTAAAATACCCAGAAAAGGTGACCCAGGCAATTGCAACAACTGGCAGGGTGCTACATTCCTTTCAGGGAGTTGCAAAGTATCATCATAAGTAGAATAAAGGAAGTGGCCAAGGCAAAACTAAGGGAAGAGCAGGCTGAATTTTGACTCAGATGATCACGTATCAACTAGATTTTCAGTCAAACAATAATAATCAAACAACAAAAACTATTTATCATAAACTTCATAGATTTTAAGAAAGCATTTGACAGCCTTCATCACAATTGACTTTGGAACACAATTGACTTTTGAAATATTACGGTATCCCAACCAGGTGTAGTATACACAGGTAAAATATATGCAGACTTGAATGAAACTAGTGTCTGACAAGGATTCATTCTCTCACCTCTCCTGTTTGGCAGTGCCATTGACCTTGTTAGGTGAAAAAGTGCAGATGGGTATAATAAAGGCATTATATGGTTCAATAAAAGTACACTAACAGGTCTAGATTTTGCTGATTACATAGGTCTTCTAAGGGATATCTCAATTAGCATGCAAGCAAAGACTGAAAGACTGCAGCATCATGAAAAAGATGGAGTTAATAATCATTTATGTAAAAACCAATCTAATGAGAGAACCCCAGCTCCAAACTAAAGCATTACTTTAGAAGGCAAAAGACTAAACTATGAATTTTCAACTCAAATTTTATTTCCACATTAACATATGGATAGGATAGCTGGAAATCCACCAAAGGTATAGACAGGTGTCTAAATGCCTTCAGAAGCAAATGCCCTAGAAAAATACTAGGTATTAAATTAAATGAATTTATAACAAATGCCAGGATTCATCAGAGAGTTCAACAACCCCTTATCTCTAAATCTATCCAGAAAAAAACAGATGGAAATATCTGAGACACATGTTAAGTATGAAGCCAGAGCATCTGCCATAGCAAGAGTGCTGTTAGGCAGCTGGAAGAACAAACACAAAGGGCTAACCGAAAGAATTCCTCCTGCAACAGTACTCAGAGAGGGAAAACTTATAGGACTTAATAACAGAGAAAACATGTTAAGAACAGCCCAAGATAGGGAGGGATGGTGGAGTCTTGTTTTGGCCTAAGCAGTGCCTAAGGCATGGGAGGATTCCACCAAAGGATACCAGCTGCTGTACAAACATTAATGAACTAGGTATCACATCACACTGTGAAGCAGGGGATTCCTGACATTTAGCATGAGTGCCTTTCTTTCTTCCTTAAACCAGACACCCAGTTAGCCTTCCCATTTTGTTAGTACTATTGTTTAATGATAATTGGTGCGACACTGAAAGAGAATTGCCTTGTTTAAAACAAATTAATCTTTCAAGAGTTTAAAACCCCCTTAAAAATAGAAAAGTCAAAGGGAGAAAGTAAAGTTTCTAAATTAAGGCCAGCCTCAGTTAAGAAAGGATCTGCCTGTTTTTTTTTGTTTGTTTTGTTTTTTAAATGGCCATTTTAGGAAGTGTTGTGATCTCTTATAGCTTTTGTCTCCATTTAAAAGCTCATTATAAGGAAACAGATTAGAGATTTATGTTATTTTACATGAAAGCTGAGAATTTTCTTTAGAAGCACCCCAAATTAGCTCTGTTAACAAAAAGATAACAAGCCCCATCCAGCTCATCAATGATAAAAAAAACACTAAAGCCATGAACAAATTGAACATGCTGTACAGATTGAGCTTTTCATTTTTAGATCTTCTCTCCAATGGTCATGAATTTAATTCATGATCCTGAAATATTTTTGAAGTTCCTACAGTTTTACTAATTACATTCATTTACAATAATTCTCAGGTTTGGGAAGCCTCAATTTAAAATTAGATATTGGTCACTAGACAGAATATAGTTTAACTTTTTAAATAACATTTTACAGGTTTCAAAAGGACAAATTGTGACTTCAAAAAGGAATCAAAAGAGGCAGGATTATCAAACTATCTATATGCAGTATAAAATCTTGAAATGCTACAGGGAAGGACTAGTCTCAGATGGTTAACTTATTTGAGTTTTAGTAAGTTATTTGAAGTCTGACCTATTCGCTGAGTATGGTGTCTAATATTTACTGTTAAGGAGTCAATATTTCTTTGCTCAGCTGAAAACTGGGTTCTGTATCCCCTTGCTGCTTTCTTCAGTGAGCAAATGCTATTATTATTTTTACACTGTAATAGTTGACTGCAGCCCAGTAGCCCTTAACCACCTCAATTCCTTGTGCTTCTCAAGGGACATGATTGGAAACCCATATTGCTACAACTTTCATAAATTCATTAAACCTGAAAGGCTACAAAAACCTTGTTAAATGCCTCAGAAGCACATCAGGAAACTTCTAAAGGTTTTTCAGAAATGTAACACTGAATTCGTGATCATACAATGTTCTAAGACAGCAATCAAAAACGAACTCTCAAAGGGTAACAACAATAACACAGTGCAATACATACTAAATAGCTTTTCTGCATGGAAATGTAAGGGTACATCAACTCTGCAAGAGCCACAATGGAGAAAATACTAAATCAGGTTTGCCATCTTAAAGCCACCATATTAGAGGTCAGTCTCAGATTGTCTCCTAATTTCTAAATGTGTTCCACCCTCCTTTGGTTTCTCCCCCTGCTCCCACTAATTTAAACTCTTGATTCTTGTTAGTTCAGCAAAGCAAGCATAATGCATCCCAGCCTGTTGATTAAATTTCTCTTTTTAGAGTTGTAGATATATTCCCATAATAAAAAACCCTAATTCCTGACATCCATTATTACAATTTACAATCCTTATTTAGCAAGTTGTATTTGTACACTCTTAGTTTTTCCTTACAAAGGTTATCAATGAAGCAAACATTGATAATACAGCATGTAAAGTGTGTTGGATGCGTTATAGACACAAAACTGTTCCCTGTGCCAATTTTATCTATTTTCTCTTTTTTGTTGTTTATTTCTTTTTCTTTGTTTCTTTTCTTTTTTTGTAAAAAGGGGGTCACTTAATAACTCTTGTTCTCTGAGTGTGTTGTCTACACAAGCCACATTGTAGAAGCCACATGCCTAGCTACATAGCCACATAATTGTAGTAGTAATTATCAACTTGGCGGTACACACGATTCAATTTAGCTCTTTGCTTCATAGACTGAGTGTAAAAATGCTCCATCCCCTGCAAAGATTGCTCACTTCCTCTCTTGCTCCTATAGCCTGGTTTGGAACCAGTTTCCAAATAGAGGAAAGTGGAAGGATGAAAATGACTCTGTGGAGGCAACACACTTCAGCATGGTTTAGACCAATTTAACTAAAAGTGTTATTTTAAACTGAGTTCAATTAAACCCATGCAACTTTGTGCTTTGATATTCTTATTTCCATTTAATCCATGGCTTAAACAGGTATGTTTTGTGCTTACAATTTACAGAGTTATACTGATATAAGAGTGTCCAAACAAAGTTTAACACCAGTTTAACTAAAAAGTTCATTAAACTGATTTAAGGCAATCTAATAGTACTTCTGAGTTTTAAGAAGCCCTCAGAGAACAAGAGTTACTCTCGGTAGGTGAAAAACACTTTCTTTCACTCTTGGAACTGTGGCCTCTCTGAGATGGTGGACTGAGGGGCCTGGCTATTTGATCAGTGACTGAAGCACTCCCTTGCTAAAACCAGCAGCTGCTCTTGATGAAACATCAAGCACAGCTGTTAGTAAAAAAGTGTTAATAGAATGCCATAAGTGGCCCTAAGACCTAGGACCCCATCTACTCCAGGATAAACTGGACTGAAGAACACTTGCTTTTTATGACACCTCTTGCTCCGGATTACATTATAAAAGCATGATCACACACTCTGGCAGGTTACATGTTATATTCTCTAGTGTTTGTAAACCATTATAGAAGTTTAGAAATTAAAAAAAATTAAAATTAGAAAAGCCAGGATGGTGTTCCTAGCCTGTTTGCCAGAAGCTGGGAATAAGCGACAGGGAATGGATCACTTGATAATTACCTGTTCTATTCATTCCCTGTGGGGCACCTGGCATTGGCCACTCTTGAAAGACAGGATACTGGCCTAGATGAACCTTCTGTCTGACCCAGTATGGCCGTTCTTATGTTCCCCTAGCACTGTTCATGGGAAATGGGGCCCTGGCTGGTCTGTTCACAATCACTTGTCGGTCCTGCTGAAGGCTGGGAGTCTAATAGGAAGAACACTGACCCACTTAGTTCACAAACCCTGAGACTCCTGCCGTCTGGAATAAGCATCCTATATATCAAAGCCTCACTGGCACCATTTTCTAATCTCATATGAAAACATCTCCCCCCCCAACCCCATATCTGTAATTCACTTTCTCTCTCAACTTTCATTCTTTATATTAATGTTACAGAGATTTTAATTGCTTTTGGGCACATTTATGATTCAGAGATTAAAGGCTTGATGCACCACTACATTAGTCTAGTTTTATCCTGGTGGAACTTGATTGATTTCAGCTTTCAATTGTGTTATGAAAATGTAAGCCTTGAGTAACACAATATTTCTGTTTTGCCACATTATTGTAAGCACTTTCACATGGGAACAATATGATTTTACTTAGACATGACTAAGAATGTTCCTGAAGCTGCCGAAACAAATACTTGAAAATAAAATCCTCACAAGTTCCAGTAAATTGATTTAACTAATTTATAGTACAGTACTCTATAATATTTAATATAATTGGGTCACAAAGTGTGGCTATGATTCTTACATTAGAGTATGAAATTGCTGTTAATCAATTGTTAATTAATTGTTAATAAATCTTGTTTGTATCAGTTACAGAGGTTCAGTGGGTAACTGGAAATCCATATTTATTTCCACTGTGGTCATCAGTTAGTATCAAGGTAATATAAAGAACAATGTCATTCTCTTTCATTTAATATCCATAATTCATATTTGTCAAATATATTTATGTCCATCATTAGTAAAATCATCATTATAAATGATTATTAAAAATCTGCAGGTTTTAAGAACTATTTCATGAAAGTGATTCTGTCACATCCTTGTCTCCAAGGTGAACTGCCAGATTATTCTCAATGTATTAAGTCACAGCTAAGACTAAAATGTAAACCCATTTGGAAATTGTTAGAGTTATTAAACTGCTTGGACTAAGGAAGTTTTCATAATGGCTGATTAGGACTGTATTTGAGGTAAATTAAATGCTCTTCTACATCAACTTTTTGACATGTTAGACATAAAGTTTAATTTTCCTGTAGAAAATTTAAAAAATCTGCATTTGAAGCAGGTGACTTAATGATAGCACTTACCCGTTCAGGGAAGCTGCTTCAGATATGATAATCAAACCCTTGCAGAATTAAGTACTTTTACTTCACTTTATCTGAACCATTATGGTTTATCTTCAATAACTCATGGAGGATGAATGAGGTCCAAAAAGACTGAGGAAGGGGAAACATAGTACCTAACATCAAAGAGGAGAAACAAAGAGGACACAGAGAATTATAGAGCAGCCAGCCTACTAGCAATACCCAGAAAAATACTGAAATGAGTTATTAAACAGTTTGTTGAAACCTAGAGGATAATATGTTGATAAATAATAGCTAACACGTATTTGTTAAGAATAAATAAAGTCAAACCAACCTAGTTTACTTCTTTGATATGGTAACTGGCCTAGTAGATTGGGGGAGGTCATAGCTGGAATCAGTAAGACTTTTGACACAGTACTACATGACATTCTCATAAGCAAACTAGGGAATTATGGTCTAAATGAAATTACTATAAGGTGGGTACACAACCATATGAAAAACTGTACTCAAAGAGTAACGATCAATGATTCATTATCAAATTGAGAGAATATTTCTATGGAGGTATACTTAATCCTATGTCTTTGGCTTTGTAATACTCTGTTATCTCATTGTTAAATCTCTTGGACATTTACTGAAATGACAACCACTGCTCAGAAATTTAATAAGCTACTCCTAATTAATTGAGAAGTGATGACTGAAGGCCACTCAATGATATACAGCAATGCACACATTAGTTTCAATTAATTTGCTACCTTTATCTGGATGTCGAGTTTAAAGTGATTCTTCCTGATTTTCATGTATCTTCTCTTGGTTTTTTTTTATCACTTGTGTGAGGAAATATAAGGCCATAACCCCTAGAATTGACAGGTAATGAAATATTTACCCTAACCCAACCTTCCTAGTAGTCATAAACAGTCAGGTTGTATAACTATTAATAAAGATTCAAACATATAACTGTCAAGGTTCCTCCCCCACTCTGAACTCTAGGGTACAGATGTGGGGACCTGCATGAAAACCTCCTAAGCTTACTTTTACCAGCTTAGGTTAAAACTTCCCCAAGGTAAAAAGTTAATTTTATCCTTTGTCCTTGGAATATGCACTGCCACCACCAAACTCTAACTGGGTTTACTGGGAAACGTAGTTTGGTCATGTCTTTCCCCCCAAATTCCTTCCAACCCTTGTACCCCACTTCCTGGGAAAGGTTTGGTAAAAATCCTCACCAATTTGCATAGGTGACCACAGACCCAAACCCTTGGATCTGAGAACAATGAAAAAGTATTCAGTTTTCTTACAAGAAGACTTTTAATAGAAATAGAAGTAAATAGAAGTAAAGAAATCACCTCTGTAAAATCAGAATGGTAGATATCTTACAGGGTAATTAGATTCAAGACATAGAGAATCCCTCTAGGCAAAACTTTAATTTAAAAAAAGACACACAGACAGAAATAGTCATTCTATTCAGCACAATTCTTTTCTCAGCCATTTAAAGAAATCATAATCTAACACATACCTAGCTAGATTACTTACTAAAAGTTCTAAGACTCCATTCCTGGTCTATCCCCGGCAAAAGCAGTGTATAGACAGACACAGACCCTTTGTTTCTCTCCCTCCCTTCAACTTTTGAAAGTATCTTGTCTCCTCATTGGTCATTTTGGTCAGGTGCCAGCGAGGTTACCTTTAGCTTCTTAACCCTTTACAGGTGAGAGGATTTTTCCTCTGGCCAGGAGGGATTTTAAAGGGGTTTACCCTTCCCTTTATATTTATGACAATAACAAAAACAGTTCTCTTTGAAATTAGTGGGGTGTGATAGAGTACACCCTCATCATGGGTGAGAAAGAGTTAAAGATGAGTTAGGCACATTCACCTCACCTGGGAAGTAATTAGATAGTTACTTATCAGCCAGAGAGGTCAGGACTAAAACAAGGATCAGGTGATAACTCAGTCACCTGGATTTTGTAAATAGGCTGAGAGAGTTCTGTCTGTGGGGACAAGCCACAGGCAGGCTCTCTTGAAGGGCTGAGGAATCAGAGGCCCCAAGAAAGGGGTGGTTTCTTGTGATTAATACCAAAGCTGGAGAATGGCAGTGGAACCCCAGGAAAAGGTTAAGCTCAGGAGCCAGAGAATAGCTGACTTCTGGGGACTTTGGACTATAGTTGGACATTTTATTACATGAGAACGGGTTTAGAACTAGTTGTTTCTCAGCTGGAGGGCTGACTGGCATGCAAAGAGAGATGGCCTGCAGGGAGTTCTGACTCCAACACCCCTGCAGTATCATGGTCTAGCACACAGGAATACTACTGAGAGGTGAGAACTCACCAGTATACATGGTACCAGAAATGAGATTGATTGTGATCCACTCTGGGAAGCGAGTAGTGAGAGAAACAGATTGAGGGGTTTGGGTTTTTTGTGTTTTTTTTTAAGCTGGCTAAATGGAGGAAGTGGTCTACATGCAAGTGGCACAGCCAGAGTGGACCTATATGTTGTTCCAACGTTTACAAGGGCAAAAGAAGCACCAAGCATCCAACAGTGCTCTGAGAGATGGGGCCCCAACAGAAGGGAGGCTCTGGGCAAGGAGAGACCTAGTATGCAAGTTTGAGTCCTGTCAAAATTAGCCCCCCACCCCCTTCCTGAGATGTTTTCACATGTTTAAATGGGTGGCAACAGCAGGAACAGGTTAGCTGAGATGGTTCAGTTAGCTCAGGTGGCCCTGTTTTCCTTCGGACTGGCACAAGCCAAATACCACCCTCTTTCAGACAAGCAAGTGAAGTCTTATGTTGTAAAGGAGACTAACTCCAAAGGTCTACAGATACTGCTTTAGAGTAGAGCCTTTTCTTTGGGAAGGGCATCCTAGGATAGTGGACTAATGCCCCTTGGGCCTGGCAACACAGTTTTTTTGCATCCTGAAATGAACTCATTGGATAAAATACTAGACTTGATAGTTTTAGAACAGGTTTCAGAGTAGCAGCCGTGTTAGTCTGTATTCGCAAAAAGAAAAGGAGTACTTGTGGCACCTTAGAGACTAACCAATTTATTTGAGCATAAGCTTTCGTGAGCTACAGCTCATTTCATCGGATGCATAAAGTGGAAAGTACAGTGAGGAGATTTTATATACACACAGACCATGAAAAAATATACATTGTAAGGAGAGTGATCACTTAAGATGAGCTATTACCAGCAGGAGAGTGGGTAGGGGGACAGAAAACCTTTTGAAGTGATAATCAAGGTGGGCCATTTCCAGCACATTTCCAGGAGTTAACAAGAACGTCTGAGGAACAGTGGGGCGGGGGGGGGGGGGAGGAATAAACAAGGGGAAATAGTTTCACTTAGTATAATGACTCAACCACTCCCAGTCTCTATTCAAGCCTAAGTTAATTGTATCCAATTTGCAAATTAATTCCAATTCAGCAGTCTCTCGTTGGAGTCTGTTTTCAAAGTTTTTTTGTTGAAGGATAGTCACTTTGAGATCAGAAATCGAGTGACCAGAGAGATTGAAGTGTTCTCCGACTAGTTTATGAATGTTATAATTCTTGACATCTGATTTGTGTCCATTTGTTCTTTTACGTAGAGCCTGTCCAGTTTGCCCAATGTAGGTGGCAGAGGGGCATTGCTGGCACATGATGGCATATATCACATTGGTAGATGTGCAAGTGAATGAGCGTCTGATAGTGTGGCTGATGTGATTAGGCCCTGTGATGGTGTCCCCTGAATAGATATGTGGACACAGTTGGCAACGGGCTTTGTTGCAAGGATAGGTTTCTGGGTTAGTGGTTTTGTTGTGTGGTGTGTGGTTGCTGGTGAGTATTTGCTTCAGATTGGGGGGCTGTCTGTAGGCAAGGACTGGCCTGTCTCCCAAGATTTGTGAGAGTGATGGGTTGTCCTTCAGGATAGGTTGTAGATCCTTGATAATGCATTGGAGAGGTTTTAGTTGGGGGCTGAAGGTGACGGCTAGTGGCATTGTGTTATTTTCTTTGTTGGGCCTGTCCTGTAGTAGGTGACTTCTGAGTACTCTTCTGGCTCTGTCAATTTGTTTCTTCACTTCAGCAGGTGGGTATTGTAGTTGTGAGAATGCTTGATAGAGATCTTGTAGGCGTTTGTCTCTGTCTGAGGGGTTGGAGCAAATGCGGTTGTATCATAGAGCTTGGCTGTAGACAATGGATCGTGTGGTGTGGTCTGGGTAAAAGCTGGAGGCATGTAGGTAGGAATAGCAGTCAGTAGGTTTCTGGTATAGGGTGGTGTTTATGTGACCATCGCTTATTAGCACTGTAGTGTCCGGGAAGTGGATCTCTTGTGTGGACTGGTCCAGGCTGAGGTTGATGGTGGGATGGAAATTGTTGAAATCATGGTGGAATTCCTCAAGGGCTTCTTTTCCATGGGTCCAGATGATGAAGATGTCATCAATATAGCGCAAGTAGAGTAGGGGCGTAGGGGACGAGAGCTGAGGAAGCGTTGTTCTAAGTCAGCCATAAAAATGTTGGCATACTGTGGGGCCATGCGGGTACCCATAGCAGTGCCGCTGATTTGAAGGTATACATTGTCCCCAAATGTGAAATAGTTATGGTAAGGACAAAGTCAAAGTTCAGCCACCAGGTTTGCCATGACATTACTGGGGATAGTGTTCCTGATGGCTTGTAGTCCATCTTTGTGTGGAATGTTGGTGTAGAGGGCTTCTACATCCATAGTGGCCAGGATGGTGTTTTCAGGAAGATCACCGATGGATTGTAGTTTCCTCAGGAAGTCAGTGGTGTCTCGAAGATAGCTGGGAGTGCTGGTAGCGTAGGGCCTGAGGAGGGAGTCTACATAGCCAGACAATCCTGCTGTCAGGGTGCCAATGCCTGAGATGATGGGGCGTCCAGGATTTCCAGGTTTATGAATCTTGGGTAGCAGATAGAATACCCCAGGTTGGGGTTCTAGGGGTGTGTATATGCAGATTTGTTCTTGTGCTTTTTTTTTTAGAACAGTTTCTATGGGTTTTGCAAGCTGGAGACCGAATATAGGCCTGAACATTTTGTCCTTGCTCTATCAAAGAGTCTGTAGAGAAGATAGGGGCCTATCTGGAAGCTGAGGGCCTGAGTTAAGGTTACTTGTACTGAGGGAGACAGGATGGCGGAGGGCCTCAAGCCCCAGAGGTCAAAGGAGAGAGGTATGAGGAGAGAAATTTCTATATACACTTACATCTTAGAGACAAGAGGAGCTGTCAACAGCCCAGCAGATAACACAAGCCCATGAAGGATCACCAGGAGTGATCAGGGACCTAATTTGGTCTGTTTTTGCTGTGTTCAGCTTGGCCATATAAAAAGGGACTTCCCCCTTATCAGATGTGGTATCAGAGGTGCTATGACAGCAGAGTTTGTGGCTTAGGATGCTCACGTAATCAGGGTCAAACCTCACCACATATAGCACCTGTTAGACTAGGGGACCAGGTAATAAAGGTCCTGGTCAACTCTGGCTGCAGGCAGATGTTAATCCAGGGGAGCAGTTCCAGTTAGTAAAGATGGACAGACACTTGCAAGTACACATTTCATGTGTGCAGGGCGAGACCTGCACATACCCGACAGTGGGGTGAAAATGGAAGTATAGAGCCAACAGGGCTGGACTCATCTGTCATCTCCCTGGACTGTGATTGTAGGCAGAGATTGACAAGGTTTTTCCACCTTACTATAAAACGGGATGTTGCCCAAAATGGTTATAGACATGTCAACCCTAGCCAAGCAATGGGAATTGGGGTAAATTAGCTCTACTGAAGGGGCAGGAAATGATCAAAGAGACTTAGCAGAATGTATAGTGCTGGCTGATGAGACCAAACAAGAAGCTTTAAGTCACTTTCAAGTCCTTGAGGTGCAATTGCAGAAGGCATGATGAGAAGTTAAGGCCTCTGAACAGAGAATCATGTTAGAAGCAGAGAAATAGGAACAGGAATTAGTCTGGACAAAAACAGAACTGGAATGGGAAAAGCATTTTAGGCACCCTCTTTCAGAGGGGCCTCTGAACTTAATTAGGGGTGTAACCATTGGGAAGATCCTGAGTACTGAAATTCAGTGTTGGATACTACAACTCCCATGATGCCTTCGGGAAGAGAAAAACTTCTGCTTTCAGTGGTGAGGGGAGCCTCATTTTGGGAGGCAGAGGCAGCATGCAGTGGGCTCCATTTTCTTGGGGCTCAAGAAAAGAGTAGCTGTTGAGTTGTTTGGAATCTTGTCTGAGCTGTGTCCAAGCTGCTGTTCTGACTCAGGAGCTCAGACTATGTCACTGGTCTCCTTGTCAGGGGAGATGAGATTGCTCTGTGGAGCTCTGGCCAAGTCAAGAGCTACAGCTAGAAAGCCAAAAGCTGTTGGAGAGAATAGACATTAAAATGGATTATGTAACACATGTAAGATTAGAGCAGGGATCGGCAACCTTTGGCATGTGGCCTGTCAGGGAAATCCACTAGTGGGCCGGGATGGTTCGTCTACCTACAGCGTTCGCAGGTTCAGCCGATCGCAGCTCCCACTGGCCGTGGTTCACCGTTCCAGGCCAATGGGGCTGCGGGAAGTGGTGGCCAGCACATCCTTCGGCCCACTCTGCTTCCTGCATCCCCCATTGGCCTGGAACAGTGAACCGCAGCTAGTGGAAGCTGCAATCGGCCGAACCTGTGGACACTACGGGTAAACAAACTTATCCTGGCCCGCCAGCAGATTTCCCTGATGGGCCACGTGCCAAAGGTTGCCGATCCCTGGATTAGAGAAACAGTTGATTACCTGATATGGGAATGCAGGGAGTGGTTCTGGGACAGAAAGGCTCTTTGTGAACAATTTAGATGCTTTTAGGCAACAGAATATACTATAAGGGAAGTGATCTGAGGATCACTGTGGACCACAAGCTAAATATGAGTCAACACTGTAACGCTGTTGCAAAAAACGTGAACATCATTCTGGGATGTATTAGCCAGGAGTGTTGCAAGCAAGACATAAGAAGTAATTCTTCCACTCTACTCCACTCTAATTAGGGTTCAGCTGGAGTATTGTGTCCAGTTCTGGGATCCACATTTCAGGAAAAATGTGGACAAATTGGAGAGAGTCCAACAAATATGATTAAAGGTCTAGAAAACATGACCTATGAGGGAAGATTAAAAAACCCAATTTTTTCAGTCTGGAAAAGAGAAGACTGAGAGGGGACATGAAACTGTTTTCAAGTATGAAAAAGGTTGTTACAAGGAGGAGGAAGAAAAATTGCTTTTCTTAACCTCTGAGGATAGGACAAGAAGCAAGGGGCTTAAATTGCAGCAAGGGAAGTTTAGGTTGGACATTGGGGTAAACTTCCTAACTGTCAGGATGGTTAAACAGTGGAATAAATTGCCTAGGGTGGCTATGAAATCTCCATCATTGGAGATTTTTAAGAGCAGGTTAGACAAACACCTGTCAGGAATCATCTAGATAATTAGTCCTGCCACAAGTGCAGGGGACTGCAATAAATGATCTCTCGAGGTCCCTTCCAGTCCTACGATTCTATGATAAGGGGTTTGTTTAGTGAGAGTATCAGGAAATGCTATACTACATTTTTTTAAGGACCTTGAGCAGGGTAAAAGTGTAGTGGCATGAACGTATGAGAACTATATAGGCAGCAGTTATAGACTCATCAGGTGAGTCTGATTTGCCATAAAGCATCAGAAGAAAAAGTTTGGGGAAGAAGCCCCAGGGAGTAATCAGGCAGGCTTGCATCTGTGAAGGGCTGAAATGTCAGTGACTGTCAGAGGCTAGAGGCCTAAGATGACTTACGCTGATTGGGACAGTACTTGATACCAGAGCTGGGGGATGGCAGTGGAGCTCCGGGAAAGGGGTGAACACAGGGCCCAGGATAGGCTGACTCTTTGAGACATTGGACTCCTGTTCGACATTTTGTTACCCAGGAAGGAATTAGCTGCATCTGAGCTAGAGAGCTGAGTGGTATGCAAAAACAGATGGTCTGCAGGGGTGATGGAGATTAAAACCCCTGCTACATTGCACTGTGACATAAAGGGGCCCTCTTGAGGTGAGGATCCACCATTATATGACGTCATTCATACAAAAAACAAAAGCCATGACAGCTTTGTGGCTGGGCTTAGTTTAGTACTCCTTAAAACATTAATAACTACTAAGCAGCCAAATACTGACTTTTGACAAAATACACTGAAGTGTGCTAAGATTTGTAACTCTAGTTAATTTTCTATTTAGTAATTTAAGTAAGCATTCTCAACATATATATATAAATAAATTACAGCTGAGTCTCTTAAAAACCATTAAGACATCAGTCCCTATGCCCTGGTTGGCCTTCTGGGCATTCTCCACACTGGTTTAAGGATTTGATTGGACAATGCCATTGACTTCCGTGGGAGAAGGTCTAGCTATTAACAGCTGTCCATTTTTTATGGATGCTTTTATAGATGGCAGCTAGAGAGCTGTGCTGTTCCTTTTCTAACTTTTTTTTTTTTAAAGAGCATCAGTTTTCTTGGATCTGATATAATTTCTAAAATTATGTTATACTATCATCTCTTCACTCCTCAGGCATTTCACACCATTGGTGTCACTGTTGATTTTTTTTTTTTTTTTTTTTTTTGCATTTCACCCCAGCACATGATGGGACATAGATTGTGTTGTTTTGAATATTGGGCCATTGAAAATCACAGCAGGCTATCTTTAATTGTGTATCATAATGGGTCTTGTCACTGGTTTTGTTATAACAGTACTGTTGTGCCTCATTCTAAGCTTCCTGCAAACAGACATATTGAAGAGAATTCTAGTTTTTCTTACAAGTGGGCTACTTTTAGTTAGGAAAAGAGTTGTTAAATTTGGATCATATTGAGCGTGCTTATTTTTTTCCCAGTGTGTTCTGCTACTTTTTTAGCATATGGCTACATGAAAAGCTTTCAGTTTTCACAGCTAGCCAGTTATTTTTGATGTACAGTCAAAAGTGATGGAGTGAGTTGCAGTCCCACAAAAACATGTCATAATCTAAAGCATGGATTAGAATGAATAATTAGAAAATAATAGTTTATTTTAGAAAAAAATCACCTTTGTATTCTTGCTAACAAATTGTCTATGAACAAATCACAACCTGCTCACAAGCATTGTCTATTTAGAATTATCCACACTGTGTTCTAGAGGAAAGTTCTTGATCTGCAAATTGTTCAGACTGTGAAAGTTAAAACTGATGTTCAGTTTTCTATTCGCACTGTAACTTATGTTACTAATGAAAACAGCACACATGTTGAACCATGAGCTAGATCCTCAGGTTATTTTAGTGAATGATTTTAATGAAACTAATTTATGCCAAGTTGATGACCTGATCATTTTATTTCACTTTGTGTTGGTTATTTGCATACAAGTATGTCACCCAATCCAGGAAGAGAAACAAATCTGACATATCTGACTCACCAGTTTTATTTGACCATTGTTAATTTCTCATCTGAAAATTCACAATTTGTTTTTGATAAATATCTACAGATTGTAGTTAAAAATTCTCTTTTCAACTGTTCTTGCTGGTAAATTTGCAATTCTGGAATGTTCATGGAAAAACAAAAGGGTTATTTACACAAACATTTCTGATGTTATGATGCAGACACTTTGCAATAATACTATACTTTTCAAAGCAGGGACCACATATCTCTGTGTTTGGAAATATAATTTGTTCAGTTGAAAATCTAAATGTATTCACAATTTTAAAAATTGCCTGTAGTGTGAAAAGCCAGCACAACACTCTATGCTAATAAAACTGAATAGGGTCTTTGTAATTTACTATGGATGGACAGCCCATGCAGGGTACAAAAGTCAATTCGAGTAAATTGGTGGACTTCAGTGCATTCAGAACTGTGAAAGGCCTTGATGGAGAAGACAAAAATTTGAATTTGTTTTGGTGGAAAATGGCGAGCCAGTGGAGAGATTCCAAGATAAGGTGATTTGCTCAGAATGATGAGCAAAGGTGATGATCTTACTAACTGCTTTTTGAGTCATTTTAATTGCTACTATTTTGTAGATTAACAATAAGAAACAATAAAAACAGCTGTATATGTACAAAAAGAATCCTCTTAAAGTTTGTAGAATTTTAAGAAATGAAGGTGTAGTGATTTCTAAAAGTGCTATTCTTTTCTATGGGATGTCATGGTTGAGTGGAATACTGTATTAGTACCTCTTATTCATCATTCACATAATGTACTGTATAATATTCAATACTCTGTTAGTGCTATTGTATTTTTAAACCCATAGTGGAAATTCATGAGAAAAAAGAACAAGTTGTTTCCTCCTGAGAAAACACCACATGTGAAGTGGGGGGAGAGAAAGGAAATGACAACAGAATGCTGATGTTGAACATGGGTTTGCTCTTTGCCACAAAACAGAATCAGCTATGAGTGAAAGTACTTAAAATATATTCATATACCTGTGGGATTCTAGTAGGGAACTTGGCCTCACCTTACTTCGCTGTGGCTTGTTGTTAGCAAATTCCCTATGCAAGTCTTGTTGCAGTTCCAGAAGTTAGTATTAAACTCAACTTATTAAATGGTTTGAATTGCTTCTAAAAAGGTATTTTTCAATCACTGGAAAGTCAGTCAGGTATTTACAGTTATATAAGTAAGAATGTAAGAAGATAAGAATGGCCATATTGGGTCAGTTCAATGGTTCACCTTGCCCAGTATCCTGTCTTCCCATGGTGGCCAGTGCTAGCTGCTTCAGAGGGAATGAACAGAGTGACCCTCCCCATCATCCAGTCCCAGCTTCTGGCAGTCAGAGGTTTACGGACACCCAGAGCATGGGGTTTCATCCCTGACCATCTTGGCTAATAGCCATCGTTGGACCTGTCCTCCATGAATTTATCCAATTCTTTTTTCAATCCAGTTCTACTTTCAGCCTTCACACCATCTCCTGGCAATGAGTTCCACAGGCTGACTGTATGTTGTGTGAAGAAGACCATCCTTTTGTTTGTTTTAAACATGCTGCCTATTAATTTTATTGGGTGCCCCCAGCTCTTGTGTTATGTGACGTGCTAAATAATACTTCCTTATTCACTTTCTCCACACCATTCCAGATTTTATAGATCTCTATCATATTACCCCTTAATCATCTCTTTTCTAAGCTGAGCAATCCTGGGCTTTCTAATCTCTCCTCATATGGAAGTAGTTCCAGACCCCTAATAATTTTTGTTTTCCTTCTCTATACCTTTTCCAGAGCTAATATATATATATATTTTTGAGATGGGCAACCAGAATGGTATGCCATGTACAAGGTGTGGGTGTACCATAGATTTATATAGTGGCATTATGATATTTTACGTCTTATTATTTATCCCTTTCCTAATGGTTCCTAACATTCTGTTAGATTTTTTGCCTGCCACTGCACATTCAGCAGATGTTTTCAGAGAACTATCCATGATAACTCAAAAAAAATATGTTTCTTGAGTGGTAACGGCTAATTTAGACCCCATCAAGGACTTATGCTTAGGCCATCTATTAAATTATAGATCTGTGCTCTTTTGAGTATGGCTACAAAATGTGACATAACTTTCAATTGTACTGAACAGGTGGGTGTATTTGATCTCATATGAACTTGTGAATGGAAATATATTGGTACAAGTACTATAGTTCAGAGGTAGGTTGATTATTATATCTTGTCGGCTGCAAAAAATAATCCTATATTGTTTGTAGAGATTTAAGGGTAATAGCGACAACCAGCAATTTTTGTGTATTTCTTTCTCTGTATTCCCTCTTCCTCCTTCATATTCTCTATCCCTACCCCTCCACATTTTTCTGGACAAAGTTATCTTCCCTTCCTTGACTTGTTCCACTCAGTAATTTTCTGCATAAGACATTGGAGCAAGATCAGGTATTTATATTGTGATGCCTCCTTGGCATGTTCCCTCTTATCGTATATTCTCATGTAGCAACAGCAGCCCTGCAGGGTGACTCCAAAAGTGGGGACTGGCTAAGCCAGAATCTCCTACTGGAGTCAAGCCTTGAAGTAAGGATTGCAAAAAGCACAACTAAGGGTCATATAGCATTGGGTTGTGAAGTTACCAGAATCTTGAATGAAGACTAATATATAATTGTGTTGTCCCAAGAGCAGACCAGAGACAGCATTGTGATTGCGAGTCACAGTTCATTACCTGGTTCTCCTTTGTTCTAGAGAGGAAGAAATCTGTAACTCTATACCTCACATAGTTTACTTCTCCCTCTGCACCAACTAAGCTGCTCTTGTTGGTACCTTGGAAGGCCAAAATCAAGGTTCCACCCACCCCCTTATCCTGCCTGCTCACCCTTCACCGACCTGCATTGGAAATTGGGTAGAGGCCCACTGGAGGCTGCCCTCTCCCTTAAGCAGTGATTCATGATGCAGGTAGCCCACATAAGGAATCAAGAGGGTACCATATGCCCCCTTCCTTTTTTGTGTGGATCTGGTCCCTAATAAGTACAAAAGGCATGAAATGATTTACAATTATTATATACAATTAAAAAAAAACCCTACATGTTTCTGATACAGAAAACCATCATTGAAGAAGAGCGCTAAGGCCATGGTTTTCTCATGGACATTTTGCAGGGGATCTTGGAGAACACACAGTTTGTAACCTACAACCTCTTGACACACAGTGTATATTCTTTCTTGTTTCACTGACGAGAGTGTTTTTCTATACAAACATCAACTTCAATATCAATTATTTTTAAGGGGAAAAACAAATGAATTTGAGAGTAACAGAAATGTGTTAGCAAAGCATGCTGGTATGCTTCAACTGATCTGCAGGATAGCAACAATGGTAACAGGAGACAAAAGAGCATAAATATCCAAATATATTTTTTCATGTAATGAAGCACTATAGATGCTACATTGTCGGTGTGGGTATAAGATCATTCATGGGATAATCTCTATGTTAAGAAGTTCATCACAGGTAGTAAACTTCAGTCCTTTGCAGATGTGTCCCTCGAAGCCTATGCATCACTTAAGCAGTACTTTTCAGGACTAAGTGGGAAATTAAGTGATGAATATGCAGATGTATGAATTTCATCTAGTGTAAAATAAATCAGAGAACCACTGAATTATTCATTAGTTGACTAAGGTTCATTTGTTGACACGTTCCTACATCTGTGCAACTGCAGACTGCATAATCTTCTGTGAGACTGTTTTCAAATTATTACCCACCTATTCCTCTTCAAACAAACAATTATTATTATTAGGGTTTGATAATCTTACTGGCTTCTTGGCTAGGGTGAGTAGAAATTGTGCCTGTGTTAAGTGAGACCAGGGTGGCACTAGCTCCTTCCACTGTAAAGTACGAGACTATTTTCTAGTGTCATGTGCCCATTTGTTTTAGATGCTGTCTATATCTTCCATGATTTTGTGTCATAATCTCAAAGAAGATTATGAAAGCAAAAAGTGAGGTAAAGCTTTTCACAAATTTTGCTCGTAAAGCACACAGTAAAAAGTAACTCTGTACATACACAGGCATGCCCAACACTTTCACTCAAAGAAAACCTCAGACCCCTGCCTTGCCAAGAAATTGCTGCAAATTGGAAATACATTTTGGGCATTAGTAATATTCCTAGTCTTTCACTAGTAGGTGACAAGTTAATTCATCTCCAATTACTAGTGAGCTGAATTAACCCATGTCCTGTTATTCATGCTAAGAATCAGATTCAATGAGGGCAGCCAACAGAGATTGAGAGTAAGGAAACCTACTTGTTTTGGCATTGTCATGGTTCTAGGGGCTTAGTCATGTTTTGTGTTATGAATATCAAATCCAGATCATATTCTAAATTTATTCACAATTTAAAAAAAAATTGCCTGTAGTGTGAAAAGCCAGCACAACACTCCCCGCTAATAAAACTGAATAGGGTCTTTGTAATTTACTATGGACGGACAGCCCATGCAGGGTACAAAAGTCAATTAGAGTAAATTCGTGGACTTCAGTGCATTTGGAACTGTGAAAGGCCTTGACGGAGAAGACAAAAATTTGAATTTATTTTGGTGGAAAATGGCGAGCCAGTGAAGAGATTCCAAGATAAGGTGATTTGCTCAGAATGATGATAAAAAATGATGATCTTACTAACTGCTTTTTGAGTCGATTGGAGAGGGATGTTGTGCATGTGAACAAGCCCAGAACAAAGAGGAGAATGATAATCAAGATATGAGGAGAAGGCCTGGACCAGCGTCTTAGCTGAGTAGTCTGAAATAAAGGTTAGACCTTGTAAATGCTATAAGGAAGAAGTAGTAGGATTTAGACACAAACTGGATAATTAAGAATAGAGTCAAAAATTATCCCTAGGGTAGGAAGTGAAAGGGAAGACGGTGGTAGTGTCACCATTGATAAACAATGAAGGAGAGGGAAATTTGGGGGAGAAAAGATATTGAGGCACTTTGTTTTGGTTTTGCCACATTCAGTTTGTTACTATTGAAGCATTTAGATAGACAGCTCAGAGCAAGAGGCTGAAATATGGAACTGGATAGGTTTAGACAAGTTGGCAGTGGAGAGAGAAATTTGCAAGTTAACAACATAGAGACAGTAGTTAAAGCTGTGAGAGCGAATGAGATCACCAAATAGTTTATTATTCCCTTCTATGTTTGTGCCTTGGAGGGGAACATATGGCTAGGCTTCACAGAATTCCATTTTTTTTTTTCAAAAATGCTTATCTGTTTAAATTTTCACAGTTGCAGGAAATTATCATGTCGGGCGGGGGGGAGGCTCTGACAATGGAGGGTCAAACAATAATTATTTAATGACAAACTTTAAGATTCAAAAAATTAAAGTTTTATAACTGCTAAAACACAAATTGTCAATATCATGTCAAAATATATAAAATAAATATCCTTAACTCAAACTCTAAGTGCTGCAGCAGCATTTTTCCTATCTTGACTTTGTAAATTTCAATTATTGATGGGAACATTTGTTCATCTGTGTGTATGCATAGTGAAATTTACATTTACCAATAAAAATCTCATCCTTCTAAGCCTACACATAGGACATAATCTTTAGCATTTGAACTATCACTAAAAGTACATGTCTGTAGGAAAATGGGAGATCTCAGAACATTTTTTCCCAATGAAAGAAATAGAGGAAACACATGAGACCTTCATTGTACATCCCATATCTCAGTTTGCCTCTCATCCCTTTCTCACACCTTCCATTCATATATGAAATATGTCTCCCATCTTCTTATTCAGACTTAACTTTTTCTTTCTTTCATTTTCTCTAAGTTACATTTTTGGCATGGTGCCATGCATTCTACTAGCATGACACAGCAATGCTCATGGAAAATCCGATAGACCCTTAATTATAGCAGTTTCATCTATGTCATATATTTCGCTTTTGTTCTTCAATCAATTCCCTTTCAAACTCACTTTTCATTCTTGACTGGCTACTTCCCATTATTGCTACTAATTCTGTTGATTTCAGACACTAATGAGAAATACAGGGTGCATTAAATAAGAAATAACATTTCAGTGATCAAAAATCGTTGTGATATTGAAGGGATAATGATGAAAATGAAAGTTTCCCTTTGGAAGGTAGTCTGAGTTCAAAAGTATATTATTTTCGCATGCAGGTAGTTCAATATATTGTACCAAGCAAACCTTTGTGAACATAGCTAAAATTGAATTCTGTACCCAATAGAGACAGAACAACTGAATATAACTGTTCATAATGAAAGATTGATTTCTTATGTGCTAGACCTGGAAAAAAAAAACAGTCCTGGAAATTCTGAAAAATAGCCTTTAAAGTTTTGTACAGGGTACTATCTTGTTTTAATTTAAAGCTGTTCAAATATCTCTTTGAAATTATGGCATTTAAATTGTATGCCCTATGATCTATAAATATCAAAGTACATCCAGAAAAGCCTAGCCTTCTGTAAAAGCTATTGCTTACACTCTAGTACCCCTTATCAATAGGATGTCTTCGTTATAGGTAAAAGAAACATTCAAAACATAAGGCTTACTTTGTCAGCAATGAAGCTACTTTATGGTTTTCACTAAATACTATTTTAAAGCTTCTTGGACCAAATAAAGGAGCACAAAGTAATTTATGAGCACTGTTATTTCGGTATTTGCCAAGGCTTTACATTTTGCTTAGCTCTTCTGGTAATTTAGGGCAAGGTATGTGTTAAGTCTTTAAAGTTAAACTTAAATAACTTATCCAGTGCTTGTAGGTACTGTGACAAAGCTCTGTCCTTGCGTCCATGGGTCCCATGTTTCCTAGCGGATTTCGCTAGCCTCAGAGGCTCACTGTGACCCTCCACGTAACCCTTCTCTCTCTAGAGACAAGGATCACAGTCTACTGAGCCATTTTCATCATAAGCCAGCGAGGGAGGTGAGGAGAAGCTATCCTTCCTTGCACAGTCTCTGTTGTCTCCCAGTGTCAGTGATTAATCAGGAGGCAAAGGGGGCAGAGCCCGGGCCCACCCTCTACTCCAGGCTCCAGCCCAGGGACCCTAATAGTATCAGCTATGTAGCTGACCTTTTAGAAACATGACATGTACAATTCCCTGGGCTACTTCCCCCACAGCAGCCCTCACTTCCTCAAGCTCCACTTCACCCTTACCTCAGGGCCTCCTTCCTTGTGTCTGATATGGTGTATACTACTCAGTCTCTCCAACAGCACAACTTCCTCCCACAGCTCCTGACATGCACCCCCACCTGACTAACTGGGAGGCTTTTAACTAGTTCCAGCCAGCCCCTGATTGGCTTCAGGTGTCCCAATCAACCTAGCATTCTCCCTGCCTTCTGGAAAGTTCTTAACTGGCCCCAGGTGTCTTAATTGACCTGAAGCAGCTGCCATTTCCAGGGATTTGTTTAGCCTGGGATTTGGTACCAGGGATTTGTTTAGCCTGGAGATCTATCTCCCACTACTTTTCTATAGCCATCTGGCCTTTCCCCGTCACAGTACATATTTTAAAGTTTAGTTAGGTTTCTATTCTGATTTCAGGTAAAAGGATATCAAGTACTGCATGCACCATATTCTTACTTCTCTGTTGATAATATATAGTTATCAAGATGGCATATGTATGGCTTCTGCATGTCATACATCTCTACACTGTAATATTCATCTAGCACCGTTGACATCGTGTAAAAATCTGTGGCTGAGTGTTCACTAGGCACAGTCCATAAGAGGTTACATATTATGATAGACATTTGTCTTTCTGGACATATCTCCACTGCTAGGATGACCAATTATCAGAAGGGTAGCAGTGTTAGTCTGTATCCACAAAAGCAGTGAGGAGTCCGGTGGCACCTTAAAGACTAACAGATTTATTTAGTGCCAATCTTTAAAAAAGGGAAGAAGGAGGATCCTGGGAACTACAGGCCGGTACAGGTCCTGGGGCCGGTTTTGTTTAATATCTTCATAAATGATCTGGAGGATGGTGTGGATTGCACTCTCAGCAAATTTGCGGATGATACTAAACTGGGAGGAGTGGTAGATACGCTGGAGGGCAGGGATAGGATACAGAGGGACCTAGACAAATTGGAGGATTGGGCCAAAAGAAACCTGATGCGGTTCAATAAGGATAAGTGCAGGGTCCTGCACTTAGGACGGAAGAACCCAATGCACAGCTACAGACTAGGGACCGAATGGCTCGGCAGCAGTTCTGCGGAAAAGGACCTAGGGGTTACAGTGGACGAGAAGCTGGATATGAGTCAGCAGTGTGCCCTTGTTGCCAAGAAGGCCAATGGCATTTTGGGATGCATAAGTAGGGGCATAGCGAGCAGATCGAGGGACGTGATCGTTCCCCTCTATTCGACATTGGTGAGGCCTCATCTGGAGTATTGTGTCCAGTTTTGGGCTCCACACTACAAGAAGGACGTGGATAAATTGGAGAGAGTCCAGCGAAGGGCAACAAAAATGATTAGGGGTCTGGAACGCATGACTTATGAGGAGAGGCTGAGGGAACTGGGATTGTTTAGTCTGCGGAAGAGAAGAATGAGGGGGGATTTGATAGCTGCTTTCAACTACCTGAGAGGTGGTTCCAGAGACGATGGTTCTAGACTATTCTCAGTGGTAGAAGAGGATAGGACAAGGAGTAATGGTCTCAAGTTGCAGTGGGGGAGGTTTAGGTTGGATATTAGGAAAAACTTTTTCACTAAGAGGGTGGTGAAACACTGGAATGCGTTACCTAGGGAGGTGGTAGAATCTCCTTCCTTGGAAGTTTTTAAGGTCAGGCTTGACAAAGCCTTGGCTGGGATGATTTGATTGGTGATTGGTCCTGCTTTGAGCAGGGGGTTGGACTAGATGACCTCCTGAGGTCCCTTCCAACCCTGATATTCTATGATTCTATGATTCTATGATTTGGTCATAAGCTTTTGTGGGTAAAAAACCCACTTCTTCAGATGCATGGAGTGAAAATTACAGATACAGGCATAAATATATATTGGCACATGAAGAGAAGGGAGTTACCTTACAAGTGGAGAACCAGTGCTGAAGGCCAATTAGGTCAGGGTGGATGTGGTCCACTCCCAATAATTGAGGAGGAGGTGTCAATACCAAGACAGGGAAAATTGCTTTTGTAGTGAGCCAACCACTCCCAGACCCTATTCAAGCCCAAATTGATGGTGTTAAGTTTGCAAATGAATTGTAGCTCAGCAGTTTCTCTTTTAAGTCTTTTTTTGAAGTTTTTTTTGTTGAAGAATGGCTACTTTTAAATCTGTTATTGAGTGTCCTGGGAGATTGAAGTGTTCTCCTACTGGCTTTTGTGTGTTACCATTCCTGATGTCTGATTTGTATCCATTTATCCTTTTACGTAGAGACTGTGTGGTTTGGCCAATGTACATGGCAGAGGGGCATTGCTGGCACATGCTGGCATATATCACATTAGTAGATGTGCAGGTGAATGACCTTCTGATGGTGTGGCTAGTGTGGTTTGGGTCCTATGATGGTGTCACTAGAGTAGATATGGGGACAGAGAAGGCAATGGGGTTTGTTACCGGCTATTTGGACTCTCTCCTCAGACCCTACACTACCAGCACTCCTAGCTATCTTCGAGACACCACTGACTTCCTGAGGAAACTGCAATGCATTGGTGATCTTCCTGAAAACACCATCCTGGTTACCATGGATATAGAAGCTCTTTACGCCAATATTCCACATGAGGATGGACTACAAGCTGTCAGGAACACCATCCCTGATGTGGCCACAGCATACCTGACACGGCACAGCTGGTGGCTGAGCTTTGTGACTTTGTCCTCACCCACAACCATTTCAGATTTGGTGACAACGTACACCTTCAAGTCAGCGGCACTGCTATTAAAAAAGTTTAAAAAACTTTAAAAAGTTAAAAAAAACAGGAATAAACCTCCCTCTTAGCACAGGGAAAATTCACAAGCTAAAACAAAAGATAATCTAACACATTTCCTTGCTTTACTTACAATTTTTGTAATCTTAGATGCTTATATCAGGTAGGGTTTTAGGAGACTTTTTTTTTTCCTGCCTGGTCCCTCTCTCTGTCCTGAGAGAGCACAACAAAGAGAGCACAAAAAAACCTTCCCCCACAGATTTGAAAGTATCTTCTTCACTTATTGGTCCTTTTGGTCAGGTGCCAACCAGATTATTTGAGTTTTTTAATCCCTTACAGGTAAAGGAGGGATTTTATGCTACCCTTCGCTGTATGTTTATGACAAACTCTGATTACCTTTTCTAGATCTAGAGAAGAGCTCTGTGTAGCTTAAAAGTTGGTCTGTTTCACCAACAGAAGTTGGCCCAATAAAAGAGATTACATCACCCACCTTGTCTCTTCATATCTTGCGTCCAACATGGCAACAAGAACACTGCAAATGATTTTTTCTTCTTCTTTGTGTTTCTAGATACAAAGATGTCATTTTGCTATGGAGAACCTCATTAGATTTCATGAATTCCAGGTGTTTGTTCACACATATAATATGTACCAAGACTAAACACAATAAATGTTGCAGATGAGCTGGTGGTTCCCGGATTGGAAGTAAATATTCTAAGAATTGCTATTTAATGGATAATCTGAAATTGAATTGCAGCCACAGACTTGCAGATCCTTGTAAATTCCACTGTTGATCAAATTGCTGCTTACTTTAAAAGTCTTGGCCATTGGCTCATTCTAAATGAGCATTTGTGTTGTGATCCCAAAGACATACTTCAGAGATATTTTTCTCTGGTAATGTCAAGACTTACTGGTGCAACCAGGACCCAAAATACATTTTCCAGATGATAGCAAGTAGCTGGGAAAATGTTAAAAGAATTCAAAAAGGAAAAAAATAGCAGTCGTTCTTAAAGTGGCATAGAATCCATTGAACTAGCCATTTGCTATTCACACATATGCATAAGAAGGCTGTATGGTGTGTAGAGAAGTAATTATTTGTTTCATTCAATTAATTCCTAGACTAAAAGCCCAATAAAATTGGAAATGTCCACAAATTCAAGTACTTAAAAGAATACTTTAATTTCGTCCAACAGAGCAATTGTGAAAATTTGGAAATGCAAATATAAATTTGCTCATTACAAATAAACACATATTATCCATGTGGAAATGTAAATTCAATATTGTTACCCAATATAATTGCTAACCTCCCCTTTTTCACTTATAGTATTTCTCATAAGTTTTTTAGCCCCTGATCCTGCAAATGATTATTTATGTGCATGGTTTTCCCTGTGTGAAATCCCATTAGCTTCAATGGAACAGCGCATTAATGTTTGCTGGATCAGGGCCTTGGCTTGCAAGATGGCAAGAAAAACAAACCAGACTGAAGGAGATAAAGGAAAATCCCCAGTAACAGCTGTAATAACACTATTATCTCCTGTGAGCTATTGACTTGAGGGCGATAGAGTTACATATATAAGTCCTCATCCTACAAACCCTTATACATATTTGTTACTTTATTCATGTGTATAAAGTTAAAACAGACTTAATTGACAGTTACATCTGTAATTAAACAATTTCATTGTATTGAAAGTCTTATTTGAGATATGTGATCCTTTGTTGCAATATATCACAAGGAAAATATTTATCTGTGCCTTTTTTTTCTTTTTCTTTTCTTTTTTTTTGCTACATGAAGCACGCTTTTACACTATTCAGATCATTAGTTTCAATGGATCATATCCAAGATAAAAATCCATGTGAAGCACCAATCTAAATTGGAGAAGGGGGATGTTTTTTTGTTTCTTTGTTTGTTTATTAAAGTAGCCACCAGTCCCGATGGACTGGTATATCAGCAAACTGCATAATTCAATCAAGTTTGGATCAATCAACAGTGTTTCAAAGGTTAGTGTTTTATTTGTGAGCAGTTATCTTGGTCCAGTGCCAATTTAATACAATGGAAAGACTTCCATTGATTTCAGTGGACATTGGATTAGGCTCAAACTGAACACACATATATTTTCAATGAGATGTGGCCATACAGATTACATTAAGGTTAATTGGATTCCTCATAGTATTATTTTAAGAGTGTTTTGTATTGTATGTCATAAGATTCTATTATCAAAAATACTGAAAAGTAAAGCAGATACATTATGCACTCATTTGAAAATGTGCTAGTTCTCACAGTTGGATATTTTCTTTTAAATTATATCATAGGCAGGGCTGTTAGCCTTTTTTTTTTTTTTTTACCAGGAGAACAATTCAGGATAACAAGGGCAATTTAACAAAGAAGAAATCAGAATAATTAAATATATGGAGGCAGTACTTTAGTCAGCTACTGAATGTAAGCCAGTGGCCAATCCCCTAGTTAAAGAGGAAGGAGAAGATCTGGATATTGAACTAGCCATAGGTACTGATTTTTGGTTTTGCCAGTGGGTGCTCCATCCCAGCTCCACCCCCTCCCACAAGGCCCTATGCCACTCCACCCCACTCCACCTCTTCTTGCCCCCGCTCTGCCCCCTTTCCCATGGTCCCTTCCCCTAAGTGCCTCCCGCCCACTGCTCATTCCTTTCTGCCCCCTCCTGCCTTAGGGCAAGGTGTGTATGTATGGGGGGGCTCAGCCCTCCCCCACCCCACAACTGGCAATTTTCAGCATATTTATACACTTCTTTCACGTTCTAGTTATTGAATGTATGTCTATCATTGGTATCTTAACAATTTAATCATTATTGAAATAGTAATGAACTACATAATTACATTATCATGAATTACAGTATATTAAAATCATTACACTCAGCTATGAGCTGTCTCCACTAACACCCCAGTTTAAAGACATTATGTTCACTCTGTGCTTCACACCTGCGGAGGGCCTGTCTGGGAGCTGAGAGCCACTGATGGCTGTGGGAAGAAGGTGAATGGGAGGGACAAGCAGTAGGGAGTGTTTCCCCTCTCCCTTCCTCTTTCTTCTCTCCCTTCCTATAGCTCTCCCTGCCCCTTTCCCTCTCTCTTGTTTCTTCTCTGAGTCCTTGCTCCCCTTCCTGCTTCAAATCCGTGTCCTTTTTCCCATCTCTCTGCTCTTCACCTCCTGGTGGCTCTGTCTAGTGCCTGGTCCACCCAAAGCAGGCAGAGGAGGTTCCCCCTCCTTGGGGTAGGAAGGGTTGCCTAGTGGTTAAGGCACAGCTCTGGGGCTCAGGTGTTCTGGGTTTGATTCTTTTCTCTGCCACAGACTCTGTGCTTAGCCTTGGGAAAGTCACTTCATCTCTGGCTGCCCTAGATTCCACCTGACGAATAGGGCTAATACTGACCCTGCCTCCTAGGCTAAATCCGTGCATGGCTGTGTGATAATGGGGGAAATGGAGACACCAAGGTGGGTCGTTTGGGCTGAATTTCTCCAGTCTGAGAGTGAAAGCCAGCTCCGTACAGGGGGGATGGGAGAGAAAGGGGCTTCCACACAAAGGGGGGTTGGGGCTTCAGCCCTGCAGCTTCTGCCACTAGGGTGGCTGGGGCTCCCGAGCTGGGGGCTTAAGCCCTGTATCTTCTGCTGGGGTCTGGAGCTCCTCCCCCCACCCAGGGTGGCCGGGGTCCGGGGCTTCTCCTCGCCCCCTCCCCTGCTCCAGTGTGTCTCCTGCTGGAGTCCAGGGCTTCTCTTTCCCTACCCCCCAACCCAGTGCGGCTTCTCTTTCCCTACCCCCCAACCCAGTGTGGCTTCTCTTCCCCTCCCCACCTGATCAGCACAGCTCCTGCAGGGGTCTAGGGCTGCTCCTTCCCCTAAACCGCCACTGCACTCACCCCTAGCCCTACACTAGCTGGCTTCCCTGGATCACCTGATGCCAGCTGTGGCTGGAGTTGAGCCTGGTTGAGAGGGAGCAACTGTACAAGTGGAAGCTATGGCCACCAGCCCAAGAGGGGCGAGGTGGCCCCAGGTGAGCAGGGGCTGGCTGCATTGCTGAAGATAGCCCAGCACACCAGGGCCCCCTCCCCCAAACCTAAGGCATTTTGGGGGGTGAGACTCACTCAGCCCTTGCCAGAGCACAGAGGCACAGGAAACAGCTGATCTGAGGCTGCCCGCCAAACAGCTGATCGCAACTGTGCGCAGGTTACCCATACCAAACAGCTCATCTGCAGAAGCACCTGCACCACAGTTGATCCCTGCCCGCCAACAGCTGACCAGCCCAGTGGGTGCTTCTTCTTCAATGTTTAGCCAGATGGTTGGCCGTAGCGATTGTTCTCCATTTGGTCCATTCCTGCGCAACCGCAAAGGCTTGACGGCCTAAACGTCCAACATGGGAACTGACTTGCTGAATCCACGTAATAGGGGGTGTGCCTCTGGGCTGCCTCCACCCCTCAGTAGGTGGAATTTTATCCCAGATGTTACAAGCCACCCAAAGAACAGTGTTCGCTGGAATGTCCTATGGCATTCTTGTGACAAGTCCAAGACATGTAAGGCGCCGCCTGCAGACAATGGCCACAGTAGTCTGTCCCATTGACCATAAACAGCTGCATTACAGATTAAGTCATTCCACTTTATGCCCAATATATGATGTTGAAATTTCATGTGGAAAGCCTCGATCTTTGTCCAGTCTGAGAGGTGTAGTGTCTATGTTTCACAGCTGTACAACAATATGGGAAGGATATAGCTCAAATAAATCCTATACTTGGTTGTCATACTAAAATGATGTTGATCCATTGTAAATGACCCATGGCAGATGCTGCAATGCCAATCTGACGGAGAACCTCGGTGTAAGAATTGGAGGAGATGTTACTTAAAGAACCCAGATAGCAAAAGCTGGAAACTGATTTGATGGTTTCGTTGTTCAAAGAGATGGAGTCGCAAGTGGACCTGGTCCTAGATTTTGCAGTTTTGTCTTTGACCATGAAATATGGAGACCAATCTTAGCTGACTCCTGCTCCATATGCTGGAGTGCCTCATGAAACCTGTCGGGGCTCTGTACTAAAAGAACAATGTCATCAGCATAGTCAAGGTCTGTGAGTGAGAGATCACCAGTCTTAATGCCTATGGACCTGATGGAATGCTGCTTTATGGAATCTATTGCCGACAAAAGAGTGCAGGGGCCAGAACACAACCCTGCCTAACACCAGATACTGATTTAAAAGGTGCTGACATCCGGTTCCCCAGGTGAACACAGGCAGTGCTTACATTATGCAGCTCTCTAATCAAGTCCACAGAGTGGTAGGGACACCTATGCCCTTTAAGGTCTTCCATAATGTGACACGGCCTACTGAATCAAATGCAGCCTTAAGTTCAACATATGCTACGTGCACGAGATACAACTTGCGATGTATCTCCGACAAAAAGCAAAGGGCCAAAATGGCATCTAATGTGGACCTGTTCCTTGTAAAGCCTGACTGTTGGGGACAACACTTCAAATGTAGCAAAGGCTCCAGTCATGCCAGCAAAACATGTGCAAACACCTTCCCTGGCATCAGCCTGTAACTTTTGCATTCACTGCTTGGTTCCTTGCCTTTATAGAGTGAGTTCACAATACCATCCTTCCAGGGGGTTGGCAGGGTTCCAGTTCTGCACACCAGATGAAAGATTGCCAGAAGTGATTCTGCTACAGGATCAATAGCATAAATTAGCAGCTCTGAGGGAATGCCATCAGTACCAGCTGCACATCTGTTTTTTCAGTTTAGAGATGGCACACTTCACTTCATCCAATGTTGGTACATCAGTACAAATGTCTGGATCTGGAACCGCAGTGACTGCCAGATCATCCAGCTCTGAACAAGCAGCAGTTGGAGGATGGTTCAGGACGCTCTGATAATGTTCCACCCAGCATGAGAGAATGTCATCATCCAATTTACATGGATGGCCTTAGTTGTCATTCAGGATGCCATTTGTAGTAATTACCTCTTGACTGCTGAGGTTGAGAATGATGTGGAATGCTGGCTACAAGTTGCCCCTGGCTAAGCCAAAGTCGATGACATCCGCCACTTGGTTATAATATGCCTCACGATCGCGGAGTGCCGGGGTGTTAAAATTTTCACTTCAGCTGATTACGAGTGCACTTATCACCATGCTGGCGGGCTGTCGCCTTCAATTTAATTATCTAGAAAGCCTCTCAGGGTCGGCGTGCTGGATGCCTATAGCCAATTGTCTGCTCAGCAGATTGGCTGAGGGTAGAAGTGAACAGGGATCAGGCAACCTCCACATTATCTGGTAGATTAGCTAGAGCTGAGAATCTGTTGCTGACATCAGTACAAAACCTGTTAGCTAATCCTGCCACATGGAGTGTGTTGATATCAAACTTCTTCATCATTACAGAGGGCTTACCTGCTCTTTGGAGCATCAACACCATATGGGCAACCTCTAGGTGGTGATCTGTGTTCACCGCACATTCTGCAACACGATATACTCTACGGGAGGTGAAGAGATGCCTCTAATGTGTAATGATGTGGTCCAGCTTTTTCTGAGTGACGCCATTATGAGAGATCCATGACATCCAGTGTATGCATTGCCGCTTGAACCATGACCCAAGAATGGAAAGATTCTGGGAGGCACAGAATGTAAGCAAGTGGCGAGAGTTACCATTGGGTGTGCCTGAACCATAATGACTAATGATCTGTTCAGACGCAGTTTGCAGGGAGCCAGTAACTGTATTTAAGTCACCCAGTATCATGAGATTATTATGTGGAAGGACTGTGCATACTAGATGTTCCAATTGACCATAGAAATGATCTTTAACTGAGTCAGCAGATTCCTCTGTCAGCGCATAGACTACTATGACAGTAAGGTAACCGTGACAATGTTTAAGATGTGCAGTAAGTACACAAGGAGACACAGGTGTCCAGGTTATCAGGGAGGACTTGGCTTTACCTCGCGGTAGCAGTGCTACCCCATATAAATGGTTGGGACGGCCAGAATACAGAAGTAAAGAATCTTCCACCTCATCAGCCTTGCTTCGGTTAGTCCTGTGATTCATATACCAAGATAATCCATTTTGCATGAGACAGCAACCTGATGACCATGCCTGTGAAGAGTTGCAACATTCCTAGTTGCAATTTTGGTGGCCCATCAGAGTTCCCAGACACAATTGGATTCATTGTCACAATGTACTGCAGACATGCCTGCCAACATCAGAAGACACACATCCCCAGAGAGGCTTTGGCATGAACCCATCATGTTTACACCGAGGGGAGATGGCACCGACAAGGCATCTACAGCTGAAAGTGAGGCAGTGGCTTCAACGCTGGTGCTGAGTACTAGGTTATTCGTGGTCAAAAGAACAAGAGCAAACTATTATCCCGGGAAATACCTTATCCCACTGGGATGAGACGGAGGTGCAGTAAGGCGACCCTTTTCCTGGTCTGGCTTCACGCTGTGCGACCCAAGCTGTTGAGTCTTTCTCAGTGACTTCCTTCACCTCTGGTAGCTAGGTGCAGCTCCTTCCCTGCATCTTCGCTGCCTGTGTTAGCCATCATTTTCAGGGTTCACGTTGGATCTGGCCACCTTGTGTAATGCCTAAAGTAATATTTCAGACACACCTTCATTGCTGATAGCATAGCTCCAACGAGCAATCTCCTACTTCAGATGTTACACCCCCTCCACCATGATGAGATACAGGTCTGACTTGGACTGAGCACTCCCTATTTTTTTTTCATGGGTGCTTCAGCCCCAGAGCACACATGGAGTCAGCACCTACGACTAGGACCTATCACCAGAGTGGAAATAGAGAGGGCAGTCAGTTGATTAAAAAGTGTAAAGGCATAAGCTTAGTGGATAATATGCCAACAGAGGTTCTCAAGGCAGACTTGACAAACATATTAAACATTTTGATAGGCCCCTTTCAAAAGATATGGAAAGAAGAAAAAATACAAAACAAGCAGAAAAAACTATCATATAGTGAAGCTGCCAAAGAAAGGAGACCTCAGTCAGTGTAAAAACTTTTGGGGCATTCAACTGCTGTCTATCCCAAGTAAGATATTTATATGTTCTATTCTAGAAAGAATAAAGAAATGGTAGATTCAAGAGCAAGCAGGGTCCAGACAGGAGAAATCACATATGGATCAGCTAGTAACACTACTGTAAGACCCTACAGTTCTAGAACCTGGGAGATTCTGTGTCACTGATGCTTCCACATTGCCCCTGGAAGCTTAGGCTAGCTTTCCCTGAGAGGACTTTGTGAAGCTAGGCTTAGCAGCAAGCACTGCCCACAGAGCCTGAATGGTAAACCCCTCACAGCCCATTGATTGGATGAGGCTAGTATTTAAAACAGAAAGCCATCATGGGGAGTTGTCTGAGCTACAATTCAGATTGTGTGCCTGCTTCTGCTCCAGACTCTAGACCAGGGATTGGCAACCTTTGGCACGTGGCCCATCAGGGAAATCCGCTGGTGGGCCGGAATGGTTTTTTTACCTGCAGCGTCTGCAACGTCTGCAGGTTCAGCAGATCACAGCTCCCACTGGCCGCAGTTCGCCGTTCCAGGCCAGTGGGGGCTCCTGGAAGCGGCGTGGGCTGAGGGATGTTAAAAATAATAAAAGGGATAATAATTTAAAATAATAATTAAATAATAGATAATTAAAATTATAAATTTATAAAAATAATAAAAGGGATGATCATTAAAAATTATGACTATTTAATGTAGCAGACCTACAGTTCAGAATTCTATTAATATTTTCTTGTGATTTATTATAGTCTAACAAAATGTTTCTGCTTCTAATTAAGAGTTATTAAATAAAACAGCTATCCAGCACTCAGTTTATATTGATAGGTTAACAAAATTCCGAAAGCAATGGTTCAATATCTATGCAAATCAAATGCCATAGTTCATTAATATCGAAGTTATTATATTCTCTGTACAAAAGGAAAGAAAGAAAGAAAATACCCCCCCAAAACACACACTCTTCAGATTACTGAGCCTTTCAGCTTCCTGTTAAAAATTCTTTTTTAAGTTGCAATCTACCCTCATGGTAACATTGTTTCCATCAGCCATGTAGTTTTGGCTTTATTAAGAGGTACTTCTGTCCCCAAGGTACTTGTTATTTGCCTAATGATTGAACTGGGAGCTATGTGACTTGTGCAGATAAAGTAATTAGCAACATGTAAAGGCACTTTCTTATAAAGTGGTGAGCTGTAGCCTAAGGCCACCAAACTACAAATACTTATGTGCATGCTTAAGTTACCTGAGTAGTCACACAGTAGTCAATAGGAAAACTATCAACATTTTTGTACTGCCCCTTTAATCATAGTATTTGAACATCTTAAATGTAACTCAGATTGCTATTGCCAAAGTTCTCAGTGGGTTTCTTGGGTACTCTGGCTCTTCTCCCTTTGAGTTATAGAAAGCTCTGCCTGGCATTTTGGTGGTTGGATTTTTTTTTATGTGGTGGGGTATGAGTATAGACTGAGAGTTAAGGTTGCTGTGGTAGAAAAGCTCTGTTATTTAATAAGGTTCTGCAGCAATTCCCAAGGGGAGTCAGACTCTGGTTTCATCTAATCTCAAAAGTTAAAGCCCTTAAACACACACATCATCAAACTGACCTGTCAAAATACGAAATGTAAATATCTTTAAATCTAAGTCTAATAAGTTCTCAAGCAGCAATTTTCTTACTTTGCCTATCAGTAAATTGTGATTATTTTTAATGGAAATATTCTTGTCACTTGTGTGTATGGTTGTGACATACCAGGGAGCAATCCAGATTGAGGCTCACAGACACTTAGGGTCTGTCTTGCATCCTGGAAGGCTATTTGTAACTGCACCCTGGTTCTTACCAGCCTTGATTATACTGCACAGTGACCCCAACACACCCCCAGTCCCAGATCTTCCCTCAGAAATGTATGCCCTATACTGCATAACCCGTTCCTGGACAGAACAAATATTGTCAGTCCATTATTCCTTTAAGGGAATAATATACCACCTTATTATCTTAAATGGAGTAACCCAGACACTTCACTTTAAACACACTGGATTAGATAAAACAATAAAACAAGTTTATTAACTACAAAGAGATAGATTGTAAGTGAGTACACCACCAAATGAGCTACCACTAGTCCCCCAGGTGAGCTGGCCGGAAGCCAGACATTTCTGCTGGAACCCTGCCTGTGATTCAGATAGTTCATTGAACCTGAACCATTTATGTAAAACATTTTGGTTTCAACGAACTGGATTTTTTTATCAAAGCACCAACTAGCTCTAATAATGGCCCATATGTTGAGTTTCCTTAACATTATAAAAGATTTTTTTTAAAAAAACCTTTGTCTGAGATGCTCAGCCACCTCCATTATTTTCAACAGGCCTTAAAAATGCAGCAGGGTGAAAAGCTTAGGCCCAGTATAGTTTGTTGTGGGTTTTTTTTTGTTTTGTTTTTCATGAAGTCGGTTTCAAGTTTGTCTGAGACACAACTTTTGATAATCACCATTTCAATCCTGCTTGCATTGTCAGCAGAATTTTGACAGTGTGTTGAAATTATAATTGAACATGAACATTCTAATCTAAGGCAGGGATTCATGCCATGGAGAAAGCAGCAACAAACATGCACTGGACCGGGACAAGCTGGAGCAGACCACTTCTTCAGAAGTCAAGCAGAGAGACCTGGCTGAGCTCCCTCTGACAGCTCCTCTCCCCATCGCAAACCCAGCATATTGCCCCAGTGGCCTATCCTGACCTCAGGGGGTACCACTTGGCAAAGGAGCTTCTTGAGCTTCTCAGGGAAGCTGGGGAAAGAGAAAGAAGCCAGGCTTCCTCAGTCAGTGTTGCATATGGGAAAATTAGTATGCACTGATATATTAAAGATCATGTTATACTTAAAGTTGTAAGGATTAGATTATTATTAGTAAATGTTGATTTCACTACTGTGATGGAATACATCTCTGTATTCACACCCTGCACACTACTGTAATAATCTTTCTACAAGGTATACCTTGTAAGGTATCATTTAAAAACTCATAATTTGCTGGTCAATATTGTTCTGATAAAATATGTGAAGTTATAAGATTACCCTGTAAGAAGTTATTAACACATGTTCCAAACCCCACAACATTGCCCCAGCAGAAGTTATCAAATAGGTCTGTCCTAAGCAAAGGAATGTGTACTTGCCTTAATTTGCATTTAAGCAGTAAACAGAGTCCTCAAGCAGGAAGGGGAAACAAAGAAAGCTCAATCAGGTGAAAAAGCCAGCTTAGAACATCCTTCCACATAGACTCTTTGTCTCTTAGTTCCCAGCTGGAATTTTTTTTTTCCAAGAGTGAAACCGAAACTATAAAAAGGAGGGGCAAACACTGCAAGACACCCCACCTCTCTCCCTTTCTGTCTCTGGCATTGCACCTAAGATGACAAAGGAAAACAGCCACTGGACTCTGGGGGTCCTGACCTGAAGAGTTTGGTCAGTAACCTTTCTGGAAGCATGTGGTGAGAAATTTTGCGTGAATCTAATACAATTTCTTAAGTTAGGCAATAGTAACTGTTTTATCTTTATTTTTCTTGTAACCATTTCTGACTCTTATGCCAGTGGGCCCTGGAAACTAGTGACTGAAATTGACATGGTTCTTGTCAATTTGTGCTGGAAATGGCCCACCTTGATTTTCATACACATTGTAAGGAGAGTGGTCACTTTGGATAAGCTATTACCAGCAGGAGAGTGAGTCTGTGTGTGTGGTTTTTGGAAAGGGTGGATGGGGTGAGAAAACCTGGATTTGTGCTGGAAATGTCCCTACTTGATTATCATACACATTGTAAAGAGAGTGGTCACTTTGGATGGGCTATTACCAGCAGGAGAGTGAGTTTGTGTGTGTGTGTGGCGGGGGGGGGGGCGAAGGGTGAGAAAACCTGGATTTGTGCTGGAAATGGCCCAACTTGATTATCATACACATTGTAAGGAGAGTGATCACTTTAGATAAGCTATTACCAGCAGGAGAGTGTGGTGGGAGGAGGTATTGTTTCATGGTCTCTGTGTATATAATGTCTTCTGCAGTTTCCACAGTATGCATCCGATGAAGTGAGCTGTAGCTCACGAAAGCTTATGCTCAAATAAATTGGTTAGTCTCTAAGGTGCCACAAGTACTCCTTTTCTTTTTGCGAATACAGACTAACACGGCTGTTACTCTGAAACTTGTCAATTTAATCATTGCTTGTTATCATTCAGCAGCTACTCAGGTCCCAAGAGCATATTTTGCTTTAGGAAACACCTTCCAAAATATTTTTTAAAGTCCCAGCTCATGGAAAATGTTAAAAAGGACTCAGGAAAAAACAAAAATGATTGGACTCAAACCGAAGTTTCAAAAGTGTCCAAGTTTCCCATGAACTGGAAGTTCTGAGTTTTGTCCAGCTCTACTCATTACTAGCTCACCCTGTAAGTTTCTATATATTTGCAGTTTAAGAAGATTTTCAGGAGGGATATGCTGCTCCTGTTCAGCAAAGCACTTCATCATGTCATTATATTTCAGCACAGGCTTAAAGTGAAGCATGTGTTTAAGTACAGTCCAGAATAGGGGCTGAACTTCAGCAAATGTTGAAAGTTACATGCATGCATAAAGTGCTTTGCTGAGTAGGACTGGACTGCAACACACGTTTAAAGTGTTTGCTGAGTTGGGGAGTGAATGAGAAAGGTGTGGTGGCCTGGCAGATCAGCTCAAGAAGGGTATTTCAAGTGAAAGAATCAGTCTAAAAGGTTATAGTTATTATTTGCTAAGTGCCAACCATGTACTCCCACTGTACACAATAAAAACATAGGCTTTTTTCCTGCAAATATTCAGTTTAATAGGACAGCTCACATGACGAAAGTTACTCACGTGCAAAAGAGATGTCAGGACTGAGCCCTAAGGCAGTCATAGGAAGATGAGATGTACTGGAATATTAAAGGAAGAAATACATTTAAATACTTGTTAAATGAATATTTTGTGCCACATTCTGACATCTTTACTCATGTTGACCAGTACCTTACATTGATTTCAATGCATCTAGTCACATAGTAACAGTGGCAGAATCTGGCCCTTATTTATTTTAAACAGTCTATCTTTAATAAACATAACATACATCTATGTACAAAGACTTTAATTATAGCATAGCTGATAGTGTGTGAAGAAACAAAGAATGTATTGATCTTGGAATTAAAGAATACCAGGAGTAAAATATTGCTGCCAATATTAACAAAGACAAAGTATAATGAATTCATTTTTGAAGACTTACACTGATTAGACAAAATGCAAAATGGGATTAGAAAGTTTTCCAGAAATCAATAAAACTGATTAATTCAATAAGACATTCTGTTTTCATTGCCCATGGCTGGATTCTGTTGACAATCTGAAAGCTGAATGTTTTGGAAGTACAAAGGTTTTTAAAGACATTCATGACTCTGATTAGGAAACATTTGTGTTTTGCCATATCTTCTGAAGTTTTCAATTTCCTTAAGTAAGATATTATTGCTGGAATCCATGTGAGCAAAATTGCCTTTTAAAATTCTTGGCAATATTTTCTACAACATAAATGTTTGTGGAGGAATGAAACAATTCCCTTGCTATGGTTTTCACAAGAGATTATAATACTAATTTAAATGTAGAAGAATAAAGCATTTGTTCAAGAAACTGGCAGACAGACATTTGCAGTTAACAGCAAAAAGGGCTCAAATTAAACATACTGGAGGAAATAAACAGAATGAGGGCCAAATGGAATTCAGCCAGGATTTTAAGGAATATAATAAAGAACAAGCAGTTAGCACTTTTAAAATACATATCATGAATAGTTAGCACTTTTATATATCCATATATAGTTAGTGTGTGCTCACGGACGCCCATGCACCCATGCAAAAAAGAGTATTTCAAAGGATTAAAAGAAGGCAGAAATATATACACATTAGGGCTTGATCCTGGCATGGGCCAGTAGAAGATTAACCACAAGAGAAGCAACTGTGAGTGAGTCACAATTCTTTCCCTGTACTGCTCCCAGGCAGCATAAATGAAAGCTGCCTCTTAATAGGGACTAAAGAACAATGTCTCAATCTAGCCCAAAATAGTTATGGTTATTTTTTCAAATGATCTTAAGGGGGTTATCTGATTAAAAAAAAAAAAAACAGTTTCACTGTCAGACCTGCCAAAGTTCTTGAAATGAAAACCAGGAGATTGCTGGCTTGCATAAATTGACCCCCCGCAAAATTATTTATTTATTTAAATAGATGTGCATAGATGTGCAGTGAGTTACAGAGAAAGAAAGGGGATCAAGGGGGAAATCAAAGGATCATATCATTTCATTCTATTTCCCTTCTTTCTCCAAGCATTAGTATTTCATTTTCTACCTTTTTCTTCTCCAACAAGGTTTTTTCATTCTTCTCTCCACCCAAAACAGACTCCAAAATAGGAGTTATTTTGGGGAAGCTATTCCGAGAGATTTTTTTTCCCAACATGATGTAATTCAACCCATTCACAATATTAAGCTAGCTACAGAGCAACAACAATGAATAGCTTTAAACTTTAAACCTGCATACTTAAGTACTTAATTAATTATAATTAAATGTTATGTTTTTACATTAAAGCTGCCGACATAGAATGCATTCTGCTGTAACCATGTTGATTTTGTGAAACCAATTTTTGAATGCATTTTCTTTGCACCATTCATTGTTAAAACACTAAAAATACTTTTTCTTTTTCACTGTGCCACTGTTTGAATGCCCCTCACCACCATCATTCATGTTTTGGGTTTTGCGTTTGAACTGTTAGCTAAATAGCAAATTGTAATGTTTCTAGCGCTGGGCGGGGAAATGCAGTTACAAAACAGGCAACATTCATGAGCATATGTAGGCATCAGTTATGGTAATACTACTAGTTTACATTATGTATTATGTCATTACACTGCCAAAGGAAAGAAAAACGCAATTAGATGACACCCTTATGTTTTAACAATGAATTAACTTCTGTATGAATTATGTGCATTCATTATATTAATTTATTTTCTTAAAATATCCTATTAAAATCTCTCGAATTGCGTTCAATAGTCACCTGGAGATTATTGCCGATTCCAGTATATTCCCGGCCCATCAGGGAGGGATGGCAACCCTACTCCAAAAACCATTTCAAAGCATACTCCTTCCCCCAAAAATATTTTTTTTAAAAGACACTTCTATGAAAAATGATTTGATATTTGAAATACTCCCCATTCCCAAACCCAATATCATTCTACCTCCATATGTCACCTCTGTAAGGGTATGTCTACACTACGGAATAAGGTCGAATTTATAGAAGTCGTTTTTTTAGAAATCGGTTTTATATATTCGAGTGTGTGTGTCCCCACAGAAAATGCTCTAAGTGCATTAAGTGCATTAACTCGGCGGAGTGCTTCCACAGTACCGAGGCTAGAGTCGACTTCCGGAGCGTTGCACTGTGGATAGCTATCCCACAGTTCCCACAGTCTCCGCTGCCCATTGGAATTCTGGGTTGAGATCCCAATGCCTGATGGGGCTAAAACATTGTCGAGGGTGGTTCTGGGTACATATCGTCAGACCCCCCTTCCCTCCCTCCCTCCGTGAAAGCAAGGGCAGACAATCGTTTTGCGCCTTTTTTCCTGAGTTACCTGTGCAGACGCCATACCATAGCAAGCATGGAGCCCGCTCAGGTAACCATCACCGTATGTCTCCTGGGTGCTGGCAGACGCAGTACGGCATTGCCACACAGTAGCAGCAACCCATTGCCTTCTGGCAGCAGACGGTACAATACTACTGGTAGCCGTCCTCGTCATGTCCGAGATGCTCCTGGCCACGTCGGCCAGGAGCGCCTAGGCAGACATAGGCGCAGGGACTAAATTTGCAGTGACTTGACCAGGTCATTCTCTTTAGTCCTGCAGTCAGTCCTATTGAACCGTCTTATGGTGAGCAGGCAGGCGATACGGATTGCTAGCAGTCGTACTGTACCATCTTCTGCCGGGCAGGCAAGAGATGAGGATGGCTAGCAGTCGTATTGTACCATCTTCTGCCGGGCAGGCAAGAGATGAGGATGGCTAGCAGTCGTACTGTACCATCTTCTGCCGAGCAGCCATGAGATGTGGATGACATGCAATCCTTCTGCACCGTCTGCTGCCAGCCAAAGATGTAAAAGATAGATGGAGTGGATCAAAACAAGAAATAGACCAGATTTGTTTTGTACTCATTTGCTTCCCCCCCTCCCCTGTCTAGGGGACTCATTCCTCTAGGTCACACTGCAGTCACTCACAGAGAAGGTGCAGCGAGGTAAATCTAGCCACGTATCAATCAGAGGCCAGGCTAACCGACTTGTTCCAATAAGAACAATAACTTAGGTGCACCATTTCTTATTGGAACCCTCCGTGAAGTCCTGCCTGAAATACTCCTTGATGTAAAGCCACCCACTTTGTTGATTTTAGCTCCCTGAAGCCCACCCTGTAAGCCGTGTCCTCAGTCACCCCTCCCTGCGTCACAGCAACGGCAAACAATCGTGCATCTGAGTTGAGAGTGCTGTCCAGAGCGGTCAAAATGGAGCACTCTGGGATAGCTCCCGGAGGCCAATACTGTCAAATTGTGTCCACAGTACCCCAAATTCGAGCCGGCAAGGCCGATTTAAGCGCTAATCCACTTGTCAGGGGTGGAGTAAGGAAATCGATTTTAAGAGCCCTTTAAGTCGAAATAAAGGGCTTCATGGTGTGGACGGGTGCAGGTTTCCATCGATTTAATGCTGCTAAATTCGACCTAAAGTCCTAGTGTAGACCAGGGCTAAGAGCACTGGAGGTTAGGTAACCACCAGGGGACTGGATTACTTCTTTCAAGCCTGAAGAGGGCAGCACAGAGAGGATCTTCTGACCGCACTAAACAATCCCCTCCCCCATAAAAAAGACACTTGCACTGGGTACTATAGTCAGACCTGCAGAGCCAGAAAGAGAAGCTGCTTCCCAGCCACCCTGCAGACAAAGAAGCCCTCCCAGCCCTACAGTTGGGAAATGACTATAAATTAAAATGTATTCTAACAACTTGATTACTTGAATATCTGTGAATAAAAGAAGTTGTTCTAAGTGTCTGGAAAGCTTCCTGACATCTGTTTTGCCCCAGCTCTATTCCTGAATCTGGCTCATGCTACACTGTACGAGAAAGAAAAACATGAACTATTCAAAAGGGAATTTTCACATATTGGCATGGTAACAACACTGAACTCTACAAATAAATTCTGGGTATTTTTGTTTAATATTTATACAACACCATAAATGTGGATGGTGCCTAGTGGGCAAAAGCTTAGGGCTAAATTCTCTGTGGCTACAACTTGATGTAGTGCCATTGAAATCAGAGGAGTTTGCACATGGTCTCTGTTCCTCAGATACAAACTTACAGTCTTAGGTTCCAGTTTAGCAAAATGCCTAAGCATGTACTTAAGGCCCTCACCCCCATTCAGCAAAGAAGTTAAGCATGGGTTTAAGGGCATGCTGACGCATAGTGTATAGTTATGCAAAGGCAATTTTTCTATATATTTCCTGCAGGTGTTTAGAGGACATGTTGATTAATAACATTTCTGGAAGGATATTCTGTTTTCCTAACTTGTCATTACCCTCTCAATATTTTGTTTTTGAAGATGCACGGAAAAATTAACTGTAAAATAGATACCATCTCATATTACATAGCTGTGTTTATATTTAACTTGAAAGACCACGGGTATGTGCTCCTGAGGGATAAAGAATTTACTCAGTTGGTTTTATGGCAGCCATGGCCATGGCTGAAGAGACTCACTCGAGAGAGACAATCTCCGCTGCATCTGCCACATTTAAAGGTAACATTTGGACCTTTGAGCTCTGCCTTCTGGGAGTTCTTTTCTCCTCTGCTAAGCTGGACTGCTTCCCCTTGTAACTCTGGAGACTTTTGTTAAGCTCTTGTTTCCAAAGGCTGCAGTCTTAAGTGTGATCTTCCCATTTGTCCACATCCATGTCATTTCTCTGAGGTCTCGTTTGCACACATCCTTGAAATGCAATTTTGGGCATCCTTTGAGTCTTTTCCCAGATGCCAATTCGCCATAGAGGATGTATCCATCATTCATTTGGCACACATGCCTAAGCCAGCAGAGGCGTCTCTGTTTGAGAGTAAATGCCTGTTTACTGCCCTCCCCCAATAAGCTGCAAGCAAGAGAAAGTCCACTGGAATAGATCTGTGGACTTTCCCACTAGAACAAAGGAAGTTTTTTGAATAAATGAAGATAAATTTTCCTATTTCATCACAATAAAATAAATCATAAGTAATAAGATTTTTCAAACAGGCATACTGGGAGTAGCCATACCCCAGAAGGCCCAGCCAGCTAGAGGTAGCTCTTCAAAAAGCTCTGGAAGTAAATTCCTTGAAGTTTAATGCACAGGTTAAATGGCGGATGTGAGGGCAGAAAATTCATATGAATATTTCAGGACACACAGCAACTTAAAACTCCACCCCAAATACATTGCGCCCTCAACTTTGAATTCCACCCCAAGGAAATATATGTTGTGTCCTCAAAGAAAATGGAGGAGAGTGATAATTTAAGCCTCCCGCATAACCATAACCCTTTTGCTAGGATTCCATGGCTCTGAATGAGCACGTAACAAACAAATGCATGTGTGTCTTTGCATTGACTGGAATGGATCCAGTCAATAACTTAACACCATGCTACCTATAGCCTAGGACCTTGAGGATCCCCTATTTGTAAAATATTTTCAAGGCTAAACGTGTGTAATAATTCACATCTGAATATCCTATTTTAATTGATTTCTTGCATATTGTGTAGTTAGATTCAGTTTTCTGGGCTTGGGTGCAAAATTTTGTCCTTGGGAGCAGATCCTTTTTGTATAAGTAACATAACCAAGTGGTGGTAGCCACCTGAATAGGATACGAGACCCACAATTTCTCTTGAAAATGTGGGGCCGCCACAGCTAACTCTTGCCTTCTTGCTGTTTTCCTGTTATGTTGGGACAGAAAAAGATAGCCATGCTTTCTGGCCCTGGAAGAAAATGCAGAGTTGTAACTTTGGCCTTTTAATTTCTTCAGATGGATGCAGATATGTCCATTGACAAGCCAGTGACTGACTCTCCACTGTCCAGGGCTGACTCTCCACTTCAAGACTTAGGCTGTAGACTCCACTCTCCTGGATTTTTCCTTTGCTTTGACAACTGGCCACAATAATATTTCATTTCTTCTTTATGTGTTGTACTTGAATATACAGGAGAGATTTATCTTTATAAAAAAAACAAATTCAAACCTACAAATCTACAACAGAGTAGATTAGAAGTTCATAACCAGGCTAAGGATCTGGTATGTCCTTCCTTGTCGATAAAAGTCATAGTTGTAAGACATCCCTGGTGCATTTTGGCTGATCAGAATTGGAGCTATAGCCTTTAGGGCCTGATTTACTTTTTTGATCCAACTCATACCATGTTGGAGGTCTGTTCTTCCATTATCCTTGAATGGAATTTTTCCTTCCATGAGATTCCCTACTGTTGAAAATGGCATATATTTTCCTCATCAATCCTCACTTATCCCAAATACCTCCTGGCAAGGGTAGAAGGGAGGACAGAAATAATGGGTCCTACAAGCTCAAGAAATTTATGGATAAAGCCATATGGAGTCTCACTCATAACAGAATGTTGTTGCTAGAGACCTTCATTTTTATCCAGACATCAGAACCCTGAGAAATGACTGTAGAATGAACAACATTGTGCCTTCTGACCACTGGCTTTCTGGATCCTGTCCTCTGATAGTAATGATATCCTGTACAAGTTGATCATCTGTGATTATACCCAGAAATAATACTGACAGCCTGACATTTGTATGTTGGTTATGTTGACAAAAAAACATGTTGTTCTAGGGGAAAAATCTGCATTGTAAGACGATTGTTTTGTGGACATTGTCCGGGAAAAGTGCACTGATGAGCAGGCTGTTTTGGCATGTGTATACAGGAATGCTTCTCTGCTTCACAAAAAAAAAAAAATCACCTAGTACTTCAGAAGTTACCTTAGAAAAGCAGGTAGGTCCAGGAATAAAGGGATATATTGGTATCACTGTTGCGTGTGATGCTGATATCTCCTCTGGGAGGGTTGCATAATAATGTGTAGATAGGTGTTCTTCAAATGAGTTAGTAATGGAAAATTGATGCTAGGGTCTCTATCCTGAACTGTGATTTTTTGATAAAATCTGTTCAAGAACTTCCAATTGAGAGTTCCTCTGTCTTTGGAACTTGGGCACTAGGAAGAAGATGGAGAAGAAATCTAAGTTTTCTGGGATATCAATTACCCCATTTTGAAGCAGATGATACATTACAGGCTTCATATTCTGATGTTTCAATAGGTTGGAATGTCAGTCTTCGTTCGGAGTTGCTTGTAATTCTAAGCTGTAAACCAGACCGGATCTCTCTGCAGAAGATTCAGTCTTCTGACAGCATCAATCCAGCTCTTCAAATTTCCTGCCACTTGCTCTCCATTGGGCAAACCTTGTCATACATTTGCTTATACTTAAAATGCAGAGAGTTCTTAGATTGGCTGCAGAGCCTCCCTCCAGGCAAAACTTAGAATCTCTCCCTCCCTCCCCTCCTCTCTCCCTTCAGTAACAATTAGAATCATTGTTGGTTCTTTTGGAGGGTTTCTGTTGCTCTGAGCAGGAGGCCTGGTTCTGCAGCTGCAGGATGAGTTTCAAGCTGTCTAGGTCTTCAGAGATGTGGTGACTCCCATCCTTCCTGATTGGGAAGTCTGGGTATTGACTCCAAGAAGCTGCAAGCTGGAGTAAGACTATTGTAATGGATCTGCAACCGTGACCTGTGAAGAATTAATATTTACTACTGAAAATGACTCATGTCCAGCAAAGTGTTCTTTGAACATGTTTTAAATTCTGTATATCAAAATAAAATAAAGTGAATACAGCAGTATTTTTCCCAGAGATCAATTCTATTAATAGTCAGTTCCCAAAGCTTCTATTGTAATTCAGTTGAACACATTTCAGCATACTGACACAACAATGGTAAATGAGTGGAAAGCCCTAGGTGAGCTATTAAATACATTATCTTCAGCTACAAAATAAAGCTTGCCTAGCTATTGAAACCTCAGTGGAGGAGATGGATAGGGACACAATGTCTATCTAATTTCACCCCAACCCCACCTCAGTCTAATATATTGTGAAGTCTGATTAGAGAGCAAAGATCCTGTATGACTCAGAAAGTCACTGTACATAACATTTTAATTAAAAAGATCTATTTGTAAAAAAGCAACAGGAGAATTTGACACACCAAAATAATAGTAGGCCAGTGTCATTGCATACATCCAGGATGTACTGGAGAGTCAAATACCTTCTGGGGATTTCTGGATTTCATGCTGAGTGGGAATACAAAAATGTATTGCAAATCCTTTTGTGAATCAGATCAAGACCAGGGTGTGACAGGTTGGATTACAGAAAGCCCCTTTGGGATTGCCACCTTATGTGCCTAGACTACCTCTGAGCCTGTTTTCCCTGCCAGCTTGGGACTTCAGTCCCTTGCCTGGTTTGAGCCAGTCACGCTTGCCTGCTGCAAACACACATTCAAGTCTGAACCACATCCCCCACAAGCTGCAGGCTTACCTAAAAACAGCTTAAGAACTGCTCCTGTCTCCAGCGCTCAGATACCCAACTCCCAATGGGGTCCAAACCCCAAATAAATCTGTTTTACCCTGTTTAAAGCTTATACAGGGTAAACTCAAATTGTTCGCCCTCTATAACATTGATAGAGAGGTATGCACAGCTGTTTCCCCTCTCTCCCTTCCCTCCCTCCCCCCCCCCCCAGTATTAATACATACTCTGGGTTAATTAATAAGTAAAAAGTGATTTTATTAAATACAAAAAGTAGGATTTAAGTGGTTCCAAGTAATAACAGACAGAACAAAGTGAATTACCAAGCAAAATAAAATAAAACATGCAAGTCTAAGCGTAATACAGTAAGAAAACTGAATACAGATAAAATCTCACCCTCAGAGATGTTTTAATAAGCTTCTTTCACAGATTGGACTCCTTCCTAATCTGGGCACAATCCTTTCCCCTGATACAGTCTTTGTTCTAGCTCAGGTGGTAGCTAGGGGATTTCTCATGACTGCAGCCCGTTTTGTTCTGTTCCACCCCCTTATATATCTTTTGCACAAGGCGGGAATCCTTTGTCCCTCTCTGGATCCCCAAGCCCCATTCTAAATGGAAAAGCACCAGTTTAAAGATAGGTTTCAGAGTAACAGCCGTGTTAGTCTGTATTCGTAAAAAGAAAAGGAGTACTTGTGGCACCTTAGAGACTAACCAGTTTATTTGAGCATGAGCTTTCGTGAGCTACAGCTCACTTCATCGGATGCATCCGATGAAGTGAGCTGTAGCTCACGAAAGCTCATGCTCAAATAAACTGGTTAGTCTCTAAGGTGCCACAAGTACTCCTTTTCAGTTTAAAGATGGATTCCAATTCAGGTGACATGATCACATGTCACTGTAAAACTTCATTACCCACCTGCCAGCACACAGGTATACAGGAAGACTTACAAGTAAACAGAGCCATTTACAGTCAATTGTCCTGGTTAATGGGAGCCATCAAAATTCCAAACCACCATTAATGGCCCACACTTTGAATAATTACAATAGGACCTCAGAGTTATATTTCATATTTCTAGTTTCAGATACATGAGTGATACATTTATACAAATCAGATGATCACACTCAGTAGATTATAAACTTTGTAATGATACCTTACAAGAGACCTTTTGCATGAAGCATCTTACAGTTACATTATATTCACACTTCGCATATTTTCATAAAATCATATGGAGTGCAACGTCACACAGGGCACTGTAGTTTATCCCTTTCTTCTTTTTAAAGCTGTAGTCTAACCATGTTAGTGAGCCATTTATAACTTGATGTGAGCTATTGATGCAGCATTCTGAAACATATTAGAATTAATATTAGACTGAGGTTTGGGGCCAAACTGGGACTCAGGTTGAGATTCAGTTTTGTATTTCTCAGGCCTGCAATCCTGAAAGCTGTTTTCATCATTTTCAATGGCAGAAAGCTCCTAAAAATCAGGTTTCTTGAGAAGATTTTTTCCTAAAGTAAAAGTGGAACTGAATAAGTGTCCCTTTATATGGAATTGGTCAGAATTTTAATTATTATTTTGCATTGCTGTACTGAAACAGGGATTAGGACCCCATTATATAATGACTGTACAAGCAACACACAAAATAGTTCTTTCCTCAGTACTCATGATCTAGGATGAAATCCTGGGCCCAAAGAAGTTAATGGAAAACTCCCATTGACATCAATGGGGCGAGTATTTCATCCCTTAGATTTACACAATATACATTATTCACAAAAGGTGAATAAACAGTCAGATGAGTTGGTAGGAAGGAAGGCAAGATAACGAGAGACAAATGTGTTTGTATAAAATGTCCAAATTTGTTGATTACTTTTCAACTAGTTCTATTTACAGGTAAGAAAAAAATGTTTCTTCACCTCAGAGTTGCTGGTTCACATCTTTGTTTAGGTTAAAAATAAGTTAAAAGGTTTTAGCTTAGACCCTAATTGTGTATATTGCAATTCCTTTTCACAGTTAGCATTCATTTGTCAACAGCAGATGCCTTGCATATCGGAAGTGCAGTTCTCTAACAGAACTGTATGGGGAAAAGTTGTACAGAAAGTTCCCATATCATGATTAACTCATGCCAGTGCTACTAATCTTTTACATTCAGAAGCACTTACAATCATTCTCAGATTTTTTTTATAAGTACCTTCCAGTCAAGTGATCTTTAGAAAGAATCACAGAAGGTATTGCTGTAATTAATTTACTAGATAGTAGACATACTGAAAGGGCTTCTTCGGCTTTATTGAGTGCTAAAAGATTGTACAGGTTAGCTATTTTGGGAGCAGAATTTTTGAGATCATAGAATATTCAAGGTTCTTCTGTAGGGTGTTCATAATTACTGCATTAAAAATGCCCTTATTTCAGAGTTGGTGAATATTACATTCAAGTTTAACTTCATTAACTGCTTTAGTCCTACATTATTAAGTGATTGAAAAGGAAGTTTGGAGGTAATTTTCTTCTGGTCTTCAGTATGGAAATATTCGGTTCAGTACATCAGTTTTAATATGAGAGGGATAGGGGCAAAATGGTAGCATGCTAATTTAGGTAAGACATGACATGTCCAGTATAGCTAAATAGAGCTTATGAACACATCTCCACCCCTTTGACTCCTCCACCCATGCACATACACTTCCATGGGCTTGGAAGATCCTGAACCCTGCAGAACTGGTACACTTCAACTACACAAAGGCACAGCTCATTTTTGGAGTGCAGCTCTGTGTGCTGTGGAGCACATCTGAGCAGATACTTTTCCCTACCGCTGCAGATGGGAATGGAATAAGGCAGAAGGCTCTGTATCTGCATGGACACTCCAGCCAGCATCCCATCTCTGTAAATGGAGAAGGGAGGGTGCAGTAGACATGGGGTCCACGGCAGACATGATGCTAATGTAGCTACATAGTGATTCAATTTCCATTCCAGGGCTTGGGAAGGAAGGGTTCTGTTCTGCTGACCTCCACCACAATAGCACTGCCCACTTACTGCACTGGAAAGAGGGGCGTCTGCATTGCAAATGTTTTTTTTTTTTAAACTTAATCTTAGCCTCTATTTCTCTTCAGTGACTTCCAACATGGCACAAACCTGGGAGGGCTTTTTGCTAAGAAATTCTCCGAATGTCGTCTCTCTAGAGCATCCTTTCAGCAATCATCCTGACTCCAGTATTTCCCCCTGTCTGTACTGCAGGAGTAAAATTAAACAGAGTGTCATTGTGTAATATTTTAGTGTTACTTCTTTGGTTTTAACATTTTAGGCTTTCTAATCTGGAACATTTTTACAATTTGAAAGCTTTGGTTAAATCATTTGGAAGATAGATGGTTAAAATATTACACTATCACCCTACATATCTTTTCATTTTATGGCCTTATCATGCTGGGATTAGATCAGTTTGAGACCAATATTCCTGTGACACACATTATGTAGAGAAGAAAATGGTGGTAAAGTGTAGGTGGAATTCATTACACTAAGCAAATTACCAGAGAGTAAGAGAAAACTACCATGAGTAATAAGTGCTGCAGGGCAAATCTGTTGCAAGAATCATGCTGGGAGAAAAGGGTAGAGACAGAGGCCATAGACATGATGTGCATTCATTTAACTACAAAAATGGGAGACAATTTTCCAGAAAAACTTTCTTAGTCACTAAAACCTGGTAGAATTTCTCTTCCTCTAAGTTGAATCCAACAAAATAACTCTGCAAAGCCTGCTCAGAATACCTAATGTACCAAATTATCCAGCCACAAGTGGAAGACACCTGCTCAATTTCACAGTTTCCCTTCTATTTATTATTCTGCTTTTGCAGAATGCCAAAGTGCTCATGCAGCCTGGATGCTCCATAAAGAATGGAGGGTTATTTTAACATATAGTAAAGGTCATATTCTATAGTCATTCCATGCACATAACTTTGGCATGAGTGGGAGTTGAACACGAGGATCCCGAGCAGCATCTGACCCTAACAACAGAAAATCAAGTTATCGAAGCACTAGCAATTTTGTCATGAAGCCTTTTTTATATTTGTAATAAAAGATATATTTTAGGTATAAATTGCTCCTGAACAAAGCTTATTCCTGTAAAATAGTTGCTAATTTTATTTTTTGTATTTGATTTTTTTATAATACTTGTATTTCACCTTTCCCTTGTACCACATCTATGACTAATTTTAACATTTACTTTTCCCTGGCCAGTAAGCGAGTCAGTAGTACAGAAGGTGTTGGTAGCTACCATGCAAGTTAGCTGAAACTAATAACATTTTCACAGTGCTGCTTTCAGTTGTAAAACAGTTACTTAATTTCAGTTCAGAAGAATGTGCAATTTAGTGGTGGGAGAGGTGATGACTTTACATAGTACTTTTTTACAGCACTTTGGGATTCTTCTAGAAGCAGGGAGATATGGAAATGTAAAATAGAAAAATTGTTTTATTTGTAGTACTTTGTACTTACATAGCACCTTTCATCTGAGATTCCTAAAGTGCTTTATCAACATTTACTAATTTCCCCAAAAATTCATATAGGTAGGCACATGTTTATCCTCATTTATAGATGGACAAGGAGAGGCACAAAGAGGAAAAGACCAACCTTTTCCAAGCTCACATTCCTGAAGTTAGGAATCTATATCCACATTTGGAAACTAGAGCAGTATTACCACTCCTGAGAGTCCCCTTCCAGCTTTTTTCAACAGTCTCCTGAATTGAGGATCCAGCCTTCCTGCCAGATTCCTTTAAAGTTCCATCCTTTCCAGACCAATGGGGTCTTTTACAATTGAAATAGTGTCCTTCACCGGCATTGAAGCAAATATAGTAAACCCTAAAATGTATTTTTCCCTTTCTGGGACTGCTCTTACATCTGCCCTGCAAAAAAACAAACAAACAAAAAAAACAAAAAAAAAAAACCAAACAAAAAAAAAAAAAACAAAAAAAGAGAGATACGTACACACATATAAAAAATGGAATCCAAACCATAAATACCACTGGACCTCTCTTACCCCTCTGGCATTTGAGGTTTCAGCTTCTCCTCCTCCTCTTTACTCTCTCTGGCCTTCCCTCAAGTCATGCCCCTGAGCAGGGCACTGTCATAGGGCATGCCTGCCCTGTCGCACACCCTGTTGAGTTAGTTTGCTGTTGCATGTATTTCCTGCCTCAATTTCCCTTTTCAGGAGGCCAATATGTCCATTTCAGGGACTTGACTTAATAATACTCTCTTTGGGGCTTGTTTATTACAAAACCTCTGCAAAAGGATTTATAAAAACAACAAAACAAATAGCACCACAAGCTTTCAGGGTTCCTTTGAAATCTGCCCTCCAGATGCTGTTCCCTGTCTTCAAAGGGTTATCTCTAACTTTTTCAGTCTGTCCTTGCAGCAGGAGATCCAGAACTCCTCCTGGAGCTAGAACAGTTCAAGCAATTATTATACCTCTTCTTACCAGGAGTTCCAAGCTTTCCTCCTGACGCTGGGTTGCAATTTGTCTCCCTCAGCTGGCCCTACTTAGTCTTCAGAATCAGAGTGTTTGGCAGCCTTCTCCTGCTGGCATCTTCTCTCTGGTAACTCAGGGTCCTGCAGGGGCCTTCTTATTGCCTGCAGTGTCTACAGGCATCTGTCCTGCTGTGAGGGAGAAGGCAGCACTTGTGATGGTCCCCTTCTCCCAGCTCATCCTCAGTTGGTTGAGAGAGAGGGGATCCTTGCCTCTCTGTCTGCAATGCTCCTGGTCCTCAAAGAAATAGTACCAGCGGTTCCTCCCAAACTCTTCTTAGTCCTAAGACCAGTCACTCTCTCCAGCTCCTTGTATATAATCAGACCTTTCAACTGTTAAAGAGCAGGGGTGGACTGACTGGGAGGCAGTGCTACCCTCAAGGGGCAGACTACCCCATCACAGAGGCTAATCTCCTGCCTTCTGCAGCTATCCCTCTTTTTCCCTTTCCATTTCCAGCCTCCCGTTTCAGGCAGTAGTGTTTGGAACTGAAATTAGAGGGGGAGTTAGAATTTACGGGGTGGGGGAGGGACAGAAAATGACTAAATTGGCAACACGACGTAACTAGTTGACCATTGAGGGGAACATGGTGTGTAGGGAGTTTGCCGGTGCGGGGGAGGCGGGGAGTTGGGAAATTACTGCTCCTAGGAAAGGTCTTCTGCCCATCCTTTCCCCACTGACTGCCCTGCACTCTCATTTAAGTTCCTCCCTCAGTCTGACTGTGACCTCGCCCAATGTATCAGATGAAGTTAAAGGAGTTCTCAGTTTCCCTTAACCCTTTCTGTGTCTGTGTGGGTCTGCATGCCCAACACAGATACATAAATAAGAGTGTCCTGATTTTCAGAGGTGTGGAGTGTTATAACATCCTCTTTTCTGGATGGACAGCAATCTGTCGTAAATTGTCCAAAATCCTGGCCTTATGTTCTTCTAAGTCCCCCTGGGCCTGGGTTGTATCTGGTCACTGTCCTTAACCCTACGTCTTCAGGCACAGACCCTGTGTCTGAAACCCACCTTAAGTAGTATGTTCCCACATTCTGGCATCTTTGGAGCCTGGAGCCTGTACTGCAGACTGGCCACCGCTTCCCGCAGCTCACATTGGCCACTGGGAGCTGTGAGCAGCCGTACCTGCGGATGCTCAGGTAAGCAAAGCATCTCACGGCCTGCCAGGAGCTTACCTTGAACAAGCCGTGAACCAAGTTTGGAAACCCCTGCTCTAGAGCATACTCCTTTATTGTTGCATCTGGAAGTGCACACTAGAGCTATTGTACACATTTACAATATTTATTTTCTAAAAAATTTAACCACTTTCCCTTTACAAAACATGCTTTCTTCTACCTGTCTGCCTGAGACAGGAATTAATTCTGAAGTGCACATATGATTTTTCATGGTCATGGTATGACAGATTGTACTACATTAACTTATTGTAAAGAACAGCAACTGCATTAGTTTTATAATAAATGACAACTATGGAGAGAGTGTCTTTGTTTCCCCGTAAAGCAGTATTTTTAATTCTGTAAGGTCAACTTGTTAAATTAATAAAGTACTTGGGAAAAGAGGAGGAACTGAGTGCTAGCAAGAGCACCATCATTTTTATTAAAATGTTTAGAATAAATCAATGTGCTAAAGGGCTTTAGTGTTGAATTTTCTGGTGAGCAGAATGAAATGCACTGTACGAGATGCAAGCAAGTAAATGCAAAAAGAAACACTGCTTCCCCCATCATTTTCTTTGCCATAATCTGACAGTGTTTCCTAAGATTACACAATGTATCATATTTGTGTAGGGTTCCCTGAATATTTCCCAGTAATAATGAATTAGCAGGTCTGAAAGTTAATGGTCTTTTGCATATTTGAATAAAAACATAATGGATTAAATATACCTCATCCATATCAGTTTGAAATTAAGTAAGCAGTGAGATCTAGCATATAAATGAGTTGGAAATTAGACATTAAAGTAATGCTGGCATTAGATTTTGATGTTATGAATGTCAGAATATATAGTGATATTTACAGTGTAAGTACCTTTGTTTTATTTGCTTCTGCAATTATTTAAAATAAACTGAGTAGTAAGAGGAAAAATCAATTTTATCATTAAAAATCTTCCTTATACCATTCAAATGAGAGTATCACTTTTACAGGAATTCAGGGTATGTCTACACTACCCGCTGGATTGGCGGGCAGTGATCGATCCAGCAGGGATCCATTTATCGCGTCTAGTCTAGAAGCAATAAATCGATCCCCGAGCGCTCTCCCATTGATTCCTGTACTCCACCGCTGCGAGAGGCGCAGGCAGAGTCGACAGGAGAGCGGCAGCAGTCGACTCACCACGGTGGAAACACCATGGTAAGTCTATCTAAGTATGTCGACTTCAGCTACATTATTCATGTAGCTGAAGTTGCATAACTTAGATCGATCCTGCCCCCTAGTGTAGACCAGGGCAAAGAGTAAATGAGAGTATTCCCCTACGGAAAGTCCTAGGGAATATAATAGAGATTAAACCAGAAGGATTCTGTAGATATTACTCTAAGCCCTGGTCTACACTGTGGGGAGAGGGGGAGATCGATCGATGAATAACGTAGCTGAAGTTGACGTACTTAGATTGACTTACCATGGTGTCTTCACCATGGTGAGTCGACTGCTGTTGCTCCCCTGTCAACTCGGCCTGCGCCTCTCATGGCGCTGGAGTACAGGAGTTGATGGGAGAGCGCTCAGGGGGTCAATTTATCATGTCTATACTAGACGCGATAAATCGATCCCCGCTGGATTGATCACTGCCCGCCGACCGTTGGGTAGTGAAGACATATCCTAAGTCGACCTAAATTAGGTCAATGTACAGCCACTGAAGTAATTACTGTGGTGGTGTGTGTCCACACTACCCTCCTTGGGTTGGTGGTGTGCATCCTCACCAGGAGTGCTTCCTCTGACCTCAGGGGGCAGTGTGAGGAACTGAGAGCCCCGTCTTTCAGCTCTGCTGGCTGCCCCACAGGCTCCTGGGTTCCCGGCGGGCTGCCCCTCCCCTCAGCTCCCCGTTCCCCACCGGGAGTGGGGAGAAGCTGCCCAGGGCTTCTCCCCTACCTGTTTCCTGCCTGGGGTGGGGCGAAGCTGTCCGGGGCTTCTCGCCCCCACCTTTGCCTGCCAGGAGCTAACATAACTAGGTTGACATAACCGGGCAACAGCATTATCTACTAACCTTCTTCAGGAAGGTTAAAAAAAATCTCAGGTATTAAGGTATCCCTGACTTTTCCATAAGGGTTAGCAAGTACTGCCCTCTATTTGAGAGACTTGTATTAGTGATAATTTTGTTTGCAGAAAATAATTAGTCATTGGTTATAGAGCATTTTATGCCCCTTACTTTAATAATTTAAATTGTTATTGGATGAAAACAAGGTTTTTAGACATCTGGCTATGAGGTGGTAGGCCAATTTGCAACCTTGCATGCATTTATGTCAATTGGAGACCTATGTGCAAACAATTATGCTAAATGTGTTGAATAAATTGTTTACTGCAAGTAAACAGTCCAATAAGTCAGCTACTGACTATAAGTAAATATATTTATATAAAAATTCACACCACTTTTCCTGCAATCATTATTGAGAATAACTATTTGCTTACATGAATGTTTGCAGAGAACCAGGAAAAAGGAATTCTTAATATGGTTGAAGTGAATTTCAGGTTTTATTTGAGTGCACAATTATTATTTATGTTAATTGCGATAGACCCCAAGAGGCCACCATCAGGACCAAGGCCCCATCATTACAGGCAGTGGAAAAAAGTACTCTGTAGAGCATAGTTTTACAGAGGACCTTACAGTGCAATCTAGTGTAAAACAAAATACAACAAATGAGTGACAAATAATAGGAGAGGTGTGGGAAGAAGGTCAAACAAAATGGGATACACACAATTACTTAGGCTGGTCTCACTTATGCTGGTTTGACATAGGTATACTTTGGTTCAATTCAGTGGACTTTGTCCTGATTTACACAAGTGTAATGAAGATCAGCATAGAATGAGGCTTAGTATGTTTTACTTCCATCATTTTCTTTCCTGCTTTCTCACATTTGTGGAAATTTTGCTCTTGTATGTGCAAAGATGATTTAAACTGGCTAATAGGAAATGTGCACGGACTCCTAAGGGCAGAATTTGGCTCTTGAAGATGAATGATGTGATTTAGACTTAATAGCAGGGCTCAATGTGTACATGTTTGGAGACCACTTATAAAAAAGAAATATTTTCTTTTTCATGGAAGTTTCTGAAGTCTGTTGGTTTAGAGGAATTGGAGGAACAAACTATTGTTCATAAATGAAATGAAACATTGTTATCCTTCACGTGCACAGAAGGTCAAATTATTAAGCCCTGCATCAGTTTTTACTCAGACTTTCGAAGAATTACATTTTCATTGGCTTTAATGAGACTTTTGCTTAAATAAGATTTCACTATTCTGGATCTTGTTAGGTCAACAGATGATTTTCCTAAGGACAAAGACAATGCCCTGAATGCTTTTATCAGAAAGGTTATAGAGTAGCAGCCGTGTTAGTCTGTATCTGCAAAAAGAAAAGGAGTACTTGTGGCCCCTTAGAGACTAAATAAATTTGTTAGTCTCTAAGGGGCCACAAGTACTCCTTTTCTTTTATCAGAAAGGTAACCCCTAATTATAGTTAACTCCTCATTTAGCTTTTAAATGTCCTGATAATCCCCCCAACCACAGTATGAGAATGCACAAAGAAAACTAATGATTTGTAAAGAGGGTTGTTTCTTCTGAGGCAGTAGTGGGGCAGGGGTACGGTTTCTACTTTGTTTCATAATTCATTTGTTCAGTCATCCTTTCCTAGGTAACCAGTAAAATTAGCTCTGGGATAGGGAAATATTTTTATATACTCATAGATTCCAAGATCAGAAGGGACCTGTCATAAAATAAAGGGAAGGGTAAACACCTTTAAAATCCCTCCTGGCCAGAGGAAAAACCCTTTCACTTGTAAAGGGTTAAGAAGCTAGGATAACCTCGCTGGCACCTGCCCAAAATGACCAATGAGGAGACAAGATACTTTCAAAAGCTGGGGAGAGGGAGAAAAACAAAGGGTCTGTGTCTGTCTGTGTGATGCCTTTGCCAGGGACAGAACAGGAATGGAGTCTTAGAACTTAGTAAGTAATCTAGCTAAATATGAGTTAGATTCTGATTTCTTTAAATGGTTGAGAGAATAAGCTGTGCTGAATGGAATGGATATTCCTGTTTTTGTGTCTTTTTGTAACTTAAGGTTTTGCCTAGAGGGATTCTCTATGTTTTTAATCTAATTACCCTGTAAGGTATTTACCATCCTGATTTTACAGAGGTGATTCTTTCTACTTTTTCTTCTATTAAAATTCTTCTTTTAAGAAACTAAATGCTTTTTCATTGTTCTTAAGATCCAAGGGTTTGGGTCTGTGGTCACCTATGGAAATTGGTGAGGATTTTTATCAAACCTTCCCCAGGAAAGGGGGTGTAACGTTTGGGAGGATTTTGGGGGGAAAGACGTTTCCAAATGGACTCTTTCCAAATTATATCCCTGTTAGATGTTTGGTGATGGCAGCGATAAGTCCAAGGGCAAAAGGTAAAATAGTTTGTACCTTGGGGAAGTTTTAACCTAAGCTGGTAAAAGTAAGCTTAGGAAGTTTTCCAGGTCCCCACATCTGTACCCTAGAGTTCAGAGTGGGGAAGGAACCTTGACAGGACCATTGTGAGCACATAGTCTGATTTACTGTACTCCTCATGATTTTAAAAATGCCAGTGATGGAGTATCAACCACAACCCTTGGTAAATTGTTTCAATGGTTAATTACCCTGACTGTTAAGCTAAACCAGTTCAGCCAATAATGTATGTCAAGGGCCAAATTCTCTCCTGATTTATAGCCCATTCAACTTTTGTGTGGCTAAACACAGGATTTGTTGTTATTCAGATCCTTCTCTTCCCCACGGAGGATGGGATTGCTAAGAGCACGGAGACTGTTCCAGCATTTGGCTGCAGCAGCCTCGACACAGGAGGTCCATTCCTGCTCCACAGCTTTGTGAGGCAAAGCCCCCAGTACTCAACCCAATTACTTGGGCTGAGATTTGAGATTATTTTCCCCTAAAAGCACATGTTCTAGGAAGATTCTGCAGTCAACAAGGCTAGGGAATTTTCACTGTGCTGCAGAATTTCTTTCTGGTACACCCACAAATGAGGAACCCTTGTCAGAAAATATTGTTCTACTCTGGTACAGAATATACAGAGCCCTGAATATAGGAGTTAGACACTGACATTAGCAAGTAGGCATAGATACTACTAAAATTAGCCACTTGTCCATTAGATGTATACTTCTCAGAGAAGACGTTTGTGATTTCAATGATTGGCAAAGAGTCTAAAAAATATTGTTCTTCTTTCGGCATGTCTTATTGGTTTGTCACATTGCGCTGCACTCACATCACTCTTGACAGGTTGTGACATGACACAGTGTGGCATATTCTGACCAAAAAGCAAAATGACTTCATGTGAAGTGTCAGAAATTTATATTAAATACATGATTTGTTTTGAAGTATCCATTTGGATTTTGAATATCGTGTCTGATTCAGGTGTGCATTAAAGCTGGAAATCTGACTGTTGTGCTGTTGAACTTAAGACACCATAACATCCTGACTATTCAATTGAATTCTGAGAAGTTTGGCCCATTAAGTGTTATAGAGATGGCATCATCAAAATAATGATGGCAATATCAGTTATGGCTTTGCTACAGAAATGATTATGCATTTTAAAAAATAAAAATACAGCTATCACTTCCAAGTTGGTAGAATCAAAGCTCCTCCCCCACCTTCTAATTTCTGGGAAACTGTACAGGTTGCAGTTTCTTTTATTTCTGTTCCCAGCTTTCAAGCTTCCAGTACTGTCTGTGGAAAACATCAACATAAATTACTTGCAGTTGTCATTTCAATGAGGTGAAGGATAGTGTGGAGTGGTTTATTAGCCACCAGACAATTTTGCCAACCTTAGTATTGTAATTTTAAATAATTTAGTGGCATTATACAGAAATGGTTTTGCTGACAAAATTTTTACAAAGTTTCTACTGTTAGAAAGTTTTAGTGTTTTTCAGTAGTACTTGCTAAACTGTTGTTTTTTTTTTAATTCTTAAGAAAAAACCCACATTTTCACACCATTCTAGATAAAGAAATTCAGAAGGTGTCTCAAATGCTATTATTTGTGAAGGGAACTTAGAGCATATGTGTAGTGGTTGTATTAGGGTGCATGTTCTAGGACCCAGTGTAAGGATGCAGACGATTTTCCTGCTGAGAAAAAGCCTGCCCAATTAGCTACAGAATAAGAGTAAAAGAGAGGCTGGAGTATCTCTCTGAAGTAGAGGGAACTAGAGGTAGGAACTGAGGTCTAGTAGGAACAGCCAAAGACTGGGGATAAAGTTTAGGCTGATGTTTATATTTTGATCATGTTATTTCAGTTAACCTTAAAACATTCCTAAAGAAGACAGGTTTAGACTATATACAGAGTGTATATTCTGTTTAGAGCAAGGAAGGGAAATTATCTGATTTCAGTGGCCCAGTGGGCTTAGATATTGAACTTTCATTTCCTATGGTGATGCTACTGTGCCTTAAATTATGAATCAGATACATTTTTTGCTGTTAACTTAGAGCCTCATAAATGCACAGAAGGAATATTAGGAAAAAAATCAGTCTTTATGCAGTTGAAGATTCACCATATCATCACTTGCTGAGGCAGATCCAAGAGAAGTATATAAAGGTCAGGGACAATGTCTCCAGAAAGTGGCTAAGCTGAGGACCAACAGGGTAAAGATGATCCAAACCTCTCTGCGATCACTCCATGAATCCTCCAGGACTCCTTTTAGCCATTATACATATATTCAGTCTCTTACACAACACACAAGATAGCAGTCTAACAGCAATAAGCTTTGATAGGGTGCACAGCAGAACCATTTAGCTTTACAGTATACAATTAAATAATGGATGCCACTTTGAGAAGGGAAAAAAGGCATGTAATAGTTATCGGTAATCAGTAGAGAGCACTTATCAGGGGTTCACAGTGAAGCTGGAAGCGCATATTGAGTGAGGTCCTGCAGGGATCGGTCCTCTGTCTGGTTCTGTTCAATATCTTCATCAATGACTTATATAATGGCATAGAGAGTACACTTATAAAGTTTGCAGAGGTACCAAGCTCAGAGGGGTTGCAAGTGCTTTGGAGGATAGGATTAAAATTCAAAATGATCTGGAAAAACTTGAGAAATAGTCTGAAGTAAATTTGATGATATTCAATATGGAAAAATGCAAAATCATCCATTTAGGAAGGAACAATCAATTGCACACATACAAAATGGGAAATGACCGCCTAAGAAGGAGTTCTGTGGAAAGGGATCTGAGGGTTATAGTGGATCAGAAGCTAAATATGAGTCATAATTATAACACTGTTGCAAAAAAAGCAAACGTCGTTCTGGGATGTATTAGCAGGTGTGTTGTAAGCAAGACATGAGAAGTAATTCTTCCACTCTACTCTGTGCAGATAAAGCCTCAGGTCCAGTTCTGGGCACCATATTTCAAGAAAGATGTGGACAAATTGCAGAAAATCCAGAGAAGAGCAACAAAAATGATTAAAGGCCAGAAACCATGACTTATGAGGAAAGATTGAAAAAAATGGGTTTCTGTAGTGTGGAGAAGAAAAGACTGAGAGGGGACATGATAAGAGTTCAAGTACATAAAAGGTTTTTACAAGGAGGAAGGTGACAAATTGCTCTGTTTAACCTCTCAGGATAGGACAAGAAGCAATGGCCTTAAATTGCAGCAAGGGAGGTTAGGTTGGATATTAGGAAAACTTCCTAACTGCCATACTGAACAAATTGCCTAGAGGTGCTGTGGAGTCTCCGTCATTGGAGGTTTTTAAGAACAAGTTAGACAAACACCTGTCAGGAATGGACTAATTATTACTTAGTCCTGCCTTGAATACGGAGGGACTGGACTAGATGATCTATTGAGGTCCCTTCCAGTCTTACACTTCTATGGTTCTATGTCGAAAATCTAATTAATGACTTAGAATCATAGAATCATAGAATATCAGGGTTGGAAGGGACCTCAGAAGGTCATCTAGTCCAACCCCCTGCTCGAAGCAGGATCAAGTCCCAGTTAAATCATCCCAGCCAGGGCTTTGTCAAGCCTGACCTTAAAAACCTCTAAGGAAGGAGATTCTACCACCTCCCTAGGTAACGCATTCCAGTGTTTCACCACCCTCTTCGTGAAAAAGTTTTTCCTAATATCCAATCTAAACCTCCCCCACTGCAACTTGAGACCATTACTCCTCGTTCTGTCATCTGCTACCATTGAGAACAGTCTAGAGCCATCCTCTTTGGAATCCCCTTTCAGGTAGTTGAAAGCAGCTATCAAATCCCCCCTCATTCTTCTCTTCTGTAGACTAAACAATCCCAGCTCCCTCAGCCTCTCCTCATAAGTCATGTGTTTCAGACCCCTAATCATTTTTGTTGCCCTTCGCTGGACTCTCTCCAATTTATCCACATCCTTCTTGTAGTGTGGGGCCCAAAACTGGACACAGTACTCCAGATGAGGCCTCACCAGTGTCGAATAGAGGGGAACGATCACGTCCCTCGATCTGCTCGCTATGTCCCTACTTATACATCCCAAAATGCCATTGGCCTTTTTGGCAACAAGGGCACACTGCTGACTCATATCCAGCTTGTCGTCCACTGTCACCCCAGGTCCTTTTCCGCAGAACTGCTGCCTAGCCATTCGGTCCCTAGTCTGTAGCGGTGCATTGGATTCTTCCGTCCTAAGTGCAGGACCCTGCACTTATCCTTATTGAACCTCATCAGATTTCTTTTGGCCCAATCCTCCAATTTGTCTAGGTCCCTCTGTATCCTATCCCTGCCCTCCAGCGTATCTACCATTCCTCCTAGTTTAGTATCATCTGCAAATTTGCTGAGAGTGCAATCCACACCATCCTCCAGATCATTTATGAAGATATTGAACAAAACCGGCCCCAGGACCGACCCCTGGGGCACTCCACTTGACACCAGCTGCCAACTAGACATGGAGCCATTGATCACTACCTGTTGAGCCCGACAATCTAGCCAACTTTCTACCCACCTTATAGTGCATTCATCCAGCCCATACTTCCTTAACTTGCTGACAAGAATACTGTGGGAGACCGTGTCAAAAGCTTTGCTAAAGTCAAGAAACAATACATCCACTGCTTTCCCTTCATCCACAGAACCAGTAATCTCATCATAAAAGGCAATTAGATTAGTCAGGCACGACCTTCCCTTGGTGAATCCATGCTGGCTGTTCCTGATCACTTTCCTCTCATGCAAGTGCTTCAGGATTGATTCTTTGAGGACCTTTGAGGACCTGCTCCATGATTTTTCCAGGGACTGAGGTGAGGCTGACTGGCCTGTAGTTCCCAGGATCCTCCTTCTTACCTTTTTTAAAGATTTTACCAAGTACCCCTATTAACTGCACTCATTCCAGCACCTCTAGGGATATTATACCTAAAAAGGGCACAATGCCTCTGGCCACTAATAGTTGGGCAGTGAATGTCCTCCTCCTCCCCAGCACTGTTCTGCCTCCTAAGTAATATAATAACCTTACATAGCCAAGGCACTATTGTCTAACAGGAGGTGAGGGGAAGTCATTGACATCAGTAACCTTTAGGCCAGATGCTTCTGTGGATTTGTCTTAAAAATGACCGCAGACGTGTCATGTTACCTTTAATACATTTTGTTGCACCACTTAAACTTTGTTTTTGAATGTTCTGGAAAAGACAAGTGCATGGTATGTTTTCACTGATATAGAAATGACTATTTGACCATTCTTCCCCCATTTCCTGTACTAGTTTGATGCCCTTCTGCCCTTTTCAGCATGACTCTTGCCTGTGAGAGTCTCTGTGGAGCTGAACAGAAGAGAAAGTCCTTGAAAGGGTACTGGCAAGTAACTGTGACATAGCTCAGAACTCCAGAAACTTTCATCTTAAATAGAAAATTAATGCAGTATTTTTAGATACATGGGTCTTCTAATAGCACAGACACACTGCAAATGTCCAGAAGGGTTAAAGTAAAGCTGCTATGTTAAAGGCATTTCTTCCAAATATTTCATCTTCCCATCACCACCTGCCACTAGATCTTTGTCTCATCTAGGTTTTTGAGTTTCTTATGGCTTTGCCCTTTAACACTTTAAAGGTGAATCTAAAAAGACTGCATTCTCATCCACCTCTCTCTAAATTCCCTTTTCAAGAAGTTACACAGGTTAGTGTGCCTTACACTACAATACTTCTCCCATGTTTGATGGCCCCAATAATTACATGAAAATTAAAATCAGATTTGAATCTATCATGTACTAGTTTCTGTACTCTTGATTTCTTTTTCTTTTAAATTATTTAAGTTTTTAATACTGCATCCTATATTTTTCATCTTCTTGGAGAATTTCTATTAATCTTGTAACAACATTGCTTCTGGATACATGGAAAACACTTTCTCTTCCTGGCTTTGAAGATTGCTATTTCTGCCTTCTTCTTTATCATTTCAAAAGACTTGGCAAATTTCTTCTCCCTTATTTATTCTGACTTGAAACTGACACAAGAACCCATGCAGTTTAGTCTCTGACTATATGTCACATTTATGATATAGTTTGGGCTGGCTTTGAAAGAGCATGCATATGTATCAAACTGTTTCATATCTCTCTTAAAAGCAAATTTATGCCAAAAAAGTAGTGGCTTTTTTTAATATAAAAGTTAGTGAAGAGGGTGAGTGGAAATCTGCATCAGTCTTCTCAAACAAAAACGTATTACTGTGGGGCACTCTGCTTTTGCTTTGATGTCGCTATTCCAATATAAGTGGTGTTTTTGGTTTATCTGCACATTAAACTGCTTCTAGTTCAGTTCAGACCCAAATCGCTCAAAAACTAGCAGACATGTCCTTTCCCCCATTCGCAACTCACATTACCTGCATTAATCAAGGTCTGTAAAACAGACTCGGGAACCTTGCACTAAAAGTCTATGTATTCTATTATCCATATTACTACATATCACTACGTTTGCAGAGACACTGAAGTATGGTGTGCAAAAGCAGCCTGCTTACTGAAGCCACTTGTGGACTGATCATTGGTTCAGCCAGTGTTTCTCCAAATAGTGAGCCATTAGTACAAGACTTCTGCCATAATCAAGTGCTGTCAGACATCTTGGGAGAAAACTTGGCCCCAGTAAAGTGAATGGTAAAACTCCTACTGACTTCAGCAGGGGCAGGATTTTATCCCCAGGGCTTCTCCATCAACAGGTGGAAGATATGTATCATAAGAAGAAAGGAAGCAGCAGAAACTCTGAGGCTATAATGCAAATTCTTTTTATTTCTGGCTTGTTTCTCCTTTTCTAATATATATATTGTATGGTATGATCAATTTCTTCTTCATACCTGAGACATTCTGTCTGTCTCCTAATTTTCCAGCCAGTCTAAATCTGAGTCATCAAGGGGAATGCTGGTATGGGACTTGTTAATGAAGTATAACCAATGATTTGGCTACTCTGAAGGTTCAGATTAAAAATATTTGTGAGCCCAGCTAGCCACGCTTTGTCAGTATATTAGAGGCAAAGCAGCACCACATGAAAAGGAGGCATCCATACCTCCTTTTCTGGGAAGCCGTCTTTCAGCGTAAACCTCACATAGAAGATCTGCAGCAAAGGTATGCATTCAAGACTACCTGTATTTATACTGTAGTTGTTTACATGCTACAACGTGTATTAGTTTTGTGTGCCATATGCATAACAAATATACATATCAGCTAATAGACATCCAAATTACAGATGTATATCACTGTCTCTTCTTTATAGTAATGGTCCAAACTGCAAGTAAACATTTGACAATAATGGTATCGGTGTTGACAGCAATTACTGTAAAATACAGTAGTATTTCTAGGAGATTTGGGGACTTTACAATATTCATTATCCTTCGAAAAGCTTACTACGTCTTACCCTAAAGCTTCATGCCGTAATAGAATGAAACAAAGTAAGAACTACACTTCAGTGAAAACACAAAGCTCCTTGGTGAAGGGGTAGTGGTAAAGGGGGCTGAAAGGCAAACAAGGAATATCTATTTTTACCTGACATGTCACATTACTTCACGCTATGTTGGTTTTGTTCCTATTGCTCCTGTTTGCATTAATGTTGTAATGCAGGATGACAATACTGACATAATTCAATATGACTTGACACAGTACAGCATTTTGGAACTCAATTCTTTATAAGTTTCCTCAAACCTGCAGTTTAAACTCTTTAGTACTTTTATAAATGCATCATATCAGTGCTTTATGATTGCTTTCCCACTGACATACTCTGTTTGAAACAAACTGACTTTTGGGAACAGGTTAGTCAAAATGTTAAACTCCAGCTGATACAGATTTAGAGATATTTTTTCTATGCTAGCATTTATTCATTTAGTTCTGTTAGTTATATGGTTTTATCTTGAAATTATCTCTATTTTTAATATGCTTATCACTATCATGTGAAAGGAAGAAAGAAAGAATCTATGAGTTTATAGACCATTTTATCCACTTGTTTCCTGCAGCAGGCCAGGACTCTAGACATTTTTGGTTGTTACAGTGGGACTATTCATATATGCAAAGTTAAGCAGTCATATAAGTATTTACAAGATTGGAACTTTGGATAATTTCTAATGCCATTTTATGGAAAGCTATCTAAGGCAGGGGTCGGCAACCTCCGGTATGTGGCCCATTATGGTAATGATTCACTATGACGATTCGAAAGGACAAATGAATATCATTGAGCTCATGAGTTTAATAGGCTTGTTCACGCTGAGTATTGGCAAATGGGGCTCCCTTCAGCACTATTTTATGTTATGCCATTTTTATACATAATGCATTAGGAAGTAGCCCAGGGACAGCCAACTACAGTCTGGCTGGCTTGTTGCCTGAGTTCTGGTCAACATGTTGTGGCTGGATCCCTGCTGACCCAGTGGCAGACCACTCTGTCACTGTTAGGGCCCTGGGTTGGGATGCAGTGGAGTTGGGTGGGCCGGTGTCCCCCTACCCTCTGCCACTCCACCCCCGGGATGGCAGCCTTCCTATCTTTGGCCAGGAGGCCTGTTGGCATCTACTGTCCACTGAACTAGGATGCTAGACTCTGCTGGATGTTCAGCCCTTTCTGAGCCCCCTAGACTCTGTTGGATGCTCACTCCTGCCTGAAAGCTGGAGTCCTAGACTGCTGGTCCCCCGCCCTGTCTGAGGTTCCCAGACTATACCTGGCTGTACCCTGCCTGAGGGTTGGACTTTAGACTGTTTGGTGCCCTACCCTGCCTGAGTGCTTGGGCCCCTAAACCACTCACTTCTCTACCCCGCTAGAAGGATCAAGCCCTGAGACTGCTAACTTCCCCTTGTCTTAGACTGTTATTCCAGGGATGTGACAGCAAAGGGGCATGGCCTCTCTCAGAGTTTGACAGTGAGGGGAAGGGGGCCATAGACACCTACATATCTACACTAATCATGCTATTATTAATGACAGGAATAAGGGCAGAAATAAGGTCTCTGGGCAACTAAACAAGTGCAGGTGACCTGTAGTAAGCTGCCTGATGGGCTACAATACCTGATTGATGGGAAGAGTCAGCAAATCAGCTCTTCAACCCACCAGCAGTTCAACAGCTGCTCAAAGCATTTGCCCATGGCTGCAATAGCCCCTGCTTTGCCTTACTCCAGGTAACCTGGTTCTGCCCCCTTGGCTCTGATTTGTGACTTCTGCCCCCTTGGCTCTGGCATCTGGCCTCTGACTCTGGTTCTGACCTTAGGCTCTGACCACCAGACTGCACATGTCCTGGTTATGTGATAATCAGCTCCATGTTCCCTAACAACTATTTTATAAAAACAACCACCCAATAACATCACACCATCCTCCTTCCACTAACCCCTCCAAACCCTACCAAAAAAGTTAAATTAACCAACTGGTGTCTCAAAACAACAAATTATACCAGAAAAATCTCATCCCATCCAGTTGTTCACGGCTTGCTGAAGCCCTAAGAATCAGCCTGAGTCTGATGACTTTTAAGGTACACTGCAGAATAGGGGAGCAAATCTGAGATCCAAGAGGTCCTCTTGGAGAATGCCCTGCACCAGCTCCATTAGCTGAAGCAAATCACAGCTACAGTAGTCATAATCAGAGATGGAGTCTGTTAAACAGGCAGTTCCCAAGCCATTAAGCAATTTACAGATTAAAACTAGCAAGTAAAACTCCGAGACACCAGCTGGCACCCAACCCTGATCAGAGCATGGATATCATCATGAATTAGGACATGGGTGGTCACTCCTAGTGTTTCAAGCAGGACCCAGGCCTAGTGGTCAGTGTGGAAGTCCAGAAACCAGTCACCAGAGTCAAGGGGTCAGATCCAGAGTCAGGGAGCAAGGCTGGCACAGAAGCAGTCACAGGTGTAGGAATAAGAATTCAACGCCACAGACCTATCGTTGCTATTGGGTTTAGAGCTGGTTTGCTCACTTCCTCTGCCAATCAGGTGGAGTGGTCAATCAGGGGGTCCTGCTGTGGCTCGCCTGTGCTCATAGGCTGCCCAGATACTAAGCAGGCACAGCTGAAAGTCTTCATTCCTGACAGATGTCGTGTGCTCATGGGTAAATGTACCATGCAACAAATGTGCAGTGGAATTCTGCACCAGGTCATTTGTCACAAGGTCATTTGCCAAATGGTTTCAAGGCCTAGGTAACAGTATCACGGTTCACATCAGAGAGGAATAGAGGTAAACTTCTGGCTAGGTTCAGATAGAAAAGTGCTGTCTTGGTCACTGCTATAATATGATCATCTAAAATCAACTGAGAATCTAACAGCTCCTCAAAATTGAAAACATGGGAAATGGACAATGGGGTACTAGTCTACGGTTGGAGCTCCTAGGCACCATGACAATACAAATATTAATGGCAAACACTCTTAATCAAATGTGCTATACTGGGCTTTAATTTATACCTTTGCTGTAAATTTGCTCATGCATCTAACAGCAGCAGAAAATCAAGCAAAGTGGAACCTTACTCTCCCATACTCCTCCCCTCCCCAGACATATCTTCCTTCCTTCCAGCCCCAACATGCCCCTCCTCTTATGCCATGTAGGAAATTTTGGGGGTAATCTCAAGACACTTTAAGGATTAGAAATTTCTTCATAACAGGAGGAACCTGTACTAACCACTGAGTGGTGCAGCTCATTAGGTGCAAGAGATTAGTATGTCATTAGCAAAACCCTGGGTAACAACTAAGAACAAAATTATCTCCATAAGACACATAACATGTAGTGAAGTAAGGAAGTACTACATTATTCTTTAGAATGTATACACACACACACACACACACACACACACACACACACACACACACACACATTCTAAAGAATATATATAGAGATATATACGCATGCACACACACACACACACACACACAGAGGCCATATGCTGCACTCACTTCATGCACAGAACTCCTACTGAAATCTGTGGAAGCTTCTTATGATTATACTGTAGAAAGCAGCATATGCATGTTATATGTGTTACTCATCAGAATTACTCATAAATCCTCAGTGAAGCAATAGAAAAATAGGCCTTTAATTTCCATTCTGTGCTGTACTAAAAATATTTTGTATTCCAAATGTAGAGCTCACTAATTATCAATAATGTGTAGGAAAGTTTTGTCAATTAAAATAAAGTTTCATCTAGAACATCAAATTGCTATCATAACTCTGGGGCATCATAAACATTTGGTATGTTGATTTGGTGCTCTTTGGTTAACAACTAGAGATGGAAATTTTTCATTATATAGCCATTATTAAATTCATTTATCTGGGCATTTAAGACAACAGGATTAATGGAAAAAAAGGAGACATATATAATTGGAAATAAGGTTCATGTAATAAAGATTTAAATTGATTTATGTCTAAAATTCAGTAATATGTTTACCATTTGTAACAAATTTATAACAACATTGTTAATTTTTAATTCCTTCTGAGACTTTTGCAATATTAATATAACAAGATGTGATTAGCATTCCAGAAAGACAGGTCATAAATGGGTACATAAAAATCACACACAGACGGCATTCTCTCAATTGTGTATTAAACTTGTCCTCATTTTATTATTTAAATAAGGCTCCATGTGGTACTATTTTTTTTCTTTCCTTTCTTTTGACTTCTTGTAGTATTGTTTTAGATACCCAGCTGTCAACAAATGACCACTTTACCTTTTATCTCAAACTGATTTTATTATTCTCTGAAATTATTATACATATTTAGCTTTTCTTGTTGGAAAAGGTAATATGGTTGATGTTCTGGGGTGCAATCTAGATCAGTGAGAAGCTGTGTCACCCCTGCCCTGCAGATGTGGGTACCCCAGTGCTTTGCTGCCGTAGCTTCCACCAGTTACATGTGTTACTGCTGCTCACAAACAGCCGTCCGCATGCAGGTCACACCCTGAGCCTCTGTGTATAGCTGCAGCCTCCCAGCCATACGTCAGTCTCCCTCTGGCTTCCACCAGCCTTGGCTACCACTTGCAGGGGGACCACAACACACTCCCAGTCCTGGATTTTACCCCCCAAAAATGTGTGTCCTGCACTGTCCAGCCCTTTCCTGGACAGTCCAGATATATTAGATCTGTTGGCTCTGCAAGGGGATCAATATACAACAGTTTGCTACCCCAAATGGAGTTACCCACACAGGTCACAAGACTGTATTAGTTTTGGTTATAGAATCAAACAAGTTTATTTGATTACAAGGAGATTTTAAGTGAGTACAAGTACATGGCATTAAAGTCAGAAAGGTTACAAGAGAAATAAAGATAACAATTTCTAAACCTAACTAGACTTGGTTCAAGATGAAATTCTTACCACAAGTTTCCAGGAACATGGTTGACCAAATTTCAGGTCAGAATCTGCTCCCAAAGTCTATAGGCTGTCCCTTTTATCTTCTTAGTGGAAAAGAGAGAGATGGATAGAGAGAGAGATAACTTGGGGTGGTTTTGCCCCTCACTATTTTAGTTGTCACCCTTTGAAATGCATTTTCCTGAAATTTACCCTCAGTTAAATTTCATTCAAACAGTAAAGAATGTGACAGTGTCTGCAGGTGAAAGAAGCTGCATGCTGTTTCTTCTCACCTCTGTTTGCTGAAATGCAGATTGTCCTTGTCTCCTGTCTTCACCCTCTCGCCATCTGTGGACTCTGTTTAAAACATATATATATATACATTGAAGTAAACACACATTTCTTTGTTTAAGACATGCTTGTTCAGTCCTGCCTAATCGGGGCTACATGGTTTTGAACATGTGCTACCAACATTATTCAGAACAAATTCATAACTTTTCATCTAATGTTGCTACACACATTTCATCAGATATTATTGACCAGTGAGTCATTAGTTTTTAAAAAGCTACCTCACAAGGCATATTTTTTACAAAGATTATTACAGTAGTGTGTAAGGTGTGGATACAGTGGCGGTATAACTTCCAATCTTACTGGCCTACTGCCTTCTTTAATCTTACAAATAATTGCAGAAACAAAGTTTGCAAAGGACACAAACACACAAGTTAACAGTGATACATAGTAGCTTGCTGTTTCTGATAGATTTAATCTCAATGCTAATCAAAGATACTTGGCAACAGATACGTTGATTCAATGTCTTCTGCTGTACAAATGATGTACATAAAGAGAAAAAACAAACATGAAGATGAATGCTTTGTGTGTCAGCATGTGGGCAGCAAATGGATCAGAGGGTTATCTTCAATGCAGTCTAAAATGGTTACCATGAGTCTAGCATGGAAGATAACTTTGGTTAATTAAGAGACATAAAAAAAACAGGATTATACATGGGGGCTGATTAGCAGTGGCTTATTTTTTTGCACCAAAAGCTTCTGACCACTCTAATTTGAGGATGCACCATATGGGCCAGAGACTTAGCTAGTGAAAATCAGTTCTAGGTTCTTTAAGTTCATTGGAGCCATGCTGATTTACACAAGCTCAGGGTGAGGTCCATTGGTATTTAAACTTTTCAGTACTTGAGTATGCCCTCTAATTGATTACTAGATGTCTAAATGACAGATTGTGTTAGAAAATAATTGCACCTAAAAAAAGTGGAAGTGCTGTTTCTGCCCCAAACATGAAGGAAAACAAGGCTTAGCTTTCAAAGTGGTGTTCAAATGTCATTGTTGAATATACCGGTGGGGGAAGGTATGAAGAGGAAAGAAAAGTGGTGAACAGGAAACAGCTTAGCAGGCTCAAACATGATGATTTTATTAACAAGATCAAGAGAAACTATGTGGACATAACTTCATATGTTTTAAGGAAAATTGTTATCTTGTGGGGTATGATGGAGAGGCCTAAAATTAAGCCAATGAGATATGATGGTGAAGAAATCTAAGTATAACTGGAATTGTCTGGGTCAAAAAATTGGGGAGGTGGGACAGGGAGAGGCAATTAGGCATTTTGAAATTTCAACAATTTCAAATTTAAAAAAAAATTAAATAAAAAAATTAAAAAGAGACCTGAAAAAATGTTTCATTTTGAAGCCAATGAAATGACAGCTGGCCTAAACACTGAAACTTCTTTAGTTCGGTTTGTAGCCTTCAGAAATCACCCTGTGTCTATGAAGGCTGAGTTTAGTCTAAATTTCAGCACAGGAACTTAGTCTTTATGGGTCTGGTTCCCATTTACAAAAAGGCTACTTTGCAATGTTCTTGAAGAGTAAAAGGCTTAATTAGTGCACTTTAATGCCCTTTTTATACTGCCAAAGTGTTGTAAAGGGGCCTTAGCATAAAGGCCATTCAAATTCAGTATCAGCCCTCCTAAAAAAAAATTCACACCCCTGAGAGACATAGTTAAGCCAACTTTATCCCCGGTATAGACACCGATAGGTCAATGGAATAATTCTTCCAGCAATCTAGCTACCACTTCGACGGGGGGGTGTATTAACTACAGCAATGGAAAACCCCTTTTGTCACTGTAGCAAGTGTGTATGTTTCGGTGCTACAGTAGTACAACTACAGTGCTAGCTGTGTCATTGTAACCTATCTGTAGTGTAGACAAACCCATACTGTTCTTTTAACAGGTTTCAGAGTAACAGCCGTGTAAGTCTGTATTCGTAAAAAGAAAAGGAGTACTTGTGGCACCTTAGAGACTAACCAGTTTATTTGAGCATGAGCTTTCGTGAGCTACAGCTCACTTCATCGGATGCATAGCATATCGTGGAAACTGCAGAAGACATTATATACACACAGAGACCATGAAACAAAACTTCCTCTCACCCCACTCTCCTGCTGGTAACAGCTTATCTAAAGTGATCATCAAGTAGAACCATTTCCAGCACAAATCCAGGTTTTCTCACCCTCCCCCCCCCCACACATACAAACTCACTCTCCTGCTGGTAATAGCCCATCCCTCTTTGAAACCTCTCTTTATAATGCGCATGATAATCAAGGTGGGTCATTTCCAGCACTAATCCAGGTTTTCTCACCCCCCCCAACACACCCCCCTCCAAAAACCACACACACAAACTCACTCTCCTGCTGGCAATAGCTCATCTTACAATGTGCACAGCAATCAAGGTGGGCCATTTCCAGCATAAATCCAAGTTTAACCAGAACGTCTTGGGGGGGGGGGGGGGTTGTAGGAAAAAAACAAGGGGAGATAGGCTACCTTGCATAATGACTTAGCCACTCCCAGTCTCTATTCAAGCCCAAATTAATAGTATCCAATTTGCAAATGAATTCCAATTCAGCAGTTTCTCGCTGGAGTCTGGATTTGAAGTTTTTTTGCTTTAAGATAGCGACCCTCATGTCTGTGATTGCGTGACTAGAGAGATTGAAGTGTTCTCCGACTGGTTTATGAATGTTATAATTCTTAACATCTGATTTGTGTCCATTTATTCTTTTACGTAGAGACTGTCCAGTTTGACCAATGTACATGGCAGAGGGGCATTGCTGGCACATGATGGCATATATCACATTGGTGGATGTGCAGGTGAACGAGCTTCTGATAGTGTGGCTGATGTTGTTAGGCCCTGTGATGGTGTCCCCTGAATAGATATGTGGGCACAGTTGGCAACGGGCTTTGTTGCAAGGATAAGTTCCTGGGTTAGTGATTCTGTTGTGTGGTATGTGGTTGTTGGTGAGTATTCGCTTCAGGTTGGGGGGCTGTCTGTAGGCAAGGACTGGCCTTTCTCCCAAGATTTGTGAGAGTGTTGGGTCATCCTTCAGGATAGGTTGTAGATCCTTAATAATGCGTTGGAGGGGTTTTAGTTGGGGGCTGAAGGTGACGGCTAGTGGCGTTCTGTTATTTTCTTTGTTAGGCCTGTCCTGTAGTAGGTGACTTCTGGGAACTCTTCTGGCTCTATCAATCTGTTTCTTCACTTCCGCAGGTGGGTATTGTAGTTGTAAGAATGCTTGATAGAGATCTTGTAGGTGTTTATCTCTGTCTGAGGGGTTGGAGCAAATGCGGTTGTATCGCAGAGCTTGGCTGTAGACGATGGATCGTGTGGTGTGGTCAGGGTGAAAGCTGGAGGCATGTAGGTAGGAATAGCGGTCAGTAGGTTTCCGGTATAGGGTGGTGTTGATGTGACCATCGTTTATTAGCACTGTAGTGTCCAGGAAGTGGATCTCTTGTGTGGACTGGACCAGGCTGAGGTTGATGGTGGGATGAAAATTGTTGAAATCATGGTGGAATTCCTCAAGGGCTTCTTTTCCATGGGTCCAGATGATGAAGATGTCATCAATATAGCGCAAGTAAAGTAGGGGCGTTAGGGGACGAGAGCTGAGGAAGCGTTGTTCTAAATCAGCCATAAAAATGTTGGCATACTGTGGGGCCATGCGGGTACCCATAGCAGTGCCGCTGATCCGAAGGTATACATTGTCCCCAAATGTAAAATAGTTATGGGTAAGGACAAAGTCACAAAGTTCAGCCACCAGGTTAGCCGTGACATTATCGGGGATAGTGTTCTTGATGGCTTGTAGTCCATCTTTGTGTGGAATGTTGGTGTAGAGGGCTTCTACATCCATAGTGGCCAGGATGGTGTTATCAGGAAGATCACCAATGGATTGTAGTTTCCTCAGGAAGTCAGTGGTGTCTCGAAGGTAGCTGGGAGTGCTGGTAGCGTAGGGCCTGAGGAGTGAGTCTACATAGCCGGACAATCCTGCTGTCAGGGTGCCAATGCCTGAGATGATGGGGCGCCCAGGATTTCCAGGTTTATGGATCTTGGGTAGTAGATAGAATATCCCAGGTCGGGGTTCCAGGGGTGTGTCTGTGCGGATTTGATCTTGTGCTTTTTCAGGAAGCACATACCACATACCGCACAACCACATACCACACAACAGAACCACTAACCCAGGAACTTATCCTTGCAACAAAGCCCGTTGCCAACTGTGCCCGCATATCTATTCAGGGGACACCATCACAGGGCCTAACAACATCAGCCACACTATCAGAGGCTCGTTCACCTGCACATCCACCAATGTGATATATGCCATCATGTGCCAGCAATGCCCCTCTGCCATGTACATTGGTCAAACTGGACAGTCTCTACGTAAAAGAATAAATGGACACAAATCAGATGTTAAGAATTATAACATTCATAAACCAGTCGGAGAACACTTCAATCTCTCTGGTCACGCAATCACAGACATGAGGGTCGCTATCTTAAAGCAAAAAAACTTCAAATCCAGACTCCAGCGAGAAACTGCTGAATTGGAATTCATTTGCAAATTGGATACTATTAATTTGGGCTTGAATAGAGACTGCGAGTGGCTAAGTCATTATGCAAGGTAGCCTATCTCCCCTTGTTTTTTTCCTACAACCCCCCCCCCCCCCCCCAAGACGTTCTGGTTAAACTTGGATTTATGCTGGAAAGGCTCACCTTGATTGCTGTGCACATTGTAAGATGAGCTATTGCCAGCAGGAGAGTGAGTTTGTGTGTGTGGTTTTTGGAGGGGTGTGTGTGGGGGCGGGGTGAGAAAACCTGGATTAGTGCTGGAAATGACCCACCTTGATTATCATGCGCATTATAAAGAGAGGTTTCAAAGAGGGATGGGCTATTACCAGCAGGAGAGTGAGTTTGTATGTGTGGGGGGGGGGGGGAGGGTGAGAAAACCTGGATTTGTGCTGGAAATGGCCCTACTTGATGATCACTTTAGATAAGCTGTTACCAGCAGGAGAGTGGGGTGGGAGGAAGTTTTGTTTCATGGTCTCTGTGTGTATATAATGTCTTCTGCAGTTTCCACGATATGCTATGCATCCGATGAAGTGAGCTGTAGCTCACGAAAGCTCATGCTCAAATAAACTGGTTAGTCTCTAAGGTGCCACAAGTACTCCTTTTCTTTTTCCTGACTCTTAAGACGCCCAAGAGCCCTCTGTGGGATCTCAAGAGAGAAGAGTGACAGGCATCTCCCCTTTCCAGACCAACCTTGGCGGTTTCTGCGTGCAGGGTCTTCTGCAGGCAGAGCCAAGAAAGTGATTCAGCTCTGTGTATTTCATTTATATGTAGGGCTTCTTATTTTAGGTTTTAACTGATGAACCTAGATAAAACCACTGATAACAGAATTTCTTTTTAAAAAAGTTGTTTATCCAGTAACCACTAGAAGAACACGAGAAATGGTTACTTCTCTATAAGGGCTTGTCTACATGCAGCAGTACTGCACTTACGTGGGTGTGATTTCTAAAGCACACAAACATGTTGTGCATTAATTGGTCTGTGTAGATCCTGCTGGTGCACACTGAACATTCCCTAATCTGCCTTATTGTAGTGCTGTTTGAAACAGTACTGTGTTAAAGTGCATTAAGAAACATTACTAAGAGATCTATCGCTACAGTATATAATGCTGAAATGAATAATGCATGTAACATGCATTACACATTACTGTATTCAAAGACATCCCCAACTTTTGGACAGATACATGAAACTCAAATTACCAGAAATGAGCCCTGAACAATTTAAGTTAATAAATCATCAATTTATTAAATTGATAGAATGCAAGATAGAATCACTATTTATATGGCCATAAATAGAGCACTATGTATTGACTCTCACTCTCCTCAATACTCATTGTATAATTAAGTAACCAGCTACTGTTAAATTAATTTAATTTGATAATTCAGACAGGAAAATTCTTATAGTTCATAGAGTAAAAACTTGTGTTATGTTGGATATTAATCTGTACACTTAATTTAGATTATTATAGGGCATATTTTTACAATCTTCCAGTCTACCCCAAAGCTATTCAAATAAAATGGATGACATACACTCACTTTAAACTTGTCTAACATTGTTCTAATTCCTTATTTCATGCAGACAAACAGATGGATTCCTAAAGCCCATCCATCAATTTATAATCTGCTAGCTTTACTTTTGATAAGTGCTAACATGAGTCTCCTTCTGCTGATTGCATCAGCTTTACTCTTAATACATTTGCCACCCACCTTTATAATTTGCTGATACATTTGACAGTTAATCCACTAACATTAATGTGGCTCAAATTAAGTTTTATTAAGTAAAAACTCTTTTGTATCCAAAGTTTTTTTGCACTCTTCATAAATGTTGAGCACACTTGTTTCAAGTGATTTGTGGAAAATTCAAAACTGAGAAGAAAGTCAATAACCTGTAACAATTTTTGAACAAATGATTCAGGGTTATAGTTTAGTGTTTTTCCTATTGAAAATGTAGTAAATTCACTCTCCCTAGCAATAATAGCCATCCTAATTTTAAATCTTTACTTCTGAAAAAGAAAATTGAAGTTGACATTAGTATGCAGTGCCTTAGGATATCATAATTATATTTGTGTCTCCACCTCCATTTTTATCAATATATTCATTGCTGAATAACATTGTTTCATCAGTAGGCTCATTTTAATATAACACAATTACTGCAGGAAAGCTAATATAGCCAGAAGTTTATTTGTATCATTCACAAATGGTGGTGAATTATTCAAGGTTTTGTTTATTATGTGAACAAATTTCATCAGCTGTTCATGAGTTTTTAATGTCGTTTTTAAAAGTACCTTTTACTGCTTGCATACAATGATAAACAGAAAATGAGGGGAAGTAACTTGTATCAAGACAGAAGTACTATAGTGATGGGTATTACAGAAGACCCTAAGGTAGACAGACAAAATAAACTGGGCTAAATTCTGTCATGTCTTATACTTTTAGACAAAGGGATTGCAAAGGGTGTACATATTGGTCCATTTCTTTTAATTAAAAAAAAGGTAAAATTTTCAAAAGCATCTAGAGTGACTTAAGAGCCTGAGTGTTTTCAAAAGTGATTTAGGAACTTTGGAGCCTAAGTCCCATTGACTCTCTATCCATAGCTCAGGCAGGTCTGCCTCAGTCTCCATCTGTGAGCTATGAGAACCATCTATGCTGCTTACAGCTTTCTTCTTCTGTCTGAGTGAGTCCTTCCAGCCTGTCAGCTTTTTCACTGACACATCTTGGCCTGCCTTTCCCAGCAGATCCAAATAAACCTCCTCCCTTTCTGCCAGGGGCACCTTTTTAACCAGACAGTGTCTTCTGGTCTTTTAGAATTCCAGCCTTGGCAAAAAAAAAACTGTTATCTTTGCTGGGGCTTGGAAGTAGCTCCTTCAAGTAAGGGCCACATTGTTCTGCTAGCTGCTTTGAAGGTGCGTACCTGGAACTGTTGTATCTGAATGATTGATTTATCTTTCTTTCTCAGTTCTGTAACAATCCCTTTATAGCTTTCTTTGATTTAGCTCTGTGCATTCACAGCAACATACAAGAAAACTGAGTGAAACTTAATATTCATAGGAAATAACACAAATTTTCCCCCTTAATCCTACATCTCATGAGTGTACACCAGGCCACACCTTTGGACATATTGGTCTCTCTCACCCCTCACTCTGACATTCCTAACTTCTAGGGTGCCACTCTACGAGGGATACTGTAGTTTTGTCCTTGCATGACACTTAATACACAAATGTGATAGATTAACCATTGCAGTTCTACTACATAATCATGAATTATATAAGTATCAAGTATGTTTTATTTCTGGATTATATGCAACTTAATGTATAATACACAGTTCACATTTATTTAGCAATTTTCACCAAAGGATTTCAAAGTGCTTAAATGTTCAGTACAAGGTGGAACAGCTCTGGGAAGTAAGGAAGTATTTTACAGATGGGCAAACTGAGGTACAGCGTAGCTGGAAAAACAGCCCAGGTGTCCTGACTTTCAGCTACTTGCCTTAAGCACTAGAGAACATCCTTCCCTGTATAAATTATTTTATGCTGAAAACACTGAAGTATCTGCTGTATAATGAAAGTCAGTGAAAACCTCGAATTTCCAAGCACACACCTGTGCTCTGACTTCTACTCACTCATAGGTAGCCTGAAAATCAAATGTACAACCAAAATACCTGTATAACACAATGGACCTTGACTCACCACCATCTTTCTCCATCTTTAGGCCAGTATAGTTCTAATGATTTAACCATGGTTACAATAGTGAAAAGAGTGAAGTAACACTCTCATGGGTTTTTTTTTTTTTTTTTCTGATTTGCAAACCAGTCCAATAGCTGGATCTGCAAAGTTCAAAAACAGCTGAAAACATCAGGGACAGAATCTAGTCATGCATAGAGATCAACCAAATTTTTTGATTTAAGCGCTTATTTCTGCATCTGGTGCTTATTATTTTTTGTATGAAGACAGGTGAAAGAGCAGGAAAATAAACAGACCAGGTCCCTCTGGGTTTGTCTTTCACATTTCATAATCACAACTTTCTTGTGCAGACTTCAACATGACAGCTTAATAAATTCTCTCTTGTTTTGATTTGTCAAAATTGTTGAAATCCCCAGAGCCAATTTTTTTTATAGGAGCTAGAAAAAAAGAGCATTGGAAATTGACATGAGAATAAATGAAAATGTATTAAACAGTCATTGCAATCTATGTACAAGACAGTTCTCATTAAGTTTTCTTTTCAATCAGAAAATAAGGTAGAAAATGTTATGATAAACATTTGACTGAAATGTTCTGTCTATATGGAAATTTATGATTTGACATTTAGCTTTGTGAGTGAGAAGACACTTCAGTTCACAAGTGGCAAAGCAATGAAGAAATTTAAGTCTCTTCAGTAGGGAAGACAAGTGGCACAGCAAACTAGAGGCATCACCATGGGTAAAAATGATCCTTGAACAAAGTGTCTGATTCTTGCACACAGGTTTATGTGTATCATTCAAGTCCCTCTTAAACGTATTTTTGAGGATTTAACTAGAACTTAAGTTGTGCATAGGTCTTGTGCTGACTTTCTATATAGAGTTGAATTCCATCCCAAAATACTACAATTCTGTTCTAGTCTATTCTCTGTAGGTTATTATACCATGCTTATTACCATAGTATCTGAACATCTTCCAGTAGTGAATTATCCAATGGGTCTAACATCTGTCTGTTGTTGTTTTTTTTTCTCATCTTCTCCCCAGGGGGAATGTTTTATTTTTGGATTTTTTTTAAAATTAAAAGTGCACTTGGAGTGGAAGGTGGTGAGATTTGTGACAGCCCTAAATTCCTGTGGGAGTCTTGGTCTGGCCCCTGGGAAAGCTCTGTCCAGACCAAATTCATCCTTCATATATACAGGTACAAATACTAGATATTGAAATCAATGGCGTTGAACCTGTTTAGACCATAACTTAATTTAGCCCTATAGATTTTTACTTCTTCCAAAATTGGGGTTGTGAAGGTCATATGGAACCTGATTGGGAGGGAGTGACTCAGCATTTTACCTGCAGTTTACTAGCTGTGCTGTGCTGTTGTACTTCTGTGATCTACTAAATACCACTGGCATAAGTCTGATCTCATGTAAATCAGAAGTAACTCTATTGAAGTCAGTGGCATTAGATAAGTGTAAAACTGGTAAGATAGAAGAATCAGGTCCTGGATTTTGTTTGGTATTTTTACTTTCTGATGTTATATATGAAAATTGCAAGCTATTCTCTCAGTCTTTCCTTGTCTGCTTGGCTGGCTCACACCTTTGCTTGTTCCTTTCTACAAATCAATGGAATCCCTGATTACTTTCTGTACATTCAGCATATGCCAAGTAGAAGCAAGATGAAACATTGGCCAATTACAATGGATTCATCCTTTTCACCCACACAAATCCCACCTGATATCACTGGGCTCCACCCAGGTATACAAATCTTTGTGCATGGAGCTCATTGCAGGATCAAGGCCATAGATTTAATCTTCTTGGGGTATCTTTCTTGGCCATAATCCTGCAAATATTTATGTATGGTGTGACAAACCTCCAACCTTGTCACAGTGGGTTCTGCACTTCCAAGCAGATTATGGTAGCCTCAGAGGCTCGCTGTGAACCTCCACATAGCCCTTCTCTCTCTAGAGACAAGGGCACAGCCTACTGAGCCATTTTTTCATCACAAGCCAGAAAGGGAGGTGAAAAGAAGCAACCCTCCCTCACACAGTCTCTGTTGTCTCACAGCCTCTGTGATTAATTGTGGAGAGTGAGGGAGGGGGAGGGAGCCCAGGCCCACTCTCTACTCTGGGCTTCAGCCCAGGGACCCTAATAGTAGCAGCTATTGGTAGCTGACTTTTTGAAACAGGACAAATACAATTCCCTGGGCTACTTCCCCACAGCAGCCCCCACTTTCTCAACATCTACTTCACCCTTACCTCAGGGCCTCCTTCCTTGTGCCTGATGGGGTTTGTCCTGCCCGGTTTCTCCAGCAGCACAGCTTCCTCCTACAGCTCCTGACATGCACACCTAACTAACTGGGTGGCTTTTAACTAGTTCCAGCCAGCCCTTGATTGGCTTCAGGTGTCCCAATCAACCGAGCTATCTCCACTCCTTTCTAGAAGGATCTTAATTGGCCCCAAGAGTCTTGATTAAGCTGGAGCAACTGCCATTTGGTTACCATGGTAATCGGGATTTGTTTAGCTTGGGGTTAACCTACCTGTTCCTCACTACTTTCCTATAGCCATCTGGCCTTGCCCCATCACAATGGTCTTAATTCTATTACCATAGAATAGTGTAGAATCAAATGAAGTAAAAATCTTACATGAACCAAACTGTACCATAAAATCTCTATGGGTAGTAATTCCATGCTTGAATAATAAGAATATACCAGTAGAGATATATTACAGACCACCTGACTAGGATGGTGATAGGGACTGTGAAATACTCAGGGAGATTAGAGAGGCTATTAAAATAAAAAGCTCAATAATAATGGGGGATTTCAACTATGCCCATATTGACCAGGTATACATCACCTCAGGAAGGGGTGCGGAGATAGTTTCTCAACACCTTAAATGACTGCTTATTGGAGCAGCTAGTCCTGAAACCCACAAGATGAGAGGCAATTCTTGATTTAGTCCAAAGTGGAGCACAGGATCAGGTCCAAGAGATGAATATAGCTAGACCGCTTGGTCATAATGACCATAATATAATTACATTTAACATCCCTGTGGCTGGGAAAACACCACAGAAGGCCAACACTGTAGCATTTAATTTCAGAAAGGGTAACTACACAAAAATTAAAAAACCTAGTAAGACAACCAAAAAGGAACCACTGTGGATAAACAACAAAGTAAAAGAAGCAATGAGAGGCAAAAAGGCATCCTTTAAAAAGTGGAAGTTAAATCCTAATGAGGAAAATAGAAAGGAGCATAAACTCTGGCAAGTGAAGTGTTAAAAATATAATTAGGAAGGCCAAAAAAGAATCTGAAGAACAGCTAGTCAAAGACTCTAAGTGATAGCAAAAAAATTGTAAGTACATCAGAAGCAGGAAGCCTGCTAAACAACCAGCGGGGCCACTGGATGATCGAGATGCTAAAAGAGTACTTAAGGATGATGATGCCTTGGGGAGAAACTAAATGAATTATTTGCATCGGTCTTCACGGCTGAGGATGTGAGGGAGATTCCCAAACCTGAGCCATTCTTTTTAGGTGAAAAATTTGAGGAACTGTCCCAGATTGAGATCTCAATAGAGGAGGTTTTTGGAACAAATTGATAAACTAAACAGCAATAAGTCACCAGGACCAGATGGTATTCACTCAAGAGTTCTGAAGGAGCTCAAATGTGAAATTGCAGGACTACTAACTGTAGTCTATAACCTATCATTTAAATCAGCTTCTGTACCAAATGACTGGAGGATAGCTAATATGATGCCAATTTTTAAAAAGGGCTCCAGAGGAGTCTCTGGCAATTACAGGCTGGTAAGCCTGACTTCAGTACCAGGCAAACTGGTTGAAACTATTCTCAATAACTTTTTTCAGACACACAGATGAACATAATTTGTTGGAGAATAGTAAACATGGTTTTTGTAAAGGGAAATCATGCCTTACCAATCTACTAGGATTCTTTGAGGGGGTCAACAAGCATGCGGACAAGGGGATCTAGTGAATACAGTGTATTTAGATTTTTCAGAAAGCCTTTGACAAGAGCTCTTAAGCAAACAAAGCAGTCATGGGATAAGAGGGAAGGTTCTCTCAGGGATTGGTAACTGGTTAAAAGATAGGGGAAAAAAGGGTAGGAATAAATGGTCAGTTTTCAGAATGGGGAAAAGTAAATAGTGGTGTCCCCCAGGGGCTATACAGGGCCCAGTCCTATTCAACATATTCATAAATGATGTGGAAAAAGGGGTGAAGTGGCAAAATTTACAGATGATACAAAACTACTCAAGATATTTAAGTCCCAGAGAGACTGCCAAGAATTACAAAAGGGTCTCTCAAAATAGAGTGACTGGGCACCAAAATGCAATGAAACTCAATGTTGATAAATGCAAAGTAATGCACATTGGAAAACATAATCCCAACTGTATATATACAATGATGGTGTCTAAATTAGCTGTTACCACTCAAGAAAGAGATCTTGGAGTCATTGTGGATAGTTCTCTGAAAACATACACTCAATGTGCAGCGGCAGTCAAAAAGTGAACAGAATGTTGGGAATCATTTAGAAAGGGATAGATAATAAGACAGCAAATATCGTATTGCCTCTATATAAATCCATGGTACGCCCACATCTTGAATACTGCGTGCAGCTATGGTCGCTCCATCTCAAAAAAGATATATTGGACTTCGAAAAGTTTCAGAAAAGGGCAACAAATGATTAGGGCTGTAGAATGGCTGCCATATGAGGAGAGAGTAATAAGACTGGGACTTTTCAGCTTGGAGAAGAGATGACTAATGGGGGATACGATAGAAGTCTATAAAATCATGACTGGTGTGGAGAAAGTAAATAAGGAAGTGTTATTTACTCCTTCTCATAACACAAGAACTAGGGGCCACCAAATGAAATTAATCAGCAGCAAGTTTAAAACAAACAAAAGGAAGTTTTTTCACAAAACGCACAATCAACCTGTGGAACTCCTTGCCATAGGATGTTGGGAAGGCCAAGATTATAACAGGGTTAAAAAAGAACTAGATAAATTCATGGAGGATAGGTCCATTAATGGCTATTAGCCAGGATGGGCAGGGATGGTGTCCCTACTTTTGTTTGCCAGAAAGTGGAAACAGGTGACAGGGGATGGATGACCTGATTACCTGTTCTGTTCATTCCCTCTGGGTCACCTAGAATTGGCCACTGTCGGAAGACAGGATACTGGGCTAGATGGACCTTTGGTCTGACCCAGTATGGCCATTCTTATTTTCTTATGTTCCCTGAGTAATCCCGTTGATTTCTATGGGAATAGTCAGAGTGGTAAAATAAAGTACGTGTATAAGTGTTTTGAGGATAAGGACCTATGTTTTTATGGCACTTAGTACAATGAAGCCCAGATACTGACAGGTGCCTTTGGCCAATGCTGCACACAAATACAAAAAATACTAATTAATTAACAGTCACTATAAAGAAGAAATTCAGAACAGCTTAACTGTTAATAAGAAATAAAGAATCTCCTTGAATGTTTGGTGAAGTGATACAGATATTTATGAATATCAAAGCAAAGTAAAATCCATCTTTCATTTGTCAACTCAATTTGAACTATTACATTTCCAAGTTGTTTGAATTTTACATGCATTTAATCCCCCATGAATGCTTTCCTTTAAGCAGATCCAGGCCCAAATAGGGATAAATGTTCTTAGGGAAAGCAGGAGAATATTTTCCCTATGTTTGTTATGCATAAGTACAAAAATGATTCAGAGGATGTGAAAGACAATAACCATGTAATATTCAGCTGGGGTTGAGAAGAAATTCAATGTGACATTTATAAGGAATGACACTCTCATTAATGAACTTTGGAATACTCTTTTCTAATACAACAAAATGGCATGACAGTATTGTTACTTATCCACATAGTGTTGCAGTTATTTGGATTAAGTAAATGAGCATTTCTTAACACTGACATAATGGGTATTTCTGACCATATATTAGAAATACAGTAGAACCTCAGTTACAAACACCAGAGTTACAAATTGACCAGTCAATCACACATCACATTTGGAACCAGAAGTACACAATCAAGCAGCAGAGACAAAATAAAAAAAAAAAGCAAATGCTGTACAGTGCAGTACTGTATTAAACATAAACTACTAGAAATATAAATGGAAAGTTTAAAAAAAAAGATTTTTGCAAGATAAGGAAACTTTCTCTGCTTGTTTCATTTAAATTAAGATGGTTAAACGCAACATTTTTCTTCTGCATAGTAAAGTTTCAAAGCTGTATTTAATCAATGTTCAATTGTAAACTTCTGAAAGAACAACCTTAATATTTTTTTCAGATTTACGAACATTTCCGAGTTCTGAACACCCTGCATTCCTGACGTATTCATAGCTGAGGTTCTACTGTATGACCAGGTTGAAAAATTAAAAATTACTACAGTATCCTGCAATTTAGTTTGTTATACATTACATGATCGTATTTCATTGAATATTGCATATGTCCCCTCTGTTCATATTTGAGTTTTTATTTTTTTCCTCAATTAACGGGAGCCTAATATTTTAAAATTGTATAAAGTTTATATTTTTGTTTCATTCGGTTTAAACTGTTCTGAAGATTTGATAAAAAGGATCACTTCCTATTTTGTTACAGTATATGGCTAAATCAATATCAGTTTTTATGTTACTCAGTTTAGTTCACTTATTCCAAAATGAGTTTATATCTAAGACCTCTTTAATCTCTGATGCTTTAATTGCATGGATTTCTTTTTTGAACTTACTGACTCAATTGGTGTTCTGATAAATATTTCTCTTTTATTTCCTGAATCTCTTTTCCCTAATTATAAAACCTTTTATCTCTCTATATATAGTGACTATCAACCCATAGATAAATGCAAAAAGGAGTGAGTATAATTATTAGCCTTTGTAGTTACTAATTTATATTTTGCCTTTTTGGAAATAGCAGTTATGTGCCATTAAAGCCCAGGGACCGAGGCATACCCCAGTGACGGGGGAACATTGTGGGGGGTACCCACAAAGGAAACTTATGAAAACTATCTACACAGACTATAAAGAACTACTCTACTACTACATACACTAATTATTTATACAAAAAAGGACACTTGCAAAGGCAAGAGCAGTGGGGAGTTTCAGCTAGCCATCACAGGCAAAAAGAAGGAACTGAGGCGGTGGCGGGTCGGCAGGGCCCTATATCAAGTGCCATGAGGGTGTGACTCCAGGGGACACTCAAGTCGACCCTATGGATACTGCTAGCGGAAAATCTTCCAGCTGTCATGTGCAAGGCGCGCACACACCTGATTGGAATGGACATGAACAGTACATCTCGAAGAACAAGAGTTACAAGAAGGTGAGTATCTGTTTATATGCCATTAATAGCCAGATTTATGCCTTCAGGGCTTTAAACAGTCTTTTGTGCAGAAATGTATTGGTTGTATTTTCTCTTCCACTGCTCTTTGGAACTAAGAGCATGTCTACACTTAGTGGGGATCGATGCTGTGGCGATCAATGTACCAGGGGTCGATTTAGTGGGTCTAATGAAGACCCATTAAATTGAACACAGATTGTTCTCCCGTCGACTCCGGTACTCCACCAGAACAAGAAGAGTAAGGGAAGTCGATGGGAGAGCATCTCCTGTCGACTGAGTGTGGTGTAGACACCGCAGTAAGTCGACCTAAGCTAAATCAACTCCAGCTACGTTATTCACATAGCTGGAGTTGCATAACTTAAGTTGACTTACCCCTGTAGTGTCGACAAGGCCTAATTCACATTCTTTCTCATTTTGTATCTATATGTATTTAGAAGAATTCTATATAAACAGTGATAATAATAAAGCATATGTGGAATCCATGGTCCTTTTCTTCCCCACTCGTGTCTCCTATGAGCCTCAGTGGACTTTCAGTAGAAGTTGATCTATGGTTACTTTCAGTTTACTCCATTTCAAAATCTAAACTGGGACTGTTGACCATCTGATATTTAAAGAAAGCAAGCAGGAAGATGTGACTTCCCTACTAGTCAAAAAATATAGTATGATCTGCCCCCATGCTCCCCTTATATCATGTAAATAACAGACATCTTAATACAACAGAACAGACTAGAGGGAAGAATGGATGGTGAGGTGACAGCACCACAGCATTCTCCCACCCTATTTGGGATCTTGGAGAAACCACTTAACATGAGCACTGCAGAATTCTGGGTAGGAATGAGTTAATGGGGTGGAGTGGGGTGCTATTACTATTTATAGCTTGTGTAACCTTCACCAGGAGAGTGTGCATCTTTGCCTCCTGCTAGTAGTTAAACCACAAAGAGGTTAAGACTATAGGTACCCAGTAACAGATGTGCTCCTTTAGCTCAATCAATAAGAGCTCATGCTTTTAAGACTGTTGGCCCCGGGTTCAAATCCTGCTGTATGCCCAATGGGGCTCATTACAAAAGCAGTGCACCAAAGTGAGGCTTGAACTCTATTCAGCCCAAATCTTAGCATGAGTGTTCCCAGGCAAAAGATGTAACCCAAGCTGTCTACTCGTCTAAGGGTCTATCATCAATCAAACATTGACCCTAAGCCTCCACACTCCTGTCCATCTAATCCCCTCCCCCCAAGTTATTACTTCTCAGCCAGAGATAGACATATAACCAGAAGCAAGGGTGGCATGTGACCCCTCTAAGAATCCCCCCTACCAATCAGAGGGTTTCAGCTCCATAGGATACCCTCCTAAAAGCAGGTTTGACCAATCAGGTAAAGTATCAGGGTCAGATGATTCGTCCATAAAAGCATTGTGTGTTCCCACCACTCTCTACCAGTTGGAGGTGGCTCCCGTTGGCCTTCTCAGAAGGGAAATGTGTACCAATCAGAATAGGTATAGCACAAGGATGTAGGCTGGAACCCCCAATCTCTGGAGCTCAATGGTTGGCCATTCGGCAGCACAACCCCCAGAAGGACCATCACTGTGTAGAATAGGCTGTCTTGTTTCAAGAGTATGTTTTTCAGAAATCATGGAAATCCTGAGAAGACACATGGCCTGTTTCACCACCCCCATAAGAACTATGCAATTTGTTTTACCTCCAAGGGTGCTTGGTTGCTGATGTAGCACTTTCTTCACAGGCAACAGTTCTGAGGAGGAGGGAGAGGCCAAGGGAAGCCCTTTGGCTCAGTCGTTGACATATATAAGGCATAAGCACTCATGAAGCAGACTTACAAGCATGGATACCCATTTTCCAGCCCCATGGCAGAAGGCAACCATGGCTCATTGGAGTTGCCAGAAGACAAGGTGAATGGAGAAAACATTGATTAGGTAAATAGATTATAAAAAGTAGCAGTCAAGGATGAGGTGTAATAGGGTAAAAACTGACCTGCATCTGTGTACATTTAAAAACAGGGGACTTATAGCTGTCTTTTCTGAAAATCTCTCAACAGCTCAACAATACCTTTCTAGAGGACCCGGGAGCGCTGGACAGCACTGCATCAGAGATCGAAGATAAATCAGGCTGTCAGAGTTCCTTCCCCACTCTGAACTTTAGGGCACAGATGTGGCAATCCGCATGAAAGACCCCCTAAGCTTATTCTTACCATCTTAGGTTAAAAACTTCCCCAAGGTACAAAATTTGCCTTGGCCTTGAACAGTATGCTGCCACCACCAAGCATTTTAAACAAAGAACAGGGAAAGAGACCACTTGGAGACGTCTTCCCCCAAAATATCCCCCCAAGCCCTACACACCCCCTTTCCTGGGGACGCTTGAGAATAATATCCTAACCAATTGGTTACAAAATCATCAAAGACCCAAACCCCTGGATCTTGGAACAATGGAAAAATCAGTCAGGTTCTTAAAAGTAGGATTTTATTAAAAAAAGAAAAGAAAAGTAAAAATCATCTCTGTAAAATCAGGCTGGAAATTACTTTACAGAGTATTCAGATTCAAAACACAGAGGATCCCCCTCTGGGCAAAACCTTAAAGTTACAGAAAACAGGAATAAATCTCCCTCTTAACACAGGAAAAATTCACATAAAACAAAAGATAAACTAATCCGCCTTGCCTGGCTTACCTATACTGGTTGCAATATTGGAGACTTGGATTAGGATGGGTTGGAGAAGATGGATTTCTGTCTGGCCTCTCTCAGTCCCAAGAGAGAACAAACATGTAAACAAAGAGCACAAAACAAAATCCTTCGCCCCCCCAAGATTTGAAAGTATCTTGTCCCCTTATTGGTCCTTTGGGTCAGGTGCCAGCCAGGTTAGCTGAGCTTCTTAACCCTTTACAGGTAACAGGATGTTGCCTCTGGCCAGGAGGGATTTTATAGCACTGTATACAGAAAGGTGGTTACCCTTCCCTTTATATTTATGACACAGGCCCATCTTGGTTTTGCTCAGTAACAAGACAAATTGTTCAGGAGGACACTGAGCATGAAGAGGATGATAACTATATATATGCTTGAGTGCAATAGAGCTTATTCAACCCTGTTGAACCACCCTCTATTGAAATGGCCGGGTGACTCCATTGCCTTCAGCGATTCCATAAGCGTAGTCTAGATGTGATTATCCAACCAAGGTCTCCTTAACTTTTCCAACCCCCCACCAGGGCCTAATATCATTAACCCTGATGGAACGTTATCAGTAATTCGTTTTGGTGGGTGTTAACCCACAGATGGGGGTAGTGGTGAGCTCTGATTAATATGAAATTAAATAAAACCTTAAGAGTTTGTAGAACACTAGTGGTCAGCTTAAATAAAGCATCAGGAGTCTGTAGAATGCCATGGGTCAATTTTCTAGCAAATTGAAGTCATTAAAAGCAAGTTTCAAAAATGTACCTTCCACTGCAGGGAAAGGGAGGCAGTCACATGGTTATTCTGTTTTCCTGCACATGTATTTGTGCCTTAAAGAACAAGCAAAATTTTAGTTAGTAGTATTCCCCAAATGTATAAACCCCTATACAACCTTTTTAAAACCTTGTGTGTGTTAAATAGTACTAAACCCAATCACAGTAAAATGGGATTTTACCTTGTCTGGGTGAAATACAGCTTGAAGTTGCTCTTTCCACACTAAACAGCTCACACTGCAATACAGACATTTCTGAAACTTGGTTTTAAATGTGTGTATGTGTTGCAAAATTTTTGATGCTTATATTGTGATTCAGGGACATATGCCATGTGTCTTTTTTTCTATGGGAAAATATGTCTCCTCAGGAAAGGGGGGTACATAGGGATGTGGGTTTTTAAAAGTATTTTGTTGCAAACTGTGATTTTTGGATGCTTAAAATGCTGGGGTTTTGTGGTTTGTTTAGATGTGTGGAATTGTTTGCATGCTTTTGCTAATGTGTGCATGGGGAAACAAGCTGGTATTAAAAATGTCTGTCTATGTTTTGGAGAAAATAAATCAAACCTGAATGGATGGAGTTGTGTGTGAGTGCTTGTTTTACAGCCTGAAATGGATTTTGCAAAGCAATGACTTTTACATGACTTTTAAACAGCAAAAACAATACAAAACCCCTAGTTAGTATTTTATTTTAAAATGTTACAAGATGATTTCATGTGTTTTTGTAATTAGGATATCCCGCACAGTACAGTCAAAACCAGAGACCCTTAGACAAGAGTGTGAATAAGCTCAAAAGAAAAAAAGCAAGACAACTGAAAAGGAAAATTCTCCAGCATCAACAACTGATAGTCGGATGAAACCCATTAAATATATTTAGATTATTCATGTGGTCGTTTAACCAATTTCAGTTTTAAGTAAATACATAGGGATGGGTAGGATTGGAGAGAAAGAGAGATTATAAAATTAAAGGTGTTTCGTGTGTGTGTGTGAATTTTGTCAAATGTTCATTTGATGCTAAACTGGAACATCATTTTTTTTAATCAGGCCTGTGCAACTTTCCTGATGATGCTCTAGTCAGAGCTACAGAGACACTACCTACAGAACTAACAAAAAAATGAGAATCTGTTCTGAAACCTTTAACAATCATTCCAGCACAAAACAGCAGAATGGCAAAGACAAAGCATCAGGACAGCCCAAAGCTCAGATATGTCAAGACAAAGTACAAAACAAAAGATGCTGGTAAAAAGCAACAATGCAAACACAGCTCCAGTTCCTCAGTGGTCAACACCACATCAAGCCCTGAGAAAACTAAGAGCAAAACCAAAGATTCATAAACCCAGATCATGTGTTTTAGGGGTTGCAAGTATTAAAAAAAATCAAAGACTGAAAGTACACATGGTGCAGGGAAGGCTACATTCTGTGATAATGTTGTTGAAACAATTTCTCTTAAAGGACATTAAGTAGCTTATTAATATCTGTTGTAAAGGTTTTGAAAACTGGAAGCAAAAATTGATAATGGATGTTCTACCGCTCAGTACAGGCCCTTTGAGTGAATCTGAGAGACTGTTAAAGGTTACAAAGGCTATGCTGACTGCTGTAAAAAATCAGTCTTTTCTAACAGGAGAAGGTAGGTCTAAACAAACAGGACAAGATATGGGTATCAAGGCAGTAGAGACAAAGGGGAGTAAAGGGGTTTTGAAGACAAGAAGGCCTGCACAGGGTTTGAGAGGGGGCGGTGTTAGAAGTAAGAACTGTGGTGCACAACAGTTCAGGGGAAACAAACTTGGGGGCAGCATTTGTATCCGCAGGTTTGGGGGGGATAAACAGACTACTAACAAAACATTATGGGCCAGGCTCATTGCTTATTTAAAAAAAAAAGCTAAAGAGGTGGTGAGAACACAAAACAAAAAGATGCCCCCTAGTGGAGGCTCTTAAACTGTCATGACTGAGAATGAGGGTGTGGTTTCTGGCCCTGTTCTCCTAGGGGGAAGTGATGGCTCTGAGTCTGATTTAGAAATAACCCAGAAGGCTCTGTAGCAGGGTTCCCATCTACTCCTGATGATCCTTGCAGTGTGGAAGGGACCACGGCATAAGCAGTCTGGCCTTCCAGTCAGAGCTGGGCTGGGGTCTGCACATCAAAGACAGTAGACACTGAGTAGGAGTCTGAGGAATCACAGGACTGGGTGCAGTAAGTAAGAATCTGGGTCAGGGTTAGGTTGGGGTTGAAGATTGGAGATTAGAGGAAGTAACAGCCCGGAATCCGGGTCAAAGTCAGGCTGGAGTCAGAGACCAGAGATCAGGTGAAGTTTAGTGTCATAGCAGGCTAAAGTCTGTGCGGTTGCCCAGATAACTTCCTGGGGCAAGTCCACACCCCCCCCCCCCCCGATTAAATAGAGCATTTGGCCAATCAGAGGGCCACAGGTTACTGTCACTTTGGCTCCCTTGGATGGCACTTCCTGTGGCATCTGTTTTCCACAATGCTTCCTGATTCTGCATGACCTCTTGGCACAGTGAGAATGTCAGATAGCTTATCCTCTGCAGATCTGGGTTCTAATCCATAGGCCCTTACACAATGGCCTTTCAGAGGCTGATTCTCAAATGGTGACTTACATAAATGTGCATCTGATGCTCCTCTAGAGGAACTACAGACCCCTTAGCAGTTGTGTTTATGGGGTGAGTGAAAAGCCAGTAATGGGAATTACCTAGGCTGAGGGAGGCAGTGTATTGTGATGAATTTTATTTTGTCAATTTTGAGTGAATAAAATCAAACTGACTGGTTATGGAAACCATAAACTGAGGGATACAGTTCTTGGTAATTTTAATGGTAGGCTAGCCCCAGATTATTTTGTTCAATTACTTATAGACAGCTATAATTTAAGCAATCCTCTGTTTTGAAAGAAGAATTAGGGATGACCTGTCTGCTGAAGATTTCTCAAATCAGGCAGCTAAGTTGTTACAGAGTAGTAGAGAGATACATGTTGATGGGACAATATGCCTCATTGTGACAATTGTAAAAAAACGTTAGTGAGGGTGGCTGTAGAGTTTTTAGATTCTATCCTCATCAGTGTAATCATCTATAAAAAGAGGCAGTATTTAGTAGACCTGACTTACATTAGTACTAATCTGTGTTTTATGGGTGGCCTCTTAGCTGTCATGTACACCTGCAGATGCAGAATCATTAGGACAAGAAAGCTGCATGAAAAACTGGGTGGTCAGATCAGATCACAACAAGATAGAGAAGTGTTTGAACAGCATTTACAAGTCAACATACAGTTAATACTTTCTGAGGAGTAATGGGGGTGGGTGGGTGGTTGGTTGGTTGGTTTTTTTTCCAAGTAGGGGACCCAATGTATCCCAGAACTTTTTTCAGCCTGCTGCATGATGAGCATTACTATGCGGTTGTGGATGTGAAAAAGTTGTTTGGTGTGACAAATCACTGTGAGTTTTTCCACACCCTGCCCAGTGACAACCATGCTTGCAGATATCAGTGCCACCTCTGGTTGAGCACTGGAGATTTTGAAGAGCAGGTTAGACAAACACCTGTCAGGGATGGTCTAGATAATACTTAGTCCTGCCATGAGTGCAGGGGACTGGACTAGATGACCTCTTGAGGTCCCTTCCAGTCCTATGGTTCAATGATATGGGTGTGCAACTCAGAAGCCTTGACCCTGTGTTGCATGTCCAAAGAGCGTTTAGACAGACACGTATACTTGGCATCAAAGAACAAGTTGAATGTCTGTCAAGCTTTATGTGAAAACTGTCAGTCTTATGTGGACCAAGGGCACAAATGCAAAAGGAGGTACTATAAGCAGGGCAAGGGTTTGATCTCTGGGGATATAGAGAGTCACCTGTGTTTCATGAATAACATTAGAAAGCCTGAATCATCAGAAAGGTATATATATTTTTTTACAATTTGAATGCACTCAGGAGACAGGGCTGCATGTGCCCAATTATATTTTTGCTATGTCCCTAAAGCCTGAAAAACCCTGGGTGATGAGTGTCTTTCTACCTTTGTTAAGACGTTTATTGACAAAAAGTTCCAGGACTACACATTTACAGTGCACAGTTCCAAAGGTTTTGATATGTACTTCATTGTTAGACAGTTATTGAAGGAAAAGATGTGCATAGAAGTGAAAACTCAGGGTAGTAAACTAATCTATGTGAAAGTTAGGGCCCTGGGCATTCAATTTTTTGACTCTAACTTCTTGCCTATGAAGCTTAACAAGCTCCCACAGGCGATGGGGTTTGAAGGTTATAAAGGGTATTTCCCACATTTTTTAGCTCTTCAAAAAGCCAAAATTATGTGGCACCTATGCCAGGGGTGGAGCATTGTCAGCATGATGCCTGAGAAGAAAGCAGAATTTCTAGACTGGTATCCACACAATCAATATAAGATGTTTGAATTGCAAAAGAACTCGCATATTATTGTCAGCAGGATATCAACATTTTGAGACAGGCCTGTATATTGTACAGAAAAGAGATCATTCAAATGACAGAGATGGAAGATATTGAAGAGAAACATCCTGTTAAATTCAGAGATAAAAATGTCTATAGATCCTTTTCAGTATATAACACTGGGATCTGACTGCATAGATATATACAGGTTTATGTTTTTACAGGTTAGCTCTTCTCCCTCCAGACAATTATCACAGACAGAAAGAGAGATATTCGATCCCAGTTATTGAGTGACTGTTGTATACTACTTAAAGAAAATACACAGATACAGCATGCATTAGATGGGAAATAACAGGTGGGAGCTTACTTTCTAGACTGATGGGAAACAGACAGACTTTGAATTTAACTGGCATTTTTTTCCATGGCTATGTCACCTGTTATTGTGGGGGAAAATGCAGAACCCTATGACAGAGACAACTTTCAAGATTACAAGACATAGCTCAAAACTGATTATCTGAAAAAAAACCAAGGGTATGTAGTCAGGACCGCATGGGAGCACATGGGAGGTGATGAGTGATGATCTGATGCTTATGGGTGCTTTTTTTTTTTGGAGGGGGGACTAACGCTATTTGCTTAATTTGTGCTAAATTGCTAGACTGTTTTTAAATTCTCTGTGGAGTAAATTCAGCAAAAGAACAAACCTACCTAGAACCAGCATCGTGAAAGACTCTGAAGAACTTTCAGTACCTATTTCCCCTCAATTATGAGGTTTCATCCAGTAAGTTTATCGATGATGAAACAGCTTGCACATGTTGGAAGCGTGCAAAAGAGTGCAGCATGGTCTCTGGCAATATGAACATCTTCATAGCTTGTTTCACCGTTGACTACTCCTGCTTAGAACTATACTACTGGCTAGATATGTTGCAAAAGCAATGCCTCTTCTATGACACAGACTTGGTGATATTTGTGAAAAGGGAGGGAGACTGAAACCCTCCTCTTGGGAATTATTCAGGGGATTACTGAAGCAACATCCTCCCAGATCAATACATCACATTGTCAGCAGGTCCAAAAACATACACGTATAAGCTGTCTGGAGGAAAGGCCTATATGAAAGTCAAAGGAATTACCCTAAGCATAGAAAACTGTGAAAAGATCAACTGTGACAGTTTGAAAGATCTAGTCCTATAGCATAGACCCCCAGCGGAGAACAGCCCAAAAAAGATAGAGATGCAGCAGTCTTCTTTCGTAAGGAACAAAAATCAGTAGCAAATAGAGAAAAATACTCTTAAGAAAACACTTATACCTGAAAATGATTTATAACAGAAAATGATCTTTTATGTGTTTACCAGCTGTCTGTACCAGATTCATGTACTCTCTCCCACAGTTCCTGGCCTCCAAGTCTGGTTGCAGAGGCTTAGCTGGTATGTGCTCACCATTCACATACCAGGCCACACAATAATATTGTAATGTTTAAAGTGAAAGGGGTTTTTAGTGTAATTTCCACTAAAGGCATCATTATTCACAAAACCAAGAACATGCATTCTGGTAACTGCCCCAGGAACAGGATCTTCCGGTTACTGACCCTGCTGCCTGTGGGCATGCTAAACACATTCATTCCCGTATGGTCCACAGAGTAGTTCACGTTAGCAGTACGTGAATGCCCCAGACGGATGCCTGGGGTGACCCATACTTTCCTCGCAAAAAGGGACACCGATAAAAAAGCCTTTGGTCTAATTTCCCATTAAGCGGAAGGCATCTTTACTGAATTTCAGTTTACATTTCACATCCACACCATTCAACAAAAGTTTTTCTTGAAAAAAAATGTCACTGTGCAGATGACCCAACAGCTCTGTCTTCCTGCTCTGGGTCATCAGGTTTTCCCACCTCACAAACTCTTGATTCTCGCCGTCCAACTCCATTAATTTGTGTTGTCTGGGAGTGTCTTTGTAAAACAGGCTGGAGGAAAATTGTGTGACGAGGGTGTCGTCGCTGTAATTGCATACTAATTCTACAGAGGCTCTGTAAGGGTAACAATGGTTGCTTTGGCTTATGAAGCAGTGTCCCAACGTAACATCCAACTGACTGAAAGCAGAAGCCAGAGTGTAATTCACCAGGCCTCATTGAGAGTGATCCCATCTTCTTTTACAATCTTGCAACAAAGGTACAGTAGCTTGTAGTTTAAATCCATACAGTGTATGCCATTCACTGCTATAATGAAGTCAAACAGAGCAGCCTCCATAATGATTGATAAAGGCTGTACTTTGATGTTTTTGTTTTTCCTCAATGCTGGTCTGCATAGGGGCTATTTCGAATAAGTCTAGTTTGGATTTGCTACATTGTTCAGACCCGCAGTGAACAAAAGACATGTTGATTAAAATTTCTCTCTTACCAGGTGAGATCATCTCCTCTTTCTCCCATGCTTCCTTTTGGTCTTTCACCTATGGCTGGTCCTGTATGGCCCTTTCTTTTAAAGTGTTTTGGAGGACTTGTGCATCGCAGGTATGATGCATTTCTCTTTCTCTTAAGCTTCCTCCGTTTAAATATACATCAGCCCCCTTCTCTACTGTGAAGCCATATTACCCATCTTTTCCAGACCAACTTGGGAGACTTGGCTTACCATATCTCTGGGTATGTTTCGAGTGCATTTTTTACATTTAAACCTGTAGCTCCTTCCTCAAAAATGGCACTGCTTTTTCAAAAGAGGCTATGGAATATTCCACCCATGCTAGTCCCATACATCACAGGGGCCTCATGATATTCAGAGAGGACATATCCAGTCTGAGTTTTGTCATAGTTTTTGTACAGGTTAGGGTCCCTATCATTTTTTAGGGTCACCATAACATTTTGCTTTTTAAAAACCCCAGTCTATCCAGGAGTGCAGATGCAGCTTGCTGATCACCTTGCCAAAATTAAATGAGAGGTGTGTGTTCTGCTCTGTCTTTATGTCAAGGGTAATGATGTTGATGATGTTTACAGATAGGGACGTAATACAGTTCATCATACCCGATGGTGAAAAACTCATTGTCCCTTCCTCGGATGGGGATGCAGTAAAACAGGGATACAAAGAGTTGGAACACCCTGTAATGTCTGCTAAGAAGGGGATTTTTGACCCCAAGGAATTTTTGACCCCAAGGGATTTTTGAGGCCCAAACTCAAAATATTATGTACCTCCCCGCCAGTAGAATGTGCATAAGGAACATCGGAGGATTTAAGTCTTAACTTTGCTACTTACAGAGTTGTAGTTCATGACCACCTCAAGCAGTACCAGATGACTAGCCATGGTATTGTTCATATAATTCCGTAATGTGGTTATGGACAAGTAATAGCCTTGTTGTAGTATGAAAATCCTTTTCTTAACTCCAAAAGGTATTTCAAAAGGGGTATCTTCACTAATACTGTTCCAGCTGTTTGGGTATTGTATTTCCAGGCCCCAGGCCCCAGGGAGATTCAAGGACTTAACTAGTTGTATTGTAAAATCCATGCTGTTTTGGGGTCAAAAAATATAGCTGGCATTGCTGGGCAAAATAATATAAACACCATTGTTCATTTTTTCTCTCTTTGAAGAGGTAATTGTTTTCTTTCATGTCTAAAAATCACAAACTTGAGAAGCTTCCACCAAGCTGTTAAACTTAGCAGCTACCTCAAGCTTTTCACCAGTAGCTGCTTTTTTCTCCCCTTTCCTTTCTCAGAGATATTTTTTTTTCAACCCTGTGCTGTTTGGGGTTATGTGACATTAAGAGGAGTCCAAGGGCAGAGGACAAGTGGCACCCAGATATCTGTTAATGAACTGCAGCAAAATTAGCTCGTTCAAGTATACCCCAATTCTTTAATGTTATAAAAAATATTTGGTAAACATCATGAAAGGTATCAATGGAAAGCTCATGACTCACAGGTTATTAGTATCATTGCATAATGTAGGTGCAAACAACTGTGTGCCAAGTTATTGGAGTTATTTCCATAGTACTCTGAAAGACAATGAGAAAACATTTACATATCATGTTAAACAGACCCATCAAGCTAACAAGACAAACCTCACATTAACACGGCAGGGAAGGAGATTGACAATCACATGTCTAATGTTGATTTAATTGCACAGGAGGGGGCAGGAACTAAAAAAAAAATGTATTTTAGCAGACACAAATCCAGCAGGAGAAGAAGCAGCAGGAAACTTCCTTCAAGACAGATTCCATGTTGCCTACCTCACAGCTGGAAATAGACTTTTATCTGGAAGTATCCTTCAGATGAATTCATTTAAGAGTCATTGAATTATAAAAGACAAGGACCAAAGTTATCTATCTTTAACCTAAGAAGAAAAAGATACCAGCTTTTGGACTTTGGGGTATAGATTTTAACCTACGAGTTTGGTCAGCCATCTTGATGGAAACATGAGGTGAGGTTTTACCTTGAACCAAGTTTAACTCATTAACTTTTAATAACTAGAAAGGGTTTTATCTTTATTTCTCTTGTAACCTTTTGTGACTTTTATCCTATACTTGTACTCACTTAAAACCTGTCTCTTTGGAATTAAATATACTTGTTTTATATTTTAATGTAAACCAATCCAGTGCTGTGTTTAAATTGAACTGATTGGTAACTCAAGTTGAAGTAACAAACTGTTGGATATTGATTCCTTAAAGGAGCAATGGCCCTTAACGTTCCTCTGATTGTTCCAGAACAGTGCTGGACATTCCAGAACACAGATTTCTGGGAAAATGCAGGGCTGGAGACAGTGTGGAGTCACCTTACCAGTTGTTAACCAAGGCTGTGGACGTCTGTGGTGTTGCAGGCAGGATCCAGCATTGGGCCAGAGCTACTTAATACATAGTCACAGAGTGCATACTTGTGGCTTACTGTGGACATCCTACGTGGAGAGCCACAGTAGCAAGGCATTGTGAGGCAGTTGGTATTACAGGGCAAGACGTGAGACGACTCTTCACTGGTGTGGATTGCGCCCCAGAATGTGATGGGTTAACTTTCTGTAATTTTTCAGGGTAAAAAGATCCAGTAACTGTCTCACCTCTGTAATCTTTTAATTAGTATGTAGGTTAAGGCTTCATCCACTATGGTTATCTCATTTAAATATATATATATATATTCAAGGTTTTAGATAGTTTCACTTGGTCATCTTTTCTAAATGGGGCAACAACCAGTTTTATTTTAAAACTGGCTCCAGAAACCATTTTCCATTACTTTAGAGAAATTGAGGGGGTCAACATCAACAGGTCTGGTATATATATTTCTGTGAAAGCTTTGGTTAAAGCTCTTTATAAATGCAGGTAACATGTTGATGTAGTGAAATGTGTTGCGGGATATAAAATATCTCCACATTTTACATTTTAAAGTTCTGTTAACTTTAAAATGTAAAACTTTCACGCTACAATCCCAGGGTTCACTTCATTATTAATAACAAAATGGTGAATATCATTTCACCTAAAAAATCTGTAAGCAAATTGTTAAAAAAAACCTTTTCCCAATTATTTTGTAATTTTTGAGGTACATGACATTAACTAAATAGTTATAAAGACTTTGGACACTTCACCACCCATTTTGTCTTTTAGGCATAAACCATAAACTTTTAGGCATAAGTCCAAGGCTTATTTAGATAGACTGTCCATCGCTGTTATTTGAAAGCACAGTGGTGTTTGAAGAACAGCAGCTTATCCACCAAATCTGCCTGCCATTTTGCATCCATATCTGAAACAATAGTCTTGTTTCCTTTAAAATATATTCAAGCCAATTTTGTGTAAAGTGAAAGCATCCTGCTCTGAAAGTTAAGTTACTTCCTGTCGTCTATTCAAAATTACATTATACTTTCCGGTCGCTTAAAAAAGAGGGTTCACCATTCTGAAGCTCCCAACTTACTCAGGCGTGTAATATATTGTCTTTAACGGAGCCAACTATGTAGACATAACTATTAGTTGTAACGTCTGTTACTAACACGAGTATGGAGGGGACACCCATTCACATCAACAGATGTAAATAAAAATAAGGTTTCTTTAATCACCTGGTTTTACATTTTACCTTTTAAAGCTGCCTCTGGAAAATGGATGCCATGACCCCTGCCATTATGGGGCCTGAGCTGGTTAATTCTTCCATTTTGTTCTTATCCAGCATTTTCTTTTGAGATCTGTGGCTCAGCATGAGCCAAAACAGCTGATGCATGATAGATTTACACCACAGGGCTACTGATGAGTAGATTCTCAAAGTCTTCTAGAAAAGTGTCCTTGAGTTGTTGAGAGATTTTCAGGAAAGAAATAGCTGTAAATCGCCTGGTTTTAGATTTATGCAATTCCAGGTTGGTTCCTACCCCATTACACACCGCCCTTGATTACCAGTATTTACAGTCAATTTATCTGAGCAACTTCTTCTCCATTCACCTTGTCCTCTGGTGTATTCAACAAGCCATGGTCGCCTTCCTACATGGGAGTGGACAAAGGCAAGCCATCATGCAGGTCACTCTGCCTTCTGAGCGCCAGTGTCTCTGGGCCAAGTTTTGTTATATCCATCAAAAGCTGAAACAAAGGGATCCCGTCAGCAGCTTCCTCCTCTTCCTCAGAACTGTCACTGATAATGTGTTTTCTTCACAGGAGACAGAGCACTCTAAACTAAACTGAATTCCTTAATTCTCATGGGGGTGGTGAAGGAAGCCATTTTCCCTCTCAGCATTCCCAAGATTTTTTAAATAAACATGCTTTTGAAACAAGATGGCCCTTCCACACAGCGATGGGGCTTCCAGGGGTGGCGCTGCCAACCAGAAAACCAATAAGCTCCAGAGATCAGATATTACAGTGTAGACCACTGTGCTATTCTGATTGTTACATGTTTCTCTTCCAGGAGAGCCTATGGGGTGATACCCACTTCAATAGGTAGAGGGAAGTGGGAGGACTTCTTAGAGGGGTCACATGAACCACTTCTGGACAGGTTTTCCCACCAAAGTATTTGCCCTGATTGATCAAACCCACTCTGGGGGAGGTCCTATGAGGTTCAAACTCACAATTGATAGAGGGTGGTGGAAGAGTTCTTAGTGGGATCAAAGGACTCTTTTCTGGATTGGTCACTCCACCCCGCAACTTGACCCGACTAGTCAAACCTATTCTTGAGGCAGTTCTACAGAGTTGAAATCCTATCTGATTGGTAGAGGGCAGCAGGGAGAGTTCTTAGAGGGGTCACAGCCCCCCACTTGCTTCTGGTCATGTCAATCTGAGCCCCAGAACTAATATTTCCCAGGAGGAGGAGTTTATGGTGCTAAGTGAGCAGGGCCTTGGGGAGTCAGGGGGCAGGTCAACATTTGACAATCGCTCCTTAGACTATAGTTTCTGAATGTGGGTTTTTGTCCACCTCTTGTGGCTAATCCACATAAGAAGAAAAGAGCCCACTACAGCTAATGGAGTTACTCCTTTAGCTCAAGCAGTACAGGTGCATACTTTTAGGACTAAAGGTCTCAGGTTCAACCCCTCTAACTATGTAAGCAGGGGACATTATATGTATTTCCTTCAAAATGCAGCAGATATCCCCACTGGAGTTAGTGCAGCTCCAAACCCTATTAAATTCCCCTCATTTGCTCTGGCTACGGTGCAGCTTATGGCAGGCAATATGGCAGCCCAACTCCTGCAGAATGTTAATGGAGTGAGGGGACATCAGAATGGTACAGAGGCTCCAGGATCAGTGAGGCTAGATGTAATATTTCTCAGACCCTGTGGGTTGAAGGCCCCCTAAGCAACCTCCAAGACTCTTCACCATCAATGCCATCCAGTCACCCTGAAGAAATTGAGTGATTTTTAGACCAAACTCTGAGGCGCTTAGTATACTCTACTTGCCAGTGGAGGGAAGGGGAGCGGGGTGCTGCAGGTGTTGAACATCTTTCACGGTTTTGATCTTTTTGAAAGTGAAGCTCAGATATTCTGCTTTTCCTTCCTCCTTGCTCCATGTTTTTTGTTTCCCTGTGGAAGAATATAAGAGGGTATCATGTAGTTATAATTATAAAATATTGTCCACTTAATGGGAACAGTATCTTCCAGGGAAAAACATATCTGTAGAAAAAAATAAGATAAAGAAATGAAAAATGAGAAATCCATTGTTCCTTCTTCTTCTCATGTAGCAGCAGCAATTTGTCCCAGCATACCCTGAGCTATAGAATTTTTGAATTTTTTTTTTTGTTCTTGGATACAATATTTTATGTCCTGAAGAGAGTGTTAGTAGAACCTTCTTTGTTTAAAAAAAAAAAAAAAAAGCATCTAGTCTCTTGGGTACACTCTGAGGCTTGCAACATTTTTCTAAAAGAATCTATGGTGAAAAGAAATCATGAGAAATATGTAGTTCCAGTCACAGGGGGAACCAGTGACACAGCCAGCAGTTGCTGTGCGTGTCCCTTGAGAAGATGAAAAAAGTTGACCATCCTGACATGCTGTATGCTGCGCCTTGCCTCTGTGTTACAATTGATTCTAAGAACAGCCTGTGCTACCATAAAAAAGCAGCTTTCTTATTGTTATCTTTCAATATAGTCAATTGCTTTCAGTCAGTGTTATGTATTGTAGGATAACAGTTGGAGTATCAGCCATCATTAACAGAAATTATATAGCACATTACACCTAGAGCTTCAAGCGCCTGGTACAAAGGCCTCTCATTTCAATGGGAGTCTTTCAATTGCCCTCATGGGATTTTGGCTCAAATATATATTTCTCATGAGGGACACAAATTATTGATCTTTCCCCTCCAAAACAAAGATTTAATGATCATTATGTATATAATATTAAGAATGCAACAATGCATATGAAGTTCTTTGAAACAAAATGTTATGCAACCCAATAGCTCTCTTTATTACTAATAGATAGATGAATTAGCTAATGCACTTAAAATATACATTTTCTATTCTGAATGAAGACATGTAAAATATTGATTTTACAAGATATATATGGTAATGATTTGTGCCATGTATTAAAAGCCAAAACACCCTTACCATTTCCCAATTACCATTGGGGGAAAAGACAGAGAGGTCTGCAACACTCCAGAGCTCATCACTGCTTCAAGTCTCACAGTAGTCCTTGGAGGCCTGGGGAAATATTGCTCCCCAGAGCAGAAGGAAACTGTGGAGAGACACATGTTTTTCATTCTAAACTAATCCAAAAGGATGGGGATAGACCCTAATGTTACTGTGTTATGCACACTGACTGCTGCATGCAATTTTGGGTTTTGACACATTCCTAATTTCAGACGGGTGGGCTGCCACACTTGGGCTCACCACCTGTGAGAAAGGCTGCTTTAGGAAGCTGATCTCACATTATACAGATGCTTAGACATGGGGTATGCAGGAGAAGCCTTGAGAGAAAGGATGAAGACCTTAGGAGGTGCAGTGCTCCCAGAAGTACACTCAATGAGATAACAGCAAAGGAAGCAGTTGGCCATGGTCAATACCCATCATGAGATGCATTTACTGTGGGAGACAGCATGGGCAGGTAAAGGAGAAGTGTCCCACATTGCAAGGAATGTGGCAAGTTGAACTATTTTAGCAGTTCAAGAGCAAAGTCTTAGAAAGATTTGATCAGACTTGTACAAGATAGGTATGGCACATAAGATAGTGGTGATGACATCGTGATTTTCTCCTTGAGTCTGACAGCATATCAGGTTCACACTGCCAGGACAGGAAAGCAACAAGGAACAATACTAACCTCCATGCATGCAACACTGTTAAAAGAGCAACGTCTTTTGCAATTTCAGCTGAATAGCCGATCTCCTTCATTATGATTCCTGGGGGTGAATTGGACTCAAAGACCACCATTACAAACATCAGGCACAATCTAATAATGTAAAATGAGAGCATAATGCAACCTGTAGGAAAATTTTACCTCACAGTAAACCCAAAAAACAATGGTTACAAACTGAAGTTTGTATTAGTATCTGATAAGCACCACAGCCCTCTGTTGATTTTATTTGTATGTTTGCTTTTTCCTTTAGAGAACTTCTGTTCTACCCTGAAGCCCACCTTGTAAATACTGAAAAATAAACCACCGTGAAGAATTGAAACCGACCAGAATAAGACTGATTTACTCCAGAGACCCACTGCCAGAGGGAGAAAAACTGAGACTGATGAAGCAACAGTTACCTTAAATAAAGCTGCGATTGGAAGTAGACCCCACAATGGAATCTGTGTGCTTATCACAAAGGAAATGTCCAGTGGCATTATGCAATGCAATATGCAAGGAGCTCAAAAGTCTGCAGAACAGGGGTATCATAGCAGCTGTAGAGGCTAGCACAGCTTGGGTGAGCACCATAGTGGTGGCAAACAAGCCATCCGGCAAATTACCATCTGCATAGACCCAAAACCACTGAACCATATTTTGAAAAGATACCACTTTCCACTGCCCGCAATTGATGACATCTTGCCAGAACTTTCCAAAGCCAGAATATTTATGGTCTATTATGTGAAGAATAGGTTTTGGCACATAAACCTGGATTAAGAGTCCAGCATGCTGACAACCTTTGCGATACCATTTGGTCTCTCCGTATGGCTGCCCATGGTGATGGGCATAAGCCCAGCCCCAGAGTGTGTTCCATAGAAGACTCACCCAAGCACTGGAAGCACTGCGTGGGGTGAAAATAATTGCAGATGATATCCTCATTGTCGGTGAAGGGAGCAATGATACAGAGCTAAACGAGACCATGACAGAGAACAGCAAGCTTTTCTACAGCAATGGAAGGACAAGGACATAAAACTGAACCCAGAAAAAATGTGACTCAAACAGCATGAGGTGACATACATTGAACATCAACTCACAGAAGAGGGACTGAAAGCAGATGTTAACAAGATCGAGGCAGTCAGAGCCATGTCAGCTCCAGTGGATGTGAAAGGATTACAATACTTCACAGTAATGATGAGGTTTCTGTCCAACTTCTGTCCACACCTGGGTGCAGTAGTGGAAACCACAAGTCAGTTCACAAGGCCGACTATTGAGTGGGACTGGACAGGTCCCCAAGAGCAAGAATTTGATACACTGAAACAAATGGTAATGGATGCCCCAGTCCTGAAGTACTACCAGCCAACAGAGCCATAGACACTGTGATGCATTGGAGAAAGGACCAGTGAGATCTTCTGCAGGAGCAGCCAGTTGCTTATGCCAGCAGAGCCTGTCAGAGACTGAACAGGGGTATGAGTTAGAAAAAGAGTTTCTAGCTGAGGAATTTGGAGTGGAATGACTTCATTAGTACCCTGTGGCCACCCAGTAATTGTTCAATTGGACCACAAAGCCCTAAAGACAATCATGGCAGAACCCCTTAATTCTCCAAATAAATTGCAACATATTTTGATGCACCTCCAGTGCTACCAGTTAGCAATCAGATATTTTCCAGATTATTCTGATGTTAGCTGACACCCTGAGCAGAGCACCCAGCATCAGTGAGTTAGGGGAAGAGGATCAGGCCACTGAATCTATTAATATGCTGCACTTTTTCCCAGTTTCAGCAGCAAAGCTGATGGAAATCAAAGAGGCTATGGAGAAGGACCAGTAAGGGGAGATCTTTTGCAGCCATGATGGAGATACTGTGGAGAGGAGATGGCCAATAATTAGAGAAAGTATGCACTAGATTATGATAAGGAGCTATTGGTTCTGGAGACAGGCAACCCTTTGAGAATCCATCCATTAGAGAGACATCAGAAGGAGTGGACTAAAGGAGTTGTGAGGGTCAAAGTGGCATCTAGGTTATAAGAGGTGACTGTGCCAGAGGAACAAGTGATCTAAAGAAACAGGAGACAGGAACCAGCCCATGCAACACCCAGGGAGAGCCTGCAGAGATAATCACAGAACAGAGAGAAAGAGAGAGAGAACCATCTGGAAGCCAACCCAACAGAGAGGGAGGGAGTAGACTCCACAAACAAATAATTTGCTAGACTTGAGACAGATTACAAAGAGACAGAGATAGGTCACTCTCAGTGTGGTTGCCCATTGGAGAGACCAAATTATCTCAAAGATTCAGTGAACAACTGAGTCCTGGTGTAGATGAAACTCCAGCTTAGTTCTGTGCTAGCATCTTCTTAGCAAAGGACATAGGGTGGGGTTAAAATGTGAATTATTTGGTTTTAATATTTATATTAAAATGTTTGTAAAATTGGGAAGATATATCATGTAAATGTTGGTTAACATGGATTAAACTGTACACGCACAAACAAATATAAAAAAACGTTCCATTGATAATTGAAATAGACAGATAGGTAAAGTAAGAAACATACTGCTTGAGAACTTATTAGAGTTTGATTCAAGGATATTTACATTGCATATTTTGACAAGTGATGCTGAAAATTTGTATTTGAACTGCTATGAAGCTTTAACTTTTTGATTCTCAATCTCTACTGTAATTATATAATTATTGTGACACCCCTGTTGTCTGACCCTCCCTCCCCGCCCCACAATGGTGAAAATTTATATCAATAAAAATAAAAAATGCTTAAAAATAAACATTGATATTATGTCAAATGATTAAAAATACATTTTAAAAAATCTGCCAAGCGTAAGCATGATCAGTGGAATTGGAATCAGAGGGTCTCTGTTCTTGGGAGAGACTGTTATAGAAAGAACACCAGTGGAAACAGAGAACACCAGGGAGTTATGCTGGAAGCAACTCAAATACATGGACAGAACAGTCCACAGGGTTTAATAAAGTTCCACTTGTTCAACTTAACCTGAATTCAGGTTTGTGAATGAAACACTACTGGAGCAGTTTGACTCCTCTCCACTCCCAGTTCAAGGTCCTGTTTATGAACACTGTAAAAGTCTTTTAAAAAAAAAAAAAAACACTCCTGGGCTTTTCTGAGAAAACACAATTAAAAATCATTGGGAGCACAAAAGGAAGATGTCAAATTCCATCTGATAAGATTCATGTTTTGACCTTTTTGCTTGCATGGAATTAAGATTGATAGATTGTAACTTTTCAGCCGTGTTTCTCTGAAAAACACAGCAGCAACCGCAGACTGATTTTTCATTTCATTACTAAATCATCCTCAATTTGCATTACCACTTAGTGTATTTGGAAATTCACTGTTGGATGCATAAAAGTGGGCATTATGACATTGCATTGTTATGAGCTTTATACTGTGACTAAACAAGGGTACCTGCACACTGTGAAGAAATATTTGATTTATCTAGTCACAGCAGGCAATGACTTCATTACATGGCACAGCAATCAACCGAATCTCACCATTAAAGTGCTTCTGATGCTATCTTTGTTTGCATTATTTATCCTGAGGAAATTTCGCCTTTCAGCTTCCCTGCAATGGGCCACTAGTCTCAGTTCCAGGACTTCATGCAGCATCATTACTATTTATTAATTACATATGTATTGTAACTGTTACCTCATTAGTATAGTGCTTAGCACAAACTTGCACAAAAATGACACAGCCCCTGTGAAGAGCATAATTAAGACAATTAATATAAAAGAAGTAGAAGAAAGATTTCATTGAAGGGGTCTCTGGGCACAGTGTGACAGGATGCTGGCTAGGAAACCCTGAGCCAGCCTTCTGTCATTCCAGCTCCACTCAGGAAAAGGAATTGGGGCTGGCTGAGTAAGCCCAGGCCTAAGTGGCAAACATGGAACAGCTGAGGAAAGAAAGGAGCCAGGGAGTTAAAGGTCATGCTCCCCTGCTGGCTGCAGGAGCTGGCAGTCCCCGAGGCTATAAGCCTTTAGCTACAAGTGGTGGGAACTTGTACTGTAAATAAAGAGTATGGGTGATTGCACCAAAGCAGAGGTCTAGGCTGGTTTGTGGGTGCAAAGTGGAAAAAAATAAAAGGGCTCACCTGTGCCCTTTTACAGGCAGGCAAATGTCACATTAGTTCCATATTTTGGAGAGTATTGTTTATCTCAAGGAACTTTCATATGTATTAATTATTAACTATTAAGTGTGAACTATTATTAATTGTTATTATTTCTTTGGGGCTCAGATGCTGCAATGTTAACCAGACAATTCAGCCTTTAGCTGCCCTGTACACTGGTGGCAAGTACAGATGAACTAAACATTTATATATTACCTCCTAGCATTACATTCCTGTTCATATTCCTTTTAATCTAAGCTGAGCCTCCAAAATGGTGAAATAAAGGCAAAAAACCCAGACCTTTGAACCCTTAACAATTTGGTCCAATGGGCAAAAATTCCTTTTTGATCCTAGAAACAGGTGATCAGTTGGACCCTGGAAACACAGCTCAATGTACCTCAATTACAGAGAGGGAGAAATGGTAGCACTAGCTGCAAGTGGCTTCTGGGTATCTGGTGAAGCTTTAAATTAAAGGGGAGGGGGCATGAGAGCCAATTAGCTCCTCTGTACCTCTGAGGCTGGCCAATAGGAGGCTGAGAAGCCCCTTCCCCATGCACACTTATACATGCACTTTGAGCACAAGGGTCTGGGTTCAAGCATATCTGGGTATGAGCTCTCACCTCTCCCATCCCCCTGCTGAGCTGACCACATTTCCTATCCACTGTCCCCATGCTGAAATGGGGAAGACTATTTCCACAACAAAAAAAAAAAAGGCAAAAAAACTGAATTCTACAGCTGCTGAATTATTAAGGGCATAGAACCTTGGTCATAATATTCCAGTTTTCAGGATGGAAGGGTTTAATATACTATTATTAAATAATAGAACTCATAGAAACCGGTGTATATGCTAAAAGGGCTATATTCAAAAAGGAACTTAGGTGTGAGCATTGCCCTGTCTAACTTTTAAGTGCCTAAAAATCATTGGGATTCACAAAGACTGACTTTGGCGGCTAGGCTCCCGATAGAATGAACGGGGGGAAAGAGGCACTTCAGAATGGGATTCACAAAAAGCCAGTGCATTGGGTAGCTCCTTACCTAAAGTAGACAATGGGAGGTGCCAAACCTGGCCCCTTTTTCAGAGATAGGTGCCTAAATCCAGGCTGCAGGGAGGTACCTCCCTCTGCTTGGGATTCTCAGCTGGAGACCTTCGCTTGGTTTTAGGTGCCTATACCATTTTATCAAGAAGCCTGGGGTGGAGAGGAGGAGGATAACCTTCATAATCATTTTTAACCCAGTGGTTAAGGTACTCACCTGGAACTGTGGGAGACCGCCACTTTAAGTCACACTTCCACCTGAGGGGAGAAAGATTTAAACTAGGCTCTACCACTTCTCTACCAAGTGTGCTAACCACTGGGCTATGGGATAGTTTGATATGGACCCTTTCACTCTCTCCTGTTGAAGATGTTCCACTTTGGATTAAATAATAATGGAATTATTGGGCCACAGAGAGCAAGCATGAGAATGATTCTGTAGCCTCATAGTTAGTACCCTCACTGAGGAGGAGCGGGACCAAGGATCCACTTCCCCTACTCCATTTTTTATTTATTCATTAGCCTCAAAGCAACAGGTTCAACAGGAGAGACTCAGGGACCCCTTCCCCATCAGAAAATCCCATTGCTCAGTGGTTAGGGCATTTACTGGAGAGACGGCAGTTCATATCCCTTTTCTTGCTCTCTCTCTCAGGTGGAGAGGGGACTTGAACTGGGAATCTCAAGCCTCCCAGGAGAGTACCCTAGCCACTGGGCTAGAAGTGAAAAGAGAGGTCCTCCACCTCTTCCCCCACACCCATTTCTGTAAGCTCATCTATAGGGGCCCAATCCAGTAAGAAAGCTCTGAGCATGCTTACCAGATTGGGCCCTGAAGGCAATTTAGGCAGAGGAACACCTATCTTTTCCCAGTTCATGCATCACTCTGGGGCTTGGCATGCAGATCCCTGCTGTGGAGTGGCAATGTGCATGCTCAGAGGCAGAAACATAGGGGTTCTGAGGGAATTTTCACAGCAAAAAATTAGTGATTTTAGGCACCTACAGGGTTCAGGAGCAACTGAGGAGGTGTTTTGTTAATCCCAGTTGGGCCTGATTATGGGATTTAGGTGTCTAAAGTGGCAATATGAATATAGCTGTAAATCACTATGTAACAACACATTGAAAAACACAATGAAAAAAGTTTTGAGTAGTGGTCCCACATTTGGAAAAGAGCTGCTACCTGTATGATAAATCTCAGCGGCACCAGACCTCCGCTTGGCAGTTGCTCAGTTAGCTCAGGTTAGCACTCGGACTCTCGAGTAGCTCTAACCTGTGTAACCAGATGCATGTGCTTGGTTGTCATTCCAGGATGAATCCCTGCCTCCCTCAAGCATAATGAAAGAAAATGAGTCAGTCAAGTGGAAGAAAAGCATGTGCAATATTCTCTATCCCACCGCTAACAGTTAGATACTGTTAATGGCACCCCGTTTAAGGGACCCTGTCACAGATTTGTAAAGCAGAAATTGTGTGCTATTTTTCATCATTTTGTACAGTTTTGGCATGTTCTAAATAATTAAACAATATTGTTCACTTACTGAGATATGAGAGCTAATTTTTAAAGCCCAATATACTGACCAATCCACACTAACATAGTGTCAGCAATTACACTGTCATATGCAACCATATTAGTAGCAGAACTAAAAAGATATTTTTAACAGGAGATGCTCAGTAAGGAAAAATAGGCTTCAAAAACATAATGGTAAACGGTGGAATGACTCACAGTTTTAAAGTCTTAGTATTATTAACATCAGTCCTGTTCTGCATTTGAGGAGAGCGAAGCCTACTGCAGGGAATCTGAGCCTGAACTCAATTGAGCAGCTTGATCCAGATTAGATTAGGGTTTCCCTGCAGACTGGGAAATACTGCATAGCTATCCAGCCTCACTATATTTCCATGCTTGTCTTTGAGCCCTGGTGGGAAATGATGTTTACTCTTTTGAAAACTCAATCTGGTACTGAAGCTTGATCTTCTCAACTGGGCATTCCATCTTTGCTTGCCATATCAGAAAGCAAATCAAGCACAGAAAAATCACCCCTATCTTTCCTCTGATATTTGTCAGTTTCCCAGTTGGTCAGAAAATAAAATAAAATATATGCAAAGAAGTTGGATCTGGCTATTCCTTGGGCTAATCAGTTCACAGGCTCTACAGGAGGCATGATGAGGTGAGGCTGTTAGGATTATATTGAAGAGAGGATTCACTTGACTAGCTTGATACACACTGATTAAGAGACACTTTCCTATGTGTGTTACAGCAGGCAGCAGGTCAAGCAAATATTTACAACAGACTAAGGGATAATATATTCCCTAGTTCCTACACAGGGAGAAGATTTCAGATAATATAGGACTCTTTATCGTATCCGACAAAACAAGTTACAAAGGCTGGAAATTGAAACTAGACAAATTCAGATAGTTAAAAAAATTACACCTTATTTCAGTGAAGGTAATTAACCAATGGAACAATTTAGGAAGAGATATTGTAGAGTCTCCATTACTTGAGGACTTCAAATCGAGATCAGATATTTTTTCTATAAGGTATGTTCTAACAACAGGAACTAGTAGACTTGGGAAAGAAATTACTTGCTGGAAGTATTTGGCCTGTGTTATGCAGGAGAGCAGACTAGTTGATCATTCATCATCCTGGCCTAAAAAGTCTGTGAATACAGACATGCCATTTTTTTCTGGAAACATGCTGGAACATGTGGGTGAGAGTTTTGAGAGTGTGTAATTTATGTAATTTGATCAATTTAAGCTACTGTTAGATATATTGTGGATGTTCATGTTGGAAGAGGAGCTGTGCTTAAGCCAAAACTTTTAAAACAGATGTTCCTGAATATTAAGGCATTGGTTATTAGATCTGAATCCTACCTTATGGGAAAGCCTTATAGAATTTAATACAAAATGATAGATGAATATATTTTTGAACCATCATATGGAAATTAATAGAAATGTATATGCCTGGTACAGAAGATTTAAACAGAACTCTATAAAGTGGTTATCCTTCTCTATTATATTTTGTTGGTTTTTTTTAAACTAGTATTTCTATAGAATCCGATTAAATTTCCAAACATACTCTGTTGAAATCAGTGTTAAAATTCTCATTGATCTTCATGGTCCATCATCAGGTCGTTGATATCTAGAGAACCCTATTAGGGTGCCTCTCTCCACCCTTTCACCCCAACATATTAAAGTGGATAGGACTTTTCCAGAAGGGCTGATCTAAGTTTCCCAAGTTCATCTGATTTCTTATGACTGAGCTAAATCATCACATTGGATCTGAACCACTTGAAACTAAGGGATGGCAAGAATTGCATTCAAACTTTTGTTAACTGTCCCATCTTTAGTGGCAAGTGTTTTTCAAATCTTTGGATGTCTTTTTGTCAAGTGAAGAGGTATGTTTGTGGAAAACTGTGTTAAGGTTATCTGTGAATTGCGTAATGCACATTTTTACTTCTTTTATTTAAGAAAATGTATGACACACAAAGTGGTACCAGCATTACCAATAATATTCTAGATTTGTAGTTTTTGAGACTGTTATGTTGTCAATCTTAACTAAGTTAAAACTGAATTATTTTTAATCAGGAAACATATGATGCCTAGTTATGGTCATCAAATGTGACTACTTCTATTTTTAATGGAATGTAATATTTTTAAAAAGCATTTTTACTATTGCATTTTTTTAACAAGCTTAAAAGTGTTTATAGTCTTAATCATTACATGTAGTATTATATGTACTCAAAAGTGTTAATTAGCTATTTATAATTTATTAATATTCATAGGTTAGATTTTCAAAGATAGGAGCACAAGCCTAGGTTCTTAATTCCATATCAGGTACCTACTTGATTTTCAAGAGGTAAGAACCCACAAGTTCTATCCAACCCAATTACATGGATGCCTGGCTTTAGGTTTAGGAGCTAATATTAGGCTCCTCTTTTTGAAAATCTTGCCCTTTATTTTCTTAAAACCCTTTGGGAAGGGAGTCACTTTTATCCATTGTTGTACATTTAACATGCTAGTAACCAAAACAAAGATTTTATAAATACTTGAAGAATTTCTACAAGCTTATATAAGCAGTGTCACCAAATGACTATGACGTATGTGCTATATTATAATAAGGTTTATATTTGTTATGTGAAAATGGATTATTTTTGCTATTTGATTCACATTGGACTTATTTTTTTAAAATTAAGATGAAACAAATCTTACTTGTACATCATTTAGGGGCTTTGTGTCCAATCTAAACCTACTCTGGTAGTTTTCACTTCTCTGTGTCAAGTGTGTGTTGAATGGTGGAATGAACCACACTTAGAATGCAGGGCAGACTGCAAGAAACAGGGCAGACAATCCCCCAAAACTTGTGATTTATTCTATAATTAGGTTCACCAAACCAGTAACAAAGGAGCTTCTGTAGCACCACACTGGTTAACTAGAAGCCAAACACAGTCCCATTTAGGCATTGCAGCCCCTTGGCTTCCATCCAGACAAACAGGTCTAATAAAGAGGTTACTGAAAACCCAGTTCACCATATATGAGGTTCTACCAATGCCAAGGGATCAGACACTGACCCCCAGGTCAATATATATTTCAAATCTTACCCAAATATCACATTGTGAGCCAATCCTTAATAAACTAGTTAAAGATTTATTAATAAATTAAAAGAAGAGAGTTATAAATGGTTAAAAGATCATATACATACAAAAAATTGCAAAATCCTTAGATAACGTTTGTAGCAGTGATGGAATGGCTAGAAAACATACAAAGATTGGAAGGTCTTCAGTCCATTGATCAAAATACTCCTTTTAGTTAGAAATCCACATTCTAGAGAACTGGAGTAGAAAAGAAGCAAAATGGAGAGTTACAGATGTCTTTTTTATCCTCTGCCATCTGTGTAGAAATGTACTGTCCCACACAAAGTCCACAGCCCCTATACATGGAAAGTTACTGACAAAGATGGAGTCCAAGGTCACATATCCATATCCCATGCCCTTACATGTTTTGCTGAATAACAAGGGTGGTCATTTGCTCTTTTTTATGTGAGGCATCCTCAGGAAGAATTATCTGGAGAATTGATTGTTCTTAATGACCCATCAATCTTGAATAGTCTGGGCTGGCCAGACTGGTTGTAAACTACCTTGTGTGTGTCAACCCAAGAATAAACACATTTGAGATACAAATACATAGACAATAGTCATTACTTCATATACAGTGATGATACATGCATTTAACAGGATAATCATACTTGACAGATTTTAACATTTCTACTGACACCTTTAATGATACACTTTGCATATTTGTTGCAATTCTATAACAGTGGTAGCAACAATGACACCAATGGTCATCTTCAATCATATAGCATCACAAATGGCACTGAGTATATCAACAAAAATGACAAAGTTGAACTATTCAGAGAATAGTCCACAGATGCTAAATAGTCAGGTTTAAATGAAGAAACATTACATGCTGAAATGAATTTTCCATCTAAAAAAACAATCTCCCCAAAATTCATTATGATTTTATGCTTTATTACCAGTCCTGTGTCATTAAGTCTGTATGGTGAGAGGTGATTACATATCTGAAGACCCGATACTGCCAGAATTTCAGAATGAGTCCAGAGGGTGACAAGTAGGAGGAATATCAGTTACTTCTTGGCTTAAATTGTGGTATTTGTATCGAGGTTATTTTTGCTTCTGCCCTATAGCATTCTTAAAAATGACTTTTATGCCGTCAGTGTTTACTCCCTACAGGGCATGGAAATAGTTACCAATAATATAATATGTGAAGAGTAATTGCAAGTAACTAAATATGATTTACCAGGTATTCAATTTGTCTCAAATGCTTCTACTTAGCTCTGTTGATGAGACTGAATAGAACAGAATTATTTTTTGAACATACCCAAACACTGCTCAACAAATATTCCACAACATTCTTAGTTTGAATTAAACTGTTTAAATTTGTATGTTTTAAATTATGTTATAACACAAATTTTCACCAGTAATTTTCCATTTGTTTTAAAACTATGTTTTGATTGGTATTAGTCCCTGCCCAACAGCACAAAGCATTAAAGAACCACCAAGTAGCTCTGTGAACTTACAACATGTTTAGGGACAGATTCTGTAATCCTTAATTCCCCTGCAAGTACCGCCATTTCAGTAGAACTGCTTGTGGAGTAAGACACTACTAGTCAAATAATTAAGCATGGCCAGATCATGCCTTGAACATTTTCTTTCATTCATAGCAGACCTTTTATGCCTATGGACCAACTGTCTATCCTCCCTTCCTCTTCTAAAGCCAACTACATTTAATGAGAGTTATGCTTGTTCATTGTAGGGCAGAATGTGGTAGTGAAGTTCTAAAAGTGCTTAGTGGCCCTTGTGTTCAAGTACATTTTCCTTATTTGGATGTTTTATCCCTAATACTCCAACTCTGTGGTCCTCTTTTTCTTGCACTGGTTCTCTGCATCAGAACTAGAAAAGTCCCCACTTATGGCAAAAGAATGGACTAGTGCAATGGTTCTCACACAAAAAAATGTGGTGGCCTCAAGAGTGCGGCCACCAACTCTTGGTGGTGGCCAAACTGACACTTTAAGTACTTAATGAACTTTAGGAAAAACAAATAAATATGCACATATACACATCTAAATAATTGTACATTATTTATGTAGAGGTTTTTTTTAAGACTCAATAATAAAAATAATGTATAAGTGGAAAATGACATTTTTATATTTGTTATTATTGCTTTTCTCAGCACACTTAGTAGCTGGCTGGGAGGCTGTGATAAGTGATAATTGTATGGTTGTTAATATCATTTTTATCAGCAAGCCCCACTACAAATTAAGCCTTCGATGGGGACGTCCGAGGGGGAGGCAGTGGAGCCCCAGAGTAAAGGGAGGGGTGGTGAGCCCCACCGTTGCAGAGCAGGGGGTCGGCACCCAAAGTCCTGCTGCTGAAGCCTGCCACCCAACTACTCCGGGGTGAAACCTGAGCCCCCTAGTGAATTGAGAACTCACCTTGTTCCTCCAGAGGTGGTGCAGAAGCAACAGGGAGGGAGGGACCGCAGCTTTGCCCCCCTCCATCACTGCCCAGGAGGCTGTCGTGACCCCACAAAAAGCCCCTGGTGGCCACATTTGAGAATTGCTGCATTAGAGCGCTATCAGGTTCCCCTCGTGACTAATTAAAGAAAGCCGCTTATGGTCCTGATTCAGCATTTATCTTAGTCTCAGGTAAATAAAATATGTACATGCAAGTAATCTGAAGAACTCAAAGTGCTCTACAAATATTAAGGTATTTAGCCTATCAACATACATGGGAGCTAGGTAAGTATCTATAAAAGAGAGAGAGACCAAAAGATTAAAGGCCCAATTTCCCAAAAGTGTCAAATACAATTGAAGTACAATCTCCAGAATGATACTGACAATTTATATTTTGAATAAATATAAAACCTTCACTCTTATCAAGTTGCAACAATTTTTTTCAAATATCAATGCATACATTAGTGTATAACATTTGTAAAAGTATATTATCAATGTATAACAATATTGGAGATGTAATATGGAAAAACACAAAATCTTTAACAATGTCTTGGAATGTATTTGGAACAACTTTTCATTTTAGAAGATGGAGAAAGTAATCAGGAAGGGCAGCCATTTTAGACTTACTTTGACTAAGAGGGAGGAATTGGTGGTGAATCAACTTGTGTGAAACTGATAATGAAATGATAGATTTAAGGAAAGAAAGAAGCTTTAGAATAAGGACATAGATTTTAAAAAAGCAGACTAAAATTCATAGGACTGATAGGTAAGGTTCAAGGGGAAGAAAATCTAAGGGGAAAAGTTGTTCTGGATAAAGGGCAATTTCTCAAAAAGGTGGTGTTAAAAACACAACAGCACACTATCCCAATGCAAAGGAAAAACAGGAAGAATAGCTAGAGAATAATATGGCTGTATCAAGAGCTCTTTAATGACCTGAACATCAAAAAAAAGGAATCCAACAAAATAGTGAAAACATGGGGAAACTGATAAAGAGGAAGACAAAAATATAGCACAAGCATGTAGGGCAAAAATTAGAAAGACTGAGGCACAAAATGAGTTCCAACTAGCAAGAGATTTAAAAGGCAACAAGAGGTTTTATACATTAGAATCAGGAGAATGGCAAATGAAAGTGTAGGTCCACTACTTAGTGAGGAAGGAGAGCTAATAATGAACAACTCCAACAAATCATGCCAAACCAACTTAATTCCCTTCTTTGACAGAATTGCTGGCCTAGTGTATGGGGGTATGTCATATCTTTGTTTTAGTAAGGCTTTTGACACAGTCCCACATGACATTCTCATAAACAAACTAGGGAAATATGTTCTAGAAGAAATTACTATAAGGTGGGTGTACAATCGGTTGAACAAACATATTCAGAGAGGCATTATCAATGGTGTGACATTACGCCCCATATTCTTCATAGAAATATGATTCATAGAGATATACTTATGATATGAATATGGCATAACTGAGATGTATTTCATGCAAGATGGATCATGTGAGATATCATTGGAAAGGTTATGATTTACTGAATATGACTATCTAATTTGCATGCATGTATCATTTCTGAATCTAAAGTTAGGAAGATTGACTATATAACAATTACAACTGTGTTTTCACCTAGGGAACACACACCAGGCAGTATAGAAACAGCCTGGATGGGCCATTAGGGGGAACAATAGGTCTTTGAAGATGCTAATCTCCCTCCTTCCTGAGAATTTCCTGGGATGCTGCTTTGACACTGCGGGTTCAGGTGGTCATGTCACCTGATACTGGACACCATCTTGGACTTCTACTGTTTTTCCATTAAAAGGAGGTGCGGGTCAAACAGGGAAACAAAGGATTCCCACCATATGAAAATCCTATTTAAGGCTGGGGAGTGAGTTAATCTTGGTTCATTCTTCACTGAAGCCCTACCAAAGATAACTGCTTGAGACACTGAAGAAACAAAGACAACAGGGAAAGGGGAGACATACTGAACCCGGGCTCGAAATGCTGTCTGTCCTGTGAAGGATATAGCTGGAGTTTTAAGCTGCAAGCAAGAGCTATCTGTCCACAAAGAAATTCTGCAATCTGCTTAAAACAACATTTAGGGTGAGAACTTAGTTTGTGTGTGTCATAAATATAAAGGGAAGGGTAACCACCTTTCTGTATACAGTGCTATAAAATCCCTCCTGGCCAGAAGCAAAGCCCTTACACCTGTAAAGGATTAAGAAGCTAAGTTAACCTTGCTGGCATCTGACCCAAAATGACCAATGAGGGGACAAGATACTTTCAGATCTGGAGGTGGGGGGTCAAAGGGTTTGGTCTGTGTGATGCTTTTGCCGGGAACAGATCAGGAATGCAAGCCTTACAACTCCTGTAAAGTTAGGAAGTAATCTAGCTAGAAAATGCTTTAGAGTTTCTTTTGTTTAATGGCTTGGAAAATAAGCTGTGCTGGAGGGAATGTATATTCCTGTTTTTGTGTCTTTTTGTAACTAAAGGTTTTACCTAGAGGGATTCTCTATGTTTTGAATCTGATTACCCTTTAAGGTATTTACCATCCTGATCTTACAGAGGTGATTCTTTTACCTTTTCTTTAATTAAAATTCTTCTTTTAAGAACCTGATTGATTTTTCATTGTTCTTAAGATCCAATGGTTTGGGTCTCTATTCACCTGTACCAATTGGTGAGGATTATTATCAAGCCTTCCCCAGGAAAGGGGGTGTAGGTCTTTGGGGGTGGGGGAGATATTTGGGCGGAAGACGTCTCCAAGTGTTCTCTTTCCCTGTTCTTTGTTTAAAACACTTGGTGGTGGCAGCATACTGTTCAAGGAAAAGGTAAAGCTTGTACCTTGGGGAAGTTTTTAACCTAAGCTGGTAAGAATAAGCTTAGGAGGTCTTTCATGCAGGTCCCCACATCTGTACCCTGGAGTTCAGAGTGGGGAAGGAACCTTGACAGTGCATTTGTTTTATTTGCTCAGTAATCTACTTTGTTCTGTTTGCTATCCCTTATAATCACTTAAAATCTAGCTTTTGTAGTTAATAAACTTGTTTTTTGTTTATTCCAACACCAGTTTGTATAATTCAAAACTGGGGGGAGGGGCAAAAAGCTGTGCATACCTTTCTTCACATTGAGGGAGGGAACAAATTTCATGAGCTTATGCTTTATAGATCTCTATACAAGGCAAGATAATATAATTTTGGGTTTTTACCCCAAAGGAGGTGTGAAATTTACCTCAAAGTAGTTGGGCAATCCCTGAGTTGAGTTTTCCCACACAGAGCTGATCTCAGTATCTGTGTGCCTTTGCAGCTGGGTGTGTCCCTACCTGTGTGTATGTGTGCAGAAGGACACAGTGATGGAGCCCTGGCTGGTGGAACGGGCAGGCTCAGTGGGACCCAGGTACATCAGGTGGCACCACGGAAGGATGCAGCAACCGGTCACGAATGGTTCTCTGTCAAACTGGGAGGATACATTTAGCAGGATCCTGCAGAGATCTGGTACTTTTTAATATTTCCATTAATGACTTGGATAATGGAGGAGAGAGTATGCTTATAAAAGTTGTGAATACCAGGCTCAGAGGGATTGCAAGCACTTCAGAGGACAGTACTAGAATTCAAAAGGACCTTTATGAGTTGGAGAACTGGTCTGAAATCAGCAAGATGAAATTCAATAAAGAAGGAAAAGTCAAATACAAAAATAAAAAATGGTGAATAACTGGGTAGGCAGCAGTATTGCTGTAAAGCATATGGGATAATAGCAGGTTGCAAACTAAACATGAGGCAATAATGTGTTGCAGTTGCAAAAAAGCTGTGTATTCTTGGGTTTATCAACAGAAGAGTTTTATGTAAGACATCGGAGGTAATTGTCCCACTGTACTTGGTATTGGTGAGATCTCAGGTGCAGTACTGTGTCCAATTTTTAGCAAAAAACCTTAAGAAAGATGTAAACAAACTTGAGAGAATCCAGAGGAGAACAACAACATTAATAAAAAGTTTAGAAAACAAGACAGGAAAGGTTAAAAAAACGGGGGATTTTTAGCCTTCAGAAGCGATGACTGAACAATGACCTGATAGTCTACAAATATGATAAGAGCTGTAACGAAGAGGATGGTGATCAATTGTTCTCCAAGTTCATTGAAGGTAGGACAAGAAACAATGGGCTTAATCTATAGCAAGGGAGATATACGTTCGATATTGGGGAAAAAAACTTTCTAACTATAAGGATAATTAAGTACTGGAATCAGTTACCAAGGCAAGTTGGAGAATGTTGGAGAATCCCCACCATTCGAGGTTTTTAAGACCAGATTAGACACCTACCTGTAAGCAATGATTTAAGTATACTTGATCTTGCCTCATCTCAGGGGGTTGGACTAGATGACCTCTTGAGGTCCCTTCCAGCTCTAGATTTCCATGATTCTGTGAATATTGCAGCAAATACCCAAAAATATACATTTATATATCTGCACTGCACCAAATATTTTGCTCTCATACCTATTTGTGCATAACAATGCTGCAGCAAGTATTGGCAGCATTATCTCTATATAACACCATATTAAAAACCTGTTTACCTACTTCTGTATTTCACGTGCTGTTTTTCCCCCTTGTGTACTTAACTATAAAACAGAAATAAGGTTTTTTAAAAGGCAAAATGTTTTGCATTGTGAGAACAGATTCAGAATTTCAAAATCATATAATCTATTGGTCATTCTTTCTAGTTTATTTTCAAATCGGAGCAGTTTCAATTGTTAATTTAGATTGCTGAAGCCTCAGAATGTCAAAGTGTGCAGTTGTTTAAATTTTGCTGTATCTTTCAGAAAAAAAAAGGAAGTCAAAGGGTGGAAATGTAAATAGGGTGTTTTTAAAAGAGTTTAGAAGGTATATGAAGAGTCAAAATCTTTTTTTCAGATTCACAGAAATGTGATTGTATGCCATTAAAAGAAAAGGTGAAAGTGTAGTAATTTGTCACCAACATTTAAAATGAAATAGAAGGTACTGCAAATAAGTGCTAAATTGAAGAGACTTAAAGAGCAAGATTAAATGATTCTTGAGCGTGCAAAGCAGCATTAAGGCTCTGCGAATTTTATTAAGTTCACTTTTATGAATACCTCATTTACCTTCTTCCTATCAGTCAAAATATGCAGAGTATAATTAAAATGACATCTTTTGCTCCCAAAGACAAAAAGGAAGAAATCTGCATCTTGAAAAAGTAGTAGATTATGATTTGAGTTTAATTATTTAAATGCCTCACACAGGAACTGAATTCGGAGGCAAATACAAGCCAATCCATATTTTCTGTTGATTAGGAAAAGATTAAACACTTATAAGGGAAAACTAATGCATTTTCAATTTTAAGAACATTGAGCAGGAAAGAAATTATGTGGTTTTTAGAAGGCTTTAATCCAAATTTTTTACAAATATCTGAAGCAGAAGACAGAAGCCACAACTTTTGTTTTGTAATCTTTACTGGAAGTATCATTTCTCATCTCTGTATTTCATTCTTCCTTACTGCTTAACCATTTCCAAAAAATATCAGGAAACCTAAACTACACAGAGCCCATTCCCTCTTGTTTTGATAACAGGAAAATATAACATTAAAAGCAAAACTTTGTTATTTGATGTTTTAAAATCTTTTTTTTTCTTAAAACCCTTTGAATTTTAGCATAATAAACTGACACATCTTTCACAAATGTAGATTTGGAGAATAATTCTGGATCTTCAAGTTTGGATTCTAGAGCAGGAGGAAAGAACACTAAACAACTTTTTATTAGGACTGTCGATTAATCACAGTTAACTCAGGTGATTAACTCAAAATTAATTGCAGTTTTAATCGTACTCTTAAACAATAGAATACCAATTGAAATGTATTAAATATTTTGGATATTTTTCTACATCTACATTTTATATATACTGTATTCTGTGTTGTAGTTGAAATCAAAGTGTACATTATTTTAATTAAAAATATTTGCACTGTAAAAATTATAAACAAAAGAAATAGTATTTTTCAATTCACCTCATACAAATACTGTAGTGCAATCTTTTTGTCGTGAAAGTGCAACTTACAAATGTAGATTTTTTTGTTACATAATTGCACTCAAAAACAAAACAATGTAAAACTTCAGAGCCTACAAGTCCACTCAGTCCTACTTCTTGTTCAGCCAACTGTTAAGACAAACAAGTTTGTTTACATTTACAGGAGATAATGCTGCCCTCTTCTTATTTACAATGTCACGAGAAAGTGAGAACAGTCATTTGTATGGCACTTTTGTAGACAGCACTGCAAGATATTTACGTGCCAAATATGCTAAACATTTGTATGCCCCTTCATGCTTCAGCCACCATTCCAGAGGACATCCTTCCGTGCTGATGAATCTTGTTAAAAAAAAAGTGTTAATTAAATTTCTGACTGAACTCCTTGCGGGAGAATTGTATGTCCCCTGCTCTGTTTTACCCGCATTCTGCCATATATTTAATGTTATAGCAGTCTCAGGTGATAAGCCAGCACATGTTGTTCACTTTAAGAACACTTTCACTGCAGATTTGACAAAACACAAAGAAGGTATCAATATGAGATAGCTACAGCACTCAAACCAAGGTTTAAGAATCTGAAGTGCCTTCCAAAATCTGAGGATAAGGTGTAGGGCATGATTTCAGAAGCCTTAAAAGAGCAACACTTTGATGTGGAAACTACAGAACCCAAACCACCAAAAAAAGAAAATCAGCCTTCTGCTGGTGGCATCTGATTCAGATGATGAAAATGAACATGCGTCAGTCCGTACTGCTTTGGATCTTTATCAAGGAGGACCTGTGATCAGCATGGACACATATCATCTGTAATGGTGGTTGAAGCATGAACGGACATATGAAAGCTCACACAAGAGAAAAAAAACAAGAGAGAATATCCTTCCACATTGCCTCCTTGGCTCCTTTTTCTCAGCTCTAAATGTTTTTGAAGAGGAGTACTGAAACTATAAAAAGGATGGTCAAACACCCCAAGGCACCCCTTTCTCTCTCCCTGGCCATCACATTCACTGCACCTGAAAAGACAAAGGAAGCATTCACTGGGATTTTGGGGTGGAGTCCTGACCTAAGGAGGACTGCTAAAAGCATACTGTGAGAAAAACTTTGCTTTGAACCTAGTGTAGCTTGTTAAGTTAGGCATCAGTAAGTGTTTGCTTTTTTCTTGTGACCATGTCTGATTTTTATGCCTCTTTACTTGTACTCACTTAAAATCTCTCTCTCTTGCTGTAGTTAATAAACTTTTTTTTATCTAATCCAGTGTGTTTAAGTTGAAGTAGCTGGGTAACTCCATTTGGGATAATATGTTGTGTGCATATTATTCCCATAAAGGAATAATGGACTTAATATATTCATACTGTCCAGGAACAGGTTGGGCAGCACAGGAAATACATTTCTGGGGAAAATCTGTGACTGGGAGTTTGTTGGGGTCACTCAGTGGTAATTTTTAAGGCTGATAAGAAACCAAGGTGTTGATGGATGGATGGCTGCAGCACAGACATAGCTGGAAGTGACTTACATGCTGGAGGCTATTTGTGAGCAGCAAGGCATTGTAAAGGGCACGTCAGGATACAGGGCAGGGATGACACTGCTACTCATTAGACTGGATTGTACTCTGGTATGTCACAATCTCATCCTAAATTAGATTGTAAATTCTCCCGGGCGTAGACTAAGTCTTATTTATATCATGAGACATCTAGTACGCTATTGGGCATTCTTAATGAGACATAGTCTGTGCCCTTAAGAACTTACAAACAGCAGGATAATAATTGTTATACATTTTAAAAAATGACCAGTGGTGTTATCTGAGATTATTGTAACAGCTAACAAATACTGATTTTTTTATGACCACAATTTTAGATACAGTGTGTCAAAAATGGGTAGTTTCCCTTTAAATAGTTTGGGATTCCTTGAGTGGGTTTCCCTGTCTTCTATTGTAGAAGCCACCAGAACAGCAGCGTATCTATGTAGCAAAGCCTACTATGTTTTTATAGAGTTAGTAGACAGTTATTTGGACACCAAATGTTGTGGTGTGGTTTCCTTATATTCTTAATGTTGTGTAGACGACAATGACACAACAATACGTATTTCCCCAAACTTCATGACTGAAAATGTTGATGCTTTAATTTTTCAAACATAAAATGTGTACAGTTAAATTAAACAATTTAAAATAAAAAGGGAGAAACACCAAATTAATATGGCCATTGTAATTCCAAGTCTCTTCTTCAGGGCTTTTTGTAAAGAACTGAATCACAGAAGGAAAATTGGTAAAATGATAAATAATGTAAGCATAGAAAAACACACCACAAAACATTCCACTGCACACATTTCTCCCGCTGGGGAGAGGATCAGAGAACATGGCACACATGACAGATGTGCAGTCATGTTGCTTAGTGCATTACTGGAAGGCACTCAGATACTATGGTGATGAGTGCAATCTAAGAACCTATACAGAATAGACTAGAACCATTTAATAGCATGTGTTCAAAGTTTTAATACTGTTATTATAAAAATTATAGTTGACATATAGTAAGGATTGAGAGATTGAGTCATCATCCTCTTACTTCAGCTTTATGTGGATGTAACTCCATTGATTTTAATGGAATGATACCTGTGTAAAGCTGGGTAGCACAGTAGTGAATCAGCCCTCAGCTCTTCTGACTAGATTATTCACAGCCCCATGCTCTCTTGAGCATTCAGATTTATTGTTGCAGTGCAGCTGCAATATTCTTAAGCAAGCACTCCAATAGTTTTCTCAGGCAGGTAGTTAATTTAATTTGCTTCCTGTTAGGCAGGAATAAAGGTAGAATTTAATTTGGGGTCACGGGGTAGGAGAAGAGCTTTTTGATTAAAATGTTCTTATACTATGGGATACAGTTTTCTAGAAATACAGTGCTCTAACTAGTGAAACTCTTAGGAAGGAGCTTTTCAAGTTCTTCTACAAGGGTTCTTATGTATTTACCTTACAGAATATTCAATGCAGTAACATGATTCAAATTTAAATTTAACTTGGTGTTAGAGATGGTCAAAACGTGGTAAAGGTATATACAAAATTATATTATAAAATTCTATTATAAAATATTTCCAGTTTTCAATTCATAACATTTTTGTTGGAAAATTGTGAATCAGGTCTAATCAGTATAAACTCCTCTACAACTGCAGAGTCTTTCCAGCTAAGCATTAGTTCCTTGAGAACTGCCCCTTAAGTTGTTTCATTGTTAGGGAGACTGCTTGTCTTATTGTTTGTGGAAGTCATGGCTAAAAGCTCAAACATTCTAGGGATGAATCAAGAATTACTAGATGTTATTTGTAAAGCTCCTACAAATTTCCTTGTAACCTGGCCTAATGTTTGAGTAGGAAGAACCAGCAAAGCCAAGTGGCAAATAGCTACTGGGAGTTGACTACACAGAAAATAAAATGTCACCCCCTCACTTCCATCCACCAAAAATTGAGCATCTAGTGAGGAAAAATCAATCCCTGGCCCATTAACTACACATCACTGCCTCATTAATTACATATTGTCCATTAAATTTTGTGCACTATTAGACAGAGGTCCTTCAGAGAAAATAGCAAGTGATTATGACTTAAAGACACTGATAGTATGTATGTACCAGGGGCTACATTGAATCTTGCACAGGCAACCTTACCTTTGGCATTTCCCGACTTTTGACGTTTAACCGTCTTTTCACATACATTTTTGTATGGAATTTCCTCCCTTCTTAAAAGTTATTAAACAAAGACATTCCATCATATGGAACTATTTGCTAGACAGCAGCAGAACACTTTGCACAGCACAGGAGTCATACTTAGTGAGGCAAGACCTCAAGGGGAGCTTGAGAAGGGGCTGTGCAATCTACTACTCCCACATGGAGATGCAGTCCACTCTTTGAGCAAATGCAGAGCATGAACACAGCCAAAGGGAAAGCATGAAGGCATCAGAGACTGAAATTGTTCCTGGCTCTTCTATGGATGAAGGGGCCAGAGACAATCTGGCTCTGACTGAGGCCTTGTTCCATATGACCTATGTCTCATACTATACATGCCTTATACATAGGGATTACCATACGGGATCTGACTGGGGTTTATCTAGTCCAGTGGTAGGCAAACTGCGGCCTGTGGGCCACATGTGGCCCGTCAAGGTAATCCGCTAGAGGGCCTCCAGACAGTTTGTTTACATTTGCACGGCCGCTCGCAGCTCCCAGTGGCCATGGTTCACCGTTCCTGGCCAGCGTGAGCTGCGGGAAGTGGCGGCAAGCATGTCCCTGCAGCACACGCTGCTTCTCGCAGCTCCCATTGTCCAGAAACAGTGAACCATGGCCAGTGGGAGCTGTGGGCAGCCGTGCAAATGTAAACAAACTGTTTGGCGGCCTGCCAGCAGATTATCCTGATGGGCTGTGTGCGGCCTGTGAGCTGCAGGTTGCCCACCACTGATCTAGTCCATTAACCTGTCAAACAGCACATGCTTTATGATCCCTATCTTATTCCACATGCACCATTACAGAACAAATCCCACATACATCTACACATTAAATGAGAAATTCCTCCCAAGTTTCATGTACAAACATGTGCATTATGAATAGAAAATTGGGAGGACCATTAGATAAAATCCACTCAATTAATCTTTTGTTGTACAAGGAAAAAGAGTCTGCACACAGAAAATATAGTTTTAAACCTTTATAACTTAGACAGATAATAAAAAAAAAGATTGCCACCAGGTGAACTCCATCCAAATTTCAGGTTTGTATCACATATGTCTCAAATGCTATAAAAAAAGTATATTGCTTTTTAGAATGGCAAAAGTTTATATTTCCCCCCATCCTCTTTCTACTCAATGTGATTGAGACATTAAAAAAAAATCATCTTCCCACAGACACCAGAGAGAATAAATTTCCTTCTGCAATGTAAGACTTTGAGAAACTATAATAAGCATCAGATAAAAGCTTATTTAGAATGGAAACATTTAGACGCCCCCAAGTCAGAGCTCAGTGCTCTACTATAATTAAGTACCCTTTTAAACAAAATGTCCTGTGCTTTTCTTAATTCATTGAATCCCCATTTATCAGGTAACTAATTAACTGAATGTTTGAAATCCTGAACTGTGATAGGATTTCATTCACATGTTCAGAAAATTTTAAAAACATGCACCGCAGCCCATCAGAAGCATAGATGAGGACAGGATGTAAATCAATCAAATGAAAAATTCTGAGGGGGTCTTGTTATGCTTCTTGGCTAGTGCTTATCTGAATGGAGCAAATTCAAACACTATGCATACTACATGGATCTGCAGGCAGAAGACGTGCAGTGGAGCATATTCTTATATATTTTCCCCCTCCCAAAGTTAACATGGACTTTTGGTACTGCAAAAGGAAAACCGATGATCAGACACCTGCTTTCCAGCTGCCAGTTGTTAGGGTATGAGCCATGTTGTTCATCTGATGCAGTTCCCAGACCACTCCTTGTCAGGATAATTAGCCAAGAAGACACACTCACAGATTTATCTTCATAAAGATGACTGAATCATAGCAAAATAAGTCAACTTTGATTTAATTTGAAGTTTAGGTATTTGAAAATGTTTGCCAATTACAAATGTAGATTAAGTCTGTTAATCTTTGAAGCTTCTTTGAATTGGGTGTTATTCTGCTCTACAACTAATAGTAGTGTGTTACTGCTGTTTACTAGTCAGACAATTCTATGCATCCTAAGGACATATTTTCACGTTTCTTAATAGAACAGAATTTGGCATTTTTTGTCATATCAAAGCACAAATGTATCTGCTATGTTTTTCATTTTGGCACTGTTGGACTGTAGCGTATAGCATCATCTCAATTAGAATGGCTTGTCCTCTTTGCAGAAGGGCTAGCAGGACGTGTGCAAAATGTTCTGAACTCATAAATAATTATTTCTTACTGTTTGAGGACTAATTTGTGGAGGGTGCAAATCATCTGTGAGCAGGCCAACGTGCAAAAAGGTTTTCCACCCACACCCCTTTCATTTCTGCGCAGAATCTAAACATGCACACAGTCCAGACTGCCCTTTCCTGGTGCTCTATAGGGTGGAAGACATACCAAAGGAGGATGGGTGGAGGTGGGCCTATGGTTCCCCACCAAACTTGTCTGGGCACACAAGGGAAATATGCTTCCCCAGATGTAGCTATGAGCACACTCCCTCTGCTCCTATGGAAGTTGGGGAGGTGGCTATGTCCTTGATGTGCTTAGATATTACAGTGAATGCAGTCATTTAAGTATCCAGATAACAAATTATTTGGAGAATAAAGATGGGGAAGATTTCCTCCTTGAGCTCCCCTGGGGTGTAGCTCCACAGTGCCCCAGAATACAGTGCCTTCAAGGCACAACTGAACCCTGAGGTTGAATTCTGCATCTAAGTTTGAGATCTTGCTCAAGAATCAGTGGCTTCTTTAGGGACCCCAAGCCACCTCACCTGATGCAAAATCCTCATGGTCCATTGTGCAACAAATCTCTCTCTTCTCAGCCTGGGCAGCTTTGAATATATAGAATGAGAAATTGGAGGTCACAGGTGCTAATCAACTTACTTGGCAACTGTAATGAACTATCACACCCAATTACAAACACAGCTCATAATCAGATTCCTTTCAAGAGAAAAAAACTGCAAACATAAGAGCCGAATGAGGAATACAACATGATGTGTATAAAACTATTGAAACCACACAGAAAACAGCAGGCAAAACATTTGCTAAGAGGATTGCTATTCTAATGAAACAAGTAGCTAAACTGGTAGGTGAAATTCAATGTGTGGGAGATAAAGGGATGTTAGAATAGACTGAGCTTTGTCAGACCCAGAAGGAACAGATCAGGGAAAATAGATAAGATAGGGCATGCTCTGGGATACTGTCAAGGGAAATAGGACCCATAGTGGAATAAGAGGACAAACAGTGAAAAAGCAGATGGTTTCCCTCAAGGGCTATAACAGAAGAGAAATGACAGGCAGAGGCAGAATCTTAATGAAAGCAGATTTTGACTAGCATCTCAAGAAGACCACATTCAGACAAACAAAGCAAGCACCGGCAACCATGTTATCCAAAAACAAAGTAAAGGAGGAAATCTTCCCCTATCTTTATTCTCCAAATAATCTGTTATATGGAAGCATAGACATCTCTCCTCTATTAAGAGTTGCAAGTAAGTGGTAAAGACACAAGAGAGAAAGGTTCTGGAAAATTTTATCTTACTATACATTAAAAAAATCCAGAAAAAAATTGGTCACAGCATTTATCAAATGAGAAAGAGGTTCCTAGAGAACAAAGGGATCTAACATACACATAATGGAGATAAAGAATGGGAGTACTTTGTCATAGCTGCTTCCTATGCACCTTTAGGGCCCATAACAAGGCTGTCTGACCTAGCAGTTGGAGCAGTTGGACTTAGGGTCATGGTCACACAAAGGGTCAAAGCCAGAGTCAGCAACTGGATTCAGGGCAAGAAAGCAGGAACAAGGCATGGTAGCAGGGATTTGGTCTCCGGGATCTGAGCAGCAACAGCCCTAGCAACTATGACAGGGACAGGGACATGAAGTTTTATACCTGGTGGTGTCCAATCAGCAGTCTGCTGTTAGTCATCTGACCATGCCGAGTCAGTGGGTGTAGCTTCAAATGGCAGAATATTAGCAGCAGTTCCCTCATCAGCTGCTGCAGGTTAGTGGCACAGAGGATACGGCTCCCACTCAGTGTGCCTGGGGTTCAGACCTAGGGCACCTCACAGCACTTCACTGAAACCAATATCACCAAAGTCTCATGACCTTTTCTTCTAACCAAAGCTCAGAACCAGTACTCTGTTCCTACTGTCCTTGACCTCTCTGCTGCCTTTGAGATGGTTAACCATGTTCTTCTTCAAATCTTGTCCTCCCTTGGCTTCTTTGACTATACTTTCCTGGTTCTCCTCCTACCTCTCCCACCACCCCTTCTGCATGTCCTTCATAGGACCCTCCTCATCCCACCACCAGCATGGAAAGGTCATTATTCTCTATTAAATTCCTTAGGTTATCAAAGTAATCGCTATAGAAACCTATTGGTTTCATCTCTAGCAAATGAAGTGGTGAGGGTATTCATCATTAGGCTAGAATGGGGTGGATGCCAAAGGACAACCTAAAAAAATGTAATATTGACATTGATACTTGGGAGACACTTGCCCAGGATTGCTTAAAATGGAGTGAAGTCCTATGTGATGGTCCCCTGCATTTTGGACTTGCTCGCAGACAAGCCGAAGAGGACAAGAGGCACAGGAAGAAGGAGAGACTGGTCTCCAGTCATGGTCAACAGCCTCTTGCTGACCCTGAAAACATCTTCCCTCATTGTAATAGAACTTGTGGTTCAACGATTGGCCTCATTAGCCAGCTGAGGATCCATAACTCCCATGGAAGATGATCATACTAGGTAATGAATGATCGCCCATCATCATCAGAATGGGGGAGGAGGGGCGTTTCTCCTATACACCTACTTAGGCATTTGTGGCCACTGGATCTGTGAAATTATTGACCCACTGGCCACACTATGCCTCTACAGCCCTCTTCCATACTAAACCAAGTCCATCTCTGCCACATGAGTGAATGCGTGGTGCTCTCCCATGAACCCACTCCACAACTGCCATTCCCCTGCTCTATGGTTCTCCTGCTTCTGAGGCTCTTCTATGATGGGTTAACATCACCCAATGTGCAGAAATCCATGGGACTGACTCAGTTCTGCTAAAGTCAATGGAAGTTTTTCCATTGACCCAAGTGAGAGCTGAATCTGGCCACCTCTGACTAACCCTACTTATTGAGTTGAGTAGGAGAAAGACAGTAAAGCCAAATTTAAAAATAGTTAATTGTTTTCTGTTTTGTAACTACCTAGAGAATGCATTTCCAGGGTTTATCTCAGACAAAGGAGTTCTTCTGAGTGAATAAGGATTTTTCTTTTTAAAATAGCGTTGTTGCTTTTAAATAGTACAGGACCTATTTTCCACATATCCTTCCCACAATATATGCAGTTCAAACACAAAATCATATAATTGTAGGTAAGGAGCAGTGACCTTCACCAAATAGCAACTGTTTATATGCAAAAACTAATAAACAACGTTATTACTTCTACATTAAAAAGTCTAATAACTATGTGTATAACAAGTATGTTTTCCTTCATGTACAAATCACATTCATATTAGAGCAATGGCATTCTCTCTGGATTCAGATGGATGGATTATACCACCATTCTTGGTAGTATTCACCCTTTGCAGAGAACCAGCACAAGGACCACACTCTACTTAAGGTCCCAATTCACTATGGCAGAATTTCATTCTTAAGTTAAAGGGAGTTTTCTATTTACTTCAGTGGGGTGGGGGGAGGAATTCATGCTAAGCCCTTAAAACAAGGATAAAATGGGATTCAGTGTGATGCACCAGCCTTGTGCTGAGATGAATTTCACCCATAATATTAAAGTGTGCTAGGTTCCTCACAGACAAGAAAGATAAATAAAAATGTAGAAAAATCTGGAAACAGGGAATTTTTAAAAGGTTCTTAGCCTCAATTTTCATTAACAATTCCATGTGGGTGTGTCTAGGGTTAATAGGCTTGTTTTAAGGCTCCGTATAGCTTCTATATCTCACAGAGGTGGGCAGAGCCTTGACCTTTTTTCCAGAACACAGCCAGCCATGTTGCTACTGCTCATGAATTGTTGGGCATACAACATACTCCCTCCCAGGGGCAGTAGGGAGAGGTGCTGTGATTCCCCCTGTCACAATCTCCCTTCTGGGCTCCTCCCAGACCAGTCCAAACAAACAATCTTGACATTCAGTCACACTGTCACAATCTATCCCTTAGACTGTAAACTTGTTCAAGGCAGGAACCATCTCTTACTCTATGTTTGTAGAGTGCCAATCTTGGTCCACTCCTCTAGGTACTATTGGAATACAAATAATAAGCCTATTGATTTAGGGCTAGATTTTGCTATTCTAACTCCTACTGTGTAGTGCCTTACCCTGCCAGCATTCTACTGACTTCAGCGTAGCTTTGGGAATGAAGGGATGGGGGGGGAGGAGATTGTAAAGGAAAGACCCTGTATCTCTAATGTTGATTTTTAAAAAAGGCCAATTGTAAAAGCTTTTTACTCCTGCTCTGTGGGAGAACATTAGAGTTCATTAGCATGTTTGAATCCATTCTAGCTGCTGAGTGATAAATGCTGGCATCTGAATCTTCCAGTTCTCTGTCTGAGGGGAGGGATAGCTCACTGGTTTGAGCATTGGCCTGCTAAACCCAGGGTTGTGAGTGCAATCCTTGAGGGGGTCATTTAGGGATCTGGGCCAAAAATTGGGGATTGGTCCTGCTTTGAGCAGGGGGTTGGACTAGATGACCTCCTGAGGTCCCTTCCTACCCTGATATTCTATGTTTGCCTTTGGAAACCTGATTTCTGTATTCAGTATAAATGGAATATTGTTCGCAGAAGCATATTTGAAAAATGCTATTTGTCAATTAACAAGACCAGCACAATCCCTTAAAGAGTGGATCTTAGCTACAGTTTACACTCAGCATGAACACAAAGCATAAATTACTTTCCCTCCCTCTTCCCTCCCAAACATGAAGAGGCATATTGGCTTCAGGGTCCAATCATTACTGGTTAGCCATCATTACCATCCTCCATCTGAAGCTACAAGATCTTTTCTTATCTTTTCAGTGTAAACCGAAGAGTTTCAGGCCATACTGGAGAAACAAGACTTGGCATTAATTTATGTTAAATGATTGGTCATTTGACTTGTGCAGTATGGAGGGATTCAAACAGGGCTCACATGTTGCACTGCATATTTGATACAAAGCATTGGAACACTTTTTCAAGCTCATTGCATGAGAAGATAATCAGGTAGCCTTTTTTCTGAAGTACCTAAATCATTTCCAATACTTTGAGATCTGTAGTTACAATATTCATAAGGTAACTTGTGAAGCAAATTAGACTGTTTCATTCCTTAAAGCCCTCAATCAGCTAGACAATACTCAGCTCTTCAAGGGCAAATTTCAATATATAGTTATGTTGGGAAAACATGAAAACAATTTGACAGTTTTCAAATGTTCCCATCAAGATGTCTGAAAGCCTAAGCTGAAAGATAAACTCTGCTTTTGCTATCTCCTTGCAGCTCATTCATAGCAGTGACACACATACATCAGTGGCATGTCAATCTGCTGATATATTTTGTCACACAACATTATTGTTACTAGCACAGTACATAATGTTTAAGAACATAGTGGGACAAATGCTTTTTGTCCATCTCCAATTTTTATCCTCCTACATTTTATAGCTGATTAGACGGTGGTGATGCACAGCTACTTGTTACTCACAAATTGCAGATTAAGATTTACAGTTCTGATTTAAATGAAGGGAATTTCAGACTTTCCATATGATGTACTACCCAGAAAATCTCTTGATAAGTGTTTGACTAGATATAATATACATAAGTCCTAATTTTGTAGCTTTTCAGGCTGAAGACTTATTGGTGTCAGTGTGCCTTTCATCTGCATAAGGACTATACATTGGGAGAACAAACAAAAATGACTCTTAGTTTAAACACAAAGATATAGAATTGTGGACAATGAAGATATTCAAATTCTCCAAAACATTCTTTAAGATTTTATTAGCTTATTAGAAACTATTTTTCCCTGTGATCCATTTCTACAGATCCACATCATTTGAAAACAGAGAATATCCATCTGATTGACTATTGAATTCATCTTATTGCAGAGGTAAATTATAATCAAAGTTAGTCACAACACAGATTGAAAGTAAATGTGAAGCAGTGGTCATCATAAAAGGTCAGCATTTCTAACACTTAATATATAGTGATTTCACACATGTACCTATTGGAATACAGTGCAGCTGTGCGATAGTTCTTGGAAAATGCTGTCTTTTTAATGGCAGTTGCTGTAAGCATATACTTAGGAGATTGATGTCACTTCATGGAAGAAAGATTAAGGGTCTTGAATGAAGGGATACAAAACAGATTCTGGCATGTTTACTTTGCTGATTGTTTTGTTTTTTAAATTGAGGAGTAGAGGAGACTCAAGATTCTACACTATAACTTACCTCAACTACGTCTCCATACTAAATAAAGTTAAAGACTTGCTAGGGAGTGGTAGTTTAAAGGATAGTAGAAATATAACTATAAAAAAGTGAGGAAACTCTGCTGCTTTTACTTTTAATGAGTTTTCTTTCAACCTCAATGAAATCAACTATTTTTCAGATAGGTTCTCCCTGAAACAGAAACTTACCTGACACAGTGTGATAAAGACCAACTACATCTGTGTGCTACAGGGATTCCATGTATATATGATTTCCTACAACAACTTTTATGTTTTAACTTCACACGTTATGGATCCCACTTCAGTAATATTTTTGTCAGTGTCCTAAGTTTAACACACTTTCTAAGTTCCATTGTCATTTTGAACATATTTATTTATACATCAGGTTCAACCAGATTAATCCCATTGCCTTTTTAGATGTAATAGACTAGATGGCTAAAGATAATGCCTTCCAAACTAGAGACGTGCATATGGGTCCCAGAGTCCAGATTTCATGCAAATTTGTATTTTGGTTAGCAGCAAAATGGAAGATTGAATATTTTTCTAGGTCCTTCCCTCTTGCTGGCTTGTTGTCTCTTGGTTTCTATTCTTCCACTGTGCTCAGGAACAACCAATGGGCATTTTTGCTTTTCATTTTCCCTGGATTTTAGACTACTGAGTCACTCTTTTCTCCCACGTAGTGCATATGTGTGTGTGTGAGAGAGAGTTTCAGAGATAACACAGCACAATCTTCTGGTCCCTCATTCCCTGGAGAGGATCAAGAGTCTGGTAGTATGTTATTCTTACTCCTGTGTCCTTTAGGGTGATGGAGGAATCCAGTGGCAGCATACTATGTTCTCCCCCTTTCCACAGGGCAGGAGAAGGATGACGGAGACGAAGGGCTCTTCTCACTTCCTCGCAAATGTAGTCAAGAGAAAGCTCAATGGCTCAAACAGGCTGCTTACATAACCTGTAGCTCTGCAATTCAATGTGATGAACAATTCATTGTTGTGCAATGTGCCCTGGAGGCTTTGTTTCATACTTACAGCTCAAACATGTAAAAATCTGAAGATAACAGAGCTACATTTACCAGAAATGCATTATGATGCACAACATTAAGATCATTCTTAACACAGACTAAGAACATGGCTAGAGTGACACAGATTCTGTACATCCATTGCAGCTCTTTACAGTATTGTAAAGACATCAAACTAAAGACTCTAAAGAGAAATGCTTGGGAAAAAAATCCTAGGTTTTGAAGATTTAGACTTGTTCTGGAATGTATAAATAGAGGCTATTCTTATCAAACAAGAATGGTATACTTTGGGTGATCGGGTGATCTGGTTAAGCTACGAGGGGTTGGGACCATGTCAGTGTTTGGATGGGAGACTACCAAGGAAAAAAAAAGAGCGCTGAAGGACATGACATAGGCAATTTAGAATGTGGTTCCCTTCTCTGAGTTATTACTAAATTAATGCCCCTGTACAGCCTTGGGAACTTTCTTTTGGATGTGCTGGTTTTGGATGAAATGGAAAACTGAAGTTGACCATTTCTGCCTTAAAGATCCCATGGCACTTTGACAAGAGTAAGGATGTATGGAGGGTAGATAGTTCACTAAATTGCATGTACCTAAGAAGGCATGGAGCCGACAATCAGATGTATATTATATATACATAACATATTAGTAAAGTACTTTCAGATTCTTTGAAATGACGAGATGATATATAAATATAAGAGATTCTTCTTATACTGCATTAGCAACCCTGAGCCAGTATAGCAAGTACAGTGCTCATATCTTCACTTTGAAAATAAAAACTGGGGAGATGAAGCTGGAAGAAAGGCAATCAAGTGATCAGTGGTGAGTTTGAGAGAATGTGATAAGGATATAAATAGCTATCTTACTAAATGAAGCAGTACATTATTTCTATTGGAACAATGCACACCATAATCCACATAACGATATATTTTTTTTCTTTTGGTCATTTAGATGCATGTGTGTTTATGCATATATATTAAGATAAGGCTCTGTCAAAGAGTTCTAGAGATGGTGACTGATACGACACTGAAGTATGACTTTCATTTAAAATAATGTCCATTACACAAAAAGAAAGAAAAATTAGATTGCTTGTTTCTATTCCAATATAACACTGACAGAAAGATCAAATTATGCTGCATATTTTGATGCCCAAATTGTCAGCAAAATGTCTGTCCATCATTTGAAAATCGCAAAGTTGGCTTCTGTGAATGAACAACACATCTTTTAGACATAACAGCTTTGGAATTAATTATATCTACATTGATGTTATAGTCTAAGATAAATGAATAAGGACTTTTTGCATCATCATGAAATATACTTAAATAAGATCAAAGAACATGAAATTGCTAAAGCATCATTTTTTACAATAAAATTACTCAGATTTCTAGCTCTATCAGCACCTAGTTATTAAATGATCAATAAGAATGTAGCCAATAGGGAGTTAAGTGCCACCATTGACTAATATAATAGTGTGCATCAAATAATCCATAATATTGTGTTCATGTTGAATTATAAGACAATTAACAAAGGGTAATTTTTTTTTGCGTCAAACACTATATTGTGAGTGTTTCTGCTGTATTATTTTACACTAACCCTGTCCCCTGTAGCCCCAAAATTTTGCAATTGCCCTGAAGATGATTAAACTAAATCAGAGCAAGGATTTCATGAAACCTATGGGCCATAATACATCAATAAGCCACATCCCCAAAACTGCTCCCCTAATATCATCCAGTGATCACACCCTACCACCTAGCTATGAATGGATTTAAAAGCTATGGGCCTAATTGTACAACATTTATTCTCACTAGTAATCATTTACATAAATATTCTGAATGTTAGAGCTGGGTGGGAAAGCATTTTTCATTCCTATAAAAAATTCTGAGATTAAAAAAAAGTCTTATTTTGCTACGGGATGAAATCAAGACCTTAAAAAAATGAGGAAAGAACAGAGAGACCACCCCAGATACGCTTAGTTCTATTCCTTTTGTGTCCTCCGTGTTCAATGCCAATCCCCACACACAAACATATTTTGTGTAAAAGGTAAAAAAACAAATGAACAAAGAAAACAAATACTTCCAACTCCACAGCCTCCACTACACAAGCATTGGACATTCTCTTTTGCCACCTGTGAACTTTCTCAGGCCACACTATCAACAAGTTAAACAAGCCCATTGAGCAAGTAGCCACTTTTCTAGCCCAGATACTAGAAATATACAGATGGCCCAAATACATAGATATCTCCCTGAGTCAGTGGTTGGCAGGAATAGAATTCAGGTCTCAAACACATTCTCTTTTTTTACCATTATGTATTTATGCATTGCTGATGCATCCATCATAGTAATGTTTAGGGATCTGACTTGCTGACCTCCAGCTCAGAGAGGAACAGAGACCATGAGCCATGGAGACATTTTTTTTGCTCAACCTCACTTTTTTTCCTTAACTTCCCCCAAAGATAATAAGGGCAACATTATACTCTATTCGCGGAAACTCATCTGCCTCTCTTCCTCCTCTGACTACATGGTCCAACTCTAACATTCTGTTCTTCAGTCATCTTGATTTCACTCTAAAGTCCTGACCTTGGCCCATTGATATCCATAAGAATTTTGCAGTTGACTTCATTGGCAGAAGGATCTGGCTCTCAGAGATTTAACTCCTTCCTAAAGTCTTATTTTGACTCAGATAAAAATAGATTTCTAAATTAATATTGTATGAAGTGCTGAGCTATATGGGTACAATCCTATGATTTCATTCTGCAAAGTGTAAAACGTGAGGGACTTTTCCCCATTTCCATTTAATTTAACAAATTCATTGAACACTATTTTCACTTTATTTAAATAGAATTTGTTAGAATGGAATTCCCCCCCCGACCCCCCCCCCCCACACACACTCCATTTTTGTTTGTAATGAATTAAAAAGATTTGGTGGAATGTCAGGCTTTAGAACATATCCCAGCTCTGCAAGGCAAAACAAAGGAATTTAATCTTGGTCACAATCTTGTATTCACTCCTCAGGAAAGAGATCACTGTTATGTACTTTGATGTTGCAAACTCCATTTTTACTTTGGAAGAGTCAGACTTGATTGTGCTCTTCCAATACAACAACAAACCTTTTACAATAAAGACACAGGAAGGCCTCCAGCTGGTGTGACAGGAAACTCTTGGTTCCATAGGAACTACCACCCTTCTATTGTAACAGTACCGAAGAGCCACTCTTACACCCAGGTGAGATACTGAGTCACCTGCCTCAGTAGCTCAGCAGAACCCACTTAATGCTTTTCCAGCAGAATTAACATCTGCAAGTTTGGTGGGGTGTTTCGGGGGAGGGGGGAGGATGGAGGAATGCCAGCCTGTTACAAATAAACTGAGTACAGCTTCGGTTGGGTGAGGGGCAAAATAACACAGAAAAGTTATTTTCATTGTCCCCCTGTTATTTTATTTATTTTAACATTTTGAAATTCAAATATTTTACTGAAATTTTAAAGTTATAGAAACTGTCTGGCTGTAGTGCAGAGCCTCACGGTTAGTCAATTTATGAACTGCAAAAGGCAACAGTCATTCTAAACACTTGAAAGATCAACATAGTTTTACTAGGGCAGTTATTAGTTATGTATAGACACCATTTTGAATCGTTAAATTTCAAGAAAAACAGATGCAAGACAATCAGTTCTTTGAATTCCTAGTGGACCATGCACAAGCATAACAGAGAAAGGCATAATTTGTTTTATAGTTAGTATCAAAGAATGTCACTGGGCACATGCTGTACTGATAACCATAGTGGGCTTTATTTTATCCAGCCAAATGATTCAGCAGGACTGTAACTAGGCTTCCATTCTGTGGTACAAAATTGAGTGGGCTTGAAATCTTCACTAGAGCCAATGGTCCTCAGTCACAGAGGGTTGCCAGACATAAGAGAACCAGAGCAACATTCAGGGAGCTCGAGCAGGGACCACAGAACTCAGTTCTGTCAAAGCTCCCTAAATATTGTCATCCAGCCCAGGCTGAAAGAAAGAAGTGGGGCAAAAGCCTAGCCTCTCTCAGAATTAGCACCTCTATGTTGGTCCACCAGTCAGCGCCAATACAGAGCAGGAGTCTGTTGCAGTAGCAGCTACTGAGCTGTATATTTTCTGGAGGGGTGGGGGAGTTGGCTTTCCCTTGGTCCTCATTAAGTGCCCCTGCACTAGACCTATCAACTCAAACTTGGCAAGGAGCAGGGGGTAACAGCTTATAGGTCTTTCACACTGGGAAAGAAGTTAACATACCATCTCCACTAAAATGTAGACATCCCCACTACACCCATCTTTCCTGTGGCTTGTTTGCCTTGTTTTTTTAATTGTCATTGGAAGGTAGAATGGTTTCATTAGTACTAATGAAGCCAATTAAAAAAAAAATAAAACCCTTGCAGGACAGAGTCCGTGAGCAAAGGCAACTGAAACAGCAGCAAAATAGTGTTATGGCCACACACAGATCTTTACACTTTTCAAACAAACCTTATATAAGAACTGTAAGAACAATTGTCAGCAACTGATATAGTAAATCAGATTCCTTTTCAGATATTTTTGGTTATTTCCCTTGGCACTATTTTTGTTTGTTTAGAGAGTTGAAGGTTTCCTCTCTTTCCCTGATTTACCACCCTTCCCTCTGCCGTCAAGGCTGTGCATCACTCTTCTGTCCTCTATGGGTTGAGTGCACTCTATCTAACATTCCCAGTGTCTGCAACCTGCAAGAAATATATGAGACCAGAAAAAAATCAAGTCCAGATCTAATCACATTCATCATAGGCTGGTCCTTCCCTAACCACTTTGGTAATTATTATATAAATGTTTTCTCACTGCCCATAGCTGTTCCTCCCACTGTATGCTGCGACAGTGTCATAATGCTAGGTTGTGACTTGTTCCTCCAGAGGTAAGAGGCTGTGGTTGTATGGACTTAGTAGGTAAGATCCTATGGGAAGCAAATCTAAGGGAAAAAAAACAGTTCAAGAGAGTTGCTAGTTTTTCAAAGAGACATTATTAAGGGCACAAGAGCAAACTATCCCATAGTGTAGGAAAGATCGGAAGTACGGCAAGAAACCACCCTGGCTTAGCCAAGAAATGTTCACTTATCTGAAACTCAAAAAAGAGTCCTACAAAAAGTGGAAACTATGTCAAATTACAAAGGATGAATATAAACAAATAACAGAAGTATGTAGGAAAAAATTAAAAAGGCCAAGGCACAAAATCAGATTAAACTAGCTAAAGACATAAAGGGTAACAAGAAAACATTCTGCAAATACATTAGAAGCAAGAGGAAGACCAAGAACAGGGTAGGTTTGTTACTCAACAAGGGGAGAAAAACAGTATTAGAAAATGTGGAAATTACAGAAGTGTGAAATGACATTATTGTTTCAGTTTTCACCAAAAAGTTTAGTAGCAATTGGACATCTAACTTAACAAATGCCAGTGAAAATGTGGTACGATTGGAGATTAAAATAGTGAAAGAACAAGTTAAAAATTACTCAGACAAGTTAGCTGTCTTCAAGTCACCAAGGCCTGATGAAATACATCCTAGAATACTCATAGGAAATATTTGAGACTGAGGAGATATTTGAGCCATTAGCAATTATTTTTGAAAAGTCATGGAAGACGGGAGAGATTCCAGAACAGCGGCCACTGGAAGCTGCAGGCAGCAGTAGAAATGTAAACAAACTGTCTCGAGGCCCTCCAGCAGATTACCCTGATGGGCCGCAGGCTGCCCACCACTGGTCTAGATAATACATAGTCCTACCACGAGAGCAGGGGACTGGACTAGATAACCTCTCAAGGTCCCTTCTAATCCTACAATTTCTATAATTCTATGACTTATCTTCCCTGAAGGATCAAGAAAGGAGTAAGATTTTCTTCAAACTCTAATCTGTAAATAACTAAAAGTAAAAGTGCAGAAAATTATTAGACATGTGAACTGCTTTATATTTTAATATTCATTTTCTTCACATTTATTTATAGGTGTTTCAATGAATCCATTCACTGCAGCACTCATTCTGTTTTACTAGAAACAAATGTGGGCCTTATAGGATTGAAAAGCTATTTTAAAATAATATATATATCTCCACTACTAAAAAAAGCTATATTAATTTGCTGCAGAAACTACTGTTTCTCTAGTAGGAAAGAAAACTGTCCCTTCTTCCCTCATTTTTGTTTGAAAGAATACCTAAACAAAGCCTTTTGTCTACCAGAGATTATTCCTGTGGGATGGAGGGAACTACAGGCTCTCTAGCATTAGTTACTTCAAAATTGGTTTGTTTGTTAATCTCAAACTCTATAATTTGAAAGCTACATATTTCTTATGATGAGCTACTGAAAGTTCTCTCTCTTTAGGTATGTCCAGGGCCACCCCTAATGGGGTGTGGATCCCGGGACGTTAGAAACGGGGTGCCTATCTGCCGGGGGTGCCCCCCCAGCTCTGCCCAGACCCTGCCCCCATTCCACCCCTTTTCCCAAGGCCCCACCCCCACCCTGCTTCTTCCCATCCATTTCTGCCCCCATCCTACCCCGCCTCTTACCCCCCGTTATATGCCCTCCCCCGAACATGCTGCACCCTCACTCCTCCCCCCGCCCCAGCACCTCCTGATGACGTGAAACATCTGATCCATGGCAGGAGGTAGGCACTGGGAGGGAGGGGGAGGTGCTGATTGGCAGGGCCCGCCGGTGGGCAGGAGGCACTGGGTGGTGAGGGAGGTTCTGACAGGGGGTGTCCTCCTTGTCCCCCCACCTGCCTGCCCACCTGCCGCTCACTTCCCCATTCACCTCATCACCCTGCTCACCCACCCGCCTCGCATCTCACCTCCCCACCCACGGGACCCCTACAGCCTGGAGCCGGGGCGGTCAGCCAGATTCGCCATACCCAAGGGATGGCTCTGGGTATGTCCACTCACTTAAGGCTGTATTTATCTCTGGTGGAATTCCAATGAACTTAACACAGTTACACCATGGATAAATTTGTTCTTTGGTGTCTCTGATTTCAGCTTATCACACTCCACTGACACTTTGCCCCTAAATAAAAATGTTCATAGTCTGTCTTTATGAGTCACATATATTCTTGGAACTGAGGGATGTACTTAGTCAGGCTACATTCTGTGTGTAGTCATATTTCTGAAGCACTGTCAGGGGACCTTATTCTGTGAGGGAGATAAACAACTTCTAACTTCCAACATAAATCAGTAGGTCTTTGTCAGGGCTGAAATGAAGGGATTTCTACTTAGTGCCGAAGGTCCTGTAGAGTGAAGCTTGTGTATAAATCTTAAGTGGCTATCATGCTGCTTCTGCTGCAAAACAGAGTTTAAGCTGCTTCATTCACATGATGTATATGGGGTGTTGGGATAATAGAAGTCAGGCAAGGATTGGTGTAAATTGGCCATGGTAGGTACTCTGTGCCTGCAAACTTATGCTTCTGTTTTCCTGCCATGATTAACCGCGGGTCAATATTAGTGCAAGTTACTCATCTGCACCAGTAGAGGGTGTCATGCTCCACAAATACCTTCCCTACCTAGACCAGAGGAATATCTTGTCCTTTGTCTCTATAGCAAAATATAATCTAATTCTGAACTGGGTTCTGAGATATCACTTGCTGATTTCTGGACTGGTGAAAATCTTTTGGTAACCCTTTGATTCTTTTTGCCAAAGTTCTGAGACACAATGAACAAGGCTGAGCCAAGTTTTGTTTTCTGCCTAATACATATTGTGACATCCTGGCACCCTCTTATTCACCACTATCATATAATTATGATATGTTTTTCACAAGGTAGGCCTTGTGAGGTATCAGTCTAAAAGTCTTTATCTGCTAGGCATTAATATCTCATTGGATTGTATGTGCTATTATCATATGTGAAGTTAGGAAGTTTGGCTAGGTATGTGTTACTGAAAACATGTGCGGATGAAAACACTCACAAGCTGCCTTTCAGGTATAACAATAAAAAGGCCAAACAATGTTAATGGCTTATTGAGGAAATGCACATAAGCACAAGGATTAGTCCAGGAACTGTGTACAATAGAAACCTCTCAGAGATAGCACTACGCAATGGGACCTGTTTGACCCAGGTCACAGCAAAAGAACTTTCCAGCAAGTAGGAAGAAGATATAAAAGGGGTAAATGACATCATGATAGCACCTCACTCTCCCTACAACAACACACCTGGAAACACCTGAGGAACAAAGACTGAACTGAGGGAAGAGATGGTCCCAGGCTAAAGGGATTTCTAGCCTGTGTACAAAAACCTGGGAAACCCAAGCTGCAATGCAAAGGCAGCTTGTGCCTTAAGAATCTGCCAGCTTTTTTTATTGCTCAGGGTGTGAATTTGCTAATCCATCTAGTCTGTTAAGATCAGTTAGTGTTTTTGTTTATTTACTAGATAATCTGCTTTGATCTGTTTGCTATCACTTATAATCACTTAAAATCTATCTGTTGTAGTTCATAATTTTATTTTATGTTTTAATCCAAACCAGTGTGCATTTGATTTAGGTGTCTGGGGAAAATCTCAGCTTGGTTACCACAGGTATGCATAGTCCTCTTCACATTGAGGGAGAAGCAGACCAGGTATTAAACCCACATACTGGCCACATTTGACCAGGGCAGGATGGTACAGCTCTGGGGTTCTAGGCTGGTGGTTAGAGAACCTGCATGTAACTGCAGCTGGGTGTGTCCCTACCTGTGTGAATGCTAGTGAAAGTGCAATCTTGAAGGGCTTTGCAGCTGGTCACAGCAGCACAGTGTGAGAGGGACACCAGACTGGCGAGTCAGGGGGGCTCCGTGGTATCCCAGTTCCAGGTGGCACTCCGGGGGAACCCATCACACATATGATGAAGAAGAAAGAATAAAATCAATCTTCCGTGGTCTATATTATTGTTAATTGAAGCCACTGATGTTCCTCTGGGTGTACAGAATTAGGTCATTCCAAAACCATCCATGGAACTGTGCACAACGCTGCCATCTAGCATAACAGGTAATATACTAATATTGTTATGTTTATTTAAATTACTGAGTCAAGGTTGAAAACAGATCTAATGGAAGAAAGGAAGTGTTTTACATGTGAACACAAGAATAGGATAATTTATATTTACTGGAGTGCTAAGTCCAAGAAATCATAAACCAAAAAATAGTTTTGTTTTTAAAGTATCTTAATGTTTCAAATATGTGCAAGTTTCACAGAATACTTCAGCCATCTGCCTAGCTAACAACCTTGATCAATATTTAGATTGAATTCTATTAGAAAACCAGATGCAATCCATTTTCATTTGCTACATGCAACCATTGATTGAAATTAAACAGCACAGGTTATATTACAATTTGGAGAAGCATTGTAGTCTGGGAGATAGGGAGCTGATCTGGGAGTCGGGAAAGCTAGATTCTCCTCCTGGCTCAGACACTGATTGTTGAGCAAGTTACATCACTTCTGAGAACCTGGGATTGTCTACATGGTGTCACAGTTCAGAGCAACTGCACCCATATTCCCCCCTATGATCCAGCAAGGGCCCCCATTTTCAGGCTTCCAGCTCCCCTGGAATCACCTCTCAGGGTAGAGACAGGCATCTCTCCCTTCTTACCAGGGTGTTTACAGGCTGAACAATTCCATGCTTCACTGTGTTATCTCCAGCAAAATGTCTCCTGAGCAGGCCGGCTTTCTTTCTCTTCTGAGACAGTTAATAGCGCAACTAGCCATAGTAATGAATTGCCACACAGTTCTTTCTAAGCAAGCCTATTTTACTCTTAAGGTAAAAAGCATTACAGAGAAGATACATTAAACACAATGAAAGAACCTACATACATGCTAATAATCTTACCAGAGATCATTTCAACCCTAATATGGGCTCTGGCAGGAGTAGTCCCTCAATACCCCACCTAAGGGGTTGCCTTGTGATTTCAAGTTCACCACAGCTTCAACTCAGAACAAGCACAGGGTCTTATGGAGTCTAAGTAGACCCAGCCCTTCCAATCCTTCCCTAAGGATTAGGGCCCTCTGTGGACCAGGGGTCCTGTCCATTTATTGGATCAGGAAGAAGGCCCTAAGTCAGTTTAAAACCAGACAGTTTATCCAAAAATCCTTTGTATGTTGCTCCCCACAAAATTCAGTTTGAACTAATATATGCAAACCTCTCCAGGGGCTTCAAAGGAACTACATTAGCCTCCCTCTCTTCCTAAACGAGTTACATATAATTCCACAATGACACATATATAATTGCATTTTTCATAAAAAGGACCCTAAAGGTACTAAACCTAATTCAGTAAGGTATAACTTAATTCAGTAATGTTTGTCCAGGATGTTGCAATATATTGTCAGTCTGTCATAGATGGTGCCAGCAAAGCTCTCCAGAGCTTTCAGAGAGCACCAACAATGTCTACATGGAGCAGTTATAATCCAACACTGGACAAATCATGTCCTTTTGGCGTGTTTTTCCATGCCATGTAGACAAGCCCCTTGTCTCCTTTCCCATCTTATTTTTATTGTAAGTTTTCTGGGGCAGAGGCTGTCTTTCTTTGAGTATGTACAGTGCCTAGCACAACAGGGCCCCAAACTACAATAATGTGCTGTAAAAATTATAGCTCTTTTGCTATTGTGAAGACTTCCAGAGAAGCATATAGCATATTTCTCACTGCTAATACTTTGCTTGCGTGGAAATGCATAAACCAGTACTGAACCAACCGTACTGAACCAAATACAGGGCAACGTGACACTGCATTTCAATTTGAAAACAGCCTGTAATGATCTGAAATACTGTGCTCCCAATCCAATTGAATTCAGCTCAAGCCATTAACGTTAAAAGCCCAGAAGCATAGGTGATACATTTATAGACAGGCAATTTCTCTAGTGGAATATGAAGGTTCCTTTCTGCCTCTGTTAGAGAAAGCACAAAGTCTGGGTCAAGATTTTGACACAATAGTGTCAAGAAAATCTATTTCAGACATCCTACCGTATGGAATAGAAACACTGAGGAAGTAAAAGAAAGAGAGAGATTATTGATGGAAAAGTTACATAAGTGAAAGTGAACCATCATGGAACTGAGTTCTTCCTTTTCCAAACTAATATCACTCAAAAACTGAGATGTGTTGAATTTTTGGACACTAAAGGACAAGACTGAAATGGCATTATGCTAGTAAGAATATAAGATTTTATTTGATCTTTCTAGTCTCATTTTCATTTCCCTGTACTTTCCCTGACAATACTGAACACCAAATGTTAATGGGTCATAGATGTGTCAAATGGTGAGTTTCCCAGTATGATTTAGTTTTCCACACATAGTGCCCTATAAATTTAATCACTGGCTAATATGATTCTTTGTTTTATTGGACTCAAATAATTTGTATTTTAAACAGCATAACTTCCATGCTTTATTTTGATTAACTTTGATTACTTCAGGCAGGTATTATAGGATAATTCTATCACTGCCTCAGGAAGGCTGCCATTTAATTAATGTGGAAGGACTAAACAGAGAGCTAAGCTGTACAGCTCTTACTCATATGAATAGTTCCATTGACTTCAATAGAGCTGCTCTTCTGATTTAGGACTGAATAAAATAAATAATGAAGTAAAAGAAAAAACATCCCAAGGAAGACCCATATGATAATAAAGGATGAAAAATAGGCTTGAGACTGTCATGACCGGGATGTGAGCAGCCTGACCTAGTGGTCAAAGCAGGAGTCAGGCCAGATCAGATACCAAGAGGTCAGAGTCCCAGACAGGCCAGAGGGTAAACAGAGTTGAGCATCAGGAAGCAGGTATGGTCAGGTTACCAGGAGATCACAGGAAGGAAACAAACTTAAGAGCAGAACAATGGACCAATAATCAGGATACCAAAAAGTCAATCCAGGGGAACCAGAAGGCATGTGGTCCAAAGCAGGGTGGATCCCAGTTGCATGGACAACTTCCTGTTCCTGTGGCTGGTTTACATAGAAGCTATGGAAAAATCAGGACCCCCCAGCATCCTGCCAATCAGGTTCCAGGATTGGCATCCACTATCAGGTTTCAGTGACTGTTAGCAGGATAGAGTTTACTAGCACATAAAAGTCCTGTGGACCCAGATTCAAGACTTGTGGTCCCTGACATCACCATCCCCCCCCACCACCCCGGGTGCCCTCAAGATGATGTGAGACCAGACTTTTTGGGGTGATTCTTATGGAACACCTGCACAAGGAACATTTACATGTACATTTTCCATTGGCTCCCAGGTGCGTTCCTCAGGGCCATACCCCTCCCAATCAACAAGATACCAGATCAGCTGCCACGTTTATGTTTGGAATCCAGGATCTCGTGAACTACATATTCCTTGTGGCCTGAACTTGAATCGGTGGAGGAGGTGGCTGGGTCCTACAAGGGAAATTATATTCTATATAAGGTTTCAAAGGTGACACATGAAACACTGGGTGAATCTTTAGAGAGTGGGGTAGTTGGAGTTTAAAACTGACTGGATTAACCTGTTGGAAGATTTTAAAAGGGCCAAGGAACCAAAAGTCCAGCTTGCAATCTATGGTCTATGATCTATGGTCCCTGACAGAGAGACACACTATAACCGACATCATAAGCCACAGTCTGCACTTTGACAGCTGGTGTGTATGTCAGCTGCATTGGTAACTAATTCATCTATTTATTTGAATCAAAGTGATATGAATAACAATGCAATCAGGAAGAAGAAATTATTGTAGAATAGCACATTTTCCCCTCCTGAACTAAGCTCCCTAGCATACTTTTGGCAGTAATGAATATGCTATGGTTATAATTTATGGGTAAACAACAAACCTCACTCACTTTAAAACCTAAGTAGCGCTGCTTATTTCTGTACTCAGCTCTCATTACCTTCCATTAGCCTCTTTCCCTATACTGTGCTAACCCACCACCCTTAATGCTCCTGTTGATCAGAGCTACAGCAGGATACTTTACAATAAGATTTATACTAGTTGTAACTCTGGTTCCAATATGCCGGTATTGGCCCTGGTGAAAGCTCTGTCCTTGGTTAGCCCTTCTGAAAAGCTGATTTAGTTGCCCTGGTAGTTCAAATGAGTCTCACCACAGGAGTTTGGCCTACATTGGTTCAGCCGAACTTGCAATAGCATAAGTGAGAATTATTTTTTCTTTATAAGATATCCAAGGTGTTTTCCTCTTTCTCCCACTCACAAATTCACACCTTCTCTCCGTTGTTCCTCCTACTCTATGGTAGCTTCTTTCCTCCTGAGTACCAATGTTGTACCAATAAAATAAAAACCAGCAGGATCTTATTACAGGGGAAAAGGCAAAATGCCACATTTATTGTGAATATAGAAAGAATCATAGTAAGCAGTTCGTTATAGCTATAACATTCCATTCAATTTCATATTTATTCACACATTCATTCATACACACACACACACACACACACACACACACACACACACACACACAGGTTCTGCAAGGCTGTTATCATAGTTACCAGCCTGAGAGTTGCTCATGACAAGCCACTGGCCAGGTGGCCTGGACATGAGGAGGGAGCAGGGGCTTGTCAGATTCTCATCTGATGCTCCTGGAAGTTGGTTTGCAGAATTAGACCCCAAAGTTCTCACTTTCTAGAGTCCATTTTTATAGGAATTTCTTCCTATGCCAGTCTGTGGGAATTGCTTCATTATGCTGTTGCTGAATCAATCAGCAGATGGCACATTCCTGATAGCTCCGTGCTGCCAAATGTTATCTTGTTCTTTAGTTCTCCCATTCTTGAGTCTGTTGGGTGGATTCCAGTCTGCCCTCCGGGGGTCCTCTGGTTATTTCCACTTGACGCCTTCTTCAGCCGATGGACACTGGATTCTTAGGCTGGCACCTCCCTGATCATTCAGTTATTATCCACAGCAAGCCTCTATCCACATACATCCTCTATCTCTATTTTAATCACAATTTTTAATAAAGTGAGATGAATACAACAAAAGGGCAGGGAGTCTCTGGATGCTGTTTCTGTCGTTACAGAGTATTACTGTGAGTCTCTCTCTGTGTGAGTAGTTGTTGTTACAAAGAATTGCTTTGAGAACAGACTCTGTTTTAGAATGTACTAACACAATTAGCAGCTTGCAAGTTTCACACATAGAGGGAGAGAAACAGTACCAAAAACCAAGAGACCTCTTAATTAGTAATACCCTGGAATTTAAACTATGGGGAATCAAACTCATTTGTGATTTTAATACAGAACTTCTTTAATATGATCCAACACCAAGAGATTTTCATCTCTTCCCTCTTCCAAATATCTCCCAATGCCTCATTTCTTACAGTTACATTTGTGTCACAGATTCCAGCTCTAGCTCTAGCTTCTTTCCCTCCTGCAGCTAAGCATACTTACAAAAATAAAATAAATAGAAATTAAAACATGAATAAACCAAACCCTTAACTTTTTTTATCTGACTTATTGTAAATAATAAGCCAGTTCCCTCTTTCCTTTTCATTCCTTCACTTTTGTTCCTTTTCTTGCTACCTAGTTAAAGTGACCTATGTCCTGTTTTGGCTGGGACAGTCTCCTTTTTAAGCCCTGCCCAAGACATCCTGACTTTTTGGGCAAAACTTTTTGAGCAAAAAAATTTGCTCTCTTGCCAACTGATCATCAAATGGCAAGAGCAAACTAGATAAATTCAGGGGTGCTGGAACAATGTTTATAGTAGGTGTGCTGAGAGCCATTGAACCAAACTGTAAACCTTGTAAATAATTGAAACCAAGCCAGGGGGTCGGGCAGCACTCCCCCCCCCCCAAACACTCCAAGTTACAGCACCTGTGCAATAATGGAGATTCCACAACCTCTCTAAGCAATTTGTTCCAGTGCTTAACCATCCTGACATTTAGGAAGTTTTTTCTAATGTCCAGTCTAAACCTACCTTGCTGCAATTTAAGCCCATTGCTTCTTGGTTATCCTCAGAGATTAATAAGAGCAATTTTTTACCCTCTTTGTAACAAACTTATATATACTTGAAAAGTGTTCACATCTTTCCTGAAGTGTGGCACCCAGAACTGGACACAATACTCCAGCTGAGGCCTCATCATCTCAGAGTAGAATGGAAGAATTACTTTTTGTATCTTGCTTACAACACTCTTGCTAATACATCCCAGAATGATGATTGCTTTATTAGTAACAGTATTATACTGTTCACTCATATTTAGCTTGTGATGCACTATGACCCCCAGATCCCTTTCAGAAGTACTCCTTCCTAGGCAATCATTTCCTAGTTTGTATGTGTGGAACTGATTGTTCCTTCCTAAGTGGAGTACTTTGTGTTTGTCCTTATTGAATTTCATCCTATTTACTTCAGTTGATTTCTCCAGTTTTTCCAGATCCTTTTGAATTTTAATTCTATCCTCCAAAGCACTTGCAACGCCTTCCCAGCTTGGTATCATCCACAAACTTTATAAGTATACTCTCTATGCCATTATCTAAATCATTGATGAAGATATTGAACAGAACCGGCCCCAGAACTGATCCCTGTGGGACCCCACTTGATATGCCCTTCCAGCTTGACTGTGAACGACTGTTAACTGCTTTCTGGGAACTGTTTTTCAACCAGTTATGTACCCACCTTAGAGTAGCTCCTTCTAGGCTGTTTTCCCTACTTTGTCTACGAGACGGTCATCTGAGACAGTATGAAAAGCCTTATTAAAGTCAAGATATACCACAATTACTGCTTCCCCCCTACCCACAAGGCTTGTTATCCTGTTAAAGAAAGCTTTGGTTGGTTTGACATGATTTGTTCTTGACAAATCCATGTTGACTGTTACTTATCACTTATCTTCTACATATTTGCAAATTAATTGTTTAGTTATTTACTTCATTATCTTTCTAGGTACTGAAGTTATCAATCTGATTGTGAGCACAGTCATGAACAGGATCTACCATACTAGTGAAGGTGATTGCTCAGAGCCTCAAACTATTTAGTGACTGTTTATTGTGTTAGTGACAGCAGACTGTTTGAATTATCATGTCACAGTTCATCTAGTGTAGGCAAATACCTACAAGTGGTGCCGGCCTACTGTTTTTAATTTGGTCTACCTCCTCTTGGGACACCCTACGTTACAGCTGGTTCATGCAATTTCAGGGGTAGTGAGGCCCAGAACTGTCTTCCTCTTGTCTGATCCATTTCTAATGCACAGCAGTCTTCTTCCCATTCACCACTACTTCCTGGGGCATGTTTTCCCTTTTTCATCCCCCACCTCCAGGTACAGCATGTCTTACAGATGCACATAGTTAGTACTGAACGAGCTTAGAAGAGCTCACCAGAATGGGGGTGTGTCCCTTCACAGTAACTCAAAATTATTTATGTCCATAGCTATAGCTCAAAAGGAAACAGATGCAATTAGACCCCATGAAAGCAAAAACTGATGATATGCCCAAGATTCAGAATGCAGACTCTGAAAATCTTGTTTGATTTACTTATTATATGATCAGTAATTTTCTGTAATATGTGTAAGATTTCTAGAACACTAAACTAACATTGTATAGTAGATTATATGCCATAAACATAAATTCAGTTAGCTGTAATTGATAAGCTTTCACACAGGACAAATGAGAATCAGCCTGTTTCATACAAACAGAAAGTCGTCTGTATGTCTTTTCTTGGAAATATTGTATTAAAAGATGTGTGTAATCCATTAAGAAACTCAAACTTTCTCTCTCCCCAAGTACGTTAACATATACTGGTATCAAGAAAAAAAGAAATAGGGAAAGAAGATGAGTCAGGGGGACCAGATTAATTCATTGATTCAAGTATCTGGTTTGAAATATATAAACTTCAAAGAATTATTTCAATTCAGTTATCTGTCTGAGGTGGATTAAGTGATATTATACGTGATTAATGTGTGCTTAAGTATAAGACCTTCAAGACCTCTGTCACAGACCCAGTGGATCAGTGCTTTGGAACAGTCTCTTGGAGACACTGTTTTGCTGTGTCAGCCCTCCCCAAGGGGTCTCACTCTTCTTTCAGGGTGGGACACACAACCTCACTGCCTCCTGAGACTGAAGCTCTGGGACTTCAGCACTCCTGCTTCATACCATGAGCTATGTTCAGTGAGTCCAATTAAGGTAGACTCTTGGTAGAGTCTTCACTCTCATACATTCTTCGGGGATTAATGCATCTCACGAAGTATTTACAGTAAAAGGAACGAGGAGTACTTGTGGCACCTTCGAGACTAACAAACATATTTGGGCATAAGCTTTCGTGGGCTAAAACCCACTTCATGGCTACCACTCTAAAACCAGTATTTACAGTGACACTCAAGCAGAGTATTCCAAACAGTGGGTTTATTAGTCAGCTAGAACTCATCTTAGGAAGTCCTTAAATTATCACACAGAAATGAAGAATAAGGCACAGTCCATTCTAGTCAACCCAGATCAATCCATCAGTCAAGCTGTAGAGAACTTCATTTTCAGGCTCTCTGTCTGTCTCTCTCTGACTTCCTTCCTTAGTCAGTTCCCAGGTGAAGAGCCACCCTAGCTTCTTCCAGAAGTCAACTCTTATCCCCCGACACGTTACACTTCCAAGTCCTTTGTTCTTGGTCTGGTGTCTGTGCTCAGCTTCCCTGCTGAGAGGTGGGGAAATCCTCCTCCCTTTGAGTTATTGGTTGCTCAGTGCCAGTGTCCTGGTGAGTGGGCTTTCCATTGTCATCTCAGATTTTTCATTGGTATGAATCAGCCTCAGCCAAATTTTTTTAATGATCTATTAGATCTGCTCAGACAGCTGGTTGAAGCATACACATCCATGTCTCTCAGCCTTGCCTGAGAGCAAATTTAGTCCTTTTCCTCCGACTGGATAGCCATGCAAAGTATAGAGGAAACTGAGGCACACATAGGCTTAATACAAATATTACAAATAGTTCCCACTTTTTCACACCCCCATGCCCTTTCTGACTGATAAAGAATAGTGCAGAGACATTGGGTCTATTATTGGTAGAAACGGTCATTGCTTCCCTCTTGTTGCCAGGGGTTTTCAAGCATGCCATTGCTCTAGAAACCATCTCTTGACATAAACAATTTTTCCAACTATCAACAAGTGTTTAATTTCCTCCCATTTTGGAGAAAGGATTATTGAGACAGTTGTAGGAAAACAACCCTGGAAATATCTCTAGTCCTCAGACTTGCTGGATCACAGTCACTCCGGTTTCAACCCTATGTATGATAATATCACTTGTTACATTGGTTTATTTCTTCCTGACAATGGGTAAAGAACACACCTGCATTCTTATTCTTTTAGATCTGTCAGCTGCCTTCAATGCTGTTAACATGTCTGTGAGCCCCAGCACAGATACCTGGGAGTCACTTACTTTAGTAGTGTTGGGCAACTTCTTTTCTGCTCCAAGGGCTCTTTCCTGAAGAACTGTGCAGCGATCTATTCTGTTATTCCTCCTAGTCAGTGTTTATATGAGTGTGCTAAGAGAGTTAGTAAGCAGGTATAGGTCATGAAACACACTCAAAGTTATGTATGAGATTTTCAAAGCACTCAGCATTGGCCTAACTCTCCTCCCTTTGAAGTCACTGGAAGTTTCACCAACTATAGGCCCTTTTGAAAATCCCACTACAGAATTCTATTTTGGCCAACCCTGTTAAGTTTCGACAATTTATGCTGTTTTTGAGCGTGTGGCTTAGATGAGAACTAGTCGTGTCCATCTCAGTACGTAAAGCTACATTCAGAAGAAGAGAGCATATTGTGGCCCAGTGACAGTGAAGTTACAAGGGTTATGGCAGCCTCAGATCTGTAGAGAGGGAAGACTTCAAATGCTCACTCATCACAAAGAATGCATACGTATCTTATATATCAGTGGGAGTCCAGACTGATAACTGTATTGGTAATGGATTGTAGCGTGAGACCAAACATCTATTCTGCTATGGCCTGCAATTGTATCATTGACCAAAGGCTGAGAAAATATTAATAATAATCTGAGTTTAACACTCCCTACTTCCTCACCCCTTATGGAGTCTGCTCTAGTCTATCAAAATAAAATGCTAAATATTAAAATCCTGAGCTTGTTTTTCAGCATAGGATCTGTTACCCAGTGTTCATATTAATAGCCTCTCACCTTTACTTAATCCATGTAATATGAAAGCAGGATTATACCTAATTCCTCTTCTTTGGAGAAGTAAACATAGTATGTATTTCACAAAATTGTTTAATTAAGCTCAGAATTTTGTATTTCTAAGTGCTCTTAATCATCACCATAATGATTAAGTGATAATGTAATAGTCAGTTTTGGAGTTAATATAAATGGATTATGACAATTCACAATGTGAATTTGAAATACAGTGTTATTACACATTTTTTAGACTATCACTCCTCTTATCTACACCTACCTCCAAGTAATAATCTGTTTTCACATGCTGGTGGCTAGGGGCTTACTACTGCAAGAGGGATGCCTAATGTAAATTGCATAAATCACGGTGCACATCCCAGAACACTGTGATGTATGGCTGGAGAGAATAGCATTTGTCTGTATTCTTCAGAATAAAATTAAAATGGGTATTTAATCAAAGGACCCAGACTGGGTTCTCCTTTAATTCTTATTGCACTTCTAATTAAGTCTGAATAGACAGTGCTTTACTGCTTAGTATGAGTTGTTTCAAACTTCATTTGACCTTGACAGGACTAAGCTTTTCTCATGCAAATTACAACAAGTATAAATTTAGCATGCACTGATGAATTGTACAGTAGATACAATAAGCCATAGAGAGAAACATACTAACAGTGCCCTTGTACTGTAGTCTTATATTTTGAATTGAAGAGTCATTCATCTGTAGTCCATGCAACATAACACAGTGGTAAAAAATACTCCAAAAATTCATTCCAGTCCCAGCTATTCTGAGGTTGTGTTACCATGTACCAGGTCAAATTAGTTACTTGTTTACACGTATGTGTAATGAACCATGGCTACAGTATATACAGACAGTCAAATAAATGAGTATCATCAGCAGCAAAAACACAAGCCCTTCTCCCTCAGCTAAAAGACCAACAACTAGCTGTCAGCATAAGGTTTTGATAGGTGCTGTGGGCAGTCATTACTGTAGCAAACACTTGTAAGAGGACAGTATGTATTTATGTGTGGAATCAAGGCCAAAGTTCCTATATTTTAACTATTTACGTACAGGGTGCTGGATATGTGAGTGTGTGTGTGTGTGTGTGTGTGTGTAAAAGCTGAAAAAAACAATTCATTTCTCATGTGAATTACAAAAATATCACTATCAAACATACAAATATCTTGAAAATGTGACTGGATTCCAGCTGAACAAAAGAGTAAAGGAGATTAATGAGAAGCCATGTTGTTTTCTGAATTGGACACAATTCAAATCCTTACCTTTTTCCTTTTTGACTAATCCATAATACTGTGATATTTCCTATACGTATTATACAGAATATGTCAATATTAAATATAGTGAAAGCTGTTTATGTAGTGGTAACATTAACTATTTGCAAATGACAGTTATTAAAAATTTGAATAACTGCTGTAACAGTACCCTATCCCTTAACCTTCATATATTGTTTATCTTGGGGTAAAACCAATAGAACTGGAACTAATGTGATATGTGCATGTCATCACCTTGATCAATTTACTTATATGGCACATTCCACTCCTCTCTTTGTTTCTTTGGTCTTCCTAGATTGTCAACTCTCCAGGACAGGGGTATCTCTTACTATGTGCTTAAGCAGGTACTGTATAACGGAACTATCCTGATGACTGGGCCCACTTTAAAAACGTTATTGTTATTGCTGCCTTCAGTAGCATTGGTCATGAGTTGTTACTGATTCATTTGCAGACTGTAGCAGAAGCAGCCTGGGCTGCTGATAGTCCTTCCTGTTGACCATTCCCAGAAGGTGGCATTGGACAGGTTGAGGGTACAATCAAGATGTACAACAAAGGGTGCCCCCACATTCTTCTTCCTCATTTTCAGTATGTATATCAAGCCATTAGGAAATTTACTGAGGTGACACGGGCTGTACTGTGCTGATGGCACTAAACTGTATCTGTCTCATTTATTTCAGCAGTCTTCTCAAAAGCCTTACTGAGTGTCTGGGACATGGACAAGAACCAGCAAGCTGAAGCTAAATCTAGATGAGATTCATGTGATGTTGGTAGGTTGGGGAAAACTAAAAGATGTTGAGAAGGAGAAATCGGCCTCTCTTTTTGAAGGATGTGTATCTTCCTTTTGTTCTTAAAGGACACAATTTGGGGTACTGTTGGATCCCAGCTGCCATTAGATAGTCAATGCAGGAATGGTGACCAGAATGGTTTGTTTTTTCCCCATTTCCATTTGGAAATCAGGTTGTGATGGTTTCTTTTGGATGAGGGTTTTACAATCCTCATTCATGCCTCCGCCATCTCAAAATTTGTTTGGTACAATGTGCTCTACAGCTTAAATAAACATTCAGTCATAGGAAAACTGGTACAGAATGGATTTGGCCTGCTTTCTAAGCAATCACTCTTCCTCAGAGCACATGATACCATTGTTCTCTGTTCTCCACTGGTTAGCTATTGGCTTCTGAACTAGAGTTGAAGGGGTTGGATTTGATCTATAAATCTCTAATGCCTTTAGGCCCACTAAGTTGAAGGCTGCTATCAAATCCCCCCTCACTCTTCTCTTCTTCAGACTAAAAAAACCCCCAATCCCTCAGCCTCTCCTCATGAGTCAGAAATCCCATCTTGAGTTGGTGACTGACCCCCACCCCAGTCTTTCCCTTCATAGGCTACCCTTATCCACTCCCCTTCCTTCTCCAGTGCCCTCCTCCCCTGCCTGCAGCCTAGCAGGGAGTAGTGGTAGACCTGTTTCCCCTTTTCCCCTCCTCCCTCCAGTGTTTCTCCTCCATTCCTGCTCATTATGGCAGGGGACAAGGCAGGTGGGACCCCTCGGGCAGACTCCACTGCCCCTCCTCCACTTGCCCCCCCCATTGCCCCCTCTGGCTACCACCTCAACCGCCGCTGCCAAACCATCTGCTTCGGCCCCTGATGAGGCACCGGCAGCGGTGGGCAATGGAGTGAACTTCACTGCTGCCACGTCCCTCGCCCCTTCCGATTCTGGGGGAGTTCCTCCAGCCAGCGGGAAAGGCCAGAGCAAAAAGAAGGGTAAGGGCCCCGCCACAAAGACTAGGCCCTCCATGGTAGGCGCTGCTCCAACTGCCATGGGCCCATCACAGGCCGCGGCATCCGTCCCTGCTGCTCCCTCCACCAGCTCTATGGGTGCCCCTCTCCCAGCCCCCAGGGCGTACGCCCAGGTGGCGGTGGCTCCCCTGCCTGCCGCTACATCATCTCTCTCAGCAATCGCCTCTGCTACCATCTCTGGTGGCCGGGGCCCCTTCCCCACCTTGAGCAGGAAGCATGACGTCCATTGCCTCCTGGTGCCCTCCTCACCCCACGTGGAGACCTACGTGCGGGTGTTGGCAGGGTGGTGGGGCCCGCGGACATTGTGGCAGCCTCCAAAATGTACGGGAAGGTCATCTTCTTCCTGGCATCGGAGGCTGCCGCCCAGGAGGCGGTAGAGAAGGGCCTGGTGGTGGGGCACGTGTTCATCCCCGTGGAACTGCTGGAGGACCTATGCGTCCCAGTGGTCCTGACTTCTGTCCCTCCCTTCCTTCCCAGTGCCGCCCTGCTACCTTGCCTTTCTGCCCTGGGAAACCCCCTCTCCATTGTCAACCCTCTCCCACTGGGCTGCAAAGACCCTGCCCTCCGTCATGTCCTCTCGTTCCACCAGCAGGTGCAGTTTCAACTGCCACTGGCAGTGTGTGACAGAGAGACGTTCAAGGGGTTCTTTCTGGTCCCCTACCAGGGGACCTGCTACTGGGTGCATTACTGCATGGGGGAGGCCCGGTGCTACCTCTGCCGGGTGATGGGACATGTCCAGAGGGACTGCTCCTGGCCCAGCACAGAGGAGCGTCCGGGACCCCCGAGCCCCGGCAGGGCGCCCAGCCCATCATCACCAGCTCCCCTGGTTGTCCGGCACCCAGAGCCACCCCTCCTCCTTCCACTGCTCACCACTTGGGCCCTAGGGGCACCCCCACCAGCGTGCCCAGATAAGCGGGAGAGCCCTGCCTCACTGCGTGCAGTCTGGTGGGGCCTATGGAGAAGGGTGCAGCAGGATTACCGCCAGGCATGGGAGATGGCCCACCGAAGGGGGAATCTTCCCTCCCTCATGCCACCCCACTGCTACCTCCCCGAGTCCCATGCCATCGCCATTGCCCCCCAACTCGACCCTGTTAGCCAGCCCACAGATGACACCATGGATGGCTGGGTCCTAGTACAGGTGAAGCGGGGCAAGCAGAAGGCTCGAGCTCTGCTCCTTCCATCTGATGTGGAGGCCTCCTGAAACACAATGAAGGGGGCCACGGACACGGAGCCTTCTGCCTTGCCCCCGGAAGAATTCCATCCATCAGTGCCAGCTGGGGAAGACATGGCAGCAATGGAGGGTATCACCGCACCTCCTCTGGAGTCCCTCCTCGAGGGGGCCTCCGATGGAGCCCCTCCTGCTTCCTTGCCACCTGAACTGCCTGCATGCTCCGAGATGAGCGTTGCTTCGGGTGCCGGCGAGGAGATCCCCGGGGTGGTGGGTGGCGATTTCCCCTCCATCTTCGAGGAATGGAAGCCCTGGGTCTGACCACAGTCACCCAGAGGAGGACGACCCCCTGCCAGCGGGCCTCGATCTGGGCGACCTCACCCCGGCCCCCCTTTCCCCGTGCTCCGTCACCCTAACTGCTGCTTCCACTCCCACCTCCAAGGAACCCATGGACTCTTCTGTCAGTCTGGCTGCAGATGGTAGCCTGCTAACAGCCACTGAGCCACTCGAGGTGATGGCCAGTGCTATGCAGTCGGAACCTGAGTTACCAGGGGTACCCCTTGCTAATGCTGGGCTGCTGATCTCCTTCTTGGGTGGGAGATGTGGCCACTCATCACCCACTGATGATTCCCCACCTAAGGATACTGTGGCCATAACACCTGCCTTGGAGTGCGAGCCTGGTATTGTTGAGGGCCCCCTTCCCACTCCACAGACCCGTGAGCCCAGCCGAGAGGTGCCGCCCCCCAGTGGCTCGGCTACTGGGGCCCACGATCCCACTTCTGTCCCTCTCCCCGACCCTGCTCCTGACCCCTGCCCTGCCTCTGATGCTGACCACACTCTCCTCCCCTCCACCTCCCATGCTGCTACTGCCGCCCCTGAGGCCATCTCCTTCCCCTTCCCAGAGGAAGACCCCCAGGGAGAAGCCTTTGTGTTCCCCTGTCCTAACCCCCTAGGGGCTGCTATTCTCCCTCTGCCACTCTCCACTGAGCCAGGGGCCTGAGGCGGGCTGCATGGCACTGGCACATCAGGCCCCCACGCCATGGGTCTGCCCCCTCCCTGCCTGTCTCGGTAGGCCATGGGGCTGTGTCAGGGGCCCAACGGAGGATGGCCGGGGGCCATTGACCCCGCCCCTCCATACACTGGAAGAAGAGCTGCAGGAGTTTCTCAAAGACATCCATGGGTCCCGCAACAAGGTGCAGCTCGCTCTCCAACAATGAGGGGATTTTAATCAAATCCTCTGAGCTGTGAGGGCCCCCTTAGGGGAGGGTAAAAGGACCAGGAGGCAGGCCACTTTGGCCTACCAGCGGGTCCATGGCTTCCATGACTCTTTGCTTGCCTATGGGGTGGGTCACGGTTTGCTGCATGGCCCAATGGGGGCCAAGAGTGTCCCTGCCAGTGAGGATCCCCGCAACCCTCCCCATGGCACCCATCATATTTGCAACATTAAACACCCGGGGCTATAGGATGGCTCTTTGCAGGTGCCAGGTGCTCTCCTTCCTTCGGGAGTGGGGGGTACTCTGTGGTTTCCTGCAGGAGACCCATACAGATCTGGCTGCCAAAGCTAGCTCGCGGCTGGAGTGGGGGAGAGGGTCCATTTTAGCTACCTCACAGTTCGTATGGCTAGAGTGGCTACCCTGTTCTCCTCCGACCTACAGCCCAAGGTGCCTTTGTCTGATCTCACATCTGCCTCCTTCGGGAGATGGATCAAGGCTCCCACTTATTCTATGCCCTGGAGAAAAGGAGGGGGTCCAGGAAGCACGTCACCTGCCTTCTGGCAGAGGACATCACCCCCCTCACGGATCCAGCAGAGATGTGCAGGAGGGCCAGGGTCTTCTACACAGGCCTTTTCTCCCCAGATATGCCCAATCCTGACGCTTGCAGAGTGCTCTGGGACGGACTCCCAATGGTCAGCGCAGGTGACGGAGACCGGCTAGAGCTGCCTCTCACTCTGGCTGAGTTCTCGGAAGCCCTCCACCACATGCCCACCAATAAATCCCTGGGCATGGACGGGCTGACTGTTGAGTTCTACTGCAAGTCCTGGGAAGTCCTCGGCTCAGACCTTGTAACCATCTGGGCCAAGTCTTTGGAGAGCGGGGTCCTCCCCGTGCCGTGCAGGCGAGCCGTGCTTGCCTTGCTTCCGGAGAAGGAGGACCCCCGTGATCTTTAGAATTGGTGTCCCATCTCACTCCTCAGCAGGCACTATAAAGTCATAGCAAAGGCCATCTCGCTGTGGCTGGGGTCAGTGCTGGTGGACATGGTCCACCCCAACCAGACCTACACCAGCCTGGGCTGTACCATCTTCAATAATCTGTGTTTGGTCCAGGATCTCTTGGAGCTTGGGTGTACGGATGGTCTGTTGTTTGCCTTTCTGTCCCTGGATCAGGAAAAGTTGTTCAACGGAGTGGACCACACGTATCTCCTGGGCACTCTGCGAGTGTTTGGCTTCGGACTCCAGTTTGTGGGTTTTCTTCAGGTGTTGTACACCTCCACGGAGTGTCTGGTCAGGCTCAACTGGACCCTGACTGAGCCGGTCAGCTTTCGGCAGGGAGTACAGCAGGGGTGCCCCCTCTCGGGCCAGCTGTATGCTCTGGTGATCGAGCCCTTCCTCTGTCTCCTCTGCCGGAGGCTGATGGCGTTGGTGCTGTGAGAGCCAGAGCTGCGGCTGGTCCTGTCTGCATACGCCATCAATGTGCTCCTCGTGGTCCAGGATCCGGCGACTTGGTGTGAGTGGAGGTTTGCCAGGCCATATACTTGGCAGCCTCCTCTGCCTGGGTCAACTGGGTCAAGAGCTCTGGCCTGGTGGTCGGGGATGGGTGGCAGGCGAGCTCCCTCCTACTCATGCTTCAGACCAGCCAGTGGAGCGCGGGTCCCTGCTCTATCTCGGGGTTTACCTTTCTGCCATGCATCCATCTCCACCGGAGAACTGGCAAGGTTTAAAGGGCAGGGTGGTAGAGCAGCTCCGGAAATGGACAGGACTACTCTGGTGCCTCTCCCTCTGAGGGAGGGCACTGGTGCTCAATCAGCTAGTCCTGTCCATGCTCTGGCACTGGTTCAACACCCTGGTCCCGGCTCCAGGCTTCCTGGCCAACCTCCGGACGTCAATTCTGGAGTTCTTCTGGCCAGGACTGCACTGGGTCTCTGCAGGGGTCCTCCACCTGCCCCTGGAGGAGGGATGACAGGGCCTGAAATGTCTGCACACTCAGGTCCACGTCTTCCGCCTCCAGGTCTTGCAGAGGCTCCTTTATGGTGCAGGTAGTCCGGCAAGGAGAGTACTGGTGCACGCCTTCCTGCTCCGCTTCCGAGGGCTCCGATACGACTGGCAGTTCCTTTATCTCCATCCAAGAGGTCTTCCACGAGACCTCTCTGTGCTGCCGGTCTTCTACCAGGACGTCCTCTGGACCTGGAAACTGCTCTAGGTGACCAGGTCCATGGCGGCCACCAAGGTGGTGGATCTCCTTTTGGACCCCCTGCTACACAACTCCCAGCTTCGTGTGCAGGAGGCAGAGACCCCCTCGGTGAGCCAGAAATTGGTCCTGGCAGATGTCACCAGAGTCGGAGACCTCCTGGACTATGACTGGGGAGACTGGGTGGATCTCCTGACGCTCACTCAGTGCATGGGGCTCTCCAGGACTCGTACTCCCCGGAGCGTACTTCAGGAGATGAGGGCCACTTTACCGCCCACTGCTCGGATTTTCCTCTACCGGGTCCTGCGAGAGGGCACACCCTGCCCACCCTCCACCCCATTCCCCCTGGACCTTTTCATCGGGCCCCTGTCCCGTGGACCTACCCAGCCATCCCACCCCTTTACTGCAAGCAGACTGCATGACTTGCAGCTAGTTCAGTTCCAGACCAAGCCAAGGAAAGATCTGTACATGCTCGTGCTACACACCCTTCACATCCTCACGCTCATGTCCTACCCCGTCATGAAGTGGCGGGACCTCCTGCCACCTGTGGAGGGTGAGGAGCCCTGGTGGACCAGCCTATATTCCACCCTGGTCTCGAGGCCCACCGGGGACATCAGCTGGCGGCTCCTTCATGGAGCTGTGAGCAGGGGCGTGTACTTGGCATGTTCACCACCGTCTTGGACACCTGCCCCTTCTGTGGCGTGAGGGAGACCCTGGTGCAGGTTTACCTGGAGTGCACCAGGTTGTAGCCTCTATTCCAGCTCCTCTTGAACATCATGTTACGTTTTTGATTGCAGTTTTCCCCTCACCTTCTCATCTATAAACTCCCTGTCCATGGCCCCACAAAGTCACGGGACCTCCTTGTCAACTTCCTCCTAGCCCTGGCCAAAATGGCCATCTACAAGACGAGGGAGAGGAGGTTGGCTGATGGGGTCTCCTGTGACTATGGGGCCTATTTCTGATACTCTGTCTGCTCACACATCTGAGCAGAGTTCCTCTGGGCGGCGTCTGCTGGCTCCCTTGACATCTTCAAGGAGCAGTGTCCGGGGTTCTCTGCTCAGTGTCCCCATCAGGTTCCCTTCATTTAGCCCTCTGACCTCACTCCTGTCCCTATTTTATCTTCAGTTGGCCCCCGTACTTTCTTGGTATCCCAGTCCTGTGGATACTCCCCTTAGGCTGGGGAGAGGTCCTTTAGTAGTGGGCGGGCTTCCTGGATCCCAATAGAATCACTCTCCTGTAGCCATCTGGCCTGACCTTGTCACAGTACACAGTTTGACCACAGGTTACAAAGCACATCATTCCAAGCCTTTGCCATGTAGCTCGCAGTGTCTATTACAGATGCTAATATTCAATAGTCAATCAAGTGAGAGGCTGAATTCCACCCTACAAGAAATCCAGTCTTGTGAAATGGTGGCATGATTAACTTTACACTGTCTTTACAAGCTGTGGTGTGGTAATGCTTAGGAGGATCTACCTTAAGCACCTGAAACAAAATGTTGAAAACGGGTCTATATTGGAAGTCAGTTGTTCCATCAGCAATCATGGCAATGCAGTTTCCTTTCAGGTAATTGAGAAGGTGCTGTTTTTCCTTTTCAAAAAGAGTTGGTAAGTAATGGGAGTACAATTGATCTGATTTTGGAATGGCACTGCCTCCCTTAATGTGCTTGCTCAAAAAATCTCTGACAAAAGGTAAATCCATTTTTTGCAGAGGAATGTCTGCTTGTACACACTTTTGAACGAAATCTGAAGTGACAGTTTCACACTGTCCTTTGGCAGTTGTAAAACACTGGAATGATCCAGACACAGTGCATTGTTTCGTGACTGTTGTTGATGGCCCTGCTGTTCCAGCCTCTTGTTTTCATTTCTTTTCATTCCATCTATGATTAACGCTTTCCACGTGTTCTACAATTGTCTGCCTTTGAATGTAATCTACAGCCTTGCTGCATACAGTACAGAACAGCACATTACCATCAATGTGAAATTTGTCCTTGCCAAACTCAGCAACACAATCTTTAGAGGTGATTTTTAAAGTTTTTGACATATTTTCATAACTTTAATAGTCTGGAGGCTGAAGGAAAACTTGAGACACATTAAAACATGAACCCCTACATGCTGTTCAGTAATCTCTATGTGCCAGAAGCAGTTTATTGGAGTATGTTTAGCTATGTAAATTTAAAACACATTTAAAAATCAACCTCAAGAAGGGGAGGTTGCGCTGATTGAATAAGTAACACTTGTACTTTTAGTATCTTTTAGTTAATATATATTTTTTATTTTTTCACAAAATGTAATAACTAAAGATTCTGTGTAAAAAACACAAATTCCACATTTTTCCATGGCAAACAGATTTTTAGGATCCCTGCTCCTCATACATCATATCCTAGAGGGCTTCAAATTTCTTCTGTCTGCCCCTTGAAAATCATAGTAGGTCTTCTCAAGTCAGCAGCCACAAAATAATGTGGATTATGTTCTCAAAGGGCCTGCTCTTAAATGAAAGCAATACCCCATGTCAACCATGGCAGTTAGTTTTGAAACCTCACACCTCAAGAACTTCAGTATTTATATTTGTTGGGTTGTTTTAAAGACATTTTTGCATAAAGTAACAACATAGGAACATAGGGAATGGGACTGGAAGGGAATTCCTGCATCATTGAGCCCAGTTCTTTGCTGTCAGAGGCAACCCATTATGTATCCTTGTTCAGAAACTCATCAAGCTCCATCTTAAAATTAGTTAGGTTGTTTGCCCCGACTACTCCTATTAGAAGGCTGTTACAGAACTTCATTCCTCTAATGGTCAGCAACCTTCTAATTTCCAGTCTAAATGTATTGATGGGAAGTTTATATCCATTTGTTCTTGCTATCTTTTAGTTATCAATATTACCCTTTAGATTAAATAGCTCTTCTCCCTACCTAACATTTGCCTCCCTCTCTCATGTATCTATAAAAAACAATCATATCCCCTCTCAGTCTTCTTTTTGCTAGGCTAAACAAGCAAGTCTCCTCTCAGAAGATAGTCTCTCCATTCCCCTGATCATCCTAGTAGCCCTTTGCTGCATCTCTTCCAGTTTGAACATGGATGACAAGAATTGTACACAGTAGTCCAAATGAGATCTTGCCAGTGTCTTATACAGTGACATTAATACTTCCATAGCTACAATGAAAATACCTTGCTGAATACATCCCAGAACTGGTGCTGCTGTATTTTTTTAAACACATTACTTTTGAGGCCCATCATCATCCTGAGATTGACTAATACGCCCCGGCCTTTGTCCTCCGCTGTCATTTACAACAGATGAGTCTCCAGCTATAGCAGAAATTCTTCTTATTTGTCCCTAAGTGCCTAACCTTTCATCCCATTCCAATTCCTCCAGTCCTCTTGTTCATCCCATTCTTTCTGTATAATATTCTGATCATCCTCTGTGTTGATGATGCCTCCCAACACTGTGTCATCAGCAAACTTCATTAACACATTTGTTATGCCATTAATAAAAATATTAAATAAGATTGGATCCAAGACAGATACTTGAGGAACTCCACTAGTAGCCTCTATTCAGCCCAACATTTCTCCTTTCAGCACAATCTGATGTGACCTTCCCTTTAGCACTTTCACACTTTACAATTCCTGTACTAACTGCTGTCATCTCCAATGTAACTAACAGTTTTTCAGGTGGTACTATGTCAGATGCTTTACTGAAGTCCATATAGATTAGAATGTAAATGGAAGAACCTTCTTGTACATTCACCATCACCACCAATACCAAAGCTGTGTGCTTTGTGCCACTGTCACTTTCTATGCCAGCAGTTGTCTTGTCTTCTCTAGTCCCATTTTGCTCAAGAATTTATAAAGGGTTAATGCCTATTTATTGATTTATGTTTGTTTGTTTCCTTAAATATTTCACTGTTGTTTTTTGTGTTCTGTCCATCAATTATCATCTGTATGTTAAATAATAACAAATATTTCCATATAGTTTAAGGCACATACCAAGTAATAAATAATCGTCAAGATTATCATTTATATAGGAGCAACGGTCTCAAGTTGCAGTGGTGAAGGTTTAGGTTGGATATTAGGAAAAACTTTTCCACTAGAAGGGTGGTGAAGCACTGGAATGGGTTACCTAGGGAGGTGGTGGAATCTCCTTTCTTAGAGTTTTTTAAGGTCAGGCTTGACAAAGCTCTGGCTGGGATGATTTATTTGGGGATTGGTTCTGCTTTGAGCAGGGGGTTGGACTAGGTGACCTCCTGAGGTCCCTTCCAACCCTGATATTCTGTTCTATTCTATTCTATAGCACCTTATATCTTCCAAGTGCTTTGTAAACATTTACTCTGGGAGGTAGGTAATGTCTTAGACTCCAATTATGACTAGACTCTGTGCTGTCTTCAAAATTTGTGCTTAATACCTTTCCTTCACTCTTTTTGCTTGTTTTTTGTTTGTTCGTTAAATTAGTAGGGCTCAGTGGATATTTTCTAATTATTGTAATTTTAATAATGTTATTTAAAAATTAAATAGTCTTTATTTTAAAATATGTATGTATGAAGGAGTTTGGATTCTGGCTGTCATGTTCACGTAGAAGCACACCAGAAAACCTGCAAGCAGAAGAGGCGGATTTGCATCCTTGTCCTGGCTCTCCCCAAACCTGGAGAAAGGATTCCTCTTCCATAGACATTCAAGAGATACAGAGGGACATTCTGATGCAAGATTAAAAACACAGTGGATGTTTTCCTTATGATTGTCCATACACACCCATCTGACCCTTTGCAACTAAATCTGTGTGGATGTCTGGGGGAGGAGCTGTTGCCAGTAAGAATCTGAGTGCTAGTTGCTGCAGCCTACCCCTACGGCCCCAGCATATGACCAGTACTTAATTTGTGCCAGGGCTTACCGGGGATGAGCCCTAGCACCTCTAGGCTTCGCATTTCATAGCCCTCTGAGCTTACTGCATCAGTTATGAATGTAAAAAAATTGCTTGAGCCCTTGCACCTAATTGCTTGAGCCCAGCACTTCTTTCATTACAAATTAAGCACTCCCCCAACACAAAATCTAGAGAGACCCCCCTTTCAGCCACTCGCTAGGACTCCTGTGAGGGGAATCTAAGCCTTTGCTGCTCTGGATTGCCTCGTGTTTTAAGCTCCTGTAGCCTGAATAGAGTCCAGACACTGCCCAAAGCCTGGGGTCCCAGGCCTACTCTCAGGGCACAGACTTTCTATCTGGCACCCCATTCTGAGAGCTGGAACCTGCTGTCCAGCTGCCAAACCCCTCTGGATTCAACAGTGACTCAAATTCCATTGTATTTAAACATGCCCTCTCCTAGAACTCCACCCAAATGTGTGAATTGTCTGATGTACTGTTTAACTCTCTCAGAGGCCGATAACAGTTGTGAAGCAGTTAACACCCACTCACACTATTTGCACAGAGTCTAAAACATTTGCTCTTTTATGGGTACTCATTTAAACCACAAGAAATGCAGAACAGACAAAACAATTAATCCTAAAAACATGTCCCTGCTTCCACTTCCTCACCACTTCAGGGCATTCTTTGGGCTAGGATCCAAGTCCATTGAGTTGTCCAGAATCTTGGGGCCATCTGGGCTCAGGAAAGTGGACAAGGCCCTCCTGCCCCATGAAGCTGCTACATGCTGGGTGACCTTGCTATCTCCTGCCAAATGCTTCCTCCTCCTGTCTGGCTTCTTCTGTTTCCCTGCGACTCTCTATTAGCCTCTTTTGACTTTTTATGTTTTGTCTTCTGGGTAGCTTTTCACTGCTTCTTCCTCTCCGCCCCCTCACTTCAGGGTAGAATTAAGACTGTCGCTCTGAGGATGCAGCTCACCCATTGTTCCCAGGTGTTTATACCTGAACAGGGTGGTTGAGTCCTAAACACATATGCAGGCATGTGCATGCACCCCACTCTATCTGTCCAGTGTGTACCTGCTACAAGAGAACCCATTAGCAATAGTTGAGCTACGTACACATAGGCACTCATGGTGCTGCAGTTGTTCATAAATCAACTTCATAGTATCAACCAGAATTTGAAAAGTTGTACAGACATAGCTCCAATTCATTACAACCCCCAGTAACAAAACCTCCCCCCCCCTTTACATGGCATTTAGACGTTAGAGCAGGGGGTGAAAAATTCACCCTAATGTTTTGGTTTGTTGGTCTGGTTTCCACACTAGAAACGTTATTGGAAAACTATATTGTACATATATGTTTTTGAAATATAGGAAAAGAGTTTCAAAAACTCTTGGTACTTTGAAAAATGTTTCCAGTGGTTTTGGATTATTTTTTGACAGCTAAAGGTGGCTTACAAAGTAAACTGTCATCCTTTGATTTGCTGACAAATTAAACTTCCTGAAACAATTGCTATAATTATCTATAAGGCTGTCACCAAATGTGGCATTCCCAACCAGACAAGTATGAAGCTTTTGAAATGGGCATAACTTTAATTTCTATGTTTTGAAGGACCTGGAAATCAATTAATATAGCTAAATATTTGTAAGCATTACTAGAGGCTTGAGAATACATGATATATGTGTGATGGGTTGGATCACAGAAACCCCCGTTGGGGCTGCCAACTGATGTGCTAAGACTACCCCTGAGCCCACTTTCCCTGCCAGCTTGGGGGTTCAGTGCCCTGCCTGGTTTGAGCCAGACCCGCTAGTCTGCTGCCAACCCAGACCCAGGTCTGAACCATGTCCCACAAACTGCAAGCTTAACTGAAAGCAGCTTAAGTGTTCCTGTCTCTAACACTCAGATGCCTAACTCCCAATGGGGTCCAAACCCCAAATAAATCCATTTTACCCTGTATAAAGCTTATGCAGGGTAAACTCATAAATTGTTCCCCCTCTATAACACTGATAGAGAGATATGCACAGTTGTTTGCACGCCCCGCCCCAGGTATTAATACATACTCTGGGTTAATTAATAAGTAAAAAGTGATTTTATTAAAAACAGAAAGTAGGACTTAAGTGGTTCCAAGTAGTAACAGACAAAACAAAGTGAATTACCAAGCAAAATAAAATAAAACACACAAGTCTATGCCTAATACAGTAAGAAAACTGAATATGGATAAAATCTCACCCTCAGAGGTGTTCCAGTAAGCTTCCTTTTACAGACTAGTCTCCTTCTAGTCTGGGTCCAGCAATCACTCATACCCCCCGTGGTTACTGTCCTTTGTTCCAGTTTCTTTCAGGTATCCTTTGGGAGTGGAGAGGCTATCTCTTGAGCCAGCTGAAGACAAAATGGAGGGGTCTCCCAGGGGCTTAAATAGACTTTTTCTTGTGGGTGGAGACCCCCTCCACCCTCTTATGCAAAGTCCAGCTCCAAGATGGAGTTTTGGAGTCATGTGGGCAGGTCACATGTCCATGCATGACTCAGTTTTTACAGGCAGCAGTCATTGCTCACATGCTACCTTGAACGACCTTGGGTAGACTTCTTATGTGGATTGGAGCCTTCCAAGATCCATTGTCCATTAAGTGTTTCTTGATTGGGCACTTAACTTGCACATTCCTCTCTAAAGAAGTTGACCAAATGCCTTACTAAAACCTACTTAAAATCAAACAAGTATACAGCCAATATTCATAATTTCGAATACAACGACATATGCCTACAAATAGGATGAATCATAACCTTTACATAGATATGTTACATGGCATATGTAGCATCAAACATTTTCCAGTTATGTCATATGTACATTCATAAGCATATTCCCATAAAGCATTATGGGGTGCAATGTCACAGTATGTTAATGGAATAGGATGCATTGCTGAAATTCTAAATAGCACAATGTAAATTGCTTCTTTCACAAAATAAATGATGCACCTCATAAAATGTTGAATTAAGGTACTTTTAAATGTATACAGTGTGCACATAATACTGGTGGTATTGTGTTAATTTGGCGTTTAAAAGGATCGACTCTTTATCACATGCCAAACAAAAGTAGTTTTCCTAGTAAAGGGGGTGGGGAACAAACAATAAAACCCATATACTTCGGTGCTGCAGTCAGTAATACAGTGTTTCTAGGGTTTATTCAGATCCAGTGAAGTCTCTTACAAAGTGAAATATTTTGGCTGAAAGTGTGTTAGTGACATCTGTGCTTAAACATGGCTGTAGAGAGCAGAATTTTAACCACAGTATGGCTAGGACTTTTAGACACTGAATTTTACACAGAAGTTTAAGCATCATTATTTTAAATCTCAGTACCCATATTTGTCTAAGGTTTCATCATATCACCCAGATCAAACACACAGATTTGCTGATCTCTTATCCAAATATTTCATTTTATCCATAGTCTCAAGGACTGGGTTCAGGCAAAGCTTTATAAGAGTTCTATGGGACAACTGGAGAGCAGTTTAGGGAAAACTCCATCCATACATGTTTCTCTGATCAACTGAGACAGGAATTTCTCTTAATCTTTGACCATGTTATTTCTTTTATAAAACTGTGCTTAAACATAGTGCTTACATAAAGCACCTTAAACATTACTGAGGAATTCCCCTGGCACCTGGGCCAACAAAGCTGGGCCTTCACCATCCACCTTTCCATGGGAAAAGGGTCTGATTGGAGACCCATTGCACATGGGCTATCCTCAACCGCAGAGTGCCCCTTCGAAGGCCATTGAATCTAGGTACAGTTTACAACAGCCCTAAAGCTGCTCTAACCTGCACAAGGGGGGTCACGTTAGTACCAGCTGACCCCATGCTTGAGAAAATGTAGTATAAAGCCACTTTTGCCACCCCAAAATGCCCCTTTATCATATTCTGAGGTTTAAGCCCATGACATCTATCTGAACAGAACATAATGGTGTATCATGAGTTAGTACCTCCAGGGGGCACATGGCAAATAGCATATATAGTTAGGACCAAATCCTGCTTGGCTTATCAGCACAAGTACTACCACTGAAGTTAATGGCACTGTTCGTGTTAGTAAAACAAAGAGCACATAGTCCAACACAGCTCTACTGCTGCCCAAACTAAAGTACAAAGTGTTTGTAAAGATTAAACCCCTAAATGAAAATTACTCAGTACTGTGTCAGCTAACAGATGAGTTTAAACTCTGGATATCAAGGCAAAAACTAGTCTATTAAATTTAATGTACAATATTCACCGCACTAGCTCCTTGAGGAGGGAGCTCACTCTTGTTTGCCAGTAATTAGGCAAGTAGTTACAGAAATGCAGATACTTTGTGTATAAATTTTTCTAAGACTATTCACCAAACATACGTCTTGTACTTGCTGATCTGCTACACAACCATTATGTATATCAACTTTGTAAGAGAATAGTTCCACTAATGATGGCAAAATATAGCATCATTATCTGAGGACCAGTAACTACAAACACAGGTAGCAAAATATCCATATTACCCATGGGTTAGTGCACCTAAATAATAAACATTGTAGAAGTGCTGGAAATCTCATTCCAGTCATGGACTCCAGAACTCAACATTTTTAACATAGAAACAAACACTAAAGGTAGATTCTTGTTTTGCTTCTAGTTTTGGTATTATTTGTAATGGTTACTAAGCCTTTTTAAAAATGTCATTAAAAGTGTAATTTTGTAGTTGTGCTCCTTTCCAATTCCTATTCACTGAAATCGACTCCTTTTTCTACTACAAACTGCTCAGACAGTCTCCTTCAAGAGCAAATTACTTTAATGCAATATTTTAAACAGCTATGTGTCATATTTATGCTTTTAGATTTGTGCAGTTATTGAGGAGCAGGAGAAGATTTTTGTGTTTGAAGAACACAGTTTTGTCTCTATTTTAACAGTGAACTGCAGACCTAAAATGAAAAATGAATTACACCCAGATTTTCTGAGTGGAATATCCCACCTGTTAACCAGGTTGTAGGAGCATTTAGCAAAGAACTAAGATTTTGCTAACTTTTTAAATATTCGTGTTTCCTTTTGTGAAATCCTTCTGGTACTTTCTGGCTCACTTATAATATCCAGAATGTATCATCTGTCAATGCTGCCGATGCCCTGGAATGCAGTGAGATTTCTGGTATCTATGATGACGCAATCTAGGATATTTTCAATGAATCAGAAAATACCAAATATATTTCAAATAGTGAGCTTGAAACCTCCTCCCCTGCAGAAACTCCCCTACAGCCTGGTTAGTGGATGCATTTGATCTACACATAAATCTCTGCTTAATTCAATCTACATTTCTGACCCTTCCCCATCTTAATATTTTAATTTATTCTGTTTTTCTCTCTTTCTTGTGTTTCTTTAGTTACATTTTCGAACATGTTGTCAAATCTTATTTCAGGGTTTTTTTTTATTTTTTTGCTTCTGATTTTAAAATTCCATTTCATTTAATCCTTCCACCTTCTCACCCCCTGCCCCCTTCCTAAAATAAATAAGTATTAACAGACAATGCTTGCCACTGACCAGCAAAATTCTCTAACTCTAGTTCTGGTTTCACTCCAAGTGGATAGGAGAGATTCTTTTTTATCTACTTCTATGGTCTTCTTTTGAGTTTCTTGGGTAATGTTGCTATTTCTGTCCAGGCACTGTGTCAATACTTTGTGATACTAACAGACCAGGTGTCAGCACATGCCAGAGCACCAGACCTATTCACTTTTGTATTAGCATCAAAGTGATTGTTAAATGTATAAGAGGGTATTTGATGTTTTAACCTCATGAAATCCAGTGGGATATTACTTGCATTGTTTTCACTTATCTGTTATAATGTAGTAGCAACTAAATAACGCATCAAATGAGAAAGAAGCCTTATGGAATGCAGCTGAAGAACATTAACAGAAAAAGTGCTAATTTCAAAGCAAGTGGTAATTGTGTGTGATGATCGGAGGTCAATGACTCAAAATGCATTCCTCACTCAGTCATCAAAGAAAAAGCCCATGCAGGTAGTGACATTATCAACTTGTTTTCTGTGAGAAGATGCTATAAGAATGGATTCAAGGAAAGATCCTTCATCTCTGGACTGTTTAGACGTTTTCAGGGAAGTGTATCGGATGCACAGCAGAGATCCTCATTGACAATCTCGAAACCCTGAAAAGACTTTTGGGAAATGCAATTTGTTATTTCACTGCCATCATTTGGAATTACAAACTGTGACTCATCTCTGCATATATTTTAACTGCTTTAAGAATATAAGAATCAGACCAAAGGTCCATCTAGCCCAGTATCTTGTCTTCCTACAGTGGCCAATGTCAGGTGACCCACAGGAAATGAACAGAACAGGTAATCGTCAAGGGATCCATCCCCTGTCGCCCATTCCCAGCTTCCGGCAAACAGAGGCTAGAGACACGATCCCTGCCCATCCTGGCTAATAGCCATTGATGGACCTATGCTCCATGAATTTATCTAGGGTTTTTTTTAACCCTGTAATATACTTGGCCTTCACAACATCCTCTGGCAAGGAGCTCCACAGGTTGACTGTGTGTTGTATGAAAAAACACTTCCTTTTGTTTGTTTTAAACCTGCAGCCTATTGATTTCATTGGTGCCCCCAGTACTTGTGTTATGAGAAGGAGTAAATAACACTTCCTTATTTACTTTCTCCACACCAGTCATGATTTTACAGACCTCAGTCATATCTCCCCTTAGTTTCTCTTTTACAAGCTGAAAAGTCCCAATCTTATTAGTCTCTCCTCATATGGCAGCTGTTCCATACCCCTAATAATTTTTGTTACCCTTTCCCGAACCTTTCCCAAATCCAATATATCTTTTTTGAGGTGGGGTGACCACATCTGCATGCAGTATTCAAGATGTGGGCATACCATGGATTTATACAGAGGCAATATGATATTTTTGTCTTATCTATCCCTTTCTTAATGATTCCCAACATTCAGTTAACTTTTTTTGACAGCCGCTGCACATTGAGTTTTCAGAGAACTATTCACAATGACTCCAAGACCTCTTTCTTGAGTGGTAACAGCTAATTTAGACCCCATAATTTTATATGTATTGTTGGGATTATGTTTTGCAATGTGCATTACTTTGCATTTATCAACATTGAATTTCATCTGCTATTATGTTGCCCAGTCACCTGAGACATCCTTTTCTAGCTCTTCACAGTCTGTCTGGGACTTAACTATCTTGAGTAGTTTTATATCATCTGCAAATTTTGTCACTTCACTGTTTACCCCTTTTTCCAGATCATTTATGAATACGTTGAATACAACTAGTCCCAGAACACCACTATTTACCTGTCTCCATTCTGAAAACTAACCATTTATTCCTACCCTTTGTTTCCTATCTTTTAACCAGTTACCAATCCACGAGAGAACCTTCCCTCTTATGCCATGACTGCTTACTTTGCTTAAGAGGCTTTGGTGAGGGACCTTGTCAAAGGCTTTCTGAAAATCTAAATACATTGTATCCACTGGATCCCCCTTGTCCACATGCTCATTGACTCCCTCAATGAATTCTAGTGGATTGGTGAGGCATGATTTCCCTTTACAAAAAACACGTTGACTGTTCCCCAACAAATCATGTTCATCTATGTGTCTGACCTCTCAGTAACTCTCATTTCCTTTTCTTAGCTAATAAACTTTTAGTTAGTTTGCTATAGAACTGGCTACCAGCATTGTCTTTGGTGTAAAATGGATATTACCAATTCATCTGGAGAAAGTGACTGGTTTCTTGGGACTGGAAGCATATGTGGTGTAATTTTTGGTATAACTGAATTTTTGTTAAAAAGCCCAATTTGGCTGGGTGGCCAGATAGACTAGAGAATCTAAGGGAATCTACGTGAATCCATTGTAAGACTGGTATAATGATCACATTTGTCTCTGGCTTGGTGAAAATTTATTATAGAACACATCACCAGCTTAGGGTGTCTGCCCTGTTTTCTGACAGTCTGTCCTGAGGTAGGCACTCAGCGTTGAGAGCCACTCCAGAAGTGCACTGGAACATATGGAATAATGTATGTATAGAAATAAAAAAAAACTTTTGTGTTGCTCAGTGATAAGGGAAGAGATAGCTTTATCTTTTCAGGAAGGAGGTGGCTTGATATTCATACAGGGCCAGATTCTGCAAGGTGTTGAATATTCTCTGTTTTTGTTGAAGTAAATAAAAGTTGAAGATTCTGTGATTCCAGGATATGATTAGGCAAACCAAACGGAAATGTCCAAGTTCCATCCTCAGCAGAGGACAAATATTATTTATTCTACGGTGACTGAGAGGCTGCTTCCCTAGAGAAAAAAGTGAAAGAAATTGGTATAGTGAAGTGTGGTCCATTTTATCTAGATTCAAAATATAAATGAACCTTCTGGACCATTTTCTACGAGTCTAAGGGTACGTCTACAATACAAAATTATTTCAAAATTATTCTATTCGAATTTTTGGAAGCTATTTTATACACTCGGTCATCTGTGTCCCCACTAAATCATGTGAGTTTGGCAGAGTGTGTCCACAGTATCGAGGCTAGCATTGAATGTCAGAGTGGTGCACTGTGGGTAGCTATCCCACAGTTCCCGCAGTCCCTGCCGCCCACTGGAATTCTGAGTTAAGCTCTCAGTGCATGATGGAGCAAAAACATTCTTGTGGGTGTTTCTGGGTGTGTGTCATCAGTCGCTCCTCCCTCCGTGAAAGCTACAGCAGACAATCGTTTCACACCTTTTTGGCTTTCAGCAGATGGTGCAATACGGTTTCTCTCCTGGTGCTATGAATCCACCTCACATTTCCTCTCATCTTTCTATGTAATCTCTATAAGTATCTACTCTTTCTCTTCCTCATCGACCACTTCTGCTGCCAACTCTGCTCTGCCATCATGAACCGAGCAGCACAGTTTCCACCGCTAACTTTGCTCTCCCTCTATTGCTGCGCTTCTGAGCTTCTCCATGTTGTCTGTACTGGGCTCCCACCTCTGTGAAAGCTACAGAAGACAACCATTTCCCGCTTTTTTCACCTATTGTGAACTGAACAGCACCTCTTCCGTTGCCACTCTGCTCTCCTATGTTTCGCGCCCTTTTTCCAGGATTACCTGCGCAGGCACCATAGTAGGCAAGCATGGAGCCCACTCAGATCTCTGCTGCAGTTTTGACCATTGTAAATATCTCATGCATTATCCAGCAGTATGTGCAGTACCTGCAAAACCGGGCGAGGTAGTGACGACAACGCGATTACGATAGCGATGAGGACATGGACACAGACATTCCTAGAAGCACGGCCTGTGGCGATTGGAAGATCATAGTGGTGTTGGGCCAGGTTCATGCAGTGGAACCCCAATTCTGGGCCCAGGAAACAAGCACAGACTGGTGGAACCGCATAGTGTTGCAGGTATGGGATGATTCCCAGTGGCTGAGAAACTTTTGTCTGCATAGGGCCACTTTCATGGAACTTTGTGACTTGCTGTCCCCTGCTCTGAAGTGAAATCAATGGGTATTTTCCTAGATAAAAACTGCTGCAGGGTCAGGCCTCAAGAAGAGCCCATGGGCTACCTTTCCAGCTGTGCAAAGTTTATACTGGATGCAGCTGAGAGGACCATTTTCTGCTCCCCCAGTTCTGGGGCCTCTGGGCAGAAAAGACACCTATGTAATTTAAAACAGTTTATATTCAGTCACAGAAATGTCCATTCTTGGCCCTGCCCCATCTGCTACATGTAGACTCCATCAGCTGTTGTAATAACGGGGCCTACAAATTAACCCTACTCATGAGCCTACCTGAGGGATTCTTATTTTGCAGTGAGAGAGCCAGAGAAAGAAACTGAAAAACTGGTAATGAAATTTCTCAAGATGAAAATTACTTTATTTAGACATTTTTCAATAAAAAACCCTAAATAATATAAACATTTTCTGTAAAAATTTTTAGTTGTGTCAAATATTTTATTTATTAAACCATTTTTAATCGAGTAGCTATGATGAAAAATGTAAGGCCATCTCTAATTATAAGTCATATCAGGAATTAATAGCAGTTAACATATACAATACAGTGCATTGCAGAGGAGTATGCTAGCAATAGAACTAAGAGTAATTTTTTCAGTCCTATATTAACTTTGTTCTCCTTTGTGCCCACCTATCCATTTTGATGGTATTTCTCTCTCTCTCTCTCTCTCTCTCTCTCTCTCTCTCTCACACACACACACACACACACACACACACACACACAAACATACACACACCACCTTCAATCTTGTGTAATCACTTATAACTGTGCAAAGTGAGTGACTTTTGTATCCTACAAAAGTCAGGATAGTAGCATTTCAAAACCATTGTCCATTCTGGATGCGTATAAATCCTTACACGTGGTGCAAGGAGTCAAGAATCAGTCTCAAAATAATTTTGTATCTGTCATAAATATAAAGGGAAGGGTAACCACCTTTCTGTATACAGAACTATAAAATCCTTCCTGGCCAGAGGAAAAACCCTTTCACCTGTAAAGGGTTAAGAAGCTAAGATAACCTCGCTGGCACCTGACCAAAATGATCAATGAGGAGACAAGATACTTTCAAAGCGGGAGGGGGGGGAACAAAGGGTCTGTCTGTGTGTGTGATGCTTTTGTCGGGAACAGAACAGGAATGGAGTATTAGAACTTATTAGTAAGTAATCTAGCTAGAAATGCGTTAGATTTCCTTTTGTTTAAATGGCTGGTAAATAAGCTGTGCTGAATGGAATGTATATTCCTGTTTTTGTGTCTTTTTGTAACTTAAGGTTTTGCCTAGAGGGATTCTCTATGTTTTGAATCTGATTACCCTGTAAGGTATTTACCATCCTGATTGTACAGAGGTGATTCTTTTACTTTGTCTTTCATTAAAATTCTTCTTTTAAGATCCTGATTCCTTTTTCATTGTTCTTAAGATCCCAGGGTTTGGGTCTGTGTTCACCTATGCAAATTGGTGAGGATTTTTATCAAGCCTTCCCCAGGAAAGAAGGTATAGGGGTTGGAAGGATATTTTCAGGGGAAGACGTCTTCCCTGTTCTTTGTTTAACATGCTTGGTGGTGGCAGCATAGGGTTCAAGGACAAGGCAAAGTTTGTACCTTGAGGAAGTTTTTAACCTAAGCTGGTAAGAATAAGCTTAGGGGGTCTTTCATGCAGGTCCCCACATCTGTACCCTAGAGTTCAGAGTTGGGAAGGAATCTTGACAGTATCCAACTTTTTAGAAATATAAATTAATATATTATATATTTGCTGTTTTCTTTTACTGGATTTTTTGCTGCAAGTATATTTGGATCTCTCTTTTCAGGACTAAGGTTCTGTATTTTCCCTTATCCTAATTCTGATGTAATATTTGTATTTAGCACCATTTAAATGCTTAGGGTCTTTACATAATCAAATTCTATTATTTTTTTTCATCTCTCCAAGACATTACCTTTTCTGACTGTCTCTTTAGCTTCAATTTGTCTCTCCTTTTCTTCGCTTTACTTCATTACCATTTTCATTATGTCACTCTGGTTTCTTCTCTCTTCCCTTTAGTTATTTTACATTTACCATTAAATATCTCTCTCTCTCTCTCTCCATCTCTTATTTTCTCTTTGTGATTAGACCACTGTCTTTTTCCTTACTTGCATAAATCAAAGATACACAAAGCAGTCAGTCTTTATTCCTTCTAGATATTCTCAGCAGGGACAGTCATAATTTCTGTTTGCAACAGAGAATCAGAGATCAGAGCTCCTGTCTGAACTGCCTCAGGGTAGCACTGATCGAACACAGGTAACACTATGGTCACACAGACAGCAGGAACTCACATGACCAAGAAAGTTCTTGAGTCCCACGAGAGAATCAAGGTTGCCCAACAACTGTACACTGTACACTACATGCCAGATCCTCAACTGGTGTAGCCTCACTGAAGTCAGTGAAGGTATGCTGTTTTATATCTGGCCCTATGAATCTACACGGTCTTCATCACCCTGGAAGCAGAATTATAGGGGGCATTCGTAGTAATTGTTGCAGTTACCTTCCCTAACACTTTCCATTACAAAATATTTTTATAATCTTTTTTGAGAAGCTCTAACAGCACTGTTTTTTTAACAGGAAACACTTGAAATTCATTGGGAGAAAGCCTTTGGATCAGATTAGTGCCTATTCTTTGACCCAATAAATTCATTTCAGGCTTAGCTGGGTTATAAACTATTTAAAATAGTCATTTCCCTTGTGCCACTTGCATCATCAGCAAAAATGTTGGCAACCTTCCAGAAATAATAACTGACTACAAACATTCTAAGCTAAGGCAAAGCCCACCACCAAAGCAGCATTGCCACCACCACCACCACCACCAAATGCTGCACTGGGAACACTTGGAACACAGCCCAGCTGCTGCCATAACAAATGTATTTGGAAAAGAAGGGAGATAGATGGTTGAGCTCTCCTTGACAACTGCTCCTCTTTATTCCTCCCCAAGATTCAGCATATGAATAACAACCTTCTCTCGCTGTCAACTCACAGTTAGACCTGTAGCACAAATAGCATAATTCTGTCCTATAAAGGACAGTCTTGTGGCCCATTACTAGAGATTATAACATTGTTAATGATGTGGAAAATGCAGAAGTGTTCAATAAATATTTCTGTTCTGTATTTGGAAATGTATATGTATGCACATGTTTTTTTGAAAGAAGCAGGATAATGTAGTTGTATCATATGAGGATGGTGAAATACATTCCTGTCCATTAATTACTATGGGCAATGTTAAAAAAACATCTATTAAATCAGTAGGCCCTGATAACGTGCGCCCAAGAGTCCTAAAACACCTGGTTGAGGTGATCTCTGGTCAACTAATGATGATTTTGAATAAATCTTGGAACACCTGGAAAATTCTAGAAAAGTGCTAATGTCACACCAATATTTAAAAAAGACAAGCAGGATAACCTAGATAACCACAGGCCAATTAGCTTAATGTCAATCCTTGGCAAAATAATGGAAAAGCAGATATGGGATTCAATAAATAAAAAATTAAAGCTTAGGAATATAATTGATGCCAATGAACATGGTTTTATGGAAAATAGGTAATGTCAAACAAACCTGAATTCATACTTTGATAAGACTACAAGTTTGGTAGATAATGGTAACTGTAGATGTACAGGTAGATTAAATACATATAGACCAGTGGTTCTCAAAGCCCGTCCGCCGCTTGTTCAGGAAAAGCCCCTTGCGAGCTGGACCAGTTTGTTTACCTGCCACGTCCGCAGGTTCAGCCGATTGCGGCTCCCACTGGCCGCGGTTCACCACTCCAGGCCAATGGGGGCTGCAGAAGGGCGGCTACAGGCCAGTGGGAGCCGCGATTGGCTGAACCTGTGGACACGGCAGGTAAACAAACTGGTCCGGCCCACCAGGGGCTTTCCCTGAACAAGTGGCGGACTGGCTTTGAGAACCACTGATATAGACTTTTGTAAGGCATTTGACTTAGTACCACATGTCATCCTGAATAAAAAGTTATCATTATACAATATCAACAAAGTACATGTTAAATGGATTAAGAACTGGCTAAGTGACAAATCTAAAAAATCAATTATCAGCTGGAAATCATAATTGAATGGGTGTGTTTCTAGTGGGGTTCCACAGGGCTCAGGACTAGGCCCAACACTATTCAACATTTTCATCAATGATCTGGAAGTAAATATAAAATCACTGCTAACAAACTTTGTGGATGACCCAAAGATTGATTGGTGTAGTGGTAAATATTTAGGACAGGGCAGTCGTACAGAGTAATCTAGATCACTTAGTAAACCAGGCCTATTCAAATAAAATACATTTTAATACAGCCAAATGCAAATGTTTTACCTCTAAGAACAAGAAATATAGGCAATATTAACATAATGGGGGACTGTATCCTGGAACACAGTGACTCTGAAAAGGATTTGGGGGTCACAGTGGAAAGCAACTTAACATCGGTTCCCAGAGTGATGCTGTGGCAAAAAGCAATCCTTGGATTAAAAATAAAACTTGAAGTAGTTAGTTAAAGGGAGGTAACTTCACCTCTGTCTATGGGCATTGGTGAGGCTGATACATGAATGGTGCATACAGTTATGGTGTCCACAGAGTAAAAAAGGATGTTGAAAAACTGGAGATGGTGCAGAAAAGAGCTACAAGATTTGAAGGCTGGAGAAAATTCCTTACAGTGGGAGACCTAAACAAAACCCATTGAGCTCTTTATCAAGAAGGCGGCTTCCTAGCCACATGATTACAGTATCTATACAGGAGGAAATACTGGGTACAAAAGGGTTCTTTAATCTAGCATCAAAAGGCATAACAAAACCCAATGGTTGAAAGCTGAAGCCAGACAAATTCAAATTAGGAATAGGGCACACATTTGTAACACTGAGGGGTATTAACCACTGAAACAAACTACCAAGGGATGTGATGTATTCTCCATCTCCCATTGTCTTCAGATCAAGACTGGACGTCCTTCTGGAAGATATGCCTTCGCCAGACACAAGTTATTGGGCTCTGTGACAGACTGACCCTATGCTGCAATATTCTGAACAAACTTTATTGAATTAGCTTTAACACCTTTGGAGTCCATTGTATTAAAAATAGAATGTGCATGTGTTATTGTGGAATTGTATGTATGTCCCTCCTCTAGGACACAGACTAATGCAATCTCTGAAAAGTATTAGGAACTTCAAAGGACTTTTTGGAACAATACCTGTGAAGTGGATTTCCTAGGAAGTACCTGTGGAATGTGAATGACTCACTTTGAATCCTCCCTTTTCAAGCTATGCCCTATGGAGGAAAGCCCATTGTCTGCTGGTTACCTGCCCATGAAAAATCCACATCAAAGACTCCTGAACTGCATAAAGAGTGGACAAAACATTTAGTGCACTTGCTTCTTCTGGGCTGAAGTCGTGATGAATTGGTAGCCACAAGGAATCGCTCTGGGTGCTGATTTGAAGGACTGTTCCTGCCAGAACCCATGCTAGGGTTGGGGTGGATTCTAGTAAACCTATTAGTGTGTACATAGGCTCTTTTATTGTTTTTAATACATTTTCTACAACACTTTTTACCTTAAAAATAAAGTAGGCTTGCACTGGAAGTGCTAAAGAGAAAGCAAGCAGGTTCTGCTTAGGCAGCCTATCTCTGCTAAAGATTACACAGTGAAGGAAGGAAACTGTGCTGTGTGGGAATACCCCAGTCAGAAGGGAGAGAGATGCGGGTCTCTACCCAAAAGGCAATGGCTGGGGATCTGGAAGCCTGAGAGTGACTGCCCTTGCTGGACCACTGAGGGGAAAGACAGGTGCAGTTGCCCTGAACTGTAACAGACTCAGACAAGGATAGTGGGTGAAATTCAATGACATGTGACATACAGGCAATCAGCTGGGTGGATCTAATGGTTCCTATGACCTTGAATTCTATGAACCTATAGGAATATATGCAAAGTCTGTCTCTGAAACAGTCTTTCCATGGTATTCTGAACAAATCACTGAAATAAAATGTTAGAAATTGGCCACTAAACGTGTGTTTCTCAATTTCAGGGTGCCCAACTTAAGACACCTGGGTACTGATTTGCAGAAGAGCTAAGAACTCTCAATTGCAACTGAAATTGATGGGAGTTGAGAGTACTCTGGCAGTATAGTCTGGAAGAATGAACACATGTCTGGGAATCATGTGGTCTTGAGCTCTACGCCTGGCTCTGCCAAGTATTCATTAGGTGGTCTCTGGCCAGTATCATTGTCTCAGTTTTTCAAATGTCAAACTGGGATAATAATTCTCTCATCTCATGTGGAAATAAATTCAATAATGATTGTAAGGCACTCATAAATAGAAGTAATATGTCTAGAAAGAGCATGAGGAAATGACTACTTTAATGACGAGTGCTGCATTTGGATGGCATGCAATAAATAACACTAGATATTTGGCCCCAGGCATTAAGGATAAAGAGAAATATTGAATAGATGCCTCATTCCCTTAGCACTATTCATCCAGTGAAATGAATGGGACAAGGATCGTGTGGAAAAATAGCATGAGATTGTGTAATTAAACACTGTATCATAATGCATACACACAACAGGGCAGAAATAAGATTGCATGAGCAAACTACAGTCTTGAATTTCCTATTTTTTGAGTGCTTACTTTTGCGATCTATATGACATGCCTTTTAACGTGGTGGGGAGGGATTTGTATGTAATATACTATTATAATACTGTGTAACTGGGCCTCCCTAAAATATGAGGTATTAAAAATACAGTAGGTTGATTACTATGAGGTTAAATGTTCCTTTAAATTACAGCTTGCATTTATTCTCCTTGGTGATATTAATGGTCACAAGTAGTTGCACTATGAAGCAGGTCCACCTTCCTGACTAATTAATTCTATTTTAAGCATTTAATTTAGCTGAAGTACTAGGCATCTGGCTGATTAGCTCTCTTTGTTTCTCTCCATGACTAGCAGTAACATATTGTTAATTTCCATGGTACTATTTTGATTGTTCTCTTGCTATTCACTGTTGCTAAAAAAAAATACAGTAATAATGTAGAAATAAGACCGTTTGAGATATTTAATCAAGGAGTGATACTACTTTACAAAAAAATCCTACTTAACCTTACAATAGAAAGAGGTTAATATAAACCCAAGGGAGATATTTTAAACCAGGCTCTCACATTCATCTGTTTTACAACAGCGTGAGTTCAGAAGAGAGGAGAATGAGGCCTGGAAAGTGAAAGAATTGGGATAGAAATTAAAAAATAAAACAGAAAATATTAATAATAAAACTTTACATATATAGGATTTATTTTTAAATCCAAAGCATTTTTACAAACATAGAGCCAGATTCTGCCTCACTTCCTCACAATTTCCGTTTTCAATGAGCACTCTCACTGTAATCAAAAGGCCAGTGCCTCAGCTGGTATAAATCCACTTCAGCATAACTATAATGATTTACACCAGCTCTGGATCTGGCACACGGGGAGTACTCTAGAGAAAGGTATTTCACCACATGAATTCTGAAAGTGAGAGAGAATCAGGGCCTATGTTTCCAACAGGTTGTAATTGACCTGGGAATGCTGGGAATAGATGACAACAGATGGATCACTTGATGATTATCTGTTCTGTTCATTCCCTCTGGGGAACCTGGCATTGGCCACTGTCGGAAGACAGGATAGTGGGCTAGATGGACCTTTGGTCTGACCAAGTACAGCCGTTCTTAACTTCTTATGACACTTACAAAGCTACATGTGTCAGAAAGTAGGGATTCCTCCCACTTGAACTGTCTTGTAAGGCTAACTGCAATTAAAGCCTCAGCATAGAGGCTCCTCTATGGAGAAACTATGCAGGGATTATGCAGAGCCTTTTCTCCACTGGGCAATAAAGCTGACTGGACAAGTAGAGGGTATTATGCAGAATTCCATAATGGTATTACAAATTACTTAAACTCAGCCCAATCAAGGAGAAATGGGAGGCCCGGGACCGAGGCACCCTCTTTGCCATGTAAATAGTGGAGTTGTATAGAGAATGGAAATTCCATTTTGGAGAGGATTATGAAATTTAAAATTTTGTTTTACTCCAATTTAGAACAAAACTCAAATTTGAAAATTTACCACAAAAGAAGATTCTGAAAAAAAATGTGTTTTGGGTCAAATGAAACATTCCAATTTCAACTGTTTATAATGAAAATTTGTTTTGAAAGGAAAAGTTAAAATTTTCATTCTGAATATGCTGAAATGGGACATTTTGACATTTTTGGATCTCAACATTTTCTCTTAAACAAAATTTTGACAAAACTGACACAATTTCTCAAAGTGTATCAGTTTTGACTGAACTGAATTTTAGAACAGAAAATTGTTCCATCAATGTTTTGGTTTGGTTTGGTTTGGGTTTTTTTGGACCAGCTCCGTTAAATTACATGATCTAGGTCAAAGTCTTGTGAGTAGAGCTGATTGAATTTTTTTTCCAATGAAAAAGGTATGTTGTTGTTCCTGATGGTAAGAGGGGTCTTACTAAATACAGATTTTTTAATGAAAAATGTACTTTTTAATGGAAATATTTGTGTTTTTAATAAAAAAACCTGGAAACATTTCCATTTTTGGTTATTGAAAAACCAGAAATATTCCATGTAATTTGCTCAAAATTGAAGAAAAAATTAGTTTTCAGGGTTTTGATTAAAATAATTCAATGAGAATTTTTTTCAGAAAAAGTCATTTCCCTGACCAGGTCCACTTTTGAGAACTTATCCCCATTTTACAGATGAGTAAATAGATGATGGGGGTGGGAATTATTAAAATCAATATTTTCATTAACTTCAGTGTCAGTTAAGGGTGCTCAGCAACTGAATATCAAGCAATTTTTAGGTGCCCAAATATGGATTTGGATACTGAACTTTAGACACCTAAGTTTGACAATATTGGCCTAAGAGACAATGATTCACTAATCATTGAGAATCAGGAATACTACTTTGAATCTTGTCCTACACTCCTATGGGCAGATCCTCAACTGGTGCAAACTCTCTTAACTCCTCCATGCTCTAACTATCAAAAGCCACATTTATTCTTCATACTAGCTTTTGATATTTTCTCCTCTGACCAGTCACTGAGATGATTACATATGCAACCACATTATGCATGCATATAAAATGCTATAAGCAAGAGTATAGATGACTGATTTTGTATTTGTCATACAGAAGCAGACAGATTTCTATATATTTGTGCTGGTGTGTAGAGGAGATAATCTTTCATGTTTGTTGCACAGAGAATAAGTAATCAACTGGCACTAGTTGACAACAATCTTAGTGTCTGCTGATTCTAAGAAGAAAGACAAATTCAGTTTGCAAGCAGACTTCAGATTTAAGCTTCTAAAATATTAGTAACCAAAGGGGTTTAAAGAGGGGGAAAGTGTGACTATGAAATGTTATTTAAATCTTCAAAGTGTCCTTGCTGTCTTCTTACATTCCTGTCACAATTGCCATTATAAACACCACCTTTCAAGGTTTACTATCTCAGTTTTTTCAAAGTGCAGAAACTTGGCACAAAGATTGTCAGTACAGATAGAACTAATGGACAACTAATTAAGAGCAAAAACTTGTCTAAATACTATGAAATTTTATTAACAGGACACTAGAAGGTGCTAGCACTTAGGCAGCAATAATTATTATTATTGTGTCAGGAAACATTGTAGAGAAGGGAACTGATGGAGATTTTTTCCTACTGAACTCAGAACTACCCAAGAAACCCATGCTTGCCATTAAGGTTTCTAAAATATTAGCTGATATGCTCTTTCCAGGCTCCTTTCCCATTATGAGGCCAAATCTTACAGTTTTTCCTCAAATGAATCTCCCATTGAATTGCCTAATGTATAAACATTCCCAACATCAAGCTACCCTTCCAAGCCCACCAATGAAATATTTTTCAGATTGGCCAACAGGGTACACAACACTGGGTCCACACTGAGCAGCCCACACAAAGGGTCACTTCTGTCTGCCAAGCATAGCGAGTAAAGATCCCTCCTCTCCTTGTGTGTGTCCTGTATCAGGATGAGAGAGAACTGCAGTCCCTGCTTTCAAGACAGTGGGGGGACCACTCCATTCCCACACCTCCAATCCCCAGGCATGGAGAGTGACCTATGGGGCAGCAGGCAGAAGACATTGACAATAAAGACATAGGCCAGAGAGAGAAAGGGATGCAGACTGGGATAAGTAAAGAACATGTGAGAGCTCTTCAGATCAATTTGAATGAATTTAAATCAACGGGGCCAGAGGGTACTGAAGGAATTAGCTGAAGAATTCTTGGAGCCACTGGCAATAATATTTGCAAACTCATGGATCAAAGGAGAGGTCCCAGAAGACTGGAGAAGGGCTAACATAGTGCCCATCTTTAAGAGGAGGAAAAAGGAGGAGACAGGGAACTATAGACAAGTCAGCTTGACCTTGATAGCTAAGAAGCTACAAGAGCAATGTATAAAACATTCAATTTGTGAATACCTGTAGAAGGAAGGGGTAATCACTAGCAACCATCCTGGATTTACTAAGAACAAATCATGCCAAACCAGCTTGATTTCCTTCTTTGACAGGGTAACTGATCTGGTGGATAGGGGGAATGCAGTGGACATTATATACCTGGACTTCAGCAAGGCTTTTGACACAGTCCCACATGACATTCTGATAAGTAAGCTGGAGAAATGTGGGCTCAACAGAACTGCCATTAAGTGAATACATAATTGGTTAAACAACTGCAAACAAACAGTAACTATTAATGGAATGATGTCAGATTGGAAGGAGGTCTCAAGTGGAGTTCCACAGGCATGTGTTCTGGGTCAGGTGTTGCCAGGGTTCCCTCCCCACTCTGAACTCTAGGGAATAGACGTGGGGACCCGCATGAAAGACCCCCTAAGCTTATTTCTACCAGTTTAGGTTAAAAACACCCCAAGGCACAAATTCTTCCTTGTACCTTGGATTAGGTAACACTGCCACCACCAAGTGATTTAGACAAACTCAGGGAAAGGATCACTTGGAGTTCCTACTCCACCCTAATATCCCCCCCCAAGCCCTCACACCCCCTTTCCTGGGGAGGCTTGGGAATAAACAAGATGAGCACAGACCAACCATGGGTTTTTTTAGGACACTAAAAATACCCCAATCAGATTCTAAAAGAAACAGAACTTTATTATAAAGAAAAATGGTAAAAGAAGCACCTCTGTAAAATTAGAATGGAAGATACTCTTACAGGGCAATCAGATTCAAAAACACAGAGGATTTCCCTCTGGGCCAAACTTTAAAGTTACAAAAAGGAAACCAGGAATACACCTTCCTCTCAGCACAGAGAAAATCACAAGCCAAAACAAAAATAAGCTAACACATTCCCTTGCTAGTACTTACTAATTCTAATGGAGTTGGATTGCTTGCTTCCTTGATCTGTGTCTGGCAAGTACACAGAACAGACAGACCAAAACCTTTCCCGCCCTCCCCCCTCGCCCACCCAGTTTTGAAAGTATCTTGTCCCCTTATTGGTCCAGTAGGTCAGATGCCAGCCAGGTTACCTGAGCTTCTTAACCCTTAACAGGTAAAAGGATTTTGTGCCTCTGGCCAGGAGGGATTTTATAGTACTGTATACAGGAAGGTTGTTACCCTTCCCTTTATATTTATGACAGGTGTTGTTTAATATCTTTATAAATAATTGTATATACATATAGAGAGTATATTGATCAAGTCTGCAGATTACACAAAGCTGGGAAGATTGACAAAATTCTGGAGGATAGAGCTAAAATCCAGAGGGATTTTGATAAATTGGAGAACTGGGCTACAGACAACAAATGTAAGGTGCTACATTTAAGGAAAAAAAAACAAATGCACAATGGGGGGGGAGAAACTGGCTTGGCAGCAGCATTGCTGAGAAAGATCTGGGAGTTGTGGTGGATCACAACCTCAACAGGAGTAAGCAACGTGATGCTGTTGCAAAAAAAGCAAATGCTATGTTAGGTTGAATTAACAGATGCATAGCTTGCAAGTCACGGGAGGTGATGATACTGCTCTAGACAGTAGTCGATTTAGTGGGTCTTCTAAACCAGCTAAATCAACCACCGATCATTCTCCCATTGACTCCTGTACGCCACCTGACCGAGAAGAGTAAGGGGAGTCAATGGGAGAGTCCCGTCAACATTGTGTGGTGTGAGCCCTGTGGTAAGTAGATCGAAGGTACCTTGATTTGAGTTACGCTATTCACGTAACTCAAACTGCATAGTTTAGATCGACTTTTCCCTTTAGTGTAGACAAGGCATTAGTCTTGATTCTGTGTATGCTGGCCAGGCCAGACAATACTTGTTACAGCAGATTTGCTGTTCACTGGTTTACGTTGTATGTGTTAGCTACTTGTTTTTAAAATAGGCATGACCACAAAATAGGTAAAAGGGAAATTGTAAAGAAAGGGTTGAATGGACATGAATTTCTTGGGTGCTGCCCTTAGCCCTGTCAGAGAAAAGCAACACTAAATATTGTTCTTTTCAACTTATTTCAGTTCATCGTGCAAGCTGTTTGCTCTTTCTTTTCCAGCTGACAGTGCTAATTAGATATGCCACAGCTATGCCAGTGCTACTTAAAATGTTTCACATTAGAGATGATTGAACATCAGAATAGCTGTGATCCATACTTGCCAATCAGCACTACTAAAAACAAAACACAACTTCTTTGGACCACTAGGGGATGTCATATTTTAGTTTTATGTCTGCAGTTACTGGGCCTATCATTAAACATGACTTTCACTCCATATTAACACACACTAATGCTGATAAGATGCAGTGCCAACAAAAGTCAGAGGAAATGTTCCAGTGCAGTCAGCGATATTTTGGTATGCTACATTTGGATGGATCAGCTCCCTGTTACATTAGAGATGATGGTAAAACTTCAGAAGTGAAGTTGAACTCCTATTGAAATCAAGGTGCTTGAAATCTAGGCACTTTTGAAAATCCCACTAGGTGCCTATCTACAACTTTAGCTCTACATACCTTTAAAAATCTGGCTCTTGGAAGAGCAAGACACTTTTGAAAAAATGGAATGTAGGAGCCTACATCACTTAGATGCTTTTGAAATATGTACTCCAAATCTCCATCTACAAGCTGCTAAAACAGTGCTTTCCTCTGGAATAATGAAGATCACAAAGCCCATAATGAAGGGCAGTAGATCTGGGGACAACACACTCTCAGTAAAGGGGACCTCCGCTGTGGAATAAGCTTCCAGATCAGATCAGACAAATCCAGCATCTGCTGATTTTGGGGGAACACTGTAAAAACTTCCTATTTGTCAAAGCTTCACTATCAGAATAACATTCAAACCATCAACCATTCCCTCTTCTCACTCTTGCTTACCTAACCCCTGCACCATCTCATAAAAAAAACAACCAATCAGGAAAACACACTAAATAAAGACTACTTGAAGTAAAGCTTTCTGTAATCTGAAGGGGCCAAAGAGATCCATTAATTAGTTTGTTAATGTCTGTCCAGTTTATGTAGAAGGCATCCTGATGGTACAGTGATATGCAGCAATACAAAAATCTTAACATACAGATACAGTGCAGAGAGAGAATTTTACGGCACTCATGCTGGCCCCATAGTCTCTGAGATTGATATTTGAACACAACAGGGAAGCTAGTACTGTGCATCATGTGAAAATGTAATAAAAATTGCAAAAATGAGAGAATATAGCTGATATACAGCTTACATTTTGTCCCTTCTGCTTCATACCTATTCTTTAATGGTTCTCTGTGCTGTTTCAGAGACACAGTCCCAGCTATCACATTAAATCTATCCAAAGGCACTTTGTCAGAGAGTAAAAGTTGTTAATGTCGCATAGCTAAAATAAAATGCAGTGAATGAATACACATTTGAAGATCCCTCTTGCCATATTGTAGTCCTGCCTTGGTAAGAGAAACTGCTAAAAGCCTATCTCCTGTCAATGACACATTGGTACATTCATTTAAAATGTGGAGCAACCTTTAGTTCAAGGTGGGAAGATGTGCATCCTGCCTTTACTCCCCTAAAGACCCCACTAAAATCTCACTGAGCTTCTCTGATTCTCTGGCAATCTTGCTGAAACTTGTGGAGCTTCCTCGCCTGTCCCAAATGCTGTTCTAGAATAGCCTGGTTCTCTAGACCTACGCAACTTTGAATGGCAAAACCAGCTTTGGGTGATAAAAACAGCACCTTGAAGGATTTTATAATAAAACTGGGGAGCCGCAAAAGTAAACATATTCATCATCTTGTCACATCAGCTGTCTTGTCTTGCTATATATTTACTTATGGCATACACTCCTAGGATTTCAGGATCAATTTTACTTAGATGACAGGTTCCCACAGTCCAAACACAATATAATGGTACTTTAACAGCAACCTGGAATCCCTCACTGATCTAGGCAAGAGTGCCTTGTGGCAAAGAGGCAGATTCAGCCAATACAAAGGGAAAAAGTTTACCTAAATGTTTTCTAAACACGCACAAAAAATCACCAGGTGAAGTTTTGGGTCATAAACTCAACACTGATAAAGTTTGCAGAAGACACAAAAATTGGAAGAGTGGTAAATAATAAAGAACACAGGTCCCTGACAGAGTGATCTGGACTGGTTGGTAAACTGGGAGAAAACAATATGCATTTTAATATAGATAAATGTAATTGTGTACATCTAGGAAAAAAGAACATAGGCCAAACTTACTTGAAGGGGGACTCTCTCTGGGAAGCCGTCACTCTGAAACAAGATTTGGGGGTAGGGTGGATAATAAACCGAACATGAGCTTCCAGTGTAATGCTGTGGCCGAAAGGGCTAATGAGATCTTTGGATGCGTAAATAGGAGGATCTCAAACAGGAGTAAATTGGTTATTTTACCTTGGTATTTGGCATTAGAGTGACTACTGCTGGAATACTGTGTCCAGATCTGGTGTCCTCAGTTGAAGAAGGATGATGGTGCATTGGAGAGAGTTCTGAGAAGAGCCTCTAAAATGATTAAAGGATTAGGAAACATGCCTTATAGTGAGAGACTCAAGGAATTCAAATTATTTAGCTTAACAAAGAGAAGATTCGGAGATGGCTTGAACACAGTCTATAAGTATCTACATGTGAACATATATTTAATAATGGGCTCTTCAATCTATCAGAGAAAGGTATAATATTGTCCAAAGGGTAGAAGCTGAAGCCTGACAAATTCAGACTGGAAATATCGTGTAAATTTTTTAAGGAGAGGGTAATTAACCTTTGGAACAATTTACGAAGGATCATGGAGGATTCTCCATCATGGACAGTTTTTAAGTCAAGATTGGACATTTTTCTAAAAGCTATGCTCTAGAAATTATTTTGGGGCACTTCTATGGGGCCTGCATTATACAGGAGGTCAGACTAGATGATCACAATGGTCCTTTCTGTCCTTGGAATCTAGAATAGTTTCCTGTGTTTCAGGACAGGGACACAAGGCTTTGGTTAGTAATAAGCATTATGAACTACATAGAAACACAGTAGGAGAGGTAAGATCAGTACCCATGGTCTTCTGCTCCCAGCTCAGTGAACCCTTTCCTTGCCAAAAGATATTTTGTGGGGGAAGTTGCTTTCAGTATGTCCACGCTGCAATTAAAAACCTGCTGCTGGTCCACTGGGCTTGGGATAAGTGTCTGTTTAATTGTGATGTAGTTGTTTGTGCTTGGGTTGCAGCCTAAGCTTTGTGGTCCTCCCGCCTCTCAAGGTCCTAGAGCCTAGGCTCCAGCCTGAACTCAAACATCTCTACCACAATTAAACAGCCTCTTAGCTCAAGCCCCATGAGCCTGAGTCACCTGGCACAAGCCAATTGTGGATTTTTAACTGCAGTGTAGATGAACACTTTTTCTCACAAGGTGTGACAGGGCTGCCAAATACATCAGTGTAAAATGAGATGCATGACATTTCTCATGTCCGGTTCCTTTCCCCATAACAGCACTTTTGCTAAGGGAAATGTTCTCATTCTTTTAAAACACAAGGTGTTTTAGGAGTTAGAAGCCCCTGGGGAATTAAGGACCCACTCCTACAAACACTTCCACGTGTACTTAACTTTACTTAAATAAGTAGTCCCTTTGACTTCATTGGTACTATTCCTGTGAATATAGTTAAGCATGTGCATAGGTATCTTCAGGATCAGAACCTAACACTCTCCATAGAAGGCAGATATAGAATTTCTTTTGCAAAGTATTTCCAATTTGTTTTACCATTAGTAATGATGCCTAATATCTGCAAAATTGTATTTTGCACAGAAGTTAATTCTGAGAGTTTTATATTTAGATAACACTAATTTATAGAACTATAAAGTGCAAGCCAAGCTTAATACCTTTCTGTTTAAACATTCTTACCGAACCACAATTATTACTGTGGACAGACTGAATAGGTTTAAGTGTGTATCCCTATTAAGTATCGTGCACATGCCTCCTCTCTTCGTATTCATGTAATGCTTTACGCGACTCCGAGACTGTTTGCCTCCACGCGTTCAGCTGGGCCCTATCAGTGCAGGAGGACTGTATGAGCTTGGCAAATATGTAGTCCTGAGATCATTTTTTCCACCTTCTAATCTGGAACAGCCTCTGGGACGGAGTAGATAGGGGCCGCGTTGAAACATTTGCACCTGCTGCGGGAGGAGAAAAAGGGAGGGTAGTATTTTAAAAGATACATTTTAGAGAACAAAGGGGACACTCTTTCTCAGTGAAACAGGGAATTCATAGTACACAGCACATGTTCTTTCTGTACAAGATCGCATTTTGCCTCTTCTACTGAAGTGCCTGCCACTTTGGTGTGAGTAAGCCATCACATGCGGCCAGGCAACAGAATTCAGCTTGCAGGCAGCCATGGTAAGCCCTAGGGGCACACGGGGTTCTGCTTCTTCCGCATTCATTTCAATACTTTCAAACTGCCTGGCCCCTTTTCCCATAGCAAGCAATCCCTAGTGGGTTTGCCATATAAAAGGAGGGCCTGCAGGCTCTCTGGGATGATCGCTTCACACAACACCCTCTCCCCTGCCCACACACACACACACACACTGTGTGGCTCCGATGAGGCTCTGAGCAGGGATGAGCCCTTTAAACTAAACGCGAACAGCCCAGGGCAGCTGGGTTCCCCCCACCCTCCACTGTGTGGCTCTGATCAAGCTCTCACTCACCAGAAGTGCCTTCTCCAGGGTCATGGCCCAGGAGCATGGCTTGGGAGTAGGGGGAGGCTATTGGCTCCAGCATTAAGAATAGTTCATGGCTGGGGGGGAAACGGATTCCCCACTTGATGCCTGTGCACTGTCCTCCTTCTCCTCCTCTTCATCCTCCAAAAACTCATCCTCCTTGTTCCATGCTACTCCCCCCTTGCAGGTGTCCATGAACAGTGGTGGGGTAGTGGTGGCGTTGCCCCTCATAATTGCATGCAGCTCATGGTAGAAGCGGCATGTATGGGGCTGTGACCCAGAGCGCCCATTCGCCTCCCTGGCTTTTTGGTACACTTGCCTGAGCTCCTTGATTTTTGTATGACACTGCTCTGTGTCCCTGGATTAGTCTCTTTCCATCATGGCCCTGGAGACTTTAGTGTACGTATTTGTGTTTCTTTTTTTGGAACGTAGTTCTTCCATAACAGATTCATCTCCCCAACATGCAATGAGATCCAGTAATTCCCAGTAACTCCCAGTAACTTGGACCATGCTGGAGATCGTCTGCGAATCCAGGACTCCGTGGTCGCCTGTGATGGTGGACTCTGCATAGTCGCCTGTGATGGTGGACTGTTCTGATGGTCACCTGTGCTGATGGCGACCAAACAGGAAATTCAAAAGTTCCCGGAGCTTTTACTGCCTACCTGGCTAGTGCATCGGAGTTGAGAGCGTTGTCCAGAGCAGTCACAAGGGAGCGTTCTGGGATAGCTCCCGGAGGCCAATAACATCAAATTGCGTCCACAGACCCTGTAACCCGGAACTGCGATCTCGATTTGAGCACTACTCCACTTGTCAAAGTGGAGTACAGAAATTGGATTAAAGAGCCCTTTAAATCAAAAAAACTGGTTTGGTCATGTAGACGGAACCAGTTTTATTTCAAAGTAACTCGGCTAATTCCGAAATAACTGCGTACTGTAGACCAAGCCTTACATTGGCTAAACAAAGTTAGGTATATAAACCTCCTAGTTGCAGGGTAAATGCTAAATCACTAATTTATTGGGTTAGAAATAAACTTCCCCTATAAAAAGGCTATTCCTCTAATGGTGCACAATGGGATTTCATACACTCTTCTGAAGCAGCTAGTATTGGCCACTGTCAGAAATAGGATAGTGGGCTACATAGAACATTGGTTGGATCCATTGGAACAATTCCTATGTTCCTATATATGCTCTAGCAATTTAGTATGATGTCATCTGTCAACAGAAAATAGTAAAAATATTGCACCCAAACATTTTTCTGATCAGAAATTAGTTATTTCTGTTTTTCTCATTCCTTTTGCAACAGAGATATTTTCAACACTTAGAAGTTTCTAGTAGTTATTTTAAGGTCATCTGATGAAGACTTCCTTTATGCATAAATTATCAAGTAAAGCATTGTAAGTGCCTCTTGACTCATATTTATTTAGATAATGGAAAAATTACGCCAAGTAAAAGCACCTACCCGTAATTGCATCTAATTTTAAAGTACTTTTTCATCAGCTTATGTGTGTGGCTCTCTGCACATTTTGTTCTCATTAAAATGCCCCAGGGAATCAGTTTTGACAAAAACTAGCTAAATAATGATGCCATACTTGAAATTTATCTACTTTTTTTCAGGCAATGAGAGCAGGCAGGATGCTATGTTCAATCTCATGGGGAAGCAAACTGACGTGCTCCGCTGTATGGTGGATCTAAGGCAGGAAAGGCAGCAAGACCACAGACTGACGCTGCAGCCCCTGTACAACAGCCCTCCCAAGTTCCATAGCCTCTTCACCCAGACACCCAAGAACATGGGGGGGGGGGAGGCTACATGTACCCACACAGTCAACCCTAGAGGATCGCACAAGCAGCAGACAGCTGTCATATCCTAAATTTTTATTTGGTTTCTGGACTTGTCCTTCCCTCCTTCTCCACCCCCCTAACCCAATGCCCCTCTCCCCCATCTAGCTTCTGATTTCTCTCAATGTTTTGTGCAACAAATAATAAAGAACGGTTATTAAACAATTGTGACTTTATTTCTTTTCATATATATAGGGGGCGGGTAACTTTAAGAGAAACAAACACAACTGTCACACTATACCCTGGCCAGTCATGAAACTGGCTTTCAGAGCTTCTCTGATGTGCAGTGCGCCCTGCTGCGCTCTTCTAATTGCCCTGTTTTCTGGCTGTGCAAAACTGCCTACCAGGCAAGTTTCCTCAACCTCCCACCCCACCATAAATGTCTCCCCCTTACTCTCACAGATATTGTGGAGCACACAACAAGCAGCAATTACAATTGGAATATTGATTGTGCTGAGATCTAACCGAGTCAGTAAACTGCGCCAGCATGCTTTCAAACGTCCAAAAGCACATTCTACCACCATTCTGCTCTTGCTCAGCCTATAGTTGAACTGCTCCTTACTACTGTCCAGGGTGCCTGTGTACGGCTTCATGAGCCATGGCATTAAGGGGTAGGCTGGGTCCCCGAGGATAACTTTCGGCATTTCAACATCCCCAACAGTAATTTTCTGGTCTGGGAAGTAAGTTCCTTCCTGCAGCTGTTCAAACAGACCAGAGTTCCTGAAGGTGCAAGCATCATGCACCTTTCCCGGCCATCCCACGTTGATGTCGGTGAAACATCCCTTGTGATCCACCAGTGCTTGCAGCACCATGGAAAAGTACCCCTTTCGGTTTATGTACTGGCTGTCCCGGTGTTCTGGGGCCAAGATAGAGATATGTATTCTGTCTATCTCCCTGCTGCAGTTAGGGAACCCCAGCGAACTGAAGCCATCCACAATGGTCTGCACATTTCCAAAACTCACTACCCTTGATAGCAGCTGGTCAATGATTGCACTGGCTACTTGCAGCCCAGCAGCCCCCACAGTAGATTTGCCCACTCCAAACTGATTCCCGACTGACCTGTAGCTGTCAGGCGTTGCAAGCTTCCACAGGGCTATAGCCACTTGCTTCTCAACTGTGAGGGCTGCTCTCATTTTGATGTCTTTGCACGCCAGGGCAGGGGATAGCAAGTCACAAAGTTCCATGAAAGTGGCCCTACTCAGACGAAAGTTTCTCAGCCACTGGGAATCATCCCATACCTGCAACACTATGCGATCCCACCAGTCTGTGCTTGTTTCCCGGGCCCAGAATTGGTGTTCCATGGTATGAACCTGGCCTAACACCACCATGATCTCCCAATCGCCACATGCCATGCTTCGAGGAACGTCTGTGTCCATGTCCTCATTACTATCATGATTGCGTTGTCGTCGCTTCCTTGCCTGGTTTTGCAGGTACTGCACATACTGCTGGATAATGCGCGAGGTATTTAAAATGGTAAAAACTGCAGCAGAGATCTGAGCAGGCTCCATGGCTATAGCGCCTGCATGGGTAATCCTGGAAAAAGGGTGCAAAACGTAGGAGAGCGAAGTGGCAGCGGAAGAGGTGCTGTTCGGTTCACGATAGCCGAAAAAAGCAGGAAATGGTTGTCTTCTGTAGCTTTCATGGAGGCGGGAGCCCAGGACAGACAACATGGAGAACCTCAGAAGCGCAGCAATAGAGGGAGAGCAGAGTTGGCGGCAGAAGCTGTGCTGCTCGGTTCACGATGGCCGAGCAGAGTTGGCAGAGGAAGCGTTCGATGAGGAAGAGAAAGAGTAGATAGTAGAGATTACATAGAAAGATGAGAGGAAATGAGAGGTGGATTCATAGTAGCTGGAGAGCAGCAGTGCACTGTCTCCTGAAAGCAGTATGGCACCTGCACGCCAAAAAGGCGCAAAACGATTGTCTGCCGTACCTTTCACAAAGGGAGGAGCGACTGACGACACACATCCAGAAACACCCGAGAGAATGTTTTTGCCCCTTCATGCACTGGGAGCTTAACCCAGAATTCCAATGGGCGGCGGGGACTGCGGGAACTGTGGGATAGCTACCCACAGTTCACCGCTTTAACATTCGATGCTAGCCTTGGTACTGTGGACACACTCCACCGAATTCATGCACTGTAGGGGGGACATAGAAGACTGAATGTATAAAATAGCTTCTGAAAATTTGAATAGAATAATTTTGAAATAATTTCGTACTGTAGACGTACCCTTGGATAACTATAGATATTCTTATTCACGCAAATTGTCTAATTCTCTGTACCTGACTAAACTCTTGAGCTCAACAATATTCTGAGACACTTACTTCCACAGGTTAATTATGTCTTGTTTTAAAAGTATTTGCTTTTATCAGCCTTAAAAGTGTTCCTGAAACCTTTCCAATTTTATTGGCTGTTCCCTTGTTATTGCATTGTGAAAGAGGGTAAAGGGAAGTATGGTTTACCTTATTGGCATATTTTATTTGAATTAATTTGTTTTTGCATTTCTTGATCTCACACTTTTTAAAACAAGAATAGGCTGTTGCTTCAGTGCAAGTCAAGAGCACTGAAGTCAAACTGATGCATGTGAAATCATAATCAAGCCTATAGGTCTTCTATCACGTTGAGCTACATGCATTGTTACACTATATGTTGTGTCTTTCTTTAACCCATGGTTGAATTTTGCAAGTTTAGGCATACTGTATGTGGAGCATAACTAACCAAAGTAATTTCTATAATAGAAAAGGACATGCCAATTTGGATTCAACAAAGATTAATGCAAATAAAATATAACTGAAGAAACTTTTATTTCTTTAGAAGCTAGTATAGACTTTTCTTAGAAAAAGGTCAAACAAAACCTGATTTATAAAAGGCTTAGACCAGGTCTACACTCAAAAGTTAAGTTGACACCGCTACCTCGCTCAGGGGTGTGAAAAATACACCCCTCTGAGCAACATAGTTAAGACAACCTAACCCCACTGTAGACAGCGCTAGGTCAACAGCTGAATTCTTCTATCAGCTTAGCTTCTGCATCTTGGGAAGGTGGATTAACTACAGGGATGAGAGAGTCTCTCCCATTTCTGTAGTGAGTGGCTATACTAAAGCACTACAACAGCACAGATGCAGCTGTCCTACTGTAGCATTTTAAGTGTAGATAGAGCCTTAGTTGAAAATCTCTTTGCCTTTAATTTTTTAACATGCAGTGAAAAAAAAAAAAGGCACAAAGTACCAGAAGAGTTAAACAAAGAGCCCAGACCTTTCATAGATACACACACAAAAACACACATTGATTTTAGTGGGAATTTTGTCTGCATTGGTACAGCAGGAACAGGATCTGGCTTACACCGCAATATTATTGGTTGAATTGAAGTATATTACTCACTGAAGCATCTCTACTGCTAATTAACTAATTTTAAGGCCTGAAAGCATCATGATGATCTAATCTCCTATGTAACGCAGGTCACAGAATTTTCCTCAAGAATTCCATCAAGACCATAACTTCTGGTTGAACTTAGAACATATAACTTTCAGAAAGATATACAGGGGCAGATTTTCAGGTGTTCAAGTTGCCATAATTCCATTAAAAGAAAAGGAGTACTTGTGGCACCTTAGAGACTAACAAATTTATTTGAGCATAAGCTTTCGTGAGCTACAGCTCACTTCATCGGATGCATTCAGTGGAAAATACAGTGGGGAGATTTATATACACAGAGAACATGAAACAGTGGGTGTTATCATACACACTGTAAGGAGAGGGATCACTTAAGATGAGCTAATACCCACAGGAGAGCGGGGGGGAGGAGGGGGAGAAAACCTTTTCTAGTGATAATTAAGGTGGGCCATTTCCAGCAGTTGACAAGAACGTCTGAGGAACAGTGTGGGGGATGGGGGGGAATAAACATGGGGAAATAGTTTTACTTTGTGTAATGACCCATCCACTCCCAGTCTTTATTCAAGCCTAAGTTAATTGTATCCAGTTTGCAAATTTAGCAAAATTAAAAAAAAAAAAAAACTTAGTTGTTTTGGAAACATGATAGATGTATTTGATTTCTCTGTTGTTGCTAACCTCCTACTAAATCTAAGTATAGCTCAATTTAGGATACATCTGCAGGATACATACTTATGAACTTGTAAAGACACTGAATGCCTTTCTTGTACATATGTTAAACTTGCCACCCAGATGGCATATCCTTTTTAACAGAAACTTAGCAATTTCCAGCCACATAGAAAAGAATTGCACTGCACAGAATTTACTTTTTATGTCAGTCATCATAAAAGGAGTAACGTATCTGAAACATAGTGAACTAGATACTAGAAACTAGAAATTAGATACTAGAAACATAGTATCTGAAACATAGTGAACTAATTAATTGTTTCTTATTATTCATGTCAGGGATTATTTTAAAATAGTTTTATGTTCCACAGCCTGATACTCAATTATAATTTGAAATCTACATACACACATAACGTGAGGGAAAGTATAAGTAGTTCTGTACACATCAAAACATATTGGGTTTCCCAGAGAAGAGCCCTACACAGTTTAATATAAAATGACAACTTTCCCATATGTTTTAGATCATCCTATAGAATTCTGAAGAATGATTCAAAAAGGATGAGTATGGAGCAAGAAAGTGCATTACAAGGGTGTGATTTCTAAAGTGCACTAACATGATACATATTACTGGTTTGTGTAGACCCTGCTGGTGAGCACTAATGGAACCTTAGCATGCTTTAACGTAGTGCTGTTTGAAATGGCACTATATTAAAGTGCACTAGGGAAACTTTAGAGTGCACCAGCTGGATATACAGAGCAATTAACCTGCAACATTTTAATGCACTTTAGAAATCATGAAGGTGCTTTACCTCATTGTGTAGCTGAGCCCTTTGCAGTTTTATAGAATCCAATTTGTTTAATCCCTATTAAATTCTGTACATATTCAGAATTTTTGCACCAGAAATGTACAGTAAAATAATCAGTTTTGAAAAAAATAAAATGTAATACATTAATAGTCACCTAAAAAAAATGGTCACCAGAAAGGTTCCAGGGCAATTTATATTTTTGATATTATGCATTGGATTATCCTCTCCTGTAGTAGTAAAGGAGGAGGGAAATTCATCCCCCAACTATATTTGCTCTCTTCCCATCCCCCAACTACAGAAGAGGTCACAGGGCCTGCTTCCCACATGGCAGATCCCTACTATAGGGAGGCCCTGAGCTCCTGGCTACCACCCACACCTTCTCCAACACCAGCACCACTCAGCTCTCTGTGAATTTGAAGACACAGTAGTCGGAAGTTCCTGTACCACAGCGGCTCACATGACCTTCAGATTGTATTATCTTCTTCTGACCAGGCACCACAAGGACCTCCCTCAACCTACCCAGCCTCCCCATTCCCACACAGAACCTGACTCATGGAGGAGGGAAATGATGTCGGGGTGGCTGATATCCACCTCCATCCCTGCTTCTGTGCAGAAAGAAAGAATTCTACTTCTTACGTGATCAGTTTCAGAGTCCGGGGGACTCTAGTTCCAAATGGTTAGCAAGTGCATATATTTATTGAGATACAAAAACCACAGTGTAATATACACATAAGGGTCAGATTCTAGTCTCATTTACACCTCTGCAACTCCAGATTAAGTTTCTCCAGTTTAAAGACAACTTTAATGAAATCAGAATTTGGTCCAATGCATGGATTATGAATAATCAAAACCTTTTATGTTTAATGTTTGTTTGAATATGCATATGTATATTCTGAACAACCGTATTGTAAGATTTTAATCAAAACAACCTTTGCAAACAGCTATACTTTGTTCAGTTGAATGCATCAGTTATGTTATTGGTTAGTCATTATTACTATATTTAACAAATGTGTGCTATTACATTATAGTACCAGTGTGATTTTTTTTAATTGCTTGCCTGCGTTTTTTGAAATGGAATTAATATTATTTGAATAACCCATTGGATTTGTTAAACATTTTTGTCAAAGATAAATTAAACCATATTAGGTTACTGTTACACTGAAACCTTTAAGTATATATCCTGTGTGTCAGTTAAGGATAGGATGTGGTCCTGTGTATCTACAGTTAAGTAGAACTTTAAATACTGCAGTTTTAATTATGGATCATTTATCTCATTCATTATGCTATTCAGTATTCTTGTCAGCAAGTTAAAGAAGTATGGGCTGGATGAATGCACTATAAGGTGGGTAGAAAGTTGGCTAGATTGTCGGGCTCAATGGGTAGTGATCAATGGTTCCATGTCTAGTTGGCAGCCGGTGTCAAGTGGAGTACCCCAGGGGTCGGTCCTGGGGCCGGTTTTGTTCAATATCTTCATAAATGATCTGGAGGATGGTGTGGATTGCACTCTCAGCAAATTTGCGGACGATACTAAACTGGGAGGAGTGGTAGATACGCTGGAGGGCAGGGATAGGATACAGAGGGACCTAGACAAATTGGAGGATTGGGCCAAAAGAAATCTGATGAGGTTCAATAAGGATAAGTGCAGGGTCCTGCACTTAGGACGGAAGAACCCAATGCACAGCTACAGACTAGGGACCGAATGGCTAGGCAGCAGTTCTGCGGAAAAGACCTAGGGGTGACAGTGGATGAGAAGCTGGATATGAGTCAGCAGTGTGCCCTTGTTGCCAAGAAGGCCAATGGCATTTTGGGATGTATAAGTAGGGGCATAGCGAGCAGATCGAGGGACGTGATCGTTCCCCTCTATTCGACATTGGTGAGGCCTCATCTGGAGTACTGTGTTCAGTTTTGGGCCCCACACTACAAGAAGGATATGGATAAATTGGAGAGAGTCCAGCGAAGGGCAACAAAAATGATTAGGGGTCTGAAACACATGACTTATGAGGAGAGGCTGAGGGAACCGGGATTGTTTAGTCTGCAGAAGAGAAGAATGAGGGGGGATTTGATAGCTGCTTTCAACTACCTGAGAGGTGGTTCCAGAGAGGATGGTTCTAGACTATTCTCAGTGGTAGAAGAGGACAGGACAAGGAGTAATGGTCTCAAGTTGCAGTGGGGGAGGTTTAGGTTGGATATTAGGAAAAACTTTTTCACTAGGAGGGTGGTGAAACACTGGAATGCGTTACCTAGGGAGGTGGTAGAATCTCCTTCCTTAGAAGTTTTTAAGGTCAGGCTTGACAAAGCCCTGGCTGGGATGATTTAATTGGGGATTGGTCCTGCTTTGAGCAGGGGGTTGGACTAGATGACCTCCTGAGGTCCCTTCCAACCCTGATATGATTCTATGATTCTATGCCTGTCATCAATTTGATTAAAGTGCATAATTCTGATTCTGATTCAAACACTGCAGAGTCTGAAGGTGTATGATTAAAGGGTTTTGATTTGGGTCACTCCTTAAACCAGAGATGTTTCTTTTTCACTCTTTCCTCCTTGAGATTATGGGTACCATTAATGGGAATACAGTGCACTAATTAATGTCAGAATTAGAGCTGATTGGGCATTATCCTTCAAGTGGGTATTTTTTTCAGCAAAGAATGAAGTTTCTGCAAAAATCAAAATTTTCCATAATAGAATTTCAATTTTGCCAAACATTTTCAAATTCCTGTCAGGAAAAATAAATAAAAATTAAATATTTTGTATAGAACTGACCCAAACAAATTAGAATATTTTGGTTTGTTGAACTGACCTGAAATGTGTTGAGATAGCTCAACATTAAATTGCATTTCCTTATGATAGCAGCACTGCCTCACAGAAATTTTAGTTTGGCCCCTCGTTCACTCCTATGGGTTGGGCTCCCTGGCCAGACTACATCTCCCATGACACAAAATGGACTTCCATCTGGCCAACTTGCAGGTGCATAATAGAAGTCACATGACTGCGAGTGCATCATGAGAGATGTAGTTGGGCTGGAGAGAGTGCGGGCATGCGGCTCCCAAACTACAATTCCTGTGATGCAGCATAACATCATGCAATTTAATGTTGCAGTGCTTCATTTTTGGGTCAATTCAAACAAACCAAAACTCAAAATCCAATCAAGATGTTATGCGTTCCAAGTAATTTCTTTCAAAATATTTTGTTGTGTGAAAAGTTTCACTCTTTTCATGTTTTGTTCCAATTTGTCCCACAGAACAAAAATTCCTGTTTTTGCTTTGCTTGTCAGAATATACTGCATTGTCAGGAATCCCAACATGTATATTCAAAGCAGAAAGTGTTTAAATTATTGGCAGACATAAGTGTATGATCTTTTTGTCTGTCAAGACATGAAATGAAGCAACATTGCTGGGATATGCTGTCATTCTGCAGCAGGAAATATGGTAACTTTTCTATAATGCAATTTTTGTACCCAATATTGCCATTACAGGAAAGGAAGTCTGAGTGGCCAGGTAAAAATAACAAGCAGCAGCACTTGGCAATAGCCATCGTCTCTGGGAGTTTGGGGACTGAGTTGACAGGAAAGATTTGACATGCCTCAATTTGTGTGTGTGGTCCGCCCTCCTTACTAATCGGAAGCACAGCTGCCAAGATAAATGAGTGATAGTAAGACAAAGAATCAGTGGGTACCTAACACAGTTCCAATCACATACATAGTTAGTGGTTGTATATTAGTGTTGACTTGTCAATAAACTATCAGAATAGGTGACAAACTCACTTAAGGCCTGATCCAAAGCCCACTGAAGTTAGAAGTCTTTTGGAAGGTCTTAGATCAGAGGCTTTAATACTGGCTAGTGCCAGCTACTTCATCAGACTAAATATTCATGCTACATGTGAACTTGTAAAGAGCACCAGATTCAGGTCCAGGTTAAATTGCCACAATAAGGAGTTAAAATGTTTACTACTTTATGGGAAACATAAAAAAAATACAGAAACAAATACTTAGTGATAGTATTTAATAACTGCTGAGTATTCTACAGAACAGTGGAGTTCTTAGATTGAAAATACAGAGCTGTTAAAAAAACATGGATGGATCCACCACCACCAGCAGCAATACAAATCAGCTTTCATTTGTAATAGCATATGTGAAATGCAAATGGGCCAATCAAAGAACAACTTTTTATCCTGAGAACTAAAATAAATAAATAAAAATGTGTGTGTGTCTGTGTGTGGGGGGGAGGGTGGGGGGGGGTAGATTATGTTGGGAATGTTTAGGGATGCACCAGCCTCAGAAATGTGGTGAATAAGAACATTTATGTGGATTTTGGGGGTCAAAAACTGAACTTAATTTGGCGGATACTATTCCTCCTCAGAAACATTCCTTCCTGGTAGCAATTTTTTTGCAATAGTGAAAAAAGCCCCAGAACATATTGAGAGATCATAAGAGACAGGTGCGGATCATTGAATTAACAGACAATAATTAGGTGAATTATATAACAAGCAAATACAAATAAATTATGCAGCATGACCCTGGCATGGTGATCAGTCAGAGCTGATAGCTAGGGACTTGGAGCCTGTAGTGTAAGCTGTGAATAAAACCAATGATCACACAAAAGGAGCAGCTGGATTTGATAGAGGTAAAGCTAGAGCTGCTTCATCACTTCTAAAGTCTGGTTTTTACTTGTTCTCCCTGCTTGTTGTCACGAGTGATCCTGTCATGTCTGTCACCGATTCTCATGAAGTTTTCTCCAAAGAAAGAAAGGAGAATAGAAAGAATGCAACGTTGGCAATTGAAAAAGTTCTCTCTACTAGACAACCAATAAAATGGACAGTTAGACATTCTGAACATATTGATAAGCTTACCAAAGACACAGTTGCAGGGGGGAAAAGTGTCCTTTCTGAGTAAGCTGCTATTTGGATAAAGATTTAACAGTGAAACAAGATGTTGTCATCTGGGAAGAATAAGCTGTCAGCTTTCTTGTATGACATCTTCAAATGAATGAAAATACCACTAACTGGAGACTGAAATTTTTTCAACTTTTCCACTTTGTTGGAATGACAGGCTGCTTAGAAACACTAGACTAATCCAAGTGTATTCTGGAGCCAGACAAATGTTATTCAAAAGACCTCCAAGTTGTCCTTTAGGAGAGTTAAATAGGATAATCAGAGTCTACAATACATCAGCCTAACAGAGAAATTCCAAAATGTCTACAAAACATTTGTCTTTATCTACACAATACAAATATATCCAGTATCCAGTTGAGCAAGCTTTATAAAATTAATATATACCTTCTGGACACTCATGGCAACAAAAGATGCTTTTCTACAATTAAACACATGAAATGGCATGTGTACAATTTTGATTAGCTGAAGACTCGGCAACTTTATGGTTCTCATAATGAAGCAGAAAAACAATGGACTGAAAATTAATAATTCACAAATGTCAGTGAATGTTTATTAAGTCTGTCAGAACATTGTCAAAGAGCTTGACTGTAGCAATATTACATGTATTTATCAAATGGTGTACAAGCTTCTAAAAATCAAAAATATAAGTAAAATGCATACTGTGTCTCAGTCTACCCCCAAAATTCTGGTTTTCCCCCATGATACCACTGCCAATTATAAATACTTGTATCATTTCATAATTAATAACCCATGGTTGGAATGCATGGATATGCTTGGCAATATATGTGTTTTAGACAAAAACCACTGAATTTAGACATGAAAATTCTGTATTTCAAAATGTTGTTTAAAATTTACTAACTTGTATGCATCAAGACAAAACCTAGTTTTAAAAAGTCTTGAGCAAACCATATAAGAATAAAGAGTAAATCAGACTAAGTAACATTCATAAGGGAAGACAAAATTCCCTAAGGTTTCAATAAAGGAGCTCAAGTGCAGCCTCTTTCCATAGTTCTACTGGAGAATGGACATATGAATCATTTATGTTATAAATATGTCCTGCAGAAAGGCTCTGCTACCTCCACTCCAGAAATCAATGAGGTTAGGTTAGATTTTTAAAGTCCCTGCACATGCAGTCATGAATGAAACACTCAATTTTATGTTAATAAGTTCTGAAGGAACATTCATCTAATAATATATTTCTTCCCTTTAACTCCCACACAAAATTCAGAAAGAACATTTCTCCTATAGTTTTTTTTTTTTTTCATTTTGGGTATATTTCTTATGAATCATTGATTAATTTCTATTACTATGGTGCAATTTTTTTGCTATTAATTCTCATTATTCAAAATATGCCATGATGGAATGTTTGTAAATTATACTAAGCACATTCATAATGTGTGCTATATGTTAATGGTAGAAGTGAATTATATAAGAGAAACATACATTTCAGTGTTTTATTTTGTTCAGAAGCAACTCACTAACCTGTTTTGGCTGTTTTGGATAGCTCTAAATATTCACATTAATGACTCGGGTGTATTTTAAGTGGAAAACTGGGACGCTGGCCATTATAGTTGGGAGGCAGGGTGGAAATGGAGAAGTCAGGTATCCTATGTATTCCTTTCCTTTCCAGAGCTACATATGTTCCCCTCACATGGAATATAAACCAAGACATGTTTAGAGCTGATTGATAAAAGAAACCACATTTTACAGAAGTTTTTTTTTTTTTTTTTTTTTCCTGGGTTTTTTTAAAAAAATGACAATCTCTAGACTTGTTACAGTAAAAGATGGGTGAGGAACAAAACAAAGCAGTATTTTATGTTCAGTCTTCCTCTTGGTTAGGTTTTCACACCCTTACTCATGTTGACTAGTACTTTGTTACAAATTTAAACAGGTCTATTTGCAGAGTAAGGTGCTACTGAGCATGAGTACGGGCAACTGGATTTAGCCCTTACTTTCTGCTGTGGATGTTTAAATCCAGTGGCTAGAGAGCTATTACAAAAAAAGAAAGTGTGTCCTGGGCACATAAATGCTAACTTCCTAGACCACACATTTGGGGGAGGTTAATTTTGGTTTTTTGTTACTTTCTGAAATGCAGATTTTATTTTCTCTGCATCCCACCACAACAAGGTAAAAGTATTGTAGTTAAATCCCCTCATATCAGCTCATGGAGCAAATGTTTTGAAAGAAACCAAGCAAAATTAAAAAAGCAAACATTTCTCACAAACACTAAGGTAGGAGGAAACCAATTGTGTTCTCAGTGATTAACTCAATAGAACTAGACAGAAATTCCCTCATGTCCTGCCTCCAAATTTAGTAAGAAGGCTATTAAATGCTCTACTTGACAGCTGGTAGCACTTCACACCCGAGAAAGGAGGATTATACAGCTTTCTTCAAATTCTTCACAAAACTTATACCAGGATTGATTATTTCTTCATCTAGGGGTCAAGCTTACTAAAGAAGAGAGGAGCTATTAGCCTTATTCACATCACTCACACTGGTTTTATCTCAGCTCAACTCCATTGAATTCAATAGAATTATTTCTGATTTACACCAGTAGGAGAGGAGAATCAAGCCCTTAGTACTCTGGAGATCATTACTCTGTTCATGAGCTAATATCCACAATAGTAACCAAAAAAAATAACATAAATTGACTCAGACAGTGGTTCCAAAGACATAGTTCCCCTGTTAAATCTCTATTTAAAAAACCCAGCATAAACAAATTACTGAAGATCACTATCACAGGGTAACTGGTCCCTGTGAATAGTCTAAACCCAGCTCCCCTGGACCTGAGCAGATCAACCCAATCTAGTTCATTAAAGAGAGATGAGATGCTGGAGGGGTATGTGTGTACTGTGAGGGAATATTTGGAGGGGTGCGGGAGGAGGTGTGTGTACTGGGAAGGTATTTTGGGGGGTGTTGGAGGGGTGTGTGTATTGGGAAGAGGTTTTTGGAGGGCGTGGGAGGGGCTACCAGGGGACTCACTCTCGAGATGAGGGGCAGTGTCACTCCTTGTCGTAGTGGCAGAACAGCTGGCACAGGCCTGGGACGAGGGCCAGCCCGTCACTCAGTGCTTCCATGCCTCTGCCCCTCCCCAGGGCTGGGAGCCAGGCCCTGACTGGGCAGGATCTGGCAGCTGTGGCTGCAGCGGATGGACCAATCGGGTCATGGAGACAGCTCTTTCTGAGCTGCAACTTCTGCTCTGAAAAAAGCCTGGACATTTCCTATTATTTGAAAGATCTGCCCAGACAGAGGGAGGAGAATCAAAAAAGAGGAAATGTCCGGGAAAACCTGGTCATACCCTTAGCTGGGCTGCACCTTAGGGCAGTGGTGGGCAACCTGTGGCCCACGGGCTGCAAGCACCCCATCAGGGTAATCCACTGGCAGACCACGCGACAGTTTGTTTACATTGACCATCGCCAGGCACGGTCGCCCACAGCTCCCAGAGGCCACGGTTCACCGTTCCCGGCCAATGGGAGCTGCAGCCAGCCCATGCTGCTTTCCGCAGCGCCCAATGGCTGAGACTGGTGAACCGCAGTCACTGGGAGCTGCGGGCGGCCATGCCTGCGGACAGTCAATGTAAACAAAGTGTCTCACAGCCCACGGGCCGCAGGTTGCCCACGACTGGCTTAGCATGACCAAGCGTTCGTTTTTTGACTGGAACACCCGGTCGAATAGGGACCCTGGCAGCTCCGGTCAGCACTGCTGACCGGGCAATTAAAAGTCTGGTCTACCGTGCTACAGAGCTAAGGCAGGCTATTCCCTACCTGTTCTGGCTCCATGCTACACCCCGGAAGCATCCAGCAGGTCCGGCTCCTAGGTGGAGGAGGGGGGTGGCACGGGGCTCCGTGCGCTGCCCCCGCCCCGAGCACCGGCTCCGCATTCCCATTGGCCAGGAAGCGCAGCCAATGCGAGCTACGCTGGCGGTGCTTGCAGCAAGAGCAGTGTGCAGAGCCACCTGCTGTGCCTCCACATAGGAGCCAGATCTGCTGGCCACTTGCCAGCTTCCGGGGCTCAGCACAAAGTCAGGACAGGTAGGGACTAGCCTGTCTTAGTCCCCCCACACTGCTGTGCCACTGACCGGGAGCCGCCGGAGGCCCCAGTCCACTGCCCCAGCCCTGAGCTTCCACAAACTGAGAGCCCCCTCCTCCCTCCTGCACCCAAACCTCTCATCCCTGGCCCCACCCCAGAACCCGCATCCCCAGACAGAGCCATCACCCCCCCCTGCAACCTAATCCCCTGTCTCTACCTGCCACCCCCTCCTGCACCCTGAGCCCCTCATTTCTGGGCCCAGCCCGGAGCCCGCATCCTAGTAGACCCCTCACCCCCTTCTGCACCCTAGCCCCCTGCTCCAGCCCAGTGAAAGTGAGTGAGGGTGTGAGAGAATGAGTCACTGAGGGAGGAGGAATGTAGTGAGCAGGGGGCCGGGCTAGAGTGTTCAGTTTTGTGCAGTTATAAAGTTGGTAATGCTACTACACTTGGGCTCATAATGGGCTGCTAGTAGGCAGCTTGTGGGAAGGGCTGAGACAGTCTGAGCCCTGGGAACACAAGGCCATACTGGAGTGGAGCTAGCTCCTGTGGTGGGTGCCTGGAGCAAGGGGCCATGGGCTCAGAGAAGCAGCCTTGTGGCTGCTGCTCCAGGTGAGGAGCAGAGGTGACAGAGGCTGGGAGACTGCCAGGAGTTGGAGTTCCAGAGATCCTTGGGAAGGGTGACCCTGAAGCCTGGGGCCAAGGATTGAGTTAAGACAATTTTCTGTTTGTTTGATAACCTCTGTTTAAAAAATTAAGCCTCCTTGAAAAGATCAGACATGGATGCCCAGGCTCTGGAAACAGGGAGAAATGATGGCTCTGGTGACAATCACATTAGTGAATAGTTGATTACCAACTCGCCTAAAATCTCTAGTGTTAAGCGGCGTGCCCTGGCAGTTGGGATAGTTTGATAGGCATCTCCTCATCTTTGGAGAGTCTGCAAATGACTTAAGAAAAAGAAGGCAGTTGGAATAGCAGTGTAAAGCATTTTTTTAATCAAACCTTTAAATGGCTCATTACAGCAAAGGGTACAATAGTAATCTGATTATGTTAAATAACTAAATATAAATTTAGATTAATTAAGTAAGCACTTTACAATAAAGCTCAATAAAGTGGATAAACCTGCATACCAACTGAGGTTACCCAGTAAATACTTGTGCTAATAAAATACATCTCCTGGGTAATTATTTAACTCCCCCACTAGCCCAAGAGCGTTCCCCTAATGCAGTTGGAAATATTGTATAGAAAAGGCAATATCCTTAGTGGCTTTTTTTTTTTTGCCTCCTGCTTCATGTATTACTAATGCAATACACTCTTGTTGTTTCATAAATAGCACAACACATCAAATCCTGTATTTTTAAAGGGTTCATTAGGTATCATTCCTTGATGGAGATAAGAAAGTAGAAGTCTTCTTTGTTTCTTTAATTTCCATAGGCCTGAATAAGACCTAACATCAGTGTAAGCAAGGGATAACTCCAGTGAAATCAAGGGAGTTAAATTGGTGTAAAAACAGTGCATGTGAGATGAAACTCTGGCCCAATGTCTCTATAAAGACATTCACTTTTGTATTCAGACTGCTTTAGGCACATTACAACCAGCAAAAAGGGACAGATAGCCCCTGAGAAAAACAAAACCTTCCATAGAAGAGACACCTAACAAATTGTCAGTGAATTCAATTATGGTCTTAAAGGTTAATTGTTTTCTCAAAACATTAAGCCCAAAGCAAGAACACAAAAGCAAATCTCTTCCCAAAAGAGGTAGACAGATGTGAATTCTGTCTTCTTATAATTTCCTTGAGGCGGAATTACTGTCTCCTGAGCAAAGGCTCCACATCTCACTCTTTCAAAAAATCCAAGTATTTCTAATTTAATTAGGCCTGATTCTGTCACTGGTGTGTAAAACTCACGTCAGTTTTACACACCAGTGCAATTCACTGGGATCAGTGGAGTTGCTCCTGATTTACACTAGTGTAACTGATTACAGAATCTGCCCCATCAGCAATATTCCATAGGCTATCTGTCCATAAACTTCATGCATGAGTAAGAGTTTAGCTACAAACCAATCTATAGCATTTACTCCCCATTTGTGCAAACCCTAAGTCCTCCCTCTAATTTTGGTTTCTTCCATGTCAGCATCTTTATCCCTAAATTTGAAAGCTTCCCAAAAAAATCTGTATTTCCACTATGAGGAACATCAACCATCTTTCTAGATTCTCACATGTACGATTTCTTATACTAAAACCTTGGGAATTCAATTACAGTCACCACAGGGTGTTCACCATCCAAGGCCTTGTCTACACTGGCAAGTTTCTGTGCAGTAAAGCATCTTTCTGTGACGTAACTCCCGAGATGTACACACTGCCAAGCCACTTAGTGCGCAGAAACTACGCAGTTGCAGCATTGTAAAAAAAACACCCTGATGAGAGGTGTAGAGCTTTCTGCGCAGGGGTTACAGTGCTGCGGTGCCAGCGTAGACACTGTGGACGATTACAGCGCTGCAATTGTCCTCTGGAAGGTGTCCCACAATGCCTATTCTCGCCTCTCGACTTGAACTCTACTGCCCTGCCCTCAGGTGACCAACTGGCATCCCCACCCCTTAAATTCATTCTGAATTTTGAAAGTCCCCTTCCTGTTTCCTCGGTGACACATGCAGTGGTCTCAGCGCATCTTTCCAGGTGGCCACGCCTGCTCCACGCTCCAGGAGATCCCCCACTTGGAGCAATGCCGAGCTGTGGACCTCATCAGCATTTGGGGAGAGGAGGCTGTCCAGTCCCAGCTGCGCTCCAGCCATAGGAATTATGATACCTATGGACAGATTTCACAACGTATAATAGAAAGGGGCCATGACCAGGACATACTGCAGTGCATGGTTAAAGTGAAGGAGCAGCGGAATACCTACGACAAGGTGCAGGAGGCAAACAGCCACTATAGTGCCGTGCCCACGAGCTGCCAATTCTACAAAGAGCTGGACGTAATACTCGGTGATGACCCCACCTCCACTTGAAAGGCCACTGTGGATATTTCAGTGGCTCGTGTGCCAGTCAAGAATGGACCGAACCAGGAGGAGGAAATCTTGAACGAGGATGTGGAGGAGGAGGGGAACCCAGAGGCAGAGGATGACTCAGAGGTCAGAGACGCATGCAGACAGGAGCTCTTCTCTACCCAGGAGGAGACTAGCCAGTCACAACTGTTGGAACTTGGCAAAGTGCAAACAGGAGAGGAGGCCCCTGGTAAGTGGCTTTGATTTTGGGAATCGCTGAAGCGAGTTGTTGGGGGCAAGAGGGTTGCAGAAAGCAGGCTTGTGTCTGTATGATGCATGTACCACCACATGCCTAGTCTGAGCAGCGAAACAGGATTGACTCCCTCATTTCTCAGGAATCTGCCTCAGAGATCTCCACAAAATTCTCATGGAGATACTGGGCAATCAGCTGCCACAGGTTCTTTGGCAGAGCTGCTTTTTTTCTTGCCCCATTAAGGGTAACTTTCCCGCACCACTCTGCCATCACGAGGGGGGACGGGACCATTGCTGCACACAGTCGAGCCGCATGAGGGCAAGTGCAGAAGCTAAAGTTTTGGAGAAGACCATTCCTTGATTCCCTGCTCAACCTCAGCAGCGAGATATCTTTCATAATGAACACAGCCTGTGGAAAATGCAGGGACAGGAATGATTACAAGGCTTCCCCTTATAGTGCTTGCTCTCCTCAAGAGCCACGTGTGCAGCGTACAGTACAGCCCTGGAACACTGATTTCCCCTACAACTGCAGTTATTCATCATTTTGGGGATCTTGTGGCCATGTATGCTTGCCTGGGGTCAGCCAGTTAGTGACAGGTATGTGAATAATGGCTGAGTTTTAAATCACTGAATCAGTGGTCTGTGTGTTGCAAACAACACTGCTTCTGTAAAATGTTGCATTTTGGTTTCACAGATGTGATCTTGGAAGCCCAGCCTCCCTCTTTGTTATCACCGTCTGAATGGCTGCGCCGAATTAGAAAACGGCCACGAAGAACTAAAGAGGACTTTCTGTGTGATGTCATGATGCACTCCACAGCTGAAAAACAAGAATTGAAGGAGTGCATCATGACATCTCCAATGGTCAGAGAGAAGAGGGACTGAAAGGAGAATGTGATGTGCCAGAACAAAGCCATGGAGAGACTCTTAAACATTGTGGAGCGCCAAGCGGACACGCTCCAGGTGCTACTGCAAACCGAGCAGCTCCGCACCTGCCCTCCCCTGCAGGCGCTGTCGCAAAACTCTTTCCCATGCATCCCCCAGACACTGCCAGCACACTCTTATCAACCTCCTGACTCCAGTCTGTACCCACTGCATTCCAATTCTCCCTCGTCACAGTCCAGCGCTGCGGACTCCCACTACCCACTGCACTCAACACCCGTCCCTCTGCAGTTTAGCCCTGCTGAAGTACAGCATCCACTGCATTGTACTCCAAAGGACAAGGTTGCATAGGATACCTGAACATACAAAAATTTTTAACCATCCCGGGACCCCACCTCCTCCTGGGACCCTCCCTTCCCTCATCCCCCACAGTGCTGATGTGTTTTTTTGTTTGTCGCTCTCCTCCGGTTGTTGATTTTTAATAAAATAATTGTTTTGGTTTGAAAGCAATCTTTATTCCATTCACACAAAAAGAGCCCTGAAAAGCAACAGGCAATTTTCTTAAACTTTCATAGTGCATTGTCTGCAACAATCACAGTCACCTCCTAGCATTACAAGCACTGCACTCCTGAGCATAGCAACAAATATTAGTGTCGTTCAGCTTCAAATTGCTACCTCAGGGCATCCCTGATCCTTATGGCTCCGCACAGCACCCCTCTAATAGCCCTGGTCTCTGTATGTTCAAATTCAGCCCCCAGGCACTGAGCCTCAGCGGTCCAGTCCTGAATGAAGTTTTCACCCTTCCCTTCACAAATATGATGGAGCGTACAGCATGCGGCTATAAGCACAGGAATATTGTCATCAGCCAGGTCCAGCCTCCCAGCAGCACCAGTGGGGCTTTAAATGGCCAAAAGCACACTCCACAGTCATTCTGCACTTTCTCACACTGTGTTGAACTGCTCCTTGCTGCTGTCAAGGTTCCCCGTGTATGGCTTCATAAGCCACAGCATTAAGGGGTAGGCAGGGTCTCCCAGGATCACAATGGTCATTTCAACTTCCCCTACAGTGATCTTCTGGTCCAGGAAGAACGCCCCTGCTAGCACCTTCCTGAATGGGCCAATGTTCCAAAAGATGCATGCGTCATGAACCTTTCTGGACCAGCCTGCGTTAATGTCCGTGAAATGCCCATGGTGATCCACAAGCGCCTGGAGAACCATAGAGAAATACCCATTCCAATTAATGTACTCAGTGGCTCGGTGGTCTGGTGCTAGAATTGGAATATGCGTGCCATCTGTCGCCCCTCCACAGTTAGGGGAGTCCATTTGTGCAAAGGCATCCACAATGTCACGCACATTGCCCAGAGTCACAGTCTTTTGGAGCAGGATGTGATTAATGGCCCGGCACATTTCCGTCAGTACGAGTCCAACGGTCAACTTTCCCACTCCGAACTGGTTAGCGACCGATTGGTAGCAGTCTAGAGTAGCCAGCTTCCACAGTGCAATTGCCACGTGCTTCTCCAACAACAGGGCAGCTCTCATTCTTGTGTCCTTGTACTGCAGGGCTGGGACAAGCTCATCACACAGGCCCATCAATGTGGCTTTCCTCATCCAAAAGTTTTGCAGCTACTGTTCAGGGTTCCAGATCTGCATGATGATGTGATCCCACCACTCAGTGCTTGTTTTCTGAGCCCAAAGGTGGTGTTCCACTGTGGTCAGCACCTCCGTGAATGCCACAAGCAATATCGTGTTGTAGCTACTGTGACGTTATTGACATAATCTGGGACCATAGAGATCATTGTTGCAACCAAGGTCCTGCAGTGGCACCAAATCTTATATAAAGGGGGTCAAATGAGGTGTCTAGGACAGGGTTGTGGTTTGCTGATTGTGTTTATGCTGTCTATAGGTGTGTATCATTTTTGTAGTTGAAGTTATGAATATTGGCTCTATACTGTCTGTAGTTCAAACTTGTGCTATGCTTCTGGGTGACACATCAGACAAGTTGGTGTCAGCTCTGCCTAACCTGCTTGAGGGCTCCAAAGGACCATGAGATATACAATTGACCCATTGAAAGAAGGCAGACACGCCTGGTGACTCAGCAAGGTATGCAGGGACCTGCCTATGGACAGAACTCTGAGGTTTTTCCATGCCATGTGATGGACAGCTTGTCTTTGGAACAAAGAAAGCAAGGCCACATGGCAAAAGAATATAAAAAGCTGTTGCAGCTCCTCCATCTTGTCTTCAATCCTGCTTCTTACCTCTGGAGGGACTTTGCTATACTGAAGCTTTGAACTAAGGACTGAAAGACCCGTCCCAGCTGTGGATGTTCTCCAGAGACTTGATTTGAACCTTCAGTTATTCTACCACTGCTGCAAGCCTGAACCAGGAACTTTGCCATTACTGTATGCAATTGATTCCATTTAACCAATTCTTGCTCTAATCTATATCTTTTCCTTTTTATGAATAAACCTTTAGATTTTAGATTCTAAAGGATTGGCAACAGCGTGATTTGTGGGTAAGATCTGCTTTGTATATTGACCTGGGTCTGGGGCTTGGTCCTTTGGGATCAAGAGAACCTTTTTTCTTTTACTCTGGGGTATTGGTTTTCATAGCCATCTGTCCCCATAACGAGTGGCACTGGTGGTGATACTGGGAAACCAGTGTCTAAGGGAATTGCTTGTGTGACTTGTGGTTAGCCAGTGGGGTAAAACCAACGTCTTCTCTGTTTGGCTGGGTTAGTTTGCCTTAGAGGTGGAAAACCCCCAGTCCTGGGCTGTGAGTGCCCTGTTTTAAGCAATTTGTCCTGAATTGGCACTCTCAGTTGGGTCCCGCCAGAGCCAGCATTGTTACAGCTACTATGTGTGGCGAGATCAATGCTGAACTTCTCTTGCCTTTATAGTTTAAGGAATAACACCACTGCCACTCGTGTCATGTTAGTGAGAGCGAGCCGCATATCAGTCAACAGTGCAGACCGAAGAGGCAGAGCGCATAGTACACAAACCACTGAAAGATGGCGCCAAATGCAGACGGAAGCACTGGGATTGCTGGGATGTGAAGCAATGCATTACGAGGCATTGGGACAGGACCCAGGATGCCCTGCAATGCCCTCCCCCTTCCTACAACTCTTAGCAGCAGAAGAGGAAGAGATCCTCTGTGGGATAGCTGCCCAGAGTGCACTGCTCTGAATACCGCTGCAAATGCTGCAAAAGCGAACATGCGATTATGCAGGCAGCTGACAGTGTGAACACACAACAGTGGTTTCCCTTCAGCACTCTCTGAGTGGCGATGCAACTGCCGGTGATGTAACTCTGCCAACATAGACATACCCTTATTCTCAGTTCTAGGAAACCACTCAACATCAACATTTTACATTTGTTCACCATTACTTAATTCTTATCCTTTCAGCACTCCAATGATCCTGGAACTATTGGCCACATCCTCAGCTGGTGAAAAAATGGGCAGTCAATGGAGCTATGCTGATTACACAGGCTGATGATATATTACTGTATCCATCTTACACTCAGAGGTGTCTATTGGTTTTCCAGTAGGCGTTTAACTACTCGCTCTAGTATGCATATCTTAGCTTAAATTTCCTGACTTCAGCCTCTTGCACTTGACCTAATATTTTGAATAAATTATCATTTTTAGATTCTGATATCTATCTTAGCTCTTTAAACAGAAAAAAAATTACTCTCGTATGCAGGTATACTGATTCCTTAATTCCACCTAACAGGGCTAGCATAGTTGACCAGCCTTTTTGCATTTCTTACTGTGACCATGGTCCCAGGGGAGCCACACTGAGATTGCTCAATTAGGGAAAACTGAAAAGAATGTGGCAGACAATCCCACAAACTGGTGGTTATCCTAATACTTAGATCCACCAAGCCAGAAACAAAACAGCTTCCATAATACCTTACAGGTTGCCCAGAAGCCAAAAAACACAGTTCCCTTAAAGCAACCCAGCCTTGGGCTTCCTCCCAGACAGCCAAGTTAAATATGATGGGGATTACTGAAAATCTTGTTCTTCATATGAAAAATTCTACCAGTCCCAAAGGATTAAGACACATTATTCACCAAATTAATGAATATTTCAGATCTTACCCAAATACACGCTTACAGACCATTCTTATTAACTAAACTAAAATTTATTTTAAACGTAAAGAGAGAGAGAGAGAGAGAGAGAGAATTGGTTAAAAGATCATTATACATACAGGTATAAATAGGGTTCATAGGTCAGTTTCATAGTAGAGATGGTGAGCTTTAGCATTGCAAAGAGTTATTTTAGAATTCGTTCGTAGGTTCAGTCCAATGTCCAATATCAGGGTGCTCCAAGTGAAACTGGAGACCTCAGTTTTGAGGCTCAATGTTTCCCCTCATAAAGCATAAACAGATCTGAGATTAAAAGGATCAGGTCCCAAGAGTTTTTTATATAGTTTTCTAGCAACCTCTTGACCATGCAGTCCTGGGATGGACAATCGAGTTTTTGAAGTAACCTTCTATTTCCTAAACATCACTGGTAATTAACTACATGGATTAACATAAGGTAATTATCCATTAAGCAGTTCATACACAGTTTACAATAAGCATCAAAATGAAATATACACAATAACATTATCACAATCACACCATGTTTCATCTAAATGTTAATATTCCCTTTTGATCTCTGAATCAATAGCTATAGTAATAGACAGAAACAGTCTGTTTACATGGTTAACATCTAACAAGATATAAGTAAACTCATACAATTAGTATTATCCCTAATTCTCTAACAATACAGGTTTGCATTTCAAAGCTTTAGGCCATTTAACATGGCTATATTAACTATTTCTAAGGAATAGCCTTAATTACCATGTATATACTTCTCTCATATGTCTTTAAAGGTTGAATTTGGGTAATTTACCCTGCAAGTTGCTTAACCCTTTCTGTCCATGTGTCACACTTACCTATGTAGTAAAACCTGATTTTGCTCCCAAGGGTGAGTTAAAAAAGCATCAACCTCCTCCACTGATTTCAGGCCCGTGGGGTGTGAGGACCATGTAGATTTGCTAATTCTAGCTCTAAATCTTATAATAGAGTGTTTTTTCCTCCTTGTTTTGTTCTGACCTCCTTTTTGGCATTTTGCATAGATTAACAACATTCATTAAAAGAAAAGGGGTGGGGGGAGAAGCAGAAGTGTCTGGAACCTAGAATTACATGCAACTCTCCATAGTAGCATCCATATGATTCCCATTCTCCAATTTTCTGCTACACACTTTTTATGGGGTAGGGAAAGAGATAAATGCATTATACATTATATTCTCACAGCACAACATTACTACGGAAGGATCAATGAAGCTGGAGGGACTTGCTAATCTCAGTTGTAGCCAAGTTATTGAGGTGAAATTCTGCCTGAGGCTGTTTAGACAGAAAGTGACTAAAACTAGTCCACTTAGAAAGATTTTTTCTTCCCTCAATGCACATTAATTCCTCTTATAATTTTAAATTATGAGAAAAGTGGAACCTAGCAGTTTCACATTATATTCTGCTACATACAAATACTTCCCGTAGCCCTCTCTGAGGGCTGCATGAGGATGTTTTAGGCTGATTTATTGTGACTCAGAAAAACTCTTAGTCTATAGAGGGAAGGCCAATTATTGCCTAGGATTATTTTGGTCATAGTGACCTGCACAAAGCACACAGTCTTCAAAGCTAAAAGTTGTCAGCTCACTGGTATTTAGATAGCAATACTAAGAGGTTTTCTTTCCTGTCTGAGACAAGAACGCCTTTGAAGGTAAATATTAGTATTGTTGTTTGAAACAGTTTTCAACTTCACCATTCTCTGGTTTATTTGCATGAGATTCCACTACTGTTTTATGTTCTGGTTTTGCTTCTGAAAAAAAATTATAAATCTGTGTTTTGCTCCATGGAATCTGCATCCTGAAACTAAGTTTTACAATTTATTTTGTTTCTTTTATTCCCCTGCTTCCCTCTCCTCCAGTAAAACTCCTGAAAACCACAAAGTACATGTTAAACATCAGCCCTGAGTCTCAGAGGTATTCTGGCCAAAAAGCAGTTTCTTACAAAAAAGAACACTTGATTTGATTTACATGAGGGGAAGAAAATGTTCCCCTCTTTACAGAATATTCTTAGGTTATGGACAAGAATACTGTCTGAAAAGATCAGAAGTCACATGTGCATTACCTCTATATCACAGTTACATCTCCAGCAAACATCATCTTGAACTTTCAATAGAAATGACTGCATGAATAATAAGAAAGAGACTGATATCAAATGACAAATCTGAACAATAACCATCAGCCCACCTTGACACTGAAGGACACATTTTCTAGTTCCCAAGTACCTAACATTGTTACCATGGAAGCTTTAAAAGAGTGGAAATTAAGGTTTTTAATAGTTTTTAGGTTTTTAATAATAAATACAGAATATAACAATAAGAAATGAATTCCTTATCATCTTTTTATATTTCCAGAAATGTCCATGGAGCTTTACAAAAGAAAAAATGTGTCAAACAGAGTCCCTGCTCTGAAGAGCGTATAATTAAAAAAGCATGAGGAGAGACAACACAGTACATTGTTGGTTGAGAATGTTAGTACTTTTTCGTGAAGATTCCAGCTATCCCTCAAGTATGCTGTACTTTCTCAAGAAGTTTCCTCTTGAAACTGATGAGATCACCATTCAGGTACTTATATGGTCCTCATGACCATCATATCAGAGTACTACCAATTATTGCCCTGTCTCAATCTTCCCTTCTGCTAGGGGTTAGGATGGTGTTACCTACCACATTCATCCATTGCATGAACTGAGCGGGAATTAGATTCCTCCTTTTTGAAGTGTTCAGATAAAAGAAATGTTTAAATATGATTAAAGTATAGAATGCAAGGGGGAATCCGTCAGCTCAGTGTTCATCAATTCAGCTCTCTCACACCAAGTAGTTTTTTGTACCAGCAGTTCAGTGATACGAAGAGGCAGGCATCTAACCTAATACATAAAAGGAAGTTAACAAAGGACTATCAGGTGACACCACAAAGATGGTGGATACAATCCCTAGAAGTAAGAGAGAGGTACTGTGTAGGCATTACATTAATCTATAAATGGTGAGTCTGAATATAACTACATATGAAAATGGGATTTCCCCAAATTTGTAAGAAACCAACATTTGTCCTAATGTTCACCCCAATGGTGAAGATTTATTAAACACCAATCTACAGGAAAACAAACAGGAGACTGCCATGTACTGGTTCCTGTGTGAACATGATACAGGCATGTACAGAAAAAGCCACCTTGTAGTATTTTTTGGAACAGAACACCCTTTAAATACCACAGTGAAGATTCATGGTAAGTTTTGTTAGGCATTAGTGAGAGAAGCTTTATCAGTGTTAAAAGATTGAACCTCTCCCAGCACCCCTTGCAGCGAGACCCAACATTGCAGTGCTCTGCCACAATTTCCCCACAACAATCTTCAGCCTATTCCAGCATAGAGGTGGATTTGCTGCACTGACTTGGCCTCCAAACGATAGTCTGCACCTTCCAGGGTATGCACGTCCAAAACAACCAAGCCACAAACTCTCTGCCGCAGTCCTAAACTGGGCCCAGCCCCTACTTCCGAAGGGTTCTGTCCACTCTCTTCCAATTCAAGCATTCTTCTTCCTCACCTCTGGGCTCAGTTTTTATACTTCCCTTAAGCCCCTCCTGGGCTCTTTTGGGCTAGTTCCTGCTCTTCCATGAGCAGTCACTTTCAGGCCTTCCTACCCGGAGTCTCTGCCTGCCTTATACTGTTCTCACAGCTCTCTGTTCTGATGGGCTGCCTTCCTCTTGAGTGCAACAGCCCAGTGCATGTGTAACAAGGTGGGGCAAATGGAACAGGGCTGACTGGCCCAAGGCTTTCTGGCTCTTAAAGGGGCAGGCTGCCCAGTTGAATAGGCCAAGAAGAAATAGAATAGACAATACAGTGTGATAAGGAGAATTTATATTGGGTCATTTTCTGTCCAGCTTTTATGAGGAGGCCCAATGGGGTAGGTGCAATGTTAACAATCTTTGCAACATGATTGTAAGTCTTGAAGTATTTGGAGTTTTAAGGAAAACACTCCTGCTGATAATAGTTCACCTAACCTGATCACTCTTGTTACAGTGTGTATGGTAACACCCATTGTTTCATGTTCTCTGTGTATATAAAGTCTCCCCACTGTATTTTCCACTGCGTGCATCCGATGAAGTGAGCTATAGCTCACGAAAGCTTATGCTCAAATAAATTTGTTAGTCTCCAAGGTGCCACAAGTCCTCCTTTTCTTTTTACCAAGATCTTGGACTCTCTTGATTACATGAGAATCACATTTTTTAAAAAAAAGTAGCTTCTACTCCTCATGGTTTCAGATAAAAGTTTGCAAACTTAACGCCTAAAGTCTCAAAAGAAAAAAGGCAAATAAAAAGAACTTAAATGTACTATTTTTAAGCCAATATCATGATTCTGAATACTCCCAGTCTGCAATACTGTGGATGTAAGAAGCCTCCCCTAACTATTGCCATCTGTGTATATGACACATCCGCAACAATAGTAAGTATGTATATATAGGCATGCACATACACACACACAAACATACACACACATATTAAAAGAACATTATTAGGGTCGAAATGTCAAGCACTTAAAAGTTAGGAAATGCCAGAATTAAGGTGCTCGTGCAACCTTAATTTAGCCCTCTTATGTGTCTACATTGATGCAGTCATCAATTCCGTGATCACTTTTCTTCCATGGAGCCCCTGTCCCATTCAGTGCATGGTGCTCAATTTATGAGCTATTAAAATATTTTGTTTTATCTTCATTGTTAAATATGTATCCTAGGCCTTATGTACTGCACAGTATTCAAACCCAGCTTTGAGACAGAATTATTAGTTTCCTCATGGGCTTTTCTGTGAAGCTCATCACTGTAATGTTTAATTTCATAGGATTTAAAAAAGCAAACTAAACAAAGCAAATTCCATTATGAGGCATCACATTGACACTCACATGGATCCTCAGCAGTCCTCATAGATGTCTGCCATTTGAGCTGAGTAAATTATATCAACAGTAGATGTATATCAGCAAACACACGCACTTTACCAGTGGGTTTCATAGATATTTGCTGACAGCAGAGGAATGATGAGACTTGGTAATCTTGAGTTCTATTGCAAGGGCTCTACTGGGGAAGGACTGTTCTGACCATCCCCTTCAAACTTGACTCCTTCTGCCCCATCCCAGCCAAACTGGCCCTGTCTCTTCTGCGTGCCTTTTTCCCAGTCCCGTTCTATTTGACTATCCAGTCCTAGTCTCTACTCTTCAGGCTTATCGTCCCAGCCCCAATCTCCTGGTCCAGCCAGTATCTGTTCCCCACTCCCAGCTCCCTTGTCCAATTTCTCTCTCTCCCTGCCTGTCTTATGTTACCAGACTCCCACCCTAGACTCTTCATTCAATCCTGGTCTCCCACACCTGTCCCTGTCTTCTTGTCCCAGTTTCTTTGCCAGCTAGTCCCAGTTCTCTCCCTGAATTCTAGCTCATATCAGATGTGTTTCTCCTGTCCACCCCCTGCTTCTGTCCCCCACACTTACTGGTTCCTGGTCCCAGTCTCCTTGTCCATCTAGCCCCAGTCTCCTCCCTCCCCAAGTTCCTTGTCCAATCCTACTGTTTCCCCAGCCAACTAGCTCCCAGTGTTACCCAGGGTTTTCAGAAACCAAAGCAATAGTAACCTAACTGTTTCTCTCCAGGTGGTGCCAGGAATAAATGATTGGGAACACAGCTCCTCTCTCTGAGAAATGATTGGTACAAACAATAGTGCTTTTTACGTAAAACTATTTTTATTAGGTCTCTAGCACTCACACACATATACTCTGTAGCAGCAGGTTCAGAGCATCCCAAACAATTATATTTACCCAAAGTCAACTATCACCAGCCATGTTGCCAGGGCCCCTCCTTCCATCCAGTTGATGGGGAGTTTAGGTGCCAGTTCCTTGCCCAAATAAAAGCTTCCTCAGACTGCTCCTAAGCACACTTTCTAACAATATTCTTTATAGAGTTTCTCTAAACAAAGCACATAACTCCTAACAGGCTAACAATTGCCCTAGCAACAGCCAATAAAAACTCATTAATCTCCTTATCAGCAAAGCAGCTTCAGCAAAAAAAAATTAAAAAATAAAGTACAAACACCAGAATCAAGGTCAGTTTTCCACATTCCCACCCCCATTGTTTGTTTGTGTTGTTTTAAAACTGGCAAATTTCAAGGAAACAATATCTTTCCTCAAAAAAAAATCTTTATTTTGGAAAAAAACACTTTTCTCTTTTTTTAAAAAAAATTCATACTCTGCATCCCTTCCTGAGGTGACATGTTCCCAATCTCAATGATTGTTTAAATTCCCCATTATTATTATTGAGTTGTTTGTTTCTGTAGGCTCTCTAATATCCCTGAGTATTTCACAATCACCATCACCATCACCATCCTGGTTAGGAGGCTAGTAACATATTTGTACTGCTATACTGTAGACTTATTCAGTCATGGAATTTCTAGCCATAGAGATTCTATGATACTGTTTGATTCATAGAGACTCTATGGTACTGTTTAATTCTTTCAACAGCCTGAGACTTGCTTGTTCATTAAGTGAAAGAATTACAAGTTCCATGAACCTGCTACCAAAAGAAGGTGGTTCCTTTACAGGTTTTTCTGGGCTCCTTTTTAGCTAGAATCTAGGCATTATATAAACATAAGGCCTGATTCTTCTCATGCTTACACTGATTTTACATCTGTTTGACTCTCTTGAGTTCATTGCAGCTACTCCTGATTTGCACCATTAGTAAGCAAGAGGAGAATCAGACCCTCTGAGTTCAATAACTAGGGGAAATTTTATTGGCATCAGTATTTCTTTTAACCCAAAGAACCATTCATGCAATAACACTTCTATTAATTCTAGAGGGAGGTACTTCTTCCGTCATATTCCCCTTCAGCTCAGGTAGATTCTGGTAAATATCCATAATAAAAGCCACTAATGAGTGAGGAAATATGGCAGAGGAAGAGAAAAAGAGAAAGGATAGCTCATCTTTGTCCCTGTCAGATTAACCAGATCCTCTAAAAAGATCTTAAAAGCCTGTGACATGTTTTTCATTCTCATGATAATAAAGTTCTATTATGCAACTAGCAGAAAACATCATTCACATGTCTGGAAAAAAAAAGCCAGCATAAAATAAAACAAAGCATTGGATATATGCAGCAACTAGCATTCTGTTTATATAATCTAATTCAATGAATAAGCAATATGAATTTTAATAAGAAGAACACAAATTCCCATGAGAAAGTTATGTAGCAAAGACCACGCCTTAGCATATAAACTAGATGCCTATAAATAAGGAATGACTTCTTTTCAGAAATAGGGGGAAGAGGGAAAGGAAGAGGAAACAAAGCAAACAAGCTGCACTAAAGTCGTCTCTCTGACTGCTCTTTTTACGTCCTTCTTGCGAGTATAGTCAGCTTAACGAACACATTTGTTGTGCACTCGTTCTAACTACAGTGTGTTCAGGAAGCAGGCGTCCCGTTATTTAAAATGCTGCTATATTTGTAATGACGAACTGCCCACATATTGGAACAGTAAAGTTGCTCTGTGCTGTTTTATTGCAGCCACACTTGCTTGTACTTCTATTGTTATGAGGACTTTGCAGGCTTTCCATTAGAAAATCTATTTATGATGGGAATGTTGAAAGGCAAATATACTGGCTGAGAATGTAACTAAGTTCCTTTGCTTTTAAATGACACCCTTGAAATTATTTGATAACATCAGGTATTTGTTGACAAATCATGTTATAGCAAGAAATGCTGTACATTCACAGATCATTATTTTATAGCTTGGTTGGCTCTTTAATTTCCCCCCTTTCTGTGTTTTATGGAGAAGTTGAACTGAGAAATATGGAGCCAGATTCTCAGCTAGGGTAAATCAGCATAAGTCTACCGAAGTCAGGGGAGCAACATTAATTTACATGAGCTGAGGATCTGGCTCTTGTACTTTATGTGTACTTCGGCACTTGTACTTTAAATTGTGTGTATAGAAGGAATGTGGACAAGCTTTGTTATTAAAGGAGCTAGTTAGATAATATTCAGATACGTACATTCTACTATTGTCAATCAGCCAATTAATTAATTCTCCAATACCTGGGCATAATTTGCTCTGTTGGAGGCACTATCAGTGATATTTATTCCCTTCCTTGTATGCCATCAGAGCCAGTCCTATGTGTTTTATTGCCCAGTGCAGAAAATGTTTTCAACATCCTCCCCACACCCCCACCACCCAAAAGGTAAAAGCAAAATAAATAAATAAATAAATAAAGTTTTTAAATGGGGAGTTGGCACCCACAATGATTTGGTGCCCCTGAATGTTGGTGCCCACCCTGATCACCCAACCCCAAGACCAGCCTTGTATTTCATGATGCCCTTGGCCTCCTATATATGGCTGCACCTGATTTCAGCCCAGGCCCCAGTAGCTCCACTTGCCTTTAAACTATGTCTCCTACCAAACAACAACTTCCAGCTCCCCACCCCTCCAAAGTTCCACTACAGACCCTGACTCCCCACTCTATGAGATCTGTACTTCCTGGCTTCCAGTCTACCCTCACATACATTCCAAACATCATATCATTTGCTGCAATTTTATATTCCATATATCATATCCACCTAGATTTCCTTGTTGCGCTCATCAGGATGGTACCTGGGTACCTTACATATTTATTAAAGGGAACAAAGTTCTCTGCTTCTCTCTCTTTTCCTTCTCTGGTGTTTTTCCTATGCCTACCACATCCCGTATTCTAAAGAGTCTCAGGTGATATTCCAGCTCCATGTTGGGCAAATAAATGAAGGAATGAGTGAGTTACTAACTGAAAATGCTGCCTAATGCTAGCTAATACTGAGTGTATTATTCATGTATGTTTAGGCTGCAAATTTTCCCTAACAAAAGCAACATATCATTCCTTACTTTGATTAAGAGGCATTAGAAAGATCAATAGCTGGAACATATTAGTGGAATCAGGATGATCTTATTGTTTCAGTGGAAAGGATACCCTCATCTGTATCTGGGGGTCTAAACTAAAAAGAGGAACCATTTTGTTCCTGTCACTATATAGCAGCTTCAGCACCTTATGACAGTACTATCAGACACTTAACAGTAAGTGTTTGGTTATTCTTATAACACTGTAAGTTATTTGCCTTCTTGGAGTCATTTGCTGTATGAGATTAGTGAGCAGTAATAGAGTAAGAATATTGTTATGAAGATCTATGTTGTGCTTGTATTAAACCTGTAGAATTTATGATATTTACATGGTAAATGAAGGTTTTATTGGCCTAAAGCCTAGACAAAACCTATAACCACTAGGCACAGTACTTTCAATGTAAAACATATGACAACAATTATAAACTCCTTTTACATTACAGACTGCTGGTGTGCAGTGCTGAATTGCAATTCTCTCTTTTGCATGTAATGAGTATGCCAGAGATTCATGTGCCTGTGTGGAAGACAGATGAGCAAATGAAGAATCAATTCATTGGTTTCTCTATTTAAATGAAAATATTATTTCAATCAGCAAAGGAGGTACAACAGTGAACAAACAGATATAGTAAACATCAAACATTGAACGTATGTATACTTCATCCGTGAATATATATACTGATAACATAGGACAGTGTCCAACCTTTAAGGATGGCTATGTGGAGTGAAGACCATATAAGGAAGACTTGGGGATATTCTCCCACATTATTATTTTTTTTAACCAGTCCTTTGGTGCAACTTAGTCCATTCCAAAAGCAAAAACATGAACTCTTCAGGGGTACTTTTATTAGCCCTCAGGATAAAATATTATTGCACAGAGAGTAGGAATTCCATCAGGGCAGGGAAAATCACTCGAGACCTCCATTCAATTTAATGATGGATTTTTAACATCATCCCTTGAATCCTATCCAGCACACTCCTGCTGCAATTGGTTACATCAAGAAGGGCACTGGGAAGATCCCTGCTGCTGACCTATGGTGTAGAATACTGCAAGAAGACATTTCATTTCTAACACAGCAAGAGGGAATTTCCCTGAAGACTAAATATATTGATACATACAAGTGTTGCAACAAACTGTTTGCTCTGCTTTCAAGCTCAGGAGAGTAAACCTATCGGTACTTTAATGTTAGTTTTCTTCATTGAATTTATTGTGGCTCATCAGCTTGATGAACTTAAAAAATATAAGTGAGCTTTGCTATGCTCAATGAATGTGAAATATTACAGATACTTGAGTGCTCGAACTGAATTGATTAAAAAAGCATTTCTATAAGCATAGGATTGTTACTTTTCATTTCAAATTTTACAGTTGATATAAACATTTTCTAACATCTACCTGCTGTGTTTATTCATACAGGCACATGCACATATGTGCTGTAAAGATTGTTTTGGTAATTAGTGACCAGTAAATCCTGTGTAAATAGACAGCAAATGAATCTCCTTTCCTCCTCCCCAAGGAAGTTACACCTCTGCACCAAGTGTTTGGAAAATGACTATAAATGATATCCTATGAATAGGCAGCATTTGCTTTTATTTGATTTTCTTCCAATCCTGTTGCATTTGCTCTGCAAAGGCCACATTTTCCTAAGAAATAGGGTAGTTTAAAAAAAAAAGTTTCTGGTGGAGCATTCTTTAAAATGCAATCCTGATTCCAATTTCTCATACGCTGGTGTGAATGAGGAGTAATTCCATTAGCATTACACCAGGGTAAAAGTGAGATCAGAACTGTGCCAAATAGGACCTGACTTTTTTTTCTTCAATTCCTACATTAAAAACTCTGCTTCTCTATTGAAGTTTATAAGGAGCTTTATTACAAAGGGAAAACTGACTTATTGATTATACAGGGGAGAAAGCAGCACTGACTATGTAAGAGTTGTCAAGTACACAAAGTAAACGCATAGTAAAAGGGGAGATATGTTTCCCCTACCACCACCACTAATTTCTTAAAGTTATAGGATTCTCAGGTGTCACTTGTAATTGTAGAAGGAACAAAGGTTTCAGGCAAAAGTGTTCAGGTTTTCAAACTGACTGTGTAAAAAGCCCTGTGCTCTTTTCAATTTCTTGTGAAAAGAAAAGGGAAGGCCACACAAACCCCTGAAATATTTATTGGGAGAAACAAAGGAAAGACAGAATTTAAAATGACCCAGACTTAATTCAACTGACCCCACAGAGGAAAACTAAAACCTTCCTGCTTTTGTTGTTGCCTACTACCCTTCTTTCAAGGAAATTCTACAATATAAAGAAGACAGTTCATGTACATAACTCAGTGTGAGGAAGGAGAGCTGGAAAAAGCATGTCATTGGAAGACAGAGTTTCTCTTTTTCATCACTGAACTTGAATAAAATATAAAATCAGACTCCCCATTTTATTTCCTTACTTTTATGGGCCAGATTCTGCTTCTAATTACACCAGTATTAATCTGGGGTAACTCAACTGATGGCAGTGAAGTTGCTCCGGGATAGTGCAGGTCTATCTGGCCCTATGTGATTATGCCACATTTGTATGTTAGTAGGACTGAGTAGACACTGCGGCACAGAAGCTAATTACCATTATTAACACTTTAGCGTCCAAAGACAAATCAATACTTTCATTCCTTTTACCACTAAGACTGGTTACATGATCTGCAGGGCAGGGGGACTGAAAACTTAATTATAAGTAATTGGCACTGCACACAGGCACTGCAAAGCAAGTAATTTCATGTATGGTGCCTTAGTCCATGTCATTGTACATTATCTAGAAGCAAAGTCTAAATTCCTAGCATTTTGGTGAAAGTAGCAACAGCTTTCTTATTTCCAGCTCTGAAAGAGCCAAATAAAAGTAATGTACCAGAAATGTATGTACTGTTTGTATGATAGTGCAATCCGCAAAAACCAGTTGGGGTAGCAAGTTAGCAATTTGCCACTATTATTTTTAATGGGAAAATGATGATGACATCTCCATTGTTAATGGGGTGTTGTGGCAGCTAAGTGAACAGGAGAGTAAATCATGTTTCTCTTATGTTAGAAATTAGATGTCATTTCTACCTCAGCCATTTGCCAACATTCTCACATACAGGGTTACAGACGTAGCAGCAAAGAGAGAGAGATACAAAGTAGAACAGATTCAATCCCATTGATTGCAGTGCACTGGCACATCTGTCTTGTATGAAGGGAACGTCTTTCCAAGTGCTCAGTGTTATTTAATATAATTCACCCTCCAGTCCAGAAAGCATTTTAAATTGTTAGGACTGTACTCATTTGGCCTTTTGTATCTAGCTGTTTTTTTTAAATCCCAATTGTGTTATAAGGGGTGGCAAAAACGGTATAAAGACTATCTCATACCTGTCAGACCTCCCACAATAGAAAACAATATCAGTCTGAGGAAGAGGTTTAAACGGTTTATTCTATCACCAGAGTTACTGTTAGCACCAACTCTTCACAGCTTTATGTGTTTGGCCCAACATATCATGTGTAAGCTGTGGAAAACATTAACAATAGGTTTAGACTAGAATCTAAAACTTACTCTAGATTCTCCAAAGAAGTTGTCTGAAGATGATGGCCCAGGCTTCAAACACTTTCCCCTCACATTGCTCCCTACATTAAGTTCTTCTAGGGAGGGCGGTCCAGCAGCCCACAGCCTCACCACCCCAAGGTGCTGGGTGAACATAACTCACACAATTATGATTTGAGGGGATGCTAGAGCATTTCAGGTCCCAAATTATGAAATGAAGCAAGAAAGAATTGGTGCGGCTGTTTCTAGACCCAATATTTGCAAAGCACCAACAGAAAATGGACACAACTAGGTTAAAATGTTTGTGGAAATTGTGCAGGGTTTTCCCCCCTCCACCTTTAAGCCAGGGGCCAATACTCAGAGGACTTCAAAAGTAAGGTGGGGGACAGAGCTCCACATAACAACCCATACCTTGCTTTGGAACTTAAAACTGTGCATGGCCAAACCAGCCTGGAATCATTTTGAGGACTGCGAAGGCTGAATAAAACTCAGGTGTTTAGATCTGCAGATATAACACATGAAATATAGTGCAATATTTTAAATAGCTGGAAAAAATACATATTGACGCCTTGTCAGTTTGATCATTTGATCTTTACTTTAAGGATCAAAGTACTTACCCTATGAAGGTTCTGCGTATTTTTTTTTCCACAAAGTTCTTTCAGGTACATATCTCACATATTTCAAAAAAAAAAAAAAAAAGTTGAGATGAAAAATGTTAAAATGGGACTGTGTAAACCTGTCTGCAGTAGATCAAATCCAGCCACTTGGGTTCCTATTATTGTATGCAGGGGAAATTCCAGCTGAATAGTCAATGTCTGAAGTTTCAAAGTGTGCAGTCTACAGAATTCATGAAGGAAATATAATATCTTTAAAGTTGGAAATCTTTCACACAGACTGTATACAAGTTACTTGACTTTATTAATGCATGCAGTGAACAAAACTGCAGAAACATCAGTAGTGATGGGTAAATCTCAAAGGGTTTGGTGGATCAGTTCCAAGAAGCACCTCAGAGTTCAAAGGCCCCTCCAAACCTTTTATGAATTACACAGATCCTCTTGATTATGTAACATTGCACTAGAAATTTAATGAGAACAGGGGCTCTGTCAGAAGTCTGATACATTCTGCTTCTGGCCAGGCATCTAATACTATGAGAACAGTGTTTCTGGCACTTCCATTTCAAGACCTATCTGGGACAAGGAAATGCAGAAGTACTCAAAACTGAAAGCTAAGGAGTTGTGTTTGTCATTTATTGCTGTTCTGTATTATTTCCATTACAGTAGCCCAGGGACTCTAATTAGGATCAGGGCTACAGTGTACCAGGCACTGTACAAACTATAGGGACACAGTCATTTCTTCAAAGAGTTAATAATCTATTATATATTACAGGTATAAGCAGGTATTATTAGAGGCCCTAAATGAGATCATAGTCTCTTTGTCCTAGGTGCTGTGAGGACAAGCAGCATAGAAAGGGTGGGAAAGATGGATACAGTCTAACTTTCTACTCCTGCAAACACCTTGGGTAACTTTACATGCATGAGTAGTTACACTGAGCCATAGTATCATAAAAGTAATTCCTACTGACCACCTGCTTAGATATAGTTAGTGCTACAGTAGTCAACAATAACGTTTGTTCTTACATTGGTGAGGAGGGAATTTATCTGCTGACAGCCAGTGTATTCTAGAGCTTATACTTGGTCAAAGCTGAATCTGAACTTCCTAAAGATCAGGAGGTGCTTGTTTCCAGGATCTAGACTTGCGCTCATCTACTGTTTGTATCAGTATCCCAAAAAGTCTTACAGTAGTTGCTTCACCTAAATGTACTGAAATCAGTGGAAAGTTCAAGGCACTCAGCACCTCGCAGGATCAAATCCACAATGAGTCAGTAGCAAAGCGACTAAGGGAACCAAGCAGTCCTGATTTGCTTGCTCTGTATGCCAGAACCCCCTCTATTCTCATGTTCTCCATGCTTATCAAATGCCCTTGCAGTCATTATACTGTAGCATAATGGAAGAAGCCTATAGTATTAACAAGATTAGTTTATGTAAGGTAAATAAGCTTTCCACAAGTCGTATAACATTGTACTTCAAAGTCTCAGACTGCAGTGCATTCCTAATTAAATAATCTCACCGTTAGTCATCTTTTTCTAGAAAATATTTTTCATAAATTTTAAAGAGTCTGGGTTTCTTCTTCCTCTGAAGACTGATTTCTTTCTTTAAATGCATTTATTTGGAGTTTTGTATGTGCGTATGCCTTTGATAATATTGAAGATGACTAAAACTCAGCAACAATAAACATTCAATTTTTCTACTGTCTCTTCCAATACCTTTCCAAGATGCACCAGATGCATAACAGTTTTGGACATAAAAAAACCCCTACTGTACATAAATTAGCATTTTAAGATAAAGGGAAAACTAGAAAAATGCATGCTGGTGTGGAAAGTGAAACCATACTACTCACATCTGTGCTGGTCACCTATGCAGAAACTAATTTGAAAGCAGTTGGCTTCATAAACAAATCCCAGATACAACAATAAATTTTCAGCATAACAGGGTGAAAATGACAAGATACGTTTTAAATGCCCCCACCCCCCCACCAGTCTTACAAGTGAAAGGTTTTGTCTGGGCCCCCTTTAATGATTGCCTCTCTCTCCCCTTTTTATTCTTCTCCTCACAGGTGCACAGCCTTAGCTTGTGGAGGAGAGATGTGGATTGCCTTGCCTGACTAGCTGGACAGGAGGGTGTTGCAGAAGCACACTAGTTCCTGTGCAACTGAGGCGAGTGATTGTAACTTTCAGATAGGTCATAATGTGTTCATGTTGTTGCAATGTGGCAGATGTCCTGTACCCGTACTCATTCAATAGGGAATTGGGTTCCCAGATAAATCAGATTTGGAAGCAGGATTAGGGGAGGGAATCCTCTAAAGAAGGTGGAAAATAGGGCTGAGACTATTACTGTCTGGAACAGCAAGGGGCCAAACCCTTGTTCCCATACCTTTGTATCCACCTCATCTTCCCTGACCTTTCTGGAATCTCTAGTAGGTCTGTATCCCTCTCTTGTTACCAGGTTTAACTTTAGCTCCCATTTATCCAGGTGCAATTTAGAGCTGGTCAAAACATGAAGTTTTGAAATTTTGTGATGGAGTAACTAGAACTAATGTAGCATGTCAATTTTTGTGAAACAGTTCCCACCTTTCCACCACCAGTGGTTTGTTTTCAGTTAGGCTTTGACAGAACTGTGAAATGACGCTGTTTACATTTGATGGAAGGAGATGCATATCTGGGTCTTGTCTGCATGCTGCTGTGCTATCTAAGCAGTTCTCCAATATCTTCACATAGATATGGAACAATACGGAGAAGAGGATTTAATTTTGTGGCACTTACACAGATGAGGACTTTGGAAGTGAACCAACAGTTTGCCATAATGACTCTCCAGTTTCCATCTGAGAAGAATACATGAGACATTTCACAGACTTTCCATTCATCTCTGCAAGTTCCTGAAGGCAAAACAGGAGTATTTGGTGATCAAAGCTATCAGGTGCCTAAGGTGTATTGAGGACTGTGCTGGAATGGCAAACACTTACTTTGAGAGCAGGGAGGACTTCCAAGTCCTGCTTGCAAGCTGGAGGGCTCTGTAGTAAAGCATGCTGGAGAGAGACAGCATAAAGCAACATGGGATAAGCTGTGCCTCTCTGCATTCACAAGAGTATTGTTTTTTATCTACTTCTTTATATTTGTGCTGTGAAACATAACCATTCTGCAAAGAGATCCAGCAGTGTTTCATTTGCAAAGAATGATGCTGAATGTAGGTTAAGTTTAAGTGGAACTTTATTAAGCCCTGTAGACTGCTCGGTCCATAGGGTAGTTCCAGCCTAACTCCCCAGGTTCCCTGTTCCACTGGTGTCTTCTCAGTACCAGTCCCTTCAGGGAACATGGTCACTCTGACTCCAGTTCTACTGGTCATGATACAAGCAGTATGAGTATATATGTATATGTCCACGTATATGGACTGTAGGTGGTAATTTACCAGTACAACAAATGCTAGACCTGTACCATACTTTGGCCAGAAGCCTAATGGAGTGATCTATGATACTTGCAGTAGATGACATTGGAGTCTTTTTGCAGGGGGGCTCGGTCTTTTTTAGAAAAAGGAGTTTAGACACTGGGTAGTAGTTTGCAAGGTCTCTAGCACAGAGGTGTTTTATTTACTAATGGCCAGAATTAGGCTATTGCATGTTTTAGGGATGACGGTAGATTCCCATCAAAGTATTGTCAGTCTCTGTTAGTAGGGGGATCTAGGTAGTCTCTACTGCAAGAAAGCCAACGATCAAAGTCATATATGGTGAAAATTGATTTTGTAGGTAAGATTTCCCGCATGAGTCACAAACCAAGATTCTCATCCTGGAAATCAACAAACACTCAAAACTGCTATTAGCTTTGATGGAAGTTTAAACAAGAAATAAGGTATGACTTGATTTTGGGTAAGAATGTAAGATTTGGTGTTCTGTGTGAGTAACATTTCTGAACATTTCAAGGTTCATAAATTACTCTTCTTAAGGGTGAGGTGAGGAAAATAATGCAAGTCTCAAGGAAACATGAATCAGTGTGGAAGAGATGATATCTGCCAGCTACAATCAACCAGAAATAATATTCACCATTCTTTATTTTGACTCACTGATCCTCTTTTTTCCTTTCTTCTGGAGAAAATACTAGAGAGCAACATGTATTTTCTATCTGGGATTACTCTCTTTCCCCTGTTCAATGTAAAATCATGTTTCCTGCAAATACCAAAATTTGGTGATTTATTTTTTATTCTTTTAACAAGACAGTATATTAAAGCTAAGAAATCAACTCTTCACTACTGGGCACTCCCATAATTTCAAAAGGCATCAATATTAACACATAGTAAACATATAAGCCAGAGATAGCCAATACTTTTGCCTTTTGATGGAAAATAAATGCCCTATTGCTAAAGAACTGTTCTATGAATCATATTCTTGTTGAACTGAGTGCAGTGAAGCAAGGCAGTTCAATGCTTGTATATCAAAGTAACTGTTTTAGCTATTTATATTATTTATGTTACCCACAAACTGCATTTCTAACAAATAGATGCATGAGTTAAGTTGAATATTGCTTGCAGTAATTCGAAAAGGCTGTTACCGCTAAAATGAAATTCATGGACTACATTTCCAGACCCTCTATCTGTTAACATATTATTCATTTCATTGCACAGGAGATTACATTTTAAAAAGGTTTCAGGTTGATTTTAAGAAACAAGAGGTATTCTGTAGTCTTCATGTTTTGGAAATACTCCAGGGGTAAATATAGTGTTGCCAGCAGCATTGACAACACTTTTGGAATAAATGTTTGTGAAAGGACAGCTGAGGCCCTCATTACGCAAGAAGTTAGGTTATGTTTTTTATTGTTCTGGTACTCTGATGAATGTGTGAAATTGAGTGATAGTACTAAGGCCGTGTCTACGCTACACAGTTTTGTCAATGCAATTTAAGTCAAAACTCAATATAATTACATCACTTGTGAATGTTCACACAACGCTCCTTCTGTCAGTGGAATACTTCCACAGTTGGTGCTCTAGCATCAACAGTGAAAGCAGTGCACTGTGGGTAGTTATCCCACTGCGCTACTCACACCTTCTGCAGCTAGGAGATGTGGGAAGGTGGAGTGGATTGCAGTGCATCATGGATGTGGGCTCATCATCCATAATGCAGTTATTTCCATCCCAACATTCCAAGGGCTTCCAACTGTGTTTCAAAACATTTTTCAGCAGCCCCTGTTTACTGTGCGCTCGCCATCTCAGTCTGAAAGGATGGATCCTACACTGCTCTCTACTGTTGTGGTCACTGTTATGAACACATTGCGGCTGGTCATGCAGTATATCATGAGCACCCACTCTGAACAGAAATCAGAGTTGCCTGACCTGCTGCGTTCCATTGAAAGAAACACGATGGACCATCACTTTTGGATTTGGGAAACAAGCACTGAATGGTGGGGTCACATCGTTTTGCAGGTCAGGGATGATGAGCAGTGGCTGCAGAATTTTTGGATGTGAAAAGCCACCTTCCTGGAATTGTGTGCACTGTATCGCAAGGAAACCACAATGAGAGCTGCCTCTCAGTGGAGAAGCGTGTGGCAATTGCAAAGTGGAAGCTGGATACTTCAGACTGCTACCAGTCAGTTGTGAATCAGTCTGGAGTCAGGAAGTCCATCATGGAGGCAGTGTTAATGCAAGTGTGCAGGGTCATTAATCGTATCCAGCTATGAAAGACTGTGACTCTTGGCAATGTGCATAAAATATTGTATAGCTTTGTGGCAATGGGATTCCCTAACTGTGGTGGGGAGATAGATGGAATACATATTCCAATTTTGGCCCAGGACCATCTTGTGATGGAGTACGTCAATAGAAAGGGGTACTTCTCTATAGTACTGCAGGAGCTCGTGGATCACCACGGGCATTTCACGGACATCAGCACGGGGTGGTATGGGAAGGTGTATGATGCATGCATCTTCAGGAACACTGGCCTGTACAGAAAGCTCCAAGCAGGGACTTAGTTTCCAGACCAGAAGATTCGGGTGTGGGATGTTGAAATGCCCAGAGTGATCCTGGGAGATCCAGCATACCCCTTACTCCCACAGTTCATGAAGCCTTACATGAAAAACCTGGACAGCAGCAAGGAGAGCTTCAACAATACGTTCAACAGATGCAGAATGACCGTAGAATGGCACTGATGCATGTCCCATTTGTAGCCCTTATCCAACAAGCCATGAGAAATTTGACCATTGTTATCGAAGTTCCTATGGCTGGAGTGGAGTGGTGACTGCACAGCTTCCTTTTCCCACTGCGTTAGCAGATGCAACAACTCAGGTGTGCTTCAAGTGGGAGAGCACTTGCTGTTTGGAGCCACCATGGTCAGCTGGAAGGATGTGATGTGAGCTCTTCATGCCGACCAAACAGGAAGTGGAATTTCAAAATTTTCTGCATCTTTAAAGGGGGAGGGGCGGAAGCCTGTGTACCTGGGTTCAGCGTAGCAGAGTTTATACTGCTAATCAGAGTGGTTAGGGTGGACATTGTGGGACACCTCCTAGATGCCATTTACAGTGACATAACCAAGCACGGTGTGTAGACACTGACACGTTGTCAATCTCACTTTGCTGCAAATAGCTCTATGACACTTGTTAGGGTGGTTTTATTTTGTCGGCAAAGCAGAAGAGCTTTGTCAGCAGAAGGAGCATTGCAATGTGTACAGAGTAATCAGAGTAATATAGCCAAAATGCACTGGTCTTTTCTTCTCCAAAAGAATTGCATACATTGGCTGCATAAGTGTGTATGTATTACACACATCTATACACAGAAATGCCATCAGGTATAGTGCTTTGCTTCTTAAATGAAGGATTTAATAAGGTGTGCAATTGGATGAACAAAAAAGTGAATTTCTATGAGTTACAATGGAGTCTACTTTATGTTCTGCAATGACAGGTTAACAGATTAAAAAGTAGCTGAAATTTAAATTTATATCATAAAGAAAATATTTTCATGCTCCTCTCCTGGATTCCTTAGCAGTGGCTGGAGTAGTAGTAAGCATGTGTTTTCACTGTATTCAGGTACAGTGTATGAGGTAGAATTAAAGTAATTTGTGGAAACATGGTCCTGATACTTTTTCCTATAAGATTCATTTTAATTTAGGATTATCTGACTTTCAAGACTCTTTCTACATTCTAAGGCCCATATTCTCTTTACATTGATGTACATGAGTATCTTTATGTATATATTGCCCAAATTGGGCTTAAAATAAAAAAGTACCTTAACTTTAAATATGTAGCCCGTGCTGGGGGTTCTTAAGGCACCAATTTGTGCCAATTGATATTCATTGGGAAGGACTGCTGGCTAATTGAGATAGTATGGCTGGCTATTTGGAGAACATGTGTGTGTTTGTATATAAATAATGGAGCCACAGTAGAATGCTGTACGGTATATGCTTTATACACCATATGGAGTATGATATGACATAAGTTTCACAAACTTCTTAATTAATTATAGACTTCTCGGGAGAAGGAAGATGGCAGCGGTTTAACATTCAAAGGCTGTAGTGGAGTATAGGAAAAGAAGAAGACTACATCTATTTGAAATTGTAGCGGTCATTTAGTTAGGGGGCATATAACTAATTATATTGGAACTTGCTCAGGACACTAGGATTAACATCTCTGTTCTTGCCTGCAGTACCATATGTACTTAAAGTTGACAGATATATGTGGGAGGGACAGGAAATAAGATCAACATGACTTTTATATTTTGATCATTTCCCTTTAAGAACTGAAATTATGGAACCATGAAATTATGCATATGTGTGGCCTCTTTAAGTATATTCTTATTATCTGTGATCCTAGAAAAAGACATGCATATGCTCAACTTTATGTACATAGTTCCAATGAAATAAGATTTTCTGGACAGGAACTGTCATCCCAGATCGAGTGGGGGTCTGACTCTGTGAGGCCTTCCTGCACCATTGTAATACAAATATTGAATAATAATATTTAAAATAATACCAGAATTTTCTCTGATCTTAAGAACTCCAACTTAAAAGGAAGAAACGCTTTTAGCTGTATTCAGTATGTTTATGGAGCTCTAGTACGATGTTGTATATGGACTGCTATTTCATTTAATAATATTTTTTTTTAATTGAACAGTATAGCAGTTCATCCACATCTTTTCTCTCATGTCAAGCTCTGTGACAACAAAAACTCTGTTTCTTTACAGAATGTCACTTTATTAAAGGCAATTTTCAAAATGTTTGTACTTTATTTAAAGTTATTTTAGGATTATCTGTTGCTGTGATCATTTGGAGCCATCTATTTTACTTGAGATGGGTTTTCTCCACTTATTTCAGTGGGCTTTGGCTCTGGCCTTTTATGATCTCAGCTGGGTTACTTTTACGTCCTTGGTTTTTTTTTTCCTTTTTAAATGTCTGGTTATCTAAATGGACACAACAGATTTAGTTTTGTTTGGATATTTTCTCAGTAGTGCACGTGTACATTTACTTACATGAATATTCCCATTCATTATGGCCGCTCACATCAGTGAAGTTATGCACATGTAGCATAACTCTTTGCAGAATTGGGCTATATGGTAGTATAGTACTTCAGTTTAATTACAAAGAATTGCTGTTGGATTCCTTAAAACTCTTAGATTAAATATAAAGCATTGTCTTTTATACAAGTCTTGGGTGTTTCTGTACTGAGCTATTGCATATTGAAGAGGGTTTAATATGTGTAAATGGGACTCCTAAACCTTTCATGATTTTCTTCTATTAGTCTTATCTGCCTTTGCATGCCTACACCAAGGAGTTTTGAAAGCTCAAAGGATTTTGCACATTTTGCAATGTAATTGCTCAGTATTTATTTGCCTTTGGATCTGTTAAAATATAGCTCAGTAAGTTTTTCAGTGCTCAGGCAGGAACAAGAATACCTAAACCATCTCTGACAGGTGCTGGTCTAACTTGTTCTTAAAAATCTCCAATGACATGGATTCCTCAACCTCCCTTGGAAGCCTATTCCACAACTTAACTAGCCTTGTAGTTAGAAAAAAAAATCCTAAGTGTGATTAATATGAACAAAAGTATTGTTAAACTAAAAATGAACAAAGGTATTGTCAATGTTAAGCCTCAAACTTCCAGAAGCTTCAAAAAGCAAGCTCTGCAAAGATAATCTGAAACTTGAGGTCAGGATGTGCTGCAACCAGATAACACTTTAGGCTGGCTCAAATGTATGAAGATAAACTATGCACCCGAGCATAGCTTATAATATTAAAGCAACCACGTTTGAGATAATTGGCTACATGAAGATAAACTATGCACCCGCTCATAGTTTATAATATCAAAGTAACTACACTAAGAATTTGGCCCACCCTGATTGGTTGGTCTGTTTTAAAACACGGCCGACAGATAAGATAAAAAGTACAAAGGCACAGGACTAAAGTGTGTGTGTTTGATCATAAGGAGACCCCTCTTTGATCAGGAAACCTGACCCACACCCCCTAAACCAAAGGAACATGCACTTCTCGACTGTCTGTACCTGTCCAGTGTGGAAAATAGCTGACTGAAGGGTAACGTATTTGTGGACGAATGCAGGGTACGATTATGGAGTAAAGAAGTCTGGTTGCTCAAGCTGAATTGATCTCAAGTTTGTATCAATACTGTAGTGTTAAGTATAGTAGTAGGTAGTTGATGAATAACTTTACATGTACTTGTGCTTGTTTTCAGTATAACTTGCCATTTATATTAATCCTTATTCAGTGCTGGACTTTAATCTTTCTTTTCTTGTTTTGTCTGTGTTGCTTTTATAGCTGGAAATCATTAAAAACCTTTGAGGAATAATTAGTAGTTTTAATTTCTCTTATACGGGCACTACTCAACCTCATTACATCTGTGTTGGGTGGTGGGAAGTAGCAATCACCCAAGGCACAATTAGGGCCCTGATGCGTGTCCCCTTCTTCCTACATCTCCGCACTAACATCTAACCTAAATCTCTCCTGCTGCAGATTAAACCCATTACTTCTTATCCTACTGGCAGTGGACATGGAGAACAATTGATCACAGTTCTTTTTGTGATAGCCCTTAATGTTGTTGAAGACTTATCGGGTCCCCCTTCAATCTTTTCTAAAAACTAAACATGCCCAGTTTTTTAACCTTTTCCTCATAGGTCAGGTTTTCTAAACATTTTGTAATTGTTTTTTATTTTCCTCTGGACTTTCTCCAATTTGTCCACACCTTTCTTAAAGTGTGACACCCAAAACTGGACACAGTGCTCCAGCTGAGGCTTCACCAGTGCTGAATAAGGCAGAACAAATACCTCCTGTGTCTTAGATAAACCCAGAATATTTGCCTTTTTCACAACTGCATCACACTATTGGTTCATATTCAATTAGTGACCCACTATAACCTCCATATCCATTTTCCGAAGTACTGTTACCTATCAGTCATTCCCCATTTTGTTGTGCATTTTGTAGTTTTTCCCTTCTAAGTGTAATACTTTGCATGTGTCTTTACTGAATTTCATCTTGTTGATATCAGACAAATTTTCCAATTGATCAGTGTCATTTTGAAATCTAATCTGGTACTCCGAAGTGCTTGCAACCCCTCCAAGACTGGTGTCATCTGCAAATGTTATAGGCATACTTTCCGTTTTATTATCCAAGTCATTAATGAAAACATTCACTAGTACCAGACCATAGGACAGACCCCTGTAGGACCTCACTAGATATGTCCTCCCAGTTTGACAACGAATCATTGATAATTACTCTTTGAGTATAGTCTTTCAACCAGTTACGCATCCACTTTGTGGTAAGTTCATCTAGACCACATTTCCTTAGTTTGCTTATGAGAATGTCATGTGAAACTATGCCAAAAGCCTTGCTAAAATCACGATATATCTACTGCTTCTTCCCAATCCACTAGCTCAGTTACCATGTAAAAGAAAGAAATTAGGTTGTTTTGGCATGATTTGTTCTTGTCAAATCCATGTTTGCTATTACTCATCACCCTATTATCCTCTACATGCTTACAAATAGATTGTTTAATGATTTGCTCCAGTATCTTTCCAGGAATCTATGTTAGACTGACTGGTCTATAATTCCCTGTGTCCACTTTTATCTTTTGATCTTTTAAAATAATGTTGCTAATAATAACGGTGTGCCTTCCCTATCAATAGTTATCCCTTTTCTTGAAGTAAGCTTTAGCTCATGAAAGCTTATGCTCAAATAAATTTGTTAGTCTCTAAGGTGCCACAAGTATTCCTTTCCCTTTTCTTCCCTTTTTCATCAAGAAGTCCCTGGTCCTGTTTGCACTATTTTCTTCCACAGCATTGTGGAGAACCACAGCACCCAGGGCAAAAAGTTAGCTTGAGACAACAGGCTGCTGCTAGAAAGCCAATGAGTCTACTGGGTAGAAGGAAGAAAAGCACCTGTAATCCTTCACAAAACAGATATATTTTGTTTTTAGCAGGAGACAACTCTATCCAAATGGAACAGAAATACATTTATCACTAGTATGTGATGTCAAGTAGACAAAATTTTGGGATCCCACTGGGAAGTCATTGGAGTTTCCCATCAATAGGGCTTACCTTTCCTACTTTAATAATCATGAACTAGATAACATGAGAGAGAAAGGACCCCAAGATTTTTAATGGGGACAATACATTTTAATGGGGAAAATGATAAAAGAGTAATATAACGTTAGAAAGATATGATGTTGGGAAGGTGCTGGAAACAACTCGAGAAGGTGATATTATCCCTTTAGAATAAGATGTATGGCTCTTTTTGTCACTGAGGTTTGTAATTTAGGGTGCCCCTGCTTGATCTCCAACTGCTTCTAGATCCTCATAAGCCACCTGAAGCCAAGAAGTCTCTTTAACCATCATCTTCCTAACTAGAAGACTGTTACAAGTCCTTTTATATAAGGATCTCACCACTTTCATGTTTCTGTCACTTCCAGATTTGATTATTGCACTGGTGAAGGTGAAAGCAGCAGGCAGATGCAGGGATGACAGGTAGGGGAGGGATATTGCCTATATGCATTGATTGAGCTACAAAAACAAAACATCTTCCTTATCCAAAAATACAAAGTGTCCTTTAAGTTACTTTGGAACTTAGAGCCTGGCAAGAAGGCAGTCCATTCTCCAAACCTGTCTTGGTGGACTTTAAAACAAAGTGTCAGACATCTATATGCCCAATATCAATTTACAGCATTTGCACAAAATGCAGAAATTCTGAGTGGAGAGGGATGCAGAAATATTTCATTCAATATTTGATTAAAATTATGCAAAGTAATATACAAGTGTTCTGTGACCCTTAGGAAACTTGTATGGATTTTAACAGACACACTAAAATACATATTTTTAAATACTGACCTGCACTTTATTATATGGAAACATTTATTCTCAATACCTGGAAATATCAATAATAGATAAGAGGGCTTGTTTTGTTTTAACAAGAAAAAGGCCTTATCATTCAGACTGACTTGCAATAAAGTATGAATAATGAACAGACCAAAAGATTGAAAGATTCATAGATTCCAAGGTCAGAAGTGACTATTGTGATCTAGTTTGAGCTCCTGTATAACACAGGCCATAGAACTTCCCCAAAATAAATCCCTAGAAAATATATTTTAGGAAAACATCCAATCTTAATTTAAAAATGGTCAGTGATGGAGAATCCACCATGATTGTTCCAATGATAAATTGTTCCAATGGTTAATTATTCTCATGGTTAAAAATTCATGCTTGATTTCCAGACTGAATTTGTCAGGCTTGACTTCCACCTATTAGATCATGTTTTATCTTTCTCCACTGGATTGAAGAGTCCATTTGTTCCCTATGTAGAAACTTATAGACTGTATCAAGACTTCCCTTAACTTAATCTTTCTTAAATTAATTAGATTGAGCTCCTTGAGTCTATGTCTATAAGGCATGTTTTCTAATATTTTAATCAATCTTGTGGATCTTCTCTGAACTCTCTCCAACTGATCAACACTCTTCTTGATTTGTGGACACCAGACCTGGACACATCACGCCAGCAGTGGGGCCACCCCAGTGAAGAATAAAGAGATGATATACCCTCTATACTCCTACTTGAGACTCCCCTGATTATGCCTTAGCTCTTGCAGCCACAGCATCACACCAGCTGAAGCTTTGATCCAGGGCAACTGATTCAAGCCAGCAGCCTTATAAAAAGACAGCCAGTTGTGAACCTAGCAAGCAGCGAACAGAGGAGAAGCAAACAAAGGGAGTTTGCTTGGGAATTCGCCTGGTGGGGAGCTCAGAGTTTTTGCCTTTCAGGCTTCTCCAAGCAGTAAATACATCTGAAGAGGCACCTGATACATTACAAGGTAGAAAATATGGGTAATGAGGGATCAGTTGTTATGATCTGCTCAGGATGTGCCATGTTTGTCTTTCTCCCGGAGGATAGAAGCAACTTCATCTGTACAAAGTGCAAGCTGGTCTCCATGCTGGAAGAAAAGATTAAAGGACTAGAGACCCAAGTAACAACCCTGCGCTGCATCACCGAAAATGAAGACTTTCTAGATAGAAGTCAGGATTTGGTACTATGGGCACAGCATGCCGAAGAATTGGAAAGGACAGTGCAGGGGGACTGAAGAACAAGAAAGAAAGTTGGTAGTGTGTGTCCTCCAGAAGAAGGAGGAGAACGAATATACCATCAACACAGATAGAGGTAAGTAACCGCTTTCAGGCTTTCTGCATTGGTACTACTGCTGTGAATGCCTTGGAAGAGTCACCTGAGGGAAAGGATCAGAAGGGGCACCATTGACCAGAAGGTATGGGATACATTGTCCTAGGGATGAAGGTTCATGACCGCCACTCCCAAGGTGTTTAGAGACTCTCTCCTAAGGGGGACAGAGTCATCCACCTGCTGTCCGGACTGGGAATCCCAAGAAGTGTGCTGGTTAACTCTTTGTTCTTAGATGTATATATTTACATTTAGCCATATTAAAATGCATATAATTTGCTTGTGCCCATCTTACCAAGCAATCCAGCTTGCTCTGTGTCAGTGACCTGTCCACTTCCCCAATTTTTGTGTCATTTGCAAACTTTATCAGTGTTGATTTTATGCTTTTTTCCAGATCATTAAGAAAAGTGTTCAATAGCATAGATCCAAGAACTGATCCCCGTGGGACCCCACTGGAAATTTTATGATGATTCCCTGTTTATAACTACATTTTGAAACCTATCAGTTAGCTCTCATTTAATCCATTTAATGCAGGGATGGGCAAACTTTTTGGTGCGAGGGCCACATCGGGGTTGCGAAACTGTATGGAGGGCTGGGTAGGAAAGGCTGTGCCTCCCAATTCCCGCCCCCCCCCCCCCAGAACCCCTGACCCATCCAACCCCCCGCCCCCTGCTCCTTGTCCCCTTACCGTCCCCTCCGGGGACCCCACCCCCTATCCAATCCCCCTGCTCCCTGTCCTCTGACTGCCCTGACCCCTATCCACACCCCCACACCCTGACAGGCCCCCCAGAACTCCAATGCCTATCCAACTCCTCTTGTTCCCCGTCCCCTGACCGCCCCCCCCAGAACCTCTGCCCCCTGCTCCCTGTCCCCTGACTGCCCCCCAGGACTCCCTGCCCTTTATCCAACCCCCACCCCCGCTCCCTTACCATGCCGCTCAGAGCAGCAGGCGCTCACAGCCATGCCGCCACTCTGCCCAGCAGAAGCGGCAGACCAGAGAGCTGGCGGCACAGCGATCTGAGGCTGCAGGGGAGGGGGGACAGCAGGGGAGGGGCTGGGGCCTAGCCTCCCTGGCCGGGAGCTCAGGGGATGGGCAGGACGGTCCCGCGGGCTAGATGTGGCCCGCGGGCCATAGTTTGCCCACCTCTGATTTAATGTGTGCCCTGTTAATATTGGATCTTTCTAATGTATTTCATCAATGGTATTACCTTTATGAACCAAACTTGTAATCTTATCAAAAAGAAAGAATTTAGTTTTACATGCTCTATTTTCTAATCCATGTTGATAGGCATTAATTACTTTAGTCTCTTTTAATTCTTTATTAATCAAATCCCGCGTCTCATGCTACATTATTGTGGCCAGTATTGATGTCATGTTGACAGGCCTATAATTACCCAGGTCATCCCATTTATCTTTTAAAATATTGGCACAGCATTAGATTTCTTCCTGTCTTCTGGAATATCAACTTTGCCTTTCTTCCATTTGTTATATTAATTATTATTAAGTTATAACTGCCTTCACTTCCCCTTTTAATTCATTGGATTTTTTTAACCAATACAGTCTTTTCCTTCCATTGTGGGATTGCGGCTTTTTGACCATCTAGTAAAGTGTTCTTAAACAATTCTCAATGATCACTCACATTTTTCTGATTAAATTCTTCCTCCCAGATGATTTGGCTCGTGATTGTTTTCAGCTTTGTGAAATTGGCCTCTTTAAAGTACCAAGTGTGTGTGTATATATATATATATATTACTGGTCTGGACTTTATTCTGTTTGCACATTATAAATGTGATCAAGGCATGATCCCTTGTACCTAAGTTACTATTAATTTTTAGTTCTGTAATCAGTTCAACTTTATCTCTTAAGATAAGGTCTAATTAAGAATTCCCCCATGTCACATGCAACACTTTGAGTTAAGAAATTATCTTTAATATGTATAAAATCCAAGGATGTTTTAGTACTGGCACATGAGACCTCCACCATATGTCACTCAGATTGAACTAGCCAAGGATCATGCAGCTTTTTTTCCTACACGTTAGAGATAGGTGGGTAAGGAGCCGGTCATCCTGTTCCCTAGTGTGATTTGGTGGTCTGTAGCAGACATCAACTAATAACCCTTTTTGTGCTTTAGCTGTTAGGATATTGATCCATAAAGCACTGAAGATTATTTTCTTCTGAGCGATGTCATTTATGTCAGAGTGGCACCCCCCTTCCCTGCTTGCCCATTCAGTCCTTTCTAAATAGGTTACAACTATTGATTTTAACATTCCAATCATGGGAATCATTCCACCAGGTTTCAGTAACATATATAGAATAAATGTACCGATGATGTTTAATCATAAGAGCACTACATCCCTTTTCTGGTTTAAGTTGGTAATACAAAAACATTGCAGAGAAACTGATTCTACTTATTTTCACCCAGAATTCAATGCCTTTTATCAGCACAAATTTCAGGAATTCTTACCTGGGCTCCTTTTTAGGATGAAAATTTAGCTTTACCATCAACATCACATAACCTTAGCAAAATGCATAAAGGAAATGCCAAGCCTGAACTTGAGAAAAACAGAAATCTGCTTCCCACAGTGAGCATAAACACCCAGAAAGCTATAATGTTGCAAATTCCTCCAAAAAGTCTTCTAGTGAGTGTCTCAGCATACAATAAATCCAAGTGGCAGTGAGATATTAATTTGCATTTTAGTCTAAAGAAAAATAACTGCAGCATTTATAAAGGACGTTGCTTGTGTTTCATACTGTAAATTTACAAAATAGATGCTAAAAGAGGAAAAATATGCCATTGTATTCTTAGTATTGCATTAACAGAGAACATAAGAACATAAGAAAATAAGAGTGGCCATACTGGGTCAGACCAAAGGTCCATCCAGCCCAGTATCCTGTCTACTGACAGTGGCCAATGCCAGGTGCCCCAGAGGGAGTGAACCTAACAGGTAATGATCAAGTGATCTCTCTCCTGCCATCCATCTCTACCCTCTGACAAACAGAGGCTAGGGACACCATTCCTTACTCATCCTGGCTAATAGCCATTAATGGACTTAACCTCCATGAATTTATCTGGTTCTCTTTTAAACCCTGTTATAGTCCTAGCCTTCACAACCTCCTCAGGCAAGGAGTTCCACAGGTTGACTGTGCGCTGTGTGAAGAAGAACTTCCTTTTATTTTAGAGCCTCATTCTTCTCTGACTTTCACCAGTGAGAATCAATAGTAACTATTGAAGTCACTTAGCTGTATTGGTGTATATGTAGTGTATGTGAGAGGAGAATCAGACCTTCAGTCTAGAAGATAGTTCACAGATGTGAGTGATTTATCTGCTTTTCCAGAAAAATATGCTGCTTACGCCACACACTTGACTCAGTGCTAACTGAAAATCCTATTTCCCGAGCCACTGCATGTCTGTCAATTAGCATTTCTAAAGTGTCCTGCACTGGAGTATTTAAACACTGGGGGGACCCAAAGATGGAAATTCAAGAGGCACCTACAAGAATATGAAACTGGGATTCAGCTGGTTTCTTCAATACACCTACCTTCCCATAACTTTATTCACCACCCCTAGTGTGAGTTGAGCTACAGGAATGATTAGAGGACTGGAACACATGATTTGCAGGGAGAAACTTAAGAAGCTCAATCTATTTATTTCTCTAATGAAGTTTAAGAGGTGACTTCATCATCATCTATAAGCACTGACATGGGGAAGGGAAGAGATCTGATAGTAGAGGAGTCTTTAATCTATCTGACAAATCCAATGGCTAGAAGTAGATTACCAAAAAAGTAACTAGCCATTGGAACAATTTACCAAGCCTTGCAGTGGATTCTCCATCACTTTGCTCTGTGAATCAATATTACCCACCACAATCAGTGCCCAGGCTGAATGGTGTTTAGTGAATGAGGTAGTTGTGTATTAATTTGTTATAGTCACTCTCCAAAGTGTGGCCCTCTACTTCATTATATGCACATTATCCATCCTCCACACTGAGAGCCAGATTCTGATAGACAATTATAGAGGGGCATAATAAAGAGAGTTCAAGGTATCTTCCCAACAGCCCTGTACATACCATGCAAGGGCCTGTTAAAATTATACTCTCCCTGCCTCCACAGCTGTAAGGAACGCAGTGACTATTCCCTTTTTGTCCCCCCGGACATAAAGTTGGACCAGGATCCCAGAAAACAGAGGTAGCAGCAAGTATGTGCATGGGTCAGACACCACCCACAGCTTGGACCAACACTAATTGTTCAAAGCCCATGATGAGGCAGGCATTTTACAGAAAAAAGAAACTTGGTGATAAGATAAGGGAGCATATTTAAGATTGTGCAGACAATTCCTGATTTAAGTGCTTCATTTTGCAACCCCAGTGTTCTTGTAATTTAGTTTTTACATAAACTTTAGATAAAATAGCTAAATCATACAAATCTATCTGCTAGATAGCAGCATAACAGGCCATTCTTCTCAGTATGACAGCCTTTGTCTCATTTTGTATAAACCACTAGACGATTGAGCCTATGTCCCACACACACCTCAAATTACCGTGATTATATTCAGTTAGATCAGTTCTAAAATCTCACCTGTCACCAGCACATTGGAAATGTTGATTATCTATGCAGGGTGTTCTTACAGACATATATAAAGACAAGTCCCCACCCCAAGGAGTTCACAGTCTAATTAGTTACAAAACAAAGGATGGAAAATGGGATGTAGTGAATGGTAACGAAAACTGGTATGAGTGAAGAGTAAAATGTAGGACACCTTTTATTAGTTCTGCAATTCTGACTAGATATGCATAATTAAACCTAGTAGTGTCTAATAAGGATGGTAGAAATTTTTCTGCCAAAACTTTTGACCGAAAATTGGGTTTTCAACTAAATGAAATTTTGCACAGAGCATTTGCTTTCAGAAACCCAAAAAGTTTTCATGTTTTCAATGACAAGTCAAAATTTTTGATGGAATTAAAAACCATTTTCTGATCAGCTACACAGTCTAACTTGTTAACACTTCTCTGTGGGTATTATAGTGGTTATAGGCCTTTGGGGAAAACTATGTTTTAAGTAGGGACTTGAAAAAGGAGAGGGCAAAAGGATGGCAGGCTAGGTCTGAAAGGAGTTTCAGGATGTAGTGGACCACATAGAAGAAGGCTAAATGACAAGAGGGAGAGGGAGATGCAATCAAGGTGGTCACTTGTGCAGCTTGGACAAAGGAAGAAGGCTACCAAGAAACAAGTCAGGACAAGACTGGATGAACAGCTCTAGTAAATGAATGTGTTAATAGGCATTTTAGGATAATCACACAACTATTTATTCTCAGTAAGAAGAGAAGTGGTAATAACAAGCTTAACCTGAAGGAGTAGAAATGTAAGCTAAATATTTGCCTCGTTATTCTTGTAGTTTTCTCAATGTAAGAAACGGCTATAGGAAGCTGTGAAATGATCTTCACTAGAGATTTTCAAGGTTAGACTTAAAACCCTCCAGGTGTGGTTTATGGATATAAAATCTCTTGACATGGAGCTAGAGAATGGACTAGAGCTCCCTTTTGACCCCAGTGATTCTATGATAGATTTGATTTATTATTCTAGATGTGTAGGTGGTTTCCAAATTCAGTGTCTTGTCTAAGCTATCATTGCTAATTTGAACATTAAAACTGGCTTATAGTGATCCATTTTGGACACACACAATCCAAGGCTACATGCCACAGAAGGGAAGACTTTGGTGATGGCTTTACAGTTCCAAAGGTAGTTCCAAAGTACTGCACTTAGAATACTCCAATTAAAATGTTTAGTACTTCAGATTTGAAATAGTAATGTGATTCAAAAGTCAGAAGTTTTCTTCTCCCCACTTAAATCAGCACAAAACCTGCTAAACTGGCACCTATTGGCTGAACTTGAAAAGAAAGTTCTCACACTCACTTATTGACTAAAAGCTTCCCTTCGAGCTCTCATATCCATAGAAGTGGAGAACAGATCAAAGAAAACAAGGTAAAGTGGGTGTTTTCAGGAAGTTAAGTATTTCTGGACTCTCTTTCACAGACACAATATCCATTTCCATAGAAGCAATCATCTGAGTCATTATAAAAGTGAACATTTTTTAATCTAAAGTAATCTACTATATAAAAAAATCTAAGGTAATCCTAAGTAAGGATGCAAATGTAATTCAAATACAATGTGTGACTAATGTGGGTAAGATGTTGTTGCGGTTGGAACTGAATGAAGCCGTGGTCACAGAAAAAATTGCATGTGATCATGCAATTAAAGACTGTATCATAATGCATACACACCAGGAGGCAGAATTAAAGTTGCATATACAACCTTAATTCTGGCATTTCCTTTTAGTGTTTGACTTTACAAAAATTAAGATTCTTTTTAAATGTGTTTTCCTATTTTTTTTTAAATAAAACCAAACTGAAAAAGCAATTCTATTATGTGGAGTAATATTGATCTGCACACGGCTCATTAGCATGGTTAGGACGTTCAGATCCATAGTACATACCTCTATGACTTGAGTGAGTGGGGTAACTGATAGCAGTAGTAGGCTATTATTGTCTATATGGACTTGCTTCTAAAGGGACAAACACTTTGCCAGTGTGTTTCACAGCTATTAGCTGACAGCAGGAATCCTGGATTCAATTCTAGGTTCTGAAGGACAGTGTGTTCTAGTAGTTATAGACCCTTCTGTCTCTCTGCTTTTTTCCTCCTACACACCCACCTCTTGTCCCTGCCCCCTTGCTCCTATTTCTCCTCTCCTCCAGCTCCTGCCCTCCCCCTCACTTCCTGACTTCTGCCCCTGTCCTGCCAGGCTCCAACCCCTGCTCCTGTCCTCCTACCTCCACCACATTCACATACACCTAACTCTTCTGCTTTGGAGTCAGGCACCTCTTCCTTCTCCTCCAGCTACTTGAACATAGCTCTGGAGCACTGAGATTAAGAACACAAAGGAGACAGTCTCTCTGCTCTCAGTTTTGCTGCCTGACATCACAGCAGCCACTGGGAGCTGGGAGAAACAATTGCAGGGAAACTTCTTGTCAGCCCCAACAGCCCTGGGAATATAGTATGTTCAGTTGGTGTGTGATGAGGGAGCATGCACAATCTAGCTGGCACTAGAAACTATGAGTGAATGGAGCATGCTCAGTCAAGATAGAGAATGTGGAGAATGTATTTGCTAAACTCTAAGCTTCTAATGAGCATGTGATTTGTCAGAAGCCTATAACTTGGCCAGCTTTGCGCAGATTTTCACAGGAACAAGAAAAGGCACATCCTTCATGTTACAGTAATGCCCCTACCAATTTTCAAGTCCCTTCTCCAACACATGGAAGCACTAAAGTTTCTCAATTAAACAGATGAAAGAATATTTTAACATGTGGGAGGAAAGCAATGTATTTTTCCCTAAATAGACTGTTTGGCTGTATTTTTCAACAAAAATTCCCTTATCATACTTCCACCCAACAAATGTAGGGGAAGCTCCTACCCTATCAGAACCCATTTTTGCTCCCATTGATAGGTAGCTTCCACTGGTGAGAAGGGGAATGCATACGCACACACCCATATCCCTTAAACAGCTCTAGCTTCCCCCAAACCCATTTTCCTACCTAGGTCTCTGATTAGAGAAGATATCCCTTGCCCTCTCCTGAGTGATCTCTCTGGTGGTGGAGAGGAAAGACATTCCTGCTTCCCCACCAACCTCAAACCTTCATACAACAAAGTAACAACAAATAATAAGTGCCCTTCTGTATGGCTTAAACCCCCAGATGCTTCAGTACTGGCATTTGGTGCTCCAGCCCACAGTATAAAGGCATTTTACAGAGACTTACTTCACACGTTGGGGTCAGCCTGCCAAAGAGCCTCCACAGGGCACCATGACTGCCCCAGGGAGATGTAATAGCCTCAAAAAAAGAGATCCATTTATCCCTCTAAGTCTTATATAAAATGCTAACAAGTCACAGTAGCTGTGAAGTACTTTGACACTGAATTATGTTGTTGAAAGCTAACAGCACATTCAGCAAATGATGCATGAATGCATTGATGGAGAGATGGACAAATATGTAACAAGTGTTTTATTAATCACCTGTCATTTTTTGAATGGAAACTGATACAATGGATAATGTGTCCCAAACATACATCAGGAGGATGGACAATTAGACAATTTGATATTGTATTGGGCCAACATAATTCCAATATCCTGTATGGATCAGTTTAATAAAAAAAGGTGTCACTATCTCCTTTGCCTTTCTCTTGATTGCAAATTAAGATGCAAATATTTTCTGTATAATAAAGCTGAAATTCCATAGTGTAATAGTGGTGAATGAAGCCTGACTGGTTCATGTCACCTGAATCCTAAAATGGAGTTATTTCTTAAAATATCCATATTTTGGGGATGAGAGAGCAGCCCAGAGGACTATTATTATTTAGTGTACTGTGTTGTTTTAATAGAAAACAACTTGGTCCAGTCACTCCACCTTCTGTATCTCCAGTTCCCTCTCCCCTGTTTTTTGTCTTCTCATCCCCAAGCCCATAGGGCTGCTGATCTATTTCTCAATTCCACTTCCTTCACTTAAAAAAAAAAAGTACTTCTGTGCCCCACACTAGACTACGATTAGTACAGTATTATGTATCTTTAAGACACCATTATCTTATTATAGAATTTTATGATATGTGCAAGAGAGATGATATTTCTTATGCCATTAATGAGCAGTGGTATTAATACAATAAACACCTGTTTCTGAAAAAGGCATTCGTTCATTATACTATTTTAGTATTCCTACTGTGACAAAGTTCCTCCTCTACCTTGGGTCTTGCGCTTATTGGCGGATTCGCTCGCCTTGGAGCTTCATGGCAGCCCTTAGTTTGGCTTTTTTCGTGAACCCACAGTCTAGGTTAACTCCTCCTCTGTCTGACCAGGAGTTGGGAGGTTTGGGGGGAACCCAGGCCCGTCCTCTACTCCAGGTTCCAGCCAAGGGCCCTGTGGAATGCAACTGTCTAGAGTGTCTCCTGGAACAGCTGTGCAACAGCTACAACTCCCTGGGTTACTTCCCCATGGCCTCCCCCTAACACCTTCTTTATCCTCACCATAGGACCTTCCTCCTGGTGTCTGATAATGCTTGTACACCTCAGTCCTCCAACAGTATGCGTTCTCACTCTCAGCTCCTAGCACCTCTTGCTCCCAGCTCCTGACACACACACACACACACCAGAAACTGAAGTGAGCTCCTTTTTAAAACCCAGGTGCCCTGATTAGCCTGCCTTAATTGATTCTAGCAGCTTCTTGATTGGCTACAGGTATTCTGTCTTAATTGTCTCCAGAAGGTTCCTGATTGTTCAGAAACCTTCCCTGTTACCTTACCCAGGGAAAAGGGACCTACTTAGCCTGCTCTCCTGCTGCTGCCCTCTGGCCTGGGCTTTCCTTGCTTTTTGCCCCTGCTTTCGGCTTCCCCCCCTGACCGGGCCAGACGCTCCCCCCCTTCTCCTCCCTTTCTTTTTTTTTTGTTTCCTGCTGTTGCTGGAGTGCTGGCCAGCTGCCAGCCGGCTGTGAACCCCTCCCCCCCCCCGCCCGCCCTCAGACGCTGCAGCTGCTTCAGCTAACCCCCCCACCCCCGAGAGAGGGGGGGCCTGCTGGCCCACTCCCCAGAGGTAGGGAGTGGAAGGACCTAGCCCCCAGACCCAGACGCTTGCTGTTTGTCTGCGGACCCGTTTTCGGTCAAGAGGATTCTTATCACTTACTCCGGCATTTCTGGAATGCTGTTGCTGAAAAAAAGAAAACCCGGAATAGACAGAAAAAAAGCCGTCCACCAGAGAAACACCACCCGGGGAATCTACAAATCGCAGTGGAGGGGGCCTAAGACTGAGTAACTTTCGAACTGTGCTCTCGTGTGGGGGAGGCCTTGACTGTGTCTTAATTGTGTTTGTAAGGACATGGGGGGTGTGGCACGGAGCTGCCCCCCGATCCATCTGTGTCCTCCCAACCCCCACACTACGACCTTCCTCACTGCCCCCCCCACCCCTCTGCCATCTTTGCTGGCTATCTAACATCTGTCTCTGGACTCAGCTGCTCGCCTTGATTCCACCGCTTGGACCAGAAGCACCAGCCAACCAAACAGGACTCTCTGGACAAGCGTACGGTGGTTTATGTGCCCCCCCCGAATTGTCCACCCCACAGCTTGTCCCTTTCTATCTGACCCCAACTCCTGTTAACCACCTGCCACCGCCCCTGCTGGGGCATCGGCAATGGAGGGCACCGGGGTGCCCTCCACCGCTGCCATGCCCATCGCCTCCCCAGACTCTAGGGAAGCCCTTCCAGCCGGCGGGAAAGGCCAGGGCAAGAAGAAGGGGAAGGACCCCGCTAAAACCACAGGGCCCTCCATGGCAGGGGCCACCCCCACTCCTGCGACCCCGCCACCGACCACGGCGTCCTCCCCCACTGCCCCCTCCACCAGTTCTGCGGATGTCCCTCCCTCAGCCCCCAGGATGTATGCCCGGGCGGCGGCAGCCCCCCGGTCTGCCGCCTCGTCATCTCTCCCTCCCACCACCTCCGCCACCATCAATAGCGGCCGGGGCCCCTTTCCCACCATGACAAGGAAGCACGGTGTCTGATGCCTCCTGGTGCCCGCTTCGCCCCACGTGGAGACCTACGTGTGGGCGTTGGTGAGGGTAGTGGGGCCCTCGGCAATTGTGGCGGCCTCCAAAATGTACGGGAAGGTCGTCTTCTTCTTAGCATCGGAGGCTGCCGCCCAGGAGGCAGTGGAGAGGGACCTGGCAGTGGGGGGGGGGGGGTGTTTGTCCCCCTAGAGCCGCTAGAGGACCTGGGCGTCCACCTGGTCCTGACCTCTGTCCCTCTTTTTCTCCCCAATGCTGCCCTGCTACCCACCCTTTCCACCCTGGGGAAACCTGTTTCTGTTATCAGCCCTCTCCCATTGGGCTGCAAAGACCCCACCCTCCGTCATATTTTTTCCTTCCGCTGGCAAGTGCAACCTTTATTGCCATCGGCGGCGCTCGACAGAGTGGCGCTCGAAGGGTCCTTCCTAGTCCCCCACCAGGGGACCCATTACCGGGTGTACTTTTCCACGGGGGAAGCCCGGTGCTACCTCTGCCGGGCGTCGGGGCATGTCCGGAGGGACTGCCCCTTAGCCCGGCAAGGAGGGGCACCTGGGATCCCCGAGACCTGGCAGGACATCGGCCCCATCATTGCCGATGCCCCTGGATGCCCGGTACCCAAACCCGCCCCCCCTCCTCTTCGGACCACCGCTACTCCCACTCAGGCCCAAGGGGCACCTCCCCTACAATGCCCAAATGAGCAGGAGAGCCCTGCCCTCGCTGCTGACAATCTAGCGGGGCCTATGGCGGAGGGTGTGGCAGAGATACCACCAGGCATGGGAGAGAGCCTGCCCCAGGGAGAATCCTCCCTCCCTTATGCTGCCCCACCGTTCCCCCCCCAAGTCCCTGAGCCATCGCCTTTACCCCCTGACACGACCCCTGCTAACCAGCCCCCAGATGAGGCCATGGAGGGCTGGGACCTAGTCCAGGGGAAGCGAGGCAAGCAGAGGGCTCGAGCTCCGCCTCATCTACCCGAGGCGGAGGCCCCCCGGAAGACCAGGAAGGGGGGCACCGAGGCCGAACGCTCTGCTTTGCCCACGAGTGCGTCCCATCCACTGGTGTCAGCTGGGAAAGACGTGGCAGCACCGGAGGGTAGTGTCTCCCCTCCACGGGAAACCCGCCCCTCCGAGACCCTCGAGGAAGCCCCTTCTGTCCTGACGCTACCTGAAGCCCCCGTGAACCCCGAGACAACCGTCGTGGCGGGTGCCAGCAGGGAGAACTCCGGGGCAGCGGAAAGTGACCTCTCCTCCATGTTCGTGGAGATCGAGGCCTTAGATCTGACCCCGGTCGCTCAGGGGGAGGACGACCTTTTGCCAGCAAATCTTGATCTGAGTGACCTCACTCCACCCCTCTTTTCCCCATGCTCCCTCCCCTTAACTGTTGCTTCCGCTCCCACCTCCGAGGAGCCCCTGGACTCCTCCACCAACCCAGCCACTGATGGCACCCCGCTGATGACCACCGAGCCTGCTCAGGTGACAGCCGGCGCCACGCAGCTGGGGCACGAGTCGCCGGGGCACCCCCCGTTGGTGCGGAGCAATCGACTTCCTTCCCGGGTGGGGGCCCTACAGAAGATAATCCACCACAGAGCGCGTGCCCAGTGTCACTGAGAGCTCCCTCCCCACCCCCTTAATCCTTGAGCCTGATCGGGAGGTGCCACCATCCAGCTGCTTGCCTCCTGAAACCCAGAACCTCACCTCTGCCCCGCCCCTGCCCCTATTCAATTTACCTCCTGCAATATCATTGCTGCCCCCAGGGCTGTCTCCTTCCCTTTCCCGACTTATGACCCCCAGGGAGCGGCCTTTGTGTTCTCCTGCTCCGACCCATTAGGAGCTGCTATTTTCCCTCCACCGTCCCCTATCGCCCCAGAGCTTGAGGCAGGCCTAGAAGCTCCAGCCCATCAGGCACCCCGTCGGGGGTCCGCACCCTGCTTGTCCGTTTTAGTGGACCACAGGGCTGCACCAAGGGCCCCTCCAGGGAACAAACGGGAAACCGTAACCCCACCCCCCCATGAGCTGCGAGGAGAGCTGCGGAAGTTTTTAGAGGATGTCCGTGGCTCCCGCAACAAGGTACAGCTTGCTCTCCAGGGATAGGGGGATTTTTTTCAAATCCTCTGGGCCACAAGGGCCCTCATGGGGGAAGGTAAAGGGACGGGGAAGCAGGATGTCACGGCCTACTGGCGGGTCCGCATCTTCTGTGACCAATTACTCACCTACGGGATGGGTCAAGGACTGTTGCGCGGTCCACTGGGGGATGCGAGCGTCCCTGCCAGTGAGAATACCCCCCGGTCCTCCCCATGACACCTCTCACCATCGCAACGTTGAACACCCGGGGTTGTAGGATGGCTCTCCGCAGGTCCCAGGTGCTCTCCTTCCTTCGGGAGGGAGGGTACTCTGTGATTTTCCTGCAGGAGACCCATACGGATCTGACCACCGAAGACAGTGGGCGGCTGGAGTGGGGGGACAGGGTCTACTTTAGCCATTCCATGATTTGGTAGGCTGGAGTGGTGACCCTGTTCTCCCCTGACCTACGGCCTGAGGTGCTAGGGGTCGCCGAGGCTGTACCGGGTCGCCTGCTGCATCTCTGGGTCCATATGGAGGGGCTCGTGGTTAACCTTGTTAACATCTATGTCCCGACATAGGGCCCGGAGCGGCTGCAATTCTATCAGCAGGCATCCGCTTTCCTCAGCACCTTAGATCCTCACGAGTGCCTGGTCCTGGGAGGGGATTTTAATACCACCCTCGAGGAGCGAGACCACTCGGGGACCGAGCAGAGCCCGGCGGCCATGGACACCCTCTGGGAGATAGTTGAACATCACTCCCTAGTGGACATCTGGCGTGACCACCACCCTGATGACACTTCCACATTCACCTGTGTCCGGGTGGAAGCCCACTGGTTGAGCCACTCCCGGTTGGACCACATTTATTTATCACGCTTCCATCTCTCACGAGCGCACTCCTCCAGCATTTGGCTGGCCCCATTTTCTGACCATCACCTAGCCACCGTGACAGCCCCCCTCTGTGCCGAGAGGCCGGGGCCGGCCTACTGGCATTTTAACAACAGCCTGTTGGAGGATGAGGGCTCCTTGATGTCCTTCCGGGAATTCTGGCTGGCCTGGCGAGGGCAGCGGCGCGCCTTTTCCTCGGCACGGCGATGGTGGGACCTGGGGAAGGTGCACGCCAGGCTCTTCTGCCGCGACTACACCCGAGGCACCAGCTGATGGAGAAATGCGGCGATAGAGCAGTTGGCACGGGAGGTCTTAGAGCTGGATTGGTGTCTGGCCGCCAGCCCCGAAGACCCGCTCCTCTGTGGAGCGTGCCGGGAGAAGCGGGAGGAGCTCTGGGCCTTCGAGGACCATCGGGCCTGTGGCGCCTTTGTTCGATCCTGCATCCACCTCCTTCAGGAGATGGATCGCGGCTCCCGCTTCTTCTATGCCATGGAGAAAAGGAGGGGGGCCAAAAAACATGTCACCTGCCTCCTGGCAGAAGACGGCACCCCCCTCACGGAACCAGCAGAGATGTGCGGGAGGGCCTGAGCCTTCTACGCAAGTCTTTTCTCCCCGGATCCGATCGACCCTAGCACTTGCAGAGTGCTTTGGGAGGAGCTCCCTACGGTCAGCGCGAGCGACCGAGACCGGCTAGAGTTGCCTCTCACTCTGGCCAAGTTCTCGGAAGCCCTCCATCGTATGCCCACTAATAAGTCTCCAGGCATGAACGGGCTGACCATGGAGTTCTACCGTGTGTTTTGGGACGTCCTCGGCCCAGACCTAGTCACCGTCTGGGCCGAGTCTCTGCAGAGTGGGGTCCTCCCTCTTTCGTGCAGGCGAGCTGTGCTCGCCTTATTGCCGAAGAAGGGGGACCTCCGCGATTTACGAAATTGGTGTCCCGTCTCGCTCCTCAGCATGGACTACAAAATCGTAGTGAAAGCAATCTCGCTGCTTCTAGGGTCCATGTTGGCGGACGTGATTCACCCAGACCAGACCTACACCGTCCCGGACTGCAGTGTCCTTGATAACCTATTTCTGGTTCGGGACCTTTTGGAACACGGGCGTAGAGACGGTCTGTCATTCGCCCTCCTGTCCCTAGATCAGGGAAAGATGTTCGATAGGGTGGACCACGGGTACCTCCTGAGCACTCTGCGGGCATTTGGCTTCGGACCCCAGTTTGTGGGTTTTCTCTGGGTGCTGTACATTTCCTCAGAGTGTCTAGTTAAGCTCAACTGGACCCTGACCGAATCGGTCAGCTTCGGGTGAGGAGTACGGCAGGGGTGCCCCCTCTTGGGCCAGCTGTACGCTCTGGTGATCGAGCCCTTCCTCTGTCTCCTCCACAGGAGGTTGACAGGGTTGGTGCTGTGGGAGCCAGAGCTGCGGCTGGTCCTGTCAGCGTACGCCGATGATGTGCTCCTCGTGATCCAGGACCCCAGCGACTTGGCGTGGGTGGAGGCTTGCCAGGCCATCTATTCAGCAGCCTCCTCAGCCCGGGTCAACTGGGTCAAGAGCTCTGGCTTGGAGGTAGGAGTCTGGCGGCAGGCAAGCTCCCTCCCACCCGCGCTTCAGACCATCCGGTGGAGCGCGGGTCCACTGCTCTACCTCGGCATTTACCTTTCTGCCACTCATCCCTCTCCACTGGAAAACTGGGTAAATTTAGAGGGCGAGGTGATAGAGTGGCTCCAGAAATGGACGGGACTACTCCGATGTTTCTCCCTCCGAGGGAGAGCGCTGGTGCTTAATCAACTAGTCCTGTCCATGCTCTGGTACCTGCTCAACACCCTGGTCCCGGCCCCAGGTTTCCTGACCAACCTCTGGACATCGATTCTGGGGTTCTTTTGGTCAGGAACGCACTGGGCCCCTGTAGGGGTTCTTCATCTACCGCTGAAGGAAGGAGGACAGGGCCTGAAGTGTCTACACACTCAGGTCCGTGTCTTCTGCCTCCAGGCCCTACAGAGACTCCTCTATGGTGCAGGCAGTTCGGCGTGGAGCACACTGGCACATGCCATCCTGCGCCACATCCGAGGGCTCCGATATGACCGGCAGCTCTTTTATCTCCGTCCGGGAGGTCTTCTGCAAGACCTCTCAGGGCTGCCGGTCTTCTACCAGGACCTCCTCTGGACTTGGAAACTGTTTTTAACGAACAGGTCCGTGGCGGCCACCGAGGGGGTAGATCTCCTCGCGGAGCCCCTGCTACACAACCCCCAGCTCCATGTGCAGGTGGTGGAGTCCCACTCGGTGCACCAGAGCTTGATCCTGGCAGAAGTCACAAGAGTCGGAGACCGCCTGGACTATGACTGGGGAGACTGGCTGGATCCCCTGGTGCTCACCTGGCGCATGGGGCTCTCCAGACCTCTCACCCCCCAGTGCGTACTTCAGGAGGCGAAGGCCGCTTTGCCACCCGCTGCTCAAGCTTACCTTGACTGGGTCCTGCTCGAGGGCATGCCCCGCCCACCCTCTACCCCAGGCCCACCGGACCTTTTAATTGGAGCCCGCCCCGCAGACCCAATTGACCCCCTCACCCCTTCACTGCAAGCCAGCTGCATGAACTGCAGCCGGTACGCTTCCAAACCGCACCAAGGAAACATCTATACATGCTCGCGCTCCACACCCTTCATGCCCTCACCCTAGTATCCCGCCCCGACACAAAGTGGCGAGACCTTCTGCCACCTTTGGAGGGGAGCAGCCCCAGTGGGCCAGCCTATATTCCACCTTGGTTCCGAGGCCCGCCGGGGACATTGGTTGGCGGCTCCTTCATGGAGCTGTGAGCACGGGCACGTACTTGGCGTGGTTCACCTCCGTCCCAGATACTTGTCCCTTTTGTGGAGTGAAGGAAACCAGGCTGCAGCTCCTGTTCCAGCTCCTCACAAATCTCCTATTACGTTTTTGGTTGCATTTTTCCCCTCATCTTTTTATTTATGCACTCCCCATCCGTGGCCTCACAAAGTCGCGGGATCTCCCAGTTAACCTCCTCCTGGCCCTGGCTAAAATGGCCATCTATAAAACCAGAGAGAGGAGGTTGGCCGATGGAGTTTCCTGTGACTGTGGGGCCGTTTTCTGATCCTCGGTCCGTTCACGTATCCGGCCGGAGTTCCTCTGGGCAGCGTCCACTGACTCCCTTGATGCTTTTGAGGAGTGGTGGGTGCTGTCCAAGGTTCTCTGCTTGGTGTCCCCATCCGGGTCCCTTTGTTTGACCCTTTGATTGGGGGAGAGAGTAAGGGACCCCAGCCCCAGCCACTGCTGCTGCGGACACCACCACCTTAGAGGGGTCTTTCACACGTGGGTGCACGAGCCCCCCCCCCCCCCCCCCCCCGGATTGTCCACCCCACAGCCTGCCCCTCTTGTTGGGTGCTTTCAGAGGAGGGAATTGTTGGTGACACTCGGGCGTGGCACCAGGTAACTCGAGGGGGTGGAAGACCATGAGAGTCGATGAAGCCCCCCCGCTCTGGGCCACCAGGTAACTCGGAAGGGTGGAAGACCACAAGAGTCGAGGAAGCCCCCCCGCTCTGGGCCACCAGGTAACTCGGAAGGGTGGAAGACCACGAGAGTCGAGGAAGCCCCCCCCCCGCTCTGGGCCCAGGCAAGCTTGAACACTTCCCTCCCCTGAAGCTAATGAGAAAACAATTGTGATTGGTTGCTGTGTTACACATTGCATATGCTGCTGTTTTTACTTTGTAAGTGTGTTATGCAAATAAAAAAACACCTTTTGCTTCAAAAAAAAAATTACTCTCCTGTAGCCATCTGGCCCGACCCTGTCACACTACATAAAACTTGTATTATAGAAGCACATTCTTATCTCCATTATCTCTGAGATTAACAAAATAAAAACAGAACTCTTGTCAGTCTTCCAAATTCTTGGCTTAAATTGCAATGTTGTAAAGACTGAATTTATCTGATTATATTTTAAATGAATCGGGTGGCACAGATTTTGATCTCAGTGGGTTTTCTTTATTAATACAAGACCTTACAAAGATCATCCTGATCTGCTGACCTTATTCACCGTGCCAACCAGTTTCAAGCTGGGAGCATCAGTTAAGTATAAGCAGTGGTAAAAATGATGTTTTACGTATTCAGGCCACCAGCTTTCCTGATAGTGTAAGACAAATAAAACATTATAAAGCGCATACAGATAAGAACTTCTCCTCAATCCACTAATACCTTAATGGCATTTTGTTTCCCCTTTTCAGATTTGTTTCAACTGATTTGGCACTAAAATACTATATGTACTTAGCATTCTTGTCTTCTAGGTGAGATATTGTCCATTTCATGAGTACTACTATGTTTTTATAAACTTCACACTGATAGGGAACCGAAGATAATATTGTGGTGCATTAATCAAGAAAATGGATAGAGCTTTCCACAGCCTACCAATCACTTGATAAGGAAAACAAAAAAGGGAGAAGATTAAATTACAGGCTGCTCAAATGTTTAATACTTGCAATGAATAAATGTCAGCTTTTACTAAAGCTTATTGTGCTGTGTCTGGGCTATGATCAGCAGGGGACATTTAGAAAAAAAGAGAAAAACATGTACTGCAGAGACATTAGAATTAAGGAGAAATATTAATATGAAAAGCTCTCCTTTTTAAATAGTTAAACAGCAAATTGCCCTACACCAAAGAAGGAACAGAATACTTGACTAATATGAATGTCCTTGGCTAAAGGATAAAGTTATCTGCCTGTAAAGTTTATGTAGCTTACGTCAGTAGCTTCTGAATCTAACAGGTCACCAATGGAGCATGACCACAAAGAACAATCCATGCATGTTTGTGTTTTCCCCAGAGTAAATGGCAAGAGCAGTTTGATCAACTGATTGTAGTCCTCATCTGGGAAATCTTAAATCACCACCTGTTGCTTTCTTTGGATGTCAGTGTAACACACTTCAGTTGGTTTCAACACAATTTAGAAGATCAGTTTATTCTAGTGAGTATACTTGGAGCTATGTTAAATTCAATTCACTTCCTTTAAGCAACAAACTCACCAGTTAGCATTATAGGGCTATGCAGGTTAATTTAATCTGAAATCTACATTTGAACTGTGATATCTGTACATCTTAACACAAGCAGAAAACAATAAAACCAGACTCTGGAGAGTCTGTGATATTAAATACCTATGAACTTTTAATCCTTTATTCAATATGCTTGAATAAGATAAGAAACAAAAATTCCTTTCTTTCCTTCCACTGCACCATACTCAAAAGTTCAGCCTTCTATGATGATGAAGACTTTGTCGTGTTTACTGTAATAAATCAGAGTCAATGTTCTAACAGTATTTGTTTTTTTTAAGGATTCCATCATTAATGTAGGTTGGCAGTAACTTTGCTCTGGAGGGCTCTGCCTAGGCTGTGGAAAACTTCCCCTCTGACATCTATTTCATCCTCTACCTTTGCATTTTTAAAACAAAAATTTAAAAATAATTTCCCCCCTTAGCTGTAACCTTTTCTTCTTCCTTTTGTTTTCTATATATAAGATTGCCTGTATTTTGTGTGTGTAGTTTTGAGGGGAGCTCTTTTATCATAATGTTTTAGAATAATTATGAAAATTATTGCCTGGTGCCTTGGTGAATGTGAGGTGGGTAAATATAATTTACAAAAGCATTCACTGACAGGTAAAATTAGACAGATGAGGTGCTCAAATATCATGGTGATGCTTACTATATAAACACCTAGACAGGATAGACAGAGACAGCAGCCTTCACCAACCAGCCAGGGGTGCTGGAATGACAGTTGCTGTGGGTGGGGCATCACCCCCGGGTTTGAAGTGGTTTCCATCATATACAGGGTTTACAGTTTTGTTCAATGGTTTTCATCACCCCCACTATAAAAATTGTTCCAATGCCACTGCCAGCAGCTGGGATTGGGATCCATGAAGCTCAGCTGTGGCACAAGCCCCACCCCTATGCCCTGATTGGGAGAGTTACAAGGCTCCTAACTGAGCCCCAGCACCATTTGATCCAGAGGAGGAAACAGAAAGTTATCCATAAAACTGGGCTTTACCCTGCCATTAGGGTTGCCAATTTTGGTTGGATGTATTCCTGGAGATTTCATCACATGACAAACTTTAATTAAAGATTAATCTTTAATTCCTGGAGACGCTAGGCCAGTGGTGGGCAACCCGCTGCCTGCAGGCCGCATGCAGCCCATCAGGGTAATTGGTTGATGGGCTGCCAGACAGTTTGTTTACATTTGCATGGCTGCCCACAACTCCCAGTGGCCACGGTTCACTGTGGGAAGCTACGTGGGCCGCAGGCACGTGCTTGACGCCACTTCACGCAGCTCCCATTGGCTGGGCATGGTGAACTGCGGCCACTGGGAGCTGCAGGCGGCCATGCAAATGTAAACAAACTGTCTGGAGGCCCACCAGAGGATTACCCTGATGGGCCGCAGGTTGCCCACCACTGCTCCAGGCAAATCCTTGACGGTTGACAACCATACCTGCCATCGACTGCCGGTCTAGTGTTTATCTGTTTCTGCCTTCTGATTCTGACTCCCAGGTATCCTGACTTGGCCTGACCCTTGGGAACTGCATCCTGGTTTCTGTTCTCTCCTTCTGTTGCCTGATCCTGACCTCCTGGTACCCTGGCTCTCAGTAACTGACCCTTGATCTCTGGTTTGTCTCTTGATTCTGATCTCCTAGTGTTCCAACCTGGCCTGATTCCTGCTATCTGGCTCCTGGACCCTTGGCGTGTCCCTAACGAAGGCCCTGACAGCATATAACACTAAAGAAAATTTAAAGTGATGCAAGTGCCTAAATGTAGGCTCCTGCGTACGTGGCTTGACTTTCAAAAGTGCTGAGCAGCAAGCAGTAGCCAGGCAGCTAATTTTTTAAAGAGTTTGGGCTAAAATATTTTCATTTTCTATTTGAAATAAATTTAAACAGTATATGCTATTACTGAATGCATGCTCGGAAAATATTTGTACCAGTTACACTAAGATGCATATCTTTGGTAGCTAGGCAGGTATTGTTTTAACAGAGTAGACTGGGGAATAGAACTGTGTGAGCTGAATTCTCTAATACAATGCAGAATATAGACCACAATTCTGTTGCCCTTTTGGTTCATAGCACAAAGATATTCAGCAATGAAACTCTCCGAGAAGAGAGGGTGCTCACTCAACTGCACTCTATTAGCTGTATCCTTCTATTCGTAAATAATAAAATGATGTTTTAAACATTTACACAGCCAAAGATTAAAATTACAGCTTCACAGGAAAGCTAACAAATGTAGTGGGTGGTCAAACAGTGTAATCAAGAATGAATAGATAGCACACCAACCAACCAAAAAAAGCCTTTAAGCAGATAACATATATGTAGTTATTTATAAGCTTTATCCAGGACCTGAGGCAATCAAGTATATCTAACCACTTTAATCTAGTGGTGAATAAAGATTGATCGTGGCAAAGCAAGGTCTTTGTCAGCTTGTACTTTGTGGAATTTTCTGTATGTATGATTAATGTGCAAAAGGTCTAGAAGACCAGTGCAGGCTTACTGCTAGCTGTTACTGCCATCTAGTGACTAAACATACTAGGTTCTTTGTAAAGTCAGCTTCATTGTGTTTGTTTTACAGCTATAGTCAGGCCTCTGGAGGATGGTCTCCTAATCTTTGTCTAGAGGCTTAAGACCCAACAGTAATAAGCAAGGTCAGGTTAAAGCAGAGATCACTGTTATAAAATAGTGGCTACCCTCTCAAAGTCGGACAAAGACAGGAAGGTTCTTCTTGAAACAGGAAAGACTGCATCAGGAACATGTGTAGAATAGCTCAAGTCTTTGATTAACATCACTCTATTTAATCTGGGTGATGTTCAAACCACTTCTATTATTTGAGCACTCTGTATACTTGGAAAATTAACATTACTGTGCTACTTCTCCTGATATGGGGGATGGCTAACTTAAATTGCTGCTTCTGACACGATTACAAACTGAGGCAATTAATTGATACATTGCAATTAAAGGCCCATTTTCTTAATACATCAGATCAGAGTGTTGAATTAAAATCTTGACTGATATTACTAGCTCATGTACAGAAGGTAAGGCTTGAAACTTTTCACGTCACTTGGAGGACACCTCTTTCATTATGAATCTAAACTCCACAATGAACGATAAATAAAAGCAGAAATGAAGGCACCTCCAATGCCCTATTGCTAACTCTACATTAGCTGTCCCAGGAGGAGGAGGTAGTACATCAGAATACAACTATCTAAAAAGGGTTAACATTTATTATACAGATATAATTCAAACTAGTCCCTATAATATCAAGGAGAGATGTTAGTATTAAGCAGGATATTTTATTGTTCCATTAAAAAAACCTTATTTGTATGCTATAATAAAAAAAATTTTAATTTGTCAAGATGCTGCTTATACAAAACTAAGAGCTAACTTAATGTAACTTAGTTTAGCAGTTGGACTGAAGGAGGACGTGCTAACGCTATGTGGGTAGCTCCCTGCAAATGTAACCCACACACCTCCTGGGTGTGGTGTTCTGTCCCATCTAGTGGCTCCGAGACCACTTAGAGAGAGAGAGAATTAAATGAGTCTTCCCTACAGCCTTAACTAACATCCAGTTGGCTTTTAGCTCACACAGTAGAGGCTTATGCACTAAGCTCCAGAGACCCCAAGTTCAATCCCAACAACCGGGGTCTGTTGGCGTTACCCAAACAAACAGCAAATGTTCCATGGACCACAGTTTGAGAACCACTTCCCAAGAGTGGCTTGAAGAGATATTAAAGGAAGCTATTAAGGAACTTTCATAATCTAAGAATTGTCACCTTTTTCAGTACCCCAAACACTTTACCCCCTCGATAGGCTAACACTTTTTAAATTTTAGATCCACGGGGATCATCCACATAGTTCAGCCCTTTCTGGGGGACACAGGAGGGGCTTTTGATTATGGCCTGTGCCTTATGGGCATATGCCTGCCCTTGGTTCTTTCCAGAGGTTAATATCAACTAATCTTAAAAGCCAATCTTTGTTCCGTTATGTGGATGATATTATAGTGGTTGGAAAGACATCAGCACAGCAAGAAGAGTTCTTGATAGCTGTGCTTCAATATGAAAATAAGGCTAGTTTGAAAATGATTTTTTTGTAAGTGTTGTTTTAGGAAGACAAAATTTTCTCCAATCACATCCCCCCCCAAAAGCCTGGAATAGTATAGCAATCACTCAGGCTTCTTCAAGGATCAAATATGACCACTGTATGTTCTTTTCTGGGATTTACCTCATGCCATGATTATTGCAAATGTTTGCTACCAATTTAACTCTGGTGCATGTAATCATAGTGTAACTCTTATCCTGGACAGTACAGGAAGGCAGACAAGACCCCGGGAACGTAGTTTATCTAGCTTATAGATTTATTACTGTTTATTCAGCAATGACTCATCCAGTGCAGGTCATCCTTCCTACTTTAATTTGTTCCAGGTGGTACCTCTACCCGATTAACCTGGTCACAGAACTGTTGCTCTCTGCTCAGACGAGGGCTGACTGGCTAGGGAAGATGGGGTTTCCCCCTTACTGTACCAGACATTAGGAGACGCCATAAGAGTTGGTCAAAACTCAATTCCCATTACATTGGAAATTCTGAAATCTTGAAAAAGGTTTTATTCCATTTCAGAATTAAAATGGAATTAAAATTTCTTGCCAAAAGGAAATTCCAAAAAAATGTGTTTCAGAGAAAAAAATTGTTTTGGCTTGATTTCCCAAACATGAAATAGAAAACTAGCTGCACTGAGTCCCAGGGATTCCCTGGGCTGGTCCTCCTTACCAGAAGAGTTGTAGACAGCCTGGAGTGGTCCCCTGGAGAGAGGGGAGTCCCTGACATGGAGATGGGAGCCAAGAAGTTTCAGAGCTTCCAGGACTTCTAGGACTGCCAGGTTTCCTGCCTGATAACTCCAGCTGGGAGCTGGCTACATGGCAGGGATCCTGAGCGCCTCATGTCAATCTGTGCCTTCCAGAACATCCAGGTTGTCTGCCATGGAGCAGGAAGCCTGGAAACTCTGAGAATTCCAGCTTGAGACAAGGCTCTCAGGACTTCCAGGTTCCCTGCTGTGGAGCTGGGAGCCATGCCCAAGCTACAGCTGGGGTTCCCAGGACGCATTAGAGGTCCTGGCTTATGAGGCTGCCTTAGAGCCATGGATCCTAGAAGCCCTGGGATTCCTGGCCCCAAAGCACTCTGCAGGGTGGGACTGGTGGGGACCCTAGAAGCCTGGACTCCCAGCCACCCATCAGGAAATCAGGCAGGATTCCATTGGAACCCTGCCTGTAGTCTGATGAAAGTTCATCAAACCCAAGACATGTAAGTGAAACATTAAGTCTGACAAATCAGCATTTTCTAACAAAACTGTTTTGTCAGAAAAATTCCTAACTAGCTCTAGAACCAACTTTGTTCCCCACCTTATTTGGCTGCCTTCTCTTACTGCACTTGCAATTCTGGTTTAACAGGGAACCGCAGCCACTCCCTGAATGAGCACCTGCACTGTCCACCTGCCAAGCTGTGACCAAATGAGTTTTACTACCTAATCTACCCACTGGGTGCCTGGGCTGCTGAGAAGAAGGCATATAAACCTCACTCCGCCCAGGCCAATGTGGCAGTGAGGAGGAAATACCTTCCTCACCCCAAAATGATGACTTGCATGATTACCTCAGTAGGGAAAGGGGCTTATTAGCCCTCTTTTGGGTACACAGGCACCAGTAATGTTATGTTGCATTCTTCTGTACAACTAATCAGCCACTGAGGAACCCCCACACACCAGAAGGAAAGGAAGCATATGGTGAAGGAATCTTTTAAGGGCCCCTGTGTTTTCTTTCCCCTGCTGGTCCAGACAAATCCTCCCCACCTTTGTGGCTACAGCAGGGCATTTTCTTCTAGAAAAAATACTGAAAAATCTAGTTTTGATTTGAAGCAGGAAAGAAATTAACAAGTAAAACACTTACCTTGCTCACTACTCGTTGTCTGACAACTCTGACTACAAATGCTTTGGACTATAAGCAGGGTGCAGTTCTTACTCAGATAAATGAAGTGGACTCCAAAAGAACAGCTGACATTCGTATCAATGATACTGATTGAAAATACTCATTTGATGGGAAAAGTATAGTTGATTTGGTTTTCACCATCAAAGACTGATTATCTTTCTGCTGTCCCTTCAAACTTGCTGCCCCTTGTATGTGCTTTCAGCCCAGATGTGTCTACGTTTAAGGCTGAAGTGCTCTCCATCCCTCAAGTTCTTGTGCTTCTACCATGTGCTTAAATCAATGGATGAGCCATAGACTTTCCTGCAAATTTCCTTGCTTGTTTAGTCCCTCTATACAACCTGAATGAGACTTTTGGTGATTGTATTAAGTTTGGCAATAATCAGCAAACTATTTGAGTAGTAATAACTTTCATTCTTTACAGTTATATATAATATTCATACAACTTTTAAAACATTTACACTCAGACTAAATATGCAATAGTATATTTAGCTTTATAATTTATAGTATTCATTATATTTGTAGTATGATGGGTAGTAAAGCAACCAACCTTCCCAATCGCCTACTGGCCAGGAGCTCAAAGGTCAAATTCCCCCTCTTTCCTTAACACTGTATTTTCCATTAAACTGTTTTTAAGATTGCAACCAGCCAAAGCATAAACAATTCACAGTTAAGGCTGAAACTACTTCACTAAAATTCATTATCCATGTATTCTAGCTACAGAGTAATGTGGACTAAGTTCTCCATTGCCCTGCATGTTGTGCAGTCATTTACACCTGTGCAAATTAAGTGCCAAAAGCTACTCTGTAAAGGTTACAGAATCTGGCCCTTGATTATGCTTGATTGATTCAAAAGACATTGTCAATTACTTTTGTAATATTTTTGCAGCCCTCCGTTTTTTCTATTATTGTTCCATAGAAATTTGTTTATTTCCCTGCTGATTTTGATAACTTCTCTTTTTAACAACATTGATTTTTATCCTTGTGTCTTTAATAAGCATTGAAATTAACTTGCATTTCTCTTTACTGTTTGAAAAGCAGTATAAAGTTTGTTATTTAATTTGAATTTCTGGTGTTTCTAAGCAGAAGGCACAGTTGGAGGATGGGGTCAAACATTTCAGTTCTCAGAGCTTTTTTGGTTCCTACTAATCAGCACCATCACTTCCCCCCCCCCCACCCCCATTCCCCACTGGAGCCAGGTAAACATGTCCAGTCTGGATAAGAGGAACCTGCCAGAGCAAGACTGCTTGGTCTGCCTGACGACTCTTGTCATACAAAGCACTGAAAAGTCTGTCAGGAAAGAGAAGGGGGGGAAAGTGTTGGGGCGGGGGGGGGGGGGGGTGAGGAGGGTTAATAGGTGAGAACAGGGTAAAAAAGGAGGTGTTTGGGGGGAGGAGTATAGAATGGGTATTGTGGGAGAAGTTCATGTCCTTCATTTCAGGATTTGTTTTCCACCCTGCATATTTCTAACACTGAAAAATGATGGGTTAAAAATAAGTTTATTACTTTGTGGGGTTGTTTCAAGTGTCCTTTAAATTTGGGAGTTAAACTACCTATATGTATAAATTCAGGAAAGGAATTTAATTTCCAAAAATATTCATTCAGTTGACCCAGTAAATGGATCAGTATGGTAACCGGTAACCGTAGAAACGTAATGAATGGACCATGCACAGATTTTGTCATTTTTCTGCCATTATTGTTTGGGCAAATCAGAACTGAAAAACTGATTGGATACCTTATGAATCTATTTTACTGGATCAGTAAGGTATGAAATTCCCCTCTTCTGCCTCCTGCCACCTGGATCTGCGGCACTTCCAGATTACTTGGTACAAACAGACGTCCTGCTGCACAGCTTTCTCTATCACTAGTGAGTATCATTAGTCACTATTTGACAAATACTGGTCGCCACTATGGTATCTGGACCTGGAATGAATCCAGCAAAGCATATTTGTGGCATCCCTGCTTGCAAGTATGCCACATTTATATGAACTCTGTTCAAAGTAACTTCCAGGAACATTTTTAATTGCCTGACAAAAGCCAAAATGTCTAAACTTTTTACTAATGTCCTTCGAATAACATTAAGTTTTGTCATATACTCCCTTGATCCTTGAAAGTAAGTTACATTGAAGAAAAAGTTCATTTAATTGTGGCAGGCCTAGCGCTCTCCTCTTACTGAGTTACAAACCCTTAAATTACTTATAATGTAAATGCTGACATCATCTTAAGTACAGTGACATGAACCTGCTGCTATAACAAGGATGATCCTGCTAACTTCAACTGACTATTTTTTACTCCACAGATGACAATATTAATCAGATATCCTGTAAAAATAATATTGGCATGCTGTTTCCATTTTGTTTGCACAGGTATCAAGACTTTTCAGCTGAGGTCCAGATCTCCATCAGACCAAAATAAAGTTTATTTTGTAGGCATCACTTCAGCCTTGTCTATGCTAGGGAGTCCTAGAAAAATATTCCTTCTGGTGCTACTACCAGTGTTTTTACCACAGTTAGTTAAACCCACTAAGAACCAAAGCTGGAAAGTTTCTTTAAAGTTCCCTAGGGTAGACAAAGCCTTAACTGTGGATATATGCTGCTTCATGGGGCCTTTTGGGATTGAAGGGTTCCGAAATGGTCTAGGCAGCATCCTCCTGGGTTTGGGGCTACTGCTCAAGCAGATGCAGGCCCCAGTATTCAATTTGAACACTATTGACTTTGAACAATAATTGAATAATGACAATGATACATATCGGGATAATTCTACCATTTCCCACACTTATTACTATAAATATCTGCATATATTTTACCTAGTTATCTTCATAATTAATATCTACTCAGCACCTAAAAATTCATAATATTAGAAATAGAATACAAAGTACTTGTACAGTCCTCCACACTTTAGTATCTGAGCCTCACACTCATTTACAGATGTTATCCTCAACACCCCTGGAAGGTAAGAAAGTATTATCCCCATTATAGATGGGGATCTGAGGCACAGGCTATAATAAGTGACTTTCCCAAGGTCACACAAAGTCTGTGTCTGAGAATTGATGAGGACGACGGTAGTAGTAATAAAAATGCACAGTTGGATAGACTAGGAATGTGGATCACTTGAGGGTTCTGAATCCTTTAAAAGTTTGTCTTTTCTGTGACAGTGGAATGTACACCAGTCCTTCTCTCTCCATGCCATCCAAATACCCAAACATAATCCCCAGCAGGAGACCTCTGTATTATTTCTGCTATCTCTGTGTCACTGATCAGTGCAAAGGGGACAGAAGAGGCTAGACAAATCTGCCCCAAACTATAGATTGTAGCTCCTTGATCTTTTCTGAAATAATGTTTGGCTATTGAGCTGAAAGTGTTGGACAAAAGTAAAGAAACTATATGACTGTGTGGGTGGGAAGGAGAATTGGAGCAGGGAGGCAGAGTAATCTTGACCAGTTAAGTTTCTTTCTGTCATTAATAAAGGGTGACTAACCCATAACACATATAAAGATAACTGGCAAGATGGGGTGAAAAAGCCCCTTACAAGTCACAACTTTCCAATCCACATCCTGTCAATTTCAAAATCTTTCCTTTCTTCCCCAGATCAGTGCCTAGTATCTCACAGAACTGGAAAACAGAAGAATGAGTAAATTTAAGACTCTCTCCTTTACTGCCGAAGGTGCAGCTAACTGCTGCTTTGCTCAGTTTTGTTTAGGTGGTGCAAAAATTTAGTGTTGATAAACTCATTTGAGGACAAATGGAATATTGTCTTAATGACTCATACTGTATTTTGATGCATCTTACAGACATGTGTTAGGTTCTGATAGTGCAGTAGCTGTTGTGACGGGGCAAGGCCAGATGGCTATAGAAAAGTAGTGGGAGATAGATAAACAAATCCCTGGTACCAGGATAAGTGAAATGGCAGCTGCTCCAGGTCAATTAAGACACCTGGGGCCAATTAAGAACTTTCCAGAAGGGGGAGAACGCTAAGTTGATTGGGACACCTGAAGCCAGTCAGGGACTGGCTGAAACTAGTTCAAAGCCTCCCAGTTAGTCAGGTGGGTGTGCATGTCAGGAGCTGTGGGAGGAAGTTGTGCTGTTGGAGAGACTGAGTAGCACACACCATATCAGGCACAAGGAAGGAGGCCCTGAGGTAAGGGTGAAGTGGAGCTTGAGGAAGTGAGGGCTGCTGTGAGAGAAGTAGCCCAGGGAATTGTACATGTCATGTTTCTAAAAGGTCAGCTACCATAGCTAATACTATTAGGGTCCCTGGGCTGGAGCCCGGCGTAGAGGGTGGACCCGGGCTTTCCCCCCCCCCCACCTTTGCCCCCTGATTAATCACTGAGACTGGGAGACAACAGAGACTGTGCAAGGAAGGATAACTTCTCCTCACCTCCCTTGCTGCCTTATGATGAAAATGGCTCAGTAGACTGTGACCCTTGTCTCTAGAGAGAGAAGGGTTACGTGGAGGGTCACAGTGAGCCTCTGAGGCTAGTGAAATCTGCCAGGAAATGTGGGACCCAGGAGGCAAGGATAGAGCTTTGTCACAACATGTAGGCAAATATGGAAACTATTACACCTTCAATAGTTCACATGTTGCCTTGAACATCAGAATTAGAGATGGTTAAAAAGTTTCCAGTGGAAAAGTTCTGTCAGAAAATGCCAAATAGGCAAAATCTAAATGTTTCATAGGAATGTATCTATTTTGTCAAAAAAGGGAATTTACTAAAATGTTCCATTTCAATAGCCAACATTTTGTTTACACTATCATATTACCCTAAATGAAGTATTTCAGAATATTTTGACTTATGAAAAATTCTGAGGCCTTGGCTTTTCATCCAACTTTCAAAGTCTCAGAATTTCTTGCAGGATGGAAATTCAGTTTTCCATCCAGCTCTAACCATCTTATTGAAGGTACACTGGCCACAGAATAACAGGTAATCCATCTCAGTTGTTGTAGCTTGATCAAAGATCAATGTTGGAAAAAGATTGAAGTAATAGAGTTTAGGTGTTCTAGGACCTATTATAATTAAGGTGATATTCACTCTGATGCTGATTTCACACAAAACCACTGAAGCCCATGCACAGCTGAAGCTAGAGTTAGAGAACAAATTCCCATCTGCTCTACAACAGAGTCCTTCATATGGTTCCCTCAGCCAAGTACAGAGTACTCAATTCGCCGGCCATAGGTGGGGCCCTGTGCCCTCCTTCAGTATTAGGGGGTGTAAGCTTCTGTGGGCTACAGCCCACTTCATCGGATGCATAGAATGGAACATATAGTAAGATAGATAGATAGATAGATATACACACATACATACAGATAAGTTGGAAGTTACCATACAAACTGTGAGAGGCTAATTAGTTAAGATGAGCTATTATCATCAGGAGAAAAAAACTTTTGTAGTGATAATCAAGATGGCCCGTTTAGACAGTTGACAAGGTGTGAGGATACTTAACTTAAGGAAATAGATTCAATATGTGTAATGACCCAGCCACTCCCAGTCTCTATTCAAACCCAAGTTAATGGTATCTAGTTTGCATATTAATTCAAGCTCAGCAATTTCTTGTTAGAGTCTGTTTTTGATGCTTTTCTGTTGCAAAATTGCCACCCTTAAATCTTTTACTGAGTGGCCAAAGAGGTTGAAGTGTTCTCCTACTGGTTTTTGAATGTTATGATTCCTGATGTCAGATTTGTGTCCATCTATTCTTTTGCATAGAGACTGTCTGGTTTGGCCAATGTACGTGGCAGAGGGGTATTGCTGGCACATGATGGCATACATCACATTGGTAGATGTGCAGGTGAACGAGCCCCTGATGGTGTGGCTAATGTGATTAGGTCCTATGATGGTGTAACTTGAATAAATATGTGGACAGAGTTGGCATCGGGCTTTGTTGCAAGGATACATTCCTGGGTCAGTGTTTTTGTTGTGTGGTGGCTGGAGAGTATTTGCTTCAGGTTGGGGGGCTGTCTGTAAGTGAGGACTGGTCTGTCTCCCAAGATCTGTGAGAGTGAGGGATCATTTTTCAGGATAGGTTGTAAATCTTTGATGATGCGCTGGAGAGGTTTTAGTTGGCGGCTGAAGGAGATGTTTAGTGGTGTTCTGTTACTGTCTTTGTTGGGCCTGTCCTGTAGTAGGTGACTTCTGGGTACTCTTCTGGCTCTGTCAATCTGCTTTTTAACTTCAGCAGGTGGGTATTGTAGTTTGAAGAATGCTTGATAGAGATCCTGTAGGTGTTTGTCTCTGTCTGAGGGATTGGAGCAAATGCGGTTGTATTGTTTCGGGAAATAAACAGACTACAAAGAGAGACTGCTGAATTGGAATTAATTTGCAAACTGGATACAGTTAACTTAGGCTTGAATAAAGACTGGGAGTGGATGTGTCATTACACAAACTAAAACTATTTCCCCTTGGTTATTTGTCCCCCACTGTTCTTGTCAACTGCTGGAAATAGCCCACCTTGATTATCACTACAAAAGGTCCGTCCCCCCCTCCCCCCCGTTCTGCCCTCCCCCCCTGCTCTCCTGCTGGTAATAGCTCACCTTTCCTGATCACTCTTGTTACAGTCTGTACGGTAACACCCATTGTTTCATGTTCTCTGTGTATATAAATCTCCCCACTGTATTTTCCACTGTATGCATCCGATGAAGTGAGCTGTAGCTCATGAAAGCTTATGCTCAAATAAATTAGTTAATCTCTAAGGTGCCACAAGTACTCCTTTTCTTTTTGCGGATACAGACTAACACGGCTGCTACTGTGAATACTGACTTTTGTGAATCACATTTTAAGGCAGCTATCTCACCTACCCATTTAAGGCACCTATCACCTATCCATTTATTGTGTAGGATACCAAGGCACTAAACTCAGTCTCTGTGAATTTTCTAGATGCCTAAAAATTAGGTGCTTTGATGCTCACCATCACGTCTAACTTCTTTTGTGCATCCAGGCTAAGTGACTTTAGTCTCAAGTTCCATTTTCCAAAAGTGACTTGGGCATCTAAATTCCATTGCCTTTCAATAAGATTTAGGCTCCTAAGTCACTTACATATTTTTGAAATTTTACTCCTGATCTAAACTATAAATGGAACTGTGCTGGGGTGACAACCATATTGTAACCTGAACACTCAATACAGTTTTACTATAGATTAGCTGTTGAGTGTCAACAGGCCTAAAAAAAAATCTGTATTTTCCACCAATGAAAGGTGTCAGAAAAAAATAGAAATTATACATTGTACTTTGACTGAGAACTCTGTATTAAAGCAAACTGAATTTCTTTCCAACTAAAGATGTCTAGAAGAGCCTACATTTACAGAATACATACATAAATTTAACAATGGTAGATACATCTAATAAAGTATATGGAAATAAGTTCTCTTTTGCCAGGGCTACAGTTCAGGTTTCCTTGTGTCTTCTATAAGAGCTGATGACATTACAAACATAGAGGACAGGGTGAGAAAGGCATCGGCTTGTTGTAGGTGCTTGTCATCTCATTGCCTTTTGCTGAGGAAACATAGAAAATGGAATACTGGTACTGGCAAAGGGGAAAAATCAGTTTACAATTAAAGTGTATCCATTTGTAATGGTAAGGCCACTGTGTATTCTTTGTTACACACAAACCCTTATTTAGGAGGGTTAGGCGCCCCCCCCCCCCCCCACTTTTTTAAAAAAAATAAAAATAAAACTCTTTTCTATTGTCCTGCCAAAGAGCTCTCCCATTCAAACATTTCAATGGCATTAAAAAGTGTTGCATTTTTTATTTCCCAAATATCCCTATTAATAGTTCTCAAATCTATGTTGTTTAATATTTTTTGAACATTTGTCAGAGACCTGAAGAGCTCAATGGAGTTTGAAAGCTTGTGTCTTTCACCAACAGAAGATGGTCCAATAAAAGATATTACCTCACCCACATTGTCCTGCACAGAGACCTGGAACCAACACAGCTACACCAACATTGCAAATGACTAAAAAGACACCCACATGCATAAGTCTTCATGGGATCAGGGCCTGAATTAAGACTAGACCAGTGGGTGTAAGAAACAAGTGGAGGTAGTGAGGAGGGAACAGAAATGCAACAATTAGGGGAACACATGATTACAAAGAGAAACTATGTGCAAAGTTCACAGGTTTTGAGTTGTTCATTTAGCCTACAAAAATGAGATAATAGTATCAATAAACAACAGAAATAATAATAAATAATAATAAAATAAATAATAATAAATAAAAATAAAATAAATAAAATAAATAATAATAAATAAAAATAATAAAAATAAAAATAAAACAAATAAATAAAATTGCTGTTGTCCACCTGCCTAGCCAAAGTGACTAGTATTTTAGAATTCTACTATTCATGGTCTGGCTGACTAGTACTACCTGAAAATAACAGTTCATACTGAAAATACTGACAGACGTTTTGAGATAGGAGTGCTACCAGATACCACTGTAATAAATCAAGGGAACAGTTCACTCAAGACTTCATTTGTAGACAAGGGAATCAACCACACACTTTTCCTCTTCCTATCAGGAAGAATCAATGTTCTATTTATTTCCTGGGCATTTCTGAAATATCAGACACCTGTACTATTTAGAACTAGCATTAATCATTTCATCACCTCTGTGTCTGCTCATTTACAACATCTGACTTCTTTCTGATCCAATTTCCATCAGTGTTTTATATAATGATGGGGTGCAATTAGCCTGACATGAACCTATTTATCATGTGCTCGGCACAGGATTTGAATGCTATAGTCATTAAATCACTTGTACTTCCGTCTGTTCCTTTCATGTCTCTGATAACCAGATGTTTACCTTGGAGGTTTTGCCTTATGAGTTGACAATAAAGGGACCTTTACAAATGTTTCTAAGGGACTCTTCAGTACGGCTCTACTTGAATTGAAGGATTATTGTCAAATAACTGTGGACGAGACATGGAAAAGTCATGGAAAAGTAATAATGAACCTTTATTAATTGTGGTAATTTGGAAAAGCCAGAGAAGGCCTATTTGTTTAAGAAAAATTTGCCGGAAAAATATAAACACTCAAGTATTATGTTATGCCTACTAATATTTTTGATAACCAGACATTTTGCTGCAACTATTTTATAGTCATTAATGTGCATGACTGACAGCCCAATCCCCAGATGCGATCAGCTTGGATAAATGTACTAATAGGAAAAAAATGTGTGTTGCAAACCTCAAAATGTATGCAAAATTGTGGAGTGTGCAAAGTAAGCTAATTACAATCAAAATTGTGGTGGAAGCCACAATATCACAAATTAAGTAGGGCCTTACTCTTCAGCTACATGATGACCATGGGTCTGATCCTGCTCCCTTTGCACCAGATTCTTCCTGGTCCTTATGTAGGTATCCAGTGGGAGGGGAGAGATAGGGAGCATAAAAAGGTCTGGAAGAATTCCAGTCCCTGTGCCTAAGGGTGAACAGGGACTGCTCCCGCCCTTCTCTCGTGTACAGCACCACAATGGTGATGGAGGGGAGGCAGGGCTATGGTTTCACCTCTTACTTTGCACCAGTCTGCTGCAATAGGAGTAGCAGTGCACCCCACAAAGGCGTGTAACAGTGTGTACATTTCCCCATGTGCTCTGGATGGTATTTGTCATATTTGTTATAACTGTAGTCCATAACCTATCATTTAAATCAGCTTCTGTACCAAATCACTGAAGGATAGCTAATGTGATGCCAATTTTTAAAAAAGGCTCGAGAGGCGATCCCAGCAATTACAGGCCAGTAAGGCTGACTTCAATACTGGACAAACTGGGTGAAACTATAGTTAAGGACAAAATTGTCAGGCACATAGATGAACATAATTTGTTGGGGAAGATTCAACATGTTTTTTGTAAAGGGAAATCATGCCTCACCAATCTACTAGAATTCTTTGTGGGGGTCAACAAGCATGTGGACAAGGGGGATCCAGTGAATATAGTGTACTTAGATTTTCAAAAAGCCTTTGATGAGGTCCCTTATCATAGGCTCTGAAGCAAAGTAAGCTGTCATGGGATAAGAGGGAAGGTTCTCTCATGGATTGGTAACTGGTTAAAAGTTAGGAAACAAAGGGTAGGAATAAATGGTCAGTTTTCAGAATGGAGACAGGTAAATAGTGGTATCCCCCAGTCCTATTCAACGTATTCATAAATGATCTGGAAAAAGGGGGAAACAGTGAGGTGTCAACATTTGCAGATGATACAAAACTACTCAAGACAGTTAAGTCCCAGGCAGACTGTGAAGAACTACAAAAGGATCTCTCAAAACTAGGTGACTGGGCAACAAAATGGCAGACTAAATTCAATGTTGATAAATGCAAAGTAATGCACATTGGAAAACATAATCCCAAATATATATATAAAATGATGCGGTCTGAATTAGATGTTACTACTCAAGAAAGAGATCTTGGAGTCATTGTGGATAGTTCTCTGAAGACATCCACTGAATGTGCAGCAGCAGTCAAAAAAGCGAACAGAATGCTGGGCCTTATTAAGAAAGGGATCGATAATAAGACATCTTGTTATCATATTGCCTCTACATAAATCCATGGCACCCACATCTTGAATACTGCATGCAGATGTGGTCACCCCATCTCAAAAAAGATATATTGGAATTGGAATAGATTCAGAAAAGTGTCGTGTAAAGCCTCCGCTCAATCCAGTAGAATGTGATTGTAAGATTTTTAACTTTTCAGTCATTGATAGTATGATCATTAAGTTCTTTAACCTTTTGCAAACTTTGTAACTTTTAGTCATTGTTAGCATAGCCTTTTAAATTTTGTAACTTTTGCAAGTTTTGTAACCTTTTCAGTTACCAGTTGTATAACCACCGAGCTTTGCAATATTCCATCACACAATCAGAGAGAGTGTGAACAAGGGAGTGTGTGTGTGGGAGATAAGGTAGTGTGAACAAGGGAGGTATGTGAAACTGGGCGGAGAGGAACTGCAAGGAGAATAGAGCCCGGAGACAGGTGTGTCTGATGTAATCTGCCCTGAGAAGGCAATCACGGGGTGCTGTAAAGAAAAGAAGAACCTGGTATGCGTGAAAAGAACAAGGTCTGGGAATGTTTGTCAGTGATGGACACAGAAGGAAAACTCAGTGTACGTGACAGAAGCCGCCCAGTTCCAATAAAAGGAAGAAGGCATGCTCACAAGCTCTCTTCTTCTTGACCTGCTCGGCCACCCGGATCCATGACCACAGGCAGACGCACCAGATCTACAATGCTTCGGCTTCTCGGCTTCCTCTGCTGGCTCTCCGCCTGCATGAGAGTGTGGGTGCATGAGGGTATGAATGTGTTGAATGTGTGCATGCATGAATAAGCTCCATCCCTTTTCTGTTTGATCCAATAGCGGGATTTAATAAAACCAACATAAGTGTAACCTTGGGTTGGTTTCTAGTGAAATTGAGGTAACAAAAAGGGCAACAAAAATGATCAGGGGTATGGAAAAGCTTCCGTATGAGGAGCGATTAATAAGCCTGGGACTTTTCATCTTGGAAAACAGAGGACTATGGGGGTGGGGGATATGATAGAGGTCTATAAAATCATGACTGGTATAGAGAAAGATTTCAGAGTAAGTGAGTTGTAGCTCACAAAAGCTCATGCTCAAATAAATTGGTTAGTCTCTAAGGTGCCACAAGTACTCCTTTTCTTTTTGGTATGGAGAAAGTAAATAAGTGTTGTTTACTCCTTCTGATAACACTAGAACTAGGGGTCACCAAATGAAATGAATAGGCATCAGGTTTAAAACAAACAAAAGGAACTATTTCTTTACACAATGCACAGTCAACCTGTGGAACTCTTTGCCAGAGGATGTTGTGAAGGCCAAGACTATAACAGCGTTCAAAAAAGAACTAGATACATTCATGGAGGATAGGTCCATCAATGGCTATTAGCCAGGATGGGTAGGGACGGTATCCCTAGCCTTCTATTCCCAGAAGCTGGGAATGGGCGACAGGGAATGGATCACTTGATGATTACCTGTTCTGTTCACTTCCTCTGGGGCACCTGTCATTGGCCACTGTCGGAAGACAGGATACTGGGCTAGATGGGCTTTTGGTCTGACCCAGTATGGACATTCTTATGTTCTTATATTTTTATTATATGTTCTAATTATATGTAGAATAACATGTCAGTTAGAAATTGATATGAAATTAGAAAGGTAGGGAGTGGAGCAGGACTCTCTGTTCATCTAGCTAGATGTTTCTAATGTATCCATTGTAGTGTCTAGGCAGATGTGGACTTCACTAAAGAACCTTCCCAAAAAAGATAGCATGGCCCAGATACAGTAGTGTGAAGAGAAACTTTATTGTGCTAGCTTCTCCTGCAATCTTATAGGAAAGTTTCACGGTTATTTAGGGAAAGTAATCTGGTCATGGATCACTTAATTCAACAAAACAGTAAATTGCAAGAGTTAGATTAAACAAAAAGCAAGAGATAAATATTATTTTTTAACAAGACAGGTAACTCTTGGGTTAAACACCTCATTGAAAGTCTTAGGAAAAGTCCTGCAAGTAAAAATAGTTTAAAATTATTTAAATGATGAGCTGTCTTGTGTAGTAAGTGGCAGGACAGACAACCCATCTGAGGAAAAGAGAGAGGCATAATGTCTCTTTCCACCTTTGATTTCACTGAGGCAAGGAGAAAGAAATTTACTATACCCCTTTATAAGTTATAGCATATTCTGTTGGTCAGGATACTTGTGTCTAGAGTAAGACTGGAACAGAGTCAAGACTACCTAATTAGTAGATTTTAAGGCCAGAAGGAACCATTATGATCAGCCTAGTCTGACTTCCTGCATAGCACAGGCCATAGAACTTCCCTGAAAAGGAGCTTCTGATTTACCAAAACAGCCACTCAATTCAAGAGATGGAGAATCTACCACAACCCTTGGTAAGTTGTGCCAGTGGTTAATAACCCTCACAGTTAAAAGTCTACACATTATTTCTAGTCTGAATTGGTTTAACTTCAACTTCCAGCCATTGAACATACATTTGCCTGCTAGGATGAAGAGCACTCTATTAGCAAATTTATTTTACCTGTAGAGGTAATTAAAAGACTGATCAAATCACCCCTTCACCTTCTCTTTGATAAAATAAATAGATTGCACTCCTCCAATCTATCACTATAAAGCAGATTTTTTAACCCTTTAACCATTCTCATGGCTTTTATCTGAACCCTCTTAAGTCTATCAACGTGCTTTTTGAGTTGTAGACACCAGAACTGGACACAGTATTCCAGCGTTGATCACACCAGTGCCCAATACAGAGATAAAAAACCCTCTCTACTCCTACTCAAGATTCCCCTGTTTATGCATCCAAGGATTTCATTAGCCCTTTTCATTAGCAGCACACTGGGAACTCATGTTCAGCTGATTATCCACCATGATCCCGAAATCATTTTCAGAGTCACTTCTTCCTAGTATAGAGTCCCCTATCCTTTAAGTGGCCTACATTCTTTTTTCCTATGTCTATACATTTACATTTAACCTTATTAAAATGCAGATTGTTTGATTGCACAATTATGGTCAAGGAGTTCCTTTGGTGCCTAACGAAGGGTCAAGTCCTTCCATGGAAGAATAAACATCAAACAGGAAGATGTCGCACATTTTGCAGCAGGACACTTTTCTAACACAGATGTTCATGAAATCAGCCCAATCATTTCCCTCTATAGTTGTCTGGGAGGTAAAGGAGTGTTGTTGGATTAAATGACTGAGCTCAGGAACAGACCTGTTACCTTAAAGAAAAGTAACAAACAGGTGATGGACAACAGAGAAAGAAAAGAAAGTAAGAGATATCCCGTGTTCCACCCTGTAACATTATAAGATAGATAGACTTAACTCTTATTGTGCTTTATTTTTATCAGTAGATAGGCTGCCAAGTCCATCCCTGCTCCCCTTGTGATCTCACAGATTAGTTTTTCTAGTTTAAGGAGAGATTGTCTCCCTTTCACCCGCACCCAAGGTGAGGAGAAAAGAATGCATAGAGGGGAAGTGACAGGTATATAGGAAACCTAGAAAGCTTAGACCATTGCAGGATGCAAGAGAAGGACCACCCTAATTTTTTATGTGTGAACTTTCCTTCCACCTCAGGGCTGGCTTTCTAATTTTTGGCCTTTGGGATGTTTGTTTTGTTCTCTAAATTGGCTTCTGCCACAGGACAAATTTTCCTCTGAATTATCCTGTCTCCAACAGAGCCAAGATCTGGAATCCTCCAGGGTTTGTGTTGCCTAGGATATTTTTTTTCTGAAGACATCCCAGAGGAGGGTAAGTTTAGAAACTAATACAGATCATATTATTTGTGTTTATCTAGGAAACAATCCATTTGATGGTACAAAAAGTATTAGACATCTGGTATTATTGTCTGGTTTTAATAAGAGGATATCAAATTTGCAATTGCATATTAAAATATCTTGATTTCAAGCTTCATTGTTTCTTCATCAGATTAAAGCAACATGTGCTGCTGATTACAAAGATTTTTATTACAATCAAACTGAGCTTATTTCAGAAACAATTTATTTTAATAGGATATCTTTATTATGTTGCTTGCTTTATACTGACTGCAGTGAAATGTAGTTTCCCTTGTAAGAGGGGATTTTAAAGGATTATGCAGTCATGACAACTTTTGAAGAAAAATGTATTTTTATATTGCTTTATTGTGCCTTACGGTTATCAGCCTTAATTAAAATATAAAGTGTATATGTGTTCATTATTATCTATTGATTATTAAGTACCTACTGCCCTTTGATTGATTGTCAAGAACCTAGTGTTTGCAAAAGTACTAAGAATTTTTCCAAGAGATGCCATTAATGCAGGATACTATAAAGAGAAGAAGGGTGTTTTTTTTTAAAAGCAAGAATCTTAAGAATGCTGAGAATACATATGCAAGCTTTATATGATAAAATCCACCTGGAAGAAGTATTACCACACAAAATAAAAAGGAAAACACAATTTCTCTGTACCTGAATAGATTTTCAGTCTCAAATATTTAAGGATTTGTGCTAGTCTGATTTCTTGCAGCGCTGTAGTATTAGAAAATTTCATCAGGTTTCTCTTAAGCATCCATCATTATTAAATTCCTTGATTTCCATCTGTCACTTGATTGGATCAAACCTAACTTTGTGAAAAAATATTCTATTTCCTTAAGCAAAGAGAAATGGCACACTCACAGGGAAATAGATCATATTAGTCAATGTGAGGTCCAGTGTGGTACCCTGCAAACAGTAGCTCCTCTCTGCCAACTGCCATTAAACTTTGGAGCTAGAGTCGTTTTTCCTGAATAAAACATTGCTGTTCTAACCAGTGACATTGTATTCCCCCATCCCACTCATTTGCCTGTCTCTCATTATACTGTGGCACTTGAGGTCCCTAAGCAGACTTTGGAGCAGCTCTTGTTAGCTAACAACACTATTCTTGGGACTATGTGTATTTCTACTGACAAAAATCAAGGATGATGTTGAAAACAAAAAAAAAAAAAAAGAGCAAAGCCACAAAACACATCTAAGCAGATTTCTTCACAACTTAAAAATATAAAGATGATAATGGCCATCAGGGCAGTGGGCTCCTCAAAGCTTGCTTTCTGGAGAGACCACAATATCCATGCAGATAAAGCCACTGACCCATAAGGGTCTCATATAGATATCCAGCAGACAAGCATGCATAGCCAGTCACATTTTAGGCAGCATCCTTGGCCTACAAGAGGATATAGGACACTTACAAGCACACACCTAGGGCAAACCTCTACAGAACCTCTTCCAAGAAAAGATCAGAACCTAAATATACAAATGGGTGTAAGGCACAGTCATCATGGTTTGCCATAGAATGCTCTTGGACCCAGCCAAAATCCAGAATATCCTCAGTGAAAGATCTTGTCCTGAGCATGAGTTAAGGATTAGAAGCTTTGGCAAGGCATTTTGACCGCATGCTGGCCACTATCTTGGCTACATTACCATTCAATATATTCCCACTAGCCACTTTGGCTATCTGACAATTTGCATCATGAAAAGCAGGAAGGTAGGACTCCAGAGAGCTGTTGGTGGACAATACAGTTGAATGCAGATTAAAATCCAGAGAGGTAGCCAGGGCAGAAGTTAAGATATTTTTCTACTTCTCTCTTTGCAACAACTAAATCTTGTCAGTACAAACCAGACTGGGTCATAAGTCACTTTGTCAACCTCCAGGTCATATCATGTGGTGAACTGGTCACCTGCTATTTACCAGCAGGAGGACAGAAGCTACCACACACACAGCCAATGACAAATTCAACGCCTCTCACAAAATTTGGTATATTCATGGAGCAAAGCACTCTCAAAGTAATGAAAGAAATAAAAGTTGCCAAGTTTTATTCAGACCCATGCCCATTGTCACTGATCAAAGATGCCCAGGAACACTTGGGATGCCTGTTGGAGATTATCAAGACCTGTCTTGAAGAAAGAAACTTACCAGCCACCTCAAATAATGCGATGGTCTCAAGAAACCATTTCCAGATCCAGACATTATAAACAGTGTCAAATATCCCTTTATGGAGAATAATACATCAAGAAAGTAGTGAAGAAGTGCCCTCACACATATCTATTGCCAATATCCTGGACCCCTCATAGAATCATAAAATCATAGAATATCAGGGTTGGAAGGGACCTCAGGAGGTCATCTAGTCCAACTCCCTGCTCAAAGAAGGACCAATCCCCAATTAAATCATCCCAGCCAGGGCTTTGTCAAGCCTGACCTTAAAAACTTCTAAGGAAGGAGATTCTACCACCTCCCTAGGTAACGCATTCCAGTGTTTCACCACCCTCCTAGTGAAAAAGTTTTTCCTAATATCCAACCTAAACCTTCCCCACTGCAACTTGAGACCATTACTCCTTGTCCTGTCATCTTCTACCATTGAGAATAGTCTAGAACCATCCTCTTTGGAACCACCTCTCAGGTAGTTGAAAGCAGCTATCAAATCCCCCCTCATTCTTCTCTTCTGCAGACTAAACAATCCCAGTTCCCTCAGCCTCTCCTCATAAGTCATGTGTTCCAGACCCCTAATCATTTTTGTTGCCCTTCGCTGGACTCTCTCCAATTTTTCCACATCCTTCTTGTAGTGTGGTGCCCAAAACTGGACACAGTACTCGAGATGAGGCCTCACCAGTGTCGAATAGAGGGGAACAATCAAGTCCCTCGATCTGCTGGCTATGCCCCTACTTATACATCCCAAAATGCCATTGGCCTTCTTGGCAACAAGGGCACACTGTTGACTCATATCCAGCTTCTCATCCACTGTCACCCCTAGGTCCTTTTCCGCAGAACTGCTGCCTAGCCATTCGGTCCCTAGTCTGTAGCGGTGCATTGGATTCTTCCGTCCTAAGTGCAGGACCCTGCACTTATCCTTGTTGAACCTCATCAGATTTCTTTTGGCCCAATCCTCCAATTTGTCTAGGTCTCTCTGTATCCTATCCCTACCTGCCACTGTATCTACCACTCCTCCTAGTTTAGTATCATCCGCAAATTTGCTGAGAGTGCAATCCACACCATCCTCCAGATCATTTATGAAGATATTGAACAAAACCGGCCCCAGGACCGACCCTTGGGGCACTCCACTTGATACCGGCTGCCATCTAGACATGGAGCCATTGATCACCACCTGTTGAGCCCGACAATCTAGCCAACTTTCTATCTACCTTATAGTGCATTCATCCAGCCCATACTTCTTTAACTTGCTGACAAGAATACTGTGGGAGACCGTGTCAAAAGCTTTGCTAAAGTCAAGAAACAATACATCCACTGCTTTCCCTTCATCCACAGAACCAGTAATCTCGTCATAGAAGGCGATTAGATCAGTCAGGCATGACCTTCCCTTGGTGAATCCATGCTGACTGTTCCTGATCACTTTCCTCTCGAGTAAATGCTTCAGGATTGATTCCTTGAGGACCTGCTCCATGATTTTTCCGGGGACTGAGGTGAGGCTGACTGGCCTGTAGTTCCCTGGATCCTCCTTCTTCCCTTTTTTAAAGATGGGCACTACATTAGCCTTTTTCCAGTCATCCGGGACTTCCCCCGATCGCCATGAGTTTTCAAAGATAATGGCCAATGGCTCTGCAATCACAGCCGCCAACTCCTTTAGCACTCTCGGATGCAACGCATCCGGCCCCATGGACTTGTGCACGTCCAGCTTTTCTAAATAGTCCCTAACCACTTCTTTCTCCACAGAGGGCTGGCCACCTACTCCCCATGTTGTGTTGCCCAGCGCAGCAGTCTGGGAGCTGACCTTGTTCGTGAAGACAGAGGCAAAAAAAGCATTGAGTACATTAGCTTTTTCCACATCCTCTCTCACTAGGTTGCCTCCCTCATTCAGTAAGGGGCCCACACTTTCCTTGGCTTTCTTCTTGTTGCCAACATACCTGAAGAAACCCTTCTTGTTACTCTTAACATCTCTTGCTAGCTGCAGCTCCAGGTGCGATTTGGCCCTCCTGATTTCATTCCTACATGCCCGAGCAGCATTTTTATACTCTTCCCTGGTCATTTGTCCAATCTTCCACTTCTTGTAAGCTTCTTTTTTATGTTTAAGATCCGCAAGGATTTCACTGTTAAGCCAAGCTGGTCGCCTGCCATATTTACTATTCTTTCGACACATCGGGATGGTTTGTCCCTGTAAACTCAACAGGGATTCTCTGAAATACAGCCAGCTCTCCTGGACTCCTTTCCCCTTCATGTTATTCCCCCAGGGGATCCTACCCATCAGTTCCCTGAGGGAGTCGAAGTCTGCTTTCCTGAAGTCCAGGGTCCGTATTCTGCTGCTTACCTTTCTTCCCTGTGTCAGGATCCTGAACTCCACCAACTCATGGTCCCAGATTCCCATCCACTTTTGCTTCCCCTACTAATTCTTCCCGGTTTGTGAGCAGCAGGTCAAGAAAAGCTCTCCCCCTAGTTGGATCCTCCAGCACTTGCACCAGGACATTGTCCCCTACAATTTCCAAAAACTTCCTGGATTGTCTGTGCACCGCTGTAGTGCTCTCCCAGCAGATATCAGGATGATTAAAGTCGCCCATGAGAACCAGGGCGTGTGATCTAGTAGCTTCTGCGAGTTGCCGGAAGAAAGCCTCATCCACCTCATCCCCCTGGTCCGGTGGTCTATAGCAGACTCCCACCACTACATCACTCTTGTTTCTCACACTTTTAAACTTAATCCAGAGACACTCAGGTTTTTCTGCAGTTTCATACCGGAGCTCTGAGCAGTCATACTGCTCCCTTACATACAGTGCTACTCCCCCACCTTTTCTGCCCTGCCTGTCCTTCCTGAACAGTTTATAACCATCCATGACAGAACTCCAGTCATGTGAGTTATCCCACCAAGTCTCTGTTATTCCAATCACGTCCTAATTCCTTGCCTTCACCAGGACCTCCAGTTCTCCCTGCTTGTTTCCAAGACTTTGTGCATTTGTATATAGGCACTTGCTGATCGCCCCTCATTCTCAGTATGAGGTAGGAGCCCTCCCCTCACAGACGTTCCTGCCTGTGCTTCCTCCTGGTATCCTGCTTGCCCACTTACCTCAGGGCTTTGGTCTCCTTCCCCCGGTGAACCTAGTTTAAAGCCCTCCTCACTAGGTTAGCCAGCCTGCTCGCAAAGATGCTCTTCCCTCTCTTCGTTAGGAGGAGCCCGTCTCTGCCCAGCACTCCTCCTTCATGGAACACCATCCCATGGTCAAAGAATCCAAAGCCTTCTCTCCGACACCACCTGCGTAGCCATTCGTTGACTTCCACGATTCGACGGTCCCTACCCCGGCCTTTTCCTTCCACGGGGAGGATGGACGAGAACACCACTTGCGCCTCAAACTCCTTTATCCTTCTTCCCAGAGCCATGTAGTCCGCAGTGATCCGCTCAAGGTCATTCTTGGCAGTATCATTGGTGCCCACATGGAGAAGCAGGAAGGGGTAGCGATCTGAGGGCTTGATGAGTCTCGGCAGTCTCTCCGTCACATCGCGAATCTTAGCCCCTGGCAAGCAGCAGACATCTCTGTTTTCCTGGTCAGGGCGGCAGATAGATGACTCAGTCCCCCTGAGGAGAGAGTCCCCGACCACCACCACCCGCCTCCTTCTCTTGGGAGTGGTGGTTGTGGAACCCCCAACCTCAGGACAGCGCATCTCATGCCTTCCAACCAGCGGAGTCTCCTTCTGCTTTCTCCCCCGAGACGTATCATCTGGTCCACTCTCCGCAATGGTACCTGTGGAGAGAAAATGAAAACGGTTACTTACATGTGTCTGCGTTGCTGGTACCCGGACAGTTGGTCACACAGAAATGAGAAAACACTACTACATCTCATGGATGACTGCTTCTCATTCATAGATAAGAGGAGATCAACTATACTCATCTTGCTGTAGATAGATCCAGGAGGTGATACTGTTGACTGCCATGACATGATATTGTCTCACCTCAGAAATATATTTGGGGTTGAAGGGAAAGTGACTCTTTTCAGGACCCTTACAGTGAGTGGTGATAGGCAATTGCTCATCTGTGCAGTCTCTGACTCTCCAGAGAAGCTGAGGGAATGATCAGGTTCACAGTTATGCTTTAGTTAACCTGAACAATACTTATATGCATTGAAAAGCCCCTAGGTTTGGTGACACCAATAAACAAAAGAGTAAAAATAATATGCAATAGCCATTTTACTGCTCTTGTTAAAGACCAGACATTACAAATACAAAGTGTGTGTGAAGCTTTTCATTTCAGAACTTATTTTACATATTTTCTCACTCACAAGGGAATGATTTTTGGTGGAAAATCTCTTGCCTATTTCTGGTTGAAGCTGATAACTACATTTTCTGTTCCCATCTCTTTGCTCTTGGCAGTAAACAATTGCACTTGCATATAATGCAGCATTAAGGGCAAAAAGCCAAGCCATTCAATTGTTTTATCTTTCTTATATTTATTCCAAGCTCAAATTTATAAACAAAATGAGGGCATGTCCATCACAAGCCATTTATTTCTCATGAAAATAAAGCTTACAAACAGGGAGGCTTATAATAAATCCTAACTGCAAAGGTCCAAATGTCCTTTCCTTAATCCTGCTAGTAAGAAAAGGATGATTCTAGTTGATTACAATCTAAAACAAGGTGCTTATTCAAGTGGAAAATATGCAGAAAAATAACTTATGAGAGGCATGGTAAAACTTTCTTTTTGATGGCATCGAAAATAGGCAGTGTGCTCTAAGCTAACAAAACGTACAGAAGTGAACTCATAATGATACCCTCCTTACTTCCTGGGCATATGAAATTGGGACTTTTTTGGAGTACATTTCATTTCCAAACCTGACACAAAAGAAGACAGTTTCCAAAAAATTAGAATAAAACAGAATACACAAAGAGCTTACAAAAAGTACATTGAAAGAATGTGAAGATGCTAGCTCAAAATGACTCCAAACATGGAAATCTGTAATATCTAGGAACAAGAGAGCATCATGAGATAACTAGAGCATTGTGGATTAACTTCCCAACAAAACCATATCATGCAGATATGCTGGAGCTTTGTGAATGTTTACTCTGTTTGATAACATTTATTTAATTACACACATACACACTCTAAAGCAGTATTAAGTTTGTCAAACACTCAAAAGTTAGGAAATGACACAATATGCCAGCAGCCCCAGCTATAATAATGTTTATGTGACTGTCTGACCAATACAGTATTAGGCTTTTGGCTGTTCATGGTACTTCCTTCCTCACTTTCACTTCTATTGTCTTTAGTCCATCCTTGCTCTCTTCCCCCAGTCCATTTTCCCTTACAATCTTGCTTTTTTAAAATCTTCTTTCCCAAACATTCTCATTTCTTCTGATATATATTTCCCTACCCAGACCTGAAGAAAAATTCTGTGTAGCCTGAAAACTTGTCTCTCTCACCAAGAGAAGTTGGTCCAATAAAATATATTACTTCACCTACCTTGTCTATTTCCCTGTAATCGTTCTGGATCCTAGAAAACATGAATGACCCAGGAAAGATGAAATAGGGAAAAGAGATGGAGAAAGAGATGAAGAAGCCCTTCACTCACATAGACACAAATAGATTTGTAATACCCTCCTGGTGGACGAAAAGAAGGGAGAAGGCCCTTCCAACTGTTCCACACTCTCTGAAGTTTCCAGAAAGACAGAGGGACAGATATGCCTCCTGAAGGTTTTAAAAAGGATGTGTGTGTGTGTGGGCGGGGGGAATAAGACTGATGTCTTCCCCTGAAAACACCAGGGGATGGATGCTAGGAAACCGCTGGACTTCCCCATTATCCCCATTGAACATAAAGAGGCCAGTTAGGGAAAAAAAGGATCACAGAATCTGGGGTGCTCTCTGGGTTTGGGTAAGCAACAAAACTGGAAGCTAATTCAAACCCCAAGCATTTAGAAACCTTGCTAATTAAGATAGTCACTTGAAAACAACTTAAAATTCACTAGAACACACACACAACTCTCCTGTAGCTTGAACCCACAAAGTCTTCAGGTACCCAGCTTCTGGGGAGACCTATTTATGGAACAAAGTTTTAAATTGTTGGTAATTATGGTTGCCAGTGATACTTGTAATAAAAAGGAAGGATATCTTATGGTTAAGGAACTGGACTGGGATTCAGATCTGGGGTCTGTTCCTGGCTCTGTCACAGATTTACTGTATGATTTGGCCAAGCGTTTGAGCAGCTCTTTCCCACTACCCAGAATGCACAGGTTCACAGACAGACTCTTAAACTGAAGAGTATTTATTTGCTGCTTCAGTGAGTGATCAGTCCACCGAAACTGGGCACAGCAGAGGGTTAAATGCAAGCGCACATGCACATTCAGGTGCTCGCCTTAAATACATTATTACAAAATTAGTATATATTGTATAAACATTTTTTCAGCCTAGCACTAAGATTAGTTTGCTGACTCACTTGTTTACCTAATTGAACTGCTGACCCAGTTGTTTACCTGATCAGGTTGCTGGCTCAACTTTTTACCTGTCAGTTCTCTTTCTTTTCCAGACAAACGGGCATTTTTTCATGTCCCAACATCTAAAATATACATCCTACATATTACATCTTACAGCAAGATTTTCAATAATGACTAGTAGAGCTGGTCAGAAATGCAAATTATTTTATATAAACAACTGTGAACAAAACATTTTTTTCTCTTTTCATTTGAAAATTTTCACTGATTTTTTTCAGCTTTTTGATTAAATCAATACCATTCTATCCCCTCCCCCCATCCCCACCCCCCCTTTTTTTTTCTTCCTGTCATAAATATAAAGGGAAGGGTAACCACCTTTCTGTATACAGTGCTATAAAATCCCTCCTGGCCAGAGGCAACATCCTGTTACCTGTAAAGGGTTAAGAAGCTCAGCTAACCTGGCTGGCACCTGACCCAAAGGACCAATAAGGGGACAAGATACTTTCAAATCTTGGGGGGAAGGCTTTTCTTGTGCCTTTGTTTACGTGATTGTTCTCTCTTGGGACTAAGAGAGGCCAGACAGAAATCCATCTTCTCCAACCCATTCTAATCCAAGTCTCCAATATTGCAACCAGGTAAGCCAGGCAAGGCGGATTAGTTTATCTTTTGTTTTATGTGAATTTTCCCTGTGTTAAGAGGGAGGTTTATTCCTGTTTTCTGTAACTTTAAGGTTCTGCCCAGAGGGGGATCCTTGTGTTTTGAATCTGAATACCCTGTAAAGTATTTTCCATCCTGATTTTACAGAGATGATTTTTACCTTTGTTTTGTTTGTTTTTTTTTAATAAATTCCTTCTTTTAAGAACCTGACTGATTTTTCCATTGTTCCAAGATCCAGGGGTTTGGGTCTTTGATGATTTTGTAACAAATTGGTTATGATATTATTCTCAAGCCTCCCCAGGAAAGGGTGTATAGCGCTTTGGTAGATATTTCGGGGGGAAGACATCTCCAGGTGGGCTCTTTCCCTGTTCTTTGTTTAAAACGCTTGGTGGTGGCAGCATACTGTTCAAGGCCAAGGCAAAGTTTGTACCTTGGAGAAGTTTTTAACCTAAGCTGGTAAGAATAAGCTTAGGGGGGGTTTCATGCAGGTCCCCACATCTGTACCCTAGAGTTCAGAGTGGGAAAGAAACCCTGATACTTCCCTTCTCTACTTTCTCTTCCTTTCCCTTTGTTATCAAGTCTTTCACCTCCAGAGGTCTTCTTTCCTGGTGTGGTGTTGATTTTCCCAGTCTAGTGCCCTCTTTTTGTCATTCTGGGGTCTTCAACAGTCTGTCAAGTGCAGCCTCACCAGGTCAATATTCAGTTCGTTCCCATTCCAGGGTTAATAGAAAAGTTGCCAAAATAGGAAACAAAGTCTAATGGCTTCCATGCCCATCTCCCAGCCACTGTCTGGTGTTTGCCATTCTTGGCTTCTTTTATCTTTGTCACCCTTGTTCCCCCTTTTGGTCTGGGAAGAGGTAGGGGAACCCAGACTTGCCCTCTCATCTGGTTTCTAGACCAGGGTTCCTCTTTAGGTGGTTCCTTCAATCTCTTCCTGGGCTGCTCCTACCTTTATTTCACTTCTCCTCCTCCTCATAAGGGCATTAGGGCTCTAGTGTCCCTGGCTTGACTCTGTGGCTCCTCACAGCTTCTCCTGGGACTAGCTCAGGAGGCGTCGCTTGCAAGTCAGTCCCCATTCCTCAGTGCAGCAGACAGACTGTACTACTAGCAGCTTTTTGCCCCTTGCCTAAAGGCAATCGGTAGCTCTCTCCTTTGAAAAGGGGTTCCCCCTTTCTGGGACTGGGGTTCTGTCAGGCCTCTTTGCCTTTGAATAATCTTACTGTCCTCCCAAGAGGTGTTCCCCCTCAGCTCTCTCCCTGGAGGTAGGGATGTGCATAAGAACTCTGACCTTAGGTAAGTCAGCTGCAAGGCCCTTTGCCAGCTCCCTTCAGCTGAACACCATTCCTAATAAGTCTTCCAATCCAGGACCATCAGGCCAACCTTCTCTGTCAATATCTCCCTACTGTGAGGGAGGAGGCAGCCTTTATACTTCTCCCTTTTTCCCAACCCCTTGCCAGTTGGTTGGGTGAGAGGGGAGCCTTGCCCTGCCCTCTCTGCATGGTGTCAGGCCCTTAAAGGTACAGTCTCCTGATTGTTTCCTGGAGCAGGATTCATTCCCAGGACTCTTCATCTGTATATTTATCTTTTGGATCCTCCCAAACTCTTAAAGAGCCAAGCCAGGTGGCAGGGTGTGCTAACTACTAGGTGCTACTGGCCTAAGTCATGGACTACCCCATCACACTCTCCCTCTCCTGTGTTCTTTTGCCAAAAAATGGAAAATATTGACCTAAACAAAACTTTCTCTGAACATTTGCATTTGAGGCAAAAGCATTTTTTCATTGCAAAAATGCTCTGAAGAATATATTTTGACCAGCTCTAGTGACTAGTGATTTTGGGTGCACAGTTTTGGGGACTTCATTTGAGACTCCATGAAGATGCCTGATTTTTCAGGGTAGGTGCGCAGTGTATTCTGAAAGTCAAGTCCCTTTAAGGTTCTTCAAATTAGGCACCAAATATGTAACCATTCAAAAATCTTTAGTCGCTTTTGTAAACCTGGGCCTGAAAAAAATGAAAATGACTGATAAAATTAGTTAACCAAATATTTTCAAGTGTTAATAGAGATTTGATTCAAGAATGGGCAAAGGCTGGTGGGTTAGTTTGCTTTTCTACAAACTGGTTCGCTCATTTCTAGTGGAAATATTCATAGCACTTGAAAATGTTGTGCTCTCTCAGGTAGCACATTGGACTAGTTTTTCTAATATGAAAATACAGAGCTATATTTGAACATCTAGCAAAACTTCTCCTTCCTCTATTTTAGAATAATTAAAGCAAAATCTAAAAAAGAAGACAGACATTCAGCATATTCTACATATTAAATAAAAAAGAATGTGGATTGGTTAATATGCAGCTACACAACTGTCACCATAATATACAATATTTATGATTACATTTTACCCATAATAATTCCCTCAAAGTTTTACAACTCCCCAGTGGAGACTGTGATGTTGACAGTGAGCTTTAGTCATTAACCTATAACCATACACTTTTAATACCCATCACTTTAAAAAGTAATAGGCCAAACATTAGGAAACACACATATATTATATCTTCATCCCTAGTTAGGATATTCCTATTACACCACAATCCTTTAAGTGACATTGTTTAAATAATATGTATAATCAACACCATTATTTGTATTACAGTACTACCTAGTGGCCCATATTATGATCCAGGTCCTGTAGTACTAGGCCCAGTGCAAATGCACTATTTCCCTGTCATCTTTTAGGAAGCATTTTAAGAATTTTAAAAGTATGATCAATTCATTTTCTGTAGAACATATCGTAAGTGCTCCAGATCTTTAGCTGCTGTAAATGGACATAGCTCCATTAACTAAAATTTACGCCAGCTTGCTTATTTAAAAATATTGATCTAATGGATAATAGTGCTGTGTAGACTATCACCTTTTTGAGAATTTTCATTCCAGTTATTTATTTCTTTAATATAATTTTGTTGTCCTAATTCACAAACATTTCCTTGAGCTAGAATATCATAACATGGCCCTTGTAGGCTTCTTCCCCCCCCCCCCCCCTTAGCGTATGCTAGATTTATAACTTGTGACTTATCAGCAAGTAAATTGTTCTGCCTTGTGACCCACAGTTTAAGTATATTCGCAACATATAACATTTTCCTCTCCATTTGCATGTGTCATAAATATAAAGGGAAGAGTAAACACCTTTAAATCCCTCCTGGCCAGAGGAAAAACCCTTTCACCTGTAAAGGGTTAAGAAGCTAAGATAACCTTGCTGGCACCTGACCAAAATGACCAATGACGAGACAAGATACTTTCAAAGCTGGAGCGGGGGGAAACAAAGGGTCCTCTCTGTCTGTGAGATGCTTTTGCCGGGACCAGAGCAGGAATGCAGGTCCAACTCCTGTAAAGAGTTAGTAAGCAATCTAGTTAGATATGCATTAGATTCTGTTTTGTTTAAATGGCTGATAAAATAAGTTGTGCTGAATGGAATGTATATTCCTGTTTTTGTGTCTTTTTGTAACTTAAGGTTTTGCCGAGAGGGATTCTCTATGTTTTGAATCTGATTACCCTGTAAGGTATTTACCATCCTGATTTTACAGAGGTGATTCTTTTACTTTTTCTTTAATTAAAATTCTTCTTTTAAGAACCTGATTGCTTTTTTTCATTGTTCTTAAGATCCAAGGGTTTGGGTCTGTGTTCACCTATGCAAATTTATCAAGCCTTCCCCAGGAAAGGGCATGTAGTGCTTGGCGGGGATATTTGGGGGGGGAGACTTTCCAAGTGGGCTCTTCCCCTGTTCTTTGTGTAACACTTTGGTGGTGTCAGAGTAGCAGCCATGTTAGTCTGTATTTGCAAAAAGAAAAGGAGTACTTGTGGCACCTTAGAAACTAACCAATTTATTTGAGCATAAGCTTTCGTGAGCTACAGCTCACTTCATCGGATGCATTCAGTGGATGCATTCCACTGAATGCATCCGATGAAGTAAGCTGTAGCTCACGAAAGCTTATGCTCAAATAAATTGGTTAGTCTCTAAGGTGCCACAAGTACTTTGGTGGTGGCAGGTTTTAACCTAAGCTGGTAAGAATAAGCTTAGGGGGTCTTTCATGCAGGTCCCCACATCTGTACCCTAGAGTTCAGAGTGGGGAGGGAACCTTGACAGCATGTCTATAGGTAGATGGATTTTTTTCCTTACTATACACTGAACAAAGAGGTTTACCAAAAGAATTATTCTGTTGATACTGTACAGTATGGATAAATGCATATAGTAGTTTATGAGTCATATCTTTAATCTTGATACATTTTGGGGAAAAAACTATCTGAAATCTGACTGATAGACAAACTAAGGCTGTTTGAAAGAGCTGCTTTGTCAAAGAGCTGGGACACAGGCGTCTGAAATCTCAGACTTCAGCTATATGAATTAATGTAATCAATCTTAGTAGTATAATTCTGAAGTCGACTGAAACTAAATGTGAAAAAAAATCTCATCTGTTCATTTAACTGAAATTGTGTGTGTAAAGGTGATAAAAGATCCATGGTTTAGTCTTAGATCATGTCCCACTTGACAGTCCTCTGCTCAAGTGTGGGACTATCCAAGATCCTTGAAAAGGGGCACCTAAATGTCATCTGTCTTGTGTTGTACCATCTTGTATCACATGCCATACATGCTTCTGTTCCCTTAACTTTCATTTGTACTAGGTGTTAACTTAGACTTTTTAAAATGAACCAATGCTTCTGCTAAACAGAGTGCATCTATAACTCACATCCACTTAATTTCATTATGCTCAGGCATGGGAATGAAGGAAATTGCAAGAAAAACCTTCAGGGGTGGGAACTTGGCCAGCTTCCTTTCACGTAGCATACAGGCCACACATTGGATTGAAGCATCAGGTCCCTTTCAAAGGTCATATTCAACCTACTCTGGACATTCTACCAAGGTTTTGTATTTTAGGAATGTGAGGAACCTTCATAATACATTCTTCAGGAAGCTTCACTATGGCTGCTGAGGAACTCTGATATCATAATGAGTGCTATATAAATATAAAAGATAACAAGAACTTTGTTCAGAGGTTTGTCAGCAGGAGGAGCACGAACAGAATTTCCATGGTTTTTGCCAGTGCACGCACTCATATCTTATGAGAAAATCTTCACTGAAGAAGAAAGGGGTAATAAAGAGCTCCTATTGAACTCTGATGGCCCCAATATCAATGGGATTGTGACTGAGTAACACTAAGTAAAAATGTAGGGTCAAATCCTTGCTCTCTGTATACCAGTGACAAAACTCCAATTGACTTTAATGGGGACAGGATTTCACTCCTAGCCTTTAGATGAGTCTCTCAGACTGTCTGGTATGACAATGGCTAGGCAGTGAATGTGCTTACACTAGTTCCTATTAAGCTAGTGAGACTGTTTCATTCTTATCCTTCCCCTATTTGTTTAATCTACTTGTTGTTGTCTGATCATATGATAGACTATACGTTCTTTCGGGCAGAGACTGTCTTTATTGGGTGTAGGTACAGTGCCTAGCACAAATGACCAGGACACCTAGACTCTATAGTAGAAATAAATAATAATAAGGGTCCAGATTTTTAAAGGTATTTAGATGCCTACACTCACTGAAATCAATGGTAAAGTACCAAAGGATCCAGCCATGGTGCCTTAATTCTGCTAGGTACTAGTATCTTAATTGTACTGTATATGGAACAAATCTGTAATGTAGTTTATGTCTCATAATCCTTCTGTGACAAAGATTTTGAAGAGATTTAAGTGAATTTTATTTCATTTATTGTTCCTTTTTCCAGTGTGAAAAACGTAAAATGAAGACATTTTACCAAAACTATTTGGATTTTGTAAAAAACTTATCACGATGCACTGAAAGCATGGAGTAGAAAAATGAAATGCTAATTTTAAGTTGGCATTTTAATTCTGTCTCTTGACTGAAAGAGGGATAGAGACAAGGATGAGTAAACAATACTGACAACTCTCTAAACAATCACTTGCATTATCTTGTTTTGTAACAGAAATGGAATTTATGGGAATTCTAACACAGATAATGAAGCATAGCATTACATCCCATCAAAGAAAACTCTAATCTTGTATGAAAACAGGGAATGTAAGTGCTGTAATTTAATGGACTTTTCTTATTGTTTTTATGTCCAATTGGTTACTTTTTCCATTTATTACTTAAAAATTGTTCTAAAAATTGTACACATAAGATTAGTAATATATTCATCAATCTGGATCATTTATTTTTACTACTGTTTAGTTTGAAAGCTGGCTAACTAATTAGCCACTTAATGATTCTTTATTACTCGACTACAGCTACTTTCAAACAAACAGATCTCTCATTGCAAGGTTCAAAAGCAATTTTAATCCTTAACCCTTTCTATCCTGCACACGCGTGGCTGAATCTGAACCCTTTTTGTTTATTCCCAGATGTTATTGGCATCAGAAACATGAGCACTTGAAACTGAAAATTTGAAAGTTTTAAAGAAAAGATTCCCATATCAGCTTTCACTTCTTCCATGTTTTGATGTGTATTTTGTTCCAAGTGCATCACTTGTTGATAATATCAGAACCATATTTGATTTTTGAAGGTAAAGATGGAATAAGCCAGGATTTACAATCTATAGAACTATGGAGTGTTTGTACATTCAGGAACAGATCCTCAGCTGGTATAATTTGTCTCTCTCATAATGCAGTAGTGAGTGACATTCATTGGTTTCAATGGAGTTATGGCAATTTATGCTAGCAGACGATCTGCCTCTGAGTGTTTTATCTGCTCACATTTGACTCAAGCTAAAATACTGCTAATGTTTCCCTTTTAAATTATTCTTGCTTTGTTTCTAATCATTAACAGTGAAATAAAATTAAAGACCTGGAAAAAGTATCAACAGTACAACTGAATTAAAAAATAGTTATATGAGACACTCAAAACTATCAGAATTCAAGTTCAATTCATACAGCCACCCAAAACCATAAATACTCACCCTAACTTAGAGAGGTCCTCTTCCCCATTTCCCCAGAATCTTCTTACCCATTCCCCCAACAACAAAACTTCATAGCTGAACCTCTTCATTCATCCCCAATAGATAGACCTAGACTCCTGAGTACCCACTGATTTCCATGCAGGGAAGGCAGGTGAATGACTAACTCTCTCTAGAATCTCCCTCTTCCCTTTCTCCCACAGACATGGTCAGCAGTGAGACAAGATCTTTTTCCCCATCCTCCTTGTGATTCAGGGAACATTTTTCAGGAACTGGTGAATCGGAAGAGATATGGCAGGCGACCAGCTTGGCTTAACAGTGAAATCCTTGCTGATCTTAAACACAAAAAAGAAGCTTACAAGAAGTAGAAGATTGGACAAATGACCAGGGAGGAGTATAAAAATATTGCTCAGGCATGCAGGAGCGAAATCAGGAAGGCCAAATCACACTTGGAGTTGCAGCTAGCAAGGGATGTTAAGAGTAACAAGAATGGTTTCTTCAGGTATGTTAGCAACAAGAAGAAAGTCAAGGAAAGTGTGGGCCCCTTACTGAATGAGGGAGGCAATCTAGTAAGAGAGGATGTGGAAAAAGCTAATGTACTCAATGATTTTTTTGCCTCTGTCCTCACGAACAAGGTCAGCTCCTACACTACTGCACTGGGCAGCACAGCATGGGGAAGAGGCAACCAGCTCTCTGTGGAGAAAGAAGTGGTTCGGGACTATTTAGAAAAGCTGGAAGAGCACAAGTCCATGGGGCCGGATGCGCTGCATCCGAGGGTGCTGAAGGAGTTGGTGGATGTGATTGCAGAGCCATTGGCCATTATCTTTGAAAACTCATGGCGATCAGGGGAGATCCCTGATGACTGGAAAAAGACTAATGTAGTGCCCATCTTTAAAAAAGGGAAGGAGGAGGATCCAGGAACTACAGGCCAGTCAGCCTCACCTCAGTCCCCGGAAAAATCATGGAGCAGGTCCTCAAGAAATCAATTCTGAAGCACTTAGAGGAGAGGAAAGTGATCAGGAACAGCCAGCATGGATTCACCACAGGCAAGTCATGCCTGACTAATGTAATTGCCTTCTATGATGAGATAACTGGCTCTGTGGATGAGGGGAAAGTGGTGGACGTGTTGTTCCTTGACTTTAGCAAAGCTTTTGATATGGTCTCCCACAGTATTCGGCCAGGAAGTTAAAGAACTATGGGCTGGCTGAATGGACTATAAGGTGGATAGAAAGCTGCCTAGATCATCGGGCTCAACGGGTAGTGATCAATGGCTCCATGTCTAGTCGGCAGCCAGTATCAAGAGGAGTGCCCCAATGGTCGGTCCTGGGGCCAGTTTTGTTCAATATCTTCATTAACAATCTAGAGGATGGCGTGGATTGCACCCTCAGCAAGTTTTCAGATGACACTAAACTGGGAGGAGAGGTAGATGCACTGGAGGGTAGGGATAGGATACAGAGAGACCTAGACAAATTAGAGGATTGGGCCAAAAGAAATCGATGAGGTTCAACAAGGACAAGTGCAGAGTCCTGTATTTAGAATGGAAGAATCCCATGCACTTCTACAGACTAGGGACTGAATGGCTAGGCAGCAGTTCTGCAGAAAAGGACCTAGGGGTTACAGTGGGTGAGAAGCTGGATATCACTCAACAGTGTGCCTTTGTTGCCAAAAGGCTAATGGCATTTTGGGCTGTATAAGTAGGAGCATTGCCAGCAGATCGAGGGACATGCTCATTCCCCTCAATCTGGCATTGGTGAGGCCTCATCTAGAGTACTGTGTCCAGTTTTGGGATGTGGAAAAATTGGAAAGAGTGCAGCAAAGGGTGACAAAAATGATTAGGGGGATGGAGCACATGATTTATGAGGAGAGGCTGGGGGAACTGCGATTATTTAGTTCTCAGAAGAGAAGAATGGGGGAGGGGGTTTAATAGCTGCTTTCAACTACCTGAAAGGGGTTTCAAAGAGGAAGGATCTAGACTGTTCTCAGTGGTACCAGATGACAGAATAAGGCATAATGGTCTCAAGTTGCAGTGGGTGAGGTTAAGGTTGGATTTTAGGAAAAACTTTTTCACTAGGAGGGCGGTGAAGCACTGGAATGCATTACCTAGGGAGGTGGTGGAATCTCCTTCCTTAGAGGTTTTTAAGATCAAAGCCGTGGCTGGGATGATTTAATTGGAGATTGGTCCTGCTTTCAGCAGGGGGTTGGCCTAGATCAGGGTTAGGCAACCTATGGCACACGTGCCAAAGGCAGCACGCAAGCTGATTTTCAGTGGTACTCACACTGCCCAGGTCCTGGCCACTGGTCCGGGAGGCTCTGCATTTTAATTTAATTTTAAAACATTTTAAAAACCTTATTTACTTTACATACAACAATAGTTTATTTATATATTAAAGACTTATAGAAAGAGACCTTCTAAAAACATTAAAATGTATTCCTGGCACGCAAAACCTTAAATTAGAATGAATAAATGAAGACTCGGCACACCACTTCTGAAAGGTTGTTGACCCCTGGCCTAGATGACCTCCTGATGTCCCTTCCAACCCCGATATTCTATGATTCTGTGATATGCTACAGTTAGTTTCCCTCCTTTTGAAAGCAAGAGATGCCTGAAGGGATGTGTACCATCAAGCTGTACCACAGAAGAAGTCTTTGTGGGGAAGCTACTGGTGGCCACTACCCACCTCCAGACCAGAAGCTCATGGAGTACAGCCACATGTTATCTCCATCCCACAACCAACCACTCCCCAAAATTATCTGCTGAGCAACTGATGGCTTAGCAGCTGCCATTAAATGCTCTACTCCAGATATGTGTGATGGTGGGTTAAAGGAGGGACGTGTATTGTTCAGTGGGTCACCTAACATGTAGTGGCAGAATAAAACTTCCTTGAATATAAGAACAATTGTTTGTGACCAGTGTCTGTTTAAGATAGTTTTATTTTGCCTGATACACAGTAGTTTGCCTATCACTGGTAAGAACAAGTATTTCATTCCGCATCAGTTTTTCCAAGATGCATTAACCTTTAATGTATTTCATTGGTAAAATTTTACCCTATTGGAAGTGCTTTACATGAAACTCAGCAGCATTATGTTGTTCACTGAGGAATGTGGATGTGTGATAAGGGTCTAGCAAAAAACCACATCAGTAGAGTTATGCATTGTCCAGTTAATTTTAACATTCTCAGGTATTGGAGAGCTTTAACTATGCTCACCAGCTGCTACCTGCTATGAACTGTCCAAGTTTTGGTAGACTAAATGGAATTGCATGACAAAATTTGCATAGCAGTTAACTTCAGTCATACTGCAAAGCGTAGGAGGTTAAGTGCCATGTTTGTCAGCAGTCTTCCAATTTTCAGCTGCTGAGCTGGGTTTATTTTATTGTTTTCATTGTTGACATCCTGGTGATGGTTTGCGGTCCGGGGTTTTTTTTTCATGCATGCATTTCAGAAAATGAGGTAGCAAACAATGAAGAGTGTGCTCTTCTAATTAAAGACACCCCTCTGAGTTTTGACTTAAGAAAATCTGTGTGAAATTAGCAAAGCACTTGAAAAATACAGAATCACAAAAGAGCCCCATAGCTCAGCTACCTTTATAAGCTAAACTATTCTTGTCAACTAGGACAGCACTTAAACTCAACTCCTGCGATTTATGTCTAAAATCAAATCTGTTGTACATATGGTTTCTCTCTTCGCTGAATTTAAAGAGTTCACTCATTTTCTTTTCTCATTACTAATATTGTTCTGCTGGAGAAGTGGACCAAGAAAATACAAAAAACACATTTTCAAACAACAATCCAAACTATTTATATGGCCTGCATTACCCTAGAGTAGGATCACCGCACAATCTTTAATGTATTTATCTTCCTAACACCCCCATGGAATCATTATCATCCCCATTGTACAGATAGTGAACTGCGGCAAAGAGAGGCTAGGGGATGTCCTTTAACTTACACAGAAGTCTATGCTAGTGGAGAGACTCAAACCAGGTGCCCTGAGTCCTAGGCTAGCACCCTAACCCCCAGACAGCCCTTCCTCTGTATGGGGACTCAGTCATAGACTAAGTCATAAAATTAGATCAATAAAATTAGATCAATTAAAATTAGATCAATAAAAGCAAGTGCAAAATACTACAATTAGGAAGGAAAAATCAAATGGACAACTACAAAGTGGTGAATAACTGGCTCGGTGATAATACTGCTGAAAACAATCTACGGTTATAGTGGTTCACAAACTGATTATGAGTCAACAGTGTAATGCAGTTGTGAAAAAGATATGTGTAATATCATTCTGGTGTATATTAACAGGAGTGTCATATGTAAGACATGGAAAGTAATTGCCCCACTCTACTCAGCACTGGCGAGACCTCAGCTGCAGTATTGTGTCCAGTTCTGTGCCCATGCTTTAAGAAAGATGTGGACAAATTGGAAAGAATCCAGAAGAGAGCAACAAAAATGATAAATGTTTCAAAAACCTGGCCTAAGAGGAAAGGTTAAAAAACTGAGCATGTTTAGTCTTCAGAAAAGAAGAGTGAGGAGGGACCGAGTAGTCTTCAACTATGTTAAGGGCTGTTACAAAGAAGACTGTGATCAGTTGTTCTCCACATCCACTGAAGGTAGGACAAGAAGTAATAGGCTAAGTCTGCAGCAAGGGAAATTTAGATTAGATATGAAAAAAAGTTTTCAAACTATAAGGGTAGTTAAGTTCTGGAACAGGCTTCCCAGGGAGGTTGTAGAATCCCCGTCATTGATGCTAAGCTTCACAACACCTTATTTTCAGGCACCTAGAAAAATCACTGATTCACAAAGACTGAGTTAGGTGTCTAGGCTCCCTGTACAATGAATGGGGAGAGATAGGCACCTCAGACTGTGATTCATAAATGACAGCATGCCAGGCAGGGGGCAACCTAAGGTTGCCAATGGGAGTTGCTGATGAGAGGGTTACGTGCTAAGACCCATCCCCCTCATAGAGATAGATGCTAGTGATTCTCAGCCAGGAACCCTCTTTGGAGATAGGAGTCCATGCCATTTTGCATGATGAAAATGGAGGAGAAGGAGATTCTCTAGCCCCTTCATAACATTTAACTTAGTGGTTACAGTACTCACCTGGTATGTGGAAGACCTCTGGTTCAAGTCCCCCCTCCACCTGAGGGAGAGAAGGGATTTGATCTGCTACTTAAGGAGTGTAGGTATCTAAAGTGTTCAGTGGGAGTTTTGTGCATTGCAGGATTGCCTAAAACTGGGACTTAGGCACCAAAACCCAGACTTAGATGCCTAAATACTTTAGTGAATCTAGGGCAATATGTTTAATGAATTCTCTCAACTATTTTCCCTTCTTTGCCCTTTGATTGTGTGGTGTATTTATAACTTTGGCCTTTTTCAGTGTAGTGCACCTTTAAATCTGTTAAGGACTCTTGTCTGCAGAGACAGGTTACCATTTTAAGTGTAGACAGTCTGTTACAGAGCAGATACTCGTCTCCTCCGGAGACCTGACTTGCTTTTGTAATGTAATTGTTCTCTTACTCCAAAGTAAAAGTAACTCTTACTGAAATCTATAGTTGATTTTGGGTTATGGAATGGTATAAAATATTATAATTGGAAAATTATGGGGGAGGAAGCACTTATGGGATACAACCACTTTACAAAAAAACATCCTTCACTGAAGAATCCTCATCACACATAGGCTTGAAGAGAGGGAAAAATAAAATGTAAAATCATTCAATTTTCTTGATCATTTTAGGGTGGCTGAGAAGTTCAGTCACCCTGAAGGTTAAATAAATTACCACAGCAGTTTCTTCATTTAAAATCGATCCTTTTGTTTTACACAGCAACTGTACTCCAAACAAAGCCACTTTGCAAATTCACAGAAACATAGACTTGCCTGTTCTTCTAGTTTAATTGAGTAATACAAGTCAATTAAAATTCTACAGAACATACACTTACAGCTGGCATTCTCCTCTGGAAGACTTTCAGTTCCCCTTTAGAGATTTAGAATAACTTTTTGTAATGAAAATTCAAGTAGCTAATCCCACAAACATTTTCAAATAGAGAGTTGCCCCTCAACCAGTTGTCCATCTCTTAGAACTCCCACTCGGTCTTTCCCCCAATGCTCCAAAGCCAAGAAGCTTTCATTGGCTGATATTTCATCCCGCATACTTTATAACTTGCCCTTCCCGTAATGCAGGAAGTGATATTCAAAGGCAAAGCTAATGAGTTATCTGCCACAAATTATACATTTGCAAGCCTCATTAGCTTGCCAAGTATAACAGGGTGAGGATTACAATAATCACTCTTTTTAAAATACTACTTCATTAACGTCGGCTTCCTCATCTCAGACAACACTATATTTCAAAATAAGCTGCAGTGCCATACTGTTGTGACATTTTCCAATCTAAACATCTCTTATTTGCACTGAATTGTGCCATGAGGTGCCTCTCTGCTGTGGAAACCATAACCTACATGAACAGAGTGCATCACTTTGTCCCCCTCTAGTGACTGGTCTACACAAGATAAAAGTCTACTATTGCCATTAGCTGAAAGTGCTACTCCTTTAGCTAAATAGCAAAAACTCATGCTTTTAATTCTTGCTGTAAGTGAGGGTTGAATCCAAGGTCCCTGAGCATGGTAAGCCTCTACTGCTTGAAGCGAAGGAGTAATTCTTTTAGCTGTTAGCAGAAGCACTTTTATCTTCTTATGTCGGCCAGCCACTAGAGAGGAACCTGCATGGGTTATATAATCAAAACTTTACGAAACACAAAATTGACCTCAGGAACTGCAGTATAGTATGGCATCAGTTTAGAAAGATTCAAAACAGAATTAGCCATTTATCAAGACAGAACCTGCACTTCTGATTATATTCCTAATCAACATGAGTTATGAACCTCCATGCTTTAAGGTATAAATTAATAATCAAATGAATTCAGAATGGAAAACCATTGCCCTCTCTCTTTTCCCAATGCAATAGTATCACACAACAATCTTGGTGGTTCATTTTCTTCTGAAGCATCTTGAATAGGATATTGTTGGAGACATATATTAATACAGAACAATACGGTGATTCCTTTGTTCCCAAAGGATGAAAATAGCGATATACTTTTACTTTAAACATAGAATAGGATTCCCACTGTAAGATCTATCTTCAGAAGCATATGTTTGCACCTTTTAGCAGATCCCTTTGGTAAATTTAGCTGTGATTAGCACAATGGAGTGTAACACATAATATTCAAGGTTGTATAGGTAAAACATACAAAATTTTATATATCTGCATTCTGTGATCTGCATGTCAATATTCATTCAAGGCATATTTGCAAGAGTCTGGTTTATATTTTAATGAAGCTTTGTCCAGTAACTTTACACTAAGGTGCGACCTACGGTTGACAGGGTGTGAATACAAGGTCATTAGCTAATCTACATCATCCCAAAAAGGGCTCAAAAACTTGCTGCAGAGTTCTGACTTTGTTTAATACAAAGAGTTCCTAGTACTTATATCTTTTTCAGGCACATTTCTCTCAGGAATGACTAAATTAGGATGTAGAGCAACACTGATAGACAAAGAGATACATTTTCCTCCAGAGGGAGCAGGAAGACATACTACATTATCTTTACATGATATTTAGAGGGAGGATTGCTCATTTCAGGCAAACAACAATTTGAAAAGGTTGCATGGTCTGGATAGTCATTTTGTCAAATAACTTTGGTTCACTCATTTCTTTAGGGACTACATCAGCTAACATTCCATTCAACATACATCCGGAGGGCAACTTTCTTGACTGCAGTTGTGCAAAACAAATTTGCCTGAGTATCAATTTGCTGTCAATCTGTATACCATCCCTGTAAATTACCTAAGCAATTGTGTGAAACCAAAAAGCATGTATTTTGATTTTCACGATGCATTATACTCAGTTGATTTGATTATGATAAAAAATACTTTTTCATGACTAACAATATGCTCAAAATAACATAGCTGGCCATTTTAAAATGTTGAATCCCTTGGCTATGCTTTCTGACATAGTCCTGCCCAGATACATGATTAACAATTGAATGATGGACCACTTCATCACCTTACTGCTCCATAGTGTTAAAGCATGATCCTACAAATGGTCCTGAAGAGAGAATTATGAAGCAAAACTGAGTGGTTTCACACATAAAATAATATTATGATAGCATAAGTAAAGCTTCTGGTGATATGTAGTCATTGGGGAGACAATTTACACTTTTTTGGAAACATTAGTAAGCTTTTTTAAAAAAACAAAAAAACTTGGTGTGAATAATCCTGCAATAATGTAATATTCCTCTACCAGAAAAGCTAACCTCATTGCCAGCCCTCCAATCAGGATTCCCAAATATTCTGAATATTCTGATAACTAGTTGCAAAATAGCCATTGTCGGCTCCCTGTTTCAGCCCCATCTACGTGCTGCATCTCTGGTGATTGGGGATGCCAGGGGCTAGGTTGCTCACCAGTTTCGGTATCTGAAAGAAATTTTTCCCATATGGCAAAATGCTGTATAGGTTATTTCATCTGGCATACAGGAGATTTGGTTTGGGGGCTTAAGTTACAATTGTGTAACTTTGGCAGGTTCCAGAGTGGAAAGGGGGATGGAATGGATATGATTGAGATCCCTGTAACCCACTGGGTGCTTAGGTATTGGTGCTGAGCCTGGATAAGGGGTGTGCCCTGCTGTCTGGTTCAGCTTAGCTCTCCTACCTCAAGTATGGAGTGGGGGAGCAGGTCAGGATGACTCTGGCTTCCAGTCAGGGTCCTTGGGCAGGGTTGAAAGGGGGCTCTCACCCTCAGGTTTGTAGTACACTGGTGCTATTTTTCCAGATGAGGTTTGCACTGTATCAAACCAGCCAGGTTGCATGGGGCAATTACCCAGTTAGGTAATAGTTTAAAATAGAAGCTGTGGCCTGCACATGTCACTTTCCTGTGGTGTCTGTCTTGCATTGTTTCCACTTCCATACTATACTGTTTAGAGTAAGCTAAGCAATAAGCCAAAGAAAAAAATTAAGTACCTTAGATTTTGATTATCAACATTTTGCTTGTTTTTATCAAGGCCTCAGAGTCCCAAAGGGAGCAAACTATACATTTGGGTCTCTGAGGTCCTTGTATTCCCAGTCAAATGTCTGTTACGAGTCTGGGTTACAGAAATGGCTGAGGTCATAGATACATAAATGATGCTGAATAAATATGCAATCATATTTCCCTTACTGTTAGAATCATGAATTTGGGTGTTCCTAGCACACAGAACACGACAGTTACACAGGCGCTGGAACAATTTTTATAGTTGAGGTGCTGAGAGCCATTGAACCAAACTGTAAACCCTGTATATAATGGATTCCACTTCAAGACAGGGGGTGTTGCAATACCGCCAGCACCACTAGTTCTAGCACCTATGGACAGTTATCGTGTTTACAGCAGCTGAGAAATGACCGAGGCCAGATTTCATGTCCATGAGGGTTCCAGCAGTTGAATCTAGCAGGGATTCAGTCAGGGATTCGGATCCAGCAGTGAGGAGACAAAAAGCAAGTGAAAGGAACCACTGTTAGGGGGCTGTAGGGTGGCATACATTGTGAGGTAAAAAGGGAAATGGAATAGCAGGGAGACAACAGTTAGGAGACAAGTTATGGGGTGCTCATCCAAGAGCTAAGGAACATTGGAGTCATATCAGAGGAGATACAATGTGATGGGTAGTGGAATGGAACGTCTACGCTGAAGGCTGAATGGGAGTACTTTCAGGAAGGTTGGTAGAGGGGATAAAGCACCTAAGAGATGCTTCTTTCACTGGAGAGGGTCAGTGGAGCAATTAGAAGCTGTGGAGGATGCCTTCAGATTGTAAGCACATTGCGTCAAATCTGACTTTATTGTTCTCTGTTATATAGTGACAAGCACATTATGATCCTAAACAAATAATTAGTTATTTGGAAGTTAAATACAACATCTATCATACATCTGTGCAATTTACCATGCAGAAGCATGTTCTTTGGTGTTAACAAAAGAATGCATACTTAAATATACACCATTTTATATGGATAATTTCAATGTCCCATTGTTCTGGAAGTCTGGTTAACACAATTACTAGAACAAAATTATTTATTTTATTTATTTGGATTTACAGAAAGAGAAAGGAGAGTTATTTTATTACGAGGAACTTTGGAAGAAGTTAGGATGAACTGAGAAAACAACAGATAAAATATATTAGGAAAAAAGGGAAAATGTAGTACAGTGACAAAGGGAGGTCATAAAATACAATGATGTGAATAGAAGGTTAAAAGCAAAGAAATAAGGCAACACTAAAAAGATGCACAAGGAAGAGATTATTTGTAGTTTCAAATATACAACCACCATCAGTTAATCTTTTGACAGCTCCACATACCAGGAAGAAAAGGGAAAAGTGCCAAATTCAGAAAGAAGACTTATCTCTGTATATCTGGCCTGACTAGAATCATCATAAAAGTCAGCATTTGCCAATATTTAGCACACCATGCTGTCTAACATAATGCAGTAATTTACTATTCAATGTCTAGACACTCAGACTACAGTGATGAGTGCCGTCCAAATGCCTATAAATAGAATCAGTCTCTCAGACAGCCAATATAGTAAGTGTCGATAAACAAATGTTGGCCTTTTTTCTGGTAGCCAGTGTAAAACATAGCTCACGAGAAAACCTGTTCTCACGAGATTCCCAGCACAATTTTGCTAGTCTGGATAAATCTTTTGTTTGCTTATCTGAAGCAAAGATCCAAAACTTCTTACTATCTTATTTTTCCAGACCAACCCCATTCCCAGATTAGCCTATTGAAAGTTAAATACACCCTTATTCTTGCTGCTCTGTTCATTCTTCATGGATGAGTTGTTATTATCATATACATTTATGCTAATTTTACAGTCTAGCTAGATGTGTGCCAATTGTTTATGTCTATCAATCCATAACTTTGCCAAACACTAAAAATCATGGACTGAATACAGACACTGGATTTATGACTTATTACAATAAGCTATAATCCACTAACAACCCCACTCCCCAGCTGATACCTCTCCTTCACACCCTACCTTTCCTTCCCATGACTTCATGGGTATTAATGGGTCACTATGGTCTTCTTAAATATGTGTTAAGTACTTATGCTAAACAATCTGTTCCGTCTTGTATTTAGCTGTGACACACTGATTATGTTTCCCAGACCTGAAGACGAGCTTGGTATAAGCTTGAAAGTTTGTCTCTCACCAAGAAAAGTTAGTCCAATAAGAGATATTATCTCTCCCTCTTTGTATGTCTAGGGACATCATTTCTATTATTAAACTAGGAAGAGAATATAACCATGATTTAGTTGCAATTAAAGAACAACAGTAAGTTGCTAATTGTATGGTGGGGGTTATCCTCACTGCATGGCTGTGGCTCTGTGTTGTTCCCTTAGTTATCAAAATACATGAAACATTTTCTTTTATTAAAATAATGGACATTGGAATTGTGCAAAATCTTTAACCCAAGTCTGAAACTCAGGCTAGATTTCCTGAAAATTGTGCAAACCTTTTGTTGAGGATAGGCTGCTTAACGGTTTGGAAGTCACACAAAACTTAGAGGTTTAGGCTAAGTTTAATTTTGAATTGGTTTAAACTACCCCGGACAATACTGAAATCAAAACTCAAAGTGAAAATCCACAAAGTAAAACCAGAAAAAAAGTTCACACCGACATCTCTGTCTCTCGAATCCACCATGTTTCACAATGAACTAAATGCTCCCCAAAACAAACAAACAAAAAACAGAAAAATTAAACTACAAAAATAATTGATGTTTTTTTTATTTCCTTAGTCACATTAATGAATGCAATAGTGTCATAAATGGTTCTAGGACAAATCACAGCATTTAACAATAACTGAAAAACTACTTTATGTTCCATGTTGAAGTTTCCACCTTAGTCAAAGTAAGGGCAAAACAAAATTTTGACATGGGCACCATAAACCTGTCTCAATTTAAATAGATAAAATTGCAAAAATATAAGGGGTGGGAGATGAGAAAGTTCATTTTGCTATACACCTGTGCAAAAATCAAAAAAACAAAACTAAAAAAAAACAAAAAAGATTACTGAGAACCTGTAGCAAGAATCTTAACTATCACCTGATATTTTGAATAGTAAATATTTGTTTTCAATTATATTAATATTTGAATTCTTTTATAAGCGTACTATAGCCTTTTCCTCGCAAACAGCCTACACTTCGTGTTAGTCTACACTAGAAACGCTACAACAGCACAGCTGCATTGTGACACATCTTTTGAAGACATTCTGTACCAGTGGGAGAGAGCTCTCCTCTCGGCATAATAAAACCACCTTGGTGAGAGGCAGTAGCTATGTCAGCAAGGGAAGCTCTCCTGCCAACATAGCACTGTCCACACCAGCACTTAGGTCAGTGTAACTTATTCCCATCCCTGATCTTATTCCCACCCCTGAGGGACATAAGTTATACTGACATAAGTGGTAGTGTTTACAGGCCCCATGTTTCCGTGTCTATTCTCTATACATTGTTAATCTGTGTCCACTCGCCCCTCAAAAGCAAAATATGTTTGAGTCTGTGACTGTGGTCACTGGAGGGGCTACACCAGTGGTTCTCAAACTTTTGTACTGGTGACTCCTTACACATAGCAAGACTCTGAGTGTGACCCCACTTATAAATTAAGAACACTTTTTAATATATTTAACACCATTATAAATGCTGGAGGCGAAGCGGGGTTTGCTGACAGCTCGCGACCCTCCATGTAATAACCTCACAATCCCCTGAGGGGTCCCGATCCCCAGTTTGAGAACCCCTGGTCTACAGTGAGAATGTTCAATCAGGGCAAACAGCAAAGAATAGGGCAGATGATCCCCATAACTAGTGTTTATTCTTATAATTAGTTTCACCAAGTCAGTAACAAAACAGCTTCTGTAAAACCTTCCTGGTTAGCAAGGAGCCAAAATACAGTTCCCTTTAACCAGCCTTTGATTCCCACCCAGAAAGCCAAGTCTACATAGTGAGGGTTATTTAAAACCTTATTCACCATATATAAAGTTCCACCAAACCCAAGAGATCGGACACATTATTCACCAGGTCAATGAATATTTCAGATCTCACCCAAATACACACTTACAGCCAATTCTTATTCACTAAATCTAAGATTTATTAAGAAAAGAAAGGAGAGAGTTATAGTGGTTAAAAGATCATTATGCATACAGATATGATTAATGTTCTTAGGTCAGTTTCATCGTCGAGATGGTGAAGCTACTGATTTGTAAAAGTCCTTCCAGAATCAGTTCAATAGGTTACAGCCCAACAGGCTTTGAAATAAATCTCGATTTCCTAGGCATACAATGATAACTGGTTGCATTCATTAGCATAAGGCAATTAACCGTTCAAACAGTTCATAGGTAGTTTACTACAAACATCAAGGAGAAATAAAGACAATATCATTACACCACAAGTGCCATCGACATGTTACTATCCCCTTTTGATCTCTGAATCAACAGAATAAATTAACGAAATATCATAGACATGAACAGAAGTTTAACATCTACAAGCTAATTAGATTCCATTATTAAACTTCTAACAAGATATAGGTAAATACAGAGAAATACAATTAGGCCTTGTCTACACTACAGAGTTTTGTTGCCAAAAGGCAGCTTTTGGAGACAAAACAGTGGAGGGGTACGCACTGCAATGCCACTTTTGTCAACAAAATTCTTCAGTTTAGGCGACAAAATAAAGCCACCTCGATGAGAAGCATAAAGCTGTCTGTGGCAAACCTAAAGCAACAAAGCATCAGTATAGACTCTGCCATTTGTTATATCACCATAACTGGCCTCCCCAGTATCCCACAATGCCTGCTGTAACTGCTCTGCTCACTTTTTGGAATTCATCCGCCCTGCAGGCATGCGCCCCTCCCCTTTCAAAGCTCCGGGAAGTTCTGACAACTGAGTATGCCGCTGAGCTCCCGCAACAAAGAGCAAATCATTAACGTGGAATGCTCCTGCTCTCTCCTGCACTGTGAACACAGAGGCAGGTAGGCAGGGGCGGATTTGTGTGTGTATATGTGTGTGAGAGAGACTGCTGTGCCGTGCAGAGCCAGGGAGAGAGGCAGGGGCTGATGTCAGGGGTGTCCTCCTCCCCCTGCCTCAGGGCTGGTTGCTTCCCACAGGTGTCTGAACTTAGAGACAACATGCCGAAACACTCACTCTCCCCCAACACACACACTGTTTGTCTCGCATACACACTCCCCCCACAACTCTCTCACACACTTCCCCAACACACACACACTGTCTCTGTCTCCCCCACCACCCATACACACACACACACTTCAGTTGAAAAGTGGCTGACAATCTAGTAGGATGGCCATGGAATGATGAAACTGAGAAACCTGCATCATGTGATGCTGCACCTGCCTCATGAGACATTGTAAATCCCAACACATCCTGTGGCCAGTTGCACAGTGGGATAGCTACCCATAGTGCACTGCTCTCTGTGTTGATGCAAGAGCTGCTAGTGTGGGTGCATTCTGTCAACACAAGGAGCATTGTATGGACATGCAACAGTGGCTTAATTAAAGCACTTTGATTAAAGTGGCATAACTTTTGGTGACAAAACTCTGCCCTGTAGATATAGTCTTAGTATCTACTTCTGATTCTCTAACAATACAAGCCTACGTTTCAAGAACTCTAGACTATTTAACATGGCTTTGCTAACTATCTACAAGGAATAGCCCTGATTACCATTTCAATACTTTTCTAATATATCCTTAAAGGTTGATTTTGGGTCACTCAGTCTGCTGGTTGCTTAATTCTTGCTGGCTCCGCATCACAGGGTCTTTTTCAGACTTCTTTGTATTATGCATTTTTCAGACTCCTAACTCCTTCAGTTCCACATATAGTTCACATACAGAACATCTTATAATTCAGGATATATATATTATATTGGAGAAGTTTCTAAACATTTAGGTATCTGTCCCATCTGTGTCCATTTCCTGCCATGCAGTTGTGCATGCTGTTAACAATGGAGCCTCTGGGCATTTGGATCAACAAAAGCTCCATTGGGCTACAGACAAAGGCAGGCTCTGGAGACTAAGAACAGAAGCTCTTCTGTTAAAATAGAGTGGGAAGCCTAGATTACCTGTTACAAAAGCTTAAATTACCAGTTCAGGTACCAGGGAAACATTATTGTAGGGCTCTATGCTTTTACAGAGTACATATGCCACTTTTATGGATGTGATCCTGGTGTCCAAGAAAATGGAGTTATTAATAAAGGCAATTTCTTATTACTGAGAGTTCTACACAGAAAAATGGCAAATTTATATTCAGTTACAGTTCCCATAGAAACCATAACTGAGCCACACTGCTTATGTCTATTAAGGAATTTGTTTATGTAAGGGGGATGAGATACGGTTTCTGTGGGAACCATAACTTTGACTTTGCTGACTTTTGTGTGTGTGTCAAATGTCAACCATAACTTTGCATTAACATATTCTGTATTTCATTTATCTATTGTATTTGCTGAATTGCATCCACCTGCTGTGTGATAAAAGAACCTATTGTAATGCATACACACAAGGGGATAGGACATGAGGTGCTGCAAGAACCTTTAGGCTGGATCTATCTTATGAATTTATTCTTACAATTAACTCTGTGTTTCTGCAGGTTTCTATATGGAATTAATAAGAAGTTGTGCACTATGTCTGCTCTGCTAGAGTGAATTTCACCAGCGTAAGCCTCATGTTGGGAACTCCACCCTACAACCCGCGTCCCAGTAGTTAGCTTCTGCTTTGGGTTTATAAAAAAAATGAAGTAGGGGGACAGTTAGGAAGCAGTCCAACATTTACTTAAGTCAGGGCAGTCTCCCCATTGACTTCAAAAGCAATTGAAATATGTCCTCAATGAAGTTATTTTCAGTGATTTTTGAATTAAGTGACATCAAACTAGGAATGCCAAGGTCTTTATTATAGTAGAAAATAACTGATTTTCAGTAGAGAAGCATTCTGAAAACACTAAATTCATATACATTTCAGGTTTTGTTGTATTGGAGAGTTAAAAAGTGGGAGAAAAATGCCAAATGAATAAAAAGCCAGCAGACTACAGTGGAAGTGACTTCAGACAACTCAGACACAGCTCATGACAGAATTAGATTCTACGGGACAGATTCCGATATTCTTATACCAAATACTATCACAAGTGGTCCCATTGAAGTCAATGAATCAAACTACTCACAGAATAAGGTGCTAATAAAGTCAAGCAAGGCTACCAGAATCTGGCCCATAAAGATTACAGTGCACTGTGAAAATCTTGACATTTATCACACTGTGGGATTTACCATTAGTGAGGCATTTGCAGTTCCCCTATGCTTGGAATGAAGACTACCTCAAATACCACAGGAAGTTTAATTACCATCAGCAGTAAATATCAAGATTTTAATGGCACCCACTGTACATTTACTATGAATGTGGGGGGGGGGGCGGAATTTAACACAAGTCCAAGCTCTGCAAGCTTTGCAAGCTCACTTCTATCTTAATGCATGTGTTATAGCACAGTTTACATCTTAACAGCTTTAAACATACTTTTTCTTGAGCTTTTATGTGCAATTCATGCAGATTTTAATCCTTTGCTGTCAGTAGTTTAATCAACATGCTTGCATTTACTTAGCAATGTGTTGGGGAGTTCTGCAATTTATAATGTACCCTGCAGAAGTCTGCTCAGTAATATATGAATATTAGTATATATGCTTTTAATGACTACTGGCTGCTAATAATGCTATGTAAGCAGTTTCATTAATTGCTCTTCATGCACTTGTACATTCAGGAACTCCACAAAATTACAAACCATTGATTAATACTATCATAAAAAAAGCTTTAATATTTATAGTACCTGAAGAATGTAGGAGATATCTGAATTTTTAATTAAAAATATTGTTTTTATCTTCATCTATATAGAATCATAGAGTTAAAGGAGACTGCAAGGGTCATCTAGGCTAACCCCCTGCCAAGATGCAGGATTTGTGGCTAAACCATCCAAGACAGAGGGCTATCCAGCTGTGATTATTATCATGCTGTCTGCTGCATGGGAGCAATGAGTTAACTTAGTCCCAGGTGGTTTTACACATCTCCAGGAAGGCAAACAATGATCTAACTCAACTGCTGGTGCATAACAGACAACACAATAAATCCACTGCTGGAAGTCTACTTTCGACCCTCTTGGTGAGCTGCATAAACCAGACAGACCAGGTTCAGGGGCCTGAGACAGACAAAAGAGCTTGAATTGCATAAAAAGACTTTCAGTTACTTCAGGGGGAGAAATACGTACTGACGGTTGGACTGAGACAGAGGAAAGAGGTGCAGATTTTCTTTCCCAGCCCCACTGCTGGGGAGTGTGGGTGCCTGAGAGAAGTGGGAAATACCTAAGCTGGCAAAGAAAGACTAAGGTTTAGGTAAGATAGGGTTTTTTTCTGTTTTAATCTTTCCTCTGTTGATTATATTCCTATCGATAAATAAATACAACTTTGTTTTGGAGAGGTTGTATCATGTCACTACATTTTCAGACTGATCACAGGCTCCTGAAGGGAAGTCTATTTCATGGACCAAAGCCTGTTGGACTTTGTGATGGGATAGGGCTTATCAGTGTTGCCACCTTATGGTTAGGTCACCGGTCCCAGCTCTCCTCCATTTCTGGCATCCCATACCAGCTGTAATTCTGGTCCTGCAGCTTTCCCTCTTCTGGTAGGCAGTGATTCAGTCCTCTGACCAGGTCACCACTTAAGTCTGCCCCCTTAGGGTAACAGAGTCCAACAAAATATATATGTCCAATGTCTCCACAAAAGGAAGAGTCACCTTGTGAACAGGATCATGGTTGGTAGGGGAGCCTGGGCCCTTCCTCTCCATCAGGCTCCAAACCAGGTAGCTACAGAGGCAGCAATATCGAGCATTCAGCCGTGCTCTGAGGCTGACTCCCTGGGCCACTTCCTACCACTTACTTCCCCGGTCCAGGGTGTTATCACAATCTCACACACAATCCAAGTTAATCCTTAAAGACAAGCTAGTCCCTCCTCTTGGGGGACCTACAGAGAGGTCCTCCTTACAGACCTCCTTATCTGAAGCAAGGGCTCCCGCTGTACCCTTACTCAGGATCTCTCCAGATAGATCCGTCTTCCTATCCTATCTGCTATTTTCCCCTCTTATTGAGCTGTCTGGCTGTCTTTTCAACTCCTCCTCCAGCGAAGGCAGGTACAGTGGAGTGGGACCCAGAATTTCTCCTAAAATCTTCTATGCCAGGTTGGGGTTTATATAACTCATCACATACCTGCTGAGGATTCATGGTTGGTGAATAAGGGTGTTTTGACCTGGAGATCCATTCTAAAATTAGGGTGAATTGTGGGATTCACCCTGAAAGAAATACAGGTGCATGCCTGTCTCTTGGAAGAAGTACCCGCAGAAGCTAGGATGCCAAAAGATAAAGCTGATGTTCCATATGAACAAAAAACATATAGGTCTTAGAAACTGGTGGAAGATCCTTCTTTTGGACTTGCCAATAGTATGTCTAATTTTCTCCATTAACATGTTGGAACACCAGCCTACAAATTTTTCTTTACATAGTCTAATATTTACTGCATTTACAGAGCTTCCCCCCTCCCCCTTTTCTTTAAAGAAAAGTTTATACTGCACAAGTTGTTCACCAGCACATAGTTCATGTGACACTCACAGCTGTTACACAGAGCTCAAGTGACAGTTGTACTGATCATTTTCCCCACATGATGTTTGTTTACTTAAAGTTTATTTAATATCTTTACATCATTCACAAATATCAGTAGATCTCAATTATTTATTTGATGTTGTTCAGGAACATGTTTTACTCACTTCCCCTATGTTATGGGACTATGTCATGGTGGCTTGAATGTGTAGAAGTAGTTCACACATTTGAGCAGATACGCCTGGAACCTGCGTATCCCACACATGCCCCTAGGCACAGGTGAAAGTCAATGCCATCACTGCTAAACTGTTGTGGACATCAAAACAGCCAGAGGGCAAACAGTGTAGCAGACAAGTCCAGCATCAACTCTTGCAGGTGATGTCCACATGCGCTCCATCGTCCCAGTGATCTGAACTGTTCACAAGTAAAGAGATCAATGAAGTCACTGCAGCTACAAAACTGGGGAAAAGAGTGGGAAAGGATGGCATCTATCCCAAGTTCCTGTATAACCTGGGACCACTGACATGGACATAGACAATGCAGCTTTCACCAACATACCGAAGATGGGTGGCATCCCCTATGTGCAAAGAGAAGTCAAGGTCATTTCATTCCTAAATTCTGGAGTATTAAGTGAATAGTGCTTCATCTTTAAAACTGTGCTGAGTCAATTGCCAAAACAGCATTGATGCAATAAAGCTAGGATCTGAAGCATGGAGAATGTGTGCTATCACCCCAGAACTGAAGGAAGAGTGCTGAGGCAAAAAGGCTGGGAAATCCAGAGGAAAGTGCGGACAGACACAACATCTTTGGTGCACAAAGGCATTGAGAAAGACCAGCGATCAATGACTTCGGGAGGAGACAACCGAGAAAGCTGCAGGAAACAAAGTTCAGTTAGAATATGTTTTATTCACTATTGCAGTATTAACAGAGAACAAAAAGGCCTATTAATTTTAATTTAAGATTGTTACCACTTGTATGTAACTATACAAAGGAAACATGTAAGTATTTAAAAATTAGAAATAAACAGGAAAGGGAAGCTAGATAAATATATTCCAGTACACTCACGCACAGTTCATACAATGTCCTAAATAAGTATACATATGTAAAGTGTTACTTTACATATTTCAGAAACTGGACTCCATTTCCTAGTGGTAGGGTACTGATTATACAACTGCCTCATCAACCTGTCAGCTGATTAGTATATCATACATCTAAATAGTCATACTCACTCATCAGGAAAGTCCTATGGCCTGTGTTATGTAGGACAAGATGATCATAGTGGACCATTCTGGCCTTAAAATCTATGAATCTATAATCAGCAGAAGAATCTCCAAAGTTTCTTTAATGGGCAGCTTGTTATGGATGTACTTAAAATAAACTCTCAGACCAATATTTGATATATTGAAATGTAATCAAGTCCTGTAATATTGTTAGTTTTCTAACTCAGTGAGAACTTTACATTAGTTTTTATGGAGGAGTGGTTAACAACCCAAAGTTCAGGCTATGCTGAGACTTACACTTAAAGCAGTACCAAAATACCTCTTTCACACTTTAATGAAATAGTTTCGTTACCAAATTTTGCACAATAACTCTTTAGAGGATAACAGAATGTTCTACTCAGTTGCTTTTAGTGAAATATTTACAAACTTTTGCAGAGGAAAAAAAACATTTGTAAGTGCCCCCCTTTAACATTTTGCCCTGCTTTCTTCATAATTCTTGGGGTTCTTCTAGTTACTCATCCTCATTCCCCACTGTGACATTCCATTCCATATGTTTATGGAAATATGCTTATGAGTATAAATATAATGTAACTGGAATATGCTTTATGCAAAAGGTCTCTTGTAAGGTATCATTACAAAGCTTATAATCTACTGAGTGGCTTCATCCTATTTGTATGAATGTATCATTCTTCTGTCTGAACCTAGAAATATGAAGTATTACTCTGAAGTCCTATTGTAACTATGCAAAGTGTGGCCATTAATGGTGGCATGGAATCTTGATGTCTCCCATTAACTAGGACAATTGGTTCTGAATGGCTCTGTTTACTCACAGGACAGCCCTGAAAGAATGGAGAATGAGGTTTTACAGTGACGTGATCATGTCACCTGGTACTGGAATTCATCTTAAACCTGGTGCTTTTCCATGTAGAAGGAGAGTTGGGGATCCAGAGAGACAAAAGATTCCCACCTTGTGCCAAAGCTATAAAAGGAGGTGGAACAGAACAAAATGGGCTGCCAGTCATAATAAATCCCCTAGTTACTACCTGAGCTGGAACTAACAAGAACTGTACCGGGGAAAGGATTGGGCCCAGACTAAGAAGGAGTCTAGTCTGTGAAAGAAGCTTATTGGAACATCTCTGAGGATCAGATTTACCTGTATTCAGCTTCTTAAATGTATTAGGCTTAGACTTGCGTGTTTTGTTTTATTTTTCTTGATAACTTACTTTGTTCTGTCTGTTATTACTTGAAGCCACTTAAATCCTACTTTTTATACTTAATAAAATCACTTTTGTTTATTAATTAATCCAGAGTAAGTGACTGATACCTGGGGGGAAAAACAGCTGTGCATATCTCTCTATCAGTGTTATAGAGGGTGGACAATTTATGAGTTTACCCTGTGTAAGCTTTATACAGAGTAAAATGGATTTATTTGCGGTATGGATCGCATTGGAAGCTGGGTATTGGGGTGCTGGAGATAGGTGCCTTGTTGAGTAGTTTTTGGTTAAAGTCTTCAGCTTTGGGGGTGTGGTTCAGACCCTGGGTCTGTGTTGCAACAGGCTAGTGTGTCTGTCTTAACAAGGCAGGGTTCTGGAGTCCCAAGCTTGCAGTGGAAAACGAGCTCAGAGGTAATTCCAGCACATCAGGTGACAGCCTCACGGGGGTCTCTGTGACTGAACCCACCACACCCACACACTCCAACTGGCACACATGCTGATGAGCTCTCTGACATAGGCCACTTGAATGTGAAAGATTTAAGCAGTCCCCCCTTTTTTCTAAAAGTAACTTTTGAGCTATGCAAATGTAAATGATGGGATAGCATAGATCTAACAGCTACTTCCATTTTCAAATGCTGCTAGACTGCCTCACAATCACCAAGGAAGTAGACTTGGGAGCAGGCAGTATGGTGTGGCAGGCAGAGGTAGCAGGGCTTTGAGGAGACAAGTAGTTGTTATCTGAGATGTGGGAGGACCTGGGGAAGAAAGAAGCTTGTATCAGGAAGCCTGTGATACAGTGAACCAGAACTCTATATGGGACCTGGGAGATACTTGACTCCCTTTGTTCTTCTAGCTTTTCCATATCATGAGTACCTCCGATGCCTGATCTACACTATGGGGAGGGGGGAATCAATCTAAGATATGCAACTTCAGCTACGAGGATAGCGTAGCTGAAGTAGACGTATCTTAGATTGACTTAGAATCACTTACTTCACATCCTCGCGGCGCAGGATTGACGGTGGCCGCTCCTCCATTGACTCCGCTTCCACCTCTCGCCCTGGTGGAGTTCCGGAATCGACAGCAGAGCAATCAGGAATTGATTTATTGCGTCTACACTAGACACAATAAATTGATCCCCGATAGCTCGATCACTACCCGCCGATCCGGTGGGTAGTGTAGATGTGACCCAAGACACTCCAAGCTATTGAACTACCAATTGGCAGTCTTAACACTGACTATAAATGTAATGCACCAATGCACACACAAATATGCAGATTTCAATTCTGTAATTACTACATAACCATTTATATCCATTTTTAACCAAACACTAACCTAGATCACCCATACGGGAATTTTTATTTTAGAAAAATTCATTATTTGCAATCCAACACCAGACCTCACTGAGATCCACTCACACCAGTGCAAAACCACACACACAATACAATGTATTAACGCCACACCAACCTTATATTAATATCACATACAAAAAATACCTTCAGTGAATGTTAAGGTTACAAAGGCAAGCATGCAAGAGTTAGGAAAAGCAAGTATTAAGGTTGCCTCTACAACCTTAATTGGCCTCTCTTGTGCATATGCATCATAATGCAGTCTTTAATTACATGATCATATACAATTTTTTTCCCCACTGGACTTCTATATCATTCAGTGCACAGGATGGATGATGTTCACTGAATGGATAGTTATTTAACATTTATTTTTATCCTCATTATTCAGTGGGTAGCCACATATCACATTAATACACACCATCTAATCCTCTGTTGAATGCAGAATTATTAATTTCCTCTTGGGTATTATGCTGCTTATTACTGTAGCATCTGAGTGCTTCACAAACATTAATGTATGTATCTTCATAACAGAGTTGTAAGGTGAGATGGTATCTTTCCCTTTGTATAGGGAACCGAGGCAGAGACAAATTAAGAACAATATTGTAAAATTTATCATTAATTTTGGATGGGCAGTTGCAGACACCAGGGAGTCTGATTTTTGAGTATTTAGCATTGTTATAGTACTTTATATGTTAAATGTGGATCTCCCACTGATTTCGAGTGTACTTGTGAGTGCTTAGCATTTCTGCAAACCAGGTCCCAGTTTTCTCAAGTTAGGTACCCAGAAAATGAAGATCAATGTGAAAACTTTGGCTTAAGTGATTTGCCCAGCATCTCATGAAAACTCTGACAGAGGCAGGGAAAGAATCCTGTTCTCCAGAGCAGCATTCAACAGCCTTAACCATGAGGCCATCCTTTCTGTTTCTATAGTCCCATGTCTCATCCACCATACACCTTCCCACTTCTTCAATAAACGATGCAGAAAGTTTACAGACAACAGCCTCAGTTCACTATGCAGCCCTGATTCATTCCCTGAGCTCTGTGCACCCCATGCAATGAATGAGGGAGGAAAAATAGCATGTGATCATGTAACTAAAAACTGCATCATAACACATATGCACATGGAGACCAAATTAAGGTTGTAGGGTAACTTTATTATTAATTATTTGTATTATTAGAGTGCCTAGGAGCCCCAGTTATGGACCCTGGCTCCATTGTGTAGGTTTTGCACAAGCACAGAACAAAGACAGTTGCTGTGCCCCAAAGAGCTTACAATTTAAGTAAAAGAGAAGACACAGCCAAAAGACACAGACAGAGCCAAAAGGGGAGTACAAGGAAACAATGAGACAATACTGGTCAGCATTCTCTAACTTTGGAGTGCTTTACTTTGTAACCTTAGGAAGATTTGTGACGGGATCCCTAGGGTGCAACCTGGGACCATGGGACCACTGTGCCTCTTTAACTCTCCAGCCTGGGCTGTCTCTCACAATGCTTTGCTCGTGGCAAGCAGCAAGCCCTCCCAACCCCTCACCCGCCGGCACTGTTACCACTCAGCACAACCGCTTGTGGAGCCCCACACTCAGCTAGATTGCATGAATGCTCCCAGAGCTACTCATGAATCACAGAGTAGGCACCAGCCAAATCCCCCCCAGCTCCCAGCCTTGTACCTCAGGAATATACCATCTTGCACTGCTCCAGACGACCAGTGCAAATTTATTAATTGGTTCACCACTTCATCAATGGAAAGTGGATACACACCAGCCTTTGCAAAACTGAGAAGATTACCAAACACTTCAGGTAAACTCACTGTAAAGATAAACAGTAAAACAAGTTTATTGACTACAGAAGATAGATTTTAAGTAATTATAAGTGATAGGCAAAAAGTCAGAGTTACCAAAAGCAAATAAAATATAAGCATACAGTCTAAACTCTCAACTCTATTAGACTGGGCAACATCTAGATAAAGCAGTGTTTCTCACCCCACAGGATATTGCAGTCCTTAGTATACGGTCCTTAAACCTGGGCCAGTCCCCTCTGTTGGAGTCTTCAGAGTGTCCTTGTTGCTTGCAGCGTAAGTGGGAAGAGAAGAAAAGGCCAAGCATGTGGCCACTGTGTTCTGTTTTATATCCTTAGTCCATGTGCTTAGAGAACCCACGTCCAGGCATGTCTGGTGGGCATTGCTAATCCCCAGGGAAAGTTGAGCAATTCCTCTGGTGTGGCTTTATGCAGGTGAGTCATTGAATTGTAGCTCCCTTGCTGTTGACAATGGCTGTTGATTTTTGTTTGACACCTTGCCTCGGCGTTGGCTACTTTTTTCTGTTGTCTCTGGGGAGCTAATATCTGGCTGATTCCCCAACTTATAGCATGTTTTAGTGACAACTATACAACACAATCTCATAACTTCATATGCACTAAAGATATACATATTTAGATAGAACAGTGGGTTTCAGCAGTTCATAACCTTTCCCTGATACCACACATGACATGCTTTATATGCGAGATCACAATTATATATAAATGAGGAATATGGGGGCTACAGGACGCTCCCCCAAGGTATAGAATGCCACAATATTATTTTAATGTAATTTTTATATATGCAATTTAGATTTTTAAAGTAGATCACTGAACTAATAAACTCCAGCATGTGGAACCACATGGCTCATCAGCGGAATTGGAACCTTTACATGTACTGCACAGACCTCTACCACTTCAGCTAACACAGTAAGTGTCAGCAGCAAACTGTTATCCTTTATGTGGGTCATCCCATACACTTTGCCCATGGGTTGCACAGATACTTGCTGACAGCAGAGGAATGTTGGGACCCAGAAATCCTGAGTCCCACTGACGTTTCAAGAGGAGAGTGTTCTCTAGTGGTTACAGACCATTCTCCAACCCCTTGCTTTTATACCTCTCTTCTCACTAGCCTGTTTGCTCCCCCTCTGGTCCCCCATTTCCTATTCCCTCTCTCCCACGCTTTCATCTCCCATCCTGCCCCGAAGTCCCCTCCCCACTTTTTGCAGGCTACTTCCTCTTCCATGCTACTTGGACATCAATAGGGGTGGGGGGGCTGAGACCAATGGAGAGACTGTCTCCCTACTCTTTTTTCAGGTGCTCAGTGCCACAGCAGCCCACAGCAGTGAGAAGGAGCAATTTCAGCGAAAGGCCTGCTTAGTCCCATGCTGGACCATCCTCAGATTTGAGAGTGGAGCATGCTCAGTGTGATGGCAAAAAAAACCTCTGGAAGGGCATGCTCAGGAGAGGTGAAATGTTCAGTGATTTTTCCTCCCGAATTCTAAGAACCCACTCCTGAGCATGGGCAAATAGGACTTTGAGAGGTTTATAATTTGTCCAAATGCAGATGACATCTTTCTGACACCAAGGTGAACCTATTACCAAATTTCAAGACCCTGCTCCAAAGCATGGAAGTGCAGAAGTTTCAATGTAAAAAACTTAACATGAGCTCAACCTAATAAATGGCTTAACTGCTTTTGTTGGAACTTCCTTCTTTCCTGAGGGAGACATCTAGCATGAAAAATATCAGCCCAAATAGTTAAGTCTGGTAACAGTATAAGCAACTAAAAATAGGGTCTTATAATGCAAAGCATTAGACGAGCTTACTATTGGCATCACTGCCAGCTTCACCCTCAGCCATTATACATAGATTCATCCAATAAACATTTTCTGAGTTCAAGGGTGTCCAGGATGAGGGTGGAGACTTGTGGGTTGGGGGAAGTAGAATGGGAGCAGTTGGGTTTGAGAAGAGAATTGATGAGTGGAGGATAGCTGGGATGTTGAGTGAACAATCAATTTCCTTGCTTCCTTGGTTTGTATTGCGTGGATATAATGTCTGAAATCCCTAAGTTAAAGTCATTTGTTTTGGAATTTTGTACTCTGTATTTCAGTCTCTATGAATAAAATACCTGGTTTAAAAAAAAAAACAACTTTAAAAGATTTAGTCCAGATTATCAAGGAATCACTATATAAATTGTAATCACATTTCATAGCAGTGCAATAACTCTATTTAGAATGGGTCCAGAAATCCATAGATTTAGAATGGGTCCAGAGCAAATCTATTTAAAATGGGTCCAGGGCAAATCCATACACTCTTTTTTCTAGCTATCTTAGGTGTTTATTGCACTATAGAATTTGAGCAGTTCTAAAGATTAAGATATAGAACAAGAAAAGGTGCAATTATTAGTGTCATATTTTATAGGCAGTAGTGGGTTAAATGTAAAACAACTGGTAACCCAAGGGAGACAAAATAAATCATTAAGCATTTTGTATGTGCAAATATTTCCGGAAGATGGCATTGCGCTTTGAGCAGTGATGCAGGATAGCAAGAATGTTGAAAGCTAATGCCATTTTCTATTAATATTCCCATTAAAGGCTACTTTCTCTGTGTAAGCGATCTTAAAAGTCCAAATACAAGAAATGAATAGTCTTCGACATGGAAGCCCAAATGGAATTTTTTTAGTTGAAAGAAATTGTTCTCTGAAACTCTGTGGGTTGGAAATACACACTAGGAACTCTGAACCATCCACCAATTAAACAAGAGGTCATGGATTAGTAGAATACAGTGCCAAGCCCTTTTTCTAGCTCACTAGAATAACTTATAGTACACTAAGTAGCTCTGCACCATAAGGCAAATTAAGAATAAAATGAACAGGAAGAATTTTCTCTTCATTATCCAGTAAAATTACCGCACGGTAATTTAAAGATTGCACTTTCTCTGTCTCTCTATGATAAAAAAAAAACTAGAGTTTGTGAAAAGTCGAATAAAATGGAGTTCCATAAGCTTAAAATTCTAGGGTAGATCTACAAATCATCACCTTTTTACAAAACAGTTGTAAACATTCTAGGCTACTGCTGTAAAGTACAAAATAAGGCCAAGATTCTTCAAGAGTGACTAGTGATTTTTAGGTGCCCAACTTGGGACACATTAAAGGGGCATGAAAATCATGCAGTAAACATTTCAGATAAAGTTCCTCTATGTTATATCAGAGAAAATGCTGCAGTCAAGCGACACAACTATGAAGAGAATCTACCTAAAATTGATACAACAGAATGGATCTACAATTGGTTTACTTGCAAGGACGGTTTGTAATGAAGCTATCTTTCACTGTATTATTATGAAATATTGAACATCATTCCTCTCCTCTATAAAGACCATTTGATTTCTAGAAATCTCATAAAATCCTACTTAGAAAGTGGAAAGTTAGCATGAGTGAGATGGGGAAGGGAAATATTCCAATAGCAGTGAAATTTTGCAAAAGTTTATCCTCATCAGTAATCTATTTTAAAGAGCCCCCTTGGCTATCTTATATCCAGTGAAAATGTTTGATATATTTACAGCTGTTGATATGGAAACCTAGTCTTCAGGTTGCTGCAGTGACCTTAGAACTTCAGACTGTATGATTGATCCCATATAGAGGCAGACAGGAGAAAAATATAATGATCCCATTATATGGGGTTCCATGTTCTGTTTTTCTAGCTGTAACTAGAACTACTATTAACTTTTTTTTTAATCTCCTATGACATTTGCCCATACTTGTTTGATGCAGAGATTAAGAGTTTACTAAAATGCAGTGTTAATGGGGAAATTGTTGTTACACATATAGATTCAGGGAGCACTTAAAAAGTTCCACATTAGTCTTCTGCAGAATGCAATACAAACATAGGAAAGAGACAGTCCCTGCCCTGAAGGCTATGCAGTCTAAAGACAGAAACACACACCGGCTAGGGAATAGGGATACAACATACAACCTAGTGAGTTTTGTCAATTATATGTATTTCACTTTTAATTAGCGGTAAAATTTGTGAGGAAGGGATTAAGAAAGGGAAATAATGGGAAGAGGAATTGTCAAAGCATGTCACCTGCCTAGCCATGATCAGCATACTGGATTGTGTAGGTATCATGCCAAAGGCAAGTCTTAAGGGAAAATATCATGCAAGTTAAGGTAGAGGCTATTTGCATTTTATCAGAGAGTTTTTCCCACACAGACATGGCAGCACAGGAAAAATCATGGAGGTGTTTGTGTACCTAAAGTAATTGCCAATGATTAATTCTTGCAGTTCACATGCTGATGTCTAACACAATCTAGTTAAGATATCTTAACACAAAACACTAGTGAATATAAGATTATCCCAGTGTATTGCTCTTGCCTTACTTTTTATTTGTATTGCAGTAGACACAATCAGGATCAAGCCAGCATTGTACAAACACAGACCGAGAAACAGGCCTTGCTAGCAAACTAGAAATGATAAAGAATAAGAGGGATAAGGTGGGTGAGGTCATATCTTTTATTGGACTAACTTCTGTTGGTGAAAGAGAAGCTCTCACAGAGGGATATAGCACCATTACAGATTAGAAGATGTCCGTATCGTTTCACCATTTGGTCTGTCTTCCGAGACCGCTGTTGAATACCAGTTATTTCCAGTGCCACTGCTGTGTTTTGTGATGTGGACGTCTGGACACTGGAAAGTGGACTGAGACCATCAAACTCATAGTACTGAAGATCCCTCAGATGTTAATATGATTTGTTCACAAATTGACCTGAACTGGAGTTCAGACACCAACCAAGAAAAGCTCTGTATTCCAGTGGCAATCCCTTTAATCAGACCAGTCTCTTTAAAACAAATAAATAAATTCTTTAAAATGTTAGTTTGGGTTTAATCTAAGCCACTCTTCTCTCTTGCTCTCTCTATGTGACACAATCATCAGTTTAGCCTTAGGCTCTCTTCAGACTTGCACATAAAATATTCATCTGAAAGCAAGAATGTTGCCACTCCTGAATGTTATGTTTTAGCAGCATGGCTGGTTCCTGTAAGTAAAGAGTCTCTGAAATGTTTAACTTTAAAAAAATAATAATGTGGCAAGTGCAGAAAATACTAGCACCCGCCACTGCTGAAATATAGAATATGCAAATGTGACATTCTATTTCAAACCTTTTGATTTCTTTAACAGATATTGGTGGGTGGGGGGAGCAGAGGGGTAGATCCTCAGCTTGTGTAAATCAGCAGAATTCTGCTGAAGTGAGTGGAGCAACTGTCACAGATCTTAGTGAGCACTTCTTTCCAGCCATTCATTAGGACTGCTGTGAGGGGAATCCAAGTCTCTGTGGCCCTGGATCCACAGGTAGTTTACGCTTCCAGAGACTGAATAGAGTCCAGCCACTGCCTCAATCCTGGGCTCCCAAGCACATCCTGGATGCAGAGAGCTCCTATTTGGCCCTCCTTTCCGAGAGCTGGAACACATTGTCGAGCTGCCTGAGCCCTCTGGGTGCAGCAGTGACTCCTCGGACTCCCATGTACTTAAACACACCCTCTTCCAGAACTTCACTCCAGAGATGTGAATCTTCTAGTTTACAGTTTAACTCTTTCAGTGGCATACAGAAGTTGTGACACAGTTAAACACCCACTCACACACTTTGCACAGAGTCTAAAATATTTATGTTTTTACTTAATCATATAAAGCACAGGTGAGTACAAATCTAAAACAATAAACCCTACACGCATTTCCTTGCCTCAGTATCCTCACCACTTCAGGGCATTGTTTTGGGTTGGAGGTCGGAGTCCCTTGAGTTGTCCAGAGTCTTTCTGCTTCTGCTTCAGAGTGCCTGGCTTGAGGGTTGCAACGTGCTGGGTTGCTTGTCCCTTATGGACTGGAGAAAAATGGCCCCAAAACAGCTTCATCCCCTTTTAAAACCCTTCAGCACCATGTGTCAGGTGACACCTTTGCCAGGTTCCTCACAACCACAAATCCCTGTTAGGTGACTTTGTTGCCAGTGTGACCTCCTGCTGCTAAACCAGTCTGCCTGGGCAGGGACCAGTCTTGTCTAGAGTGACTAGATTTCTAACTGGGTACTTAAAGTCAACTGTTCTCTATTGTCAGCCTTCTATATATTTTTGTGTTGGGACTCAAGCCCAACATGGAGGCAAAACAGCAATAGAGAAGGCAAAAAGTTGCACATGGAAAATGTCTTCAGGAGTTGTATTACATCATTGAACCAAAGACAGTGTGTGAGCCTAACAATTACAGTAATTGTCAAGTTTTCTTTTCTTTCTTATTTGAAGGGTATATGCTCAATAGCGTGGTGCTGAAAAACTGGTTATGTAGTGCAACTAAATGTTTTATTTAAATTGTCAACATAATACCCAGCGTGAGATTACATGAAAGCAAAAGATCTCCCATTGTCAGAAGTCCCAATCCCTGTATTGCTTTTGTAAGGTATTATAGATTTGCTATTTCGTCTGTATGTAATATTCTTCATTTTAAAGGAAAATAAATTTCTAGTTAGAGATGTTAGTGTAGCAAGGGTACATTGTAACTGCTATGCTGTAATGGTTTATCTTTGAGTTTTCGTCACAAAAAGGAATTTGGGAATATTAATTGTGTGTGGGCATAACTGTTTTATGGCAAAGACTGGTACTGGATTCCTAACGAGAGAAAGAAAGTGAATCCTATTATAATTTCTGTTGGAAGAAGAACAGGCTGACCCAGAGGTGGATTTGAGTAGATGGGCTTCTTTATTGCTGTACTTGTTCCCCTGGACCCAATTGTCCAGTAAGCACTGGATTAGTTACATCATACTCTATTTACATTAGTATGTAAATGTTTACATTTATTACAACACCCCCAAAACCCTTATGGAGTAATATGCCAATGCCCATACAATGAATATTGATAACCCTATACTGAATATAATTATTCCCGCCCTGATGACTATTTACCTTATTAGCATATTTTACCCATAAGTTTTCCTTTGAAGATACACTTCTTTGCTATAATTGCAGTCATGAACTTCTTGGATCAGCAGTTTCAGGGAAGGGAGAAAGGGGCCATGACCCCAAACTCGCATGTGAAAGAAAGCTGGGAAAGAAAGGGAGAGGGAGATAAAACTATTTTACCCAAGAAGATTTTTTTTGATTCCTACATTCCTTAGGCAGCTGCCCCTTATTAAGCCCTTAAAAAGGAGAAAGGAGGGGAGAGGGGTAGCCCTAAATCTATCCAACACAGAACGATGCCTGCATTTTATCTATCAAGTGCTGAAGCAGTGCTTGACCGTGCCTTTACTCCCTAATGCCATTTCTGTTCACCAGCAGTTTCCCAGTTTTCTGCTTTAACCCTTACATATCCCACAATTTTCACTTCTAGTATTTAGAGGATTTCTATAGAAAAATCCAGCTGTAACCTCTTGCAAGGATAGGAATTCATGGTCTATGCAAATAGTTAAAATCAGATAGCAGAATTCTGTAGCACCGAATTGGTAAGTAAATGACTCCCCCTCTATATAGATTACATTTGCATAGAACACTGGTCCTCGGGCATGTTTAATAATGTTACCCCTTTTGAGTTGAGCAGTTAGCCAATATTCAGGACCTTTCTGGGTTGTTTTCATCAGAAGGAGAAATTGATGATAGAGCAGGTATTTCTTGAGTACAATACTCTATTTACAAAGAAGATACAAAGTTCTGTTCCTCTGAACATCATTCTGCCCAAAAGAAGTTTACAAAATCCAGATGTGAATATGTATTGTCCCACTATTGCAAATGGCTCCCAGACTGTTGCTGATTCTGATGGAAGTGCTGAAGTATCACCTGGATGTGGATTAAACGAATCAGTGCTGGGACAGCAAACACTAACAGTCACCGACTTACCAAGATGAGAAAAGAATGGAGTATATTCATGTATTCTCAGTTTGGGACCCCAAGGTACCAGTACGGGAACCAACAGATTAATTTGGTTAATCCCTCTAAGGTTGCAGCTCCAGTGTACCAATTACTACAATATTTAGCGCCTATGAATTTAGGCGCAACAGTATAGATACCAAGAGATCCTGTCATATTTAGGTGATTAATTTGAACTATAGGAGTATCTCAGTCATTACACAATAAGTTTGTGATGCAAAATAAAACGGATGACACCAAAAGACTTGGTCCCTAGGTAGTGACATATTTGTTTATTTTGGAACCGAATAAAAGCTTCATAACCAAGGAAGACTTACCTGTAAGGCTGGAAGTGTCAGGATAACATTTAGTGTTGCCAGTTGGGTATATAAGCCATACACAAAGAAGAGTACACACAGTCACACAAAAAGGGAGTGCACAGTGGTTGAACTTTTAGGACAACCCCCTACTATTTTCCCTAGGGCTGATAATTTTTAGATACTCTGCCATTTCCAAGTGTGTGGTAGGGGGGGTGGACAGTTTGGATCTCTGGTTTCACACAGACACCAGATCTCTGCTGTGTGTTACAGGTGTGTTTGTACTGATGGAGTAATAAAGAACCCTGTGTCTTCAAAGGACAGGATCCACATTTTGAAGCATGTTACTCTATCACTAAACAAAGGGGAATTTAATTTTTCCTCACTGAGGCTGAATGAAAGGCAGCTAGCAGGCCCATCAGCTTCAACCAGGCCTGCCATTGTCTGTAGTCGAAGGCTATGTTTATACTTAACATGCTATAGCAGCACAGCTGCAGTTGCACTGCTGTAGCACTTCAGTGTAGACACTTACTACAGCAACTGGAAGGGTTCTCCCATAGCTGTATTTCATGCACCTCCCCAGGAGGTTTGACAGAAGAATTCTTCCATTGACCTAGTGCTGTCTACACTGGGGGTTAGGTCAGCTTAACTACGTCTCTGATGGATGTGGATTTTTCACACCCCTGCAAGATGTAGCTTTGCCAATGTAACTTTTCAGTGTAGACAAACCGAAAGGCACACTTTGACAGTTACCAGCACCCTTAAGCAGAGCAAAGATCTTTTCAGCAACTCTGCTTGCCTGCTGCGTCATGTATTACTAATGAAACATCTCAATTTATTTAGCATTCAGCATATGCTCATTTGATCTCATCTCTCGCTAAATGCCCAGGATTTATCTCCATCTGTGTATTCTATCTTTGTCCCCTTTTTTCCTGCTTTCTTGACATTCATAACAGATGTTGGCCGTTGAAACATGCTGGCAATGAAAGAATGGTTTAGCAAAGGGGTAGATCAGTATAGCCAGAATCCTGCTTTTGAGAATGCTATGACTGTGACACAAGCACACAGGACTGTAACAAAACTAGCCCTGTGAAGTCCATCTGTCTTTCAGGGTCATGGTAAAGCAATTTGAGACAGGTTTTAGGCTATTTAGGTGAACTAAACCCCATGGTTCTAAATGCAGTCTCAAAGTGAACAGGGAATCCTATTCAGAGTAGCCAGTATGACTTATTTACTAATAAATCAAAGCTTTCTTTAGAGAAAAGGGAAAAAATTGTGAGGGGAAAAAAATGTGTTGGCAATGAGTATTTTAATTACCATCTGTTCTTAGCAGAAAATGGGAACTGGGTTTATGTATTTAGCTTTGTAAACAAAAATGTTTGTAAATAATTAGGAATACATTGTTCTATCTCTGGATGCACCAGGCTAAACACCAAACCATTAGGTCTTACTCCAAGTCAGAATCTCGGTGTGTTTGTGTTAAATAATAAAAGAATAAGGGCACAGGAGAATTAGCACAGAAGCAGTAATGGAACAAAAACAATTCTTTCCAAGTAATAAAAAGAGAAGGGAAAAACAAGAGCACATTTGGAGCTTGCAGGATTCTTGGCATTTACAGTTATCAAGGAAGTTTTATCTACATTAGCATGAAAGTCCCTCTTTTTCTCACTGTGGGAAATAGTTTAAATGAAAACAAAGCTACAGGTGAATTCTTGAAACAACAGTGTTTGGAAAAGGCAATTATGCACAGTGTCTAGAACATTCTACTACCTTTGTCACATTCACCACTAACTGCTAACTCCAACTCTATCCATTACTCTAGCTGACATTTTGTTTAAATGGCATAGAACTTGTATGATTCAAGGCAATGATTACATTGTATGGCACTGAGCACATCATTACTGCTCACATAATAATAGAATATGAATCAAACCCCAAAAGTATCAGCTGTTCACTTTTATCCAGACTGAATAAAACTCTTCACTGATATCACCATTTTCATTTTCTTCAGCTGTGATACTAGGAAATAGCTGAGAAGCAGAGGGCCACATCATCTCCTTCTGTGGTAAAATCTCCAGGAAAGGATGAAGAGAAGGAAAACACCGTATGAAAATTCACACACACACACACACACACACACGTGTGCAGATTTCAGGAGGAAGGCCCGAGGAGTAATTCTGGCCCTATTGAAGTAAATGGAAAAACTCATTGATTTCAATAGGACCAGGATTTTACCTCTCTGCTTGTGCAGTGGCTTTGCTACCCAACAGCCTCTGCTTCCTGACAATTACCTTGGTCTGCTTCTAGCCACAGATACCCCCCACAAAAAAGGTAATTTCCAGAGATTCTCCATGGGGCCAGAGGGGGATAATTTGTTTCTCCTTGCCCCATCATTCAGCCTACTCACGCCTCCCCATGGCTAGCCCAGTCTCCATCTCCTGCTCCTGCATGAAAAGCATAACCTGTGGAGAGGCATGGTGCTGCCCGGTTGGCCAACACCCAGTTTCCATATGATGGGTGGGAAGATCCAAGCACTAAGGATCTCTTCCATATGAAGATCTAGGGGACACAATCTGAACCATGGAAATTTACATAAACATATTCTACAAGGTACTCCTTCCTTCTTATTGCTAGGTAACTGGGTTTTTCTTAAACTGCTACAATTATCAACAGACAAATGGCTTTTTCCTAGGGTGGTCTGTTTAAGTAAAACAGTCAGATCTTTTCTGTTTTCTGTCCATTGTTCACTTTTTATCATAAGTGTTTCCCATACATTTGTTAGCTTCTGAAACAGAGTTAGGTACTTTTAGTTACAGGTGATAAAGTAGTGCATGGATGTCATGCCACTTGTTTAGGTGCAGAATCCCATTTACTTTAGTTATGGCTCCATGATCACATGGATCTAATTGCATGACCAGGGCATCAGCAGTTCCCAATTCCTGTAATTGAATAACACAATGGCTGTTCCATCAGTTATTTGACCCAGGCACCAAAACACAATTCAAAAAAGTTAGAGATAATTACTCATTTTTACTAAGAAATTATAGTTTAACATTAAACATAACAGAAGAGTTTTAGTTACTTCTGTAGTGTTATAGAGTCACAAACAGTAGCACAGCATTTACAAACAAACCTGAAGACCAGGTCCTATCTCAACTCTAAGGGCTTGTCTACACTTACAATACTAGACTAGCTTCAGTATAGGCACTACCCATGCCAACAAGACACTACCTATTGATGCAGATAATCCACCACCTTCCATTGACCTAGCACTGTCTAAATGGGGACCTATGTCGGTTTAACAACGCCACTCAGGGGTGTGGAGTTTTCATACCTCTTACCAATGTAGTTAAAACAACCTAATTTTCTAGTGTAGACTAAGCCTAAATATCATTTAAGGCCAAACGAGCACTTGTATATTTATGTGTTTGAACTTTACCATTTCCCATCATAGAAGAATACTGATAAGGGACACATTCACAATACGATAAAGATGGGGCCAGAACCTGGTCCAGAACTTCTTTTGCCATCATTTTAAAAAATACTAACTACTGTGCACATAAGTCAGATTAGTATTCATGTGCAAGAGATTTTGTTCCATTCTATTAAATTTATTACACCATCTCCACTACAGTGGTTTCTGATTAGTTTGTAAATTTGCAGTGCTTTTGAGATCCGAGTATGTGCAAGGTTAGTATGAGCCTTCTGTACTTTATAAACAGACTAAATAACTTTGTTTCTTCCTAGATTACATTTACCTATCTTAGGGCTTGTGTACATGGTGTGCACACCAGCTAGGGTGTAAATTTTAATGCACACCAGCACATCACACTATCTATCTATGTGGATTCTGCTGGTACTCACTAAAAGTTCCCTATTATTTGTTGACGTAGTCCCGTTTCAAACAGTACTATGTCAACACACACCAGGGAACTTTTAGTATGTGCCAGTATGATCAACATAGAGTGCATGGTCTAGTATGCACTAACACACCATATAGGCAAGCCCTTAGATCCTTATAGTTTTAGTGTATTTGTCCTCGCAGGCCAGCTGAGACGTGAGGCAGTATTATCCTCATTTTATGGTAAAAGAACTGAGGCACAGAGAGTCTAAGTAAGTTGTCTACAGCAGGGATCAGCAACCTTTGGCACGCGGCCCATCAGGGAAATCCGCTGATAGGCCGGGACTGTTTGTTTACTTGCAGTGTCCACAGGTTCAGCCAATCGCAGCTTCCACTGGCCTCAATTCGCCACTCCAGGCCAATGGGGGCTGCAGGAAGCGGCGGCCAGCACATCCCTCGGCTCACACCGCTTCCCGCAGCGCCCATTGGCCTGGAACGGCGAACCGCAGCCAGGGGGAGCTGCAATTGGCTGAACCTGCGGACGTTGCAAGTAAACAAACAGTCCCGGCCTATCAGCGGATTTCCCTGATGGGCCGCGTGCCAAAGGTTGCTGATCCCTGGTCTACAGTAATATAGAAAGTTTAAGGCAGTGCAAGGATTAAACCCAGGTCTCCCATATCTCAGGCTAATGCCCTAACAACTGGACCAACCTTCCTCTCTGACTGATTAAACAATGGTATCTCTAATATGGACAAATGGGTAAGGCTAGGTTTCTGGTACATAAATACTCAAGTCCAAGAGGTATTTCTTGCAAACACAAGTGGTAGTTCAAATCCAGAAAGAATGTTGAACCTGCTGCAAATGCTAATTCCTTGTGTGGTAAGAAATCCCAGTTGCTGCCTCTAAAGGCTTAGTAAAGATTATATCTGGTAGAACACTAAAATAGGTGATGATAAAAGAACAGGAGAGTTATCTTCTGTGAGGTATGATTTGATAATGCAGTTTTCATTTCAGATCCACAGCAGTAATTCCACACCTTCAGGGTCCTAATATAAATACAATCCAATACCACATCATGGACATTTATGACAGTGGATTTCAGCTTTGGGACAGTTTCATTCCTGTGAATTCCCTCTATTCTTATACAGCATCTCAGTTCTGTAGTTTTGTGCTGGTGCTACAGTTACTTATTTGCCTTCAGTTCCCTGAGGATGTCACAGTAACTGCAAAACTGTAACTTTACTCACTTTTTAAATAAGAGCAGAAGGAGACAGTATACTTTTATGGGAAGCACAGAAACCAGATAATGTGGCGTGAAAGAATACTATAAAGCTATGCAGGCAATATCAGTGGGAAGAACATAATGTAAAGGGATAGTCAGATGTTTTAAATGTTCTCATGCTGCTTTCCATTGTTTGTAATACCCCCTCAGAAGCTCACAGTAAAAAACTTATTTTCTCTTGCCAATTTAGTTTATGTTTGTAAAGGAATCATTAACCAAATTGGCTGCCATTTGTTTTTCTGTTTGTGCATCACTAATCTGCTGGACGCTAGCAAAAACTCAAATGTTTGTACAGCAATGATTCCAGTACCATCCTAGGAAGATACCACAATTACTACAGGTACCTGGATGAGAACCATATTAGCAAAATGCTCACAGGTCTTCAGTTAGTATTTGCTACAATCACTAATTGCTTTCTGAGGATTTTCCCAGAGGGAAGTCACTTTGTTTCAGGTACATAATAAAAAACTGATGGCTACTAGGCTTTTTTCTTAGTAGAAGTTTCTCATGAAGATGAAGTCAAACAAGATCATTTAAGGCTAACAATCACTATGTCAAAATGTAAAATATTGGATACTGTCCTTTGAATGATGATAGGCTATGTGTGTAAGTTGAGGAGAACTGTAAGAGACAAACTAAAATGAAATAGGGACAAATTCTATTCTGTAGTATACTACGTGCAGCAATCAGGGCAAAATTTACCTGATAGGCACAGAAGATCTACCATTCTGATAGATGGCAAGGGAGCTACATGGAGTACTGGGCATGTCAGAGGGGAGATGTTCACGCCAATTTTCCTTGTCCAATGTGTGTGTGTGTGTGTGTGTGTGTGTGTGTGTGTGTGTGTTCACGCCAATTTTCCTTGTCCAATGTGTGTGTGTGTGTGTGTGTGTGTGTATACACACTACAGGGATTCCTAGTAGTTTCAGTTTCCTCTGTGAGCTATTTAGCAGATAATGCAAGGAAGGGACATGGTACAGAAGGAAAAGGAAATACAAGAAAAGATATAAAAAGTAAAAACTTCAGCAGATAAGACTTAGTTCACACAACTATCTACTCGAGAAGAATATTAAGGTTACAAACCAAAGCACTCTGAATTCTGGAATTTCAAGTTACAATACAGTATGTAAGCATGTAACTGCAGACTATTTCCCCACAGGACCCCAGCTTCCTTCAGCCTTCAGGGGAGGAGGTACCTTGCCTCATTTACTCCTTAATTTTGCTTCATTTATTTCACAGCTTTGAAATTCAACAGTGGATGAGGCAGTACTCTTCTAGACAGCAGCCTGATTCACTACCTGATCCAGCTTCAGTAACCATCTAGTCTGAATGGGACCTGCAAGAAAGCAGTCTATGATCATGTAATTAAATATTATATGCTAATGCTAATATATAAGGAAGCAAAGATAATCCTGCACAAGCTCCTTAACTTTGGCATTTCTAGATTTGTTTAATTTTGTAAGCCTCATATGGTCTTACTGTAGTTTTTTGTATTGAAGAGTGTGAGTGTACCAAATAATTTCATCATGCGACTATTTGCTAAACAGCAGCAGAATGCTCTCTCCTGTAGAGTGTGCTCATAATGAGGCAGTGGCTGTAATGCAGCCCTGTCTCCTTACTCATGCACCTTTGCATATCAGCACAATCTCTTTTCACAGGCAGCCACGGGCAATACCTGTGAAACATTGGCAGAGTATTACTTCATTACATAGTAGAAACCAAACACACACACAGTTCTTAAACTTTACACCTCCAACAAATCGTCTCTCATTCATTAGACCACTGAAAACACCATCCTAAGAAATATTCGTACAGATTTCAAATATCCATCACCTCTTGCTAAGGTTCTAGAACTGTTCAAAACAAGAATACAGGTTTCAGAGTAACAGACGTGTTAGTCTGTATTCGCAAAAAGAAAAGGAGTACTTGTGGCACCTTAGAGACTAACCAATTTATTTGAGCATAAGCTTTCGTGAGCTACAGCTCACTTCATCGGATGCATACTGTGGAAACTGCAGAAGACATTATATACACAGAGACCATGAAACAATACCTCCTCCCACCCCACTCTCCTGCTGGTAATAGCTTATCCAAAATGACCACTCTCCTTACAATGTGTATGAAAATCAAGGTGGGCCATTTCCAGCACAAATCCACGTTTTCTCACCCCACCCCCCCCCAAACACACACAAACTCACTCTCCTGCTGGTAATAGCTCACCTTACAATGGACTAATTAGATCAACATAGATAGGCATATATGCGTGCACTATTCTCAGTAGAGGACATTAAAGTTTATTTTTTAATGAATAGAATTTAGTGTTTGCCCATTTTTATAATTAGTCCAGCACTGGAACCAAGGACTTCTCGATGCCAACTAGCAGAGGGCACAGGGGAGGCATAAGATTTTACAAGGATCCTCTGTGTTGGATATATGCATAATAATTCACTAAAGCGTTGCACGTGAGGGCTCTACTGAGAACCAGTAGCCCACTAGTCATCATAATCATTGCAAAATGTATGTACAGACACTATTTAAGGAGCTGTGTCTATATTGGAAATTGTTATTAAGAAAGATAACTAGGAGGGACACGTCTCACAGGTTCCTTTAGGCAGGGGGTATTGTGTATTGTGTACTATGTGCCTCATAATATAGGCCTACTTGTATATTGAGCCAAGTGCTAACCAAGAGAGTGTGAAATCTACAAGAAAAGAGTATATGGGGAAAACCATCCAACAAACATGAGTCCTGTTTATGAATAAGAATAATGGATTGTTCTGATTTGCCTGGGGGTGCAAACAGACACCTGGGATCTTTCACCTAGGAGATAAGTTGACAGTGTGACTGGTCTTATGAATGCAAGATCACAGCCAAGCCTGAGTGTAAATCACTGGAAGGACTTTGGGTGAGCATTGCTCTATAAGACATGAAAGTGTCTAGTTAAATAAATCTAGATTCTAGAATGTGTCTTATGATTTTATTTTATATGTAACCATTTGTTTCCAATACTTCTACATGCTATCACTTAACTCTTTTTTCCCTTGTTTTCAGTAGAAATATATCTAAGTGCCGTGTGTTAAATGGAACAGTGATCTGAGGTGAAACTGGCAAACTGGGGTGTTCTGGTTCCAAAGAAACAGTGTATCTGTGAATACTTTGATCATCCAGTGGAACAGGGGCTGGACACTCCAGGAAGATGCTCAAAGTGCTTGGGGGTTGTAGTTTGCCTAACCTCACTAACCTGTAGAGAGAAAGAGGCACCTGTTTAGGCCTTCAGGGGAGTGCTTGTAATGCCCGTGGCTATTGAAATGGGAAGCAGATGCCTGGCAGATAGACAAGGCTTCCTAATGCTAAGGCAGGTGGTAACCATGTGCATCACAACCCTGGGTACCCTGGGGAAGCATCACAGTTGTAGTCAAAGGTTTCTGTGCTTTAAGAAAAAATAACTTGCTCAATGAGTAAAATGATTTAAGCTTCTGACACCCTGCCCCAGAACCATAGAAGCAGCCTCTGTTGTTTGGATGTGTTTTTAGTTATTAATATAAAATTGGCTTTTTGATTGATAAGTTTTTTTATTCAGAAAGGGTCTAATTTATCTTAAACAAATACACACAAAAAAAAAAGAGGAGCAAGATATAAGGATATTGCATACAACAGGAAATGCTGCAAGTGTTTGGTAGCTTTGTACTACAGGATACGATCAGAACATATGGAATACTAATAGTTTTTATGTTGCATAACTCTAGAGTGGCCAGATGTCCCTATAAAAATAGGGACAGTCCTGATATGTAGGGCTTTTTCTTATATAGGTGCCTATTACCCCCCCACCACCACCACCAATGTCCTGATTTGTCACACTTGCTATCTGGTCACTCTACCTAACTCTAGTGCCCATGCCTTTATTACATCATATGATTTGTAAGGATGTGGGATGGCATTTTTTGTGTATTAGAGAGAAAGTCACGGTTAATGTCAGAGTATATAGAATATGTCAAGTTTCCTTCCCCACTCTGAACTCTAGGGTACAGATGTGGGGACCTGCATGAAAGACCCCCTAAGCTTATTCTTACCAGCTTAGGTTAAAAACTTCCCCAAGGTACAAACTTTGCCTTGTCCTTGAACCCTATGTTGCCACCACCAACCGTGTTAAACAGGGAAAGAGCCCACTTGGAGACAACTTTCCCCCAAAATATCCCCCCCAAGCCCTACACCCCCTTCCTGGGGAAGGCTTGATTAAAAATCCTCACCAATTTGTACAGGTGAACACAGACGCAAACCCTTGGATCTTAAAAACAATGAAAAATCAATCTGGTTCTTAAAAGAAGAATTTTAATTAAAAGGTAAGAGAATCACCTCTGTAAAATCAGGATGGTAAATACCTTACAGGTAAAATTCAAAACATAGAGAATCCCTCTAGGCAAAACCTTAAGTTACAAAAAGACACAAAAATAGGAATATACATTCCATTCAGCACAACTTAGTTTACCAGCCACTAAACAAAAAGAAATCTAATGCGTTTCTAGGTAGATTACTTACTAACTTTACAGAAGTTTCTGAGACTGCATTCCTGATCTGTTCCCGGCAAAAGCATCACACAGACAGACCCTTTGTTCCTCCCCTCCAGCTTTGAAAGTATCTTGTCTCCTCATTGGTCAGGTGCCAGCGAGGTTATCTTAGCTTCTTAACTCTTTACAGGTGAAAGGGTTTTGCCTCTGGTCAGGAGGGATTTTATAGCACTGTATACAGAAAGGTGGTTACCCTTCCCTTTATTTTTATGACAGCATAGAATGTGATACATGCTGTGTAGCATGGGGCCATTATTTTCATGCATAATGTTTTTGCATTTTTTCTCACCTTTCTGTAATTACTCAAATTTGCTTGCTCATTAAAATTAATGAATCTAGCTGACATGAATTGTAACTAAATGGGTCAAAAGGAAATGCTTTCGTTTTACATAATGAAGTACATGCATTTGTTGAATATGTACATGCATAAATGCAAACAATAATACAGTAGAGCTCAATATTTATTTTACAGTTTCAGATCCTTTTTCCCATATTCAAAATGTATCATCCAGCAATCTCAGTGAAAATTATGAATTCCCTTTAAGAGAGGAATTCCCCTTACTCTGGTGTAAATAAGGACTAATTCCATTTAAACTAAGGGAGTTACACCTGTTTTAAAAATGTCATAGTTCAGATGAGAATTAAGCCCTGCTTCTCTGAGCTTAGTCACTTCCTCAGGCAAAAACATTTTCATAATAAACAGCATTCCCCACCTATTGTGTGTATGTGTGTCGTTTTTAATTCTACTATCTTTAGTAGGCTAAGAGTTCAGCTTAAGAGTGATATTAGTATGATTCTGCTCACTGAATCAGTTTAACTTTGTAGCTAGGTATGAACAATTGTCTATATTTGAAATGTCTTTAGTTTGTTAGGTGAGACTGAGATAGTGCTAAGGGAAGTAAATTCATCCTCCTTATACCTCTTTCCATAACAATCCTCGTGGGGGGGGGGGGGGAGAATGACCCTGTTTTCTTACTTCCTATTATCTCTATTCTAAACTCTCTATAAAACTTAAAATATCTGGCATACATAGGCATAGTTTGACTTCTATATTTGCGGGGGCAGCTCCAATCAGGCCAACGGGCCTTGCGGGGGTCAAATTCAGTGTCTGTCCACAGAGATGCGATTTCAGATTTGGGGGATCGGGCACCAATTTAACCATGATTCCAGGAGCTATGTAGGCAACTGAAAACTCTGGTGTTTTTGCAGATAATAACTTAGAAATATCTGGCAGGAGCATTGTATCTAATTCATACATCAAGAAAGAAAAATTAAATAAATATTAGACCCATTGAGCCCTAATACTAACATGTTCTGACATCTTGTGGCAAGTCACTTATGGGACACTGGTTAGATTTAAAATTTTAATGTATATTCTTAGTATCATTTTTATATATTGATAATTTAAAATATATTCTTAAATATAGTTTCTACCCAAGAAACATGAATATCATATGAGATTTTTCTGATTTCATTTCCTATAAATGAGCTCCCAGCAAAGAAAGATTTCTTATTTGGAGAGAGGTGCATGAATATTGGTATTTGATATAATGAAAGAAGTATATTTTTAACTCAGTGCACAGGGAATGAGCCAGGCAATTGTAATATGCATTGTGCTGAATATTTAACCCTAAAAAGTCAGAGTTTGAACTGTGGCTGGAAGGTTTCCAGGGTTAAGTTATTTTCTTTTCTAAGTTATGTGTTTGTTTGATCCACTCTGTCTGTTTCATTAAGTTCCAACTATTTCAATTGCACTTGCCTGCTTTTTCCTCCTTGCACGGATAAATGGAAGCTTTTGGAATTATATTTGTTTCTTCCTTTCTTCTTTATCCTAAGCTTTAGGATGGGTCCTAAAGAACTAATGACTCCCAAATTTTGAGGAAGCTCAGGTCCACATTTGAACATTGACTCAAGTTAATTTCTACTAATATATAATGTGTGCTTCATGTAGAATATGAGAAAGGAGGAAATATATATTTTGATAATTAAGAAAAAACTAATTATTGCTTTAAGCTATGAAATGAGGTAAACATCAGAGAGACTAAATGATATCAAAAACACATATTTCAGAAAATAGAAAATGTCAGAAGTTTTAGATAGGAAAACATAATTGGATATTTGTCCTTTTCTTAAGCCGTGTCTTCCCTACTTCAGATCACTATTTTATAGTCTGCCACTCCAACAGGAAATGAGACAATCAATAGTGGCTCTTCTGTTCAGATTCTGTGGCATTTGAGCTCCTTCAAAAGTGTATTAAGCAGCATAACTAGCATTTGGCATCAAGATTCTTTCCACGGAAATTAGGGAAAACCCTAATTTTTAGTTAATTGAATTGTTTTATGTCTGCTGTGCTATGTGTTTATTTTTGAAGGCAAGATCAGAGAAGTGCCCCTTACACTTGGAATAGTATATGGTGATGTTTGAAGTGTTTCTCAGGTCCTGTGAGTTCATTCTATGCCTTGGTACCAGTCACCTGTATGGACAAGCTCCATTGTGCCTTTGGAACAGAATTGTCAACCAGAGTCCTCATCTCTGAGCTTCAACTTTTGGGTATCCTTGGCCCAGATTATCCTGGGCCCTGCTTTGAGCAGGGGGAGGGACTAGATGACCTCCTGAGGTCCCTTCCAACCCTGATATTCTATGCTTCTATAATTATTCAGTGGCTTAAAGATAAGGACTTTGACTTTGACTCAGTCTATATTCTCTTAGCTATCATTATCCATTGCCTATAGAGGAATTATATTATATTTATGAAAAAGCTTTGAAATTTGGAACCATATATCATATATATGTAGAAGTAGGGCTGGAAGGGACCTCAAGTCCAGTCCCCTGCTCTGAGACAACACCAGCTGAACTTTGACCATCCCTGACCAACTTTTGACCAACCTGTTCTTAAAAACCTCCAGTAATGGACATTCTACAACCTCCTTTGGAAGCCTATTCCAGAGTTTAACTATCCTAACAGTTAGAAAGTTTTTTGTAATAGCTATTTTACGGGACCCCAAAGTGGGTTGCAACCTCATTTTAATGAGGTTGCCAGGGCTAGCATTAAACTTTCTGGGGCCGGGGCCGAAGCCCAAGCCCCACCACCTGGGGCTGAAGCCAAAGCCCCAGGGCAGGGATCGGGAACGTTTGGCACGTGGCCCACCAGGGTAAGTCCCCTGGCAGGCCAGGCGGGTTTGTTTACCTGCTGCGTCTGCAGGTTCGGACGATCGCAGCTCCCTGTGGCCGTGGTTCACTGCTCCAAGCCAATGGAAGATGCGGGAAGCCGTGCGGGCTGAGGGATATGCTGGCAGTATAGATATGCCCACTGAAGCACGATCTATGCTGTGTTTATATACAGCTGCAATGACTGTTTTTCAGCTGGTACAGACAGCAAGCCCTGATAAGTTTAATAGCATTGTCTGTTCTGCAAGGACTCCTCGTTGTTTTTGCTCATACAGACTAACACAGCTACCACTCTAAAACCTGTTCTGCCACAGTGTATGAATAGCAGATAGATACACTGCAGGCAAGTAAGATGGGATAATCCAGGATATTTCATAGTGGGAAAAGCTTCATGCAAAATTTTGCAGCATAGCCTCATTTTTTCACAATGCTCCCATCCTAAGTAGCTTTCTTTCCGGAACCATACATCATCTGTGACACTGATCACTGAGAAGGAAACAGGTATAGCAAGAGCTGTATTGGCTCATGCTTCCAAAAGTGAGAAATCCATGAATGTTTGTCATAAGGATAGGGGCAAAATTAAGCCACAGTCCTGCAATGTGCTGCATGTGGGCAGACATCTCACTCCATCTTTGCCAGATAGGACATTATTAAGTAGAGATTTTAGCCCAGACCCACAAAAGGGACTTAAGTATTGCAATGCTCAGTGTCACAACACCTACCTTTTAGGCACCACAAAGCCTGAATTAGGCATGTAGGCTCCCTATATAATCAGTGGGGAGAGACAGGAATCTTAGACACAAACACCAGCATGATAGGTGGGGAGCTATATAAACTAGCTAATGGGAGATGTTGAAGTGAGGGGTGTAACTTAAGCCTCACCCTTCACACAGAGACAGGCACTAAAGTCCTGGCTGCAGGGAGGTGCCTACCTGGGCTATCACCCAACAAATGGGAACCCTCTCTTGAAGTCAGGCAGCTTAGGCACCTAAGTCATATTTTGGGACAATGAGTGAGGTGCCTGCCTCACTCCATAAAAAAAATGACTGGAGGAGGAGGAGATGGTGGTGCCCATCTTATAACTTTTATCCCAGTGGTTAGAGCACTCACTTGAGATGTGGGACACCAAGGTTCAATTCCCCTGTCTCTGCCAGAGGTGGAGAAAAAATTTAAACAGGGGGCTCCCACCTCTCAGGAGAGTGCTCTAACCACTGAGTTATGGGATCTTATGATGTGGGGCCCTCTCAGTTTCTCCCGTCGAAGCTGTTCAACTGTGTGTAAATAAATAAGTCATTGGTGCAGAGGGACTGGACCCTGGGTCTCCAACAATCCCAGTAAGTGCTGAAACCACTAGGATAAAAGTTATAAGGTAGGTGTGTTAGGGGGCTTATTCTTTCACCCACTTACTTCCCTGGTCCTTCTTGCATGAACAGAGAGCAACAATACCCGAAGTCCAAAGGTGCAAACAAGTCGATGTTTATTGGGGTGAACTTCCAGCAAGCATGATTCCAGTTTCCTTCCTTAGTGTTCCCCTTCCCAGCTCTGACACCACAGAGCCTTACACCTGTGTCTCTGTTCCCATTCCTGCCCTTAGCCAAACATGTTTCCAATTTCCCCCACCCACCCACTTCCTGATTGACTGCTGACTATATAGTAAAACTTGAGTTCTGCTTAGCTATACCTTAACCAATCATTTTATTGAAATTTAACTAACCAATCCTAACATATTGTAACATGATTTAACCAATTATATCCCACCTTAATTAGTTTACACCCAGCAAAATTAATTATACAGCAGACAGAAACAATCACAGAACCAGACAGAGATTATACAGACAAACAATGGGGAAATGGGGACTACAGTGGTAGAACAAACACAGAAGTGAGGATTTCACATCCCAGCTATTGATAAGTGAGTTCTTGCCACACAGGATGCTATCAAACTAAGTTTCCTTTTACATCTTCTAGGCACTTCCCTTTCTCTGGAGGTGATAGGCATTATTAGGACAGGATTGTATTCCTAAAAGCCCAATAGCACCTTATTTCAATGTGACTAGTTTGGGATGTGAGTATATGACCGGTCGCTTCCCAGCTTATGGCTGCCTCTGTTGCTTAGCCAAAGGCCTTAGCCTAAGCACAGGGCCTCAGACTGTCACAGTAAGAGAAGGACCTTACACTGGCAGCCAGTGATTTTGATTCTCTCTTTTATACCTCTAGAACTAGCCAAGGTGATAAGAATACACCTAAATTCTTAGAGTATAGGCCTTTACAGACAGGCCTGAATATCTATATCCTAACAAGGTGTAGTCGCCGCCACCACCTCCGAGATTTTGAATGGGCCTTGATCTGACAGGCAGCCTCTGAGCTCGCCTGCAAAATTGTCTAACTTGCATTTGGGGCCTGGACAAACAGGTATCTTCCCTTGCTTCATGGATGGCTCAGGCCTTAGGTGGGAGATAGGCACCCAGACAGAAAGTGAGGTAGCAGTGAGTTTAGGAACCTACAGGATTCAGTGGGAATTTTGTGAATCAAATTGGAATCTAAATCCTGGATTTAGGTGCTGCCAGGGTTTCTTCCCCACTCTGAACTCTAGGGTACAGATGTGGGGACCCACATGAAAGACCCCATAAGCTTATTTCTACCAGCTTAGGTTAAAACTTCTCCAAGGCACAAAGTCTTTGCCCTTGGATTAGGTAAAACGCTGCCACCAGCAAGTGATTTAACAAAATCAGGTAAAGGACCACTTGGAGTTCCTATTTCCCCAAAATATCCCCCAAAGTCCTTACACCCCCTTTCCTGGGGAGCCCTGAGAATAAACAAGATGAGCACAGGCCAACCTTGGATTTTTAAGACCCAAAAACCCCAACCTTAAAAACCAGAACTTTATTAGAAGAACAAAAAAAGGTGAGAACTACTCTGTAAGATCAGAATGGAAGATAACCTTACAGGCAGTCAAATTTAAAAACAGAGAATCCCTCTAGCAACACCTTAAGTTACAAAAAGACATTTCCTCCAGCACAGCAAATTTCGCAAGCCAAAACAAAAAACCTAAACACATTTTCTAGCTAGATGTGCAAGTGTTAAAACAAAACAAAGCAAGAAATCCTGGTAATCTCAAGAGGCAAACTGAATGATAATGAAATCTAAAGTGTATAAAGAATGCTCACAGGAAATTTATATAAATGTCACAAGTAGGGTGAAAAGCTGATTAAGAAATGTGGGTAGGGAGACCTTTGTAAAAAGATGGAGCACTGACCATGGGGATTTCAATTTCTCTGACAAGTCAGGAAGGAATATCAATTCTGCAATCACTCAAGAAGCATTTAGGCCCTTCAAGAGAGAATAAGACTATTTCTTTACCATTCAATGAACAACTAACAAGATCAGTTGCAACTGAAGACAAAATGCTAGGAAATGGACCTGGTGTAATAAAATGAGAGAAGATGGTGAACATTGAAGGTTTTCTGATCTTATAAAATCAGAAGCATTCTGGAGAGCATAGTACACTTAAAGGGTAGCAGCAAGCCAAATATACTGGACTTTGTAGAGCAGCCTAAGAGGGAAACTGTGTCCTTTTCCTTAAAATGGTTAAATTAGAATCCATTACCATCAAAATCAAAATTTAGGAAACTGTTATTTCAGGAGTGGAAGAGCGTGTAATCAGCAGTTGTAATAAAAATCTAACAGTCCTATTCTGGATAGCGTTCTGCACAAGTACAATTTGCAGGTCATTTGGACAGAAGAGTGGGAAGACGTGTAAGACGCACACATTGACTTTTGCCACACGTCTATAGTTCAAATGGGGTGGAAGATAGCAGCCACTTGACAAATCATGCTGAGTGCCTTAAACAGAGAAATGCTTCCATTTCCAAAAAATTAAGATGCAAAATAAACACAATAGGAAATGCATGGTGAGCACCAGGAGTTATGCTGATACTTTTGCATGTGGCCATAATTATAAATCATGCTCAAAATAGAGGTCAGGAAATGCAACTACTTTTCCCCTTCCCATTCTGAGATCCTTCCGATTCCTGTCGGAAAAGGCTAGTTCTGCCATGGAAAGTGCATATATAAAACGACTTTGACTCCTCATCTGTTCTTTATATATTTCATCATATCTCCTTATTTTAAAAGTATAAATTACAATTACACTTAGAGGGCCCAATCAGAATCAGGGCCAGATTTTGTGAGGCACTGTAAAAAACACATACAAAGAAATACTCCCTCCTCTGAAAAGATTGCCGTTTGACATTGTCATTGCTTTTTTACTCAGGTGAGTCCGTGCAGAGCCATCACAGATGAATTCCATTCCTTCTTGTTAACCTTCAACAGAATTGTTTAAGTTCTAATGAGCTATACTATGCAAAATTATTGTTGACAATAGGGTTGTGTAGGTATCACTGAGGCTTAATATAACCTTGGCCATCTTGATATTGGGAGTGGTGTGACAGAAGAAGGAAATCACCCACCTGACACTTGGAGCTTTGATTGAGTTTGCAGGTCTGGCAGTTGGGAGGCAGGGAAATCTCTTTACAACAAACTGAGAACATTTGATACGGAAATCCATGAAACAAAGGCTCTGTCATTTTTGGAGTGTCACTTTTCAGAGCAGAATCACGCTTTAAGAAAACTTGTGTCCTCTGTACAGTAACCTCCTGTGCTCTAGTAGCCTATTGTAATTCATTTGAGTCCAGCCTCCTGGTAAACAGTGTCAAGATTATGGATGGTATCATCTGTGATACTCAAACCACCTTTAAAAAAAGTCCATAATAGCAGGCATGTTTAACTGGAAGTTCCATCCCATGACTAACTCTGGAAGGCAATGGAAGTGTTCAGAAAGAATAAGCAGCCTCATTTAATTCTATAGCCACTCCTTGGTTGCATGTTCATTGGCTTCTGGAGTCAAGAACAAAGAAGCACAAGTTCATAAGTTTCTTTTTTCAGAAAAAAGGTTTTTTGGAAGCCTCCCTTCCCACCTTCTTCCTCTTCCCCATTCCTCAGTGTTCTCCTCTTCTCTTCCCTGTATCCCCCCCCCCTCCCCCCGATTCCTTTATTCTCTCTCCATTCTCTTCATCTCCCTGCCTGTGGTCTCCCTACCTCTAGTCTCTCCTCTAGCTTCCTTCTCTACTCTCAGAGGTCCTCCTACAAGTTCCCTATTGGGCAGGGAGCTGAAGCTAGAAGTCAGGACTTCTTTCTCCAGCTGGGGAGGATGAGGCTTATCACTAGGGGAAGTGGCCCTAAGCATTGAACTTTACTGGTCCTTATTGCACAGTCAAATTACCTTAATTACTACTGTGCTAACAGTACTGCAGTAGTTATTTTAGTGACTAGCAATGATCCCCTTTAAAAAGGGGAAGAGTTCAGCAACAGTAACTTAGAATAAAGTTTAAGGGGAGAGAAAAGTACTCAAAGAAAGCTAGATTTATTAGAGAAGCAAAAGTATCATTGTGACATGAGAATCCATAGATGTAAAGTTAAAACAAATTTACTGTTTCTGAACTTTAAACACTCAAAAAAGTTACAAAAATAATTGAACATAATTTAATGAGTGGTTCTCAAACTTCATGGCACTTTGACACCTTTCTGACAGCAAAAATTACCATATGACCCCAGGAGCAGGGACCGAAGCATGAGCCTGCCTGAGCCACGCTGCCCTGGATGAGGGGCCAAAGCCAAAGCCCAAGAGTTTCAGCCCCAGGCGAGGGGGCCTGTAACCTGAGCCCTGCCACCCAGGGCTGAAGTTGAACCCTGAGCCCCACCATCCCGGGCAGAGGGGCTCAGACTTCACCTTCGGCCCCAGGTGGTGGGGCTTGGGCTTTGGCCCCTGGCCCCAGAAACTCTAGTGCCAGGCCAGGTGTCCCCATTAAAATGGGGTTGTGACCCACTTTGGGGTCCCAACCCACAATTTCAGAACTGCTGTTAGGAAATATTGTGGCAGATCAGCGTATTGAGGTGGAGAGATTCTTCGGAGGTTCTCCACCTGCCGTTTGTATGTAATGGTAAAGTCATGAAGGCTGCACAGGTCAATTCTAGATTATTTGACTCAGAAGATGACATTAGGAATTACAGCAGCATCATGGGCAATTCTGATCTTGCTTTCACCAGCATGAATCATGAATAGCTTCAGTGAATTCAGTGGAGCTACATCAGGGTTAAACTGGTGTGGAATCAGACTCAGACCCTGCACCTCTCCATAACTTTAAGCACGATAGTAATAGCTTCATGGTTTATAGAGCTGCTTCAATCAACACGGTTATAGTGTATGCTACTGTCCTCTTTTGATGTTCCAAGCCTTCAAATGAGGAATTTTTATTGTGGCAAGTCACCACACAGGCATAGCCCAGTGGAAATGATTAAATATATTTTCTATTCTGAAGCATGGGGTGCCATCTAGTGGGAAGCTGAAGAATAGCACCACAAGAGAAGTTTTACATTGAGGCTGACACTAAAATGTAGGTGAGAAGGACATACAAGTGTGGTTATGTGTTTGTTTTTTGGGAAGGGGAGAGGTTTGCATTTTTAAGTCCAAGGAAGAGACTCTGTTCAACAACATGCATCCTGATTGGTTAAAGAAATAATAATTCATAATAACAGTGTTCTTATTTTAACAAACATACATTAGCTGGCCCTAAACAGGTTGTTTTTCCCCAGTTAATTCTAACAACATTTTTAAAGTGGTGAACAAGGATTTATTATACCGGCTTGATTCTCATTAATCTTAATCAGAGTTGCATTAATAAGTGTAATGTGAAGATGTAGAGTTCTATATGCAAAGAATTTTCATTAAAGGGCAATTGGAGAGTTACTTGCTCACCATGATTTCCTGAGCAGTTCAGTTCATTTTTCTTCACTTCAGGGCATGCACACTCACGTAAATAAAACTACTTGCACTACTCCCTATCCTTACCTTATCATGTGACAAAGACAGATTAAAATTAATGTATGGGCAGCATGTACCGCAGGCTTCCAAATATGCCTCTTTTGTAGATGGAAAATGATTCTCCACTGCCTTATACCTTGACAAAGTGATTTTAAAATGCTACCAAATCAGTGTTCTCTCCTCACTTTCATGGGTTTTGCACTCAACTTGTACCGATGGAAATTTTTGTACAGGATACAAAGGCTACTGAAAATATGGATTCTTCCCCACACCCAGGGAAAATTTTGGTGAAAAAAACCAGAACAAAATCATTTGTAAAATATGTGACTTAAACAGTCTAAATTTGACAGTCTAAACACTTTTCTGTTGTTGGCAAGAAAACAGCTGAAAAATGTTGGTTTAAGGGTTTTCAGTTTTCTGGCAGAGTCAAAAATTTTCAAAGAAATCAGATACTTTTTTTAAAAAATAGTTTAGAAACAACTTTTAGTCTTTTTTTTTTTAAATAAAAAAAACCAGACTGTTTTCATATATTCCAAGGACAGAAGGGATGACTGATAGTCTAGTCTACCCTCTTGTATAACAGGCCATAGAACTTCCCCCAAAATCATTCCTACAGCAGAGTTTTTAGAAAAAAAAATCCAATCTTGATTTTAGAATGGTCTGGGATGGAGCATCCACCATGACCTTTGGTACGTTGTTCAAATGGTTAATTGCTTTTATTGTTAAATTTATGCCTTATTTCCAGTCTGAATTTGTCTAGCTTCAGCTTCCAGTCACTGGATTGTTATACCTTTCTCTGCTCGGTTGAAGACCCCATTATTAAATATTTGTTTCCAATGTAGGCACTTATAAATTGTGATCAAGTCACCCCTTAATCTTCTCTTTGTTAAATTAAATAGATTGAAAAGGAGTACTTGTGGCACCTTAGAGACTAACATTTATTTGAGCATAAGCTTTCATGCATCCGATGAAGTGAGCTGTAGCTCACGAAAGAAGCTATTCTTGATGCACCCCATTAGAAACACACCCATTCAATTATAATTCTCCATTTATAATTTGAGACCTATCCACTAGTCAGGTTTTAGTCCATTTAATGTGTGCCCTGTTAATTTTATATCTTTCTAGCTTTTAATGAAAATGTGATGTGGTATAAAATGCCTTACAGACATATAAATATATTACATCAAACACTTTTACCTCCATCAGCCAAACTTGAAACCAAAAAGATATCAAGTTAGTTTGGCAAGATCTATTTTCCATAATCCAGTATAAATCTTAACCTTTTAAAGAGATATATTCATTCAGAGGTAAAAATTCTGTTCAATGGATAGGCTTCCTGATCATCTTGCAACTCTCGGATGTACCTCCCAGGGACTCTTGCTCTTAAGAGTGGAATCCACAAAGTTGCACATTAGGAGGGGAGCTACCTAAATCCCCTACTAAAGGACAAATGGGAGATGTCAATTAGGGAGGTATATCCTGACCCAGGGATCGACAACCTTTGGCACATGGCCCGCCAGGGTAAGCTTCCTGGAGGGCCGGGCCTGTTTGTTTACCTGCTGCTTCCACAGGTTCGGCCAATCACAGCTCCCACTGGGTGCGGTTCGCTGCTCCAGGCCAATGCGGGCTGCGGGAAGCAGCGGCCAGCACATCCTTTGGCCCACGCCACTTCCCACAGCCCCCATTGGCCTGCAGCGGGGGACCACGGCCAGTTAGAGCCGCAATCAGCCGAACCTGCGGACCCGGCAGGTAAACAAACCAGCCCAGCCTGCCAGGGGGCTCACCCTGGCGGGCTGCATGCCAAAGGTTGCCAATCCCTGTCCTAACCCCTGCCCCTTCACAGAATTAGATGCCTAAGTCTGGGCTGCGGGGAAGCACTTAACTCTGCTAGTGATTCAAAAAGTTGGGAAAGATAAATAATCCTCCACCTAACTCATTGTAGGTATACTCATACACTGCCTAACTCTACACAAAACAGCTGGAGGGCATGGGAGGGCAGACCCTTCTAGCCCAGTGGTTAAGAGTGCTCAGCTGGGATGGGGGAGATCCGTGGTTCAAGTCCTCTGTTTGCCTGCAGAACAGGGATCTGCTACCTCTCAGGTAAGTGTCCTACCTATTAGGCTTTAATTGAATAATTAAATACTAATCAGGCCAGAGAAAGACAAAATCATTCTGTAGATCTTGGCTGTTGTGTGTGGAGTTAGGCAGCCTCAGAGCACACCCACCACACAAGTTAGGAGGATAAATGCCTGTCTTGTCTCAGTTTGTGGATTGCTCTGAGGCTCAGGTGGGAAATAGGCACCCAGGGAGCCAGGATACATGCCCAGAGACCGGGACATAGGTGACTAGGGAACTTGTACTGAGGAAGAAAAAAAGGAGGTGCCAAGTCAGTCAGGCATTAGGCAACAGCCATGTCAGGCAGTGGTATCCCAAAGAGGGATTTAAGGGCCTAAATCTGGGGATTAGGTGCCTAAGTACCTTTGTGGATCCAGGCCAATGTGACTAGAGAGTCAGCACAGGAACTTATAGGCCAAATCTTGAAGTCTGTATTCTGGCTTTACTCAATCTCCTCTCAGGGGAAAACTGCAGCATTACATCCATATAGCTGTTCAGACTCCACAGTGATGGGTGCAGTATGAGAACCTGACTACAATAAAAATTACTAAGCAAATCATACAGCATTCTATGAGATTTTCAAACTGAATGGTTGGGATCATGAGTTAAGATTTTCTATTTCTCTATAGAAGAATGGTGTGAATAAAACAGCAAGGACATGTACAGGTGAGATAAGAGTTAAATTGTCTTAGACTCATAAAAGAAATAAGAGGGTGCCTAATCAAGGCTGTAGTATCCCACCACAAATTACAAATCCGAATTAGACCACCTCAAAACACTCAACTCCCCCACATCTGATTTCTCACCAAGGCCTAAGGTGACCAGATGACCCTATTTTATAGGGACAGTCCTGATATTTGGGGCATTTTTTTATATGGGCTCCTTTTACCCTCCACCCCCGTCCCGATTTTTCACACTTGCTATCTGGTCACCTACCAAGGCACACCTCAACAGCAGTCCCCTACAGTAAATAGATGGGTCTTGCAGCATGCTCTGATGGCCAATAGATCTGGACTAATCAAACCAATGGGGGGGATGCCTATTCCAGAGAAATGCTCGCTATAAGTGACAAGATCCAGCAAGATTGTTTTTTGTTAGTCTCTCTAATGTCCTGGTGGTTCTCTTATTCAGATATTAGCAGCAGATTTTCTTCCCCTAACTCCTCTTTCTCAGAGAGCCACATGAATTGACACATCCTTCATTGCAGATGGTGTTTTGAGGAGCTGATGGAGATTGCAAGAGAATTAAGAAAGAGACTAACTGCTACAAACCATGATAGAGGAGCATGCAAGTAACTGTCATTTGATATACGTTAGGTTATCATACGCAAATCTGGCAGCAGCTGTGCTTAGTGGGAGAGGGTTAAAAAGGACACTGTTACAATTGACAGGTCCACAATTGGAACTAAACAAGCCTTCATTTAAAGGAACAGAATTTTAGAAATGTCCTCTAATTCTGAAGAGAGAAAGAGAAAGGCCTCAGTTCCTGTGAAACACACTACAGCAGAGATAGTGCTGTAGTTACCTAGTGCTTTTCATCTTGTGTTGCGCTAACTAAATAAGCCTCACAGGGTAAATGTGATGATGGTAAGTGTTGTTGCCCACACTGTGGATAAAGCACCAGCTTGTGATTCAAGCCATCTGGATTCAGCTACTAGCTCTGCTGCAGTCTTGCTACTGGGGCTGTCAAGCGATTTTAAAATGTAATGGTGATTAATCGCACTGTTAAACAATAGAATACCATTTATTTAAATATTTTTAGATGTTTTCTACATTTTCAAATTTGATTTCAATTAAAGCTTAAAATACAAAGTGTACAGTGCTCGCTTAAAACTTATTACAAATATTGCACTTTAAAACAAAAGAAATAGTATTTTTCAGTTCACCTAATACAAGTACAGCAGTGCAATCTCTATCATGAAAGTTGAACTTACAAATGTAGAATTATGTACACAAAAATAACTGCACTCAAAAACAAAACAATGTAAAACTTTAGAGCCTACAAGTCCACTCTGTCCTACTCCTTGTTCAGCCAATTGCTTAGACAAACAAGTTCGTTTACATTTATGAGAGATACTGTACTATTTATTTTGTTTCTTTTTACAGTGCAAATATTTGTAATAAAAAATAGAAAGTGAGCACTGTGCACTCTGTATTTGGAGTTCTAATTGAAATTATATTTAATAAATTTCAATTGGTATTTTATTGTTTAACGGTGCAATTAAAACTGATTAATGTTTTTAATAGTGGTTAAAATTTGAGTTAATTGCATGAGTTAACTGTGATTAATCGACAGCCCTACTTGCTACATGACTTTGGACAAGTCCCTTACTCTTTGTCCTTTGTTTCCCCATTGATAACACAGGTATAACAAAGCTTCCTTTCTTCCATATTTGTGAGCTTTTCGGAATTCCGGGTCAGAGCTAGATTTAGAACTCAGGGTTTCCAGCATTCTAGTCCTGTGCTTAGACCACATCCCTCTCTCAGCTTCTTGGCTAAGTGACCTAGCAAAAGCAAACCTATAGCACTCTGCTGTGTTTCCATGGGAATAAAAAAAAAACACAATGTCATCTGGATTCATACAGTAATGCCATTCAATTCTATTCAGCAAATGTTTGCTTTAGATATGGTTTGGCCTCTGTAAGCTTATCTCACATGAAAGCTCAGTAGACAAATCTGGGATATGATCACACACACTGGACTATGTGGAGCATAAAGACTTTCACTATGTTCAGTTAGAAATGATAACCTAAAATTCTGAATGAAATGACTGCACCCAGGAGAATAAGTCAGCGAGCCTGTATAGGAAATGGTTCTTAGAGGCACACTTGTATAATCCATTCCTGATGAGAATTGTCAGGAGAGTTACGTTCATAGGTGGTTTTTACTGAGCTCTTAAAATCTCTTTATCCACTGATGTGCTGAGGTAGGGACTACATCCAAATGTGGGACTACCCCAACAGTGACCTTTAAAAGTGACCCCACAGTTAGGCAAACTCTTTGCCACTTTGCCCCACCTGAAGCCCTCCCTCCCCCAACCTTTTCATTTGTTTAGTTGGGTTTTACCCTTTGTCTAGTTGCCCACTGGTTGAGGCAAGTGAAGAACTTATTGGAGTAACATTCATTCTCCTCTGTGTCTTTTTCTGCCACAGAATCACACTTGTACTGCATTTATTGTGGAACTTTTGAGGACATGAAAACTTTTCCAGGCTCCAGCTGCAATGCATCTGTTTATGGAAGCCACAAGAGCCAGAAAACTGTACTCTTATTCTGCCCGTTTGTGTTTTCTTCAACATGTATGTGTCAACAGGTGTTATCCACTGTACAAAAAAACCAAAAAACCCACACACCACACACACAAACAAGGCACACGGCACTAAGGGGCACTTACTGCAGAAACCACACTTCTAGGTATCTTACACATATTGTCCCTGTAAATCAGTGTTTGACTAGCTTTGGGATACAGGTGCTAGGTCACAGCTAGCTCATAAGGGGACCAAATATCTGGTTTCTCAGTCAACATTTTCTGCCTACAGTATCTCCATTTAACATACTGTATGCAGCACCACTTTGTGTATACTTCAGATGCATTAGTTTAAAAATATTCCCTTTATATCACCTACAGAAGGTGAGTCTGCAGCTGCAGCCAGAACTTTGCCCAGATTATATCAAAACAGCTATTTTTGCAGGTAATTAGGATGCTTAGTATGAAAAGCATTCAAGAGTCAGGTTGGTTAACTGCACAATCACTCAGCTCACTTTGACACTGCTCAAGTTTCTGAAAATAACTTGTTCAGACTGGGCATTACTACAAGTGCTCTCCTCTTTCCGAACTCAAGGAACTTTCCCCAAAACCACAGGAAGATTTAATCTCTTTCCCCCGAAATGTGTTATGACATTTGCACCATGGCATATTTGTTATCACATTTTAATTTGATGGGTTCAGCTTTGCACACATATTTGCCATTATGGCCAAACAGTTATAAAATGTTTGAGAGACAGTATGGCCAGTGGAAGCATGTGATTATGAGAACCAGGCAGAAACAGAGCTCAGGAACAGGTTTACTGAATTGGAAAATGAAGAGGGGTCACAGCAGGCAGTAACAGAAGGTGGGAGAGCAAGGAAGACAAGTCCGACAAGAAGAGCTGAAAAGTCAATGGAGATGTGATAAGTGTATGTGTTGGGGGGGGAAGGATAGCTCCCTTTTATGAGCACCCAGCCAGCAAGCTATAAAATCTGTCTTGGTGTCTGAGGGATGTGTTGGCCAGCGCTTCCCGTAGCCCCCATTGGCCTAGAACGGCAAACCGTGGCCAGTGGGAGCTGCGATCGGCCAAACCTGCAGATGCTGCAGGTAGACAAACCTGGCCCACCAGCGGATTTCCCTGATGGGCCACGTGCCAAAGGTTGCCGATCCCTGTTCTAAAGGATTGCACAACTTGTGGGTGGCTAGCAGAGGTTCAAAGAAAACAGAACCCCAAACTGAACCATCTCTAATTTGTATTTTAACAAGTAAATAAAACACTAAGTTTTACATAACCAGACTTGGTTTTGACCACTTTGGAAATAAATTAATTTGTATTACTGTGAGCCCTAGTCATAGACCAGTACCCATTGTGATAGGCACTATTAAAACACAGAACAAAAAGTAAAAGGACAAAAGACAACAGATGGATACAGACTGAGGTGTATAAGGAAACTATGAGACAACACTGGTCATTATGATGGGCAGTGGTCTCAGTACAAGAGTGGTGTACCCATTGTTGAGATTTTTTGAAGGCATATTGGCAAAGGAGAGTTTTAAGAAAGGATATGAAGGAGAACAGTGAAGTGACTTTGCAGATGTTTATTGGGAGGACCACCTGGGTGGGAGTGGAAGCAAGGGGAAAGGAAAAAAGATACCTATTTGAAAATTAAACAAGTGGGCAATGGAGTCGTCCATCACTGGCTGATTGGAGGTGAGTGTCTGAAACTGGATGGCTATTTATAAATTGATGTCTGTGTGTCTGTTAAATATGAATGGCACTTGTAAGGAGGACACTTCAAGAGTATACACCCCTTTACTTGCAGCTTTCATTATCTTCAAGAAGTGTGAAATTTAGAAATAATTTTACATTTTTACTCTTAATTGTGCTTATAAATCCAAAACAAATTAATTTTCAGACACTATGCTGTATTTAAAAAAGTATTTTTAAGCACCAGAAAGCCTCAATTGCTTTCAGATGCTACTTCTATGGTTCACCAAAATATTGATTGAAGTTCCAACAATCTCGAATACAGAACCTGATAAGCTATTAGATCACTTCAGATTTTAATGCATGTCAATTGTTGTGTCTTAAAAGTTGCTAATTTAAGTGCTGTAAATTCTGACCAAGTTTTCTGGGGTTGAAAACATTTACTCTGATAAAGACACTAATTCAAAAAGATTAAGCAATTTAAATTAAACCCCAGTAATAAAAACCATCCACAGGCATTTTCAGGGTGTAAATACCAAGATTGGAGAGAAATGTATGATGTTACCAGAGTATAACACTAGAAGATATGGCTTGAAAAAGGAAAATTTTAGGCTAATGATTAGCAAAACTGCTGGCCAAAGAGAACTGAGACATAATGGACTACCTCAGCAAGGAAAGTAGCAGAAATGTTATTGTGTGCAACAATAAAATGTAGGGTAGGTAAAAGTTTACAAAATGTTTTGAAAGGTAAATATTGCACAGCCAAGGGGATGGACTGGATGATCAAGAAGGTCTTTTGCATCTCACTATATTAACTTTCAAAATTTGTTAACGTTATTAACAACCTCAATTATGAATGCTAGATGAATGAACTATGGAAAGGCATATAACTTACGCTATTCTTAGTTTAGAAAACCTGGCCTCCAAATACACTAGTTCTGGTCTGATCTTGGGTGGAACTCTGCCTAAAACAAGAAAGTTAGCAAGACACCATTCAGTGGCCTCACCAGCAATCTTCATGGTCAGGGACATGCCTAAGGAAAGTTAGGCCATAATCCTACACTACTGAAGTAGATTAGGAAATACATCTCTACATGTTCTATGTAAATGTGGAATCCACCATTGTGGACAGAACCTACAGCAGGAACACACCAGATGGAGGATAATGGGGAGTTCTTAACTTTAACAACTGTTCTTTGACCAAACAATAGTTATGCTACGGAGGGTGCCTGAGTAAGGAAACTAATTTGACCTAGTTGGCCTACAAGAGGACTAGGGTGATGGAATTGTGGAATATTACCAAAAGAGACAGGTGACCAAGTAGGAGGTTATAAAAAGTATCACTGAGAGACAGAGAGACAGAAAAGTCACACTGGAAATTTGCTCAGGAGAGGGGAAGGGGTCAGACTGGACAAAGTCAGAGCAGCAGAGCTGGGGCAGAAAGCTCCGTATTTCAGAACACAAGCCATCTCTGGAGCAGAAGGATTCTCTGTGGTAACACGTGACTGACCCCAGTCCAAAGAATGGTCTGGAGTCATGAGGTAACTGAGGAGGGAAATGAGAGGCAAATTCATTCATTTTGTATAGATCTGTAGGTATCCCATACTACTAAAGACGAATACTATGTTTAAGTCCTGTGCAAAGTCTTAATGTATTATATGCTATACCTACCACATGGCTCATTGAAGAGATAGGTCAGAAGACCTACACCTCTGGGAGTGGGTTTCAAACTATGGGTGAGAAGGGAAGTCTGAGGAGTCAGTGTTGGTTCTAGGACCATATTTTCTGAGCTCTCCAGAGGGGTACTAGACAGAGAACTGCTCCTCAAGAATATGCTTAGGGATCCCAAGACTGGCTCAGTGCCTGGAGTCCATTCAGACTCAGGCAGTGTAGGATAACCAGGGATCCAGTAACTGGATTCCCACAAAGAAGTCCTACTTTCAATGTCTCCTACTCAAGGAATAATTTCCAACACACCTCTGAACAGCATACTAACCCACAGAAACCTTCCTACCAACACTACAAAAAGAAGAATTCTGCGAGGACTCCTCCTGAAGGTTGAAACAACAGACTGGACTTCTACATAGAGTGCTTCTGCCAATATGCATGGGCTGAAATTGTGGAAAAGCAGCATCACTTGCCCCATAACCTCAGCCGTGCAGAACACAAAGCCATCCACAGCCTCAGGAACAATTCTGACATGACAATCAAAAAGACTGACAAAGGAGGTGCTGTCATCATGAATAGGTAGGAATATGAACGAGAGGCTGCTAGGAAGCTCTCTAATGCCACATTCTACAGACCATTACCCTCTGATCCCACTGATGGTTACCAAAAGAAACTACACCAGCTTCTCAAGAAACTCCCTGAAAAAGCACAGGAACAAATCTGCACAGACACCCCTAGAACACTGACCAGCGGTATTCTTTCTGCTACCCAAGATCCATAAACCTGGTAATCCTGGACACCCCATCATCTCAGGCATTGGCACCCTGACAGCAGAATTGTCTGGCTATGTAGACTCTCCTCCGGCCCTACGCTACCAGCACTGCTAGCTATCTTCGAGACACTAACTTGATGAGGAAACTACAATCCATTGGTGATCTTTCAGAAGTCATCCTGGCCACTATGGATGTAGAAGCCCTGTACACCAACATTCCACACAAAGTCGTCAGGAACAGTATCCCCAATAATCTCACAGCAAACCTGGTGGCTGAACTTTGTGACTTTGTCCTCACACACAACTATTTCACATTTGGGGACAATGTATACCTTCAAGTCAGCAGCACTGCTATGGGTACCTGCATGACCCCACAGTATGCCAATATTTTTATAGCTGACTTAGAACAACGCTTCCTCAGCTCTCGTCCCCTAATACCCCTACTCTACTTGCGCTACATTGAGGACATCTTCATCATCTGGACCCATGGAAAAGAAGCCCTTGAGGAACTCCACCATGATTTCAACAATTTCCATCCCACCATCAACCTCAGCCTGGACCAGTCCACACAAGAGATCCACTTCCTGGACACTACAGTGCTAATAAGTGATGGTCATATAAACACCCTATACTGGAAATCTTCTGACCGCTATACTTACCTACATGCCTCCAGCTTTCATCCAGACCACATGACATGATCCATTGTCTACAGCCAAGCTCTACGATACAACCGCATTTGCTCCAATCCCTCAGACAGAGACAAAACACCTACAGGATCTCTATCAAGCATACTTCAAACTACAATACCCACCTGCTGAAGTTAAAAAGCAGATTGACAGAGCCAGAAGAGTACCCAGAAGTCACCTACTACAGGACAGGCCCAACAAAGAGAGTAACAGAACACCACTAAACATCTCCTTCAGCCCCCAACTAAAACCTCTCCAGCACATCAAAGATTTACAAACTATCCTGAAAAATGATCCCTCACTCTCACTGATCTTGGGAGACAGGCCAGTCCTCGCTTACAGACAGCCCCCCAACCTGAAGCAAATACTCACCAGCAACCACACAACAAAAACACTAACCCAGGAACCTATCCTTGCAACAAAGCTCATTGCCAACTCTGTCCACGTATTTGTTCAAGGGACACCATCAAGGACCTAATCACATCAGCCACACCATCAGGGGCTTGTTCACGTGCACATCTACCAATGTGATATATGCCATCATGTGCCACTAATGCCCCTGTGCCATGTACATTGGCCAAACCAGACAGTCTCTACGCAAAATAAATGGACACAAATTAGACATCAAGAATTATAACATTCAAAAACCAGTTGGAGAACACTTCAACCTCCCTGGACACTCAATTACAGACCTAAAAGTTGCAATTCTTCAACAAAAAACCTTCAAAAAAGACTCCAAAGAGAAACTGCAGAACTGGAATTAATTTGCAAACCGGACACCATTAAATTAGGCTTGAATAAAGACTGGGAGTGGATGGGTCATTACACAAACTAAAAACTATTTCCCCATGCTATTTTTTCCCCTACTGTTACTCACACCTTCTTGTCAACTGTTTGAAATGGTTATCCTGATTAATCACTAAAAAAGTTTTTTTTTCTCCTGATAATAGCCCATCTTAATTGAGTAGTCTCATTAGATTTGGTATGGCAACCCCCATTTTCTCAGGTTATGTTCTTTATATATATGAGAGAGAGAGAGCACATGAGAAAATGGGGGTTGCCATATATATCTTCCTACTGTATTTTCCACTGCATGCATCACATGAAGTGGGCTGTAGCCCACGAAAGCTTATGCCCAAATAAATTTGTTAGTCTCTAAGGTGCCACAAGTCCTCCTCATTCTTTCTGCTGATACAGACTAACATGGCTACCACTCTGAACCCTGAAAAGATCTGTGACACTTTCATCCCAAATAGGTCTTCTAATCATTCCTTGCCTTGTTGTGTTAATGGACTCTAATACCTGATATATGCATGAACAGGAAGAGGAGGCATGTCTGGACATCCCAGCTACCCCACAGGATGGAACTTAAACAAACAAACTAACAAAAAAAGAGTCCTGGGGACAGGAGAGGTCAGAAAGGAGATGCAAGCTGTTCATTTTCTCTTCTCCCTCTATAACTAAGATTAAAATGCATAATCTAGTTTATTTTACAAGGAGTGTAAATCTAGAGATTTTTAAGCAGTTTCTCCTCTTTTAAATATATTTTCCCCTCAATTTTTAATGTTTTGTTTTCGTTGAGATAACTTGTGTAAGAAATTTCACACAAACATCCTGAAAGAAAAGAGAACCCCAGAACTTCACAGATAAGGTGCTGAAAGGAAGTTGTGTGACCTACTTCCCCCACCTGGCCCCCTTTGTCCCAGTCCAGGGTCATGAACAAAGGTGTCCTATCCCAGTGAGTTGTGTCATCATTAGGCTGCGGTGGGTGAATACAAAGGGAGAAGCTGAAGGACAAAGGAGGAAATGAGAGCTGGCAGAAGTGCTGGTCATGGTCATTGTCATACTATACTATACACACTACTTTTTCCATCAGGATTTCAAGGCTCTGGGTTACAGAGACTCCTGAATCACATGACTGAGCCATACTGTGCCAGCATATATTTATTTTGTTTCTAAAGAAATAGCACTAGATAGCATATGAAACATATATAAATCTTATATTAAAATACATAAAATATAGGCCTGTCCAAATCCTGTAACTGTATTTCGAATGTTGGATAGCGAAGAAAACGTAATAAAATTTAAGAAAACCCTGAGGAGAATATTAACTCTGGTTACAATGTGTTACAACAGGAGGACTGTGAAAGAAGAAGAAGAAGAATTTCTTATTGAAAACTTAATTACCTTAACCTCTTTTCTCCTGGTTTTGGCTACAGCCTCTGAGATCTAGGAAAATGTAACGGAATTCTTCCAGGTGTTACTATTCCAGTTGAATACTGCCATTTCAATAAAGAGGTACTGATACATGAAGCAACACTTGAAATCCTTTTGCCTCATTTAGCATAACTGGAGTATTAACCAGCACTACAATAATTAGCTTCCACATATCCTTTTGCAGCCAATGAGATTCCAGAGTATAAGTGTGAAACTTCTGGCCTAAATTGCAAGTATTACGCTACACTTTTTTTGGCTGATGTCAGCAGCAATAGGGTTTAATTCCAGTTGGATTCAGTAGGATTTAAAGCTACACTTTATTCAAAATACAGGAGGGCATATGAAAACAGGTTCAGGGAGGAGAGTGACAGTCATAAGGAGCTGTGTGTTTATGTGAGTTTGCTTGAAGTGTCCAGTTCTATCTTCTTGACTGTTTGCTTACCTCAGTCAACAACCAATAGTATTTCTTGCACCAGATTCTTTTCTGCCTTTTCTTACTCACTCTTTTGTTTAGTAGTAGTATTTATTTACTTGTTTGTTTTCTGTTTTATGTTCTTGTTGCACACCTATCCCAGTGGTATGGAGCACCAGTTCCTTTCTTCACATCACACCTTCCCATGGAGAGCCAGCTATTCCAGGCTGGCAAATTGCAGCAGAAAGACATTGTGTGACTCCCTTGCAGATTATTGACAGTGATAAGCCTTTCTGTGGAACTACAGTTTTTCTTCTGTGGTGTTTGACACCTTACCAAACAATGGACATAACAGAAACTGTTAATGCTGAAAAATTGAGACATCAAGACATCACAACAAAGCATCATTCATTCAGGCTATAGCATATCATCTCCATGTTGTGTTGCACACACAGGTTCAGGTTTAATTCACTTTCATTTGTAGTACTCCAGCCCTCTGCTTCTCAGTCACACAACTCCAGTGTCAAACCAATCTCTAGAGGTCCTGGGATTCCCAAGGTTCAGCAGTATGGTAGCCTTAAATTCTGAACACATTATATTTCTCCCCGCACCCCATCATGGGTTATCCACCAAGTTCTTGGATTAGAGAGAGTTCTGTTCTTTTAGACAAGAACATCATGATTACAGACATTGTTCTCCTTACTGGGGAAAACAAATTCTCTTTGTTTGAAAGGAAATCCAAGTATTTGTAACCCTTCTGCCAGGTGAAGCTGGCAGCAACAAAAGCTGGGTTCAGTATCTAGGGGGTTCCTTTTCAACAATACAACACAAAACCAGCTCGAGCCCCCACCCAGTGACCTGGGACAATTACACACCACCCCCTGGGCGCCTCTAAGAGGCAATACTTCCCCTCTTGCAAGCACAGAGTCTGAGTGTAGCAAATACTTTTAATAAAAGGAGGGAATTAACTCAGCATTAATTTGGGAAAACACCACAACTGGGGTTCATAAACACAAACCATGAGCAAAAGACCCACCCCCAGGTAAATTCGGCAGTGTCCTTTTCCCCTCAGCATCTTAAGTCCAGCAATCCAAAAATCCATTTAACATGCCCGTCCCTTCTCTGTACCCCACTCACTGTTTCTGTCCTTGGCCAGTGCAGCCCCAGATTTCAGAAGTTCATCCACAGAGTTCACCTCCCACCCTGTGTGGAAGGCAGTGGCGGAGTGGGGATAAGGAACACCTTACACGTTGCACTGCTCGGGCACTCCATCATCTCCCCAACAGCCAGTTGCCACACCTCTGCAGTGCTCTGTTCTGGCCCTCCCCACCAGCTTCTCAGCTGGTGGCTGGCCACACCTCTCTGCCAGACACCCTGCCAGCCACTTGCCAGGCCTCTCCACCAGTTGCCCGCTCACCAAGATGTCTTCAGGGGCCCACACACATACACTTAACACAGCTCTCAGTGATTTTCAGCTCTCAGTGATTTCAGCTGTTAATGGGGGACCCTCACTGCAGGTGCACACTGGGTAGTTTCTTGCAATAGAGACACTGTCCCAAAGTAGGTCTAATGCTTAGACTTAGGTGTCAGTGATTTCAGCTCTACAGCATGTAACAAGACTCTCAATTGAGTCTAAATTAGCTCATTTATTGTACCATGGAGAAAGGAAGGGTCAAATGGTGTCTAGGGCCCTTAAACAGAACCTTCCTCACCCTCTCTCAACTCACTGGGCTTTGGAACCCATGTCCCTGCCTAGTAAGTGCTGTTCAGTTAGGGTAAGTCCCTCCATTGGGGTATGCCAGGTACAGTTCTGCTGCCCTCAGTTCATACAACAAGGATAGCAACTCTTTATTACTCCTGCCCCAATAACAAAGAGACTGGGGATACAACACTAGCCACAATTGATCATTTGGGCAAGCAGTCCCATCATGCTGAGCACCTAGGCAGGGTGGGTGTGTCCATGCAAACAAGATCAGCTTCTGAAATCTTTTTCCACAGCTCACCACTAGATGTCAGGGGAGAGCTCATCCAGACTCTGCTTACAAATTCTATAAAATAACTTAACTTCTACCCCGCACAAATACATATACTGCTATTTCCAAGAATCCTTATGTACGGAAATGGGACTGAAAAAAGGTAGCCTGTCCTTTCATCCAAACTGATATAGTATAATGAAAATCAAATAGAAATGTAAATAGCCATGACAGACAAACTCAAACATACTAGAAGATTAGTGTCCTTTACAGAGTCAGTGAAATGATGGTCAGTCAATTACTCAGGGATGGTGCTAGTTTTGGTGAACCGTTGCTCAAAATAGTCTGAAGTTATGGCCTGTATTCTCTCACCACAGAAGAGGGTCACATTTCCTTTGGGTAAGAAAGGTTGCCTTAAAATTGCAGTAGAAGTTGCAATCAAGAATGAAGTACAACTGATCTCCAAGGACATGGAAAAAAGTGACTGATAACTTTTAAGAGAGATCCTCTTTGCTGGTAAAAGCAAAATAGACTGATCAATGAGGATTTTACAAGTATCAGACATCCAAAGCTTATGAAGAGGCTGTGAGGATGACATTAATTGCTGAAATCACTGCACTCATCTGCTTTTAAACATGAATTTAGAGGCTTATTTTTTTATAAATTGGCATTAACAATCCCCAAAGCCATGAAATCTCCTGAGATTTGTTCTATTTGCATGTTGCATATTCAGCAATGTGGGTGACAGTTGTCTGCAAGATTCCCATTGACTTCAGTGTCTGCTGGGTCAGGCCCCAAATTGCAACTGGAGTAAATGTGTTTTGGCAAACAACATATTTGCAACACATCAGTAATGCTGCTTCTGCTTGAATTAAAAGGCACAATATTCTATTCTTTTTTGGCTAATTACTCACTGGGTGTTGCTATCTTGTGGAGTTAACGTGCACACTTGTTTCAGAACTCCAGCAAAGAGCACAGTAATGTAACTCTTGGCATTGGGGTTGGTGTGCTACTGGAAATGCTGATATTTTAGTAGTCCTCCTTCCTCTCTGTTCTGGTGATTGCTTAGGCAGTTGGAAAAATCCCATAGCATCCATGAAAAAGCCAAAGGCATACCACAATTCACTGAGAGTTTGAAATTCAGTGATTTTTAGACATGCTTACCTGTATCAGACAGAACCAATGCAAACACTATGTGCTTCAGCTCAAAGTGAGAACCATCAAGTCTCATTTATTAACTCCCCCTTATTTAACAGTGGCTTACCTGGTCCTATATCAGATCACACGTGCCTCAATTTTCTCTCCGTTGGTAGTATGGTCTGGGTTTGGCTCTCCTGCCAAGCAAATAAAACCTCTTCTTCCCGGGCAAAATAAGGTACAACTAGAATGGATAGCCATTCCAGCTCTCTCCCAGCTCTGAACAAGTGTTTGGCCCTTTGAGTCCTTTTCCAGGCTCAGTAATTTTTCCCAGGGTCTGCTCTTGGCCCTCCCCATGCTAACTAGTTTAATATTATTTTGTCCTTTGGTACTGGATGTAGACTCCTGGGTCACAGGGATTTCCAAAATGACTTTTCCCATTCAATACCACCCACTGGTGACCCTGTTGTGGGGATTTAGTGACCTTTATTACAGGCCTTGGCCCTGACCCCTGTAGTATGGGCTGTCTGCTCTCAGGCTCCCAAACAGCTGTTTCTCAGGGCCACTTCTTACTACCCCTGCCTGTCTCTATTTAGGGCCTTCTCTCCAGCACTCCTCCACCAAACCATTTGTGGACAACTTCACAGCTCACTCTTCAGTAGCCTACCCCAAAGTCTGACTCCTAGACAACCTCCCAAGTTACTTCCACAGATTCAGTCCCCCCTAGGTCTTTTCTCATCACTGACAGGTTAGTCTCTTTCCCCTCAGAGAAAAGCAGACTCTTAAACCCAGCTTTCTCTCATATCAGTCATTACAAACCAGCTTACCCTCAGGTAATTCTATCTTCCAGAATCCTTGGCCTTTGTGATGGGGTACACTCACATCTCATGAGTGCTTCTTATCAGCTAGGTACGGTGACGCAATTTATTTTTTCTCCTGACACAACCCCATAGGTTGTTGGATTCACTAGGTTAGTCTTCAGCAGCTCAGCCCTCCATCTAAGGCACTTACTTAATAGGTGAATGGATGACCCCCTTCAATGGTAACAAAGGACCAACACAGCCTATCACTGTGCCCAGTTGGTGTCTTTAGCCCTGTCCTCAGCCCCTTCTGGACTAGCTTTAAGTTTGTCCCTGCCCTGTTATATAGCACTTCCCCCAGAGCTTTCTCCCTTGAGACTCTTTGTTCTCAGCAGTTCTCACTGCCCCACCTCTCCAGCCAGGTCATTCTGTAAGTTCAGTCCCTTCCAAGGGTGGTAACCAAGAATTCACCAGAGGGACTGTCTGCCCTTACCAGGGGCTTCAGCCCCATGCCTGAGCCCTTTCACTTCCAGTCCTTTGCTTGGGCTTCTAAACAAGCCTTAGCTCCTTCTCAGGATTGAGGCCACTTTCCCACTGGTCATTAAGGAGACCCAAGCCCACCCACCACTCTGGTTCCCAATTCAGGGACCCCTACAAACAGCAGCCACATGCTGCTTCCCTTAATAGCTGGTGCTGCTTCATTCCCTAGGCTGCTTCCCACTCTGCCCCATCACCTGTATCCATTACCTTAGGGTTACGGTCCTCAGGTTCTCTCTGTCTGTTCCATGTTTGAGCAGGTCTCTCCCAAACCTCCTCACCTAGAGAGGTGTCACAGTCTTCCAGACCTTCCTCATCCTTCTGGTCCCAGAAAGGTACTGACCTACTCAGACTCCTTTTATCTGAGCCTATTGGGCTCTGATTAGCTGCTTCCCTGCAGCCTTTCTAGGCAGGCTTGGAGGACCCACCTTAACTGCTCCTTTCCTGGGGCAGGGGGTGGTAGGACTGTGGGGCCTCCAGTAGGGAGTCTCAAAGGCCCTGGTGCACCCCGTCATGGCCTTAAATGACTCATGCTTTGGAACAGAGCTGACTGGATTTCAGGCCACCTTTAAAAGGACAAACTGCAGTGTTACACTCTGTAACACAACCTGCTCATCTACGAACTGGAAGGCCAATATCTCTTTTGGTTAGAGCCACAAAGGGGGACTTAGACGGAACACTTCAATGCCTAATGATTTGGTACTCTGCCATCTAGTCAAATCCACAGCCCTGAATTAGGCTCCCTATTCAATACATGAGGAGAGATAGACCCCTTAGAATGGGATCCACAAAAGCCAGCACACTGAGTGGGGAGCTGCCTAAATTAGACAGATGGAAATTCTAGAAAGGTGTGGCCTAAGCCCCACCCTGCAAAAGGACTTAATCACCTAACTCCAAGCTGGAAAAAGGCACTTCCCTCTCCTTGGGATTCAACAGCTGTGAATCCTCTCCTGGAGTTAGGTGCATAAGCCCATTTCTTGTCAGAAACTGGGGTGCTTCCCCCTTTTCACCTTTAGTCTAGTGGTCAGAGCACTCAACCAGGCTGTGGGAGACTCATGTCTGAATTCCAGTTCAGGCTGATATACAGCAGTGGTTTGAACGCAGGTCTCTTACTTTTCAGATACGTGCCCAACTGCTAAGCTATAGGGTATTTTAGGGCAGGTGGTCTCTCAGTCTCTCCTGTTAAATCTGTTCCATTTTGTATATATAATTAAGCAGCCATTGCATCAGAGACCTATTGACTCCATAGCCCAGTAAGGGCACTCAAATGGGATGTGAGACACAACAGTTCAAGACTCCGGACCCCATCAGGCAAAACCTAGGCACCCACATCCTGGGTGAATGCTGTAACCACTAAGCTAAAGGTTATTAGGGTGGCAGCATCAACAACACCAGCTGTGTTTTGTGTGAGGCTTGATCCCGTAGATGTGTTCAGAGTATTCCTACCGAACTGGGCCCCTCAGGTGAGATGGGTAGGGAATGTAGTTTGAGGATTCCACTGGGGGATAGGCATCTGGGCATCAGGACTTAAGCAACACCGCAAAGGCCCACCAGCAGAAATTTAGGAACCTAGGAGTATGGCTAGAAATTTAGGAACCTGGGAGTCTGCCTCTCAGCCCAGGTAGACAAACTCATGCTGGCGCTGCTTGATATAGGGTGCTAAAAATAGCGGTGTGGATGTTGCAGAATGGGCAGCAGCTTGGCTTGTTAGGGAAAAGGGGTATTAAAGGGGGGTATTAAAGGACCCCTGCTAATGATGGAAGTTCGGATTATCCCTGATTTAGGGTCTGTCACCTATCGTCTCAGTGAAACAGAAGCAGAACATGATTAAAGGTGAACGAAAAAGACAGTTTATTAGGTACAGGTAAGCAAAGAATACTCGGTTTGGAATCAAGGGCGTGATGCCCATACGCTCTAGCCCTCACAGATGTTATGGATTAACAGTCAAGAAATCTATACTTTACAGACGAGACGTTAGTCAGGGAGGGAGGGTCATGTCCAACCGATTGCCCAGCTCCGGTGTGATGGACAGCCTGGACCTTCTACTGTGCCTGATGATGGCAGCATGCACAGGAGGCACATGGATCAAATCGGCTGCTGGACCAGCATCCCTCCATCTCAGGTAGGTAGGGATGAGTTGACATGCTGCCTCTTGGAGACTGCTTATGGTGACCGATGACCGATACAGACATGGGCTGCCACCATGATGGATAGCACCCTATAGCCGGTGAGAGGAGCTTATGTACTCTCTTGTCTCTGTGATGGATCATGTGACCGATCTTTTCCTGCCTTACAGAAAAAGGGTGCCAAAAGCCCAACAAGAAGGGAGACCAACATGGCTCCCAAACAACGACTTTTCAGAATTCAAAATGGCGATCGTGAACACATTTTTAAAACGATACCCTAACACAACACACAGTTAGAACAGGTAACGTAATAGGTTTCCTGTACAGGCTGAGCTCAGACCCAGAGCGTCAAGTGGGCTGGTACTTGGGTGGCAAGCTGAAGCCGCTGCCTGGGCTGCAATATCAACAGTGTGCGCTAGTTTGAGCAGAGCTAGTGGGAGTCTATCTACGCAGGCTGGGAGACTCACTCCCCGCTGCAGGATAGACATATCCCAGGGGCCTGTACCCGTGGACTCTTAGGGTGTATCTACACAGGAATAGAAGACCTGCACATAGCCACGGCTGGCCAAGGTCAGCTGACTCGGGCTCACAGAGCTAAAAATTGTTCTGTAAACATTCAGGCTCAGGCCAGAGCCTGAGCTCTGAGACCGTCCACCCTTGCAGGCTCCCAGAGCTCGGGCTCCAGCCTGAGCATCTACACAGCAATTTTTCAGCCCCAGAGCCTGAGCCCCATGAACCACAGTCCGCTGATCCAGGCTAGCCATTGCTTTTCTATTCCTGTGTAGACATGGCCTTATGCATGCAGGGAGTTTAAGCAGAGTTAGGCAGCAGCTGAGTGGGGAATTTTAGGATCTAAATTTTGGACTTAGGCACCTAAACTGGTAGTTAAGTGCCTAAATCCATTCATAGATCTAGTCCTATAAGTTTAACTTAACTCTACTGTGTCTGAGGTGCAAACACTTACAACGCCAAGCTCCTCGAATAAATATAAAAACAAAAAATAGACATGTAATAAGAGAAGGAGGAAGTGCAAGTAAAAGTGCTATACAACATAAAGCATGATAGAGAAAATGAATTACAACTTGCTAAAGGTTGCCTAGCAATGCACTATAAGTAGGTAACAGAAATGAGGGTAATGTCCATGTAAAGTGGCAATCAATACATCCACAACATGAAAAAGTTTTGCCAAAAGCTGCTGAGCTGCTAATGGAAAAATTAGTAAGAAAACAAAGGTCCCTGAAGAATAAAATAAATCAGGTTTCAGGCTCCAAAGTACTTTTGCATACATAGAAAGTAATGACATTTCATTTCCTCTACTTCAGCCAAGAATGCCAGGCAGGCTGGATCGCATAGGGCTCATATGACCCTTCCTGTTTCAGTTCTAATTAGAATATCTTGCTAATGTGAATTAAAAGAGGCTAGAGAGATATAAGAAAATAATGTTTTCAGATTCAGCCTGTCTTCTGTTCATGAATAGCTTATGCCTTCTCTTATTAGTTATTTAAAATTATTTGCCAGTTTCTACAAACAATTTGTGATCTGTGGATTAGCCATGGGCCATTCGTTGCTCTTTATTTAAAATTTGAGCTGTGTCGTTTAGTTTCGCTTGGACACCTGGGCCCAGATATCTCCCCTAGATCCATAAACTGAGGGGATATCTGTACCTGGATCTCCCCCATCTCAGATGCTTCTCTGGGAAGGGATGGGGATACTGAGTGAAGTTCAGAGACTGTACAGAAGAATAAGGCTTCCATGTAGATAGCCCTGGCCTCCCACACATCTGCCGGGTTTGGAGTGGCTCCTGTGACTTTTTCTACAGATGGAATACCCGGTCTGGTAACAGGTCAATGGATGGATATCTCCACAAGGGGATCCTTTCAGAGATTACCTTCTGCAGAGCCCCTTCCCACGTGTTTTTCAGTCGGGTGGGGATGATTTAGGATGCAGTCTTGATTATATTCCTTGCTGAATAAATATAGAAAATAAAATAGTTAAAAATTAACTTTCCCAGAAAATTTCACACAAAAACCAGGCTATTTTGAAAACCAGCAGAATGAAGCTATCTTCAAACTCTCATAAACATTTATAATTGTTTTTACCAGCTCTATAGATTTCATTCTACTGGGTTGAAAATTCTTACAAATACACATGGTATGTGTTTTCATGTCATAAAGCACCAACAAGGATTCATGAATGAATATGGTGAATTCACTCCAGTGTTATTAATGGGGTCATCTCATTTGTTGTTTTAAAGCATCATTCACGGAAGTTCTCTTGAACCCCTGAATGTGTCACAAATTCTAGTTCAAGTGATGATTCATCTGAAAATATTTATGAAAAGTGTATTGTTAATTGATGTTTGTCATTTGCCATTCTCCTCTATGAAAAATTTCAGTCATCTGATCAGTCAGTAGAAACATGTGACCATCAGTAATAAACCACACAACATTAATCATAGACAGCAAATAGCCAAAGATAGTTGCAGCAAGAAGTTCACAAACAACTTATAGACTGGCATTTGTCTGCACAAACTATTCTGCAGATGCTTGAAAAAAAAGATGGAAAAATTGGGGCAGAAAGATTAAGGACCAAATTTTCAAAAACATCCAATACTTTTGGGTGGCCAACCTGAAACTCCTACTTTCTGATTTTCAGGGGTTTCCACCTCAACTCCATCTGAAGTCAACAGGAGTTACAGAAGCTCAGAACCTCTGAAAATCAGGCTCGAGGTCTCAGAACAGCCGCTCAAAACCTGAAGCATCCAAAATTATTTGACATGTTTTTGAAAATGTTGGCCTAAGTGTCTCTGCAACCTGGCAGCAGAGCAAAGCACAAATTTATGTATCCTGACTCCCAGTCCCACATTTCATTTCCTGAATCATGATGTCTTATATATAGACTTGGAAGAATTCATTTTTTCTCAGTAAATGTTGGTAAATGTCAATTTCACTGTACACATGCAAATCAACAAAAAATATTTCCATTCATAATCACTGAAATTTACAAATCAGCTAAATAAGAAAAATGCTTCTTAAGAACTTAAGAATTTGATTTAAGGATATTTACTCTGTATGTTTTGACATGTGATATTGACGATTTGGGTTTTAACAGTTTTAAAGCTTTAACTTTTTGAATCAACATCCATTGTCATTAAATAATTAGTGTCTGTCCCCAACCGCATAATTTACCTCAACTATGAAAATTTAAAATTGATAAAAATATTAAAAAATGATTAAAAATAAACATTTATATTATCCATCAAAATGATTTTTCTTATCAGATTCAGAGATTGCCAAGCCAGTTTGCGGCAGCCTCATCATCAAACTGCACAGCCCTCAGACCACCATCAAATCTTGTTAGAGGGCAGTTATATTGTCTTTGGCCAGAGCCACATGGGGGAACCATTCTTTGGCCCCAGGTATGAAGGCTGGCTGCACACTGACCATGACCTGTGCAAAATAGGTTCAGAGGGGTACATGAGCAGCATGGCAACTCAAAACTGGGTACACACATGGTCAGTTCAGTTATAAGAGTCTGGTTTCTGATGTCAGCTGCAGATCATTCTTCATGCACATCAATAACACAGAGAAATCTGAGCAGGGGCAAGTGCTTTGATGACAAGCGCTCTGTTGGGTGGTTGGAGCAGCCTCATGATGCATGTGTGGAGGAGTGACGTTTAACATGTGGAGACACAGTAGTAATGTGGATCAAATTGTCCAAGTTACAATGCACATGGTTGAGTGTAATTGTGTGTCAACCAACTTAATGTGAGATGAATGGAGCCAGACTGGAGCATAGGATTCTGCTGTAGAGTAACAGAGGGCTAAACTAGATGATCAGAGATTTTGAGCATTTGTTCCCCATGACGTTCTGGCTAATTTGCTTGGGAGGTTGTTACTCAACCTTATCTTAGCCACAATGTTCTTCAGGTGGTTAAGATATGTGAGAGATCTAAGTAGGATTACTCTGAGGTAGACTGAGTGGAATTCATGTTTCAAGCGATGTCCATTAATAAAGATATTCAGTTCTTGTGCTGCTCTGGCATTATAAAGATGGAACACATTTGAAACTCTCTTGGACACACTTAGTTGTAAAAACCACTGACTACAATATTCAGCCATCTTAGTCAAGTCAGTGTTTAGGGTGTCTTCAAGTTCTGGGAATGACTGTGCTTGGATGCCTAAGCAAATGTCATCTGTGTGTGTGAACTTGTGGGACTTAGTAAGTGGGAGGTTATTTGTGTACAGATTGAAAAGTATCAGTGCCAGCAGAGAGCCTTTGGGTAGACTGTTGATTTACCTTTTCCATGTGTTAACTCTTTCTCCCATCTGCACTAAGAAATGTCTGTTGTGGAAGAGGAGGACTATGACGTTGACTACCCATGCTGGAAATGCTCTTGACAATTTAACTATGAGCCCTGTGTGCCTGACTGTGTCACATGCTTCTGTCAGGTCCAGAAATACAGCTCCCATCTTCCGTTTTTTCTGAAAACCATTTTCAAAAAATGTTGTCAAATGCTAGCATTGGATTGTAGCTGCTCCAACCCCTCTGAATGCCTGCTTGCACAATGCTGAGTATTGACTCCATTTCTGCGGAAATGTGCTGGAGAATGAGATGCTCTAGTACCTAAAATAGCACAGACAACTGGGATATTGGTCATCAAAATTATAAAAAATAAAAATGGAATTCTGCCCAGCCTAATTATATGCATTAGCCCTTGACAAATGCCATACAATACAAAGTAAAACAAATTTATACTGGCAGTTGCTTAGTATTATTTGGCACACAGATATATTCATTTTACTAAAATTAAAAGTAAAATGACCTGAATCTTTCCTGGAAAAGTAACATTTATCTGCCATTTATTTTGTTTTTAAAAAGGGCCAGATACTCCATATAAGGACTAAGTCAAAGGTTTGAGTAGTGGGAAAGTATTCAGCAAAGGCATTTAAAAAAAAATCTGAAGTCAAAGCAAACTTATCCCACTGTTCATGGAGATATTAATGAAGATTTCATAATTGGAGCATTTGTCTTGAGCATTAATAATATGGTTAGCAATATTATGTTATGCCAGCATATATTAATATTTATGCAAGATGATTATATGCACATAATAAAAATGACCAGCTTAATATTCCGTATTGGGCCTGCCTGCCTCTGCCAGTTTTTATCAGTAACACTTGTTTTAAAATGTTGGGCCCCAAGTCTGCACTGAAAAGCATATGGACATATTCCTGGAGCTGAGTGCAGTGCATGGTTGGGGCTTTGGTGTGTATGATACTTAATTTTTTTTTTTTTAGTAACAGGAGATTGCTTTAGTAGGGCTGCTGGGAATTAAAAGAGGCACATACCTTAGACACAGTTATTTTGAGTTACTGTAAAAGATCAAATCATCTGTTCCTAACCCAGACCCTAAATCCCATACAGGGTATCTGGGTAACCTAGGTTCTTTGAGGTTGTCTCCACATTGCTCCCGCTGTGCATGTAATGTTGCCCCCCAAGCCTCCTACTTGCAGCCCACCACACTGCATTCTGCTGCTGTGGCTACTGCTGGCCCCCTGCCTGCATCTGCTATTTCCCTACCCAGCTCTCAGGCTGTCTGTGCCTTGCCTTCTCTTAACAATCAGCTCCCAGGCTGTTGCTTCCAACCTGCTATTTCTCCTGCAACCTCTCACTCTCTCCTGAGCCTAGTCAACTTTGAGCTCAGCATGATACTCTGTTTCCTGTATTTTAGGAATTATGGAATCCTCCGCCGGATGGATGTTGAACTATATAATCCAGTGGCTTCCACTGGCTCGATCCTTTCCCTCCAGCACATTCAAGTTGTGGGGAAGGTATCCTGTAATGAATAGGCAGGTATCATGACTTGTGATGTGAAAATAGTAAGAGATTTCTCTCTGTGTGTCTTTTAAAAAATAGGTTAACTCCAGCCTTGTGACACAATACTGAAAAGGTTATCGAACATCCGTATGTCATCTTTTTCCTAGACGCATGGATTGAAAGGCCAGAAAGGACCATTATGATCATATAATCCAACCTCCTCCATAACACATGGCATAGACTATGATTCAGTAATTTCTTCTTCAATCCCATCAATTCTGGTAGAGGGAGAATATTTCTTTTAGAAAGACATCTGTTATAGGAGTGCTCTGTGAAAGATATGTCTGTATATATTCCCAGACAAAAAACACATTAAGATGGAATAAAGTTTAAGGCTATGTATCAATAAATGAAGGGTGAAAACAACATCACACTGATACTGTAATTATTTTTTAAAAAACAAGCATTGCAAACCCAGAAAATTCAGAGTTAAAGTCACATGTACAAGAAATCCAAATACATTAAGGTCTGGCAATGTACAGAGACCCTTCACTTTTCCTTGTAGGGATGCCATGAAATAATTCTTCAATTATGATTAGGGCATTTTAGGGTTTGTGATCCAAGATTAGATTACATTGATTTTTTTTAAAGACACATGACATTTTTTCCCACATTTTTCTCTTCATAGAGTTACATATAAATGATATTTTTTTTACACTCCTAAGTAGGAACAAACCATACCTGACATTGCTTGAAACAAAGGGGGAGGGGAGGATCTAGCTCATATTTTGTTTGTCGTTGTCACTCTCAGTCTCCGAATTGCATCCAGTTTAGAAAAAATAGATGCAAGTAAGCCTTTAGGCATATATATTTATTCTAGCCAATAAAGACCAGCTTAAGAAACAGAAAGAAAACATTTACTTACAGCAGGTTAGAGTGGTGTGAGCATTTTGCATGTTTTCCTGCAGCCACACCCTCAACATGTGTGAAGTGTAAGTGCTATCTCTTATCATTCTGAGTGGTTCATCTATAATATCAGTTATATTGTGTCAGACTTTATCCATAAACTGTTTTATGATTTGTGTTAAAACAGTATTGGAAATGCCCCTAATAAATACAAATTGCAGAGCTAGTGATTAAATTCTCAGACTTTCAACATTTTCTCCAATAAGCCGCTGCTCTAATGCAGTCTTTTCCAGCTGATATCACATCGATAGAGTGTTTTATTACGGCATGATTTCGTATATTACTTAAGGCTGTGAAAATGTTATTTTAACTTCCTGCAGAATAATGTCACAACCCTTCCATTAAAATTAACCATTAGCATATGAACTGCAAGCTGCTTAATAGCACAATCTCTTAGGCTAATAAAGACCATTCCTTGTTTTTTTCTAAATGGTGAAGTGGGCCATTGTGCAGCGGAGCTCTTTATTAGAGCTGTTTGCCCAATTTACAACTGTCACTGGGGGTCATGTGGAGGGCAACCTGGCTGAACTTTACCTTCACCCAGTAACCCCCAAAACAATCCATTGTTAACACTCATCAACCTGGGGTTGAATGAAGCATCAGAGAGAGCTATTAGGCAAAAAAAAAAAAAGGTACAATAGAACTGTAAAGTTTGCTATTGCATTCTTGGCAGGATGACATATCTCAGGGCATACACTTCCCTGGAAAAATAAGAAAATTAACACACTCAAAAAGAGTGATGAGTCTGAGAACCAGCATACTGGCTGCGCAGTCACATATATTTGCTGGTACTAAATACAAGTGGGAAAGTAGCTGTAAAAAGGCCTAGAACACAAACAAAAGGGAGGTAATTATTTTACGACTCCTTTTTTCTCCCTTCAACTGCTGTGTTTATAACTATATTTTATTACACACGCTGAGTGGTCACAGAAGTAGAAATGTAGGTATAGCCAGACAGGATTTGTCTTGGCAAATGAGTAATCTGCTTTGACTAGTATCATCCAATAGGCTTTATCTCCTGAGGAAAGCATTAAGTTTTAATTAATGAGGATTTCAACAGTGATATCACAGTTCATTACCCAGTTCACTGCCCATGAAAAAGCTGTGCCTCAATGTTAAAAAATAAATTATTGCAACATCCAGAAGTACAACTCTAAATCCTTGCACCCAGGGATGGATTAGAGCAGTTTACTACAATAAACATGGGTTAGATTCACCTCTGTGGGCATAAAGTATGGAAATTACCCTCTCTGGCACTCATGGACTCTGCAGCACCAAAAGGGATTCAGTACCTCCTTCCCCCTCCCAAAGGGAAGCCGCGTCAAATTCTAGAAGAACCAAAACTGGAGCCAGGTTGATGGAGTCTCTTTAGGAGATTAATTGAATCTGGTACCACATGGAGCTGGTCTTCTCTTGCCAGCTCTAACTACATCCTTTGCAGCAGGAGCTCTGAACAGCTTGAGCTAGATTCACAAGGGAGGCTTAGGTGCTGGAATATGCTTAAACACTTAATTAGTCATTGAACCAGTGAGCAAGAGTACGAGTGAATGACTTCATACTCCTGTGGCTACGGAACTCATTTAGGAGCCAGGAGACCCAGCTTCCAGTTCCCCTGTGACAACTGATATTCAATTAGTTATAGATAGTGGAACAGCTCCAACAGGAAACACTGAAAGAGACCTGCTCAGGAATATTTCATAACTCAGTGAATAGGGCACCCACCTGCAAGGTGGGAGCCTTAGGTTCAAGTCTCTACTCCATATTAGACAGTAGGAATTTGAACTAGAGTATCCTACATCCTGAATAAGTGCTCTTACCAATGGATGGATGGAAGGGGGGCTCCAGCATCTTTTGTGCAGATTTAGGCATGCTTTGAGCACACCTACTGCAATGAGCTTTGAAGGTAAGATAGGCAGGGGAATTCTGGGGCTTAGGTCTGAGCTGTGTGCCGAGCTGCTGGGCAGCGTCAGGACTTAGGCAGCAGTATACGTGCCCAGATGCCAATATTTAAGTGCCTTGCAGATTTTAACAGTGGAAACTTAGGCATCTTTAGGCATCTATGGAGTTAGGGGGTAGCTGATTAGGTGCCACTGGCATTCACAAAACCACCAAATATTGGACTGAGAGGTGCCCAAAGTGACAGTCAGGTGCCTACACTGCTCTTGTGAATCTAGCCCTTTGTAGCTTCTCTGCCTTGGGGACTCACAGCCCAGTGTGTACGGGTAAAATCCAAGTGATGAATCTGCCCCACTCTTATACATATTTATACATCAGCTTTCATCACAAAGGATCACAGAGCACTTTTAAAGAGCAGCTGTTTGATGGTGCAAAGCAATATTATGTGGTAGCTTAGGGCAGGAAGTATAGAAGAGTACCATATTGAACTTAAAATATAGGGGCAATTTCCAAATCAGAATTTGACCAGGACACTAGCCCTAACAACCCCATTCCCACATGCCATGAGATCTTTTAACACCTTACTCCCCCAAAACGACTTTAGTTGTGTGTTAGGAAACATCTATATTTTTTTAAAAAAATAGTGGCTCACCCTTTGACTACACAAACCCTCCCCTCACTCAAGCTTCCTTTCCTTTGCCATCCTCTCTAGCAGCCTCTCTCTACTCTGTTCCTGTTCCCCTTACCCACCCTGACTCCCACTGTTCCTGTTTCCCATTGCAAATAGTTCTCTAGCGCCATGATACTACTCCATCTTCTTCCTACCTTTACCCACTGTCTTTTCCCTTCCACTATTTTAGCCTACCCCCTTGCGTCCCATTGCTGCTTGCTATCTACTTGGCATCTTCTAGAACTTCCATTCCTGTTCTCCATTAATCCTATTAGTCGCTCAGTTCCTACTGACTTCCAGGGTCATGAAGTACCTTGCAAAATCAGGCCCAGTGAAAGAAATAGCCTGTTTTATACCAATTTGTGATGAAAATTTGTTGTCTAATAAGCCACTTCTTCACTGGTGGCACACTGCGAACCTCATGAAGTCCCTTAATGTGCCTTTGGGACCTTTTCTGATTTCCATTGTTGCTTGACACATAAAACTGTACAAGAAAAACATAATGTGCACTAATTTCTGTTTGTGAGAAGTAGATTCATCTTCTGGAGGAATACGTCCAAGAGAACCATCACTAGGCCAGTGAAGAGTTTCCATCTTGTTCCAACAATTCATTCATTATTTGCTGTATATTTCCCCAGTCTTTCTGCACTGTTCCATAATTTGTGTATCAAGTCAGTGATTTCTGCATTGCATTGCATTTCCACCATTTGTTGATCTCTGATATATGTTTTTGTTTCAAGTATTGGGGTTGTTGGTTCTTTGTTTCTGGCTCAAAAAACATGAACCAAGAAGTAATCTTGCACTTTACACTTTGGGGTTGTTTGTTTTTTTCCCCCATAGTCAGTGTTACGCACAAGAATTTTTCCATTTTTCAAGTATGATGGGAGTCTCCAGGTATGTTCCCCATACATTTGATCATGTCTCCAGGGTTTTTTTATGTAAACTATTAAGTCACTAATTACATTATAATCATGAGTGAAATCTATAGTTATATCAGGTGCATATTTATTTATTTAGATTTGTGCACACCATAAAGTATGCTATCTCATTAACTAAAGTTGGTGCTTACAGAATCTGAATAAATGGAAATGACTCAACGTCATATATTTTGGCCATTCTGAAACGTAGGAAATCACAGAATAAAATTAATAGGTCTCTGATGGTTTTTTATTGCCATTCCAAGAACTCAAAGCAATTTGCTCTTTCGAAATTAAATTGTAAAGGTAGACAGGCAATGCTTGCTTTTTCAGAAGAAATAGAAGCAATCATTCTTTATTTAGAAGGGACACTCATTTCCATTCATAAATAAGTTCTTGGACACCAGATTTTAAGCATGTGGCCAAGAAACACATGTTGCAGCCACTGAAGAAATAACCATACATTAAGTCAGCATTTTCAGAAAGCTTACATCTACTATATTCATATAAACCACCCTCCTAGGACACTGAAGTATACACGGTTGGGTGGAATCTCTGATTCCACCACTGGGAATGGTGCATTTTGGATGGATATGTACCATAATGCCAATTCATCATTGCATGGCTACTTCTGAAGAGGAAGTACCTCCTTAGAATAGGGTTTCGTTTCCACAGATGTTTAGCCCAGAGCCTATGAGAGTCTGGCTGGATATAGCATTTGCATAATTTTGTTTGGAATAAAAAGAAACCTCAACCCAGTTTATAAATTAGTTTTAAAACAAAAATCTTGAATTATAGGATACTCTGGCTCAAATTGCACCAAAGGATAAATTTCCCTTACTAGATAAAAATAATAGCAGAGCAGATAAAGAGATAGATAATGCAACTTGAAACAGATATGTGAAAGAAATCCACAGACTAGATCCTAGTTTTAATCCAAACCATCACAGTCTATTTTTCGGTAACACAAAGGAGGGCTTGTTTCCATTCCAGGAGGATGAATGTTACTTAACTCCTGAATTTTCTAAATGGTAAAATAGTGTTAATCACCACTCATATTCACTAAAATGCCCATTTATACTACTTCCTGTGGTTGAATCTTTTGTTTTAAAAAAAGAGAGAATATGGCTTGATTAGATGAGATTAGGTTTGACTAGAGTCACCTGCACACTGCTTTTCACTTAGTCACTTCTGCTGCTGTAAGGAACTAGTAACTTGCCCTATGGCAAGAAAAAGAAAGAACAGTTTAACATCTTATTCCATTTTATATAATGGCTTAATTGGTCATTCAGAGTAGTTGGTTACTACAGGACAGGAATGCTGATTCTTTCAGCAAAACTGAACATTTGTATAAAACTTGGCCCATTTCACAAAGGCAGGTCATCTACACAATTAACAATTTCCAATGTCCAATCATTCAAACTGCTAATTGTTCCCTGAACAGGCATGGGAGATTAAAGAAATTCACTGAAGGCCAAGAGGGAGCTTTTCAAAGGCACAAAGAGGAGAGTAGCGCCTACCTGCCCTTTGTGCCTTTGAAAATCTCCCCACTAAATCCATATATATGCTCCTAACACAGTGGCCTGATTTTCAAAAAGTGCTGAGCAGCCGGCAGCTCCCCTGGAAATCGTTCATTAACATTATGAGCCTATATAAGTGAGTAAAGGTTTGCAGGATTTGAGGGTAGATTTCAATAGGAGCTGCTGGCTACTCGGCACTTTTGAAAATCAGGCCACTTAGGAACCTAACTTTCAGCTTCCATTTTTGAAAACCTTTGCTGAAGTTTATTATTTATTAATGATGAATTATAATTATTATTAGTATAGAAGCATACAGCTGTTCAGAAATAAACTCTAATTTTAAAATAGCATTTTGACCTCAAGACTTTAAGCTAAAGTTATTTTAAATTCTCAGTTTTCCATCACCAGTATAAAAATTAAAATCATGCATAGTTTGAATGACAAATTTCAGCATTTCTTTCTGAAACAAATTTAGCAGCTTTCTTCTGCACAGTCTCCAAGGCTCAGAACCACATAGGGATTTAGGACTAGATTTACAAAGGGACTTAGGCACCTACGTCCTGATTTAAGCACCACTGGCACTCACAAAACTTTCACCCAGCTGCTGCCTAATCCCGTAGATTCCTAAACCCACTCAGTGTCTACGTTTTTGCAATAAAAATTCCCTCGGGGCTTAGGTTTCTGCCTTTGGGCATCCATTCTGCTGTCCAACTTTAGGAATCTCATAGACATTAAGGTCAGAAGGGACCATTATGATCATCTAGTCTGACCTCCTGCACAATGCAGGCCACAAAATCTCACCCACCCACTCCTGCAATAAACCTCTCACCTATGTCTGAGCTATTGAAGTCCTCAAATCATGGTTTAAAGACTTCAAGGTGCAGACAATCCTCCAGGGTGTGTGTGTCCTGATTAAGCCTCATTGTTATCCACATACCCCAGAAAGATGGGTGCAGCTCCATCTAAATTGCCTGCAGGGATCGATCCAATAGACATGCTTGTAGGCCCCCCAACTTCACTCAAAACACTGGGAAGGAGGCCCTCCATCACAACTTTTAGCCCACTGGTTAGGGTACCCCCCTGGGGTAGGAGATCCCTGGGTCAAGTTCCTCCTCCGCCTGATGAGACAAAGGAATTTGAACAGTGCTCTGCCACCTCTTAGGTGTGTGTCCTAACAATTGGACTACATACAGGGCTTTCTCAGTGGCTTCTGTTGAAGTTGTTCCACTTTACCTAAATCACTGGGCCAGTGTGAGAGAGTGAGAATGACCGTATAGCCTGCTGGGCAGCACACTCACAAGAGAGAGCCAGGATCCAGTCTACCTGCTCCAATAGCTCTTTAGTTATTCATATTCAGTGGAACAGCTTCAACAGGAAAGATGGAAGGGACAACTTCCCCCCTTCCCCCACATCATATCAAACTGTCTGATAGCTCAGTATCATAGAATAATAGAATCATAGGGACCACAAGTATCATCTAGTCTAACCCCCAGCCAAGATTCAGGATTTGGTGTGTCTAAACCATCCAAGATGGCTATCCAGCCTCCTTTTGAAAATCTTCAGGAGTGAAGGAGCTCCCGAGGCAGTCTGTTCCATTGTCCTACTGTTCTTACAGTTAGGAAGTTTTTCCTGAGAGGTAATCTAAATCTGCTATGCTGTAGTTTGAATCCATTGCCTCCTGTCCTGCCCTCTATAACAAAAAAGAACAATTTTTCTCCATCTTTTTTATGGCAGCCATTCAAGTATCTGAAAACTGCTATCATGTCCCGCCTCAATCTCCTCTTTTCCAAACTAAACATACAATTAACTTAGGCTTGAATAAAGACTGGGAGTGAATGTGTCATTACACAAAGTAAAACTATTTCCCCTTGTTTATTCCCCCCTCCCCCCACTGTTCTTGTCAACTGCTGGAAATGGCCCACTTTGATTATCACTACAAAAGGTCCCCCCGCCCTGGTCTCCTACTGGTAATAGCTCACCTTTCCTTATCACTCTTGTACAGTCTGTATGGTAACACCCATTGTCTTATGTTCTCTGTGTATATAAAATCTCCCCACTATATTTTCCACTGTATGCATCCAATGAAGTGAGCTGTAGCTCACGAAAGCTTATGCTCTCATAAATTTGCTCATATGGCTTGTGTTCTATCCCACTGATCATCTTTGTCGCTCACCTCTGGATCCTTTCCAGTTTCTCCACATCCTTTCTATACATTGGTGACCAAAATTGGGCACAGTACTCCAGCTGAGGTCTAACCAGTGCCAAGAAGAGCAGTACTATCACCTCCCTTGAATTGCATGTTATGCCTCTGTTAATGCAACCTAAAATTGCATTTGCTTTTTTTGCAACAACATTGCACTGCTGACTCATGCTGAGATTGTGATTCACCACAATTCCCAGATCCTTCTCAGTAGTGTTGCTACCAAGCCAATTATTGCCCATTCTATATTTGTGCATTTGGTTTTTCTTCCCTAAGTATATAGCACCTTACATTTCTCATTGCTGAATTTCATTTTGTTGTTTATAGCCCAGTTTTCCAATTTATCAAGATTCCTCTGAATCTTAGCTCTATCCTCCAAAGTGTTTTGTGTCATCTTCACATTTGATTAGTATGCTCTACATCCAGGTCATTAATAAAGATGTTAAACAACACCGAAGCCACATCAGATCCCTGTGGAACCCCACTTGAGACCTCTCTCCAAACTTACATCATTCCATTAATACTTACTCTTTCTTTGTGGTTGTTAACCAATTATGTATCCACCGAATGGTATTTCCACCAATCCTGAATTTCTCCAGCTTACTGATCAGAATGTCACGTGGGAGTGTCATGTGGGACTTGCTGAAGTCCAGGTATATTATGTCAACTGCATTCCCCTTATCCACAAAATCAGTTATCCTGTCAAAGAAGGAAATCAAGCTGGTTTGGCATGATTTGTTTTTGGTAAATCCATGCTGGCTACTAGTAATTACCCCTTCAGCCTCCAGGAATTTGTAAATTGAATGTTTTATACACTGCTTTAGTAGCATCCCAGGTATCAAAGTCAGGCTGATGGATCTATAGTACAGTGAGCTCACGCCTGAAAGGAAGGAGACCCATGTTCAAATCCTTTCTCCCTCTAAATCAGAGGTGAGAGTTTGACCTGGGTCTTCCATGTGAGTGCTCTGACCACTGGGCTAAAAGTTGTAAGGTCAGCCGCTTCCACCAGACTTTGAATAGGACCTGATCCAGTAGGCAGCCTCTGAGTATCTCATGGGTAAGATAGGCACTCCTCTGCCTATCTTCTCCTGCTTCATGGCTTGCACTGTGATTTTGGCAGAAGACAGGCATCCAGATGCCTCATGTGAGGAAGCGGTGCTCATGCCCAGAGACAGAAACCTCAGCACATAGGGAACTTCTACTGAAAATACTTAGACACCTACAGAGTTAGGGGACAATTGAGCAGGGGGCTTTGTGGATCACAGTGAGACATAAAAAAGAGATTTAGGTGCCTAAGTACCTTTGTGGATCTGGGTCCAAGACCCCAACCTTTGAGGCCAAATCTTCAAAAATAGGAGTTTAAAGTTAAGCTCCTGTATAAAATCACCTAATTTTCAAAGTTGCAGTATACCCAGCAGCTCACATTCAAGTCAACTTTGGAAACTCAGGTGACTTGCATAGGGGCCAAATAAAAGGTTTAAAAGTGTCGGTTTGTGGCAGAGGGAAGGGTAGAATCCAATTCTTCAGGGCAAATGGGAGTCCATTCCAGGTTCTGGAGGGGAGTGTTCTTTAGTGGACACAGATTCTTCTGCCTGTTTCCCCAAAACCTGATGTCTTCTGCCTCTTCCCATCAAACCTGTCCCTGACCCACTTCTGTCTGTTCCCCCTTGTGCCCATGATGATTGATCTGCCACCGGTGGCCCAGTGTGGGGTTGGTACACCCCGCCACAGGCTTAATTCAGTTTCTAAACTTCATCTGCAAATGACATATTTTTATTTGCAGTACATAATGAGTAGAAAGAGAAATATTTAAATTCATTTTAGATCACAATTTCACTAATAATATTTTACATTTATGCTGTGCAGCATATCTCATCTAAGGCTAATTGATGTTTGTTCCTGGAACGTTAGAGAAGATTTATCCACATTTCACAGTTAAAGAAACTGACACAAAGACTTGTTAAGTAATTTGGCCCAACATCACACAAGAAGTCTGTTGCAAAGCTTTTGATAATTCTGATATCTTTTCCTTGTAACATTTCACACACTTTGGGTTTATATGTATTAAAATTAAACTTCTTTTTAAAAAGCCAAAGATGGAAGAGACATTTTGTTGGCTTTGTCTTTTATGAGATTATATATAAAAAATTAAAATTGTGGTATTTAACACCAGTAGGGATAGATATATATCCATCCCTACTGGTGTTAAATACCACAATTTTAATTTTCAGACAGATGGAAAAAGTTACTGGGAAAATAATCACTTTTATTAGACTAATAAAACATTTTGGAGCCAGATTCATCATTTCCTATATTTAATTCTTGAGGAAATTCAGCTGATGATTTCAAGGTGAATAATAATGGGATTTTGTTTTTGTTTGTTTGCTTTATATTGAGAGGATGGAAGATACAATCAGTCAATGGACCCAGAATGTTTGCAGATGTCAAATTAAAGGGGGTTATTAAGAAGGTCAGCAGATGTGTTCTCTGGCGAACAGCTCATGTTGCTGTGACCCTCTGTTTGTCCCTTAGAAAGCTAATTCACCAAATAATGAAGTGTATAAGAGCTGTTATGAAAAATGGTTACATTTTTCCTGTCAAAGGAGGTTACTATGATTAGTAAACTGACCAGCTGCAATATGAAACAAAGCAAAATATTTCTTCCTGTAAGTCTATTCCCTTCAAGGAGCTGAACACACTCAATTTCTATTGACTTGAAATCTCCTAGCACTTTGCAGGAGAACACTCATTAGGTCCTCCTGGGGTTAGGCCCATATCTATAATATGCACTTCTGCAGGACAATGAGATGAGGCTGATGTTGGATTTAAAGTTTTAACACGTGTTTAAATCAATTGGTGTAGCAGATGCTCCAATCCTGGTCAGAAACTCTGTTGCTGTGGTATATCCACTATCTGCTTCTTTATCATCTGCAGGTAATAGGGAATTTTACCCAAGTGCTTTCTAGACAATTAATATTCCCACAGTTCAGGGCAACTTCACCGGTATTTCCCCTCCATGGCCCATCAAAGGCACCCACTCTTAGGTTTCTGGCTTCCCATCTGTCACCTCTCTTGGGCAGTTACACGTGTCTCTCCCTCTCCTGAGCAGGATATTTCCAGGCTGCATTTCCTATCTACACTGTAAACACCCCAGCAAAGTCAGAGTACCTGAGTAGGCCTGCTTTACTTTACTCCTCAGAGGCTATAAATAGTGTAATTACCCACTGTTAAGTTACACACAGCTCTTTCAAAGCAAGCACTTCATTTTTAAGGTGCAAACATTTCAGAGAAAACATTAAAAACAATAAAAGAATAAGATTACCAGAGATCACCCCAATTCCAACAAGGACTGTGGCAGATTAACAGTCCTTCAAACCCCACCAAGGGGTTTTTCTGCAATCACCAATTCGTAACAGCTTTGGCTCAGAACCAGCACTCCATGAATCTGTGAGTCACTCTTTTGCCCAGTGTGGACCTCTGGTCATGTCTTCATGTAACCTGTGATCAGCAAACAATGGGTTTCTCTTCAGGGCATAGCTTCTGAAGGTGAAAAGTTGCATTCCACTCCTCCCAAGTATTTTCTAGGAATCCCACTTAATTTTGTTTGTTTAGCATGTTGTTTCAAAGAGTACTTTGAAGCTCATAACACTTCCCAGGGTCTATGTTAGCCATCAAAAAGCTAACAAAGTTTTAAAGAAGTTATATACAATCCCACAATAATACATTTGCATTTTTAATAGAATGAACTGTGAAAATACTGACTCTGAATGCAATAAGGTTTAACTTAATTCAATAAGGTTTGGATATTTCATGAAATTGTCATAGCTGTCACAACTACCTCTTGCTAAAAGATGTGATGCAATTTTCACATTAGGTTGTTCATATCACATGCTTTTCCATCACCACTGTGGAAAAAGGGGTAAACTGTGAGGTGGCAAAATTTGCAGATGATACAAAACTACTCAAGATAGTTAAGTCCCAGGCAGATGGCGAAGAGCTACAAAAGGATCTCTCAGAACTGGGTGAGTGGGCAACAAAATGGCAGATGAAATTCAATGTTGATAAATGCAAAGTAATATACATTGGAAAACATAATCCCAACTATACATATAAAATGATGGGGTCTAAATTAGCTGTTACCTCTCAAGAAAGAGATCTTGGAGTCATTGTGGGTAGTTCTCTGAAAACATCCACTCAATGTGCAGCGGCAGTCAAAAAAGCAAACAGAATGTTGGGAATCATTAAGAAAGGGATAGATAATAAGACAGAAAATATCATATTGCCTCTATATAAATCCATGGTACACCCACGTCTTGAATACTGCATGCAGATGTGGTCGCCCCATCTCAAAAAGATATATTGGAATTGAAAAAGGTTCAGAAAAGGGCCAAGAAATGATTAGGGGTATGGAACGACTTCTGTATGAGGAGAGATTAATAAGACTTGGATTTTTCAATTTGGAAAAGAGACAACTAAGAGGGGATATGATAGATGTCTATAAAATCATGACTAGTGTGGAGAAAGTAAATAAAGAAGTGTTATTTACTCCTCATAACACAGGAACTAGGGCTCATATCAAATGTAATTGATAGGCAGCAGGTTTAAAACAAACAAAAGGAAGTATTTTTTCACACAATGCACAGTCTGTCAAACTCTTTGTGGGAGGATGTTGTGAAGGCCAAGACTATAACAGTGTTCAAAAAAGAACTAAATAAGTTCATGGAAAATAAGTCCACCAATGGCTATTAGCCAGGATGGGCAGGGATGGTGTCTCTAGCCTCTGTTTGCCAGAAGCTGGGAACAGGCAACAGGGGATGAATCACTTGATGATTACCTGTTCTGTTCATTCCCTCTAGGGCACCTGGTATTGGGCCACTATCAGAAGACAGGATACTGGGCTTGATGGACTTTTGGTCTGATCCAGTATGGCCACTCCTATGTTCACCCCATGTACCCTCTGTTTCCAGGCAATTAATTTTTCACATTGAGGACCAGATCTTTAGCTGGTGTAAATAGGCATAACTCCATTTAAGTCTACGGAGCTTTAACAATTTACAGTAGCTGAGGATTTTATCAATACTGAATGAGCCTACACAGTGCATTATGCCAGTGCAACTTGTTATTTTGGTATCTTTAATTCAGTCCAGTGTGTGCTACTAATTCCAAATTTTGCAATAATGATGTGGTTTTGATTTCCTTTGGACAATGGTTATAAAATGGCTTACGAGGCTATGCATTTTACACCTGTCTGTCTTAGTTTTCCTTTGATGGGCTCCTGATGAGTGCTAAGTAACTCACTATCAATTTTTCCTACCAGAGTTGCCTAAATCATGACTTTTGGCTGGAAGCTCTGGCTTCCCCATAAGATCTCCAACTCCCTGGCCAACCTCCCTCATGTCTGAGTTTTCTTGGCTGGCTACCACGCATATTTTTCTCAGTGCTTCTCCTCTGCCTGCTGATGCTCTCTTCCCCAACTTCTGACCAGACAGAAGTCCAATAATTAAAACTTCCTCCCTCCTCTTTTTTGCCCTATTGACTGTTCATCATGTTCATTCCTCTCAGCTCCCATTCTGCATGTCTGATGATGAGGAGAAGTCAAAGGGCCATGTGAATGTGCTGAAGAAAGGAGGAATCTCTCTCAGGTGGCCCCACAACACTGTATTGTGGCAGTAACAAGACCTGCCCCCTAACTGTCCATTCCTTGTGAAGCTACGCCTTGAGAAGATGGGAAGAGGTGAAGGGGCAGAAGCCTAAGGGAGGAACAGGAGAGAGAAAAAGAAGAGACCTCAGGGAAAGAGAGAGAGAGAGAGAGATAGGAAAACAGATGCAATGCCTGTCAGCACCTGTATGAAGAGCAGCGTGCTTAAGATGAGGTGATATTGGTAGGAAGAGAGAAGGATTCTGAAGAAATGTCTCCTCTATAACGTCTCCTTCTGTCACGTACATCTGTTAATTTGCTTTACAGCCTCAAGCTCTGACTGAACTCCTCATTATTGTTATTAATGGCCAAAAAACTCTCAGATGTGATCCTGAGTTTGGGCTCACTGACATTATGGCAAGTGTGAGTCTATAGATGATTTTTAAAGTCACTATAATGATGTGGTTTATAAAATGGACAAAACCCCTTGAAACGTTCTCCTAGCAGTCTGGAGAAACATTTAGAATACAGCTGCATGCCTTTAACTATAGACTGGATTGGGCTGGATTTTTCTGCTTTGCAATAGCATATAAAAACAGATAGACACCAGGGACCTGATTCGCCTCTCACTTACCTTGGTGTAATCAGAAATGACTCCCTTGATGTCACTCAAGTTATATCAGTGTAAAACTGCCGTGAAAAGAGAATCAGACCCTAGCAGTTAGACTACTAGAGGTTTGAACTGATAGGCCAGTTTCGTGGCTGCCCACCACCTTGCATTATCATTGATGCCTGAACAGACTAACTGCAACATGAGTGTAACATGGTATCAAACTGGAATTCTCCACTCACTTATGGACGTGGGGGTGCAGATAGTTGTGTGTGGTCATCTGTGCCAGTAAGTGGATAAGGTAAAGTGTTGCTGGTACAGTTCTTCTATATCAGATTGCCTTTCACAAAGTAGGAAAGGATAAGGCTGGAGAAAAGGAGAAGGAGCTGATTGGAGAGAGCAAGAGATAGAATATGGGCAAAGGTAATCGGGAGGGAGAACACTCAAGAAGTACAAATATATTAGGGTGACAAACTTGGGGGCTCAGACAAACCAACTGAACCTTCGAACCTTTAGCAGCAAATCAGTGAATATGAGAAATTAATATGAATGGTTATAAAAGGGAGCATCAGCCAATGAATAAAGTTGGGTCTTTGTTTTTAAAATAAACTACCTCCAAAATTAACTCATTCAGTATCTGAAACTATTTAGAGGAATTATTTTAGCTCCTTTTTAAAAGGCAAACAGAATATCCATACAGGTTAAAATGTCATTAGAAGACCTGGATTTAATCAATTTCACTCTAGATATGGTTCAATTTAAATACTTTCATGGCAAACAAAAGATTTCACGGTTTGTATAACTTTCAAGGCATTGCAATTGACACTGGGATTTATAAGTAATGTATATAAGTTTGATGCAAATCTTTATCAGATAGAATGGTTTACATATGTTAAGTTAGTACACAAGAGTGTCACGGTTTGGATTCATTTCTATCATCATAACACTTTTGAATCTTGATCCTCTGAGCCTATGACCAAAAAAAAAAAAAATGTTTTTCAGCCAAAAATATACGTAAGAGATTTTATTTGTTTTAATTATATAATCTGTACAAAATAAAATTCTTAGTGAATGTAGCTTCAGATAGGATTCTGTTTTGAATCTCTAATTCTTAATTTGTGCACTAGAGGGTCCCCTTTCCCTCTTATAATGTAGAAACACCTGAATAGCTCACTGTGTGCATTTAAGTTAGAATGCCAAATTTTCAAGTGTGTTTTTGATTTGCTGCTACTTTCAGCAAAAGGATTTATTTAGCACACTACTAAAGTTTTTACTATTTTAATGCTTTCAGTTATAATTCTGCCTCTAATAGAAGGATATAAAATATCATCTTCTATTTCAAATCTATATGTGTACAGATATAAATAGATCTCAAATCTCTTGTGCTTTATATAGGAGTTCTTTACTACTCAACAGAAATCTTATGGAAGCATACACACGTGTGTTTAAGAGAAAAGCATTACTGTTCTGGCTTTTAAGTTAAAAAAAAATCAGTTTGTGCCATAGGATGGATTTTTCTGCCCTCTGATGATTCTATAGAGGAAAATGCCTATAGAAATCAATTGGCTAAATATATATATAGATTAACAGACAACATATGTTCTGTTTTCTTTTTCAAATGTGAAAAAACGTTCAATATATCTGGGCCTTAATATTCAATGTATTTATTTAAGGATGATAGTAGGGGTAACTAGGTTATACAGCAAAAAGAAAAGGAGTACTTGTGGCATCTTAGAGACTAACAAATTTATTTGAGCATGAGCTTTCGTGAGCTACAGCTCACTTCATTGGATGCATTCAGTGGAAAATACAATGAGGAGATTTATATACACACAGAACATGAAAAAATGGGTGTTTATCATGCACACTGTAAGGAGAGTGATCACTTAAGATGAGCTATTACCAGCAGGAGAGTGTGGGGGGGGAGAAAACCTTTTGTAGTGATAATAAAGGTGGGCCATTTCCAGCACTTAACAAGAACGTCTGAGGAACAGTGTGGGGGGGGAATAAACAAGGGGAAATAGTTTTACTTTGTGTAATGACTCAACCACTCCCACTCTCTATTCAAGCCTAAGTTAATTGTATCCAATTTGCAAATTAATTCCAATTCAGCAGTCTCTTGTTGGAGTCTCTTTTTGAAGTCTTTTTGTTGAAGAATTGCCACTTTTAGGTCAGAAATCGAGTGACCAGAGAGATTGAAGTGTTCTCCGACTGGTTTATGAATGTTATAATTCTTGACATCTGATTTGTGTCCATTTATTCTTTTACGTAGAGACTGTCCAGTTTGACCAATGTACATGGCAGAGGGGCATTGCTGGCACATGATGGCATATATCACACTGGTAGATGTGCAAGTGAACGAGCCCCTGGTAGTGCGGCTGATGTGATTAGGCCCTATGATGGTGTCCCCTGAATAGATATGTGGACACAGTTGGCAACGGGCTTTGTTGCAAGGATAGGTTCCTGGGTTAGTGGTTCTGTTGTGTGGTGTGTGGTTGCTCGTGAGTATTTGCTTCAGGTTGGGGGGCTGTCTGTAGGCAAGGACTGGCCTGTCTGCCAAGATTTGTCAGAGCGATGGGTCGTCCTTCAGGATAGGTTGTAAATCCTTGATGATGCGTTGGAGAGGTTTTAGTTGGGGGCTGAAGGTGACGGCTAGTGGCTTTCTGTTATTTTCTTTGTTGGGCCTGTCCTGTAGTAGGTGACTTCTGGGTACTCTTCTGGCTCTGTCCATCTGTTTCTTCACTTCAGCAGGTGGGTATTGTAGTTGTAAGAATGCTTGATAGAGATCTTGTAGGTGTTTGTCTCTGTCTGAGGGGTTGGAGCAAATGTGGTTGTAACGTAGAGCTTGGCTGTAGACAATGGATCATGTGATGTGGTCTGGGTGAAAGCTGGAGGCATGTAGGTAGGAATAGCGGTCAGTAGGTTTCCGGTATAGGGTGGTGTTTATGTGACCATCGCTTATTAGCACCGTAGTGTCCAGGAAGTGGATCTCTTGTGTGGACTGGTCCAGGCTGAGGTTGATGGTGGGATGGAAATTGTTGAAATCATGGTGGAATTCCTCAAGGGCTTCTTTTCCATGGGTCCAGATGATGAAGATGTCATCAATATAGCGCAAGTAGAGTAGGGGCATTAGGGGACGAGAGCTGAGAAAGCGTTGTTCTAAGTCAGCCATAAAAATATTGACTTACTGTGGGGCCATGCGGGTACCCATAGCAGTGCCGCTGATTGATGGTAGTATTGGTGACTGGGAGGTAGAGTATATATGAGAGTGTGTTTGTTTGTCTGGTGGGGTGTTATGAGAGTCCTGAGAGGTCTGTTATAGAGAGACACTACCATTTGGTGGGGAAGTCCTTTGACTGGACATCAGGTAACTTGCAAACTTCAAAATGGATGAGTGGCAGGGAGGGAAGCTGTCCCCCCAGCCTCGGTTTTCTATTTGGCAATTGGCTGGGAAAAGGAGGATGGATCCAGTTGATTGGCTGCTGTGTGCTCCACTTTGGTTATTTAAGCCAAGACCAGACTTTTTCAAACTCACACTCTCCAGTTAGCTATCCTAACCTCCCTCCCCTTAGTGGTAGATTAGGATCAGTGCTGCTTATGATATTGCCGGCCTGCTTTCAGGGGTCAGAAAGAAATTTTTCATATTGGGTCAAATTGTCATATGGTCTAGAGTTTTGGGTTTCTTTGTTTGTTGGCCTTCTTCACAGCCTCTTAGTAGCACAATTAGGTTAGAAACAACAGGATATGAGGTTTATATAATGCTATTATGATTACTGGCTTGTGACTGGTATCCAGGATGGGCAAAGGGGCCATTTCCCGGACGGAAGAGAGATCCAAGATTATGCAGTTGGACCTTGTCTTCAGATGGGGTGAAGGAAGGTGCTTGGTTCTTTGCAGGAAAAGGTCCCTCTACCCAGCCATGTGACCTCCCACTTCACTCCCCTTTTGGAGAGAGGGGGGCAGAGGTTTCACAAAAGAACTATGTCTGTGGGGTAAACCAGGGAGGTTCTACTCTGAGTTAACACCATAACTGCACTGGAACCAATTAAATGCCTGGTATAGGAGAGCTGAGGGGCAGGTAAAGTGGTGTCCCTCCACAAGGTGTAGTTAATAAAAGTTGCTGCCTGCCATTTGAACCCATCCAATGTGTCTGTCCTTCAGTCACCTGCCTGTCTGAGTCATTGTCTCATTGCAGATTAAAAAGCACAAGGTTTCTTCTAAAACTTACAGCCAACAGAGTCTTCCTTTAGTTCTAGTAAAAGAGAGTCAGTCTGATGCCCTCAAAGTTATGAAAAATCTTCTTCCTTTTATCCGATCATCTGAGGTCAGATCATTGTGCAAGTGTTCGTCATCTTCATCTGTCCAAGGTGTCACCAAAGTCCTCCTGTTTACCATCCTCTTTTATGCAATTCACACATTTCTTCCTTGGGGTCTGTTTTCTAAAACCCGCTTCTGCCACGCAATATTCACCAGGTCCTTCACATTCATCTTCTGTATGTGTGTTCATGGTGATGGGCTTCTGCTGATATAGCACAATACTGCCTTGATTATCCAAATTCAGATCACAGAGATTCTGGAAATTTTCAATAAAATGATGTTGAAAGGACTGTTTCAGATGAGTAAAGTTTGGAATTTGCATTATATATTAGAAACAAAAAAAATCTTTGTGTGTATATTGCAATCAGAGATTTGGACTGGGCTGAAGTTCCTTCAGATTACATATTGTGACAGACAACTGGGACAAGGGTGGTCTACGCTAGTGACTGGAGTAGGTGTCAGCCTAGTGGTCAGAGCACATGTCAGGACCCAAGGACTAGGATAAGAGTTGAGTCAGCAGTCAGAAACCAGAACCAAAGCTCAAACCACAGAGCAGTTACTGGATACCAGAGCTGAGGGCCAAGCTGATATCCGTAGTCAGAAGGTAGAACCAAAGGTTAAACAGAGGGCCGGAACCATAACAAGCAGAACAGCAGGCAATGAGGGATTCAAGGGAGGGGCATGGCAAGAGTAGGAGGAACAAGATAGCACAGGAGTAGGCACAGGGGTGGGTACGAGCACTGAGAAGCCAGAGAGCTGCTGTTAGCTCAAGAGCTAACCCACTGGCCTCTACAGCCAATCAGGTGGCATGGCCAATCAGGCAGCCTGCTGCAGGCCAGCTGTACAGATGATGCCGTCTGGAGATTTGCTCTAGCTGGAGGCCCTGATACCTGACACGTGCTGTCTAGGGGACTCAGGACCTGGCTTCTTAGGGAAAGTATGGTGAAAGGCATGCAGAAGATTGGAGGCACAATCTTGTGTTCTGCTGGTTCCCATAAATATTCATCTGGGCTGTACTCATCCCAGTCAATTAGATATTGTAGGTTTCCTCAGACCTGATGAGAGTCTAGAATCTGCCAAACTATAAAACACCTATAGGCCCCTAACACCTATAGGCAGAGGAGGGGGAGTAGTACAGAGTGGGTAGGAGTTCTCGACTAATGGTTTAAGAAAAGAGAGAGAGAGAGTTGGAAGACTGGGTGAATCTTGAAAGAATCTGGTAGTTGTAACTTGAATGCAACTGGATTAATCTGTTTTGTGATCTGGAAAGGCACCAAGTACTTATGGTCCTGTTTCATGCAGAGGCGAGATGATTGTATATTCTGGGCAGACAACTACACCTTATCTCCTACCCAAAGACAGGTATTGGCTAGAGGGACTGGTTGGCATACCAATTGTAAGTTGCCTTAGTGACTTTTAACTTGTTCTAGAGTTCTTGGTGTGCTTGCTGGATGTGGACCACTGGATGTGTGCCGTGAGTTTGGTAGCAGCAGTTATCGACAATTCAGAGGGGATCTCTGTATAAGCATGAAGATGGAAACCATAGTTAGCAAAGAAGGGAGTCTGCTTGGTGGAGGGGTGTGGCATTGTTGTCATCAAACTTGGCATGAAGGATCAGGGACAGCTAGTCATTTTGATGATAGTTTATGAAGCAATGAAGGTATTGTTGAAGGATCTGTTTGACATGCTCCACCGGCCCATTGGTGCTGGTGTGATAGGCTGCTGAGGTCAGGGTCTCAATACTCAAAGACCATAGACATTTTCACCAGAAGTGGGAAATAAACTGGGATCCTTGGTCAGATACCATGCCTGTAGGCAAGCTGTGGAGATGAAGGGCATTGCTCACAAAGAGGCGGGCTGTCTCCTGAGCAGAGGGAAGCACTAAACCTAGAATAAAATGCGTCCTCTTGGGTAAGTGGTCAATCACCACTAGAATGGTAGTGTGACTTTGGGAGGGTGGTAATTCCATGATAAAATTCATGGAAATGACAGCCCAAGGCCGAGGTGGAGTGGGTAAAGGCTAGAGGAGGCCCAGTAGTCTTGAAAGTGTTGTTGGTCTGGGCACAAAGGTCACAGGACTCTATGTATGACATAACGGAGGGCTCCAGAAGTTCCCAGAAAACACGTCTTCAGTCTTAGAATGGCCAAAGTGGCCTGCTAGGGAAGCTTTGTAGTAGAGTGGTAGGAGTGAAAGCTGAGTAGCCCTTCAGGGCACATATATGCATCCCATTTGGTATAGGATCCCATCCTGGAATTTGAAGACTGTGGAAGTCTGGTCCTGTTCATGGTCTAAGGCTTGATGGACTTGGATGACAAAGGGATTGCTAGGTAACTGAGAGCAGATTGAGGATAACAGGTCAGAGGCTATTGTGCCAGAAATAAAGTTTGACGTCTTGAGAATCAAGGACAGTCTCCTCTGCAGGTTTTTAGTACTCATCCTTTTGTGACAATGCATCCACCTTCTTTTCCTTGTCCCCAGCCAGTAGGTGACCCCGAACTCGAACTGTGTGAAGGACCAGTATGCCTGCCACTGGTTCAGGTGCCTGGCCATTTTTAGGGATTGCAAGTTTTTATGATTTGTCAGAACTTGGACCAGGAAGCTAGCACCCTAAAGGCTGCTTTAATGGCCAGCAGTTCCTTGTCCAGAATGTCACAGTTTATTGCAGTGTGAGTGAGTTTTGTGAATAAGAGGCATTTGGGTTAAGTCAATCATTGGCAGCAGCAGGTTAGGAAAGGACTGCCCCTGGAAGAAAGTTTGAAGATTCTGTCTCCACCATAAACAGTCTGTCAGGGTGGAAACTGTGATGAATTTCTGTTTTCTGTGCTTCTGGTGACCATGAAAACAAGAATCCCTTTTACGCAAAGCAGAGAATCCAGGGATAAATTATCTATAAAAATTAGGAAAACCCAAGAAGCACTGGATTTTATGAACCTTCTTTCAGTGCCACCCAATATGTGATGGCCATCACCCTGCAGCGGTGCATTTCTAGTTCTTAGGTGAGATGATATATCCAAGAAATTCAAGGACCTCCCGGTCAAACTCCCATTTCTCTGGCATGGCATGTAGATGATTCTGACAGTGTTTTAAGAATGTTATACACATGCTGATCATGAAGAATTGGGTCTTTGTTATTATCTGCCTTGATTAATTCTGATTTTCTCCAAAGTGATCCAGCATATCTCAGACTATATCATTCATAAAGTTTTGAAAGATTGCTGGAGCATTGTATAGGCCAAAAGGCATGACTAGATACTCAATATGGCCATATTGAGTACAAAAGGCATTCTTCCACTGAGCTCCCTCATGAACAAACACCAGGTTGAAGGCCTCACACATATCGAACTTTATGAAAATACGGGCAGTGCAGTTTTGTACAGTCACCTTGTTCAGGGCCTGATCGTTTATACACTTCCATAAAGAGACACCTTTCTCCTTGACAAAAAAGATTAGTGTGCCCCCAAGGGATGCAAGTACAGACAAAGAGCCCAAAGTTTGGGTTCAGAGAGGGCTCACATCCAACCAAATTGTATAGCAGCTTCAGGCTGGAGATAGATTGGGCAATTGTAAGACTGATGCAGGGACAGGATAGCCGCCTTTCCCTGGCTGTCAAAAACACGGTAATTGTGGGAAATCTTGGCTATGGCAGGTGGAGCTTCAAAGAATCACAGAATATCAGGGTTGGAAGTGACCTCAGGAGGTCATTTAGTCCAACTCCCTGCTCAAAGCAGGACCAATCCCCCAATTTTTGCCCCAGGCCAATGCTCAAACCACTGAGCTATCCCTCCCTCCTCATTAAAGGGGTCCGAGTATCCTGGTGGTCTTGCTGCCTGAGGATTGGGATCTTCCAGTGGATGACACGAACTGCAGAATGTACTGGTCTGTTTCTCAGATCATGGGAGGCAGGGTAGCTGGCAATGCCAGGAGTTAGAGTACAGGGTCCCCTTCTGCCAGTGAATGAGGGCATGCTGTGTGGTAAGCCAGAACATACCTAGGATGACAGAAGCATGTGGGGGCAGATTAACACAAATTGGAGGATTTCCTGGTGGCCCCAGAGGATGATAACTGTTACTGGCAAGGTCTGTTGGATTACAGGTCCCAAGAAGAGAAGAGACCCATGTGGGGGGGGAGGGATAGCTCAGTGGTTTGAGCAATGGCCTGCTAAACCCAGGGTTGTGAGTTCAATCCTTGAGGGGGCCATTTAAGGATCTGGGGCAAAAATTGGAGATTGGTCCGGCTTTGAGCAGGGGGTTGGACTAGATGACCTCCTGAGGTCCCTTCCAACCCTGATATTCTATGATTCTATGAATAGTTTCAACCAGATTTGTTGGGTCCTTGCATATGGTAGGAACTACATAGGTCTTAGCAAAGTTTAAGTCCATAAAGTTACCTGAAGTTCCCATATCAATTAGGGCCTCTAGGGTGACCTTGGAGCTTACTGGTAGTTGAATTAACAGAGGTATTTGGAGTTGCACTGGAAACTGACTCAGGGTCCTGCTGTGCTTTCTGTAGCCCACGAGTGCTAGGAACTACCACAGGAAGAGACAACCAGCTCAGCCCAGACCCACTCATCAGGTCTGGGGACCTATCATTTCCCTGCCCTGGTTCTGCCTGAGTCTTTGGTGGACACATCAAGGCAATATGGCCAGGTTCCCCACAATATAAGCACAAGCCAAACACCTGGAGCTGGTGCTACTCTGATTCAGAGAAGTACACATGAATCTGGTTAGCTTGTACAAGTTCTGATGCCAGGGAAGACCTGCGTGTTTGGGGCGTCATGCACAGAGTGAATAGTGGCCTCCAGAAAACTGAGGTATACTCATGGTGCTGCTCCATGAGGCAATCACCAAATCTTATGCACAAGTCAATCAGATAACCCAAACTGGATGGAGGCTCCATCCATGCAAGCTCATCCATTATATCCTTATTTAACCCCTGGCAGAAATGGTGGTGCTGTGCCACCTCATTCCCCCCAGTGTCAGAAGTCAAGGGCAGAAATTCAGCAGAAGACTTGCCAAGAGACCTGCCTCCCTTCTGTAAGTCCTGAAGGTTGCTACAGAGATCCACACACAGTTGGGGTCATCAAAGATGATGGACATGGGTTGCAACAGGGGGGCTGGACTGTTCCAGGAGAGGGAAAGCTCAGGCCAAGGCACCCCAGTCACCCTTACGTTGAGCCTCACATGGGCCTGATCTGTAGGGAATGATCAGGGGCGAAGTAGGAACAGAAGCCTACATTGATTCAGGAACCCCTGAAATTTGTCCCAATCACCATAAAATTTTTCGGGCAATGGAATCTATCTCTGGGAAAGGTGGAGCAGGAGGAGCCAGCAGAGCAACCTGCTCCACAGGACTGCATTCTGTTATTGTGAGGTAATTACTTGTACCTGCAGGTTCAAGACAGCATCCAACAATTCCATTGGCACCTTAATAGGGTCCATGCTAGTGCTGAGGAACCCTGGCCACAATTTTAAGGACTTCTGAACCTGTCAGCTGATCAGGACAAGACAGTCTAGCCTAGTGGTTAGAGCAGGCATCAGTAGTCAGGAGCCAAAGTCAAGGATTACACGGGAGGGCAGGAATGGGATACCAGAGCCAAGGGTCAGGCCAGAGTCTGTAGTCAGAAGCCAGAGCCAAGGGTTAAAGCAGAGGGCAGGAACTGGGGAAAGCAGGATAGCAGGCAAGGAAGGGTTCAAGGCCTGGGCAGGTTAGAGGCAAAGCAGGAGGAACATGGGAACACAAGAGCAGGCACAGTGGTAGGTATGAGCATTCAGAAGCCAACAAGATAGCTTAAGAGCTCAGTTCCTGGCCTCTGCAGCCAATCAGGCAGCCTGCTACAAGCCAGCTGTACTGATGAAGCTGCCTGGAGATTAGCTTTGCTGCAGGCCCTGATTCATAGTGGGTTATTTCCTTAGTTGCTATAAATCAGCCTAGTCAATGCAAGTATGCCAATTTACCTCAGAGGAGGATCCGCTTCACTCAAATTAGGGAAGGAGAAAATAAATGAAATCTCTAACTCTATTCCACATCCAACTGACATTTTTGGCAACAATGCGAGCACACGCACACACAACCCCTTCATGCTTTAAGGAAATGTATATAACACAGATTGTTTTCCAAATTGTTTTGTTATATGATCAGCATTACAAAGTAATGGATGGAAAATATGCAACTCTCCACACGCTGTTGCTAGAACTCACCACGGTGGACAAACAAATCCAGACAACACCCACTTGAGACAGGATTCCATTCCTCAATCCAAATTCATAATGAGTCCCAACTCTCAGAACCATAGAACCACAGTAAATAGTTTAGGTTTGGGCTCCTTGGTTAGTACAGCGAGTTAAAATAGTGTTAGAAGAGTTGTCAGACATGAGGCATTCACATTCCCACCGTGGTTAGCTTGGAAATGGTAAGATGTTAAAATGGAGCACACAGTAAAGAAGATTTGAGTTCAACAAATTCTATTTTTGTTTTCTGATGGGGATTATTTGAGGCTGAAATCAGAAGTTATGTAGAAAATTGTGTAAGTTAGGCCCCTTCACATGCATTCAGGCTATGTCTACACTACACACTACGACATGGCTGTTACAACTGTGCCGCTAAAAGGCATGTAGTATAGCCCCTGTTTGTTGGCAGGAGAGAGCTCTTCTGCCGACAAAAGCACTGTTCGCACCAGCGCTTGTCGTCAGCAAAACTTGTGTCTTTTGGGGGGAGGGTGTTTTTTTAACATCTCTGCATGACAAAAATTGTTTTTTTCACTTGCCAGTGTAGACAAAGCTTTAGACTGTCCAGGAGTTGCTCACACCAACTCTACCTTTATTTAATGGGGCTTTACTAGGCCAAAGAGATTAGCAAAGGCATACATGGAAGACAATCTCAATCTATTTTAATTTACAACCTTTTATACCTACTTCTAACTTCTGGATGTTTAAATAATACCCAATTAGGCTCCCCTTCTACATGAGCAGAACAGATGTAAGAGAATTGATGGCCTGGTCTACACTTAAAAGTCAGGTTGGTATAATTATGATGCTCAGGGGAGTGAAAAAGCCACATCCCTGAGCACAATAGCTACACTGACCTAATCACTGGTGCAGTTACACTGCTAGAATAGGAATAGAGTTAAGAGTTGCTCAGGGAATTGGAGTTCCTACATTGATGGAAAACCCCTTTCTGTCACTGTAGGAAGTGTCTACACCACAGTGCTACAGCAGCATATCTATATAGAGACTGGGAGTGGTTGGGTCATTACAAAACCTAAATTTAATTTCCCCAGTACTAAATTTCTCCCTACTGTTACTCACACCTTCTTGTCAACTGTCTGTAATGGGCCACTCTCTTACCACTTCAAAAGTTATTTTTCCTCCCTTGGTATCCTGCTGTTAATTGATTTATCTCGTTAGACTGACCTCACACTTGGTAAAGCAACCCACATCCTTTTATGTATTTATACCTGCTCCTGTATTTTCACTCCATGCATCTGATGAAGTGGGTTCTAACCCACAAAAGCTTATGCCCAAATAAATTTGTTAGTCTCTAAGGTGCCACAAGGACTCCTCGTTATTTTTGCGGATACAGACTAACACAGCTACCACTCTGACACCAATAGCACCAGTTATGCTGCTGTACAGCCCATAGTGTAGACATGGCCTATGTAAATTTAAGAGAGTAAAAAGGTCTTCATGAGGGTCGGGTATGCTACATATGCTATCTTAGGTTATGTCTACACTACCACAGTAAATCAACCTACGCTATGCAACTCCAATTACATGAATAACATAGCTGGAGTCGACGTACCTTAGGTCAAGTTACCGTGGGGTCTACACCATGGGAGGTCAATGGGAGAAACTCTCCCGTTGACCTACCTTACTCTTCTCGTTGTGGGGCAGAGTACAGGGGTTGACTGGAGAGCGATATGCTATCGATTTGGTGGGTCTTCGCTAGCCCCACTAAATCTACCACCGGTAGATCAATCTCAGAGCATCGATCCCGGCTGTAGTGTAGATGTAGCCTTATTTGTCACTACTGCATTAGGCCTCTGGTGTTGAGTTTTTACTCACCTCTTCATTGTTAGCAGCTATCTCCTTATCTTTCAAACACTGTATCCCTTGCCCTCCTTACCTAAGCCATTCACCTACATGCTGCAAGGGAGAGGCACTGTGTCTATTAAGTACTTGAGCTCAGTGATGAGAATGCCCCAAAGGGTGCCAAGCAGGGGTTCTGGTAGGTTTTCTTTGGCAGATGGCTGTTCATTAAAAGTATACAGATAACATCAACTTCACACTGCATACTCAACCTGTGGAATTCACTGCCACAGGTGGTATTTTTAAAAGGCAGGACAGTGTTATGACCACAGCACTTCATACATGTTAAAATAAGGGTAAATCAAATGTTATGTTTCAGGGTGTAAACTGATCATGGTAATTCTCTACATTCATAGTATTGCATAATTCACTGGATGCCTTGTGTAGGATTTTCACATTTGTCAGAAGTAATGGCCATATTCAGAGACATGATACCACTCTTGATGCACTAAGGAATGATCGTACAGTATGGACATCTTATTTTCCTAACATATTAACATAAATTAGCATGTTATTCATGGTGATGAATTCCAATCACTGCTGACCAGGGCAGAATTTGAATCAATCACTAAGGGCTGAAAGGATGATTCCATATCCTGAACCATTACAAGTCCACTGAACTATCTAATCTTTAATATTAATCATATGTTAATTTCCATCAACATGAGAGAAAGATCATTTTGATGGAACTGACTGTGGTCTTTGCAGGATCATGCTTTCCCCTTCAACCCTACAAAATATAATTCAAAACAACATTTGAGACAGCGTGGTTACATGAAATTACATAAACACACAGAGATCTTATTTCACTTCAGATTTCATTAGGGTTTATTTTATTTTATTTTTGAAGGAAAAGCCGTAAAGTAAGCATTTTGTACACTGTTCCCAGACGGTATGCTTGTACAAGGAGAACTAAAAGAAGAACAGAACCATTTTATATCTGGAAAAGAAGGATTTATTATTTTATTGCATTCCACTACAGATTTATAAATTACAAAAAACATTTTAAAATATTGCAAAAGAGGTTTTTGAGTATCTACAGTAAATGTTTCTGTAGCACTTTACATTTTAGGCCATTGTGAAGGCAGATGAAATTCTGAACATGCTCTATATAAGGTGTAATTATTCTAAAATTAATAAAGCACTGTTTAAAAACATGTATTGTGGTAAGGGACTGCCTATACCTTCAGTCTGAAGTGCCCTTAAGTATTCCATTTGGAAGTGATATGGGTCCTGGGCATAACCAGTAAGAGTGATTGAAAACTATTAGAGTGCTCCACATATTTTAAGAGTGCTTCAGTTTGGAAGAGATCAAGCCATACCTGCGTATTGCAGCATACGTTTAATATATTTTTGGAAACTTCAGCATTTAAAAGGCAATAAAAGGATGTTTTGTGCCTCCTGCTATTTGCTCAGTGTGTATGTGTGTGCTCGAGTGCGCACTTCATTTGATCATCCCTCATAACACTTTTAGCATACATTTCAGTCAGCTTCTGTTACAAAGTGAGTCAGATTCGTAGCTGGTGTAAATTGCCATAGTTCCACTGAAGTCAGTGGACACATATTGACTTCAGTAGAGCTATTCCGATTTACACCAACTAGTGATTTGGCCCACTGTGTAGAAATATATACTGCTGATTGGTGTTGGCATTTCATTTGGACCCAAGAACTCTTCATAGGTCATGATAAGTACCTCCCCTTCTTAGTGACTCCGTTTTAACTTTTAACCAAACTTCATGCATGTCAGGACACGTAACTCTACTGTAATTGGAAGGATGTATGCAGTTATGTTATTTTTTGCTTTTCTTAATGGTTTTAAGTTCTTGGCTCTTTATGCATAAGTAGTACTTCATATATAACTAAGATTAATATGCAATTAGCACTCTACTGTCAATGTCTCTTCTTGACTTACAGGTAAAATGATTCCATCTTATTAACCTACCATGTTAGGTAGATAAATGAATTACAAATTTTGAGAATATTTTACTGAAACTTCAGAAGCTACAAGCACACAGTCAGTCACACAATCAATTCAAGTGAAGGTGGCAGCATTGGAAGCCACTATTCAGAAGCCATATATGACAGCCATCCTACCAGCCCTATGTCGGGGAGGAGCATGGGTGGACTATAGGTGGGAGGGAGCTTGATGGAACTAAGCTCCATTATGCTTGATCCTCCACTGGTATATGGAGTGTTAACATAAATGGAAGAAGTTAGACTAGGCTCCCTGATGCTCTGATTTCAACCTGGATACCTAAGGATCAGGGAGCTATAACCAGCTCCCTGTGGCTCCCCATTCCTCTCCATCTGAGCAGCGAATTGAACCCTCTATTTTTAAATACTATCTTTTGGTTCTGCAGCCACCATTAACAAACATACAAGTCGAAGAGCTCTTCTGACATTCATCAATGATGCTAGTTAGATATCTCGATCTGAAAGGGCCCAAATACATGAAGCAATGCAAGACAAAGACACGAAACTAGAGATGGCATTACACACCAGAAGCCTTACTACCAGATGGTAAATTGATTGGGGTGATACTTAAACCAAGTATTCCAAAACACCTAGAAGAGCATGGTATGGCAGGGTCTAACCAGCATAGCTTCTGCAAAGGAAAATGCTCTCTCACTAGTCTATTAGAATTTTTTAATGAATCAATATAATAGTGGATGAGGGAGAACTAGCTGACATAATTTATTTGGGCTTTGACAAAATACCTCACTAAAGGCTACTAAAGAAACTTAGTCATGGTGGGAGAGGCAGATTACTATCACAAATCAGAAACTGGAAACAAAACCCAGAGTAATAAATGATCAATTTTAATATTAACTGTGGGGTGCCAGTGTTGTACAATATTTTAATTAATAATCTGGAAAGGGGATAAAAACAATGAAATGCCAAAATTAGAAGATGGCACAAAATTATTTAGGTTAGTCACAACTTTGAGGCATTTCAGAGGGACCTACCTAAACAAGGTAGGTTAATGGACAACATGATAACAGATGAAGTTCCATGTTGACAAATACAAAGTAATGCACACTTGAGTGAATAATTTGAAAAAACTTTGTAGAGCCGTGGACTTACTGCTAGAGCATACCCTCATGGCTGGGCATGGCATAGCATAGCAGGTTTTTCCCATCTGGTTCCTCCTGAAAACAGCCAGTCTGGCCCTGCAGTGATCTCTCTTCCTGTAACTTGGCCATCCAAACGGGGCATGGTTTGTTTCCATCTCTTCTGGGGTCATAAAGTCCAAAAGAAATTTAAAGACAACTGAATCTTAAGCCCCCAACAGGCTCACTTGGCCACCCCCTCCCTCGCAGATGAGCCTCAACTATAATGCAATGTCCCTGAATCTGTTCTCAAGCTCCTGTGCCTCACTCCACCCATACAGTCTAGGACCAACCCAGTTTTCCACCTTCCCAAGGCTTCAGGCTAGCCATCACCTCTCTGCAGCTCCTGATCTTCCCTCATGTTTCAGGCTCATCTTAGGAGGTGACTGCTTGTTTCTCTCTCCTTCCAGCCTTCAATCAGGTCCTTTCCCAGATAGAGAGAACTAACTACATCCTCTCCACTTCTCAACTGAGCTTTCCTCTCCTCAGTGAAGTCCACCCCCTTCATCTGGCAACACCTTCCCCCAGGTGCCACTTGTGAGGAATCAGGTTCCAAAAACCCTTTTGGTGACAAAGTGGGGTTTACACCCCATCTCTCTGACATATACCTTTTGGGTTCTAAATTAACTGCATCAACTCAGGAAAAAGATTTGGGAATCATTGTGGATAGTTAGATGAAAAGTTCTGCTCAAAAGTACAGCAATGGTCAAAAACGCTAACAAAATATTAAGGGGTATAAGGAATGGGATAGACAATACAGAAAATATTATCATGCAACATTACAATTCAATTATATAAACCAATGGTATGCTCTCATCTGGAATACCATGTTCAGTTCAGTTCACAGTATCTTAAAATGGATATGGGAGAAATAGAGGGGGTCCAAAGATGTGTAATAACAGTGATTATGGGCATGGAAAAACACTCATGAAGAGAGACAGAGACTGTTTATATTTGAGGGAAATGAGTAAGAGAGGATATGATACAAGTACACAAAATGATGACTAGTAAAGAGAGAGTGGATCAGGAACTTTTCACCCTCTCTCAGAAAATATAAGAAATCGAATGTAAGAACAAAGGGCTGGGAAGAGACTTCAGAAGCCATTGAGTGCAGTCCTCTGCAATGATGTTTGCACTATGAGACACCGATCCACAAACCCTCCAATTCACTCCTTGCAGCCTCCAAGATCACTGTCTTTTCCAGAGGTCTCACTTCAGTGAACCATCCTCACATGCTACCAAAGTATCATTGGTAAACAAAGAGTTAAGTTATACACGAGATCATCAGATTTCTGCATTTTCAGAGTACATCTAGGAAACACTCCTAACCAGTATGCAAGTAGAAATCTGTTATATTTGTGTATAAAAAAAGCCACATTCACAATAAGTGAAATATGAACCCAGGCCTCTTTTGCAACGTACAGTCCTCATGATCTCCCTAGCCCATTTGAAAAGCATGACTGCTAAAGGGAAATGAAGCCCTGAGTAGTGGGGGTGGGAAATACTGGACCACCAGTATGGCCAACTGCTCTGGAGCTGCTCTGGGCATCTTGCCACACCACCCTGAAAATTCTCAGAATCTGTCAGGCTAGTGAGCATGCCCTGCACATATGAGTGAAGAACCAGCAAGCCCTTCAGGATTTGGTTCAATGTGTTTATGAAATGGATAGATGGTATTACAGAAAATTACATCCCTGGTCTGATAGTAGCTGAAGAATGCACAGCACAACACAGAAGGTGGAGGATGGGATATGAAGATGGATTTAAACAGTCTTTGCATTTCTCCAGTTCTGGGCTGATCCCAATAATAAACTGGAGCACCCTGAAGGCTGCTCTGTTTTACACCAGTTGACTCCAAAGGACAGATATGGCCACTGAAATCTGTGAAGCTTGCTATCCACGCTCTTTTAATGGCAGTCAGGAAGGTGGGTGGCATATGAGCCACTACATTAGCTCTCCAACATTCCAGGATTCTCCTGCAACTGGGGCAATCATCCAAACTGCTGGTTAACCCATCAGTAGGGCCATGTTCCCATGCAAATGTAAAATGGTCACAAAGCATCTGAGGTTTGGGACCTATGTCTTTAAACTCTAAATAAAAGGAGCACTTGTGGCACCTTAGAGATGAACAAATTTATTTGAGCATAGGCTTTTGTGAGCTACAGCTCAAATAAATTTGTATTCCTTTTCTTTTTGCGGATACAGACTAACACGGCTGCTACTCTGAAACTCTAAATAGTTCAGTATGATGCAATGCTTTTCACTCGGGGTACATCTGCAAGCGTAGTTTAAATCTATCGTCACAGACAAACTAAATTAAAGACATACTGGCTCAGACTTGGATTGAACCATCTCTGACAGTCAAATGAATCCCAATCTTAAACTGGTTTTGTATCCAATAACATTATTATCTGTAGAATTCATTTATTTCTATTGTACTCCTCCACTGAGAATACAACCACTAACAAGTGGTGAGGCAAAATACAGCTTAAGGGGATCCTGCAAATACTTAAATTCTAAATGTGCCTTATGCAGAAACAACCTAATATCCTGCATTTAAAATGAAAATATATTTCTCCTTTGTGAATAGCTAGTTGGAGCCAAGAACACATCTGTTATGAGGATTCCACCTTATTTCTAGGCTCAACATTCCTGAGGACAAAAGTTTAAATAAGAAAACTTAATTATTTATAAGCAGATAGACTAAAATAATGCTAATGTTTCTTTTATTAGACCTATGCAGTTTATCCATTCCCCCGCCCCCCCAAGTTAAATGGGAAAAAAGCAAATCTGGCCTGAAGTGGTAATCTAAAATATGGCATCTTTGAATCAGAAGTCATGGGAGTCATCGAAGAATGCAGCTATTTATTTTGAGGAACCATGAGTGGTGGGGAGATCCAAGATAGAAGAAACTATAAATGGTTCACAAGTTTATAAAAAGCCTGTAGTTAGGGTTATTTGGGATTTAGATCCCTATACAATTAGAGGAAAGAACAGGGGATATAGAGGATATAACTGCTTTTACGGGGTACTGGCTTCAATAAAATCATTTTCATGTGATCCACATTGCTATTTTAAGGGCCTTTATATCCAGTGTGGGATGATTTACTGTTATCTGATTTGCACATTGGAAATGATTACCCCCAGGAGAATTACAATAGTATTTGATTCACATATAAATAAATAACAGAGGAACCCTGAGAGAGCTTAGTAGAGTTTGCTTCTTTTTGTGGTGTTTTTCCGATATCCTAACATGCCAAATATCTGTTTCAAACCTAAAGGCTTTATTTATTATTTTTGTACCACTTCCTTTTATTAAACAGATACATTATTTATATGAGAACCTGATCCAGATTTCAGAGGTATGTATAGCCTCATGGTCTCGCATTAAAAAAAAATAAATCAAAACTGTGAGCTGATGTAGTCACAGAATTAGCCCCTAATCCTGCAAATATCTGCATCCATGCATAGCTTTATCTGTGTGTTTGCAGCATTGGAGTCTCAGTGCACTAGATGACCAGTTTCAAACATGGTGGAATATATAGAAGGGATGACTTATTCAGGGAAAATAACGTGACTTGGTCAAATAGCCTTCCAAAAATCTTAGTAGCATAAGAAAAAAAACACATTAATTCGCAACAAGCATGCATCCACCCTGAGACACCTTTAATTATGCGGAGCAAAGAGCGATGGTGATTCCAGTGCTAATTGCCACACTTTTCCATTCTCCTTTAAGACTCTTCTCAAAACTCATGTTTTCATGGAGGGTTACAAAAATTGTAATGGAAGCATTTTACTTCGCACAGGTGTAAATGACTACATCGGGAGGCAACTGAAAAAAATCACGTCTTTTGTGTCTTATGATAGACTGTAAACTCTTCAGAGAAGGGACTGTGATTAAGCTTTTTCAAAGCAGTCAAAGATTAATACAGAATGTGTCTAAATCTCCAAGACAGCTTTGAGACTCTCAGCCTGTCTTCACTTGTGAAGTGCCTTGCACATCCATAGCACTATATAAGCAATGTTTAAAATCATCTAAAAAAGCACCCCCACATCTGCCCATCCCCCTTCCCTGTAATTAACTCTGCTCCCAACCCTTAAATCATCCTGCCCCCGCCAGCCATGTATCACTTCTGCCCCCTGTCTTCACCTCACATTAGGGTTGCCACCCACCCAGGTCTTAGCCAGACAGTCCGGTTTTCGGTTTCTGTGTCCAGGTGCCTGGTTTTCGGGGACCTGGCAAACCTAAATGGCACTCAAACCAAAAGTCTGATTAACACAGGGCAGCAGAAGGCTCCGGGTCATTAACCTATGCCAGCCCCTGCTCAATCGGTGCCACCTCCTACGTGCAGGCAGGCTCCTTGGGATGATCCAGCGATCAACGAGCAGAGTGGGGGAGAGGAGTGAACAAGAGGTGTGGGAGAAGAGGCGGAGAATGGGTGAGGCCTTGGGGGAAGAGGCAGGGCAGGGAGCAGGGCATGGTTACCAGAAATTAGAAAGGTGGCAACCCTACCTCATATCAGCTCCTCCTGCAGATTATAAGGGTTCTTCACTTCCTCTCCCAGGCCTGGTGGGCTGCAGTCTGGTCTCCTTCTCCCTTCCTAGGCCAGGTGTTCCAGGGCAGGAGAGGGGAGGAACTAGGAGCTATTCCATTGCTCACTACAGGAGAGAGGAAGAGGAGGGAGCATAGCCAACCTGAGACGCTGTGCTCTTCCTGCTCCATCCTCCCACCTTCCCTCCTGTGAAAATGGTGTTGGCTCCAGAGGGGAGGAGGGGGACTTCCTGGGATAGCTATGATTGGCTGCTTTTCTGTAGGAGGCAGGTAATTGGGGAAAGCAGCCAATCAGAGTGGGTTTTCCCTCAGATGGTACTAAAAAATGTCTACCATCAACCACCCAGTTTGGTTTTTAAACATTTGATTTCCCAGGTCTGTGACCTGGCACACTTTAAGCCGTGTATATAATAAAAATAACCCAAAGAAGACCCTGTCTTTCAACCATAATTAGTCTTTAAGGCCTGCTCTACATGCAGATTTAATACTAGCATAACTTTTTTACTTTGAGATGTGATTGTTTACTGAAATATTTACACTGGTACAACCCCTAATATGGATACAGTTATAAAGGTGTTTTATACAGTGTATCTCATTCCCCATTCCATACAGGAAAAAGACACAGTACCATAAAGTTGCTTAAACTAGAATAATGACATCCACACTGGAGGTAGCAGAGTAGCAGCCGTGTTAGTCTGTATCCGCAAAAAGAAAAGGAGTACTTGTGGCACCTTAAAGACTAACAAATTTATCTGAGCATAAGCTTTCGTGAGCTGCATCCGATGAAGTGAGCTGTAGCTCACGAAAGCTTATGCTCAAATAAATTTGTTAGTCTCTAAGATGCCACAAGTACTTCTTTTCTTTTTACTGGAGGTAGCAGTATTGTAGTATTTTAACTATACCTTTATAGTTAAGAAAGTACTACCCTTACATAGCAACAACCCCTAAATCCTCAACCAATTATTTTGCCTTCAGCAGCTGCCTCTTCTATGTTATCATTAACCCATACATTGCAGAAGAGCCTATTTGAATTCCGTCTGCTAAATTATCCAAAGGACAGTACATCTTTCTATGACAGTATCTCAGATGACTCTTTTCCCATCTGCAGAGCTTCTCAGTAGTTTGAGTTAAGGTAGCCCAATTAAAGTTAAGTAAGGGTGTAAAGGGCAATTGGGAGGGGAAAGGAAAGGAGTTATTGTGAAAAGATATGATTTTTTTTGTAGGAGGGGGTGGTCTTTTTTCTGTAATTAATTCTTTTTATTATGAGACTGGGAACGTCATGTGAAACTGGAAAAAGAGGGTTATGCTTTGTGTTTGACCATGAGAGGGCTGGATTGAGTAAAGAGTTGGGATGAGCCACTTAAACTCAAGTGGGTTGTGAAAAGGGGTTTTGGTTTTCCCAGGCACAGCTGAATCTATTATATAACAATGTAGTGTGAAATTTCTTAACAAATGAATTCAGGCAGGGAAGTTGGAGGGGACAAAGGTCTGAACAATTGTCATTAGCTTCCCCAGCTCCAAAGGTTTAACTTCTCATGGAAATTCCATCACATGACTAGTCAGTTACTGCCAGTCATTAAACTGAAGAGGTGAGGTAATTTTAAGCCATTTTACTGTGTTAGTCAAAGAGAGGTACAGCCATCCATTACCTCAGAAATGGGGAGGAGCCCAGGAAAAAGTATTAAAAAAGCCAGACCCAATGATGCAACTGAAGTTTTTCCTCTTTCTTCCTACCAACTTCCAGATGCCAGGATTTCTGGAAACAGAGGGCTAGATGGCAACTCAAAGAATGGGACTGCAAGATTTATTAAACACTAGGTTGTTGTTTTTTTTTTAAAGTAGGTTTTCTGCTACATTTTTGAAAACCTCAAGGGTGATCAGAAGTTTTTGCCCAAAACCACATTTTTGGTGAAAAATAGCCTTTTAAAAAAAAAATTCAGAAACATTTCCTCCCTTTAACAATTTTTTGAGGCTAGGGTGTAGTGGAGGAATAAATAGCCAAAAAACCTCCACTTTTAGAGACTCAAAATCATCTCTGAAAAACAAAATCTCTGTGGGAAAAAAACTGGAAAAAATTTATATTTTATAATTTCTTTTGAAAGTTTTCCATGGAGAATACATAGTTTTCCAACTAGCTTAATTTTTACCAAGTTTTCAGTTGTGCTTTTGCTGTATAATCTACTTTTATTTTTGTGTTTCCTCTAACGTATATACTGGGCCCAGTACAGGGTGCTCCATATGTAATCTGATTGCTATGTATTTTAAGGGAGCTCACTTCTGGCAAATTTCTTGAAGGCATGTTATCAAAGCACATCCACAAGGGGAAGAATCACTGATCCTCTTTGGACATAACAAAAAGCAGAGTGTTAGACTTTTTGGATCTGTGTACACAGCCCTGCAGTGTGGACTACGGCGGTATAAGTTGCAGTACGCAGTAAAGTGTGCTGTAACTACCCCATGTAGATGCTGCTGGCACAAACTAAAAAGTATCTTAGTTCAGGTTAACATAGTTGTTTCCAATAGCGTTCATCTGCACAGTCACGCTGACCGTAGTTGACCTTGCCTATCCTATTTCATGGTAAAATACCACAGTGCCTTGTCTCCACTAGGATTTTACAGTGGGATAGCTCATGCATATTAGTTACCCTACTATGAAAACCTCACATTTTTTGCAGTGAAGATGTAGCCTCAGTCCCAGCATCTCAGGGATCCCTTGGTTATGTCTCTGAATATCTCTTATTATGAGTGTAAGGAGGTCACTCACCTCTTGAGTGCCTCCTTGCACATGGGTGAAAAACTGCAGTCCTTCTCCTGGTGCCCTGTAAGTTATTGACCTCACTTGGCAGGTCTTCAGTGACTCAGTCCTCATCTGGGTCATACAATCAAAATGAATCCCTTCCAGGGTAGTAAAGAGTCCAACAAAATAAACAGTCTATCTGCCCTCACCAAGGCCTTCAGCCCTGGCGCTTTAAGTTCATCCCTTTGCTCAGGCTTTCAAATAAGCCCTGTCACCTTCTTGGGGCTTAGATTAAGCTTGTCCCCTGCTCACTGTTTATGCCACTTTGTTGGTGGCCAGCAAGGGAATCTGCGCACGCCCACTACTCTGGGTTTCAGCCCAGGGACTCTATACACAGCAGGCATATACTGCTCACTTCAATTAATTGCTACTTCTTCCCTGAGCCTCTTTCACTCAGCCCCTTTATCTTCACTCTTATCTCATGGCCAGCTTTCTCAGGTGCCTCTCTCCCTGCAAAACCAGCTATGCAAGTGCAACCAGAGATTAACCCTGGCTAGCCCCCAGGCGTCTCTGGCCAGAGGGGTGCCCAGTTCCCTGCTCCTCTAGTCCCAGCCAGGTATTATCCTAGTAAAGGCTTCCAGCTTCTTTTATCTGAGCCTACTGGGCTCTGATTGACTGTCAGTCACCCTTCTAGCCCTTGGAAGGCTAGGTCTCTGTAGTTTCAAAAATGGCTGCTCCAGAAAGGCCTGTCTATGCAAGCCTGGAGGATCTACCTTCACTGCTCCTTTCCTCCCACATTATACTTCATGGGGTGGTGTGTCTTAGGACCTCAGGGCCTCCTCAAGGGAGCCACACAGGCCAGGTACACCCCATTACAATGTGAATGTACAGTACTTAGCACAATAGGCCCCTGATATCAGCTGAAACCTCTAGGCAATGCTACTATTACTACTACAGGTTAAGGGTGCAAGTGCTATAGCTAATGGGAGAGAAGGGGTTTGGGCTAAGGGCTCTGTTTTGGAGGCAAGGGAAAGATAGGGCAAAAATTAAAAGATTTCAGATACTTTCTAGTTTCAGAGACTCCAAATTCTTCGAGGTTGGTAATGAGATGAACTTGGTTAACACCATCAGAGCTCTTCCAATGTACATGAGGCAATTGTGAAGAGGTTTCAGCAATGTTCTTCCACATGATAGACAGGAGCAGTGATAAAGGAAGCTTTGGCCCTGGAGGAAGATGCAACTGGATGGTAGGATGATAATAATTACACCACAAAGAAAGTAGATGGGGCTGCATGGTGTAGTGGACTGGGTGCAGCTCTGTGAGTCATGAAACCTTGAGTTCTAATCCTAGTGTTACCTCTCAGCTAGTGCATTACTGCTTGTTTCCCCTTTTGTCTATTTATATTGTAAGCAACTTTTATTTCACTGTGTTTGTATTTCATCTGGGAGATCTAGGCACTACTATAGTATTAATAAATAATAATAATGGTAGAATATGGTGAAAAAATTCAATCTTTTTGAAATTTTCTTCCAAAAAATTGTTGAAATTTTGAATTTTCTAAATATTTGGATTAGCTCTAGAACAAAGTCATTAAAACAACAACAACAAAATCCAAAACAAACCAAAAACTGAAAAACTGAAACCAAAACCTGGAAAATGTATCATCATCAAAAGCTTGAAAACACTGAAAAATTGCACCAGCCCTAGTAATTTCCCACCAACAATACTCAGTGCATACAGGTAATTGCCACTACATGAGGAACCTGTGATTTATATGACCTAAAGGTGAATCCCTTTTGTTAGCAGATATGATAGGCATGCTACATTTTAAATAGCTCTGGTAGCACAATACTTGACAATTTTTCAGTTTACTGAGTGTTCCATTACTTAAATAAAAACATTTTGCATATTCTCAGATCAAGAACATTTCAGAGGCCACTAAGTAAATATAACAGAGTAGTTGTTACATTTTCATATTACGATGATCATGTGCTACTATCTTTTTAACTTTGATTCAGTTGATTACTGAACTTTCTGATTTTCTTGCAACATTGCTGTCGCCAAGCAAAACAACTACTGCTAGGCCTCTTTTACTGGCTGGCTGTTAAATAAAGGAAATACAATTACCCTTTGTTTAAAAAAAAGGGGGTACTAGGTTTATCACTAAGGATCCATGACTTGCGCTTCATAAAAATTTGAATTTGCTTTGAAGTCTACAAAGCCTTCTACACAGCAATTTGTTTCAAAATGTTAAACACATAGTGGCATTTAAATCTGATATTTTTAAACTCCTCTTTATATTACTGAACATTGTGTATTATCAGGTAGGTACTACGAAACATTGGAAACAACATACGAAACAACTTTGGCTATCATCAAATTAAATACAAGAAAAATATCCTGAATTTTTAGACAGAATGAAACAATAACTCTCAGGGCCAAATGCTGACCATCTTTCCATAGAAAAAGAGGTACTAAATACAGTGAACCTATTGTATCACAACCGTATAAAGTGGGTAAGCCACAAAGGGGTCTGAAGGAGAAGTCTGGTAACAGTACAGTGAAGTGGGAAGTATATTTCCCGCTACATGAGTCCACAAGTCTAGTTCTCACTGAATAAGGGCCCAGAGATATTCTCTCAAAACTTTCCTGAAGTCCATGATCTGTAGTTATGTAATAGTTGTAGTGTAATAGTTGATACAACCTTTCCAAATCAGTGTTGGGAGGATTATTTTTCCCTCAACCTCACTTAAATGCTCTGTAAAAAGCAATAAACATGATCTTCACTCAGGGGTTTCTGCATTTTTATAGTAAGGGATCTGCAGACTGTCCCCTCATCTCAAGGGGGTGATAAATTTGGAAGCTAGCAAGGTTAAGATGAAGTGAACATTTTTAACTATTTTCTTCTGAACATTACAGCAGAGACTGCCACCTGCTTCGTGATTATGCTCAGAGCTTGCACAGAGTCCAAGCACTCCCCCCACACACTCCCCTACAGGACTCTGAGGGTATGTCTAACCAGCAATAAACATTCATGGCTGGCCTGTGTCAACTGACTCAGGCTTGCAGGGCTTGAGCTGCAAGGCTATAAAACTGCAGAGTAAATGTCTGGGCTCGGGCTGGAGCCAGGGCTCTGGGACCCCTCGAGTGGGAGGATACCAGAAGTCTATACTCCAGCCCGATCCCAGACATCTTCATTGCAATTTTATAGCCACGCAGCCTGAGCCCCCTGAGCACAAGTCAGCTGACAACATGGGCCAGCCCTGGGTGTTTTATTGCAGTGCACACATATCTTGAGTGAGCACCTTTCATCCCACAGTACTTGATACATAAAGCACCATAGAACTACATTGTTGTCTAGAGCTCAGATGGGGGAGAAATTTATTACAATACTGGATAAAACCCTTATAAAAATCCGTGTCCACACACAGGAAAATCAGCTTCAGTTTTTTTAAGATATGAAAAAAATCCACATGATAAACTGCAGTGAACTCAGTTTATATGTCAAGAAGATAAACAACTGGGCCAATGTTGCCTCGATGTAATTTGGCAACTACAGAATGAGTAAATTTTTCAAACATGATATTTAGACCACTAAGCCATATCCTCTAGTGGAAGCTTAAAGCTCCATTAATACTGGGGAGCTTTCAGGGTAATGGCCTTTTTAAATCAACTTGTTTCTCTACAGAAAATATTTCTGTCTAATACTAATTTCCCTCCCACACACACCCTTTTTAAACAAAAAGTATGGGCCGGAGTGGAGGAGAAATGACATATTACAAGACCATGTAGAGGAGTCCCCATTTAAGTTAATATTGACTATTCATGGAGTAACAGATCAGAATCTGGCCCTTGCCCATTGGGCTTGTGAAGCCAAAAATTTCAGCCAGTGGGACTTACTCATTCATTGATCTAGCTATTCCTCCTTTAAAATCCAGACAGCTTTAACCATGTTCCTAAAATCTGAGAGAAGAAGATCTGCCTTGCTGAGATTAAGTGAAACTACTGAACCAATTTTCTTCAAACTTGGCTACATTTTTCAGTCTCCATTCAATCTACGAATCAAGCTAATTGGAAATTTCAAACATCAGCCATTTGTGTGCTGTCTGAGTACAAACCTCTCCTGATCAAAAGACTGGAGAAAATATAGATTTATACAGCATAACTCAGAAAAGGTCAAAACAGCTTTGTTTATGGTTCCCAAAGAGTTCACAGTTAGAAATATTACTACGTTCTTAGATGGCTGGTGAGGTTTGAGCCTGTGAGGGGAAGAGTGGAGCTCTGCAATAGAACCTAAGCTGAAAGGTTGAGTATTAGTCCTGTGAGGACGTAAGGCTCTGATCCTCCAGATGTGCAAGTGTGTAACTTGGACTTCAATGGGGCTCAGAGCAAGTGCAAGGATGTGCCTAAATACAGATAATTGCAGAATCAAGGTCTAAGATTTTATTACTTATCATATTACTTTTCACTTATACTAACCTGCTAATGTTTTGAGCCTATTTTTGCACTGAAAATATTAAAAATCTCAGGTAAATTAGAAAATTGTGTGTATGACAGTCTGCTACCTATCCTTTGTGAATTTCTAAAAACCCGCTAAAAGGTAAATTGCAATGAAACCACTATAAAGTACATATTTACAAAAGTATTAAAAGTTATCTCCCCACACTTGCCAAATATCTTCCCAGTTCCTATTAATTTTAAATGCAGTTTCTCTTTGACCGTATATTAAACCATATTAGGATACGCAGCATTCAGATATACTGTTTCCTGCTGAAGTAGCCAAGTTCTCTTCACAGAATGCATACTGTGTATCTGTCAATTATCCCTATATTTATTACTAGTTTAATTTTCTAAGGGTTTCTAGTGCTGTAAATCATAGAATCATAGAATCATTGAATATCAGGGTTGGAAGGGACCTCAGGAGGTCATCTAGTCCAACCCCCTGCTCAAAGCTGGACCAATCCCCAACTAAATCATCCCAGACAGGGCTTTGTCAAGCCTGACCTTAAAAACTTCAAAGGAAGGAGATTCCACCACCTCCCTAGGTAACACATTCCAGTGTTTCACCACCCTCCTAGTGAAAAAGTTTTTCCTAATATCCAACCTAAACTTCCCCCACTGCAACTTGAGACCATTACTCCTTGTTCTGTCATCTGCTACCACTGAGAACAGTCTAGATCCATCCCCTTTGGAACCCCCTTTCAGGTAGCTGAAAGCAGCTATCAAATCCCCCCTCATTCTTCTCTTCCACAGACTAAACAATCCCAGTCCCGCAGCCTCTCCTCATAAGTCATTTGTTCCAGTCCCCTAAGCAGTTTTGTTGCCCTCCGCTGGACTCTCTCTAATTTTTCCACATCCTTCTTGTAGTGTGGGGCCCAAAACTGGACACAGTACTCCAGATGAGGCCTCACCAATGTCGAATAGAGGGGAACGATCATGTCCCTCCATCTGTTGGCAATGCCCCTACATATACATCCCAAAATGCCATTGGCCTTCTTGGCAACAAGGGCACACTGTTGACTCATATCCAGCTTCTCGTCCACTGTAACCCCTAGATCCTTTTCTGCAGAACTGCTGCCTAGCTATTCGGACCCTAGTCTGTAGCAGTGCATGGGATTCTTCAGTCCTAAGTGCAGGACTCTGCACTTGTCCTTGTTGAACCTCATCAGATTTCTTTTGGCCCAATCCTCCAATTTGTCTAGGTCCCTCTGTATCCTATCCCTACCCTCCAGTGTATCTCCTCCTAGTTTAGTGTCATCTGCAAACTTGCTGAGGGTGCAATCCACACCATCCTCCAGATCATTTATGAAGATATTGAACAAAACCGGCCCCAGGACCGACCCTTGGGGCACTCCACTTGATACCGGCTGCCAACTAGACATGGAGCCATTGATCAATAAACACTGTAGAAAACTATGACTTGGATAGTTTTCAATATTTTGAAGCATCAAGGTACTTGTAAAAACACAGGTAAGTGTACAATCTGCTTTAAGTTTTTGCATTTTGATGATGTGTAGCAACATGAAGTTAAACATAGTAACTCAATACTGTAGTTGATTTTGAAACAAAGAAGAGAAAAATAATTGAATTCCAAATGTTTAAATCTGAGATATTTGAAACTCAATTTAAATTTTCTTTGAAACCTTTCTTTTTGGGGGATGGGGTGAAAATTATAAACTAAATATAATTTTTGCCCACAAAACTAATTTTGGGTAAAATCTTGCCCTATCTTATTTTGAGTTTCACATTTCATTTGTTGATTTGCAGTTTATACTGTATCTTTTTTCGCTCCTTCAAAAGCACATGACCTGTCCACTGTTAAATGTAATGCTTTTTCTATAGCAGTAGGTGAAGTCATATTTAACAGATGCTGCCAGTGGCCCAGGATATTGTTAGAGGATAATGGTCCCCTGCTGTTACAGTAATGCTGGTATATGCCTCACTGGTTTTTGAAACAAAGATAAGACATTTATTTTCAAAACTGGAGATATTAATTCTGTGACAATAGCATAGTCTTTTATTAATTCAACCAATTTATTTACATCCAATCTGTGACCAGCTCCATCTGAGTACTGATGGAGCAAGGTACTACTCATTATGGTATAAGGGCAGAAGAATCTGGCTCTGATCAATTTAGAGAAAAAAACTTATTTGGCTTGATTCCCCTCACACACCAGTATAGTTATGAATAACTCCATTGAAGTCAATGAATTACATCAGTGTAAAGCCTTGCAAATCTGAGGGAAATCAGGTCCATTCCATTTGTCAGATAGCCAGAAAACACCTCGTTAATAAATGTATTAGTTACATTTAAAAAATAAGGTCCCAATTCAGTAAGGTACTTAAGCACATGCTTCGCTTTAACCCCTTGAATTGTCCTACTGACTTCAATGGGACTACTTACATGTTTAAAGTTAGGCATGTGCTTAAGCGCATAGCTGAGACAGGATCTAAAATCACAGGGCCATATGCTGCCCCCTTTGTGATGATCTAGAAATCTTATCCTTGATGTCATATTCAGATCTCAGATAACTCAGTCAACACTTAGAATTGAAACAGGTCTTTTTTCAGGAATAGGCCGGTGGAGAGGGCCTGGAAAAAATGGCTGCATCAATATGAGAAACTGTCAATGAACTTAAGCCCTGCTGGACAGCTCCAAATTAATCATTCTGTTCATTACAAAAACAGCATTCCCCTTCTTTTCCAGATGACAGTGATTATAATGCAGCCATGGAAAAGTTTCTCCAGATGAGGTGCCTGAAGGAGCACACTAATCTGACTTTTCTGAAAGAGCAATGCTTTCCTTTCCCAGAGGCTACAAAACACCATAAAGAATGCTCTCCTTGGCCTTCCCCCATTTTCCCCCTCAATCCTCTCCCCAACACACACTTCTCAATTTATTGAACAGCTCAGAGCCTGAGCTACAAGACTTAACTCCTACATTTCTGAACTGAAGGGGATTCAATCTGATTAGCTTGACTTTCCTCCAAATCTTTTTGTTCTTCTCCATCTTTCATTGAAATTGCAAAGAAAGGAACAGAAGGTGGGGGACAGAGGGGCGGGGGACAAGCAGCAGTGAATGGATAATCTACTGCTTCAAAACTGCCCATTTTCTGAGGTACTTAACCCATTAAGTGACACAGAATAAGACAGAGAAGGAAAGACTTTTCAGGAGGGAAAGCTACAATGTGGTTAATGAAGGCCAGAGGTTGCACTAAGCTTGCTGGTGGTCCTTTAGTTATGAATGACAGAAAAATGGGATAAATGCTTAGGTTAAATCTACAACACAGTCATGTGTTTATTTTTCAAAGCAGCATTATGCTCTTTCTTGCTCTAGCATGCCCCTAATAGAGAAAAACCATGGGAGGGACTGGGGACTCTTTACACTCAACTCTTTTATGTGGAAGGGTGGGGAGGGGTCAGCCACCTGTGCAGCATTGTCCCCCACCCCCTGTGGAGGCCAGTCTCTGGGGTTAGGAAACACAAGCAGGGAGTTGGACTGGGCAGACTGTAGGACAGGGAGTTTGCAGCGTCATTCTGGGTGCTGCAAACTCAGAGATGCACTTTTCTCCCACTGGGCCAAGGAAGAGTCCCCAGGAAAAGTTAAGCACCCTTGGACTGTATGACTTTCACTGAAACCTTTTCACCTCCATTTTAGGAGCCATATGCTGCTCGTTGGGCAACAAGGGTATGGATCTGTTGCTGAGGCACAGGGCCTTTATATAGATGGTTCTGGCCTCCTGATGATCCCCAGGGATTCATGTAGCTCCTTGGGGATTCATTGCAGTTCATCCATGAGGGGGGAAAACCCCACATCCTTAGTGAATGGTTAGGAAAGAACTCAGTCAAGGGGTCCTTGAAGATTTCCTTCATGTTTCCTAGATTTTCACTGTGAGAGGGTATTCATATAATGGAGAAATAACTCAACCCTTATCAGATGAAGTCATAACTTATTAAGACTTTGCTGCACGAAGGCTACAGGCCATTGATTAATTTCAGGGTTGAAATAGGGATCTTCTTATTTTGTGTTTCTGGTATTTATGATTCTGATTTGTTTCCCATCACCAGCAATAGGAACCTATGTCAGTATTTGATAAACAAATCAATGAAACAGACATATGTTATTTCCTCACAGACAGCCAAAAATGTAAACATCTGCTGTAATTCCCCCAGTGAAACATGTTTTCCTTTGGGACATTTAAGTTTTCATTTCCTGATATATCATCTTTCATGTTGCAGGCTTTTTCTGAGAAACCTTGCATCCATTATTCTGGATTTAAAAAAATCCAAAGCAATTGAAAGATTCTTGTTAAACTGCTTGCAAAATACACAAGTGATGTGTATAATACACAAGCTAGCGATAAAGCATGGTTATAAAGAGTACTTTTAGTTTTTAAGTGAATTTCTTGAGATTTGTGCTAAGTCATCATCATGCTTGCACTTTTATTTTTCATTCTAACCAGGTATGGCTGGGTAAAAAACAGATGATTTTGCTGTTTTGTTTTGTTTTTTTAAACAAATGCTTGACTATTAAAAGTACATCTTTGCACAATGGAACTATTCCAGGTTTAGGGGGCTTAGAACCTGGCTTTATGGTTTCCTCCATCTAGACACAGCATAAAGGTTTGTGCACCCTGTCTGCAACATAACATGGCAAAGCATCACAATTGCTTGGATCTTGAGAAATGTCATCTACTGATGTAGTGGCACATCAGTGTCTTAAAGGGGAAAATGCTGAGTCTCGCAGTTTGACTTTCAACCACTGTAGCTCGTTAAGTTTCATGGATGTGCTCTGTGCTAGGTTAGGAAGGTATTGAGGGGGTCCTTCATGGCTAGCAAAGGTGAACACTGGCACACTGTGTTTTAGCCTGATGATGTTGTCACAGCTTCACTTTGGCTTGCACTCTGCCCTTTTGAAAGCAGTATTTCATAGCTTGAGCTAAGGCCATCATCTCTTGACATTGACATGTCTGCAACCTCCTTTTTTATTTTTTTTATTTTTTTTGAAAAGGGGGTCAAGAAGGTTGTGATAGTTAAACTCTATCATGAATCCTCAGATTTACTAGACTCCAGTCAGTCTGAACTGAGGTTTAAGGATTATACACAAACAACATTGGTGGCATTCATTGATGATCTCAGCCTGGAGAGTCATGAAAAGCAGCTACCTTTACTACAGTTGACAATAAGGATTTGTTGACATATAAGGGTACTTACTAAATTAAATCAGATGTGTATGGATGAGAACCTTTCTTTTTCAGAAGTCCCAATGTTATGTAATTGCTCTTTTGCAAAAAGGGCTTTCTGCAGCATCATATAGGATTCTCGCTGGTTACTATTCCTGTTCAACATGTATACTGGGCCATTAGGAGAAGGAGCCATTGGGTGAAACCTTGACCCTTAAAGTTAATAGGAGTTTTGCCTGATTTCAGTGGGGCTAGGATTTCACCCAGAACATAGTGTTGTACAGCTCTTTATTATTTGTCTTTTAATATACAAAGATAATTGACAAATCAATTAAACTTACCTATTCACTATACTATTTAACACTCAATTCTACATTTCTTTCTTCTTTGACATAGCTTATACAGAGTAAAGGTCGACTCAGAGTCTTAATTAAATTGAGGCCTGTTAGTCACTCAAGTCAGACAAGACTGAGATGGTGTTAGTAGCCTAGGAGAAGCAATCAGAAAAGCTTAAAGAGTTTATGTCCGCATCCCCAACTAAACGATTGTTATGCTGTTAGTTATGAACTTTGGAGGCTTGTTAGATCCAGATGTAGTTCTGGATTCAGAGGTAGCAGATATTTCCAAGAGGGGTTTGTTCTGTCTTCACCTGGAGATAACAGTGTGGCCTCTTGTGATACCACATAGCAGTGCCCCATATTTGCTCTTTAGTTGCCTTGAGATTAGATATGGGTTTCATTATGAGAGCATCTAGAACAGGGATCAGCAACCTTTGGCATGCAGCCTGTCAGGGAAATCCACTGGCAGGCCGGGACGGTTTGTTTACCTGCAGCGTCTGCACGTTTGGCTGATCGCAGCTCCCACTAGCCGTGGTTTGCCATTCCAGGCCAATGGGGGCTATGGGAAGTGGCGGCCAGCACATCCCTCAGCCCACGCCGCTTCCCGCAGCCCCCATTGGCCTGGAATGGTGAACCGTGGCCAGTTGGAGCTGCGATCGGCCGAACCTGTGGACGCCAACGGATTTACCTGATGGGCCGCGTGCCAAAGGTTGCTGATCCCTGATCTAGAAATTGAAGCTCCATGGCTGCATTATGCATTTAGAAAAAAATCAAGCAGTGCTTCACACATCATCAGCAGCAGCATATGCGCAATGTGCCCAACATTTAATGGCCCATCATCAGCCTGGTGGAAAGCTGGTAGCCTGCTGTCGAAATAAGTCAGTGGGCACTCAATAATGACAGGCGACATACTCTGAAGTTGACTGCAGCTGCATCGTGGGTCATTAGAAAAACCCTATTTAAAGAGATTTGCTGCATTGTTGCCCTGTCCTGTTCAAAACCAGTTCAGAGATGACCACAGGTCCCTTGGCAGATCAGAACTGGTGGACAGATGGTTGGGTCAGTGATGAGAGAGCGATTAACGACTGTCATCAGTGACCACTTGCTGCGCCAAGCAGATTCCACTGTCATGTCCTGTGGTGGCATAAATGACCATAAAGGGCCAGAAGACAGGTGAGCAGGTGGGTGGTCGAAGAGGTCTGTGTACAATGGCAGGTGATTTGTCTCATCGATCTTAGCCAGCAATGTGACAGAGATCTTTTCATGGCGAATATGGGGCACTGCTATGTTGCTAAGAATTGGGAGCCATGGCAACGGAGTTGCCCATAAGGTCCCAGTAACAATACACATAGCTTTGTGCAGCTCTACATCAACCAGCCTCATGTAGGTCGCTTGCATGGGGGTCAGTGGATCAGCATTCACGTTGTGCTCCCCATCAGTACCCAGCACGGGCAAGCTAATGATCCAACCAGCGGGCCAAATTTGGTGGCGAATCTTGGTTATGTGCCATCTGACTGCTTCACACAGAGAACCTGGTATGACAATAGCCTATAATCTGCACTGACAGATGTTACGTTTACTAGGTGGAGTTCAAGGCGTTGGTCTTAAATTTATAAGGACCTGATTAACTGAAAAATACTTATCTCCTTGTGTGATACCACCACAGTTGTGAGCAACAAAGTTGTTTGAGTTAACAACCCCATGATTTAAGAAAGGGCTCAAGTGTCAGGTTTTTTGTATGTTTTTTTAATAAAGGTTCTTGAATTCTCATATTCACTTCCCTCCTTAGTCTAATAGAGCCCAGATTTGTTAACAATCAGAGCATTCTGCCAAGCTCACCTTTTTCCCCGTAGGCTTTTGGAGAGACAGTGAATTGAGGTGCCTCTTAAACAGTCTGTGACCTATTATTACTAGGTTGGGTACATCCTGTGAGAAGCCCATTGTGTATTTATGTATATTTTATTTCTAATGGTTCATATTTGCATTGTGTGAAAACACCAGGAGCGATGAACAGGTGTAATACATTTTCAAGAGTTGTGGACGTCTTCATTTGTCATAACACATAATGAAAACTGAGATGCTAAATATGCTTAGATTCCATGAACTTTGAAAACGGTATGAAATTTTGCAATATATGCAGTATTTTAGTATGTCAATCAGGAGCTGATTTTCTTTTAGACCAAATAATATTTCAAAAATTAAACCAATTTTTGTAAAGATCTAGTATTTATTATAGAATTAATTTGAATAGCCATTGAAGTGGCCTGTCAGGGACCAGTTTAATTAAAGACGCAGACTTTTTAGACTTGGTATAGTATAGCATGTACACATGTTTTAAAGACAAATTCCAAAAGGGCATTTGGTCCATCTGTTCTGACCTAACAGGGTCAAATTCTGCCCTGAGATGCACATTTGGCCTTTACAGTGCATATTTTTGAAACAGTACATACTGTATTTTACAAAGTGCATTGAAGATCAGCCAAGTGATTTTTAATGTATTTTAAATGCTATTTACAGAGCGTGCAGCTGCTATGGTATTCTTCCAAGGTGTTCCCCTTCTTTGTGCCTCTCTGCTTCTCCCTCTGTCACAAGTAGAAATAATTTCAATGCTAATCCCAAATAATATCAGCATTAATTTCCATTCTCAAATACAAGACCAGGAAAGCACAGAAACACAGGGACAATATCAACAGTTCAGTGTCTACACAACAGAAGCAACAAGTTAATAGCCTCGGTACTCCGCTCCTATGTAACATTTGTTGCACTCTCCCGAATATATTCTATTTTCTTAATTTGAAAAAACTAGAGAGAATTAATTCTGACATATACTGTTTCAAAGCAATTTAACCTTCTTGGAATACTACAAATTTTTATAATGTGCTTCAGATTATAAATTAATCACAAAAACATTTCAATAGCTTTAGGCAAGTCTTTTTAAGTTGGGGGGAAAAAAAAACAGAAAACTTTCCTAACACACACCTGAACTGTTACCCCATTTTGCTTTATCCATTTCTTTCTCTCTCTCCAGACTTCTAAGAGCCTCCATCCGACAGCAACTATATACTACCTAAGATAGCAAAATAAAGACAAAGTTCAAAGAGATTCTGTCCATTTCTTATTCTGTTAAAGCACTCTGCAAAAATAAGTTAAATGTAGTCAGCATAATGTAATATAACCCATTAAAATACAGCAAAGCTACAAATAGTAAATTAAACTGATTTAAAAGTGGTTTGGGTACAGTTTGTAAAAATGTCTCTCTCTTTAATATAGTTAACATTAGCATTTAATTTAGGCATTCTGGGCCAGATATCTGTTGGTGTACATTGACATAGCTCCGCTGCCTTAGTGGAACTATATTGATTGACACCAACTCAGTTTCTGGTCCTCTGAAATGTGACTCGGTTGGTGTCCAAAAGAGAATCTGTTTAACACTATCTTGAATTGGATAGAGTTTGGGCAAGTAGGTCACTTTGTAAGTGGCCGGCTGCATCCATGCTTTATTTCCCAGAAAGCCACCCATTTCATCACTCCACTAGAAATGAGGCATGATGAGCAGGGGATGAGTGGGAAAACAAACAAAAAGACAAACAAACCCACAACAACAACATTTAGCACATGATATCATTGGTCAGAAGATTTCAGGCATCCCACAAACTTTGGGAAAAAAATATCTCAATTGGGGATGATGTAGATACAGAAGTACATGCAATTATTGTCTTTCATAGGTTTATAAGATTTGAATCAGGGAAACAACACATGAAGGAAGTGATATGACAAACCTTCCTGAAGAAAGAAAAGGAGTACTTGTGGTACCTTAGAGACTAAAAATTTATGAGAGCATAAGCTTTCGTGAGCTACAGCCCACTTCATCGGATGCATACAGTGGAAAATATAGTGGGGAGATTTTATATACACAGAGAACATGAAACAATGGGTGTGACCATACACACTGTAACAAGAGTGATCAGGAAAGGTGAGCTATTACCAGCAGGAGAGCGGGGGGCGGGAGGGTACTTTTGTAGTGAAAGGTTCCACACACACACACACACACACACACACACACACACACACACAGGCTCTCCTGCTGGTAATAGCTCACCTTTCCTGATCACTCTTGTTACAGTCTGTATGGTAACACCCATTGTTTCATGTTCTCTGTGTATATAAAATCTCCCCACTATATTTTCCACTGTATGCATCCGATGAAGTGGGCTGTAGCTCACGAAAGCTTATGCTCAAATAAATTTGTTAGTCTCTAAGGTGCCACAAGTACTCCTTTTCTTTTTACGGATACAGACTAACACAGCTGCTACTCTGAAACCTTCCTGAAGAAGATCATTCTAATATAATTCTAATGTAGAATCACACCCACAGATTATTCCTGATTCCAGTAGAAGTAGTCACGCATGACTACACTGCCTACACATTTTGAAGTTTAAGATTCTGTATGTGTCTGTTTCCCTCCTACAGTTCCATCCCACCTGCTACACTGAAGTAACTAATGTGGGCTATTTAGCAAAGTGTTAGCATATTTTTCCTGAAGCCCATGACTGTCTTGATTGTTTGTTTATTTCATCTCTTCAGGGCAAGAACTGTGTTATACCTTTTTCAGTGCCTAACACAACAAGATCCTGGCCTCTACCCACGACCGTAACACAAATTAACAATAATGTTATTTATTTGTATTACTATTTATTATTTCACAGATTCCAAGGCCAGAAGGGACCATTGTGATCATCTAAGCTAACCTTCTTCATAACACAGGCCATAGAACTTCTGCAAAATAATTCTTGGAACATATATTTTAGAATAGCATCCAATCTTTATTTAAAAATTCTGTGTGATGGAGACTCCACCACAACCTTCCATAAATTGTTCTCAGAAAGAACCCCTTTGATAGCAGCAGATTGGAGCCTGTTTTTTTTTTTTTTAACTTCAGATTTCTGCTATGGGTTGTATTCGAACTCAGAATGCCTGGGGTGGTGCTTGGCTTTGATAAACTTAACATACCCGCAGAGTTACTTAGGCCCTATATTTGTATTAGAATAGCACCCAGGAACCCCAGTGGGGTAGGTTTTCTACCAATCCCGATCAAAAAGATGCTCCCTGCCCCAAAGAGTTGAGAAACTTCAAAAGCATTCAGGCCACTGTCAAGTATCTTAAGATGTTTTTCTTCAAGATCCAGGAGTGTATAATTTTTAATTAAAATGTATACTCTTGTCAAGTGTTCATCAGAGAGATTGAGTAGTTGAAAAAATTAATTTTGTTCTTTAGAAAAATTAAACCTTACAGTCAAGCCAGATTTCTACTCTTTTAACAATCAACACAAATACTTAAGTGCACACTTATTTCAGTGTTGGATGTTTAAAAGTCAGAATAATTGGAAATCATTCCAATTACACAGAATGGGCCTAGTAACATTCATTGTACACTGAAAATATCCCCAAGAACAGGAATTCAGATATATCTGCTCTGAGTAAATGGTAACTTCTTTTTTTTTGGACACAAGACCTAGAAAGGATACATTTTCCACTGAAATCTATTATATCTCCTTGTCTATGCATGAATATTGGGAATGCAGCTCAACAGTTTGTCTCTCACCGCAGCTACAAATGGTTCCCCAGAGCAACTGTATCTTAGCAGTTGTGGGGCAGGGTTCTGAAATCTAGGTGATAGCTACTATTAAACAAGAGGTTGGCAACCTTCAGCGTGCCGCCCATCAGGGTAATCCGCTTGCGGGCGCAGGACATTTTGTTTACATTGACCATCCACATACCCGGCCCCCCGCAGCTCCCAGTAGCCGTGGTTCACCATTCCCGGCCACTGGGAGCTATGTGGGGGGGCGTACCTGCGGAGGTCAATGTAAACAAAATGTGTCGCGGCCCGCCAGCGGATTACCCTGATGGACTGTGTGCCGAAGGTTGCCGACCCCCTGTATTAAACAATGAATCACTACTGGAGACAGATCACTTTCAAAATGTGCTTTTACCAGAGCCAGTAAATAGCAAATGTATGACTAGAGCTGTCAACCTGACTTAAATCAGAATGTTGAATACAAATGAGAGAATATTTTATGTAGTCCATGTATACTATGAAATGGACTAAAAGACACACCAGCCATATTTCCTCCAAATACTCCTGACATAAGATTTGGCAACTCCATATCGAATTGTAGGTTTCAGATTAAAGCCGTGTTAGTCTGTATTTGCAAAAAGAAAAGGAGTACTTGTACTCCTTTTCTTTTTATTGAATTGTAAAGTCTTATACCCTTAGCATCACTCTTCTTTCCTTTATCTTCTTTCTTTGTGTCTGTCTCTCTGTTTATGTGATACCTGTCAATTCTATACATGATACCGCAAGGGTTACCTCATCTTTAGTTGTTGGTTTTTTGCATTTGTCAAACTCAAGGCCTGATTCTTAGAGGTCTCAAAATCTCTCAGGGTTGCATTCTTTAGGCTGAAAGTTCCTTGGGGTAGGGAACTGTCTAAACTATGGATAAAATTATGGCCCAACTGAAGTCAATGGCAAAAACTCTTGACTTCAGTGTGATTTGATCATATGTATTAAATAAAGAACCATTCACATCTCTGGTACTTTGTACATAACACTGTTTTGTTTGTTAGTCTAATGAATTGTAGGTCAGTTATGACAAATAGTTCGATATCAGATGATGAAAGCATAGCTAATTTGAAAGAGAACACTGCAGAGGTTACAGTACGTTGTAGAAAACACTTCAGGGCAGAAAGGGCACTAATAAAAGATAGTGAGTAGGGTGAAAAGTACATATGGGGAAAACTTGTGAAGTGCAAGGTTGTGAACCTCACAGATTTATTTTATTTGCTCTATAGCATATGTCATTACGTATTTATAGTACCATAACATATATCTTATTTGAAGTCTAGCCCCTGGATGGTTACAAATTCAAATATTCTTTAACAAGTGCAGGTTCCATCCACCAGAAGGCAGCAGAAAGTGTATATGTGTTATATACATGCGCCAGATAATATGCAATATGAATATATCTGCAAACAACACAACACATCACTCTGCACATTATATTTTGTTTTTATGCATGTGACTATTTATTTATAAATCTACCTCAACATTTTGAAACCAGTCGTGCTCTTAATGAAGACAACTGGGCACTGTACGGGAACTGCCTTCAGAAACTATTTTCAAGTAGTGAAATGTGCTTGTGCAAACCTTTGGAGAGTAAGGCCCTGCAGAATTTTTAAATGGGGTAACTTAGTTATTTAATGTGAGAAGTTGAGAGACAGTGTATATTTTTGAGAAATTATGTGTTCAGGATTAAAGCATGTACTTCTCTCCTAAAGGACGCAGTATATCTGCCATATATTGTACATTACATTATCTAAAGAAGTATTTCATCTAATACTCTATTCAGCCAAATACTAACACAAACCATCTGGTTGGAGATTATTTTTCAACTACACGAATACGTAATCATCTGAAAAAATTCTAAATAAATAAAATCCATCCTATTTATTCTAAATTTAGGTATTATGAGAAACTCCATTTTATAATATATATTTAAGGTCTAATTTTGTTCCAGTGCTTTGCATTGCACAAACTGCAGCAGTTATAGCAAATCTCTAACAGTGATTATGGTCTTTAAGTAACTGTAAAAGTTCCATTGCAATTTAAACTAATTGTCCAAAATCATATTCATATGGAATGTTTAGTTATTCATTAAGTCCATAATGCCTGACACCACTGCTAAAGTTTTAGCAAGCAGTTGTTTGTATTTGTTTTCGTTGTAAGCAAAGAAACAGAGCAAGCAAGCATGCCTTTTTTGAAAATTTCATTAGCTGACGCATTGTAATGTAAAATTCACAGGAAGCACAATCTTGCATTGTTTTAGCCATGAACTGTTGAAATGCTGAACCCATTTTTTTTAAAAAAATCAGCAGGACCTAAAGCTGCCTGGGTAGACAGACAGATCATGTGGTAAAAGGCTCTGCAGATTGCTAACTTGACAAATGCCCTTTCACAAACTGGCAATGATGTACACTCAAGAATATTGGCCCGATTCCTCAAAACATTTCATGTGTACAGCTTGAATTCAAAGTGAAATCAGGCAGACAGAGTTGGTTTTTAAAAGGCTGGAAATTCCTGGATGAATATTCATGCAAAAAAGTTTTCAACAAAACTTTATTTGCCTGCACTTTTGTACATTGTTATAATGCCCAATTGATTGTCTTGAATTTTCACATGTTGTTCAGCAACAGTTTTCACCACTCAAAATGGTGACAAATATTTGAAAGAAATGGCTTCGTATGCTACTTCCTGGCTTCATACACTACTGCAACCTGGCTTAGACACTGCAAATAAAGAACAGCACCTGTGCTATTCCCACCGAAGGGAATAGGACTTGTGCATGCATACATGAAAGCAGAATAAAATATTTATATAAGGGCAGGACTTATTGTATATATGGCTGGACTCTCTGGCATGGAAGGTCCCTTACATGCAAATGTCCTCCCATGTGGAAAGGAGGTAGCTTCCTCTGTGGCTGGAGAAGGGGCTGGAGGTAACTGCAGATGGGCCTGGACCAAGACCCAGAGGGTATACATCATTTCCTTGTCCCCACTTGCAGAAAACCTAGCAAAGGGTTCTCTGTTTCCCCTCAACATTAGAACGGAGCCCCCTATGAGATTGGCAGCATAGTTCCATAGGTTTCAGAGTGGTAGCCGTGTTAGTCTGTATTAGCAAAACCAACAAGGAATCCTTGTGGCACCTTAGAGACTAACACATTTATTTGGGCATAAGCTTTCGTGGGCTAAAACCCACTTCATCAGATGCATGGAGTGAAATATGTGCTGTAATATTTATACTGCTCACTGTATTTTTCACTCCATGCATCTGATGAAGTGGGTTTTAGCCCACGAAAGCTTATGCCCAAATAAATGTGTTAGTCTCTAAGGTGCCACAAGGACTCCTCATTATAGTTCCACAGGAATCACACTGTCAGGGAGCTAAAGCGGAGTAGGTTCTGGAGCTATCAAGGAAGCATAAACTCTAGTCTCCTGCAGATAGCCAGGGCAGAACTTGGTGGCTGACCCCAAACAGAACAATCCAAGAAAAGGGGAACTCACAAACTTCCCCTTTCCCTGACCCCTCCCCCAGATTCTACTCCCATGGGTATTTCCTCAGCAGGGAGTGATGAGGACAAAATACTTGTGTTGTAAATGGAAACAAACAAACTAGGAAAAATCACTAATTGCTACATAAGAGATTTTAAGAAATCATTACTCAAGTGAATACTGGGAATTTTTATTTGAATGCACTAACCATACGTAAGGCAAGAAAACCCTCTTAGACCCAATTTTTCACACTGCTCTGAACAAGCAGACCCTTCTGCTTGCAAGGAGTCACATTGACTTTAATGACGATCCATGTATTTGCTTGCAGGGTCAGAGTCTTAATCTACCAGCATCTGTCTTGAATGCTCATCTCCGAAGGAGTCAGGGCCAGACTCTCGGCTGGCATTAATTAGCCTTGCTTGATTGAATCTAGTGGAACTGCTGCTGATTACTGTTCAGGTCCACAACTTCCAGCTTCAAAGTTGTTGACCAGACCATGACAGAACTGAGGTTTAGCAGCAAGTCAGTGACCATTGGTTCTAGGGCTTTGTACAGAAAAGTAAATAAATAAATAGAAATTAGCCCCCTCACATACCAATCATAAAATGCTTGTAGTTTTCAAACAGTGGATACCTCACTCTGAACTGTTTATTACCCACTGCTTATTAGCAGCAAGAGTGTCAGAAGCTGATCAGCTATGATCTGTACCAACAGATATCAGTGAAGGCACTTGGAATTATTACTGAAGTTTTTGACTGTACACAGATAAAGCAGACCTCAAAAGCAGGCATAACCACCACAAAAATAGGTAATGTTCACTCTTTTCTTTTTTCTTGTTTCTTTCAAACTATTTTGAAAAGACTTAATTTGAGAACAGGAAAGGATTTGCTTTGGACTAAATGAATCTCTTTTGGCATTTTAATTCAGCAGCTCAAGCACTTCCTATAATTAAGTCCAAAGAAATACCTATTTTAGGCTTAAATAAATCCCTTTGGAGTTGTCAATGAATGCTAACTTCTCTGGACTCTAGAGGGTGGGGTGGGGGGTCAGGAAGATCTCTTAAGTACCTCATTACCCATTAGCTTGCACAACACATTTATTTTGAATACCTGTAATGTGATATTGGGTTTTTAGGGGGAAAAATCAGTTGAGAATCCAGCAGGAATGTCCCCTTGTGAAATCCAATATGAAATTAACTTTAGTCCCAATTCTGTCCTTCCAGAGAAGCAAGCTAACATGAAACACTGTAATGTAAGCTCTTTTTAAAATGCTTTTTAGGACCCCCCCCTCCCCCGCTTCTGAAAACAATGCATGCCCGCACACACACACACAGACTCACTTCTGCTGCCTGCAAGGAGGTGTCTAATTACTAACTGGAAAGTTCATTCATCACCCAGGTGTTAGAAAGCACAGCCCTCTAATAACAGGCCATTGCACTCCAGTGAACTTGCACTGCAGGGGATTGGCCTGCCCAAGGCCAAGCCCAGGGAAATCTGCTCACAGCCATATGGAGGGAGTCTAGGGTTTTGTTTATAACACTCCTCCCCTAATTCCTGTTTTTTCTCTACTAGCCCCACAGAGATTTTTTTTTTTTTAATCTTATTTCCAGCAAGAACAGCAGACGCCTTCGGCCACCTGTCCAGCAATTCTTTAGAGTAGAAGGTCATTGCTGGCTCACTTGTGCAAGTTTTAAAAAGAGCTGTGTGTGCATAAACTGCTTTCTAGCATTAATATATATTAAAAAAAACAACAACCCAAACTCACCAAGTAATCCCACAATGTACAGTTAAAAAAGTAACAAATTGACAGGAATAAATGAGGAAACAGTTGTCTGCAAGGGACAGTATCCTATAAAACTCACTCACTCTTTATATTCTCGGATCTAAAGATCAAAACAAATGTTGTGGAGCTCCAGAGCCCACTCTGATGGTAGCACAGTTGAAGCATCAATGCCCACATGGTAATAGTGAAATAAAGTCCTCACGTACATCTTTGTTTCATTCACAAAGAGATGCTGTATACAGGTTAAGTGGAACTTGATTAAACCCTGTGCACTACCCATGTGGCTGAGTTGCTTCCAACTTAACTCCCCATCTCTCCCAGTGTCCCATTACAATAATAGTCCATCTAAGGAACATGGGCCCTCACTCCAGTTCCACTGATCATGATACAGTCACACTGATGTTCCAGCTGAAACGTTTAGCAGTTTCTAAAACACTGACAAATTACAGCTCTCTCACCCAATTGACTGAGCTTTGGTCTTGCCAGCGTTCAATTTTGGCAAGTTCCAAGCCATCCAATCCACCATGCAAATGCCAGGAGGCCTATTCCATTCAGAGTCTGGACTGTAGAAACACGTAAGTGAGCCTCTGCTGAACAACAGATATACTTCTTTAGCTCAGCTCTCCCTATAAAATTCGAGCGAGGCCGAATGAGTTCCTCTCTCAGTACCAGCTGTCTAAGACCATTAAATTTTATAAAATTAATGGCGAGTAAATTTAGAAGAGAAAAAGGGAAAGGAAATGCGTCACAAAGCAATTCCCAGCTGCATAAGGTAATAGAGTTGAACTCTTCTTGCATTTTAAGAGGGTTGGATAATTTTATGACAATTAATAATTAGTGCCATTCTGTACACTAGGACTATTCAAATCTCAGGCTTAACACATATGCAGCTCACCTTCAAGGTTAGGGAATAATCTCCTATCCACATACAGCATGGTGAATTAGTTCTGTTTTCCCACTGCTTTGCACCTTGTATAGTCATAATCCACTAAACTGAAATCCTGTCCTGTTCAAGGAAAAGTTGGGACTTTATTTACTGGCACTCATTTGTTGATTTAGGAAGATGCATGAGACAGAGAATTCAATTTACAACAAACATGCAGACCACTGACAGAGTGAGTTTTAGCAGGCCTGCTAGGCTCTTTCCTATGCTAAGGATAGTACAGAGCCACACTAGTCTCTTGGAGTTCTGGGAGGCATTGCCTCCTGGAACACCTACATGTGCAGAAAGACTGCACCTACCGCTGTACCCTTTAGGGGTTACAGCAGACTATGTCCATTGCATGGGTCCCTCTGAAATGTGGAGAGGAGAGAAGGAATTGTCCATTTCCCTTACTTACAACTCACCACTATCAATTTTCTTCTCTCATAATAACTACTTGGCAATTGGTTTTTAAGTCATGCTGGTCTAACTTATCATTACAAATAGGATTCATTGTGAATGTAATTAGTTTAGGGTCTAGCAAGCAGTTCAAAAACTGATCCTGATTTTCAACAAATGTGTATGTTATGGCAGTGGTTCTCAGCAAGGGGTATGCATACTCCTGGGGTACGCAGAGATCTTCCCGGGGTACATCACCTCATCTAGGTATTTGCCTAGTTTTACAACAGGCAATATAAAAAGCACTAGCAAAGTCAGTGACCTGTTTATACTGTTCTGTATACTATACATTGAAACGTAAGCTCAATATTTATATTCCAATCAATTTATTTTAAAATAATATGGTAAAAATGAGGGTGTACGCAATTTTTCAGTAATAATGTGCTGTGACACTTTTGTATTTTTATGTCTGATTTTGATAAGCACATCGTTTTTAAGTGAGGTGAAACTTGGGGTATGCAAGACAAAACAGACTCCTGAAAGGGGTGCAGTAGTCTGGAAAGGTTGAAAGCCGCTGTGTTATGGGATGAATGATTTTCACCCTATGGTTTGTCAAACTTTTGGTTCTGATTAATCAGTATGGGTTATAAGTCACATGTGCTGTGTGGGTGCTCACCTAAGTCATGTTGCATTGTTTCTTCTCCCTGCTGGGAAGAATAAAATGGTTTCATATTGTAGAATACCCATTAAGGAATATCACATTTATGTTATGAAGTTTTAGATGAATACTCAATAAACTACTGGAATTTATGGATGTTTTTATGCATGGCCAGTGGTTGCTTGATTACTTGCAAATAACAGATAAACATAATGAATAGGGTTTGGAGGTTTTATTTATGAAAAGATCCACAGATCACTTTTCTTTAAAATTATTCCTGCTCTATTACCAAGTATCTCAATCATTTCATTATCATCTGCTATTTCATGTCTATCTTTATCCAACAGTTACCCTGCCCTCCCCCTGACTTTCTTTTTGTCCATTGTATTATTATTATTATTTTTAAATGCAAGCCTCTCTCTTTCTGAGAAAAGTTTCAACATTTACTTCACAGTTTCCAAATATTCTGTCAGATTTTTTTTTGTCCTTTCACAAAAAAAAAACATTATTACTTTTACATACAACAGATTTACAAGAATTAGAGTGTTCTAGTTCCAACAAAGCTTGCATAACAATCCCGAGTGTATTTCCCTATAACTGCACCCTACATTTTATGTTGCTGAGATTATGTTTTCTTTTTGCTTAGACTCCAAGCCCTCAGCTTCCTGTATGAGGAGAGGAATTATCTCCTACACTCCCATGATAATAAAGAATCACTGTTGCAATCCCCCTGTAAGGCTGATGTCCCTTCGAATCATCTGCTGACAAGATGCACTATTATCTCCTTTATTCTTTCCTCCTCCTCTTTCCTCCCTATGGGAGGAAAACATCTGTACCTCCATCAGAAACTAAATGAGTAGCTACATTTATTGGGCCTTTCAAGAGTGTTCTTTCCAGCCTGCCTGTTCCAGACAGGGGGCCTGAATTAGAATTCCTAGATCAACTCCCATAATTAATTAATGTCTGAAATACTAACTAGTCTACTGCTTAACACGGACTATGGAGTCTCTCTCTTCCTACATTATAGGAATAAAAAAAGGCCTAAATATGCTATTAATATTACTAAAAAAACTCTGAAATCTGAAAGACATTGATGAGAATACATTAAGTCAATGATGGATTACATTTACTTAAAGAATTTGCCATAATACTTGTTACAATGTCACATGAATATTATGCTCATGTTTTTCGATAGGCAGATTGTGATGGAATATACAAACTCCACAATGGACAACCAGGAGTTAAGGAGCTGTCCTGGGCTCAGGCAGCTCTGATCTGTCACACCTGCAAGGTTGGAGGAGGAGCTTGAAAAGGAAGAGGCAGGTCACTTGCAGAGGTGGAGCAGCTACTGGAAAGAGACACCCCACAGGAAGAAAGCTATTATGCCATGCCCAGCCACAGGGAGGTGCCAGTTGAGAGACAACCCTTTCACACAGATAATTAACATTTTCAATAAGGATAGCAGAGATAATCTTGGGGTTTTTTAGGTTGGCAAGTGAAAAAGTTTGATTTAGGATTCTATATACATGATGTCTGTGCATCAATATCAAATTTACAACGTCGCCACAATGTGGCATTCCCGGATATGCATTACAGTCCAAATGTGGGAAATCATGTCATAAAAATGTTTGCGCTATCTGGCAAAATGTAATCACTTCAAAATGTTGAACACATCTTCTCCCCTGCAGCTAAAATTACAACAGGCTTGGGGATTATCTGTACTTATTTAAACAGAAAAGCAAAACCAAATAACCCAAACAAACATTTCAGGGGTTTTATGTTCTTCTAGCCAATCAGGGCCACTTGCTTGTCCTGATGACCTCAGCTCGACTAGATGGTTCTTTGTCAGTGACCTCCCAGCAAGCATTTGTTTTTAATCCATCTTCAGAACCTAGCGCCACAAATCCTAGTGTTGAATAACCCCACTTTTTTAACCAAAGCCATGAAAATGATCTGGCCAATGCAATTTGCTCCAGTTGAAGACAAGTTGTGGAAGGCTAGGCTACACTGGTACGCGCATGCCCAGCAGAGACTGGAGAGCTATATTGGTAGGACAGAGTTCTTGCCATGACTGTGGATGAAAGATGACCAAGGGGGAGACCATGGACTGGATATCAGCAGACCTCAGAGAGACTAATCTGCATCACAGTCTGTTGTAAGATCATGAGTTTCAGGAGACAGCTATAAGAATCACCAACCTCAAGAAAGAAGAGGGCAACGCCACAGCGTTTGTGCTGTTTCACAAGTGTGGCCAAAATAAAAGTATTTCTCATATCATTCAATTGCCAAAAATGTTTGGCTTATCTCTTACCGTGTGTCAAGCAAATAAAACCTATTTTATGCTTTAATTTCAATTCTCTGAAGTCAATGATGCAAAAATTCTCATATGTATGCCCTGCATTTACTTGTTGAATTATTGTTTATTGATAAACTTGTGCTTTTCTTATTTCTTTTCTCCCCCACTGAAGTAAATTCAGTTCTCATGCAGTTCTGCTATGGGGGTTGCACTTACTTAGATTAGATCTGCATTTGGCTCTTAGTGTTCAGATGAAATGGAGGAGGGAGGTGTTTGATGGACCAAGGGACTAGTAATGGGATACACAGTCCTTTACAACTGGGTCAAGAGTCCTTATCCACCTCAGGTAGGTAGTGATCAAATGTTGCCATTTAATGGTTCTTCAGAGGTCTATGTGAGATAAGTCATCTAATCCAATTCCTAGGTTACATATAGGCACATTAAGAAATACCATAATGACCACTAACCTCCTTGTTTACAAGTGTTGGCAAAGAGTCCAAACACTGAAATGGACAAGATATTTCCAAACCCTTTCCGTGTTTGGACTCTTTGCAGAGATCTGTAAATGTCTTGCCCATAGAAGTGGGCATTCCAGATCAAAATGCTGCATCACCGTATCTAAGCACCGTGCAAAGATTATTGACAGTATCCTTACAACATCCCTGTGAGATTGGGAGATACTGTTACCCACATGTTACAGTTCAAGAACTGTGCACAGATATGTTACAGTGACTTGCCCATTCAGAACGTTTGTGGCCCAGTCCGGAATTTGAACTCAGATATCCCAGCTTGTGGCCTTGGTCACAAGACCAGGCTGAAGACAGCATAGGGAAAATAGTACAGCCATTTGTGCTGTTCTTGTTCTGTGGCTAAGATTTTCATTCTCCAGGGAAAAAATCAATTACAAGTACATTCCAGTGTACTCCATGGCACATTTTGGGTCTATGTAATATACTGTGCACGTGTTGCATTTGAGTTTCTTGTGTTGTCATTATTCCAATGTATCCACATATTGTAATAGTAATAATTTGCACTAATTGGCCTTTCTGCTAAAGATCTCTAAGTACTTGACTAAGCACCATGAAGTAGAGGAATAGTCATATTCTACAGAGCTGGTAAAATTTTTTTTACCAAAATTGGAAATAATTTTCATTTCACAGGCTTCAAAATTGAACTCTCTTGTAGGTGCTCCCTAGTAGAGGGGCCTCTGAACTTAACTGGGAGTGTTCCAGTCGTGAAGATCCTGAGTGCCACCAATCAGCCTTGAAGATACTCCTCTCATGATGACTTGGGGAAGAGAGATTTCCACAGAATGCAGGGAGAGCATACATTGGACTCCATCTTGGTGGGGAACTGAGATCCTGGTCAGGGGAGTGGAGATTATTTTGTGGTGCTCTGTCCAAGCCACGAACTGCTGCTAAGATGCTGTTAGAAAGCCAGAAGTTGCTCCAGAGAAACTGTTGGGGTTTGGACCAAACAGGGAGCCATGGAGGCTACTGCTGGGCTTCACTGGAGTCTGAGCAGAGACTGTTGCTATGCCCAGAGCTGACTAACTAAGGTTGGCCTGCAGCAAAGACAGCTTGAGTAACCATCACCTTTGTTGTTTGGAAAAGAGCCTGTAGGGGAAAGGGGATAGTGAAGAGACTGTAAGGGGTTTCCCCGAGTCTGAGAAGAAATGAAATGGTCTTATTGTCTAACTGGGATCCAGAGTTACTGACCTCTGGTAATAAAACCTCCCAGCTTCAGAGAGTTTGTGCAGCTTGGAATGATCCCGAGTTAGACTTGCTCTGCTCCTTGTTGTCTTGGCTGGATTGCTTTACTGGACCAACTGTCCCCAGCTTCCAGATCTCCTAGCGCACCCACAAAAGCAAAGGTTTAGAACTCTGACATTCAAAGGAGTGCAAACTAGAGATGAGGTGAATGGTCCCAGTGTAAATGCAAGTTGGTTAAGTTTCATTTATGACTGTAAATTGCATTTATTAATTGATTTGTTGAAATGTTCCCTACTGATTTAACATGGTTGTTCCATTTTAACAAATCTCAATCTGTTATATCATGGTTTTCTAAATTGTTAAATAAAGGTGTGTTTAATCTAAGAGTATGTTGGCTGTATATTGTTTATAAGTGGTACATTTAAGTTAAACCCCTTGCCTAGATTAGTTCAGGTTTATTCTTGGAGGCTCCCAAAGCACGCCAGTTAGTGTGTACCAGTCCCAGCCAGGTGGATGCACTGCCAATTTGCATTTCCTATACAAGTAAAAGGACTGCAGCACAGGGGTGGATGGAGGATTTCCACCTATCTAATATCACCACTGGAGTACTCAGGATCTCCTTTACTGTGGACAACTTCAGGGACCTGGGCACACAAGTGAGTTTGCTTGGTTCTGAATAGCCCATGAAGGAAAAGGGGGTTACACTCTTTTTGGAAGGAGGGGGCAAGTATTTGTACAGAAAATGTTCAAGTTTTTTGTCTGTTCTGCCCCCCTTTGGCTTTGTCCCGCATTTTCACCTATTACGACTGAAGGAGGAATGAGAGAGGAAGGAAAATACAAAATTGTGTTGTTTTGAGGGGGTACCCTAAATAAATTAATAAATAAAATAATTTGGAATGTTTTGACCATTTCTGAACAGAAGGGGGAGCTCTCCTCACATTAACCTGGTGGGAAGGGCAGAGGTGTGGGACTGCTGCTTTCATAATCTAATGAGAGGCGTGGAAGCTCTCTCTCTATTTTTGGCAGAGGGGCAGGAACCATGTTTTTCTCCATTCCCCCTTACTTTAACCTCTAATGCTGTCATATAAAGATGACAACAAAACTACATTCTGGACATGAGTGTCCTCCCTTTTGCCTCATCTTTCTAAGAAAATCTTGCTAGCTGGTAGTCTTCTTAATCTAAAGACACCTAAATCAGAACTCATTTAGTACGTTGGTTCATAAGGAATAGTATGTCTGGATGAATCTCAAGTTAATCATGAGTCTTACTATGCAATGCCTTTTGCTTAAGTCCACATTTCAGTCCCTCTTAAAGACCCACTTCTGCTGAGCTGCTTACAGTGAATTGAATTGTACACAATGTATCTATTGCTTTTCCCCTTTTCTAACCTTCAATGACTTGCCTGGCTGGCTGGCTGTCCTTATATTGGGAGGTCTTCAGAGGAGGGACCATCTTTCTTCCATGTTTGGAAAGCATCTAGCACATAGTGAACTCATCAGTAATGCACCGCTATAACCACCATACAAATACAAGTCCTTTGAATTACTATAACAGGGTTACTCTGCTTGTTGAGTTTCTGTATGTGGCACATCCACAAAGAGCCCTAAAGGGTGTGGCTCCTCCCAAAGGAGAAGGACCACTGACACATCCCTGCTGGGAAGGTTAGACGGGGGTGCATCCTGACTGCGGAAAGTTAGCAGCAACAGGTGGGAAGCTGCCGCTATACCTTCTTTCACTAATAAATGTACATTCTGTTGGTACTGAGCTTGTGCAAGTGTCACCATTCCAAGGACTCCACCTGTTGTAAGATGGTCAGGTTCCCTCCTGGTGCTGCTGACTTTCCCCCGACAGGATGCATGACCCCCACCCAACCCCCTCACACACACCACACCTGTCGGGGCAGTTGCTTTCTGAGTTGGAGTCAGGGATCCTTCCCTCTGGGAGGAGTCACACCATTTAGAGGCTGTCTGTCGATGTTCCACATGCACAGACTCAACCAGCACAGTAACCCTGTTTCAGGAATTTAAAGAACGGGTGGCAGCTTACAGGACCAGCATGTAGCAGGTAAAAGAAGAGAAACAGCAGATGGGAGCAGCAAAAAGAGGGACATGCTGCAGGGAGCCTCGGGGACAGAAAGACACAGACCAAAATGCTTGGGATTTTATGCCTGAACCATTTCAAGGGGCTGTGATAAATGAGAGGGGGGATTAGGACCAGATAGCAACTGTGAAAAAAGGGACAGGGGGTGGGGGGTAATAGGCGCCTATAAAAGAAAAAGTCCCAAAAAACGGGACTGTCCCTATAAATATGGGACATTTGGTCACCCTAAGGGGGATAGCTCCCTTTTGTGGACACCCAGCCAGCCAGTTAGCTATAGAACAGGGGTTACCAAACTTGGTTCGCGGCTTGTTCAGGGTAAGCCCCTAGCAGGCCGTGAGATGCTTTGTTTACCTGAGCGTCCGCAGGTACGGCCACTCGCAGTTCCCAGTGGCCCCGGTTCACCGTTCAGGAATGGGAGTAGCACAGGTGCTGTTCTTTCTTTGTAGTGCCTAAGTCAGGTTGCAATAGTGTATGAAACCAGGAAGTAGTGTATGAAGCCATTTCTTTCAAATATTTGTCACTACTTTGAGTTTTGAAAACTGTTGCCGAACATGTGAAAATTCAAGACAATCAATTAGGCATCATAAAAATGTAGAAAGCTACAGGCAAATAAAGTTATGTTGAAAACTTTTTAGCATGAATATTCATCCAGGAATTTCCAGCCTTTTAAAAACCAACTCTGTCTGCCTGATTTCACTTTGAGTTCAATCTGTACACGTTAAATGCTTTGATGATTCGGGCCAATATTGTTGAGTGTACATCATTGCCAGTTTTTGAAAGGGCATTTGTCAAGTTAGCAATCTTTGAGTTACTGCAGAGCCTTCTACCACATGATCTGTCTGTCTACCCATGCAGCTTTAGGTCCTGCAGATTTTTTAAAAATTTTGGTTTGGCATTTCAACAGTTCATGGATAAAACAAAGTATCTCCCAGTCTGCTGGGGGCTTACCCTGCACAAGCTGCAAACCAAGTTTGGGAACCCCTGCTATAGAATCCCTCTTGGTAGCTGTTCTCTACTTGCTTTACCTGTAAAGAGTTAAAAAGTCTGACTCCATGCATAGGTAAAGGGAAGTGAATGGGCACCTGACCAAAAGAGCCAATGGGAGGGCTAGAACTTTTTAAAATTGGGAAAAAAACTTCCCTTTGTCTGTGTGTTGTGGTTCTCTGGGGAAGACGGGAACAGGGTAGCAGTAATGCTGTGAGAAGCTGAAGACCAGATATGGAAATCATCAGAATCATAGCTAGAATTGCTTACTTGGAACCCAAATATATAAGTAGATCAGAAAATGTGTAGGAAGATGTGATTAGGTTTATTTTGTTTATTTCTTATGGCTTGTGGATTCCTCTGTGCTAACCTCAGATACTTTTGTTGCTCGTAACCTTTCAGCTGAACGCCCCGAAAACTATTTTGGGTGCTTAATTTTTGGAATTGCTCTTTTAAAAATCTAGCAATAGTCTGAGTTTTCAGATGTATTTTCTTTCTTTTTGTTTTTAATAACATTTTCCTTTAAGAACAGGATTTGGATTTTTGTGTCTTAAGAGATTTGTGCATATGTTTTTTCGTTAGCAGGTGGCAACAGCTGATTTCTTCTTTTTCCTTTCTCAGCTCTTCCCGGAGGGGAGTGGGGTGAAAGGCTTTGAGGGTACCCCACAGGAAGGAATTCCCAAGTGCGCCTTCCTGGGTTCCAAGGGGTTTTGCATTTGGGTGGTGGCAGCATCTATCCATCCAAGGTCAGATAGAAGCTGTGACCTTGGGATTTTAATACCAGCCTGGAGTGGCCAGTATTCATTTTTAGAATCCTTGCTGGCCCCCACCTTCTGCATTCAAAGTGCCAGAGTGGGGAATCAGCCTTGACAGGGGCTGAGAATGATTGGAGAGCCTGGATAGGACATTTTGAATGGGCTGCAAGGCAAATCAATGGTCTGAAGGAGAGAACACGGATTTTTGTGGTGCTGCTGTTTGTCATGTACACCTTATACATGGTAGGTTGCAAGGCTGCTACAAGCAGGTCAGGCTTTTCTACCAGATATGGACTGGCTACAGAACTTCCTTCTCGGAGAGATACACCAGATGTGTTCATTATAAGACCCTTTAACATACTGCCAGGAATGGCTGTTGTGAACTTAAGTAAGGTATGTTAACACGGCGCCATCTGGTCGATGAACAGCATAATATAGTTTAACATTCCATTACATTGTTGAAAGACAGGTCACAGCAGGTCTGCATGTAAGCAGCCAGACTGCTTAAAAAGCTCAGAGAGGTGGGGGACCAGCAGTTTGAGCCTCCCTCACATGATGCCTGTGTTCAGGTGGCATTTTCAGACCAGATATGACAGACCAGAGAAATGTTCAGAGATGATGGGAATCAGAAAAGCCTACCGAGGATGGGACACAGCAATACAGGACGGTCTGGCATGATGCCACTTTGTTGCTAATGCAGGCTGAGAAGACATCTGAATACAACTGTGGAGTGCAAAACCGCAAATACCCAATGAAACCATGATGCTAGCAAGTGAACTGGAGCAGATCCATGAGCTGGAGCAGTGTAAGGGAGCAGCTCTGAGGATGTCGGACCACAGAGTTCAGGGACACAGCAATGAGGGTGAAATGATCAACAACAGTTAAAATTCTGCAGTAAGCCATGGAAATACTGACCGGAAAAGTCAGAAAGCTCCAGATGGAAAGACAGCAGGTAACTCCACAGCAACAAAAGGTCCTGAGATTGAGAAATGCAGGTTTTGGTCAAGAGAAACAAGGCAATAGTCTGCTCAGGATTTGATGGGGCACATCCACAGACAGCCCTAAAGGGTGCTGCTCCTCCCAGAGGACCACTGACTCAGAAAGTAACCCATCCCTGCTGGGAAGGTTAGACGGGGTGCATCCTGCGTGGGGAAAGTTAGCAGCACAAATGCTGCCGAAAATTGGGCCTGCTGGAAGCGTGGAAAGTCTGCACATTTGAAATGGGATTGCTCATGGCCTAAAACTGATACAGGACAGAATGGTACAGGGAATAGTGCCACGAGCTGACTGTCAGCAAATTCTGGGCCACTGTGGTATCTCAATACTACTGTTGGGAGTGGTGTCTATCTGCCCAGGAAGGCTGAAGGAGTCTCATGTGAAATCCTAATTGATTCTGGGGCACATGTTTCTGTGTTACCTAAAGGGCTATGAGAAAAAGCTTCCAGTGAGATGCTACAGAAACTAAACTCCCTACTCTACAAGGGGCCAAAGAGTGAACTGGTAGGGGTCGCCTCCTCCTTGTAACAACCTTTTATATACTTGAAAACTGTTATCATGTCCCCTCTCAGTCATCTCAGCTCCAGACTAAACAAACCCAATTTTTTCAATCTACCCTTACAGGTCATGTTGTAGACCTTTAATTATTTTTGTTGTTCTTCTCTTGTCTTTTCCAATTTGTCCACATCTTTCCTGAAATGTGGCATCCAGAACTGGAAACAATATTCAAATTGAGGCCTAAGCAGTGTGAAGAAGAGAGGAAGGATTACTTCTTGAGTCTTGCTTATAACTCTCCTGCTAATACATCCCCGAATGATGTTTGCTTTTTTTGCAACAGTGTTACATTGTTGACTCATATTTAGCTTGTGATCCACTGTGACCCCCAGATCCCTTTCTGCAGTACTCCTTCCTAGGCAGTCATTTCCCATTTTGTATGTGTACAACTGATTGTTCCTTCCTCACTGGAGACCTCAACATTACACTTCCAATTTTAGTTTAGAGAAATTGCTCAGCTTTGCCAATTTTTTGCCTACAACATTAAGAATCTCTTATCCACACCTTTATCTTTCTCTGATACCTTCCATCTAACAGCTCTAAGAGGTTCAGTGAAAAATGGTAGAGCATGAATAAGGAAACAACTTCAGCCTTGTTCAGAGCACTGGGATCTGAGGAGTGATTCTTGATATCCTGTTGGTAATATTGCCCCCAAGTCTTGTAAGCCACAGGGAGCATCTAATACTTATATAGCATTCTCTGTTTTCAGAATACAGACACTGAATAATTTACTCCACAGAGGGGAGATGAGAACAGGTGCCATAACTGAGGCAAAAGAAGTTAACCTAGGACTTGCCCAAGTCAATGTCAGAAGCAAGGTTAGAATGGAGGTTTGCTGACTCCGATAATTATGCCTAATCCACTAAACCATACTGCCCCTCAGCTAGTTATTTGGGTGGGATCCATGAAGGGCCTAGGCACTGTAATGTTGAGCATCACTGCTCCCAATTTATGAGAGCAGAAAAATCACAGGAACAACACTGTGATTCACACAGCCAAGTTAGGTGCCTAGGCTCCCTATACAATGAGTGGGAGAAAGAGTTGCCTAAGAATGCAATCCACATATGCCAGCACACTAGGCAGGAAGCTGGCTAAGCCTGGGGGATGCCGGTGTGCTAAACCCCACCCCTTTCTCAGAGATAGATGCCGAAGCCCAGGCTGTAGGGTGGCACCTAGCTTTAATAGTGGTTCACAAATGGGAACCCCTCTCCTGCCTTAAGTGCTGATGTAGTTTCATGCGGGAATAAGTCAGGTGCCTGCCTTGCTCCATACAAAGTCATCAGAGAAGGAGGAAGTGGTGCCAACCTTTTAACATGTAGCCCAGTGGTTAGAGTACTCGCCTGGAATGTGTTTAGCAGGAAAGGAGAAATGATTTTAACAGGGGTCTCCCACCTCTGATGTGAGTTGTGTAACCACTGAGCTATGGGACATTCTGATGTGGGGCTCCCTTAATGTCTCCTGTTGAAGCTGTTTCACTGGGGATTAAATAATGAAAGTCATTGGAGCAGGGAACCTGAATATTGGGTCTCCCACAGAGGAGTGCCCTAACCACGGGACCCCAGAATCATTCTCAGACTACTTCTGGTCCAACCATTCTTTGCATATCCACAGTGAAACAGGAGAGATTGAGGGAGTCCCACATCAGAATGTCCCACAGCTCAATGGTTAGACAATACTCCTCAGAGGTGGGAGATCCCTGTTAAAATCCTTTCTCCACCTCTGCTAGGAAAGGGGGAAATGAATCTGGGTCTCCTACCTCCCGAGTGTGCTAACCACTGGGCTAAATGTTATAAGGTGGACACTGCCACCATCTCCTACTTCAGCCAGCTTTAGAATGAGACACAATTCAGTAAGTGCATTCAGAGAATGCCTACTGGATACAGTTAGGCAACTGAACACCTGTCTTACCCTGGTTCTTGACTAACTCTGGACATTAGGCAGGAGATTGAACCCGACACCTACAGGGAGGCAGCACTGTGTGTGCCCAGAAGCAGAAACATAGGTGCCAAGAGAACTTTTATTTTGAAAAAATTAGGTGCTGGGTGAGTTTAGGTGCCTACAGCCTTCTTCAGGAGTGTTGTGGATTGCAATGGGGGATTTAGGTGCATAAACACTGGATTACGGTTCTTAAATCTGGATTTAGGCACCTAAACAGCTTCATGGAGTCAACCCTTTGTGTCTCCATTTCCCCAAGGCCAGCCTTGTTCTACCCATACCATGAAGGCCACACTATCTGAAGCCATCAGACCAATGGAATGATTGGATCCAGTCAGGCACTCATCTATCACCTCTACCAGCACATGCACCAGATTACACACAGTATGTAATTTTTTGTAAATGATACTTACACTATACTGTCTCCTACTGGACACTGCAAAGGAACTTACACTCCCATCCACCCCTCAGGAACACTTTCACCAAATTCAAATTCCCTCCCATCCCTCCAAAACTTATGCCCCTTGTGCTCCTGTAGAAATAACTTAGCCAGTCTGGCATCTGGCCCATCTGCTGCATCAGTTTCCACCAGGCTAGTGTCTCAGTTTCCCCACTCAGTCAGTCTTCCACAGGCTTGTAGGCTCCTGTGGAGCTCTCATGCTGTAATGCATTGTGGCATGAATGCAACAAAGCCTTCCGTCTAAGCCACAAAGTCCTCCTCTCTCCTCCCCCCAAGTTAATCAAAGTCCAAAGGAAAACACAAAACCAATCTTCCATCCCAGACTCTTTACAGACATAACCCTTCCTCCAAGGGTCCATCCTGTTCCATGACAGCCTCTCTCTTGGACTCAGCTTCCACCCCTCCCAGGCTCTTCCACTAATCCCTTCTTTCCCTTGTTAACAGGTGTTTCGGCTTGGGGCAGGGGGGTGGGGAGGGAGGGAGTGGGCAAATCCCTCTCTGCTACGGGCCTCTGGATCTGGGATCCTAAACAACTGGGCTCTCAGACTGTCCTATCTTCCTAACTGGCCTGGTTCTTAATCACATGGTCCACTGCATTCAATGCTTGAACTAAACCTGGCACAAGTGAAACTGAGCCCCAATCCCTTTCGAGAGAACCAGTTCTCCTTTGGACATGTCGTCATTCATAGAGGTCTGAGAAACCCTCCCACAGGTTTGCTGCAAGGTAAGTTGTCATCCATGCATTGCATTTACCTGCTGAGTGTGCAATCTGCCATCTCTAAGGCAGACAGTTCACTGTGAATCTGATTTTATGTGTGCAGCAACCTGAAAAGTTCTCTCAAATCACCTTAACTGAATGGACAGTTTACGGAGCAAGTGAGAACATCAGAATCTGGCAGCAAATGAATAAACAGTAGTTGTATTCTGCAAAAATATTCCAAAAACAAAATATTACAACATTGAACATAGTTCTACTACTGTATATTATACCTCTGCCTTTAGTTTGGAAAGCAGTCAAACAACTAGGCTATATTGTTTGAAGCCATTGTTGCATCAGTGACAATAGCATGCCTGTCCTAATTTGTGTTCCTGGACTATTTCTTAAGACATAAAGTACCTCTTGTTCTGAATAATGTTTACACACATTTTACAGATAAGAGAGTGAAATGCTACTTAAATTGATTATGCAATCTACAGTATAAACTCAGTAGAAAAACAGTCTGCCTGCCAATTCATGTTTCTATTAGTCTCCAACTCATTATGGGACCAATCCAATGTACACTGAAGTTAATGGGAGCTTTTCCAATTACTTCAATGAATGCTTGATCAGGTCCTAACATTGGTCTACACTTAGAACTGCAATTTATTCCACGTGGGCAGATGCTGGCACTCCACGCACCCCACTGACTTCGGTGGGGCTCTATGGGAGCACAATGGTTGATCTGCATGGAGTTGATTTAGTATCGGAGCCTTGGACTATTACATTTGAAAAGTAAACAAACTGTTCTATTGTATTTATACAGTGGTGTATGCATTATATTGCATAACCTGCACTGTTTTAGGTTGATTTACATGAAAATGTATATTGTGTGGTGATAGGCTGATGAAAGGGCTGATGATTTGAAATAATCTACAGCAGTGTGCAGGACACTAGGTATTTTAATTATAAAGTAACATTGGTAATTAAGCAGTAACCCAACTCAGAGCATGAATTATTGTGCAATTATTTATGTTTAATGTATTATTAGGCATCAGCCTTAAGGTCTAGTATTTATATAGCACTTAAATGTGAATTATTACACACTTCAAAGGCACTGCAGTGCCTTATAATTGTTTTGCTTAAACAAACAAAAATTAACCCAAAATATCATCTGTTCATCATAAAAACATACTTTGTGGAAACAAAAGGGCACAAATCAATGGTACTGTTTTCAATTTAATATGAAACAGTAAAGCTATGAGACCTCACAGCACTCAAGTTCTTTTGCTTTAAGCTAGAGATGGATGAACTGCTTGACATTCTTTGTTGATATCCCATATCTATCCATGATTATAATAAACATTTTTTAAACTTAGCTAAAATTACCCTTTCAGGTCCTTTTCACTACTCTCCTCTTTTGTGTTCCCACCTCTTGAGATCTAATGGCATGGTTCAATGACCAAGATAAAGCAAATAGTGATTTTTTTTTATGCCTCCCTCTCTGGGTAAGACACCTTTAAAGGGGCATGCATTTCAAAAAGGAATGAATACCTACACTCCGAATAATCAGTCCTCTTCAATAATAACACCGAGCTCTCATACAGCGATTTACAAGGCATTTTACAAAGATCACTACTTGGGCATCCAAAAATTGAGGAACTCAGAATGAATAACCACTTTTGAAAATATTGGTTAGTGTATTTTCCATCCATGCCAGATTGGGGCCTCTGTCCTGGGGAGCAGTTTATCAAGGTATTTAAGTGGGTGCCTAATTTTAAGCATGCAAGTAGTCCCATGGAAGTCAGTAGGACTTCTCACATACTTAAACTTAGGCATGTGATTAAGTACCTGCTGAACTGTACCTTGTCCTCTTATTTGTCTGTCCAGTGCAAATACCTACACTTAGCATGGGGGGGGGGGGGGGGCGGAATGAACTGTATAAAATAAGAACCAATTTGAATTGTCACCTAAATCTCAAAGCTCAGTTAAATGGAATCCTTTGAGTGTTGTGTTTTTGTTTTTTTAAAAAATTAACTTTCACAGCACACTGCAGTTTCCTGGTTCTTGCCAGTACAGGAAATGAAGTACTGAAGTACCCCTCAAAGAGACTCTTCTCAAGGTATTTATGACTCAAATGAAAGCAAGAACTATCAGAAGTCTCGCAGATTTTGCAAGTCCAGGTTTACAGACCCAAGTGTTTTGAACAGCTGAGAACTTTTGCTAAGCATCAGCCTAATCTGAACCAAATCCCTTTAGCTGTTGATATTCAATCATAACTAGTTTAAATCTTAGCTGCATTGACTTCCCTGAAGTTACACCAGAAATCACTTGAGCTAAATGAATTGCATTCTATAATTATATACTCCTAAGGGAATTCTGCACCAAAAAATTCTGTGCCAAAAAAATAACAATTTTGCAAAAAATCGACACAAAATGTTTTAAAATTGTGCAAATTTTATTTGTCAATAAATAAATGTGGAGGCTCCAGCATCACAGTGAGGAGCACAGGCCATTAGCTGTGTGGAAGCGGAAAATCACCCTGCAGCCATGTTTTGAGGATCTATCAAGCCCAGTTCATAATGATTTCAGCACTAGTGATGTCACTGGATAGTAGGGACACTACTACTTTCTCCTCTCACCACAACTCTACCCCCAAGGCTCAACCACCTTATCAGGAGTTTCAGAACTAGCGATGAGTAAGACAAAAAAAGAACTCTCAATTCACTCTACTGAGGCTCTGTCTTTAATCACTACAGAGGGAAGATCAAGTGGCACACAGGACCCATAAACAGAGTTCTTACTAGTAAGTAAGAACACCAACCCCCTCTAACTTACATTTGGCTGAGGCCCCATAACCCATGCTTAGTGAGTCAAGATAAAGGTATGGTGACCTCTCAATTAGGGCATGTTAAGTGCAGTTCTGCTGCTCTTTAGTCATACAATAATGATAACTTTTCATTGCTCCTACATCCAAAACTTAAGTGAATTTTAATCCAAACGAGCCAAAATTGATCACTATGAGAAGGCAGATGTGTATATTGATCATCTTGGCAAAGTAGGAGTGTCTATCCAAATAAGTCCTGTTCATGAGGTCTTTTCCTCCAATTCATCAATAGATGGCAGGGGAGAGCTCATTTAGACCACTGGCTTACACTTGAATGCTAAAAACTGTAAATTGGGATTTACAACAGGAATCAAATAGCATACAAGAAGTGCATGAATATAAATGTTCCGTTATTATTTACCAGTATCTACTCCACTACCTTCAACACACTCATTCACAGATGGCAGTCACAGAAAACTAGTGTCAACTTGATCTTCTCTCTACAACTGAGAACTATAAAGAAATGGCATTATAGATATTGCAGCACTATGTGCTTTTAGGACTGCAAAGGGTCTCTTGGGTACAAAAAATAAAAAGGTTGAGTCTGTGGTGTGATGTGGCTGAAGAGAGAGAATCCATTGTTTTCGGTGCTGGTAAATCAGGTTGCTTTCCCTAGGGATTTTTACTCTACACCCACAAATGTCCCCCTGCACAAACAAGCTAATTTCCTTTCCACCCCACATGCTGCTTTTGCTGATGTAGAGCAGTAACGATATTACTGACCAGGAAAAGTCCTAAGACTGAATGCTATTAAGAGCTTCTTTTGTTACAGTTAAATTGATTTTATAGTTAAAATAAACCTGAGCTTCCTTTGGAAAACACATGCACCCACCTAATGGAATAAGTTTGCTTAACAATTCAGCTGTTTTGACTTAGCCATCCTGTTCTCAGTTCACTATTCCAGCAAGTGAAAGAACTGTCCATTTATAGAACTCGGTGTACTCCAAAATATGCTCCCCCCTCCCCAAGTCTCCTTTTCTAGTCTGAGCAAAGACCCTTTTAAAATTTATTAAGATTCCATTTCACATCTACCATCACAATATGGTTCATCTTACCTTCTTTATTGGCTTGCAGTTGTGTTAATGTATTTATGCTAGTTTATGAGGGTGGGATAGAAAAACCAAATGTGTTATAAACTTCAAGAGAGTTGAAGTTCTTGCTGGCAGCAGCAAAAACTTTAAATCAGGATCTTTATTCCAGCTGCATGATGCTCACATATATTTTTATATAAACTACTGAGAGTAAAATTAAGCTCATATTGTTAGGAAAAAATGTACATTTTCCAATTTTAAACAGACATTTGCACTGTTCATATAATTCCATATAATTCTTTATGCCTCATGATCCTTTTATTAATAATACCTGTGTAAACTAGGAGTAACTCCACTGAAATCAGTAGAGAGTTACACAGGGCTAGAACTGGAGAGAAAGAAAAACGAGATTCCCAGTGTGGGATTGCCCCTGCTGCATCACAAGTGTTTCATTGCTGATTTTTAATTTTAAAAAAATTCAATGTCACACCATCTTAGTGCACCTTGGCCATTTTACAATAGCAAACCTGCCCCTCAAGACCCACAGGTGGCCCTATATTTAGAATATAGCCCTATGGTTTTTACTGCAGGACAAAATCTACCTTTGTTTTGTATGGCACATTAAAGAAACAGACCTATTTTATGCCACATTTTTGGATCAGGGTGCAATTTTAAACTGGAGCATTTTATTAAAACTTTTGCTGCTGTCCAGAAAACAAACACGGCTTGTGAAAGTCCATTGCTAGAGAGTCTTCCAGGTGCACCAAACTCTTCTGGACCACTCCCTGCTGGGGAGAGCTGTGTCCCTTGGACCACCACAGCAAAGTTCCAACCTTAAAAAGACAGGACACAGGAAAATACTGCCCTGGCATTCCGTGCAGTTCTGACACAAAAGAGGTACATTTATATTAAAGTATTCTAACATACATTTTCTAACATGAGTTCTACACTTACTTCAACTACATTACGTTACAGTAAATACCCATATTGACTTTGATGTAAAGTACTGTACAGGATTAACTACAGGCACTTATCCTGCTCCCTTGGAAGTCAGGAAGAGTTTTGCCTTTAAATACAATGGGAACAGGATTGTGACCTGTGTATAAAACAAATCAAATAAATATGTACAGTCTCATTAAAAGGAAAATCCTGGTGCTGCCTTTACTATGATGCCATTATCAGTGCTGCCATGATAAGTAGCTGTGTGCATAATATTCACTAATTTAGCCTTTGCACTGCTTGCAACATTTTAAATTGTTTATTTTTAATGTTATATATGTGCCACTTCATCATACTAAGTTGCAGATTGAAGCATGTGTGCACACTGTTTGCTCTTCAGTTTCCAGATGGTGTGAAACAGATAATCCTGCTACCCAGAAAGTCTGTTTTAAGGCAGTGAGTACTGCAGCATGCATAGCACACTGTCCCATAGTATTCGCCAGTATGATCATGGTTCAAAAGAGTTCTTGGTAGGTCAAGCTTTCAACAGTGCAGGGCTTAAAAATGTTCCTGTCCCACATGCAAATGCCTGGAAAGGGCAACAAAAAGCTTCCCACTGCCTTACCACCATTGAGTTTGGCCAAGTCTCAGGTGAGTTAAGGGAACTATCTCAAATGACTGCCAGTAAAAGCTTTGTAGCTCATGATCATCTGTTCTTTCTATTGTATGTGTTAGAGAAAAACAAATTAAGAAAGGTTTGGAGTGATTTTAACTTTAAGTAACTTTTTGTTTCCCTCCACTAGTGACATAGGACTAAATTCAATAGTTCCAAAGCTCCACAGAAATGCACCCACTGCACATGCACTCTTTCTCCCTCTCCATTCGTTTTGCCTGCTCCTACCAGGCAAGCGTCCTTTCCATCCTGTAGGGCAGAACCAAGGCCATTCTTGCTGCTGCCACCCATTTAGAGTGTGATGTGTCACAATGCTCTGTTCTTCCAGTTAGAAGCACTGCTCCAGAGCAAGGGGTGGGGTGAGACCCGAAGTTTCCTCCTCACATCACCTCAGAAAAAGGAAACTGGTCCCCACACAGAGAACACACACTCCTGGCCTCCATTTTAAATCCCCCACCTCCCATTCTGTCGCTGGCAATTGGCAGCAGGGGATACTACTACTCAGGCTGGTTACCTCACGGCGCAAATCTGCCCCCCCCTTTCAGCTTCAATCCTTCCTGCCTCCCACTAATCACAACTGACAAGAAAGAGCCCCCTGGAGCCAACCAGCAGCCTTGCCAGCCAAACTGCTCCCACCAGCCACTTGCGTCCAAGCCCACCTGATCTTCTAGATCTGAGCTGGGGTGCTAGCCCATGTCACAACCATACCGCAAAGTCCACACTGCTGTTTTTAGTGCACTAGCTCAGGCAGAGCCCGTGTGAGTTTGTCTACCTGTGATGGGAATCACACCTCACAGCTGCAGTGTAGAAATCCCTGAAGTTCAGAAAATGACAAGGTAGAGCGGCCAGAGCGTAGCTCCATCTTGGATTTCAGGTGCCAGAGCCATGCTCTGTGCTGCACTGGAAGGACTACACCCCTTCCCTCCACCTGTAAAGGCAAGGCCCTTAGTTACCATGAATACAATGACAAAATTCTCTCATTGACTGCAACATAGCTGGAAGTTCACCCCATCAGTCCAACTGTGCAGGACCCAGAGTGGAAGAAAATGTTAAACTAATAAATTTAAAGTATCTCTAACACACCATTTCTATACTTAATAATTTCATCCTATAACTTAGTAGAAGTCTTGTGGGGAAAAGATTTGCAGATAGAGATCAGGTAAGATAGTCAAAAGTGCATAAGTAAATGAATCTATATCATGTCTGTACCATTTATGGATATCTCACATCTGCACATACAAAGTATGTATGTATAGTGCATACATGTGACTGTGCATACACATGCATATGCATTTAACTGCAGATGCAGTCCAAAGATTTAGAGAGCTTGTATTCAGGTTTTCTGAGATGATTACTAGCTAGGGTATATCCACAAGCTTCAGTCCCAAGAAACACCATTCCTGCGGTACAAAATAATCTGAGAATATCATTACTTTAGGTTATTTTTTACATTTTGCTTCTTAGATTCTGGTTGTTTTGCAACAATGTGGATAAAATAAATTAAAACTATTTCAAGCTTGAGGTCATTAAAAATTGACTCAATGCAGAAGGATGCCTGACAGGGCTTCATGAATCTACCTAGTAATATCTGCTGGAATAATTTTCAACGACTGGCTAAAGTGCATTCCTGTGTATTTCCACTTAAGCCATCTGCCAGTCTTAATACTTATTCCTGAGGGAGGAAATCTTCCAGGACTGTTTTTCATTTAATTTGCAAGGACATCCTGTTTAGGTACTTATCAAAAGAACGGAAGAATTGATGCCAAATACCACAAGCCTCAGTTTAGAAAACTTAATGGGTCAGGATGAAGTAACAACCTACATTTAAAAAAAGCTGCAGCTTTCTTCCTGTATATTTACAAAATATATGTGGCTCCATTTGGTCCGAATGCATTTCTGCATGTCTTAACAATAACTTTGCACTCCTCTCTAAACATTAAGGGATTTCAGTAAAAGTTGTTAATCTCCATCAGCATGGTGACTAAGTGCTTCAATGCAGTGATCCTTCGTGTATCAGGTTCAAAAGCTAACATCCTAGCAATACAGGTCATATTGGGGATAAGTCCTTTAATAATTTGCACCATGCCTTATGTTAGACACAGGCCTTTAAAACTCACAGCAAAATGACCAAAATGTTGAAGTATTCACAAAAGATTGAGATAGAAACATTAACAGTGCACAGCTATAGTAAATCCAGAGAAAGAAAGGTCAGGTTTTCCCAGGTTTGTGAGTTAGCAGGTGGCAGTACAATGTTAGAGATCGTAGGGAGAACAGTCGCTGGCATGAGCTCCTAAGAGACAGAATGTGGAAATCACCAGATACTGGGAGAGCCTTTTCCCAAAACAGTCAACCCCAGTTACAACCGAGGGTGCAGGGAATAAGTCAGAGACTTCCCGCTTACTCATGTCATGTCTAGACAAAGAGGGACTTGCTAGGGTAACCATCTGCTGGGAGAATAGCAGCAACATCTGGGAAGAGCCTTCACACCTCCTGACATTTTCATTGGCTCAGTTCTGAAACTTCTTGTAAATTGTATTGCCACTGGCTATTGGTCTCCCTTCATCTCACCCTCTCCTAGCACAACAAACCTTCAATTCCCCAATCTTGTTCTCCCTCTTTCTCTTCCTTTGCCTTTATCCGCTTAATTTTTTTATTCCAACAATCCCTTCCTCTCCCACATTTCAGCTCCAAATTCCCCTCCCTCCCACTCCAAAAAGCTCCTAACACTAAGTTTTAATAAATAAATAAAACAAATATATAAACCAGTCTTAAAACACCCCCCTTTTCCTATGTGTCTATCCCTGGCTCTAGGAAGAAAAGGGAGTCTAGAGTGGTTACAGCACCAGGTCTGTGACTCAGGGCTCCTGAATTCTAATTCTGTGGCCAAATGTCAGACTAAATGATCTTGATGGACCCTTCTGACCTTAATGTCTGTGAATGACCTGCTCCTGCTATCATCACTCTGATCATTCTGCTGGTCTCCCATTTCCCTACCCTCTATCTGTTTGTCCGTCTCTATTACAAACTCAGATACCGCAGTGATGGGTGCCATTGTAAGAATCTAAACACAGACACTGTGGTGCAGAAATCACAAATTCCTATATGTTTGGATAGCCTCCTCACAAATTCCTATATGTTTGGATAGTTTTGGGTTACATTTATTTCAGTCATTTCACTATAAACTTTGCTCACTCACTCACCTATTCTACTAGTTATACAGACTAGTAAATAATTTCAAATAGATATATAAAACTACATTTGGAGGCAGATTTGAACCCCTTTCAAATAACGGTCAGCAGTTACAGGAGTTATCTTACTAAGGCAAATGGGACCATTCATAAAACTTACCTGTGTCACTGAGGAGATCACGATCTGGTCCTGAAGTGGCCTGTTTTTCAAAGAGGCTGAGCGCCTAAAACTCCCATTGACTTCAGAAAATCAAGTCAATTAGACCACAGAAAACTATGCTGTACAGAATAAATAACCAGAGATTCCTGTGGTAACCATCAGATGATACCATCTGGTTTGGAAATCCAAAATATAAATTCCAACATAATGAAAAGTATCAAGATTCTTGTCCGGGCTTTGTGATCATTACAATAAAGTTACAAAGCATAATAATTATGGCTTGTTCCTGAAGTCCTTGGATGGGCAAAACTTCCATTGACAATGACTGTTTCAATGACAGTTTTGCCTGAACAAGGATTGCAAGTTCAGGATTCATGTGCTTTTTGATTCCTTGTGGATCATCAGCAAAATGATCAGCTAAACTCTGCTTATAAAATCTTTATTGTTGGTGCTAATGACTAAAGCACAAAAACCACATCTTGAATCTTGGAAACCAGGTTGAGCTTGCAGCAAATTAAGCATATCTGACTGAGGAGACACACGACATAAGGAGCAGATACAATCCTGGAGCCTTAGTGTTCCAAGTTCTCCTGCAGTAACGGAGGCTAACAGTTAGGCACCTAAATAAAGTGGCCTGATTTTCTGAAGTCAATGAGAGCTGACAGCACTCAGCACCTTTTAAAACCAGGCCACTTAACACCTGTTAAAGAGCAAATCCAGAGCCCAGCCTAAACTACTTGGCTGGATGCTAGGCAAAGCACTTTTTTAGGTAGGGGAGAGAAAGATCCATTTCAAGGAGGCTACTGCAGCCCAAGGGCTGAAGTTATCTCTGTGGGCCCTTATGTCCCCTACCTATAGAGAGAAAGGGTGGGAGTGTCTGCTCAGCAGATTTCCTGACCTCATGCTGCTCACGGCCTACACACGCTCTTCCTTCTAACCTCCTGTTGCTCCCATGCAGGGAGCTTATGCAGGACAGGGTTCTGCATCAGGCAGGGAGTATGAGCCGTGTGCAGCACTCCCTTCCCTCCCCCTAACCTCCCAAACAGTGGAACAGAACTGGGTTGGCTGCCAAGAGTCCCCTTGGGGCTAAGGAATAGGTGGCTGGATTTGTCCCATAGCACAAATGAAACTACAGTATATTGCAAATCTGGAAAACTTTCTAAAATACCCAAACAATATGTATTTACAGGTTCATGTAAGAGATTGAAAGTATTGTAAAAAAATAATCCTGTAAAGGGATTCACATAAAAAAAGAACATCTAAGTGATGTTAAAGTTGTGACTCAGACAACCAACTGCCAGGAAATTCAGAGTTAAGGGTGACATTCCATCATTAGCTCATACTTTGGTGACTGTCTACTAGTTCACACAACTATTGGAGTAAAGGACCCTAAAGTTTTAATTTCCTTGTTTTTTTCAGTTTAAATTGCTAATATAAATTTACCTAAATGTTGATTTCAGCTGTTTCCATTCAGTTAGAACATGCTTCTTTTAGTTCCACATTAGCTCTGTCAGGAGCCAGGTTATCACAATTACTACCAATTAGCTACAAGGCAGTCATTTTTTTGATATCTGGGAGCAATACGCTAACAGGTTTTCTTTTTTAAATGAGATTAGCAATAGAAATATTTTCAGTACCGGACCTGGTGCTATTAACCTCTGCTGAGATCTCTCCATAGAAAGCAATGCTATTTACTTAAACTCTTAGGCTGTATCACAAACTTATTTCCTAAATTACTAATACTGTAGTAGTACAGGCAATAGGGTCAGTTTGGCAGCAGCATCGGGTCCCAGTAATGAAAAACTAACACATCTGTCTGCCCTATCACCTGATGGCTTTGAGGGAGACTAACTGGTTTAGCGCTCCCTGTGACAAGGAAACAAATCAGCTCCCTTTTAGAGTCAACTGACATTTTGCTAAGAAGCTTATCAGGCTATTGCAGAAATTTGCTTGCAAGGGCAGACAATTAGGAAATGAAGGTCAGAAAGGATTAAATACAAGTAAAAATCAATAACATTTAGAAAATCATTGCACTTGAGGCAACCAAGAAAGTAAGATCAGCACATCACAGCCCTGCTTATCTTAACATCAGCTCCTTCCCCCCCCCCCTTTTCATTCTCTCTCTTTCTATTAAGACTATTAAAACTGAAAGAATTAAATTGTAATTGTGCAGGCATCCCTAGGCATCCTGAAGTTTGTTCCTATCAATTGGCTCTTTATGCCTCTCAGTAGAGGCCGGATGTTTGCAGTTGCTGGCAGCTGTTGTTCAAGGCCCAGCTAACAGCTGATAGACTGGCAGTGTACATTGAAAGAGTGCAGCCTAGAGCCTGGGAAAGGTCCTAGTGCTGAATACTCTCGGCGCTGATGGGTAATTAGCTTACTACAGGCAAGATTAGAAAACTAGCACTGAAGATAGTGCATCTGACCTGCTTTTCAAAAGTCATTAGAAATTAGAAACGGTAATTCTTTCACAAGAAATGTAAAGAATTTGTGAATGGGCTGTGTTGGCTTCCTTTACTGAAGGAAATTCTGTTCTAGAGGTACAGTCTGTTGGAACATTTCATGAAACAAATGGCACTATTTTATGCCTTCTTTCTGGACTGAAATAGTATTTAAAAAAAAATTTAATTTGATTTAAAACAAAAGAGTTACCTCTTGCAAATATTCAGTCAGGACTTTGTCTCAAAGTAAGTTCTCCTTCAGAAAGTAATGAACAAAACAAGGCAAAACCCCAATCAGAATAAAAATTCTTTCAAAACTGGTAACAGCAAAATTCTCATCTCTGATGATTCTAGTCTGAAATAAAGAAATTTGGGGAATTAATTCACGCTTAGAATTTGGGAGGGAGATACATTCCTTTCTTCCTTAGTTATGTTAAGTGGAAGTCCCATGCTCATTGTACAGTAAAGGTCTCATCCAAAGCCTTCCACTGACTTCAATGGGCTTTCAATCAAGCTATAAGTGAATTTCCCATAGTATCTCAGAAGTTTCTGCATGCAGGGAAATGTGGCAACTGCACCAACCCTCTGGATCCTGTGTTTAAACTGCACCAAACTCAGAATCATGCAGTTTTCATTAGAAAAGCATGATCTAATCCAAAGGTGGGCAAACTACGGCCCGCGGGCCACATTTGGCCTGTGGGCCCCTCCTGCCCGGCCCCTGAGCTCCTGGCCTGGGATGCTGCCTCTGGCCCCTCCCCCACAGCCTCCGCTCACTGTGCCACCAGCGCAATGCTCTGGGCTGCGGGGCTGCAAGCTCCTGCTGGCAACGCAGCTGCAAAGCCCCTGCCTGACCCAGTGCTCTGTGCTGCGCGGTGGCGTGGCTGGCTCCAGCCGGGCGGCACGGCTGCCTGTCCTGGTGCTCTGGGCGGTGCGGCTGTAGCGCTGCCAGCCACCGGTGCTCCAGGCACCGCGGTAAGGGGGCAGGGAGCGGAGGGTGGGGGGGTTGAATAGAGGGAAGGGGAGTTCGGGGTGGTAGTTAGGGGGCGGGGGTGTGGATGGGGTCGGGGCAGTCAGAGGGCAGGGAACAGGGGGGTTGAATGGGGGCTGGGGTCCCGGGGGGCAGTCAGGAATGAGAGGAGGGGTTGGATGGGGCAGCAGGGGGTAGTCAGGGCGGAGGGTCTGGGGGTGGTCAGGGAACAGGGGGGGTTGGATGCGGCAGGAGTCCTGGGTGGGGGCGTCGGATAGGGAGCGGGGTCTGGGCCACGCCTGGCTGCCTACCTGGCCCTCCGTACAATTTTGGAAACCCAATATGGCCCTCGAGCGAAAAAGTTTGCCCGCCCCCGATCTAATCCCAACTCTGACACTGACTCCTTCTGTACACTTTACCTCTATCTTCAAAAATGAAGAAAATAATGATTAACCAGCTCACAGGAATTCTGGGAGGATTAAATAGTTAATATCCATAAAGCACCTTGAGACTAAGTACTACTACTACTAATAATAATAGGCCCAGTCCTATTGCTGTTAGTCAAAATCCAAAGGTTTTAAAGGGAGTTTTGATTAAGGACTTTAGAGCTTTCTAATGATATTAAAATAAAGGATATATTTAATTCTTAGGGCCCTTGCTCCCCTCTATACTTGTGCCTGGAGAAGAACCTGCACCAATGGAGACAGGAATAATACCATGGGTGCATCCTACCCCAAACCTGGCCCCATGGAAGCTCCTGCATGCTGAATCCATAAAGCTTGGGCTCTAAGGATAAAGAGGATACAGACAGGAAGTGAATACAGTGGTGGAAGTAGACAAAGGAGATGGTTGAGTACTTCCAATTTTTCCACTCCCACGCTTGTTGGAGAGACTGGATCAGGTTTATACAACCTGATGCAGTATTAACTCATGCTGCATCCCATTCTGTGCTATGGAAACTTCTTTGGGGAATCAGAGTGAAGATGCAGTAGTGGAGGCTTGAAGGGGCTATGCTTTCCAGAACACAAGAGAAGACATTAGGATCAGAGAAGAACCAAGTGATATATGTGCTAATTGCCCTTCAATGTGTAGATTCATATGGATCATAGGGAATTTGCACATTAAAGGTCAGACACTCACCCATGATGGAAGAGTGGTACTTTCAAATAGTTGAATTTCTGCTGTTTCACACAGTTAATTTCCTCCCAAGCAAGAATGGTATATTGCATTTATGTAGGTTTAATAGTAAACTTCCTTTTCTTTCTCTAGCTAACCCATGGATTTCCAAGAGACACTAACATTGTAATAGCCCCTGAGATTTCTATGTGCTTACAAACAAATTCCCCAAACTCATATAAGTTCCATTGCCTTGCAGATATAATATGGTCACTTTTTAGTGACAAAACTGCAGACATGCTTTGGAGCAGATAAGTAACAAGATATCTGGTGTGTATGGTACAAACCTAACCTCTTTTTTTTTTTGACAAATCAGAACATTACAAATGGATTTTTGAGGCTCATTAGTTTGGTTTTGAAATGTCACGGTCATAAACTGGGCTGGCTGAATGACAGCAGTGCATCATGTGGATATCCTGGAGTTCTTACTGACTTGGTTTGTGATGGATGCAAGTGAAGAATTCCAACTGAGTTTCTCGTACAAAATTCCATGCCAACCAATAGATCCATTCATTGACTGTATTCTTGGTTTGTGATGGATGCAAGTGAAGAATTCCAACTGAGTTACTCGTACAAAATTCCATGCCAACCAATAGATCCATTCATTGACTGTATTCTTGGATGGAGCACACTGTAGCACATTCCACTGTTCTGGCTACTGAAGGAAAATCTTTATGAAAACAATTGCTAAGTGTGAGTGTGAAAGGAAAGGGTTAGAATTCAGAAAGACAACCCAATAAATGAAGTTGTATGGTAGGAAATCTCCCAGCACTGGATGCCAAAACTGCAGGGGGTAAAGCTGAGTGAATACTGTAGAATGAAATTCAAATGCTTTATTTGAAGAAGCTCACAAAATTCCCCAGATAAATTATTGTATTAAATATTATTTGATTATCTCTAGTAAGGGGAATTTGCAGACAAAATCTGTTAAGATACAATTATAAGTAGTTATTTTAAAAGTTAGGAGTTTAAAAAAAAAGCCAGCAATATTAAAATTAAACAACATGTTCTTAAATGGAAGAACAAGTTATCTTTAAACTATAATTTTCACTACAGAATTATTTGCAAATTATTTGCCCTTGTTTCAGCATTGTAAATTTCTCATCATTCTTCTCTCTTTTATGGGTGCTGGTCTCCCACTGATGTTAATAACCTGAATGGAACAACAGATGCCATGTGCAATATTAGAGGAGAATTTTGCCTTAGTGATGATAGATCATTTAAACATTTTCTTAGAGAGGATGGTCAGACTAATTTTTCCCAAATAATGAAGCTGAAAACTCTATGGATTACAATAAGGGATTTTTCAACAGAATACTAATTATTTATCAGTTCCTATGTGAATGTTAATTATGACATTTAGCTGCTCAGTACTCTCCTTTCTCTTTTGGATTATTTTTCACTTTGCTTTTTGTTTCCAAATGTCATTTTTTTAATATTATTTTCCTTTTTTTCCATTATGGTTCAACTGGTCACTGATCTTTCCCCCCCGCTTTATATTGTTCTGTGCTTTCCTCATTTCAAATCAATCTCCCCACCCACATTTCTTGTCATCCCTGTTCCCTTTCCAACTGAAATCAATTGATCAATAACAACATGTAGGTCAACTCAGAGTAAATGAAGGATCCAACCCTATCAATTCCCACCAGAATCAATCCACAGTTCCCTCCTGCTGAGATTATTGTTTCCAGGAGATAAAGTGAGCAGTGAAAAGTAAAGTATGATCCACATTTACTATTGATTGAGCACCATCTGTATGCTCAAAACTGTTTAAAACAGTGAAAGCTACAATGCCTTCCCCAAGGGGTTTATCATCCTGATTACGCAGATTATGTAGGTTGGACTAATTACCGGAAGATAGTCTCAAAACAATCTCAAGGTATAGTCTCAAGGCAGTGCTATTATTTTTAAAATGCATATAATTCTTTTGTGGATTGATATGAATATAATCTGTGGTTAGAAATATGTTTGGGTGATGGATATGAATGAAGAGATTATGATTCTATGAGCACAAGAATAGGGAGTTCCAGATATAAAGAGTAACCAGAAAAACATGTCAGGGTGCACAACAATTCTGTATTAAGTACCAAGGGAAAGTGAGGTGCACAGAGACAGTTGTGGGGGGGGGGGGGGGTAATCAGGAAATGCTATTATTTAATAGCACAGCTCCACAGAATTGTCAGTATTATGGATTTTCTAAAAATTGGGCCTACGCCTTTATAGAGGTGCATAATTTAGCCTGAGTGTAAATGGGCATGAATCCACTGAAGTCAGTGGAGTTCCATGGAATTGCATTCGAGATGGGTTCCATTTTTATGCTTACCATTTACAGCATTCATATAGACTGTATTTATATAACACAAAGTAAACTGGTTCCTCCGTGGTTTAATCAGCATTTATCCCGTACTGTCCCATGGTGAAAATCATAAATTCTTCAGCATTGCCCCATTGTAGCTGACTCTTTGTTTTAAGCTTTGTTATCTGTGAACATATCTTCAGACCACAGCAAGACAGCATTAACATCTATGGCTTTTCCCCCCATGTATATATTGTTTGATATTATGTATTATGATAGCACCCATTGTGCTATGCATGGTACAAATCAATGAGAACATGTGGTCCTTGATGCAGAAGACTTACAACATAATTCATGGAAAGATGTGTGCATAACAAAAATAATAAGATGAGGAGGGAGGATGGGGGTAACAGTAATAGGATCGTATATATACACATAGGCTAATGTGTACAGCTTGGTTGCTCTGACACACGTAAAAGTACTGAGGTGCTTTTATTTTATAAATAAATAAAAATTTTACACTGATTGCCCTTCAAAATAGCCATCATTATCTGGCTGATGAAAGACATTTCTCAAGATATAGTCTCTTCCTGCACCTGCTGTACATTTATGGCTAGATTCACAAAGCAACTTAGGTGTGGCAACACTGAGCATTACAGTATGTAACTTTCAGTTGCCTAGAAAATCACTGGTATATACAAAGCCTGAGTTTGGTCCTAAACTCCCTTTGTATCAAATGGAGAGATATAAGAACCTTGGAATGTGATTCACAAAAGCTAGCATGCTAGGTGGCTCTCCACCTATGCTAGTCAATGGGAGATGCCAAGGCCAGGGCTGTGTGCTAAACCCCAATCCTGCTCAGGGAGTTCAGTGTCTAAGTCGGGGCTGGAGGGAGGCTCTCTGGGATTCTCAGCTATGAACTCTGTGGTTTAGGTGACCACGCTGTTTTTGCAAGAAGCCCAGTTGTTAAGGTAGTCACCTGGAATGTGGGAGACTCCTCTTCTGTTTGATAAGGAGAAGGGATTTGAACAAGGATTTGCCATCTCTCAGCTGAGTGCTCTAACCACTGGGCTATGGGATATTCTGATATGGGCCCTCCTCAGTCTCTCTTGTTGAAGCTGTTGCACTGTGGCTAACTAAAGAAAGAGTCATTGGGCCAGAGAGAGCAAAAGTAAGTATGAGAATGATTATGTAGCCTCGTGGTTAAAGCATTTGCCTGGGGGATCCAGTCTCCCTGCTCCAATGATTTCTTAAAATTATATATCCACAGCAGAACAGCTTTAAGAGGAGAAACTGAGGGCTTGAGTACACATCCCCACAGTTCAGACTACAGTGTTGTGCACTGCAGTGCCTACTAATGTGCTGTGCTGTAACTGCCCCATGTGGACACTGTGGGCATGAACTGAAAGGTACCTAGTTCGCGTTAACTTAATCCTGTTTGAAATGGAATATGTTCATGCAAACTAGGTTCCTTTTAGTTCATATCTGCACAGGGAAGTTATACTGCAGCATGGTAGTGCACTCTTCAGTTCATACCCCTGTATTCTGCATTGCAGGGCTATGTAGACATAGCCTCAAAGAGCTCCCACATCAAAATATCCTATAGTACAGTGTTAGGGCATTCCCCTGAGAGGTAGCAGATTCCTGTTCAAATCCCTTCTCATCAGGTGGCGGGGAGACTTGAGCAGGGGGGTCTCCCACATACCCTGTGAGTACGATAACCACTGGCTAGAGGTTATAAGTGAGGTTCATTGTCATCATTCCCCCACACACCAACCACTGTGACCTAACCTGCCGGGGGCAGGAGGGGGCAGGTCTGGTAAGCAGGCTCTGAGTGGTGAACTACGTGGAGGAATTGCTATCTTTCTCTGGTTTGTACATTGCACTGGAGCTTAGGTATCCAGATACCTGGTGTGGGGCTGCTGCGTGCATGCCCAGAGGCAGAAACATAGGCACCTACGAAACTTTTACTGCAAAATTTAGATGCCATGCAAATTTAGGCAATAACAGGGTTTGGTGGCAGATTTTATTAATCCCACTGCAGCCTAATTCTGGGATGGAGTTGCTTAAAGTGGCATTTAGGTACCTAAGTCTTTTCTTGAATCTAGTCCGTATCCTCTAGGAATGATACCTGTTTCTGAAATTACTAGCCACAACCCACAAGATTTTCTTCATATGATCCCATTTAAAAATAATAATTTATGATCTTCAAAAATGTCATGTGGATAGAAAAGCTGTTGCTCCGTAAGCATGCGGGACAGTGAATAAATTGGAAATATTGGTTTTGTTGTCCCCCAAGCAGATAGTTTATTGAACACAAAGAAAAAATAATTTAGTAGTATAAATGCATATGCCTAGCAAAACATGATGCCTGGTGCAACATCAACCATGGTCACTCTGGCTAGTGCAACGGTCCTTAGTAGACTTTGCATGTTTGAAGAGGATGTTTGTAACACCAAAACATACCACTGACTTCATTTTAGCTAGAAAGATCCAAAGATCCTGCTTTGAACATGTAGCATCTGCAGCAAATCCCTATATCAGACTCTGACCATGGAAACAGCCTTCTTCCTGGATTTGTTCTGCAAAGTTCCTCTTCCAAGGTTTACCTACAGGACAGGACTCTACTAAATATGCTGCTAATCATTCCTTTCTGGGCAGCTACACTAATCCTTAGCTGTCTCAGGTTCTGACTTCTGTGTGGACTTTCCCATGAAGGCTCACTTAAAAAAATAAAACAACACTTCTCAAAACAAGGATGGGGAAAATTCCTCAAGTAGATAGTGAAGTGACACTGACCACTTGAAATACTGTTTCCCAAAGTTACAGGAATTCAGAGACAGAAAAAAAAAATAAGAGGGGAAGCATTGTTGATGCGCTTTGATATATTAAAGGAAGAAGACAATCCTCATGTAAAAGCTTCATCCAAATTCCAAAGTTATTTTACTTTGAACTGTGCTGATGGGAGTAAGATCCTTCATGTGCCATCAATGTTTTATAAACACTTCCCTAACAAATACTTGTTGTTTTGCAAAAGAACTGAACCAAATAGCAAAAAGGGGAGGAGGAAGGACATGCTGTCAGAAAGCAATATTATTCTTTCAAGGTGCTGCATTAAAAGCACACTAGCACTGCTCAAAATTCAGTGACCCTGGCTGAGCTAAAGATTTGCTTTTATTAATTTACTGAAGGATCTGAGACTGTGTCTAATCTGACCACCTTCAGATACCAGTGCTAAACCCACTATTTTATGAAAGCCAACACACAGCAACAAGAATCATAATGATGTTTACTTTAAAAAAAATCAAAATAAGTACAAGCGACCAGTTGCTAGAAAGTAAAAGTTCAACCCACTAATATTTAAGAGTTATGCTTCTCTTTCTGTGTTCAGCTCCTTAAATATTCTTGTTTAAATTCTGATGTCTTTCAGTTGGAAGATAGAAGCCGTAGGTAGTCTAAGAAAAGCAATGGTTGTTGACTGGACATAAAGTTTAATGAAACGGTATACAGTGATCTAATTTTATGCTACGGGACATGATACATATCACACGTTGAGGCTGCATTCTTCCGGCCTGAGATATATCCCCATATGATGTTGGGAAATTTTGTTGTTCTGATCACTTATTAATGCTGAACACAGAAAAAATTCTCAGAAACCTTTGGAGTATAATACCAATGGGACATTTACATAACAAGAGCGCTCTGGCCAGGACATTCAAATATTTAGGAGTTACCCACCCTTTCCATGTTTATGTTTAGTCATACAGATTATATCAGCATTTGAAAAAAATGTTTTTTTAATTAAAAAAAAAAGAGCCTTGATTCTGAATAACTTTGCATTTGATAAGGGAATTCAGATTTAAATTCCCAGATCGAAATCCCTATGGATGTGGTTCCAGATCATAGCTAAATTTGGAAGAGGTCTGGTTTCTATTGAGATGTGGCCAAAACCTCACGAGGGTCACTCACAAGGTTTCTGCATGATTGAATCAAATAAAAACTTAGCCTTGATTCAGCTCTGATTCCAAACTTGAGCTCTAGACAAAATCTGTTTCAGATGTAAACAGCCCATTTCTGCACTCCATTATGCAAGAGAGGCATGGATCTTTGAAGAGGATAATGTGGAGTTCCCTTCCTCAAGGAGAGCTCAGGAAGGAATTGTGCTTGAGTCTTGTAGGTAGAGCTGGTAATGCATTTTATAATGATGATTGCCAACACTTTCCACTATGAGCCCCTCTTGAGTTCCTTGTAGTTTTGCCAAACTTTTACCATTTGGACCAACATTTTCTAAGCTTGCAGTCTGCCTGAGGCTGATTTTTTTTTCTAATTCAGTTTGACTTTTGAGCACTTAAATTTGCAAGCTTAATGTTCTTTTAACATATTTTAGTGTGAAACGTTCTATATATTATGCCATGTGCTTAAAATATAATGATGGCCAGACACTACCGTCAGGAAATTGGTTTTAACCAATAGGCAAGAGCTAAAAAGCATCTTTCATTATCAGTCCCTAAGACAATGAGTGCCCTTCCTGTTAATACACACAGTTAAAAAAGGATATAGCTTTATATCATGTGCCTCATTTTAAAATGTGGTTTGGATTACTCTGTAGTGCTCTTAAGCACTGTACATATTTTTTTCCCTAAAAGCTACATTTGTAGGATAGGAATTTCTTCAATAATCTCATTTATCCATTTTAAATGTTTGCAGACTTTCTGCCTCCACTAATTCTTCCCAGAAGAAAATATACAGAGTTAATGTGGTATAAGCATTTGAACAGAGTTCTCCATACAGTGTGTGGATACTCTGGTTCTCTGACTCCTTAATCAATAGTAACCTGCTTGAGTTATAACTACTACTGAGGCTGCAAGGAGTCTGTCTGTAATGAGTTAAACATTAGAACAGGTCAAAATATTTTCAGCAGAACAGAAAATGTTGGAAAATGCAGCTTCATAGAAGACAACTTATTTTCTGCAAATGTGTTCATTTAAACCAGGGGTCAGCAACCTTTAGCATCCGGCCTGTCAGAGTAAAGCCGCTGGCGAGCTGGGCCGTTTTGTTTATCTGGAGCGTCCACAGGCACCGAGCCCTGCAGCTGCCACTGGTTTCACTGTTCCTGGCCAATGGGAGCTGCAGGAAGTGGTGGGGGCTGAGGGACATGCTAATCACCGCTTCCCACAGCTCCCATTGGCCAGGAGTGGTGAACCACAGCCAGTGGGAGCTGCGGGGCTCTGTGCCTGTGGATGCTCCAGATAAACAATCTGGCCTGGACCGCCAGCAGCTTTATCCTGATGGGTCGGGTGCCAAAGGTTGCCGACCCCGATTTAAAATGTAGAAAAGTATCTCAATGAATTTTTAACTCATTTTGTTTAATTTTGTTTTGACTTTTATATTATATTAAATTAATTTTAATATAATAGATGCATATTATATTTAATAATTTATATTATAATGTTTTGACATTATTGAAATGAAACAATTTGACCTTATCAGAAAAGAATTGTTTGAAGTATCTGAATTAAAATTTTCCAGCATTCCCATTCCAGTGAAAATTTTGACTTTTTGTTCTGATCTGGAACAAAAACAAATGATAGATTGTTGGCATTTGGGCCAGCAAGTCCAGTTTTCATTAAACACATAGCCAGTGGTACTTGACAATGCACTGCAGGGATGTCTTTAGAATTCTGCTAGTCTCTACCTCATTCCCATTCAGTTCTCATAGCCTCCCCAGCCACAGTCCCCGTTTACCAAGCATGGGTTTTTCCTCCCTACCTGTAAAAATCCTATATTTTCTGCCTCCGGCCAGAAGGGGTGCTGTGATATTACTTTTTCTTGTCCACTCTTGTGAGTACTAGTCCTCACCCGGCCTTTCTCCAAGTTGGCAACCTTCTCTTCTAGCTGTCAATGTCTCCAGACAAATAGAGGCCACAGGGAGCAGAGGAGAGGGCAAAGCTGAGGCAGCCACGTGACCAGTATCCTGTGTGCTCAGCAGATCCCAAGGGAGCAATGGTGATGGTGGGCTTGGTGATTAAAGGGACCAGGTGACAGGGGAGATGCCTAAAGGAGGATTGGGAACTACAGAGCTAGTGCAGAGAGGCATAATGCTTCAAAGTTCCTGCAGCAAGAAGAGTGTGGGGACTGCGTACAGGTGGTGGTGGTGGGGGACTGGGTGTTAACATCGCTTGCGGCAGAGGATGTGTTAGGGCAGAAGGAAAATGTGACAAGATGCTGACTGTAAAGGAGAGAGCACGAGGCAGGTCTATCAGGTGGGAGGCTGTTGTGGCCAAAAGGGAATGTTGAGATGACAACATGAAAGCAATGAGGAAGCTCTAAATGGGGAAAGGACATCCTAATGGAGACTCAGGAGTGGGGAGGGAGTGTAAAAATGTCAGACCAAGAGCCATGGAGGATAAGTAGTAACTGGGAGGAAAGGGAGAGACTCCTGGGGGAAATTTTAAGGAGAAGACAGAAACAAGTGTGGGGTCCAGGAGACAGGAGAAGTGAGTGAGATCCAGTGAGCTCACAGAAAAGAGCCTTCGGAGATGGAGATGATGGGAGACCTATAGGGGAGAGGAAGCAAATGGAGCAATATGAGGTGGATAAAATCTGTGAGAGGCGGAATGGGAAAATAGAAGTGGGATTGATAGGATGTGAACATGAAGGGATGGAGTGAATGGAGCAGTACTGATGGATGGTTAGAGTTCACTTAATAATGTGAGGGAGTGCATTTTCAGAGTGAGGATAGCAAAGGTGGGAGGGAAGGACATACAGAATGAGAGTAGTGAGTAGGAAGTGGAGAATGATGGGATGGGTAGAAGCGGGGGATGATAGCAAAGAGAACGGTGAATGAGTAAGCAAGTACAACAGTGCAGAGAGTGACTGATGAGGCAGGATGGAGAAGCAGGGGATGAGGCATGGAGAGTGATTGAAACTGTGAGTGCTGGTAGAGAGTGTAAGGAGAGTGAGGCAGTGTATGAACACATCAGGAGATGGGGGAGTGGATAGTAGGTGTGCTGACACCACGGTTACTGTCTACCAGACTGTCTTGGGCATCACCATGATGAAGTCCAAGGGTCAGAGTCAAAGCAGTGGCCCTTGGTTTCTGGGCTGCATGGAGTCAATACAGGGGCCCTGGAGTTCAAGGCAGCGTGGCCTAGCAGTCAGAGTCAATATAGCAGCCCTCAAGTGCAGGGCTGTGTGTCCTAGTGGCTAGATCTGGGGGCCACCAACAGAGGGGGTGGTGACCAGGGTAGGGGGACCCAGGCCCACCCGACTCCACCAGGTCCCAACCCAGGACCCTAACAGTGGCAGAGTGGTCTGCCACTGGGTCAGCAAGGAATCCAACCACAAAACACTGACCTTACACGGGTGGGAGATATCACTTACTCACCTTCCCTGGGTCACTTTCTACTGGGCTTCCTGAAGCTGCAGCCAATAAGGCATTGGAGTCTCCAGGCTCCTTGGAGCAGAAAACTCCCTGGGAGACTGATGGCAATGGGTCTTGGCATCTCTAGCTCCCACAGACAAGGACTGTAATGATTCCTGGGCTGGAGTCTCCACCAAACGTCCTTCCTCCTTGCCAGTCAGCCCAAACTAAGCTGGGCTGCTTTCCTTTAGTGCAGCAGTTGGAGCATGCCCAGCATGGTCTGAGAGGTGGGACTTCCTCCACCGATAATGTGGGATTAACCCTTTCCTGCCCAGTGAGAGGTATGCAGACCCCGTCACCGAGAGATTGGTTAAACAATAATCAGTATTTGCCAGCCACAGATATCTCCTATTTTAAGTATAGGTCAAGGCTGTTGTACCTTCAGATATCATTATGTGCTAAATGCTGATTTAATAATTTTTATAATCATATATGAACTTTTGGATGCTTATCCAAACCAAACCTTTGAATCTTTTGTGGTTTACTTTTCACTAATTATAACATAGACAAACTGATATTTTGCTACATTCCCAAATGGTTTGTTCTCTTGGGAATTGCCATAAACACCTGGAGACTCATCTGCAACCTCCAAAAAGTTAGACCAAGATCTAAAGAAAACATCCCAGTGTTCATCTCAACACACTTGTTCTCTTTTCCCTGAAAGGACAGTTTTATTACCATCTTTGATACCATCTAAGAGACTGTCTAACACAGGTGTTCTCAAACTGAGGGTCAGGACCCCTCAGGGGGCACAAGGTTATTACATGGGGGGTTGCCAGCTGTCAGCCTCCACCTCAAACCCCACTTTGCTTCCTGCATTTATAATGGTGTTAAATATATTTTAAAGTGTTTTTAATTTATAACTGTGGGGGGGGGGGGGTCGCACTCAGAGGCTTGCTATGTGAAAGGGGTCACCAATACAAAAGTTTGAGAACCACTGGTCTAAAAGTGGGCGGGGAGGGGAAGTTCCTTCTAAAAACTCTCTTCAGCTGAAGGGAGAGGGAACAAGGAAAGTTTTTAACATGAAAGCCTTATTTAATACTTTACATTTTAAATGCTTTAACTGTTTGTCCTTCTTTTCTTTTATAAAAGGTTAAAAGGGGTTTTAATTGTCTGTTTGCCATGGTACTAAGCAAGTTGAGGTCTCTGTATACCAAATCCCAAATAGTTTAACTTTGATTAGTGTTGGACAGTGACTGATTATGTTAACACCTTTGGCCCTCTAATTCTATCTAAATTAATACAACAGTACACCAATTTACACAAGTTCACGATCTGACCCAGAAAGTACTTCTAGGTGAATTATAGTGTCTCAGGATATTTTTAGGCATTGGTTACAAGAATGTAAAATTGAACTTAGTAGTTCTTTCACCACCAGAAAAAAGAACACAACAGCCCATAATTCAATTATAAGTTCTCTCCAGGAACTGTGTAACTACAGTATATTATTTAGTAAAAAACACTACATTAATATAACAAAGGTTTTTATTAAACCTACAACACTGATGCTACAAGACAAAAACAAAAAAAATTAACCACTTGAGCAGTTCAATTATTAATCTGATATATGCTGCCTAAAGTGTCTTATTACTATTATTGCAAAGTAATTAATAAATACTAAATAATGAGTTAATACCATGAATATTTATTGTGTGTATTAGAAATTCATATTCCCAAATGGGTTTTGTTTAGTTTGAGTTTTCCTAAAACTATGACCACTGAGGTCAGTAAAAGCTCAGCACCTCTAAAAAGCAGACCACTTAGATGCCCAAACATGGATTTAGGTGCCCAAATTTGAAAGTGTTGGTTTATAATGTTTAGATTTTGCAGTCCCTGCTTCAAAGAACTGAACTTTTTCCATAGTAGGGACAGATTTTGAAAATAGAATTATCATTTATTTTGGAGCAGGATATATTTCTGGCTTCTCCATATTGTCATTGCCCTTTTTATTTATTTAGTTCAAGAAAAAAGAATAGTTGTATGTAACAGCTCAGTATTAAAAGTTGTCACAAGAGGCCAATGTTGGCATTAAGCATATTACAGCTCTGTCTGCTGCTGAAAGATCAGCAAACACTAGTGCAGCAATTACAGAACATGGCCAACATAAGCTTAATTTTTTGTGTACTTAAGGACATGCTCATTTCCCAAGGCACAATTTATGAATAATTTTGCTCACTCCTTTATCTTTTGTGTTATGCATATTAGTTCCTCATAAATAAAGACTTAGCTCATTTACTAACCTATATTTATTCTAGATTATTTTTCATGTCCTAATACCTCTCAGAAATATTTTCAGTCAGAAAGAGGTCATGAGGTTCATCTAACTGCATCCATCTGCTTGAAATGTTTGCCCTGTTCTAAATACTTGCTTAGCCATATAAAAAAAAAAATACTAACCGCAGCATCTATTGTTGCCTGTGGCAGTCCAGTACTAGGATTTAGGATTCTGGGCTTCTTTTTCTAGCTTTGCCATTGACTTGCTGTGTGACCTTGAACAAGTCACTACATTACTCTTCTCTTGTTTGTGCTGTATGGTAGTTCAGTGAAAACACATTCAAATTATAATATATCAATCCCATAATTTTAAATTAAGATCAGCAAATAGGAAAGTCCACATGGAAAAGAAGAAGAGAAAAGGTTTAAGTAAGCCCAGCAGTGATTACACAAATTTTAAAAAACGCTGTACTGGGGCAGACCCATAGTCGGTCTAGGCCAGTATCCTGTCTCTGACAGTGGCCAGCGCTAGAGCTTCAGGGAGAGTGTACACAACACAACGATTTTGGAGAGATCCAGTCCTTTCTTCCTCTCCTGGCTTCTGATAGTCAGAGATTTAGAGTCAGCCCAAGCATTGGGTTACATCCTTGACCTTCGTTAATACCATTAAGTAGAGCTATCCTCCATGAACTAATGACAGGGCCCATTACAACAAAAGTATGACCACCTACTGACATAAGGTATGATAGTAGTATTCTTAGAAGCAGGTACCTTTGCACTGATGTCCATTAGGATGAGACTCAGAAATTTACCTAATATAGTCAAGTCCTACATAGTTCAGGTTTTAAGAATCAACAGAGCCAGTGCAAAATCAATACAATACTGCAGAACATTAGACGACTGAAGTATGATCATTGGTGGTCAAATCATTGAGTAAAGATGTTGCTGTAGTTTGAACACACTACAGGTGATAATCATAGAGAAGCCCTTCTGAAGTCTCGCGCTGGAAGAGATTTGCAATACCTGAGCCACATGGTCATTAGGCTATATAAACAAACGACTGAGAGTACTTAGAGATTTTCCAACTTGCTCATAATTCCTAGTGTTCCCTGGAAAACTTCAAAGGTGTCAAAAGAAGTATATTTTGATTTAAAAATATAATTGTATGCATTTGCTTAGGTATTTTCCCATATGCCAAACCCCTTCTTCCCAAGGTTTCTGAGATGTTCTTCTTTTGGGTAGAATCTCAACTATATGATGCGGTCCCTCTAGAATGAGATATTCAACATTACCGAGAATGTAATTCTTCTACACAGAAGCCTGGTATTCAGCCTTTATCCTTCAAATACATCACTAACATTCTGATAATTCAAGAGCATGTGTCCTTCAGATATTCAGGTAGAATTATTTAACTAATTGATTCTATTATGCAAATATTTGTAATGCTATAATGAAGGTTAATATTTTAGGCCTAATACAATAGAAAAGCCATATGGCTCCATGTTGTGGAAGCCTATTCACAGCCATATAACTCCCAAAAAACTGATTTTTCACAGTAACTGGATGGAATTTTATTCTATTGGCACTTTAATTTATAACACTCTTCATCATTTACACTTTTCCCTCATTTTTTGATCATTTGAAACCTCTACAAATCTACTGTAAAGTAAGTTTTATTTGGAAGATGTTGCATTAACTATTAAAACTCTAGATATATCTTTTACAAAAAAACAATTTATGCCTACTATAACTCAGGAGCTATACTATATATCCATAACTAGAACTATTCAGAAAATGGAATTTCCATTCTATGGTATTCAGACATTTTGACATTTATTTTTGTGCTAAATTGGGTCAAAAAGTTGAAATTTCTTATGGAACAGAAATTCTGAAATGTTTCATTTCAGTAACATGAAACCATTAATATATAATTAAATAAAAGTCAAAGCAAAATATTTCAATATTATAAAATTTTAAATAAAGTCAAAACAATGCATTTTGACTCCCTCCCCCCAGCCATGAATTTTTTTTAGAAATCGACACAGTCTCATGGAAAGTTCCGATTTCAGCAAACTTCACTTTCCAAAAGAAAACTGTTCTGTTGAATTTTTTTCAACCGGCTCTATCCATAACTATGTTTCAACTCTGTTGTGTTCTCTTACCTTTTGTATTTGTCAACCTCTCTTTTAATTCTTTCCCTAAAAGTAGCTATGGTCAAGTTGTTGATTTTTTTTACCATTAATAAAAAGTCAGTCACTAAAAATTAAGGGCCAGATTCTCAGCTGATGTAAATCAAACTAGCCACATTGACTTCAGGGAAGTTAATTAAGGCTGGATGCCTTTCTGGAAGATGGGCTTTAGTCAATCACAAGTCATTTGGCTCAATACAAGAATAACTAGAAGAAATTCTTTATCTGTGTTATACAGAAGGTCAGAGTATATGATCTAATGACCCTTTCTGACCTAAAATCTGTGAATTTATGAGTTATGCTAATTTACATGAGTTGAAGAGCTGGCTTAAGTGTCTTGTTTTACTTCCCATTTGAATTGCTTTTTTATATTGTTCACTTTATTTATACACTTATTTTTAACAATTCAAATGTTTCCATCACATTATTTTGATGTTTTTGTGCAAGAGTGTTCCAAAGCTTTCTCTGAGATAACTCTTACCAGTTTCATTCAAACCTAAAATAGGTGAGTTTCAAGTGCTTTCAGGATTCAGAAAGTTAGGTTTCACACAACCCTAAAATGAACACTCATACCCCTTAGCATAAGGGGCAGGGTGCATTCTCTCCACTTCATTTCTAGTACGTCAAGTTCCTGAAGAGGGTGTCCACCTACAAGGATGGAACCTTATACTGATATTCAAGATGTGTAATTTAGATATATACTTTTGACCAAACAGAGAACCATTTTAAGTATGGATTTCAGTATCCATTCACAGTTTAGCCCTGAAACCAGGTGAAATTGTGTCATTTTAAATGAGTTTTTGTTTTTAATCCTTGAAACTCAAGGCAAATCCCACTTACAGCCCACGTTGATCAAATCTTGAACCTGCCAAGTTTTGGACAGCTCCTACATGTGAGTGGATAGGGATGATGTAACTATTGAGGGGTAAGAATATCAACACTTCACTAGGTTTTCTAACTTGCTGTTCACCAAAATAAAGCTGCTTCTTTTAATATTTCATTTTGCATTACAAGAATTGCTGCAAATCAAGCCAGCCCAAACCAAGCAGGAGGGCCAGGAATCATTATTTCTACCAGCAGCTCCCATTGGCCTGAAGCAGTGAACTGCGGCCACTGGGAGCCGCGATTGGCCAAACCTGCAGACCTGGCTGGTAAACAAACCGGCCCGGCCCGCCAGGGGCTTTCCCCGCACAAGCAGCAGAACAGGTTTGGGAACCACTGCAGTAGAGTGATTTCTAAAGAACTCTGTCAGCAGTGGAACATTCCTAGTTACATTCTGTGCAATAAAGGGGGGAAAAAAATTGGTTCATTTCCTGCTGGTTTGAAAATTGTCGGCTGATAGATAGTTAGCCTTACTCAACAAATAATTGACATGAAACAGCATGATGACTTCTGAAAATGTTTTTACATGGTTCACAACTGTAAGCACAATCTCTTCTCAACATGTAAGCCTTCATGCAGAACAAAGCGGTTGCGGCTGCTGCCATTGTACCATTCAAACTCTGATGTGCCAGACTTGGCATGAGCCTCTCTCTTATCAACATCAAAGACTTGAGTAAAACAGCATGAGTGTTGTTTGGGATTACCACAAGCATTGCATATAAATACACAGCTCTAATACTGTCTTAGTCTCAGCATTAGTGATGGCTCTGAGCCACAGAACTCTGATCCAGATCTGGATTCTGACTTTCCTTCATCCCACCCTGAAGATTTCAGAGAGTGGCTCTGAATCCAATGTTTGGCTTAGAATCTTATACAGCTGGAGACAAACATGAAATTTGGAACTGGATTTCATGTACTATTCTAGTCTAACATCTGTCACAAGTGGTTCATTCTGTCTCTCTCTCATCTTCTTCCCAGGATCTCTGGATTCTAAAGCACTTTACCCTCCAAATGTGGAGGTATTTGGAGCCAGGGAGTTGGTTCAACTCACAACAGAGATGGAAGTAATGTGTGAAATTTAGATCCAGATCCTTGTTTGGTTTCTGAACCTATTCTAAAGGTTAGAGAAATTTGGAGTCAGATTTTTGCTACAGCCCCTTCTCTGATAAACAGGTCAAAATTCATCTTTACTTTTAATATATCACACCTTCTTGGTGTGATTTTAAACAGATAGCCTCAGTCTGTGCCCTCCTAAAATTTAACAACCCTTTTGAAAGGGTAGTAGTAATATTCCTGTGCAGAAAACATTGTACTGTAGTTAACAAGAAAAAACATGTTAGTGCCTAGATACCAGTGTGCTGTACACCCTAGTAATACCAGAAGGAGAAAAAGCAGACACAGATTCAAAACTAAAATGCCTCATAAAAAATTGCATTTCCCATCTCTTCTGCCCATATCATCTGCAAGATAAAGGGGCTGCAAGTGTCACTGATCCAAGGTTTTAATACCAGCTCACTGTAGTTCCCACAAGTTCCCCACTCACAATGATTTATGTCAGTTTCTGTCTCCGGGCTTCGTCTTTGCTGCAGCTCCTGTCCCAGTGAGTTAACTCAAGGATGGAGAAGAATTGTTGAGGGTTATCAAAGGGACAATAACTAGTAGAAAGTGGGAATAAATTGAGCAAAAGAAAATCTAGATTGAATATTGGGGAGAAATTTTAGTTAGTCTTTTAGACTTAGGACTGGTCTCCCATTGGAAGTAATAAAAACAAATAAGTAGAGTCATTCAAAAATTAGACTTGACAAAATACTTAAGAATGTGTTGTAGGGAACAAACCACCAGTATCTGAGGATTGACATGGTGATCTAACACGTGTGGGAGGGCGGGGGGTGTTTCTACCTTTAATTGTGTGATTCTGTATTGGCCACCAGCAAAATACCACTGCTGCATGATGAATTGCTTCTGACTTAATGCTGCTGGATAGTGCTGTGCTGTACTGTACATGTGCCAGCAGGGCTTCCAGGCATATTACGTTATGGCAAATACATCAAACAATCTTGGATCCCTGAGTTTTCGCAACAGTGGGCAGGGCTTTAGCCATTAAAGCCCATCAAAAAGTCAATGGGGATCGCATGGCTCCAGTGACAGTTCCATAAACTCATCTCAATGAATGATTTATTCAATGAATAAGGTAATTTTTGTTCTGCTTTGGTTTTTATGATTTTGTTGATGTTATTTCAAATTGTACAAAGAATTTTTTATGCCAACATACTTCCGCATCTGGATTGTTCACAAACTGTTCATCTTTTGTGAGATCCTGGCCCCACTTAAGTCAATGTGAGTTTTGCCTTTGACTTCAGTGGAGACAGCATTTCAACCTGCAACGATTGCTTGGAACATTTACTATTTATAATCTGCTATTCTGGCTGTGTCACTAGTTAATTAAGTCACATAGTATTGTTTCTGCTCCATGACTGGATAAGTCCAAAACCCCCATAAATTTTTCAGGTTAGTCACACAACAATTTCAGTGCAAACACTTTTAAAAATGTATATTTGCATAAAAACTGAAAACATTTTCTTTTCCTGTGAATTAACGCTCGCTCAATGCAAATAAAAGAGGGTTTTGAAGCAAATTCACAAACTATTTAAAGTCTGAACATTTGTCAATACTGTTTGGCAGTATGTACCCAGCTCTCTCTCTTGTGTGGACTGGACCAGGCTGACTTTGTGACTTTGTCCTTACCCATAACTATTTAACATTTGGGGACAATGTATACCTTCAAATCAGCGGCACTGCTATGGGTACCCGCATGGCCCCACAGTATGCCAACATTTTTATGGCTGACTTAGAACAACGCTACCTCAGCTCTCGTCCCCTAACGCCCCTACTCTACTTGTGCTATATTGATGACATCTTCATCATCTGGACCCATGGAAAAGAAGCCCTTGAGGCTCGACCATGATTTCAACATCCCACCATCAACCTCAGCCTGGTCCAGTCCACACAAGAGATCCACTTCCTGGACACTACAGTGCTAATAAACGATGGTCACATAAACACTACCCTATACCGGAAACCTACTGACCGCTATTCCTACCTACATGCCTCCAGCTTTCACCCTGACCACACCACACGATCCATTGTCTACAGCCAAGCTCTGCGATACAGCCGCATTTCCTCCAACCCCTCAGACAGAGACAAACACCTACAAGATCTCTATCAAGCATTCTAACAACTACAATACCCACCTGCGGAAGTGAAGAAACAGATTGATAGAGCCAGAAGAGTTCCCAGAAGTCACCTACTACAGGATAGGCCTAACAAAGAAAATAACAGAACGCCACTAGCCGTCATCTTCAGCCCCCAACTAAAACCCCTCTAACGCATTATCAAGGATCTACAGCCTATCCTGAAGGACGACCCATTGCTCTGACAAATCTTGGGAGACAGGCCAGTCCTTGCCTACAGACAGCCCCCCTACCTGAAGCGAATACTCACCAGCAACCACATACCACACAACAGAACCACTAACCCAGGAACCTATCCTTGCAACAAAGCCCGTTGCCAACTGTGCCCACATACCTATTCAGGGGACACCATCACAGGGCCTAATAACATCAGCCACACTATCAAAGGCTCGTTCATCTGCACATCCACCAATGTGATATATGCCATCATGTTTAAGCAATGCCCCTCTGCCATGTACATTGGGCAAACTGGACAGTCTCTATGTAAAAGAATAAATGGACACAAATCAGATGTCAAGAATTATAACATTCAAAAACCAGTTGGAGAACACTTCAGTCTCTCTGGTCACTCGATTTCTGATCTCAAAGTGACTATCCTTCAACAAAAAAACTTCGAAAACAGACTCCAATGAGAGACTACTGAATTGGAATTAATTTGCAAATTGGATACAATTAACTTAGGCTTGAATACAGACTGAGAATGGTTGAGTTATTATAAAAAGTAACCTATTTCCCCTTGTTTATTCCCTTCCCCCCCCCCACTGTTCCTCAGACGTTCTTGTTAAACCCTGGATTTGTGCTGGAAATGGCCCACCTTGATTATCATACACATTGTAAGGAGAGTGATCACTTTAGATAAGCTATTACCAGCAGGAGAGTAGGGTGGGGGGAGAGAAAACCTTTTGTAGTGATAAACACCCATTTTTTCATGGTTTGTGTGTATAAAAACATCTTCTGTATTTTCCACAGTATGCATCCGATGAAGTGAGCTGTAGCTCACGAAAGCTTATGCTCAAATAAATTGGTTAGTCTCTAAGGTGCCACAAGTACTCCTTTTCTTTTTGCGAATACAGACTAACACGGCTGTTACTCTGAAACTATACAACTAAAACTGATTTTGAGGTAATTTACCAACACCAAGTATATTTTCAAATATACCACACAGTATCCCATTAAGGTCTAATAAAGGCTTCCTGAATGCTTGTTTCAGTCACCAAATGACAAACTTTGCTTCCAGAATCATCTTCTTGAAATTCTATGGTTGTGTCATATGCTTATTGCTCCTAGTAATCAAATGTACCATAGGCCTCAAGCTCATCAGCTCTTTTCTACATGAAGAAATGATCTTTCTGGGACTTTTAGAAGCTTACTAAGGGGTGAAGGGAAAGACATGTTGCCAAGAGTCCCCCTCACCTGCTCAGGTTGACAGCCAGCACTGACATGTTGTTCTCAAGGAGTTCTTTTGAAACATAGTAATTTGCTGTCAATCTATCTGCTTTTATGGCCCTCATCAGCCTGTAGTCGAGCATCTTCCATGTATTTAAAAATAGAAATAACAATAACAAATTTCCCTTTCTATCTCTTTCTTCTCAGTCTATTGGAAAAATAATTTGCTTTGTTTATGGTTCATTTATTTTTATTTGCAAAAAGAAAAGGAATACTTGTGGCACCTTAGAGACTAACCAATTTATTTGAGCATAAGCTTTCGTGAGCTACAGCTCACTTCTATATGCATCCGATGAAGTGAGCTGTAGCTCACGAAAGCTTATGCTCAAATAAATTGGTTAGTCTCTAAGGTGCCACAAGTACTCCTTTTCTTTTTGCGAATACAGACTAACACAGCTGTTACTCTGAAACCTGTTATTTTTATTTGTGTGTGAGAGTGAGTGAGCAACAGGCTGGGGTTATGTGTTTGTGCAAATGACTTATTATGGGAAGGCCAATTTTTATCATCAGTATTTTGGTAATGCTCCAAGATCCCAATCAGGATTGGGGCTCCACTGTGCAAGGCATTGCACCTAAGGCAGGTAGACATAGTCCCACACCCAAACAATTTACAATATAATTTTAAACAAGATCCAAAAAGTGGTTTTAACAAATAAAGGCGGGAAGGGGTGGGAGAGGGAAGATGAGAGAAGCAAAAATAAAATCACACAGTTACGTATGTTGGTCCAGGCTTATTAATATCCTGAGGCTTCTTTGACACCATCCCAGCAGTACAAGGAAGCTGTAAACTAAGATAAACAATACAGTTACATTGAGTTTATGGTTGTTCTGACCAGCTCAAGCAGCTGGAGAGTATAGGTGAGTATGAAACTAGACACAGACCTAAGGTAACTATTCTGTCTGCAAACATTACCAAGAAGTTGTTATTCCAATATATTATATTTGATAGAAAGAATTTTTTCCATAATGGAAATTAGCAACATTTACAAGTCTAAAAATACTAACCGAATAACTGAGAACAAATAACCACTCTCCAAAACTTCTCAGACAAATTCACAGGACATTAGAGTCTCCCAAGTAGCTAATTCTACACTTAGCATCATATCCACTCATAATATTAAGTGAACCCCTGAGTTAATTATACACCAGGAGACTAACCTTTGGACATAGGTGGCGCGTGAGTCTTTCATTTGGGGAGGCTACTCCTTGGAGTAGTGGAAGTTCCCTAGAAGTGGGAGGGCCACCAGCATCCAGAGCAAGGCCCCACCACTGGTCCACCCCTCCCCCCCATAGCCCCAGCCACACTCTGCCCCTAGTCCACCCCAAGCCCTCGGCCCCATTCTGCCTCTTCCCCTGACATCTGCCCTCACTTTGCCTCTTCCCACCCCCATTCTGCCTGTTCCTTGAGGCCTCACCCATTGCTCGCTCCTCTCCATCCCCTCCCCATGGTTGCTCGCCCTTAAGGGGAGGGGCAAAGCTGGGGGGCGGGGCCACAGTACGGCCGCCGGTGGGCCCCCACTGCCAGGGTGCTTCCAGCACTCCTACACCTAGGGTGCAAAGGCAGCAAGCCAGTGCACCTCCAAAGGGAGTTGATCTGCATCTGGCATTTGCCCCCTGCATGGTCAACCATTTTTTATTTTGGGGAGCCTCCCCAAGCCTCTCATATGTGCCGCCCATGCCTTTGGACATTCCTACATAGTGTGCAGATAACTTTTGCTACCTCTAGTAGTTTTACACTAGAGAGAGAGAGAGAGAGAGAGCGCACACCAGTGGCAAAACTTTCTTGAGTATCCAGTGTACAGTATATTCAATACAAGACTAAATGTTATTGCTTGGATACTCGGATCTTCTGAACACTTTTTAAAATAAGTTGCAAATTTTGAAATATTAGCTTTCTTCCTGTTCATGTTCATGTTCTCCTCTAGCCTAGTGCTTGGTCTCTGATTGTTTAAAATGATACCAAGCTATACAAAACCCACCTCATAACTCCAGCGTTCCCACAACAGTGCCCTAATTCTTATAGATTCATTTAAAAATAAGCCACTGAACCCCCTTAAGCCTTTTTGATGGCAGGGAGGGAATCAAAGGAAAGTATTGTCATCTTTTAAGTCATGGGAGGTGCTCAGGTACTTTGGTGATATGTGCCATATAAGAAACTGGATTGATCAACTAATTATACTTGTTCACTTTAATGTTGTCCTAATAAGCAGTTACTCATTTGCATCCACATTTGATCCAGTTCTACTCTTCTGGAATTTTAGAAATCTCTTGATAGTGTTCCCTTCAAATATATCCAAGGCCATAATACCCTTGTGCCACAGATGACATTTCACTCATCTTAAGAGAGGGGTTATACTACAGATAACAATTGGGTTTGAAAAAAGTTAAAATGAGAAAAAAATGAAATAACTGGCACATTTGGCAGAAATCCTCACCCCATTCAACTGTTAGTCAAATGATGTTGAAAGGATGCCTTTGTGCAAAATATCCATGTACCAACCCTATGTTTTCCACAAAGTTACATATTTACTATTTAAAATAAAAGTGTTGTCTCTTGAATACCTTATGCAGATAACTTTAGGTTACACTTTTTTAAAAATTTTATCTCATTCATAAAGGGTAGAAGCTCTAAATACCTAGGCACAAGCTCACTTTTGCTTGAGCACTCCTAGAGAGTGTGAAAATGCTGCAAACACAGTTTGAAAATATGTAGAACCAAAAGACAAGCTCTGCCTTCAGTAACTCAGCGCAAAAGTATTGCTTGTGTAAAAGACACTTGAAACTTAGATGATGGAATATGGATGCTTTTAAAGGTACAAAGTGAAGTCTTGACTATTGAAATCATGCGGGCCTCATACAAAGAAATATGTAGGCAGCCTATGCCAGGAGCTGTTCATTTCCTGTTACTTAGGAAGAGGCAGTAGCCAAAAACTTCCAGCCTGCTGGCCCTTATTATACATCTGCTGGTGTATTATTGTTTAGCACACTAAGTTCCTATTGACCAGTGAGTGACTTAACATATTTGTTCCCCCTAAAGACACCAGCAGTAACAGATGTTTTAAAATGCACATTATGTTATTTTCAGATTTTTTTCTAATATCTTGGGAGCAATCAAATGTAGGCCATACATATGTATCCATAGGCTAATGTAAATCTCTTTTGAGAATAGAAAATAGTTGGCGCCAATCAGTAAAATGGTTTGCTTTACCAGTATTTTTATATTATAGATATATTTCTCTAAATTACAATTAGATGTGAATAAAGAAAAGTTTATTTTAAAAAATTATGTCTATTCCAGAGCACATCATTACATTGTTTATATCTACTGTAGAGTATAGTCTACTATCCTGCACAATTCAGACAGCCCTAAATAGACTTTGCAAACCATGCTATAGAAAATATATATGAGAGAAGATCTTAAACACTGAACCCAACATAAGATGTGCAGGGAATGTAAGCTTTGGTTCTTGGAGAAATTTGCTTACATTACCTTCTTAGGCTATAAGTGAACTCAAGGAGTGGCAGAAGATGTCTGCTACCTAAGAAACTCAGGAAATATAAATCAAACTATAGCTCATTCTTATTCTAAAATCCAGTCAATGTCCGTTCCTTTGTATTATCTGTCTATCTGTTTCATATATTAATGCTGAATACTTATCCTCTTGCTAACTTTAGCAGGATGTGTTATAACTGTGAAATTCCATTTTTTTCAACTGGAAAAAATTCACAGATGTTTTATTACGAATAATAGATTATGTGATTATGTTATCTTTGGCAAGAAAGGTTGATTCTTGAAGCTGGTAAACAAGCATATTTTTAAAAAAGGTTACCTCTTCCACCACCCTCCCTCAAAAGAAAAGGTTCCTAAAAATAAGTGTTTAAAACAATCCTGGGGAGGGGGCGGGGGGGGGGGGGGGGGAAGAGTTAAACAGCATTAACAGTTTCAAAGATTAAATGAGAGTTTGCTAGTTTGAATATCTGGCTTATATTTCAGTAACATCTGATCTTCCTTCCAAAAAAGTTTTGTAGATCTTATAAAGAATAGGAAGCAACTGAGACAAAGGTATGCACCAGACATATTTTTCTGCAAAGAAAGGAGGAGGACAGAATGGTAAAGCAAACAAAGCATATAAATCAGACGTTAAAAAAATGTTGTGGAAGAGCTACTTCCTACTTGGGAAGGAGAAATAACTAAAATAACACACACAGCTTTCACTACCTGTAGCAAGAAGGACTTCAAAGGAATAGCTCGGGAGCCAAAGGTTAAAAGGAAGCACCCGATCACATCTGTCAGAATCTGTTTTAACTTTTCAGATGAAGATATGCCACATTTACACATTTACTTTTCAGTGCATCTGGGATTCCAGAAGGAGAGGAAGCAGCTATCAAGCTCCTCATTATCTCTTTGTAGACACTGGGCTAAGTTAATAATCATTCTTTCATCCTCGTGATGCTAATGGATATAGCAAACTCTGGATATGGTAAAAATGGCTAAATATGTTACATGATATATAAATGCTTCTGTTGACTTGGACCCTAGGGAAACAAACACATCTTTTCCATTAACATTTTCAGTCCTAAGGCAAATCACACAGAACTATTTAAACTGGATTCAAAAGCCTACACAACTGTATACAGACTGGCATTCAAACAAAAAGTCACCACTATATACTATATGAAAGAAAATATTTAGTTTTCTTACCATTACTAAATTCCTCCTGTGCACCCACAGTAATTAGCCATATATTCTAGTGCTATTTTTATGCCTTTCAGCATTTCTTTACTTCATTCCTATTGTCACTCCTGTAATCACTTACTTTACATCCTGCCCAGCTGCATAGCTCTTTCCCATCCTCAGCCTGTTTGGGGGAAATTCAGATATCTTTATTATCTGGAAATATCAAAGCATCTATTCTTCCTCTAATTTATGTAATAATCTAGGGGTTACTTCCTTTAAAGGAAGTTTTTTAAACTGTAAAATGTGTGGTTTTTGTTTTGATTCCAAGTGCACAGATTATTTACCATCTTAAAGGGAAAATATATTTTATTAGGTACTTGAATAGACTTGCATTGACAGAACAAAACTCTGACATAGATCACTAATCACTGTGAAATAATAAAATATGTTAACAGCAATTACCTGCCCTTACAGCTGCAATACCAAGTAAAGCCAAACTATTTTGCCTGAACTTCTGTGTAACTCTGCTCCTCCAGCTCATCAAGGGCCTGATTTTTATAGCTCCTGAGAACTCACAAGCTCCACAGAAATCAATGGTAGGTATTATACACTTCTAGACATTAGGCCCAAGGTCTACTCCTTCCTCCATTAAAGTCAATGGCAACATTCAATTATAATTTATTGAAATGTCTTTAACCCCTCTGCGGTTCACTAATGATTTGTGAGCTCTGTCCATTCTTCCTCACTGAGCTAGGACAGACTCCTGGAAATACAATCCAAATTGCAACAGTGACTCCGGGACAAAAAATGCCCCAAAGCCTTCTGATTGGTGCATTGAGTTGTGCTCTGGCTGCCATCCTGACAAGATAGATGTCATGATTCTAAGGAAAGGAAGGATTGAGAGCAGCAGAATAAGAACAATGGACTTCAAAAACAGCAGACTTTAACAAACTCAGAGAACTGGTAGGTGATGTCCCATGGGAAGAAAATATAAGGGAAATAGGGATTCAGGGGAGATGGCAGTTTGTTAAAGAGACAATATTCAAGGCACAACAGCAAGCTGTCCCAAAGTGAAGGAAAGATAAGAAGTACAGTAAGAGGCCAACAAGGCTCTACCAGGAGCTCTTTAATGAACTGAAAATCAAAAATGAATCCTATGAGAAGTGGAAACATGGACAAATTGCTAATGAAGAGTACAAAAGAGTAGCACAAGCATGTAGGGAAAAAGTCAGAAAGGCTATGGCACAAAATGAATTACACCCACCAAGGGACATAAAAGGCAATAAGTAGAGGTCCTATAAATACATTAAGAGTAAGACAAAGATGAAAGTGTAAGCCCACTTCTTATCAGGGCTGGAGTGCTAATAATAGATGACATCAAGAAAGCTGAAGTGTTTAATGCAGTGGTGGGCAGCCTGTGGGCCGCCCGCGGTCCTTCAGGATAACCCGCTGGTGGACTATGAGACAATTTGTTTACATTGACCTTCCGCAGGTACGGCTGCCCGCAGCTCCCAGTGGCCGCGGTTCGCCATTCCTGGCCAATGGGAGCTGCGGGAATTGGCGGCCAGCATGTCCCTGCGGCCTGCGCCGCTTCCCACAGCTCCCATTGGCCGTGAACAGTGAACCGTAGCCACTGGAAGCTGCAGGTGGCTGTGCCTGCAGATGATCAGTGTAAACAAACTGTCTTGTGGCCCACCAGCGGATTACCCTGACGGGCCGCAGGTTGCCCACAACTGGATTAATGCCTATTTTTCTTTGTCTTCACTAAAACAGACTAACTGACCAGATAATAAACACAATTAATATTAACATCAAGGGGGAAGGGACACAAGCCAGAAAAGGAAAATAATAGGTTAAAGAATATTTAGGTAAGTTGGATTGTTCTACTAGTCTGATCTCCTGTATAACACAGGGCATAGAACTTCAGCAAAATAATTCCTAGAACATATCTTTTAGAAAAATATCCAATCTCAATTTAAAAATTGTAAGTGGTTGACAATCCACTATAACCCAGACTAAATTGTCCTAATGATTAATTACTCTCACAATTAAAAACATATACCTTATTTCCAGACAGATTTTGTTCATCTGAAACTTCCAGTGTCATGTTATACTTTTCTCTGCTAGGTTTAAGAACCCATTATAAAATATTTTCTCCTCATGGAAGTACTTCTTGACTATATTCAAATCATCACTTAACCTTCTCTTTGTTAAGCTAAATAGATTGAACTCTTTGAGTCTATCACTATAAGGCATGTTTTCTAATCCTTTAATGATTGCAATGGCTCTTCTCTGAATCCTCTCCAATTTATCTAAATCCTTCTTGAATCATGGACACCAAAAATGAACTCAGGATTCCAGCTGTAATCACATCAGTGCCAAATACAGAGGTAAAATAACCTCTCTACTCCTAGTCAAGATTCTCCTCCTGTTCATGCATCTAAGGATTGTATTAGCCCTCTCGGCAACAGCTTCACACTGGGAGCTCATGTTAAGTGATTATCTACCACAACCCCCAAATCCTTTTCAGAGTCACTCCTTCCCAGTGAGGAGTTCCCCATCATGTAAGTTCTTTGTTCCTAGATGTATTAATTTACATTTAGCCATATTAAAATGAATATTGTTTGCTTGCTTACCAAGCAATCCAGATTGCTCTGTACCAGTGATCTGTCCTCTTTATTTTTTTACCACTTCCCCAATTTTGTGTCATTCGTAAACTTTATTAGTGATGATTTTATGTTCTCTTCCTGGTCATAAAAATGTTAAATAGCTTAGGGCCAAGAACCAATCCCTGCAAGACCCACCTAGAAACACACCCGTTCAATGATGATTCCCTATTTACAATTACATTTTGTGACCAATCAGTTAGCCAGCTTTTAATCCATTTAATGTGTGCCATGTTAATTTTATATCTTACTAGTTTTTTAATCAAAATTTTTTGTGGTACCAAGTCAAATGTCTTACAGAAGTCTAAATATATTACATCAACACTATTATCTTTATCAAAGAAACTTGGAATCTCACCAGAAAGACATAGTTGGTATGACAGGATCTACTTTCCATAAACCCATTTTGATTGGCATTAATTATATTACTTCCTTTAATTTTTTATTAATTGATTCCCACTCTATTCTCTTGCCCGGGATCTGATATGATAATTTTTAATTACATGATCACATCCTCCATAGTTACGAATAATTTTTGTACTATCTTGTAATAGTGACAACTACTGCATATATTTCACAATAATGGAATGCAGGAATGAACAAAATGTTTACCAAATGGGTTACATTTTCCTGCCTGGATACCAGAGGGGATGAGGGCCCCAAAGATAGAGATACAGGGCCTTCCCACTGATAGCATTTTCCTTCTGCAAGTCCTATGGGATCCATTCAGTACTTGCCCAATCCATTGGATTCTCCAGGTAGACCACAACTCATTCCACCGAGTGGCAAATAATACCACTCCCCAGGAAATGATTTTGGGAAATTTCATATAAAGATCCTTGTAGAGTTTTCCTCCCACCATGCCCCCTCATGCAGGTACTTCCACATAGGAGGGGAAACTGGGCCAAGGAATGCCAATCTTCTGAATGAGACGAAGAAAAAGAGTTCAAGGGTAACACATGATTCTTGAAATGACCACCCTAACACATAGGTCATTCAGACATGGCCATGAACCTTAAAAACAATACCATGTGCTGTGCTGTGCAAGCTGCACATAACACGCTAGTGTTCGTATGGATAACAAAATCAACCTCATTTAAATTCCTATAACACCAACAAACATTCAGAATTAAAAGCAGTCAAATTTTGAGTTTTCACAGAATGTAAACTTTCAGAGAAGTCTTTGTAAAATGTCTTACTTGAGGGAAAAATGAATACTATATTGAAAGTTCTAAAATTCATTCATCACCAATCGCTGTGCATAAACTGTTAAATGGGCTTGAAAATACAATAGTATTCCTGAGCCTAAATTAGTTTTGATACCAGTTATCTTACTGAAAGGTAATATCAGAGGGAACATCAAAAATATAGATGCTCAATGTGAGGGACTGAGTTAGTTTGCATTCTGATGTACCATAACATTGGCTTAATATTTAAGCAAAATGTTCATGTCCTGATTATCAAAGGTGCTAAGCAAATTTGAAAATCAGATCTTAATATTTAAACTGCAGTTTTCTTCTTTTCATGTTGAATCTGGGAAAACACAAGATGGAAAAAGAAAAGGAGTACCTGTGGCACCTTAGAGACTAACAAATTAATTTGAGCATAAGCTTTCATGAGCTACAGTTCACTTCATCGGATGCATGCAGTAGAAAATACAGTGGGGAGATTTTATATACACAGAGAACATGAAACAAAGGGTGTCACACTGTAACAAGAGTGATCAGGTAAGGTGAGCTATTACCAGCAGGAGGGCAGCAGGGGAAAACACCTTTTGTAGTGATAGTCAAGGTGGGCCAGTTCCAGCAGTTGACAAGAACATGTGAGGAGCAGTGCTGGGGGGGGAATAAACATGGGGAAATAGTTTTACTTTGTGTAATGACACATCCACTCCCAGTCTTTATTCAAGCCTAAGTTAATTATGTCCAGTTTGTAAATTAATTCCAATTCAGCAGTCTCTCATTGGAGTCTGTTTCTGAAGTTTTTTTGTTGAAGAATTGCCACTTTTAGGTCTGTAATCGAGTGACCAAAGAGATTGAAGTGTTCTCCAACTGGTTTTTTAATGTTATAATTCTTGATGTCTGATTTGTGTCCATTTATTCTTTTACGTAGAGACTGTCCACTTTGGCCAACGTACATGGCAGAGGGGCATTGCTGGCACATGATGGCATATATCACATTGGTAGATGTGCAGGTGAACAAGCCTCTGATAGTGTGGCTGATGTCATTAGGCCCTATGATGGTGTCCCCTGAATAGATACGTGGACACAGTTGGCAACGGGCTTTGTTGCAAGGATAGGTTCCTGGGTTAGTGGTTCTGTTGTGTGGTTGCTGGTGAGTATTCGCTTCAGGTAGGGGGGCTGTCTGTAGGCAAGGACTGGCCTGTCTCCCAAGATCTGTGAGAGTGATGGGTCATCCTTCAGGATAGGTTGTAGATCCTTGATGTTGCGTTGGAGAGGTTTTAGTTGGGGGCTGAAGGTGATGGCTAGTGGCGTTCTGTTATTTTCTTTGTTTGGCCTGTCCTGTAGTAGGTAACTTCTGGCTCTGTCAATCTGTTTCTTCACTTCAGCAGTTGGGTATTGTAGTTGTAAGAACGCTTGATAGAGATCTTGCAGGTGTTTGTCTCTGTCGGAGGGGTTGGAGCAAATGCGGTTGTATCATAGAGCTTGGCTGTAGACAATGGATTGTGTGGTGTGATCTGGATGAAAGCTGGAGGCATGTAGGTAAGCATAGTGGTCAGTAGGTTTCCGGTATAGGGTGGTGTTTATGTGACCATCGCTTATTAGCACAGTAGTGTCCAAGAAGTGGATCTCTTGTGTGGACTGGTCCAGGCTGAGGTTGATGGTGGGATACCAGAAGAGATCCACTTCCTGGACACTACAGTGCTAATAAGCGATGGTCACATGACCACCACCCTATACCGGAAACCTACTGATGCTTCAATCTCTTTGGTCACTCGATTACAGACCTAAAAGTGGCAATTCTTCAACAAAAAAAACTTCAGAAACAGACTCCAACGAGAGACTGCTGAATTGGAATTAATTTGCAAACTGGACACAATTAACTTAGGCTTGAATAAAGACTGGGAGTGGATGTGTCATTACACAAAGTAAAACTATTTCCCCATGTTTATTCCCCCCCAGCACTGTTCCTCACATGTTCTTGTCAACTGCTGGAAATGGCCCACCTTGACTATCACTACAAAAGGTTGGTTTGCTTGTTTGTTCCCCCCCGCCTCCCTCTCCTGCTGGTAACAGCTCACCTTACCTGATCACTCTCGTTACAGTATGTATGGTAACACCCATTGTTTCATGTTCTCTGTGTATATAAAATCTCCCCACTGTATTTTCTACTGCATGCATCCAATGAAGTGAGCTGTAGCTCATGAAAGCTTATGCTCAGATAAATTTGTTAGTCTCTAAGGTGCCACAAGTACTCCCTTTTCTTTTTGTGGATACAGACTAACACGGCTGCTACTCTGAAACAAGATGGAAAGTGGGTCACATTTTTCTACATGGAGTTGCCTTACTGCTAAAATCCCAAGTGATGTTGCTTTCTTTCAGCAACATGGCGCCAGCCAGCAGTGGTTTCAGAAATGCCAGTTTTGGTTTAAAATGTAATGCATTTTAACTGTGCCCTAAACTGGCATATACAATTTTCATTGTTGTCAACTGGAGTTTTGTCACAAACTGCATGAACACAACTGTAAATATTTTGCAGTATTAAGAGTGGATTTCAGAGAGCTTAAAACTGAAGCTAGAAATGATTCTTTATAAGTATTATATTAGAGCAATCATGCCTTACATACTACAGATTGTTTATGGTTTGTTTGAATGGTTAAGAAATCAGCAATACATCGCAAGAAGAGTGTTTAACGTCACTAAACAAGATATCTAGCCACCACACAAAACTCCTGGGCAAAGGAATTGGCTTTTTCTCATCTTTGTTTACAACCAGCTCTTGATAGACTAAACTCCAGTAAGTTGTGGAGTTTCTGATGGCCTCTCTCTATATACAAACAGTGCATTCACTGTAAACACAATGAGGGAGGTAGGAAGTAAAAGCCCACAATAATACCAAGAAAGGCTGATCCCCCCACGTCTGATAAAGAAAACTAGTTGGGTTGACAAAAGATAAGGCAAGCCTAAAAGTTTTGATGATATAAGGCAAAGAAATCCCAGCTCACTGAGTCTGAATTGTACAGTATTGAAGCGTACAAAGATATAGTTTTCAACCAGAAACAGAAGCTCATTTAGAAGTAAGATCTGTAAAAAACAGTCTGTGTTTGCATATGTAATTGATAAGTAACCCGACAGTACTAAGTAGAGTCATTTTGGTTTTAGCTTAGCTTGCAGTGTTTACAAAGCTTCCAGACTATTTCCTATGAACTAGAAAAAGCTGTTTTATATTCCATAGCTTTTTATAAGATCTTTACATCTTTGCTGGGGTTGAGCATATAACTTAAAATCTTTTCAAATTTATTAAATAGGCACAGAGACTAGTAGAATGGTTTAAACTTGATTTTTCAGTTAACAGCCCTCCTTCAGTACAGATCTCCACGTATCCATTGCCTTTTGCACCTATGTATGAGGATAAATTTGTCGAACTTGCATGTACTTTCAACATGTCACACTTCATGCAAAAGAGTTAGCTATCAAGTCCAGGCCACATTCATTTTTAAATTTAACAATTTATATAAAAAGACCATTTTATTTAGGTGACAGTGAGCAACCAAAATGTAATCTACGATACGTTGCTTACAGAAAAGTCAGAGTCACTCTAAAGTCAGGAATATTAATTCAGTAGGGAGAGTACTACTGTAGTTAGGAACAGAGTTAGAAATTGTAACAGATTTTGCAAAGGCCATAATTTTCTTCACTGTTGAAATCACTAAATCATAGACTCTTACACTAAAAGTCCACCTTTACCAGGAAAGTTATGGGGGGGGGGGGGGGAAATACTCCCAGACATACAGACCTAACCAATGCTTTAAATGATTCATTTGTTTTGCATTGCTCCTGAAAGAAGTCCTATTCTAGACCCTCTTAAAAGCCACTTTTCTCTTCTACCATCTACTTTTAAGAATATTTCTGAGATTATTCTAACTTTTTCCAAGCTTCATCTCTAGCCTACTGCAGTACAGTTGAATATACCAAAGATGAATATAGACACTTACTGTACATTCATTTCAGTTAGAAACTGGTAAAAATTAAAATACACTGGGCCTGATTCTCTCCTTACACGGGGGTAAATCAGGAATAATTCAGTGGAACATAAAAACCACTTACTAACCTTCCATAACTGCTATTCTTCAAGATGTGTCGCTCATGTCCATTCAACTGTAGGTGAGTGATATCCATTGGATCAGCTTTGGTGCACCCTGGAATCGTTCTCTCATAGTGCTGGTATAAAGGGTCCCGGTGCCCCTGCCCCAAACCCCCCTTCCTTCTTGCCAGCTAACTCTGACGGGTATGGAAAGGACATGAGCCACACATCTCAAAGAATGGTTACAAAAGGTTAGTAACCATGTTTTATTCTTTGAGTGCTTGCTTATGTCCATTCCAATGTAGGTGACTCCCAAGTAGTTACACAGGTGGAGGGTTCAGAGTTTACTGGCATGTTGATTGTAATACTTCTTGGCCAAATCCAGCATCGTCTCAAGCCTGTTGGGTAATGGCATAATGAGACACAAAAGTGTGAACAGAAGACCACATTGTTGCTCTACAAATGTCCTGGAAAGGAACTTGTGACACAAATTCTGCCAAAGGTTCCTGGGCCCTTGGAGAATGGGCTGTCAGGGCAAGGGGAGCAGGGACCTCTGCTAGGTTGTAGCATGAGCAGATACAGTAGGTTATCCATGATGAAATTCCCTGGGATGAGACCTTTCATCTTATTGCAATGGCTACACACAGTTGAGTGGATCTCCAAAAAGATTTAGTCCTTTCTATGTAGAAGGTTAATGCGCGTCTACCTTCCAGTGAGTGGAGCCTCTGTTACTCTCTGTTGGCATGTGGTTTTGGGTAGAATACCAGAAGGAAGATTGAATACTATGGATTTGGGAGACTGCCTTTGCATGGAAGGCAGGGTGAGGATGCAATTGGACCTTGTTCTTGAAGAATACTGTATAAGGTGGTTCTGAAGTAAGGATCTCAGAGATCCTTCTGGCAGAAGTAATGGCCACCAAGAAAGCCACCTTACATGTCAGTTGGAGAAGCGAGCATGTTGCCAATAGTTCAAATGGAAGGCCTGTCAGCCTTCCCAATACCAAATTGTGGATCCAGGGAGGAATTGGTTGCTGTACGTGGGAGTACAGTTTCTCAAGGCCCGTAAGACTGCACATAGAGTTCGAAAAAACAGAATGACCGTTCTCCCAGGGGTGGAAGGCCGAGATTGAGGCCAGATGGACCTTAATAGACAACACAGTTAGCCCTTGATGTTTCAGAGGAAGTAAGTAGGCTAAAATGAATGGCAGTGTTGACTGCATAAGTGAAATGCCTTTGTGTGTAGACCAGATCAAGAACCTTTTCCACTTTGCCAGGTTGGTGGCTCTGGTGGATGGTTTCCTGCTCCCTAAAAGCACCTCACGAACAGGCCCTGAGCATGCTAGCTTTGTGGGGTTCTGCCATGGAGCTTCCAGGCCATGAGATGAAGGAACTCAAAGTTCAGCTAACAAAGGCAGCTGTGTTCCTGAGAGATCAGGTCTGGAAACAGAGGTAGACAGATTGGCATTTCCACCGAAAGGTTTAGGAGTGTGGTGAACCAGTGCTGATGTGGCCAGGTGGGGGCTATCAGGATGACTTGTGCCTTGTCCCATCTGACCCTCAGCAAGACCTTGTGTATGAGAGGGATGGGAGGGATGGGAGGAGAGGGAGGGAGGGATGAGATCCAAGGAAGGAGAAAGGTGTCAGCAAGCAAACTCAGGCTGTGGCCCAGGAAGGAGCAAAACTGGGCTTTGTCATGAACAGATCTATCTGGGGATTCCCCCACTTCTGGAAGATGACTTTCATGATGTCGGGATGGATAAACGACTCGTGGTGGTTGGAGAAGGATCTGGTGAGGTGATCCGCTAGTTTGTTCTGTGACTCCAGCAGATAAGAGGCTTTGAGGTGGATTGAATGGGCTATGCAGAATTCCCACATGTGGAGCACACTCCACGCTGCCTGTTGATATAAAACATCGCTGTTGTGTTGTCTATAAGGACTGATACACACTTGCCCGCTGCATGGGGTTGAAATGCCTGCCAAGCCTGTCAAGCTGCCCTGAGCTTTCTGATGTTGATATGTAGCAAGAGCTTCCAGAGATCAGAGGTCTTGAGTTCAGAGGGACCCAAGTGAGCCCATAGCCTGTTGCTGAAGCATCTGTGATGAGAGACCCTGAAGGTTGGGGTCCTGAGAATGGGAGCTCTGCACACACCATCTGTGGGTCTAGGCACCAATTCAGGGAGGGGATCACTGATGGGAGAACTGTGATGCCTGTATCCAGATGGCACTGGCTTGGTGAGTATACAGATGCCAGCAACACCTGGAGAGGTCTGAGCCGAAGTCTCACATGCTGTCGGCTGAAGGGATGCTGGAGTCTGCCCTAACGCCTTGATGGGGTCAATTATAGCATCATTTAAGGGCAATACCATCCTTGAGGGGCCTGATGCCACTAAAATGTTCTCCAGGGCATGGGAGGACTTCCTTATCTCCTCTACCTGGATCCACATGTTTTGAGCCACTCTTGAGGAGCTCCTGATATGCCCTGTAATCATTCTGGAAGGGCACTATATCTGCTCCCATCACCACCGCATCTGGAGAGGAGGAAAAGGATGCTTGAATAGGCAGGGGTATTGTTCCTCGCCCTCATCACTGGATAGGTCTCGTGGTGCCAGGTCTTGATATTTGGTACTGATCTTGGTACTGGAACCTGGGTCCTGCTCCAAGGGGAGCGGTGGAGGTGTTCTAGACTCCAATACAATGGACCTTCTGGAATGTGACCCCTGGATTGGAGGAAAAGCCCAGGAGTTCCAGAACAGCCACTGCACTGGCACCTGCCATTGGGCAGGTGGCCAGGCTGCAGGTGGGATGCTCTGGCCCTGGACTGTTATTAGTTGTTCAGCTGGAGTGTCGGTGCTGGCTCTTGCAGGAGACTTATGACTCTGCCTCTGAGTCCGTTTCTGAGGATTCCCTTCCAGGTGACCAGGGAGAAGTGGTGCTGACCGGTGCCAGCGAACAGTGCTAGGAGGGAGGGGACCACGGCTGCACCATCATGGCCGGTTTTCCTTTTGATGGCACCTTAGTCCTCGGTGCCATAGGCACTCTTGCTGCTGGTGCCACCACTAACTTTTCCCATGTGGCAGGAGATGGCAGTATCAGGAGAAAGAATAAATCTCTTCTGGTCTCAAACACCTCTGGTGTAGATGGTATCACCAAGGCAGTGGAGCTTTGATGGCTCTCTTTTCATGAGGAGTCCATCTGTGCTGGACTCAATGGTGCCCATTCCAGGACTAGAGTCAACAGCACCAGATGAGTTGCAGGAGCCTCAGAGTGGCCCAGTGTGGGTTGCACTCTGCTAGCATCATTTTGCCCCACAAAACTCGGAGTTGCAGATCGCCCTCTGTCATTTTCTTCTGTTTTCTTTCTCAGCACTGGTGATGGAGAACAGTGCTGAGAGTCCCCTGCTGGAGTGATCTATTTTGGCAGTGGGGATGACAGACAATGCTGTGAGTCCTGAGAAGTAGAAGGAGCATCCTTTTTAGGCACCGGAGATCTGGATCATCACTGAGTCTCCCTAAGAGAAGCTGGGGTGCTTCTTATAAAGGCAGAAGTACTTGGTGCCAAGTCAGAGTGACTCGGCTCTAAGGGAGGACAAAGTGCTGCCTCCATGCAGAGAAACCGAAGCCTAGTGTCCGTCTTTTTTGGTGCGGAGCCTGAAGTCTTTGCAGATCTTGCGTCACTCCTGCACGTGAGCTTCCCCCAGGCACTTAAGGCAACTGGAATAGGGGTCACTGACAGGCATGGGCTTGTGGCATGAAGCACAAGACTTAAACCCCAGAGACCAAGGCATGCCTTGGAAGGGACTAACCCTGCTGAATGGGGTTCACTATCCTAACTAGCTAACTGTCTTAACAACTGAAACTTAACAACTACAGATAAAGACAACTAAATACAATAAAAGCATCAAAGTAGTATTTGCAAAATGTTAGGACAAGCTGTAGTTCCAGTGACCGTCACAGGTGGTAAGAAGGAACTGAGAGGTTGGCGGGTCGGTGGGACCCTTTATACCAGTGCCATGAGCACGCAACTCCAGGGGGCACCAGAGCTGACCTGATGGATACCACTGAGGGGAAAACTTTCTGGTGGTGGTGCTTGGGATGAGCACACACCTACATGGGAATGGACACAAGCAAGCACTTCAAGAAGAACAAGGTGATACCCAATCTGAGAGAGAGAGAGAGCAATCAGACCTTTTGCCTGAAGGAACTAACAAAACACTTATGGATAATAGATAACCAAACTCACCTGATTCTGAAAAAAAAACCTGGAGAGAGGTCCCCAAACAAGTCAGAAAAGATTGCTTGGAGTTCTCATAAATATTATTTTTTCATTACTAAAGCCACAGAGACTGCTCTGCCACCATTGCTCACAGTTAGTGCTAATTAGTCCTGCTGAAATCAAGGGGACTACTTGCAAAAGAAGGCCCTGTTCCAGCAAAGCATTTAAATCAGGGATCAGCAACCTTTGTCTTACAGCCCACCAGGGAAAGCCCCCTGGTGGGCCGGGCCAGTTTGTTTACCTGCCGCATCTGCAGGTTCGGCCAATCGCAGCTCCCACTGGCTGTGGTTTGCCGCTCCAGGCCAATGGGGGCTGCGGGAAGCGGTGCGGGCTGAGGGATGTGCTGGCCACCAAAGGTTGCTGATCCCGGACTTAAACACATGCTTAACTTCATAGTTTGGAATAACTTGAAGATGTCCCTCTCCTTGTTTTACGCTTCTTCATTCATCTCTCTCTCTCTCAATTTTATTCTGCTTAATTGCTCAGTTTTTAACTTTTAATTTTGAGGAACACACACATTTCTGTATTTCTCTCTGCTAAACATACTGTTTATAGGAGAACCTGGTGAAAAAGGCTCAGATGAATAGTCCTTCACTAACTTCATACTCTTTCTTCTGTGGATCATAGCACCCTTTTTTTCCCCTCATCCTGCTTTGTATATTAATCAAACTGTTATGTTTCAATAAAAATCCAGTGTGTCTTGTTCTACTAAATTAAATCCTTCCTGGCCAATATTTTCTTTATTATTTATTTACATCATGCACTGCACCATGCGGATCCAGAAGAAATTTGGCCTTGACCATCTTTCATATTTGTCTTTTTATCTGAGTACTTTCAGGGTACTCACCACCATCATATCTCAGACCCTCACACATTTTAATGATGAATTTACACTTACAACAAGCATTGTAATCTCAATTTGTAGATGGGGATTTGAAATACAGAAATATTAGATGATTTTCCCAAGAAATGTATAGATTTCAAGGCCAGACGGGACAGGATGTGATCATCTAGTCTGACCTCCTCTGTAACACAGAACTTCTCCAAAATAATTTCTAGAGTATACCTTTTAGAAAAGCATCCAATCTTTATTTAAAAATTGTCAGTGATGAAAAATACACCACAACCCTTTGTAAATTATTTGAGTGATTAATTACTCTCACTCTTGTATGGTTAATTACTCTGTTATAAATGTACACCTTATTTCCAATCTGAATTTCTATAGCTTCAACTTCCAGCTATTGGATCATGTTTATACCTTTATCTGCTGAACTGGAGTGCATTATTAACTATTTGTTCTCCATGTACTTATTTATAGACTGCAATCAAGCCACCCCTTAACCCTCTCTTTGTTAAGCTAAATAGATTGAGCTCTTTGAGTCTATCATTCTAATGAAGGTTTTCTAATCCTTAAATCATTTTCGTGGCACGCCCCTGAAACCTCTTCAATTTATCAACATCCTTCTTAAATCATGGACAACAGAACTGAACTCAGTATTCCAGCACCAGTAGCACCAGTGCCAAATACAGATGTAAAATAACCTGTTTACTCCTACTCAAGATTCCCCTGTTTTATACATCCCAGGACTGTATTAGCTCTTTTGGCCAAAGAGTCACCCCGGGAACTCATTTTCAGCTGATTATCCACCATGATCCCCGAATCTTTTTCAGAGTCATACTTCCCCTGTATAGAGTCCCCCGTCCTGTAAGTTTGATCTATATTCTTTGTTCCTACATGTATTTTTAGTCACATTAAAAAACATATTGTTTCCTTGTGCCCAGTTTACCAAGTGATCGAGAGTCCCTGTGGTATGCCATAACCACAAGACCATCTCTTTCTGAAATCCCAGCCTTGGACATAACTTTTATTCAAATGTCAGCTACAATACCAGAGACAGGAGGGGAGAAAATATCGTCCCTGTCTTTTAAAATGGCACATGGAATAGTTTTAGAAATGACTAGGGCTGTTGATTAATCACAGTTAACTCATGCGATTAACTCAAAAAAATTAATCACGATTAATCGCACTTTTAGTCACACTATTAAACAATAGAATACAAATTGAAATGCATTAAATATTTTGGGTTGAAGGATGAAGGGACATATGAATCTTTAGTGCATCTGGCATGTAAATATCTTGCGACACCAGTTACAACAGTGCCATGCAAACACCTGTTGTCACTTTCAGGTGACATTGTAAACAAGAAGCAGGCCACATTATCTCCTGCAAATGTAAACAAACTTGTTTTTCTGAGTGACTGGCTGAACAAGAAGTAGGACTGAGTGGACTTGTAGGCTCTAAAGTTTTACATTGTTTTATTTTTGAGTGCAGTTATTTTTTGTACATAATTCTATATTTGTAAGTTCAACTTTCATGATAAAGAGATTGCACTACATTATTTGTATTAAGTGAATTGAAAAATACTATTTTTTTTTACTGTGCGAATATTTTTAATAAAAAATAATAATATAAAGTGAGCACTGTACACTTTGTATTCTGTGTTGTATTTGAAATCAATATATTTGAAAATCTAGAAAACATCCAAAACTATTTAAGTAAGTGGTATTCTATTATTCTTTAACAGTACCATTAATCAGAATTAATTTTTTTAATCGCTTGACAGTCCTAGAAATTACATAAATTAGTAGAGATTTAGCACCAGGTAGATTGACTGAAATGATAAATTTAAAGTAGAAGTGTTAAATTCCTAAATGAACAATCTATAAGGACAAAGCAAAGTAACTTCTGCAAAGAAAAACATAACTCTGGTCTATTACAATTCTTTAAGTCAGCAAAATAGGGAATAAAGGAAAAATGATTGTTAAACATTATTTGGACTTACAAAAAGACTTTGAAAAAAATCTCTGTGTCACAGTTCCCAAGTTAACTCCTCCTCTGGCCCTCCTCCCCTTCATAGGGGAGGCACCCCACTTTGCTCTCAAGACTGCAGCTAGCACCTTTCTCAGGACAGATTCCCACAGTTCTCTCCCTTCAGACTGGAACCTTAGGCTGCAGACTCCTGTGAATCACTGTGATTGCCTCAACAATTCTGACTTCAGTTCAGCCCTTGCAATTCTGTTCTCTCTGGAACAATGACAGGGTTACCCAGTGACCAGCCAGCCTTCATAAATCAAAGTACCACTTATTCAGAATGAAAGCATTTCAAAGAAAACATATCCTAAAACAATGTATTACCAGGTGTCACCTATCTTCCACATGGAGACCCCAGTAGGCCTAAAATACTTCAGGTTCTCCCACAGTGCGTGTTTCTGCTGGTAACACTCTCATACCTTTCAGTTCTCAGATGGTGTCTCCCAGGTCCGGGCTGTCATTTTATATAGTTTCAACCACTCTATACTTCTTCCAGAGGTGGGGGAAGAGAGAGGGGGGAAAACTTCAAAAGACTTATTACCTGCATTGTTTCAATAATGGGGATTTGACTTAATGGCCCTCATTGTCTTCAGTTCCTGCAAGAAGCATTCCTTACCTTACCCACTTACTGAGGAATGCAATCACTAATAAGCCCTAAAGATACATGTAACATGTAATATAATAGGCTTTGAATATTCTGTGATTTTTATAGCATAGTCTCTTATCCTCACAAGAGCCTATTAAGAAAATTACATGGTTGGGGTGAAAGGTAAGGTTCTGTCATGGAGCAGGAACTAGCTCAGAGACAGAAAATAAAGAGTAATAAATGGTCAATTTTCACCAGGGCAAAAAGTTAACAGGAGACTATCCCATGATTCTGCTGTGGGACTAGTGTTGTTAATATATTTATTCATTATCTGCACAGTGGGCCAACAGTACTGTTTCAAAATTTGTAGATAATATGGAGTTATTTAGGTTAGTCAAGAATGGAGGAGACTAAGAGAAACTTCAGTGAGACCTAATAAAACTAGGCGAATGAGCAACACAACGGCAGATAGAAAAGGCGGACTTGTGGCACCTTAGAAACTAACAAATTTATTTGAGCATAAGCTTTTGTGAGCTACAGCTCATGTCATCAGATGCATGTAGTGGAAAATACAGTGGGGAGATTTTATATACGTAGAGAACATGAAACAATGGGTGTTACCATGCAGACTGTAACAAGAGTGATCAGGTAAGGAGAGCTATTACCAGCAGGAGAGCGGGGGGGGGGGGGCTTTTGTAGTGATAATCAAGATGGACTACTTCCAGCAGTTGACAAGAACATGTGAGGAACAGTGTGTGGGGGTAGAGGGGAATAAACATGGGGAAATAGTTTTACTTTGTGTAATGACCCATCCACTCCCAGTCTTTATTGAAGCCTAAATTAATTGTATCCAGTTTGCAAATTAATTCCAATGCAGCAGTCTCTTGTTGGAGTCTGTTTTTGAAGTCTTTTTGTTGAAGAATTGCCATTTTTAGGTCTATTCAATGTTGTAAAATGTAAAATAATGCACAATGAAGAAAGTATTCAAGGGATATAAACCTGAATACTGCTGGGCACAAGTCAGTCGATGACTGACATAACTTCTTAGGAAACATCCAAATCACATATTTTTGTTTAACTTTATGATTTCTTAAGTTACCCTGGAACTGCCTGGGTTAAAAAAGAGCTTAAGTGATGCATAGGTCATATACTGCTGTCTGTATAGGGGTGAAATTCATCCACTGTGATTTTTTTCCCAAAATGTGTGCAGCTCCATTTTATATAAATGCCATCAGAAAAGTGTTCTCGGGTAATTTGATGCAAATGTTAGAATATCCTCTTGAAGGAGGCCCATTGATTGACCTTGGAGTGAGTAAAATAACAAAAGTAAAAGTAAAATAACAGCTCCCTTGGATTTTCTACTATAGCACAATTTTCCAGGAGAGCTTTCAAGAACTTGTGTGCGATTTTTTGATTGCAACAAGATGCCCACTAGATCAGATGATCACTAAATGAATCTAAATCCCATTTTGTTGCTGCCTTTTGGCTTTGCCTTCAAAAGTCAGTTAAGTTGAACCAGAAAACTGTACAAATAAAGATTTAAATGGCTCCTAATTGAGAAAAATAAATCATTAGCAAATTGGTTACATGTGCAGGTAATTAATAATCATTCTGCTGATTAAGAGGTTTTCAGCAAGTAATCAGGTACCTCCACTATACAATGCACAGTATTAAATATAGTTATTACAATATATTAAAACTAGAGATGGGCAGGAACTGTATTTTCTATCTTGTGGGAAGTTCCAGGATTATGATTTTTTTCTTCTGTTTCGAAAGAGAACAAAACCACACACACACACAAAATTGCTAAATAAAATTCTGGGGGGGAAATTGTTTTGGGTCAATTAAAACATTTATTTTTGATAAAATTGAAATGTTCTGTTCCAATTTCAACTTTTTTAAAATACATATTATTTTATAATAAATATTTTTAATTGAAACAATAACTCTTTTTGAAACAGGACATGTAAATGTTCCATTTTGACCTTATTGGAATACTCTGTTCCATTTTTTTTCTAATTGAAATTTAGCTGAAATCAACACGTTTAAAAAAAACTTCAAATTGGTAATTTCTGATGGGAAAATGTTCTGTTGGAAATTTTCCATTCAGCTCTAGTTAAAACCAACAGTTATTCAACAATTTGTAAATCAAAAACACAAAGTTCTTTCTTATATTTCTCCTCTCTCAGCTAAACAATTCACATCTTTATAATCTGTGTTCAGGTGGAAATCTTTCCATGCCTCCAAGCACATTTGTTAGCTGTATCTGAACGTACTCCATTTCAGCTACATCCTTTACAGGATAAGATGATCAGAAATGAACACAGTATTATAAGTAAAAGTGTACAATTTACTTATATAACAGCATTATAATATCTATATTTTTCTATCCTACTCTTCAACTATCCTAACATTTTGTCTGCAACACACTGAGCACATGTTTTCATTGAAGTGTTTATAATGACTGTGAGGTGTTTTTCCAGAGTGGTTACAGTTAATTTAGAACTAAGACACATAAGCATCCTCAGGATTGAGCACAGGGACCATCCTTTTCACAGTAAAAAATCTTCCTTCAGCATGACCTCTGAAGTCTGTAGTGAGCTTTGTCTAGCGTCCTCTCATCCAAGTCTACCTCTCAGCCAGGCACTAGCAAAGCATAGAACTCATTATTCAAGATTAAAATTAAACGTGGATTAAAACATTAGAAGTAGCACCATTTTTCCCTGTCCATCTCCCAACTCTCTGCCAATATCCAAGGCGTTGGGTCAGGCCACATATTCAATCAATGCTTACTAAAGCCCTGCTAGCTGCATTTGATCACCCTTAGTTTCCCCTACAAACACCCAGTCTGGTACCTGATTTCCTTAGTTGCCCCCAGCCCCACTGTTTCCCCTACCACATCCTAGCTCCTCCCCACAACCAATCTGTGACGTATTCCCCATCACCTGGCCGTATTCATAATCCCCAACTGGACGTTCAACATTTTCCGCTACCCTTTCACCCCAAACGATACGTGGTAATTTTCTATGATTTCAAGCCTCATTCCTATGTTCTAGCCAAGCTGAAGTTTACTCCTCTGGCCCAGGTGCTCATGGTTTTTTGCCAGAAGTTCATTTTCCCATACATATGTAATAATATATCAGTAGAGCATGGTTATATATACTTACTATTATTAAGAGTCTAAACAAACAGCCCTAATATACGCAGTTTTTTCTACTGCAACCAAGTCACTTATACTCTCTGCTGAGGACGACTTAATAGTAAGAGGCATAGTAGATGTCTGGATTTGTTCAACTATTTAAACTAATCCGGCAAAGACGAGCTATTTTCCTTTAAATTCATCCAGATCATCCTTACTACAAATTTTTTGAAGACAAATCTGGTGTTTACAAAGGAAGTACTTTGCTCCAAGTTCCATGCAGGAATGTCTGCGAAACCAAAAGATAAGAGGTTTGTAAATTCCTCTAACACAGAACAGAGATACTTCAGTTAGGTACATCTCAAGCATTTACCTAGCTCCAAGTGCAGTACATTCTGTCAAGGATTTGTGTTGTTATATTATTATTTTAGCACAAAGGATTGTTTTCTTAAAATAATTAAGTATAAATTATGTCAATACTTGTGATCCAATAATATCCCCAAAAGCCTAACCTATATTTTAAAGGCAATTTAAATTATACACTGTTCAGGATGTGAAACAGATATAAATCCTGCTACTGTATTTTATACACATACCCAAACTAACAGTGTTAATGATTGGGTAGAATATACTTTATTAGATACATCTTTATTGTATTTTGGGTATGCACACACTTCCAAGCTGATATTTTCCAATAATAAAAAATATATTAAAAAACAACAACTATTTTTTATATTTAAGCAGATCAAAATATTATTTGATTATTACTTTTTAATGACTAAATTTCCCCCAAAATCATTACTTTTGTGCTTATGAAAGCACTGGGTACATTATTTAATCAACAAAAGTTCATGACAAACAGTGCATACAACTGGATATTTGCTACTGAAGTGAAGTAATGAGACAGCAAAGCAAGGAAAGTGGTCTTGATTGTGCTCAATCAAGTTAAAACTAAAACCCTTATAAAGTTAAATAGGTTTACCGACTTGCAAAGACTTTGGAATTAGGAAATGTGAATTGAGGAATCTAATCCCAACTTTTGCCCACACTTCCATTTTTCCAAGTATAACTGTGAAGATGCTGAAACCAAACATATAACTATGTACAGTCAGATGCACAGCTGGTATAAATACGTATTACTACATCATTGCAGCTCAGGATCTAACTCAGATAGTCCTTTTGTTGTTACTGTAAATTTCAAATAAAATGAATATAATTACAAGAGAAAGAAAGCTAGGCCAGCACTATAGCCCAAAGAAGCATGTTTTGTTAATGCATCACAACCACATCTCTGCCTCGCATAAACAGAGTAAGGCGGAGTTGAACCATCACTCTCTGTTCTGTATAAACGTGTAATCTTGGCTCCACTGACATGAATGGCAAAACTACCATTGCGTTCACTGGGGCTAGAATTTTACCCAAGGTGTTGTATAGATATAACCAATATATTCTATTAATGTGGCACATTCAGCTATTCTTCCTTATGATATGAAAATATGGCTAATGATGACTGCTGTATCCATCACATCTGAACTAAACTACTATGTTGAAAATGGAAAACTTTGTCTTTATTTTGTTATGCAGTGCATGACTACAACTTCCAGGATTTTAGCTTTTTAGCTATTTTTTCTGATACACAATCTTCCAGTCCCTGTGTTTCAGTTACATCAGTTCAGACTCCATTACATTCAGTAGGCCAAATCCTGAAATGGTGTGTAAAGTAGTGTAAATTACATATCAGTAAGTGGTGTGAGTTTAAAATTAATCCAAGTTGGTTTTACATGCAGGAGGCCAGAAGAGGTTGTTAGGTTACACCAACTTAAACTCACTTAAACTCTCCACTCAATTCAGCCCAAGATCTTTAATTTTCTGACTTCCCTCTTTCATATATCATCCTGTTTGCACCAGTGCCCCCCAAAAAACAGCCCCTGAAAGCAGAAGAACCACAGCTCAGCCAGAAAACACAATAACCTCAGAGGTTGTGTGTTAGGATATAGATATTCAGGTCTGTCTGTAAAGGCCTATACTCTAAGAATTTAGGTGTATTCTTATCACTTGACTAGTTATAGAGCTATAAAAGAAAGAATCAAAATCACTGTCTGCTGGTGTAAGGGCCTTCTCTTTCTGTGACAGTCTGAGGTCCTGTTCTTAGACTAAGGCCTTTGGCTAAGCAGCAGAAGCAGCCATAAACTGGGAAGCGACCGGTCACATCCTCACATCCCAAACTAGTCACATTGAAAGAAGGTGCTATTGGGCTGTTAGGAATACGATCCTGTCCTGATAACGCCTATCACCTCCAGAGGAAAGGAAGTGCCTAGAAAATGTAAAAGGAAACTTAGTTTGATAGCATCCTGTCTGGCAAGAACTCACTTATCAATAGCTGGGATGTGAAATCCTCACTTCTGTATTGTTTTGTCATTATAGTTCGCACTTTGCTATTGTTTGTCTGTATAATCTCTGTCTGGTTCTGTGATTGTTCCTGTCTGCTGTATAATTAATTTTGCTGGGTGTAAACTAATTAAAATGGTGGGATATAATATAATAATATAATCATGTTACAATATGTTAGGATTGGTTAGTTAAATTTCAGGAAAATGATTGGCTAATGTATAGCAAAGCAGAACTCAAGTTTTACTATATAGTCTGCAGTCAATCAGGAAGTGGGTGTGGGTGTGGGGGGGGAAATGGGAACAGGGAATGGGGGTGGGGAAATTGGAATCATGTTTTGCTAAAGCGGGAAATGGGAACAGGGAATGGGGGTAAGGAAATTGGAATCATGTTTTGCTAAGGGCAGGAATGGGAACAGGGACACAGGTGTAAGGCTCTGTGATGTCAGAGCTGGGAAGGGGGACACTAAGGAAGGAAAAAGGAATCATGCTTGCTGGAAGTTCACCCCAATAAACATTGAATTGTTTGCACCTTTGGACTTCGGGTATTGTTGCTCTCTGTTCATGCGAGAAGGACCAAGGAAGTAAGTGGGTGAAGGAATAAGCCCCCTAACACTGTGTTGTATCCCTTTTCATCTTTTCAATACAGACAGCCTGGAGTTTTATTGACTCTTCTTTGTTAAATTAACACAGAATAGCTTCAAGTTGAAGTATCTTTTAACATCATAAATAGCTGAGGATCAAACCATAGTTCAACTAAATGTCCTTTTTGTAACAAATTCATATTATGATACAGTACTGAAGATCTCAAGTTTCACTAATGACCCAAAATAACTGTCCAACATACATGGTCAAAGGATCAGTTGGGCTTATTTTTAGGTGTTTCCTAATGTCTTCCTACCTTTTTTCCACTCAGCTTCTTAGTACTACACTTTTTGGGGAACAGCTGGGTGGCCCTGGGATTTCCCAGAATTAAAATCAATATAATAGCCTCTAATAATAGCTTCCTTTAAAAATGGAAGTCACTATTCTCTAAAAGTTTGATGTTTTTAATCAAGTGTAAACCAGATTCTGTGGGTCAGCAGGAATTTTATAATTTGGGAATAGCTGGAATAACTTCCTGTGTTACAAAAAGAAAAGGAGTACTTGTGGCACCTTAGAGACTAACCAATTTATTTGAGCATAAGCTTTCATGAGCTACAGCTCACTTCATGTGTTACAACTTCCTTTCCATTTAGTTTTAGGTTTTGTAGAATATTAATGTGTAAGTTTAACTGTAGGCACTCACCTGTTTGAAATCTGTTAGTAGGTTGTCTATTACATCCTCCCTAGGAGGACCAATGAGGTAGCATGACAAAATACATGACAAGTGCACACATGGCAATACATATAACTACTTTAAACAATTGGGCTACGATTAAAGGCGTTCTCACAAACTTGATTCCTTACTGCCTTCCCACCCCTTTACAGTCACATAATAGTCAAGCACAATCTGATCCTGTATTCTTTTTCTTCTACAGTGTTTAGTGTGCATGTTGATTTACACACAAACAAAAAATATACCTCTGACTTCAAGTGCTTTCAGTCAAAGGGCCTGATTCTGATCATCACTTATCAAGTCCCAGCAGAATCAGGCAGAGCAGAAACTTGAACCTGATTCCCAACTTCCAGGTGAGCACCCTAACCACTGGACTATTGGTTCTTCAGGGGTAGTTAGTCAGTCACACACACTCTCTCTCTCATACTCTTTTCCCCATGCCCCGCCCCTGAACTTTTGAAATCCTTAAAAGTTTCATGGGACACAAAAAACATTTCTCATCTAGCTCAGCATGAGGCACCAAATAAGTCCTTTAAAAAATAAGGGATCAACAATCACTCAACCAATGGGATCTGCAATCCTGATTATGGACCACTGGATACTTTATATTAGGTGTAACCTGATTATGTTTCTGTTTGTTACACTCTGAGCCCTTCCTTTGATCAGTACTTTTATTAATGATAAATAATGCAAACTGGAAAGTGGCACGCATTTCTAAGTTTAAAGTAAATTCACACAGTTTCTAACCTCCCACAAATCATATAGGAAAACAACAGGTGGCGAAATAACACACATCTTACCTACAAATAATGCTTCAAAGACTTAGTATGTGCTTAACTTTATACACCGTCCCACTGATTTCAAATTTTTGGAAGATGGGCCAAAAGTTCTGAAATGAGATCAGCCATTTTTATGGAGAATAAGATTTCTGTCCCATAAGTAACCTTTACCAATATCTTGATGTTATTGATTTCCTTCATTTCTATCTAAACTCTTAAGTCTTGCAGATTTATCTTACTATTCATTATATAGGTCTCTCCCTCGCCATCCTGCTACATGTTATCACCATAGGAAACTAGCTATCAAGTTTGGGGCCAAATCCTGCACAAAGTATCCGGCCTTTGGGGCTATGAAAGCCCTGAACTGTTGCAGATTCTGGCTTTGAGCTACACTGTCTTGGAAGCTAATCAACTCAACCACAAAATAATCCTCCAAATGCATGGAAGCAAGTTGTAGAGCTGGCCAGGTGTTGGAAACATTCTACTTATCTTGCACATTACACAGGACCTGCTTATCATGACACCATAGTTTTCAGAATTCAATCCAGTTTTATTATGACATTCTTCACAGGAATGGCATAAGGGCTGAGTTTATTTTTAAATACACCTGATAAGAGATGTGACCTGTCAGCCAGGGATGAAACATTCCGATGTTAGAAAATTCATTTGGCATAGTTAGTGGAATCCTCTGACATCTTTCCCAAGAGCCCATATAGGGGAGATGTCAGAGTTTCTGCCGTAGGGAAAGGAGTAGGGCAGAATATGTGATTTAACATGAAGTAATTACCAGAGGTAAAAGATTTCCTCCTTCAAACAGGAAGCAGCTTTTATTGATGAAGGGACTCTTTGCTCTAAAAATTGATAAATTGTGGCAGAAATAAAGTATTTAAAGAAAGCTTGCCAACCAGGTAGGATTTTAAACCCTTAAAGTTCTAGTTTAAATGATTTATTTCATATTTGTTCCTGGAATTCATTGCTTCACTTATCATATGTATGCCAATGTATACAGTCAGCTGAAAAGGAAATATTACGAGCATTAGGTAGGTCTCCTACTATAAGGCATATTAAGTACAACGTGACTGCCTCCTTCCGTCATCTGCTGGAGTTGTAGGCAGAAAAAAACATTGGCAAATCTGAAAAACAGTTTCTTTCTCCCATGTATATTTTAAAATTATAACCAGAAATTTGGGACTGCCAGTCCCTCCAACCATATGATATATCTTTAAATATTTTGCAGGTGTTTATCTAGAACAAAACAAACAAGAACCATCTCTTTTCCAAGGAAAATACTACATACTCTCAAGCAATGCACGTCACATACCTGCATTTGTTTATGTGCACATTGTCTCTAAAGTAAGGTAGCAGAACTTCATCTATCAGTAATTTTATTATTGACAGAATCAAATCATCAATAATTCTGCTAACTGCGGTTAAAAAAAAGTATACTGGGAAACAAGTAAATCAGAGAATTGGTAATTGGATTTGGAGCCTATGAACCTATAGTTCCAGCCCAAGTTAATATTAACTACAATGTGTTACTGTCTGATGGCTGTTTTCTGGCCTGCATGACGCGAATTGCTGGTCTCAATCTATTTCACAATGAGTAGATATCTACATTACAAAAACCACATTTTGTTTTGCTTGGTACCCATGTTCACAGTCTCAGCAGAAAGACCAAGGAATAAGTTGACATGGAGATGGAACTGCAGTTACTCCTCTTGAGGTGATCCCTCAAACCATGGTTACAGCAAACTGGCATTTGAGAGTGAGAAGCTTACACTGCCTCTACATGTGTTGTAGCTGTATGTGATGGGTTAATGAGGTTGAGGGTGGGCCAATTAACCAGGTAGGCCACAGCTGAGGGGAATTACGTGGCCTAAGTATTCCGCTGAATGATGACAGAGCCCAGCTGAGAAGGAACAGGCAGCACTAGGATAAAGCCAGGAAGCTGTCAACAAAAAGAAGCTGCAGGGAAGTAGTTTGAATTCACGCCCTGGGAATAGAGAGGAGTATTTCAGCCTATGGAGTTCAGTCATCTGCAGTTACTCCTTGGGAGAAGGGAGTTTTAGCTGGCACTTCCAGACATGTGGGGAACTGGAAGCTGTAGGAAGGAGACCAAGGGAAGATCAACAGGGTCTGAGAGAAAGCAGACCACAGTTGCCAAGTATAGGGTTCTCGGTTGGAACCGAGAGCAGTGGGTGGGCCCACGTTCCACTACTGGCCACTGGGGGAGTGGCATCCAGAGAGCAGTACATCAGCAGACTGCCTGAGTCTGTTGTTATAGAAAAACTTTGATACCTCAGAAGGGGAAGACTATAGTGACCTGGCCAGAGGGCTGAGTCACGAAACAAGAGCACCATGAGTCCTAGAAAGAGAGGGGCCATGGTATGAGGGAAGGGGCGTCAGACCTGAGTGGGGCTAATCCTTTGACACAGCCACAAGGAGGCACTTTAAAGATGAGTGGACCCGCCATGACGCTATGGCTACACAGAGCAATCCAAGACTGTCTATCCAGCACATCATTCTACAGTACTGTATTGAGTGCTACCCCTTACCAATAAGGTTTGGCTTATATGTTTCATAAAGTTGTCCATTATGTATTTGAAACTAATATAATCAACTTTCCAGGAGCAGTAATTCTGCCTGTATAGGGAACACAGCAACAGAGAGTCAACCATGACACACTGTAAGCAGTTGGCCTTGGAACCCTTGATCTTGCCCACCTCAGGCCAAGGCAGAGGTGGGATACTTAGAAGAACTCATTTCCTGGGCATCCTCAGTCATCAGGGTTCTGTGGAGACTAACTTGTGTTTAAATTGCCCTCTTGCACCAAAGAACTGCAGCAGTAGTGTTGATTACTGTCTTCTGAGATGATGCAGTTGATCCTACTCAAACAGGGACTGGTTTTTCAATATTCTGGGAGAGATTTTTAAAGGTAATTAGGTGCCTAACTCCCTTAGTCACATATCTTTAAAATGTGGCCCTCTCTGGTATTATGTAATATCAGGCACCATTTGATTGTCTGGTTCTGCTCCCATTTCCTCTCCCCCCACCCCCACCATCTCCACCACATATGAGCACACACACACAATGTGTCTGACTCTGGGCTGTGGAATGGTCAGTGTAGAGGGAGGGCCCTTTATTATTAAACATTTGTATTACAGTAGCAGGAAGAGGCTCCAAATGAGATCAGGGCCTCATTGTACTAGATGTTTATACAATCATACAATAAAGACATTCCCTACCCCCAAAAGCTTACAAGCTAAGTAGACAAGATTGACAGAGGGTGGAAGGGGAAACAGAGAGGTGTCACAGCAGGAAATATGGGGAAATAACACCTGCTCTCCCCCCTAAATCTGGAATAAAAAATCTGAGTAAACCCAGACATGAAAGCAACGGGGAAGGCGTATTACACCCTCTTGTTCTCATTAAACACCAAGTCAGGGCTGTGACAATTTACCCCAAAGAGAATGAGATTCTAGTGATTCTGAGGAAGTTTCTGCTAAAAAGCAAATTAATATTCCAAAGAAATTGCAAGGTTATATAAACCACTTTCAGAAAGTGTCATATTGACATTTTATAAGACAAAAGATATGTAATGCAAAGGAAAGGTTAGTATGAACAATGCCAAATTTGTACTACAGTGAAATACAAATATTTGCCAAGGTGGTGGGTAAGCAGTAGGCAAGTTACAGTAGGAGCAGCTTGTGGCAGTCTGTGTTATCTCAAAAAAAATAACCCACAAAAAAAACAAAAAACCCAAACCCCAAAACACTTCCTGAACGATATCATTAAAAATATTGGAAGTTCAAATAAGCAGTTTATTTGGAACCAGAGACTATTTAATCTTAGTGCATGTTCTTTAATATTCAACCAAGCTGGTACACTTTTGCAAAGCATTACAGAATATCTCACAGACAGTATGTGAATACTTAATAAGTTCTCTGTATTCTGTTTGCTATAGATCATGTGACACTTAGCAAAGCTCTGCCAGTTACTTAAAACCCAGCCAAAAAGAAAAAAAGACGGGGGGGGGGGAATTTGCATAGATTTGAAATGAGAATGACATGCCAATGCCAGTTGAAGGCTCTACAAACAGCTGGAGGATACTGACATTGTAAAATCATGTTAATTATAAATGAACAGTTTGAAAACATCAGCAGAAAGCACTTGCAAAGATTGCCAGTATATCCATATGCCTCCAAAGAATTTCCACACAATGATTGCAGTTGCATTACAAAGACTGTGAAAATCACAAACATTTGTAACCAGTCCACTAGCTAAAGATGTCTTTTTGCAAATGGATTGGAGAAGGTGAGTCATTTCAGGAATTATTTTCAGAGCACTTTCACAAAATCACTGGATATGGTAGACTAAGCAATGGGTTGCTACAGAGATCCCTTACCCACTTTCCAGTCATTAACATTCCAATAATGTTAAAATATCCTACTGTGGCTGCAAATGGAATTATCCAAATATTGGGATTGTACGTAGGGCCACACTTTATAACTTTTTAAAAACTGTGTTACCATTCTAGACACATCTAATTTTTTGGAGATTATTAAGGGGGTTCAAAATGTACTTGAACCTGAGTTACTAGAACCAGCTCAATCACCGCTGGGTTCTAATCCCAACAATCCTCTCTGCCTTTCCTCTCCACAGCCCAATGGAAAGTTACTCCTGGGATGCCTGGTCCCAACAACCTGTCACTGATCTATGTGGGATCTTTTCCCCACCGCAAATGGCAGCCTGTAGTGTCCTTTAAAAAGTTCCTGCTTCTTAGGGAGAGCCCCTGAACCAGCCAGCAGTAGTGAGAGAGCAGGGATGTAATGTGAGTCCCCTCCGTTTCTTCCCCCAGCCTATCCAGAAGTTTCTTCAGGCACCTGTAGTCCTGGCAACCTGCCCCCTTCCCCCCAACCAGCATTCTCTTGGAAACCCTTCCAGTCACTCCAGGACTCATGAGAAAACATCCACTGACCCTTTCCTGCCACGTGCTTCACTTCACATTTATATGGCCACCCTTTGTTTTCCCTACCTCACCGGGAGACTTGTTTTTCTCATGATAATTCTTATTTTTACATACACCCTTTTCTCGTATTCCCCCTATTTGTCTACTTCCCAGCACTCTTTACTAATTTCCTATTTCCCCCCCCCCCCCCGGCACCCAAACCTCTCACCCCTAAATCATTGCCACTTTCACCCCCTTGGTTCAATACATTGCCCTCCTGGAAAAAAGTAATAAGTTACTCATTTATAAACACTGACTGAGAGGGTGCTTTTTTATTATGAAAACATATTGAGGGGCACATCTCACTCCCATAATCCTTGTCTTCCCTTCCACCAGCCTCCCTATAACTTGTTTAATTGTAAAAAGAAAAGGAGTACTTGTGGCACCTTAGAGACTAACCAATTTATTTGAGCATAAGCTTTCGTGAGCTACAGCTCACTTCATCGGATCCGATGAAGTGAGCTGTAGCTCACGAAAGCTTATGCTCAAATAAATTGGTTAGTCTCTAAGGTGCCACAAGTACTCCTTTTCTTTTTGCGAATACAGACTAACACGGCTGTTACTCTGAAACTTGTTTAATTGCGTCATGCATAAATTTAGATTGTAAACTCTTGGGAGCATCACCTCTATGTTCTGTGAGGCAACTAATTTTGCCTCAAAAATACTAATAACAATATTAAGAAAAGCAAGATATGTTAAAGATACGATTGCACTTAGAACTATACAGTGTTGGATACCATTGTGGTCAGTTTGGGTCCCCCCCTCCGAGCAATTAATGAAAAGCATGGCCATTAGCCTGATGTGGACCTTTAACTCAGTAAAACCTGAATATGTAGATAATTAAACCAAAATTGTTTTGTTACGTGTTGGATAGCACAGTATCATTAATGTTCCAGATAGATAACAATCAACACTGAGACATCCTTGCAATGACTTGAATTGCTAAAGACCTTCAGTCCAGCTTTTTCCTATCAGACTCCATAGCAGGAGTTTTGTAAATGGCAGTCAAGGGACAGCGAAGTACTTTGCAGATATCTATAAACTGACTTGCAACCTCAACTTTGGATATTCATCTCTCTCAGTCTGTCCTGTTGGTGTAGTTCCGCTTTGTATAAGTAATTCAATATTCTTTGGGAGGAACAGAGAGACCGACTCTACAGCTGAATGACACTTACCTAGCATGTGAGAGATTCAGGAAGAACAGTTTTAGCCAAAACATTTATGTTGAGTGTTTGCACGCCACATTAATACAGTACGTATTAGACATTATATTACATATAAATGTTAGAATAAAGCTTTATATTTGAATGGTACGGTGCTTACTCTTGTTCACTTATGCTTATTATCCCATAACACTTTGCAAAGCTGAAGTCAGCTTTTGTAGTAGCAAATATAAAATCTGTCAAAATCAAGATGTACTAGTTCTACGTCCTAGTACAGGTGCCTTCACAGGCAACTGGTGTGGAACATAATACCCAAAACAGAGATAAGAAAAAGTACAGAACAAAATAAGTTAAGGAACTGTTACAAATTGGTGGATTGGATTTTAGTGATGTACAATGAGGTTTGTAACTTGTAAATCCATACTGTAATTGTAGCTAGTTTAAATGCCTATTTCTAAAGCACATCTTCTGTGTAAAGTGAACATGCTACAAGATAAGAATTGCTCCCTAGGAGGAATGTACTATCTCTCCTTTTCATATTGTGCTGTTTTGTCTCTACACAACAAATTTGACTAAGTTTGGTTTATTGGTCTCTTGCACATATTTCATAATGAACCACAAATATAGTCAATCAATTGCCCATACCATTTAATCAACAGCAGGACTTGAATCAGATTTTCCCAAATCCCAGGCAAGTGCCCTAATTACTGGGCTACTGGTTACTCAGGAGTAGCCCTCTATCTTGTGAAAAATTTTAAAAGGTCTTGGTTTTCTCCCAGTGAAAAAGGGAAAACTTTTTATATCTCTAAAAGTTTCATGGGCCAGGAAAACTGTTTTCATGCCAGTCTACTCCTTACTACATAAATGATTTTTTTTCTATAAGAAATTTCTGAAATTTATATCTGTTTTGAATTGTATAATTCTGTTCACTGATGCTAATATTTTCAAAGGTAGGTGTCTAAAACAAGGCTTTAATTCCATATTTAGGCACCTAAATAAGTGACCTGATATTCAAAAGGCTCAGCACATAGCAATTTAGGTACTTATTTTGTTTATCTTGGCCTTAAAATTCCTGGCCATTTTTTTTTAATTGCAGTGAAGATAGAGCATTTAAACAGAAGGGGAAAAATAAGTTCTGCTAGGATTTAGTTCTCATTTTATACTATGGATTAGACATTCCTATAGGGAATGCTAGAGTTTATTAATCTTTATGCATACAGATGCAAGAGGACAAGAAATACTGGAAAAATTTAAAAAACATAAGTACATTTGAGAGTCAAATGAGATTTGTGGTGTTTATATCATGTTGTATACTGTCTGAAGCAATCTAAGGATTCCTACATCCTTATTTTTCCTTTGGGATTACAGGGCTAAATCACCAAGCTTTCACAAATAAGTTTACTGATTGGAATATACACAGTTCTTATTCGTATGTAAACAAACAGGCTATGACTTGAAGACACACAAAGGCTTTAATTGTACAAACCATATATTACTAAAATCTGTCCAAGCCATAACTGTGTAAGCAGCCATCTCAGTCTTGAGCAATCTGTCAGTAAACTAATAAATTGTATCATTGTGGAAAGAAGAAGAACTCCTTCTTTAAGAGCATCTGTTTAACACCAGGGAATAGCTAGAAAGGTTCCAGATTGGCCAACTTTAATCAGATAAGTAAAACCTCTTTAACTAAAAATTCATGTCTACTCCTTTAAGGAACTGGCTAAAACATACAGAGTTTTTCATTTGGCATTCTTTTCATAGGTGTTTTAGTAGCATGTAAAACACAAGTAACTAGAACGTCCACTTAGCATCAATCCTGCAACCTCTGCCTATGAAAATAGAGAACGACAAACTTCAGTAGTGCTAGGATTTCACCCAATGACTCAAGGAAGTCAGGGTTACAGGACTGGATTTTTAAGCCCTAATTCAACAAAGAAGGTAAGTATGTGCCTCACTTTAAGCATGTGACTTGTCCCATTGTCTTCAGTGGAACTACACACGAGCTTAAAGACATACCTCACATTAAATATCTTGCTGAATTGAGGCTTTGATAATCTATTTTTACACAGCAAATATTTAACTACCGGTACTTGCTATGCATAGGACCAGACAGCCCACTACAGAGATGGAGCCTGGAGGCTTCCAGTATACCACAATGCTTTTGTTATGTACGCTGAGTGTTATGTATGCTGGATTAAACATTGATGCACATACCAGTTTGGGTTTTGATCCCAATGATCCATTTTAACATTAAAGGGCCCAATCCAACCAAGATTTAAGGATGCAAGTAATTTTACTGATTTGAATGGTCCTATTGAAGTCAGTAGGTCATTCCAGTTGCTCATACTGAGGTCAGTGAAGTCATATAACAGACGTGAGCAGAGGACTAAGACAGAAAACTACAACCATATACGTTTCCAAAACCTCACACAGACAGTAAGTCCCACCTAGACAAATGCAAATATGAAAATAAATGATCACATGCGATTACAAGAGCACCTACAGATTGACCCTATCATTATTATTTTGATACAAAATAGATTTCCTGGAAATAATAACAACAGCAAGACATTATGAGCCCGACACATCTCCCATTGAATTAAATGGAAGTTTTGTCATTGAAGTCAACAAAAGCAGGATAGTCCATATAATTGTCTTTTAGTGTACTAGCTCATGACTTTATTCTGGGTAGACCTATATTTGATCTTCGAAGAATAGTCTGCTCAGCAGATGAAGTGTTTATTAGAAATTATTGTGGCTTCAGCATAAATTCCTTGGTTTTTTTCTTTTAAGTGGTAAGCAAGGGTTATAGTCTATGAGAGATGTGTGAACTTTGAAAGGCTTGCCTTGCATTGAAGTTTTTCTTTATGCAAAGTAGTCAGATGATGCTGTGATTGGGCCCATATGAGCCCACAAAAACATAAAAGCTAAGTAAGTATTGAAGCCCTTTGAACTCAGTGTTCAAAAAATAAAGTATGTTGTGTAGAATTAAAGGGACAGCTACCATATGCTAATTTAAAATCTATTGGTTGTTCAAATAGCATTCAATGATGTTTAGTATACATGTAAGATGTACGTCTATTTGGGAAGCACTTAACTGTAAATTATACATGATTCATAGGACTCACATTACTAAATATTAATCTGCTAAGACATTTACAGAGAAGATACATTTCATTTGCTGTAGACTATCTTTATATCATACTAAGTCATCTGTACCCTGAGTCCTCAAAAACATGAATGGCTGGGTTTCATATTGAAAGTTAAAAATGAAACAAACTGCAGAAGCTTGCTATTAGGGAAGGAAAAAAGCATGGGATTTTGTCTCACATATGGATAGGTCCTGTCCACACAGACTAAAAGCAAGCTTCAAGGCTCACAAGCAAATAGTAAAGCAACAGATATCATCACAGCAACCACTAGAACAACAACAAAATTCTAAATGATTGCCATCTTTTGGAATCCTCAGTGTGATCTTGGTGGCATTCTGTCTGGTGTTTAGGTCCTGATCCTGCATATACACAAGCTGGTCCAGACCCATATATCCATTTCAGGTTGCAACAAGGGGCTTAGTAAGAGTATGTATGAAGGGGCATAAGAATCCATATCAGCATATTATCTGCTTGCAGGATCAGAGATAAGAATTGTAAACAGTGCTGGTCTTGTACAATCTTCTTTTGTGCTTTGTATAATGCTAAAGATGCTGTTGGCACTTTAATATTATTACTATTACAGTCATAGTTATGTATTAGGCATGGACTGAATTAAAAAACATGATATGACAATTGTGTACTTTCAGGTCAGCAAGCACACTGGATACAAAACCTATAGAAGTCAAGGCTCAATTGACTTAGGCCTCGTCTACACTGGGTGGGGGATCGATCTAAGTTACGGAACTTCAGCTACGTGAATAATGTAGCTGAAGTTGACATACTTAGATCTACTCACCGCAGTGACTTCACTGCGGTGAGTCGACTGCTGCCGCTCCCCCGTTGACTCTGCCTGCACCTCTTGCGCCGGTGGAGTACAGGAGTCAATGGGAGAGTGCTCGGGGGTCGATTTATAGCGTCTAGTCTAGACGCGATAAATCGACCCCTGCTGGATCGATCACTGCCCGCCAATCCAGCGGGTAGTATGGACATATCCTAGGCTCTGATTCACTAAGGGACTATTCACATGTTTAAATTTAGAAACAAACTTAAGTGCTTAGCTGAATCAGGGCCTTCATGTCAGAAACTGTTTAATAGTTATTTTTTTCTGTTGCAAACATGTTGCCTTAGTCTTTTAAGTAAAGCATTATATGTTTTGTTTTCAGAGAAAACATCAATATCATCATCATTTCTATTATAGAAGTGCTTAGGGACCCCAACCAAGATCAGGGCTGCAGGCTAGGTAATGTAGAAGAAAAAATAAGGGACAGCCTTTGCCCTGAAGCACTTACAATCTACAAGACAGAGAAAGGGGAAGCAGGAAGGAATATATCACAGACACAGAATGATCAGTGATGGTTTTCAGATATCACATTAGTTTGGTTATTTGTGTGTGTTTGTTTCTTCTTCCCTTTGGATGGGAGTTTTGTTGGGAGGGATTAACTGAAAGAGGGAAAAAGGAAATTTGCGGGGGGGCATTGAAGAGAGGGATAAGGTAAAAAGAGGAAGAGCATGTGATGAAGGGAAGCTATGTCTACTCTGCAGCTGGGAGGTGTAATGCTCAACTCTGGTAGATGTACGCGTGTTAGCTCTTCTCAAGCTATTGAACTAAAATAGTAGTGTGGCAACAGTAGCATGGGCAGTGGCTTGGACTAGCTGCCCAAGTACAACCCCATTTGAGATCCTAGGTACATACTCAGACACCTAGCTTGATCCACCATCCCAGCTGCCACATGGCTATTTTAGCATGGTAGCTCCAGCAGAGCTAGCTCATGTACATCTACCTGAGCAGGGAATCTCACCTCCCAGCTGCAGTGTAGATGTACCCTGTGAGGGAATGGGTGGGAGGATGTTATAGCTAACAGCTAACACAAACCATAAGGGACAATGCACACATATGGAGTACTTTATATCTTCAAAGCACTGCAGAAACATGTCTGATGTAAAGTCAAGTTCTCAAGTGCTCGCTCATCAGAAAACTGTTTATAAAAGGAAAATGTAAGTAAACCCTTTAGGGTGGAGGGAATCAGATGGATCTCACACTGTCAGTCCACTGTACAGGGATTTTATTTATTTTTTTAACTCTCCACAATATATGGGAAAAGTGAAAAACTGCACAAGTGAAGATTCACTCCACATGAGTGAGGTCAAGAGTCCAAACACCCATTGTCCAGATATCACTTTTGCAAAACAAAACTTTTTTTGGAACATCAAAGTATACAGCATATTTTGATTCCATATTAAAGTTAGTATAATAAAGGCTCATAGTAGTCTATAATGCATGGGTGTAAACAACTGGGGACTTGGTGAAGCAGGCTTTTTATTGTAAGGTGTGCTGTGTGAGGCCACACCAAAACAATCCTAAAACAGTGGTGTTGTGTGGAGGTGTATGGGGGAAAAACAACTATTCAATGTCCCTGGAAGAGTGTCCTCATACAGTTGCAAGTTCAGGTTTTAAGGCCAGATTTTCAAAGATATTTAGGCATCTAAAGATATAGATAGGTTCCTAGTGGGATTTTTCAAAAGGGCTGAGGATTGCTTCTCACACCCTTTTTTAAAACTCATATGAGTAAAGTAAGGTATGTGCATAATTGTTTGCAGGATCAGGGCTTTAATTTGGAATTGAATTGTTCTAGTGGATCTCCAAAAATTCCAGATAGTCTCTAACCTTAAACCTTAGAGCTTCAACTGATTCACAAAGCACCAGAGAACATTGTTGAGAAAAGGCAGAAGTTAGTTTTCTGCTATTTTAGGTGTTGAAAAAATATATCAGAAACAAACTGAATGACTTTGGAAAGTTTCCAGCACCTTGGAACTCAGCCCAAAGTTATTAATGAGGGCTAACATTTGGCTCATCCTTTTTAAAATTGAAAATAAAATAAAAAATAAACAGTAATCCTGCCAAAGGGAACACTGACGGCATGAAATTCTGTTTTTCTAAAACAGTTTTGCTTAAATGATCATTGTACGAGACATCTGCAACACGAACGGCAATGAGGCTTTTTAATAATAATAATAAAAGTGAAATCGATACAATGCAAGCAATGAAAATGAGTTATGAAAAAAGCAGAGCTATAGCAAGGACATTATAATAGTGCTTGTTGCTGCTCTGTCTTGAGTGTTTTTGAAACTCTCACTCATAATGCATAATGAGCAAGAGCTCCTGTCCTCATGGTAAAATTTATGGGAAGGGGCTAAAAGGTTGGAGCTTATTATCAGGCTATCCTTTCAGAGTGCCTCTCAAATCGTTCCTTTTGGGAAAGAGGCTTATTTTCCCAGGTCCCCACAGAACAGACTGTGAGTACTCCCAACAAACCCCAGGAATCCCCACAGATCCAGGAGGATTCACAGCAGGCTGGGGCCTCTGAGCTCTGCACTGGCTCTGAGGCTCAGGTGTCATTCAACACATAGCCCCCTTCAGCTGTCAGGAACTCCCAGCCATGGATACCACCAAAATTCTCCTTAAAAGGGGTTCCCAACAATGGAGGGGGGCCCATGATATAGGTACTACAGCCTCAGGTATCTCTGCAGGGTTGGGGGCGGGGGCGAAGAGGGATGGAGGGATGATGGGCTGCACCTTAGTTCCATTCCTAAGGCCACTGGGTGAAATCCTGACCCTACTGAAGTCAATTTCAATTACCTTTCACTTCAATGGAGCCAGGATTTCACCCACTGTGTCTACACTTATTAATTATTTGTATTGCCGTAGTGCCTAGGAGCCCTAGTCATGGACCAGGATCTCATTGTGCTCTGCAAACACAGAACATGGCCTCTACCCCAAAGAGCTTACAATTTGAGGGCAGGTCTATACTAAAGCACTACAATGGTGCAGATGCACCGATGCAGCTAACCCGCTGTAGCGCGTGTGGTGAAGATGCACTATGCCAATGGGAGACCGTTTCCCTCTGACACAACATGGCGTGGACAATGCAAAACTTGCATCGCTTGCGGTGCAAGGTTCACACCCTTGAGCAATGTAAATTAGACCGACTTATGTGGTAGAGCTGCCCTAAGTGTAAGATAAAAGACAAGAGATGGATACAGATAGACGGGGAAGTATAAAGAAACAAGTTATACAGTATTGGCCAGCATGATAGACAGTGGTCTCAGCACACCAGCAGCCTAACTATTATCAAGTTGGTTGTAGGCCTCATGGCAAAATAGACTCTTAAGGATGGATTTGAAGGTGGATAATGTGGTAGCCTTTCGATGTTTACAGGGAGCACCTCCAAAGAGTGAGGGGCAGCACGGGAGAAAGCAAAAAAGTGCTTCTTTGAAAATTTAATGAGTGTGTTATGAAGGCTGGAATACGCAGTATCTAAAGGTAATGAGGTGATTCTGGGGTCTTCCAGGGAAAAAGAAATGCTGACCCAAAATAAACCTTGAACCAAGATAAAATCAGTAGGTTTTGTTTTCAGGCCTAGTGTGAAACTTTGCAAAATTCAGCAAAAGATTTGTTGAACCCTGGAGACTCTTTTGACAAACCTCAAGGATCTTCATGTTCATAACAAAGTACATAATCCTTTTTCCTGTTTTCAGATTTCATTACAAGAGCTGTGTGCACAACCTGGATTATAACATCTTGGCCAATCCTAAAATATCCCTAGTGTTTTCACCCTTCAAAGACTTGTAAACCATTCATATTCAGTGTTGTAATAATTCAGAAAAACATTACATATATATTCAAGTTTTCCTTGCTCTATCACACTCAATAAGATTTTGGCATTATATTTTTCAGTTCAAGTTGGTTAAGCAAGCCTCATTACTGACACTTATGGAATTTGACCCTGCCTTGGCAAATATTATTCTTTTAAAAATCCATCCTATAATGACACTCTCTAATGGGAGAGACAAGGTAGTTGAGGTAATATTTTTTTTTGGACCTACTTCTGTTGGCGAAAGGCGCAAGTTTTCAAGCTTCAGGGACAGATTGTTAAACATAAGGGGTTAACACATGTTATGGGACACTTCTTAAAATGAAATGGGCAATTGAGGGTTAGACTGGGCACTGTAATGGGCACTCCAATAATGTGTATTTATTATGGACAGGTAGTAGTCTTTCTGTAATTAAGATCATGACACTCTTTCCATTAAAGGCCTTCTTTACATGGACACATTAACTTTTCCAAACTAAATCAATCTGCCTGATATTTCTCATGTGTGATCTCTTTACCACATAACAATTTTTAAAGGAAATGTGTTTGTGCTGTATGACAATTTGAAAAATCAAGTGTTTCACTTATGTAAGTGGTTCTATTTTGGTTTTAGAACACCAAATTTCAAGAACATGTTGGCCTAGAGTTTATTTTATTCTCTCATTCACAATGAGACTTGCTACCTGAGTAGTGGGGGGAAGTCTGGATGGTTAATTAAGTAATTTATTTGTTAATTTCACATCCCTGAGAATACTGTGAGCTCACTGTCCTTTATAACATTTACCAGCTCCCCAGCAGAATGTTGCAAATTCCACCAGACAAAGTATTATCTCGATTGTATTTACAGAGTTAAACGTTGCCTACAAATTTCCTAAAGTGCAAAACAGATCTACTTATGTTAAAAGACTTTTTTGAAATCATGTAGGGGACAGCCTCTGGCTGACTTAACATCCAGATCCCAACCATCTGGACTGAAGGATTTTAACAAGTGCATAGGTGAAGGGTTGATAAAATTATATGCAGTTTTAGCAAGCTGGAGAGGCAAGACACACCAATTAATACTCCTGTATTCCAACATATCTTATTTACATGCCCATAGTACTTCCAACCCCAAGCATTTAAAAGTCATGATTCAGGCACGCAAAATCATGAGATTAACTTAAAAAATATGAGATCAAACAAATGCATTTATTTTATTTTCCTTCAGATTTTTGAGCTTTTAGGGCTCCTGTTTTCAAGCTTTAATTCTACAACCACGAGGGCTAGAAAAAAATGTAAAGGAAAACCGAGGTTCCCACATACTCTCCTTACCTCAGGGGTTCTGCCTGTGAGAAGAACATCAAATATGTCAAGCTTGTAGTAAAAGCATGAGATTAGCCAATACTGTACTTGAGAGTGGATACTGATTGTCATGAAGTCAGTGACTGGGCTCTTGGTTAATAATAAAAATATCCCTCTTTTTCTTTTGGTCAATTTACCACAAAAACTAAAGAAATGTCAGGCAAAAAATTAATTAAGAATTGGTTTAAGGCTGTAAATGTATATCAGTTACTTAAGAAAGGAACCTTTTAAGAATTTTTAATTATTTCACAAATCAAGCAGTTGGAAACCTGGAAGTTTAGTTAGAATGTGTGTGTGTGTGTGTGTGTGTGTGTACAGTAGAATCTCAGAGTTATGAACACCAGAGTTACTAACTGACCAGTCAACCACACTCCTCATTTGGAACTGGGAGTATGCCATCAGGCAGCAGCAGAGGCAAGAAAAAAAAGCAAATACAGTACAGTACTGTGTCAAATGTAAACTACTAAAAATAAAGGGAAAGTTTACATTTTTTGACAAGGTAAGGAAACTGTTTCTGTGTTTATTTAATTTAAATTAAGATGGTAAAAGCAGCATTTTTCTTCTACATAGTAAAGTTTCAAAGTTGTATTAAGTCAATGTTCAACAGTAAACATTTGAAAGCACAACCATAATGTTTTGCTCAGAGTTGCGCACATTTCAGAGTTATGAACAACCTCAATTCCTGAGGTGTTCATAACTCTGAGGTTCTATTGAATATCAGTTGAATATACTGGAATTTTCAAATACTCATATATACATATGTAAAAATTCAAAAGTTGAGATTCTAAAAACTTTAACACATATCAATATCAATGCTCTGCATATTCCCAAGGAGACCCTTTCCACCAAGCTATACCACCACAATTCATGGGCTTTTCCAACCTGCATCCCAAACTCATACATCACATGCTGAAATATAGATGTATACACTTCGTTTTAACTTTTTAATCCATATGGATTACCAACTCAGCACAAGCCCTCCTCCATTGCAAACTTCACTTCACCCACCAACATAATAATAGCAAGGAACACAGATGTCTCATTCTCAAAATGCATTGCAGAAACACTACCTCAAAACCCTCATTTGGCTGCGAACCAGACAGACCAGTTCTTGCTCATCTAAAGCATATAGTGGCTCCAACACTTCTTAATAAATTGGTAACAATATGGTTAGCTGCTGCAGCAGAGGAGAATTGTCATACATCTGCATGTCTTCCTAGAAAAACACTGAAAACACACCACACAATAATTATTCTGATCACATACAGTTTCTCAAACATCCAAAATTTACCTATAATTTTTACAAGGTGGAATCTGAAATATCACTATTATTTTTATTCTAAGTATAGGACAAATCTGTGGTATCTCAGAGAAACCAGAGTATATGACTGTTTGCAAACATTGACTTTTCTTTTGCAACCACTAGATGCTGGGTAAATCAAACACATGTATAGCATGTGGGTGGGATGCTGAAATCAGAGTAATGTTTGGATGACATCTAACTATGCATTTCCAGACTTTCATTTTATTTTTTTCTTTAACCGTAATGTAAAATTCCCTGGCTTCCATTATTTATTTATTTATTTATAGTAAGGGCTTTATATTCCCCCCCCCCACCCCCATTAGGTAACTGATAGACACTATGGATGGGATTTTCAGAACTCCCATTGATTTCAAAGGGAACAGGTGAATGCCAGGAGGTTTTTTTTTAAATCTCACTTTTTTGCATAACTTTAACTTTACCGCAACGAAGCATTTTACCTGGGAATTTATCTCTAGTTTAGATAAACATCTCCGTTTTAAACCAGATTCATAGGATCATAGAAATATAGAGCTGGAAGGGACCTCAACAGGTTATCTACGGAACCAAATACACCTAGACCAGGGGTTCCCAAACTTGGTTCTCAGCTTATTCAAGGTAAGTCCTTGGCAGGCTGCTAGATGCTTTGTTTACCTGAGCATCCACAGGTGCAGCTGCTCGCAGCTCCCAGTGGCCATGGTTCGCCATTCCCTGCCAACGGGAGCTGCGGTAAGCGGCGCGGGCCGGGCCACTGCTTCCCGCAGCTTCCATTGGCCGGGAACAGTGAACTATGGCCACTGGGAGCTGCGAGTGGCTGTACCTGCGGACGCTCAGGTAAACAAAGCGTCTTGCGGGCCACCAAGGACTTACCCTGAATAATCTGTGAACCAAGTTTGGGAACCCCTGCCTTAGACCATACTGTTGGTTAACCTGTTCTTAAAACTTCCACTGATGGGGATTCCATAACCTTCCTTGAAAGCTTAACTACCCTTATAGTTAGAACGTTTTTCCTAATATCTAACTTAAATATCCCTTGGTGCAGGTAAGCTCATTATACCTTGTCCTTCCCTTCAGTGGATATAGAGAACAATTTAGCACCATCATCTTTATAACAGCCCTTAATATATATGAAGACTGTTATCAAGTCCCATCTCTGAAGCGTAAAAATGCCCACTTTTTTAACCTTTCCTCATAGATCAGTTTTTTTAAATCTTTATATCATTTCTGTAGCTCTCCTCTGGACTCTCTCCAATTTACCCACATCTTTCTTAAAGTGTGGCACTGATAACTGGACGCATTACTCCAACTGAGGCCTCTGCTGTGCTGAGTAGAGTGGAACAATTATTTCCCATGTCTTACAGATGAAACGCCTGTTAATACACCCAAAAATATTAGCCTCTTTTGCAACTGCATTACATTGCTGGCTCATATTCAGTTTGTGATCCACTATAACACCCATATATTTTTCTAAAATACTACAGCCTAGCCAATTAGTCCCCTGTCAAAGAAGGAAATTAGGTTGGTTTGTCATGATTTGTTCTTGACAAATCCATGTTGTCTATTACTTATTGTAGTAGGAAGAGAGCCTGAGACATAAGCCTTTGTATCAGAGGCCTGGTATGAGGCAGGACCTGCTTACAGAATCTGGCAAGAACGGGGCTGATATTGCAGAAATACACATTCCTAAGAAGTGCTAGTCACAGAGTACTCACGCAAACACATCCCAATATCAAGCGGTATGAGAACACCCCAAGATTAAGGATGGTACAAAAACATTCCCCAAGGATAACAGGTACACACTGATCCCTCCTAAAAGATAAGGTCAGGATAACAGTACGTAATAAAAACGTTTTGATTGAACCAACATGTACAAGGTGATGGGTAATAACTAGCTACGTCAGGGGGCAGTAATTAACTATGTCAGAGGGGTAATACTAACTTGTTTGTATTGGGGTATAAAGATGTATCTCTTTGTCTAGCCTAGGGAGGAACAGAAAGTCCTGCCATTCACTGAGCAGGTCCATTGCTATGGTCATTCATGTATTAGTGGTTCAGTAGAGTCTGCGGGATACTAGTACTGTGCTTCATCGACAATAAACCTGGCTGGGTGCCTTCATCCCTTAATGGATTTTGTGGTCATTGGGTGGTTCGCTCGAGGTCTGCCATGCCAGCTATCTGCGCAGGGCTGGGGCAGCACACAGAGGGGACACACGCAGCCAAACATCTAACCACACTGGTGACCCACGACTGTTAAACTGGTAAGTAAGTGAGCTGTCCTCTATTATCTTCTAGGTGATTACAAATAGATTGTTTAATAATTTGTTCCAGTGTTTTTCCAGGTACCTAAATTAAGCTTACTGGTCTATAATTCCCTGGGTCCTCTTTGTTTCCCTTTAAAAAGACAGCATTATGTTTGCCCTTATCCAGTCCTCTGGAACCTCACTCATCCTCTGTCCTTGAAAATAATGGTTAAGAGTTCCAAGATTGCTTCAACTAGTTCCTTAAGTACCTTGATGAATTGAATACATCTAACTTATCTAAATATTCTTTAACCTATTATATCCCTATTCTGTTTTATGTCCCTTCCCCTTTGTTGTTAATATTAATTGTGTTAAAAATCTGGTTACAACCTTTTTAGTGAAGACTAAAGCAAAATAGGCATTAAACACCTCAGCCTTCTTGCTATCATCTGTTATTAGCCCTCCTTGCCTGTGAAGTAGTAGACTTACACTTTCCTTAGTCTTTCTCTTGCTTCTAATTAATTTTATAGAACCTCTTCTTGTTGCTTTTTATGTCTCTTGTTAGAAAGAACTCATTTTATGCCTTCACCTTTCTGATTTTGTCCCAACATGCTTGTGCTATTCTTTTGTACTCCTCCTTGGCAATTTGTCCATGTTTCCAATTTTTGTAGGATTCCTTTTTGATTTTCAGGTCATTAAGAGCTGCTGATGGAGCCATATTGACCTCTTAATATTCTTCCTATCTTTCCTTCACTTTGGGATAGTTTGTTGTTTTAATATTATCTCTTTGGAAACTACCAGCTGTACTGACCTTCTGTTTCCCTTAGATTTTCTTTCCATGAGACCTTACCTATCAATTTTCTGAGTCTATTAAAATCTGCTTTTTTGAAACCCATTGTCCTTATTCTGCTGCGGTCACTCCTTCCTTTCCTTAGACTAATGGAATCTATCATTTCATGATTTCTTTCACCCAAATTACCTAGATTCAATCAGTGTATCCATTATAACAGATCAGTGGTAGGCAACCTGCAGCCCATGGGCCACATGAGGCCCATCAGGGTAAACTGATTGCGGGCCGCGAGACATTTTGCAGACTTTGACCATTCACAGGCACAGCCCCCCGCAGCTCCCAGTGGCCAGGGTTTGCCATTCCCAGCCAATGGGAGCTGGGGGAAGTGGCGGGCCGCAGGGACGTGCAGGCCGCCGCTTCCCACAACTCCCATTGGCCGGGAATGGTGAACCGCAGCCACTAGGAGCTGCGGGGGGGCCGTGCCTGTGGACAGTCAACTGCCGCAAAATGTCTCACGGCCTGCAATCAGCTTACCTTGATGGGCTGCAGGTTGCCCAGTACTGGTACTGATAACCCAGGGCAATTTGCAGTTTGTAGCATGGTAAGCGTGAGAGTTTGAAGACAGCTTTTGTCATTTATTTATATTTTTATTCTTCTTCAGTGTGGATTTTCCTTGCATGTTTTCCCTAAGTCTCTTTAGACAGTGGATGCTGTCATTTAAAAAAAAAATCCAGAAATTCAGCTTGGTGAGGAAAATTTTGAATTTGAGATAGAAGAACTAAAGATGCATTCACTGGATACTGCAGTGTATACTGCACAGTTGAGACAAATATAGTGAAAGTCTCTGTTCTAAAGACCGTGGATCAGACCCTCTCCTTCATTGGCTTGGTAACACATTGCCAATTAAAAGTGGTCCTAAAGCCAGATTGATTCTCAGGGATTCCCTGTGCCCAGGTATAGCTCCTTCATTTTGGCTCCTATGTGCCGCCTTTTGGGTGTATGACTGAGGCATCCCTATATCCTAGCAATCCTGAGGACCAAATACAATGGTACCATGCACCTTGTAAAGCAAATAACATGCTTATTTAAATGACTATCTTTATATAGGCCAAAAGAATTAGGGCCTAAATCTGTGATGACTAGCACTCTGTACAACCCATCAAGTCCGTAGAGTGTTCTGACATCTTAAGGCTCCAATTAAGGACAGCGTGGCTGCCTAATTTCTGAAATTCATTACTTTTGTAAATTTGCGCTAGATTAACATTGGTTTAACCTTACATTTTCTATTGGGCACAGTGATATGGAATGCTACTTTGAGTTATTTGAGTAATCTTCTCTCCCCCTCCCCCACACCAATTGCTTCTCCTAATGTAGGAACACTCCCCTCTAGCATACAGATTTAATCATTTTAACTTGCAGCATAAATAAATGCCTAGAACATGTCAACTGAAAATCTCAGTTATTTCCTAAAACTGCAGGTGCTAGAAGTGGTGTAATGAAATAGAGCCAGCTGCAGCCACAGGCTCCAGCCAAATGGAATATGTCTTCAGAATGACACTGAATGTAACAAAACCTTGCTGTGTTTATTTCCAAGAATGTTATCTCTGCAGTTTTAAAAACAGCATAAATCAAAGAATATGTTCACAAAGTATAGCTGAAGTTGAGTTATCTTTATTATGCCCAGCTATATTTTCCCCATTGCAACCTGAAATAGGTTGACAGAACCATTCATATTCATCTATAATACGACCAATAATTACACTGCCAGGAAGAAAAATTGAAACAAAAGTTATTGGAAGGCTGGAATTAATCAAGTAACTGACCCATCAAGTTATGACCAGCTACGGTAGTTAAAAAGACTTAACCTTCTAGCAAAACTAAATTCTAGTTGATCCTTATGTGACTGGTAAAGATCATCAGATGGGACATTAGCACTTACAGACCTTTTTAAAATATACATTAAAATATATTTTGTCTTTATTCTAGTGGCATCATTGAATCAGTTTCTATGGGATATAGAGTCATAGAGTTTAAGGCCAGAAGGGATCCCCAGTTCATCCATTCTCACTTCCCGTATAGCACAGGCCACCATGCTCAGCAACCAGGTGATCTTTGCAAGTGACCCATGCTCCAGGGTGTAGAGGAAGGTGAAAAAACTCAAGGTCTCTGCCAATCTGACATGGGGGAGAATTCCTACCCAACCCAAATATGAAATATTAATTCTGTATGCTCGTTAACAATTACTTAGTGGGATTTACTACTTTATCATTTATTTTTATGACAACAAAAATGATTTTATGACAAACATGCTTCCTGCTGAATAATGACAGACTGTAAAGACTACAGTTATTTGAAAGGATAACAAAGAGTCATTACCTTTTATAGCCTTTTCTAATTACTTCCTTATCTGTTGTCAGTCTACAAAATGTTTTTATATTCCCAAGTTTGGAGCTGTCCTGTTATCTAGTGATAGATAGAGAACCTGATCCTGAAAAGTACTGAGCAGATCCTGGAAGTGCTGAGCACCCTCACTCAGCTGTGATCAGCTTAGAAGTTTAGAGTGGGATTTTTAAAAATGCTCAACATTGCCCTAACTCTGTTCCCAACAGAGTCAATGGGAGTTTTACCACTGACTTTTCCCCAAGTTAATGAGAGCTCATCCCTTCTATTTTTCCATGAAGAAAGGCATTGAAAATAATGGAAAATCAACTTCCACAGTCCGCAATTTGTCCATAAGAGAGGCAGGCAGGGAGGATGAGAAAGGTTGCTCCTACCTCATCACTCTCTGGAAGCCGCTACATTAACTTTGAATATTTCAAACTTTATGGTTTGGTGAATGGGGCTGGGTGGAGAGCATTGCCACCTCCCTCCAAATTTCCATAGATCTCATTGTAGGGTTTGTGCCTATAGAATCTTCCATGAGGACGGGCTTCTGTGACTGCCCCAAGATCCTTGCACTGGTTGTGCATTCAGAACTCATCAACCTAACAGGAATCCAGTGTGTATGCAGAGGACTGGATGTGCTGTTCAGAACATAAATAGTAATTACACATTACCAAATTAAAACTCCTTATATTACAGTGCTAGTTCTGGGGCAGTTTGGGGTTCTGCACAGGCTTCCCTGAAGCCAGACAGAAATTTCTGTGACATTGCACCAAAACTGATGCTTTTGAAATATAATTTTTAAGTAAAGATGACAGGAAATTCTATACACAAAATCACACTCCATTCATGATCAGCAAAGAGATTGAAAACAATATTTTTGTTCTGAGTTTTTGTGCAGCTTTTAGGTACCACAGAGACAGATGCTATATAAATCCTATGACAGATAAATGTGTTTAGGCCCAACAAAACGACTAATAATAAGTGATTATGTAAGGAGTTATTCCATCAATTTGTCTGGGTAGAAATTAGAAGGATAGGGCTGAGAGAGAAAGGTTTACATTAGTGGTCACATAAAGTTTCACAGATGTCCCTTTTTAGCACCCCTTCACCACTGAGAACTTAACAGCAAAAGGCAGGATAGAACTCTGATTTTCCTTCTTCCACCATACACTATTTGAGCTAATGAAGAATGTTAATTAGTTGTTCGTAGTATAGGACCTATGGTACACAGCTAAGCTATTCTGATTTTATACAGTAGGCAGCTATAGTGGAAAGAAACACACTAATCAGATCATTACAATATTTTATAGGTTCATAGATGCTTCCAAGAATGGAATGTTTTCATGTTCTGTGTCACAGCCTTTGAGATATAGGGTCCAGTCCTATTCCACTGGAAATGAATGGCAAAAAAATTCATTGACTTTAGTGGTGCAGCACTTACATATTGTTAGGTTATTATTATTCTTCAGGGTAATTTTGTTAAGGCCTGTGACACAATCACTGTAGTACCTAGTGCTCTGTGCCTTGGTTTCCCTTTTAGTGAACATGCTGACTCTTTGTGGTGAACTATTAACTGTCGGCTGATGGTGCTCTGCTGAGGAAACTTAGCCCTCCAGCAACAGCACAAAAGTCCACCCATTTCACAGTTAACAAAACAAGTCTGATGGAAATAAAATAATCTTCCAGCCCACCTTCCAGTCCATAGATCTTCCACCACTTGCTCAGGGTGCAACTTCCCAAAGCATAATATCTTCACCCAGACTGGGCTCCAGTGCCTCTTTGAGAACCCCACTCTGCCCTGGCCTCAACAGTCCATCCGTCCTGTTGGTGCAAGGTCAAAGAAGGTGCAGGGAGACATTTTCCTCACTCCCACTAGAAGTCCCAGACTGGAGCCCTAAGTAAGTGAAAGTGTCAACTTCTTTCTGCACTCCTCCACACTATCCTCTTCTCCAGAGTACTTCCCCAGAGTTAGCAAAGCTATGACAGCTTATACCAGCCAAAGATCTGGCCCCATATATTTGAAACCTTCATGGAAAGAAAAATACTTAATCATAACAAAGCCATAAATGTTGTTGTAATAACAATAAATAATTGAGTAATAATAGTCAAGTCATGGGGCATTTCCGGGAGATTAGTCCATAGCTAGAAGAAGTTGATGGTCTGAAGTTGATTTAAAATGTATCCTTTGGGGTTATTTTTCTTCCCCCTTCTCTCTATATAATGTGTCTGACCTATGAATCATGCTGCACATTTGGCTTTTTCAAGCATTTCGAGAGAATGAATTCCCAGTACATTAGCTAAGAAAGACCTAGTCATGCATTTTCTGAAATCTTGAGCCTTAAAGCCATGAGCAGAAAAAAATCCTACACATGTTAGCAAGCACTATATATATACACTATGTACCTCTTAGGGAAAAAACAAGGTATTCTAATGATTGTTTGGGTGTCAGAGATCTTACAGGACTCTCCGATGGCTTTCTAGGCAAGGAGAAATACATACTGCCTTGCACGTAGTGTGTTCTGGGCTAATCAATATCCCCAATTGGAAGCTCTGACCTCTGGGTCTCATAGTAACTGGATGGTATATATGCAGAAGCTAATGTCTAGATATACCTTGCTGAGGTTCTTGTCATTTTAGCTGTTAAATTTGGGATGTTTATTTGCTGGCCTTTTGTAAAGAATTATTACCAAATACTAGAAAGGAATCCTGCCAATTATAACAGCTAAAACCTAAAATCCTCAAAAGTGTAATATTTAGACTTTTTAAACCTATGCTGCAGAGCCAGCTGTGACAGGTTGCCAAGTCTGCAGCTGTAGGGGTCTGTGGGTCAAAAGAGTGGGGTGTGACTCACCCAAGCACTAGGTCAAATGATTATTAAAGCTACAGGTTTCAGAGTAACAGCCGTGTTAGTCTGTATTCGCAAAAAGAAAAGGAGGACTTGTGGCACCTTAGAGACTAACCAATTTATTTGAGCATAAGCTTTCGTGAGCTACAGCTCACTTCATCGGATGCATACTGTGGAAACTGCATATTTAGGACATGCTTTAAGGATGCCACCAACATCACTTCCACCTGGAAAGAGAAAAAGAGGGCAGCTTACAGAAACACTACACAGAACAATACAGAGAGAAGCCAAATCCATCAACATGACAATAAGAATCTCAATCAGACTAGAACAGGACCAAAATAAATTCCAAAAACTGATGAATGCCCTCTTCACCTGATGGTGTGGGAGGAGAAAATAACAGAAAAAAAAAAAGAAAGAAACTGCTTACGGTGGACACAACCCAGCAAGTGGGGGTCCTCTGTGGCTGATCATCAGCCTGAGTTGGTCCTGAGACTCCCAATCCAAAGTAGCAGAGAATTAGCTGTAATTTTGATTGTAAACTTTTTGAAGAAATATCTTGCCCTATTTCTAAAGTTTCATGTAAATTTATGGTAATAATCAGGTGAGGGTCCCAGATAAGTAGGGCTCTACCAAATTCACAGTCCATTTTGATCAATTTCACGGTCATGGGGTTTTTAAAATAATAAATGTCATGATTTAAGCTATATGAATCTGAAATGTCATGGTGTTGTAATTGTAGGGGTCCTGACCCAAAAAGGAGTTGTGTGGGGGGGGGGGGTCACAAGGTTATTGTAGGGGGTGTTGCGGTACTGCTAGCCTTACTTCTGCACTGCTGCTGGCGGCAGCGCTGCCTTCGGAGCTGGGCAGCTGGAGAGCAGCGGCTGCTGGCTGGGAGCGCAGCTCTGAAGGCAGAGCCATCAGCAGCAGCAGTGCAGAAGTCAGGATGGCCTGGTATGGTATTGTCATCCTTACTTCTGGGCAGCAGAGCTGGGCTCTCAGTCAGCAGCCGCCACTCTCCAGTCGCCCAGCTCTGAAGGCAGAACAGAAGTAAGGGTGGCACTACCACAATCCCCTCTAAAATAACCTTGCGACCGCCCTGCAACTCCCTTTGGGTCAGGGCCCCCAGTCTGTGAAACACTGGTCTCCCCCCATGAAATCTGTATAGTATAGTGTAAAAGCACACAAAAGACCAGATTTCACGGTCCATGACACGTTTTTCATGGCCGTGAATTTGGTAGGGCCCTACAAGTAAGGATGCGCCATTTCCGTGATATAGCATATATTAGATATACATATATATAACCCCACACATGCAAATGTGTTATCCACCAACTTCTGGCCCCCACCAGAAAAGCAATTACTGCAGATTTGAAGGTGAAGTCATTTCTGGCTACCACATGGCTGTGAACCAGCCCTGCTGGTAGTCGATCATGCAGCATATAGTTCTTCGGACCATGACACACCACTATAGTAGGTTCCCTTTATTAGCTCTCGGACCAGCAGGCCCTGCATAGTCCAATGCAGAATGTAGAATAGTTATTGGTATGCTAAGTATAGTCTATTTCTGCATTGGAAGGACTGTACAACTAGGTTGCTAAAGGATATAAAAAATAAGTAGCTTTCCATACCCTATACAGAATCAACTCTGGGAAGTTTGTCTAATTTCAATGTGCTTAATTTATTTTTTAATGAGATGCACAATATGTCATACAGCTGTCCTCTATTAAAAACATTATTTTTGTACTCTGTCCATACCATATTCTTAGGCTAGGTCTCACATAATTTTGCTTTGCTGTTCATTGAATTTCCATATGGAAACCCCTTATAGGAAACTAAAACTCAAAACAGTCTTGAAGGAAGCAGTGTGGGTGAGCAGCCTGCCCTTGAGCTACAATGGGCTGTAAAACTTCTCCTGCTTGGATAAAACTCATTTCCTGTTCTTATTGCCTCTTTCCCCAACTCTTCTGTCCTGTTCTTAGAATATCGTATCGACTTCTTTTTAGACAATTATATGGTGGATTCTCTTACATCTATCTCTTACATTCTCTTTACATCTAGTGTCAACGTAAAAAATAGGATTTTTTTTTAACTGTTACCATGGCCTGTGAAAATGTGAGTGTAAGTTCTTTCTAGATGTGTATACTCCCTATTTGTATCAGAGGTCTTTCTTTGAAGTATTGAAGTGTGTGTGTGTGACCACGTACACACAGCTCCTGGAAGGGCTTTCCTATTTAATAATTACACCTCTCAACACTTGACAGATGCCCATAGGGTAAACAGGAATTAGATTAAATAAATTAAGGAAGCAAAGGAAAAGGGCGGAGGAGAAAGGGCCTCTTGTTCTTATATTTCAAGGTCCCAGTCATTGCTCTGAAGATAGAAAGGCACACAGGGGCAAAAGATAGGCACAAAGATGAACAGAAAAGGAGGGTTACAATCTACAGTACACACAGTCGTCCCGTCTACAGTACACACAGTGACAAAGCATGCTAACTCATCCAGTGTAACTGGGATGAGGAGGTAGAGTATGCCTATGTTAGGGCAAGGGAGACTTGATAAACCAGCCATAAAAGGTACAACCCATTTTGCTTAAGGCAGCAATAAAAGTGTTCCCTTTAGGTGACCAACTGGGCAGAACAAGGATGACAGGAAGAAAAGGAAGAAAAAAAATCAACATGTCCTACAGATGAATGGCAAATAGATGTGGCCCACACAGTGAAATATCCTAAGTGTCCACACATATGACCCCCAGTACAGGCACAAATATGCTGTTCACAGAACAGTCTGGATATTGCAAGACATCCTTACCAACAATCAAAACAAAGGTATAAATTCTCAAACTAAAATCCATAGTTACGGGAGGCATGCAGTGAGCAGCAGGTGTCATGGTTTAGTAAATCACAATAGAAGCTAGTGTTTCTAAACCAGCCCATTCAACTGGATAGCCATGAGAGTTGTTATAAGACAACCTATTGATCGTTGCTATTTAGATGTTATTGCAACAACAAAAAAGCCATGAGGAAGCCATATTGCTTAGACATCCACCAATAAAAATGACCCCCTCACACACTGGACAAAGCAATACAAAGCAACCTCAGGCTATTTTAACACAGTCTCTTTAGCAAAATACCTTTCAGTTGGGAGCACGCAGTATAGTTCAGTTTTGCTTTACCACTCTGCTCCATTTTTGCTCATCATACTCATTCCTTTCTGGCTACCAATAGGGGATGCTAGCTAACAGGCAAAACTGCCCTCAGGACAATATCTATATCATCCTCAGAACATCGGAGCTCCTTTCACTAAAATTGATAGCAATAGTGAAGACTGGAGTGAATTTCATAGAGTCTCTGGCTCTATTCCCATTTTTGAGGTAAAAACTCTATTATTGTTTATTATTTGTATTACCATAGCACCTAGGTGCTCTAATCATGGCCCAGGACCTCACTGGGCTGTATAAACAAAGAACAAAAGACAGTCCTTGCCCCAAGGAGCTTACAGTCTAAGTGGGGTGTGTGTGTGTTTGTTTGTTTTTTTGCAGGAATGGGCAAATTAGGAGGGGGTTGGTTGATTTGTTTGTTAATTGGATAGTTTCAGGGAGTCATGGCAGGGCGGGGGGCTAGGGTCAAAGGAGGTGAAAATGTGTAATGTAAAAGCACTCCTATTTTCATAGCCACATTGCGCGAGTTTGGCTTTCTGTAGCTATATCCCTGGTGGCTGCTGCTTTTCCTGGCTGCCCCAGTCAGTCCCCTATTTACAGGGCCCGTTAACTTTTTCTTCAATACAACCATAGAAGTTTAGAAAGGCAAAAACTTAAACTTTCCAATCTCCCAGCCTTCGTCAGTCATGTTGTTGGATTATATAAAAGAAGTTCTGTATTAAAATCACAAATGAGTTTGATTCCCCATAGTTTAAATTCCAGGGTATTACTAATTAAGAGGTCTCTTGGTTTTTGGTACTGTTTCTCTCCCACTATGTGTGAAACTTGCAAGCTGCTAATTGTGTTAGTACATTCTAAGACAGAGTCTGTTCTCAAAGCAATTCTTTGTAACAACAACTACTCACACAGAGAGAGACTCAAAGCAATACTCTGTAACAACAGAAACAGCACCCAGAGACTCCCCGCCCTTTTGTTGTATTCATCTTGCTTTGTTAACAATTGTGATTAAAATAGAGATAGAGGATGTATGTGGATGGATGCTTGGTGTGGATAATAACTGAATGATCAGGGAGGTGCCAGCCTAAGAATCCAGTGTCCATCGGCTGAAGAAGGCGTCAAGTGGAAATAACCAGAGGACCCCCAGAGGGCAGACTGGAATCCACCCAACAGCCTCAAGAATGGGAGAACCAAAGAACAAGATAACATCTGGCAGCATGGAGCCGTCAGGAATGTGCTATCTGCTGATTGATTCAGCAACAGCATGATGAAGCAATTCCCATAGACTGGCATAGGAAGAAATTCCTATAAAAATGGACTCTAGAAAGTGAGAACTTTGGGGTCTGATTCTGCAAATCAACTTCCAGGAGCATCAGATGAGCATCCGACAAGGCCCTGCTCCCTCCTCATGTCCAGGCCACCTGGCCAGTGGCTTGGCATGAGCAACTCTAAGGCTGGTAACTATGATAACAACCTTGCAGAACCTGTGTGTGTGTGTGTATGAATGAATGTGTGAATAAATATGAAATTGAATGGAAAGTTATAGTTATAACTAACTGCTTACTATGATTCTTTCTGTATTCACAATAAATGTAGCATTTTGCCTTTTCCCCTTTAATAAGATCCTGCTGGTTTTTATTTTATTGGTATAACAATGTTGGGGTCTCTCTCTTGTCCTCCGTTTCAAACAGCAGCAAGTCAATGTGCACATCTAGTGTACAAGGGCAGGATCCACATGGATTATTGGTTCATATCACGCTGGAGGTCTATAGATTTGCTCCCCAGCTCACCGTGCATTAACTCATCATTTCGACATGCCTTTAGTCCAGCTTTTCACCCATTTGGACCTCTTGATATTGGATGCCTATATGTTGTCTGTGTTTGATTGTTGTATGGCATTGTATTGCACTGCGTTGTTTTTCTTAAGGTTGTGAGACGTTTCAGAATAAGTGCCAAAAACAAAAATAGTATTAAAAGTATTAATATAATTATTATTACCCTATCACAGTTTAAAGAAAAAGTCCTCTTTGATGTGCACAATTTTTCTCTTTTCTCATGGAACATGCTAGCACTGGGGTACAATAACAGCATGGGTTTTTCAAAGTATCTTGTCAGCTTTAGAGTTGCCCTTTTATATTTGTATCTCAATGTACTTGAAAGAGGCTTTTTTGTTTTAGAGAGAGTTAAACAAAACACTGCATGTAGTTGGGTTGGGTTATATTTCTCCTTACCCTTGGTTCAATACTGGTTTTATGTTGAGCCTTTATTTTGTATTAAGAGTTCTACAGATTTATTTCCTTTCATGTTTCCACAAACCTTTATTGGGAGAGGAGAAACGCCTCTTTTTCTTCCTGTGAGTGGTTTCTTCCTGCTGTTTCACATCACAGCTGCTGTTTGCTGGTGGTCTTTGCTGCTGCTTCTCCTTGATCTCTCTCTACTAGTTCCTGAAGCCATACTAGCAAAGTGGGGGGGAAATTAAACATTTTCCTTCTTTGCTTTTTATTTTGTTTTTAAATTTGTTTTTGTTCAAATAATCACTGTTCAAGCTGGGTAGTTTGCAAAGGGGTGAGAATGCTCATGAGTATGTGAGCATGGAATACCATAGTCCAGTGCAATTTTTTTTTTTTTTTTTGAAGTCCTGAATAGCCTGGGATAAATCAGGCATGGCTCATTGGTATCCAGAAATTCAGATGGACCAAGGAAGCCAGGTTCAGACCCAGATTTGGATTAGTTTTGGGTTACGGTTTATGTTATGGTTTTGAGGCAAACTTAGAATTAGGGTTCAGGCCTGGGTTCAAATCTGACACTGGAAAAATCTCATGTAATTTCTTTCCTCTTGGAGAAGACTCTCATGAAAACAGAGTTTGACTGCATCCAAATTGGAACTGTAAAATAGGCTTCTTCTAAGTTGACCTGTGATTAGAACCATAGTAGTGGATTTAGAGCTAGAGATTCTTGTCTGATTCTTCCTCCTTGACATTTGAAGTGTTTGAATGTAAGGGGAAAAAGTAGTATGTGATCAGGTAATTAAAGATAATATCATAATGAATATGCACAAGAGGGCTGAATTATAGTTGCATGGGCAACCTTAATTCTTATATTTTCTAACTTTTGAGTGCTGGAATATGTAGTCTTACTAAAGTTTTTGGTGTAATTTTTGTGTGTAATATTTAAGGTTGTCAAACAATTAAAAAAATTAATTGTGATTAATCACACTGTTAAACAATAATAGAATACCATTTATTTAAATATTTTGGGTGTTATCTACATTTTCAAATATATTGATTTCAATTACAACACAGAATACAAAGTGTACAATGCTCACTTTATATTTATTTTTATGACAAATATTTATGCTGTAAAAAACAAAAGAAATAGTATTTTTCAATTCACCTCACACAAGTACTGTAATGCAATCTCTTTATCAAGAAATTTGAACCTAAAAATGTAGAATTATGTACAAAAAAGTGCATTCAAAAACAAAACAATGTACAACTTCAGAGCCTACAAGTCCACTCAGTCCTACTTCTTGTTCAGCCAGTCATTCAGACAAACAAGTTTGTTTACTTTGCAGGAGATAATGCTGCCTGCTTCTTCTTTACAATGTCACCTGAAAGTGAGAACAGAAGTTCGCATGGCACTGTTGTGGCCAGTGGTACAAGATATTTACCTGCCAGATGCACTAAAGATTCATATGTCCCTTCATCTTCAACCACCATTCCAGAGGACATGCGTCCATGCTGATGAGGTGTTCTGCTCGATAACAATCCAAAGCAGTGCCGACTGACGCATGATCACTTTCATCATCTGAGTCAGATGCTACCAGCAGGTTGATTTTCTTTTTTGATGGTTAAGGTTCTGTACTTTCCACATCGGAGTGTTGCTCTTTTAAGACTTCTGAAAGCATGCTCCACACCTTGTCCCTCTCAGATTTTGGAAGACACTTCAGATTATTAAACCTTGGGCTGAGTGCTTTAGCTATCTTTAGAAATCTCACATTGGTACCTTCTTTGCATTTCATCAAATCTGCAGGAAAGTGTTCTTAAAATGAACAACATGTGCTGGGTCATCATCTGAGATAGCTATAACATGAAATACATGACAGAATGTGGACATATTATTCTCCCTCAAGGAGTTCAGTCAAAATTTAATTAATGCATTTTTTTTTTAACGAGCGTCATCAGCATGGACGCATGTCCTCTGGAATGGTAGCCTAAGCATGAAAGGGCATACGAATGTTTAGTATATCTGGCACGTAAATACCTTGCAATATCAGCTACAAAAGTGCCATGTGAATGCTTGTTCTCATTTTCAGGTGACATTGTAAATAAGAAGCCGGCAGCATTATCTCTCTTAAATGTAAACAAATTTGTTTGTCTTAGCAACTGGCTGGAGAAGAAGTAGGACTGAGTAGACTTGTAGGCTCTAAAGTTTTACATTGTTTTGTTTTTGAATGCAATTATGTAACAAAAAAATCTACATTTGTAAGTTGCACTGTCACAAAAAAGAGATTGCATTATGGTACTTGTATAAGGTGAATTGAAAAATACTATTTCTTTTGTTTATCATTTTACAGAGCAAATATTTGTAATAAAAAAAATAGTATAAATAAATAGTATAAATGAGCACTGTACACTTTGTATTCTGTGTTGTCATTCAAATTAATATATTTGAAAATCTGGAAAAACATCCCAAAATAGTTAATACATTTCAATTGGTATTCTATTGTTTAACAGAGTGATTAAAACTGTGATTAATTGTGATTAATTTTTCTAATTGCAATTAATTGTTTTGAGTTAATCGCGTGAGTTAACTGTGATTAATTGACAGCCCTAGTAATATCCTAGGATTTTTTTAAAAAGCAAACAAATTCCTTTATTCTGGTATCATAGTGATTCCCACATGAGTCTTTGCCAGAGTTGGAACCTTTAGATCCACAGCACAGACCTCTGCCACTAAAGCTGCTTACCCAGAAAATCCTTGTCTCATCCTTTGGGACTCCCTGTCTCTTTGCCCAGCCATTCCCACTTCCCCACTCCTAAGCATCTTGTGCCCAGTCTCCTTGTCCAGCCAGTCATACTCCCCATCCCTGCTCCTCATCTAATCTGTCTCTCTCCCACACTGACCTCCAGTCACGCTGCCCATGTTTCTTGTCTCTACTGTCTCCCCGTCCCAGTCTCCCTCTACAGGCTCCTCAGTCAACCTCATTATCCTTCCCTCCCAAGTCCTTGTCCCAGCCTCTTTACTCAACCACTCACAGTTCTCCCCTCTCACTCCAGCTCCTCATCAGATCTGCCTCCCTTCTCCCCTCACTTCTGGTTCTCAGTCCCATTCTCCTTCCCCACCAGTCCCAGTCTCCCCCCATAGCTCCTCATCCAATCTCAGTCTCCCACCTACGTATTGGGCTCCCAGTCTCCCCTCTCTTTGATCAGATAATCCCAGTCTCTGCCCCCAGCTCCCAGTTGCCCTCTCCCCACCACCTTACCAGCCTTTAGTCCCAGTTTTCACCCCTCCTTCCCTTTCCAGGCTCCATTGCCCAGTCCCCCCTCCTACCCTAGTCCCATAGATCCATCTCTTGTACTCTATACATTTGAATAAGGCAGCCTCCTCTTCCATACTGCCTGGGCCCAACAGGGGGGTATGTGAGAGTACAGTAGAGACAGGCTCTGTGTTCTCAGTTCAGGAACAGCCCACAACAATCCAGAGCTACAATTGCAGGAAAAGTCCTGCTCAGCTTCAGGCTGGAGTATGCCCAGTGTACACAGAACCTTTGGGGAATTTATACACTAAAATCTAAGCTTTACTGAGCATGTGCAAACTGATTTTTCAAAGGCTTATAACTTGGCTAAATTTGGGAGGATTTTCAGATGGATGCCTAAAAGCACATCCCTGGCACAAAAGCCACCTCTTGCCAAATTTCAAGTCTCTGCTCCAAAACAAGGGGTTGCTAGACTTTTCAAAGAAAAATTCACCAGAATTTTTTAGCATGGGTAATGCAACAATTTTTCCCCCAAACCATGTTCCAGAAATGGCTGAGCGGTTTTGGATGAAATTTTCCAAAAAAGTTCAACCTGGAAACAGCTGGAATGGAAAATTTCAACCAAAATGGCTGAAGTTGAGCAAAGTAATAGAACAACTGACAACAGTATTATGATGGGAACTGCTGGGCGGCCTTAACAATAGGAAGAGCTAGTGCTACCAGCCCTGCCTCCGATGAAGTAAGCTGTAGCTCATGAAAGCTTATGCTCAAATAAATTTGTTAGTCTCTAAGGTGCCACAAGTACTCCTTTTCTTTTTGCGAATACAGACTAACACGGCTGCTACTCTGAAACCTAAAATATAATTGTCTGCTTAGTTCTAGCCAAGTGTAAAACTGAAGTTAAAACCTTGTGGAATTTATACTGGAAAAGTAGAGAAATGAACAAATATTCTAGACTTTATTTGCAAGCAGCACTGGTGATTCCCAACATTAACAATCCACAAACTTGCCTCCTTTATGATCTGTCAACAGCAGGTCTGGACAGACACCATTCTAAATTTGTTTGTGTAGCTCTATCCACAGCAAGGAGATGCCTAACGAGGCCCTGGATCGAACCATTAATGCCATCTGGAAAAGAATGGATTAACTGTTTGAATGCATGCACCACTCATGCTTTTGGGAAAAAAATAACTTGTGACACCAAGGAATCCTCAGAGACTTTTAATAAAGTATCTAGACATGGGTTAAATTACAACCTAGCTCACTTCATCTGACATTATTATAACCTTTTAAACTCCCAAACAGACTTGGATTGTACTACTGATTTTTCCTGTAACTCTATCTGAAGGTTTATTCAGAACATGGACTGTGCTATGATTTAACTTCGATACTCTACTTGGTTGTGTGGCGCATCCTCGCTTGATCTTGTGAATCCTTGCTCACAAAATTAGTCATTACTCCCACAAGATTTTAATGGGATTATCTGCCTGGATAAGGACTACTTCTGTGCACATGGGTTTGAGAGGTCAGAGCCTACATTAGTATATGTTTGGTTGTATTAAAATGAATAAAAATAATTTTAAGATAGGAAGCCATCTATAAAGAACATCAGATTCGGATGGTCACCTAGCACTCTGCTTGTAAAAAAAAGGCAACATTTGGGAAGTATTCTTATTTATCTTATTTATAATTCAGAAAATGAAAGCCATTGAGATAATCATCACAGCCCATCACAATTAGTCATTCACATTAATGCACCTGTGTTGTAAAGACCAGGCTTGCAGAAAAACTTCTCCCTAATCTTGGGTGGTCTCTTTACCCAGGTTTGATTAAATATGTCTTTTCACAACAGGTGACTTTTTAATTGTTTTCTTATGGCAACTCATTTATTCTTCAGCTTTTGTTTGGCTTGCATTAGTTTTCAAAGTTAATGACTGTGTGGGACAACATGCTGAGTACAGGTGGTGAATGGCAATGTTAAGAATGTGGGTACTATAGCATGTGCAGGAGGCAATTGGTTAAACTTTGCCAATTAATACATATGGAGAAAATCCCGCTTGCCTTACTCACATGAATATTCCCATTGAAGCCCATGATTTTGCAATAGTACAACACATGTCGTTTCATAGCCTTTAAGTGCCTTCAAAGAGTAAAAAGTGCAAAACTGGCATTCTGGCAATAGTACAACTATAAAGCTCATTTTTTTCCTTTTTTGGATGCCAGTGGGATTCCTTGAGGAACACCATGATGTGAACCAAAGCTGTGAACTGAACTGGTACATGTCATTCAAAGGGAATAGTTTCCTTGGTAAATCCTGGAGTTCTTTCCCTGCCTCGCAAATCAATAGTTGTTGCCCTGATGGACTGCATACACTTTGGTTTATGGATGTCCATATTCTATAATCTCTATTGCTTGCCTTCATCCTCCTATTAATTACTAAAAATAAGAAGAAAATCAAAGTGTGCTGTGTAGACTAAAACTATCCTAGCTACTAGAAGTAGCTCCCCTGCTCACACAGACACATACAAACCATTGCCAATGATAAATGAAATGATGGGAACAGTACTAACAGCAAAATAATTAAACCCACGTGGCACTGATGTAGGTGGATAGAGAGAAAAAAAATACTGCTGGACTAAATAGAATGTCAATAGCTGCAGATAGTGTATCAAATAACCTGCCCACTGGGTTTCATTTTTACTTCTCTCCCTTTCTATCAGAGAAAACATTTGGTTGTAATTAGCTTGTGTAAAGGAAATAGCATCTGAAGCCCCTACGTTCCAAGTGGGATGACCCCTGACCTGGTCTGAAGACACTTGGAAGTATTTGCTAAGTCTTGGTTCACTATGTATGTAGTGGGTGGGGGCAATTTGAACAAATACAAGGGGATTTGCCAAGTATGTTTAAGCTACAAAACTATGTTGTACCACATGACAACAGAGAGAATTAAAAACCATTTGGATCTAAAAATAAACTCTACATATCTGCCAGTGCCACAACTAGTATAAAAAAGATAGTTAGCAGCTTATTTTCAGCTGAAATGTTATTGACACAACAGGTTCCCTTCCCAGTGGCCTCAGTGTGACATAAGGGAGAGGCCCTGAGTTCTGCACAAATTTGATATTTTTACCTTGATTGCAAAGCAAGAATCAACACATAGGAACATGGGAACTGCCATCCCAATCAGATCAGTGGCCTATCTACTCCAGTACCCTACCTCTTACACTCCTCAGCAAATCAGCAAGAATCACAAGAGTGAACCCTTTGTTACAGGCTACACAAAAGATACATTCCATCCAGTTAACCTACCTTTTATTGGCAGGCTCCTGTATCAGCCTCTCTTCAGAAAATGCAGTTTCCTTCTGGAAAAACTCTTATAGGTTATTATTCTTTATAATATTCTTTCTGTAGAATTTTTAAACCAACTTATAACATTCTATAGCAGTGATATATTTCTGCATTAAATTCTATACGGTGGTTTAAAAGTTCTGTGGAAAGGATATTATTCCCTATTAAGTTCCATATGCTTTTAAAGTGATTTCTACAGAATACTATTTCATTTTTTATGAAACCAGACCAGTTTCATCCCTATTAAATTCCATAGGACTTTTCCATTAGTGTGTTTTGTCATTTACAAATTCTGTACATATGGAACGACTAAGTCCAAAGTAACCCAAAATATATATTTTACAGATTTGAAAATTCAGATCCTTGGGCATTTTGCAGTCAGCTCAGCAATATGTGCTACTGACTTTTTATATCTTCATACAAAACAGAACATTTGCAGTATATGTTATTTTATTTTTAAGACACAAGCTGAGAATTTGAGGAATCCACATCATTGAGGGAAAAATGATAAGAAGAATCCCACCATTTAAAAACTTTTATCCCAAATGTTCCCTTCTATATACCGTTTTGGATTAGCTGGTAGAAGCTGGTTTATTAGCGATTGCAAGCTGACTCTAAAAGTGTTCTTTAATGTTTTGGAGTCCGGAATGAGGAATTCCTACACTGTTCAATCTTCACAAATTAGAACAAATAGTTGTGGGTCCCTACCCACCAACTCAAATGTTTCACTATTCCCATTCATTCAAATACACTAGAGAAGCACAAAAAGAATGACTTGTGGAACACATTTTAGCATTTTTTCCATTAAGGAGGAGGCCATTAAGCCTGGCAGAATGCCAGATTCTGATAGTCATCAGTCCTTCTGCGGCTGTTTTATAACTTTGCAGCTGTATTATTGGCTATGACTTGCAGTCCCAAAGATATTTGTTCTGTCTGTTTTTGTTTTTCTGTTACATGGGGGGAGAGGGGATAGAAAGGGTGATTTGGGTTTGGGTTTTTTGTTTTGTTCTGTTTTTTGTTCTTATTGTTTTGTTTTAAATCCAAGATTTTTTTTTGTTTTGTTTCAATTTGTTTCTTTTTTCATCTTTCCCAGTCACTGTAATGTCACCACCACTTGGGATAAAATGTCAGGCATTTACCATTCTCAGACCCTTCTAGCTGCAAGAACTGTGAGCTGTTAAAGGGCCATAGCATGTGTCTGTGGGTGTTAGCTAACAATTTGCAGGTGCATATCATCCCAGTAAAGCTTTCAAATTATATGCAATTTATAAGCTATGTTTGAAGCTCACAGTGGTTGCATCTGAGCAAATTAGTATCTTATTGGGATCAAATTTATGAGTCTCATCAAATGAGTGGAGGGAAGGGTGATATTTCAAACATCCAAAAGTCAGACTTAAAGGCTTTTTTGTTCAGCTTTTGCTAAATGAGCTGGAAGTGGAAAGGGACATTGCTCTGAGGGTCTTAATTTTGTATCTTGAGTAGTGCATCCGGGAACAGGGCAGCATGCAGTACTGCCCCAGATGGAAAGCTAAAATTGAGATGAGTGATGGTTTGGACAAAATAGGAAGTAACCCAAAGCTTCACCTAATAATGCAAACCAATCCTTAAACAAGATTTGAGAAAGTTTAATTAACAACTTATTCATTATTTTTTCCACTTTCCTCCCCAAAACTTTAAGCAGCAGCCAGGGCTAATGGACTAAGCATGGGAGTGGAAACCAGGAGGACTGATAATTGACACTGTCATGGATTCTTGGGTAAGTCATACAACCACCTTCTTTCTGTGCCAAATCTCTGTCATGGTGCTGTTCATGTCTGGCCAGTTGAAAGTTGCACTACTGATATAGGGCCCTTAATGGACCCTACATTAGTGGAGGGTTGATGTAGTGGAGCTCCATCTATGTCAGGAAGTGATGGGACAATGGGTGTAATGCCTGAAGCCAGCACACTTGTACTAAAAGGGAGTTCTCCTAAGCCAGTGAATTCTCTACTGGGCATTTGTGACCAGTTTTCAGCCACTTTGTCCCTTCAAAGTGGAGCAAAAGGGTTAGATCTCAAAAGATAATTATGCATATCTGATAAGTCACAGAGTACACAAGATCTGAAAAGGTATGGGCACTGGTGGAGCTGAGAAGTTATCTACTTGCTGGGCTTTAAATTGGTATCAAATCTGTGTATGTTCTGGGGAAGGAAAATTACACATCCAAAGACAAGAAGAGACTCAGGTGGCTGTTGGAGGTCCAGGGGACAGTAGAGGAGAGAAAGGGTGAGCATTGCTGGTTATCTGGTTGGCTAAAAGTTTTCTAGACTACCAAACACTTTTTAAAACCTTGAATTGGCTGAGGTCTTGGGCTAGTTCAGTATTTAAATGAACTAATTTGCCTGTAATTACCTATTACATTCAGCTTAAGGCCACATTATCTCATCATGATTAGTATTATGACAGTGAATTCTAATGGAATTATTCATGATTGGCTACTTATGCTTACTTGGCTAATTATGTTACCTCAGTTATCTTCAATCTGCTATCTTAGAAACATGGACAACAAGAGAATCTTGAATAGTTATACAGGCATATACCCACCTGCTGGTACATGAAACAGAACCATGGTGAATGGTCAGACGGTGCAGTGTCAGAGCAGGTGCACAATAGGAAACTACCATGTGACGTTTGTGCACATCTCAAATATTTGCAAACTCTAACTGCAGCTATTCTCATTGCCCAGTTATCTTTCAACAAAATTTATCCTGAAAGAAATACAATCAAAGGTAGCTAACTGCATAATTTCAAGACAGTGCAATCATCTGTATCTTTAAAAAAAAATCTATTGGATGCAGGAGAGAGAGAAATAAAGTACAGTAGAACTGTTTGGAAAAAAATTAAACTCTGATCATTTTTCATGGGAATGCTGATGGAAAAAAATCATGAGAAATTTTGCAAATATGTGTGCAAAAATGTCCCTTTGTTTTTCAAGCATCTCTAAAATGGAGTAAAGCTGATCATTGCTTAAGGTCAAATTATTTTCCAGCAACTGAATAACTAGTCTTATCAGTGAATAAGTGAATATGACTTAATACCTATACAATCCCTTCAGACAGCAGAGATCAGGTTTCCATAATAAGTCATCTTTTTAGTAAATAACTCACTGAAATCCATTCAATTTACATTAATTCCATGTTGACTAAAGAGTACAGTGAGATAGTCTTCACACACGCAGCAAGGCTAAAGGAATTCAGAGCCCAACAACAAGCAGCTCCTTTTGGAGTCCCGTGGTTTCTAAAATAGAAAATGTAGAACCTTTTAGATAATTCTGAGTTTTCAGTTTATTAATATTTTTGAACTAGAGTCTGGTTGACAACAGGGCTTAATTTCCTTTCAAACCCCATCTGGAGAAATTAGCCTTTTTTAGATTTTCGATTCAAGATGTATTCTCATCCAACATTGTGTATCTAAACGTGTCTGAAGTTCAGTGATCTGTTTTTCAGTCATTTCTTTATTAAATTAAATTATTGTGATTATTTTCCTTTTAACTCTCTCTTCGATTTGTGAATTTTTACCAAAAGGTTTCCAACCATTCATCCTTTGCAAGTTCTCTGAAATCAATGTGAACATTCCAGTAGTACAGTAACTTTTTCAGCCACGTTAACTGTGTACTGACTGAAGCTTTTCCAGCATCACTATGGGCCAAATTCTTTCTTCTGATACATATGTAGGATTCACTTATAGCTGTACTCTATATACTCATTTGAGAGCTGAATTGAGCCCTAAGGTGAACAAATAGGTGTCCACTTTAGGTTCAAATACTGTCCTTTGCATTGTGCTTGCCACTCCTCTGTAACTGATTGTTTTACTTGATTTCTATTAAACTATAGTACCACCAAAAATTCCATTGAGAAATATTTTTTTCCTAAGGACATCCTGGAACAGAGAATGAAACAGTAATAAGCTGTTGTTCCTTACAAATAAACAAGCAAGAAACAGATTGAAAAAGCACAAACAACATATGTGAGAAACAGTTGTGTGCAGATTTTCAACTCATGCTAGAGGAAGATTGAAATGCAGCATAGTTGACATAGATAGACTCCTCGTAAAACGGGGCCACAACAGATTATCCATCTTTGTGAAGCATCTGAGTGCAAAGCACTATGTGAGTGCTAATTATTATATAAAACCAAAAAAGTGTCAGGGCAATAAGTTTTAATAGACAAAAAACAAAGTAACAAATGGAGATCTTGTGTCTGCGGAATAAAAAGCCCCAGGAAATTAGAGGCTATTTTTTTTAAAGTGGCTGAGTTCTCTAAGATTTCTAAAATGGCTTTTAGTTTTGTGCACCCCTCTTGAGAAAACCACATTTTAAAAGTCTAGTGCAGGGGTCGGCAACCTTTCAGAAGTGGTGTGCGGAATCTTTATTTATTCCCTCTAATTTAAGGTTTCACGTGCCAGTAATACATTTTAACGTTTTTAGAAGGTCTCTTTCTATAAGTCTATAATGTATAACTAAACTATTGTTGTATGTAAAGTAAATAAGGTTGTAAAAATGTTTAAGAAGTTTCATTTAAAATTAAATTAAAATGCAGAGCCCCCCGGACCGGTGGCCAGGACCCGGGCAGTGTGAGTGCCACTGAAAATCAGCTTGCGTGCCGCCTTTGGCACATGTGCCATAGGTTGGGTCTAGCATCTGTTTTTCCTTCTATCCTCTAGTAGGGTTTTTACTACAGTCACATTTTTCTAGCCTCGTTCTGTCTTAGAAGCTCTATGGCCTAAATCACAAAGTTTCTTTCCCCCTCCCACCCCCATAAACAGCCTTTCCTCAACTGCACTGATTTTGTGATCAGCCGCACCTTTATAGTCTTGAATATTCCTAGGAGCTCTTGTGAGTCTCCCTCCCTCCAAACACCTCTGAATTTTATTTCAAGCTTCTGTTACAACTAGCTAGGATGCAGCTGCTCTGGTAAAATTTCTCCAGTACCAGCCACTATTTGACTTTCCTCATGCCTCTGTGGCAGGTGTGTTTAAAACACCTGCTAATTCCTTCTATTCTCTCCATGAAGGAGTGAAGGTTCTTCTATGAAAGCCCCATTTCCACTGCAATGCTTCTTTGAGACAGGGATTCCCTCAGTGGACTTTAACAGCTCATCAAGCAATCTGTCTCTATCCACACATGCAGAAAGGAGACGTTGGCGCGCTTGATAAGAATGAGAAACATTCACACATGCTCACTCTATCCACATTTGTATGGCTGGAAATTGATCCCTGTAGAAAGCTCCTACCCCTGATCATTAAGGATTGATTCTGTAGATTACAACTAGTCAAAAATTTTCTGTGAAAACTCTTTTTCAACAGAAAGTTGGGCTTTGAACAAAACAATTTTTGTTTTGCACAGTTCTGTGGAAAATTTTAATACTTCATTAAAAACAAGTGCCTGAAGACCAAAATATGTTTGGACAAAACCAGAAATATTTAGATTCAAAATGGCACCACAATGCCTCATGGAATTTGTAATTTGGGTACCTTATGCTTCCATTCTCCTCTATGGGCTGGACTCTCTGGCCAGACTACAACTCACAGGGTGCACCATGGGCAGCGACTGCTATGATGCACCCTTTCCCCTCACCAAGAGAGAAATTGGCACACCATGGGAGGTGTAATCCAGCCAGAGAAGAGATTAGATAAGGCATCCCCAAACTTAAATGCCCGTGGTGCCATTTTAAATCAAAATATTTTGTCTTCATGCCAAAATACATTGGTTTTTAGCTGAAATATTTCAGTTTTCAATATTTTGCTGAAAAGCCAAATATTTTTCAGAAAATTTCAATGAAAATGAAATATTTGTCTAAGTTCTGCATAAAAACCCTATTCTCGGATCAGCTGTACTGTGAATGTTAAATTCTGTATTTTCATATTAATTTTATTTCATTTTAGCCAGAGGCTATCGGCCAAGATGCAACATTTCCACTTCTGTACTTACAGCCCAGCCAGGTATAACTTCAGCTTTGTTTTAATTCCATGTAGTTTTCATGGAAATTAATGATAGTACTGGATAAAGCAAGGCATGGAAGCAGATGCAGTCGAAGCTTCCCTGCCAATGCACCTTAGTTCTGGTTGGCCACATTCCAATACCAATGTTTCCACTTCTCTACTAAGTGACAGGTTAGGCCGGGGTGGCCAACCTGTGGCTCTGGAACCACATGCGGCTCTTCAGAAGTTTAGTATGTGACTCCTCATATAGACACTGACTCCGGGGCTGGAGCTACAGGCACCAACTTTCCAATGTGCCAGGGGGTGCTCACTGCTCAACCCCTGGCTCTGCCACAGGCCCTGCCTCCATTCCACCCCTTCCTGACCCCACCCCTGAGCCTGCCGTGTCCTCGCTCCTCCCCCTCCCCAACCCAGAGCCTCCTGCACATCACAAAACAGCTGATCTGGAGGTGCCGAGAGGGAAGGGGAAGCACTGATTGGCGGGTCTGACAGTGAGTGGGAGGCACTGGGAGCGGAGTCGGGAGCTGAGGGGGGCTGCTGATGTATTACTATGGCTCTTTGGCAATGTACACTGGTAAATTCTGGCTCCTTCTCAGGCTCAGGTTAGCCACTCTTGGGTTAGGCACTTTGGCACAGGTCAATTTTATCTGTGTCTATACCTAAATCTTATCAGTGTTAATAGAAGCTATGAGTTTAAAGAGAAGTAAAGATACACAGTATCACTTTCTGAGATCTTAAAAAGAGACAGTTAAATGTGGTCGTGATGGCTAAAAAATATAGCCCGCACACTCACTTGTAGGAAGGGCTGCGCATGATGGAAAGTGTGTGTATTTGTGCTGGCAAATCACAATACACATGGAGAAAATGCTAGTGTTTTGAGTTTTGTGAAACCTCTAGAACTTATTTTTAAAGTTTCTGATGTCAAGAAACTTGTTCTAATTTTGCATATTATTTTCCTTAATTTAAATCATTTCTTTTCAAGGGAGATGTAATTAACAAAATATGTATTTCCAACTGAATGGAAACTTTGGCCATGCCAGCAACAAAGATTGGCCTCTGCAAATAATTCTTGCCCTACTTCTAAAACGACAGGAGGGGGTACATTCTAAATTTTATATAAGGAAATTCAGACACTTTGGAATTTGCCAAAGCCAAATTTAACTCAGAGTTCTAAAGTTTTGAGTTCTAATCTGGAACCCATATTCTTAATTTACTCCCATCCCTCTGCCATATGAACAGAAGATAGGCAAGTAAATTATGCTGTGCAGAAAAATTGGGCACAGGGAGCACAGGATTCAGCTCTCCCCAATTCTGTCTCGATCCATTATGGAGTTTTAACTAACACCTGATGTGAGGTTACTATATCTGATAAATGGCTGGAACTACTGAAGCAAACAAGATGCTTTATAAAGCATACAATCAAATGCAAAGTGTGCCCAGTTACTTCTCTTTCAATTTAAGAAAACTCATCTATTACATCCTGTAAATTGTGGATAAATCAAGGATACACTCCAGCTAGTATATATATTTTAATGATCTAGTGGAACAGACAATATGAGGATAGTCCAAAGCTAAGAGCAGATCTTACAAAATCTACCTTTTTGTTCCAGACCAAATCAACTGGAAACCAATAAAATCATAAGTGCTTTTCACAAGATTTTCCATGGTTATTTTTAAGAGTAAGCAAGGAATCTAGCTGCACACTGAGGTACTCTTATCCCATATTTCCTATTCTCTTATCAATAAGTGCTATGTAGGTAACATAGAGCCGCTGAGCCACATAGAAAATATTTTACATATAAATAACTCACCTAAGTTGAATATTGATTCATAGGCTCATTAAACTAATTTTTCCACTGCAGCCTAATCTGCCACTGGCCTGCACCAGTTATTTACACCAATGCAATGTGACAGGAAAACACTACGAAAGCAGAATGGTAGCATTTTCCACTACTTTTCACAAGTGTAAATTACTACAATAAAATTACAAGGCAGCAATGATTCAAACACCTTGGTCCTAATAATTAAGGACCATAATGGCCTATGGCAGTGGTTCCCAAATTTGTTCTGCCGCTTGTGCAGGGAAAGCCCCTGGCAGGCCGGGCCGGTTTGTTTACCTGCCACGTCCGGAGGTTCAGCCTATCGCGGCTCCCAGTGGCCGTGGTTCGCTGCTCCAGGCTAGTGGGAGCTTCTGGAAGCAGCGTGGGCCGAGGGACATTTGGGAACCACTGGCCTAGGGTCTAGCAACCTGAGACTGCATCTAAATCCACAACTCACCAAGACAACTTCATTGGGGGGGGAGGGGGAGGATGAAGGAAGAGACACAGCAGGCGACAGAGCCCAGAGTGAAATTCATGGGAGTGGGGTATTCTCAGTTGAGGGGCCACAACTGGAAGAAATAATTATCTTCACTCCAGCCTTTCCCCAGTTAGTAAGACTGCTTAGGGAGATAAAAGTAGAAACAGGGGAGAGTGAAAAATAAACAAACTCAAAACAAACAAGTAACGACTGATAAAATAGGGTAGAGTTGCTCATACAGCTACCATGCAACTCCATTATGCATCTGGTACCTAATTACCACAGTGATGGATACACTAGGGATTCCCGGAGACTGCCTGATCTTGCACCACTGAAATCAATGGAAGCTCGGCCACAGAGGAAGAGAGATAATGGGACTGATTCTCATTTACACTAGGGTCACTTTACAGAGCTAGAGCAGTATGAAGCAGCTTTAGAGTGAGTGTAAGAGTAATTTAGGCCCAATTACACTGTCCGAATGATATTCGTGGCACCTTTGTACATGAAAGTCAGGCTTCTTGAAGTCTTCTGTGGTATATTTCCTACTTAATTAAGGCTGAATTAATAAGTCTAGATGAAGTGCATTAGTATTATTTCTATAAATTGGGTTTTCTGGGATTTTTTTAAACAGTGATGAGCAATTCTCAGCAAGATTGCAGTATGAATTTGGATTATTATTAAGTATGGATGCTTGATAAACAATCTGACCGCTACAGTTCTTGCATGCAAGAATAGGCTTTGTCAGAAGAGTCCTGGCACTTGCACTTCTGTTCTGTGGGGGGCATACAAGGAAAGTAGACTTGGATGGAAAGTAAGCTGGGAACCAAATGTTTTCTCACTTTCTAAGTGCTTCACAAATGTGCATCCACTCATTTTACAGCACAGAGGAGTTCAATGTTTAGTCAAGGTCAGACAGTGAATCAATGGCAGAGAAAGGAGTACAAGCCAGGCTTTTTGACTCCATTCTCAAGCCCTAGCCCCTGGACCACAGTGCCTGAAGCCGGCACTCAGGAACTCACAGGAAAGGAGATCTCACAGTGTGTTCAAATATAAGTAGTTTGTATTGTATTTTATTACAACACTGAGGGCACAGCAAAGTCAATGTGAAGTATATAAACTGACAGTCTTCCTCAGTTTAAAATATTTTTTAAATAATTCTATAGCTGTTATTTAGATACTAAAGCCACAAATGCTGGTTATCCTGGGTTCGTTCCAAATGTGCTATGGGAATTGTAAACAGTATTTTACAATTGCAAAACATCCATTTTGTCCAGCCGCTTAGTAGACTCTTCCCATATAGCATTATAGACATGGAGGCTGATTCTCAGTTACAGTTCGATAGTGTGAAGGGATCATAAAGTGTATGTAAATATGTGCCCATTTTGAAACCCCTTTATTCTGACACAGTGGGGAAGGAAGGGTGGCCTAGTCGTTATGGTCTGGTACCCTGGAGACCTACTGAATTCCTGCTCTGCCACAGACTCACTGTTTAGCTTAATTAAGTCATTTGGGATATGTCTACACTGCAATTAGACACCCAGGGCTGGCCCATGCCAGCTGACTCAGGCTCATGGAGCTTAGGCTGCAGGGCTGTTTAATTACAGTGTAGACATCCAGGCTCATGCTAGGGCCCAGGCTCTAGAGGTATGAGGGTCCCAGAGTTTGGGCTGCAGCCCGAGCCAGAACATGCATACCACAATTAAACAGTCCCACGCCCTGAGCCCAAGTCAGCTGGCATGGGCCAACCATGAATGTCTAATTGCAGTGTAGACATACCCTATGGGACAGATTTTTAAAGGTACCCAAAGATACAAATAGGCACCTTGGCTTATTTTCAAAAGCACCTGTCTGCAACTGTAGGTACCTAAATACCTTTAAAAATTTGGCTTAATATCTGTGCCTCAGGTCCCCATATATTAAATGAGACTGTAGTACTTTCCTACTTCACAGGGGCATTGCAAAGATAAATTTGTTAGTGATGGTGAGGCACTCAGATACTGTAGTGCTGTGGGCAGTGAGTACCTAGATTACACAGAGATTTTGTATAAATGAGAATCAGACTTACACTATTTAAAGTGAGTGGGAACAAATATTTATTTATGAACTTACAGCCCAGCCAGGTATAACTTCAGCTTTGTTTTAATTCCATGTAGTTTTCATGGAAATTAATGATAGTACTGGATAAAGCAAGGCATGGAAGCAGATGCAGTAGAAGCTTCCCGGCCAATGCACCTTAGTTCTTATTGGCCACACTCCTGTTATTTTAGAGCCCGTTCAGAATGCTGACTGCTCTGTGACTTCAATATGAAGTTGAAGACCCTCAGCATCTTGCTGGTTCAGGACCCGAGTCCTGCCTTAGCAGCTCTTTCTCAGTCTCATTAATGAGCTGGCAACATGATGCCAAATTAGTGAACCTTTTGTGTGTAATGATACCTAATTAGAAACAGACCCCAACTGCTGTGGTGAAGCAAGGAAAGCACTACCTAAATTGAGCTGGGAAATCAATAGAAGGGGGATGGGTCTAGAGGAAGGTCCAGTAGTTTGCATCCTAGTCCCAGCCAGCCCTAGAGCTGGGAAGGGTCAACACCCTGACAAGAGGGATAAATCAAAATTGGACCCAGGAGGAGTGATGGACCTTTTGTTTAGAGCTGAATGCCTGAAGGGGACTCTGGCCATTTCTCACGAGTCCCAGTGAGGGAGTCCAGGGAAGGGATCAGCTGCAACTCATCATTGTGGCAGAGGAACTGACACCAGAGGGAGTGCGAGAGAAAGTTTCCTGCAACTCTGCCTCCAGGCAAAAGGGAGCACCCTGAGGTATTGCCATCCTCCCTTCTAAAAATCTTACTTGGCCTCCAATATGGCCACATTACCACTCACACCAGAGACTGCCTACATTCTTGCCAGCTCCCCATTCTGGTGGTCTGTTTCCACCAAAAAATGCTTCTTTTCTTCCATGGCCTGCTATCTGGCCTCTTTAACAGAATCAAGTTCCTCTCCTCTGTCAAGGAGAGGAGGGTTCTCATGTCCTCCCCTTTCCAGGCTGTATCTATGACCTTCTCACAGGCCTTGTTCTCCTCCTGGGTCTTCATGCTATTCACAACTCCTGCTCCCTGAGGGCTGCTAGTTGAGTCAGCCTCACATTTCCTGATTCCCCTTGCAGATTCTCTGCTGTCACCTTCTGGCCCCCATGGGGCACCTCTGCATACACAGCCACCTATGGGAGGCTAGTGTCAGTGACCATAGTCCTTTCACTAGATTCCCCTTCAGGGAGCAGATCTGTTGAGCAACTGTATCATTCTTTGTTTCCAGTGCCACCTCTGGTGCACCTGCCTCCTGAGCATTTGTGCCACCAGATGCCCTCTTCTTCTTTTGCCAGTTCTTCAGGCTCCTGCCTTTATTCCTGCATTGAGCCAGTTTTCTCTGAAGGCAATGTCTTTTTACATGGCTCACTTCTTTACAAGTGAACGCTGTGCACTTCTTAGCCACTGGCAGAGATTCCGTGACTTTTCCTGCCGTTTGCCCTGGAAAATCAGTCTCTTCCCTCCCATCCCCAGCCCAGTTGACTGAATGGCAAGCCCTTCTTAAATGTCCCATCTGTCCACAATCCTAACATCCCCTTGGCCAGGCCTCAGGCCTTTTGGATCCCTCTTTCTCTACATGATGCCTGTAGTTATTGCTGTTTCTTCGATGAAGGATCTATAATAGATGCTGCAGCTCGAGCTGTACCCCTGCCACTCTGAGTCTCAGCTGCTGAAGCAATGTCTGGCTTTGCCTCACAGAACCAGTCCGCCCCGGAGGCAAGTGTATGAAATTTAGTGTCCATGACCGTATAGCAAGAAGGGAGGGCAGCCTCACCAAAAAAGGCCTCCTTGTATCCTGGTTCCATTTTTCTTTCAGGTTCCATTCCCTCTTTCCAGGACCCATCTGGATCCCACTTCTCATACCATTTGGTAATATGCATCCTTATCTGTAGGACACCCCCTTGTTCCCAGATGCAGCATTGCAGGGGATTTTGCCTCTTGCACTCCCACTCATGGCCACTTCCCCTGCCACAATGATCAGTCGCAGCTGATCCCTTGCTTGGACTCCCTCACTGAATTTTGTGTGATATGGCTATAGGGCTGAGCCATACACTAGTTCAGTACCCTTCAGGGATTCAGCTCTAAACAGTCCTTTACCCCTCCTGGTCTCAATTTTGATTTATACCTCTTGTCAAGGTACTGACCCTCCCAGGCTTTTCCCTATGAGGGGTCTAGGCATCACTTAAATTGCCTTTTTGCCCCTCATAGGCGTCTACATCACTCCCTCATCCTCCGAGACCCCTACCTTGGGGCTCTTCTCCACTCTAGGGCCCCACCGTCCCCAGCAGCTAACCCCTCTGCTCTAGCTCTGCTTCCTGGCCCTAGCCAGTCCCAACTTACCAGACATTCCTCTATGCCAGCATGTCTCAAACTGGGAGTCCCGACCCAAAAGGGGGTTGCAAGCATATCGTAGGAGGATCATGGTATTGCCCTCCTTACTTATGCACTGCTTTCAAAGGTGGGTGGCCAGAGAGTGGTGGCTTCTTTCTAGGTGCCCAGCTCTGAATGTAGTGCCACTGCCACCAGCAGTGCAGAAGAAAGGGTGTCCTGGGGATAGGGGTCATCACAGCCTGAAATATTTTCAAAGGGAGTCCCCACCAAAAAAAAAAAAAAAAAAGAGAGAGAGAGAGAATCCCTGCTTTAGGCCCTTCCCAGCAAAAGAGAAGCTCTCCCTCGGTGATCTTCTTTTGCCTTCCCAGGTCAATTTAAACAGTGATTTCCCTTCTTCACTATAAGAGCCTGGATCAGTTTCTAATTAAGCCCCATCATACCCAGCTGGTGCAATTAATTAGGCCTTATGTTGCCAGTTCATCAGTGAGGCTGAGGGATAACTGATAGGCAGGGCTGAGCCCATCTTACCTCAAAGCACCAGCTAGCCCATGACACATCCATTCAGATCAGGAAGTTTTTCAACCACTTTTCAACCACAGAGGAAAGTGATTTCACAAGGCAACAGGCAGTGGAGAACGAAGACCTAAGTGTAAAAAAATGAACAGCTAGGACCTGATCCTTCCCTGCCCTGCATCTTCCCCAGGCACAAATGACTGCACAAAGTGAGTGCAAGGTAGGTATAAAATGAAGAATGGTTTACACCCACTTCAATGACCGCACCAGGTACAAGGCAAAGGAGAATTAAGACATATGCACAAACTTACTATAGCAAGTCCAATGGACCATTATTAATAACTACCAAATGCCTTAGTAGTCTTTGTGTTAAGCAGAGACAAAAGAGATCCTAATCCATATTTCTAAAGTTATGTATCCACGCAAAATTCATGCATCTCGTTTCATTACTTTTCTACTTCAGCATGCAGTTTTGGATTAAAGTTTGAATGGCTTAATGAGTAGTTCATGAAAGAATCAAACACCTAAAGATTGTTTTGAATATTATTTTTAATGCTTTCCGGCTCATTTCCTATAGTCCTGCTGATATTACTAAAAAGGTTGCCAAAAGCACTCTGGCAAATGGTAAAGATTCAGATAATGAGCGTCCCATCCAAACTTTTTTGTGGATAATTAGAGGATTGAATACCGTGAAGAATAGGCCACTTTTTATTACTCATAAATCATTCACTTCTAAGGATGTTTTATTACCTCATGTCTCTAATTATTATTTTTAAAAGCCTCTAAAAAACAAAAAAATGTTTTAAATAATGAACATTTTCAGCCTTCCAGTGCCAAGCTGAGCATAAAAAGAATATTTCCATCAGCTCCCCAAAAAGGTTATTTATTTCTCGCTGGCAATAAACAACAGCTAGAGAAGCAGATGTTGAGTCAATACTCATACATCAGACAGTTGGCTTGCTCCTACTAATTGTTGGTTTACTTCCTATTTCAGCAGAAATTTTATCGAACCTGACAGTGGATACAATAAGTGGTTTATTCATTGGAAGGGATGCATATCTTTTCTGTGACCCATAAACCGTGGACGTTTCCATAACTTGGTACATTATTATATCATGTTACTCAATAAAACTTGCCTGGGCTATGGAATAACTTAATAATTTGGGAGTCTTTCTAATGAGCCATCTTTACAGTTTCTGCCTCAGAATTTTTTGTCTGATTCACTAGGGTAAAAAATTGACGCATTTTACCCAAAGAACTGATTTTTTTTAAACTTGATGGTTGCTCCAGTCAACATTTGGATTTCCTCATTTGAATTGGATCGTCTACTTTCTACATGAAAACTACAGAAGTGTCCTGAATTGCTGAAACTTGCACAATACTTCTTTTAGGTTCATTTTTCATTCAAATAGACTTTAGGTACAGCACTGTAGTCAAGCAAAGACTCTAAGCGGGCCAGATCTTAAGAAGGCATCAATGGAGCTGTACTGACTTATGCCAACTGTGGATCTGGTCCGCTGTCTTGAGTTTGACAGACTGCAAGTTGATGACCCTTTGTAAACACATGTAAAGAGATGTCCCTTTAATCTGGGTATCAGATGACTTCATATGCATGCCTATTGGAGTTTATCTGAGATCATTAAGATGAGCCACTGAAGTTACTAGCTTTGCATGTTTTATGTGAGTAGAAGAGAGGATGCTCAAAAGTAGTCTTTCCAGTAGAAGAACAGAGTGATTTTTTTTATTATTATTTCCTGAATCAAGAAACAAAGCCATGGAGGCATAGGTCTCATTCTCAGGTATGGAATTCGTGTTGAACAGAGACCTAAAAAACCTGAGGCCCAAATTTTGAATTTCTGCATTGTGGTGGGGAAGAAAGAAAAGGAGAGCAAACACTGGAAGTAAGGTTCTGAAAACAGTAAGAGAGGAGTGCAGCCCAGGTGTCATGTTTCCCTTTACCCTCACAAATCCTCTTTGATGGCCCAGGGTATTGTCTGCTCTCTGCACCATCACAGTAGGAGGTAGTATTGAGGAACAGATCAGCCAAATGAATGGCCCTCACTACTGGCATCTTCCCCTGGGATCTACAATATTTAGTGCCAAGCTTCAAACTCCATAGGGTGAGGACTAAAGAAGGCTCAACTAAGAAAATACCATAATTAAGAATTTGTAACATTTCTGATAACTGCAGGAGGGGAAGGGATAAAAATTGTGCTTTCCCTCCATTTTTTTAAAGTCATGAGCTTGTCTGATCTCTGTGATTCTAGGATGTACCTTATTTCATTTCTTGTAAACCCTTCTGTAGTTTTTTTAAGTGACGGTTTGTAGGATTTGGGGGAGAAAAAAAAGTAAACTTTTAAACTGAAAAAATATAGGACATATTTTAAAGCAGGCAGAATTATCTATCATGGGCATACCCTGTATATCTGGCTAGGTTATTTCTAATGCCATCTTATCAAATTAAGGCATAAGGACTAAAATAGGCTTGTTTAGAAGAAAGAGCACAAATTGGCTTCTTTAGTACCTTGACTACATGCAATGATGTAATGGAAAAAGAAACAAAGTAAATGGCATCTAATTTGCAAGACTGGCCGATTATCTATGCACAAATAGCTCAAAAAATCTGTGGTATATGAAAAAATAGAGTAGGTTTATATGTTCTTTAGACATGGATGTTTCTGGAAATTTAGCATGGTCTTTTCCCCTCAAAAGAAATGTTGAGCATATTGTATAAACATCAACTTTTTCATATGAAATAAGATTTAAAAGAAAATGTCATTTGTAGGGATAAAACTTCTTTATTAATTATGATAAAGCTATGTATGTATTAGGGGAATTTAGGTCAGTCTTTTATCTCCTGTTATTAATGTAACCTTTAAAAGAGTTATGAGAGCTAACTTTTTTTATCCTATTACCTCTAAAAACAATTCATGTATTAGCAAGAGAATGAGAGTTACCATGTAAGGGGAAAATGTAATTCTTGGGGGGAAATGGTTATATTTAAACAAACCACATTTTAAGTACTTCCTGTCATCACTGGCAAACTGCTAAAGAATCATACAACAGTTTAAACTACTATTCCTAGTGATAAGTAAGAATAAATAATTACAACTTACTGATTCCAAAGATACCTCTGCACCTGGAATGTAAACTCTGGGGGTAACTGTGTTCTCAGACACTGGTGTAAACTGAAATATGGGGGGTAGATCTTACAGGCTGGATGAACTGCACTCAATGCAGGAACAGGAGGATGGCAAACAGGGGCCAGGCTTTAAATAATCCTGGGACTAGCAAGACAGAAGGCATTTGCCAGTTTAAGGCAGAGGTACCTTAGAGCTGATGTAACTTATAAGTGGCTGCCCAACAAATTTAATAGCATTCCCTGTGGAATAAACTACTGCACAATGTGAGCATATGTGGCAAAACCTGGGTAATATTTGGGTGTGTCTCAAGAATTACAATTTAACATCTGGTACAACTATATGCAAAACTTCTCTGTAAAAGTTCCTCACATTGCAGTGCTTTTCCTAGATCACAGAATACAAGAGCTAGAGGCCTAGAACCCATGGACCAGGATCACAGCTCCACCCCAACTGCTTTGCACAACTCCAGAAATGTTTATCAGTCAAGTCACGTTTCTGGCTGTTTTCCATTGCTGGAATGGCACAAAATGGCTGGAGTATGTTAGTGTATCTGGATCTAAAATAGTAGATACATACACTACAATATTGGTACTACTACCTCTTCACAGTTAGCTCTGCACTTAAGTCTTTAATGTAAACATATATTAAGGACTTGTCTACATCAGGAACCTATTGTGAAATGAGCTAGCTTGCTGTGTGGATACTTTTCATAGCTTAATAGCTATTGCCTAATATCTATTCTGAGCTATTTCCCCATGTAGACAAGTCCTAACGTATCACTGCAAAGCTAGTGTTATGAATTCTGATTATTTCTGTACATTAAAACCATTTTTTTAAATGGTCAAAATATATTTAATGAAGATACACAACATTTCAGCAGTTAAGATTCTGCCTCTATCTCAGCAACAGAGAAATGGCAGGCTTCTTCAAATGAAGATAGTACCACTACATTCTGTGTATATAAGGCTACTGTGAAGGAGGGTGCTCCCTGGCAAACCATTCAAAAGGGTTACACTCTCTGTTTACTAGAGAGATGCTAGAATTGTGGTATTTTTGTGAGTTAACTGACACCATGAAACATTCTGTGGTACTTCTACATGATGAATAACATACAAAAATAAGTATTGAATCATAGAAATGTAGGGCTGGAAGGGACCTCCAAAGGTCATCTTGTCCATCCCCCTGCACTGGCTAAGTATACCTAGATCATCCCTGACAATTGTTTGTCTAACCTGTTCTTTAAAACATCCTAGGGCAGGGATTCCACAAGCTCCTTAAGTAACCTCTTCCAGTACTTAACTATCCTTATAGAAAGATTTCCTAATATCTAACTTAAATCTCCCTTGCTGCAAACTAAGCCAACTACTTTTTGTCTTACCTTCAGTAGGTATGGAGAACAATTGATTATCATTCTCTTTTATAACAACCTTTTACATATCTGAAGACTGTTATCATGTTTCCCCTCAGCCTTCTCTTCTCTAGACAAAATGCTTCTTTCAATCTTTCCTCGCAGGTCATGTTGTCTAAACTTCTCATCATTTTTGTCACTCCTTTGGACTTCCTCCAATTTCCCCTCATCTTTCTTAAAGTGTGGTGCCCAAAACTGGACACAGTACTCCAATGACACTTCACCAGTGCCAAATAGAGCGGAACAATTACCTCCCATGTCTTTTACATATGACACTCCTATTAATACAGCCGAGAATGACATTTGCATTTCTCGAAATAGCATCGCACTGTTGACTCATTCAATTTGTGATCCACTATAACCCCCAGATTCTTTTCTGCAATACTGCTGTCTATCTAGGTATTCTCCAGTTTGTATTTCTTCTTTGTTTTTTTCCTTCCTAGGTATAGTACTTTGCACTTATCTTTAATCAGTTTCAACTTATTTATTTCAGACCAGTTCTCCAAGATCATTTTGAATTCTAATCCTGTCCTCCAAAGTGCTTGCAACCTCTTCCAGCTTGCTGTCATCTGCAGATGTTATAAACATACTCTCATCTCCATCATCCAAGTCATAAATGATCATATTGACTAGTAACGTACCCAGGACAGACTCTTGTGGGACTCCACTGGTTTCATCCTCCCATTTTGACAGCAAATCATTGATAACTATTCTTTGAAAATTTGTCTTTCAAACATTTGTGTACCCACCTTAAATTAGTGCAATGAACTTCTTCCAAGCAGTGCAATATTCATGCATCTCCTCTATCTTGAGCCATCCATACCCCTGCTTTCTCTAATGGTGAGTAAAACTTCTGACCTCTGTTATGAAGCATCCAGTGTACTAGCTGACATTTGTCTATACCCCAGAGGTCACTATCGTTCAGTAATGCTGTATGTACGTAATTTGTAAAGCTTTTTTAATGAAAGATACTACATACATGTAAAAATATTATAATATTTTGACTTTACTGAGAAGTGGTACAGGGGGATGGCTGCTTTATTACAATTTCTTTAAGGCAACTGATTTCATTTAAGTAATCAATGGTACTACTTGATACTTACCAAAAACAGCATTAGGAAACATACTAAATGAGGTTAAATTTAGGTGGTGCCAAATAATGTAAAGATGAAAATTCACTGTGTACTTCTCGATCCTACAATGAAATCTTAATGTGAACCCCCGTGTTATTGAGCCTCATTGCAGGATCAAGGCCCTAGTCTTTGTTTGATAAATCAGAACAAATTAATCATTAAGATTGTAATAGATCAGGGCCAACATAAATAAATAAAACAAATTAATTAGAATGTTTTGCACAATAAGTCCATACAATCCTTCTCAGCTATGTTACTAGTCAAACTTCAGTCATGAATACACCATACCATTAAAGACATAGCTATAGATTAAAATTAATTTTGTATGTAGTTTCTACTTTATTTCCATATTAGAATAATAACTGACATAAATAACTTAGCACAACAGTGTTAGCTCCCACCCCATGAAAAACAAGCATGCATACATTAAAAAAAAACCAGAAATACCAATAAGCTTTAGACAAGGAAAGTCTCTGAGTTTGGGAACTTTCTGGGAAATGTCATTATAATTTATTCAAGTATCTAACTGAACTTGTGTTGAACCATTTCCCCTTTCCTTCCCTTTGAAGGGTTTTGTAGAAGCTCAAGGAGTAGTCAAAACTTCCTTGCCACTGAATAATGAATGTAGGGTGTTCCTCAGTCCAGTAAACACTGCATTTTTGTAAAGAAAGAAACCAGCTGGTGCATGAAAATCAAGCTTGCTCACACATTTCAAGATAACTTTTCTCAAGATACATCTTTAGATAAACATCAACCCACAATCCTTTTGGCATTGAATATGAAACCTATTAAATAATAAAAGGCAGGAATATTTGGTTTTGTGTATAAGGTGGTGCGTTCGGACTAGCTGAAAGTCATCTTATCTCTCTGGGCTCCCACAGTCCTGTGGAATAAAAATGGGGTTGTGCTTCAGTGGTTCTCTGTGGGCTCCCAGACCATCTCAAAGGGCATATGAAATGTTCTTCATTCCACAGATGGGAAATATTGCTCTGCAAGCTGGTGCCAGGAAGGGAGGGTAGATGGGAGAGGAGAATACAGGGGCCTAGAGATACAGACAGTAAATGTACATTCCAGAGGGTGGTTAATGGTCAAGAAAAGCAAGAGTTCACTGAGGCAAGACAGAGAGGAATGTCCAAGTTGTTCTTTGATTGATGATCAGCAGAATGCCAAGGATCAAGAGAAAATAAGCACAAAAAGACATTTCAGTAGGGAAAACAAGGCATTAATAGTGAATATCATGCCTCACGCTGATGATGATTTATACTCTGGCTTGCAGACAAAACCACTAATCTGGTGCAGCTAATAACTTTCAAGGCATGGAAAACTTGAAGGGCTTTTTCAAAAACGATACAGTACATAACAGCCGCAAAGTTTCTCTTGGAGGTTACTTTCCTTTTTCTGAATCTCCTGTAATCATTCAGTTTGTATGGTCCTCAATATAGAAAGAATTCTAAGTTGCCAGTAAGACTAAAATTGAAAATATTTCTAGTCATACAGTTCCAACTTCTTACTTTAGCCAGAGTAAACTAACATCACGATGCAGAGTGTTAGTGTCAGGCACTTATCCCCTACAGATATACATATACATGGCATGCTTATGTTCTCATAGTTAATATATGAGGGAAGCTATGTTTATTAGAGAGTGTATGGATTACAAATGACAATTTATTTTTTTAAGTAGATTTCAATAGGTAATTAAATTATCTGCTCTTTTTCTTTAATAGATTCCAAGGCCAGAAGGGATCATTTAATCATCTAGTCTGACCTCCTATAGATCACAGATCATAAAACTTCCCTAGAATAATTCCTAGAGCATATCTTTTAAAAAAAAATCCAATCTTGATTTTAAAATTGCCAGGGATGGAGAATCTCCATCAAAAACCCTCGGTAAATTGTTCCAATGGTTAATTACCCTCCCTGTTAAAAAGGAAAGCCTTATTTCCAGTCTGAATTCGTCTAGCTTCAACTTCCCACCATTTGATGGTTATACCTTTCTCTGCTCGATTGAACTGCCCATTATAAAATATTAGCTTCCTATGTATGTACCTAAAGACCAGGGGTCGACAAACTTCGGCACGTGGCCCATCAGGGTAATCCACTGGCTGGCTGTGAAACATTTTGTTTACATTGACTGTCCACATGCACAGCCGCCCGCAGCTCCCAGTGGCCGTGGTTTGCTGTTCCCATGGATTACCCTGGTGGGCCGCGTGCCGAAGGTTGCCAACTCCTGTTATAGACTGTAATCGAGTCACCCCTTAACCTTCTCTTTGTTTAGCTAACTAGATTGATCTCTTTGACACCATCACTATAAGGCATGTTTTCCAAACTTTTAATCATTCCCCTAGTTCTTCTCTGAACCCTCTCCATTTTATCAACATCTTTCTTGAATTGTGGACACCAGAACTGAACGCAGTATTCCAGAAGTCGTCATCACTCTACTCCTACTTGAGATTCCCCTGTTTATGCATCCAAGAATTTCATTAGCCCTTTTGGCAGCTCATGTTCAGTGTTTATCTCTAATCCCTACCCCCAAATCTTTGTCAGAGTCCTTGCTTCCCAGTATAGCATCCCCCACTGGGTATGTATGGCCTACATTATTTGTTCCTGGGTGTATACATTCATATTTAACTATATGAAAACGGATATTGTTTGCTTGCATCCAGCTCACCAACCAATCCAGATCATTATATATTAGTAACCTGTCCTCTTCATTATTCACCACATGCATAATTTTTTGGGTTATCTGCAAACTTTGTCAATGATGATTTTATGTTTTCTTCCAGTGTATTGATAAAAATATTAAATAGCATAAAGTCAAGAACCGATCCCTGCAACGCCCCTCTGGAAACACATCTATTCAACGATGATAATTCGCTGTTTACAATTAACTTTTGTGCCCCATCAGTTAGCCAGTTTTTAATCCATTTAATGTGTGCCATTGTTAATTTTATATCTTTATAGTTTTTTTTTTAATCAGACTGTCACATAGTACCAAGTCAAATCCCTTACGGAAGTCGAAGTACATTACATCAACACTATTAACTTTATCAACCAAACTGGTAATCTCATCCAAAAAATTTTAGTTTTACCAGATCTATTTTCCACAAAATCATGTTGATTTGCATTAATTATATTATTCTCCTTCAATTCTTTACTAGCCAACCACCATATTGCCCAGTCCATTGTCTTGTCTGGGACTGAAATCAGACTGAGAAGCTTATAATTATCAGGGTCATATCATTTACCCTTTTGGAATATTAGCACAACATTAGCTTTCTTCCAGTCTTCTGGAACTTCCCTAGTTTTCCAAGATGTATTGAAAATCAATTTTAATGGTCCCAGTGAGCTCCTCAGCCAGGTCTTTGAAAACTATGAAACAAGTGTTGTCATAATTATATGATATGACTACATAGTCTGTTTGATTTTTCCCCAAATATAGAACAGAAATATTTATTAAACACTTTTGCCTTTTCTCCACTATTATTTATATTTCTGCCATTTCCATCTAGTAATGGATCAATACCATTGTTAGCATTCTTTTTGTTCCTAATATACTTTAAAATCTTCTAACTGTTCTTAACTGTGCTGACCACAGAATTGTTCTTGTGTGCCTTTGCTTCTCTTATCAATTTTCTACAATTCCTAGCTTCTGATTTATATTCATTACTGTCAGCTTCCCCCTTATTTATTTATATATAATTTTTAATGCTTCCTTCACTTTTTCCTCTAAAACAGGTGTGACGTGCCCCTCTGGTGTTGTCTGGACCAGTGATCTGCTAGGCCACTCCAATCCTTGACTCTGGGAGCCAGCCTTAGCCTGCTGTGTTGTGAGAGCCCCCACTCCTGGGCTGTTCACGCACAGCCTCTGGCATGTAAGCTGTTCCCAGCTACTTGCAAGCGACTGACACTAGTCAATATCTCCGGTCCCAGACACAACCCTGGGAATCTCCGTCTTGCAGTGTCCAGTTATGCCTGTTGGATGCTTCAAGCTTATATAAGTTCTTCAATTTAACAAAGAAATTGATATGAACCTGGCTTGTTCTCCCAAGGGGAGTCTCTGACACACTACAAACCAAATGCACTGCTTTAGATGGAATAAACAAACAGATTTATTAACTATAAAGGTAGATTTAAGTGATTATAAGTCAAAGCATAACAAGTCAGATTTGGTCAAATGAAATAAAAGCACAATGCATTCTAAGCTGATCTTAACACTTTCAATGTCCTTACAAACGTAGATGCTTCTCAACACAGGCTGGCTAGTTGCTTTTCAGCCAGGTTCTCCACTTTGATCAGTGGTTCAGTCACTTGGTGGTGGTGGTGTCTGTAGATATAGGTGGAAGAGAGAGAGCATGACAAAATGTCTCTCCCTTTTATCATGTCCTTTCTTTCTTCTTGGCTTTGCCCCCGCCCCTTCAGAGTCAGGTGAGCATTACCTCATCGTAGTCCCAAACTGACCAAGGGAACGGGGTGACTCACTCGAGGGTCTAACAGATTCTTTTGTTGCTGCCTAAACCAGTGTCCATTATTCCTGTGAGGCTGGGTTGGATTTGTCCCATCCATGCCCTGATGAGGTGTGAACTGCATCTCTGTTCTTGGGGAGTTTTTGCATGGGCTTGTTTTAAGCCATGAGGATACATTTTCAGCCTCATAACTATATACATGAAATTATAACCTTACTATAACATTACTGTAACAATTACTATAACATTACTATAGCAACCATGCTCAGTGCATTATGAGCCTTCCGAAGACACCCAACATGACAAACTTCGCATTGGATACCACACAATCATTTTATAAAGATGAACATGGGGGCGTAGGGTGTTCCCCTGAGGTACAGAGCATCACACCAGGTTAATTTGTTAACAGGTGATGGCCTTCTTCTTTGACTGTGGGTTTTTTGGGCATCTAGTAAAGCGTTCTTAAACAATTCCCAATTATTATTCACATTTTTCTGATTAAATTCTTTCTCCCAGCTTTATTCTGTTTGTATATTATAAATGTGATCAACTCATTATCACTTATACTAAAGCTACCATTAATTTTTAGTTCTGTGTTCAGTACCTCATGATCCATCCAGATGAGGTCTAATATAGAATTCCCCCATGTTGCATGCAACACTGTTTGAGTTAGGAAATTGTTGTCTATAGTATTTACAAATTCCAAGTATATTTCAATACTGGTGGCATGAGACCTCAAAAATATGTCACTCAAATTGAAGTCCTCCGTAATCACACAGTTCTTTCCCTATACATTATAGATAGATCCATAAGGAGCCATTCAACATAATGTGATCTGGTGGTCTGTAGCAAACACCAACAGGCACCCATCTTGTGCTTCATCTGGTACACTGATCCAATAGTATTCAAGATCATTTTCTTCGGAGTTATCAGTGCCACAGAGTGCCACTCCCCCTCCTCTTTTGCCCACTTGATCCTTCCTAAATAGGTTATAATTATTGTTTTAACAGTGCATTACAGAGAAGGATTAGGGTTTTGTGGGGTCCTGGGCCAGAGCAAGTGGGGGCAGGAAGAGGCAGAGGAGGGGCAGAAAGAGCTTGGGCGGGGCAGGGAAGCGGTGGGAAGAAACGGGCAGGGGTGGGGGCTTGGAGGAAGGTGTGAAGTGGGGATAGGGCCTGGGATGGAGCGGGGGTTGAGCACCCCCCAGGATCTAAGTAAATCGGCGCCTATGCGAGAGAGTGCTAATTGTGTTAAGCTAAAAGCAAACTACTTTGGGATTTATTTATTTATTTATTTATTTATTTTGGTTGCTATTTGAAGGAGAAATGCCTGCTTACCAAGCAGCCATTTTCTCTGACTCACCTGTGGGATACATTTTTAACATAATAAAGGTTATTAAAATCCTTGATCTTGCAAGAACTTCACTTTTTCAGGTCTGAGCTATAAAATACCAGGCAATATAAATACATAGGTTTATGCATTGTGACTGAACACGTCATTCCTCTCCTCACACACCCCAGAACGCTCCCCATACCCTCAGCCCCCTCCATACACATCCTAGAATCCTACCCCTTGCCTCATTTCCTTCCCCCACCTACTACCCTGAGAATCTTTCCTCTTCCTTCACTCAACAATTCCACCATCAGCCCCATCATTCTAGGCCTACAGCCTTGGTGTTGGATTCAGCGCCTTTCTTTCCTGCTACCTCCATAACCAAGCTATGGCCAAGCCCTTGACGATGCCAAAGTTATACTGGTTACTCCTTCCCAAACACCATACTTTTGCCAATAACACTTAGATCTTCTGGTATTCGGTCTCATTTCATTTTCAAGGAGTTAATAAAAACCTACATTCTTTACAAAGATAACAAGGCAGAAGAAAATTCCACAAAGTGAAAATTACACAAATTCACAATTCACCATTTCTATTTTCCTTTACATATCATGCTGGGGTGGCATTTATGGCACAAGGTTTTAGATTCACACTCCCTCCCACCCCTCCCAACACATGCAGTCATATAAAAATACTTCATTTCTGCTTCCAACTGTGTGCCTATGAAAAAAAGAGGAGCAGAGAAAAGTACCTCTGAGGCTCAGTAATAAATCTGAATGCTCACAGTTTATGCAGGTTTTATATGGATTTTTTTCTAGCTTTTATATTGAAGAATAAAGCCTGTTTACATTGGCAATGCAGTATTACAATGTATCAAGCTACATATTGCTTCTGGGATTCAGAGACCCTTCTTAAACAGACACTCTTGGAAAGCTTTGTGTCCTTTTACATGTGTAAAATTTCAAAGACGAATAGTATTGTGCTACAATAACCTCTCACACAGGTATTTCCCCTCTGGTTGAGTTGCTCATTTTTATGTGCGATATTTGGAGTGTTTCATATAAATGCTCTTCCCTATTTTCTATTCCCTTTTACATCTTTATTTTCTTTCCATTTTTAAAAAGAGATTAGTACATTAGATCTAGCTTTTTTGTTTCGGCCACCATTTTATTCTCCATCCAGGACTTCAACAACATGGCAACTTTACAAATTTAATTAAATAATGGTAAGCATAAATGCCAGCTGTTGACCACTGATCAGTCCTCTTATGGAGAATGGAAAGGACTTTTTTATGCCTTTGTTTGATTTTTTTTCTGCCTAGATACTCTATTCTCTTGTGTAACCTCCATCCATATGCTACAGTTCATCCACCTAAGTCTAATATTTGACTTTTAGAACAGCAAAGAATCATCAGGAAATTAGGGAATAGGACTTGCATCGGGTCAGAACATCCACAAAATGTAGGTGAAAGGCACTTGTGGAGCCTCAGAAAGTGGAGGTGAAATGGGATTTGCAGCGAAATGCCGCGTACCATGCAAACATTTGGGGGTAAAAAGTAGAGCAAGCCTAAGTCATGAAGTTCAGATCCAGCTGTAGCTCTGAATTCAAACTTCTCCAAATGTCAGGACATTCCGATTTGGTGTTCCAATTCTCTTCATTAGGAGGGAGAGACCTGAGGAGAATCTGGATCCAGATCTGAACCCCCTACCCCTACCCCCCCCCCCCACAGGATAGAGGGGTTTTCATTTACAATGGAATGTTTGGGCCCTTTCTCCAGCTCAGAAGGAAGCAGCTGCGGGGTAGAGCTCATTTTCTGTTTCTCAACAAGTGTGTGTGTATTTGTGTGTTCTGTTGGTAAAACTTAAAACACAGACACATTGGGCAGAATTCTTCATTGCTCCTTTGGGTAGGTCTTTTACAAGTGTGCAAAATGGGCTTAAAACTCTAATGGATCAGAATTTTCTCCTCACTTGTGCTAGCATTTTACACCCATGTTTTCCCCAGGGGTAATGACAACACAAGATGACACGCAGTGGAGAATCAAGCCCAACAAGATTTTCACACTTGCATTGCCAGTCCATTTATATTTTGTGCCAGTTTTGTTTCTGAATATTTTAACAATAATTTACTTATAAGGAGGATATTCTGAAGAGACAGAGCTGATCAAGTGGACGTGGAATGCTAAAGTGACAGCAGATGTTTTCCTAGGGGGCTGTAAAAAGAAGCTTAAAAACATCATAATAACATGTATCTTTGTGTACTAGGTGAAATAAGAGACAATTTGTTTGTTAAATCGTGGATTATGCACATTATCGTTATATGGGAGGCAAAATATTGCATGGAGGGGAGTGAAATATGACAGTCAGATAATCATTCCATTTTGCAATTCACATGCCATGATAATGAAAGACAGGCACAAGCCAAAAACATGTAAATCATCTAATAATCATAAACCCTAGCTGTTACAGAGCAGCTTCATCCATAGATCTCAGCGCATTGGTCTACATTTCAAATGCCCCAAAACTGAGTTCTAGGAGTGGGATTCAAGCCCACTGCCGATGATAACATTTTCATGTGGCATTAAGAAAAGACCTCTCCATTCTGGAATGAAAAATGCACACTCCCTCTCCTTGGCAGGGGCAGTTTTCTTGTGCTCAGACCAAGCTGTGATAAAGGTGACACACATGGAAAATGTAATGGAAGTTCAGTCTCATGGTAACAGAGATTGCCTGAAATACCCAGCCTGTTAGCAGGTGTCAATCCTGCTGTGGAATGTGAAGATAGGTTCTCCTGTCTGACTGGCACAGGTGGCTCATTAGCCCACCCAGATATAAGGGCTATCTAGACAGTAGACTCTGGAGAGAGGATGTAGATTATGGGATGAGTAGCTTGGAGGGAGTTTGGGTTGAACTTCAATGTCTTCTTATGGTTAATTTCACTGTTAAAAACCAGTCTCTAGGAAGGGGCTGAGTCTGAACACTACATAACGGTTGTAGGCTGAGTTTGGGAGCAAATTGAGAAAGGCACCTGCTCGTACTTACATTAAATCTTTTTCTCCTGAGACCTTGAGTAATGAGGCCCATATCCTCAATGAGGCAATCATCCATCCCTGTGCCATGAAATAAAGCAGCAAATATGTCCAATACCACAGAGAAAATCAGTGCAGCTCTGCAATCTTTTGCCAAATGCCTCAGTGACTTTCATTCAGAACGAATAGAATTCATTAATCTGCCCAGTGAACATGCTGATGAACCTACAAAACAAATCTCATCTAGTCCAGGCACGGACAGCACCAGATGGATGAACTGAATACATTTCCTGTACAAAAAAACTAGGGAAATTGTGTTTGCTAAAGAAGATGCTGCATGCAGCAGTAACACAAAGCAAAACACTTCTGTTTGAATTATGCTATGATTTCATGCTGCATTTCTCTCTCTCTATATATATATATCTGTATTTCAGTAAGTTGTTGCCTAGCTAATGTGTTTGTTAAGTGTGAATATTCAGTTGATTCTAGATGTAGTATGGGGGCATAGCTGTTGTCCACGTAATGAGGAAAGTAAGGGACTGTTCTACTTTCAAACTTCTGGCATTGTATATTGTATACAATTTGTATTTAAAAATTCGATTCATTTAGTGCAACCAGCAAGCTAGACACACAACAAAACTACTGGAAATAACAACACAATTCTACTATTATAACACTTATCCTTTCTTCCCGCGTTCACCTCTCTTTGCGGCCCTCAACAGTAGCCTGATTGCTAAGGCTCATCGGTTTACTCAGGCTTGGTCTACACTACAGACTTATGTTGGTATAACTATGTCGCTTAGGGGCGGGAAAATCCTGAGCGACATAGTTATACTGACCTAACTCCCCATGTAGACAGTGCTATATCGACAGGAGGACTTCTCCCTGTCAACATAGCTACCTCCTCTCAGGGAGAAGCACTCTTGTCAGTGTATGTAGCATCTTCACTAAGTGCTACAGCGGGACAGCTGCATCAGCACAGCTATGCCACTGCAGCCCTGTCTGTGTAGACAGGCATGGTCTAGATAATACTTAGTCCTGCCTTGAGTGCAGGGGACTGAGCTAGATGACCTCTCAAGGTCCCTTCCTGTTCTATGATTCTAAGCCTTCAGGCCTCACTTGGGAAAGATGATAGTGAGAGATGCAAACAGTGACATCATCCTGGTAAGAACATCTGTGTTATTTTTTGTCAATTGTGGTGGAGTGCCTGCCCCACATAGGGAGAAGAAGGGGTTAAAAGTAGCACCAGGGAGGCTGTGCAGAACCCACAAATCAGGAAAGGGCTTATTGAGCCCACCAATAGGGGGAAGGCTTGCTGGAGCAGCCAATTAGGGCCGGCGAGGGCCATATATAAAGGGCTGCTCAGTAGAGCAGAAGGGAGTCTCTCCTTGGAGTGCAAAGGAGAAGGACTGGCTGCCTTAGAGGCGTACCTTAGATAGAGCAGTGCTGGGTAGGGTCAGGGAAGAAATAGGGAGCTCCAGACTGAGGCCCCTTATACAAAGGGCCAGGAAGGGGCTCAGGTTATGGGGCATTGGCCCAGGGAAATACGCAGTGGGAGTTGGAGGAGCGGCAGCATGGGGCTGCTGGCTATGGAGTCCCTGGGTCAGGGCCTGGAGTAGCGGGTGGGCCTCCTCCCTCTTTTTCCCTCACTTGCCACAGAGGGGGTGGCCAGTATTTGGATTGCAGTTTACCCCTAGAGGTGAGGGGCTGGACCGAAGGCTGCAGTGGGCCACAGCAGCAAGTGGATGGACTAGAGACAGATGGTTCCCCCAGAAGGGCAGAGATACCGGAGTGGTGGGTACAGCCGCAGGACTGTGCCTAGAAGAGGATGCTGCAGTCCGGGGCGTGATGTGGGTCCAAAGAGTGGAGACAACAGCGATGGCAGGTATGACCCCACTAGCAGGGCCTGCTTTAGGTTTTTTGCCGCCCCAAGCAAAAAATTTGCGTCCCCAAGCTCCAAGAACGCAACTGCCCAAGCCAAAAAAAAGAAAAAGGATGTCTGGAATGCTGCCCCTGGAATTGTGCCATCCCAAGCACATGCTTGCTTTGCTGGTGCCTAGAGCCAGTCCTGACCACTAGCTGAATGTCGACTGGAAATGCTGAGAGCTAATTCCCAGGATGGCCAGCAGGAAGCGCCGCAGTGGTGAGTCCCACTTTGTTACATGGATAAACTATATATTTTAGTAACATTGTTGCATACGCAACCAGACACTGGCTATGAAATAGGTCTGACAAATCTAGAAATAAAATGGAATGAATAAATCAAAGGGTGAGTTTTGCTTAACTCTTCCCACCCCCCTTATCTTACTACCTCAAGTACAATTTCTAGATGCAATCAGCAGCATTCACAATCTCAAAATAGAGAATTTTGATGATGAAGAAGGAAACTCATGTGCGTTTCTCAAAATAAAGAGACTGCTGAAATTCTGTAAACATTCACAGGACTGTAGGAAAATAAGTTTAACTGACCATTTATTGGGGTCTCTTTAGTTAGATTTATTAAAACTAAATAATAAAAGTTCCATCCCAAGCCCTGCATGCCCCTTATAAAAATTTAAAATTCACAATATTTCTAAATAAAAAAATATATATCACATTAAAATAATCAAATCCAATGCTGGTACTTCCACAGTGATAATCAGACCTGGTCCCAAAACATAATTTTCCCATACCGATAAATAATTCTTTCAAACTCTGATCCTGCCTCCTCCCCAAATGCCCAAGAAAACAGATGAGCTTTGCAATCTGATCAATCCAGACTTGATAGACCAAAGGCTGAAGCACCCTCCAGACTTGAGAAAATCTTTTAATATCAATGAGCCAGATCCTCAGCTGGTATAAATCAACATAGATCCATGGGATCAATGTTTGTTGGAGCTTTGTCTCTCCTATGTTTCACTTTCTGCCTCTAACAAACAACTTCCAAGAGGCAGACCTAAAGAGTAGCAGCAACCAATTCCAAAGAACGAGATCTGTCTGTGGCAGCTTTCAACAATATTTGGAGGAACAGTAAAAGCCATACAGGAATTCTCCTTCATTAATGCTATTTTAGACTGTAGCAGGAGCAGCACCCACACAACCACTTGGGTGTCCAGGCTTTTAGAAGTACTGAGTCACCAAATGACTTTCAGTCTCCCATACTTTTCTACAAGCCTCCACTGCAACATAGGGCGGAAAATTCAATAGACAGTTTCTCAGTAGTAATATAAATGAGCCAGGTATACACATGGGAAATTATACATTTACCACCAACTTTGATAATGGAATCCAAATAGCTTTCCTGCTTATCTTGCTCATCCTTTTCCCTTCACTGTGGTGTGATTTTGCAGTTAGACATATTTTAATGTGTTTTCCAGAAGCCAGTGTAATCCAAATGTAGGTGTGTACAGTGAGTGCGTTACTCATGTTAATTGGCCCAGATTGCCTTACAATAAGAATACTGAATGAAGCTATAATGCTTATGAATACTTAACTTGCATGGCTTATTTGTTGACCATGGGAGGTGTGCATTTAATCTGTCAAACCTTTGTAAAACACCAAAAGCAATGCAACCTTTGACCTGGGTCACTGAAATTTCACCCAGTTCTAGTGATATTTTTTCCAATCACCCAGCCTGCTTCCTACATTTGTCCCAAGCCTTATGAAGCATGCAGACAGAGTATGATCTTTGACATCTAGCCACCTGTGTCCCATACTTTTTGTGTTAAAGAAATAAATGACAGGTCTGGAGATTAAGACCAGCTCTCCTTTTCTTTTTCAGGTGCACAGCCAGCTGAGCTGCAAGACCCATGGGTGCCTTAAGTTATATCTAATTTTTCCCTACTGCTAAACTTGCTGCTAGACATGTGTTGTGCAGTTTTAAATGACAATCTTAACATTTTGTGTAAATGCCTCATCGACTTCTATAGGAGCACTGGTTTCATTCTTTCATAGGCTATATGAAAAACTAACTCTATTTTTACATATTCCTCTCTCTAGCCTTAATTATAGCACATTGCATGGCTTCTATATTCATGCAGAAAGTTTCTTCCAACTCAACAGTTCTTTCATCCGGAAGAGATTTCCAAACTTACCAAACACCACAAATGTGCAAGCTATACATTTGTCCATCTTTGCTGTAGTTTCTTGGCCTCTGAGGTTTAGAAAAAGGAGCAACCTCTACAATTATCTGACTTTGCTAATACTCCCATTGATTTCAGTGTGACTATTTTCTGAATAATGTCCTACTTAACATGACCATGGGTGGTGGAATCTAGTTCTTAACAAACATAATAGGCTTTTAGGGGCTGATTCTTATCCCAGACCAGTTTTAAACCAGTATAACTTAATTCACCAGCATATTACACCGGTTTAAAAAAAGAGCAGAATCTGAGCATTTTTCATCCATATTGTGGCACTAATTACAACACTATTGATCCTGCTTGAAGTATTTACTGGAATCATTTTCCTATCTATTTATCATCAAGTTTATTAACTGTGACTTAGGCATAGGCCAATGCTCCAAAAACAAAATATATTACAATAAAACTTAAAACTAAATCCAGAATTTTATATGTGTATCAAAATACATATAAATACAAATGAGAGAGAACATAAACTAATTTAACCATATATAATCACTGTGCCACTTGCCTTTTCTTTAGTTTAGTGGCTGACCATGTAAATAGGTCAAGTGCTTGGATCACAGATACATTATCAATTCCTAATAAATAGTCTATTGTCTGAGACTGTAGAAAAAAGCATCTGAGACAAAAACACAGAAGGCCATTTTGATCTGAAGTGGCAATGTAAATTACAACATAACTAATAATAGTCTAGGTCTTTCACTGCCTAGAGCCACATGAACAGAGGCAGTTCAATTTCTCAGTGCCAGTATACTGGCCTTCTAAGTAAACTGACTGCATTGATTGAAAATGGAGAGCAGTAAAGGCCCTTCTTAACTTGTTATTGGACAAACTGTCTAAATATCCTTGAGTCATTTTAACAAGGGGGAACCAAGGTGACATATTTGTAATGGAAATAACTTCCATGTCTATTTGCTTATTATTATCCTCTAATCTCAACTTTATTAGGGATTTCACATTTTAAAATTAAATCTAATCATTTCCAATTCTGAGAAGCCTAGAGAATGCAAAGAATTTTGAATATACTCTAACCAGGGAAATTTACATGGAAAAAGTTACTGTTCCTCTAAGCATAGCCTTGGCAAATGTTGTGAATGCATACTATGAATGTGAAGCCAAAAAATTATATAATGGTATTGCACTTTGGACAGAATAGAATTCATGCTTATCTCGGCTTTGAGGAGACCAGCTGGGGTATTGTTTAGGAGACCAAGAATCTTCCTTAGCAATTTGTTTTGAATCACTTCTCATCTGGTGGGATCATTACATCCCAAATTTCTGAGCCATATAAGATCTGAGCACGTACCTTGGCCTCAAACAATCTAAGGGCTGGTGCAATTAAATTGCCCCCAGGAGTCCAGGTGAAATGCAACACAGCTTGCATTGAATTTTAGACTTTTTTTTTTACATGAATATGTTTATCCCACAACCCATTTTGTGAGAACCAGATACCCGGGTAGAGGAAAGAACTAAATTGTTGAGTATATTGCCAATCAATCCTCCATTTATGCAACATCCGTCTTTGACTAAAAACAATTATTTAGTTTTAGAGTAATTTATCAAAAGGCCCCCCTGTTGACAGAATAAACCAAACACATTTTCAGTCCCACTGATGTTTGTGATAATAGATCCAAATTATCTGCATATAATAGACACAAGGTAATCCATTGTTTTAGGGGGGAAATACTGATCTCCAATACTAAAACAATATCTTTAATATAAAAGTTAAAGAAAAGGGGACAATAGACAGCCCTATTTATTTATCATATAGTAGCACATTAGCCAAACATTAATAAAATGTAACAATGGATTTTGCTTAAAATACTATACAAATTATCACCGTAAAGTCTCATAAAATAAAATGAGCACTATCATTCTAGAATCACATGGGCCCATATTTCAGATTGAAAACATCAGTTCTCCAGAGAAGATATGAAAAGCAGGGCTCTCAATTAAATGCAGTTAACTCACACAATTAACTTTAAAATAATCACTATTAAAAAAATTAATCGTGATTAATCAGTTTTAATCGCACTGTTAACCAATAGAATACCAATTGAAATTTATTAAATATTTTGCATGTTTTTCTACATTTTCATATATATTTCAGACTATAAAGTGTGTATTTTAATTACAAATATTTGCATTGTAAAATGATAAAAGAAATAGTATTTTCAATTCACCTCATACAAGTATTATAATGGAATCTTTGTCATGAAAGTGCAATTTACAAATGTAGATTTTTTTGTTACATAACTGCACTCTAAAACAAAACAATGTAAATCTTCTGTGCCTACAAGTCCACTCAGTCCTACTTCTTGTTCAACCAACTGCTAAGACAAACAAGTTTGTTTACATTTACAGGAAATAATGCTGCCCTCTTATTTGCAGTGCACCAGAAAGTGAGAAGGCATTTGCATGGCAATTTTGTAGCAATGCAAGGTATTTATGTGCCAGGTATGCTACACATTTGTATTCCCCTTCATGCTTTGGCCACCATTCCAGAGGACGTGCTTCCATGCTGATGACACCCATTCATTTGAGTGTCATCATCAAAAGTCCGGTCGGCATCACAGTGGGGCTAAGGCTAATAAATACATGTTTTGTTGTTGCCAAGGTCATACTGGTGTCATCATCTCCCATAAGAAGGAGACTGAGCTCACACAACAGGCCTAATCGCAGTGGGGCTTAGAGCTGGTATAACTCCACTGAAGTCAGTGGCAGAACTGAAGGTGTTGCAGGGATTGGAAAGATTAGTACACAAGCTTAACAATTAGTCTCTCCTCACAGTATTCCTGTGAGATGGTTTCACTCCTTTCCCTCCAATCTCAAATGCTGGTCTAGTTGACAATTAATTAAAGGACATCTCAGACTCACTCAGTTTTACCCACTCTCTCCCCTTTTTAATTATTCATTCCCAGGCATGGTGTTGCAGAGAGAGGCTTAAGGGGAAGAGGACTGAAAGGGTAGAAAGCTGCAGAGCACCGAAGAGAGCAGGGACCAAGGAGAGAGAGTTACTGGAAGCATCTTGCAGCAACGCCTGGTAAAGGAAGACTGGGAGGAGAATGAGTAGTATACAGGCCTCCGGTGGCAGGTCCTTGTGCAGTTTCCATCCAGGGGAAGAAGCAGCATCCAGACCAAAGTAGCTGAGAAGCCCTGGAATAGGTTTCAATGGTAGAAGCGGAAGATAATGCAAGAGAGGAGATGAACCAGGCCCTTTGAAACATCATGTTTCTCTTTGGAGATCTGAGCATGAGACACATTTATGTGGGCCACTGGGCAGTGCCAGCCCATCAGCTAGCACCTCCCAGTGCCTCTCCCCCTCCCCACTATGGGGCCTCAGAGCCTGGCCATGAGGGATAACAGGGCCAGTCGCTGGCTCGCTGCCCTGGGGAGGGGGATAGGCCCGCTGGGAGGTGCTGGCTGAGGGGATTGTGCTGCGTCCCAGGCCTGTGCCAGCCACCCTACCACCCTGACAGGGAGCACGACACTGCCCCCCACCTCGACTGTGAAGCCACAGGTACCCCCTCCAGAACGCTCCAAATACTTCCTCCCATCCCAGTGTACACACACTCCTCCAGCTCAGGAGGTCATCTAGACCAACCTTCTGCTCAAAGCAGGACCAACCCCAACTAAATCATCCCAGCAAGGGCTTTGTCAAGCTGGGCCTTAAAAACCTCTTAGGATGGAGATTCCACCATCTCCCTAAGTAACCCATTCCAGGGCTTCACCACCCTCTTAGTGTTTCCTAATATCCAACCTAGACCTCCCACACTGCAACTTGAGACCATTGCTCCTTGTTCTGCCATTTGCCACCACTGAGAAGCCTAGCTCCATCCTATTTGGAACCCCCCTTCAGGTAGTTGAAGGCTGCTATCAAATCCCCCCTCGCTCTTCTCTTCTGCAAACTAAATAACCCCAGATCCCTCAGCCTCTCCTCATAAGTCATGTGCTCTAGCCCCCTAATCATTTTTGTTGCCCTCCACTGGAATCTCTCCAATTGATTCACATCCTTTCTGTAGTGGGGGGTCCAAAACTGGATGCAATACTCCAGATGTGGTCCCTGTAGTGTTCAATAGAGGGGAATAATCACTTCCCTCAATCTGCTGGCAATACTGCTACTACTGCAGCCCAATATGCCATTAGCCTTCTTGACAACAAGGGCACACTGACTCATATCCAGCTTCTCATCCACTGTAATCCCCAGGCCCTTTTCTGCAGAACTGCCGCTTAGCCAGTCGGTCCCCAGCCTGTAGCTGTGCATGGGATTCTTCCATCCTAAGTGCAGGACTCTGCTCTTTTCCTTGTTGAACCTCATCAGATTTTTTTTTAAGCCCAATCCTCCAATTTGTGTAGGTCACTCTGGACCCTATCCCTGCCCTCCAGCATACCTACCTCTCCCCGCAGCTTAGTGTCATCCGCAAACTTGCGGAGGGTGCAGGCCATCCCATCATCTAGATCATTAATGAAGATGCTGAACAAATACCCCCTCCAGCTTTCCCTCCCCTCCCCTTGGTAGTGTCCTCTATTTGGAAACTTGAAGTATCGTAACCCTACACAAGACAGAGTACACCACTAGGGACTTCTAAGATCTGGAGGAGGGAGGGAGGTCCTCCCAACCGGATGCCATGTGTTCACAACCTGTATGAACTGAAACTTCTGGCTTCCTCTCTCATCAAGTGATGACATTGCCTCTCAATCCTTCTCCCTCCCCCTTTCCTCTCTCTTCTCATCAACTGCTATAGCAAGCCTGCCCCTCTCCCTATTATCAACATCTGGTGACTGAAACCATGTGACTTGTTATATTGCTGTGGTGAACTTCTGAGGTTGTTTTTTTTCCCATCTAGCACCAATTAAGTTTAAAAATGCTGATAATCACTGAATGAAAGAGTGATTCCCAACACCCTGTTCATTCAGATCTTGCTTTCAAGGCTTATAAGGACTTAAAAGAATTCATAAATATTTTTCCCTCTCCTAAACCTGAAAAATGCTAAGGCCAAAAATAAACTCAGATTTATTGTTCCAGGGCTAGAGCTCATAGATATTTTGTGGAATTTATGGGTTGGTACCACAAATTATTTCCAAGCTTGAAGGCACTTGGTTATTAAATTATTCAAGTGTAAATCACTAAAGGTATGTTAAGCAATTATTAGGTTGTCTCCCTACATCCATTAAAGTATTTGAAGTTCTGGCATGAAATGCTTTTGATGTTAGCAGCCACGATCTCTGCTTACAGTTACATATTGTTCAATTCTTCATGCTGATAGAATTTATGTGTGGTATATTTAAACAGATCTTCTTACATGATTTGTCTTTAGTAAAAGTTCTGATGCTTTTGTGGTGCCAATTCCTTGTGTTTAAGGAACTTAAACAGAGAATAAAGAAGACAACATTGGAAAGGTGCAAAAAGTCAGTGGCAGGATCTTTGCCCAGATGACCATATCCATTGCGGTAGTACTCAACATTCAGTTTCAGGGTTAATAGACTGAGGGATTTAAAGGCTCATATGCAGTTGTTTTTCTTATATATTTACTGCTATGGACAGAATTTTCACATTGGGTGTTGAGCTCTTTTGAAAGTCAGGTGTCATAGTGGAGGCTACAGGATATTAAGCATTTTTTTAAAGTCTTACCCTTATGCTGGTGTCTAAATGGGAGCTGACACTGAGATTTTTCAAATGCACAGAAGTAACTTAAGATCCCAAGTCCCTTTCTATAGCCAGTGGGACATGTGCTTCTATGTTGCATATGCACTTTTGGAAATCTGTCCACAGCTTTGGCTGCTGAGTACTGAAAATCTGGTCCTGAGCTCTTTGGAAAACTTGGCCACCTGTCCCATTAAATTTGTCTGACTCCGCCTACTGTCAAGCTTGGAAAGGTAGAATCAAAACACCTGAAAAAATGCCTTTCTAAAACCCTTACATAATCCTCAAGTATCTTGAAATCCTGAGAAAAACATCAAACTTGCTTTACATATATTTTTCATACCTGTGCTAAAAATGTGCAAAATAGAATTTGCCAAACTTCTATACAGTCTGCTTGAATCTGAACCTATTTTAAACCACAGAGTCAACCAACACATAAGTAAAATCATAAACTCATTACACTGCAGAAATAATTGAGGGTGAGACTTTCAAAAGCACTCAGCATTGGCTTAACTCAGCTTCTATTAAAGTCAATGACGGTTTGACCACTGAATTTAATGGGAGCAGAGTTAGGCCAACGCTAAGCGCTTTTGAAAATCTCATGCCAAATTCCTTCCAGATACTTCATGTTCATCACACTGAGATTCCATGTGGGATCTCAGCCAGCCAGCCAGCACAGCAGAATCTATTCTATATTGATTCTTATACTGCCCTCACCCCTGTAGTATCTCAGCGCCTTCCAGTAGGGCATTCAGCAATGTGACTAACAGCTATCAAATATGGTTCATTGTCTCTCTCTCATCCTCACCCCAGCAGGAGAACTGTGTATGCAAAAAAAATTTTTGTTTCAGTAGAGTTTTTTGGGGGGGGAGAAGCATTTCTCTTTTTACTTTTTTTTTTTTTTTTAATTTTAATGTTCATGTTATGTGCTTATGTTAGAGAAGGCAGGTCCAAGAAATGCACCATGCACTTGGAGCAGATGATGAGGTTTCTGATGTTTCTTAAACCCTGTGGGAGTTTGTTCCACAGTCTAGGACGAGCCTCTGAGAAATCTCTATCTCCTGCATAATATTTGCCCTGTGGTAGAACAGTATGGGGTTGTCAACTGCAGTCTTCATCCCAGTGTATTAAGCTATGTTATGTTGGGCCCAGGTGGTGGAGCCCACTGACAGTAAGGACTGAGACCTTGACCTTGCCTTGATATTCTATGGGAAGCCACTGTAGAGAAAGGATGGATATGTTTGATTTAGGGATTTAGGGATTAATAACAAGAATTTTAGTTATAAGCTAGGGACGCATCAACTAGAAGTAACGGAGGAGGAAAAGGACCTTGGAGTATTGGTTGATCATAGGATGACTATGAGCTGCCAATGTGATATGGCTGTGAAAAAAGCTAATGTCGTCTTGGGATGCATCAGGAGAGGTATTTCCAGTAGGGATAAGGAGGTCTTAGTACCGTTATATAAGGCACTGGTGAGACCTCACCTGGAGTACTGTGTGCAGTTCTGGTCTCCCATGTTTAAGAAGGATGAATTCAAACTGGAACAGGTACAGAGAAGGGCTACTAGGATGATCCGAGGAATGGAAAACTTGTCTTATGAAAGGAGACTCAGGGAGCTTGGCTTGTTTAGCCTAACTAAAAGAAGGTTGAGGGGAGATATGATTGCTCTCTATAAATATATCAGAGGGATAAATACCAGAGAGGGAGAGGAATTATTTAAACTCAGTACCAATGTGGACACAAGAACAAATGGATATAAACTGGCCACTAGGAAATTTAGATTAGAAATTAGACGAAGGTTTCTAACCATCAGAGGAGTGAAGTTTTGGAATAGCCTACCGAGGGAAGTAGTGGGGGCAAAAGATCTATCTTGCTTTAAGATTAAACTCGATAAGTTTATGGAGGAGATGGTATGATGGGATAACATGGCTTTGGTAATTAAATATTCATGGTAAATAGGCCCAATGGCCTGTGATGGGTTTTAGATGGGGTAAGATCCAAGTTACCTGGGAAAGAATTTTCTGTAGTATCTGGCTGATGAATCTTGCCCATATGCTCAGGGTTTAGCTGATCGCCATATTTGGGGTCGGGAAGGAATTTTCCTCCAGGGCAGATTGGAAGGCCCTGGAGGTTTTTCGCCTTCCTCTGTAGCATGGGGCACGGATCACTTGCTGGAGGATTCTCTGCTCCTTGAGGTCTTTAAACTACAATTTGAGGACTTCAATAGCACAGATATAGGTGTGAGGTTTTTTTGTGGGAGTGGTGGGTGAAATTCTGTGGCCTGCGTTGTGCAGGAGGTCAGACTAGATGATCATAATGGTCCCTTCTGACCTAAATATCTATGAAATCTATGATATGTTCGCAGTAGACAATGTTGCTGAGGAGACACACTGAAGCAAACTGTTGGTCTAACTAATGTTTATCAGTTTCTACAGGTTTTACAATAAAATCCTTTTCTGTTCTTGTTTTGCTGAATAAAATGGTCATCCACCTTAATCACAAATACTTCACCACCAAGCCACCAGGATTCCAGGCTGTACTAGTACAGTTGTGAAAGATGTGATTTGCAACTGGTTGGCAGCAGCTTTTACTTAGAATGTTTTTAATCTCTGAAGCACAGAAATGTGCTTCCCATCGTTAACGGATGTATTATTGGCAAAGGGCAGTGAAATAAACTCCAGATTCAGTCTGTCCTCCACAATGATGTTCTTTATCATAAAAACAATTACTTTACTTGTTTCACTGCTGTCTTGATAAAAATCAAGGTCTGGCTTGACCCCCTGCTTTCAGACAAGTACTCTCAACTAATGGAATTGACTTCTTATTTCCTAACTTTGATCCATGTGAGTCACCCAACCATGAGGTCACAAGCTTAGAGGTTACTTTAAATCATGTCCTGTGATTCTGTGAATATTTTCCACAGCGTTGCATGCTTTTGTATGTCTACATGCTTTTCTTTATTGCTAATTTTTATGAGTCTGGGTGAAAGTTGTACAACAACTTCTTGCTGCATGGGGATCAGTTCCTTGTCTGGAGTAAACTGGCATAGCTTCCTTGAAGCTACTAGAGGTATGCTGAATTACACCAACTGTGAACTGACTTTGGTAATAGATGGCTCGCTGGTACCTGATTGTAACATTAGCACAATTTATAAGATCTCTTGCATCAGTTGGTCATCTGTGCCTTAGTTGGAATAACCCAGACCTTTAATTATAAAGATTCAGAATCATAAATAAATTACAGCTCTTATATTCTTGGAGTGGTTATTTTTTTTTCTCTTTATCATTTATATATTTATACTCAGCCTGTTATAAAATATTGTGCATTAACCATATAAAAACTTTACTAAAATTTTCTTTGAGTGGTTAATATTATCTGAGCTAGAATTGTGAAAAAAGTCACATTAAATAAACAGAATTTTAACATTTAGAAATGCACCTGAGCTGTAGCTAATTCTTGGATTAGTAGTATAACCTTTCATGTCCATGAATTTTTTAAAGAAATAATTCTTAACTGCTGAGCTGAGAATGGAAAGCTGTAGAGCAACATATAAGAGAACTGGATGAGAACAAACTGACTTTGTTGCTTATGGCCACTGACCTCTTAATGTTAATTATTTTATAATTTGTAGTTGTCTTCTTCTTATATATTTCTCTTCCCCCAGCCATTAGACTATTTTTAATGGACTTTGTTTTATTTGCTTTGTAATTTTGGCCTTCATCCTGGGTCTTTACTCTTCCTACTCATGTAGTACAAGACATAGCTTGTAATCTCAGCAATTGTCTTTTGTTTCCTCCTTCTAGAATGTTGAGAATTATTGTGTGAGATGAGGATTTTAAATTGGAAGATTAAGAGTGGGACAGAAACTTTACTTTCTGGTAGTAATGAGGGAACTACAAAAGGTTTGGATAAGCAGATTAAATATGGTTGCCTTGCTTTTCCTTGTGTTGACCACAGGAAGGCAACAGAATTGAGCTGGAAATATCTGAAGCATATACCTTCTTGCAAGGTTTATTATTAGTAGGTTTAATTTATATTGCATTAGCACCTAAAGTCCCCCAAAATATCTAATTCTTATATAGCACTGCTGCATTGCACATACATAATGAAAAGACAGATTGTCCTTGTCCCGAAGGGCTGTGTTCAGGCAGCCCAGACATTTTACTGATGCAGCAAAAACAGGCTCTCATTTCTGAATTCCACTTCAGTTCCTTGTTGGAACTGGAAGTGCAGAGTGATAGGAAAATAAACAATAACTGGGATTAGAGTAGCCCACTTTGGGGTTTGGGTCAAGTTCTTCCCCCCCCCACCCGCCCAAACAGGTTTGTTCATCCTTAATTTCTTGGCTGAGCTGTCTCAATCCAGATGGAAGGGGATCCAGTTCTGCACCTGCATCTGTCTGCTCTTATTTGCTTCATATGAATGTGAAGGGTGTGGATCGCCAAGGAATGAAGCAATGCTTTGTTCTCTTTTGGGGGTATGCTAACGATATTCAGAATGATTGTTACAGTCAACTTTTTATAATTTACTAAATGTCTGCAAGTAACTAACACTTTATATTCGCGACTCAAATTCTGCTCCCCCTAAAGTCAATGAACATTTTGCCATGGACTTCAGCAGAAGCACGTTCCTAATAGTTAAAGTTGATTTACTTTGTTCATTCACTACTAAAATAAATAGTGCCTCTTTTTTCTCTTCTTGTTAGAGTACACCGGTGTGTTCCCAGTTAATCTTACTTAGTTATTATTTCTCATCTGATCGTGCCCGCAGAATGCTAGGTGCTCTAAAAATATATAGGAAGACACTGTAACTCCCCACCCCAAATAGTTTATAATTTAAATATGTAATGGCTCAAATAAAACACATTACTAGTGCAGTTATCACAAATACCCCACAGACAGTCACAACATGCAGTATTAGAAGAGAAAGGTTCTGAGCATAGGATTCTCTTCCCCCTTCTCCTCCCCCCCCCCTCTGTTGTCCAGTGTGTTGTATTTATTCATGGATTCTCAATCTGGGGGTCAAAAACAGGTGTTGAGAGTTACAACAACCACCCTATCTTCCCCAGTTGCTAAATGGGACATTTGGGGGGAGGCTTGCAGAGGTCCCAGTATGGAAAATGGGTTCCAAGTAAGTTTGAGAAAGACTAACTGAATTGCTTTGTCACTATGTGGGGGTTACTCTTTCCTTTTTTATGCAGATATTGAAGAAGAAGCTCCTTCATTATTAGTATTTTGTTTGTTTAGATGGAACTTGGCCATTATACTGTCATCAGCATAACCTGACATACCATCTTGGTGATGAATTAGTGTGGGAGAAATGAGAAAACACTTTTAAATGCTTTCAAGCAGCCCATCTTTTACCCATGGTTTTACAAAGAGGTTTTTTAATATTGCTAAATAAATTCCATTCACCAAAAGATTTTGATCATAATTTTCACTAGCGACTGACAGCCTGGAACATCCACCTACTGCCTAGCAGTTTGGTGGTAGCTGCCAATGTTTCTTTCATATTATTCTGAAGGAGGGAAAGAACTTCCAGGAATTACACCACAATGCCAACCAATCTGTTTTGCCTGACGTGGGCCAACTTCATCACGGGTGTCACCCTAATAGGATTCCACTAGGAATTAGTTTTGACCTGTGATGTTATTCCTGGAAGCCTGCCCCTCAGAGGTTTTCCCAAGCATGGCAACTAACATGATTGCACTCACTTATTAAAAGGTGCCACTCCTTATTAAAAGGAAATAAATCTAATGTATCCATTGTTCTGCATACACCCATTGTGTCAGAGGTACTGTTGGTCAAGGTGGTAGATTATTTTTTAAACACACACAGAGAAAGTCATACAGTATAAGAACCTTATTGTGTTTTTCTTTTCAACTGAGCACAAAAGAAAGAAAACAGCAGGTCTGAGAGTGATTTTAAATTGATTTTTGGAAGAGCACATTGGCTCATAGAATTAAAGCAACATGTTTGTATCTTTTTTTTTCCTCCTAAACTAAGGCATCCCTTAGCTAGGTCTAGCCTTGACATTGGCAACAGTTGTAGAACAAGTCTCTGATCCAACACAATCCCCAAAATACTCGCAATCATTTATTCATATTTTACAGTTACTTATGTTTTTTTCTTGTTTCCTTTCATTTTATTTTGTTGGCAGAGTCCTGTTCCCTTAGTCCATGTGCTGCACATCTGTTCTTGTTGTGAGTGTAGATGCTAAGAGAAAGGTCAGTTTACCTTCCCAGAACTTCTCCTGCTCTTGCCACCTGTCACCCTTTAGAAACATTTGACTTTCATGTACTCCTTGAACTTCTGTTTTATATCATGTCAGCAATGCAAAGCACATTGAGAAATGTCCCGCCTCCAAAATCATGCACAGGAATAGATCCATAAACTGCTCTGAATACCATGCAAAAGTCCCACTGACTTCACTGGGGTAGGATTTCAGGATGATTTGGTTGGGGTTTGGTCCTTCTTTGAGCAGGGGGTTGGAGTAGATGACCTTCTGAGGTCTCTTCCAACCCTGATATTCTATGATCTCAAGTCAGAGAGATAAGATGTGTGAGGTAACAACTTTCACTGGCCAACTTCTGTTAGTGAGCGAGACAAGCTTTCGAACTTACAGACCTCTGAGTACATTTCCTAGACCTGAAGAAGAGCTCTGTGTAAGCTCAAAAGCTTGTCTCTCTCACCAACAGAAGTTGGACCAATAAAAGATATTATCTCACTCACCTTGTCTCTCTAATATCCTGGGACAAACACAGCCACAACACCACCCCATATCTCAACTCAGAGGCACTCAGACATACAGTAGTGCTGTTTCAATCCCACAGTGACGGAAGCCAATATAAGAACCTAACAGATAAGCAGATCTAACTAAATATCTCCAAGACTGAACACTGAATTTGGAAATGTGATCTTCATGAATCTCTTCAACATTTCAGTAAACTTCAGATTTTATTGTAAGTACAGGGTGGTAAGAGCCTAAACCAGCTTCTCATTTTCACTTGGCTGAATGAAACCATTGCTTTATGAATGATTATTCAGTCTTGCATCAATCTGAGAAACCATGCGGACTACTTGGGCTTATGTAGCTGGCCTATATAGAGGTTAGGGGTAACAAAATCCAACCTTCTGCAGCTTTCAGGCAGTCTGTGGGGCTGTTCCTTCACAGCTGCTACAAGAGGGGAGTTCTGGGCACTTGTAGTGTAGTTCCAATAGTCACTCCTAGGCCTATCCTCAGTTACTCACCTCTGTACCAGGATATTCAAATGCAACAGATATGAAGTTAAAACACTACCCATGAACTTGGGAGACTTTAGTTCAATTTCCTGCTCCACCACAGTCTTCCTAAAAAGTCAGTCTCTGTGTGCTTCGGTTCCCCATCTGTAAAAAGAGGCTGATAATACTTTCCTACCTCACAGGGTCTTGTGAAGATAAACACAAAGACTCTGAGGTGCTCAGATGTAGGCCATATAAGTAACTAAGATATATAATTAGCAGAAGCTCACTTCCTCAGCACACAGAGGCCTCCCCTTCAGCAACTGTCTCTCCTATCATGCTGCCAGTCAGCGAATGTTACCCGTTTTGAATGTGTTTCACTTAATTCTCTAGAAATGTGACATAATGTGGTTACTGTGGGTGATGAAGTGACAGTCACAGTGAGGAATAATAATGATGTTGGTGTAGTATTTCCCAATACATACGTCAGTGACAGTGAACTATGTGAATAAATGAAACTTTTAAGGAACATTATGCCTGGGAAACTTTAGTTGGAGTCAATGTAATAGTGAAGTCTAGAATGCCTATGAGCCAAATCCACCTGTATGTTATGGCTGTTTTATGCCACAGAGCAGCTATAAACTCTGCCAGGAGTGATGTAGCCCAGTGGACCTGGAGTGTACTGGTGAATCTAGCCCTATTACTGTAAATAAGTATCAGCGCATTAATGCCTCTTAGTCAGTGATTCAGCTCCATACTTTCTTTCTTACATAAAAAGTTGTATTAGTAGAACAGTGTCATTCACTTACTCAGAAGACTCATTTAATTAGATTCCACAAGCAGTTTACCTCTAAACAGTCTATGTTCTCTGGTATTTAGGACAAAACCTTGTTATGAAATTCTAGTCCAGTTCTTTACTGACTGACAATGCTCAGCTTTGTTTCACTGGCTATTGTTTGCTAGAGACCTCAAACAGTGGCCCTTACCTTGTCCCATTGACTTTTGCTCTCGAAATCTCCAGGTACCCTGTTCTCCAGGTCCTCCAAACTCAACAAGGAGCACTGTCAAGAGCAGCTACAGTGCTACAGTTAGGAGAGGCTTATTCTCTTTTGAGGTTTGTCATGACTGGGTTATTTGTAGATATAAAGGCTATGGATAGGAAGTCTGATTCTCCAGTGCCTTGCATACTTCCTGTGGACATTTTCACGCATTTTAACTACACGAAATAATATGCAGGCCCTCATACTTATTATAATTCTAAACTAGAAATAGGGTGAAACCAAAAGCTGGAGTCTGAACACACCTGAATTTCAGGGGAGCTTTGGTTTGGATGTGAACTTTTCATCCCATCTCTTCTCTCACTAACAAATGACATAATTATTTCTTAGTTCCTTTCTGTTTCCTCATTTTCATTGACCACTTAGCCTTGCATCAACCACAACAGGGTAAGTTCTGCTCACAACTAATACAAAGATCACCAACGCCACTCCTGCCTGTTCAGGGAGCAGTGATACAAGGTGCACTGCTATCTCTGTAGCTTTCCAGTCTCCTTTTTTCATTGCCTTTTAAGATGAACTATCACATTTGTCTGAATGTTGGAGATACACCTTCCACTCACAAAAGTGTTGTTGTTTCTAAAATCCTTTCTATTGCTTTATTGTTTTTAAAATATACAGTTTGATAGGTCCTGGGTTACTAGTATACAATAAAACTCAAGGCTGTGCAAATTTTTCTTTCATCTCTTATTTTTGACACTCTCCTCTTACTCACAAAATTCCTGACTGTTCTTATAATCATATTCTACATATAAATTGAGCTGTGCTTTGATCAAGTCACAGCTGGAGTTTAGTACACCAGGCTTTCACCTCTGGAGACTTGTGTTCAAATGCTGATTTAGGCTACGAGCAGACATTTTTGGGGTAGTTTCATTCAAGTCTCATTTTGGCAACACTGCAAAACCAACACATAATTTGGCACAATTCAGCGTGATTGTCAGTCTTTGTTCAAGAGGGGCCAAGGACTGGTACAGCATAGCAAAGAGATTTCAGGTCAGAACTGAGTGCACCAGAAGAGCTGCACAGGGAAACTTGCACAGAGTCTGTCTGCACTAACTCAAGACACTGCTGTAGTCCTTCATTCTCTTTTAACACTATCAGCACAAGTTCACCCATGAAAACCAACCCTCCTTGGAACCTGTCAATGTAATTAATGTAACTGAAGGGAAAACCTATGTTTATTCTGTGTTTTTAGTGCTTCTGAAAAATGCCAAACTGCTCACTGGACAACAAAGCTCTGTATTTAGCTACAGCATATAGCTTGTCCCATAGCTCTGCCATGGAGAGATCATCTCTAAGGTGGACAGGGGATGTTCACCTTCTGTGCTCATTCAGTCTTTGGCCATGTGAAGAGACCGCCATCAAGGGATGCCAGATAGGGTGGTAAGTCTCGTAAATGTGGGCATCTATCAAGTAGGAACTGGACAGAGGCTAAATTTGTTTTCGACAGGCTCTTGAATAGATGTCAGGTGATAATGTCTTTCAATCACTACTAACAGGATCTAAATTCAAAAAAGACCTATAGGTCTATAGAAGACCATATCAATTTGCCAGTCCCCCCTCCTAGTAATTTCCCAGTTATGATTAAAATCTATTTTAATCTGCCCAAATCTAAACGATTATCATGCCTTAGCGTAGAAGTTTTTATAGAGAAACAAAGGGCTAGAGATGGGTGATCCAGTTTCCTGATCCATCAAACTCACACTTTATGATGGAGTTAATTTCCCCCGGTTATAGGAAGTTGTGTGTATGAAGAAGTGGCAAGCAATACGTCAGCCTTAAAGAGAACAAACTGTTGCAGGAACATAATACACTGTAGGTACACAGCTGGTCTCAAAGTGCCTGCTAGCACCTTTCCCTTCCTGTTATACCATGTAACATCTGTTTCTTAAGTGAAAAAGTGTGAGGAAAATGAGCATGAGTGGTGTGCACTGACATATGCGGGTGAAGGAAGTGATTTATTATATTTCAAACAGAATGTTTCTGTTGCAAAAACAAAAGCAAAGTCTGAATGTGTCTTTGTACAGTGATTTGTGTATGATGCATTTTTTAGTTTGGAAGGGGGTGGGAGGATTGTAATATTTTTATTAAAGCATAGCACAAAACTACAGGGCCAAGAAAAAGTTAACTAGCACAGTGAAGGAAAACAGGATCCCATAAAAATTAATTAAGAAAGGAGCTCCTGTTCTTAACACAGGAGCTGCTTGCATTTTATAATTATTTTTGCCAAAACAATCTTTACCTATTCTCAAAGACTCGTTGGTGGATGACGTGGGGTGTACAGTCTGAGGGGGGAAACAGAAAAAAAGCAACAGAAATAAAGCAGATACAATGGACTGTTCCAAGTGACTGTGCTCAACCCAGGCACAACCACCGACACCATCGGAAGAGACCTGCATCATCTCATCATTGACACATGCAGGTCAACAAGACCAATTAAAAATGCTAGGAGCCATTACTGCTAACAGTAGTGGAAATCAATCGGACTACTCAAAGAGTTAAGACACTACTCACTATGAGTAAAGATGGCGAAAAGAGGCCTTATGTTTGTATAAAAACTATATAAAAAATTAACTGCTGAAGAAACACAGTCAAAAAGCTCATGTATCCCAAACCAAGGAGAGGTAAAAGAAAGGTATTTTATTCACATTAGTAATAGACATTAAAAAGCTTTTGTGGAATGATCTGAGAGTCAGTGATTACAGGAGTTAAACAGAACAGCACTTAGATAAGTAAAGACTGGTAATAGACAGCAGGTCACACTTAACAAATCTGATTAACTTCTTTGATGAAGTGGCAATAAGAACTGCTAAGGGTGAAATAGCAGATATAATCTACAGCATTTGAACCTGACAAAGGCTTTTGATACAGTACCACATAAAAGGCTGGTGTAAAATTTTAGTTAATGTGATATTGATGGTGAAATTCTCAACTGGTTAAAAAAATTGCTTAGTAACTGAAGCCATGTGATAAATGGATACAGACTGAGTAGGGAGGAGCTGACAAGTGAAGTGTTAAAAGAATCTGTTAGCAGTAGAGCAGCTCTTGTTCATAGGATAAACCAATGACCTAGAGGAGGAGGAATGTTTATCACGGTGTTCAAATTTGCAAGAGACATGAAACATTTAGTGAATTAGCAGGAAAAGACTAGATTAGGGTTGAAAAAATTGGGGTAATAAAAACTAGGTTAAAAAAAATGCCCAATCATTCATATTCTAGGGCCCTGATTCAGCAAGGTATTTGAAAATGTGCATCTCAATTACTGAAATATCCTTCTCTCTGACCTTGATAAATGCAATCTGATCCTGCTCATATACATTGAAGTCAATAGGACTAATCAGATGCTTTAAAGTTAGGCATGTGTTTAAGAACCCTGCTGAACTGGGGACAGGTTGTTCACGTATTGTAAGACACTGATCAGGAAAAGACTTTGAAGTGATAATGGATCCATCACTTCCAGAACTGGTATCCCATGGAAAAGCCTAACCCAGTTTCTAGACCAAAGACTCAGATGAATGTCAGATGCTTCTCCAAACCACTCCTCTCTATTTTTTGAGTTTTTCCCCTTCACTAACAGTCAATCTCATGGATTGTAGCTATTTAGAGTAGGAAAAAAATCTCCATTCTTTAGATAAGCGATTTGGAGGGGAAGTGAATATGCTATGTAAAACTCTGAGGGGAATAGAAAAGATGGATGCCAAAAAGCTGTTCAAGAAGGTAACAAGCTGAAAATGAAATGATTCAAACTAAGCTAACAAAAGACTGGGTCTTAAAAAAGGGAGAAATTTCTTTATACAAATGCAATTAGTGTAGAAATGGATTAACACAGGTTTCATTAGAAGCTGCTGCAAACGTACCCCACTTGCCCCAGTGATGCTATACCATCCCCGATCTCCCTGACACATATTCTCATCCCCTCCCTTACTCTTCTCCCTAACCTCTCACTCTTCTCTGACTTTTTCCTCACCTCATAATACAAACATGCTGTCTCCCATTTTGACCCCTCCAATCCAGCTTCTGCCCCTTACAGACCACTCAAATCACTCTCACCAAAATCTTTAATGACCTTCTCCTAGTGATAGCTCAGAACCAGTATTCCATTCTCAACCTCCTTGACCTGTCAGCTACCTTTGACACAGTTGACCTTGTTCTTCTTGTCCTCCCTTGGCTGCCATGACTCTGTCCTTTCCTGGTTCTCCCCTGCCTCTCTAATCACTCCTTCAGCAGACCCCCCTCATCCCCTTCCAACTTTCTTGGGGGAGGGTCCACTGGTTTCTGTCCTTGGTCCCTTTCTCTTATCCCTTTACACCCTCACTCTGGATAATCTCATCCACAAACACAAATTTAACTACCATCTCTATGCTGATGACCCATAAATATACTTCTTTCCTCCAGAGCTGCCTTCTGTCTAAACTGAAGTCTCAATCTGTCTCTCTAACATCTCTTTATGGATCTCTACCTGTCAACTCAAGGTCAACATGGCTAAAATAGAGCTCTTAATCTTCCCCTCAAGACCTCCCCTCTACTCCCCTTTTTTCTAGATCACTATGGCAATATCACCAACCTACCTGTCACTCAGGCCCATAACCTGGATGTCATCATTGATTTGCCCCTCTCTCTAGGTCCTCACATCCAGGCTTATGTCTAAGTCTTGCCAATTCTCACTGCATAATATCCCTAAAATGGAAATCCTATCCATCCACACACCTAAAACCCTTGCCCAGGCTCTCATCATCTTACATCTCAAATATGGCAACATCCTTTTCTCTGGCCTTGATAAAAGCAATCTTACCGTGCTCATATCCATTCAGAATGCTTCTGCAAGAGTCATTTTCCTAGCCTATTGCTTTGACTATGTGTGACGCTCCCCTGATGTTATCTGGATCGGTGATCTGCTAGGTCACTTCAATCCTCGACTCTGGGAGCCAGTCTTACCCTGCTCCACTGTGAGCAACCCCACTCCTGGGCTGTTCATGCACAGCCTCTAGCATGTAAGCTGCTCTTAGCTACATGAGTGAGCACTTTTGGCCATCCACTGCTTGGATTGTGCAATCGAATGACACTAGCCAATATCTCCGGTCCCAGACACAACCCAAAGAACCTCCGTCTTGCAGTGTCCAGTTATGCCCACTGGACACTGCAAGCTTATATGAGTTCATCAATTTAACAAAGAAATTGATATGTACCAGGCTTGTTATCCCCAGGGGAGTCTATGACACGCTTCAAACCAAAAGCACTGCTTCAGGTAGAATAAACAAACAGATTTATTAACTACAAAAGATAGATTTTAAGTGATTATAAGTTAAAGCACAAGAAGTCAGATTTGGTCAAATGAAATAAAAGCAAAATGCATTCTAAGCTGATCTTAATACTTTCAGTGCCCTTACAAATTTAGATGCGTCTCAGCACAGGCTGGCTGGTTGCTTTTCAGCCAGGCTATCCACTTTGATCAGCGGTTCAGTCACTTGGTGGTGGTGGTGTCTGTAGATATAGGTGGAAGAGAGAGAGCATGGCAAACGTCTCTCCCTTTTATCATGTTCTTTCTTTCCTCTTGGCTTTGCCCCCCCCTTCAGAGTCAGGTGAGCATTACTTCATCATAGTCCCTGACTCACCAAAGGAATGAGGGTGACTCACTCAAGAGTCCAACAGATCCTTTCTTGCTGCCTAGGCCAGTGTCCTTTGTTCCTGTGAGGATGGACTGGGTTTGTCACATACATGCCCCGATGAGGTGTGAACTGCCCCTCTGCTTCTGGAGAGTTTTGCCTGGGCTTGTTTTAAGCCATGAGGACACGTTTTCAGCCTCATAACTATATACATGAAATTACAACATATAACATTACTTTTACAACAATGCTCAGTGCATCATGAACCTTCCAAAGACACCCAACAAGACAAACTTTGCATTGAGTACCACACAATCATATTATAAGGATGAACATGGGGGTGCAGGGTGTTCCCCCAAGGTACAGAGTGTCACACTAGGTCCCCCCGTCTGGGCTTCCCTCCACTGGCTCCCACTTCTCTATCACATCAAACAGAAGCTTCTTGTCTTCACTTTCAAGGCCCACCCAAAATATCATCTCTCATTCACTTTCAAGATGTCAGCTCCTATCTCCATCATCCACTTTTTAAATTTTAAAACAAGCATCTTAAACATCCATAAAGCTACCTCATTATCCTCCTTCAAAATTTTCCTTTGCTCTGATGCCTACAAAAAGCTTGGCAATGTCTAGGCTGTTGCCTATCATCCTGACCAATATTATTTTAATTGTTTCCTTGTAATCCCCTATCTAATTGTTGGTTTCCATCTGTAGTCTCTTGCTTTAATCTTAGACTGTAAATTCTTTGGGGGCAGGGACCATCTTTTTGTTCTGTGTTTGTACAGTGCCTAGCAGAGTGGGGTGGTAGTCCATGCCTAGGGCTCCTAGGTGCTATGATAAAACAAATAAATAATAATAATAATTAATAATATCAAAAAGAGAGAGATTAGCATGTGGAGGAAAAAACACACAGGGCTATACACTCATCTTCATGTGAAAATTTATGGAGAATGGGGAGCCACCGTGTTACCATGTGAAGCTGTTTCTGGGCTACAGCTCTGCATGTTATCCCATCTAGTATGTAGGCTAGAAGCAGAAACAATAGCTAGTGAGTTGGATTGCCAGCATAACAAAAGGCTGAAATACAGAGGAACAATAGGGTCAGATTCCATGGATTTTGTTGTGGCCAAGATTCTCCCTCACTCAGCCCTAGTAGCATAGCTCTGCCATGATGATACCGGTTGGGCCCATAAGTCTCCAGAGAGTGAAAAGCCATGGAAGAGGTACTCATAGGCTCACCTCACTACTAAAGGAAGATGCTTTCTACACTGTGACTTACTCCACTCTGCAAAGGGAAACGGATGTGGTAATGCTGCTCTTCCATCTACTCCTCTGTCTTTGGCTATGACCTCCAGTTGTGAAGAGAGATACATTGCAGCCATGAAGGAGTAGTGCTTGCTATATACTGTGGAGTATGCTACCACATAGCCATCTTTTGCATTTGTACATCCCCCATTGCAGCGAAGGGCAACCTGTGGCCCGTGGGCCGCACACGGCCTGTCAGGGTAATCCGCTGGTGGGTCATGAGACAGTGTTTAGATTGATCATCCGCAGGCGTGGCCGCCCTCAGCTCCCAGTGGCCGTGGTTTGCAGGGACGTACTGGCTGCTGCTTCCCGCAGCTTCCATTGGCCGGGAACAGCAAACTGCACGAGCTGTTGGGGGGCTGTGCTTGTGGACCATCAACCCATGGGCCGCAGGTTGCCCACCACTGACCCATTGGTTTCCCATAATTTGTCCATACCATACAGTAGATGAAGGACCATGTGACCTTTCTAAAAGTGTGACTAGGATATTCTGTCCTGACTTATATTTCCAACATTTAATTTCTCCATAAGGTCCACTTCTATTTATTAGCACATTTTAAAATTGTACTCACTGGAATAGCCTTATTGGGGCTGGGAAGACGGAGAGAGAGAGAGAAATCATGTTTGCAAGGATCCTAGGGAGAGAGAAATCATTCAGTCATATTACACAATGCTCAGTGCAACACATATATGGCTAAAGAATGCACACCATCGTGGAAGGCCTTTTGTTTGGCAGTTAGAAGATACTTATAACTTACTGGTTCCTTTTCCCTCTAAGATACTATAATGCCGAACATGGGGTTTTAATTGTTTTTTAATTACGTATTCTCTCTTTTCCAAGAGAATGTAGGAAAGGTTAAAGTGAGTGTCATTTGGGTACTGAGCAAAGAAAATGTGTGGCTATTATTCCATTAATGTATTATTCAAGAGGAACAGCAATTAATTCTAATTAAATATATTGTCCAAGCCATATTAAAAATATCAGATTATCTCCCTCTGTGGTGCTTATCACTTCCTGTAGGCATTATTTTACCTTAGAGACTAACCAATTTATTTGAGCATAAGCTTTCGTGAGCTACAGCTCACTTCATCGGATGCATACTGTGGAAAGCATAGAAGATCTTTTTATACACACAAAGCATGAAAAAATGGGTGTTTACCACTACAAAAGGTTTTCTCTCCCCCCACCCCACTCTCCTGCTGGTAATAGCTTATGTAAAGTGATCACTCTCCTTACAATGTGTATGATAATCAAGGTGGGCCATTTCCAGCACAAATCCAGGTTTTGTCTCTCCCCCCCACACACACACAAACCCACTCTCCTATTGGTAATAGCTTATCTAAAGTGATCACTCTCCTTACAATGTGTATGATAATCAAGGTGGGCCATTTCCAGCACAAATCCAGGGTTTAACAAGAACGTCGGGGGCGGTGGGGGGGGGTAGGAAAAAACAAGGGGAAATCTTCTATACTTTCCACAGTATGCATCCGATGAAGTGAGCTGTAGCTCACTAAAGCTTATGCTCAAATAAATTGGTTAGTCTCTTAGGTGCCACAAGTACTCCTTTTCTTTTTGCGAATACAAACTAACACGGCTGTTACTCTGAAATCTGTCATTATTTTACCTGTAATTCTGAACCACTAACATCACTATTCCAATCATTTGAAATATACTAAATATGAAATACATGGAGAATGAATCAAGGCAAAAGGACGTGCCATTTTGAACCCATCTTTAATGCCACTTATTTAGCAAAATGGATTATCATGAGGCAGGAGGTGCATGTTCTCAACCCTTCCTTGAACAGACTGCAGACCTACATAAAACAGTAATTTATGCCAGCTATTCTGCTTGCTGGAAAACTACACTATTCTAAAGTATTTTAATCTTATTGGAACTATCTGTTTCATTTAAATTTGAAAATAGCTTTTGAAAGCCCCTACATGTACGCATTCCTGGACTCCTTCTAGGGAGTAATGGAAACCTTCAAGTAAGGAGAGAGGGGACTTATAAAGTTATTATGGTTTTTCTTGGTATTAAACTAGCTTAAGATATGTAGACTATATGCCCAATAGTTGGAACAGTTAAACAAGCAGCCCATAGGTGCTGGAACTATGGGTGCTGGGAGTGTTGCTGCACCCCCTGGCTTGAAGTAGTTTCCATCATATACATGGTTTACAGATTGGTTCAATGGCTCTCAGCACCCCTACTATGCAAATTGTTCCAGCACCCCTAAGCAGCCTGGTAATCAAGTCCAAAAATAACCATATTAAGGGACTAAACTAAGTACAGGATACCTAGCCCTCCTGAAAGCCATGTTCTCCATGTTATTTTGATATTCTGTGTGTCCTCTTGGGAAGTTTCAAAGAGGAGCAATCTTTGCAAAAAGTGTACTTGGCTAGTATTCTGCTTGATCTTATTGTCATAATGCCAAATTCTACCTTTGAAACTGCACAGCTAACTTTCTCTGGGTTAAATATACTATTACCAATGGACTTAGGTTGCCTTGCACCAGCCGTGAATTTGGCACACTGTGTGCCTAGCCAAGTGCAGATTTTTGGTCCAGTGTCCTGTGCTTATGATTAAGGCTACATTTTAGTCATGGGTATTTTTAGTAAATGTCATGGACAGGTGTTGGGCAGTAAACAAAAATTCATGGCCCATGACCTGTCCATAACTTTTATTAAAAATACCTGTGACTAAAACTTGGGCAGGGACCAAAGGTGCTCTAAGGCGGGGGGGGGAGAGAGACCTGGGGGGTGCCGGGGGTGCTGTGGAAGGTGGCCTGGGACCCCACTGGTGCAGGGCAGGAGGGAGCCGGGCTGCAGCACGTGTCCCGGGACCCCTGCTGGTGCTCGGGGGGAGGGTTGGCAGGGCTGGCAGGGGCTCCCTACCCAGATCTATGTCCCTGCAGCTCCTAGGCGACGGAGGGGCACAAGCACCAGCTGCCGCAGCTCCCATTGGCCAGGAACCGCAGCCAATAGGAGCTGCAGGTGCAGGCCCTGTGGGCACAGGCAGCACACAGTGCAGAGGTCCCCCACACCCCGAACCCTCCGCCCCTAGAGCTGAGCCCCCTCCCACACACTCAAACTGCTGCTGCTGGCCCAGGAGCTGCCCGGCTTGGGCAGCCCCTGAGCCAGTACCGGCCCCTGCAGAGGTCACAGAAAGTCACGGAATCCATAACTTCCATGACAGACTCGTGGCCTTACTCATATATTCATTGCCATGAAAGGATGGGCTGTCGCTGCAAGACCAGCTAGAAGATGGGCTATGAGAGCAGAAACATTTTTTAAATACAGCTGGGCCTGCCTCGGCTGCGCATAGTCAAGAGTGAGAGTCTCAAAGAAGCTGATTGTGGCTTCCTGATTCTGGAGTTTGTTCTATGATTCTTATGACAGGGACTAGAACAGTCACAGGGGTTTCTTCTCTAATCTGCCCTCACAGGCAGACAGCCCCTTGGAGTCAGAGCCAGCTAGGGATTGCTAGATTGCAGTGCACTCCAGTTGTCCACTTTTCTTACCCCTGGCATGCCCCCTGTGCAGACAGCCAATGATTCTGGCTTTACCCTAGATGAAGTTCCCTCCCTCCCTGCACCAGAGTTCTAAACTGGAGGTGTCCAGCAAAGTAATAAAGCACGTGCATAATTTAAAGCACATGAGCAGTCCCATGTGACACTACTTTTGTGCATAAAGATATGCTTAAATACCTTCCTAAATCAGGGCCTCTAGCACCATTATCACTCTCTGGTCCTTGTATTTAGGTGTGGCAGGAACAGGAACTGAGCCTCTCCCTGCATGAATGTGCATGGTGAGGAAGGCTTCTTTTACCTTCTCCCTGCCATTCTAGCATACCAGCACAGGGCCAGCTATGATCTGATGCTTTGCTATCCACAGCTTCAGAAAGGATTCCACATGCTACTGTGTGACTTTGCGCACAACCAGTGCACTCAGAATACATTTAAATCCTTGATCGTGCTTCACCCCCAAATGCAATGGAAGTTGTTTGCAAAATTGTGTTTCCTTTTGGCTCATCACAGATTTAGAATGTTTTCTTCTTTCGACTATCAGAAATAAGGCTATTGGCATCCCTCCTTGGTAACATGCACTCTGGATCTTAATCATCTATTTACACAGACATTTCCTCTTTAAAAATAAATTTGGGGCAAAACAGAATAAATATTCATTTCGAAATCAAATGTTTATATTTCAGAAAATGCCTGTTTACCAGGAATTCTCCAAACAGCTTGATATTCTCCAGCTGCAGGGAAGGGTTCCATTAAACTGCCTTTATAGTTGTTGCTGCGGCAAATAGACTGTCTGTTGGGTAATGAGTAAGTTAGGGTTTCAGGTTACAACAAATCCTTCTTTCTATCTGTAACAGGAAGACTGTGGTGGTGTAAATTAACTGGTTTCAGAGCAGCAGCCATGCTAGTCTGTATCCGCAAAAAGAAAAGGAGGACTTGTGGCACCTTAGAGACTAACACATTTATTTGAGCATAAATTTTTGTGAGCTACAGCTCACTTCATCGGATGCATACAGTGGAAAATACAGTTGGGAGATTTTATCTACACAGAGAACATGAAACAATGGGTGTTACCATACACACTATAACGAGAGTGATCAGTTAAGGTGAGCTCTTACCAGCAGGAGAGAAAAAAAAACCTTTTTTAGTGATAATCAAGGTGGGTCATTTCCAGCAGTTGACAAGAACGTGTGAGGAACATTCGGGGGTGGAGGGGGAAGTAAACATGGGGAAATAGTTTTACTTTGTGTCAAGATACATTCACTCCCAGTCTTTATTCAAGCTTAATGTAATGGTGTCCAGTTTGCAAATTAATTCCAATTCAGCAGTCTCTCGTTGGAGTCTGTTTTTGAAGTTTTTTTGTTGTAATATTGTGACTTTTAGGTCTGTAATTGAGTGACCAAAGAGATTGACGTGTTCTCTGACTGGTTTTTGAATGTTGTAATTCTTGATGTCTGATTTGTGTCCATTTATTCTTTTACGTAGAAACTGTCCGGTTTGGCCAATGTACATGGCAGAGGGGCATTGCTGGCACATGGTGGCATATATCACATTGGTAGATGTGCAGGTGAACGAGCCTCTGATAGCGTGGCTGATGTGATTAGGCCCTATGATGGTGTCCCCTGACTAGAATAAAAACTGGGAGTGGATGTGTCATTACACAAAGTAAAACTATTTCCCCGTGTTTATTTTTCCCCGCCTACTGTTCCTCACATGTTCTTGTCAACTGCTGGAAATGGCCCACCTTGATTATCACTACAAAAGGTTTTTTCTCTCCTGCTGGTAATACCTCACGTTACCTGATCACTCTTGTTACAGTGTGTATGGTAACACCCATTATTTCATGTTCTCTGTGCATATAAATCTCCCCACTGTATTTTCCACTACATGCATCCAGTGAAGTGAGCTGTAGCTCACGAAAGCTTATGCTCAAATTTGTTAGTCTGTAAGGTGCCACAAGTACTCCTTTTTTTTTAAAATGAACTGGTTAGCTGATGAAAGGGCATGATAACACCACAAGGAATGCAAAACCTGTTGATCTCCATATACAATGTAACAATGCATGTTTGCGTGTGTGTGTGTGTGTGTGTGTGTGTGTGTGTGTGTGTGTGTGTGTGTGTGTGTGTGTGTGTGTGTGAGAGAGAGAGAGAGAGAGAGAAATGGATAAGAATGTAACAGCCTGCAAAATAAGCCTAACTCTTAAGCACTGATTCCTCTGACAGCAGTCTGAAAAATAACATATCCAGTGCCCTGCTTGGCTGACAATATTTTACATTCTATGGTTTTTTACATGGCTGCTCCTTTAACAGAAACTTAGCTGGATTTTTGAAACAATTTTTCTCCAGTAGTAATGGGGGAAACTAGCAAGGAAAATGCTGACTATCATCTCGCAAATCTGTGGAGGTGGATGAAGACTAAATGGACCCCACATTCACTATGGTATTTTTGCCAGCTCCAAAACATATTTATTTCAGTTTACCATCTCTCTCCTCTAGTGCCTTGGTGTTTCTCCCAAGCCCCCCTTAAACAGACTCTCTTCCTGGTCTCTCCACCATCTCCCCTGATGAATTCTTTGATCTTTCTCTTGTAGCGTCCCAGATAAGTGCATGGTATCTCACTGACTCAGTGATCCGCAGGACTCCCACACACAACCAGTCCTGGATCCAAGGATCCTGCCTTAATCTGCTGCTGTGAAATCTCCCAGACCCTAAGCAAATAAATGTCAAAAGATAAAACCCTATTCATGACATGGAGAGCTGGAATGAATTTGATGATTATTTTTGTTAGTGGCAATTTAGGAGGGAAAATATATATTGGCTATATCCAGCATATTTCTCTGAATCATTATCTGACTATTTGAAAGCATTCAAATTACTAACATTATTTTGTAATCCACAGATCTGCTGCATCCTTTATTCTGTTCTGTTGAGTCTATTCATGACTAGGGTTTTATCTTCTGACATTTATCTAGAAAAAGCCTCACATTAAGTTCCAATTAAAGCCAAGATGTAGCAACCTTTCTGGGAGAACAGTAGCACCGATAATAAAACACAGGTTTTTCTCTGTGGCATAGTAATAGAGATCTGAAAACTAGCCCACCATGCTAGCAACTCGTCTAGAATTAACGTACAAGGTATTTAGCTGACCTGCTGGCATACTTGACTGAGATTGAATTACCATTCTGGAGGACTACTCTCAAAAGTGAAGGTGCTTTGGTCTACTTGAAGTGGGGTGGCTTAAATGGTCATGTGACAAACAGAAGTTGATTCAGTAAAAGATATTACCTCACCCATCTTGTCTCTCTCATGTAACAGTCAAGGCCACCCAGAATGAAAACATCTTCAGTAGCATCTGCTCAGGGAAGTAAATGGACACATGCAGATATAAAATACACAAGTCAGTATACCACTATTAGGTGTCCTATCATCATAGACCCAGTTCAGCTACTCTTACTCAGATAAGTAATACTTTAATCCAGAAGTAGTCCCACTGATTTCAATAGGAACCACTCTCATACAATCCATAATGATCCCTTCTGACCTTAAACATCTATTTAATGTAAGGATTACAGAATAAATACCTCAGTGTATAAATCAGGGCCCGACATCTTTCTACTTACACTACAGTAGATTTAACTCAGGGTCATTTTTGCTAGTCCATCTCCTACATAGAAGTAATTCATTGGCTAAAGTCCAACGTTCCTCAAACCATCCTTACGCCTATTCTAATCCAAGATGTGAAATGTGCCATCTCTCATCTTCCTTCTAGTTTAGCCATATTGTAATTGTTGAAGTCTCTCTTGTAAGCCATAGAAAATGATGTCTAGTATCAGGGGGTAGCCGTGTTAGTCTGTATCCACAAAAACAACAAGGAGTCCAGTGGCACCTTAAAGACTAACAGATTTATTTAGGCATAAGCTTTCGTGGGTAAAAAAACCCACTTCTTCAGATGCAACATGCATAAAAAAGTGGGTTTTTTACCCACAAAAGCTTATGTCCAAATAAATGTTAGTCTTTAAGGTGCCACCGGACTCCTTGTTGTTGTTTTTTTATATAGAAAATGATGTTTCCTTGATGCTATTGTTAAATTGAATCCTTCTCTCTTGCTATTTGAGCGAGCGAAAGAGAGAGAGAGATTGTTCCTAGCACATAATTAAATGGGTTTTTATTCAAAGTGTATGTCACAGCTGTAAGCTTTATGCATTACAGCTATGCTCCCCTGGCATAATGGAACTCTCCTCAAGAAGGGTAAAGCTTGTCTGCGTGGGAGAGAGAACTTTGAGGGCCAGTCTGAGACTGTGGAATGAACTCCTCAGGAATTAAGGACTACCACAAACCTCACCTCTTTCTGCTGCAAGTACAAGGCAAATTTCTTTTTGCTTGCTTTCTCTAATACATAGAATCATGTATATTAATACAAACAACCCCTGCCAAAAGAACCCAACTGAAACAAGACACTCCACTCCACATGCTTCTCCCCTTGGAGAGACAATGAATGAAAAAGCAGCAAATGACAGATGTTAGTCAAGTTGCTTAATTCACTACTGGAAGGTGCTCAGATACCATTGGTGATGAGAGTAGTGTGAGAACCTGTATAGAATAGAACATGTGTGTTTGGTTTGCAACACAGGTCAGAATATGCAAAAGAGCTCAGTGCATGGTTGATGCTGAACTCTTGAAAATCTAACACTTATATAGGTACATTAGGGTATGTCTATACTGCAGTTGGAGAAGTGATTTGCTGCTTGTGTAGACAAAGCCATGCAAGCTTTAATTTAGGTAGCTCACTAAAAATAGCAGTGAAGACATGGTGGCATAAGCTAGAAACATGAGTTTGTAACCAGGGTTCCTGACAGGCTTGTACAGCCCATAGAATATCAGGGTTGGAAGGGACCTCAGGAGGTCATCTAGTCCAACCCCCTGCTCAAAGCAGGACCAATCCCCAACTAAATCATCCCAGCCAGAGCTTTGTCAAGCCTGACCTTAATAACTTCAAAGGAAGGAGATTCCACCACCTCCCTAGGTAACGTATTCCAGTGCTTCACCACCCTCCTAGTGAAAAAGTTTTTCCTAATATCCAACCTAAACCTCCTCCACTGCAACTTGAGACCATTGCTCCTCGTTCTGCCATCTGCTACCACTGAGCACAGTCTAGATCCATCCTCTTTGGAACCCCCTTTCAGGTAGTTGAAAGCAGCTATCAAATCCCCCCTCATTCTTCTCTTCCACAGACTAAACAACCCCAGTTCCCTCAGCCTCTCCTCATAAGTCATGTGTTCTAGTCCCCTAATCATTTTTGTTGCCCTCCGCTGGACATTTCCAATTTTTCCACATCCTTCTTGTAGTGTGGGGCCCAAAACTGGACACAGTACTCCAGATGAGGCCTCACCAATGTCGAATACAGGGGAACGATTATGTCCCTCTATCTGCTGGCAATGCCCCTACTTATACATTCCAAAATGCCATTGGCCTTCTTGGCAACGACGGCACACTGTTGACTCATATCCAGCTTCTTGTCCACTGTAACCCCTAGCTCCTTTTCTGCAGAACTGCTGCCGAGCCGTTTGGTCCCTAGTCTGTAGCGGTGCATTGGATTCTTCCATCCTAAGTGCAGGACTCTGCACTTCTCCTTGTTGAACCTCATCAGATTTCTTTTGGCCCAATCCTCTAATTTGTCTAGGGCCCTCTGTATCCTATCCCTACCCTCCAGCGTATCTACCTCTCCTCTCAGTTTAGTGTCATCTGCAAACTTGCTGAGGGTGCAATCCACACCATCCTCCAGATCATTTATGAAGATATTGAACAAAACCGGCCCGAGGATGACCCTTGGGGCACTCCACTTGATACCGGCTGCCAACTAGACATGGAGCCATTGATCACTGCCCACTGAGCCCGACAATCTAGCCAACTTTCTAGCGACCTTATAGTCCATTCATCCAGCCCATACGTCTTTAACTTGCTGGCAAGAATACTGTGGGAGACAGTGTCAAAAGCTTTGCTAAAGTCAAGGAACATGTCCACTGCTTTCCCCTCATCCACAGAGCCACTTATCTCGTCATAGAAGGCAATTAGGTTAGTCAGGCATGACTTGCCCTTGGTGAGTCCATGCTGACTGTTCCTGATCGCTTTCCTCTCCTCTAAAGTGCTTCAGAATTGATTTCTTGAGGACCTGCTCCATGATTTTTCCAGGGACTGAGGTGAGGCTGACTGGCCTGTAGTTCCCAGGATCCTCCTCCTTCCCTTTTTTAAAGATGGGCACTACATTAGCCTTTTTCCAGTTGTCTGGGACTTCCCCCGATCGCCATGAGTTTTCAAAGATAATGGCCAATGGCTCTGCAATCACATCTGCCAAGTCCTTTAGCACTGTCGGACGCAGCGCATCCAGCCCCATGGACTTGTGCTCGTTCAGCTTTTCTACATAGTCCCAAACCACTTCTTTCTTCACAGGGGGCTGGTCACCTCCCTCCCCATGCTGTGCTGCCCAGTGCAGTAGTCTGGGAGCTGACCTTGTTCGTGAAGAAAGAGGCAAAAAAAGCATTGAGTACATTAGCTTTTTCCACATCCTCTGTCACTAGGTTGCCTCCCTCATTCAGTAAGGGGCCCATACTTTCCTTGACTTTCTTCTTGTTGCTAACATACCCGAAGAAACCCTTCCTGTTACTCTTAACATCTCTTGCTAGCTGCAACTCCAGGTGTTATTTGGCCTTCCTGATTTCACTCCTGCATGCCCGAGCAATATTTTTATACTCTTCCCTGGTCATTTGTCCAATCTTCCACTTCTTGTAAGCTTCTTTTTTGTGTTTAAGATCAGCAAGGATTTCACTGTTAAGCCAAGCTGGTTGCCTGCCATATTTACTATTCTTTCTACACATCGGGATGGTTTGTCCCTGTAACCTCAATAAGGATTCTTTAAAATACAGCCAGCTCTCCTGAACTCCTTTCCCCCTCATATTATTCTCCCAGGGGATCATCAGTTCCCTGAGGTTGTCAAAGTCTGTTTTTCTGAAGTCCAGGGTCTGTATTCTGCTGCTCTCCTTTCTTCCCTGTGTCAGGATCCTGAACTCGACCATCTCATGGTCACTGCCTCCCAGGTTCCCATCCACTTTTGCTTCCCCTACTAATTCTTCCCAGTTTGTGAGCAGCAGGTCAAGAAGAGCTCTGCCCCTAGTTGGCTCCTCCAGCACTTGCACCAGGATATTGTCCCCTACTCTTTCCAAAAACTTCCTGGATTATCTGTGCACTGCTGCATTGCTCTCCCAGCAGATATCAAGGTGATTGAAGTCTCCCCTGAGAACCAGGGGCTGTGATCTAGTAAGTTCCATTAGTTGCCGGAAGAAAGCCTCGTCCACCTCATCCCCCTGGTCTGGTGGTCTATAGCAGACTCCCACCTGACATCACCCTTGTTGCTCACACTTCTAAACTTAATGAAGAGACTCTCAGGTTTTTCTGCAGTTTCATACCGGAGCTCTGAGCAGTTATACTGCTCTTTTATATACAATGCAACTCCCCAACCTTTTCTGCCCTGCCTGTCCTTCCTGAACAGTTTATATCCATCCATGACAGTACTCCAGTCATGTGAGTTATCCCACCAAGTCTCCGTTATTCCAATCACATCATAATTCCTTGACTGTGCCAGGACTTTCAGTTCTCCCTGCTTGTTTCCCAGGCTTCTTGCATTTGTATATAGGCACTTGAGATAACTTGATGTTTGTCCTGCTTTCTTAGTATGAGGCAGGAGCCCTCCCCTCTCGTGCTCTCCTACTCGTGCTTCCTCCCTGTATCCCACATCCCCACTTACCTCAGGGCTTTGGTCTCCTTCCCCTGGCGAACCTAGTTTAAAGCCCTCCTCACTAGGTTAACCAGCCTACTTGCAAAGGGCTCTTCCCTCTCTTCGTTAGGTGGAGCCCATCTCTGCCTAGCACTCCTCCTTCTTGGAACACCATCCCATGGTCAAAGAATCCAAAGCCTTCTCTCTGACACCACCTGCATAGCCATTCATTGACTTCCACGATTCGACGGTCTCTACCCAGGCCTTTTCCTTCCACGGGGAGGATGGACGAGAATACCGCTTGCACCTCAAACTCCTTTATCCTTCTTCCCAGAGCCACATAGTCTGCAGTGATCCACTCAAGGTTATTCTTGGCAGTATCATGGGTGCCCACGTGGAGAAGCAGGAAGGGGTAACGGTCTGAGGGCTTGATGAGTCTTGGCAGTCTCTCCGTCACATCGTGAATCCTAGCTCCTGGCAAGCAGCAGACTTCTCGATTTTCCCGGTCGGGGTGGCAGAGAGATGACTCAGTCCCCCTGAGGAGAGAGTCCCCGACCACCACCACCACCTCCTTCTCTTGGGAGCGGTCGTCGTGGAACCCCCATCCCTAGGACAGTGCATCTCATGCCTTCCAATCGGCGGAGTCTCCTTCTGTACCCTTCCCTCAGATGTATCATCTAGTCCACTCTCCGCATTAGTACCTGTGAAGAGAACATGAAAACGGTTGCTTATCTGTATCTGTGTTGCTGGTACATGGATGCTCCCCTTTCTTCTTCTGGAGGTCACATGCTGTCAAGTTTCTTCACCGCCCTTCTGTCCCCACTGCGCACCCTGCTCTGAATCTTCAGAACATTGTGCCTGTAGAAGCATATCCTGATGTCTGTCCAGGAAATCTTCAGTTTCTCTTATGCAACGCAGTGTTGATACTTGTTTCTCCAGACCTTGAACCTTCTCTTCCAATATGGAGACCAGCTTGCACTTTGTACAGACAAAGTCGCTTCTGTCCTGCGGAAGAAAGACAAACGTGGCACATCCAGTGCAGGTCACAACAGCTGAATACTCACCATCCATATTACCATCCTCCTATGAGCTTCCTCAGGAGTTGTAGTAACTACTCAGAGAAGCCGGCAAGATGTAAGCCTCAGTGGTCTCCCCCAGGTGAACTCCCAGGCAAACTCCCTCTGTTAGCCTCTCTGCTGTTCACCACTCAGCTGGTTCGCAGCTGACTGGCTTTTTATAACAGTCAGGCCCACTCAAGGCTCACCTGGAACAAAGCACTCCCAATTCACACTTTTCAAACAACCAGTCAAGCATACGGTCAAACTGTCCCCACAACAGACACTCAGATACTCACCAACACAGCCTCCCTAATGCAGCCCTTAGTGTACCTCCTCCCAGACAGATCCCAGGCAAACTCCCTCTGTTAGCCTCTCTGCTGTTCGCTCATGTTGAAACCTATACTGCTGTATCTTCACTGCCATATTTAGCCACACTAGCTAGATTACAGCTAGTACTGATATGCCTACATGAGCTGCAATCACACCTCCCGTCACAATTTAGACATATCCTAAATGGGAGCTGATCTCTTTTGAAAATTTGATCACTAGTGACTAATCCTACTCTCAATGATATATGTAACAAAGCTCTCGTTGAGTTTGAGCAGGATTGCATTTCTATTTATGGTCTGATCATGTTCACGTTGAATCAATTGGATCTTTACCATTGATTTCATCAAGAGGAGGTTCCTTTACCTTCTCCAGTAGATAAGGAAGTTGTATGAGTCCTTTTAAGTTGAGAACTGTACAGGTGAAGAGGAAGCACATGATGGTATCTGCCCTTTGAAAGCTTCTCCATGATGCTGAGAAAGTAGTAGTGTGAGCTTCTGGGGAAATTTTCTGCCAAGGAGTCATAATCTTTGGCACCCTGAAATTTGATTTGTTTTAACTGAATGCTTAACTTCTCTTGTTGATATTGTGACAGACCCAGATCAGTGGGGTACAGGAGTCTGGTAAAAGGCAAATATACTGGCCACTAGATTAATAGTTTTCTGTTCCCTAGGTGACCAGAGCAGGGGCTGCCCTAGAGCAATCAGGAACCTGCTAGAACCAATTAAGACAGCCAAGCTAATCAAGACACCTGGAGCCAATTAAGAACTTTCTAGAATCAACTATGGCAGGCAGGCTAATCAGGACACCTGGTTTAAAAAGGACCTCCCATCAGTTAGTAGGGGGCATGTGTAAGGTGCTGGGAATGAGAGGATGTGCTGCTGGAGGACTGAGGAGTACAAGCATTATCAGACACCTGGAGGAAGGTCCTATGGTGAGGATAAAGAAGGTGTTGGGAGGAGGCCATGGGGAAGTAGCCCAGGGAGTTGTAGCTGTCATGCAGCTATTACAGGAGGCATTCTAGACAGCTGCTATCCACAGGGCCCTGGGCTGGAACCTGGAGTAGAGGGCAAGCCCGGGTTCCCCCCAAACCTCCCAACTCCTGATCAGACACAGGAGGAGTTGATCTGGACTGTGGGTTCCACCAGAGGGGAAGTCTCTGGGCTGTTCCCCAACCTACATGGTGGATCAGCAGAGACTGCAGGGGTTGTTTTTCCCTTTTCCCCCATGCTGGCCAGTGATGAGGTTATCTGAGTGAATGGCAGATTTGAGCCATGAAAATGGCCAAACTGAGGGCTGCTGTGAATCTCTGAGGCGAGCAAATCCGCCAATAAGCATAGGACCCACCAAGTTCTAGGCATTTTCCTGTCCTAGGTCAACTTCTCCAAAAGTTGCATCCCTTTCCTTCCTTACCCAATACATCTATCCATTTTTGCCCATCTAGCAATACTAGCCTATCCCAGGTTTTACTTTTAAAATTATTTATTTAACATTTTGCAGTTATGATTTCTCTTAAGTTATATTTTTTTATAAAAATATCTCCTTTGGAGTTGCTCTTCCTTGTCTTTGTCTTTTCCCTCATTTCCCTCTTTTTTTCTCTATATTAACTACACAATTTAATGCATCTTATTATCCCTTACTTTGGTTTGCCCTCAAGTTTCTTCAATAATATATAATTTTCCCACAGTTCCTTCTGTCTCCCTCCTTCCTGTTCCTTCCCTTTCCTCTCTTATTCTGCTATGTATTTTTAGTCTTTCTTCACCTCCAACATCTCCTTCATCCTCTGTTGTTTAACTTCCTGGTCAATCCTTCTTTTCTCACCCCCATCCATTACATGATGTTCTCTGTTCCCATACACCCATAACTCAAATGCATTTTTCTCTCTACAGGACGTGCACGCGCACAGACACACACACACACACCCCTATTCAGGCGAGGATTTCAAGGGTGATATTAGTACATTAGCTAATACATGTTACTTAAATGTTTTAAAATGCTAGTGTAGACAAGACACATTACCTTTAGTGCACGATAAACGGGTCAAACTAAGGCAAATCTATGCTACCACACAAGCAGCTAACATGAACTAATGGGTTTAATCTGCAGCAAGGGAGATTTAGGTTAGATATTAAGAAAAACTTTCTAACAAAACAAAAATTCTGGAATAGGCTTCCAAAGGAAGTTGTGGAATTACCATCAATGGAATTTTTTAAGAACAGGTTGGACAAAGTGGGAGTGCCACAGGGGTCAGTCCTAGGGTTGGTACTATTCAATATTTTCACTAGTGACTTTGATAATGGACTGGAGAGTATGTTTATAAAATTTGTGGATGACAAATTGAAGGGTTGCAAGCACTTTGGAGGATAGCATTAGAATTCAAAACAATCTTGATAAACTGGAGAATTAAGCTGAAATCAATAAGATAATATTCAATTGAGACAAGTGTATAGTACTTCACTTAGGAAGGAAAATGTCTACACAACTACAAAATGGGGAATAACTGGATAGGTGGCAGTACTGCTGAAAAAGGTCTGGTGGCCATAGTGAATTACAAATTGAATATGAGTCAACAATGTGATGCAGTTCTGAAAAAGGCTAATATTATTTTGGGGGATATTAATGGGAATGTTGTATGTAAGACATGGGAGGGTAATTGTCCTGCTCTACTTGGCACTGGTGAGGCCTCATCTGGAATACTGTGTTTAGTTCTGAGAATCTCACATTAGGAAAGATATGGACATGTAGGAGAGAGTCCAGAGGAGAACAACAAAAATTATAAAAGGTATAGAAAAACCTGACCTATGAGGAAAGGGTAAAAAACTTGGCATGTTTAGTCTTGAGAAGAGAAGACTGGGAGAGGGGGGACCTGATATGTTAAAGTCTGTCACAAAGAGGACTGTGATCAATTGTTCTCCATGTGCACTGGAGGTAGAACAAGAAGTAATGGTCTTAATTGGCATCAAGGGACATTTAGGTTAGATAGAAAAAACATTGTAACTATAGGTGTAGTTAAACTCTGGAATAGGCTTCCAAGGGAAGTTGTGACATACCCATTATTACAGGTTTCTAAGAACAGATTGGGCAAACACCAGTCAGCGATGGTCTACATTTATTTGGACGAGCCTTAGCACAGGGGGCTGGAGTTGATGACTACTTGATGTCACTTTCAGCCATACATGTCTATGAGTCTGTGTCAGTCTGCATTACAAGGACTTTTGAGGTAACTTGACTGAAAAACATGTTCCTTTTCCCCAGCAAGACAGAGACAAAGACATCATGTTCCAATGTTGCCAACTCTCACAGCTAGTGAAGCAATTTTGGCAAGAGAAGAGAGAGGTAGGCAGAGCTCTTTCCTGCCCCACAACCGGGGCTGAGAGGAGTTTTTGAGCATGGGAAGGGACTGTGGGGGGGGGGCAGCTGACACCATTTTCACAGGAAGCAAGGGGAAGGAAAAAGCAGAAAGAGCCCAATAGCTTAGGGTGGCTCTGTTTCCTTCTCCCCGCTGTGAACAACTGCTTAGTCTGCTCTCCTCTCCTCTCCATCTCTGTGACACCAGGCCCAGGGAGGGGCAAAAGGGTGTGATATGGGGCTGGGGACACACAAAGAATAATTTGAATTTGAGGAGAAGCATGAGGCTCTGCCCCATCAGGCAGCCAGAAAGAGCTCCTGTAGTGGGGGACAATAATCACTGTATTCATTAAATTATGAAAGGGTAGCCAGGGAAAGTTCAAAAAATCAAGAGCCAGACCAGAAAACATATGATCTTTCTTAAATATCTCATGATTTGGGGGCAACCTCCTCAGTTTCTGAGGTTGACTCATTATTTTTGAACTTTGGGGTCTAGCCTTTCATCCAATGCACACGCAGGGACATGCTGATCCTCCCACCCAAGACACACACTTGCAGTCACTTTGGCTGGGGGCTGAATTACAGCATCAGAACTATGGGTATATATCTCTAGCCCCACCGCCTGCTGTTCCTATGTTACTGTCAGAGGCTCAACTTTTTTTAAGTGTCTCACTCTGAAGGTTATAAATGTAACCCTGACAGCTTTATTTAAGTATAAACCAATAGAGTGAAACCTGCCTGGACATGAAACAATAGCTCTGAGCGGTGTGATCTGTCCCATTCATCTCAATGGGTTAACTCTGAAACCCACGACTTTGCCCTACACCCTCCAATAAAACAGGGCTCTACTGGGGTGGTGTCAGCAGGGTCTTCAACACAGAGTTCTCTGTCTGTTTCATGTGGGCAGAGTCCTTCCTCCTCTAGACAGACCCAAGCCTGCCCAGAAAGGAACAGTTATGAGCCCCCTCACCAGGCCAACAGATGGCTTTGTATGGGTAGGGCCATGGTACAGATGAAGAGCCAGAGCATGGGGGCAAAGTCATAGGGATGTGGTTAGGACCCCAGGTTGCCTTTATTTGACCCTGTTTGGGGATATGCCTTGAAGGGGAGAAAGCTGCAAGTGGCGTAGGTGTGAGCAGTGACTGCTCAGGCAGCAGCAGAGTAGTGGGGAAAAAAGCTATTGGAGGATCTAGAACCCTGGAGTAAGCAGCTATAAGCAGGAAATGAGTTTATTTTGTTTGGCTTATTTGTTTATTTTCCTCCATCCTCTCTTAGCCCCACTACACACCCACAAGGTCTGCCTGCATGATAGGACTGGCCATATAGTCAAAACTGTCTTAAGTGACCACCTACGAGACCAGCATGTTTACCTATTAAGGGGGGTGTTTAAATTAAGGCAAGTCAAAATTGTACTGGAAACCATATAGTGCCACTTTAAAGTAATTGCTTAAAAAAAAAGCAAATCCAGGATTTCAATGATAGTTTCATTGGACTACATATGACTTAAGAGTTACAAATATTGGCCAAGATTTTCAAAAGTGACTAATGTTTCTGAGACATCCTAAAGGGACCTACTCTTCAGAAAGTGCCGAGCACCTACTTTCTGAAAAATCAACCCTCCTTAAGGTTTCACAAGTTGGGCAGTCACAATCACTAGTTATTTTTGAAATCTCAGTCAATATTCCTACTTCATATACCTGAAAGAGACCATACTAATTCCTCATCTGGTAAATTTAAATTTAAAAAATGTGAAAGTTCTTCATTGATTCCCATTCTCTACTCATATGTAAAATATACTACCCCAGCACCAGATTCTCAGCTAATGTAAATCGACAGAGCACTATTGATTTCAGTGTAGCTACATCAAAGTATACAGCAGCTGAGTATCTGTCTTCCCTGTCTTGAATCCTTAGATCTGAAAAGTTAATTGTTTTAAAATAAAGTACAAAAATAACAGGAATGCAGAGGATTGTTACTATAGCAGGTAAAAAGAGGGCAAAAGACAGTACATTTAAGGATTTAATATTTAAGCCTTTACTGTTTAATGCTTTTTAGGAAACATTCATTTTATTATATTTTGTTTGCAATGCACAGCAGGAAAATGATCATCTGCCCCACAACGAAAGAACCACACACTTCTTTGAATAGGTGAAGTCACTGTTAATGATTTGGGGGGATTGAAATATCGGAAGCAGCTCTTGTTACCTCTAATCATGGAGCTACCTGCCAACTGCATATTTCTTTGCTTGTTGTATACCTAAATGTCTATATTACCCACCATGGGGTGCTACAGGATTTTTCAGCATCATTCATGGAGTCAGTACTTGTTGGGAGATGTCCTGCTGATCCAAACAGGTTTTCTGAGTATGCCAAGCAATCTTCCTCCTGATCTCTGTTTTGTGGGAGGTGCAGAGACTGGGACCAAATCAAAACAGCTCTCCTTCAGTCCCTGGTTAGCTATGATCACTAAAAGATCATTTGTGTTTTGCTTGTGATTCCACTGAATGGTAAAAGCATCCTTAGAGCCTTGTACTAACAATTTTTGTAATAGGCAAAGGAGTGATTGGAGTTGTACCTGGCACCATCAAGCAGATCTTTGCTATCCTGTCTGCCACCTTAAATATACAGAGCCGAAACAAATCACTAAATCCCTAGCATTGCCTTGCTTTGAGCTAAACTTTGCAGAAAAAGACTGTAGGATTTATATTTTATAATAATTATGTGGTCGTTGGCCTAATATATTCAAAGCTAATTATTCAATTTGCTTTTTTTCCCCTAAAGCTTCCCCTTCCCCACCATAATGTATCACATTTGCTTTTAAACTAAAGCAAGAATTGGGAAGTCTGGTGCTTTTAGCTAGGTTTTCAGATCAATTATGCCTTTTACATTGTGCACATTTAGTTTAAGTGCTTTACAGCACTGGACCAGAGAGCAGGCCAGCTCAGTTACTGTGGAGACCTAAATGCATGCAGGAAATGGATTAGGAACTGATTGATACAGACAGTCAATTAGTACTTCAAAGGGAAGCTGACTCCTTGTTTTATACACACAGAACATGGGATAAAAGATTGTAGTCTGATGTCTTGTAATCTCTGTTGCTTCAGTGTTGACCAGGACAGCATGATGTTGGAGGGTTTCTCGGAAGTTAAAAGAGTCCTGCATTGGTTCCTAATGGAATGGAAGCATTAAAAGAAACAATGACATTGTGTGATCTGTACACACTAGCTTTTCTAAAGTATTTCAGACTGTCCTGAACTGACTCTGGGACTCTGTTCAAGTCAAAAGTGTTCTTAATCTCTGTGATGTGCTGATCAAACCTTGAACTGTCAGGTCACATTAGTTCCACAGGACCAGGTCTATTTATGATTAATTAAAATTTCTTCTTGATTGCATACAGTCCTTTTTAATGTATAATCCCTTTATTGTGTAATGATTGAGACTATGGGCCCAATTCCTAAAATATAAAAAAATACTTGCAAGGGTGTTACGCCCATGCTCGGATGTATTAAGTCCATCCATGTGATAAGGGAAACAAAAAGAGGAAATCTAGGCAGATATCAAGCAACCCAATACCAATACACTATAAGGAAAGGATTTTAGTTGCCCTGATTTCATGAGAAAACTCCATTGTGGACATTGGGAGTGACACTTTTTCCCATAAAAGGGCTGACTGCTTGTCGACAGTGGAATATATTCATGCCTCTGGCTGTAGAAGAAACCACTTCCCCCCATCTCTGCTCTTCATTCTCCTGAAAGCAACAAAACATCAGCCTGGAACAAAATTAAGAACAGTGGCATCAGAACACCATTCCTTTGTATTTAATGTAATGGTTTCTTTATTTGTTTTTACTTATAATGACGAATATGAATGGGAAATGAGAATATTTAAGGACAAAGTTGTGAAGAAAACTGGGAAAAGAAAATTGGCTCCTAAGGACTGTTTATATTTACAAGTCTGTTTCTTTCCTCTGTGCTCTGTATCTATGGAGTAACATACATATATTCCTCACTGTAGTTATAGTAATTATTGATTAAATGCCAACCATGTGTTGGGGCCTTTACATGAGAAACATAAGGCAGTCCCTGTCCTATAGAGAACACAATCTAAACAACAGCACTGGGAGAACTAGAGAGAAGACTTTCCTTAAGAGTAATTATTAGTAGAATCCCACATTTGATTTTGTTGTTCACTCTATTTCATATTAACTACTCATTTGTCTGGAAAAAGAGTATTAAACTGTCACATATAACCTGTTTTAGTGTCAAGCATGCCAAGTTATGCCACCAATTTCTTTTGGAATTGATTTAACACACATTTAAGTCCAGTGCCAATAATAAAAAATTATTTTTCCATTTAGATTTGTCTCCTATTTTGTGTGCTGAACACAATTTTTCAGTAGCTACCATGTACACAAATGATTACAACCACACCACAGATTACAGATAGCCCACAGGATAAATTGTTAAAATGCAAACCCCATAATTGTATGGAAATTGAACTCAAAATACACTTGCATGAAAGATATCAGGTACATCTTTCATCAAATGTATAAACTTGACATGAAGATCTGAATAGACTTAAACTGTATTCTGCTCTGATAATACCAAGCAGTACTGACACTGATCTGCTGTGAAGTAATGTGTTTCTATCAACTCTTCACCCTCCCACGATACTACATCACATATACTGTCTTTCTTCCTGTAATGCTGGATGAAATGTTGCTTTTTTCTTAGTTCACTGCTCACTGATGATTATCTGTAGCCATTTCCATGCCTCAGAATGCATACTCTCCCACCCATCCCAGAGGAAACAAATATTTAGCGTGACAACTAGAGTAATATCACTGTGAAGATAATGTTATAAGGACCGTACCCTAGGACCACAACAAGAGCAAGGTATTTTTTTCTGCTCTCTGGTTTTGAATTGCAATGTCACATTGCGGGTGCATTATGTTACTGCATTTTGTTCCTGGGGCTATGTAACAGTATAAGTTGGAATTTTAATTGCACCCAAATCCTGCTGCTACATATACCCATTGCCTGTCCTGAGTGTGCACTGATAATGTCTTCTAAAAGATAGATACAAATAAGTATATTATCATTGATGGGAAACCAAAATGTACATCAACGCTCCCCTTCTGGTGCTGAAACCAAGCAACACAGATTTTTACCTCAGAGATAGCACTCACTATACAGTACAGAATCAATTCTTTAGGTCCATAGTGCAACTAAGACTTAGATTTTTTCTCCGCCCAGTTTCCATAGTTTATTCAAATAATCAACATGCTCATCGTCACTTGTGATAGAAATGATTTCCCTTCCCTTTCGTGATGATTTATGTAGCACAGATTCATGTCAGTGGAAAGCATAAGAATGATGGGGTGCACAAAAACTTTTGAATGAGCTGGTTTTGTGAATTGCTTTAAAAGAGAAATGCATCTTGAAGTTAATCAGAAAGGGCTTATTGTGGCACTGACTTTCGCAGACCTGTTGTAAAAGTTGCTAGGATGCAGTACTTTTGCTAATCATTTTAAAATCATGGTTCAAAGGACAATATACACATAGGGTGAGGCTATAATGTTTTTCCAATCAAAAGCCAAAACTCTTCTGTGGCTTCATTATTTAGGATTAGAAAAAATAGTCAGACAAAAGTCTTCTGAGTTTCTGATTCAGCACAGCAACACATGTTCATGTCTCAGAATGGACAAAAAAAATTCCCATTAAACTTTGTGCTCTGAAGTTATGTTGTTAATATTCATTTTGGGCAAAATACTCGCCTTTATAGTGTACAAACTCATTTGACTTTTCTCTTCACTCCAAACACTTCATTACACTGAACGCTTGTTCCACTGAACTTTTGTTTCAGGTAGATACAGACAAATTTCACTCTGTAGAGCAATAAGTCCTTAACGCACATTGTGTAAATATTTCTTAAAAACCACAGATTTTGATTGATGAAATGGAAAAACAGGACATTTCAGGTCCTGAAAGAATTTCCTGGGACACAGGGAAGCAGTATGATTATATATCACTGTTAAATGTTTTTCACAACATTTGTTTTTTCCTATTTGCACCAGATTCTATGACACTGCACATCGCCGATTCTGTTCTTTAACCAACCAGCACTTTCCTTTACACAAAACACCATTGGATCTCCCCTCACTAAATCCATCAGCAGAGTTTCCATGCCCAGCTCACATCACCGCCCCGGAGATCCCTGACTTGCAGCAACATTTGTGCCCCACCCCTCACCTGACATACAGCAGCACTTGAGGGGAATTGATCCAACTGCTTACTCGGACACCACACTCAGATTCCAAGATTGCTGGCTTAACTCTTCTTTTCCTCATCCCCAGAGAGACCAACAGCAGTTGCTTCATTCAGGTTTTCTTACTCCTCTTGTCACCTTGGAGATGTCCAGGTCTGGAGTTCCCCACACCACAGGAACATGCATGCTGTCAACCACAGGCTCCTCAAAACATCAGCCTGGGATGTTTGCATGTTCACGGAATTTGTATAATCAGAGAAATTATGTTTCCATTCTACGCATCCGATGAAGTGGGCTGTAGCCCACGAAAGCTTATGCTCTAATAAATTTGTTAGTCTCTAAGGTGCCACAAGTACTCCTGTTCTTTTTGTGGATACAGACTAACACGGCTGCTACTCTGAAGCCTATCAATATAAATGGTTTCTTCAGAACATTTGAAGAAAGAAAACAAAATATTGATAAATATATCTAAACCTTCCTCACCTTTGGGTTCTGCTATCCTCACACAGTCAGAGCTCACTCCTCAATCATCTTTACACCCCATTCTTCAAAAGTCCCTGTGGAGATCGAAGCTCTGAAACAACTATAGGACTGATCTCCACATCCTCTACACACCTCCTTTCATCAGTTCATCCTGCATCTGATCTCCAGAAAGACTTCCTCTCACTCCAGCTGGCCGAATATTCCCTGCTGCCACCATCTTGAGTTTCTCAGCCCCCAGACTGATTCCCTCCTATTGCCTTTTGACGCCCAGCACTTAAATATCCCTCACCTGGTTCCCTCAGACATGCTTCCTCCCTTTTCATTCCACCAGCCTTCCCCTCCCTCTGCTTCTGCTCCCTTGGTTCCCCTGGTCCTCAAATCAATTCCTTCAATCGTAGCGGTGCTCCCCACACCTGTACCACAGGTTTTCTGAATCCCAAAATCATTCTTTCCCTTCAACTTGACCCCCCAATTCCCACTCTCCCACTCAACAACCCTCACCTCCTCCCCACCCCAAATTCAAATACTTGCTCTTTCTTCCACCTGGTGCTCTGGAATTTTTAGTCCCACAGATTCCACTGTTCCCAGCTCTCATTTTAATCACTAGTCTCCCAAAACTTGGTATTTACTTAAGGCCTTTGCTTTTAGGGTTATGTGATTGTGTCAGAATCTCTGCTTTTTATTTTTGTAAATAAGTTTCTAGCCTTTGTGGTTGAAAAGAAAAGCAGAAAATGTGAAACCTAAAAGTTCAAAAACTTCCAGCAGCTCCCATTGGCCTGGAGCAGCGAATCACGGCCACTGGCAGCTGCGATCGGCCGAACCTGCGGACGCGGCAGGTAAACAAACCGGTCCGGCCCGCCAGGGGCTTTCACCTCACAAGCGGCGGAACAAGTTTGGGAACCACTACCCTAAAGACAGAATGTTTTTTTCTAAATTTGTACATTTCTCCATGTTCTGTCTATAACAACTAATTCTTATTGTGCTAATGGAAACAGTTTTTTAAAAATCTGATATGCTTATGTCACTATGCATATAATATTGTAAATGCTTTCTAATAAGTAAATTAGAAATACTTTCTAATAACATCCTAAAGACACAAAATCAAGAGGGTACCAAATGGAATGACATATTTTAATTAAATTCTGACTGGAATAACCATTAGGAAAAATACTTTTAAAATATTTTAAATAATTTCAGTTTGATTCAACACTATTGTGCTGTAACTCACAACTAGATAAAGCATTTGCACAGATATCTACATTATAGGGAGGATTGTGCCGCATTTAAAGTTAACTTTAAAAAAACCCAAAAATATCAATCACTCATACATTAAAATTGATCCAGGTTCAAATTTGTCAGAAACAGCTGTCAGTCTGATCACAAGTTTTTCTCTAGTTATTTTGGCTTACTGAGTAAATGGCACAGATTTTGAAATTTAATACACAAATCCACCATCAATGTATTACTCGTACATTTGCGTGTCTTGTGCATTTTTGTATGTTCCTAAAAACATCCAACTGATAATGAGTCTGTAACGGGTTGGACCCCTCATCTGGGATGCCACCTGATGTACTGAGGTTTCACTGAGTCTGCCTGCTCCTCTAGCCTGGGCTCCCTCTCCCAGTTTTGCTGAATTAGGCCTTCCAGCGCCTGGCAGCATACGCATACAGGTAGGGATGCCCCATCTGTAGAATCAAACAGACTCTGCAAAGAGCTCTCTATGAGAAGACTCAGCTAGGAAATTGCCCAGCACTCAAGTGCAGCTCCCCTCTGGAAAGTACACCCAAAATAATATCGTCTCACGCTGTAGAGAAATCTACACAACGTAAGCTAATATATAAACCGCCTCCCTCAATGTGCAGGGAGATATGCACAACTTCTTGCCCCCTCCCCCAGTTAGAAATTGCACAAACTGGGTTTAATAATAAACAAAACAAGTTTATTAACTATAAAAGGCAGATTTTAAGTTATTATAAGGGGTACAAACAGAACACAGCAGATTGCCAAGCAAATAAAACAAAACACACATATTAAGCTTAAGATCTTAAAGAGACTAGTTTCAAGAAGTAATTTCTCACCCTAAATGTTGTTTTAGGCAAGTTGCAGAGTTTCTGTAGCTTAGAGTTCCAATTATTTCTCTTTACAGACTAGACTCCTCTGGACTCAGCCCTTGCCTTTGTCACTGTTCAGTTCCTTTGTCTCTTCAGGTACTTTCAGCAGTCTTTCTTCTTGGGCAGGAAGGCAATGGAGAAGAGTCCTGTTTGCCCTACTCCCCAGCCTTAAATAAGATTTACATAAGGCAGGAATCTTTTTTGTTTCCCAGTCTTGACCATCCCCTTCTTTTAGTGGAAAATTACTAGAAGTCCAAAATGGTGTTTAGTACCAGGTGACAGGACCACCTGACCTGGTAGTGTCACAGCTACATCCCAGGATGCCTCTCAGGAAGGAGAGAGATTAGTATCTTCAAAGTCTTACTGTTTCTTCCTAATGGCCCATCAAGGGCGATGGCCTGTTGTCTGGTGGGTGTCTTGGGATGTATAAGTAGGGGCATAGCGAGCAGATCGAGGGACATGATCGTTCCCCTCTATTCGACATTGGTGAGGCCTCATCTGGAGTACTGTGTCCAGTTTTGGGCCCTGCACTACAAGAAGGATGTGGATAATTTGGAGAGAGTCCAGCGAAGGGCAACAAAAATGATTAGGGGTCTGGAACACATGACTTATGAGGAGAGGCTGAGGGAACTGGGATTGTTTAGTCTGCAGAAGAGAAGAATGAGGGGGGATTTGATAGCTGCTTTCAACTACCTGAGAGGTGGTTCCAGAGAGGATGGTTCTAGACTATTCTCAGTGGTAGAAGAGGACAGGACAAGGAGTAATGGTCTCAAGTTGCAGTGGGGGAGGTTTAGGTTGGATATTAGGAAAAACTTTTTCACTAGGAGGGTGGTGAAACACTGGAATGCGTTATCTAGGGAGGTGGTAGAATCTCCTTCCTTGGAAGTTTTTAAGGTCAGGCTTGACAAAGCCTTGGCTGGAATGATTTGATTGGGGATTGGTCCTGCTTTGAGCAGGGGGTTGGACTAGATGACTTCCTGAGGTCCCTTCCAACCCTGATATTCTATGATTCTATGATTCTTCCAAATACACACATGGTTGTAATTGTTACACAGTCAATATTCCTTACTTTAGATACAGAAATGATACATGCATACAAATTGGATAATCACATTCAGTAAATTATAACCTTTCCAGTGATACCTTACAAGACCCATCTTGCATAAAATATATCTGTTATGCCATATCCACATCATAAGCATATTTCCATAAAGAATATGGGGTGTGAAATCAGAGCCCAAAGGAGCCATCTCAGTCTATTGTACCTGTTTTTCATTGTTTGTCTTGTACCATTAAATAGAAGCCTGTCTCTCGGACATGTCCATGTAAGTGTCTAACCATCAGCTTAAGCTCAACATGGCTACACCAGAGCTCTTATTTTTTTTCCCAAAATGCTCCCTGCTACTTCCTTTCTCAATCACTGTGGACAGCACCACCATCCTGACTGTTACTCAGGCCTATAACCTGAGTGTCATCTTTGACCTGGACCTCTCTCAAGGTCCTCACACCCAGACTGTGTCTAAATCTTGCAAATTCTTTCTGCATAACATCTCTAAGATATATCTTTTCTTATAGATTTGTGGGTGGATAAGTCTTATCCAGGCTCTTATCACCTTGCGTCTCAATTTGTGTAACATCTTTTTCTCTGGCCTTGACAAATGCAACAATTCAGAATGTTGCTGCAAAGATTATTCCCCTGTCCTACCACTTTGGTCATGTAACCTTTTCTTTGCCCCCCATCACTGGCTCCACATTGCATCCAAATATAAAGCTACTTCTTTCATTTTAAAGGCTCTCCATGGCCTATCCCCACTGTCACAGGGTCCACTCTCCACTTGAGGCACCTCCAGCTGGTTACTCTGGGGATTAGCTCTGTCTCAACCTGCACCCTTCTCAGTGGTCTCGCTACCCATCTTCTTCTCTCTGTATGTGGCCTCTCTCGTTCTTGGTGCAGATGCTTCCAGTCCATGGGTTGGTACTCCAGCGAGGCCACTAAGTCCCTCCCCTTCCAGGGAAATCACAGTGTTTCCAGACCAGCTATCCGGCTGGCATTTCCAGTGCTCGGAGCCAATACCCACTGACTTGTAGGGGAACCCAGGCCCACCCTCTGCACTGGGTTCCAGCTCAGGGACCCTGTAACATGTAGCTGAAGCCTGTACTGCCTTTGACCTTGTTGTTGTTTCCCCGGGCTTTTTTCTACCTAATTAGCTACCCACCCCCACTCTGGGTTCACCAGTTTCTTCACTCCCTCCTCTAAGGTAGTCTGTGCAGCCTGCCTTCCCGCAGCCTCAAACACTCCTCTCCCCTTTCCACGGAGCGACTACCCTTCCCTAGACACCATCCACTACCCAGTAGCCAGCTACCTGGCTTTCTACAGACCCCACATGTTCTTGCCCAGGTGAGCCAATTCCTCCTCCATTAGCTCCCTGACTTTCAGCCTAATTAGTAGCTTCGACCCATCTGGCCCCACCCAGCTCTTGTCAGATCAGTATGGGGTGCACACGCCATCACACCTACTCTCTCATTTGCTATTGAGATGTCGACTCCCACATCTGACCCCGCTCATGATGCCAGCCTCCGTCACCCACTCGTTACATTTTCAAACAAGCACCTATGTGATTTTGGCTATGCTGCCCCTCATGCTTGGGAGAAGCTCACTGTAAACATCTGCAAAAATACTACATTGTTCTCCTACAAATCCCCTCTTTAAAACTTTCCCTTGCCATGATGCCTTAAAATAACTTAACAGTTAGGCTGCTGATGAGCTGAGATCACTGCCTGTCCTGCTGACCAATATGGTCTCATTGTTTCCCTGTACTCCCCCACCTGTCTGTCTCCAGCTGTTGTCTCTTGTCTTAGATTGTAAACTCTCTGGAGCAGGAACCATCCTTTTGTCCTGTGTTTGTACAGCACCTAGCACAATGGGGTTCTGGCTCCTGACTAAGGCTCCTAGGTGCTCCAATAATACAAATAATTATATGTATATGTATATAGTGTTATCATTTGTGTGTGTGTGTGTGTGTATACACACACACACACCCCTACATTTTCAGACAAATCTGAACTAAAAGACAAAAAGAAAAGGAGGACTTGACAAAGGAATTCAAAGTGAATTGAAACTCTATCCTTAGGATCACTTTCTGCCCTGATTTAGCCCCATTAAAATTTAGTGGAAGTCAGTAGGATTATACTGGGTTGCAATTTTTAAGATGACATCTTGTATTTAATATTGTAGCCATGTTGGTCCCAGGATATTAGAGAGACAAGGTGTGTGAGGTAATATCTTTTATTGGACCAACTTCTGTTCGTGTAAGACACAAGCTTTCAAGCAATCCTAATCTTGTATCTAGATATTACAGTACACACCAGATAATATGCAAAACTGAAAGAGGTTGAATACCTTGGCAAAACGGGGTAGAGCCTCAACTAGCATTACTCATCACAGCTCCACATATTTCAACTAATTTATGTGGATTTACATTAGCCCAATGTCTGTATTGGAAAAAATTAAAGAAAGTTTCAGCAAACACTTTTCACTGTGCTTCTTTCTTTTGATAAGTTAACTCACAAGGTTTTTTTCCCCTAGTAACAAAAAAGTTTGGAGTGCAAATTAAATTGACACATTTTCAATGGGTTTCACTAGATTTAAATTCAGAACTCCTGTTCAATTCAGTGGGAGCTGTGTGGCTAAATCTTATGCGACTACTTGAACATTAAAGACATGTTCATTAAGTGAAACAGAGTGCATTTTGGAACAACTCTGTATTAGCTACAAGCAACAAATCTTTTTAAAACCTAGCAACCACTTCATGGTTAAGCAGATGCTTTCCACTAGGGCCTTTAAGAACTTTTCCTACTAAGGTTATAAAACCTCTAAAGATTTTTAATACAGTGTTTCATATTTTTAAAATTTTGAAATACTAGTGTGCATTTCTCACCAGCTGAACATTCAAGTTATGAGTCATAATCCCTCAGCAAACAGATTTTTTTATTAAAAAGCCACCAGCAGTGCTTTCGTGCCAGTATGTGTCTTTTCTATGAAGATCAAAAAATAAATAGTGAGTTGGAAATGAGCCATCTTTACTTAAGATTTTTTCCTTTAGTTTTGGGGTCCCCCCCCAGTCAACATGTTGCCTCAGCAACCAAGATTTCTGCTTTGAGGCAGAAGACAGATTTCTTTGGTTCAATCACGATGCAAAGCTGAAAGAAGGAAAAGCGAGACAGGCAATGAAAATTCACCATTTCACTATTTGAATATATGAATTACCCTGAGCTGCAGCCAAGCCATGGGTCTTATCCACAGTGTCTTTCAACACTTATTCAAATCCTTCAGTGCTGCAATACTTCATTTCCATTAATTAAATAATTACATCAAATTCTGTCTGAAGATAACATTCAGCTGAATTCATGCATTCCAAAACAGTTATTCCATTTAGCTAAAGCTCATATTATTACACAATGAATTGACAAAGATTTTGTTTATTTCTTTAACCAGAAACTAAAAAAGACCCTCTTTAAAACCACAGTGGAAATAATGGCACACATAGTGAGAAAACTGGAATTTAATGCTCTAAAACCTCAGTACTTTCTTTAATCCCATGAACATGACCTTATGAGCTCTCACTTAATGCATCTCAAAGATGAAGCTCAGCGAAGTTGATTAAAAACGGATTGTTCGTGCTTACGTAAGATGAAACACACTGTTATTAATGGAAAAAGCAAAATTATTAATATAGCAGTGCCCGAATCCCTCTACATAATGAGATTACATCTTAGCCTCTTTTTAAAAACACAGTACAATTAGTTTCTATCGCCCATCCTTAGTCATGTTATCACGAATGCGTTGCACAGAGACAGTCGGTCATATGGCTCAGAAGGAGAGAAACAGAGTGATGCAGACAGAGAGAGGAAACAGCACAAATGAGTTATGAAGAGTTAAAAGAAAGGAAGAGAAAGGCCTCTGAAAATACAGTGGAGTGAGTGAGGAACAGGACTAGGCATTTATGAAGTCAGAGGTCCATTTATTCTGCTTTGCTTATGCACTGCTCAGCAAAGCAGGATGATATCAGAGAGCCAAATTTGTATTGTATTGTACTAGAGTATGTTTGAGTAGCCTAGGGGCTGCTCTAACTTATGCTGACTGTCTATGTTACGTTTGGCCTTGTCATGGCAGGTACGTGGCATGCCACACCCCACAATATGCTCACGACAATCAGAGCCAGAATGCTACAGACAATCTAGCTAAGAAAGATGTTGAATGATATACTGAGCGTATATTAATTATATTGATTACTTAAGAATTCCCAGTTAGCACTTTGAAGTTTGGTAGGTTTTTGCCCTAAGATCAGGCCCAGTATTAAAATTAACGTTTAGTTGGGAACCCCTGACATGCATGGCTGCAACTCCCATCCTCAGGAAAAACCTGCATTTGAAATTGTTTTATTAACGCAGTTAGCAAAGTTATAAACACTCCAATGCAGTAGGATTGTTAGAGATAATACAGAATGTGCATCTAAGCATCCATATTCTCACCCCACCCCCTGCAGAACAACCTGAAGTATTAGTCATTATCTTCCTCCTCCATCTCCTCTTCCTCGCCACCATCACAGTGGTCGTCATCCTGGCACCTCCCAAGAGTTAAATCTCCTAAGGCACACAGCCCAGGTTACAACTTTCATAATGTGTTATGCTGATGCCCAGGGGCATTGGATTATTCCTAAAAGTAGGGGGGCCCTGCCCCTCCTCTCGCCCTGAGGCCCTGCCCACCAGCCAAGCCGGAAGCCGAAGCCAGGCCAGGAAGCCCGGACCCCTCCACCTGCCCGGGGTAGGGAGGCCCGAGAGCAGCCCCTGGCCCACATCCCTGCCCTCCAGGGCCCTCTGCCCAGGGCAGATGGAGGGTTCATGGCTCCCCACAGCTGCCCACATGGCTGGTACCCCGACCCGGCTCTGGCTTCTGGCCTGGCGGGGGAGGGGGACCCTCAGGGGCCAAAGAGCTGCAGCCAGGTCATGATAACAGCCGCCTGGGTAGCTGTGAGGAGCTGCAGACCCTCCATCTGCCCTGGGTGCTCTTGCCCCCACACCTCAGGCAGGTGGAGGGTTCATGGTTCCCCACAGCTGCCCAGGCTCCCCAGGCCAGGGTCCAGCTTCTGGCCTGGCTGGCTTGAGGGACCTCATTTTCAAAAGTGGAAGGGCCTTAGCCCCTCCTGTTCCAGTGCCCCTGCTGACACCACTGTGCCTAATGCATATTCAGGAGAGGTTTCTCTCCTTTTCCTAATTTGTATATACTCACCATACTAATACTGGGGTGCCCTTCTCCCATAGCTTGCTAGTTTGTTTACCACAAGCTTTTTAGCATATATGTCAATTAGTTACCATGGAACTCTTATGCTCAGACATCTGCTGATGGTCCTTACTTAAAATATCACAAGCTGGTATAAACTGTGGTTTTCTGTCAGCAGTTTAGTCATTACAGCATTCTATTTTGTGATACCATATGACCTAAGGTTACTCCTGGTTAATTGCTTATGCTAAGGCTTTGGGGGCCTTATGCCTTGTTTAGCTAAGCTATTGTCTTACAGGCCTTGTAGGCTCATTACATTACTGCCTTAATTTATACCTCTGCCTTACCTAGCAAATACCTATAGGCTACAAAAGAGAAGATGGAAGTTGTTGAGAGGGGTGATGGAGGTGGACCCCTGGGCAACTTCACATAAGAGACTCTGGTCAGGGAGGAAAGTGGAGGAAAGGTCTGCTTTCTTCATGGGTCATTCTAGATCTACTTGAAACATATGTAAAAATCACTCAGATACTATGGTGGTGGGAACCATAGAAATGCTTGCTACAGTAAAAGCTTAGAAAAGCAGGAGAGCAATTTCAGATTAGATTCGCAGCCCAAATACCAGCAGACATGGAGTAATGGAGACAGTGAATGAGTAATGTGTTCCTACTTCCACATTTACGTGCATTATTCCCATGAAGTTTAAAGTACATATTTTAGAAGTCCAAAACCAAACTGCTGTGGGGATTAGACCTGGATGAAATTTTTGGCATGACAAATTTTTTTCATTGGCAAATGGTCTTTTTCCAAAATCAGAAATATTTTCACAAACCATTTGTTGACATTACCACCATTTTCCACTTTTTTGTGAAATTTTCTGATATTTTAAATAATTTTTACTAAAATTTTTCATTCAAAAAAACATTTTCTTCCTGTTAAGAAATATGAAATATTTTGAAAACAACTTCAATTTAAAAAATGGTAAAAAAAAATATCATGGCATGGATACTTTTAGAAAAAATGGATGAAATCATTCTGCAAAATGAAATCAAATTTCAACATTCTGAATTTTTTCAGGAAATTGTTTTCCCATTTTTCAACCATCTCTGGTTGGGATAAATTATGTGCTGTATGACATTCTCCCCAAATACTTACACCTGGAACCATCACCCCCTTAAAAATGTATCCAAAAGTACCAGTTCTCACATAAACCAAGCAAAGAAAATAAATGTAGAGTTTCTGGGTCTCACTTTTATGGATTATGATGTGACAAAAAACAATTACATTTTCAAGAAGTAAAACCACTTTCTTTTTTTAAAAACTTCATCTCTCCCAACTATCTTCTCTGATTTGCCTCAAACTTCCCAGAGAAAAATCTTCTCTCTAATAGGATTACCTTTGTGAACTTTCAGGCAGATTGGTTTGATTCTGGTGAATTTAGGAGTAGAAGGAGGACTCAGACTTTAACGTATCTCAGAAAACTAGTTGATCTTCAGTGTGAGGAGTCTAACAATTATTTCCATAATGTGAGCTGCAACCAACCTGGAGCTGTTTTATTCTCAACATCATGGTTTTTGTTACCATAAACTAAAGATGTTCACAGAGACTTTTCTAACCCCTGGCTTTTAGCCAGCTGATCCAGCTATCAGATTTGCTCTTTGGCCTCCCCTGCTGAGGCTCTGACTTTTCTGTCAGACTGTCAGGGTGGGCGAGGCATGTGGCAGAGACTTCTGCCAGCTAATCTGTGCCCTCCCTGCTCTCAGATCTTCCACTGTCCTCCTGTGAGACCCCCCCCCATCTCCCTCCAGCCAGTTGTACGAGGTATCCAATGCAAAGAGTGCTAGCAGATGAGAGAGAGGGGAAAGAAATCACAGCATTGGTTTTGCAGGAGCAGCCAGGTCTGCACCCTTTATGGGAAGATGGGGCTAACTGAGCAGGGATGTTGCTGCTATTGGGAAAAGGAACATGGAGCTTGGGAGACATGCAGCCTCAAATGTAGTGGCCTTGTCTGACTTTGGTCATAGTAAATTAATACTCTTTTGCACTTGCATGCCACCTTTTTACCAAGGATCTCAAAGCACTACAGCCATATTAAATAAAACCAACAACACCATGATGTACAGTACATAAGAATTAACATTCCCACTTTACATTTTACTACTGCTCTGATCTGGGTTTATAGTTTTTTAAAATGTTTCCACTTTAACACCAAAGCCATTCTGGGTACTCCAAAACTACTCGGAGTATTGGATTATTGTTCCCATATCTTTATTGCCCTACATTTGTTCCTTGTTTCCAGTATAATTATTTTGTGTTTTGCTGAACTGCACTTGAGAACTTTTAGAAAGGCACTTTGTAAACTTAATATATTGCTATATGCCATCTGCTAGTTCAATCACTAAATAATCTAAATCTTTTAGAATAAGAGTTATTCTATTCCTCATTATTTGGTCTGTCTCCAATGTTAATAACATCTGCAAACTTGGAGATATTGTCTTTAATATTCTCATCCAGTTAATTTATGTGTGTTATGAATAACAGAGTCTTAATTCCTGAAGTCCATCACTCGTTACACCACCTTTCCATATTAATTGTTCTCTGTTGCCTCACTTTTTAACCAGTTTTCCATCCAGCAGCCTATTTAATATTTATTAATCATTGGTATGGTATTTAGTCAACTGCTTTTTGAAAATCTACGTCTCTCTGAAGCATATGGTGCTGGCCACTGTTGAAGACAGGATAATGCACCACCTGGACCAAGGTTCTGATCCAGTCTGGAAATTCCTGTGCTCCTAATATGCTCAAAATGTCCTTTAACTTTCACGGCAGTAATAAATAGATGTGGCCAGAAAACAATAATTCTGTTTTGTGAAAAATTTTGAGGTTTCAGCATCTGGTTTTGTTCCACATCAGGTCAAAACCAAGACCTATAGAATTTTTTTTTGCAAAAAGGGAGCAACACCTCTTACTCATGAGAAGCCAATAGCTCAGCGTTAGGTCATTCACCTAGGATAGGGGACACCCAGGTTCAAGTCTCCATTCTGCCTGATTTGGGCAGGGATTTTAATCTGCATCTCCAATATCCCAGGTGAGTGCCCTGACCATTAGACTGTAGGCTACACTGGGGTCTCTCTCCCTCTCAGTTCATTCCTGGAGCTGAGGAAATCCCCTCCCCTCCCCAACAAAAGTTTTGTCAAAACCAATACATTTCCATGAAAAGTTTCAATTTCAACTATCTGCATTTTCCAAATAAAAACATTTATTAGAAAAATTCCTGTCCAGCTCTAATAATTGTTTTCTGATGTCTTTTTTTCTCGGTTTTTTGTTTTATTAAAACACATTGTGATATTCATCCCACCTGGACCTTAAATATGTATTGCTGTTCTGGGTAGATTTATCAATTATTTAATTCTAACAAATTTTTTGTACAACTTCGCATTTCTTCTAAATCGGTTTAGTTGAAGTCCATCATGATTATATTTCAGAATAGCAGCCGTGTTAGTCTGTATTCGCAAAAAGAAAAGGAGTATGCTCAGATAAATTTGTTAGTCTCTAAGGTGCCACAAGTCCTCCTTTTCATGTTTATATTGTTCACCACTTTAGAGATTTTTAAAGGCATTTCAAATCAGAACATATGCCCACAGAGTTCTAGGCATTATGCAATTTCTACTTCATTTAATCTAAAATTGAGGCCTAACAAGATTTGATCATTAAAGAGAGATACTGATACTGTCCTTTATGATACTGATTTAAGCTTTCTGTGTCAACAGATTTCCTTCATGTGATTTCAGTGAAAGTTATTGTGGTATATCTGTCTCTTCTAGTGATCTTTAGAAGGAAGGCAACCCTAGCTTAGAACACCACCATAAAAGAAAATGACAGTAAAATCTAACCTCAGAAGGGTGAACACATAAGAATAACAGAATTAAGTTTTAAGCTGAAGCATAGATTCCCAGAAAGAACATTGAACAAGACCTGAATGAGAAATACAGGGCAACCATACAAACAAAATTTGGCTAGAGTCAAATGGTTTAGACAAGGAGTAGTTGAGTGGAATTGGAAAGGGAAGAGAACAAAGATCTGAGTTACTTTAAATTGAGATACATATGTATCCCTTAATATGAGAGTGTATGCTACCTAGTCACTAATATTTAGCGTATATAATACCTTGGGGGGTAAGCTTTACTTCAAGGAGTTTTAAAACCAAAAGTACAATCTTTTAATTTCAATGTAGTATGACCCTGTTACATGGTCAAATTCTGCCCTCGTTGAAAAGAGTGCATGGGGGCAGGAGAGTCACATCTCTGCACAGTCAGACTGGGGAAATTATACCAAAATGTGTTCTCTCGGAAAAATGAGTTTTGCTGTGCAGATGTAATTTCAGGACTGTAGAATTAGTTTACTGCAGATATGACACACAGTCAGTGATATCTGGTAAACAGTGACTGAACATCCACATCCAACTCCAGATCGAAGTGGGAAGGGGGATTGTTTGTCTGTTTGTTTTTCTTTTGTTGGGTAGGGGGTTGTGGGGTGGGAAGGGAAATGTGCTTCATTCTGGCTTTCCAGCACAAAACACATTACTTCCTAACTAGGATTGGCCAGTTTCATTAAATCAAATTAGATTTTATATGAATCAGCACAGAAAAAACTAGATTTTACTTGTGCAGCTTGTCACACAAATGACCTAGAAAAAAATCTTAAAATGTCCTCTGCTGATCAGTGCTTCTTCCATTTTCCCTCTCTTCTGTTCCCACTCACCTCTCCTCATGCTCCAAAGACTGTTCTGACCCACGCCCATCTCCAAACAGATTCTACTGCTTCTTCTCTGGCTACTGAACTCACCACACAGGAATAAAAGGAGAAATAAAAAATACATACACCAACAAATTTCACAGAGAAAAGAATGAAAAAATACAGCAAAGAATATATGGGGAATGATCTTCTGCTACTTGAACAACTGTCAAACATACAATCTTGTCTGATTTCATTCATAATAAATAATTATTCTTTAATATGCCCTTGTACTTGTGCAGCACTTTTCATCTAAGTAGCTCAAAGTACCATACCAAAATTTTTAAAGCCCAGCAACATCCTTGTGAGGTACTGGGCATCAGAATTAACATTCACCATGTGTATTTTGCTGCTGCTTTAGTCTACATTTATAATTTAAATATGTTAACAGTCTAAGGCTCTTTATCACAGGCTTGGGTGCTCCTATGGCTCTTTTCTGCAGCTTAAGTCCTCTCCACAGGTTTGGCTGTTATTAATTTCCTTCCCTCAGAAGCCATTTTCCCAGACTCTAGGTCCTTTTGCCAACATGCTAAGTGACCAGGACCCAGAGTTATGTGGTCCTGCCAAACAGATTTCTACCCCACATTGTACCTCCCAGGTCACTGTCCTCCTTCCTTTCTGTACTTTAGGCCCATAAAAACCAGGGGCTCATTGGGAGACTAGAGAACTTCAGTCCTGCCTGTTCACCTTAGATGACAGGAAGTGGGAGGAAGTTCGAGGAAAGGTAGAATTGTGGCTGGTGAGAAGCCCTGGCTCTGCACCTCTCTTTAACTTCACCTCTCTTTAACTGCAAGTGAATACATTTTCCACAGGAAGCTGCTAATAGGTGTAGGAATAGGACTTTCTTTGGTGCTTCCTGCCAACCATAGTCTCTCAAGTGGTTCTCCTTAAAAATAAAGCCCTTAGGCAAAATAGCCAGCATCTCCCATTACTTTCAATAGTCAAGACAACTGTCATTTCCCTACATCATTTGCACATGGAAGGGAAGCTACCCTGAGTAACCACAGCCACCATCTGCCATTGTTTCTGCAATTAAGCCGCATTACCTTGAGGGAAGCTGTCCATAGACTTGTGCTCTATGATTATGGAACAGGAAACTGAAGATGCAGGGGAATGAAAACCAAAGGCTGACTGAGGGTGTACAAATGAGACTAAGGAGGGTGCCGGGGAAAGTTAAGTACAGAAGGAGTGTGAGGCGTGCACAGCAGGCAGATTAAGGGGAGACAGGAGAGAAGCTGAGGAATGATCAGGGGAACATGGAGGATAGAAGATAACTGAGGAGAGACATTTGGGAAAAATGGAGGGAGGATGAGTTTAGCAAGAGACCTCCGTGACCTTCGTGACAAAAGTCATATCCTTACTTATCATGTAAGTTCTTACAAATTGATTGTTCATTTGTTCCAGTATCTTTCCAGGTATTGAAGTCAAGATGTCTGGTCTGTAATTCCCCAGGTCTTCTTTGTTCCCCTTTTACAAGTCAGGTACTATGTTTGCCTTTCTCCAGTCTTCTGTGACCTTACCCATCCTCCAGGAGTTCTTGAAGATAATCACTAAGGCTTCCGAGATTGCTCCAGGCAGCTCCTTAAGTACCCTAGAATTAATTTCATCAGGCCCTACCAATTTGAATGCATCTACATTATCTAAATACTTTTCAATCTGTTCTTTCCCTATTCTGGCTTGTATTTCTTCCCCTTTGATAGTAATATTAATTATGATAAGTATCCAATCACCACTGATATTTTTAGTGAAGACTGAAGCAAAACAGGGCATTAAACACTTTAGCCTTCTTGATGTCATCTGTAATTAGCTGTCTTTCTCCACTAACAGGGGGACCTAACTCTTTCCTTTGTCTTTCTCTTGCTCCTAATGTATTTACAGAACCTCTTCTTATTGCCTTTTATGTCCCTTGCTATGTGCAATTTATTTTGTTCTTTAGCCTTTCTGATTGTCCCAACGTGCTTGTTCTAGACTTCTGGACTCATGCTAAGCAATTTGTCCATGTTTCCACTTTTTGTAGGATTCCTTTTTGGTTTTCCTGTCATTAAGAGCTCCTGAGGGAGGCACATTGGACTCTGACTACTCTTCCCATCCTTCCCTCACATTAGGATAGTTTGCTGTTGTGCCTTTAATATTATCTCTTTGAGAAACTGCCAGCTCTCCTGAACTCCTTATTCCCTTTTTTCCCATGGGACTCTAAGTTTGTTAAAGTCTGCTTTTTTGAAGCCAATTGTCTTTATTCTGTGGCTCTTACTCCTTCTTTTCCTTAAATTAATGAAATTTCTCATTTCATTATCACTTTCACCCAACCTTTAGATCCACAACCAATTCATACCTGTTAGTCAGAATCAAGTCTAACTGCTGTCCTCCTGCATACTTCCTCCACCTCCTGAAACAAGAATTTGTCCCCAGTATATTCCAAGTTTCAGAGTAACAGCCGTGTTAGTCTGTATTCGCAAAAAGAAAAGGAGTACTTGTGGCACCTTAGAGACTAACCAATTTATTTGAGCGAAAGCTTATGCTCAAATAAATTGGTTAGTCTCTAAGGTGCCACAAGTACTCCTTTTCTTTTTGAGTATATTCCAAGAATTTATTGGACATTTTGTGTTTACCATATTACTTTTCCAACAGATGTCTGGTGGTTGAAGTCTCTCACTACAACAAGGTCTGGTGTGTTTTGACTGTTTCTGTTATTTGTTCTAGAAATGCCTCATCCCCCTCCTTCTCCTTATTTTGTGGTCTACAGTAGACCCTCCATGACATCATCCCTCTTTTCTCCCCTTTTATTTTCACTTAAGGACTTCAACTGGTCTGCCTCTCACCTCCATCTAGACCTCAGAACAAGTGTATGTATTCTTCATGTATAATGGAACACCATCTCTTTTTCCCCCCAGCCTGTCCTTCCTGAACAAGTTATAGCGCTCAATACCAATATTCCAGTCATTAGAATTAAGCCCCACCCCCCTGCCACATGTCAATGTGATGCCAATTATGCCAGGGGATTTAGTTTATGCACATTCCAGTTCTTCCTATTTATTTCCTATACTCCTTGCATTTTTGTATAGACATCTAAGATGTTGAATAGATCCCCCACTGTTTTCCTCTTGTTGTGCCTATGACCCTATTGTAGTTTGCCATTTCTCTCCTTGTACCTCTGCTCCCCACACAACCCCTAGCCCTCTGTTAAGGTCACCTACTCTTTCCTTTCCCCTTTTAACCAGGAACAGATGTAACTGTTTGGATGCGAGGGCCTGAATTTCTTTTTCCCCACCCACCCAATCCTTAGTCACAACTCACTGCCTCACACTGAACTCAGCCCCATTATTTGCAGTTACACACCAAGATAATAGATAAATATGCTAGCTTGATGTTTCTGCAAAATTGATCAGCCCTGAAAAAAATGATATTTACATTTAACTTTTTCTCATTAGGTTTCAGAATTCAAACTCAAATGTGAAGAATAGGGTAGTTCATACCTTTCAGTGTGTATATAGTATTTCAGGCTTCCTGCAGGCTCAAGTAAACAATACAAATTTTGTACTGATTTACATCTGGTTAATCCTTGAAGGCTACCTTCACATCTCCCTGCCTGCATGCTTCTGCCTTTTTTGCTAATATGTCAAAGGCCTCTTTAGAAAGCCAAGGTTTCTTATGCTACAGTCTGAAGCCAATTGTTTCAGCAGGGGTGTGCGATATAGTGTTACGTATACCATACCAGGCAATAACTCTCCATGGAGACATGAAGGGTTGCATGACTTGACCCTACCTGGCATTGCCCACTGGACCATCACAGAGATTCGTGGATTTGTAGGTTTGAGACAGATCTGGGAACTTCACTCTACAATGCTTGATATGATGCTATAAACCTTGGATACTCTAGCTGGCACAATGGTCCTCAAAAGACATGATGACGATGATGATGATATCTCCACAATAAAAAGGAATAGAGAAACTCAAAAAAAAATGAATTTGGGTACCTACAGTTAGAACTCTACATCCACAATTCACCATTTACATAGAAGTGTCCTGATTCTCAGAGTACTGAGCAACCATAGACTCGATTGGAGGCAGGCTGTGTTTATTTAGTTGATTAAACATCTATTTAGGGGTCCAGTTAAAGGCTCCTATATTTGAAAATATTGACCTTATTTATTTTTCTTATTGGAAAACTTAGATTCAAGCGCACATTTATGTAACATCTTTATTTTTAAAAGATCAATTATGCAGCTGTGTATGTATGAGACCGCACAATCACATTTCACAACAGGCCCTGGTTACTGATGCACTGTGCTCTTCTGCTATAAATCTGTAGACAACAAAAGTTCTGTGGCAGGAAATTGGCTAAAAAAGATTACATAAAAGGTCTTAAAGTCTAACTTTTATGACCTTACAAGTGCTTTTACAATGAATACAATACAATATACAGGGCAAAATCATTTCCACATGGAAAGAACAGAAAAAATAAAATACAATTCTGTCCCTGAAGATAATTTTGTTTTTTAAAAAATGATGATTTAGGTCTTCTGACCTTTTAAAAATCAGTATTTACTAAAGGCTGATGGATTTAATATTTCTCAACACCTGACACTTTTGTTTTCATTGAATACTGTGTAATAAATACCTTCTTCTCTATATTATTTATTGATTTAGTTAGACCTACATTTTCCTCCCCTGAATACTTACTAAACAGAGCTGGTGTTTTTTTTAATTGATTTTGCTGTCTCAGCCACATTGAGGCATAGATGCTTTTTTGGCTTCCATCTGAATGAACAATTTCCTAGTTAGACACACTGGATTTGGAGTTGGGTCAATAAAAGCTTTACTGTGTCCTTTCTCTTTCCTCACAGAGCTCACAAAAGAGAACTAAATTCCATTCATCCTTTCATTGGCCACTGTGGAATCTTTAGCAATGCAGTACTGGCTTGGATGAGGAAACATGGCAAGAAATTGGAAGAAACACAAATAGGAATTCTCTATTTCCCATGCTCACTACCCTGAAGATCTGTTGCCACTGGGGATGCATATGAATTTCCTGCACTTTAACTATTTGTCTTTGCCACCAAATTGCTTTGGAAGTGTTAGGTATCAAAAGAAGGTTTAGCTTAATCCTGCTGAATCTTATGTGGTTAACTGTAAGTTATTTACAAAGAACCCATTTTGAGTGGTTCTTGGCAATTTAAATGTAAAGGATTGTAGAGCACGTTTCAAGTGTGGAACTCTTTTTCCACTTTGAAAAACTAAGGCTTAGACATATCAGGTTAATAAAATGTTTTAACTCAGTAGTCTTTGTGGATTGCACACATATTTTCCCCAAAGGTTCAGCAGAATTAGATAGCCATTTACATCAATAGAGTTAACTATTAATCTTATTTATTAAATGCATAATAAAACAAATAAATTATTCCAGTACATCCTGAAGAATGATTTGAGAACCTAAGGAGTCAAAGTTGTCTATTAATAACTATTTTTTTAAATCTAGCATGTACAGCTCTTAAAGATAGCTTTCTATAGGGACAGCCAGAGGATACAACAACATACTGTTATCTCCTATGTGAACCCAGGTGTAACAAAAAAGATGTTGGTCAGAAGGAAGGAGGGAAAGAAATAAGGAGGAAAGGCCTTGGGAAGAAAGAAGGTTGTAAATCTTATCTGGATTAAGACTGGAAATAAGGGTGTACTTACAGTTACTGCCGACTAAAGAACATACTGCTTTATTGTTGGAGCTACTTATTTAAAATGGTGATACAACACATACCAGCAAATAAGAAGTAAGGGCAAAGGGCAAAGCATGGCTTTAGCCCATAAAATTCTGAGTCACTCAGTTAACCCCTTAATAACCACTTTACTACATCACTTTCCTTTTTAATTTACAGCCCAGATATAGACCTTTCTCTCACTGGATAACGGCCTTACTCAGCTGCCAGTGAAACCTCACATTTTGGAAACTGTACCCCCAGTCTCTGGGTTCAGCAAAACTGTAGATATTCCCAATTTGGTCATTGCAGGAAACTCTTCATCCTCTCCAGGTCTTTGCTTCTTATGGTAGACCTCACCCAGAAGCTCATGCACTTGTATGTCACTCCATAAGCCGATCTGATCATGATGTTATTTTGCCACTCAATCATCACTTAAACAGATTTTAAAAGATAAAAGTCATGTTCTAGGATAGTACCCAGAATCCATGTTGGCTGGCGTGTATTAAAACTTTGGTATACATTCAATCCTTCAAACCCAACTTTCTATCTTTGGCATGATAAATGACACAAACCAAGAGAGAAATCATAGAATATGAGGGTTGGAAGGGACCTCAGGATGTCATCTAGTCCAACCCCCTGCTCAAAGCAGGACCAATCCCCAATTTTTGCCCCAGATCCCTAAATGGCCCCCTCAAGGATTGAACTCACAACTCTAGGTTTAACAGGTCAATGCTCAAACCACTGAGGTAAGCTGAGCTATCCCTCCCCCAATAAATAATAATCATGGTTGTTTGTTTGATCAGCCTATTCCTTAAAACTTTCCCTTCAGTGCTGTGATGAATTAAGTCCAAAAGAGTTCTCATGCTTCTTGCCCATCAACAGCTAGAGCAGGCTCTGCAGGTTCGGCCGATCACAGCTCCCACTGGCCGCGGTTTGCCGCTCCAGGCCAATGGGGGCTGCGGGAAGTGGTATGGGCCGAGGGATGTGCCGGCTGCCGTTTTCCGTGGCCCCCATTGGCCTAGAATGGCAAACCGCGACCAGTCGGAGCTGTGATTTGCCGAACATTCAGACACTTCAAGTAAACAAACTGACCCAGCCCGCCAGCAGGTTTCCCTGACGGGCCGCATGCCAAAGGTTGCCGATCCTTGGTTAACTGATTGTTTAACTCTACTCTTATTTAATAAGGTTCTACTTTCTTCTCTTTTATACAATACACAGTGCGTGGCTCTTCCTCTGTCTCTTCCTTCTCCCTCAGGAAAAAAGCCCTGTGCTTCCTTCTTTTTTCTCTGTAATTATGGGGTTTAACTGCTTGGCTTTAATATGCTGGTCGATAATTCCCTTTGTATTTCCTTGCTAAGTGTCCAACCTTGAGGCATGATACTGGGCCATTTTATATTGACAAATGAGCTAATCCATAGCAGAAACTCCCCTCAGGAGCCTGTACTCCCTTTTTGTTGGTTTTGCTTTTTGTTTATAGAATCAGTATTGTGCAAATGCAAATCTTGTAAATTTTTCACTGCTACGTCCATTGCTGTTGCCAGTTCTACTGCTTTGAGACAGGTCAAGATCCCTTCTGCCAGCAACTGCCTTTGAGTTTTTTCATCATCAATACCACAAACAAATCTGTCTCGCAGACAGGACATTTCCAGATGAACAATATTCAGTTAGCTTTTTAAGCTCAGCCACATACAGTGATACAGATTCACCTCATCCAATTATGAAACTTAAAACGTTCCACAATAATGCTGGGCTTTGGAATACAGTGCTCAGTTAAGATCCTTTGCAGTTCTTCCAAATTTTTCTCTCCTGGTTCCTGAGACTGTAACAAACTTCTTAAGGGGGAGTAGGTTTTACTGTCACAGACACAGAGAAATATTAATTTCTCTTTTCCCTCATCTCTAATCTAGTTTGTCAGAAAATAGTGGTCCAATCTTTCAACATATTGCTGCCGATCCTCGCTGCATTAAACTCTTCAATTTTTCCATAAGATGCTTGTGACACTTTGGGGATTCAACACAGACATGTAAGGGGTTATGTTACCACATGCTCTGCAACTCTGAGTGCCACTATGCTGCTGTGGCTAACAACCCTGATACCAACAGCCTACAGACAAGCACACTGTTCACTCTAGTTTCCACCATCCAGTTACTTTTTGCAGTGATCCCAACACCCTCCCAGTCCTGAATTTCCCCCAAACCATCTGCCCTGTGATGATCTGCTAGGGTTTCCAGAATTGTGAGTTACTGTGTTACCTTTGTATGTCTACATTACAAAATTAGGTCGAATTTATAGAAGTCGGTTTTGTAGAAAGCGTTTTTATACAGTCGATTGTGTGTGTGTCCACACAAATGCTCTAAGTGCATGTAGTCAACGGAGTGTGTCCACAGTACCGAAGCAACCATCGACTTCCGGAGCATTGCACTGTGGGTAGCTATCCCACAGTTCCCGCAGTCTCCGCCGCCCATTTGAATTCTGCATAGAAATCCCAGTGCCTGATGGGGCTAAAACATTGTTGCGGGTGGTTCTGGGTACATATTGTCAGGCCCCCCCTTCCTTCCCTCCCTCTGTGAAAGCAAGGGCAGACACGCTGGCCAAACAGGAAATTGAAATTCAAAAGTTCGCGGGCCTTTTCCTGTCTACCTGGCCAATGCATCTGAGTTGAGAGTGCTGTCCAGAGCGGTCACAATGGAGCACTCTGGGATAGCTCCCGGAGGCCAATACCGATTTCAGCACTAATCCCCTTGTCGGGGGTGGAGTAAGGAAATCGATTTTAAGAGCCCTTTAAGTCGAAAAAAAGGGCTTCGTCGTGTGGACGGGTGCAGGGTTAAATCGATTTAATGCTGCTAAATTCGACCTCAACTCCTAGTGTAGGCCAAGGTTCAGCCTCTGCAAATGAGTTTTTCTACTGCTAAAATGTGTGAAGTTAATATTCCATGACGCACCAGCTTGTCTGCCTTGCCAGCAAACTCTTCAGAACTCTGCCAGTCCAATCCTTGACTTGCAGGGAACAACCAATGAACCCCAACTCCCTAGTTCTCCAGAGGCGTTTTCCTGGAGTGTCCATTCCTCTTCCGGAACACACACAGAAATTATGAAGTTCATTACTCTACTTCAGTTCATTCATTTAATTGAGATTCAAAAAACACCCTAATTTCAATTGCAGAACTGAACTGGTTTATAGTAAAATGAGTTTATTTAACAAAAAGACATAGAGTTAAGTGTTACCAAGTATACATAATAAAGACAGAAAGGGTTAGAAGCAAACAAAAGTAAAAATACACTTCTAAGACTAAAACTTAATTTCAGCAAGTTAGAATCTTTGCCTAAGCAGGTTTCTTGCCTGAACTCAGTTCACAGAAACTTCAACGCCCTGGTTAAAGGACCCAATGTTCTGTGATATCAAAATCTCGGGCCTTTAGTCCCCAAAGTGGTGGATAACTATGGGGTCTTCTACCATTTATTTTTAAAGTCCAGTATATCAGGCCTGAGAATAGTAGAATCATAGAAGATTAGGGTTGGAAGAGACCTCAGGAGGTCATCTAGTCCAACCCCCTGCTCAAAGAAGGACCAACCCCAACTAAATCATCCCAGTCAGGGCTTTGTCAAGCCAGGCCTTAAAAGCCTCTAAGGATGGAGATTCCACCACCTCCCTAGGTAACCCATTTCAGTGCTTCACCACTCTCCTAGCGAAATAGTTTTTCCTAATATTCAACCTAGACCTCCACCACTGCAACTTGAGACCATTGCTTCTTGTTCTGTCATCTGCCACCACTGAGAACAGCCTAGCTCCATTCTCTTTGGAACCACCCTTCAGGTAGTTGAAGGCTACTGTCAAATCTCCCCTCACTCTTCTCTCTCAGCCTCTCCTTATAAGTCATGTGCCCCAGCCCCCTAATCATTTTCACTGCCCTCTGCTAGACTCTCTCCAATTTGTCCACATCCTTTCCATAGTGGAGGGCCCAAAACTGGACGCAATACTCCAGAAGTGGCCTCACCGGTGCTGAATAATCACTTCCCTCGATCTGCTGGCAATGCTCCTACTAATGCAGCCCAATATGCCGTTAGCCTTCTTGGCAACAAGGGCACATTGTTGACTCATATCCAGCTTCTCATCAACTGTAATCCCCAGGTCCTTTTCTGCAGAACTGCTTCTTAGCCAGTCAGTCCCCAGCCTGTAGCAGTGCATGGGATTCTTCCATTCTAAATGCAGGACTCTGCACTTGTCCTTGTTGAACCTCATCAGATTTCTTCTGGCCCACTCCTTCAATTTGACTAGGTCACTCTGGACCCTATCCCTACCCTCCAGCATATCTACCTTTCCCCCAGCTTCGTGTCATCCGCAAACTTGCTGAGGGTGCAATCCATTCCATCATCCAGACCATTAATAAAGATGTGGAACAAAACAGGCCCCAGGACCGACCCGTGAGGCACTCTGCTTGATACCAGCTGCCAACTAGACAGCGAGCCATTGATCACTACCCGTTAAGCCTGACGATCTAGCCAGGTTTCTATCCACCTTATAGTCCATTAATCGAATCCATACTTTTTTAACTTGCTGGCAAGAATACTGTGGGAGACCGTATCTAAAGCTTTGCTAAAGTCAAGGTATAAAGAAGAGTTGCTGACACAGAGTAATGAATCACCAGTGGGCCTCTGTGGCACAGTGTCAGTCTATGTTTTCTCCTCTTCGCCAATTTTGTATAGGGACCCCAAGAGCATACAGTATACAGAGCATCACCATCTACTTACAATTATTGCAGACTAAAGAACATGTTGCTTTATTGTGGGATTTACATACTCAAAATGATGGTACAACCCCCACCAACAAACAGGAAGTAAGGTCTATGGGTGAAGCATGGCTCCAGCCCATAATACTCTGAGTCAAAATAGAATGTTAAAGAACACATCAATTTGAAATCTAATCAGTTTAATGAAATCAGTGATGCATCTTGCCTCCAAGTTCCTCCTTTTCATGTTTTTACAATCAAGTTTTCCTGTTTTTAAATGTTTTCTCTCCCTTGTTGCTGCACTGATGACCCAAACCAAATAAACAATGGGATGAGATCCTGGCTCAATTGAAGACAATAATAATATTCTCATTGATTTAATGGCGGCCAGGATTTCACTCCAAGGCCTCAGTCCCGCACAGTGATCCCTGCAGGTGGACTCTTGCACCCATCCACAGTCCCATTAACTCCAATGGGACTAACCCAGAACCCAATCCTGCCACTGCGTCTGTGTGCACAGACTGGTGTTCGCATGCAGCCCATTTAAGTCAATCTGCCTATACAGAGAAATGCAGTGAAACTGACTATGTGCTGCCAAAGCCACAAAGAAACCAAGTGAATAAAAGAGGAACCACTCTCTCTCTCGTCTTTCTCATCTCTTTCATTACTTCTACAGCTAGCAGGTACAAAAATGTAAGACAGAAGTTTGATTTATAAATTGACTATATCCCTTTAAGTAAATTCAGCTTGTAGGCCTTATAATTTAGTAAAGGATGCAATAAGTGAACATGAAGCCACCTTACCTACAGGAAAAAAACCTATCCATCTTCAGCATCCTAATTTACATCGCTAATCCCCTGGTTAGGAAAGACACAGAAATAACCAGGGCCATTGTTAAGCTGTCATTTTAAACATTTTCCTTCAGCACCTGTGATCTGCGCTCACTTTTAAGAGGGTTTTCAGTCCATTAGAGAGATCATCAAGTGATGCCTCTACCTCACAGGAGCTCTGATGTGTTAGGATTTACTGTTTAACTTGTTAAACTTGGCGGTAGAACCTCGAGGTTTTCCCTCTCTTTTTCATGACAAAATGCGCATTTCAAATGAGAATGGGATTCAGGAAGGTAATTTGGATCGTCATTGGAGAGACTGAAAGGATCCGATGCTACAACACTCCCTAGACTCAGGTCACATCATAAAAGGATGCTGAGCTCCATCATTTTTTCCTTGTCAATTATTTTAGAATCCGTCTGAAATATCTGATCATGAGGCTTTGCTGGAATTAAATGTCCATCACTAACTTTATAACTTCAATTTTAAGATGGACCTCAACTGCACACCCAGATCTGAAAGACCCTACAATTCAGAAAAGTGAAGATTTAGATCTCAGCTTCTCATCGCAGGCTATTTTCTACAGTATTGCCAACAAGATCCAACCCGAATCCTTCAAATGGCATGGGTCAGGCCAAGAAAATCATGAGATTGGCTTAAAAATCACAGGATTTTTTTAAAAAAAAAATAAGTATTAAATTCTCTTTTTTCCTGCTTTCCATTTTCTCAGCCTATAGGGTTCGTTCATGTTCTAAAGTTTTTTTTACACAACCACGAAGGGTAGAAACTTATTTTCTTTGAAAAAAAATAAATGCTGAGATCCTTATGTAATCAAATGATTCCACTAGACAGATTTTAAGGAAAACTCCTTTTATCGGGAGAGCTGACAACCTCATATGGGTCCAAGTGAGAACTCAGGCTTACAACATCCTTTATACAGGAAAAAAAAAATTGATCTGAATCTGGATTCAAACTTCACAGCTCAGGGCTATAACTCTATGATGAATCCAAACTGGCACTCGGTTCTGAATTTTGGGAAGGTTTGGCTTCACATCCAGAATCAAGCTTCACAGTTTTGACCTGTCTATATAATGGATCCAAAACAGAACCTGGCTCTCCAGGTGGCTGCCTCTTAGGGCTGAGTCCACCTCATACCTAACACACTGTCCATTCAAACTGAAACCCTTCAAGAAGACTCTGCACACATAGGTCTATGTTACCCAAACTATAGTTTGTACAACAGCTTAGGATCCCTTAAATGGCAGTAGTAGAACACTGGCACAGGCACTGTATAATGATCAGACTACAATAAGTAAAGGGATATACTGATCATGACTGCTGTAAGATAAAGGACTAGAGATTGACTGCTGCGCTACCAAAAGATGCTTGCAAGTGACTTGAATAGTGCAGTTCCACCTAGATAGAAAATAAGGTTTGCAGAGTGATATATCTGATCCCCATATTTATTAATTCCCAGTATCCTTAGTTTCTCTGCAAAGCAACAATCTTTTCTCAGAAGAGGACACTCAATTCTGCAAGGCCCCAGTTTCAAAAAACACTTGGCTATGCAACAAATCAGAGGCAAAAGAGAAAAAAAAATCAGAGACTCCCTTTCAAATATCAAGCATAAAAATAAAAAAAGCTAAAAGTCAACTTATTTAAAAGGTCAGTTTCAAACTCTGACATGCTTTTCCAATTTTAAATACCTGTCTTTTATATGGTATGCATATGTAGAAGGACAAATAAAATAGATATCCTTAGGTGTTCATCATATGTGTATTAATCAAGAAACAATAGGTGGTTCATGCTTACGGCTGTATAATTAATGTCTTAGCATTATCAAAAACTAGCCAAAGAAAAATTAAAGACTTTGGGTGAAATCTTGACTTCATTGAAGTTGATGGCACAATTTTCATTGACTTCAAATGGATGCAGAACTCCTCCCTTGTCCTCTAGCAGGTAATTTTTAAAGGTAACTTTGGTTGGAGATCTCACAAGTTCAACATTAGGGCCAATTTCTGACTCTGGATGCATGTGCAGCTGCCATGAAGACAACAGTGCCTCTGAAGGCAGACTCTTGCCCCTAATGTTTATGAAGATTAACATGGACAGACGGATTATTTAAATATAAAAAAGTCAAACTAAGCTCGGATCATGGGAATCTCTCTTTGATGGTAGGCAGATGCCAGGAAGCCTGATAATGCAACATGGATTTTTTGTTATTAGGCCCCTGTTTCAAAGTCTGCCCAAGTTGTTTGAGGCTGAAATTTGTTATCACAGGGGCTGGTCAGTATTTTGTATAAAATGAACTGATGATTTCAGGCTAGTTCCTACAAGATAGCTGTATGCATGATACAAACCACCATCTTTATAGAGGAGTGTGACAAAGTTCCTCCTCTGCCTTGGTGGGTCCTGTGCTTCTTGGTTGATTTGCTCGCGTCAGAGGTTCACGGCAGTCCTCAGTTTGACCGCTTCTGCTAGAGGCTCAAACCTGCTGTTCACTCAGCTAACCTCATCACTGGCCAGCGTGGGGGAAATGGAGAACAACCTCTGCAGTCTCTGTTGTCCCACCCAGTGGGTCGGAGACAGGCCAGATCCCTTTCCAAATTAGACCTTCCCTTCTGGTGTTGCTCACAGACCAGGTCAATTCCTCCTGTGTCTGATCAGGAGTTGGAGGAATGGGGGGAACCCAGGCCTGCCCTCTACACTGGGTTCCAGTCCAGGGCCCTGTGAATAGCAGCTGTCTACAATGTCTCCTGCATCAGCTGTGTGACAGCTACAACTCCCTTGGCTACTTCCCCATGGCCTCCCCCCAGCACCTTCTTTATCCTCATGGCAGGATCTTCCTCCTGAAGCCTGATCACGCTTGTACTCCTCTGTCCTCCAGCAACATGCCTTTTCACTCCCTGCTCCTTGCACGCCCTCCACTAAGTGATGGGAAGTCCTTTTTAAACCAGGTGTCCTGATTAGTTTGCCTGCCATAATTGATTATAGCAGGTTCCTGTTTGCTCTAGCGCAGCCCCTGCTCTGGTCACTTAGGAAACAGAAAACTGCTTATCCAGTGGCCAGTATATCTGCCTTCTACTACTCTGCTGTACCCAACTGGCCTGGGTCTATCACAGGAGATTGTTTTACATTTGTCAGCTTTGGAGTTTCTTGCATTTCATCTGAAGCATCTGGTTCTTAGAGACAGTATACTAGACTACATACAGCAGCTCTCAACCTTTCCAGACTACTGTATCCCTTTCAGGAGTCTGATTTGTCTTGAATATCCCAAGTTTCACCTTACTTAAAAACCACTTGCTTACAAAATCAGACATAAAAATACAAAAATGTCACAACACACTATTACTGACAAATTGCTTTCTTTCTCATTTTTATCATATTATTATTAAAAAAAATCAATTGGAATATAAATATTGTACTTACATTTCAGTGTATAGTATATAGAGCAGTATAAACAAGTCGTCTGTATGAAATTTTAGTTTGTTTATACTGACTTCACCAGTGCTTTTTATGTAGCCTGTTGTAAAATTAGGCAATATCTAGATGAGTTGATGTACTCCCTGAAGGACCGCGGTGTACCCCCATAGGTATGCATACTGCTGGTTGAGAACCACTGACTTTGACCACTGGTATGATCCAATATGGCAATTACTGTATTACTATAATATGGGCCCAAATCCTTCAAACATAGATGCATGCCACTAAAGTTCTGACATGTACAAGTGTTGCTGAAACGGGGTCCATTTCTTTTTAGACAAAGGACTGAATGAGAATGAAGACCACTTTCTGTTTACTCCAGGCCCTGACCTTAGAATGGCTGAAAACACACTAGCATAGTTTCACTGAACACCATGGATAGATATTGTTTTCTGAAAACCACATTTTAGTTATCTTATAAAATTACCTAAGGCTATGTGTAGCTAGAATTTTTTCTTAAAATTGTCTACTTTTGTTACCACCAATACCAGCAATGGTGAGGGCACCAGTGTAGAACAGCAGCTGGCATTATTCTAATCACGTCATCCAGTCCCGCTTAGAGTACATATCTATATTACAATCATGGAATCATAGAAAGGACTGGAAAGGACCTCGAGAGATTGTCTAGTCTAGAGCCATGCTGAGGCAGGACCGAGGGGCAATTAGAGATAGAGCTGCACTGTTGTGTTAGCAAAAGTAGGGAATTTAAGAAAAAAAAGTTTAATGCAGGAAAGGCCAAAGGGGGCAGTCTATAGCTTGGGTTAGTTAATACAGTTCTCACAAAAAATCCTGGTCACAATAGTCAAGAAAACCATGTTGGAATCCAGAACAGTTGTGATGAATCAGATGCACAGTAATGAGCTAGCACAAATCAGTGTGGCAAATCTCTGTTCATGAAGATTGCCTGGCAGGTAAGGGGACAATTAGGGAGGAGTGTGTTGTAGAGAGCTCCTGGAGCTCTGGAAGGAATAAGACATTAAAGGACATTTGGGAGCACATACTGCAACCCACTACATGCTAGAGCCATAGACCCTTGGTAGCTTAGGCAACTACAGTAACTGCCATTGTATTCCTGTCACAGTACTAGGGACTGTGTGAGACAAGAGCTGGCACCATGCCATGCTAGAAACCCCACAAAAGGCTGACATTTAGACTGATGGTAGGAGTGGGATCCTCTAAACATCCCCAATGGTGTGAGGAAAACCCCAATTAGGGAATTTGGATTGTAGACTTTTGGTGAGCAAGATGACAGAGTGAGATCCAATTAATGCAAATGTGTAGCCCTGATAATCCAAGTGCTCTCTTGAGTCCTGAGGAGGGACGTTGACACAGCAGTTCAGATGGGGTGATGTTGAAGCCCATGTTCATGTCCAGAAAGTATATGGGGGATGGCAGAGGCCTGGACAACTGGATCGGTATTTTGAGCAGGCTACAAGAACAAATGGCTGGGAGAAGGCCACAAAACTGTATTTTCTGGGCCTGCTACTCTAATGACAATCAATGGAACAAGCATCTATCAAAGATACCCTACAGCTGTCCCTGAACCGAAGCACAGAACACAAGGCTGAACAACTTTCAACAGAGACTAAAGAAAAAAGGGGTGGCTGAGCTCAGATAATAATTTTGGCTGTGGCTTCTAATGTCCTGCCATCAGAGCATTCCCAGACTGTGAGGACAAAAAGTGAGATTGATTGACTAGGGGCCTGTTTGTGACCCATCTATCTGGAAGGGAGATGTGAATAGTGCTTTGAAAAAAGAAACCTAAAGGACTGGAAAAAGACATCACAATTTCTGCAAGCTGGAGCTAGCCATAGATGATACAGAAGAAGGGGGCTCAGATGCCTGTTCATAGGCTTGTGACACCAACCTGGAGGCAAGTTTTTCTAAAGTAAGGACATGAGATTCAGACACTCAAGAACTGACAGTGATTATGAAGGCACAGCAGTGTGACATTAACCAGTTTAAAGCAGAGAAGATCTAAGGTCATGAGCCCCACAACTCAACAAAGATAGGTGGGGAGAAGACAGAGACATTGGAAATAACTTAGAAAAAAGCCAAGGAGTTCAAAGAGACTGACAATGTTGGAGCTGTGGCAGTCCAGGCCACTGCATCATGGACATGTTCTCTTAAATACAAGCCCAAAGAGGGGATCAAGAATAGAGCTGGGAGGGAAACACTTTTCCTGTCCCATGAAACGTTGAGATTTTGAAAATTTCCCCACTCCAAAACATTGTGAAAGAATTTCCAATAGCCTGGGAGCTAGGGCACACCCCAGGATGTGGAGACCCAGGGTTAACTGCCTCCTATGGAGCTGGGACTTGGCCATGGGTCTCCCACATTCCTGGCCAAAGCTCTAACTACCAGGCCACTGGCTGAGCTAGGACAGGACTCTGTCTCAGTCTCCCACTTTGTATGCCTAATTAAATACCCCAGGGGGAAGCAGGGAGACTAATGCTATAGCCAAGCAGTTAGGGGACTCACCTGAGATACAGGAATCTCAGGTTCAAGTTCCTAATCCACATCAGGCAGAGCAGAGACTTGAAACCAGGTCTCCCACATCCCACTGAGCACCCTACCCACCAGACTATTGTCTAGTATTTTCAGTTTCAATGAACTGGCATTTTCCAACAATTGTTTTGTTGAAAAAATTCCCAATCAGCTCTAGTCAAGAATGAAAATCCTGACACTTGAACTAAGAGTGCCATAGACAGATGACCAGATTGTTTATGAAAGGAGACCCATTCCTGACCTCTCAGATCAGCAGCCACCATACAGAAGAGGAGAATCATTGCAACAGCAGTCTCAGATGAATCACTGCACAACAATCTGAGAAGTGGATATGGCTTAATCAAAAGGAATTACACCAGAGAAGATGTGTTTGTGCACTGGAATAAAATAACGGGAAAATAACACATGGAAATGCTGGTGCCATGTGGAAGATGGACATACTGTGGAGTTTGATGTGCTAGAAGGGGGCAGCAGCTTTAGTCCGTGTTAGTCTGTATCCACAAAAACAATGAGGAGTCCGGTGGCACCTTAAAGACTAACAGATTTATTTGGGCATAAGCTTTCATGGGTAAAAAAACACTTCTTCAGATAGTCTTTAATGTGCCACCAGACTCCTCGTTGTTTTTGAGGACCTGCTAAGACACTGGTACATGGGAGTACATATTCAGCAGTGCCTGAGCACCACACATACAATCCACATTAGAGAAATCAGCCATTGAATGTTCAACAGAACTACCAGAATGACAAGGAGAAGGACCAAGGAGCTCTTAGAGAGTTCTCAGGAGACAAGCACTTCAGGGACTGGAGCAGGGATGACACAAGCACAAGGACCTCAGTAACTGGGAATATGTCCAGATAAGGGATTGGAAAGCAGAAGTCCTAAGCTGGCTGGGAAATTGGAAAAGAATGGACTTTCTGTGATTTCTTTGGTTTCTGCTGAGAAGTTCGAGACTATTCTACACCTTGAACAAGGACTTTTGGCTATGAGATTAAGGATGGATGGGGATGTGGTCGGGTACCACAATTAGAGAATACAGAGAAAAAGGTGACTTTACTGATCCAGTATAGAAATGCTACTTATGGCCAAGATGGCACAAGTCTGTAAAGAGCTTGACCAAGTCCTGCTCTGCCAGTGACCCCTGTAAACCTGTTGGCTCAGTTGGAACAATACCCAATTTACATACACATTGGGTAGGAGGTGATATACAGACCCAGGCTTTTGTCTGAGGGTCAAAAGGAGCCTTTTGGGTAAAGAATCCTTAATAGATTACTTGTGATGAGAGGACATATCCTTTTTGGAGGAGAGGATAATGCAATGAATCAGAAGAGCAGTGATGGTACAGCTACTCCAACTGGGAAGAAGATAGGTCATGATAGCATGGTACTTGTAAAGTGTGGGTCACAAAAGCAGGGTGTCTTGTGCCCTGGGAGGGGTGTGGCATTTGAAGGCAATTGGTGAGTGGGATCTACCAGGTGTTAAAGCAGCTTAGCAGGTGAAGTGCATAGAGCACTGGCCTCAGCCATAGTTCACCTGTCAAGAGTGTGTCAGACAAAGTTTGGTACCATGGCACACTGGAGAGTTTATAACAGACTGATACTTATATGCTATTGCTAGCACAATTGCAGCTAGACACAGGAAGTGGTCAGGATTGAGGTACATTGTCTGGAGTGCATGGGAAACTTGGCGACCATGTCATGTCTGTTCCATGCACAGATGACTTCAGAGACCAATCCAGACAATTAAGAACCTTTCACAAGCACCATATTTACTTTAAAACCTTAAATTTAAAAAAGACAATTCATCTGTGAATACTGCAGTGATACTATAGTGATGAGGGCCATATAAATAGATAAGTCAAGACTCCACAAAGCATTCACAAACCAACTAGATTCAATGATGCATCACAAGAAAAACACCACTATCATCTCAGAAGCACAAATATGGCTGAAGCAACAGAACTGGACCTAACCATAGCAATTCCGCTGGTAATTTGTGTTTTATTATTTTGATATGAAGGGGAAGAACACACAGAACTGTACTTTTCCAAAGACAAACTTCACCTCTTTAGTGAAAAAAGCAGAAAAAAAATTAAAAATAAATAAAAAACAGCTGTTTGGCTTGGGGAAGAAAAAGCTTTCCCCAGTGACAAATTTAAAATCAAGAGGAAATTGCCTCCAAAAAAGAAGGTGGAGACAGCCAACTTGATTGTCTCCGAACTTACATAAAATAGCCTGAGCATCAAAGGAGAGGAAAAAGGAATGTCCCTACGGACCAGGAAGCCATAGAAACCATCCAGAGGGAACAAGAGCAAGAGGGAAACATAATGCAGCCCTTACACAAATAACATTTTTCCAAGTTCCCTGTTAAACTTCTGCATTATTCATGTATCTGTTCTGTTGTATAGTTGCAGTTTGTATTTATGGAGGTATCCCAGATCTTCAGGAAAAAAGGAGTCTTATGTCCTGCAGTTCCCACTGGACCACTACTAGCATTCCAGACAGAAAGGAAGGAAAACCAAAGAAGGGAGATACTACACTACAGAGAATTCTCTAGTGCAAATGAGAATTCAGTATAATCTATTTGCCTATAATAAAGACACAAAGAGAACAAACCACTGGCTCAGAAGAGAGTAACATCCCAGCAACACAGACCATTATCTTGACTACGTTGATGAAACAAACAGAAGATGTGTGAGGTTAAAGATCAATGTGCTAAGCCCCCGCAAACCCAGACACAATCAAGAAAATACAATAATCAGAGCTTATTCAATAAGATTAATTGTAGCTATTCAAAATATAAATGTTTAGGACAATACTTCGCCTTTAGATGTTGGCAAACGTCAATTTACTCCAACATTCAGCAGACAGAATTTGACCCTAAACACCTATTATGTGTATTAAGCAACCTATTTTTCAATTGTACTTTTCCCATTACATTTTGTAAAGAGAGGCAGAGAGATACTTATATTCCTATTCTTCAATGGGTTTGGGAGCGCAGCAATACAAACTGAAATGTTAAATGTCTATAATTGTTAGCAACAAGGAATCAATGTTGATTTGAAACAATTGTGTAGCTGCAAAAATACAGTACTCTATACTTTGCTATCATTTCTTTGTGTGTCTTTCTTATTCAACGGCATAGAGGCCTCAGAGCCAAAATATTGAAACATTAAACAAGAATGCTTAAGCAAGGTCCATAAAAATGTGGTTTTGAAAACCAGACATGTCCTCGTACAAGAGCTAAGATCTTTATAATTCCTGGCCTTGCTGCACATATATTTATTTCACACCTCATTATGGAGCAAACATGCTGGGCCACTTAATCCACATTTCATGTTCTGTATGCTGATCACTTCCTCTTCCTGTTTCAAAGGTCTCCATATTCTCTGTTTCATCTTTCCCCCTCTCCTCACCCCCATGATTGGCCTGAGTCAGAAAAATAAATAAAATACATTTTCAGAGAGCTTCCATGCCATCAAAGCCAGCACAAGGCTTAGAGAGAACTGCTGATGCAGCATATCTGTATTTGGTAAGAATATGGGTCAAAACATCTAGGATTTGCAACATTCCGTGTCTGTGGGAAAGCCACAGATGTTCGCAAAGTTCCATGCCGCTCTACAGATAAAAAACTGCATGCAAACTGCTGCTCGGTTTCATTGCCCTTTCTTTACCTTCATTGGATGGAGTGTTCATTTTGTGAATTTCAGTAAAATGCCATGAAATAATAAATGTTATGTAAAAAAAAAAGGAAAGAGGATGCTCATAGTTATTGGCAATGTAATCAAAGAGCAAACATCTGGGACTAGAAGTATAAGCATTTAAAGTTATGCATACAGGTTGCCACAAAATACAAAAGCCACCTGGTTTGGGTATTGTGGTTTTTTTGTTTGTTTGTTTGTTTTGGTTTGGTTTGGTTGGTTTGTTTAAACACAAAATTGAAACTCAGACCTGGTTTCTCAAAGTGTTTCTAAACCTTTCAAGCAACCCTGACCTAATTTCATGTGAACTTGTACTGATCTATAGTATTTCACCATATCTTTCAAAAAGGAGCTATAGGGGAGGACGGGAGGAATATATACCTCTGTCCTTCAGTCTGTCCCATGTGGGAAGTGTACACTGGGGACCATGCAGATTGCTTCAGCTATTAGGCTGTGATAGTCTGGATGAAGTGCCTAAATGGTTATTCCATGGCTTTTGGAGGGGAGGATTCCTTCCCTTTCTCCACACATGTCCTCAGCACTTGGCCCAGCTATATAGGCTTGGCATTCTGGGAATTGTTTAGGACCCTTAGGTTCTGTCTACACAATGGCGACTATACTAACATAGCTATACTGGCATAGCTCTGCCAGCAGACTCAGCCTACACTGACAGAAGGGGATTTTCTGTTAGTGTAGAAGCACCACCTCTCCAAATGAAGTTGGTTATGTGGATGAAAGCATTTTTCCATGGATGTATCTGCATCTGCCTTGGTGGTTACGTCAGCATAGCTATGCTAGTCACTTCCTAGCACGTTTTTCTTTTTCAAACTTTCTATCAAGATCTTTACTACTAAGAATTCCAGCATCTGCTCTCCCTCATTTGTGCTTCGCCAGGACGGTTTCAAGTACTGCACCTTGCACATCGTACAGCTTTTCAAAATATTCTTTCCGTTGCTTATTCTTTGCTCATTCATCCTCAACTATTTTTCAGTGTTTTTCTTTCACTGCTGGTATCTTCAGCTTGTATTTCTCACTCAGTTCTCTTATCTTGTCATGCACCCCCGTGTCACATTTCTCTCGTATATTATTAAGCTTCTGAACATAGCTCACTTATCCAATTGTGTCTGTCTCTGTTCACTTTCTCTTTTATCTTTCTGGTCAGCCTATTGTACTCAGCTCTTAGACTTTTGTTCTTTGTATTCTCCTTCGGCTTCCTGTGCTTGTCACTCAACTGAAGCACTTCATCCATTATTTACTTCAGTTTCTTCATTTTGTCTTTGTAGCCCAGTACTTGTTCATCAGCCCATTTTTTACAATGTTCCATGTCTCTTCAGCATTCATTTCTTCTTTTACAGAGACTTGATGTTTCTCTGCACAGCTTCTAGTTTTCTTTCCTGATATCTGGTACTTTCAGTTTGTCCTCATCACAGATCTTAATTCTTGGCACTTTTCGACTGCTCTCAGCCTTACCATTGATGCCAGCACTAACTTAGGAGCTGATCTGATATCAGCTGCAAATGATCTGCAAAACAACACTTGATTTTCATCTGCAATACATAAGTTCAAAGACTACCATGTTTTTTATTTGCCCATCAGGTGATATCAACGTCCACATCCTCTGTGCTTTTCTTTGTTGAAATGGCTTGTTTGTTATCACCAGGTTGTTAGGCAGAAATTTAGAAGCCTTTCTCCTCTCGTTTTCTTCACCTAGTCCAAAACTGCCTAGGAATTCCAGTCATATGCTACTTTCGTATTACAGTCTCCCACTACCAATAACATATCTTGTCTTGAAACTTCTCGTATTGTTTTCTATAGATCGTTTTAAAATTCAGCAATTTCTTCTTTGGACACTGCTGAGGTCAGGGCATATATTTGTATTATTTTACTGAAGTACAAATTTACTGAAGTATTTTATTCAACTGGATTTGATTCTGAATCTCACCTTCAGCATACTAGGAGATATTAGGTTAAATGCCGTAAAAGCCTGACTTGCCTTCAGCTTTAGCACAATGCAACTCCATCCACTCAAATATTTTCAATTTGTGCATCATCACAAGTGCTCCAGCCTGGTATAATGCTCTTAAGTTCCATGTTCCAATAAATGTCTTATTCTTCAAGTTCATCACATAATTCCCTGTTTTGCATGTTGTTTTGATTGTGTTCGTTCCAATCGCATACTTTTTGGCCTCACCTTGGTTTCTGAAGTTTTAAAATTTGAAAAAGAAAAGGCACCAGGAAGTGATGATATAACCGCAGAGCTGCTAAAAACAGATGAGGGGAACACATGGTAAAGGTGATGAGCAAGCTATTCAACAAGATTTGCAAACTAGAGCAAGTGCCGAGTGAATGGGGGAAAGCAATAATAGTACCAATCTATAAAAAAGGGGGATCAGAGTGAGTGCAAAACTACTGAGGTATCAGCTTATTGAGTGTGCTGGGAAAAGCATTCACCAAGATGTTGCATAGGAGAATGAAGAAGTCAGTGAAAGCAGCATTTGCAGAGGAACAGACCAGTTTTAGATCAGGACAAAGTACAATAGGTCAGTTATTGGTGATAAGAGAGATATCAAAGAGATACATAGTAGTATATAAAACACAACTCAACATGTTATAACAACTTTATGGACTTCAAACAAGCTTTTGATAGCATTTGGCAGGAAGGATTATGGCAAGTTATGAGACTGTATGACATCCCTAAAAAAATTGACCAAACTGTTAGAAAACATCTACAGCAAGTTGATGAGTGCAGTGAGAACACACAGGAAGCTGACAGAATGGTTCAGGACAACCCTAGGGAATGACACAAGGATGCATGCTATCACCAGATTTGTTCCTCTTGGTACTGGAAGCAGTAATGGCTATAACATTGAGGAGAAATGGAGGGGAAGGTCGGACAGTGCATAACCTTAGATTTCAGAGTAACAGCCATGTTAGTCTGTATTCGCAAAAAGAAAAGGAGTACTTGTGGCACCTTAGAGACTAACCAATTTATTTGAGCATAAGCTTGAGTTGCATCCGATGAAGTGAGCTGTAGCTCATGAAAGCTTATGCTCAAATAAATTGGTTAGTCTCTAAGATGCCACAAGTACTCCTTTTCTTTTTGCGAACCTTAGATTTGCACATGATCTTGACCTCATATCATTGACCAACTAGGGTTTACAGAGAATAATGGACAAGGTAGACCAGGAAAGCGGAAAATTTGAATTGAAGCTCATCATGGACAAAAGACAGAAATTATGACAATCAGAAGACAGGAGAAAGAGGTAAAGATCAAATTCAGAAAAAGAACTCGAACAAGTGGAAAAAACTGTTTACCTTGGAGAACTAGTACTGAAGAATGGGAATTGTGAACATGACCTAAAATGAAGAATACTGCATTCAGAAAACCCTGCAAGATCTGGAAGGTTAAAGATACTTCAATAAAAACAAAAAATCAGTGTATATGAGACAACTGTCAAAGCAATGCTACTGTACAGGTCAGAATACTGGAGCATGAAGAAAGCTGATGAATGAAAGATTTTGATTGCAGAAATGAACTGGGTAGGAGAATAGTGAGAGTTTCAAGACTGCAGAAAATAAAAAAGTGAAGAGATAAGAAAACAGGGAGGGCAAAAAAAATGCTGTTAGAGAAGTCACTAGAAAGATGACTGTCATGTGTCAAAGAAAGGATCCAGAAATGATACCATACATGGTGATACATACCAGAGTGCAAGGAGCTAGAACTAGAGGACAACCATGCATTGAATAGATACAGTGAAGAATGACATGGAACAAAAAGGTTTAAAGATGAATGAAGTCACGAAGCTAGTACAAGATAGAAAGTGGTGGAAAGATTTCATTCAGCCCTCATCATCACTGTTGAGATGACAGATGGGAATTAAAGACAAAAGAAAGCTGGGTGTGTTTTTTTCACACCACTGAACAGCATAGCTAAATTGACCCAACTTTTAAGTGTAGACCAAGCCTTAAAGAGCAGGAAGTCAACTTCCACCACTCAGTATGAGGGAACAGGATGCTGTGGCGAGGCTAGGGAAATAGCTGAGGTCTTACGTTGCTGAAAGACAAAGAAGGAAGTGTGGTAGGGCTCAGGCACGGGGCAGCTGAGTGGAGGACAGGGAGTGGAAAGAAGTTTACTCTTCTTCAGTCCTTCAGTAATGAGCACCAAGGTTAAACCAGTCAAGGTACTTCTAGAAAAGAAAATGAATCTCCTTTTATTTATAGACATTTAATAAATATTTAGATTATAGGAGTTTGGTAAGTAAACATCCTATATAATCTCAATGCAAATAATGGGCAGATGCCACAGAATTCCTTTGGCCTAATTCAGATCTCATGCCAACTAGGAATAACTCCAGCGAAGCTAGCAGAATTACAGCGACACAAAACCAGTGTGTAAGTGACATTAGATACAGGCTCCTTAAGTTTTAAATAGATTAACTCAATGTAATTTTGAACATGTATTGCTGCTAAATACTAAGCATTATTAAGTCTTACTATCTTGTACCTGTTATGAATCAGAACAGAGAAAAACCCTGACTAATTTTCAATGTCCATCTAATATGGCAGAAGCCTCTCTCTTGAAAGCCATTGGGCCCTGTCAGTAGGACTGCGTATTTTATATTTCAGTGTGAGCCTTTAATTCCCCTCAGAGGTGTAATCTCATATCAATATTGTAAGTTTTTTCCAGGCCTTATATTAAAAACCAGATGTTCAGAATGGGTAAGCAGTCAGTCTGTAGAAAAAAAACACACTGTCTTCATTTTGTAGCATCTTGTTTTTCCTCAGCAGATTTGAAATTAGACTCTAAATGAGAGCTCAACCTTTTTGCAGCAAGTCTTCGTGAGCCAATTTCTGCACATCTTGAGAGAAAAACATTTTATTAAAAAAAAGCGGGGAGAGGAGGTTTGGCAGTATTTTGGTTGGCCATTATCCCAAAGGGACATGTTTATTTTGTCAAAATCAATTAATTTCCTAACAAACACCTTTTCCTGAAACACAACAGCTTTGTTACATCTATAATGTATCTTCCTGTGGCCAGGTCTACACTACAAACCTAAATTGGTATAACTATGTTGCTTGGGGGGGTGAAAAATCCACACCTCACAGAGATATAGTTATACCAACCTAACGCCTCCCCTCCCCCCGTGCATACAGCACTATGTCAACGGAAGAGTTTCTCCCACCGATATAGCTGCCACCTCTCAAGGAGGTGGATTAACTATGCCAACAGGAGATGCTCTCTTCGGTCACCCTAGGAGCATCTTCACTGAAGCGCTACAGCAGCACAGTTATGTTTTAAGTGTGCCGATGCAACATTTTAAGTGTAGACCTGTCCTGTAAATTAAAGCTTCACTGACTTCCCGCAAACACAACGTAAGGGTAATAGAAAATGCTCAGTTGTTAAAGTGAAGAATGTTATATGAAAAGTGTCTCTACAAAAACACCAACTATGCCCTGTGTGATCATTGACACCTGCCTCTGCTCTGTTTTCAGTGAGTCGGTTATTTTGAGGTTGATGATGTTTCACACCCACTTTGCACTCACTATGCATGGGTGTAACTGAATATACAAAGTGCAAAGCAGCAGAAATCCAGATCCCTGGCAGCTAAACTCATTCATTCCTTATGAGAATTCTGATTCAAATCTATCTTTGTTGACTGTCTAGATAGCTATGCACTGCAGAATCAGACTCTGAATGCGCATGCTGTATTGTATTCTATTTGGCCTTAGTACATCTTCAGCAAGACTACCAGCTAGCATTAGTTCCAGACCCTGATTCTTTTTTGCTGCAATTGATGTTCCTATATAAATGGGTTATGACCTTATCTTAATTTTTAGTACCAAGTCAAAATTCCAGTGATGACAGTAAGTGTTGGTTTTTTTAATAGAGCTGGTAGAATTCATTTCAGTAAAATTAAAAAAAGCAAGAAAAGTAGGGGTTTTTTTTCAAATTTCAAATAGAAAAAATGCAAAATAATTTAGAAAAATATTCAGGAAAAAATTCCCTCTTTTCAATCAGTGCTATTTTTATCATAAACAGAGAAAATGTCTAATGGTTGTCATAAAGTGAATTTGTTGAAGTGAGGCCTTTATGCCATCTGACAAGGAATTCTTAAATATAACACCTTGGGCTGGGGGATGAGGGGAAATTTATATACTGGAAAATAATCCTACATTTGATAAAGTATGGAACACAGACCTCGACCTGCCACACTGATTTAGTATCTGAAGCCGGGCCACAGAAAACAGCTTAGTTATACTACCATATGCAACCACTGCACATAAGTTCAGACTGGGCCCAATTCTATCATCAGATATGCATGCATATTTCAGGGCCCATAATTTTAGTGTGTATAATTATTTTTTTTATTATATCTTTATTAATTTTAAAAGGACACACAATTTTACACGATGATAACAAAGAATAGACAAGCAACAACCATTTTGTAAGGATGATAGAATCTGTCCCATAGTTTTGATACAAAATAAGGATAATATAATGTAAACTAAGCGAGTTATTATGAGTGGGATCCACAAATGGACTTAGTGCTTGTCCACACTTGAAATACTACAGCGGCACACTGCAGCGCGTCAGTGTAGATTGATTGCTTGGCGATCCCTCGATTTGAGGATGATCTCTACCACGGATTTACATATGAGATGACTCAGGAATCCAATCCTGGAACTTCAAATCCACCTGCAGTAGGTACAGACATTTTGTGGTAAGCCAGCAGCCTTCTGGGAAAAAGATATTTCTTTTTCCTTCCTCCTCTCTCTCTTTTAAGATTCGAGGGCAAGGAACCTCTCTTCAAAGAGGGATACTGCCTGATGGAGGATATAGCGCCATTGGCATCAGTTGGTGGCTTGCTCTTCCCAGCTTGTGATGTCCACATCAGTTTTCTTAAGATATGCTTTCAGTGTCTCTTTGTAGCACTTCCTCTGGCCACCATGGGATCTCTGACCATGGGTGAGCTGAGTGTAGAGGACTTGTTTTGAGAGGCAAGAGTCTGGCATCCGCACACAATGGCCAGCCCAGCGAAGTTGGTGCATGAGAATCATTGCTTCAATGCTGATGTCCTTGGCTTCAGTGACGATGCTGGCTTTAGTGCGACGATCTTGCCACTTGACGCGAAGGATGTTCCGGAGGCATCATTAGTGATACCTCTCCAAACTCTTGAGGTGCTGTCGATAGGTCACCCAGGTTTCGCATCTACAGAGTAGACACTCAGTGTAGACGCTCATTACAATGACTGGAGGGGTTCTCCGATTGGCATAGGTAACCACCTCCCCAAGAGGCAGTAGCTAGATCGATGAAAGAACTCTTCCATTGACGTGGTGCCATCTACACTGAGGGTTAGGTTGGTTTAACTGCATTGCTCATGGGTGTGATTTTTCACACCGCTGAGTGACGTAGTTGGGTTAACTTAACTGTTGAGCGTAGACCTGGTCTCAGACATTGCAGTGCTAAGCATTATTGTACCTAACTTTTAGGAGCCTAAAAAATTACAGGGACAACACTGCAATCCACAAAGCTAATTTTAGGTGCCTAGGCTCTCTATATAACGAACAGGGAGAGATAGGCACCTTCCAATACGATCCACAAAAGCCAGCATGCTAGTGGGGGAGCTACCCTAAAGCCAGCCAATGGGAAATGCTGACTATAGGGGGTGTGCTATTCCCTGCCCCTCTTAGAGATAGGCAGGCACTCTAACCACTAGGCTAAAAGTTATAAAGTGGGCACCCCCAGAGTTTGAATGAGACCCGATCTAGTAAGTGGCCTCTGAGCATGCCTACTGGATCAGGCCCTGCCCATGATTTAGACACTGAATGCTTATTTTCCTCAAGTTTGTGAATCACTCTGGGGCCTAAGCTGGAGACAGATGCCTGGACGCATGCTCAGAGGCAGAAACATACGTGTCTAGGGAACATTTACTCTGAAAACTTAAGTGCCAAGTGAGTTGAGGAACCTACAGGGTTCAGTGGGAGTTTTGTGGATTGCAGTGGAGCCAAAACTGAGACTTAAGTGCCTAAGTCCGGGGTTTTCGGCACCTATGTACCTTTGTGGATCTGGGCCCATGGCAAAGCTCTTGTTGACTTCAATGGCTCAGGATCAAGCCCTTTAGGAAGAGAAGTGAGTACAGGATAGCACTGGCAGTGGCAGAAAGAGGACTGGAAGGAGAAGATTGAAGTTGCTTGGCACAATAAAGGACAGAATATAAATAAACAAATTGGCTCAACCTTTCCACTGTGACTCAGGTGACAGGCAATGACACACACACACATACGTCCCTTTCACTTGTAGATAGTTCATATAAATTGTCTATGCAGGGAAATTAATTTGGATTAAGAGAGAGTGTGTACTTAAAGTGGAATGGTTATTCCTGATTAAATTCCTACGTAGATATTCTTTTTCTGGAATAACAATGCCGTATATCAAATTAGCTTAATCCACTTTGGACTAACATCCACAATTGAGTTAATCAGGAATAGCTGTTACTTCTCCTTGCAGACAAGCCCTAAACAGTGATGACAAGGTGGTTGCCTCCTCAATAAACTTGGTGAAATAAGACCATCAGAATAACTATACTGGGTCAGACCAAGGGTCCATCTAGCCCAGTATCCTGTCTTCTGACAGTGGTCAGTAAACTTGTACAGCTTTGTCTACAAAGGGAAAATGAGTTAGAAAATGTAACACATTTTAATTAGCAGATTGTTATAAAAAATTAGTGTTTAAAAATGGGTTGGATGGTCATGGTCAAATGCATTAGATAACACGTTTTCCAAAACAAGTCTTTTCCAAGAGTAGCAAAAGCCTGGTAAGGACTGAAGCATATTGACTGGCAAGGTTAGATAGCTTGCACAGCAACTGCCCAGGATACTGCCATAATGTGAATAAAAATCTTCAGTCTCCACGGCTGTCAATTCAGCAACTTTCAATAGCACCACATTCACACACAGTAATAATTCAAAAGTCTGTTGGCTATGTACAGGTGCCTTTGGCTTATAGTGTCTTCTGATGCTAGACCGGAAGTCATTTAATCATCTGTGCAACAGATTCCTTTGCTAATTCATCTCTGGGTGTTTTTTTTTCCTCCAGTGTCTAAATTAATTTCAAGACAATGTCAACACATCTCTGATATAATTTAAAACTTTACAGGGAGGAAGCTTTACTGAGAAACTCCATTATGGAACCCATTAGTTCCACTCATTGATCAAACAGTCCCTATCAAATGAGTTATTGTAGCTACATTTCTTATCTTCTAGTGCATGCACACGGGACCCATTACCTGTTACTGTCAAGCTGACAGTTTAGTTTGGTTTTACAGTTCCTAGAAGCAGTGTTAGAAGCAGATATAAGCATCAACTACAAAATTCAGATCTAGATTCCAAATCCTTTAGCTGACAAGTTTCAGGGTGTTTACATCTGATGTTTTGGTTCGTATCATTATAAAATTGGGTTTAAAATCTCACACTGAAATTAAGGGAAGTTCAGATCTCTGGGGTTTTGGTTTGGGTCTATGTTTAATAAAGACATTTGTCTAATGAAAGAAAGTATGAAAAGGTTTCTAGCGGGGGAAGTTAGTTGGGAGAAAGGAGGTGGTTAGAAATAGACCCGAAAAAATGAGCAAAATGAGAATAATAGAGGCTTTTAAATGAACCTTGCTGTTTACAGCAAAGCCCTTTTCACATTTTTTTTTCCAGACCTTGATTGGCAGAGTAAATTTTTGCCTGCTGGGGAAACAACTTCATTCATTGCTGATTGCCTCCGGTCTGATTGCAGCAAAACTATCTAGAGTAACATCTGTTACTGTCGGCAGGAAAGCTTTTTCTATTATAATTGTATCAAGGTAGGATGTGAAGTGTGTTAAATCATTATATAAATTACTGCTGTCGTGCTGAATGCATTCAGCGTTCCGGGCTACACTTAGTGATAATTTGTGTGACAGATGCCCCACTTTAGGTGCAACATTAATTTATCAAGTGCCTGTAAATTTCTTCCTTAAGAGCAAATATTTTTTTGAAAATCTCACAATGGCAGATTAGTTTTCAATAAACTAACAAGCATTGAAATAGTGTGGAATATGGTGCTTTATCCAAACAATGAGGAAATTAATTTCATGGTATGTTTTAGTGTTGTGTTAATCATCAAAGTCACAATGAGCTGTGATGGATTCTGACTCACCTGACCCAACTAGAAATATTAGAGCGGGACAAATAAATCACAGTGAATAATTTATTCAGAAAATATTACCACTTCTACTGTTCCTGAATTATCCACAAGCATAAGAACATAAACATAAGAACGGCCATACTGGGTCAGACCAATAATCCATCTAGCCCAGTACCCTGTCTTCCAATAGTGGCCAATCCCAGATGCTTCCAAGGGAATGAAAAGAACAGGGCAATCAAGTGATCCATCTCCCAGTCATCCCACCCCAGCACCTGGCAGTCAGAGGCTTAGGGACACCCAGAACATGGGGTTGTATTTGTGACCATCTTGGCTATTAACCATTCATGGACCTATTCTCTATGAACTTATCTAATTCTTTTTTTAACCCAATTACAATTGTGGCCTTCACAACATACTCTGGCAATGAGTTCCACAGCTTGACTGTGCTACATGTGAAGAAATACTTCCTTTTGTTTGTTTTAAACCTGCTGCCTATTAATTCATTGGGTGACCCCTGCTTTTTGTGTCATGTGAAGGGGTAAACAACACTTCCTTATTCACTGTTTCCATACCATTCATGATTTTATAGATCTCTATCATACCCCCCTTAGTCATCTCTTTTCCAAGCTGAAAATTCCCAGTCTTTTTTAATCTCTCCTTGTATGGAAGCCATTCCATACCCCTAATCATTTTTGTTGCCCTTTTCTGTATCTTTTCCATTTCTAATATATCTTTTTTGAGAAGGGGCGACCAGAACTGCAGGCAGTATTCAAGGTGTGCGCATACCATGAATTTATATAGTGGCATTATGATATTTACAGTCTTATTATCTATCCCTTTTTTAAGGATTACTAACATTCTGTTAGCTTTTTTGACTGGTGCTGCACATTGAACAGATGTTTTCAGAGAACTATCCACAATAAATCCAAGACCTCTTTCTTGAGTGGTAACAGCTCATTTAGACCCCATCATTTTGTATGTACATTTGGGATTATGCTTTCCAGTATTTATTTCATCTATCATTTTGTTGCCCAATTTTGGGAGATCCCTTTATAATTCTCCTCAGTCTGTTTTGGACTTAACTATCTTGAGTAATTTTGGTTGTCTGCAGACTTTGCCACCTTACTGTTTACCCCTTTTTCAGATCATTTATGAATATATTGAACAGTACTGGGCTCAGTACAGATCCCTGGGGAACACCACTATTTACCTTCTTCCATTCTGAAAACGGACCATTTATTCCTATCCTTTGTTTCCTGTCTTTAACCAGTTCCTGATCCATGACAGGACCTTCCCTCTTACCCCATGACTGCTTCGTTTGCTTAAGAGCCTTTGGTGAGGGACCTTGTCAAAGGCTTTCTGAAAGTCCAAGTACATTATATCCACTGGATCACACTTGTTCACGTTTGTTGGCCCCCCTCAAAGAATTCTAATAAATTGGTGAGGCACTATTTCCCTTTTCAAAAGTCTTGTTGACTCTTCCCCAGCAAATCATATTTCTCTATCATTCTGTTCTTTACTATAGTTTCAACCAATTTGCCTAGTACTGAAGTTAGATTTACCAGTCCATAATTGTCTGGATTACCTCTGAAGCCTTTTTGAAAAATTGGTGTCACATTAGCTGTCCTCTGCTCATCTGGTACAGAAGGTGATTTCAGTGATAGGTTACATACTACAAGTAGTAGTTCTGCAATTTCATATCTGAGTTCCTTCAGAACTCTTGAATGAATCCCATCTCATCCTTATTTATTGCTTTGAATGTATTAATTTGTTCCAAAACCTTCCCTACTGACACCTCAGCCTGGGACAGTTCCTCAGATTTGTCACCTAAAAAGAATGGCTCAGGTGTGGGACTGTCCCTCACATTCTCTGCAGTGAAGATCAATGTAAAGAATGCAGCTTATAATTTTCTTGAGTTCATTTTTTGTTTGAAAATATTCGCCACGTGGTTTCTACAAATAATCATGGGTATACAGATTGTGCTGCAAGCATTCAAAATTTGAACTGCATTGGCTATTTTTGATTGGACACATGTGTCATGTAGAGTGTTTCCATTCCATGACTGGATAAGCATCTCTCTTAATCAGGTTTCCAAAGGGGATCATTTGCCCAGCTCTAAATAAAAAAAAGGTCTGTTGTGTTGATAGAGCATGCATATTTTTAGCACCTATGGACATACTTTTCCATATGGCAAATTTCACGATTCCTAATTGTCCAGTTTTTGATGGCACGCACTATAAAATGATATGAGGCAACCATCACACAAGCCAAAAATATAGAAAGGCCCAAATGAAGGCCCCTCATCTGAACACGGCTTTGTAGGAGGGAAGTGAGTCACAACTCTGGATCCAGTTTTTACGGCCCGTGTCTGTCTCCATAATGGGCTGGACCTGAACACCTCGGAATTCAGCAGGTTCAAGATCAAGATTCAGATCCAAACTTTGCAGCTCAAACCCATTTCCAGTCAGCATGTGTTAGTCATATGAGACTCGGGGGAACAACACAGCCACAGATACAAAAGGAAATAGTCATTACGGTTTTTCCTTATAATCTGTATTTATTCTTTTATTAATGTTAGTTAATTTAGAATGAGGCTCTGAGGATCCTAAAACCTCCCTGTGTGAGTCAAAACTGGCAGTTTGGATTGTAGGTTCAGCTCCAGCCACAGATCTTTGCTTTTGAAGTCACCCACAGCTGGGACGAGAAGTGCTTTCAGCCAAGGGAAACTGCCTATTTGAAAAATCATAAGCCTTTAAAATATTTCTTGTTTGACTGTAAATATATTAGCATCTATTTTTGTACTGCATCAGTTTCTTTGGCAGAAAATGGCTTTGTCCCCAAACACCAGAACTTCAAAGCCAGAGACCTGTGGGCTGGGGTTGAATCTAAAATAAAACGTGCTTTTTCAGTTGCCACTGGGGATTCTAGGCGCTTAGAGATATTTAAGTTTTTTTTTTTTAATATTAAAAATCTCCTTTTATTTGGCCAAATTCCGGTGAGCCACTGAAATGAGATATAATTCTCCCTCCCTTTCCTCCCATCAATGGGTACATATACACACTGCAGTAGCATGCTAATATGCATCTATAATCTGGCAGTGAACATCTTGAAGAAAGCTCCCCTGTATAACCCATTCCTTCTCAGAATAGGAATACAGTAAACTGCATGGAGGGTCATGAATAGGAGTTATAACCAAGGGCTTGGTCAGTGTAGCCAGATATAAGTACCTGCATAAACAGGCATACTATGCCCCTTGACTTCTTGCCCCATTATGCGTCTTTGTGTCTCCTGTAATGGAACCCCTGAAAGCAGATTTTCTATGTGTCTCCTACTGTGTACTCTTTCAACACCGTGGCTTCATGCACTGTTTTCTGGTATTTGCATATACACTTGGTACAGCAGAATTTGGTCTTCGGAAGTGAAACACACTCAGGGTATGGGTATGTTGAGAGATATTGAAACAGCTTGTGTGCTGCAGTCTTTCATTAGCTTTATGCTGCATTACACAACTAAGGTGGGATAAGGGCAGAGGTGAAAGTAAGCCGGTACACCCCGGTACGGCATACTGGTAAGAGCTGGTGCGTCGTACCAGGACCAGCTTTCCGAGAGGGCAATTTAAAGCCCTGGGGTAGCGGCGGCGGGGCTGCGGCAGGGATTTAAAGGGCCCCGGAGCTCCAGCCACTGCTACCCCCGCCCGGGGCCCTTTAAATCCCCGCCTGAGCCCTGCTGCCCGAGCCCCGGGGTAGCGGCGGCGGGGCTCTGGCGGGCATTTAAAGGGCTCTGGGGCAGTAGCGGCGGCTGAAGCTCCGGGGCCCTTTAAATCCCAGCCTGAGCCCTGCTGCCCGAGCCCTGGGGTAGCAGCAGCGGGGCTCTTCATGGATTTAAAGGGCCCCAGAGCTCCAGCCACCGCTACTGCCCCAGCCCTTTAAATCCCCGCCGGAGCCCAGCTGCCGAAGCCCTGGGGTAGCGGCGGTGGAGCTCCGGCGGGCATTTAAAGGGCCGGGGCGGTAGCAGCGGCTGGCGCCTCGGGGCCCTTTAAATCCCCAGTGGAGCCCGACCACTGCTACCCCAGGGCTTCGGCAGCTGGGCTCCGGCGGGGATTTAAAGAGCTCAGGGCTCCAGCAGCTGCTACCACAGCGGAGCCCCAGGCCCTTTAAAGCTCTGCCAGAGCCCAGAGCCCTGGGGTAGCGGTGGCAGCCGGGAGCCCCAGGGCTCCTCAGTGATTTAAAGGGCCCGGAGCTCCGCTGCAGTAGCGGCAGCTGGAGCCCTGGGCCCTTTAAATCGCCCCCGAGCCCCGGGGCTCCCAGCCGCCTCTGCAGCTGGTAGCTCGGGGGTGATTTAAAGGGCCCCGGGCTCCCAGCCGCCACTACCGCAGCTGGAGCCCTGGCCCTTTAAATCAAGATTTAAAGGGCCCGGGGATTTAAAGCCCTGCCTCTTCTGGTTGAGGCCACGCCCCCTGCTCAGGACTCCAGTGTACCGGTAAGTCCTCTAACTTACTTTCACCCCTTGATAAGGGGTCAGATATCACTCAGCTAGGGTAAATTAGCACAGCTCCATTGAAATCATGAATTCCACTGAAGTCCATGGAGGTATGTTGATTTACACCAGCTGAGGATCTGGTGCAATATCTCAAAACATATACAAACTCATGTCATGTGCTTTCCTTAGTACCCCTTATCAGATGGAACCTCAGGTTGCAAGTACAAATTAGGTCAGTGATATAATTAAGTAAGTAACAGATTTTTAACTGTCATTTTTGTTCTTGGTTGGCCTGGCCCACAACCTCATGGAAAAGTCCAACAAAATCAAAGGTACAGGAAAACAAAATTCTCTAAGAGATCATTCTCTGTTAAATTCTACAGGCTGGTTAAGAACATATGATAGAAAGGTTATCACATTCTGTTACAATCTATAGGACTTGTCTGTAAAGGTGTTCATGATCCAAGACATGGGTGCTAAATGCAAGATGTATGCCTGATCACAAAAAAAGATCAGTAGTAAGCAGGTTCCACTCTAATTCTAACAAGGCCTCATACAACATATTTTAATATTTCCTGGCATAAAGAAAATTTTAAAAGATATTAGTTTTTGGATCAGAACTGCATCTGGTCTAAAGTTCCTGAATTTAAAGTTTTTGTTAAAACTTTTCATCAAAAGTTTGATTTTCGACCAAAACCCCAGGGGAAAAAAATCTACTTCTTTGACCAGATATAAAACAGTTTTCACAGGAGGGAAAGTTTGTTTCCCAGACAGTAATAGTGGTGATGTTCAGCGAAGGATGGTGGAGAATGTTACTCGCTATGAGCTTCACATTTTATTAACTGCTTCATGTCATTTATTTGCTACTCATCGTTCTCTTTCAAATACCTCAATAAGATGAGGTTCTCACTGGTAAAACGTTCACGTTTCACTGGTTGTTATGCACATACCTACCTGTAACCCAAATATCTTTTCACTTTATAAGACCAAAGGTCAGTGATTGGGGTTACCTTAGTTCTCTATTAATTGGGTAGATAGAGGAAAGAAGAAAATTAATGATTATTTTTCTTATGTCTAGCTTTCTTCTGTTAACAACAAAATGTTCACCTATTTTGTTATTCCTGGAGTGGTGGTTTCTCAAAAGAGCAGTTACACTGGGTCAGACCAATGGTTCATCTAGCCCCGTATCCTGTCTTCCAGCAATTGCCGGTGCCAGATGCTTCAGCGGGAATGAACAGAACAGGCCAATTTATCGAGTGATCCATCCCCGTCGAGCTTCGGGCAATCAGATGTTTATGAACACCCGGAGCATGGGGTTATGTCTCTAACCATCTTGGCTGTAGCCATTGATGGACCTATCCCCCATGAACTTTTAAATTCTTTTTTGAACCCAGTTGTACTTTTGGCCTTCACAATATGCCCTGGCAACGAGTTCCACAGGTTGATGGTGCACTGTGTGAAAAAGTACTCCCTTATGTTTGTTTTAAACCTGCTGTCTACTCATTTCATTGGTGTGACCCCCAGTTCTTGTGTTATGTGAAGGGGTAAATAACACTTCCTTAGTCACTTTCTCCACACCATTCAGGATTTTATAGACTTTATCATATCTCCCCTCGATCAACTCTGTCATTTTTGAGTGATACCCCAACACACCAATAACACACTCTATCACTCTATCCTTGAAGATGCTACAGAATTTTCAGAGTACAAAGCCACATGAACATTGTAGGACAAAATCTAACATTCTCTTTACTAAAGCAAAACTCGGATTTATATCAGGCATAGCAAACAGGAACTACCTATATCTGGCAGGCACTCAAACCTACTCCACCCAAACCACCCCAGACTTGCTAGATGCTACCAGCCCTTCACCTTTGCCCTGAGGATTCCTTCCGAGACATTGCTTTCACTTACCCTTCACTAATTCCCAGAGACCACTGTCGTGTTCAACACCACTGCTGACAATCCCCATGACAAGACCACTCCGTGCACTGCTACTGATGCAACATTCAGAACTCAGTGCTGAAATGAAGCATCCTTCAAAGTAGATGCCCCTCTCCTCAGATCATGGTGACAGTTCTGCCAACCTGTTCCAATTAAACCTCCACCATTCAATAAAACTAAACCTAACACAGTGAATGCAGCTGGACAGCATGCAGTTAATGCTGCAACACTAATCTATAGAACTCAGGACAACACACACAATGGCACATTCTCTTAGAACTTCCTCATGTCTACTTACTATAGTACCCCTAGCCCCCACCCCCCCTTCCCCCACCGCTGCATCCCGGAGACCCCCTTCACTCAACCATTCACGGTGGCTATTGCCAGCTCTAGAGTTAAGGCTGAGTTGCAAGGATGGCATGTACTTTAACTGTCCATTTCCAGGGTCTCTGAAATTTATATTTGTGTTCCCTTAATTTCCTGGTTTTCAGAGTTTGAGTGTAGCTGATCTTGAAGTTCTAGAAGGGCACAAGACACCACCGCAACCTTAACTCTGAGGTAATGAAGTTTTGGGGCATTTACTAGTTACAGTAAGTTAGGCCTACAGAGTACTCAAATAACTGTACCCGTTCTTTTGGTAATATTCTAGATATAAAAACTGTGTCTTAGGCAGTGCTTTTGCTTTAAATAGCTTTCTTTAGCTTCTCTAATGGTAAGGGGAAAGGACAGCTCCTGTTCATAATGCTCACTAAAAGATAAAGAAAAACAAACTGATATTTTAGTGGTCTGTGCTTTTTAGGCCACCTCATTAGTTTCATTTAATATGTAATAGATACTTTGGCCAAAAAAATTATGGGTTTTACAAATAGTTTTTTTCCTTCCAAATACAGAATTTAACAGTTTTTTTCACTGTTTTACAACTTCCACCCCTGTTTGTACAGCTTCTCTTTAAACTGGGAAGAAGTTTTAATGATTTTGATTGCCTCTAGCACCTTATACATATTCAGAAATGATGCTTGTTAGGATATAGATATTCAGGTCTGTCTGTAAAGGCCTATACTCTAAGAATTTAGGTGTATTCTTATCACTTGGCTAGTTATAGAGCTATAAAAGAAAGAATCAAAATCACTGTCTGCCAGTGTAAGTCTCTTACTGTGACAGTCTGAGGCCCAGTTCTTAGGCTAAGGCCTTTGGCTAAGCAACAGAGGCAGCCATAAGCTGGGAAGTGAATGGTCACATCCTCACATTCCAAACTAGTCACATTGAAAGAAGGTGCTATTGGGCTGTTAGGAATACGATCCTGTCCTGATAGTGCCTATCACCTCCAGAGAAAGGAAAGTGCCTAGAAAATGTAAAAGGAAACTTAGTTTGATAGCATCCTGTCTGGCAAGAACTCACTTATCAATAGCTGGGATGCGAAATCCTCACTTCTGTATTGTTTTGTCATTATAGTTCCCACTTTGCTATTGTTTGTCTGTATAATCTCTGTCTGGTTCTGTGATTGTTTCTGTCTGCTGTATAATTAATTTTGCTGGGTGTAAACTAATTAAGGTGGTGGGATATAATTGGTTACATAATCTGTTACAATATGTTAGGATTGGTTAGTTAAATGTCAGAAACATGATTGGTTAAGGTAGGGAAGTAGGGGGGTGGGGGTGGGCATGCAGGTGGGGGAAATGGGAACAGGGAATGGGGGTAAGGAAATTGGAATCATGTTTTGCTAAAGGGGGAAATGGGAACAGGAAATGGGGGTGGGGAAATTGGAATCATGTTTGGCTAAGGGCAGGAATGGGAACAGGGACACAGGTGTAAGGCTCTGTGGTGTCAGAGCTGGGAAGGAGGATACTGAGGAAGGAAACTGGAATCATGCTTGCTGGAAGTTCACCCCTATAAACATCGAATTGTTTGCACCTTTGGACTTCGGGTATTGTTGCTCTCTGTTCATGCGAGAAGGACCAGGGAAGTGAGTGGGTGAAGGAATAAGCCCCCTAACAATGCTCCAACTATTATGGACTAAATATCAACATTTCCTGATGAAAAACAGGTCCATTGGTGGGAATAATGATGAGTGAAATTTCATACCATTTTGTTGCTTACAGGCCATCAGAAAACTCATTCATTTATTGTAAAAACAGTCCTGTATCAGACATATCAGGATGGTTGGCAGACTTTGAGCATGAAAATGACCAAGATAATCCTCCCAATTTAGAAAGTTAACTTTAAAAAGTATTAGCTATTTTGTTTGGCCCATTTATAAAATTCAGAGAATTAGAGGCCTCGTCTATTTGGATAATATTTGAGGTTTACAATGAATAGTAACCAGAAGATGAAATGAAATTATGCAATGAACATTGCATAGAACACAGCTCGCCTACCACATTTTAATAGATTACAAAAGGAAGCAATTTAAATGTGCAGTTGATTTATAGGTGGGAAGATGCCTTCAAATTCAGAGAACTCTTTGGCACTCCAGGCCTCCAACTTCTCATTCCACAGAAGAAGGAAAAGCTGACCTTTTCAGTTGTGTACTGCTCCTCTGTGGAGAAAGAAGTGGTTCGGGACTATTTAGAAAAGCTGGACGTGCACAAGTCCATGGGGCCGGATGCGTTGCATCCGAGAGTGCTCAAGGAGTTGGCAGATGTAATTGCAGAGCCATTGGCCATTATCTTTGAAAACTCATGGCGATCGGGGGAAGTCTCGGATGACTGGCAAAAGGCTAATGTAGTGCCCATCTTTAAAAAAGGGAAGAAGGAGGATCCTGGGAACTACAGGCCAGTCAGCCTCACCTCAGTCCCTGAAAAATCATGGAGCAGGTCCTCAAGGAATCAATTCTGAAGCACTTAGAGGAGAGGAAAGTGATCAGGAACAGTCAGCATGGATTCACCAAGGGCAAGTCATGCCTGACTAATCTAATTACCTTCTATGACGAGATAACTGGTTCTGTGGATGAAGGGAAAGCAGTGGACGTGTTGTTCCTTGACTTTAGCAAAGCTTTTGACATGGTCTCCCACAGTATTCTTGCCAGCAAGTTAAAGAAGTATGGGCTGGATGAATGGACTATAAAGTGGATAGAAAGCTGGCTAGATTATCGGGCTCAATGGGTAATGATCAATGGCTCCATGTCTAGTTGGCAGTTGGTATCAAGTGGAGTGCCCCAAGGGTTGGTCCTGGGGCCGGTTTTGTTCAATATCTTCATAAATGATCTGGAGGATGGTGTGGATTGCACCCTCAGCAAGTTTGCAGATGACACTAAACTGGGAGGAGAGGTAGATATGCTGGAGGGTAGGGATAGGATACAGAGGGACCTAGATAAATTGGAGGATTGGGCCAAAAGAAATCTGATGAGGTTCAACAAGGACAAGTGCAGAGTCCTGCACTTAGGATGGAAGAATCCAATGCACCGCTACAGACTAGGGACCAAACGGCTCGGCAGCAGTTCTGCATAAAAGGACCTAGGGGTTACAGTGGACGAGAAGCTGGATATGAGTCAACAGTGTGCCCTTGTTGCCAAGAAGGCCAATGGCATTTTGGGATGTATAAGTAGGGGCATTGCCAGCAGATCAAGGGACGTGATCGTTCCCCTCTATTCGACACTGGTGAGGCCTCATCTGGAGTACTATTTCCAGTTTTGGGCCCCACACTACAAGAAGGATGTGGAAAAATTGGAAAATGTCCAGCGGAGGGCAACAAAAATGATTAGGGGACTGGAACACATGACTTATGAGGAGAGGCTGAGGGAACCGGGGATGTTTAGTCCACGGAAGAGAAGAATGAGGGGGGATTTGATAGCTGTTTTCAACTACCTGAAAGGGGGTTCCAAAGAGGATGGCTCTAGACTGTTCTCAGTGATAGCAGATGACAGGACAAGGAGTAATGGTCTCAAGTTGCAGTGGGGGAGATTTAGGTTGGATATTAGGAAAAACTTTTTCACTAAGAGGGTCGTGAAACACTGGAATGCGTTACCTAGGGAGGTGGTGGAATCTCCTTCCTTAGAAGTTTTTAAGGTCAGGCTTGACAAAGCCCTGGCTGGGATGATTTAATTGGGGATTGGTCCTGCTTTGAGCAGGGGGTTGGACTAGATGACCTTCTGAGGTCCCTTCCAACCCTGATATTCTATGGTTCTATGATTCTATGACATTGGAAAACATAATCCCAACCATACATATAAATGATGGGGTCTAAATTAGCTGTTACCTCTCAAGAAAGAGATCTTGGAGTCATTGTGGATAGCTCTCTGAAAACATCCACTGAATGTGCAGTGGCAGTCAAAAAAGTTAACAGAATGTTGCGCATCATTAAGAAAGGCATAGATAATAATATCATGTTGCCTGTATATAAATCTATGTACGCCCACATATTGAATACCGGGAGCAGATGTGGTTGCCCCATCTCAAAAAAGATATATTGGAATTGGAAAAGGTACAGAAAAAAGCAATAAAAATTATTAGGGGTATGGAACAGCTGCCATATGAGGAGAGATTAATAAGACTGGGACTTTTTAGCTTGGAAAAGAGATGACTAAGGGGGGGAATATGACAAAGGGCTATAAAATCATGACTGGTGTGGAGAACGTAAATAAGAAAGTGTTATTTATTCCTTCTCATAACACAAGAACTAGGGGTCACCCAATGAAATTAATAGGCAGTGGGTTTAAAACAAACAAAAGGAAGTATTTCTTCACACAATGCACAGTCAACACGTGGAACTCTTTGCCAGAGGATGTTGTGAAGGCCTAAACTATAACAGGGTTCAAAAAAGAACTAGATAAATTCATGGAGGATAGACCCATCAATGGCTATAGCCAGGATGGGCAGGGATGGTGTCCCTAGCCTCTGTTTGCCAGAAGCTGGGAATGGGCAGCAGGAATGGATCACTTGATGATTACCTGTTCTGTTCATTCCTCCCAAAGCACCTGGCACTGGCCACTGTCAGAAGACAGGATACTGGACTAGATGGACCTTTGGTCCGACCCTGTATGACCCGTTATGTTCCTCCTCCTGGTCTGGCAGATGGCCATGGTGGTCAAAGCTAGGAGCAGGCTGACAAGGAGGTCTCACAATTTTGTGGGGCCACAGATGGGGTGTGCAAATACAAAGAGGTGCAGAGAAAAGTACAGCCAGAATCTCAGCAGGAGGTTCTGGAGGAGCCAGAAAAGGGGCTGCATCCCGACACACTCTCTGTAGCTCTGTGCCAGGGTCGCCCTCACTGCAAAAAGGGCATGTGCCAGGCGACCTGTGATGCACACAAAGAACACTCCAATTGGTGGCTCCTCTGTGGAGCCATGATCTCGGAGATCCCCTGTGGGCCATGGGACTACGGTGGAGAACAGGCTGTCCCATCACGGCTCCTTGCCATCCACCAGTGACAGCAGGTCCTACTAGTTGCTGTCGGGGTGGGACATGAAGGCAAGGAAGTGGATCATATGGAGCACAAGCATGTAGAGATATTCCAGTTTTACAGCAAAACAGTTTATCTTGGTAAAACAGCAGATATCTTTGTGTGTAATTTTTTTTTCTTTTTAGAAAGAGAACAAGCAAAAATTTAAGGCAAACTCACAAAATTTAACATTTTATTCAAAAGCAGGAAAATGATTGTTTTTCTCCAACAGTTTTGCTACAGAGAAATTTTTTTCACAGTCCTGGAGCCACATGAAGTCTTTTTGTCTTTTTAAATTAAAGAGTGACTGAATGTTACCTGTGTGGTGGTGTAATTACATCTGAAGTTGCAGGAAAACTCCGCTAATACTAGCTGAAGCCCTCTTTGGAGAAAAGTTGAATAGGTCATTCTTTCTAGGATTCAGCAGAGTTGTATCAAATCTGTGTAACACATCTAAAATTAGTTCTGACCTTATCTATGGATCATTACATTCAATCCTTGAAGCTGCAGGTCAAAGAATTGTAAAGATTGGGTTTTCCTTGAATTTCATTTCATGATCTCTAACATTAGATATTAGCTTTGATTTTCATTTATATCCTTGACACTTTCTGAAAGCCATAATTAATAACTTTTTGAAGTTAAGAACTGATAGGAAACTGATTATTTTGGCATACGTCATATTTTGTTTTCATGGTAGTTTACACAGCTGACCAAATTTAAAAGAGATGAATAAGTTGGTAAAAGTGAAACACCATTTCATTCACTTTCACATACTCTGACTTATTTAGGCTCACTCTACCAATGTGTAATGGCGTTTAAGTGGTCATAACCCCCACTTTACTTTAACTTCCAATTCCTTGATATGTAAGTTGTACCCTCCTATAACCCTTACACAATGGTAAAGCAGGTCTGAATGTATCTAAGGGAATGTAAGAGGGTTTAGTTTATAGTTGGATGTAACTTACAAATTAATACGTCATTCAACCTTTAAAGCAAACAATGCTTTCTCTAATCTCAGTGTCACGGTTCTTTATTTCTGATGTAAAACATTTTCCAAAATAAAAGTGAGAATACAAATTGGTGTGAAACAGAGGTAATTTTCAGTGATGTCCTTTGAAACAAGGGACATTTTAGAATTATAATCCTTTATTTTATTTAAAAAATCAGAGAACTTAGCAATCTGTGGGTATATGTTAACAATAGGAAACAAAAGAGAAATGAACATTATGCTGGAAAACCCATGCAACAACCCTCACCCCTCTCCAGCAGGGATTCATTTTATAAGGACTTCCTCTCAGCTTCCCCATATTGGTCTTGCAGGGATGCCGGGACAGTAAGAGAAGAGAGTCTGGTTTGCTCCCACCCCATAGAACAAACCATGTGGAACTCTGTGATTCCCCAGAGAAGTCCCTTGTGGCCCCTGTCCCTTAACACAGCTCCACTGGAGAGCTAGTACAAGAGAGTCACAGGCAAAGCTCCCTCTGCTGCCCCATAAAGAGGGCCTTGTGACAAAGATAATACACCTCTAAGCGCTATGCTGTATTATCTTTTCCTGAGAAGCAGCTGAGCCTCTCCTCTGTGTAGGAGCAGTGAGCCCACATGCAGAGGGTCCCATCCACATGCTGGTCTGCCTGGCCTGATCCAACTGGATGATCATTTGCAATATTTAGCATATATGATATTGTTTCCAGAACACTAAACTGTTTTTCCCTTATTAGGAAACAGAATTGATATTTCTTTTTCTGTAAAACTTAGTTTCTATGATATAAAAATCAACCCTAAGTCAACTCTGGTAAAGCAATGAATATCAAGCTAAGACTGTTTAATATCAGGTGGCTCATTATTACCACAGACAACTGAAAAAACATCTGAATAAATAAGAAAGTCCATTATAATGAGCACTAAATGCAACATGGTTTTTAAAAATGTAGTATTTGGCTCTTCGTAGCTGGGGCTGGAAGAATCATTTTAGCATACGTTTGTACCCTCCTGAGGTGAGCACACTGATTTATTTTATGACAAATCAAGCCTCGTGCTGGGGTATGAATGAAGGATTTATAAGATTTTGGCCTTTAAAAGTGGCTATCATAAAAGAGAGAGGCTAAAAAGGAGAACATTAAAGTTTGCAGTAAGGGAGGTAGAGAATCATGCTGGCCAGTGAACTCATACAGCCAGATTAACTACTCACACACATAGGTACAACTCTATTAACTTCAGTGGAGTTGCATTCACTTAGGCCAGAAGTTAATCTTACCCTTCAACAAAAGATTGTGCAAAAAAGTGCTTACTAGTGTTCATAGTAAGGATCTGAAGTCCTCACTCAGGCAAACTCCTATTAAAGTCAATGGGAGTTTGCCCAAGTATGGACCCACTGACACTTACAGTTAAATCTTATCTGAGAGCATTTTATTCCAAGTGTGAATACCATGAACTAATGCACTGCAAAGGCATGAAAAGTATTCACTGTACATAGTTGCCTCTTTTGCTCTTTTTTAAATAGAGGAACATTTTTACTGCACTCAATCTTTTCAGGAAGCTATAGGTACAACTTCACTATCTTCTTATCCATTTCGCTCCTGCTCTACTGTTATGTGTATTATAGTAATACCTACAGATCCCACTTATTATGTTTGGCACTATACAGTCACATAAGGGACAGTCTGTGCACCCAGAGTCTTTACAGTCTAAATAAACAGTATCAGGATGATTTGAGTCTTGTGGCATTCCATGCAGGTTTGCCATTAGATTGACAGAGGCACAAGTCTCCTGTCCTCCATTCTCCTGAATTTTGAGATATTTTGAAGAAAACACAGCCCAATACATTATAAATTCTCCAAGGACCTTTTCTGATCTCTAAAGTGCTTAAAATGTGGGATTTTCCCCCGCATGGTCTTTCTCAAATAATACACGAACACCCAAAGACTTGTAGTACCCTGTCTAAACTATCTTTTAGCATCTTTAGTGCTGTAAGACAAGTGAAGATAGTTGGATGACTCATTGTGTGAATCCTGTACATCGGACTCTGAAAACTTGTTTGAAAATAATAGGAATGTTTTGAAGGTGTTTTGCCAAAGGTCTGTACACTGTGGAGGTGTGATATTGGGAACCATACATTTTTAACATGAATCTCTATTCCAGAAGGTAATTTCACTTCATTATCATGTTGCTAGTCCTACACTTTGGCAAATGGCAATTGCATTAATTGAGACAATGATAAGGAGATGATTGATTCATCCCTTAGAATACATTCTGTAGGAAAAGTTAATTAAACCACTTTCAGGCTTAATTATAGCCAAGTATTACAACCTTTACAATTTAATATCCACATTTTTTTAAATAGCTTTTAATGGGCTTGTAGAGATAGCTCATTTATGAATGTGTCCTTAGCATTAATTGCCTTACAGATGCCAACTCCCCAGATGTTTCGTTGTTTCAGAATAATTCTCTCAAGTGGTAGTTTTCAGACGTTGCTGCTAGCACAGTCTTTCTCCAGCTCTTCTCATCTAAAATGATTTAGACTTCGTCTACACTGCAACCCGAACGACAAAAGGTTTGTCATTCAGAGGTGTGAAAAAAACACACCTCCAAATTACAAAAAGTTTTGCCAGCAAAAAGCATCGGTGTGAACAGCGCTTTGTCGGCAGGAGAGCACTCTCCTGCCGACAAACAGCTGCTACACTGTGGCACAGCTGTGTCACTAAAAGGTGTGCAGTGTAGACACAGCCTTAGATTCTACCTGTGCATGCAGGACTGGGTCTCTATTTTGCTCACTGAACAAAGTTGCTCCTAATGCACAAATCAAACAATAGCATTGCCAATTATTGTGAATATTGGCTATATTCAACATAGCAACAATGACTGATCAACTATTCAAAATATATGGCAATAAAATTAGGGGTTAGCATGAGGGGTTTGAGATTTCCCAGGCTTTTGAGAGCATTCCAGCTAATTAGTGCTCAATTTAGATTCAGTCACGTGCCTTATATGTAGAGGGAAAGTCTTAGTGTTACTGCCACTTCTAGTGAAACTTAGATTTTTGTCCAGTTTTACCACCACTCTCAGCCTTCCAGCCATCTGCATACCCTCTGCCTTCTTACTCTATGAAGTTATTGGGCCCATCTCTGCCTGTGGTTGGGCTGAATGTTCTTTCTCAATGAATTGGGCTGGTTTCTGTGTTATAGGATGTAATCTGGGATTCCATTATCCAGTGGCTCTCAATCTTTTCCTTACCAGGACCCCACTCCATAACGAGGATCTAGCCAAGACCTCCATCTCATTTAGCAATATAGTCACAGGGTGGCCATAATTCCCAAATAGAGAACCCATGGCGTAATCCATTGTGAAGTAGCATAGCAAAGACAATAAGAAAGCAGTCAACAAAAAGAGGTTCATTAGGGTACAGACTCAGCACAAGTGGGCCAGAAAGCAGCAGAGAATGTGGCAGGGAGGTTACAGAAGCCCTGAAGTCCAACCATGGTAGCCAGGGCTCAAATACAGTGGATAGAGAGCACATAGAACACAGGAAGTACGGGGGCCAGAGAGAGGGAAGGAAAGGAAGGTTGCATGCCCTGTTCAATAGAGAGAAAGAGTGATGCATTTTTTTGATGGAAAATAAATGCTAGAAACAATGAGCAAGCAGGCACACAGATGTACCTCTGCAGTACATACCAGACAGAAGGCTCTGTTCTAACCTCTTCAGGTCCTTATAATCATTCCCAATTGCCATTGTCTCTTCATCTGTGCACTCCAGTCACTGCCCATGTGGCTGCTTTTTCCAGAGCCAGCTCAGGTTTATCTGCTGAAGCTGTTTACGGCTCATTTACCAGCTGGTTTGAATGTATCTGATTTTAGGCTCTTACTGAGGGATGAAAGACATAAAAGAGGGTGTCTTGAAAGTGTGTTGGCAACTATCAAACTCTGCAACATGTTTCTCCAGGCCCAATTTGCTACTCACTCCATGTGCTGAAAAGAGCCTTTATATAGGGTGGTTTGTTTGTTTTTTAAGTCACGCAACTGACAGATTTACGGCCGTTCTTTACTTTTTTGCCTAACTTGGTAGTTCTCAGCACCAAATGTAATTCACAAATTTAGGATGTAGAAAACAGTTTAAATAGTGAGTCCCACCTGACAGACTGCAGTAATGTGTTAGCCAGAAACAGCCCTTCTGGAAAACAGTATTTCAGAGCAAATTGCCTTCTTTTTTAGCAGGGTCATCTCATTTTTTCCATCCTTAAAAGTGAAGTTCCAAAAATGCACAATCTACCAATTAGTAAGCAGATATAGGGCTGAAAGCACAACTTTCACTGTCCTCCCTCATGTTCCACATCACATTGAATCTCCTTGTTCTCATCTTTAAGGCTCCACCCAACTCTGCTCCTACCTTACCTCAGTTCTCATTTCCTCTTGCACACCCTTCTGCTCTTCAAACTCAAAATATTTTGTCTGACTACCCTTTAGTCTTCTCCTCGTCTTATTCTAGACCTTTTGTACATTAACTTCACACTGCCCCCTCTGCTGGAAGTCTCTTCCTGTATTTTTATTCCCTTCACTTCACATTCAGATGCCTCTTAACACATTTATATTTGTATTACCATAGTGCCTAGGAACCCCAGTCATGGGCCTCGACCCCATTGTCCTAGGTGCTGTACAAACACAGAATAAAATTTCGGTCCCTGCACCAAAGAGCTTACAATCTAAATACAAAACTAAAGACAACAGATGGCTGCAGAAAGGCCAACAGGGAAGTAAAAGGAAACAATGAGACAGTATTAGTTGGCATGATAGGCTGTGGTCCTAGCCTATCATGAAATCTTATAGTGATATCTCACCAAGAACTAATGAATGTGACAGTATGAAGGTTTGACCTTTGACCCATATCTCATCTTTAAAAAAAACATATTTACAATATTTGAACTATGTGGAAAAATTCTTTGCACCTTTTCCAACTCTAATGAATCTTTTTTGAGAAGGGTTGACCAGAACTGCATGCAATATTCAAGGTGTGGGTGTACCATGGATTCATATAGTTGGATTATGATATTTTCTGTTTTCTTATGTATCCCTTTCCTAACGGTTTCTAACATTCTGTTATTTTTGACTGCTGCTGCACACTGAGCATATGTTTTCAGAGAACTATCCACAGTGACTCCAAGATCTCTTTCTTGAGTGGTAACAGCTCATTTAGACCCCATCATTTTGTATGTACAGTTGGGATTATTTATTCTAATGGGCAATACTTTGCACCTATCAACATTGAATTTCATCTGCTAGTTCGTTGTCCAATCACCCAGTTTTGGGAGATGCCTTTGTAACTCTTCCATAGTCAGCTTTGGGCTTAGCTATTTTGAGTAGTTTTGTATCATATGAAAACTTTGTATCATATGCAAACCTCACTGCTCATCCCCTTTTCCAGATCATTTATGAATATGTTGAATAGTACTGGTCCCAGTACAGATCCTTGAGAGATCCCACTATTTCTCTCTCTCCATTGTGAAAACAAAACCATTGTGACCATTTAGTCCTACCCTTTGTCTCCTGTCTTTTAATGAGTTACTAATCTATAAGAGGACCTTCCCTGTTATCCATGACTGCTTAGTTTGCTTAAGAGCCTTTGGTGAGGGAACTTGTCAGAGGCTTTCTGAAAGTCCAAGTACACTATATCAACAGGATCATCCTTGTCCACATGCTTGTTGACGCCCCCAAAGAATTCCAATAGATTGGTGAGGCAGGATTTCCCTCTACAAAAGCCATGTTAACTCTTCTCCAACATTTCATGTTTATCTATATTTCTGATTATTTTATTTTTTACTATAGTTTCAGTCAATTTGCCTGGTACTCAAGATAGGTTTTCCAGATTGAAATTGCCAGGATTTCACCTTTGGAGCCTTTTTAAAAATCAGCTTCAACCCCTCAGACAGAGACAAACACCTACAAGATCTCTATCAAGCATTCTTACAACGACAATACCCACCTGCTGAAGTGAAGAAACAGATTGACAGAACCAGAAGAGTACCCAGAAGTCACCTACTACAGGACAGGTACAACAAAGAAAATAACAGAACGCCACTAGCCATCACTTTCAGCCCCCGGCTAAAACCTCTCCAACGCATCATCAAGGATCTACAACCTATCCTGAAGAACAACCCATCACTCTCACAGATCTTGGGAGACAGGACATTCCTTGCTTATAGACAGCCCCCCAACCTGAAGCAAATACTCACCAGCAACCACACACCACACAACAGAACCACTAACCCAGGAACCTATCAACCCGTTGCCAACTGTGTCCACATATCTATTCAGGGGACACCATCACAGGGCCTAATAACATCAGCCACGCTATCAGAGGCTCGTTCACCTGCACAGCTACCAATGTGATATATGCCATCATGTGCCAGCAATGCCCCTCTGCCATGTACATTGGCCAAACTCACAGTCTCTACGTAAAAGAATAAATGGACACAAATCACACGTCAAGAATTATAACATTCAAAAACCAGTTGGAGAACACTTCAATCTCTCTGGTCACTCGATTACAGACCTGAAAGTGGCAATTCTTCAACAAACAAACTTCAAAAACAGACTCCAACGAGAGACTGCTGAACTGGAATTAATTTGCAAACTGGGTACAATTAACTTAGGCTTGAATAAAGACTGGGAGTGGATGTGTCATTACACAAAGTAAAACTATTTCCCCACTGTATTTTCCACTGAATGCATCCGATGAAGTGAGCTGTAGCGCACGAAAGCTTATGCTCAAATAAATTTGTTAGTCTCTAAGGTGCCACAAGTACTCCTTTTCTTTTTGCGGATACAGACACTCTGCTGCTGGACTATTGCCTGCATTATTTTCACTCTTGCAGGGAGGATGGTGGGGAGTTGGGGGAAAGCAGGCTATTGGCCTAAGTTTAGAGTGTGTTTGTTAGGTGTATCTGCCTCTCACACGCTCTGTCTAAACTCCCTTGCAAAACTCCCCCTGTACATTAGTTCCTCTGGTCGCTTAAGAGCTGGCTTTTTAAATCTCTGATCTCCCTGAATTAGGCCTGCATTCTTGTCAATGGATCCTAAGGGGGTTAGGGATCAAAGGATGGCAGATAAGGCCTCATTAATAAGCTCTCAGCCTAGCCTAGCAGGTTGCCTGGCTCAGCACACAGCTCCCAGAACAGATCACACCATGGGCGGTGGGTATCAAAGGCAGGGGGAGGCTGTGCCTCCCCAAACAACCTTGCATGGCCACACCCACACTCTGCCCCCAGACTCCTTCCTGCTTCCCGGGCTCTGCTGTGGGGGGCTCTTCTCCCTGCCCCTCACCCCCTGTGGCCATGGCCCCAGGCTGGGGATGGGGGGCAAATGGGGGCTAGCCTGTGCTCCGGGGCGGGGTGGGAGGCCACGCTGCCTTCCTGGTGTGCTGGAGCAGGCTGTGCTGCACGTTCTCCCAGAACTCTGGGGCTGGGGGGGTGGGACGCCGTGCCACCTGCCCAGGGCTTGTGGGGAGGCCTCGCCGCCCGCCCTGCTCCGGGGTTGAGGGGCAGGGAGCATGCCACCCACTCACCCACTGGGCACTCCGGGGATGTGGGGGGGGGGTGCACGGCCTGCTCTCCCGCCCAGTACTCTGGGGTTGGGGGCAGTCAGGTGGCTTGGGGGTGGAGGGGGGCTGGCTGCCAGGCCGAGGGGGTATCTGACCTCCAGTGGGAGGGGGAAGGGAGGGGCCTCAGGCAGAAGGGGTGGTCCAGGCCAGGGGCTAGCCTCCCCAAGACCGGAGTTCACCCGCCACCTATGGACCACACTGTAATCTTTAATCAAGCAAGAACAGAAACAGACTAACAGATAACAAACTCACCCCGAGGGTCATGTAGTCACTCCTCCTTTGGCTGGAGAACTCCCTTGCAGAACTCCCCTCTTTACTGATCCTGTTTGTTAGCATGACCAGACTACAATTCTATAACTACACTGAACAAGAGAAAAGTGATAGGTAAATTGAAAAGATTTTTCTCATGCACAATATAAAAATACAATTGAAATCAGTGTTTTCAGCCCATTTATATACAGTATTTCTTTACCTAAGCACAATATACATAAAAATTTATAATGACTAAATGCCTCCAAAAAGAAGAAATCATGTGGCATATATTTCAGATGTTGTTTAACTATGGAATATTCTTATTTAAATACATCCCCAAAACTTGCTGGCATCAACTGAAAATGAATCAGGTGCTGAGATTACAACTTGGCTAATCCTGATGATCCACAAACGCCACAATGAGGGATTTAAAATATGGATACTCTAAGGAAATTCATTGGACCTAGTTGGGCATACTTTGAATTACCTGTTTAGTTGATTAGCAATGGCTCCAAAGCCAGTCACCATAAAAAGTTTCTCAGTAAATTGTTTTTAAAATCTAGAGCAGTTTGTAGGTATTATGACTCCTTTACGCTCTACACAAGATTTTCTTTGTTTAGTAGCCTGCATGTTATTTGTATCCTTTCACATTTCAGTCACATTTTATGTGTGTTACTATTCTATTATCAGGTCATGCTGATACTTTAAAAGTCTGCTGGCCCCCCTTTGAAACCATTGCCAAATCAACAACTATGAACAAAATCACAGTAGAACACTGCATCACAAGTGAAATCAACATACAGTAGAAGCAACTTAAAGTGTATTAACTGAGCCAGTCCTGATGTTTGCACCCTATCTGATATCTCTTAAGAAGATAGCTGTCTGTGACTCCCCTGAAGCTCACAATACCCTTTTTCTCCTTGCAATCACATCTGAAAGTTCGACGGGATTACTCCTGTTTAAAGTTAAGCACATGCATACATATTTGCAGGATCACTGCCTTAATCCCCGGAACTCTTTCTCCCGTTACTTCTTCCGCTCCATCCTATATTGTTTTAGGAAGGGAAAGAGCTTCTTCTGCACTAATTAGAGATGGGCCTACGTCGCAAAGGGCATGACCAGGTCCAAATCCTGTTTCATTGAGAAATGTTCAGATCTGCCAGGTATCACTCATAAAAATAGGATACGGATCATGATCAAAGCTTCAGGGATTTTCAGACGTGGGGTTTGGATGTGAGCCTCCCTCTAGTATTAGTCCCTGTATTTTTATACCTACCCAATAAAAAGTGGGAGGGCACATGTGTTTGAACAGATGTGTTTTAACCTGTTCCAGTTGCACTGTAAGCTCTTTGAGGCAGGGAGCATCTTTTTAATATGTCTGTTTGTAGTGCCTATCATAATGAGGTCCTGATCCATGGGTGGAGCTTCTAAATGCTAATACCTTAATACAAAGCAGTGACTCTCTCATTTAAAGTATGAAAGCCTTTGGCTACCATAATACCTAAAAATGCAATATAACAACACCTAAAAATCAATGTGTGCCTGTCTCTATTATTCTTAAGAATATTTGAAAGAGATATGATGCTTAACTGATGCACAGTGTCTAGGTAATTAAAAGAATATTTGAGAGAAAGGAAAATTCTTTTAAAAAAAAAACACACACACCAAATTCCAATTCTCACTGAACTAAATGTTGAATGGACTCTGCATCTGGGAACAGACAGGAAATGCATGTTTCTAGCAGTCACAACTATGAAAATAACTTGCAAATTTGTGACATCATGATTACTGCTCCTACTAATTATTTCCACACTTAGGAAAATATCAGAATTTATAGGAGCCTTTCAAGATATGGAAAATATCCCACAAGTGAGACAACTATAATTCATGAGAGGTAGAACCCAGAATGAATTATTAAGGTCATTCCTTCAAGAATGAATGTAAACATTTTCCACATCTCACTATACTATGTATGCTGTGTATATACTAAATGCCTGTATTCATGGGGTCTGCCTATACGTAATAGTTATCCTATCTATTTTAGGTATTTCTATGGCACATGTCACTATGGTATCTAAGCACCAATACTGTTTATGTAATTTTAAATAAATAAAAGAAATCCAGTTACTACTCATTCTCTTTATTTGAAATGCAACATGAAGGTGTTAGATTCTAGTAGAAAACATAAAATGAATATCAGGAATTGATACAAAAGTTAGATGATGGCTAATTCTCAATGTTTAGATGATTAAAAAGGGAATCACAGAATGTATGACATCAAGAGCACACATCAACCTTACTTTTGCCTGAAGACCCAGTGTAATGGGGATTCCATGCAAGAGTAAGGGTTGTCCTTGGCTTATCTGTTTGCAACATAGGGACGTTAGAACTTTCCAGGGCCAGGAATGACTCCTTCTTTGATTGGTACAGTGCTGAACACATTGTTGGTACTTAGCAAGCAATAAAATTATATTTTATTCAATACAAACAAAGACCAGGAGATCCAGTCTCAAAATAGTGCAGATTTCTAAAAAAAAATTATATTGCTTTGGTGTATTCTCACTGCAGGCTTAAAAACGTGTATCTTAGGGATGTTGGTCAGCTGGCACAAAGGAAGCGGGAGTCTATTCCAATCTGAGGGGCAGCACGAAAGATGGTGCTTATTCATCTCGGAGTTACCCAGACAGTAGGGAAATGCCCAGATAGACGGCAAAAGCATGGGCGCCAATTCCATGGGTGCTCTGGGGCTCAAGCACCCACAGAAAAGAATATGGGGTGCTCAGCACTCCTCAGCCACAGCTGTTGGGAGGGCTGGGGCTGGCCGCCGATCAGCTGTTTGGCAGCTGGTGGTAAGGACTGGAGGGTGGAGATGAGCCAGCAGTGGAATGAAGGAGGCGGGGTCTTGGGAAAGGGAGCAGAAAGAGGCAAAGTGAGGAGCCTTGCAGGAAGGGATAGTGTGGGAGCAGGGCCTTGGGTGGAGGAGGGATGGAGCAACTACCGGGAAAAAGAAAAGTCAGCGTCTTTGGGCACAAAGACAAGAGATAGAATGATCTGAAAGGAATAGTTAGGCGGGAAGCTTGAGAAAGAACAAAGGAGTGAGGAAGAAATGAAAATTCACAGTATTTGACAACTAACTCCAGCCGTGCAGCGGGGCTTAGGCGGACTGCCTACCTGCCCTGGCTCCACGCAGCTCCCGGAAGCGGCCAGCATGTCCAGCTCCTAGGCTCAGGGGCGGACAGGCAGCTGTGCACGCTGCCCCTGCCTGCAGTTTCCGCCTCCCACAGTTCCCATTGGCAGCAGTTCCCGGCCAATGGGAGCTGCAGAGCTGGCGCTCGTGGTGGGGGCAGCATGCAGAGACCCCCTGGCCGACCCTGTACTTAGGAGCCAGACATGACAGCCACTTCTGGGAACCCACCCAAGGGAAATGCTGTCCAGCCAAAGCCTGCCCACCCCGCCTCCCGCATGCCAACCCCTGCCCCAGCCCTGAGTCCCCTCCCGCACCCAAACTCCCTCCCAGAGCCTGTACCCCAAACCCCCTCCTGCACCCCAAACCCCTGCCCCAGGCTCAGCCCAGAGCCCCCTCCCACACTCTGAATACCTCAGCCCCACCCCCCCTCCCATACTCTAACCCCCTGCCCTAACCCGGTGTAAGTGAATGAGGGTGGGGGAGACGGAGCGATGGAGGAAGGTGAATGGAGTGGGGGGGCAGGGCCTTGGAGAAGGGATGGGGCAGGGGTGGGGCCTCGGGGAATGGGCAGGGCAGGGACGGGGCAAGGGTGTTTGGGTTTGTGTGGTTAGACAGTTAGCAACCCTATCCTGCATGCTGGACTGTGTACACATGAGGGAAAAAGTTCCTTATGGCTTTTCCATTCATGTTCCCTATGGTGCAGGTGTGCAGATGACTTCTTTGTTACGTTACCCTGTGCCAGCCCAGTGCTGTCTTGCTCCCTGAAAATCATTCTATATAGATCCTAAGTCAGTCAAATTACTTCCCCATATTACTGGTGCCTTATGAGGGGATGCGGGGAGTTGGTAAAATTTTATACAGAAAAAAGACTGAAAAATATCTTCAAACAGTTCTCTGTCAATACACAACATGATCTACCTTTTATGACCCACTAACTCTTGGACTAGTGTAATATGCCAATCTATTAGTCAAATGAATGCGGTACACATACACAGATGCATCCAGAGCAAACACAGGGTTAAAATTAAGAAAACCTGGGAGCAAAGCTGAAAGAAAGGTCTATTTTGAAGGGGGTAGTGGTGTTGAGGAGAGGAAACCCAGACTGGATTTTAGTTCACATTTTTTTCTATAAAATCCAAAACCTCCAGACTTGTAAAAATCATGTCCCTGTGGTAACAGCAGCTTTGTGGATTTTCCAGACAATAGGGCATCAGAAAGAGTCACCTGATCCACCTTTAAGACCTGGTGAGAACTGTGGAATATAATGGGCTGCAAAACACCTGAAACTGCTGGCATCAGGAACACTTCCTGTCTAATTCTCTTGGACAACAGACACAAAGCCTGCCCTGTAATTACATCCTACCCTGATCTACATTTGCAGTCATGTAATTAATACTTCCTCTGTAAAGCAATGGAATAATTTAGAGAGCAGATATTTCAGTCTTAGTCTGGGAAAAGTCAGAGAGAGCCCTGCATGTGCATTTTAGCTACAGGGAAGTGCTTTTCTGGTTCCATTTGCTCACAGTAACTGTAATTAGATGCTTAGAGGTCTCTTTGTGCTAGGAGAAGAAAATGATACTTCCTTCCTGTTTAAAAGCCACGAGTGGGGGGAGGGAGAGAGATGAGGGGAGCCTATACTTATTCAGTAAGGTTTGTGAAAGTGATAAATGTAGCTGGCTAGGCAGGCAGAGCCAGCACAGTAAGTGATGTGAGGTGCCATGCACAGGGGAACATTTAGCTTACTGTTGTGGAGGTAAAATACTCTACCTCTAGTAAATCTGTATTGACTTCTCTGCTCACATAATGAGCCCCATCCTGCATGGCATCAGTCTGCTAAAGTCAATGGGAGTTCTGCATGTGAAGGACTTTCAGGATCAAAGTCAGCATCAGCTCCCTGCCCATCCATGGATTGGCATTAATGCTTCTCTAAATCTTTGCCCACTGGGTTGGTCATAAGGAAACTTCTGTAACAGCAATCAGAAGTCAAACTGAGTTATGCATAATGGTGGAATAATGTGGAAGTGCTCTATGACTGTCACATGCTCCACTTTCTCACATACCTTCAGTCAGTCAGTCTTCTTGATCTGTCCTAATTTTTTTAAACCCCTCTCCCCCCACGCGCATACACACACACACACACACACACACACTACCTCCTCATGTCTTCCCATTTTTAGCCCTCCATGTTGCAGGTGCAAGGTACCCACATGTGCACAGATATACAGAATGAAATATGTAAGCACCATAAAGTGCAAATAAACCAAATGAAAGGCTATAGTGTTTTGAGCCATTACTGCACTATTTTTATGAGTCCCTCCAGGTCTTACCTGCCTCTCACTAGTTCTTTTCCCCTATCCTCAAGTACCCACTGTTCCTACCTCTTCATGGCTTTCTCCTATTGGTACTTCATCACTGTAGTGACCTTCCTTTTCTACTCTGGTGGCTCCACTTGATTCATTGTTCTCATTTAAAGGTCCTACTCAAATTATGGGATCATTTTCTTCATTGAGTACCCTACAGTCCATGTATCATGGTGTAATATTTTAATGAAGCAGATCGATAAATGTTAAAATACAAAACCTGCCAACAATTTAACACTGTCGTCAGTCAGTGAAAATAGTCTCATCCCCTAGAAATGTAAGAGATTTGACAGGCTTCCACACAATCAAAATGGGTTTGCTTTCCACCTCTTTATTCCGTAGGTTAGGCCAATATTTTTAATGACATCAGAGAAAGTGAGAGAGAAAATCATACTAACTACTTCTTCAGCTGCACATTGCTAAACTTTTAGCACATTTTCGGGCTACATTTAATCATATCACTGATTCAGTGAGAAATAAGTCTGCATCTGTAACCTCTACACTGTTACCTAAACTTTATAGGAGAATATTGTTGAGATTATGGTATCAGCAAACCTGATCTCTACCAGAAATTGATAGCACAGGAGTTACAAAATACAAACCTAATAAATCTGAAGGCCTTTTTTCAAAAGGCAGGTACAAAAACTGCATGTTATGTACATATCTCCTGCTTGCTACAAGCAAATACATAAAGGGAGGGGTTTTTTTAAATGTATCTGAATGTCAATTTTTAATATCCAGTGTAGCTGACGGAAATATTTGCAAACTGAAATGATCACAGATCAAAAAGTAATACACATAGAAGATGTTCAGAAATGACAGTGCCTACTCAACATTTTAGCATCTGATGTCAATGCCGTAGTAGAGATAGTAGGACTGGAGTATCCCTTCAGAAAAGTGCACTCCTATGGCCTTCTTGAAGATTATCTGCGATACCACCGTGCTATTGCTTTTGTCATGGTAGAATAAAATATAAACAACCTCAGGCATGAATGGGAAATCGGAAAGAGGAGTTAATTAAGTTGCTGTAGCTGTATTGCTCATACTGTCATGGTGCAGATAGGCCATTTGCTCCCAGAAAAGTGAATCCAGCTGTCAAGTTTCCTTCCCCACTCTGAACTCTAGGGTACAGATGAGAGGACCTGCATGAAAACCCCCCTAAGCTTATTTTTACCAGCTTAGGTTAAAACTTCCCCAAGGTACAAACTATTTTACCTTTTGTCCCTGGACTTTATTGCTGCCACCACCAAGCATCTAATAAAATATAACCGGGAAAGAGCCCACTTGGAAACGTCTTTACCCCCAAAATCCCCCCAAGCCCTACACCCCCTTTCCTGGGGCAGGCTTGATAAAAATCCTCACCAATTTGCATAGGTGAACACAGACCCAAACCCTTGGATCTTAAGAACAAGGAAAAAGCAATCCGGCTCTTAAAAGAAGAATTTTAATTGAAGAAAAAGTAAAACAATCACCTCTGTAAAATCAGGAAGGTAAATACCTTACAGGGTAATCAGATTCAAAACATAGAGAATCCCTCTAGGCAAAACCTTAAGTTACAAAAAGACAAAAAAACAGGAATATACATTCCATTCAGCACAACTTATTTTATCATCCATTTAAACAAAACAGAATCTAACGCATATCTAACTAGATTGCTTATTAGCCCTTTACAGGAGTTCTGACCTATATTCCTGCTCTGGTCCCGGCAAAAGCAACACACAAACCAAGAGAACCTTTGTTTCTCCCCCCCTCCAGCTTTGAAAGTATCTTGTCTCCTCATTGGTCATTTTGGTCAGGTGCCAGCGAGGTTATCCCAGCTTCTTAACCCTTTACAGGTGAAAGGGTTTTTCCTCTGGCCAGGAAGGATTTAAAGGTGTTTACCCTTCCCTTTATATTTATGACACCGGCATTCAAGGGAGAGAAGACATAAGCCATGTACTAATACGTTAGCACATGGTACTAATGCCGTTTGTTACCACACAAGGAAAAACTCTGCCAAAAACGAGAACATTTTGAGCACATGTGAATGGAGTTATAGAAGGCTTAGGAGTATAGTACAATAACTTTCACTGTAACATTTGTTTCATGAGCATAGAATCATAGAGATGTAGGGCTGGAAGGGACCTTAAGAGGTCATCCCTGTATTGAGGCAGGACCCAGTAAACCTAGACCATCCCTGACAGATGTCAGTCCAACCTGTTCTTAAAAATCTCCAAGATGGGGATTCGGTAAACTACTTCAGAAGCCTATTCCACAGTTTAACTACCCTTATAGTCAGAAAGTTTTTCCTAATATCCAACCTAAATTTCCCCTGTGGCAGAGTAAGTCCATTACTTCTTGTCCTACCTTCAGTGGGCATGGAAAACAATTGATAACAGTCCTCTTTATAACAACCCTTAATGCATTTAAAGATTATTATCAGGTCCCCACTCAGTTTTCGTTTCTCAAGACTAAACATGCCCAGTTTTTTTAACCTTTCCTCATAGGTCAGGTTTTCTAAACCTTTTGTCATTTTTATTGCTCTCCCCTGCACTCTCTCCTATTTCCCACATCTTTCTTGAAGTGCGGCACCTAGAATTGGACACAGTACATGTTCTGAGGTCCCATCAGTGCCAAGTAGGGCGGGACAATTACTTCTTGTGTCTTACGTACGACATTCTTTTAATACACTCAAGAATGACTGCAACTGCATCCCATTGTTGACTCAGACTCAATTTGTGATCCACTTTAACTCCCGGATCCTTTTCAGCAGTCCTACCATCTAGCCAGTCACCCCCCATTTTGTAGCTGTGTATTTGATTTTTCCTTCCTAAGTACAGTACTTCACACTTGTCTTATTTGAATTTCATCTTGTTTATTTCAGAACAATTCTCCAACTTCTCAAAGTTGTTTTGAATTCTAATCCTGTCCTCCAAAGTGCTTGCTACCCCACCCTGCTTGGTGTCATCTGCAAATTTTATAAGCATACTCTCCACTCCATTATCCATTCATGAAAGTACTGATTAGTACCAAACCCAAGACTGATGCCAGTGTGACTACAATAAATACATTCTCCCAGTTTTACAGAGAACCATAGCTACTCTTTGAGCAGTCTTTCAAGCAATTGCATGTCTACATTATAATCATTTCATCTAGAGCAAATTTCCTTAGCTTGCTTAAGAGAATGTCATGTGGCACTGGGTCATAAGTCTCACTAAACTCAAGGTATATCACATCTACTGCTTCTCCCCATTCACTAAACCAGTAACCCTGCCAAAGAAAAAAATTAGATTGGTTTGGCATGATTTGTTCTTGACTAATCCTTGCTGGCTATTCCTTAAAATCCTATTATCCTATAGGTGCTTACAAACTGATTATTTAATCATTTGTTCCAGTATCTCTGCAAGTATCAAAGTGTTGTAGTAGCCAGGCAAAGTACTTTGTATAAAAATAATCTTTTAATCCAGATAGACACCCCTGTTCATACCTTTCACCCAGTGTACTTTGACACAAGTGATAACTACAAAACTTCAGAGAAATTTGACTAGTTTTGTGTTTCAAAGCTAGCAAGAAACTTATTGAGATCACCAATCTCAGCAAGTTAGGCCAAGGGCCCATCCATTAGGCTCAGACTTACCCACTACATTTTCTTATGGAAAGAGAGATGCTTTTATGTCCACCTTCATACCACCTGTCCGTAAGAGATACTGGTCAACCCTCATTCTTTCACCGATGAATAGCGCCAACCTCCCAATCTACTATATATTGATAGGATTTTTGTAAAATGAACAGGATATGATAAAGGGTAGAGAATGGCATGGAATATTATTCATAATTAATTTTCAAGCACTCAGAAATGCAGCAGGTACCTAACAAAAACAAGGAAAGAGCATCCTTGCCCCAAAGAGATACAATACTTGAGCATTACAATTAGATATTTAAAAAAAGAGAGAGAGCAAGAGAACAATGAGAAAGGACAGAGTAACAATAACAGGATTGAATACTTACTCCATAAGGTATGTACAAATTCTGCTAATAACATTAATTTGGGTTGTTTGGTTTAACCTTTTCTTTCCAATCACTTCTCAATGGTGAGTGTTAAGAGGAATTTACATAAGAACATAAGAGCTGCCATACTGGGTCAGACCATAGTCCATATTACCATGTACCCTATCTCTGACAGTGGCCCATACCAGAGCTTCAGTGGGAGTATACAAAGTAAGGAAATTATAGGGTGATCTACCCCTGTCTTCGACTCCCAGCTTCTGGTAATTTGCATGAAATAAGGAAGATGGAATACACAACATGACACAAACTGAAGCATACTTCTAATTCTCAGTTGGGGAGCTAAAGTTATCTATATCTCTGAGCTGACGGACTATGCATTAACAATAAGGCTATGATTTAGTCACGGGTATTTTTAGTAAAAGTTATGGACAGATTACGGGCAATAAATAAAAAGTCACTGCCCATGACCTGTCCATGGCTTTTACTAAAATTACCCCTAATTAAATCTTAGGTGAGGGGAGGGAGGCGCTCCAGTGGACGCTGCTACGCTGGCAGGGGGCATGCTCCGGCCCTCACTGCTGCTCCTGGGACGGGGCCAGGGCCGGCTGCTGCTCCTGGGGGTGGGGGCGGCCCATGGCTCCACCACTCCTGCTGGGGTGGGGACAGCCAGGGGTGCCACTGCTGCTCCCGGACCGCTGCTCTAGAGCAGCGCCTGGGACCAGCTGCCTGGGGCTACCTGAGCAGCAGCCGGTGCGGCTGGCCCCCAGGCCACCCCAGCTGAACCTGGGGTCAGCCACACTAGCCACTGCAGCTGCGGAAGTACGGAGGTCCCAGAAAGTCATGGAATCCGTGACTTCTGTGACCTGCATGAAAGACTCACAGCCTTAATTAACAACAATTAGTTCCATCTCCGTGTATGCAGCTTGGGAACTAATAAGGCCATTTGAGTCTTCTGGGGATGGGACTATCTAGCAGTGTCCTCTCTGACATAGCCCCAAGTATTGCTGAACAGATTCTTTCCATTTTCTCTTTCGCTTAACACGGTCGATGTGCAAATAAAATCTGTGATCCTTGAAAAGAAGAGTTTGTCATTTCCCTGGATAGAAGCAGGATCTAGTGCTGAAAACTGCTACAAACAAGTGACCTGTGTGGTCTACATTTCAGATTCAATACTCTTTATTCAGTGGCATCATCCCTCCAGAATCCGTTTTCCCATATCTGAAAAAGTAGCCTGGACCTAGGGACACCCCAAGCCAAGCAGTGATACTGTTCGAAAGATAATCGACTTTTAAAGCAGCAGCGCTCTATCCTGCTTAACTGGTGCACCACGAACTCTTTTGTCAGATCATCTCCATTGCTCTTAGACTTAGCTCCATTCCACAAAACCTTAGTCCAGACAGATAGCTAGATCGCAAAGTGTCTTTAAAATGAATGGGTTAGTAATATTATTGAAGAGGGAGTGCTCAGAATTTGACTGCATTTTGTAATTCAAACAGTATATTTGCACAGGTTCTGGAAAGTGTTCTTTAGAATCCTTAATTGTTCTGAAACTTTTTTGCAGTGCTGCTTGTGGACACCTGTCATCCAATTTGCAATCACACAAAATCCACGTGGCAACTACAGCAATCACTTACATGGAAAATTAATATTAGGAAAGTATTTAATATCCCTTAATGCGATTTAGCAGCTGAAAGCAAGAAGGAGAGTTAGCACAGTGTAACGAGCCAGTTCTCCATGGACTGTAGTTTGAAAAACACTGGCTTAGAATAATATTTCATAGCCTGAATAAGGTGTTTGCACTGGTGCTCTGTGTGGTACGGATGGAGCATTGTCTTGCATGAATAGTTTGATTAGCTCCTTCACAGTACTCTTTCATTACTAAACATCTCATTGAAATGACTGGGACTGCTGCACCACTGAATTCAGTTGGCATATTTAAAGTACTAGCAATGCATAGTAATATTGTTCAAAAACCCATTTGTGACCTGCTTATCCTATAGAATAGCAGCAGGGACTGTAGGAACAAGGGAGACTGTAGGACTTGGGGAAGGTAATCTTTCTGGAGTCCCCCTCCAGGGGAACAAATGTTAAATCCCCAGATTTCATGGTTACCCCTAGTTCCACACAGACACATGTTAATCTGCTAGAAAACACAGGGATATCTCTGCAGATGGCTTCCTCCTCAGCCCCAGAGCCCAGTGCCCCACTGATCCATGGCCAGTATGGCTCAAAAAGACGTGTGCTGCCAGGGCTTCCACAAACCATTGCTACTCTAGGGATCCACTAAAACATGCATTCAGCCTTAAGCTGCATAAACGTGATAGTAGATTTGCTCATTCTCACCAAGGATAAATGATACATCTCTCCCAGAGGCTCTAGACTTTCCATTCCCCCATCCATTCATGCCAAGTCCTAGGCTTATGGAGAGTCTTCCGGGGCATAAGGATAAGGGGGATGGGTTCCTCAGAGGCAGCTGCCCTCAATCCCACATAGGAAAAGGGAGATCAGAATAAAGTAGAATGCAGTTCCACTACCCCGGTATCATTTTGTGAGAGAAAGAGTACACTGGCCTTCACAGAAACAAAGGGTTTATTTGTTAAAAAGAACCTTTGTTCAAGGATCTAATTTAAATCCACAAAAAACAATTTCTGGGTTAAACAGATTCCATTAATTGCATTTTTGCAAGTTTATATTTTAACCTACACTGTACATATGATCCTCTCAGAAGCTTAAAGTAAACATTCCTCTCCTTAGTTATTCTCATCCTCCTCCATCTGGCAATTATTTTGTCTATTGTGTTATGAATGGTGCTGAAATGAACATGCCTTCCTATTTCTGTTTCAGTCATTGCTTTGACTAGGCACCAGGCACACTAGGAGAGATTGTTAACTTGTGCTCCCTCTGCTGGCTGCAGATTGCAAAACAGCAGGGCCAAATTTTAGCTAGGTAGAAGCACACTTGCATGTGTAAAAACACAAACTTGCTAGCACACTGAAATTTGCATGCATCATTACAATGACTGAGTGCATAATTGTCACAATTGGGTACAAGGGCCTAGTCCAGGGAGGTACTGGATCAGAACTTTAGACCTGTACAGTAAACACCTGTTAAATACTGTATTCATGAAAGTGTAGGCATGTACGCAAGTACATGACATGTGCACCTCAGTCACCCTCCTCTATAAATTTGGCCCTGTACTACATGTCCTATATTAACAGAGGGTATTGCGGGGAGGGGTAGTGTTGTTTTTATTAGATCTAAATAACAGGGTTGACTTTAAAACAAAATATTTGAAATCTGTCTGCTCCCCTGAGGTGACTATGATAATTTTAACTCTGTGCTTGCAAGTGGCATGCATTGGTGAATTTGGCATTCACATCTCTACTTCTCTCTTTCTAAGGTATGCTAAACTGGGAGTCTGTATAACTTGAGGGGTTTCAGAGCAGCAGCCATGTTAGTCTATATCCGCAAAAAGAAAAGGAGTACTTGTGGCACCTTAGAGACTAACAAATTTATTTGAGCATAAGCTTTCGTGAGCTACAGCTCACTTCAGTGGAAAATACAGTGGGGAGATTTATATACACAGAGAACATGAAACAATGGGTGTTACCATACACACTGTAATGAGAGTGATCAGGTAAGGTGAGCTATTACCAGCAGGAGAGAAAAAAAACCCTTCTGTAGTGATAATCAAGGTGGGCCATTTCCAGCAGTTGACAAGAACGTCTGAGGAACAGTCGTGGGGGATGTAGGGGGAATAAACATGGGGAAATAGTTTTACTTTGTGTAATGACCCATCCACTCCCAGTCTTTAGTCAAGCCTAATGTAATGGTGTCCAGTTTGCAAATTAATTCCAATTCAGCAGTCTCTCATTGGAGTCTGTTTCTGAAGTTTTTTTGTTAAAGAATTGCCACTTTTAGGTCTGTAATCGAGTGACCAGAGAGATTGAAGTGTTCTCCAACTGGTTTTTGAATGTTATAATTTTTGACATCTGATTTGTGTCCATTTATTCTTTTACGTAGAGCCTGTCCAGTTTGGCCAATGTACATGGCAGAGGGGCATTGCTGGCACATGATGGCATATATCACACTGGTAGATGCGCAGGTGAACGAGCCTCTGATAGTGTGGCTGATGTGATTAGGCCCTATGACGGTGTCCCCTGAATAGATATGTGGACACAGTTGGCAACAGGCTTTGTTGCAAGGATAGGTTCCTGGGTTAGTGGTTCTGTTGTGTGGTGTGTGGTTGCTGGTGAGTATTTGCTTCAGGTTGTAGGGCTGTCTGTAGGCAAGGACTGGCCTGTCTCCCAAGATTTGTGAGAGTGATGGGTTGTCCTTTAGGATAGGTTGTAGATCCTTGATGATGCGTTGGAGAGGTTTTAGCCGGGGGCTGAAAGTGATGGCTAGTGGTGTTCTGTTATTTTCTTTGTTGTACCTGTCCTGTAGTAGGTGACTTCTGGGTACTCTTCTGGTTCTGTCAATCTGTTTCTTCACTTCAGCAGGTGGCTACTGTAGTTGTAAGAATGCTTGATAGAGATCTTGTAGGTGTTTGTCTCTGTCTGAGGGGTTGGAGAAAATGCGGTTGTATCGTAGAGCTTGGCTGTAGACAATGGATTGTGTGCTGTGGTCTGGATGAAAGCTGGAGGCATGTAGGTAAGCATAGTGGTCAGTAAGTTTCCGGTATAGGGTGGTGTTTATGTGACCATCGCTTATTAGCACAGTAGTGTCCAAGAAGTGGATCTCTTGTGTGGACTGGTCCAGTCTGAGATTGATGGTGGGATGGAAATTGTTGAAATCATGGTGGAATTCCTCAAGGGCTTCTTTTCCATGGGTCCAGATGATGAAGATGTGCTTTTTCAGGGAGTTTCTTGAGCATATGGTGTAGTTTCTTTTGGTAACCCTCAGTGGGATCAGAGGGTAATGGCTTGTAGAAAGTGGTGTTGGAGAGCTACCTAGCAGCCTCCTGTTCATATTCCGACCTATTCATGATGATTACAGCACCTCCTTTGTCAGCCTTTTTGATTATGATCTGAGAGTTGTTTCTGAGGCTGTGGATGGCATTGTGTTCTGCACGGCTGAGATTATGGGGCAAGTGATGCTGCTTTTCCACAATTTCAGCCTGTGTACATCGGCGGAAGCACTCTATGTAGAAGTCCAGTCTGTTGTTTCGACCTTCAGGAGGAGTCCACCCAGAATCCTTCTTTTTGTAGTGTTGGTAGGAAGGTCTCTGTGGGTTAGTATGTTGTTCAGAGGTGTGTTAGAAATATTCCTTGAGTCAGAGACGTCAAAAATAGGATTCTAGGTGCATTCTAACTATTATGGTATGTGAAATTACCCACATTTGTGACACTCATAATAGCTGCTGTACCTAAAGGTAAGGAATGGTAGGAATGGAATGTGCCAGATGTCCCAATTTTCATTTTAATATAAATTCTCATATCCTGTTGTCAAGAACCATTGTCCCCAGGTCTGCACCTGCAACACCCTCCTGCACTTGCGGTGAGCAGTTTCCACCCAGGCTGAGAGTGTTTCAGATTCCTGCAGCTGCAGAACTTCTGATGCGGGAGAGAGGGCCAGAGAGCAAGGGGGAGAAATGGAACAGGTCAGGAAGGGGGGAAATTAGGTTGGTAGTGAGGCCAACTGATCTAGAGGGGAAATTGGGACAAAAAGTGAGGGAATGGAATAGGGTGGGGGAGGGGGAAAGGGAATAAGGGGAGGAGTAGATTGGAAAATAGGAATGTAAATGATTTAATTGAGGAGCTAGGATGAGGACAGAAAGGCGCGTGTGGGAGTGACAGAGTGAGAAAGAAGGGAAGTAAGGGTGGGACATAGACGAAAGGGAAAGAAGAGGGAAAGAGAGAACAAGAGAAGGAAAAGTGAGGAAGGAGACATGAAACAGGAAGCAAAGGAGAAAATCAATCATGTGCAGAACAGCAGCTGTCCTGAGAAGACTGCAAATAATTAATGCAAAGATCCACTTTCCCCTTCTCTCCTCTCTCATTCTGTTCGCAGAGTTTTGCGCACAACATTATGTGGGAGTGGTCCAAGTAGGAAGAAGCCAGGGGATCAGATTAAAACTTGAGTATTAAACAGCCTTTCACATTTCAGCAATTGCCATGAACCCCCAGAGTTCTCTCCACAGCCAGTGCATACAGCTGCTATTGGAACAGTACACAATTTCATATTTTCTTTCCAGACTCTGCTACATGGGGGAAAAAAATGAAGAGGCAGAGAAAGGCCAGCCAAAATATGGGGTAGGTGTGCGTGGCCCTTAGCCCCTTGTGTTTATGTTGCTAAGTACCGCTCTTCCCTCAGGTTTCCAATGGATTCTCTGTTATGTAATCACCCACATTTGAGATTTGTATAAAGCATTTTTCCTTTTTTATTGTTAGATTTATTGTTTCCCTCCTATGGGGGTGTGGGGAACAGGCAGGAGAGACAGTCCAGTGGACCCTCCACATGCTTTTCTTCATGGAGTTTCCTGTGCCTCCCCACTTGCAAAGGGAGAGGTTCCTTACGTCACATCAGTGGGAAAAAGATGTGAACTAGAAACCCAGCAAAGCTTTAGGGGCTACAGGGAAACTAGGCTCCATCCTTGTGGATCTGGGCATATCAATACAAAGAGCCAGCCCCTCTCTCTGGAGCAATATGCTGCCACTGGCCATCTCCTCCTCAGTTTCTAAACCTACTCCTCAATGAGGAGGCTAGCAGGTATGGGTGGACTGTTATTTCTCAGGAATTCAGATCACCATGTGACTATGCTACAGGGAGCTCAGCCTGCCCTCCTGACCTATGAGCTGCAACTCTAGGGTATGCCTGCTAGGAAGTGGGGAGTATGAACTTTAGCTACTGCTCCTCCTTTTGTGCACCTCCAGTAGGGCTTTCCCAGTCACTTTTGTCCAACTCGGCCTTCAATGAAGTGGTGGGAGCACAACAACACTCTGTTAGGTTACAGATATAAATCTTGCGTATAACGTCCAATAAACCAGAGCACCAGTAAAAGCCTTCTAACACTGCAAAAGCCATCAGTAGGGCTGTATGAAAATAGCAAATAGTTTTCCACGGTATTTTGTGGGAAAGTTTTTCCTGGGTCATTCTGCCACCTGCGAGTGTCATTTTCTCCAAAAAATGATTAAGACTTTTAAGGCCAGAAGGGACCATTACGATCATCTGGTCTAATCTTCTGCATAACACAGGCCAAAAAACCTCAGAGTAATCTCTGTAACAAGTCCTTTACTGCTGTTTGAGCTATAGAATATCTTTTAGAAAGATATCCTAGTCTTGATTTTAAGACAGCAAGAAAATCTACCACATCCATTAGCAATTTTTCCCAATGGTTAAATTACCATCACTATTAAAAATGTACACGTAAAACATTCTTAAACAATTTCCAATTGTCATTCACATTTTTATGTTCAAATTTTTCACAATTTTGTTAATTGCTTTGAGCTTCAAGAAACTGACCTTTTTAAAGCACCATGTATCTACATTACTGGTCAGGAGGACTGTATTTTCTTTGTACATAACAAATGAAATCAGATCATGATTACTTGCATCTAGGCAACCATCAATTTTTAGTTCAGTGATCAATTCATATTTATCCATCAGAATGATATCTCATATCAAGTTACCCTTAGCTGGTTGCAACACTTTTTGTGTAAGAATGTTATCATCAATATCGTTTAGGAACTCCAGTAATGTTTTACTAGTGACAGCATGAAATTTCCAATATATGTTGCCCAGACTGAAATCCCTCATGATGATGCAATTATTCTTTTTACACATTATAGATAGATGTTTAAAGAACAATTCATCTTATTTCCTCATCTGATTTGGTAGTCTACGTAACACACCTCCTCAACCAGTACCCCCACCATGTTGTGAGCTATCAGTTACTACTTTGATCTGTAAATGCTGCTGGATTTCAGAGTTTGTATGTTTCAGTTTGAAAACTGATCTTAGTCAAAATGAAATATTATATTTCTTATTTTGAAAATGAGGTTTTTGCTTGAAAATAGGATCACTTTTGAGCTGGAAACTGAAACTTCATGTATGTGTGTGTGTGTGTGTAAGTAAAACCAGCTTTGCAAACTTGGAGATTTTCAAATTTCATTTCAAATTTTCCATGTACATCCTGCTCAGACAGGGACATCCAACACAAAAGCAAAGTATAAATGTGACCAACAAAAGCAAACAAAGGAACAGGTGCAGACTAGTTACTAGTGCTGGTCAAATTATTTGCTATGAATAAGTTTTCCAACAATTTTTTTTCTTTTCTCAAACTGTTTTTGTAAGAGTTTCCCACTATTCAAAATTATTTTGGGTCAAGTTTAGCAAGCACTTACTCATGTGAGAAGTCCCATTAAGTATTCACCAACATAAGTCAGGGTTACACAGCCAGACATTATGTACAATTTGTTAATAAATTTCACTCTAGGTGTTGTTTGCCAATCATTCACTTTGCCTCTTCATGCTATGGACTGGGTGCCTAAGTAACATGATATTGCATTTGCTTCCTGATTAGATAAAAACTTTTAAAATGCAAGAATAGCAAATGATAAATTATCCTCTTTCAGTCAGTTTGCCTCTGAATATACATATTCATATGAAGAACATTCTCCAAATATCCCTGTGTACAAAACCTGATTAACAGAAATATTCATAAATTGCAAGTCAAAGGTCACATAAATGGCCATCTGTAAATTCATTAAAATGTATAAAATTCACATGAGGCACATAAAACCATTTATGACTAAACTAATAAATGGAGTGAAAGTTAAAATGAGCATGTGGACTGTCATATTTTGCAAGCAAAGACTTGCGGAGTCATTCAGTGTCAAAACAAATCCTGCCAAACATGATAACTTCTGTCAGACTGCAGCCAAATTAGCAAAATAAATGTAGAAAACTGGAATGTAATTTGATGTGACTAATGCTGAGATATGATACAGCAGTCAGGATGGGTCTCAATATGGTATTCACTGCTCAGGCTGCAAAGTAGAAAATAATTGCATACAAACATACAGAACGGTGAAGACAGACCTAAAAGTCCCTTTTCCCCCTCCACTCCAGACACCTTATCTAGAGCTTTGAAAACATTCCCTCCAGAAAACTTCTGCTCCCATCCCATATTACCTGGGAGGGAACTGCCTTCACTTTAATATCATTTTAGTTTATTTATATATACACAATTTAAACCTGAAGTAAAAAATGTGTCCTATTTCTCCAGTTCGCACTAAATAGTGTTATTTGTATTACAGTAGTGCCTAGAGACCATAATCATGATTGAAGCCCATTTTGCTGCATGCTGTACAAACATATACAGTCATAACACAGTCACAGTATAATAGAAATGTAGGGCTGGAAGAGACCTTGAGAGATCATAATGTCCAGCCCCTGGAACTGAGGCAGGACCAAGTAAACCTAGGTCATCCCTCACCTTCTAACCTGTTCTTAAAAACCTGCAGTGACTTGAATTCCACAACCTCCCTTGGAAGCCTATTCCAGAGCTTCACTACTCTTATATTTAGAAAGTTTTTCCTAATATCTAACATAAATCTCCCTTGATGCAGATTAAGCCAATTACTTCTTGTCCTACCTTCAGCGGACGTGGAGAACAATTGATCACCATCCTCTTTATAACAGCTCTTAACATATTTGAAAACTGTTATTAGCTCCCCCATCAGTCCCCTGCCACAATGAACTTACACAGTAATTAATGAACCTTATTCATTCAAGACTCCTATTGAAGTTGCAGGCCCCAGTTCAGTATGAAAAGCCAGGGCTCAGTTGTGTCTTGCATGCTCAGACCAGAGAAAAAATTGTGCACAGCAGCACGGGAGACATTCTATCCACAGAGTTTCAGAGTAGCAGCCGGGTTTGTCTGTATCCGCAAAAAGAAAAGGAGTACTTGTGGCACCTTAGCGACTAACAAATTTATTTGAGCATAAGCTTTCGTGAGCTAGAGCTTATGCTCACGAAAGCTTATGCTCAAATAAATTTGTTAGTCGCTAAGGTGCCACAAGTACTCCTTTTCTTTTTATCCACAGAGTGCAGTTCTTCACGGCTACTAGTAAACTAGTTCCATTTAGCAACATATATGCAGAGGATGCTTACTACAGATTTCACTATATCTTAAAAATATCCAATGACTTTTAAAAAATATCTTAAATTTTTTTCTTTCATTGTGTGTAGTAAAAATTGTGGGGGGGGTTTAAAGGCAAGCAGTAGCAAAAATACACAGTGCATTTCATGATATGCTACCTTTGTATAGTAATCCAACAGAAGTTTGTTTTTTAACTAGATCCAAGTTTTATTAATTCCTATCTCTTATTACAGTCATATTTCTATAGCATGCCCAATATCTGATTGAAAAGGTCTAAACTAAGTTAATAGTACAGCTTTAAGCCCTGGCACATCTGAAGACTTTGCAATTACAAAATAAGAAGACACCCGGTCCAACTGGACCACTGATTTATGAAGAACACTGAAGAAAATACAAGAATAAATCTATCTGGAGACCAAACGTTTTTATTTCAGCCTTAGTAAGATTTTTTTTAAAAAGTACTGTTCTTAGGACCACTTTTTGTTTATGCAGTTCTTGAGTTTCCCATCAAGGCCTAGGGAACAGTGAGCAGGAACTGACAGATTCATTTACTCAGAGTGGCCACTCTCATTCTTTATTTTAGTTTGACTTCAAAGTTGGCACAAGCCTATTATTAGCAATATTCATTTATCGCTGTAGTTACTTTTAAGCTGCAAATCTGGTTTGCATCTATGAAAAAAATACAGCCAGCATGTACATGGACTGAAGACACATCCAATTATCTGGGAAATGTATTTTATGAACTTACACTGAATTAAAAAGGGAGCATTACCAGCATCCAGTTAGTGTTCTTCCTCCACAGGCTGCAAATCAGCAGAAAAAGGCTTCTTGAACTCGCACATTGAAAGATCTGGCTTTACAATATGTTGCCTGAACTTGTTCTGGTTAAAACAGGAACTGACAGTCTGATTGATAGCCCTATTTCTTGCCTTATTGTCACAAATTACTTTCAGGATGCTAGTAATAACACAGAGTTCAACTCCTATAAAGCCATAGCTCCCCAGCTGGTCTTTCACCATCCTAAGTGTTTCTTCATATTAGTTCATGGAAATCATTTGTACTGTTAGACCCCTGGCTTGCTCTTATGAGTGCTACATGAACACTTAAATCAAGCATACCAGAGGACTACATGGCTCCAGGGATTGGTTTTGAGAATGGGATAAAGAGCCTTTCGGCACACAGTTGCTAGATAAAAGTTCGGCCACAACTGGGTAATAACGATCGTGACAATAGGTGACTATTTGATGGCCTATGTAAAATGAATTGGTGGTTTCAGTCCACCTCTTATCGTAAAGATACAGACATAAATGGCACTAAGTAGTGCCCTGATTGGCACTCCATGTAGACAGGAGGATTGAAAAAAGCTGGCAGCAACTATCTTCTCATCACTAGACACCCTCCTGCTGAACCAGCCTTTGGGGCTTGCAAGGCCCAGTTCCCGCTTTGGGTCACGTAGACAATTCAGAGCTAATTTCATCATCTTTTTTCCCCTCTATTTTAAAAATAAGTTTCTAGCTCTTTTCCATATGAAGGTATCCTTGATATTTAAACACAATGTTAACTGATTGCAAGTTTGGTTGACAGTCTGTCATAGGCTATCGAAAGTTGGATTTTGGGGGATCTGTGAAGCCCATCACTAGAGCTCCTTTTGTTTTTTTCTCCATAAGAACCAAGATTAATTCACAGCTTCGGGGGGGGGGGGGGGGGGGGGGTAATGCTGCCCAGGCTGTTAATGGCACAAGGACTGCAACAAGCTCTCTCACAGCCTTCTGCCTTCAGTTCAGCTGGACTATCTGCTGAGCAGCTAGTGGTCTAACTACAGGACTGAGAGCAAAGTACTCCCAGCTCTTAAATCCTGGGTCTGAGATTGATCCTCCCTATGATCTTGATGAAGTCACTTAACCTTCCTGCTTTACTTTCCACATCTGTGAAACAGATAATAATTCTGCCCTGTCTTTTTTATGTGTGTGTGCTGGAGTGGGGGGAAAGTTGACAATAAATTAGTTATAAACTGCTCTACTAATTGGTTAATGTTTGTGAAGTTATAACAGGCACTACAATGGACATAAAACTATCCAGTGGCTAAGGATCTAATAGTCTACAGATCCCCACCTTAATTTAACAATCATCCCTTGTAACACATACTAAATGTTGGCAACTGTACGTGGATCCCAGCAAAAGATGGGCTTCATTTCTCCATGCAACAGGAGAATGTGGGCCTTGAAGACCTAAGTGACATGCCCAAGATCACCGAGGAAGTCTGTGGCAGAACTGAGAATGCACTCTAGTCTCCTTAATCCCAGTTCTGTATTTTACATGCAAGGTTATTGCTCATTCCTGAGATTTTCTAGGAATACATAAAAACATATAACATCTGCAAAATACAGTATAGGGCAAAATTTGTCAGCAGCAGCATTACTGTTCAGGAGTCTCCAGCCAGATGTTGTATGTATCAGGGAAATGCAGATCATGCAGATCATGCAGTAGTGAAACATGGATTTGGGTGATGCTACAGTCTGATCTTGCAGCTAGTAAAAAACACTATTGCCACTCTGTGGTGTATCGTCAACGCAATACACCCTTTCCACACATCCCACTGGTAACGAGAAATCCCTGGGAATCAACACAGGAATTTCTCTGTAGCTGAAGTACGGATTAGATCTTCAGCAAGCACCATATTCTTGACTACGTCCTGAAACAGAGCAGTCACAATTCAGTACTGTCATTGTGAAGACATTAATTTCAATATGGCAGGATCAGTCCTGGCATAAGTTGATCCATAGGACAGAACAATACCAGAGATCCAATGCAGAAATGCGCAACTTTTCATCAATTACCACTACAAACATTAATATTTCCTCCCATATCTGGCCGGATGCTGCAGGTAGTCAAACCAAGATTAGAAATAAGGTGCAAATTTTTAATAGGGTAACTAACTTTCTGGTTGTTTGATGAAAACCTAGAAACAGTTATAACATTTTCAGGTTTTAACTGAAAAATGTAAAAATGATGCATTTTTTTTTTTAAATCCTAATATTTTTCATTTTGGTTCAAAAATTTTCAAGGAAAATATTTATCAATTCTGACCAGCTCTATGAACAGTCTTTCAAGAAACATCATTGTTGTGAAGAACAAGTAAGGCATGAGTATTCTGATAAACAAGTATTAAGAGTGTTTTCAAAACCCCATAATAACTGAATTTTGTGATGTAGTATTATTGTTTGCCTGGTTTCAAGGAACTGTCATCCACCTGCATTTTGTACCAAATCTTTAAAGCAACTTCTTTGTCAAAAATATTTACATCAGATCTATTGAACTCTTGAGCACTCAATTTGTGTTGCTTTGATCTAATTTGATACACATACTTTCTAAAATCATCTACATCCTTCCCTTGACTCACACTTGTAAACATCCAAAACCTCCCCCCACTCACTCACCCCCTCATACCTGAGGTCAATTTTACCTGACTATTGGAGGACTCCTCACATAGCAATGCATTCTTCTGGACTAACTCTTTGGATGTTCTCATCTAATAAAAATACTTTACCATTAATTTTTGGGTGAAGCTTCTCAGTGACCAGGATGCATTCTTTTTGTGTTCCTTTGAATAGATTTTGCTATAGACTAATTTGAATTCTTATGCTATGCCAGAGAGGGTGGGTTAGTGGTAAAAATGTATGGAGTGGAATCCTCTAGATGGAACATAAATTAGAATGCTGACAGGGTTGGCTGTGTTCTTTTGGGAAACACAAACAAGAGTGCCATGAAATGTCTTTCAGTTGATGTCTGCATCTGCTTGCATGGACAATTTTTATTAAAAAAATGCACAAATGACACAATAAAGATGGAAAAGAGTTGAAAATACAAAATATAAAGTAGGGAGATAAAACAAAGATGTATAAGTAAAAAGCAAAAGATAATAAAAGAAAGATGTGAAAAGGTCATCACAGGTTTTAGCCATTCAATAGCTTCAGGGTCAGCAGAGTGGAGTCTGGAAAGTCTTCCTGATAGACTAGCATGAGAGGAACAGCTATTCAATAGGTGTGTGATGTCCTCAACTGCACCACAGCTAGACTGATCCTGAATCCCTAGTGTGTGGCCCTTTGCCACACACATCAACACCCCATATCTGAAATGTTTGAGCTTGCACCAGAGATAGCATGGCAGCTTGAAGCCAGGCTGTCTCTCATCAGGCTACATGATGAGGAAGGAGTTTCTTCATTCCTCATTCCCATTCTGCTTGCCACAAAGTGGCAGTGTCCACCATAGAGATCATTGTTCCATAGTCCAGATTGGTCTTTTGCTGATGAGTCGGTAGTGAGATGGTTCCCAGGTATCTTTGAAAAGTGGCCGTTGTGGTATCTCCTGGATTGCTGCAATATAATGCCTGATGTTAGGAGGTGGGATATGAGAGTGAACTGGTAGCTACTTGATGTTTGTTGGTTTGATAGCCCCTGTTATTACTGTCATCATTTGAGTCAGTTATATATCAGCTACTTTTGCGTGAGAAGAGTCTAACCACACAGTTGTACATTATTCTTCAACTGAGTAGCAGAGAGCTAACAGTGAGCTGTGCAGTGTTTGCCCAAGTTGAGCCCGCAGGTTTATTTAATCTTCCGAGCTACCTTGGTAAAGTGGTCTATGTAGGTAAATATGTGAGCTAGAGTTCTCTGAGATATACTGGTTTTGGGTCATTTGTCAGTTATTCAAGAATATGTTGAGCACTCATGAATCATTGATATGATTGAGATGGAAGCATGACGACACTGTCTTTGACACACTAGGCATATATATGTTTCCACTTTTTGAAATAGTCCCTGATGGCTGCCATGTCTTGGTTCAGGTTACCCTCAACCTTTTTGAAGTCTGTCTTTTGAAGCTAGGCAGGTGCCATCTACATACTTGAATGGTCTTGAAATTGTTGGAGGCAAGTCATTTGTAAATATGGTGAAAAAAGTTGGAGCAAGAACAGATACATATGCATGGACCATGAAGATCCTATGAAACTTTTAGTAAGGGGAGAGATTTGCTGTTAGCTGTGACCAAAATTTCTCCTTCACATATGAGCATGCACCATTCTGAGCTGTATTCTGGCTGTTGACCTGGCTGCACTTTCCTCCTGGCAGATCTGCATTTCAGTCATGACATAATTCCTTGTTGGATATAGCTTGTAAAGTAGTTTGGGATCCTTAAAAGTAACTGGTATATAAATGTACTACTGTATTGCTATTACTAAATTTTCTGAGGGCCTGTTATATGCATAATCAGTAAATCAGATACAGTGGCTAGATTGTCAAACATATTTGAACAAAAACAAAGTCCCATTGTAAAGGATTAACAATTGAAGGGCCTGAACCAATTTGCAATTATCCTATTTGCAAAGATTTCAAAATGTCCTTTGACCTCAACCGGAACCTCCATGCAAATTAAGTTCAGTAACACACGTTATTTATTTATGTATATGAGCATGTTGCAGAAGGTAGGGGCAATGTTCAAAGCTGATGTCTCCTTGGCTTTACGTAGGAAGCAAAAGCTTTATTTTCTCATCCATTAAAATTCCATAAGTCAATTTATAATGGCAGTAAAGACAGTTAAGTAGCTATTATTCCTATATCTGCTAGTTCTAGGGAACCTCAGCCTTATCTCTTACTTCCTTTAAGATAGGATAAATACAGAGCTGGGTGTTATAAGTTGAATCTATAGATTTTTTCAAGATTTTACTGCTACACTTAGCATTGAAACAAGTTACAGGGAACCACAGCAAGAGAATTTATGGCCTTACAAATGAAGGCAGCATGTGATAAATAGTGCACTATCAGTTGTTCAGGTAAGTAACATATTCTCTTCTAAAACCAGCACTGAAAACTGAGTTATTTATGAAGTAAAAGAAGTCTGGCTTTTTTAACCTCCCATGCTAATTTACTTTAAGATAACATGAGGATAGAGTTCTGTGCCACTCTTTTTTTTTTTTTTTGGTATTTTTAATTGCTCTACCCTCTTACTCATTAATGTATCCTATTTCTTCCATTTATCATGTAAAAGGAGTGAATGTTATTTCACCTTTAAAACTGAAATACCTCTTCTTGATATAAGCTGATGATTTCCAACCCCCCTTTTTTAAAAAAAAAGGGGAAATTGCTTTTCTGGCTGCTAGCCATGCTGAAGCTGAGAACATGTCTTTTAGTAAAGGTAAAGCATCCTAATGAATGACTTCCTTTTGAAAGAACAAGAGACAATCCTTGCAGTCATTCAGAACAAGCTACTACTTAGACACTAATGGAAGAAATAGAAGAAATAAAGATAACTTCCCATGTGTGGTGCGGCATGCATCCCACTAAGCAGAAGACTTTGGTTTCAGCCAGTCAACAGTCTTAATCTTATTCACTAAAAGGAGAAGAGGCTCAGGTCCAACTTCTACATTCACCTCCACCTGTGAATTAAGTGGGGTTGCCCAGGATTTAACCAAGGATAGAGGCCCCACATGTATAGTGGTCATCTTTGAGCCTTTGTTTTTCTTTCAATCACGGAAGTTTAAGGCTTTATAGTTGAAAACCCTTTTATGTTTTGCTAGCATCCCCAACCCTCAAACCTTGGAACACTAAAACCTTGGAAAATGTATTTGGCTATTTCCAAATAGAGAATGTTCCTTTAGGATCATTAGATTTTATTACTATTATTAAATAACAACAAATATGATTACATACATGCATAGTGCGTAATATCCTGGTATTTGGGTGCAATTTACATGGTTTAGACAGGAAGCAATTAACGCTACCTAGATAAAGGGAACAAGCGCACTTCAGTGCCCAGCAGCACAACCACTTTAGGGAAAACCAAGGCCCCAGTCCTCCAGTAGCTCTGCACAGGCTGACTCCTGTGTCCACACAGAGCCCCATGGAATCTTCGATACCTACCCCACTAATTAGGGTCCCAATCCTCCAAATGGTTCTGTGCAGGTGGATCCCAGATGGCTTCTGTGTGCTTACCCTTTATACTCTAATCAATATTTTCCAGTCAGATCTATCCTGAACAGTCCAAAAAAGATTTAATTAATGGAAGTATCAGTATGGAAAGCCAGCTGTTGCAGAGGTTTAACACTCTAGCCATTCACTTCCCAGGTCAAATTTCACATGTGGGTGAGGTCACAAATGTCATGTATCAGGTATGCTTATTTCATATGCACCTACAAGATTTTTCTGCTGCCTGCAGCATCAGCTGGGAAAACTAGTTAGTTGCAGCAGAAAGGAAAAGCCAATGGAGTGCTGACAGTATGTCTCCCCCAGCTGTAGGTTAATATCCTATTGCCTGTGCCAAAACCAGGTATATGGCTTCATTTAAGGAAAGGAATTCTTACTCGAATTGTGGAGTTGCTCTGCAGCCACTGATACAGCATCAGCATGGCAGTAGCTTCAGAAGGAAGAGACCTATGGTATCCACTGGGTGCCCTGGGGAAAGGGGCAGAATGTTCTCTGGCAGAGTACAATGACACCTGCGGGGTACGCATGCTCTGCACTGATTCCTGGCATCCTGTCCCTCCTCCTCCTGCCCCATCACAATGGAAAGAGACTAGTTTCACTTCCTTCGGGGCTCTTCATACTTGCCGAAGGGGAGGTTAATATTTGCCCAATACCTAGTGAACTTATTCAATATACTAAACTTCACCATCTAATAAAACATGCTGGCAGCAAACAACTATTCTGAAATGGCTGATATTTCATTATGAAGGGCAGAAGATAAACATTCTTGTTTCCCTACACACCCACACTCTTATGCCAACAGTTGATGTGAAAACTGACATGTCTATTCTAGGCTTCTGGAGAAAACAGTAGAATTAAAACTATTCTCCATCGGAACAACCATAGCAAAGATAAGAAGAGGGCTTTAAAAATATCAGGGTAATGAACTTTACCATTATATTATTTTCAAATCTTCAGCCATGATCAGGAAGGAATCCAGCCATCTGCTGGACGAGCAGATCTAGAAGGCTTTGAAGGGAATGCTCTTAGGCATGTGTAAACACAAGAGTCTAAGCCCACAGAGATGATAACAGTGAAAGTACCTGAGAGAGGTGCCATCCAATTTCTCTGTCACCTAGTAAACAAGGGACACAATCTGACAGAGACTGAACCACACGGAAGTAAGAATAGTGGCTCTGGCTCAAACACTATATTGTCCTTGGAGGAGGAGAATTCTTTTCATTAGAGCTACTTAACTACGTGGAATTCATCAATGGCATAATATTTCCAGGAAAAAGGGGAAAAAAAATGTAAGTGTAAGTGTTCAAGCCAATATCAGGCCAAGTACGCTCTTTCCAGCGGTCTGTAAACCCTGGCACAAAGGGCAGACATAAATAGAAAGGGAAAAGAATTTGGGAAGAATGCCAGAAAGCACCTTCTCATGTATCTAATGAAGTAATAGTAGAGAGCATGGCAGGAACCAGGGCTGGCCTTACCATGAGGAGAACTGAGGTGGCCGCCTCAGGTGCCAGACTGTGTGGGGGCGCCACTAGGACCCAGAGTGTAGAAAATTGTGTCTGCTGCTGGTGCATATGTATTCTCTCTGCTCTAGATGCACAGAGATGGTGGAGTGCTGTGCTGGAGGAAGGAGGGCCTAAGAGACATAACAGGCAGGCAGGAGAAAAAGTGAGAGGGCATAACAGAAAGCAGCAGGAGCTGCAGGGAAAGAGAGGAGGAGGAGCCTCTTATGTACCTCTCTAGCACCCCCAGCCTGGACTGATTAACACCAGCTTCTCAGGGAGCTTCCTGTTTCCTGCTGCTTCCCTGAACCCACTCGAGGAGAATAGGCAGTCAACTGAAGTAGTAGGAGCCAGTTAGGCCCTTAAGACGCTGATATCTTCCCTCACTCAGGCCCTGCTACCAGCCTGCTTATTTGTCCCCTTCAATTGAGTGTTGAGAGCCACTACTGCTGGCACAGAACAGCAGTCATGAGTGAAAGAAGAAAAAGCCCCTCTGGGGCAGCATTCAGAAAAAGAAAGAAAGCAAAGGAAGCTTTTCTATCTAAGCAGGAAGGAGATCTCCTGGGATACACAGCCACAGATGTTCACGGTGAGCCTTCTGGCCCCAGTGGGGATGTGAGTGGTGAGGAGATGCCTGATCTTCCAGTTAGTCAGAGTGCAGGTGACCTGGCAGCTTCTGCAGCATCCATATCTCCATGTCAAATGGATGTAACCATGCCCATTCCTGAAGGAAAGTGTAGATCAGAGAAGAGTGTGGTGGAGGCGCAAGAAACAGATGCTGCTGAGTTTAGTTCCTTAAGTCTATATGATCCAGGACTGTGGACCCACTTGAGCAGTAGCCTGAGGGACTTCCTTGTTCTGCATGTTCAAAATTAGATCACACAGTTACTGGCAACAAAAGTCAAACAGAAGATTGTGGCAGATCTGAAGTCAGCAAGACATTACTCTGTTATTCTGGACTGCACACCTGACATCAGCCATACAGAACAAATGACTTTAATGGTGCATTTTGTAACAACAACAGAACCTAGTGAAAATGTCCCTGCAATGGTGACTGTCAGGGAGCATTTTCTAGAATGTATTGACACTGATGATACTACAGCAGCTGGTATGACAAATGTGCTTCTTAAAAAGCTGGAAGATATGGGAATTGCAATAGCTGACATGAGAGGTCAGGGCTACAATAATGGTGCCAACATGAGAGGAAAGAACAGAGGAGTGCAGACACGGATCCGAGAGTTAAACCCTCGAGCTTTTTTTGTCCCATGTAGTTCTAATTCATTGAACTTGGTGGTCAGTGATGCAGCATCAGCTTCTAGTGAGGCTGCTGAATTTTTTAATGTAATTCAAAGCGTTTCTGTATTTTTCTCTGCATCAACTCATTGGTGGCAAATTTTGAAGGAACATCTGGGAACATCCTCTGTGACACTGAAACCACGGAGTAGGAAAGTCGAGTGGAGGCGATAAAGCCTATCAAACACCAAATTGGGAAGATAGATAATGCCACAGTTGCCATTAGGGAGAATAATGCTATGACAGGAACTGTTTGTGGGAGAGGGAAATGGAATCACCAGAAACATACATAACTTCAAATTTCTGTGTGGCTTAGTGTTGTGGCATGACATACTGTGTGAAATAAATGTTGTAAGCAAGAGACTCCAAGGTGTTGACCTCGATATATCTGGAGCAATGGAACAACTGGACAAAGCAAAGTCATACCTACAGTCTTACCGGTCAGATGAGGGATTTCAAAATGTTCTGAAGAGTGCACAGAAGTTGGCAGAGGAACTTCACACTGAAGCTATTTTCCCACCCATTCAAGAATATAATGGTCACTGAAGAAGACAACATTTTGATTACGAGGCATGGGATAATCCCATAAGAGACCCCAAACAACAATTCAAAGTTGAATTCTTTAACCAGGTGCTAGATTGTGCAATACAGTCAGTTGAAGAACATTGCATGCAGTTCAAGGAACACAGCAGTATATTTGGGATGTTGTTTGATATTCCAAAACTCCTCACTATACCTGAAGAAGACCTACACCAGCAATGCAGGGCACTAGAGACAGTGTTGACACATGATGACATGCGCGATATTGATGCGAGTGATTTAGGTGATGAACTGAAAGCCCTTTCAAGATACATTTCAGCAGGATCAACTCCAAAGACTGTTCTGGAATAGATGTGCACAAATAAGATGACCATCCTCTTTCCAAATGCTTTTGTTGCTCTGCACATCCTTCTAACACTTGCTGTAACAGTTGCCAGTGGAGAATGCAGCTTCTCTAAACTGAAGTTAATAAAAACACATCTACGCTCCACAATGACACAGGAGAGGCTGGTTGGCCTTGCAACCATCTCAATAGAGCATGAGCTGGCCCACACTGTGGACCTTCAGGAAGCAGTTCAAATCTTTGCAACTAAGAAGGCACAGAAAGCACCACTTTGATTATTCAAACAGATAAAAATGTCAGTGTTTACTGTGCAGACAAGAAAAGTTACATTTGCTGTTCAGGCATTTGAATTGGAATTAATTTGCAAACTGGATACAATTAACTTAGGCTTGAATAAAGACTGGGAGTGGATGGGTCATTACATAAAGTAAAACTATTTCCCCATGTTTATTCCCCCCCTCCCCCTGCTCTCCTGCTGGTAAAAGCTCACCTTACCTGATCACTCTCGTTACAGTGTGTATGGTAACACCCATTGTTTCATGTTCTCTGTGTATATAAATCTCCCCACTGTATTTTCCACTGAATGCATCCGATGAAGTGAGCTGTAGCTCACGAAAGCTTATGCTCAAATAAATTTGTTAGTCTCTAAGGTGCCATAAGTCCTCCTTTTCTTTTTGAAAGTTAAGAGTTACTTAAAACTTTTCGACAAGGCATTTTAAGTTAGTTCTTCTTTATTGGGGTAGGTAGCAGAGCAGTACCATGAGAGGAGAAGAACAGGAAGAAGGCAGAATTGAGACTTTTCAAAGTTTTGGCCCAAACGAGGGGGCATGGGGGCGTCATTTGAGCTGCCCGCCTCAGGTGCCAAAATGTTGTGGGCTGGCCCTGGCAGGAACTACAGATTGATAGGGATTTAGGGAATTTGAATAGTGAGAGTTCTTTCTGACTCAGAGCCACTCCCTCATCTCATAGACTTTAAGGCCAGAAGGGACCATCATGATCGTCTAGTCTGGCCACCTGCACATTGCAGGCCACACAACCTCACTCCCCCATCCCCACTTCTGGAATAGGCCCATAACCTCTGGCTGAGTTCCTGAAGTCCTCACATCATTTTGATCTCCTCTATTCCATCTCAGCCCCAGATACACAGATACAATATTACTAAGATTTGCATATTATTACTTGTCTGCATAAACTAGAGAAATGTTATATTCATCATGGATTTAGTAGATTAAAATCAGAAGAGACCATTATGATCATCTAGTCTGATCTCCAACATAACTCAGCCCATAAAAATTTCTTCCAGTGATTTCTATATTTTGTATTTATAGTCCACAAATCCATAGTAATATGGCATGTTCTGTTTAGTATCTCACCAAGCAGTTAAACCCATGGACAGCCAGAACTGTTATTTTAGTAATCTGCATTTCAGGTTTGGAACATCTACACTCCTTAGAACCAGAGGTTAAAATCCTGGCAAGGTTAAACTGGTCCATTACTCTTCTGAGGTAGATTAAACAACACACAGTTTACTGTGCGAGACTTCAGGGGAGGCCTTTGCCCAATTAGATCCTGCCACTCACTCCTGCACATTAAGGTGGGATTCTCCTCAGTGGCCCCCTTTAAATTCCTGGCAGTGGAGTAATAATTGTGGGAGTATTACTGTCATTTTACTTTGAACAAATAACACAAAAAACAAAGTATTTTAGTCTGACCTCTTTTCTCCCCATTTCCAGGCTGCAGCCCCATAACATTGGTGCTGGATCCTGTTTGCCAAGATGTACAGACCAGGAGTTCTGAAGGTGATAGCAGCAGCTGGAGGGAATCTGCCCTGTCCCACTGTATCCTCTTGCAAGAAGTGGATCTAGACCCTGGGGAGGAGGACTGCTGCTACAGCCAGTAGCACTTATATTTTTGGGGGAGGACGGAGAGGAGAAAGACTGCGGAGAGGGCTCCTAAAGAGGTATGGGACCGGGAGGAGAATTTGCTGACAGGAAGCACAGCAATGAGTTTGAGATGGTCACATTACTCATGAGTGAGTTAGGCACAATATCCTCCACAAGTGACAATAAAACCAGTCAAAGGTATTATTTCACCCATCTTGTCTCATTTGTATCTCCACACACCACCATGTGTTTGTTTATGCCACAAATTTTACATACAAGGTATTTTAGGACTTTTCAAGATGTGTTCAAAAATATTATGGGTACTGTGTTCATTCTCCCTGTAAAGCCTGGATGCCTTACTACCAAGAATACAGCTTTACAGGCCTCAGAGTGCCAAAGTTTAATACTAATATTTTTTTAAAAGCTCTAAAGAGGGAAATAACTTTTCTTTTAATATAGACACTATAATTTTAAAGTTATGTGATCACCTAAGCATAGTAATGACCTCTATACCATTGGAAAAGGATCCTTCTTCCACTATAAGTTTCTAGCCCTGGTAGCTCACAGTACAGCGAACCTTAACAGCACAACATTACTGTAGGCACCAATTCAGCACACCATTCCTCTTCAGCAAAGCACTCAAATGTGTGCCTAAAGTTAAGCATGTGCTTAAGTCCTATTTATTTTAATGGGTCTAAATATCTGTATAAGTGCTTTGCTGAGTCAAGGCCTTATGCATTCTGGGAGTTTTAAAATGTATCAGTTATAATTTCTCTCTCCCTCTGAGCCCTGCACAGTTATACTCCTGGTACTATGGGAACATAGCTTTACAACTGGGAGAAGAGGATCGATAGCACCCATCGGATGTTTAAATTTCTTACATATTTTTTAAATCATTTTTCTGTCAAATATGTGGCATACACAGAATCCCTGAGCCACGGTGTGACAACGATTGTATTGGGACTTGTTTGGAATTACAAGTAAAATTCATGATGGCTTCAGAGCAAATGTATTTATTCAAAACTCAAGACAATAAAGCCTCTATATCACACAACATTATCATGGCTCATTAAACAGATGGAAAGACAAAGTTGTGAAACTTTGGGATTGACAGCTCTATGCAGCTACATAATATTAATTTTAAAACGTGCAACTAAATTATCTTATTTTTCCTCTTATTTGCATTCTTAGACTTCTAAGTTTGGATGCATCCCAAGCTATATTTTGTGCAAGAGTTATGCATCATTTTGGCAGACACTTAGTGCAAAAAGTGTACATATCATTTATACAAGCGACCATAAAAGACAAATCTGTAAGAGCTATAGGTTCGTAAGTTCATGACAAATGTTTTATTACACTAACACATTTGCTTTAAGTTTGCCTAAAACTACAGACAAGCCAGGCTTCTGCCCTAACTTAAAGTTCCTCTGTGATTTACAAATAATAGAATTCCATGTCTCATTTGATTGCTGTGGTAGAGACAAACAGGAAGGGGAACTATTCAGATACTTGAAGGATTGCAATATAAATGTACTTGCCAAACAGAAACGAAAACCTCAACAGGCTGGACTATTTTGTCTAAACTTGAACCAAAGTGAGATTAATCAATTTAGTGGGATTTGTGTTGTTTAAAATTCACTTTAAACTGAGCTAGTTAATTAGCTGGTCCATCCCCTTCCAAACCATTTCCGTATAGCAGCATAAACTGGTAATGGATGCTGTAAAACTCAATTATCCACTAAGACAACAATAAAAGACCACAGCAATTTGTGACAGTGATTAGCAACCATAGCCACAGAGAGGATACATCAGAATTCTTCCAGTCACTAAATCAAAATACACATTTTCCAAACACCCAAACTTGTTTACACACTCAAACCCCACACTGTGTTTTTCCATGCCCTCTTTGGGTTTCAAGAGCTCCCTCCACTCAGGCACATATGGACATATTTTATGTTATTTGCCTTGAAATGTCTATAGCCTCATTTATAAGACCCCCTCATCATTTCTCCTTCTGTACACCCACAATGCTGCTCCTGCGATAGTCAGAATGTTCACTTCTGAATGCCATGAGGTTGTCCATCCTAAGAGAATTGGAGTGGGCCATCCTGACCATCCCCTGGGTGAGGAACAAACTCCTAAACAAATTGAAGGCTATATAGAGGCTCATAAGGCACAGTGTATGTTAAGAGTTAGGGGGTAGAGGATGCAGAGAGGCCATGCAGCAATGTCCAAGAGACATTTTGGCTCAATTATCCAGAGTTCATCTGAGGAATTCCACTCCTTTCACAGCATTGGTACTTCCCACTGGAACCTCTGCAGAGGAGCACAAGTGGGATGAAGGGTTTCTGCCTATGCCAGGCATGTAGCCATCTGCCCATGAGTTTGGGAGGCTGGCAGAGAAAAAAAAAACATCATTTCACTTGAAAACTAAGTAAGTTCACTGGGTGTGTGTGTGGGGGGTGCTCTGTGAAACCCAAACATGGGCTCCCATGATACCAGATTGTTTGTAAGTCATTTTTGAGATAGAAATGCACTTGGTTTGGGAGCTTTAAGTTATTAACAACACAGAAAATGTACATTTTTTAAATGAAGGATTTAGTCTGACAGTATCCCTTTAAAAAAACTCAACCTCTGTATATTTTTAAGGAATGAAAGCTCTTTTGTTTGTCATAGCAAATATGTGAAATCAAAGAAAGTAAAGTGAACTAAGCAAACTACAATTATTTAGGATACGAACAATGCACAGCTGTCACTGTCTCCCAAATGTCATTCTAAATTTTGTCTACACATCCTCAGGACTGAGAAAGAGCCAGGAGAAAACAACATAAAGGGAGCTGAATATTTACACTTACTAAAAGGTGGGGAGCTACAGCCTGCTGCAACCAGAGACAAAAATGACCATTATAGTACTGCAACTAGTTGTCTCATCCCGAGTTAAAGCGAAACTACTAGGAAAGCATGCTAGTAAAGTCTCCTATAACCTCATAAATCCATATGAGACAGCTGTGTAATGACCAAGTAATCAAAAAGTAAAGGAACTCTTGAGGAAAGTGGACTAAATTCTAAGGGTTGGGGATTTGGGTAAAAAATAGCCAAAAATGTCTAGTATTGAAACCTTCTAGTATTGTGTTATTTCTCTGAGTTAGTTATGCCATTCTTTCTTACGTTATGTTGATTGAATAAGTAGTGCGATTCCTTTTGGGCATTGGTGACTCTCACGCTACTAAATAAGGGATCTGTTCTGCATCATACACTGATTTGTAGATAGAGAAAATTAAATTTAAGTCAAGAGTGTGGAATAGGGCCTGAACTACTTATCAATATCCGCAGGAGCAGCTGTACAGAATACAGCACAAGGGGTGATTTATAGATGGAGGCTGATAATAGGGGAAATCTTCCTCAGTCTAACATCTGCTTTAGATACAAGATGGGAAGACAGAGATGCTACAGCTGTTGCCATTGCTATAATTGCTTCTGCCCCATTTTGCAATTCTTTATCATAACTGCCGCCAGGCTATTTCAATCTCCATTTGGAAGCTGGTTTGGTGGGGGAGGGGGAACAGTTCTTGTCCTCTTATATTTTTCTCAAAAAGAAATGAATGAAAACACCTTTTGCCCCATTTTCTTCATGTGCAACATTTTACACAATTTTAGCTTAGTGTATATCCTCCTCCAGCACGTGCCTGGGATCGCTGTTGTTTATTTGAAATCTACAGAGGAAGAAGATGCCCTAGGAAGGGACACACCACAGAAACCTCATTGTTACCACACCTATCCTCCTCTTCAGTGGTCACAAGCAGACAGAGACCAACAAAATGGAGAACGTAATCTAAGTCCAGGAACAGGAGAAAGGTAAAATGCATTAGAAGAGTGCCAGTTGGGGACAACTAGCAGAGAACCTTTGGCAAGGGACTGCAGCTGGGTTGGTGAGGACCAGTTCTCCACATAGACCTACTGAAATCACATGAAACACACATTCAATGCTACCAAAATAGATATCACAACATTCTGTTTGAAAATGTTTGAAGGAAATATGTGCAAAGGAAATTAAACACATGAGATGACTAATAGGGGACAGGATTGCTTTCTCAGTCACTCCCCTAAAGCTGTAGAAAAGGAAGCATTTCAGAATACAATCACAGTCTGCTCTCCTCACTGATGTATCCCTACCTCCTATACATCACAATCTAGAGTACCCTGACTTCTTTTAACTCCATGCTCACATGACAGATTCCTAAATAACAAGATACCTCCATGACTTGATCTTTTTTTTCGCTATGTTGGAAAGAATAAAAGTTTCCTCTTGTGAGTGGAAGTCTCGAATAACGTGCTTTCAAATATGGCGAGCAAAATATTTTTTCTATAAAAGTGCTCCACCCATCAATGCCGTCCTTATTTAACATACAAGTCTGTACTGATGTGGGTGATTTTAGATACAAACGTTTCCTCCTTCATCTTATTCACCATGTGAATACTATGTTGCTGTCTTAATGATATCAGAAATAACATACATCAAAAGGTATTTTATAAATAATGGATTAAATGGACTTGGGAAGATGTAGGAAAGCTTGTAGAAGATTTGCCTCTTGACAATATGGAAGGAGTTTTGCCGCTTCTCCTGAGTCCACTGTGTTATTCCCTGAGGTACTCCACCTTTTGGAAACTTCTTAAGCAAAACATTTTTTTACCAAGTGCGTGTTGCCTCTACTTGTCCTTTCCCTCCAGCTTACAAAATAAAATTCTAGTATGGATGTAAATGCCATACCTCTTCAGTGTATGATGTCAATATGCCAGACTCCCACACACATGATCTATTACTAGAAGACATTCAGCAATGTGCTGTGTTTCATTCTTATTTGAGCTACATGTGCTTACTTTCCCTTTAGTCTCTGGAGAATAGTGACATTTTGTATTCTGTTGCAGAAACTAACATGGATGGCTGCCATCTTTGGAATGAGGTCCATTTCATCTGCTGTAAATGAAGGATTGACATGTGGCATCAATCCATATTTAGTTAAGGATTTGGGACGTTACAGACTTGCTCTACCACAAATTCCCTGCCAAAATCCTACTTAATGCCCAGTATCAAATTGGTCTCTTTGGAGCTTCATGAATATACAGTGAATAAATTCTGCTGGAAATAGCATATGCACCTACAAAGAGGATATACTGCTTTTTCTGTAACAATAGTCAAATACCTTACATAAATATGCCCACACCTAAATCTGTCTCATCTTGTTGATCTGCATGTAAAATTCACACCCTGACTTGTGTAAATGCAACCCAGCCGTGAAAATAGTTTGTTCATGAGTCATAGCCTTACAAACACTGAGGTAATTGTGAAAGCATCCCTTGTTAGTTTGCAATTAGGGTATTAAGTCTTGATATCCTGAATTAAGCTTGGGAACAAAATTCTAAAGTTTTTTTAAAAAAACAACAACATTCAATAGGGTTTAATCTTGTAGGTAGGAAAAGACAAAGCAAATGCATTTATTCCAATAGCTATTACATATAACTAGGTCACCTTCTGGGGGCAATGGCAGGTGGTGCTGTTGAGATTAGCAGTACAGAACATCTGAGAAGGATTGATAGGGAGGTATATCACCTGCACAGATGCCTACAGATCCACGAATATAATCACAAGTACAGTTACTGGGGCAACAGGCTGTCTGAACACGTACGTCTTAGAATCTTAACAACTTGTTAGAATACGACTGCCTCGGCTTGTGCCCAGTATTCAGCAGTACTATCATAGTATAATTTAGAAAACCATAACAGAGATTGGAGGGGGAAAGCAGATATAGGCAGAGCATCAAGAGGAGAAAATGAGGTGTTTTTTCATGGACCTGAGTAGAAGCAAAACAATATTATACTCTGCAGCACCTCTGTTTCTGAGGATCTGTGGGGTAGGGGGCAGTATGATGCTACTCATAACACATCTTCAGATGTTCTGGTTTTGGAATGAGTTATACTTACACAAGTGTAACCCTTCTGCCAGGTGGAGTCGGCAGCAACAAGCGTCAGGTTGAATATCCAGTGGTTCCTCTTAACAATACAAAAGAGAAGCAGCTTGAACCCCTACCCAGTAATCTGGGAAAACTAGACACCACTTCTACTAAGTAATACTTCCCCACTCATAAGTACTGAGTCTGTCTGTGTATAACAAAACAAAACTTTTATTAAAAGGAAAAGGGAACATACCATTTATTTGGGAAAATACCACAACCACGATTCAAAAGCATGAAACCGTGAAATCTGGTCTTTTGTGTGCTTTTACCCTATACTGTACAGATTTCAGGGGAGACCAGGTTTCTCAAATTGGGGGTCCTGACCCATAAGGGAGTTGCAGGGGGGTCGCACTATTGCCACCCTTCCTTCTGCACTGCCTTCTGAGCTGGGCAGCCAGAGAGCGGTGGCTGTTGGCCAGGCATCCAGGTCTGAAGGCAGCGCCCCACCAGGAGCAGCACAAAAGTAAGGGTGACAATACCATACCATCCACCCTTACTTCTGCACTGCTGCCTTCAGAGCAGCGTGGCCGGAGAGTGATGGCTGCTGCGTGAGGGCCCAGCTCTGCAGGCAGCAGCGCAGAAGTAAGGGTGGAAATATATCATGCCACTCTTACTTCTACACTGCTGCTGGCGGCAGCTCTGCCTTCAGAGCTGGGTTCCCGGCCAGTTTCCACTGCTCTCCAGCTGCCTAGCTCTGAAGGCAGTGCCTCTGCCTGCAGCAGCGCAGAAGTAAGGGTAGCACCCTCCCTATAATAACCTTGTAACCCCCCCGCCCAGCTCTTTTTTGAGTCAAGACCCCTACCATTACAACACCATGAAATTTCACATTTAAATAGCTGAAATCTTGAAATTTACAATTTTTAAAATCCTGTGACCATGATATTGACCAAAATGGACCGTGAATTTGAAAGGGCCCTCTAAACAACAGATGTGAGAATGAGCTAATGGTTATTAATACGTGTGAACATGCCAGCCTACAGAGTAAGCATACCCTGATATTTTGTGGGTGAGGAAATTAAATTTGGATATGGAAGGTGGGCACATAGTGCTCAGGCTTGGTAAGAGGAACAACCCACCATGTTAGTTAGTTGCTTAGTTTTAGTCAGGCTTTAAGTTAACTTCTATAATCTTTTGTGATGGGGCAAGGCCAGATGGCTATAGGAAAGTAGTGAGAAACAGGTATGTTAGCTCCAAGATAAACAAATCCCTGTTACCATGGTAACCAAATGGCAGTTGCTCCAGGTTAATCAAGGCACCTGGGGCCAATTAAGATCCTTCCACTCTCTGGGTCTCCCCACCCAGGGGAACCCTCACCCACTATCCCCACCTCACCTCAGTCTTTGCCTACTGTCCAGTCACTCTCTAGCCCCGATTCACTGAGGCTGACTGCAGTATATAAGCCACTCATCACAGGCAAAGGGGCAGTTGGACCTGCTGCCTCTGCCTACCCGTGGGCTGCCCCTTTGCAGCCCCAGAACCTGTTTAGGCCCTGCAGCCTAGGGGGTTTCCAGGCAGGAGCTCCCCAGCTCCTCTCACCTTCCCCCAACGTGCCCCACCTCAAGTTCCCAGGTATGCTCCCCAGAAGCCAGGCCCTTCTCCCTCTTAAGGCAGAGAAAGAGTCTACTCCTAACTGCCCTGGTCTTCTTATACAGGCCAGCTGCAGCCACTTCCCCAATCAGCCCAGTTTATAGCCCCAGCCCTCCAGGATAGGAGCAGGTGACTACCCCGCTACACCTACCCCCTGCTTAGCAAGTGAAATTTAGGTTAGGATGACCCCCTCAATCAAAGCATGCTAAGAACAGTTCTGCTGCCCTTTACTCATACAATAAGGATAACAACATTTCATTACCCCTGCATTCAATACTTAAGTGAACTGTAACCCACAACCAGCCAGAACTGATCACTTTGGTAAAGCAGCACCATCTGCTGAATACCTAGGCAGAGAGGGTGTGTCTATGCAAATATTGAAGTCTTTTCCCCTAGTTTGTTACTGAATGTCAGGGGAAAGCTCATTCAGACCATGGCTTACTCAAGTTTAGACAGTATGCAAAGCAGTGTACATATGTCCTTATAGTTAGTGTCAGTTTATTTTATTGCAAATACATCAAAGAAAAAAATGATCAGAAAATGGTGCCAAATGGCAGTGAGGACTTTCTCTAATGGATCCCCTCCCTTCCCGACCCAATGCATATAGAAGAACTGCACGTGATACGCTGTGTAGAAAGATCAGCCTTGGAATACATAATTGGTATTGCAGAAGTCTGGTACACAAATGTTTCATTGTGCACTCCAGCTAGCCAGATGTAGCCAGATTTTTAATCTGGATGCTATCTAAACATTGTTAATCATGGAAGCCTTCCCAATACAGTATATCAGCATGTCATGCATGTGAATAATGAAATATCTCTTTAATTATGTTCAAAAATCCTAAGTGACAGAGTTCTTAAGCTGCCACTTGTGCAATTGATCCAATTGCTTTTGTAGACAAAGGAAAAATTCCCATTGGTTTCAGGAGTTGGATTGGGTCCCATACAACACTACTGCATGATGACTTCCAGCTTCGTTCAAATCTGCTATAAATTTCCTCCTTACATGCAAAATGTTTGGCTCATAGCTCGTATTTCCAGGAAGTTGTTCTAAGGAAAAGTACATTCCCAACACCAAGAAAACAGAAGAAATTATGGATTGATGTCAGTAGATACTATATATAGGGCCCTACCAAATTCACGGCCCAAAAAAGTGTCACTGACTGTGAAATCTGGTCTTTTGTGTGCTTTTATCCTATATTATACAGATTTCACGGGGCAGCATTTCTCAAATAGGGAGTCCTGCTCAAAAGGGAGTTGCAGGGGGGTCACAAGTTTATTTTAGGGGAGTCGCGGTATTGCCACCCTTACTTCTGAGCTGCCTTCAGAGCTCAGCAGCTGGAGAACAGCGACTGTTGGCCAGGCGCCCATCTCTAAAGGCAGCGCCCCACCAGCAGCAGTGCAGAATAAGGGTGGCAATACCATACCATGCCACCCCTACTTCTGCGCTGCTGCTGGCAGTGGCTCTGCCTTCAGAGCTAGGCTCCCAGCCAGCAGCCGCTGCTCTCCAGCTGCCCAAATGAAGGCAGAGCCGCTGCCAGCATCAGCAAGAAGTAAGGGTTGCAGTACTGCAACCCCGCCTACAATAACCTTGTGATTTCCCCTACCCACAACTCCTTTTTGGGTCAGGACCCCTACAATTACAACAACATGAAATTTCAGATTTCAACAGCTGAAATAATGAAATCTACTATTTTTTAAACCCTCTGACCGTGAAATTGACCAAAATGGACTGTGAATTTGGTAGTGCCATAACTATATAGCTTGTCCAGCCTTTAGAAATAGGGGCCCAGATAGACACATAAGAATTATATTGAGTTCAGTGGGAGATGAGAAGAGCTAGCCTTAGCACTTTTGCATGGGCCTGCAAAGAAAGTTTTATCACCCTTCCTATATACCATGTGCCACTATTCACATGGCTGACCTAAGGGTCTTGGGGAAGATCAGTGAGATAAGGTGCGTGTGAGGGGGCATATTCCACCTCTGCCACCATCATCAGCCTCCTGCTGCAGAAAAGGATTCCAACTATTCGTTCCTGTCAACTCTAAAAATTGGTTAGTAATGGTTTATGCTTTCTAGGCTATCTTCACAGGAATAAGGACTTGAAACTAACTTTTCACTTTTCAGATTAAAACTAATGTTCTCCTAGGCCCCCATCCTGCAACTGGCTCTGTCCCACAGAACCCTGCACCCAAACCAGGTGTAGCACTGGGTCTCTTGTTTCTCCAAATTAAGGAAGTTTGTTGCTGGGGAGTAGGGGGCCAAAGGCTGGATGTACATATCTGAGAACAAAATCAGCCCTCAAGTATAAACTTTCAACATATGTGCTCTTTATTTAATTGATTGATGCAGAGACATCAAGCCCTATGTGGTTTCATCCCTCCCCACACATCTGAGCTGAGAGTAGAAGAGAAGCCAAAATTGAACTTATTTACATTTTTGGTGCCTGATATTTATATTATCTTTAAAAAAATATACCTGCCTACAGCTTTGTTCTGGACTTGAAATGTATTTTTGCAGGACTTAAAATCATGCTTTTGCCACTCTATTAGAATTCCTTCGTGAGTTCACTGTAGTACAAAACAAACACATTCAGACAGTCAGAACATAAGATGTCAGCACATACAGCAGACAGTTTGAAGGGTATCAAAAGCCCCAGCCATGCTACAGACTACATTCATTTTAAAAAGCAGGTAAGTTAATGATATATACTACATAGAAATATGATAGAGAATGTAATAAGAAGCTCCATCTGGGATTTATACATACTATTTATCATGAAGTGGAGAATATGAGAAATATGGCTACTAGCTGTTTCTTTAAAGAAATGGAGGTTACTCACCTGTAGCAGAAGGTTCTTTGAGATGAATGGTCCCTATCTGTATTCCACACAAGGGTTACACATGCTCTGGAATTTTTTTTGCAAGCAGTATCCGTTGGTCTGAACAAGCTTTCCTCATACACTGAACTGAGGGTGTATGGGCTGACACCTCTCCAGTTCCTAGTTCTACCACAAATCCAGATAATCTGCAGCAGAGAGGACGGAGGGTGGGTAGTGGAATACAGACAGGGACCACACATCTCAAAGAACCTCCAGTTATAGGTAAATAACCTCATTTCTTCAGTGATGGTGCCTGTGTGTATTCCACATGTAAGAAATTAACGAGCAGTGGTCAAACAGGAGGTGGCTGTGAGGGTGCAGAAGTAATAGCTGACTGTAATACTGCTGTCCCTACAACTGTTTCTGCAGTCAAAGATTGGACCAAAGCGTAATGGTTTGTGAAGGTGTGCAAGGAGCTCCAAGTAGCTGCCCTACATATCTCTAGTAGAGGTACGTCTCCTAGAGATGCAGCAGAGGCTGCCTGTGCTCTGGTGGAGTGAGCCCTCTCCTCTCTGGTTGGGTGGGTGGGGGATGTGAGCTAGGTGATACCAAAGGATAATACAACCAGAGAATCATTTAGAAAGTCTGCATAGAGACAGCTTGACCCCTTAATCTCACTGCTATGGAAACAAATAGTGCAGGTGTCTTTATAATGTTTTTTGCTGTTTGTAGATAAAAGGCCAGTGCCCTTTGGACATCCAGAGAATGCAGTCTCCTCTCTTCATCCAAGCCATGCGGTTGAGGAAAAATATACTGGTAAGTGGATGGTCTGACTTATGTGGAACTTGGAAACATTTATACAGATTCATTTTGAGTGGGGGCATAATGAGGCCTTTTCTTTATAGAAGTCAGTACATGGCAGGTCTGCCATGAGTGTCTGCTGCTCGCTGCCTCTTCTCCCTGATGGTATGGCAGTTAGAAAGGCTACTTCCATAAACCAATGGGCCATAGAGGATGTGGCTAGAGGTTTTAAGGGAGGTCTGGTGAGAGACAAAAGAATGAAACTGAGGTCCCACTGGGGTGCAAACTTCACCAATGGTGGAAAGGATCTAAATCTAGTTGCAACAAGATGAGTGAAGATTGTGTAGTTATCCACTGGAGGATGAATACTGCTGATTGCTGCTAAATGCATCTTAAGAGAAATGAAAGAGACCCAAAGACTTAAGGGTAAGTAGATATTCCAGGATCGAAGGGATCCCAGAAGATTCTGTAGATAACTGGCACTGTTAGCCCAAGGGGAGAAACCACTCAATTTAGCTGAAAAGCATCTCCTAATAGACTCTTTTATGCTTTGGTTGAGGATGAATTCTGGAACATGAGCACTCCTCTATACCAATGCCCATCCAAATACCAGGATCTGAGCTGCTGTGGTTCCAGACTGGGGTGCCTGAAAGTAGATTTGTTTTGTGTTAGAAGGTCTAGAAATGGGCAGATGTTTATAGGTGGCTGAGCTGAGAGTTTCAGTAAACCTGTAAACCAGAACTGTCTCAGTCAAGTAAGTGCAGTAAGAATGACTCCATTTCTGTCTTGATGGCTTTTCTGTAGAACCTGCAGTATTAATGGAATGGGAGGGAAGGCATACCTCAAGTGATCTTTCCATGGTAGCAAGAGGGTATCTCCCATTGAGCCCTTGCATAGGGCTGTTCTGGAGCAGTACAGGGGAAGTTTCTTGTTCACCTGTAAGGCAAAAAGATTCCAGGACAGCATTCCCTATTGGGTGGAGACGTTGTGGAGACCTGAATCGTGAATCTCCAATTCGTGGTTTGCAGAAAAATATCTGCTGAGACTGTCTGCTAGGGAGTTCTGCAATCCTGGTAAGTGTACTGCTGAAGGGGTTATGTGATGGCTGATGCATCAATTCCAGAGGCTGACTGCTTCTATACAAAGAGGAAGGGATCTTGTCCCCCTTGCTTGTTTATATAGAAGAGAGTTATACTGTCCAACATTATGGACATATCAGGATTGGATGAGTGGGTGGAAGGTGTTGCAGGCTCAATGGACTGCCCTGAGTTCTAGTAAACTGATATGAATTCTGTACTTCTGAGGGGTCCAGATGCCTTGTGTCATATGATCATCCATATGAGCTCCCCAACCTAAAAGGGAGGCTTTGGTAATATGATTGTTGCTTCAGGAGTTGGTGTGAGGAAAGGGAACCCCACCTGAACTTTCTCCAGCTTTGTCCACTCAAGAAGAGAGACCAAAACCTTGGATAGAACTGTCACTTTGTCTGTGTACTCACCAAAGAGGGGCAACGTTGCCCCTCTCTGGTGAGTACAAAGAAGCCAGGCTTGCAGAGAATGAAGATGGAGCCTGGCAAATGGCGTCACATGTGTGCATGAGGCCACGTTTCTACAGAGAAAATTCTGACTGAAGTCAGGGATCTGATAGTGACCTCGTGAATGAATGTGCCCATGGCCTGGAACCTCTCAAGAGGCAGGTAAGCTCTTGCTGCGGAAGAGTCCAATGTCACCCCTGTGAAGTTTATGGACCTAACAAGAGTCAATGTGGATTTCCTGTGGTTGACACAAACACTTAGGGAAGGCAGTAGACTGAGCAGGAATTGGGTTGCCTGATGATTTTCTTCCTAGGATCTGCCCGTAGGAAGCCAATCATTGAGGTATGGGAAGATGGTAAAGCCCTTTCTTCTCATCCAAGCTGCCACCACTGAAAAATTGTTTACAAAGACTCTGGATGCTTTGGCTAGCACAAAGGGGAGGACTCTGAATTAGTAATGGTCTTGACCAAAGAGGAACCTGAGGAACCTCCTGTGGGGTGGATGAATGTTTATGTGAAAGTATGCATCTTTCATGTTGAGAGCTGTGAATCATGTGACCTCCAATAGGGAGGGAATTATTAATGCCAAAGAGATCATGCAGAATTTTTGCTTTCAGATTAACATGTTCAGTCAACGTAGGAGGAGAAGGATGAGCTTTCATCCCCCATTATTTTTGGGGATCAAGTATTAAGGGGAGTAGAACCCTTCCCTTGAGATTGAGGTGGAACCCTTTCTATAGCTCCCCAGAGGAGAAGTGAGTCAACTTCCAGGTGGACAATCCCCTCGTAAACTGGTCCCTGTACCAATCCCAGGTATCTAACACAGGGTTCCCACAGCCCCCAATAGTGCCAAGTGGAGGGATCAACTGGAGGGGTAGGGCCAAGGTCCAAACACAGAAAAGGAGTGAGGACAGGAAACAATTTCTGAACCCCAGAATCCTCGGCATAGAATCCCAGCCTTCTTGGGGAGGAAAAATTACCCAGCCTGGAAAGGGGAAAAAAAGGAGGAAAAAACTAAGTACACTGTCCTAGGAAAATACTAAAACAAACTATTTACAATATATTTTCAGAAATTAGGCAGTTGAAAGGAGTTAAGGACACTGCAGATTCCAACTCAGACCATGCAATGGTAAGAAGGAACCAGAGAGAAATCAGCCCTCACCACCCTTTATGCCTTTGGTTCGAAGCATGAGGAGAGCTACGGCGCATGTGCAGACCAAAAGACAATGCAAAAAAATTCCAGACTCAGGCGCATGGTGCACATGCATACTCCACGTGTGAAATACACAGAAGGACTTCTCAAAGAAGAACTGTCTTATTCTAGTGTTTAGTAGTGAAATGATTGTGTTGTATGGGCTGAATTCTGAAGTCCTTACTCCCTCTGCATCTGCATGGAAAGTATCCAGCGTCTGTGGAAGAGGATAGTTCCACCTCTCTTGCCTTGACCTTATGGAAGCCCCTTTGCAATGGCTCCAAGGGGTTCGAGGTCCTGGAGTTGAAGAGACCAGGATGGGCAGAACAGCAGAAAGATGAGTCTGATACTGTTAAGAGCTCTCTTATGGAAAAAATGGCTGCGCTCCATAAGGTGCTGGGGAGCACGAAGCATGGTGGTACAGGAGCAGGGGTGGAAGTGAAATGACTGATGGATTTTGGTGGAGAGTATGTAATTTTTGGTGGGGACGGGGGGTTTGAGGAAGGAGGAAATGTCGCATACATTGCCAGCTGAGGGAGAACAGTTCTAGTTGCAATGCTGGCAGGACATCTCTGGGTAATTCCTGGCCTGCGCAATTTTGGTAGAAGCCACAAAAAGAGATTGGCCCAGGATGAAGTAACCATTACCCACAGTGGACTGTCTGCTCTCCTACTCTCCCCAGAAATAAGCAGAGACATTAAGCTGTTAGTGGCATCCTCCTTCCCCACACATTTGGGTTCAGAGTAGAAGAAAATCCCCAGGCTCCCCAAAACAGAGACAGTATCCAGGCTCCATATGGAGGAGCTGGGGATGCAGAGCAGGGGTGGGGGATGTTCAGCTAAGGTCCCGCAGCCAGCTCCTCACAACCCATCCTGAATGTCACAAGGAAAGTCAACAGACTATTCCTTTTAGCCCTGGATAGTCTTCATTCCGCTGTTTGCCCCTTCATCCTCCAGTCCCTCTCCCGCCCAGTCCCCTCCTCCACTAGCTTCCCTCTACTTTCTGGGCCTGATCCAAAGCCCATGGAAGTCAATGGAAAGACTACCCCTGACTTTGCTTTTCTTTTGTTAGTCCCTTGCTTCTATTAACTTATTCCTATGTGTTTTAGAGCACTTATTACAATGTGGCCCCCTATCTTGTTTGGGGCCATGAGGCATATTACAATATAAATAAAATTATAATAATCAGTAATTATCTCCAGTGTACTATCTCATGGGCACTCTAGGCTGGTGAGATCCAGATTTGTGGATGTTATTCTCAGAGGAGTCACATTTTTAAAGAAAAGCTTGGAGGATGAGGTCATCTCAGCTTCTAATACTGATAACCTCCTGAAACCCCATCATTCCCAACATTTCTTCTTTCAAGGATGCCACTCCTAGAAATGATGAAAGACAGCTTGATAGTACTCAGTGACTACAGAGATAGAGGTAGGCCACAAAGTTCTCAACTATGGACTTTCAAATCATTATTTTTGAAGACTCCCTCACTTGGTCACCCAAATCTAATTATAGAGGTCTCCGTATATAGAAATTTGCTCCGCGGTCCTGGTTTTCAAGATGATTTTTCATTTTAATTCCCAAGACCTTTTGCTTTCACACGCCACTTCCACTCACTGAAAGAGAGAAAAATAAAAACCTGCCACGTATCTACTAATGTAGTTGTCTTTGTGTTTCTTTTGAGAAACTCATGCTAAATACTGAGACAAATTCTTTGCCATGAGTGGCCTTGTGTACTCAACAACTTGGCACTCTGCTGTAAAGCAATAAGTCTAGAATGTCGAGGAATTCTTAGAAACTTGCCTCTTTGACCAAACATGGGCAAAGGAGAACTTGTATCAGAATGTAATAACAATATAAAACATTCTGTAAGTAGCTCTTTTACTGTGTCATGAATCAATCAAGAGCTTTACTACAGGACTATATTTTGGCAAGGATGCTTACCATATTATTTTTTTCCTGTTCTCCTCATTTTCTTTCAAGACACATATTTAGTTATCTTTTTTGCTGTGCCTTCTAGATAGGTCACTGATCCTAAACAGAAATAAATGTAATTTTCCAAATTACAGATGTCTACAAAGAAGCCTTTTAGAATTTGTTTTCAATATATGTCTATTGGATTGTATAAAGGACTGAGAAGGTAGAATTTATACTTATGTTATCTTTCCTTTTTAAGAAAAGGAAGGCATCTAGTTTTGTTAATGAAATGCAGTGTAAATCTGTAAACAATATGAATGGAGCGTTTGTCAGTGTTTCTCTCTCAAGTTCCATAAGGGAAGTTAAATTAATTATTTTAACTTATCTTTGGAATAAATAAGGAGAACGGAATAATTTATCATCATGATCTAAAACTTGTTTACCATCGTGTTTTCATATCAGTACTTAAAATTCTATGTTTCTAAAGTGATTTTTGGTTGTTGGATTGGTTTTTTTGTTTGTCTGTGGTTTTGCATAATGGTCCAATGGCATCACAGTACAGGATGATACATCATGTGGCACAGGAAATTCAAAATGATGACAATGCGGATGAAAACCACAACAATAGTACTTATCTCAATAAAAAACCCAACCTGGCTCTACAATACTTCTAGCATGAAATTAATTTATTTCGGAAAGCACTGTCATCTAGGAGAATAAGCACAAACTTCAGAGTCAGATGTTCCTGAGTTCTAATCCTCGTTCTCCCACTTATTCTGCTATGTAGCCTTAGGCAAGTGACTTCACTTTTCTGCTCAGTTTTTCCCAATCTGTAAAATAGGTTTAATAATAAATGGTTATTTAGTAGAGCTAGTTGAATTTTTTTCAAATTTCAAAAACAACAGCAACCAGCATAATGTTTTGAGCTTTGGCCAGTCCTATTAGAGAGGAAGAATGTTCTTGTGGTTAAGGCACTGGACTGGTACCCATGAGAGTAGTAAGGAGACTTACCTTGTGTAAAACATTTCATCTCATTATGCCGCAAACTCACATCTGAGGATAATAGTATCTCCTTTCTCCCACCCTTTGTCTTTTCTATTTAGACTGTAAAATTTCAGAGCAAGAAATGTCTCTACGTGTTTGTGATTTACCTAGCGCAATGATGTCAGCTGAGTCGCTACATGCTACAATAATCATAAATGTTTGGACAATGGATGTAAACTATTATTATGATTAAGAAGCCCCTGCATCCTCTCCTTCACCAGTCCTACCTTCTTCATCTCAGCATAATCACACTTTAGTTTGTGTTTAGCAGGTGCCAGGTCCAGTTCAGCCTTCACTTTCTACTTAGAATCCATATAGTTTTGTGTTGAAGTTGCACATGTAAATCCTTGTACAACAAGACATAAAACAATCCAGTAGAGGAGAGCAAAATAGGAAGAGGGACCCACCAGTTTTAGCTGTTGTTTATCACCATGTGGGTCAATGTTATACAGAAAAGTGACAGTGTGTCACAGGACATGACATGGGAACAGGAATGATAGGGACAAAGGAACTGATGTATCGAAGTTCATGTTCTCACACCGCCCCAACCCACACAAAACACCTCAAACAAGCCTGTGTATACTTGCACAGAAGCTGGAGCCACATATGGGGAACATCCCTATATTCCTAGCCATCCTTCCCATTATGGAAGGAACTGACAGGGCCTTTCTGTTTCTCCTGGATTCTGGCTAAGGAAAGAGGCAGCTGGTGATGGAGTCTCCCCTTGTACTGGAGGTAAGGGAGATCTGGAGTGCCAGATTCTGCCTCTTTCTCTCACAATCTCCTCTGGAGAGGCAGGGGAACCAACAAGAAGACAGTAGAAAAAACAAGGAGGGAGATATGGGATGTCCAGCTTGTACAATTCTTCTCCCTCAACTGCTGGTAGGAAGCCTGGAACCACATAACTCTCACATTTTCCCACCTAATGAGTCCTCATTTCATGAGCCAGTGAAGAGGAAGGATGAGGGGGAGCTCTGGGAGAACTGAGCTCTCCCAAATCCAGATGAAGGAGAGGAGGCTGAGCACTTCCCCTGATTTTAGGGTTTACTTTAGACATTGCTCAGCAACTGTAGCCTGCTGGACTGGTGGTAAGTCACACACCTCTGGGAGCTCCCTGGCTCAATGGTAATTTATTGAACCAATGTCAAAAACACTTTAAAGTTCCCAGCTCAGCATCTCTAGCTTGGTTGTCTGAGGTGAAAGCACAATGTTTTCTGAGGTTACTGACTCAACAGCTATAGCTTGTTTGGTTGATACCAAAACACAGGCCTTTGTGAGGTGATTAGATTAGCACTTCCAGCCTGCTTGGCTGGCTTGAAGATTCAGGTTCTCTGAGGTGTGACAAAGTCAGGCTGGACAGCTGTAAGAGTGGTAGGAGGTAGGTATATTCATCCTGGAATGATAAAGGCCCTTTTCCCTATAAACTGAAAAGCGATTACCTCAGGTAAACTAGGGACACCTGAATCCCATTAAGGGCTGCCTGAGACCTTTAAAAGTCCACCTCTGGTGAGAGAGAAGGAAGGAGAGACAAGCTGCTGCAGGGCTAATGGCAGCAGAAAGAAAGGCTGCTCCAGGGTGGATGGCTACTCTCATCCCTACTGGGGAAGTTACATAATACACTGCCTGTTTAGAGGAAGGACTGGCACCCCAGTGCCAATAACACCACACTCACAGGGAGGGGAGAGTAGGAAAACCTATTCCTTTTCATTTTGTGTTAGAACCGGTTTCTCTTTTTGTTTGGAGATGGGGCACTTCTTGGGCCGGCCCTGAGGCCTGCCAGAAAAGTATTGGGAAATAAACCCCCAAGTGGAAGAACAAACACCACCTGGAGTGGGGCTGACTTACTCTAGGTCCTCACTGTCAGAGGGGGAAGCGCTGAGGCCCCTGATGTGGAGGTGCTTTGCCACAGAGGTCAATAACTCAGCAATTTTAGCATGCTTGGCAGAAGCCAAGGCAAACACAACCCTTTCTAAAGTTGCTGGCTTGGTACCTCTGTCTTGCTAGTCTGATACAAAGGGCTAGTACAGATTGTAATAGGGTAGAGAGGATTTTGAATATAGAATGAAGGGGAGGACTTAAAGAGAAGGGAATCCAAGTGGGTTCATTTCACCATTTCAGTACAACCACTTGGTTGGTGGTTCCAGCAGAACAAAGCCATTTGTTAATGTGGTGTAGGTGGCTATGATACACTAATGTCTTTGTCTTCTGGGTGCTGCCTCTCATATTACTGAGGACTCTCCCTGGATATAGAGAAAACAGCCAGTTAATTCTCAGAGTATTTTCATCCTGTTACAGAGGCAGGGAATCCATCACGTATATGGGGACTAAACAGACTTGTTACAGAAGAGGCACATACCATGATTTCTTTTGGAGACCTTACTTTTGTTCTTTCCATTTTAAATGTACTGTATATGGTTTCTTTTTTGTTTGGAAACATGTAACTCTTCTGACTTAAGAAAATGTGTCTAAGTCTCTTGATACTGTTGCCTCAATGACAATAGCAAGATCACCTTCTACGCTGAAAAGGGTCCAGTAACAAAGAAAAACAGTGGAATAGTTTGCTTAATAAGATGAACAGATGATGTAAATAGTGCGGAAGCATCTGGAGTTATTTTCCAGCTGCTGATATACACAAGTATTTCACAACCTTGAAAGACAGTCCTGTAATCTAAACAGCAATTTTATACTGCTGATGCATCATGTTCTTGATATTCAACCAAAGGCGAAAGTGCCTGTTTTCTTACTATTTCTATTCCACATTATTTCGTAATGTAGGATGCACATTAGCATAAACAGAATAATCTACACATGATGTCTTGCTGTTTAGGTAATTATTACAATGAGCCAAGTTCAGAAATGACATAGATGTTGGTGTAAGTTACAGATTGGTATGTCCCCACTGAAAGATCTTTTTCCTGAACCCCTACTGCGAGTTTGTTTCTGTATTAGGGGAATGCAGACCCAGTGATATGGAGTCAGAGTTATAGGCAACAGTCAGCATGCGCCAACTCTCAATAGCTTATTCATTGTTTACTCAGTCCTTACTTGTGCAAAACTCCCATTGAACTCAACGGGCCATCTCCTGTCCCTGGTGATCAGCAGGCCTGGAGCCCAGCTAGAATTCAGTCACCCAGCCAAGCTCTTCACTCATAGAATGCTACTCCATTTCTGATTGTAGAGGCCTTCTCAGAAGGGACCAGGGAGCCTTTCTATGGCAACCCTGCTCGGTTGAAAAACTCAGCTGTCAGCTGAAAATGACAGACAAATCAGTGAAGGGGTAGGAATAACCCCTCAAGACTCTCTTGAAATGCAACCCCCAAAAGGCAATAGTTTAGCTGGGGACTTAGAATGAGCTTTCCCCATCCCAAGACCCTTATATCCCCACTACCCCAATTGCTCTATGCAGATTATTGCAGCTCCAGAGGTCTCAGCAATCCCTCTTCATGTAAAACAGAACCCACCAAGAGTCAGTAGGGGGAGATGGGAGTTCATTAGCGTGAGCTCTCTGCCATCTTCTGGGGCACTGCAAGTGCACAACATGGAACATATGAAGCAAAGAAAATCCTATAACTTACTGTGAGGCAACTGCAGTACATATGAGGCACACTTTATCAATGGGCAAACTAAAAGACATGCCCAGAATTCAAGCGCCCTGATTCCCAGTCTTCTCCTTTGACCATAGTATTACCTACACTCCCTCATCTACTTCAGTGACCTCTTTCTAATTTTAATAAGAGCTATAATATTTGAAATCCCTCTCTAATAATAATTGGAGCCTTTCATAATTTCATTTGTTTATACAAGGCCTGATCCTACTCTCATTCAAATCTACAAATGACTACAATGGAAGCAGGCCTGGGCCCATCCTGATGTATTCTACAAAAGAAGGACCATAGTCTGGTAAATTATAATTGCTGCAAAGGTATTTGCAAGTATTTCAGCATTAGCTTTCTGGATGCAGTCTTGGCAACTGGAAGCAGTTTGTTCCTGTTTGAAATAAAATATTTTTTTTCTTGGCAGTGTAAATAAAGATTGGGGGGAGGGCCGGGGGATTCAAACAATGTTATTGACTTTTCCACAAGGAAAACAATACAGGACTTGCTCCCACTCTCACTGAAATCAGTGAGAAATGTTCTTGTAACAGGGCAGAGGAATGCTAACAACATTATATAAAACTACTACACTTCCCTTTTTCCTGAATTTCAACTGAACTTTTTGCTGAAATCCAGGCCAGAGTTCAGTCTTTTCAAGACTTTTCAGAAACCATTATACAGAGTTAAACGTCGGGGTTATTTTGTGTAAAACCCTGAAAAATAGATATTAATAGTTTTCAGTCTACTTCAAAGAGCGAGAGTACCATATACTTCCTTAGTAAAACAAACATTTAATGCACACAGAAAACATTGCAAATAGCATTTGGAATACTATGAGAAACTTTTAAACAAAAACTATTAGTAAATACACTGGTGTTTTATTTCTGTTACACATAGTCAACTATAAAGTGTTGACATAACATTCTAGACTTTAGCGCACACATATCAAAACACATTCCACTCTGATCTTCTCTCAGAGATGATTTTTCAGCCTTTATAGTATATTTGTAAGCTACAGATGTATCACCTGGACTCTTTAATGCTTGAGGAGAATGGCAGAACCTCAGTCCTTTCAAATACTTCAGAATCCTACCCGCAAAAAAACAAAAAAAAACCCCACAACAGTCTGGGAATCTCCACAGCCAGAAACATTCTAGCTCTTGGGTTAATAGCTGACGAGACCTCAGTTGGTGGTGACATTTAAGTCTGTAGCCTGTATCCAAAGGGGTACACAGAGTGCGATCACTATACAAAAGATCCATTCTCTGAATCTCCCTCAGGCTTTTTACTCTATGGGGCAGTCTCTTTCCCTCATATGCCCAGCTAAATTAGGCAAGAATTTCCAACCCCTCCCATCTCTGAGCTCTGCCCCATTCTCTTTAACATAGACATAATCCCAGTTTAGAGCAGTCAGATGATAGCTAAATGTAAATTCCATAAGATCTGTGGTGTGTGTGAGAGTAACAAATGCCCTCCTCCCACTTCTCCCTTTAGGGCCACTGAACATAACATGGTGGACCAAACATTCGCCTAATGGAGGGCTTCCCTGTAAGTAAAACTGGAATAACATTCACCTGTATCCAAAGTGATATAGGGTTTGGGAACCGGTCCTCACAGCAGACATATCTCTTGGTCCTAAGTCAATCAGCTGTTGAGTCCAAGGACTGTCTTTAACTCCTATATTTATAACTTTTCTTCCCTTGTGCGCCAATTGGCTCAGCCCAGAGGGTGACTAGGGTGTGATCTGCCAGGCAGATTGCCCCCAAAGAAAACTTCCTGTAAAGGTTCAGAAACTGCTGTTGAGCATGTCTGGTAACTGCCACATTCTAATCAGGATGTTTCTGGGCTCTTCTAGCTGAGTTTCCTGCCCTGTCCTCTGCAGCACATGTACAGAGTATTCCAAATAAAATCCACGTGTCCTCCCCACTGATTCTCTCCCTTTGTTTGGGCCAAACAAAGTCAAATGTTGAAGCATAAAACCTGTAAGTTATACTCCCATTGGAACCATGCTGCAGCTCCTAAATGACCATCAAGAAGAACAAAGAACTTCAGTTGTTGGTTACAGATATGTGATGTCACATCAACAGAAGACTAGATACATACAGTGATAACCAGTACTTGTGCAACGCAGTATTTATAATAAAATAGCAATGATTCAGATTTTACTTTTTTTATACAGGATTTCTTTAATTATGGCCTGGAATCTAAGGGTTGCTAGATGGAAGTTTATCTTTGTAGAGGTAAAACAGTAAAGACAGAAAGAAAAAAGAGCAGTGATGAGGAAAGGATGGGACAGGTTAGGATTGAGGTGCCTGAGCATAAGACATCACATATAGACTATGTTTTGAAGAAGATGCATTGCTTGCAGAATTCCCTTTATGGCTCTTAGGATTTGGGGCATGATCCTATACCAATTCAAGTTAATGGAGTCTTTCTTTCCAGTGATTTGACTGTTGCAGGCAGCTAGTATGCACCAATTTCCTGAAATGCCCTCAGCAAAATGAAGCAGACATCCAGCTTGAATTATTCCAGCCTCTAATGAAACAAACACAGACTGGATTAGTTTAGTCACTCATAAATGTAAACTTTTGTCTTTGGGTAAAAATTTTTTTTTAAGAGAGCTAGAATCCTCCTAGGTTTTTGCAACATGCATTGACATAATCTTTTTCTCTCCCCATGTATTTTAGCAACTGCTGATTGACCAACAAATGGAGATGTATTTTCAGTGAATTACAGAAGGCTTTCAAATAACTGAAAAAACAAACGTACAGGGCTGAAATAAATTCAATAAATACAATTATTTCAAATGAAAAACACACTATAATCTCTTTTGACTTGAGACATCCTACCCAAAAGTCCAGTTTTCATACAACTTAGATGAAAAGGCAGTATACAATTCACTTATGTAATCTTCTTAGAATTAATTAGCATATGGCATATAGACGTGACATTTTTATTATAGGATTAAAGATGTACAGGTCCAATAACAGAACACAGAATAAGACGCCTCAGGGCAGATTGTCTGCACCACTCAGAAAGCAGCCAGATCACCTCTTAGGGGGTTACACTGGAGTGGGAGAATCCCCAGTGGGTGCAAAGTAAAGAGTTCTTATACCAGAACCCTACAGTTTGCAGTGTGAGAGGTGTGAAGGGGCACGTAGGAGGCATAGCCAGAATACGCTGCACTCTAGCTGTCCATGATGGGCAGATTTGGGGGAGGAAGGGAGGCAGCCAGTCAGCATGGGCTGAAGAAACCTAATTTATATCAGGACTGGGACAGCTTAGAGCCTAACTCAGAACTGGGGGTCAGCCAGGGTCTGCATGGGGGACGCTCCCTAGCAATCCCCTGCCCCCTCAAAAAACCCTGTTCCATACTTCTTCCACCCACACCCTACAACCCTCCAGGTTCACATCCAGGTTCCCTCCCAGAAATTAATTCCCTCTCCCGCCGCGCCTCTGTTACCCCTGACTCCCCCATGCCTGTGCACTGCTTCTGAGGGGTGCAGGAAATATGTTTCTATTTTGTAGTTTCAATGAATTATTACTCAGAGTTCTGTATTGATAGGCCTACCAAGGAATCTATTTGTCAAAAAACATTTCCTGAATCTTTTTTGTCATCTGTATTGTTACAAATGTATTTGCTGAGAGGTATTTTGAAATAAATTACCAAAATAATTGAAAATGGCATGATTATATTGTGTTATTTTCACAAACAAAATATGCAGAATTTTAAAATATTGTGTGCAAAATTTTTGGTGCAGAATTCCCCCAGAAGTATTTTATTGCTCTTTGAAGTCTTTTGTTGTGGCTGAACACATTGGGCATCTCTATTGACTCTGGCTAGTAGGCCACACCGCCCTGCATATAAGGGCAAACCTATGGACTCTGGTCACTAAACCATACTGCCTGAAGCCAAGGACAGCCTGCTGATTCTGGCCACTGGGCCATCCCACCCTGCATTGAAGGATAGTCCTGTTGATTCTGGTTGTTAAGCCATACTACCCTGAATCTAGGGGCAGGCCCATGGACTCTGGCCACTGGGCTCTACTGTCCTGTACTGAAGGGCGGTGGTGTGGACTCTGACCATTAGGTCATACTGTCCTGAGGAAGAGGGCGATTATTTGCACTTGGCCACAGGGCTATAATGACCGCGCCCCACACAATCCTTCATATATAAATTGACTAAATACAGAGTGCCCTACTGCCATAAAGTACAATGGTTGCTGAGATCTATAGCATGGTGAGGAGAAAAAGTCTAGGGCAGAGAGGCACCACCCGTCAAAGACGAGAATTGTATGTGGACATACTATGGTGACTGATGAGCATTTCAGAAAGGCTTACCAATACGTAAAGAGAAGACAAGGTTTGGGTAGACCGACAGAAGACAGTAGTTTTAAGGCACCAAGAAATGTTATTTAGAGCACTCAAAGGAAAAGACAGTTTCAAGGTAGTTAGCTCACCATGTTTTATGAATCCAGCCAATTCATGTTAACTAAGTCTGAGTCTGGTTCTTTGACTAAAAGTGGTTTTAAAAATGCACACAGACAATATTATAAGCATGTACCTCTTTCTGTGCAATACAAACAAACCAAAGGAAATTATACTCCTATTTAAAATCTGTAATTACAAATCAGCTGCTGGTATGGCATTGAGAGTTTTGCCACTGACATGCGTAGGAGAAGGATCACACTCCCTAAGTTCATGTTCAGTTAAACCCTTTCCAAATGTATTTTTGGGATGCACTTCTGGCAAGAGAATATACAGCAAAGCACCTGTTCTCCTACAGTAAAAAAAAAAAAAAGTGTCCAAGAGATTACAAAAGACAAAAAAAGGAGACTAGACTTCATTGTAAATTTGAGCAATTAAAAACCATTTGCAACCAACATTACAAACAGAGCTTTATGTAACGTGACATATCTCTGACTAAAGCTTTTAATCCTTGACCCTAAAACATTTATTACACAGGTGACATGTAGGGTCAATATTAAATTGCACCTTATAAAAACCAAGTTGGATATGTAAAATAAGGATCTATAAACTCGCACAAATGAAATCATTTACTGAAATTCACTGCATCTCCGCTGTACTCTATGGAGATAATAAGGGAGGACTGTAATTTTAATTGGTTCAATAAAGCCAACTCGTATTATGGTAAATGAATGTAGAAGCTAGATCAAAGCCAGCCTGCACAACTGGCCTGTCAGCGGCATCATGGAAACAGAATTAGCAGCCCTTCCAGCACAGTGGTGAGCAGCGAGGAAGCACACTGCCATGCACAAGGTGATCCTCAAAGCTTTTTAATTTTTGTTTTTTGTTTTGTTTTGTTTTTTTTAAAAGAGCTTCATCAAGTGAAGGGTCATTGATTTTTAATGTTGTCTGGTGAAGAGAAGAGGCAAAGAGCATAATGGATGGGGAGAGGGAGACAGAGAGAAAAGGAAAAGGATATATATAAATGAGGAAAGGATGCCTAGTGCATTCTAATGTCCCAGGGTCCTTCCCTTGGCCCTGCACATGACCCTGAACTAAAGAGACCAGAAAGAGGACATTAATTAGTAGCTTCCTCTCATATGTTTCCCAGTGATATGACCTCCTCACAATGGTCCCAATCCTCATCCCAGTGACTATGCTGTGCACTAGGAAGTAATCTTCCCCTCCATGCTGCATAGATGATTTGTATCCATGTCTAAGACCCCAGTGCTGCAGCAGCCTCTGACCTTGACATGCTACTCTATCTAGGGTACTTATATTGCCCCACTACCTCATAATCTTTAATGTATTTATCCTCTCCCTGGGAGGAAGGGAAGAGCTATTAGCACTATTTTACACAAGTGTAAATTAACAGAAAATGACTTACCCAAGGTCACACAGGAAATTGAACCCAGGTCTCTCAAATACCAGGTTACCACCCTAACCACTACACCATTCTTCATCTCTGTTAGGAGCAGGGGGTGAAGCTGCAAGTGGATCTCCATAGTCTCAGATCCTCTGCCTCCTACATACTCTCAATAGGAGGGCTTCCCAAAACCTGCCCTCCAAACAAGAGGCCTAAACTGGTTCCACTGTATTCAAGTCACTTGCAACTGAGGAGGAAGAAGTGGGACTTTGCCTTATAAAAAGAAGGGACTGGCTGCAGTTTACTAATCAGTTTCATCTCAGATGTCAGGAAAGGGCACTAGAGAACATTATCCACTTGATAAGGTCCAATAAGCTCAACTTTAAAGGATTCTTTCCTCTCCATGAATACGATGAAACTATCAAGTATAACTTCCACCCCAGCAATGCTGTCACAGCTTCTCACCTCACAAGATTACACTATATAAGCACTACACTATTTTCTGAGCCAACATGTTTACACACACACACACACACACACAATTCAAAAACAAAAATCCAGTCTGAAAACTTATTCCCAGCAGACTCAGGTAGTGTAAGGCCCAGCTACATGTATGACTGTTGTAAAAGAAGACTCAAATAGGCACATGGAAACAGAAAGCAATAAAGGTTTAGGAGAGCTATCCTAAGAAGCAGCAATACTTTAATAATAACAATTTCTACTAGTTTCTGTGACACATAATCCCCATTAAAGGATAATATATTACTAATACCTGGTCTACAGGTATTTGTAAAGTAATTTGAGAATTTCAGATTGAAGGCCCTAACGAAATGCAAAATATTGTTTTTGTTGTTACTATTACATATCCCTTTTAAAGTGTAGCTTTGCTGTGAATTTAAAAGTGCACTGTTTAATACAGAAAAGCACTGTCCATAGTACATAGAGGGGTATAAAATTACAGCATTAATAGAAATTCAGAAGAAGAAGAATTGTCATCTTTGTTCTGAATTGATGTAACCATTCAACAACTCAGAACCTACCAGGTACGCAGCTCCAAACTGGGAGAACAATGATGAGAGCCCAGTATTTGGAATTCACAAATGATAGAAAAGGAGACACTAAGTATGTGTATATAGAATCAAATCTCACAAACTGGAAGGTGTTCCGGGATTCAGAGCCCCGAATACTTGGGTAAACCTTAACTAGAAGATATAAACACAGCAGCCAGTGGAATACTTAAATAGTAGAGTCAATTGGAAAAACACAAGCAGCACTAAATAAACAGGCCACATGTTCGTGGACAGATTGCAAATAAAAGGATATAGATTGACCTAAACCTTCAAGGACACTATTAAAATAGCCAAGGAACTGTACATTTTTTTATGTTTGGAAAGCACTTAACCCATTGTGTTTGCTTCCCAAAAAAACACCACCACCAACAGTATTATGTGTAAACTGGATGTTGGAGGCAAAGGGGATGTACAGGTTTCAGAGTAGCAGACATGTTGGGATGTAAAAAGGAAGAAAAAACTTTCTGACACACCATCAAGGCACATGACTATGTAATTCAAAGCAGTTTGATCAAAAATAACTTCATTCAAGAAAAGTCAAATGACATTGGAACACACCCGAAACAAAATCAAATCTGGATTTCGACTAAGTTGTTAATATTGGTACATAAATATGGAATGGATAGTGACAAACTAATTTCCAGCCCTAGATTTTCTGTGTTGATAGCACCACTGTTCTAATGCACAGCTACAGGCACAGGATGAGAAGAGAGAAGAGAGGAGAAGGCCCCATAATAGGAGACTAACTTGGAAAAAGACTCGGAGCACCATTGTATGAGCATGAGAACAACCCAAATCTCAGCAGAATAAGCAGTTGTAAAAACCCATTGGATCATATCAAAGGAATTAAGTAAAGTAATGAAATTCAAAACACAGGCAGAAAGCTGATCATGATGTCTGTTAAAACACCCTCCCTCCCCCCCACACACAAAATCAATGAAGAACAAGCAGCCATTGCAAAATCAACCCGCCACATGTAGCTTTCTCAAATAAGTACAGAGAATGGTAAATGATGGCGAGGTGCCTACCTCAGGCAGTATGGGAGAAAGTGATTGAACCACTGGTATTAAAAATTCCACCATGGCTGAACAGCGTAAAAGAGGTGATGAGAAGCAAAAAGGCATCCTTTAAAAGTTGGAAGAAAATAGAAAGGAGCATAAACTCTGACAAGTCACATGTAAAAGTATAATAAGGCAGACCAAGAAAGAATTTGAAGAACAAATAGCTAAGGACACCAACACTGAGAATTTTTTTTTTTTAAAAGTACACCAGAAGTAAGAAGCCTGCCAAACAGTCAGTGGGGCTCCTGGACCACTCAAGGAAGATAAGGTGCTAAAAGACCATGTAAGGAAGATAAGGCTGTTGCAAAGAAGCTAAATGAATTCTTTGCATTGGTCTTCATTGAAGATGATGGAAGGGAGATTCCCATACCAAGCCTGAGGAACTGTCTGAGATTGAGGTGTTAGTTGAGGAGACTTTGGAACAAATTCATAAATTAAAAGTAATAAATCACTATGACCAGATGGTAGTCACCAAAAAGTTCTGCCAGAGCTCAAATATGAAATTGCAGAACTACTGACCATGCTATGTGACCTATCACTTAAATCAGCCTCTGCACTAGAGGATTGGAGGGTAGAGTATGTTTTAAAATGGCTCCAGACGCACTTCTGTCTATTACGGGTTAATAAGACTAACTTCAGTACTAGGCAAATTGATTGAAATTATAGTAAAGCACAAAAATCACACATATAGAGGAACTCAGTGAGTTGGGGGACAGTCAACATGGCTTTTGTAAATGGAAATTGTGCTCAATCTATTAGAATTCTTTGAATGTGTCAACAAGAATGTAGACATGGGTGATGCAGAGAATATAGTGTACTTGGACTTTCAGAAAGCCTTTGACAAGGACCCACACCAAAGGCTCTTAAGCAAACTAGCAGGCGTGGGATAAGAGAGCAAGTCCTCTCCTGGATAATTACTGGTTAAAGGATAGGAAACAAAGGGTAGGAATCAATGGCCACAATGGAGAGAGTAAATAGCGTCCCACAAGGTTCTGTACTGGGACCTGTGCTGATCAACATATTCATTAATGATCTGGCAAATGGGAATGAACAGTGAAGTGGCAAAATTTACAGTTGATACAAAATTACTCAAACTAGTTAAGTTGAAAGCGGACTGCTAAGAGTTACAAAGAGATCTCACAAAACTGGGTGACTGGGCAACAAAATGGCAGATGAAATTCAATATCGATAAATGCAAAATAATGCATATTGGAAAACATACTCCCAAATATATATACAAAATGATGGAGTCATTGTGGATAGTTCTCTAAAGACATCTGTTCAACATGCAGCGGTAGTTAAGAAAGCTAACAATGTTAGGAACCATTAGGAAAGTGATAGATAAGACAGAAAATATCAGAATGCTGCTATATAAATCCATGGTACGCCTACACCTTGAATACTGCATGTAGATCTGGTCACCTCATCTCAAAAAGAGATACATTAGAGTTTGAAAAGGTGCAGAGAAGGGCAACAAAAATGATTAGTGGTATGGAACAGATTCCGTACAAGGAGAGATTAAAAAGACTGGGACTGTTCATCTTAGAAAAGGGACAACAAAGGCGGACTATTATAGAGGTCAAGTAAAATCATGAGTGGTATGGAGAAAGTGAATAGGGAAGCTGTTTATTTACCCCTTCACAGAACACAAGAAGTAGTGAGTCACTCAATAAAATTAATACGCAGCAAATTTAAAACAAACAAAAGGAAATACTTCTTCACATAAACAATTGAGCTGTGGAACTCATTGAGAGGTGATGCTGTAAAGGCCTAAAGTAAAACTGTGTTAAAAAAAAAGAATTAGATAAGTTCATGGAGGACAGGTCCATCAATGGCTATTAGCCAAAATGGCCAGGGATGCAACCCCATGCTCCAGGTGTCCCTGAAACTCAAACTGTCAGAAGCTGGAACTGGGCAACAGGTGAAGGATCACTCAAAATTCCCCTGTTCTGTTTGTTCCCGCAGAAGCACCTGGCACTGGGCACTGTCACAGACAGGATACTGGGCTAGATGGGCTATTGGTCTAACCCAGTAAAGCTGTTCTTATGTTCTCAGGCTGAATTCAGTTCCAGTGAGGGGCAATGATTCATGCCAACTCTACAACTTCTGTGTAGGTGAATGAGAGAAAGAATAGCCCTTTGGGTCCAAATCTGCCACTCTTACTGCCACTGAGTAGTAACTTATTCCTCCACTGAAATCAATGGCTGTATTGAATTCAAAGGGAGTTTTGCAATTGACTTCAATGGGGCCAGGATTTCACCCAATGGATCCAACTCAAAAAGGGTGGAAGAATTGTGTCCTTTCAGTCAAGGCAGTGGAAGAAATCCAGAGCCCTCAGTTAAAGCCAGAGGGCCCGATTCGCCATTATTCTGCACAGATAAAATGTCTTCAAGTTGAATGTAAGGCTTTGCTTCATTCAGCCAATTATCCTCATTTTACAGATGGGGCTAAAAGATAAGGGGATTTGACCAAGGATAGACTGGAAGTTAGTGGCAAAGCCATTACTAAAATTCAGGCCTTCCTGACTCCCAGCTCTGTGCTAATTCCTAATTCTTCCACACCACACTGCCTTTCAGGGCTAATGGTTTAATCACTAAACTTTAATATAAATGTTTAATTATATTAAGGAACCTCTAATATATAGTGACTGATGAGAAATCCCTGTTTTTCCTTTATTTCCATAATTTTCATTCAGATATACAAAAAATAATTGCAGTCACTATAGTAATAGAGGCAAATCTTATGTCTTGATATCTGCAGCTGTATGATTTCATGTTATGCATCTAGTAGTTTTTAGAAGCTAAACAGATTATGTTCTGGTCAATATTTGGATAGGAGAGCTTCATGATAAACCTAGATGCTGTACATAGTATTTTTGATTAAAAAGGTGAAGCTTAAATACCTATATTTAAGAATCAAGCCCACAGCATTTACGGTGGTGTGGTAGTTTCCAAAATAGCGGGTGCATTTATGATGGGGCAAGGCCCCCTTTTTTCCCTTATTCTGAGGAGTCCTAGATACACAGACTTCTTTATTCCAACACAATAAAAAAATATTTTTCAATATGACTCCACATAGAGAATATTTGTTTACCTGAATTATAGCCAGAAAGTCCATACTACTTTGCCAAAAAATGGAAGATTATTTTTACAGTCCACATTTAACAGAAACCATTTAATGCAGCTCTAATAAATCTTATCACATGATCTCAAATCATCTCCAGTTAACACATGGAGGTTGTGTTCCTATTTGTTAAACTAGTTTATCAGAATAAATTCTCATTAAAATGTTTTTCTACACACTAAAAAGTTTCTTTGCTGTGTCTAAAGCAAACAGTAATATGTTACATGATCACACTGTTCCTGTTACATTTATCCTTCTATATCTTTCACTTATCCTCTGAAAACAACACACTTTACATTTCTGTTTTCCTGTAACAAAATCCAGGCTTAATGCTGATTTTGTCATGTGCCTTCATTTCAACTGGTACTGGTTTTGTTTTTCTTGGACCCAGCTAAAGCTAAGTACACTGCAACATAGCTTATTTCATGTCAAAATATTTTGTGCTACACATACTGACTGATCAGGAGTTGTTTTCTCTAAACACAGCAAAGATTTCCTCTTGTTGTTTCAGGATATTTCTAAAACGTGCCTCTGAGCTTAAGGCTAGGGTTTGATTAATGCATGATTTCCTCTTTAAAATTAGAAACAGGAATCATGAGTGATGGTTAATAATTTTCATTTGCTCTTCTGCTCTGTTTTCCAAGCAGACTAATTAAGGTCCTGGTTCCCAGGCCTGATTAGGGCTTCTTTTACATCTGACTGCAGTTTACAGATAGTGCTTCAAGGCAGGAACTCATGCTTATTTTCAGTAAATGGGAACAATCTGGAAAGGAACAAGAAGGTTGGTTTTTTTTCTCCTTTAATGAGAGAAATCGTGATGTCTCTTGCAGGAATCAACATAATTTAACAATAAATGTCAGCATTGGAAGCAAAGTAACAAGGCACCGATTTATGTTTTCAGAACTGCATGGTGTAGGCATGTTATTAGTAACAGCTCTTTTACACTTTTACTGAATGTGTTGGACTGATTGGCATTGGGTCAATCTATATTGGTTTGAATTTAACATGAATCCAGAGAACTGTAATGCTTCCTTGCCTACTCCACCTGTTTAGTCTCCCAGACTCCTATACTGATGTATTCATGATATTGTGCAGTACCTACTGGACATCCCAGCCACCAGGCAGATTCCAGCTATTAGTCAGCAAAGGTGGAAAGACACAAACTGGTGCAAACAACCCAATCACAGACCTGAAACAGGAAGTGGAGGGAGGATCCATTGGACAAAGATCCCACACCTACCAATTAGAAGAAAGGATGTGCATCCCCTGCCATACACACCACCGTGTCCCTTTTAAGCTTGGCTTTAGCAAAGAGAAAAAAGAAAAAAAGAAAAAGAACACCCAGGGTTCACCCATCAGCAGATTTAAGACAAATGTCCTATAATGGACTGATTGATGATTGGCGATCCCTGAATTAGAGGATGATCTCTACCACGGATTTACATATGGGTCCTGAAATGACTCAGGAATCTGATCCTGGAACCGCAAATCCACCCGCAGTAGGTACAGACATTTTGTGGTAGGCCAGCGGCCTGCTGGGAGAAAGTTTTCAGCTTCGAGAGCAAGGTGCTTCTCCTCGAAGTGAGCCACTGCCTGATATGGAGCCATTGGCATCAGTTGGTGGCTTGCTCTTCCCAGCTTGTGATGTCCACTCAGTTTTCTTAAGATATGCTTTCAGTGTCTCTTTGTAGTGTTTCCTCTGACTATTGCGGGATCTCTGACCAGGGGTGAGCTGAGAACAGAGAATTTGTTTTGGGAGGTGAGAGTCTGGCATCTGCACACAATGTCCAGCCCAGCGAAGTTGATGCTTGAGGATCACTGCTTCAATACTGGTGACATTGGCTTCAGTGAAGATACTGGCATTAGTGCAGTGATCTTGCCACTTGAGGTGAAGGATCTTCCGGAGACATTGTTGGTGGTACCTCTCCAAACTCCTGAAGCGCTGTCGATAGGTCACCCAGGTTTCGCATCCACAGAGGAGTGTAGGAATAACAATAGTCTTATAGACCTGGATCTTGCTGTCCTGCCGTAGCTCACGGTCCGTGAAAACGCGTCAGAGCAATTTCCCAAAGGAAGCACTTGCGCACTGGATCCTGTGCTGGATCTCACTGGCAATTTTTGCATTTTGAGAAAGGTAGCAAAAGTGCTCAACTGTCTCCAAAGTCTGGCCCTCGATGGCGATTTGTGAAGAAAGTCATACTAGCAACTCAAAGCTGAAGCCCAAAGGAAAATCCGTGGCATCAAAAATAAGTGGTGGAGAGAAAAGGCCAAGGAGATTGAACTTTATGCTGACAAATATGACATAAGGAGTATCTTTCAGGCAACAAGGGCGATTTACAGCCCATGCTCCCATGGACCCACACCACTCCAAGTCCAAAACGGATCAACGTATTTTAAGGACAGCGAAGCCATAAAAGCCAGATGGAAGGAGTATTTCGAATTACTCCTGAACCATAAGTCAACTGTCTCTGATGCCACTATTGAATCAATATCTCAATGACAATGAAAGAGAATCTCTTGCTGACCCTCCCACCCTCGAATAGTAACACGAGCCATTATGCAAACTAAGAACAACAAGACTGCAGGGCCAGATGTCACACCAGCTGAAGTCTACACGTTTGGAGGTGAAGAACTGGTAGGGAAGCTCCACACACTTTTTCTTCATATCTGGAACAATAAGAAGATTCCAGAAGACTTGAGAAACGCTAACGTTGTTACAATCTTTAAGAAAGGAGATAAGTCGGCGTGTGGAAACTATTGAGGCATTGCCTTGCTATCTACAGCAGGGAAAATTCTTGCACATATCCTCTCAAACCGATTACTTCCCCTTGCTGAGGAAATACTGCCAGAATCTCAATGTGGTTTGAGACCATCCCGCAGGACGACCGACATGATCTTCGTTCCACAAAAAATCTCAGACGCAAAAATCAGGACCTTTCATGACTACTTCCCCTCTCAATCCTTCAATGCTTGGTTCTCAAAACATTTGAGTACCCTGTGGGCCACTGGACATGTAGGGATTTGAGAAAAACTGGGCCAAGCTTATTATATGGTTTCAGGACAAATCTTTTTACTATGTTTTGTCAGACCACTTCTGTCTTTCCACTCAGATGTATGTTTGTTCTCCTTCCCATAGAATCACAGAAATGTAGAACTGGAAGGGACCTTAAGAGGTCACCTAGTCCAGCCCCCAGTAAACTAAACCATCCATGACTGGTGTTAGTCCAACCTGTTCTTAAAAATCTCCAAGATGGGGATTCTGCAAACTCCTTCAGAAGCCTATTCCAGAGCTTATTTACTCTTATAGTTAGAAAGTTATTCTTAATATCTAACCTAAATCTCCCTCGCTGCAGAGTAAGTCCATTCTTTTCCTACCTCAAGTGGGCATGGAGAACAACTGATCCCATTTCTTTTTATAACAGCCCTTAACATACTTGAAGATTTAACACGTCCCCTCTCAAGACTAAACCTCAAGGCCAGTTTTTTTTAAACCTGTCCTCATAAGTTAGATTTTATAAACCTTTTGTCATTTTTATTGTTCTCCTCTGCACTCTCTCCAATCTATCCACAGCTGAAAGTGTGGCACCCAGAATTGGACACAGTACTCCATCTGAGACCTCACTGGTGCCAAGTAAAGCAGGACAATTCTCTCCTAGGTCTTACATATGACACCCAATAATACACCCCAGAATGATATTAGCTTTTTTTGCAATTGCATTATAGTTTTGACTCATTCAATTTCTGATCCATTATAACCCCCAGATCCTTTTCAGCAGTTCTACCACCTAGTCTTTTATTTCCCATTTAATAGCTGTGCATTTAATTTTTCCTTCCTAAGTGCAGTATTTTGCACTTGTCTTAATTGAATTTCACCTTGTTGATTTCAGAACAATTGTCCAATTTGTCAAGATCATTTTGAATTCTAATCCTGTCCTCCAAAGTGCTTGCAACCCTGACTAGCTTGGTGTCATCCACAAATGGCATAAGCATACTTTTCACTCTATTATCCAAGTAATTAATGAATATATTGACTAGCACCAGAACCAGAACTGACCCCTGCAGGACCCCACTAGAAACATGATCCCAGTTTGACAGCGAACCATTGTACTTAAAAAGTAGTAACCAATTTTTCAATCAGTTGTGCATATTACACTAATTTCATCTAGACCACATTTCCCTAGTTTGCCTATGAGAGTGGCAGGTGGGACTGTGTCAAAAGCCTTACTGAACATCAAAGAGACAAGCCGTGTGAGATAATATCATTTATTGGACCAACTTGTGTTAGTGAGAGAGAGATAAGCTTTTGAGTTTACACAGAGCTGTTCTTCAGGTCTGGGAAACACACTCAGTGTGTCACAGCTAAATACAAGATGGAACAGATTGTTTAGCATAAGCAGTTAACACACATATCAAGGGGCCAATCAAGGTGATGTGGCCCCTTAACCTTGAACGGTTCCTTAAAATATGTATTAAGGGGGCCACATCACCTTGATTGGCCCCTTGATATGTGTGTTAACTGCTTATGCTAAACAATCTGTTCCATCTTGTATTTAGCTGTGACACACTGAGTATGTTTCCCAGACCTGAAGAAGAGCTCTGTGTAATCTTGAAAGCTTGTCTCTCTCACCAACACAAGTTGGTCCAATAAAAGATATTATCTCACCCATCTTGTCTCTCTAATATCTTGGGACCGACACAGCTACAACACTGCCTACTAAATTCAAGATATATCACACCTACAGCTTCTCCCCAGCTCCATCCACTAGGCTAGTAACCCTACCAAAGAAGGAAATTAGGTTGGTTTGACAGATTCATAGATACTAGGTCAGAAGGGACCATTATGATCATCTAGTCTGACCTCCTGCACAATGCAGGCCACAGAATTTCACCCACCCACTCCTGCGAAAAACCTCACCCCTATGTCTGAGCTACTGAAGTCCTCAAATCGTAGTTTAAAGACTTCAAGGAGCAGAGAATCCTCCAGCAAGTGACCCATGCCCCATGCTACAGAGGAAGGTGAAAAACCTCCAGGGCCTCTTCCAATCTGCGCTGGAGGAAAATTCCTTCCCGACCCCAAATATGGCGATCAGCTAAACCCTGAGCATATGGGCAAGATTCATTTTATAGCATATATAGTCTTGATGTACCATCAATATCTCCTCACTTTTTCCTCTCCCTGTTCTCCTGAACAAGCTATACCCCTCTATACCAATATTCCTCTCGTGAGATTTATCCCACCAAGTCTCTGTGATACCAATTAAGTCATGATTTAGCTTGTGTACTAAGACTTCCAGTTCTTCCTGTTAATTCCCCATACTCCTTGCATTTGTGTACATCTAAAATGTTGAGAATATTCCCCCACGGTAATCCCCATCATTGCTCTTATAACCCTATTGTAATGCCCCCCTCACTATTTAGCCCTTTGATAATGTCAACTTTTTTTATGCCTACCTGTAAGCTTTTGTCACCTGCCCCATTTGAACTTAGTGTAAAGTCCTTCACTCTAGGTTGGTGAATCAGTGTGTGAATCAGTGAGGGGGTGAGAGAACCTGGATTTGTGCAGGAAATGGCCCACCTTGATTATCATACACATTGTGAAGAGAGTGGTCACTTTGGATGGGCTATTACCAGCAAGAGAGTGAGTTTGTGTGGGGGGGGGGGGAGGGCGGAGGGTGAGAAAACCTGGATTTGTGCTGGAAATGGCCCAACTTGATGATCACTTTAGATAAGCTATTACCAGCAGGAGAGTGGGGTGGGAGGAGGTATTGTTTCATGGTCTCTGTGTATATAATGTCTTCTGCAGTTTCCACAGTATGCATCCGATGAAGTGAGCTGTAGCTCACGAAAGCTCATGCTCAAATAAATTGGTTAGTCTCTAAGGTGCCACAAGTACTCCTTTTCTTTGTGTGAACATGCTCTTCCCCTTCTTGGTCGGATAGACCCTCATCTTTTCCCAGCAGTAATCTTTTCCAGAGCAGCATCCCATGGTTGCAGAAGCTAAAGCCCTCCTATTGACACCATCTTTTGAAGCCATGCATTCATCTCCAAGATGTGCATGCGCTTTCCTGGGCCTTTACCCTCAACCAGGAGGATGGATGAGACCACCATCTGTGCCCCGACTGCTTCCCTCTAGTTCCCAGAGCTCTGCCACTATTGCTGATCTGTCCAGAGTCATCCCTGGCAGTATCACTGGTGCCCACATGGATGAGTAGCATGGGGTAGTGGTCAGAGGGATGGATAAGCCTCAGCAACTTTTCCATAACATCTCAGATCCTGACTCCTGGCAGGCACCACACTATCAGTCATTGCTTCCCTGAACTGGATCCTCTCCATCTGCTGTACTCCTGTGACTCCAAGTTGCCAGTTGGGTAATGCTTCTTTTACTTTTTTAAAAAAGCCGTTTACCAGTAACAGAGTATGAAAGGATCAGAAGCATTAGAATGCTTCTAGTTACACATCTTCCTTTAATGTGTTCCTTACCCTGACAGACATGATTTTTATTTTATTCTTAATTTTGAATGTCTAGGACAACAAATATTTCAATGAAATATTTTTAAGGCAGCTGCTATATGTTGATGGGAAGAAAAGTGCTAATATAAATATTTTCCCTATAAGACACTTCTTTTTAAAAAGGACAAAAAAAAATTAAGTAGTTTTTATTGGGCTCTAGGACAACATCAAAGCTACTGTATGAACCCACAGTAAAGCCCACTACTTCCAAAAGTCAGTCTTATGATTCAGCATTTTTCCTGATCTTATTACTAATTAGGTCTGAATGCTATAAATATAACAAGTCTTCAACGTAAATGAAAATACATGTTGATAATATTAAAGCCCTGAACAAAAAGTCATACGCTGTCTCTTTATACTTTAGCAGTAAAGGCTGTTAACATAGCAAGGGCTAGATCAGTGGTTCTCAAACTGTGGGTTGGGACCCCAAAGTGGTCCCCGTTTTAATGAGGTTGCCAGGACTGGTTTAGACTTGCTGGGGCCCGGGGCCAAAGCTAAACCCCAAGCATGAGGGCTTCAGCCCTGGAAGGCAGGGCTCAGGTTACAGGCCCCCTGGCCTGGGAAGGTGGGGCTTTGGCTTTGCCCCTCCACCCCTGGGGTGGAGGGGCTTGGGCAGGCTCAGACATCGGTCCCCCCTCCTAGGGTCCTATAGTAATTTTTGTTGTCAGAAGGGAGTCGCGGTGCAATCTAACCCTGGGCTAGATTGTTGCTTTAAGCCACATGAAAGGAGAAATGCAGAAGTATGCTACTCCAACAGCAGATTTGGCATCTCCTGTAGGTAGGTACGTACAATACCTCCAGGAACACTGAAGATGTGCACACAGCAGTGGCATCTACTATAACTTTCTATGAAGTGGGGTATGCACTTCCACTGGGCTAAATAAAGGATTCAGGAGTCTAATTTTAGGAACCCAGCATTGAAAATCCAAGAGCTCTACTGTGTCATCACTTTTAAGCTCCAACTGATTTCAAGCATTATCTTACATTACTATATCCCACAGTTTCTGTGGAGGGTTGCATATGTCTTACAGATTTTATCTGAAAGTCTCCTATTTAAGTACTGACCAGGTCCAATATCGTTTAACTTATGTATAACCCTGGGTAAATTACAACCGAAAGCCATATTATGCAAGTCCACTATACAGTGTTGTTCTCTCCACAGTCTCACCTCCCTTTTTTTGTCTGGTGTCTTTACCGCTTTACTTCTCTCTCCCTGGGTAAATATGTATTATTTAACTCTGTAAAGCATTTCAGGCTGCACAGAAGTTTGTATGAAAGACACTATTCAAAGCATTATTTTAAACACACACACACACACACACACACACACACACACAGAGTGTAAGGGAAACTATGAAACTACTCAGTTACACTTGTGAATAGGGGAAGACAACTTTGTTTTAACAAGATTTTCACATTAACTAATTTTATTTGATTAGATATTAAAAGACCACAATGACTATCATGACAAGGAGGTGCATTTTGAAGAGAAGGATAATAAAAACAGAGGAGAAAGGATGGGAAATGAAGCCTTCCTTGTCTTGGCAATAAGAGTTACACGAAAAAAAACTTACTATTTTCGGTGACTGACAGATTCATGAATTATGTTAGTGTCTCCAGGACTCATGTTTACCATCTAATCATATAAGTGTTTTTTAGAATAAAACAGTTAGGGGTGTGTTTGAAGAAAGCAGACTGAGATTTTGATGACTCAAACACAAGATTCATAGATTCCAAGGCTAGAACAGACCACTGTGATCATCCAGTCTGAGCTCCTGTAAAACACAGGCCACAACATACCCCAAAAAAATTCCTAGAGCAGCAGAGGCATTACACACTTTGCCAATGCCCTCCATTCTTTTTATCCCACACAGACAAGTACTACAGATCACATTCATATTTTGTTATTAATCCACTTCGTCCTCCTTACGTCACTATGTCGTAAGTCAGAAATGTATATTAAATCAGTAAGAAAAATATGTTTAAGTTATTTCTGGCCTTTATGTGTGTCAGGACATCATTCATTTAAAAAAATATCATTCAGTGTGGGGTTTGACAGGTCATTTAGAATTGGTCTTATTACAGGTGGGGCTGGTAGCCTATTAAGGTTGCCCAACGCTTCCTATTACAAAATTATGTTTTCAGTTGCTTATAACTTTGCCAAACGTAACTTGTTTGAACTAAAATTTTCCATTCCAGGTATCTGCCTCAGGGTATGCCTTTTTAGAACATTTCAGCCAATAGGGTTCATCTATTTCTGAGAATGAGGATAGAAAAAAAATGTTCTGCAATATTAAAAAATTCTGGTGACCTTTTACTTGAGAATCTCAACACCCTCATTCCTTGGGGCAGGAACTTGAAATGTGGGGACAGGGATGACCTTTGTGTCAGGTATGTGACTTTTGCTGTCCTGTGAAAATTCACCCAAATTTGGCCAAGTTTTCAAGCCTCTCAAAAACAGAAGGTGCACGTGCTCAGTAGAGACTTTAGAGCTTAAAAGCTAAAACCTTCAAAGATTCAATCCTCATTGCACATGCTTCATCCTCGAACTTACCAGACTGCATTTACCTTCTCCACAAAGTGACTGAGCATGCTCCAGCGTAGGCTACAGGGGCAGAGCTAGATTTCATCCATACTGATATTTGAAATGCTGTGGTTGTTACCTTCCTAGTTGTCTTAAATTTGAAAATTTAAATAGGAAAATCATTAAGCTACTTTAAAATTAAACACATAGGGCCTTATTGTCATTCACAATAAGGCCCTTTTCTACCACTCTGACAGTATAAAAGGACTTAAGGTGAGTACAAATGTAACTGCCAACAGAGATTGCCAGTCACCATTAGATGGAAGAAGTCATTTTAAGTTGTTACCTTCAGCCTTTTCCAATGAATGTCCTTTCACTCAATGTACAACACATTTATCTGCAGCATCCTTCCATGCACCTACAGAAAATGATTTTATTTATTTTGTACTTTGCTTGTTGTGTGTGCGAGGTTATTTATGAGTGCTTTTTTCAGTTTTGTTTTGGAACGTAAATATGGAATATTCAGTTAATTTTTTTTTATCTACTTTACAAAATGTTTTGTGGGCAGGTTACCTTTTGCTAATTATCTTTTGCATTTAATTTTATTAAGACATTCGGAATTCTTCAGGCATCAATACCCAAATATATTTTTATTTTGTATTATATTGTCTTAACTTAGCCCCAAGTTGGTAATATTAATAAATTAAACCAGTGTCTTAGAAACGGAAGGCTCTATATAACTTAACAACAATCCCCTTCAGACTCCAGTCCCACTTTTATTTACATACTTTCCTATTTATAGTTCTTTTAATTGGGCAAGAAATTTGGAATTTTCTTAACCAAGAAATGATTTAGAGAAAAGTTTAATATGCTATTGCCATTGTTTAAAATTCAACTGTGCTCACTGAAGTTAAATATTCCATGGATTCATATAGAATTATTCTCAATTACATTAAACACTTATGGGAATCAGAAAACGACAGCTGATTATATGCCTTTAAAGGAATACTTTGTACCTGGGCTAATCAATTTTATACTATGAAATGTCATCAAAGTCCTTCACAAAAGAAATATAGGGTAACACTGAAATCAGTGAAATTAATATAAAGTTTAAAATGATTGTTCAATGTATATTAGCATTGTTTCATGTTTCTAATTTGACTAGTAAGTTCTAACTAGCAAGAGCTAACAAATGAAGGCTTATGAGTAACACAAGCAAGAAAAGAGGGCAACCCATCTTGATCAGGATCTCATTTAGGCTGAATGGTTTTAACAACATTGTACCAATGGTAAGTGTTGACTTAAAACTAAGCAGTGTATCTTCCCATTCTGTGTAAAACATCTGCATTATTTGAAACCTTGAATACCTGAGATCGCATTGTGCCCCACTGTGGAACAGTCCCATGGATGCTCATTCATGATGACATTTTCCCAGCGTAGACAGGCTTACGGAGGTGCCTGAGGAGTGGCCTATGCAAGTTTTAAAGTGAACTGAATCAGGGTGGAACACTTCCCTCCCACACTCTCCTCCTGCCCACAGGTTTGTGTGTAATATAAACTGAAAGGTGCTTGGTAGATCAATGCTAATAATAAAACTTGGATCCTGACATTTAAGATTTGACCCAACTATACAAACTCTAAGCAAGCCATTACTGAGGTCAATGGCTGTTCTACCAGATTAAAAACAAAATAATTTGTTCTTGAAAGCATATATTCAGAGAAACAGGCAAGGAGGCACAGAGGAATACAATGTTTTTACAACTTTAAAAACCTGTGAAATTCCCACACATAAACTTTATTAATTTAACGTTCAAGTAGCTTGACTGTTGCTTGGTATACACTTAAAAGTTACGTCAACATAGCTACATCTGTCAAGGGCGTGAAAAACCACATCCATGTCTGACATAATCCCCACTGTAGATGCAGCTAGGTAGAAGGAAAAAATGCTTCTATCAATGTAATACCATCATTCAAGGAGCTGGTGTTTCTACACTGATTGAATAATCCCTTCCTTTGATGTGGGATGTGTCTACACTACAGGGATATGCCAGCATAACTATATCTAAATAGCTATGTCAGTAGAGTATAGTGTAGATATACACATGTACATACCTTAAAAAGAAAGGAAGCAAGCATTTAAGTAATTTAACATCCCATTTACCCCTTCCCCTTCTCAATATCCACTACCTTCCTTCCACCACACGCAGCCTGCATACCTACACTCTCATCCTGAACCACCAACATGTAATCTTAATTCCAGCCATAAATATAATACGCCAATGCACACTTATGCAGATTTCAATTAACTGATGTCTACATAAAAACTATTGCTAAATTTAGAACAATTGGTAACATAGATCACTCACTCTCATAACTTTTCCCAAGCATTACAAAAAGCCGTATACTTTAGACATCGTTTACAATCTGACACCAGACCTCACTTCCTTGCACACATCAGTACAGAAACCACATTCAGAACTACATACAATCTGATTTATGAAAGCTACACCAACCTGAAAATCATCAGAACTCAACATCACGTATCCAATAAATACGTTTGGAATTAAGGCTGCCCACTGGTTGTTCAGGATGAGGGAAGAGATATCTGAGCTGTAGGAGGTGGAAGGGAGGTAGCTGAGGCTGAAGAGAAGAACTTATGAGAGGAGTGGAGATGAGGTGTTGAATGACAACTGCTTATTTTCTTGCTTTTCATAGTTTGCGTTGGTGGAATATGCAATCTAGCATTTTTAACTCTCAGCTAACCAAGTTTTCTGTGGTAATATAAAGACCTGCCCACCTCCCATTAGGGCATATATAAAAATCTAACCCACAAGCAAATATAATCACAAAGTAAAAGCATAATTCGCAAAACAAACCCTGCCAACCATCAGGCCTTCTCCTCCCTAAGAGCCTGGAAGTGATGGGTTTTCCACTATGTCTGAAAGGTTAGCAATGGGAACTGAGAGTGCTCTGCAACTTTTAAAATCAGGCTATGTACTTACATATGTACTTTATGAATTTAGGTGCCTAACTGCAGACAGCCAAGTCTGAAAATTTTGACCAGTATATTTAATATATTCAGCAAAGAAAGCAAGGCATTGAGGCTCTGGTCCAAAGACCACGGTTAACTGAAAGATGCTCATTAATGTCAAAGAGCTTTTGATCAGGCCTTAAAGCTGTACAAAGCTAAAAACAAAATGTTTCGAAAACCACACGGGGTAGTCTCTGCTGGCTCAGCCAAATTAAAATAATCTACTATTGTCTACCATTTAGATGGGGAGGGGATGTATTCCTCCTGCCTGTCTCAACATATGCAACGGAACAAAAATATGGAAAACATTCCATTACATCCAATGTGTAAACATTGCATCCAGTCAGTAAATGAATCTAAAGCATAGCATAAAGCAGAGTTCTATGAACCACTGAGTCCTGTAACAACTCCAGAGTCACAGCATGTTATCAGTGGCACTATTTCAAGTATCGCCTTCTTCTTTATTTCTGGAAGGCTCTTCTCATCTATTCTGTATTTACCCAGAAGTGGCCTACCAACTCACAATCCCCCCAAAAAGGTTATTATCTCTATCCATATAAATGCTTAAATATTGATGGGAAAACAAAAAAGCCTCAGTTCCTTCATCCCTAAGCCATAATATCCTATTCTTCTCTTGTATATTCACATATACAGTAAATCTAGAAAAAAAAACAGTAAGTTGCATCCATCATAATATTACATGACAATTTTTTAATAGTAGAGGCTGCCTACTCCAGACTTGCTATCCTATCCTGCTCCAACTTGCTTTCTGAAAGCAATCCTGAGCAACTGCTGTTTCTGTGGACTTCAACGGGTGTCATGGATGCTTTTCCACTCAGGATCAAGTCTTTTATTAGGTCAGTGGGATCACATGAGCCCTCACAACATAAATGGGAAACACACAGCACCCACTGACTCCAATGAGGCCTACACATATGCATCAAAGGGTATGGCTACACTGCAACGTAAGCTCAAAGTTAGTGGAGCTAGAGTTAGCTGCCCTGTGTTAGGGAACCCTGGGCTTGAGCATCTACATTGTATTTTAACCCTAGGTTAAGAATTCTCTGATCCATGCTTGAATCTAGGGCTCTGGCATTCACACTGCAGTGCGCAGACCCAAGTCAGAGTTACCATATCCCAGAGTCCCTAGCACCCGCCCCCGATATGTGGCTGCTCTAGCCCTATGAACCTGGTGCACTGTGGAAAAATTTTCCTGCCTGTCCTGCAGGTTACCAGGAAGCAGCTCATTTTGCAAAAGGCTTGATCAGTTCGCTCTCCATTGCTAACCCAGGAGGTTCTCTGACAGTGGGCATGCAGATCGGTGATCAGAAGAGAACAGGTTAACTATGACCTGAGCTGATGCTCTTAGCAAAGGTGGGGGCATGGTTTCCATTTTCAATCAAGTGAATTGGAGATTGTTGGGATAGAGAGGAGTAAGGAAGTTGTCCCATGAAATTGTGGGATACTGCCGGATGACTCCTGGGACCTGAATCAAAGAGGGTTGCAGTTACACTTCAAATCAATAGGGCTCGGACCCAGGGTCCCAGCTTGACTCAAGCTTGGGCCCTCCAGCCCTGCAGGGTCCTGGGTCCAAGCCTTGGGTTAGCGCAGTGATCAGCAACCTTTGGCATGTGGACAGTCAGGGAAATCCACTGGTGGGCTGGGATGGTTTGTTTACCTGCAGCATCCACAAGTTTGGCCGATCGCAGCTCCCAGTGGCCGCAGTTCGCTTTTCCATGTCAATGGGAGAGGTGGAAAGTGGCGTAGGCCAAGGGATGTGCTGGCCACTGCTTCCCACAACCCCCACTGGCCTGGAACGGTGAACCGCGGCCAGTGGGAGCTGCCATCAGCCAAACTTGTGGATGCTGCAGGTAAACAAACCGTCCCAGCCAGCCAGCGGATTTCCCTGATGATCCACGTGCCAAAGGTTGCTGATCCCTTGGTTAGCGCAATTGCAGTCTAGACACAAGAGAGGTTAGCCTTGAGCCCGGGTACAAGCACGGGCTTACACTGCAGTGTAGACGTACTCAAGGGGCAGAATTTGGACCCAAATCTTCATAAAACCAGGAGAAATCTCTGTGAACACGTTCTCATTTACAATTAGCTACCTCGTGAAATTACTCTCAAACTACAGTATATATATCTCATTATGCACCCATACCACTTCAGAGCAGACAAGCTGAGTGATTATGGTCTCCAAAGATAAACTAAGGTCTAAAAAAGTGATGAGTCTAGCAATACTTATCTGTATCAGTCATTACTATAGCAATATCCCAGTGTGTTGATCGTGGATGCTGTGGTGCTAAAGGTGCCATCTTTGGAGGGAGATGTAAAACTGAGGTCCTGAAAATGTGTGACCACCAAAGATCCCATGACACTTTTTGCAAGATCCTGGGTATTAGTCACAGAATCATAAACATGTAGGACTGGAAGGGACCTTCAAAGGTCATCTAATCCAGTCCCCTGCACTCATGGCAGGACTAAGTATTATCCAGACCATCCCTGACAGGTGTTTGTCTAACCTACTCTTAAAAATTGCCAATGATGGAGATTCCGCAATATCTCTAAGCAATTTACTCCAGTGCTTAACCACCCTGACAGGAAAAATTTCCTAATGTCCAATGTAAACTGCCCTTGCTACAATTTATGCCCATTGCTTCTTGTCTTAACTGCAGAGGTTAAGGGGAACAAATTTTCCCCCTCCTCCTTGTAACAACCTTTTTGGTACTTGAAAACTGTTATCATCCCTCCCTCCCCCCCCCCCCCGATGTTCTCTTCTTCAGACTAAACAAACCCAATTTTTTCAATCTTCCCTCATAGGTAACGTTTTCTAGACTTTAATAATTTTTGTCACTCTTCTCCGGACTTTCTCCAGTTTGTCCACATCTTTCCTGAAATGTGGCACCCAGAACTGGACACAATACTCCAGCTGAAACCTTATCAGTGCACAGTAGAGCAGAAGATTTACTTCTCGTGTCTTGCTTCCAACACTCCTGCTAATAATAATCCTGGTGCCTTGTCCAAAATGCAGTTTGCATAGTTGCAGTCTATCTAAAGTCCTCGGTCAGTTTCTATTGAACACTGTATTCTTCTTCACAGAACGTTCTAAACTGTTGTGTTGTGTCACTGTAGATTGATAAATGGCTCCCATGTTTCAACCCAAGGGAACATCTACCAGAGTTAAATTTCAATTGCAGGTGTGGAGATTAAAGATTTCATAGAAACAGAATGTATTACTATGGAATCAATTGTAGAAGGTGATGCAGACATCAGTTTAAATAATAAACCAGACCCTGTCCCCCCGCCCCAAAAAGAGCATCTATTTTTCTGCTCTGCATTTTAGAAATTACCAGGTTTGTTTTCAAATGGAGTACAAACATCACACTGCAGATTCAATTTCATATGCCAAGTTTCAGTCCAGAATGAATTTTTACAGCTAAATTATAAATCCCTGAAAACAGGGGGCTATAATGGAAATGCTGACTACACTATCATAAATAAAAGCCTGCCTCTGAAGGATTTCCAAGATTTCCAGTTCATAAAAAGTTTAATGTTTCAATTGAGACTTACACTACAAATGACAGCAAGCATTACAAATAAAAGAAATTTGCTCAGGACATATTGCTGGTAACTGTTCAATGTCCCAGAAGTTGAAAATATCAAGTTAAAAAATAGCATGATAGACTATATGCTGTTAACCCATACATTTGCTTCCAAATAGGTTTTACTATGCCATACCGTTTCCTGCATTTTTCTGTGGTAAAAGAATATGTGGCAAGTCACAGTTCTACCACATATACAGATCATTTTGCAATAATAGATTTTTCACAGGATAATGCCTTAAACTTATACTCAAACTGTGGCCATTTTTCCCCCTACACAATCTCTTGGTTCTACTGACATTTAGAAATGGCTGTTCCCATCATATTCAGAAGTATTTCAACTAGCTTTATTTACAAAACAAACTCCACATTTGCATTGAATAATTTATACGTTTGCTATAATCTCAAACAGCAGACTTTTGGAGGTGAAGTGGCCTGTGCTTATTGGGTGTGTAGTATTAGTTTCCAGAGTCTTTCACTTCTAGATGACCAGAACAAATTTAGGCCCAGGTCACTAGCAGCCAAAACTGTCACTAATATCTGATGATTGTTCAGCGCTGTTTGTGAAATAAATTAGTAATCTCCCTCCAGTTCCAACTGGATAAGTCTCCATATGAACAAACCAGCAACACAGCTGGCATAAATGGTGGCAGTCGCAGCAAAGATTTAAAGGATTTGATGGGCATGGAGACTAAATTACACTCTCACTGCTCCATCAGCCTTGGGGCAGCTCTAATTTAAGCCATCTGAGGTCCCTAACAGTATGCCTCCCAGCCCAGTTATACGGACACACACTGGTTCTGCTCAAGCTAGCATGTTAAAAACAGCAGTGTGGATGTAGCAGCAGGGGAATTAATTAATCCTCACAGCATGCTTACTGAAAAGGGGACTGACCCAAAGCCCACTGTAGTTAGTAGAAAGAGTTTCATTCATTTTAATGGGCTTTGGATCAGCACCCTGATGAAGAAATTAAAAGCCATGGAGTTTCAATCACTTGCCCAAGGTCACACCATGATTGAATCACAGAGCTTCAGTGAAAGGAGGAAGGGAGACCTGCCAATATAATTGAACATAAGTTGCCAATTTAAGCTAAATCTATATACACAATAGTCAAAGTAGCTCATATGCATCTATATTAGCCGTTTGTACTGGTTAAAATAAGTCACATTTAATTGGTTTAGTTATATCATTGTGCTTTTCTAGTATAGACAAAGCCAAAAGGTGGCACCTGAGGTTAACAGTTGTAGTAACAGAGTCAAAGCACAGTGGCTCACGGAAGCTTTTTATCGTCTTTCTTTTTGTCTATCTGGACAAAAAGAAAGTGGATGAGGTGGTAGCGGGAGGATAAAAACAGCAGCAGCTTCTGGCTGGAACTGCAACTCAGTCATTTAAGCCATCCCCTGCCCTCCTATGCAAATTTATCTCCTGAAACCAAGGCTAACCTCTTACTTTTAGCACTATTCCTCCCTCTCTTGAGCCACTAATAGAGCCACAGAGCTCAGTTTAGTTCTGCTAAAATTATTTATATTATGGATATTCTTAGTTTTATTCTAAATTAAGCCATGTCTTCCCAATGATTAAAAAAAAAAAGAAAGAAAGAGAGCCTTCCTCCATCATTTAAATAGATCAAAGGAAAAGTACATATATATAATGACTGTAGGGTTTTGGTTTTTTCCTTCTCCTCCTCCCCTGGCTGTTTCTTTCTTGCTGCCTTGATCGAATGTTTTGCTTCTGAGAATAGAACTTATTAGCAACCCTAAAGTTAAAAAAAATAAAAAATAAAGACAGGATATTTTTCAACAAGAGCCTCCCCTTTGCCAAACATCCCAGTTTGTCTCCAAGGACTTTAAAAGAAAGGAAAGAATGAAGAACGGAAACCATAAAGCATGCATTACTGCTATCATCTAATTACTGAATGAATAGCACAGTTGTTTTGTCTGATTGCACTAAGCTAGTTATCCACTGCTAGCTTCATTGACAAGAAGGGAATCTACACAAATTATAGGGAAATTCAAGCACTAACGGAATGTTTTGGTTCAGAGGTTTGCAATGACTATTGGCTTTGGTTTCTGGCACAGTTTGTCTTTGCCATATGAACTCTACTGGGCTGGGTCAGCCTAAAGCATTCCAAAAAGCCTGAGAAGAGGACAGACTTCCTTGTCATCTGTATCCCATAAATAAATTAAAGTGATGTTCTCCAGTTAGATTTTGTTTCTTGGCAGCCTAATCTGCAATCAAAGAAAGAAAAGCTTTTCATTTGTGGACTTCAGCGAAAGGAAGGAAGCTTTTGTATGCTGATTCACCAGAGACCAAAATATTAAAAAGTGAAAGAGGAAAAACATATGTTGCAGTCCCCTTAAATAAGTGGATCAAAAAAAAGAGTTGTTTAGAGAAACTGCCTCATTTTAAGATACTGAAAAACAAGAGTGTTTCTTTACAAGCAGCAGGCATTATAATTGCACCCTCATTACCTTATTTCAACATTTTGACAGGTTTTTCCATACATTTCCTTCCAAATACATTTATACTTTCTGTGTACCAGATCAGAAGAATTTGAAAATGGCTGTGTCTAACATAACTCCTATTCATGCTTTTTCCATCAAGAAACAAATCTATTATAACAAGCACTGGTAGTTATATATTTCTCCCTCTTTTTTCCATCTTGTAGAAAGAAAAGTGATATGAAATTTACTTCCACGCATTTTGGATATCATAACTGCCAAGGAGCTGTAGCCAGAACGAATGGTGACATGGGCATCCCCAGTACAGCCCACTGTACGTTGATTTTTAAGAATACAAAAACCTGCAGTAAAGCAGTTGCATTTCTTATCTTGTGGCAACATCTCAAAGTTCCCCCCAAAGTATCTCTGAATTTTGTTACATGCGTTTACGCTCGCTCACATCTCTCCAGTTCTCAAACTGTTTCTTTTTGTTTGTCTTGTGCTCTCAGCTCCTCTGGAGAAAATCTTATTTCTCAGATCCCTTATTTTATTGTAAATGTATTTAGACTTCAAAATAATCCACTGGCTGAAACCAGCATTAATATATTTTAATTTTAGGTACACATTATTTGAAAATAATTTAGCACCTCAAAGCTTGAGTCATTTAAAACTACACTAGATAAAGCACCAGACACTATACTGTAGAGCACAGGTGCTGACTTTTATTTTTCCTGGTGGATGCTCCACCCACACTCTGCCAGAGGCCCCGCCCCCACTCCGCCCCTTCCCCCAAAGCTCCACCCTCACTTCACCTCTTCCTGTTCTGCCCCCTCCCCTGAGGTCCCGCCCTCTCTGAAATGCCTCCAACCAGCTGCCACCCAGCTGATCATCAGCCCTGCCGAAAAGCTGTGGATGATGGGCTCTGAGCAACCCCTATTTTTTTCCATGGGTGCTTGAGCCCCAGAGCACCCATGGAGTTGGCACCTATTCTGTAGGGCAGTGGTTCTCGAAGCCGGTCCACCGCTTGTTCAGGGAAAGCCCCTAGCGCGCCAGACCAGTTTGTTTTCCTGCCGCGTCTGCAGGTTCGGCCGATCGCGGCTCCCACTGGCCACGGTTCACCGCTCCAGGCCACTGGGGGCTGTGGGAAGTGGCGCGGGCCAAGGGACTTGCTGGCCGCCCGTCCCGCAGCCCCCATTGGCCTGGAGCGGCGAACCGCGGCCAGTGGGAGCCGCGATCGGCCGAACCTGTGGACGCGGCAGGTAAACAAAACGGTCCGGCGCACCAGGGTCTTTCCCTGAACAAGCAGCGGACCGGCTTTGAGAACCACTGCTGTAGAGAACTAGTACCTACACTGGGAGTGGGAGGACTATGGTCAAATCCAAAGCCCACTGACATCAGTGGGAGACTACTGACTTCAGTGGGCTTTGGATGAGACCATAGATGTGCTGATGCTTCTTTTCCCAACTTTTTTTTTAAGTCGAATCGTTATATTTATTTGCCCCAGTGAAATCCGACTTTAAATCCATTTTTCTGGTTACATTAAAGGTGATGAAAAGTAGTATGACACAAATATACTCAAAGTTACATACCAGTAAGTGGCAGTAACTACCACCTTCTTCCTTTTCCTATTCCCTCTGGAGAAACCCGTTCCATTTATAGTAAAATCAATAGTCCATGGTTTCTGTATCTGCCTCATACTAAACCTGCTCCCCATCTGAATCAGCAACCATAGCTGCATGCAGGGGTGAAAGTAATATTAAACTCTTACCGGTGCTGGGGCCTGGCTCCAGGCCCCCAGAAGGGGTGGGACCTCAGGCAAAAGGGGCAGGACCTCAGGCAAAAGGGGCGGGGCTGGGGGTCAGCCTCCCCCAGCCAGCCCATCCATGCTGCCTGGCCTGTGCCGCCCAGGGCTCCAGGAGCGATTTTAAAGGGCCCAGGGCTCCAGCTGCTGCTGTAGTAGCAGTGGCTGGGAGCCCCGGGCGCTTTTTAAAATCACCAGCCTCAGGGCGGCTGCCCCTTTTGCCCCCCCCACGCCATCAGCGGCCCTGCCAGTAGGATCGCTGATGGGGGGGGGAGGGGAAGAGGGAGGGAGAAGAGGCATCAAAGGGTCCTTAGCTGCAGAAGTGCTTTAACGTCGGCTGTGTATGGGCCAGTACCAGCTTCTTACCGGTATGCCGTACTGGTCTACTTTCACCCCTGGCTGCCAGTCTCAACAGTCTCTCTTTGGTGACTGTTTCTCAAACCTCCCATTCCAAAGAACATGGTGGCAGCAGAGGGCTCTACTCTTACCCCTACTGCTCCTTCCAACATCCTGCTCCCCCCTTCTTCACTAATAAATTTGAAGTATTCCGTCAATCTTTCATGCCCCAGGCTCCTTAGCTCACTCCTGTCTAAAGTCAACACTGAGCCCTCCTCCTTTGTCTCTTCCTCATCTCCTACTCTTCTCCTGGATGATCCGAGTTTCCAGGTTCGTGATTCCTCCAACTCTGCTGCCTCTCATTTCCACTCTTGCCTCTTCTTTCTACCTTCATCTCTACACAGACTTCCCCCACCACCACGGCCACTCTAGAGACATGTTTCAGAGCAGCAGCCATGTTAGTCTGTATCCGCAAAAAGAAAAGGAGTACTTGTGGCATCTTAGAGACTAACCAATTTATTTGAGCATAAGCTTTCGTGAGCTACAGCTCACTTCATCGGATGCATTCAATGCTTTCTCTAAACCTTCCTGCCTTTGAGTGCTCTCTCCCTGACCTCCATCTGTCCTCTTAACATTGCTCACTGCCCCACCTCTCAAGCTCACCACAACCTCCAATGCATGCCCCTGATTTCTCTGCATCTCTCAGCCTTACCTTCTCTCACTGTCCTCCTCTCTCTTGGTTGCCTCCAGAGCGGTCACTTTCCCGAGTAGAAAACAGCACCCCCTTCAAAAAAAAAATCTGCCCCCTTTGACTGTACTGGAGGGTTTGGCTTGAAGGCAGGTGCACCCATTTATGGGAGACACCGAGCAGCACCTTGTTTAACACGTACACCAGCCTAAGAACCAACATTCCATTCAGCTCCCTCCTGCCAACAAAGAACAGCCAGAACAACATAGACTTTCTTGGGGGAGACCTTCTTCTCCACCTGCACATAGCTGCTCAGTCTCCAGTTTGTCTTTCCTTTTTACAGGCTTTCCATTTTAAAAAAAAAATTAACTATGTTTTGGGGATTCTCTCTTCCCTGTTAAAACCAATGGTCCCATGCCAACTCCATGTCTGCACACAACAGAGGTGACAGTCCTTTTGAAGCATGCTCCACACCCGCCTCTGACTCAGCAGAAATCCTCAACCTGAGGCTGTATTAACTTGTCCTGCTTTTCCCCTTGTGCTGCTGCTGAATCTTATTTTAGACGAGACTTCAAGAGGCAGCTGCAGTAGGGGAGCCCAGGAAAGCACCACTGCTGGCAGAACCATGCTGTCAAAGGACCACGGGGAACTGGTGAGGCGGGGCTGCAGAATGGAGGCAAGGAGCATCCGTTCAGATGCCCCTTATCTCCTGCAAACTCCCCAAGATCCACGCAGATCCCGAGTGATCCCCATGTTGAGAGAGAAAGCTACAGCTTCTTCTGCAGCGTGGAGAAGGGGAAGAGGCAACCTCACAGCCTGGCGGAAGAGCAAAATTAAAACTCATCAAATAGGGAAGAATGGGACCCTATCTAATTAAATTAGCCCAGCAGCACAAAACAACTTTCAACTCCCCCTTGGGGTACATGAGAAATGCACGGAAAGGTTAATTTGTGAAAACCGGCTCAGGGTCACTAATCAGCCAGTGAAAGCTTGTTCTGATATAATGCTTTGAATTCTAGTTCTCTAACCTGCTCCTGCAGATCAAAAATCTCTCTTAGAAAATACATTTATCTTCCTAACTCACTTGCAGATTCTTAACTATTATGCTAAACACGACACCTCTCTTCATTTACAGGTCAGAAGTGAGAAGCTACAGAGACCACACAGCTCTGAACAGGTCTCTCAGTCTCACAACAAGCTCTCTCATAGCTCTTCAATCTACAGTCAGAAATACTGCGACAAAGAATTGAGAATAAACTGGTATTCTATAAGTCCCTGTGATGGGGTGCGGGGACCCTGTCCAGTGTGGGGTGAGTGCACCCCACAAATAATTCCACCAGTCTGTCCTCGGTATCAAGACTGTACAGCTTAATGGTCAGAGCCAACAGAGTTCTCTCCTCCCAGGGCTGTAAAGCCGAGCGGCCAGAGTCAAGAGGGTCACCCCCTCTCGCACGGCTGAGCGGCCCAGTGGCCAGCTGGGGAAGTTGGCTGCCACCTAGGGGTGGGTGACAGCTGGGGTAGGGGGACCCCTCCTGCTCCACCAGGTCCCTATCCAGGGCCCTAGCAGCAGCAGAGTGTGCTGCCACTGAGCCAGCGGGGCTCCAATTGAAACAAGCTGGCTTCCCGCAGGACTATAGCTTGTCCCCACCTGGACCACTTCATGCCTCTTGAGGCTGCCACTGAGGCATCATCAGGGTCTCCAGGCTTCTTGGCATGTGTAGTTCCTGGTGACTCAGATTCCTCTCAGGTGTCCACATGCTCTTGGTCGCCTGTCTAGGTCTCAGCATCTCCCACTTCCGCGGTCAGGGGGTTCCAGCTTCTCCTGGGCTGGAGCCAGCAAGGAGCATCCTTCCTCCTTGGCAGTCAGCCCACACTGAGCTGGGCTGCTCCTTCTTATACTAGTGCTGCACCTGGAGCATGCCCAGTAGGGATGTGGGGGTGTGGCTTGCTCAGCCCACAGCGAGGAATTAACCCGGCCCTGTCCAGTGCAGGGTGAGTGCACCGCCACAGTCCCATCCAAAACTAGGAACTGCGAGAGCACAAAATTAAAATCAGTGAAGTTAATGGATCTTTTTCAAACCCGCAGAAAGCTTTGCTTCCTATATAGTTTGCGAAATGGAATTTTGATAAGACAGAGTACTATGTTTACCAAAAGAAATTGTTTACTCATCTCTTAACAACTCCTCAGTCATTTCTGTTTAAGGTTAGTATTGAAAGAGAAATTAATGTAATCTAGAGACTTCTGAGAAACTGAAAATTTGTCTATCTGGAAGTCAGGAGACCTGGTTTTTTTCTTATCTCTGCCAGCAACTGACAACGTAACCTTGAGCAAGTCACTTAACCTCTCTGTGCCTCAGTTTTCGCATTTCTAACTATATGCTTACGGATATCCACCTCTGTAAATTTCTTTGAGATCTACAGATAAAAAGTGCTATGTAGGAGATAAATATTATGACTCATTTAAATAACATTGCCAAATGAAACAAATTCAGCTTTGCTATTTTGTTTGCTAATACTGGAAATCCTACCAAAGGATATTTCATCCAGGGAAAGAGTTATCAAAGCCACTACTGCATCTTTCACAAAAGCAACTCAGTCCTGAACTGATTTTAAAAAAAGAGAAAGAAAGAAAGAAAGAAAGAAAGAGAGTATGTGATGTTTCTCATGCCCCAAATGTAGAGAACTCCATGTATCTAATTGGTTCTGCCCCGCACTGGGTGTAACAGCAGCAATATCAACTTAGCACATAGTTTAGTAATTAATTGTTTGGAAACAATACCTTGTAAATACTTTCATATTTATAGCCACTGTGAAACAAAAGATAACATCTGAGAAGGCTCCATGTGAATTATTGCAGGAAGAAGCTGCAGAGGATGTGCCATTGTCACTATTAATAAGATTCTGTCTGACTGCAGAGCACGGTACAGAGATAAATATCAGCTTTGTCCCTCGGGTGAAGAGACAATGCAAGGCTATGGCAAAAAGAAAACGAACACACCCTCTTGAGACAGTGTACGTGAATGATGAAGAGTCATTAAAGGTCTACTCAAGTCCATGCTCACAAATTTCATGGAAAGAACTATCTTTACTGTTCGTTTACAAAGAGCACACACAGTTTGTCTGTGACTCTGCATGTATTTTTGGCCCAGACTTACTCATTCTGCGTTAGTATACACTGAGAAGAAATGCCTTTGTTCACTGTGCACTAACAGCATGGGCTTGCACCAAGACACTGCCAATCCCTTTCTATTCACTACTCCGAGGTATAAATGACAACATAAGTTCCAAGGCAGTGGATAATCAGGCTCACACAATGTAGGTAATTATATCATGTAACAGTGTTTTAAATTCTTAGCTTTATTATTTAAAGTTTTCAATTATTTGTTGGAGAGAACAGTGCTAAGTCATTATCTGTACCTTCAAAATGTGAAGGATTTAAGGGTATGCAGGAGTTTTTTGGGTTTTTTGTTTGTTTTTTTGAGGGGAGAAGATTATATATGAAGCAGCTTCCTGGAATTATCCTTATATTTTGTTTAGTGGCTCAGTACATTATATTTGTACAGTAAAAATTCTTTCCAAACATGAGAAAGAATAATGCTGAGAATAAATGTTAGTCCACCATGTATGGACAGGCCATATAGACATCTAAGAGTTATTACACACACTAAAGTAAATATTACTGACCTAATTTGTTATCTGGCACCAGTTCAAACCTCAGCCAACACAGGTAGAAAAAATGTAACCAAATTGCAGGTATTTAGCTGATCTCACTTACTTCTTCTTTCATTAACGCAAGGGGCCTTTCAAAAACACTTCATTTCTCTTCTACACGTATTCATATTCCCTTTTTATATTCATTTGGTAGGATAACAAGGAACATTACTGCTGAGCCATAGCAAAGTATTTGTAAAGACAAGCTCAGCAGGAGATTTCACACTGTGCTGTCAACAGCGCACAATGGTAGCCCTTTAAAAAGGACACCAAGCTTACCATGTTATGCAGCAAAAATGGCCAGACTTTCAGTGCAATAACCAAAAGATTTGCAGAACATTGCACTCTAAGTTCTTACACCAATACTAATATCAAGAATAGAGGCGCCTCTTTCTTTAAAATGAAAACAAGAATTTCCAGCATGATTAGTCCCAGTGGTATTTGTAGGAGACCTTGTTAAGTCCCACTTCGAAGTGATCTATGGAATCAATTCTTTAAAATGTCAGGAATACTATAGTGTTTTCTGCCTACTTAAACATATTGTGGGTTGACACACAGGACAGATTCAGTAAAGTAAGGACATATCCAAAGTGGGAAATCCTCAATTGGGAACTGAAGGGGGAACTCTGAACTCCAGGTGCTGTGGTATTTTTCATACAAAGGTATTGTTTCCTCATAACTGTATTTTGAAAGTTTTGTATTCCTGATACTAGGAAATTTAGTAACAAAAAATGTGGATAACACCCACAAAAAGGAACTTGGAATCCAACAGCTCATTCTGTCCCACAAAGAAGCCAAAATGGTGCTCTGAATGGAACTGATCCTACTTTTATTGTAGTAGGTGAGAGATTTGTTACTGAATTCAATGGAGCAGGACTGGACGCTATTATGGTAGATACACACCCTGGAACATCCCTGCCTCAGTTTCCCCAATTCAATGATTTCAATGAGGCTTTTATGCAGTAGACAGTGCCCCTTCAGAGATCTAATTTATTTAATCAAAGACCAAAACCTGGGAAGTGCTCCCTCTCTGGCCTCCAGGCCCCTATAAAGACCAAATCACTACAGCTCTTCCCCAGAGCAGCATGCAATTCCACAGGCTCTCTCTCTTCTGTCACCCTCAGAGCTGCTCTCTTCTGGCCTTTTCTTGTCAGTTATTCACCTTCCATTCCGGGTGGCAATTCCTTCTTCTGCTTTGGAGGAGCACCCACCCACCCCCAAGACCCCTACCATGCAGAGGAGCTTTGAGGGGGTGGAGGAGGGAACATGGGGGGGCTCCAACCTGGGTGAAGGGGATACTCTGGGGCTGCGGGTCCTGGATTGTTCCTACTCTCCTCTTCTTCCAGGACCTGCTCCCTTACCTATGGGGGCTATCCATAAATTACACAGCACATAGGGGTTGAGTGGGTCCTTAATTTTCCATGACAAGTGTGTGTATTTCAGTGTTACAAGGGGGTGGGTGGGTCTTGAAAAAATCACCAAAAATGTGTTATGTAATTTATGACCAGCCCCCCTAGAGTTGGTCAATACATTTCCTCCTCTGGCCAATTGAACAGAGGAGATGGAGACCCAGGAGGTAGCACAGGATGCAGGGGCATTCAGCACCGTCATTGCGGCAATAGAGACTCTGGAGTTGATAGTGGACAATGAAGAAGGGGCTGGAAATGGGAAGGTACTGCTTGGTCAGCAGAAGGGGGACAGAAAGGAGGAGGAGAAAACTGGGGATAGCTAGGGGAAGGGACTGGGGGAGTTGGCTAGAACATGAGGCTTGGTCACTGAAGACTGTCCTGCCCAGTAGTGAAACCACATCAATTGATTTTTATTTGCCATCTGACAGAGGGGTCAGTATCACTGGCATAGACTTCCTCCCTGCACCCAGGTTATCCAAAAGCCTTGAAGATGGAGGAAAAAACTTGAGGCACGAGTAAGAAAGCACAGAGTAAGAAGAGACTGGAGGATGAAGAAAACAGAAAGGGGAAGGAAAGAGGAAGATTAGAGAGACTGAGGATGGGGGAATGGAAAAGTGTGTGGCTTTAAGGGGAGGCCTACTGAACTTCCTTTGAGCACACCTGATGGCTTCTTCTGACTGTGTGGGAGGATTCCATGACCCTCACAGGCAGAACAGGCAAGGGCAGATGGGGCAGCTGGACCCTTGGATGGTGGGGACACTGAATGTGAATAGTATTAGAGCACAGAAGACAAGAGTGTGGAAGATGGCAATGTTCCAAGACCTTCAGAACTTGGATGTATTAATGATTCAGGGAACTCTATTACACTCTGAAAGACACTGTGAAAAGGCTAAAGTTAGTTGAAGGAGCTGAAGACTGTCTGTGTGGTCAGTAGGTGAAGATGTAACTGATGGCATGAGTATATTATTCTACGCTTTCAAGAGCCCTCAGCCACAGCTTTGGGAGATAGTTCTCAGGCGAGCAATAGTGGTGGATTTTGAGTATATATATGGCACTAAGTATAGTCTTATTAACATTTATGGACATCAGAGCTGGGGAAGGACGAGAGCACTATTGCTGGAGATGTTACTCCTTTTCTTTTTACCTCTTAGACTGCTATTTTTGGAGTGGAAGCAGTGAGGTGAATGGGAAGGGACCAGGGGAACAGATGTTCAACTGTTATGTACATTAGGGCAAAAAGCTGAACTGAAAGACGTCTTTTTGAAAGAGGATTTGGAGGGCATGTCTCAGAAGCAGAAGGCTGGGAAGCATATGTGTGTGTGTGTGTGTGTATATAATTTTAGAGGAGCAAAGAAGACTAGAATTGACTGGTGGTACATACAAAAAGGGAGTAAACTGTGTACAGTCCCAGGCCATTGCACTGGAGGTATTGAATCGTTTATATCCAAGGCACCATAGCTATCCTACACCAGGATAAATGTATTTTTAACGCATCTTAGCTAACCCATTAGCTAGTCTGTGTTAATATACTAGTGTAGACAAGACAGTTGTAGGTTTAACATCTGTTAGCTGGTTGAGGTAAACCCTAGACTAGACAGGGACTAGACTGGACCTTGAAAGCAAAAACAAAAATTTTAAATATGAAATGATGCATTTTTCAAAGAAAACAACAACATATCTTGCAGATTTTGCTAGAACTCTTCATAAGGTGGTAATTTGATATGGACAAATAATATTATACGTCTGCACACCCAGAACTGTTGTGTCACACTGAGGCATAGGCAACCTAGGCATGTACCTAGGGCCCAATTTGTGGGCAGGGGAGTGAAGTGAGAACAACTGGCATGGTGGTGTGACCACATGAACAAGGTCACAGTGCCACTCACTCAAATTTATCCCCCCCACCCCCCACCTCATGACAAAAAGGCAGCAAGACCAAATCTAATTGGGCAGTGGGTCAGCCAGTGATGTTCCTCCTCGCTGCTGCCATGGGGCTGGCTTCTGCACCAGGCCCACTGCCTTGGGCATAAGCACCGACCCCGCGGGTGCTCCAGAGCTGGAGCACCCACAGAAAACAGCTAGTGGCTGCTCAGCACCCCACAGCAATCCCACAGATCAGCTCCTCCCTCCCAGCCCTTCCACCGACTGGCAGACCCCGCAGATCAGCTCCTCCCCTTCCCTCCCAGTGCCTCCCACCTGCCATGATCAGCTGTTCAGCAGTGTGCAGGACGCACTATGGGGGCGGGGGGCAGGAAGAGGCAGGGGCCAGGGGAGGGGAAGGGGCAGGACAAGGGTGCTGGTGAGAAGAGGAGGCGGAGCAGGGGCAGGAAGAGACAGGGTGTGCATGGGGGCTTAGGGGAAAGGGTGGAGTGGGGGCAGGGCCTGAGGCAGAGTCGGGGGGGTCAAGCACCCCCCGGGGACTCAGGAAGTTGGCGCCTCCACTTCCAGCAGCAGTTGCATCCTTTTTGCTCTGCCTACAGGACTTGCTCAGAGACAGCTGCAGGGAAGAGTTGGGTGGGAGATGGGTGGCAGGGAGCCCTGTGGGGGGGACATGAAGGGGTTTTGCCTGGGCCCCAGTGATGGGTTAATCCAGCCCTGCTCAGCAGGTGTGAAGAAGTTTGTAATATAATGGTGTTTACTAGACACAGTTAAGTCAAATTAAGGGTTACTTAGTGATTTCAGTGCCTAGAAGTCAAGACAGCTTTAGTCATTTGCTTATCCACCGCAACAAAACAAATGGTGTGCTTTGGCCCCACATGGGAATACACACAAAGCTAACCTTTCTTGAAAATCTGCCCAGCCCAGCATGGTGAATGTAAATAGCCTGCTTTAACTGGAAGCGCAGGCTCCACATTTGAGTATTCTGGTTTTCAAAGAAATCCCCCAGACCACATTATCAAAGAGTTCAAGGACATTTATAGAAGCATAATTAGAGAGGGACTCTTATTTCCTTCCTCTTTTCCTGCTTCCCCCCTTGCCCACCTCTACAATCAAACAATTATTTAAAAAAAAAAAAGTTTTGCTGTGTTACTGGTACTTTCAGAGGATGGAACTTAAAACACTTCCCTGGAGCTTTCTGCTTGTAGGGGGTAACCCTAAGCCCACTGAAGTTAATGAAAAGATTCCCACTGCCTTCAATGCGCTTTGGAATAGGTCCTATTATAGTAAGGTCCTGATTCTGCATCAGAAACCACTGGCACAGTCTCCTGAACCTGTGCAGATCTCCACTGATGTCAATGGGACCCTGCATGGGTCCAGGTTAGCAGATCTTAATGAAGGATAAGAGCTATAAAGATTTACAGGCCATGGAGGTAATTTTTTTCTAAAAAAAAGTTTTAAAACTGAGTTTTTGCTGTGACAACTCAAAGCCACTAGCTTTGAAACAATGCCATAGCAATAGCATCCTGTGCCAGATACTACATTTATTCAGGGTTACTTGAGCAAAAGTAATGAGAAGTATTAAAGTAATGTTTACATAACGAAATGTAATATCAATCATGCTATGTACATTAGCGATAAGAGGAAAGATTGAGTTGTTTTGGATAAAACAGTGCTCTCCTCTTGAGAATGGAAAATTACTGGTAGGCTGTAAATTTTGACTCTTAATTTTTAATGTTATTTTTCATTTGGTATTAACAAGTTCTATTGTAATTCATTTTGACAGGATGACAAAATTCTCTTCTAAAATGTCGGCGCTGAGTGATTTTACAACATGTGAAACATGAAGACGGTAATAACCTACCAAAATGTGTAGGTTTTGTGATGTGTAGACTGTTGTCTCCTGTGAATGGAAGTAAATCCACAAAGCTTATATAGGAGTGAGCAGATACTAGAGCTAAAATTCCAGCAATTAATCAAAACTGTTATTCAGATCCCTCATCTTAATGGCCCATGATATTTACATGTACTTTTTTAATAAGATGAAGAAAAAATATGGTTAAGAAATCTGAGAGTTGTGTGTACAGTAAAGTATCAACAGAACTCAATTATCCAAGGATAACAAAATTAAACCACTTCTTAAGAATATTAAGTTCCAATGGACTAGCTGGGTGAGGAACTGGTAACGTGATAGTCTTTCACCTCTAGGTTACCGGTTGAAATCCAGATCAGTTGTGACCAAAAGTGATAATTCATAGATTCCAAGGCCAGAGGGGACCACTGTGATCATCTAATCTGATCGCCTGTATAACACAGGCCACAGAAATTCCCCGAAAAGAATTCCTAGGGCCTAGCTTTTAGAAAAACATCCAATCTGATTTTAAAAATGGTTAGTGACAGAGAATCCACTATGTCCCCTGGTAAATTGTTCCAAACGTTAATTACACTTACTGTTAAAAATTTACACATTATTTCCAGCCTGAATTTCAACTACTGGCCATTGGTTCATGTTATATCTTTCCCTGCTTGACTGACAAGCCCATTATCAAATATTTGTTCCCTCTGTAGCTACTTACAGATTGCGATCAAGTCACCCCTTAACCTTCCCTTTGTTAAGCTAAGTAGATCAATCTCCTTAAGTCTATCGCTATAAGGCACATTTTCTAATCCTTTAATTATTCTCTGAACCATCTCCAATTGATCAATGTTTTGTCAATATTTATCAAGCATTTAATCATATTTTGGATGTCTGAAGTCCCACATTTAATGAGTTTGTAGTTTCAATCAGTGCCTAAGGGTCAAGTATTCATATCACAAAACCACTAACACTGCCACTAACTGATTCTATTCCCTAATGGTGATTTCTCCAAGGTGGGACTGAAGTTCATTAGCGTGGAGAAGTTTGTGTAGCTAATGCATGTGGTACACCTATCCTCTATACTTCATTCTCCTGTGCTCCTAATCCAGGTCTTTTCAATTCACTAAAACAGTGAGAAATAAAAAATACTCAGTTCACTGGAGAGGGGGATGCTTTTCTGCTTGGGATACAAAAGCATAGCTCACATTAGCTCTGAGAGGTTGGTCAGCAATGAAACGAAATAGCAACTGGGTGAATCCAAACTATAAGTGAGTTTGGCTTGAGAGGAAGTGTGAGGGGTTGTACATACCCCACACTAGACTCGGCAGGGAAGGTACTAAGTTCTTGCAAAGGGAACCAGGCAGAAGGCTAGTCCTGCCTTGGAGAACCTGTCGTGCCTCCCCGTTAAAGAGACAAGGCTGGATTCTCCACAGAACAAAGTGGCCTTCATCTGCACCAAGATCCCCAGTGCATCCCTGCTGGCATACTGTCTTCTCCATCAGCTATTCCCAATGCCACCTACATAACAGGGAGGAGGGAAAGTAGCGAGGATGGGGGGCAGTGTGGCAGAGCTGAGCTTTGCTAAGCCCTTTCTTCCACTGGCATATTGCACCCATGCCCAAAGCATAAGCTGAAGCTGAATCTTCCTGCTATAACTTACATCGGATGCAGGCAGCCCAGAGAGTTGCAACCAGCTCCCTGCTACCACCTCTCTCCAGGACATCTGAGCATCGCGTGGACATGCTGAAGAATCAGGGCCATAAAATCTATACCTGGGTTCATCAAGGCACGTACTTCATCCAGAAGAGGACAAAGACTGAGGCACTTTCAGAGGGAATCAGAAAGTGTCTTGGCCCATCTACCTGCCTCACACTTGGGGAGACAACCAAGCCAGGCAGCTACCAGAACTGATTAACAATGGGCAACCTGCTTGTCCTGAAATAAGGGCTACTTTACTCCTACCAGAGGAGCTGTATTTACTCCTCACCCACCCAGTGAGTTCAACGCTGCTTCCCTGCTAATGAGTGGAACACTGCATCAACGTTTCTGGAACAAGACTCCTTTAACCTTGCCAGAGGACTACACTTACCTCCTTTGTAAATGCTTTGAAATCTATGGATGAAAGGCACAATACAAGAACTATTACACTGATTATGTATTAAAGACACTTAGCTAAGTCTTTATTTACTTTATTTTGATTACCCACGGCTGTAGTGAACCTGCCAAGGGTTGGCTGCAGAATCTACCCAGGGAACAAGGTGGAGGGAAAGCTATGACTTAACCTTCTACAAACTGACTGAAGCAAGAAGAATGAGCTGGGAGGCCACTAGTACCTTAAAGAGCCAGTATTCTGTCTTCATTTGTTTGTGTTTCCACTCTTATTTTCAGTTGTCTGATGCGCTGACCTGCGTAACCCACGCACACTGAGCTAGGTGATGAGTGGTAAAATGAAGTGGCAACCAGCAGTGATCGGAGTCAAATACGGAATACTCATAAAAGGTGCAGCAGGGAATGAGAGACAGCAGAGGGGGGAGTTCTTGTATGGAAGGCTTTGACGTTAAAACATTCCTGCAAGCGAGATGATTGTCTGAAGAATGTTAAGAAACAACTGCTATAAAACAATGGGTATGGAAGGATCCAGGACACTCCAAGGTGGAACAGAATGCTTTGTGAATGATGAAAGACCATATTAAGTGCAAACCGGTTTCTGTACTGAGAAAAAAGGAGTAGGGACATGAACTGAAATTTAGATCACCAAGGGAAACAAAGAGGCCCAAGATGGACAAAGACCAAAGGGAAAAATCATCAAGAAAGAAGAGATGGATCGAGACCCTAGATACAAGAAAGGTAAAAGATAGAGCTATGTGGCATCAAAGAATCCTAGAAGCTATAGGAAAAGCAGATGGGAAGCCATGGCTGTAGACATTTAATATTGACCCCTGCAATGTCGATCACTACCACAACCTGGCATCAAGAGGTAAGCAGTGAGAGGCAGCTATCAAAAAGAAAGAAGCAAACAATCCTGAGTGGTTACTCCACAGAAGGAAAGTATCTTGATACATTAGTGTCCAACACAAAGAAAACAAGATAGACTGCTGTCTTTCCAGGACCAGGATAAAAGGATGTCATAATAAGGATGGTGCAGGGTATCTTGAAAAAAAAAATGTTGGGGGAATTCTTAATGATTATATTTCCCATGGGAACAAATGACAGCAGCAAATGAAGCTTATATATTATTTGATCAAGAATTACTTCAGTGAGTTGGAAAGAGTACTTAATTTGAAATTATACATGTGATCTCCTTAGAGAGCTTTCCTGTGCCAAACTCGGGTGAATAAAGGAGAACACCAATACTGGAAACTAACCAATAGATGATCTGATAGTGTAGGTAGCAGGGTTTTGAATTCACAGATCATTGGAATGCCTTCTGCAATGAGAGCCAACTGTTTGGATTAGACTGTCTCCACTTAAGCTGGCAGGTTGCCAACCTTTTAGGTTCAGAACTGGTGGGGCCAGTTAGGCAGGTTCTAAACTTTAACAAACAGGAGGCGGGAAAAGGAAACCTTTCACTTAACTTGATTAATCCATCATGTACTTCCAACATACAAATTAAGACAGAAAATAAAGAGTTGTTCTGAAGCAGAAGATGAAGGGTAAAAACAATATAATGCTTGATGCAAATATTCAGGGAAACAACAGGAAGAAGTGGTACTAAGTAATTGAGATCATGATCCAGAGAGTATAACTGAAATTTGGTGGGGTGATTCTTATAAGTGGAAGATTGTGTCTATCTATATCTATCTAGATGGGAAAGAGAACTGAGAGAAGAGGTAGAAAGAAGAATTGTATAAGAAAAATATTTACAATACCCATGTTAATACAATTAACAATGTGGTGGAAGACTACAGGAAGTGAAGAAGGAAAAAAATAGAAGCAATAATGTGTATCTGCTAAGGCCACCATTCTGGAAAAGTTAGGGAAATCACAAGATATTCTACACACAGAGGATTTTAACTAGCCAGACTTCAGGTAACAAATACAGCCAAACGTCCACATAGAAGTCAGCTTTTATATGCAGGAAGTAAAGAGGCCCTCTTGGCTCTAAGTCTCACTCACTGGAAGAACAGACTGAGAATAATGCAGGCACATATAATAGTAGTCCCCATGATCAGGAGCTATCTGACTTCACTATAGTAAGAAAATGGTTCACAGAATGCAGTAAAGGAATTAGATTTCAGAAAGGTAATTGTAGAAAATTAAAACAAAACAGGAGAGTCTGATAGGAGGAAACATTAAAATCCACATGTATGGAAGACAGCTGAAGTACTCTAAAAGGAACCATGACTAAGACTCATTCCTCTAGGGAGAAAAAAGAATACTGAAAAGCATAAGAAATGGTGACTGCACCTTCAAAAGGGGCCGTTCAAAGTTCAGAGGTTTAGGAAAATAGCTGTAGAAGTAAAGGTGGCAGGAGAAGGCAATTTTACAAGTATTCAAGACTCAGTTAAGGCTTCTAGGAGAAAAAAATAAGGGTAGTGAAAAACAGAATAAAGATACGGGTTAAAGTGAATAACAAGGGCTAAAGTAATAATAGAGAGAAATCAAAGTAGATCAAGACTGAATTGGGTACTGAACTGCTGGTGAATCAGTGTTTAACCTGTGAATCCGTGGCCTCCATTACAAATACAGAGCCTTAGTCATGGCAAACTGAGGAAGCTCCTGAAGATTAGCACAAAGCTAATGTGCAAAGGAAAGAGTGGTCATTGCAATTACACTCTAGTAAAGCCAACTTCAGTCACTAGTAAGGTAGATGGGGCGTACATTAGGAGACAATATTTGAGTCAGAGCCTCAGCTTGTGTAAATTGGAGCAGCTCCAGTGACTTCAGCAGAGCAGCATAGATTTTCACCAGCAGAGGATCTCACCCGCTGTCTCTCAGTCATGAGGATAACAGGACCATTAACACCATGCAACATAGTTTTATAAAGGATATATCTTAGCCGACAAACTTAGGGCCTGATTTTATTCCATCGGCTTTAATGGAACATGACTGGTTGATTCCTTTTTTGTGACTGGCATTACAAAGCTATCAGATGAAGGAAAAGTAGTAGATGCAATGAGGTCTGAACCCAACTGTGTCTGACCCTTCATAGGTGCACAGGCGGGAGAGAGGAAGCAAGCATCCTTTCCTACATCTTGTGGACTCAGGCTGGACACTATGGCAATTCTTATACTCTTCTGGCCTCAGGGACTTTCCAGAGGGGCTGTCCCTGCATCCTCACTCGGCACACCAGCGAGTGGAACTGGACCCTTAGCCATGCAGCAGTGTGTGTTTTGCTCTCTCTGGGGATGGCAGAGTGGACAGGCACCACCTGAGCTCTGAGAATCAATGTGCTACAGGTAAATATTATGCTGAGGATTGAGTGAAGGCCTGTTGAAGTTGGTGGTCATAACAGCCGTCCTTCATTCAGGATAAATGTAAAAAGCAATTAAGCTCCTTTATGGAATAGAAAGCTGCTAGATAGGAGACACTACCCAAAACACAGGCCACATGCAAGGCTGCAGCAGGAGTTGTAAGCAGGGTCTGAATGAGCTCTCCCCAACACACAGTGATGAGCTGGGGGAAAAGACTTCTGCAGCAGACCATGTCTGCATAGAAATGCTGGCTCTGCTAGGTGCACAGCAGAGGAAACTGCTCTGCCAAAATGACCAGTTTTGGCTGGGGGTGGGTTACAAATCACCAGTATTTGAATGAAGGGGTAATGAAATGTTATCCTGACCGCACGAGTAAAGGGCGGCAGAGAGGGGGTCACCCTCAACTGAACCTCACTCGCTAAGCAGGGGGTAGGAACGCCAAAATCCCAGCGAAAGAGCCCTAGGCACCATTTGAACCTCCTCCTCTTCACTGTTTAAAGACAGAATCGATTAGACTCAATTGAGAGTCCTTGTTTTGTTCAGTGATCACTAGAGTTGAAATCACCGGTAACCAAGTCTCGGTGCTGAGCCTAAGACCTGGTGTGGGACAGCATTGCAGTGAAACAGACTCCCCAGCCTGCAGTGAGGGTCCCCACTACCCGCTGAAATCACTGAGAGCTGTGTTAAATGGCGGAACCTCAGAATGTGCCGTCAGAGTGAATGTCAGCAGCCAGCAGCGCCAGAGTGAATGGTGGCAACTGAGAGTCAGTTGCGAGGCTGCAGCACGAGCTGCAGCATTGCTTGATGCCTCCCCCAACTCCGGTATGGGAGGTGAACTCATGTGAATGCACCTCTGAACTCTGGCCCTTCACTGACCAAGGACAGCAACTGTGAGTGGGGTGCAGTGGAGGGAGAAGGCAATGGCAAGTTAAAGGAATATTTGTTGGACTTCCACTTCATTGTGCAAGATGAGAAACTGAGGCAAAGGACACTGCCCAATATATTATGGGGTGGAGGTATGCTCATACGCTCACGTGCTTTCAAATCAGGTTTGTGGTGTTTTCCAAATTAACGCCAAGTTCCTTTTCCCTTTTTACTACAAGTTTTCTTTTGTTAAATACAGACTCAGCGCTTGAGAAAGGGGAAGTATTGCTTCTTAGAGGTGTCCAGAGGTGGTGTTAAGTTTTCCCAGATTACTGGGAGGGGGCTCAAGCTGGTTCTGTTTTGTATCCTTAGGAGGAACCCATAGATATTGAACCCGGCCCTCATTGCTGCTGCTTCCACCTGGCAGAAGGGTTACAGAGTTGAGCCATGCACTTTAAGGGGTTTCACTGGGAGCTGAACACAAATGCAGGAGTTTTGTGTATGGTCTGAGAGAGAGAGAGAGAGAGAGAGAGAGAGGCAGACATAGAAAGCAACAAGGGAGGCCCAGAGAAGCACCAGTAGCATGACCCTAATAAAAACCTAAGAGAAAGTGCTTTTGAGCAGAGGCCTGGTTAACAAGAGGCTTGGAACTGTGAGAAAAAGACTGCCTCCTGTTGTTTGATTTCTACTATGTTCAGGGAAACAAGACTTTGTACGTTCTTTGTAAATCAACAGGACTGCATCGAAGAAATACAGGACTCCATCATCAATTTTTCCTCCTAACAGAAACAACCTGCAAAACCCTGCATGTTGGCTAACTGCTTCGATCAGAAGTGGTAAATAGACACATAGCAAGGGTGGACTAAGGGGAAGAGAGGAGCCATCTCTAAATTAGCAGTGTGCTGAGCAGGCACTATTTGAATTCTGATCAGAATCTCGATTAATTTTTGGCTAGTTTAGATTTTAGGTTTCAGATTGAACAAGGATTGGGGCTTGGGTTTGATGGTACTGACATCTGGCAGGTAGAAGTCTCAACCTTCACCCCAAAGTGGAAGAAACTTCATGAGATTACCTGACTTTTTATTTCCTGTATCTTGAATGGTGGCAATATCACAAGATGAACCAGAGTCATGCTATTTCTTCCCCCATATGCTGCATTTAAAAAAGGTTTGGACAACATACTCCTTCTGGTTCAGGATCTGGTTTTGTGGTGGATTCAAATCTAATCACATGGCCACAAAATATGATGTAGAGCAGTGGTTTTCAAAGCCAATCCGCCGCTTGTTCAGGGAAAGCCCCTGGTGCGCCGGACCGGTTTGTTTACCTGCCACGTCCACAGATTCGGCCGACTGTGGCTCCCACTGGCCGCGGTTCGCCGCTCCAGGCCAATGGGGGCTGCGGGAAGCAGCACGAGCCAAGGGATGTGCTGGCCGCCCTTCCTGCAGCCCCCATTGGCCTGGAGCAGTGAATCGCAGCCAGTGGGAGCCGCAATTGGCCGAACCTGTAGACGCGGCAGGTAAACAAACCAGTCCGGCGCACCAGGGGCTTTCCCTGAACAAGTGGCGGACCGGCTTTGAAAACCACTGGTGTAGAGGGTTCAGATTTTTGATTCAGGCCTATCTATGGTACAGAATATAAGAAAGAAGGATGTAAACTCCAAGGATGAAATCCTTGCCCCACTGAAGTAAATGGCAAAACTCCCACTGACTTCAATGGGGCCAGGATTTCATCCTACGAAAGATGTGGAATTATTTAAGACAATTAACGACAGTATAACCAAAAGAAATGGGATGAAATTAACAGATGTGAAATTGGGGCTTGATATCAGGAAAAACTTCCTAACAGTGAGATCAACCAATGTCTTAAGGGAGATGACCAGTATTGACTGGAAAAGGCATTAAAAGAGATACTGTGTAGAAAGATTCTATGCTGGCAGGGAGATGGACAAAAGAACCTAAAAGGTATTTTTGATGTCTAATCTCTGTGATGAAAGAGAGTGTAATGGGAGAATGTTGCCCTACTTGCTTTCACAAGTTGCAGATTGTATGTGTTATGTAGATTTTTAGCTGTCTACCAAAAGAGTGCATTTGGAAAAGTATTTTATAGTAGGAAGAAAGGAAATGATTTGGAGAGCCTTAACACCTTTAATGGCACCATGGTAGGAACACAGGGAGCTATCAGCATGAATGTAAATGTAGTGCGTATTCATTACAGAGGTAACCGCTGCCAGCATGCTTTCATCATGGTGGGTCTGTGGTCTCTAAAATGCTGCAGAAGCATTTCCTGAAGGATAGCATCCTCATGGGGGAGCTGTGCTCTTTCGCAGGTCTGCTGAGATCCTATTGTATGCATCCCTTAAAAAAAATCCTGATTCGGGGTGGCAAGTAGAACTGTTGTATCTCCTCTGTGGCCTTTCCCTCCCGATGAAAAGCAGGGCGCAATCCATCAGCTAATGGACTAGAAAGGGAAGGCTTGTGAGATTAAACAGTTTTGTAACTGAGCCTTTTCTTTACAAATTCTACTTTCAGGTAATTACTCAGTTCAAAGTGCAAACTGTCTTACAAAGCTAACAATAAATGCTTTTATTAAAGGGAAAATGTTCAGTTTTTTTAACTGAGTTCTTACAGAAACTACAGAACAACTCATTTAGCATCCAGAGGTAACTCGGGAACCTAAACTTTGGCACTTTCTAACTGAGGAGTGCCTGACTTTGCCACCTTAATGTTCTTTTAGCATAGGTTTTTAGGATGTAATTATTGTAGAAATTTGAATACATAAAATACTTGGAGTTTGTACTATGTATATCCTGACTGGTCAGTGAACCCTTGGAGCACTGTGTAACCGGTACTGAAATTGTTCTTTGAGGCACAGTGACCATGAGTGTAGTCCTGAATGGGCTACTGCTGGAATGCCCCCCCTGGAGTGACCTCACGTGCACACTGTGTGTGGAGGACCCCATTTTGCTGTACAAAACATCATCCTCCATGCAGCGTGATCTTGCATGTACGGTGCGTGCACGGTGCCAAAAGTGCCAGTATGCCATTCCAACATGAATCGGTCCCACTACAGCACAGGGGGTGACACCTCTGTATACATAACCACATAAGCCGGAGGGACTGTGCAATTACACCACTAACTGAGGGCATCAGATCCAGCGGCCAGTGAACATCACCACAAATCACATCAGTATTGCCTCTTATACACAGTGCCTAATTTGGTCTTGTGGAACAGGCTTTAAATCAGTGGCGGGCAACCTGCGGCCACTGGGATCTGTGAGTGGCTGTGCCTGCGGACGATCAATGTAAACAAACTGTCTCGCGGCCCACCAGCAGATTACCCTGACAGGCCGCAGGTTGCCCACCACTGCTTTAAACCTAACAAAAGTACAAAAGGGAATAATATGCTCCTGCACTTCAGCCTTGCAGATGCAGGGCAGTGAAGTCATGTCTGCACCCCTGTTGTTTCCCCCAAGTGACCATATTCACCACTGCTGGCACACCACTCCTGGGCTTGGGATCTCCCACCTCTCAGGTAGGTGCCTTAACCACTAGACTACTGAGTCATTCTCACAGACACACACACTCTGTCTGGCTCAAAGACTGTTCTGCTGTGAATAAATACTTAATACTCATTAGGCCAGAGAGATAATGACAATGACTCTATAGCCTGGTGGTTAGGACACCCACATGGGAAATGAGAGACCTAGAAGCCAGTCCCCCTGCTCCAATGATTCTTTCATTATATATCCACAATGGAACACCTTCAGTAGGAGAGATTGAGGCAGCCCCATGTTAGAATACCCTATAGCTCAGTGATCAGAGCACTTTGCTGAGAGACGTGGGAGACCCCTGTTCAACTCCTTTCTGCCCGTCAGGCAGTGGGAGGGGGGATTGAACCTGAGTCTCCCACATCCCAGGTTAGTGCTCTAACCACCAGACTAAATGTTGTAAGGTGAGTGGTAGCACCATTGCCAGTTGTTTTATGGGGATCCAGGCCACTGCCTAACTCATTTCTACAAGAAATGCATTAGGCTCCTAAACTGCTGGACTCCAGGGGATTTGAAAGAGGACATAACAATGTTGAGATTCATGGAGCTCAGAGGAAGGTGCAACGGTGTTCAAGAACTGTCCAAAAAGTCTAACAGAAACAGAGAGCAACCAATGAATGTATTTATCATACAGCTAATTTTTACTAGAACAAAAAGAAGCACTTACTTGATTGGGACTGTGAGCTCTCACCATAGTTTCTAATGGTGCTACCTAGAATACAAAAGCATGAAAAGTGGTGAATGGTAATGCCATAAAGTGAAAGTATTAAAAACTATCAAACATCCAGTACCAACTGGGGACAGGTAGAAGTGCCAGCGTCGGGAATCATGGGGGCAAACTTCCCCTGAGACCATGGACAGCGGGTAGCATAGGCAGGGGAAGGCTGTGCCTCCTCAAACAGCCTGATATAGCCCCTCCCACGCTCCGCCCCGAGTGCCTCTCCTGCCTGCTTCCTGTTCCCTTCCCACTCTTCTATGACCAAGAGGCTGGGACAGGCAGGCAGGCTGGGGCCAGTGCGCACAAGGCCCAGGGTTGGGGGCGCTGGAAGTAGGGCTATGCCGTGTTGCCTGTCCGTCCACCAGGCACTGGGACCACGTCACCCGCCCAGAACTCCGGGGCTGGGGACCATCTGGGCTGGAAATGGGGGCACTTCGGCCACACCATCCACCTGGCACACTGGGGCTGAGGGCGCTCCGGCCATGCTGCCTGTCTGGCACTCCGGGGCTGGGGGCGGTCCAGGGCTGGGGGTGCTCCAGCCATGCCACCCGCCCACCCAGCAAGAGGGCTGGCGGCCACAGGGGGGTATATGTTCCGGGCTCCAGTAGGGGAGGAGGGGCGGGGCCTCAGGCAGAGTGGGAGGGACCGGAGGCTAGCCTCCCACAACTGCGTGTTCACCTGCCGCCCATGCCTGAGACCCTGGAGCAGCCAGAAATCCGCCACAAGGTAACTGGTCATTTATCCTAGAGTATCCTCATTTATCCTAGAGTAACCCTAGCACACTTCTCTACAGAGGGGAAAAACAGGAGGATGCATGTAGCAGTGGATACTCTGTCCCTGCCTCTCTATCCCATCCACACCTACATCTGACATGCTCGTGTAGAGAAACCCCCACAGAACTTAGTTCTGTACTGTGTAAAGGGCATATGTACCTCTTCCATGACTATCTTTCCAGAACCACACCAGTTCCTCTCCCCAGGGGCATGATTTTTTCCTGCATGTGAAGTGAAACTCTAATCAGTGAAGGTTCGCTTATCTAACCAAACTAGTTGCATTGTGATTCTAAGCTTGGGGCTTGCCTGGGAGAACTAAGAAATCCAAAGTCAAAGGAAAAGCTTGCAGCTTTTTTAAAAAGCTTTGTTGTGCTCATTTCCACAAACTCTTCCACTGTAAACTGAAGTACACACAAGTATCAGAAGTGCTGAGTGAAGAAGCATAATCTAGAACAAGGATGGGCAAACTTTTTGGCCCGAGGGCCACATCTGGGTGGGGAAATTGTATGCAGGGCCATGAATGTAGGGCTGGGGCAGGGAGTTGGGATGCGAGAGGGAGTGCGGGGTGCGGCAGAGGGCTCAGGGCAGGGGGTTGTGGTGCAGGAGAGGCGCAGCAGGGGGCTCAAGGCAGCGGGTTGGGGGCTCAGGGCAGGGGGCTGGGGTGCGGGGTGCAGGAGGTGTTCAGGGTGCGGGCTCTGGCCCAGCGTCACTTACCTCGAGCAGTTCCAGGGTGGCAGTGGCACTAAGGCAGGCTCCCTGCCAGCCCTGGCCCCGCACCGCTCCCAGAAGTGGCCGGCATGTCCAGCAGTGGCTCCTGGAGGTGGGGTGGAGCAGGCGGCTCTGCCACATGCTACCCTCACCTGTGGGTACCACCCCCAAAGCTCCCATTGGCCGCAGTTTCCCATTCCCAGCCAATGGGAGCTGCAGCGGGAGGTGCCTGCAGGTGAGGGCAGCGCACAGAGCCCTCTGCCCCCCTCCGCCCCGCAGGGGCTGCAGGGACATGGTGCCGGCTGCTTCCGGGAGCAGTGCGGGCTAGAGCAGGCAGAAAGCCTGCCTTAGCCCCGCTGCACCACGGGGCTGGCGATCCTGCGGGCCGAACTGAAAGCCGTGATGGGCCAGATCTGGCCCACGGGCCATAGTTCACCCTCCTCGATCTAGAACATAAAAATGACCATACTGGGTCAAACCAAAGGTCCATGTATCCCAGTATCCTGTCTTCTGACAGTGGCCAATGCCAGGTACTTCAGAGGGGCTGTTGCTTCCTGTTCTCCTTCAGTGTCACCATACAAAGTTTAACAAAAACTGGTGACACTGTGGCTGAGTAAAATTTTTCTTACATTTGGACATTATAGTTTATAAAGAAATTTCCATACCTAAATAAACAACATATAAAGTCAGATGATTTAGTTACAGAGAATACATTACAGGTCATTAATTAATGCAAATTGCCACTTCCTAAAGGATAATTGGAAAGAAACAGGACAGATTATTAGTTAGAATAGTAAAGAAGAGATATTACTTATTATTATTTAAAAATAAAAAAGTTTATTAATAATTTAAGTGACCTCCAAGAACCATACTACAAGGAACAAAAAGTCAGAGGACAGCAGCACTCAATCTAAGAATCACTTCTAAACCATGAGCAGAAAAAAATTCCATAGTATTTTTAGTTCTGCAGGTTATAACAGACTAGAGAGGTTCACTCTTTGTTGCGTTAGAGTATGTTAAACAATTCAACCCAGCTGTTCACAGAAACTCAGGATCAGTAAGATTAGTCATGTTTTTCCTTTAAAATCCTTATTTTTGTAAAGACTCATGCAATCAGGGTTGGAAGGTATTTCAGGAGGTCATCTAGTCCAACCCCTTGCTCAAAGCAGGACCAATCCACAATTTTTGCCCCAGATCCTGGGTTTAGCAGGCCAATGCTCAAACCACTGAAAGAGCGAGGTAACAAACCAGAACCCTTAAGAAAAAATTATTATTTAACTTGCAACCCTCCTAACTAAGCGATTCTCATTTAACACTAAAATTACATAAGGCTTGTTGTGTACCGTATCAATACATCTCTGAGAGCAAGGTTTGTTGGTTACCTGCTGCTTTACAGCCAGCAGAGGGAGCACAAACCATTGGTTTTTGTGGGCTCCAAAACCAAAGTAGCTGTTTTTCTTTTCTGTATTAGTTTTTCAACACCAGCCTGGCAAATTTTAGAAACCTTAAAATTTACACCTTATGTGCGACAAATGCATTTCTACCATTCAGGAGTAAAACAGCTATTTGCAAAATTTCTCTTTTTAAAAATTACTTTTACTACATGCCTTACTGCTCCAAATTCAAATAGACAGTACCCTACAGATCCCAATTTTTACAGAAGCAAGAGATAATACATCCAGTACAATGATGGCTAGATTCTAGCCCCTAAAACACACATTAGTATCATCCCCATTAGTAGAACACATCCTCAGTGAGAGCAGCCACTATGCTAAAAAGGCACTCTGTCTTCCAAAGGACTTATTTATACTCATACACCCATCCAACACACCTGTGATCAATAACCAAAAAGGGGATTTTATCTGTGAAGAAGGGTGTTGTGAGGATTAAGTAGCTAATGAGCCAAATCCTCTTGTCATTACTCAGGCAAAACATCCATCAATTTTGAGCCTAACGTTTGTGAAGCTTTTGCCGACGAAAAAATGCTAAGTAAAATTATTTGTCTGACAACAAGGAGGGTTTGGCCCCAAACCCCAGTTATTCACTTACACCAAAAAAAGGGGGGGGGGGGAATATGTTACACAGATCTCTCCTAAACACAAGACAATCCATACACAGGAGCCTCTTTAGATGCAGTCTGTCAAGGCCCGATCTCACATGACTCACTGACACACCTCACAGAATTTGACACAACTAATTCAACACGCCTTTAAGGAGACCCCACCTGTAGAAGGCAACAGCAGCATGCAACACGTGAAGGGATCAGACCCTAAATAAAGATCCAAAAGGAAAATCCAGCAGTCAGAGCCATCATGTGGATTTGTGACTCCCACTCCCTCTGCCCCTCACGGGAGTCTGGACCCATAAAATTTACAGGATCAGCTTTTCAGAAGGTCAGGCCTGAGATCTACTTGCATTGTTGAACCTTTTTTTTGTGCCCAGTTACTGCAATTGCATATGTACAGGTGGCATCTGTGCACGCGAACAGAGATTGTAAGCACATGGGCCAAAGCAGGAGTGCAGACAGATATTCAAATATACACACACCTCAGGCCTCACTTTACATGAAAATCTGCTCCAGCATATATAGCAAGGCTTTTTTTTAAACCTTTTTTTAACATATGGGGTGAAATCTTGGCCCCAGTTAAGTCAGTGGGAGTTCTGTCATTGACTTCAAGAGAGCCAGGATTTCAACTGTTCTGGCCATATGCTCTTGAACCTGAAGATATATCTGTGATAATGCTAGGGTGCAAGTTTCACTCATAACTTAACTGAGAGCCTAACTGCTCCCAGGTTTAGGTCCCAATCCTGCAAACATGCACAAACGTAACTTTACACATGTGAGTAAGCCCAAGGCATTACTTTTGTGTGTTCATTTCTGTAGGGCTCTGGCTCCAGTTTGGAGCTAGGAGACACCTTCATTGAGTGTCTTGTATGTTGATTTGTTGAAAAGAGAGAGTGGAGAGAGAAAATCTGGAAACTCCTGACAAACAGAAGTTGAAATCTTTTACTTTTCTTCTTCCTGAAATTACCAGAAAGACTGACGGGGTTGTGGGAGGGACCTGTGGGGAGGCTGAAAGAATACTCCAAAGCCATCTCCACTGGGCGTAGGTCATTATGAGAGCCTGCAGGTTAGATATATGTAGCTATAAATCAATCATTGTCTTTTGTCAGAAGTTATTTTTGAAGTATATTTTCTCTTATAACACATATATAGTTCAAATACTTGGAAGAGATTTTATACCAATTTAGCTCACAGTGTTTTATGCTAGACTTCTTTTCTTTTTTCTGCAATTTTCCCTCCCCTTAGGTCACATTCAGCCCTGTGACATCACTGGAGTTACGCACTGGGGTGAAATCCTGACGCCAATGAAGTCAATGGCAAAACTCACACTGACTTCAATGGTGCCAGGATTTCACCCCAGGTGTTGGAGGAGAAGAGTTAAGAGTAGCAGCAAAGCTGAGGCAAAGGTGAGAAGTCGGATGGGAACTCCTTATCTCTCTTGCCTCAGCCTTACTGTCCCTCTCCCTTCTCCTCCAGCATCTGATGTTACTCATCCTCCCCTTGCTTTCACTGTCTTCAGACAGCAAGGATCACAGCTTTAGCCTACAACCTCCGCTCATACAGTCAGCCCCCGCATAACGCACATGTCTGCAGTACGTCAAGTAGGTGCTTCCTGAATCCTATTAAAGATGCTCCAGGAATGTGCTCAGAACAGGAACCTGCAAGGGAAGGAACAGTATGGGCAGGGTTTGCCAGAACAGTGTCTCCTCCAAGCTTTGAGAGATGCCAGCAGTGGTTTCTATTCTGCTCCAACAATGCTCCCAGATGGTGGCTTTTCTTTTGCCCCCCTCTCCTCTCGAAGGGCTGAGAAGGGATTCAGTTATGGTGGCACATTTTAAGTCTCCCCTACCTCTCCTGTAACGGTCTTTTCAAACACTCTGATGGGTGGCGATCTTTGATAAGTGAGATTTTTCACCAATCTAGTGCTGTCCAGACAGTGCTGTCACACTGCTTTGCAAAGGCAGAAGCAGCAGCCTTGCCAATACTGATGCATTTTCAAAACTATGCCCCAGTCACATGAGCCGAGTGAAAGAGACACCCAAAAGCACGTGACTCATTAGCATTGGCAGAGTTCTAAAGTATTATCAGTTTGACAGTAAAATATTGCCATACATATAATTCAGGTACATTCTCAACCATTGTTGGATGGTATAACGTTACATTGCTATAGGTAATTTGTGACTATAACAAGCAGAAACAGGATATGGGAAATGTGGCCATAATATATTACATTTCCAGCGAATACATGGCCATTATTTGGACACTACGCTGGCAGATCCAAATTATGTATTGCATAATGCTATTTTATTTTAATATGTATCATTTATCATACAGATTTTGGGCCAAATTCTCTCTCAGTATAGCTCCTGTGAATTCCACAGCAATTTATACCAACTGGGAACCTGCCTCTTTACATAACAGTTCCAATAACAACAACATCTAAAGGGGAAGAATGGATTAGTGATGTTACTTGGACAGCAGTGGAAAAAAGAAGAAGTGTAAAGCAACAACTCATGAATGCTAAAGACATAAAGAGACAAGCAGGTCACAAAAAGAATACAGAGCTCTAGACAGAGAGGTAAAAGGAGTGCCAGAAAAGATAAAAGGGCATTTATTGATAGAAAATGTCAAGAGGCTGAAGATGTTAGCCAAAGAGATAACCTTATGATCTTGTATAAGACAATCAAACAGCTAACAGGAAACTTTAGCAATACTGAAAAAGAAAAGGAGTACTTGTGGCACCTTAGAGACTAACCAATTTATTTGAGCATAAGCTTTCGTGAGCTACAGCTCACTTCATTGGATGTATCAGTATGCATCCGATGAAGTGAGCTGTAGCTCACGAAAGCTTATGCTCAAATAAATTGGTTAGTCTCTAAGGTGCCACAAGTACTCCTTTTCTTTTTGCGAATACAGACTAACACGGCTGTTACTCTGAAACCTTTAGCAATACTGGAGGTCCTATTAAAGATGCCAATGGAAAGATTCTTAGTACAGAAGAAGAACAAAGGAAAAGATGAGCAGAACATTTTCATGATATTTTAAATAGAACAATACCAACTGAACAACTAAATATGTGATGCAGACCTATCACTAAAGCGTGATATTAATTTAGGATTTATTGCAATGGAAGAAGTTAGACAAGTCACCAGTAAACTCAAAACTGGGAAAGCAGCTGGAAAGGACAACATTACTGGAATGATGCTTAAAGCAAGTGACAAAACAGCTCTCCAGAATATGAAAGAAAGAAAAGAACTCAATCCAGTGGAAGAGAGGCCTTATGGCAATATTGCCAAAGCTGCCTTATCAACTCTAATAACTGGAGAGGAATCACATTATTGTCAGTGCCTGAGATAATCATGTGCATCATCATCTTGGAACGTATAAAGAAACAAACAGACCTTCAACTTAGAGAGAAACTAGCAGGTTTTAGATTAATGAGATCGTGTGCAGACCATGTCATGGTTCTCAGAGATATCACAGAACCAAGTGTGAAGTGGCAAGCACTTCTTCTGATACACTTTATAGATTTCCAGAAAGCTTTTGACAGCATAAACTGAGACAATTTTTGGAAAATCATGACACGCTATGGAATACCAGCAAAAATCATTAGAATAATCGAGGATGTATATGGGAATTCTGAATGTGCACTCAGAGATGACGACACATTGGCCAATGGTTGGCAATGACAACCAGAATAAGGCGACAGTGTATTATATCCCCTCTGTTATTTGCAAATGGCCATTGACTACATCATGAGGAAAGTAACCACAGAAGGGAAAAAAGGGATTTTATGGAGAAAAGCACAATTGGGTGACCTTGTTTTTGCTGATATTTTTCTGCTTAGTTCAACACATTGCTTAAAGAAAGAAAAGACCCAGCTTTTGGTAGATACAGCAAAACGAGTTGGTTTGTTCATCCACAAGGGTAAGACAAAATATATGGCTACCAACATCCCCAAATTTCAGAGTAACAGCCGTGTTAGTCTGTATTTGCAAAAAGAAAAGGAGTACTTGTGGCACCTTAGAGACTAACCAATTTGTCTGAGCATAAGCTTTCGTGAGCTACAGCTCACTTCATCGGATGCATACTGATAAATTGGTTAGTCTCTAAGGTGCCACAAGTACTCCTTTTCTTTTTGCAAACATCCCCAAAGTAACTATTAGAGTGGATGAAAGAAGAAGTGAACCATTTTACCTATCTATGGAATGAGATGTGCAATGATGGTGACACCATGCTAGATGTCAAGCAATGACTATTAAAAGCAGCAAACAACTTTCATAAACTTGAAAAGATTTGGAAAAATAGCATGGCAGGCACCTTAGTTCCCTCTAAGCTGCACGGCCACACAGCACCCTAATAAGCGCCACACAGGCACTCAGGGCTGCGGCAGGAAAAGATGCCTTTCCCGCAACCCTGGACCTGCCACAGCCAGGGGAGAGGCGACCCTCCCCCAACCCCATCCCAGCCCTGGACCTGCCTAATATGGACATATTAGACACACTTTAAGGATACCACATACATGACTTCCACAGCAAATGATAATATGGACACCACCTGGAAAGAGAAAAAGAGGGTAACCTAGAGAAACAATCCACAGAACGGAGAAAGGCGGCAAATCTATCAACTTGACACCCAAGCCTGAACAGAGCAGCAGAAGACCAAAATAAATGGTGAAAACTCGTGGGCACCCAATGCACCTCTAGGTGTGGGAGGAAAAAGAAAGAATAAAGAATAATTACACCACTGAAGATGTGCTAAGAGCTTTACAGACAGTAAGAAGACGAGGTCTCCATCTCAAAGAACTTACAAGATAAAGGCCTGATACTGCAACAGCATCTCCTACGAGAGACTGAGCACCCTTAGTTCCTCTTAGATTCAATGAGTTACTTTCGGGGGGCCACAGGAAAACATTGCAAGTTCCAGTTTTAAAGCCTACAAACTATTCTCAACTAAACAAATCCAATATGCTTTTTAAATAAATTCTTAAAAATCCACTGTAATGGCCATTCAGAACAGGCACATGGTAGACAAAATGTCATTAGCAGAGATATATAGGCACCAATACCATAAGTAGAGGGTGAACAATGACCACGTTTCAAAGATATCACAGATACAGAAATCACATGCTCAGCCTGATACACCCACACAGAACTGCCAAAACAAACACAGCACTGTCGTGGTGTAAACTGTGCTGCTTATATAGCACACAGAGATAAATCTGCTTTCCCCAGCTCTCTTTCCAGGACAACTGTCTCTTTTTGTACCTAACCAAATTGTGTTGTTCTTTACATTTTGTAAACAGATGACTAATGTGAAAAAACAAGAACAAAAATCCAGTGCTATGTGAATGCGAAGGTATTCAAAATCTGGGATTTTAATTAGCCATTTAATGCTAACCTGAGACCAACAAACTATTTTCTCCTCTTCTTAATTCTGCTTTTACTGAGCCCAGACCTCCAGAGAAGTTTGTTGTTCTGCACAACCTAATCTCTGCTTTTACCATCAACTTTTTTTTTTAAATGGTCACATTTCCATCTTTGCTGTAAAGCTTTAAGCACAGCACATGGACATTGCAGAGGGTTTCAAAAGAACATTTGAACTCAGCCTTTTGTTTCCTGAGTATATCACCAATTCTGACGAGCTAAATGTATTAGCAGACCTGAGTTGGGCACTACTCTGTGGTAACATTAAGAACTCTCAAATTGTAATAGATTTAGATTTTAGCAAGTTAGTATATAGTAAATGTCTCATGCTGTGGCAGAGAATTAAAGCTCTGAGACTGAAATCAATGTGGGTGGGCCCGTACTGGCGCTCTATGCAGACGTAAATGTTTGTCTTTGTGGATCCAATTGCAGGATCGGGGCCTAAGACTGTAAGTTCCTCTCAATGGGCACCTGTAATTTTTTAACTGTCTGAATAGCCCCCTACACATCAGTGGCACTGTACATATATTAAAATATTAAGTACAGCGTGTATATATAAAGTATTAAGTACATTGTAGGCCTGTACACCTTCAGACATGCCTATGCCACATACATGATTTGGGATCCTAAAAGAACAGTCCAGCCAAGCTCAATTAATCTGTGGGGACTCCAACATATGAAGACTTTTCCACAGTTCCCCTTGCAAACTACTTGGATCGCTTCCCTAGCTGTGTGGAAGACAGGAGGCAAATTGTGGTAGACATTGTGGCAAAGGCACAAGCTATTGAAGTGAGAAGATAAAAAGTCAAAGCCCAAAGTTGGCTAGGGTATAACACTGAAAAGAGGAGAAGTGTTTAACTGCTAAATCACCTAAACTGCTTTGCCAAACTTTGACATGCTTGATTTCCTGTGCTTAAATAATTTTTTGACTTAAAAAAAAAAAGTGAAGAAAAATAACCAGCTGTTCCTTGTATAGTCCAGGAAACAAGTTTGATTTATTGCTTCAAGGTTATTTTTGAAGGGGCTGCTTGTGGCAGCCAGAGTGCCCGAGAAGTCACTGAGGCCTGTCCACTTGAAGGGCTCAAACTGTTTCCTGAACAGCCCTTTTTCACTCGTCACCTCCGACAGCTATTATTGACAACGTGTGACTGGGGCCTTGGAGTATTTTAAAACAGCAGGGGTTCTGGCCAAACAATCAGCCTGTCAATTACCTTTTCCCCTGTTGTGAAAAGGGGGCCCAGGACAATGCAACTTCTCAGCAGGGGGTTGTGCTGCTCCAAGTACGTGACCCACTCTGCACAGTGCAGCATTCAAAACCAAATAAATGCTGGTGCCTGCCCTTTTCTCTGCTTGGATGAGAATTACTGGAAGGTGTAGGTGTCTGCATGGAAAGGTTTATATATTTTGCTGAGGCAGAACTGACTGCAAATTATCATCTCTCTGTGTTCCCCTTTCTTATGTTAGGTGGAAAAAAACATCCTTCCTCCTCCTGCCCAAGTAGCCCTGACCACAGGGGAACGCCCAAGCTGCTCTACCTATATTGTGTCTTTAAAAACTTCCTGTGTGCCTTGATCACTTGCTGAGAGGACCGTCCATCATACAGCCGCTTTGTCTGGCAGTCACTTCCATTTGAATTTGACTGACTGAGGAAGCCTGAGTTATTTGTAATGAACAACAAGGCTTTTCATTCATAATTTCAGTAGTGGGACAGGGTGCTAATGACTGAGCTTGAATAACCAGGGAATGTGGTATTCAAGGCAGGAAGAAGCCCAACTGGCTGCCAAATGAGAGGAAGGGGGAGATGTAGGTGAAAGTGCTGGTTTGAGAAGGCAAACAATAAAATTAGGATCACATATTTATACGAATCAGGTTCTTAAAAGATAAGACAAGCAAAAAGATAGACGCGGGAAAGACAGCTGGGGAAAGTCAAACTTTGTATTTCATCTAGCATCAAATCACATGCCAGATTAAGAACATAAGAACGGCTTTACTGGGTCAGACAAAAGATCCATCTAGCCCAGTATCCGGTCTTCCGAAAGTGGCCAATGTCAGGTAACCCAAAGGGAATGAACAGAACGGGTAATCATCAAGTGATCCATTCCTTGTCATCCATTCCAGCCTTCTGGTAAACAGAGGCTAGAGACACCATCCCTGCCCATCCTGGGTAATAGCCGCCATTGATGGACCTATCCTCCATGAATTTATCTTGTGCTTTTTTAAACCCTGTTATAGTCTTGACCTTCAGAACATCCTCTGGCAAGGAGTTCCACAGGTTGACTGTGCGTTGTGTGAAAAAATACTTCCTTTTGTTTGTTTTAAACCTGATGTCCATTAATTTCATTTGGTGACCTCTAGTTCATGTGTTATGAGGAGTAAATAACACTCCCTTATTTACTTTCTCCACACCAGTCATGATTTTATAGACCTCAGTCATATTCCCCCATTAGTCATCTCTTTTCCAAGGTGAAAAGTCCCAGTCTTATTAATCTCTCCTCATATGGCAGCCGTTCCATACCCCTAATCATTTTTGTTGCCCTTTTCCGAACCTCTTCCAATTCCAATATATCTTTTTTGAGATGGGGCAACAACATCTGCACACAGTATTCAATGTTTCAAGATGTGGGCATACCATGGACTTACATAGAGGCAATATATTTTCTGTCTTATTATCTATCCCTTTCTTAATGATTCTTAACATTGTGTCTGCTTTTTTGACTGCCACTGCACATTGAGTGGATGTTTTCAGAGAACTATCCACAATGATTCCAAGATCTCTTTCTTGAGTGGTAACAGCTAATTTAGACCCCATCATTTTATATGTGTAGCTGGGATTATGTTTTTCCAATGTGCATTACTTTGCTTTTATCAACACTGAATTTCACTTTGCATTTATCAACACTGCCATTTTGTTGCCCAGTCACCCAGTTTGTGAGATCCTTTTGTAGCTCTCTGCAGTCTGCTTGATTCATAAAGTGTCTGCAAAGGAAGTGATCTTTTCTTTTATTCTCTTATTTTAGTGAACTGGCAATGGAAGAAAAGACTTTCGCTTTTATGTTACATTTTACTGTTTTATACAACCTGTTTTTGAAGTTAGTCTGAATGATGATTCAGTCTTTTCTGCTTATGTCTTTTCAGCCTTTATAAAAGATCAGAACACAGATGCACTAAAATCGTGGCTCTCTATTTTTGCAGTCTATGGCCCACAACATATGTTTTACACACTGGTTTTTAGATACATATATGTTCTCTAACTAGATAAAGAGTTTGATCTAAAGTCCATTGAGGTATAACAACACCCTTTCTATTGACTTCACTAGGCTATGGATCAGGCCCTAACTGAAATTGAGTTAGGTGCTCAAAAACCTATTATAGAACCATACTTTTATTTCCCAATGAAAAATAATTTTCTTTCTGAAAATATAACAGCTTATATCTTAGCCATATTCTAACTGCCACATCTAATTTAAATGAGAATACATTAAAAGTACTTGCATTAGTTTTACTTATACTATCTGAAAATGATATTGACAGGACATTACACACTTAAAAATAAAAATCACACTCCTATCTGAAAACATTTACCTCCCAAGAAATGGGATAGGGGTATTTTCTTCCAGTTACAGAGTTTGTTTACTTCATGCACTTGGCAGCATTTTGTTTGCTATCAGATTCATTGTTCCCCTTATATTTAGTCAGGCCAAAATCCTGTAAGCTGACCTGTGCAGTTGGACTCCTGCACCTCCATAGAGCCCCATTTACTTCACTGGGGCTAGACAAGGCTATAGAGAGGGGTCCACTTACTCAAAACAGCTTCTGGAATCAGGATCTCAGTCAATTTCCACCATCTGTCTTTATGAGACTTTCAAAAGCAACAAAGCTGATTAAAAAATGGGAAAATGTGATTCTTAAACTACAAATAATGGCAGAAAGAACCAAAGCTAGATGCAATACCTGAAACAGCTTTTAAACATTTCAAGTTTACAGTGGCCTATTAAGCCAGTTGTGGGAGTGGATCTTCCTACACAGATAACCTTGTTTAGATAATCAAGTGTCTTGCCTGCTTCTCTCTTTAAGTAAGGTAAGTATAATTAGTTGACTGTTCCTATCTCTTTTAAAGTGGTTTTTAGTCTATTCAGCCCTGATCTTGCAATCACATCTGCGCAGACAGACCATTCAGCCCACACGGAGTCCCACTGACTTCAGAGGGGCTACCTATATGAGTACAAGAGTCCACCTGTGTGGATCTGACTGTAGGATAATGGTTTTTGTCGATTATTATTAGTATTATTACAATTACTTTAATAGGAGCAACACATTTATGACAAAAAATAAAGACAGTGTTGGGAGAGGAAGCATTCTTGATATTTCTTATGACTTAGAATTCATTCCTCATTAACAAAGGTCCCCTTCTGCATGCTGTCTATGCCAACTCTGCTTCTAGGAGTTTTTACAAGCCACTTAGACAAAGGGTAAAATTATTTCACATATGAAAAAACAGCTCCCGGACCCTGATAGAAAGATGAGAATATTTAACAATTGCTTAATATGCTTCCCTTGGTTTGCAGGAAAACGACAAGTGGAACGATGTTTTAACCTAGCCCAGATAGCACCTTACTAATTTGCCTGCTACATGCCTCAAACTGCCAAAATTCCAATGACCTTCCTTCGCAGTCCATCAGCTGTCTCTTTTTCCCTAAAACGTTCCACAATTTCTACCACCTTTCTCCACTGTCTCCCGCTAGAGACCTCAGTAGGCTCAGCCTAAAAGTAAACCAGAAGCATTTGCATGCTGAAAAAATATGTTTGGGGAAACATTTGTCAAAACTAGTCTTTACTCACAAATGTGTTAACTGATTCAAAGTCACTCACAATCAATTGATTCAAGGTAAAACTCTAGTGTAGCTGAGCCTAGTCAGGTCATCTAACCCTGCTCAAAGCAGGGCAGGACAATGCAGCAGTTAAAATGCTTGTCTATACCCTCACTCACACTCCAACTACCGGCAGCAGCATATGAAAATTTAAGGGAAAAAAGGCTACAGCAAGGTTTCCCAAGTTGTGGTATGAAAGGCTGATGTTCCATCCATTCACTTCACAGCAATTTCCCACTTTTGAGGAATATGCTGTTAAACTCTATAAAAAAAGAAAACTGAGTCATGAAATGTATTGTTTAAGAGAAAAAGGGAAAGCGTATAACAGTTCTAGTAACTCTGATCTTATTAATATAAATATAATCAAATAATTCTAGTGCTCCTGTTTTATTAGAACAGTTCCTATGCACATAATTGTGGTGAATCTTTCCACACGCTCACCCCTCCCTTTTCTTTAGGACAATTTTAGGATCTAGAGAAAAAAAAATTTGAACAGATATATATTTGATATTCATCTAGAAAATGTTCTTTTTGGTACATGTCCCTAGATATATTGGGCCAGATCCTCAAGTGATTTAGGATCATGCCTGTTATCTCAGCAAAGACGACAGAGACTGTTGGACAGCTCTGAGTGATGATGGCCTGATCCTGAAGGGTAGTGAGCACTACTAAAACCATTAGGTCAAATTGCATGTAGCCACTCTGTTTCAGGACTTTATTCACTGATTTCAGTGGGAGTCACAATCCATGCCTTGGGACTAGGTACAAAGTACAAAGCCAAAATATTACCTTTTTACTCCCCCACCCTGCCGGACTCCCAAAATTTCTTCCTCCCAACCTGTAATGAAAATCATACAACTGAGATGAAAGGTATTTGAATCAGGGATACAAATGACGCACATAAAATCAAATCAGCTATTAGGCTGACATTTTCAAAGCTGTCTAATAGATGTAGGCAGATATCACCTACTCATTTCAATGAAAAATATGGGTATAAATACCCTAGACTGCTCTGAAAATCTCAATTTAATATTTTATCAATGGGAAGAGGACTTCAGACTAGCCACTCATATAAGCCAATTTTACTATAAATAGCTCCCTAATGTACATTAACTTTTTTCAAAGGCTCAAACATGAAAGACAAAATCAATTAAAGGTTTAGGATTCTATGGAATTACTAGGCAGTAATAGCTATGTGTAGACAATCACATTCACTACATGGTGTCCATAATCCATACCTTCACATTGCCACATTAACATAGATGTAGAAAATGCTCAGAGGAGGCACCAAACAACCTGAGCTGCCATCCCCTTGTGATGAACAACCACCTACAAAGACATATTTTTGAAAAAGGGAACTGCATTGCATATTTCTACGCTGCAGCCTGAACAATGGAAATCAAATAAAAGCATGTACAGTACATTTTCAATATTTAGGTGCAGCAGAAATCCTACCAGGACCTGACTGTCCGTCCTTACATGGGCAAATCTCTAACTGAGGTGACTGGAATTGCCAGTGTAACTAAACCATGGCCACCATGGCCACATATATACATTTACTGCGGTCCTTAGCTGGGAATGAACCCAAGAGCAAGAGCACTGAAAACACAGGCTTCTGCTTGAATTAAAGTCAAACTCTTGTTGAAAGTAGCAGACTGTGCAGTCATCAGTTCAAGCCACTAGGGGAGACATAATTGTATATACTAACACTAGGCCATTTCATTTCACAAAGGCTGCAGGATTATTTCTTTTGCTGACTATCTGGAAAGTGCCAGCATGCCAATAGTTAAAATGGAATTTACCAGTAAACTTTTATTGCCCTAACAGCCCCAGCAATTTTGGAGCAGTTGCATATTTGTCTTAATGGGACACCTTCCACTTTAAAATAGTTTGAACTCATTGCATAAAATTAATTCTAACGTAGTTTCGGTACTACATCTGCCTGAGTCATGCTGACAAATGTTGGAATTTTACAGTCACATTTTCCTGTTTCTCAATTGTTTTTCTCACCCCGGTCGCTCTGTGAAAGTCACAACAAGGGAAACTGAGCATAGCTTTGATCCTCCAAGGCATGTTGTGAAGATGAACGTCTGCCTATATAGTGCACCACCCAGGACATGCAGGATTGGGGCCTCACTAGCTAACACCTACTGAACTCATTTACTTGCACTAAATAGTATCTTTGGCCCCAATTTTTAAAGGTATTTAATGCCTACTGTGATTTTCAAAAGCACCTAGGCACCTAACTCCCATGGAGTTCAATAGCTCGCATGGCTAAGCGTTCATCAACATAAAGGTTGGATAATTTAGTTTGCGCCTGTAAAGATTTACACGTAAACCCATTCACATGCATAAGGCTAAACATGTACATAAATCTTTGTAGGACTGATTCCTTAGGGCTGATCTACACTGGCAATTTACAGCACTGCAATTTTCTCTCTCAGGGGGCGTGAAAAAACACTCCCCAGAGCGCAGCAAGTTTCAGCGCTGTAAAGCCCCAGTGTAGACAGTGCACCAGCTGTAGACAGTGTACCTCATGGAGGTGCTTTTTTTTAAAGTGCTGGGAGAGCTCCCCCCAGCGCTCTGCCGCGACCACACAAGCCACGTTAAAGCGCTGCCATGGCAGCAGCGCTTTAGCGTTGCCAGTGTAGACTAGCCCTAAATTTGGAAATTCATCAGGATTAAGGCCTTGTTTACATTAGAAAATTAGGTCAGCATAACTATGTCACTCCACTGTATGCATCCGATGAAGTGAGCTGTAGCTCACGAAAGCTTATGCTGTAATAAATAAATTGGTTAGTCTCTAAGGTGCCACAAGTACTCCTTTTCTTTTTGCGAATACAGACTAACACGGCTGTTACTCTGAAAGCTGTAATAAATGTGTTAGTCTCTAAGGTGCCACAAGTACTCCTGTTCTTTCTACGGACACAGACAAACACGGCTGCTACTCTCAAAAACATCACTCAGGGGTGTATAAAATCCACACCCTTAAGCAGCAATATAAGTCCCTATGGAAACAGCACCAGGTCAAGGGAAGAATTTTCCCGTCAACCTAGCTACTGCCTCTCAAGGAAGAGTATTTCCTATGGTGATAGGAGAATCCCTCCTTGTAGGTGCACGCTTGTAGGTGTGTCTACACTGAAGCACTACAGCTGCAGCATTGTAAGTGTTAACAAACTAACATATGGTCTTTTTAGCTTTTCTGTAAGACCTTGATCCTGAAAACACACATATGCTTACCTTTGGGAATATGACTAACCCCACTGATTTCCTATATTTCATTAGGACTATTCACATGTCAAATAAATGTACATTTGCAGGACTGGAGCCTAACAGGTCTACCATACTGCTGGCTGCTACAAAAATAATAGTATTGTGAACACTCTTACACTACACAGCTTGTCAATTTAAAAAAAAAATGACCTAAAAGACCTTAGCCATCTCTAATATCTGTATTTTTTAAAACCTCTCTAATTTGGGGATGACGGCTGTATTTGGCAAGAACTGATTTTATTTTATTTTATTTTGTACCTTGCCAACAGAACTGCAATTGACATGGTCCTTTCTGTTTGCCTCCTAATGGTTGATCTGAAGTAGATGTGGACCTGAACTAAACAGCCAAATCTGAATTCCTTAACTTTCACAGCCAAAGCAGGCTCCCTGAGCTCAATTATACCCGTTCCCAAGTGGGGAAATGCAGCACCAACCCTAAACTGATCCGAGTGTACACGCTGCAGGCCAGGCCCAGCTGTAACCTGCAGGCAATTCAGGCAGGAGAACTGTCCAGCCTCACTTCCACTGTAAATCATGGAAACGCTGATTTTCCAGGCCAGAGACGTCCTTCAAAGACCTGATCTGAAAAGGCCTACGGTAAAGCCCCTTGCTGAAAAGCCCCGGGGAGCCTCGGGCGGGTGAGCTAGATCCCGGAGACTCTCCTGCGGGCAGCCCCTGAACAATTTAGCCCCCGGGGAGCGCAAAGGCAGCAAAAGAGAAAAGGTGAGCGGGGAAACTTGCTGCGGCAGAGGCAGGGCAGGGCGGGCGAGGTGGGGCTTCGCGGGCAGCCACTGAGCGCCGCCGTGTGCGTGGAAAGGCGGGGCTCTTACCTGCTCAGCCTGGGATTGACTGGCAAGGTGCCCGCCGTGCAGCTTGTTCACTGGCGGCCGCGGCGGCTCCCGGTTAGCGTTACACAACGGCGGGCAAGCGCACGCGTTCCTCTGCCCGCCCGCCCTCCCGGTCCTGTGGGCTCTGCGCTTCCCCGGGCCGCCTCTCGCAGCAGCTGCACGCCGTGCCCGGCACGACCGGGCAAGCGGGCCGCCCTTCCGGCTGATGCGAACCCCGCCGAGCGCTTGTTTTTGTGGGGAAAGCCCTGGCGGTTCCTCCCCAGACAGCTCCCGGCGTCTCTCCCACGGCACACGGGCCGACTCTGGGCTCCCTCTAGTGGGGACCCGGCGTGCAGCCGCCTTTCATTCATCAAGAGGGCTCAATGGAGCCCAGCCTTGCAAAGTTGCAGCTCCCTGGCTTTTTGTTCTCGGGCAGGACGGTCATTCACAGATCCGTCCACGAAAGTGGAGAAAAATGCTGCATGCAGCTAATTCTCTCTATCCCAAGATCTCAACACCACCACCCTGCGCAGACATCTCGGAAACAACACCAGTCTAATTAAACAGGCAGTGCAATGGTCCGAGAGTCTAGTGAGCTTTGTTAGTCTCTAAGGTGCCACAAGTCCTCCTCTTCTTTTTGCGGATACAGACTAACAGGGCTGCTCTACTCTGAAACTAGAGAGTCTAGTGAGCATTCAAAGGAAGATATTAGGTTAACTATAGACCTGCCTTATTAATAAGCTGTGGTTAATTTTCTTGTTGGTGTATAGATAGACAGAACTCGCTCTAGAAAGAGAATAGGCGAGGGTGTAATACCCCATCCACTTTATTGTCATGAGGTATATATGATCATCTAATTCACAAAGCTATACTTGGTATAGGTAAAAGAGGATGTGCAGGCTGACCAGACAGAGGTCGTACAAGACTTTTCCCTGTGTGAATGCTCATGTAAATAATACAATGTACTGCTGACTTTTATTTCTTATAGATAACCCTTACAAAATAGGTTCTGCGTACACGTGTGAATATAGATAGGGTTGTTTGTGTGTGTGTGGGGGGGTGTACCTATGTATGTTTTGGCATAAAATACACAATAAGGAACGAGGCAAATTTTGAAACCAATTATTTCACCTAGTGCCCCCCAATACAGAGAAGAGAGGATTGTGTCATTACTGTAACATACAATGTCCATAAACCAAACATCTGAGTTGTTTTCAGACACTGTCCCATATGTTAACTGAACTTAAATAAAAAACACTACGTCTCCAGCGCTAGGTACTCGTGCTCTGGAAGTTGTAGCGCGCTATAGCACCTCCGACTCATTGTGCCTTAAACCCCTGCTACTCAAAGTGGTGGTCCGCAGACCGGTGCGGGTCCGCGAGCCATCGGCTGCCGGTCTGCGCAAACACTGGGAAAACCATCGCGGGTCCCCCACCTCAGACAGCCTGTCACATGAATGACAGGCTATCCCCAGTCCTAGCACCGAGGCCGGAGTTTTCCTTCCCCCTTTCTTTTTGGTGTTGGTTTTCAGGACATATTACACCGCAGTGCATCATGCTGATCCCCTGGACAGAAAAAAAAAAAAAACAAATAAACCCCAGAGTGCTACTCACTCCATTGTGTGGAGGAGAAGTATGTCCCGAGCAGATCGCTGGTGTCTGAGGCACACCGCGTTCCCCTTATTATCGCAGCCACTAATTTGGAGGAGGAAGAGGAGGTGGCGTGGCTAGTACTAGAACATGGTGTATGCTCGTGTTTACGCAGCAGCCCGTACCCAAAATAATACCCCCTCCTTCGGCCGAGAAGCGGTAGGCGACTGGGTTAACTACAACGCAAAGGAAGGGGAGGGGGCGTTTTGAACTGCTATTTAGTTCTACTGCAAAAACGCCACCGGAAAGGTTTTATTTTCTTCTGCAACTCAACCTCCAGGGGCTTCAGTTCAATCCAGCGCAACCAGCCAGCTCGCCTGAGGGTCCCACGTAGCCTTTTGTTTCGTCCGCCCGAGTGTCTCGCACGTACTACGTGTTGTGTTACTTTGCGCGAAGGAGCCTCTGGCACAAATCGGTGGCCCGGGGAGGGAGCTGCCGCCGCGCCAGGCAGCACGGGGGTGGCGAGGCCGGGCCGAAGCAGCAGCGGGAAGGGCAGCTGTAACAGTCATCGGGCGGCGGCGGCTCTGCTTGCAATTGCAGCGCGAGTCGTCTGCCTCCCCCTCGGGCTTGCTCGGTGCCGTTGCCCTTTTGAATGCCTCCTGCGGCTCAGAGTGCTGGCAGGGCGCTGGGAGTGTGAGTGAATGTAGCCCCGCAGAGCCAATGAGCTGGGACCGGATGCGATATATCCTCTGGGACAACAACTGCTCTGTTCCTCCTCAGATCCACATGACGCCATTTACTGCTGCTTTTGCAGAGAGATCACCCTACCTCCTCCGGAAAGGAAAAGAGAGAGAGGGAGCGCGAGCAGAAAAACGCCAAGCCCCTGCAGCTCAGATCTCAAATCTTCCTCCTCCTCCTCCAAACACACAACAACAGGCACCGCCACAAATCCGCTGCGCTTCCAAAACACCCCCTGATTGCAAACCACAGCGCTGCCTGCAACACTCACACGCTCACAGAGGGAGCGAGAAAGCTAAAGAGAGAGGGGAGCTTGCAGCTTCTCAGCAGAACGGCTACACTGCACAGGCTGCGTTTTTGCAGGAGCTCAGTGGAAGAAAAGCTTTGGGATTTTATTTTAGATCCACTGTATTGGGTTTGCTTTGGCTTCTCCCTCCCCTCCCGCCCCTTGATCATTTGCAACAACAAAAAAAGTGACTTGGTATTGGCGATTGACGGGGCGGGGGGAGAGGAAATAGTGTATGAGTGATTTCTTTTTAGGAGCAAAGAAATACCCACCCGACCTGGAGACCTTTTCTAGAGGTTTATATTTAGAATCGATCTGGGGACACTGAGGTCACTTTGCTCTGGATTTTTTGAGATGATGGTGATGATGATTTGCAAGTTGGACTAAGGCTGAGTTTGGAAAAGATTTTTTTTTTTTTTTTTTTTTTTTTTGCTGCTTTAGGCTGGATTTACTTGCAAACCGCAGGAAGAAGAAAACACGAGAGAGAGGGGGGGTTGGTGCAGTGCCGCGATCACGGTGAGAGCATTTTCCTTCTTTGCAAAACAAGCTTTTTTTGATACCCCAGTTTGTTCCGAGGAGCTCGTGGAAATGTAGGTGTAAGGTCTATCCCTTTTCAATCCGTGAACCTATCCCCCCACCCCAGGAGTTGGAAGTGGAATTTCAGCGAGATTTTTTTCTTCCTTGGGGAAGTTCGGCGGGGAGAGGGGGGAGCATCGGATGGTTTCTAAGGGCTGTTTTGCGTGTTTCCCCTCAAAAAATGACTTTGCAGGGAGGGAGCCCCCCCAGCTCCGCGCCATTGGGCGGTGGGGGGTGAGTTTAGAGGGCGGTAATCTGTACTCAGGTTTGAGCATTTGCAGGGAGCAATGTCTGCGAAATAGTGCAAGGACTTGAAGCAACTCGGGTGACTTCTTTGCATACTGTATTCTCCTACAGTCGCAGGAACATGCCCCTGCAAGGTAGAGACGGGGAAGTCCTGGTAGATCCTGTCTCAAAGCATTACATGGGTTTTGGTTAGGATTTGGGGGGTTGTTTGTTTGTATCGCCTTTGGGCTGCTTGGTCCCTGTACTTGGTGTGTCTTTAGCCACCTCCGTTTAAATGGAAGACTGACACTGTTCTATAAGTGCATTGGGAGATTTGTGCAATTCGGAAATGAGCTCACGCCTGCTATAAATATATTTTCTATGCGATAAAGTTAAATAGATCGTCGATATGACAGGGAGTAAATTCTTCCCCTGGTTTCATTATATGGTGTGGAGGACTGAAGCAGTTTGGGGGGAGGAGGGCACGGAAAGGCTTAATATTTGTGGTGGTGGCTTACTTTGCAACAGCTTCTGAAAGTTGCTGGTGTTTGCAGCAAGCTGTTTGTGTGTCAGTTTGGCCCACCCCGATGTGAAGTCCCTTTTGCCCTAATCCATAGTCTGATCACACACTCAGCCCTTAATGGGGGTTTCAAAGCACTTTCAACGAAGAGGTGCTTGGTGTGTGCGCGATGGAGATGGGGTGGGGGTGTGCTGCGAAGGCTCCTGAGACAAAACAGAAATTCATGGGCAGAGAACTTTTTCCCCCTTAGGCTTCCCTTATCCCAGCCAACACGACATGGGTTTTTCCACAGCACACAAGGAGCACTTTGCGTTTTAAACTTCCCCAAGCGTGCAGAGGATAAAACCCAGCCCCTTTTCCCAATCCCAGTTAGCAAGAGTTAGCAAATCATGGCATTTCTGCTCAGCAAGTGAGTGGACTTCGGTTTTTGGAAGTGGTGAATCGCGTTATCTCAAAAAAAAAAAAAAAAAAAAAAAAAAAAGGAAAAAAAAGGGCAAATGTTTCTCTTGCTATGCTCTTATTCGGTAGGTGGAAAAAAGGGGGTGGGTGGGAAGGAGGGAAAAGGAAGCATTGAGATCAACCGAGATTAAAGAGGGGAGAGTCCTGTTTCCCTGAAAGAACTACAGGCAAACATACGTGCAAAAACAAGAGTGCTGTAGATCTGCATCTTGCCCTGATAACGGATCTTTCCAGAGCTCTCGGTGCAATAAAATGCAAGGGCTGTTTGTTATGCTACAGATTCAGTGGGTGTCACTTTGTAATTCCTAATCTGGGAATCTGGTTGAAATTTACACAAAATAGGTAAAATAGTAGCAGCACTGGCGAGGTTTCCTACAGCTGACTTCCTGGAATTGGAACTGGTGCTTAATGGTAGCCCTTGAAGGGGAAACCTGCACTTTACTAAACTACCTTGAAGGTGTTCTCTCAAATGAGACGTAATGCAGGAAGCTTTATATAACTCTGACTCCTCCAGCATCTCCTGGGGGTGGGGGGTGGATACACAATAGTTAAAAGGAAGCATGGGCTTGACTTTCCTGATAAGGCAACTTTAGAAGCCGCCTCCCTCCTCCACCCTAGAGGATGTCTCCTATTTATCTCCAGGTTGTCTGCATTTGTGAGGCTGCTTGTTTCATTTGCAATATCAGCCAGTCCTGAGAGAATTAAGGGATTGCTGCGCCCCACCTGCTGAGCACGTTGTTCTGGGCAAAGATGAAGCCTATAAAAGGAAAGGAAGAAAAGAGCAGTGTTTTCTTCTGCAGCTTTTACCTTGTTGTTTGAAGGGGTTCAGTTTCCAAGACCCTTGTCTTTCAAAGAACCTGTCGGTCAGTGTCAGTCATACTTTTAGTGTTAACAATACTGCAGAGGCAAAAACATCTCTCATTTGCTCTTTGAATTTAGTCTAAATCTAGAATTGAAAGAAGAGGGGTATGTGAATTTGCAAATTCCTCTCGAGGTGGGGAGAACCTTGATTTAACCTTGTTATCTTTAAATAGCTTCCAATAAGGACATGTCTGTTCTGGGCATTGGATTTAAACTTTTCTCTTGGCAAGGGTTTTAATTTGAAATAAATATAAACAAGAGTTAAAGATGTGTTTGCAAGATAGCTTTCACGTGCTGAGAATCATGATTTCTAACATGCATGCTGGGTAAAAGCCAAGATTTAACAATAATGAACACACCCAATATTTTTATTAAATTTCATCTTTTTCGAAAAGGACCAGCTTATAAAATTAAACAAAGAGAACTTATTTTGGCTTGAAAAGTAACCAGCGGGTAAGAAATTAAATGTTTTCCTTTGGTTTTAGAATAAAGACAGCATATGGAGATGTTCACTGTTGAAGTGTCTGTTTGGATATATTTTACAATACTGTGGTGTAGTATTATTTATTGATGGTAAGTGATGTATACAGAGTAACACTATAGTGCTCTTTCTAAGTATAATTGAAGACATTGTGTGGCCCTTGCAAGAAGCAAGGGTTCAGATTTGTTTTTAAGTCAAAACAAATTGCTTTGGATGTTTATGTAGCTAATTTAATTTTGTATCTACTTTAGAAACCATTAAAGAATGACAGATTGGTAAATTCTGATCTACAGATTTGTTATCCATTGTACTAAGAATCAGTATATTATAAGTTTATGATGCTAGTCATACACTGATTTCCATTAACTTTATGCATGTTTTATTGGGTTTCCACTGAATTTCTTAAGGCAGCTTCCATTCTTAATTACTTAGTGATGTATCCTCAATCAAATAGTCTTGGATGATAGTGTTTAGATTGTATTCTGCATATTTCTATTCCATAAATTGCTCTGTATTTTCTAGTCATGCCCCATATTTGAATTATAATCTACAGATAGTTTGAAATGTAAAAACAATTCTGCAGTGGTATTTAATAGGAAATAACTGACGTGAAGTACACAAGTATGACACACTTGACAATCTTAGAGACTTTTTTTTTACTGCTGCAGTTGATGTTTTTGGTAGCACTAACTCACTGGCATCTAACCTCAAACATTTTATTGCTGTTTAGTGTTTTTCTTGGGACCATTGGTATTAACATGATGTAAATAGGAAATTGTAGTTTAAGTTTAATGTGTAAAGAGACTAGCCTACCAAAATATTACTCAGTTTTAAATAAAGTTGAAGAATTAAATAATGTCTGTCGTCAGCAGGTCACATTACACTTTCTAAAACATTTGTAGCTGTTCTTTGTGTAAAATGTATTTTTAGTAGTGTTATGTGAAAAGAAGAGTCATTTTAAGTAGCTATGTTAAAATCCACGGTCTAGCCAGAAGATGACTGGGAGGTCTCAGTATCAGGTTTTAAATACATAGATTTCCTGGAATCACAAGTTCAAGTCCTGCCAGGGTCAGCAAAACCCTCTCTCCTTGCATTATAGATAAAGTGAGTTCTGTGCCGTTTACTGGATGTGAATCATCTTTATGACGAGTTCTTAAAAACCTAAAACTTCTGTGTTCTGCATGGATGCAGAAAAAAAATCCTTTAGTGCGTTTAGTAGAAGTAAGAGTTTCTTTAGCAAAATCAGACAGGTGCAGAGTACTAACCAAGTCTGGTTCCTGCCCTCCACCTCTAATGTGGCTCCATTTTAATGGTGGTGTACTTATTTAATTAGAAAAATGCTCCAGGATCCTTCAGGAGGAAAGACAATTTGCAAATGTACAATGTGACACAATAGTGAATCTTCTCTTTGTTGCTACAGGAGTTCAGATGTGTTCTAAGCCTGCTGGAGTGACCACTCTTCAGGATACTGATGGAGACAAGAGCTCAGAATGGCAGTGGGTCCCAGTCTTTGCTACAGGTTCGGCATGACGGTGGGAGGCAGCAGGGAGACTCTGACCTGAGGGATGTTCTGACACAGCAGGTTCATGTGTTGTCACTGGACCAGATCAGGGCCATCCGAAATACAAATGAATACACAGAGGGACCTACAGTGGCTCCACGACCAGGGGTTAAACCTGCCCCTCGTCCAGCAAGCCAGCACAAAAACGAAAGACCTCATGGCTTGCCTGAACATCGTCATCTTACCAGGGTCCAACATGCACCGGTACATTCTTCCTCCCGGGCACCCTTGTCCCGTTCCATCAGTACGGTCAGCACTGGTTCACGGAGCAGTACAAGGACAAGTACAAGCAGTAATTCATCTGAACAAAGACTTTTAGGATCATCTTCTGGGCCAGTGGCTGATGGGATAATCAGGGTGCAGCCCAAGTCTGAGTTCAAGTCAAGCGAGCTGAAGCCCCTGAGCAAAGAAGACTTGGGCATGCATGCCTATAGGTGTGAGGACTGTGGAAAATGTAAGTGTAAGGAGTGCACTTCTCCAAGGACCCTACCATCCTGTTGGATCTGTGACAAGCAGTGTCTTTGCTCAGCCCAGAATGTGGTTGATTATGGGACTTGTGTTTGCTGTGTGAAATGCCTCTTCTATCACTGCTCTAATGATGATGAGGACAACTGTGCTGATAACCCATGCTCTTGCAGTCAGTCACATTGCTGCACTAGATGGTCTGCCATGGGTGTTGTATCCCTCTTTTTGCCTTGCTTGTGGTGTTACTTACCAGCCAAGGGTTGCCTTAAATTGTGCCAGGGGTGTTATGACCGGGTAAACCGGCCCGGATGCCGCTGTAAACACTCAAACACAGTTTGTTGCAAAGTTCCCAGTATTCCCCCCAGGAACTTTGAAAAGCCAACATAGCATCACTAATCGGGAATACTAAAGTTATAAGGATTCTTCTAACACGCATATGCAACCAACTAAACAGCTATAACCTTGGCACTGTTTTTAGAAGGGTTGGGGGTATACTTTGCTGTTTGCAGTGAACTGCTTTTCTGCATGTGTGCCATCTTAACTGATATGCTTGTTAGAACCTAGCTAATGGAGCTCAAATATGGGATGCAGTACTTTGGGACCCATATATTGCATAAGCTAAAGCAACACAGACACTCCTAGGTGACTCTATTGTTTGTGAATAGTACTTGCAAAATTTGTAAATTAGCAAATGACTCCTTTTTTTTATTGTTTTCTGCCAGAGATAATGTGCTATATTTTTGTATATACGATAATATTTTCAACTGTGAAAAAAAAAAGTGGTGTCATAGAACATGGCACAGTCACAAAATATTATACTAATATGTTGTACATTCGGAAGAATGTGAATCAATCAGTATGTTTTTAGATTGTATTTTTTGCCTGACGGAAACCCTCTATTACAAGACTTTGATTTCCCTTTGGACTTCATGTATATTGTACAGTTTCAGTAAAATTCAGCCTTTATTTTCTAATTTTTTTCAACATATTGTTTAGTGTAAAGAATATTTATTTGAAGTTTTATTATTTTATAAAAAAGAAATATTTATTTTAAGAGGCATCTTACAAATGTCACCCCTTCTTATGAGGATGTCACAGTTGCTGCAAATAAGGGGTGACAGATGCATATGTTCACTATAAAATAGAAAATATATTAACGTTTGAAATTAAACTGGGCTGCTTGTCATTTGTTTCCCCCTTTATTGCTCTGAATTGGAAAATCTGATTTGTGAGGTTTGTTTGTGCTTGCTTGTTTGTTTGTTTTTTTTAGAGGGAAAAAGTCAAAGAAACGTGTTCACAAAGTGGCTAAAATAATGAATTGATTTAAGAACTTTAGGTTAATGAAAAGGCAAACTTTAAATGTTATTTCTTTAACTGAAAATAATGCATTTTTCTTACCCTTACAGAAATGGTATAAATGCTGTTTGCATAGCCTAAGACGAAAATGAACATAGGAAAATGAATGAACTCATTCCAGACTAGGAATAATCAACACTGAAAACTGACCTATCCTGTTAAGTGATGAGCTTTTTGTGCTTTAAATAGGAAATAAGTAATACTAGTTCACAAAAAGGTTTGGCTTGCACAGGCTCAGTACTCGGAAATAATGGACAGCTAATATGGTTACTTCAAAGAGTTTGTATGGTTTATTTGTTAAAAGGAGAAGAATATGCTACAGGGAGTGACAGATCTGAAAGCAGTCCAGACTTATATAAAACATTTGCCTCACTTTTAAGAAGAAAGTTGCTTAGTTGATTTGTCACTTGTAGCAGTTACCTTCCACTGAGGTCAACATTCTTTCACTGCTAAGTGCCCTCGGAAGTTTAGAAAATGATTTACCTTTCTTTATTAACAAACTACCATTTCCTGTTCTGAGCATGTCTCTCCAAGTCTAAGATCTTAGTGCTGATTTTATACATCTGATTTTTAGGTTGGCATTTAAGAAATATCACAGCCTCCTCTGAATCCTCTCCAACAAAAACAAGGTTAAAATTAATAAACTAAGAACTTGTTTACTACAAGTTTAAACTTGGGGCTACGGGAAATTGCAAATTTTTACCCATTACTTTTAGTTCTGGTGTTCTGACACTTGGGATGTTTTACGTAGGTTTGCAGTGCTGAAAAATCCTTCTCTGTGGAAATGTGTGCATACTGGTTATCAATTGTCAAGTGAAATTAGAAGATGCAAACCCTAACTAGTTTGCTAATCAGGAATAGTTGATACACAAGCCCTCCCCCCACCCCCTTTTTTTTTCCAATGGGAGAAAGCAAGCTAGATTTCTTTATTTCTCAGCACCAAACGACTGGCTGACGGGTGTAAAAAGACAAGCTATTTAGTCAGGTAAAGCTTGCATAGCATACAAATTCTTTCAAGAGTGCGCGAATATTGTTGTGTCTAGGCTTTTGAGTATGACTCACAATATTTATCTGGCTGATCAAATCAATTTACTTAGAAACAGCGCATTCAGATATCAAAGGAGTGACTGATCCTTGTGTTTCTATTCACTTCCTCCAATTCTTGAAATGGGTCCAGCCATATCAAAGGTGGCATGTGCAGGTCTTGCATCTGTCCTGACGGAAAGTAACCACAGAAATATTTAAATAGCACAATTATCTGAAGTCTTTGCCTCTGAGATTACATGTTTGGAAATAAAAATACAATTCATAGCACAAAATAACTCAAACTCGTCATCTTGTATTAATGAACTTGGTAATGTGGATATTGAATTCTTTGTCCTTATTGACTTAGATATGCATTTAAGTATATTTTTTTAAAATACATGGTACTAAAATTGAAATTGGCAAATTGGAATGTGTCCTAATTGTTTGACAAATTAAAGGTGTACATTACTTCTGGTTCATAGGTACTGAAAAACAAATACTAAAGTTTTTGATTTATTTTATATTTGCTGGCTAACTAACTAGTTATCTGCATTGATAGACTTTTTCCCCTTCCCCCAGAATCTTACCGTAGGGAAATATGAATCTGGACTTCATTTAAGAATGATTTGTCAACATTAACTCAGTTCTTCATTAAAGATAACTGGCCAAATTTTGCTGTCAAGTTACATCCATTACTAATCATTGAGAGTTATGACACTTAAGCCTTGTGTGGACGAGGAATTAAGGTGTAATGCTAGTAAGTTTTAGCTAACTGTGCTAACTGTGTTTGAAAAGTCTAGACTATAACTTGAATAGGTTAGCACATGCTAAACCCAGTGCCTTATCCACACTAGACTTCTCCAATATGTTAGCTAGCATGTTAGTTAATGTGCTAACATCACACCTTTAAATCCTAGTTTAGACAAACTTTACTAGTCTAGGCCAGGCCGAAACCTGCCCTCAAAACTGTTAGCCTGTGCATTAATGAGCATTAAAAGGACTTTTCAGTTGGATTGAGCTAACGTAATTGAAAATTGCACCCTTTTTTTGCCCATCAGGACGGAGCCACTGAGAGCAGAATTTGACCCAATACTTACATTTTGAGAGTCACTGTGGTGCCTTGCCAAATGTATGCAATGTAGAAGCATGCCCTGGTGATTTTAGATGTTCGCTGTGAAAGTGTGCCTGCATCTGGGTGAGAGAGAGTGAGAGAGAAACAAACCCCACCCAATTAGCTCAGTTTGTTACATTGCTCTTTCAGCGTTTTGATCCTCGGATAAACTCTGGCTTGCATGCACATTTGGTCTGAGGTGGGGACTCTGAACGGATATTGGCAGATAATATAGTATGATGAATTATAATTTTAGACAAATCACAGCTTACACTTTCCTCTATGGTGTGCAAATTACAGGTACTGTACAAGAATACCTCTGCATAACTAATTGGATGTCCAAATTAATATCCTCAAACGTATTGTCTATTTTGTATACTGTAACAGCTTGGGGGGGGGTTGGGGGGGTGTTTTGTTTTCTGAAGGTAGCAATCAAAGCAGTAAAAGCAAAGGAGCTCAATTTTACCAGGACAATAATTAGGTATAATACCTTTAATGGAAATAAAAGGTGGTTGATCATGTGGAAAGTACGTCCTGTTCAAATGAACTATCAAAGCATTCATTTTAACACAACAGTTTTAAAGAGTCAAATTTATTTCCCAGTTGGAGAGGAGTAATAGCGGGACATTCATATAAGTTCATTTGATATTTTTTACAGTTTCCTATAAAAATGCCTACCTATCTATGCCATGCCTGTATGCCTATGTAAGTCACTTGATACTTGACAGTAGCAAAAATATTGGCTACTTACTGCAGTGTCCATAATGTGCTTACAACTTTTGTGCATTGCGTTACCTGATGGGATTTTTTTTCTCATGCTGGGAATATTTTTAAAAGTTTGGTGAAATATAAATGTGACCCCACCTTATTGAGACTTATTTCTGTCAATTACCAGTGCGCAGAGATCTGCAAATACATTTGGCTTCACACGAGGGCCTCACTTGATATGAGTAGCACTGGTTTTGGGTAGCATTGCTTGTTGACATTTTATGTAACCCTAAATAAACAGCAGGCTGGGGTGATAGGAGCTGAAAACATAACAAGCGGTGCCAGAACCATAACACATTATGCTGTCTGTTCTCTCCTAATGGATAAAGTACTGAGTTCTTTTCTGTTTGTTTTGCAGCACAAAAAAACTTTTTTTTAATGGAAGTTGTCAAAAGTTTATTGGAAACAGGAAAATCAGAAATCCAAATAAAACTGTTCTTATTGGAAGCAAAAGTGTGCTGTACTGAATTTAAATATACTGCATGCATCTGTAGCATTTCTTCTGCCTCGGTATTGTCTAGTGTCCACTTTCCTTACTTCTCTAAGGATTTTACTAACTCAGGAGATCCTGCTGCATTTGTCATTTTTTTTGTCTCACATATTTGTTCCATGTTGTACCAGTTTCTTCTTTCAATACTTAAAGGTTTATTGCTACTTCTAGTGCAGGGGATAAAAGAAGAGCATGAAACATGCTTTTCTTATGAGCACGATCTGTCTTTGAAGGTTTTATTGGGGGGATGGGGGGGGGACAGAATGATTACCTTGACATACTTGTGCCACATTTTAAAGAGATTTCAAATGTTTTCAATCTGTCTATGACACCGGTCCCCAAGGTTCTAGGACATATATTATTTTCATTTGTTTAGTGTGCTTTTGATTATGGCAAAATGAGATTAGCCTTAACATGTTTTGTTCATGATGAAATACTTCCTCCTAGTCAAATAAAACATTTCAGTTTACTGGTGCTGTAGTGCAGTGGGCTGGAATCTAGATCACACTAGATTCCACTGCTAATACTCCAGTGTTTAATTGCTCCTCCTCCTCAATAATAAATGTTTTGTTTGAAATAGAGTTTTTGTTATTCTATAATGAGAGGAAGGCAACAGATTCTTTTGGCCCAGCCTGGCCATGTCAGTACTGTTAACAAACTCTTCTGCAGTGACTTAAGTCCTGCATGTGTTGGCTAGAAAAGCCCTGCCCAAAATGTTCAGGCTTTGGGAAGCCAAACAGTTGATTGCAGTGGGAGTTGTGGATATTCGGAAGCCTTTAAAAATCAGGTTACTTTGAGTTAAGTGCTGAAATATAAACTTAGGGGCCTTACTTTAAATAATCATTTTTAAAAGTTTTGCCCAGTGCTATAAGCTGGTTTTAAAAAAAATGATGCTATCAGACTACCTCCTGCTACCCAGGGAATCTACTGTGTGATTGTAGAGCTGCTCTCTGTACTTGAGCTACATCAGGAGAGAGAACACTGAATGAAGATTGGAGATATATATGCAGGGCAAAAGTCTAACTTGGAGTGACAATCTGAGTCTACATAAAAAGGTAGGTCAGATAGGTCACTTACATCAGATCTAAGAACATAACGTTTTGTGCATGTGGACTCTTTAACTTTGTGGCCAAAACTGATGTTGGATAATGCATGTGGATTTGACTGTAAATTGTGCATAAATGTGATAGTTGTGAAAGAGTAGAATGGTCATCTGCTATTTTACAGCATCACTTTCTCAAAATAACATCTAACTTGCAAGGTTCTCAGTTGCTGAGAAGTGAAATATTTATAAATATTTATAGTTTCAGGTAATTTGTGCGGTTTTGTAATCACTGATCTTTTTTTCTCCTAAGGGTTTTTTTTTTTCCCTCTCCATTGTTGCTGTGTGAGATACCCAGACAAGTAAGGGAAGCTGGCCATTCACAACGTACTGTCAAATGCACAAAGTAAACAAACTGAAATAATAAACTTTTCATCCAGTCTTTATTATTTGTAACACTAGTAGAGAAAAACATTTCAGACTTTTTTTTTTTTGGTTGCTGTACCTTTAATTATTTTAGACAAGTGATATTTCATTAAGGGCATGTCAGATTCTTTCCCCCCCCCCGCACGCCCCCCCCCCCCCGGTGGCTTTAACAAAACAATAAGGTATGCAAGTAATCCAGCCAGATTACCAATAGTGAATCTTGTGTACATGCTCGATTTCAGTTGCACAGGGTGGGGGGGTGTATTTTCCTTTTAATATGTCTGAGACCAAATTTGTGTGCAATATTAATTGTCAGCAGGTTTATGTTTACTGCTAGTACACGGGAGACAGGAAATGTTGCAAGTTTGCTGTGAATTCATCCAACCCCATCTCCCTGCAGGATAAAGCATGGGCTTCATGCTTCTAAACCAGTGGATTCCCTGATATCTCAGTTCCCAGGGTTTTCTGATGAGCCAGGTTCTCCATCACAAGCTTCCAGTCTCAAATCTAGTTTGTACTTGACTCCACCATTGTTCTGTCTCCCTGAACCCTTCTGAGAGAAGACAGACTCTATAGTTGACTTTGTATTAATTTACCCAGAAAAAACACCTTCAGGATGAATACAATTCCATAGGGAGGAACCATAATCCCAAATCCACTCCCAGTCCAACCACAGCACAGAGACTGAAACTGTGAAAGAGTGTCCATGAGGGAAAAAGTCCTTTCCACACACCTCCCCCCAAAGAAGCTTAAGTCTGTTGTATCTTTGTCCCCTTTGCTCCTGGAAGTTGGAGATCTGATTGCACCCCTGTTAACTACCTCAGAACTTCACGCACTGGTACTCATTTCAGCCTCTGCTAAAGAAAAAATATGATTGACAATGTAATTTGTTAGTAATGTTTTTAATAATAAAAAAAAAAAAAGCAGAGTTAAAGGGGAACTTGTGCCCCAAGTACAGAATAACTATCTAAAATCATACAGGTAAACTCCAATTATGAAGATCTGTTATCCCAAATTTCATATCTGTGCTGAAATTAGTGCTTTTTTGAAACTCCTATTCCCTCTGACACTGCCATACATCTGAATTAACTTGTATTTCTATATTTCTCTTGCTGTATATTTGCATGCTTCACAAGTGACTTCCTTTTCTTTGTTTTTTGAAGATACCGTACACTAGTGTTGAAAGTGACATGCTTCTTGAAAGCGCAATCACAAAATAGTTTCCTTAGATGATGACTAATAAAACTTCTCTCGTACTTAATTTTTCTTTCAAATGGGATGTCTGGAAAACACCATCTCTTCTTCCTTTCATCCCCATGCTCTAACCCCAGTTGTAGGTTGCTTCTGGAACCTTTACAGTGAAGAATGATTTTGTAGGTTTCCATTAAGCAGGGCTGAACATAGGGCAATGTGTGCTACACTTGAGCTTTGTACCCAAGTGAACAACTAGCCCTTGGTACCAGATGTTCAGAGTACACAAAGAAGAACGAGATATAATATGAGGGGGTGTAACCGAAGGGGAAAGGACTGTCACAATCCACCCTTTAAAGTTACTGTTTCAGAACAATAGGAAAATTTGCCCATTTGATTAAAATTAACTAGGCAAAATAGCTGATGTGCAGATAGAGAGATCCCACTCAGTTGGCTAAACTTAGCCAGTGTTTCTGCTATTTGCATTCTATATTTATCAGGGTCACGTTATTCTAGTCAGTAGGCTAACTTCAGCTTTTTATTGTAAGATAAATAAAGGCCTTGGGTGAAATCCTGGCCCCATTGAAGTTTGGTAGCAATTTCTTCCCTCAGTGTGGGTCTTACTACCAGTTGGGATGAGCTGGCCCCTAGTTTGAAGACTACCTACCAAGTATAGCAGTTATAACACTGGGAATAAGTCCTCCTGTTGTCTGGAACTTGTCATGTCTAAATGTACCCTTGTAAGGTAATGCATTAAATTGCACTGCTGGAGATTTTGTGATCAAACTGTGGCCCAGATATTCAGCGTGGGTAGATTGATGTAACTCTGTTAACTTCAGTGAGACTATGCTGATTTACACCAACTGAGGATCTGACCCATAAATTATCACAAAAAAATAGTTGCACAGTAGAATAAGAATGAGCTGTTTTATCAGTGTTTGTTTCTTACTGTGTCTGTTGAACAATAGCCATTGTCATGCTTCTAGAAAGTCCAGAATCCTTATTTATAATACTTTAAGAGCTATTATTTATTGCTTTCTAAATGTTTGTGCAGGAGGAATGCCTCCAACTAAATCACTTTATTTTAGGTTTCTGGGATCATTTGAGACTTCCCAGAGTTATGAAAAACACCCAGGCCATTGTAATTCACCAAGATAAATGCAAACCATTTTACTTTTTTAAAAATAATGTTGAAAGTATGCGTGGTGTGGCAGAAGTTTATGCAGAACATTTTTATTGTAGTGTGATTTTTTTTTCCCCCAAGAATGATTCATAGAGCTTATTTTTGAGGCTGTTTTGAGTTCTGGTCATTTCTACAGATGCAACAGCTCATTCGTCTACTGGTGGTTTGAACTAACCTCAGCTACCTGTTGTTGGCTGTGAATGGAATAATTTATTTTTAGTGCAAAACCACAATACGAATATTTTCCACTCTGAAAGTATATTAAAAAAAACCTTGAAGAAAAAGGGTTGGCTCTTTCTATCTGATGTCAGATGTAACTGGGTTTATCTTACAGACAATGCTTTTAAATGCCTGACTCTCTATTGAAGTTGACAAGAATTTCCTCCACTTAACCCCTTCAGTGCCCTAGGGCGTTCTGCATACATCAAACAAAAGGGGGCTCCTATGCCTTGTAGACAGACATGGTGATATGCTGACAAACCCAAAATGAAAAGAGAGACTTAAAACCTGGGCCCTTGGGCAGTCAGGAAGGGGTTCTGTGGGAGGGTCCGCTTCATGGTATGTGAGAGAGAGAGAATATTTCCCCCTCCCTCTCTGCCCCCTCAAGATGTAGCTTTCTGAACTGTGTAACTGTTACAGCTGCAATGCTCTATAGTGAGGGCCCCAGCCCAGTGCTACATTTTATGTTTGTTTGGCTACAGCGTTTGAGGGAGAGAAGCCCTTTGGTGAAGATTCAGTGCAGTGCTGGAAGAAGAGGGAAGCACATTTTGGGAAGCATCAGTTGTGCTTTACATAAATGGATGGATGAATCAATCAACGTAGTAACCGGACAGACGCTATCAGCCCTACAGCATGAGATAGGATTCCTGAGTTGTTTATTAAGGGCCAGATTGTCAACCTCTTACACTGGGGTAACACATTGGGTTAAATGGGACTACTTCTACAAGTAACTGTACACTGATGTGACAAAGGGGGTCATAATCTAGCCCTAAAAAGTAATTAATTGCTGTAGAGTAAGGAACTGTTACATAAAGTAAAAACTATTTCCCCGTGCTGATTTTTTTCCTCCTACTGTTACACCTTCTTGTCAACTGTTTGAAATGGGCCATCCTGATTATCCCTACAAAAGGTTTTTTTTCTCCTGCTGTAATAGCCCACCTTAATTAATTGGTCTTGTTACAGTTGTACGGCAACACCCATTTTATTCAAGTTCTCTGTATGTGTGTGTGTGTGTGTGTAGATCTTCCTACTGTATTTTCCACTGCATGCATCCAGTGAAGTGGGTTTTAGCCCACAAAAGCTTCTGCCCAAATAAATTTGTTAGTCTCTAAGGTACCACAAGTATGCCTCGGTTTTGTAGTTGTTTTGGTTTTTGCATATATAATCTAAGGGTCATATCCCACTATTGAGCCGTATACAAACCCTCATTCGATTCAATCAGAGTACTGTGGGTGGAACAATGGCTGTATATGTATCAGCAGGGTCACTCTTTATACATGTAAAATGTAAGAGATGAGCCTGAACTGCAAAAGTCAAATTGAGTTTGACCCCTCCAAAGTCATAGAATCATAGAATATCAGGGTTGTAAGGGACCTCAGGAGGTCATCTAGTCCAACCCGCTGCTCAAAGCAGGACCAATCCCCAACTAAATCATCCCAGACAGGGCTTTGTCAAGCCTGACCTTAAGAATATCTAAGGAAGGAAATTCTACCACCTCCCTAGTAATGCAAACACTGTAATCCAGTGTTTCACCACCCTGCTAGTAAAAAGTTTTTCCTAATATCCAACCTAAACCTCCCCCCACTGCAACTTGAGACCGTTACTCCTCGTTCTGTCATCAGCTACCACTGAGAACAGTCTAGAGCCATCCTCTTTGGAACCCCCTTTCAGGTAGTTGAAAGCAGCTATCAAATCCCCCCTCATTCTTCTCTTCCGCAGACTAAACAATCCCAGTTCCCTCCGCCTCTCCTCATAAGTCATATGTTCCAGTCCCCTAATCATTTTTGTTGCCCTCCGCTGGACGTTTTCCAATTTTTCCACATCCTTCTTGTAGTGTGGGGCCCAAAACTGGACACAGTACTCCAGATGAGGCCTCACCAACGTCGAATAGAGGGGAACAATCACGTCCCTCGATCTGCTGGCAATGCCCCTACTTATGCCTCCCAAAATGCCATTGGCCTTCTTGGCAACAAGGGCACACTGCTGACTCATGTCCAGCTTCTTGTCCTTTGTAACCCCTAGGTCCTTTTCTGCAGAACTGCTGCCTAGCCATTCGGTCCCTAGTCTGTAGCGGTGCATGGGATTCTTCCGTCCTAAGTGCAGGACTCTGCACTTGTCCTTGTTGAACCTCATCAGATTTCTTTTGGCCCAATCCTCTAATTTGTCTTGGGCCCTCTATATCCTATCCCTACCCTCCAGGATATCTACCTCTCCTCTCAGTTTAGTGTCATCTGCAAACTTGCTGAGGGTGCAATCCACACCATCCTCCAGATCATTTATGAAGATATTGAACAAAACCAGCCCGAGGACCGACCCTTGGGGCACTCCACTTGATACCGGCTGCCAACTAGACATGGAGCCATTGATCACTACACATTGAGCCCGACAGTCTAGCCAACTTTCTATCCACCTTATCGTCCATTCATCCAGCCCATACTTCTTTAACTTGCTGGCAAAGTGTCAAAAGCTTTGCTAAAGTCAAGGAACAACACATCCACCGCTTTCCCGTCATCCACAGAGCCAGTTATCTCGTCATAGAAGGCAATTAGATTAGTCAGTGCACTGTGTGTTTTAATTTTATATTTTCTCAGTTGACCCTCCATAATAACACTGGTAAAACTGATAAGATAATGTGGAGAACAGGAACAAAGTACTGTTTACAAACTGGACAAAGTTCTTTATACAGGATCTAAGGTTGGTCTGGCCCATTTTGAGAACAAGCGCTGGCCATTAAACTCTGATCTAGATCTGGGTTTCCCCAAATTATCAGGGACTATATTGGCTTTAGTTGAGTTCCATAACTGTTTTATTTCAGTTCCAGGCAGGAAAAGCTAGTGACCCTCCAGCCTGAGCTTGTTGCTATTCCTCACATTGCCAGAGCTTAATGAAGATTTACATAGTACTTTGTGACTATCCTTGGTAGAAGGTGAATTTGTTCCTCCCCCTTTTATGGACCCGACCTGCCCCCAAAGAGTTCACATTTTTTCTCTGTTTTGGAAGACAAAAAAGGTGTGTTTCCAATCTTGTTAGCTCAATCAACTTTGTCTAATACAAAAGCTCTCTTAAGGCTGATTGTGGGTGTTTCTACACTAGCAAAAATGGTGGTTTTTCTACCACGTTAGCTAACTCATGATAACAGATGGTAAAAATCCTAATGTGAACAAGGCAGTTGTAATTTTAACACGTTAGCAGGTTGAGGTAAACACCTATTTCTCCTAGGCTATGGGTATGTCTACACTACGAAATTAGGTCGATGTTATAGAAGTAGATTTTTAGAAATCGATTTTATACAGTTGATTGCATATGTCCATACTAAGCGCATTAAGTCGACAGAGTGCATCCTCACTACCATGGCTAGCATCGACTTGTGGAGCGGTGCATTGTGGGTAGCTATCCCACAGTTCCCACAGTCTCTGCCGCCCATTGGAATTCTGGGATAAGCTCCCAATGCCTGATGGGGCAAAAACATTGTCGCGGGTGGTTTTGGGTACATGTTGTCAGTCGCCCCTCCCTCCATGAAAGCAACGGCAGACAATCATTTCACGCCTTTTCTCCATGCGGACGCCATACTGCTTTCAGCAGACAGTGCAATAGGACTGCTAACCATCGGTCATCCACCGCTTCCACTGCAACTCTGCTCTGCTGCTATTGTCTTAATAGTGAATTTCTCCATATTGTCTGTTATGGGCTCCTGGGTACAAGTGTTCTTCCTCGGGAAATGTGCGTGGTGCTAACCATCGTCATCCACCACTTCCGCTGCAACTCTGCTCTCCTGCTTTCATGAATCCACCTCGCAGGTCCTCTCGTCATTCTCTCTAAATATCTATTCTCATGGCATCCGTTGTCAGCCACCACTTCCGCTGCAACTCTGCTCTCCTGCAGACGCCATACCACGGCAAGCATGGAGCCCACTCAGATCACTGCGGCAGTTATGAGCATATGTAAACACCTCACGCATTATCCTACAGTATGTTCAGAATCAGAACTTGCAAAAGCAGGTGAGGAGGTGACGGCAGGACGGTGATGAGAGTGATGAGGACATGGACACAGACTTCTCTCAAAGTATGGGTCCTGGCAATTTGGACATCCTGGTGGCAATGGGGCAGGCTCATGCCGTGGAATGCCGATTCTAGGCCCGGGAAACAAGCACAGACTGGTGGGACCATGTAGTGTTGCAGGTCTGGGATGATTTCCAGTGGCTGTGAAACTTTCGCATGCGTCAGGGCACTTTCATGGAACTTTGTGACTTGCTTTCCCCTGCCCTGAAGTGCAAGAATACCAAGATGAGAGCAGCCCTCACATTTCGCAAGTGAGTGGCGATAGTCCTCTGGAAGCTTGCAATGCCAGACAGCTACCGGTCAGTCAGGAATCAATTTGGAGTGGGCAAATCTACTGTGGGGGCTGCTGTGATCCAAGTAGCCAACGCAATCAAAGATCTGCTGATATCAAGGGTAGTGACTCAGGGAATCCCATTGCAGCAAAACCATCCACTATGACCTGCACATTTCCCAAACTGTGGTGGGGCAAGAGACAGAACGCATATCCCTATCTTGGGACCGGACCACCTTGGCAGTCAGTACGTAAACCGCAACAGGTACTTTTCAGTGGTGCTGTAAGCACTGGTGGATCACAAGGGACGTTTCACCGACATCAACGTGGGATGGCCGGGAAAGGTACATGATGCTCGCATCTTCAGGAACTCTGGTCAGTTTGAACAGCTGCAGGAAGGGACTTACTTCCCAGATCAGAAAATAACTTTTTAGGATGTTGAAATGCCAGTAGTTATCCTTGGGAACCCCGCCTACCCCTTAATGCCGTGGTTCATGAAGCCATACACAGGCACCCTGGACAGTAGTAAGGAGCTGTTCAACTGTAGGCTGAGCAAGTGCAAAACGGTGGTAGAATGTGCAGTTGGACATTTAAAAGCACGCTGGCGCAGTTTACTGACTCGGTTAGACCTAAGCGAAACCAATATTCCCATTGTTATTGCTGCTTGCTGTGTGCTCCACAATATCTGTGAGAGTAAGGGGGAGACGTTTATGGCGGGGTGGGAGGTTGAGGTAAATCACCTGGCCGCTGATTACACGCAGCCAGACACCAAGGCAATTAGAAGAGCAGAGCAGGGCGTGCTGAGCATCAGAGAAGCTTTGAAAACCAGTTTCATGATTGGCCAGGCTATGGTGTGACAGTTCTGTTTGTTTCTCCTTGATGAAAACCCAGCCCCTTGGTTCACTCTACTTTCCTGTAAGCCACCCACCCTCCCCTCTTCGATCACCACTTGCAGAGGCAATAAAGTCATGGTTTCATTCTTTATTAATTCATCACACAAATAGGGGGATAACTGCCAAGGTAGCTCGGGAGGAGTAGGGGAGGAGGGAAGCACCGGGTGGGGTGGTGGATGAGGGGAGGAGGGAAGGACAAGGCCACACTGCACTTCAGAACTTATTGAATGCCAGCCTTCTGTTGTTTGGGCAGTCCTCTGGGGTGGAGTGGTTGGGTGCCCTGAGCCCTCCACCCCCGTGTTCTTGGGCATCTGGGTGAGGAGGCTATGGAACTTGGGGAGGAGGGCGAGCGGTTACACAAGGGCTGCAGCGGCGGTCTGTGCTCCTGCTGCCTTTCCTGCAGCTCCACTAGACCCCAGAGCATATCAGTTTGATCCCCCAGTAGCCTCAGCATTGCATCCTGCCTCCTCCCATCACACTGCCACCACCTCTCATCTTGCTCCCGCAACCTTTCATCTTGCTTGTCCCTCCTGTCCTCGCGTTCATTTTCTGCTTTCCTGGACTCTGCCATTGTTTGCCTTCACGCATTCTGCTGAGCTCTTTCAGTGTGGGAGGACTACATGAGCTCAGAGAACATTTCATCATGAGTGCAGTTTTTTTCACTTTCTTATCTGCACTAGCCTCTGGGACAGAGATGACGGGGGAGCGTTGAAACATTTGCAGCTGCAGGAGGAAAAAAAGGGAGAGTAGTATTTAAAAAGACACATTTTAGAGAACAATCGGTAGACTCTTTCACAGTGAACCAAGCTGTTAACATTACATAGCACATGTGCTTTTGGTACAAGGTCGCATTTTGCCTCTTATATTGAGGGCCTGCCGGTTTGGTGTGAGAGATCACACAGAGGGCCGGGCAACTGAATTGGGCTTGCAGGCAGCCATGGTAAGACAGTCTTTCAGCTTCTTCAACCTTCATAACATGTGGGAATGGTTTCAGACAGCAGCACCCTGCTTTCCCATACCAAGCACCTGTTGAGTTGACCATTCTAAAGGAGGGGCTGTGGGTTTTGGGTTAACTTGCAAAATAAACCCAACTAACCCCTCCCCCCCCAATTCTCTGGGGTGATCGCGTCACTTCTTCTCCCACAGTGTGATTAGTATCAGGGAAGATCCCTGCCAGCCAAACGCAAACAGCTTAGTGTGAATGCCCCGCCCCGCCACCATGTGGCTAAAAGCAGGGATGATTTCTTTTCAGCCACAGGCAAACAGCTCAGCAGGAACAGCCACCTCTGAATGTCCAGTCAATAATGTCCCTGGAGGATTTCCGCTCCATCCCCAGACACGTTAACAGACTTTTCCAGTAGCTGTATTGGCCGCGAATGCATCCCAAGTCTTCAGGGCAAATTAATCATTAAACACGCTTGCTTTTAAACCATGTATTATATTTACAAAGGTACACTCACCAGAAGTGCCTTCTCCGGCTTCGTGGTCCAGGAGCCCAAGTTGGGAGGGTATTGGTTCCAGGGTGATAAACAGTTCCTGGCTGCCGGGAAGAACAGTTTCTCCGCTTGCCTGTTGTACACTATCCTCCTCCTCCTCATCATCATCATCTTCCTCATCCCTATTGCGTGAGACTCCCTCCCTTGCAGGTGTCCACAGATGGGGGTGAGGTAGTGGTAGGGGCACCCCCTAGAATTGCATGCAGCTCATCATAGAAGTGGCATGTCTGGGGCTCTGACCCGGAGCGGCCGTTTGCCTCTTTGGTTTTTTGGTAGTGTCTGTACTCCTTAATTTTCACGCGGCACTGCTGCGGGTCCCTGTTATAGCCTCTGTCCATCATGCCCTTGGAGATTTTTTTCAAATATTTTGGCATTTCGTCTTTTGGAACGGAGTTCTGATAGCACGGATTCATCTCCCCATACAGCAATCAGATCCAGTACCTCCCGTTCGGTCCATGCTAGAGCTCTTTTGTGATTCTGGGACTGCATGGTCACCTGTGCTGATGAGCTCGCCACACTGGCCAAACAGGAAATGAAATTCAAAAGTTCCCAGTGCTTTTCCTGTGTACCGGGCTAGGGCATCTGAGTTGAAAGTGCTGTCCAGAGCGGTCACAATGGAACACTCTGGAATAGCTCCCGGAGGCCAATACCATCGAATTGCATCCACACTACCCCAAATTCGACCCAGCGATATCGATTTCAGCACTAATCCCCTCGTCGGGGAGGAGTACAGAAATCGATTTTAAGAATCCTTTAAGTCGACAAAAATGGCTTCGTCGTGTGGACGGGTTCAGGGTTAAATCGATCTAAATTCGACCTAAACTTGTAGTGTTGACCAGGGCTATGTCTTCACTAGAAACACTGCTGTAACTTTTCAATGTAGACACTCACTACTGCGATGAGAGGGGTTCTTCTGTCATTGTAGGTAACCACCTGCCCAAGAGGTGACAGCTAGGTCAACAGTCGCCCTAGTACTGTAAACACTGGGGTTAGGTCGGCTTAACGCTCCTGAGCAAAGTAGTTGGGTCAACCTAACTCTTTAGTGTAGACCTGGCCCTAGTGCACACACACTGCTGTTTACCATGACCTGCTAAAATTACAACTGTCTTGTCCACACCAGGATTTTACCACTAGTTAGTTTCCATGTGTTTGCTAACATCTGGAGGTGTGTTATCTAGCCATGTTGTAGCTTAAGCATGTGTCTTAAAAAGCACGGTGGGCTTTTCAATCATGTGAAGCTAGTTTGATTGAGCTAACACAAGAGAAACACACTTCTGCCTTCTGCCTATCAAGACTGACCCTTTGTTGATTATCTTCTGCAAACTAGTGTAGCATTACCACTTCCAGGGATATAAAGATCCAATATTCGCTCTATAGGATCCTGAGCTATTGGGCCATAAACCTTTCAACTGAACCTTAAACTTTGCAGTGCCATTGTATTTGGTAGGGAGAGGATATGTACCTCACAGAGGATATGTAATGGTGCTGTCTAGGAGACAAACTGTATTTGACATGCACCTTTGACTGCATCACTAGCTTTCTGCTGAAACGAACTGCAAAACTGCCATTGACTTCAATGGGAGCAAGATCAAGCCCGTATTCCTCTTCCACAATTTTCTTTCCTTTCTGCTGCTGTAGAATTTTTCCACAAAAATGACAAAGGTAGGAGGCCCAAGATGCACAATGGTCAACCCTATCCATTATCTGCCAAATCCTTCACAATTCCTGGAACAATTTTAAGTGTGAAAAATACAGTGAAAAGTTACAATTCCAAAGATCAGTTCATTGACTAGGTTTTAAGCGAACATTTTAATGTCATCCACTCCCATTCCCTTTAAGAAACCCTATAGTTCGGGATTATTATAGTAGCCCACTTATATTATCTGAACTGATCCAATGCTTGGTGAAACAAACTCTGTTATTTGTTGTTAAGGAGTTAGTAAATGTAGCTCTGAGACTCTTCATCAAGGAGAAAAACATAACATCCTGTCTACAACTCTAATACAGGGCTTGTCTACATAGGGAAATTGTCTGCATTGGAAACTGACACTAGCTCCACTTAAGAAAAAAAAAGTCATTTTATTCTCGAATAGTACGTCCATACAGAGAGTTATACTGGCATAGTTACACTGGAATGATTATACTGTTATACAGGTCTGCCAATCAATTTCCCCATCCAAGCTCAAATATGCTATGACCAAGGTTTTTGTGCAAACATATAAAAATGATTCATTACTTCCCAAGGCCTTATTTTGTTCTAAATGAGATGTTCTTGTGTGATTTGAAGGGAAAGGTGAGTTCCAGGTTGGATTTTAATTTGACTATGAGGCCAAATCGTCTACTGGCTATCTGTGTGTAAGCTTGGCCCAAGCCTATGCCACTATTTCAGCAGTGGTTTAAACAGTAAATACATTCAGCTAATAGCTGTTAGAATTACTCCTGCACTAATCTCCCTCGCCAGCAATCTAATTAAATAAGCCAACACTGAAGACAGCTGAAATGTTTTTAGACAAGAGTTTTGTCTCCCAAGGCTCATTAGGAATATAAAATTAGCTTCAATTGTAGACAGGATAACCTGTCAAAAGTCTGATTTTTCTAAATATGTAGCAGCGGCATCATTTACATTTTCTAATATTTCTTTGAATTTTTTATAATAAAATTATTTTGAAAGATGCCACGTCACTGCATTTCTTTTTACATTGGTAATAACTTCACCCCGCATTTAGATGTGTGAAGAGACTGCATCCAATCTATTCTACACATTTTTAGGCCTCTGTAGACTTTGGGTGAGTGAGCTCTGTAACATTCCCCTTTGATCATTCTGCTATTTGTTGCTGTGTGCCCCCATCCTTTTAGGTATGAAGTGACCAAAACTTTAAGAAGGATTTATGGAAAAGGTAAGAACAAAATGATGAAATTAACCTTTTTTCAAGTTAAACCATTTTAAAATGGCACATTATTACATGCTGCATAATTATTGAATGATATTCTAATAATTAGCACAAGAGTAAGCATTCTGTAGTTCTAACAGCTGTGAATTTTGTTTCTTGATCTTGCATATAGAAAAATTATTCTAGTCCATGTGGCTTGCTCGCCTTCAAATCTGGGTCTCTGAAATGGGGTAGTCTTGCCAATAGGCTCGTTCTCAGTAATCAGGGCTTGAAAAATCCACTAAGGAGGGGTGAGTATGAGTTTTTCCCTGGTGATGTGTGAGAGTCTAAGCCAACAATTTCTGAAGAATTGACTTCACTTAAATTAAAGAATAAAATCTAATAGCCCTTATGTTTTAAGGGCTTATCTAGATGAACAGCTAGTGCACTGCAAGATGGGGTGTAAATCTATCTCGCATGCTGCATCCTCACTGTCTGTGTGGACCCTGCTGCCGTGCACTAAAAGTTCCCTTCATCCACTTTGATCTATCCTGCTTTGAAAGGGGGATAAATCAAAGTGCGCTAGGGAAATTTTCGTGTGCAGCAGCAGGGGCCACAGAGAGTAGGTGTGCAGCCTGTGAGGTAGATTTAATCCCAGCTTGCTGAGCACTAACAAACCCCTAAACTAACTTTCCAAATGTAAACTGAGCATGAGCTGATGCAGTGCTATCTTCCTGAGTCTGCATAGACTCCTACTCTGCTGCTGCCACCCATAGGTTCGCCAAGTGGCAGAGGAGGGAAACTAACAAGACTGGTCACCTTCACCAGTGCAGAGTAGCAGCCGTGTTAGTCTGTATTCCCCCCAAAAACAGGAGTACTTGTGGCACCTTAGAGACTAACAAATTTATTAGAGCATAAGCTCACAAAAGCTTATGCTCTAATAAATTTGTTAGTCTCTAACGTGCCACAAGTACTCCTGTTTTTTTTTTTTTTTTTGAACCAGAGCAGTTTAGAATGGGGTAGGAAGTAATAGCATACAAGAGTCATACAAATTTCACCAGCTTCTGCCTGGCAAATATCTGAGCCGCAGCAGATAGTGGAATTATTCACAGGCGAGGAAGACTCGAAAACAGAGGTTGGAGAAAACAGTTGAGTAACACAGACCATCCCCCTTCACAGTAGGGATGGGGGTGCTGGGTGGGGCGAAGACCCAGAAAGCTCCTTCTTCCTTCCAGTAGCTAGAGGGGTTTTGCAGAGGGTGAATCTTCAAATTCACCAGAGAGCTATTAGCCAGAGGCTGACATGAAGGGTGTAGTCCCAGTCATAGTCTAGGGCAGCAGTTCTCAAACTGGGGGTCGGGACCCCAAAGTGTGTTGTGACCGCATTTTAATGGCATCGCCATGGCCAGCATTAGACTGGCTGGGACCCAGGGCTGAAGCTGAAGCCCAAGCTCCACCTTCACCCAAGGTGTCAGGGCTCGGGCTGCAGCTCCCTCTCCCACCACCCAAGGCGGCAGGGCTCAGGTTCCGGTCCCCTCCTGGGGTCATGTAGTAACTTTCTTGTCAGAAGGGAGTCACAGCGCAATGAAGTTTGAGAACCCATGGTCTAGGGGACTGCACCTCCCATTCCCAGCAGAATGGCAGACAATTGAGCTTTTCCCAGGGCATTGCTTGTGGTTGCTCTGTCCCTCCATCCCATTTTTATCTTTCATACCTATCAATGGATAATAAATTGAGTCATGACTAATAAGTGTTGGACGGTTTTTTTGCCTATCAATATCTATATTTGTTATGATTTTTAAAGCAAACTTTGTCCATTTCTCTTCAAAACTTCCTGCATCTCCTTGCATAGTATAAGTGCACTCTCTTTTTTTAGTGAATTATGTTATTTGTATCACAGCAGAGCCCAAAAGCCTCAATCAGGATCATGGTCTCATTCTGCTCAAGGTTGAAAAACAGTGAGAGAGAGAGAGAGAGAGAGTCTCTGCTCCAAAGCGTCATGAACAAACCAAATATCTCCTTGTTCCACAAAATTTGTAGGGCTACATTCACTGTCTGAGTCTGCATTAGTCAGGTTTACAGCTGCTTCGCGTTGCCAGAACAAAACAAAACAGCAAGGCACACCAGTTTGTTTGGTTTAGTATATTGATTTCTTGCTGTTCTGAATCCTGATACTTTGATCCTTTTGGCTGGTGTCTTTGTGCTGTAAATAGAGCAAAACCAGTGCTTAGGGCCTACTCCCTTGAGTAGTACCTGGATCAGGTATGCAGGCTGCTGGCTGAGGATTTTCTAAGGTAAATTTGCAAAACATGTAGCTACAGGTTTCCCTTTAGGAAAGGTTTAGATCCCTCTCTCATTTTACAAGTTAAATCTGGCCTGGGGGAACATCCACCCACACCAAATGGAAAAGCCAAATTTCCTTCCAGTTCCAAAAACACTATAGACATCTGCCAAATGACATTTCTAATTCTTCCCGTAAAAATGGAAAGCTACATGGAGGCAGCGCTCTTCCAATAAATCCATTCCAAACTCTTCCTGATTCATTCCAGATCCTTCCCATTTGTGTAAGACTGTTAAAAACCCACTTCTGTTTTCCCTATGGGGCTTACATTTTATATAGGTGTTCCTTCAGAATCTTTGTTTAAAAAATACTGTAGAAATCATAAAGGGGTGCAACTTGACTTCTGATACATATGTCCAGTTCCCATTGACTTCACTGCGGGGTTTTTAAACCAGAATATTTAGCAAAGTGTTAGAAACACTTATGTAGGCATCCTAAGGCAAATGAAGAGCCCTGGATAAATGTTAGCATTTCCAACAACTACAACAAAATCCAAGGGCCTTAAATATATTTTTTTTAAAGCAAGAGAGAAATCATTAAAATATGTTTAACAAATCATGGAAATGTCTAAATAAAGAAAGCCACAAAACCATCTTGTCAAAAGGTCTTTTGAGGACTAGCTAATCGCACCAACAGCTCACAACAGATGTATCATCTCTGAAATGTAAATAAAGTTTTAACTCATTTTTATAGCAGTGAGACTGTTGGAAAGCATCCAAATTTGTATTACCATAAAGAAAATATGTTTTAAGATTTTTACCCTTTACATTTTAAGGATGATGATGAGAGATGTTTTGAGCTGTCATCATGTCTTTGTTTTGGAAGATTTCGTAAATCTGCTTCTGTTAAATATAAGGGTTGTTTTTTTAACTTGTCACAGTGAATGGTGAATATCTGCTGTCAAATAGTCATAATGGAATTGAAAGGTCCATAATACTGAGCATGGGAAAAAGCAGTTCAGATAAAATAGGAGTTCTCCCATCTCTACCCATAAATTTTACTCAGTACCTGAGCTGAATTTGATGTGACCATTTTGAGGTTAGAAACATTCAGTTACCTTTTATGTTTTCTTATTTTTCCATGTTCCTGCTCTTCTGAGTTCTTGCAAGAACTGGAGTTGATGTAATAAATGGCTTGACCAAACCCAGGAAACAGTGGGTATCTCGCTGAGAAGCTAATGGGATTTCCAGCCCAATTTTGTAAACATAAGGGTTCAGGTAAACTTTGACTAACCCTCCAGATTTTGCAGTCAAAGGGTTGCGTTAATTCAACTGAGCGCAGAGTTGGCCATTAGCATGTTATTAATAAAAGTACTAATATAACAGGCTAACTGCCATTAAAATTTGTCCTCACTTCCTTGAGTACTGTGCCTATGCTAATACACAAGAGCACCATGCATATGGACAGAACAGGAGGACATGCAATATATATTTGCCCACTTTGTTAGGTATATCCCATTCATGCAAAGGTAGTGATGGAGATTCTCTGACAAGTATCTATTGCCATTCAGCTATTGTTTGAACATTCATATTCATGATTTATTCTTTTCATTTTGCTTTTATTTTGGAATCTAGTTCTCTTTCAATTCTTTAAAAGCTGTATGTTTCTGGTGCTACTGGTAGGACTGCAGTTCTATTTACTGATACTATCATTGTCCAAAATAATGTTAGATGTGGACTACAAATCCAGGCCATACAGCTGCTTTCGGTTCTCCTGGCTCTGGTCTATGCAGGCCAAAGGTCCTTTTTGTGGGCTAAATGTGGTGAGCTGGTCAGAAAATCTGTCAAAACATTTCAGTGAGAAATGGAAAGAAACAATTGTGGAAATCTTCACAAAATTGTTTTCTAACCAGCTCTAGTAATGTGTGAGTTAAGAGAGAGAGAGAGAGATGGACCATAGCTCCCTTGCTTAATTTGGCTCCTCTCTAAACTGCGCATTCAAATGTGCCAGGGGATATCGTAACATAATAATTGTCGCTGGATGTAGTTAAAGAACTGTTCAATTTTTGCAGTGTAGATGGGATCTATCTACTTGAATCATAGCAAAGTCTTAATATTTTAAAAGATTTTTACAAGCATCAAATCTTATCATGACTTGGCCATATGATTAGGTCCTAGCTACACTACAAAATGGAAACATGCTTTAACTGGGTCAAGGGACAAGCAGGTTGTAACCCAGTCCAGTAGCATGGCTGAATTTGTAACACAGATGAAACCTAATTTCCCATGAGCTTTGCCCAAATAAGAGCCGAGGTACATTCAGCTGACTATGTTTCAAACCTGAAACATCACTTAGTCAGTAAAGATCAGTGATCAATGACCCATGCTAATAAATGTGACAAACCATGGAATAGTAGATAGTTGCATGAGTGGGTGTAATTTCAGGAGATTTGATGATCCATCTACAAACTTTTCTCCAGCTGCTTTTGATTACATCATTTGTTTCACTATCTAGAGCAGTATTGTCACATTAAACAATGATAGTTTTAAAATGATCCTCTCTGCTTCCTAGAATGACAGTCGTATACCGAAGAAGGAACTAAATCTTCTTGTCATTTTTTTAATATAATTTCTTTTTTCTTTCAGTTTTTAATTGCAATTCACTATTATTTTTGTGAAGAGCAGCCTCATGAAGGCAAAGAGTTAAAGACATCACTTTAAATGACAAAAGCTGAACACTTTACCCCACTTTCAGTCTCTCATCTATTCATTCTTTTCATTGTGAATTTAGCTATTTCAGCTTTCTAAGCTCTTCAACTACCTGCCCCTAATTTGTATTCCTGGGAAGAGGCCTCAACTGGTTATTTTGCATTTGTGTGCTAATGGTGATGAGCTTGCTTCTAAGGATACACTGGGGAGGGGTGGACAGGAGCCTCCAAAAGGGCTGAAGTGGGGGTGGGGGTGAAGGTGCAGGAGAGGTTGTTTGGGGGAGAGTCATGCTGAATTTTAACCTTGAATGCTTTCTTATACAATTTAGCACAAAGCCCTCCTGATTATATGGAAAATGACACCCTGTGAAAGCTTGCCTGCTTATATACACCTTTTAAGCAAATAAGTTAGTCAAGTGCCTGAAAAGCTGGGCTTGGAAGAGAGTTTGGGATGATCATTCTTTAATATTTTTTAAAAAATAGGCCAGAGCCATTGCAAAGCATTTTTCTCACATTGTCCTGAAAATTATTTAGCATTTGTCTGGTATCTGCAGTATTCTGGGAAAAGTTTACTGAGAGAAACAGTCAAGGCATCTAAATTGTTGCAGGGAAAGAAAGCTCTGGTTTATTTGGTAAACCCATTTACTTGTACAGGGTTATTCTTGTTTCTGCGCATTTAGAGGCAGTACCAGATAAAATATCTTTCATTAGGCTAAACAGGCAAATGTTCAGATGCTTTTTGACTTATGGATTAGTATTTCAAAGCTAAATGTTTCTTATGCTAATCATTTTAAAACTAATTTAACAGGGTAAAAGAATGCCATTATGAATAATTGGTGATTGTTAGTAATTTAGTTTCTAATTAACTAGAGATGTGACAGACCATTACAGATGAGAGTACTCATTAGCCATTGGAGGGATGGGTGTTTTACTGCTTTCCCTGCTTTTACATATGTTTAAAATGGCTGCAGTTTGGGCTTTTTAATATAACATTTTCATTTCATGCTGATGGGTATGCCAGATTGTGGTACCTTATCACAGGATGACCCAGAAAAAGAAACAGAGCACCTGATGCAACAAAGCACCTAGATAAGCTATTTAAATTTTCAGTTTCAATAGCTTTATTGGCACGAGAAAGCCATGTGATTATTGAAAAAAGAAAATAAATACACCAAAAGGTAAATTTTGAAGAGGGCTGCCACCTTCCTTTTGCAGGTGTAATTTGCTCTTTCAACTGGAATTTTGCACCTGCAATTACACATCAAATCATGTAGAGAGAGATAGACACAAGTACTCAATTTGTGCTTGTAATTAAGTTTGCAGACATAAATGTAGAGAGTATAAATGATATCCTTGAACAGGGAGACTCGGCTCCAGCCTAGTTGAAAATTTACCTTTGGTACCTATGTTTGTGACAAGTTTCATGGAATGGTAATGTGATTTTCTAGATACATCCATCTTGTATCACACATCAATTTTGATTCAGCGGCACCCTGCTGAATACGAGGAGGCTATTTCATCAGACTCTCCCATTTCTTCTGTTCAGTTCATGCCAGATTACTGGTGGCATTTCTGCTTTTACCAGCTTTCCCTGCTTCTTGGTCACAGTTTTGAAACTTTTTGTTTAATTTAAATCTCCTAATTCAGTTTCCCAAGACAAACCAAAATGCATTCATCTACAGAAAGACCCTTTTCCCCAATAAGAATGTTCTAGGCTTTCTCTGAAGTGTGGATGACAGGAGTACTGTAGAGTTAGTACATCTAGTCTTTCTGGGGGATGGGAGTGATGAGTGACTCAAGAGCAGTCAGGTAAGTAGCAGCACTGACAGGCTTTTATGGGAGTCATTGAGCTAGAGAGAGAGAGAGAATAATTCTATAGCTTGGTGGTTAGGGGGAGCACATCCAGGAGGAGGGAGACCCAGAATCTGATAGACTGATAGATCCATCAATGGCTATTAGCCAAGATGCGGAGGGATGGTGTCCCTACTCTCTGTTTACCAGAAGCTGGGAATGAGTGATGGGGAATGGATCACTTGATGATTACTTGTTCTGTTCATTCCTTTTGGGGCACCTGGCATTGACCGCTGTCGGTAGACAGGATACTGGGCTAGATGAACCTTTGGTCTAACCCAGTATGGCCGTTCTTATGCTCTCCCTGCTCCAATGACTAATTATTTATCCAAAGTGGAACAGCTTCAACAGGACAGACAGAAGGAGCCCTATAGCTTGGTGCTGAGAGGTGGGAGACATGGGCAGCATGTGAGCCCCCCCTTTGGGAAGGTTAGCCATGTGGCCATGCCCCTTCTGCCCAAACCCAACCATCCACGTGCTGGAGCCCCGAACCTCCCCCCAAAAAGCCTCCCCCAGCTGTGAGCCCCCACCCGTCGGAGCCCCGAGCCTCCCCCTGCTATCCCCAGAAGCTGGAGAAGCCCCAGCTGAACAGCCCCGGGCTGCTAGCCGGCCTCAGAGCTGGCCCCCACACCCACTGGCTGGCCCCAGCGCTGGCTGGGTCACCAGCCAGCCCCAGCACCAGGTTGCTGGCTGGCCTCAGTGTTGGCCCCAGCACCGGGCAGCTTGCTGGCCCCAGCCACCTGCTGGCCTCCAGCTGGTGCTGAGCTGCTGCCAGCTTGGAGGAGAAGGTGTGGCATGGGTAGAGCCCAGGCTGGGCATAAGCCTCCCTCCCCTGGCCTACTATACCCCCCACCCATGGTGGGAGATCCCTGTTCAAATTCTTTCTCTCCCTCAGGCAAAGGGGGGGAATTGTTCCCAAGTCTCCCAGATCTGGGCTGAGTGCCTTAACCATGGAACATATTGAATAACTAACATCCTACCTTTCCCTAAAATCATGTGGGAAGTCTTGGTGGGAACAAGACTTCCCACGTGATGAGCAAACCACAGAGAGTTTGGGGGGTTAAATAAGCACCCAGATGTTTGGAAAGTCACTCCAAGCTTGTGTAAAAGAAGTAGGATCTGTAAAATTTGGACTACTGTGGGAAGAAGTTTCACTGCAAGATTTCTGGTGACTCCTGTGTCTGATTAGGCTGAAAGAATTTAGAAAATAACTTTTCTCCTGGCATTTTCATGTCACTTTCAGTGTGAAAATGAAAAACAATAATGGTGAGTAAAGTGAACTTTTTCAAATATCATGTTTTGGGTGATCAGTTTGGTGTAAAGGTTTTTGGTTTTGCATAGGACATAGCACTGGAAGGGACCTTCTGGGTCATCTCGTCCAGTCCCCTGCTATCCTCAGCAACCCTGTTGTATAATCAGGGTGGGTGACGTGGGCAACCACCCAGGGCACTGTGGTCAGGGGAGTAAAGTGACTGACACCTGAGTCCTGCCACGAGGGGTGGAACTCAAAGAAAGGGAGCCAAAATACAAGTTCGCCCCGGGCGTCATTCTCGCAAAGGCCGGCCATGTGTATAATCCCGTACATAAATCCCATAATATATAATGTATAATCCCATATATAAATTTATAAAACTCCATCTTAAAACCAGTTAGGTTGTTTGCCCACACTACTTAGGCTGTTTCAGAATTTCACTTTCTACCTGAACTAGTTTTCCCACAGAAAAATACAAGTAACAATGAGAAACTTCCTAAAAATACACTTGTACCTTAACCGTGCCCTTAAATCTGGAGAAATATTAGTGGGGCAAGAGAGGGAGATATGCCTCAGTCATAGGTGCTGACTTCGTGGGTGCTCTGGGGCTGGAGCACCCACCGACAGCCCCGCCGATCAGTGCCTCCCCATCCCCCCCCAGTACCACCCGCCTGCTGCAAATCAGCTGTTTTGCGGCATGAAGGAGGTGCTGGGGGGAGGAGAAGAAGCAAGGGCACACTTGGGGGAGGAGGGCGGAACGGGACGGGAAGAGGTGGGGGGGTGGAGCGGGGCGAGAAGAGGCAGGATGGGGCAGGGCCTGGGGCAGAGCCAGGGTCAAGCACCCGCTGGCACAGTAGAAAGTTGGTGCCTCTGGCCTCAATCTTTATGCATTTCTAGGTTCATACTTCTATTAGGAGTGTGCCAACGGAGTCACATCATGGGATCCTCCCACTGACTTCAGTAGAAACAGGATTGGGCCCCATATTAAGTGAGCTGCAATTGTTCTGTAGTAATAGTCACCATTAAGCACTAGTACATACTTGTAGGTCAATTGTATTTAGGACTGTATGCGTATAAATTGATGTCTCATATATAGAAAGAGATGAAAATTTGTACTTAGCTACCCTGCTTTGTAATGTTAATTGATCTCCATGTAAGTTGCTTTTAAACAAGAAACAAAATTAAATATATTAACTACCATAATATAGCTTTCATTAATCCGTAATTGAAATGGATTTTGCATGCGCATTTCAGGTTATTGCCAAGTAGAATGTTGTCTGAGCTAGTTTCCGAATACTAGGTGATAGAGTATGTTAATATCAATTATTTTAATTTAAAAGTAGTATGTTTTCTCAGGATTCTAAGCTATGTTCTGATTCAGATACATAAACATGAATAATCTAGCTATAACTGTAGCACCACAAGATTAGTGTAAACTCAAGCCACAATTGCAATATCAGATGCCACAAAAAAACTTGCTATAAAAATATCTAAATGGTTCTTTCTTCAGCTGCAATAACACATCAGTTTACATTACCAGATGTTCAAACATTATAGACTATCTGACAGCAAATACTATATCAAAGGCAGTTCAAAAGAGAAGCAAAGATGATTTTCATATATTTAATCATGGTTGCAGATGGGTTTAGGATAATCTGTCAGAGTTCAAAAAGAACAGGAGTACTTGTTCAGAAGTAGAAAATAAAAGAAAGAGGCTAGATGTAACTTGGCTAAGTGGTCTGTTTCAAGTATGGTTCAGATACAATGAGAAAAACAACTTAAACAGGTCTGCTTAGAAAACAGATGCAGCATAGAAGTGTAAAATCTTACCATGTTCATTTGAAAGCCACAAAAGAAAAAGTTTTGAATTTTAAAAATACATTGATAGATAATTTTCAGAGTAGCAGCTGTGTTAGTCTGTATCTGCAAAAAGAACAGGAGTACTTGTGGCACCTTAGAGACTAACACATTTATTAGAGCATAAGCTTTCGTGAGATACAGCTCACTTCATCGGATGCATAGAATAGAACATATAGTAAGAAGATATATATATACACATACAGAGAAGGTGGAAGTTGCCATACAAACTGTAAGAGGCTAATTAATTAAGATGAGCTATTATCAGCAGGAGAAAAAAACTTTTGCAGTGATAATCAAGATGGACCATTGTCCTGCTGATACTAGCGCATCTTAATTAATTAGCCTCTTACAGTTTGTATGGCAACTTCCACCTTCTCTGTATGTGTATGTATATATATCTTCTTACTATATGTTCCATTCTATGCATCCAATGAAGTGGGCTGTAGCCCACGAAAGCTTATGCTCTAATAAATGTGTTAGTCTCTAAGGTGCCACAAGTACTCCTGTTCTTTTTGATAGATAATGAGTCAAAAAATTCCATCAGAGCTCTTTAATATATTTGTCTATGATAATTTGCTTTTTATTTTTTTTAAATCTATTTGCTGTTCTTTCCCCTAACTACACTGAATCAACAAACTTGGGCACCCTAAGTAAATATGCCCCGTTGTATAGTAATATAACACCCCATACCAGCTTTCTACAATAAGAGTAGAAACCTAACAACAGATGTACTGGACTCCCACAGTATCAGCAGTTCTGCAATGTGATGCACTAGTTCAACTGTAAGAGACAGCAAGAGTATTTAGAATGCTGATTTTGTATTCTTTGGCAGGGAGCACTACACAGACTAAGTCCTTTTCAAGGGTCTTTGAGATCTAGAAACCCAGTGCTTACAAATATATGACTTTTGCCTGGCAGTTCTGGGTGTATGTCTTCAATGTCCTTGCATTTTTAACTACATAACATTCCTTCTCAGTCTGGCACAGAACTGAATTAAGGAGTGAGATTTAAAAGACAGGAAAAAAAGGTCAGATATTAAAAATAATAATCCATAATTATCCTGGGACATTTCTATAGCACTTATATAGAAGTGTTTTAATTTATATCCATTCAAATGTAATCTGTGATTGTTTACCAGTTTGCTTTAGACACTGCCCTTGTTTGACATCATATTTTATTTCCATTGTTGTCTGTGATATCAAATGTGTGAAAGCTGAGGACTCCCGTACTTGGAACTGAAGAAAATATCTTCTTTGGATTTCATACAAGGTATTCTTGTATAACCTTCTTCATAGTTTAGTCATTGCTTTTAAATGCTTTACAGCGAACTTGCTGACAGACAGATGAAGAGGGATTTAAAATGACTAATTCAGCAGTGTTGTTGTAGCCGTGTTGGTCCCAGGATATTAAAGAGACAAGGTAGGTGAGGTAATATCTTTTACTGGCCCAACTTCCATTGGTGAGAGAGACGGGCTTTCGAGCCACACAGAGCTCTTCTTCAGGTCACCTCAAAAACCCGTCTCTCTCACCACCAGAAATTGGTCCAATAAAAGATATTACCTCACCCACCTTGTCTCTCTAAATCAGCAGAAGCATTTTAAAAATCAAAAATGGCAGGGGAGAGGAACAAAAATCTCAGCACATGCCCAACATCAAAAATCTAGTCCTTCAGTATAAACAATAACCTGAGGGTTGACTGTGCCTTTATGCACACGCTCCAGCAATGTCTGGGTTTAGATGCCCCCTCCCCCTCCCCCTCCCTGGATGGTTCCACAGCTCAGTGGCTTGGCTTAGGTGCAGTTGGAAATGCCCTAGAAGGGCTCTTTGTTGATTTTCGCCTGCGCTAGAGCCCAGTGTTGCTGTGAAGCGAAGTGCTATTGAATTTGCTCACTCAGGCAGAACACTCAACAGGAAGGAAGGAAGCAGCCATTCTTTCTGGTCCTATTGTCTGACCACCAGGCTTAAGCAATCAAACAGCTCTGTGGCCTGAGCTGCGGTGCTTGCAGGCCTGGCTGTTCTGGTGGGCGGGGAGGATGCGGGCAGGCGGGGTGGGTGGGGGAGGGAAGGGAATGGAAACTGGCTTCTCATGGCTTTTACTTTGTTTTTGATACACTCCAACTGCATCTTTTCAGGGCTCGCAGGCTGCCTCAGGTAGCTGTTTGCCAGCACTCTGCATTTCTGAAGTGAAAAGAGCTGAGTACTCAGTGGAGGGGATTGAAAACAGCCCAGGATTGCACTGATTCACAGCTGCTTCTAGGGGTTCATTAAAAGTCCCACATGAGCAAACTCTGGCTAAAGCCCCTGAAGGAAATTTCACTGTTAGCAAATATTTCTGCTGTGTTCAGAGGGACCTTGTCACTGCTTAAAGGCTCTGTCTAGCTCCGGAGCTACATCAAGGATGGGGATGCTGGAGTGGTTGCTTGCAAGACCTAAACAGAGGAAATGTGTTTTCTGATGCAGTTTTACTAATAGGGTCCTGATTCTGCAGTCTTCACTCAGACTAAACGCCCCTTGAAATCAAACCCTTTAATCAGCAAGAGAAAAGGCGAAAGGCAAAAACAGCACAAATGGCCTGTATTGAAAAATGAAATTATAAGATGCTCCTCCTATTTGCCCGTATTTATAAAGCAATAGGGTGCATCACACATTAGAGAAGAGTTTGCCTTTCAAAGGCTTGGAGGTAAAGTGCAAAAGAGACCTCTCCTGTAATAATGTAAAGAGCAGCAATCTGTCCACCTTAGAGTTTTATACTGCCACCCATCTCTGTAATATCAGAACACTTTCAACGTAAAATCAATGTAAAAAGTCCCATAGGGACTTTTCAGGGTAAAAATCTCTGCATAACTCTGGGTTTGTTTGTTTGATTGATTTGTTAGTTTCATTGTTAACGGTCATTTGGTTTGGTTTCGATGGGTTTTGGGGGAGGGGCGGTTGGAAGGTACAACCTGTAGTAGTGATGTGCCATTCTTGTTATGGTAGAGAAAAGTGATCAATTATGCATTAGTGAATCTGAAATCCATTATTATAGAACATACATTGCTTACAGTACATACAGGGATTCTACTATACATGTGATCTTCCACTCCTGTTAAAGAAACTAAGAACTCTTCAGACTTGAGCCCCAATCCTGTAAAGGCTTACACATATGCTTAAATTTACACACTACATGTAGTTAGTTCCATTTCCTTCAATTGGGCTACTCACAGTGCGTAAAGCGAAACGTGCACATACGTCTTTGCAGGATTGGGACCTCAGAGCATCCCATACTTGTTACTATTTTTTTTTTAAAGATGGACCAGATTCTGCTCACAGTTACATCAGTGTAATTGCAGAGTAACTTCACTGGATCAATGGAGTTACTCTGGATTTACACCAATGGACCTGAGCAGAGTTTAGCACTTTTATTTTAAAGGAAACAAATGGAAATTACTAGAACCAGATTGAAATTCAAAGCCAAGCAGAACTCTTGTCTTTGGATTTTGTTACAAACTTGAAATGCAGGCCAGGTTCAATGCAATTTGTGAACTCTGATCCAAAGCTACACAATGCTAGATGTTCCTCATGAGCTGCTACCCAGAAATATTGCAACTGATGCATGTATATTTCACCTTAAATGTGTGAAGTGATTTGACATCTTCGGTCATTTCCCAGTTCGTATAATACTGTATTAATTCACTGGTGAAGTATGCTCCTGAGAGTTCCATTGTGGGGAAAATAATTCAGAAATAATTTTTTTCTAATACCTTGTATATTTATAGTCAAACAGCTATTTTCATTTACATTACTGATGCATGGTCAGTGAACCTTACACATTGTACTGAATTGTACTGATGAAGAAACCATTTTAATACAAATGTCTAATGGGATATCTTCAACCAGCTCTAACTGAAACACAATGCAGACTCTGCATACACACTGACATATCAAAATGCAATCACCTTCAGTCTTTCTGTTTCAGCACATGGTAACAGAAATATTTTTTTTGCTTACCATAGACCCTGAAGCTAGATATGTCTCTTTCCCCCCTTCCTCCCCTTTATCCTAACCTCCTTTATTTACTTGTATACGATGATGAGTCTGGTATTTTGATATATTTGTTGTATTTGGAAAATTTAATACAAAATTATAAACAAAAATATATTTTTTTTGCAATTTAAGCTAGCCAGAATACTTTGATGTCAGAAAAAGTCAGACAAGCGACCATGTTTCTCCTTTATACACCATATGGACAGCAACGTAGAGAGTTTATATACTTTTGCATTTCCAATTAATGTTAATTTTACTAAACCGTAAGAAATTCTGGTAGATGTGTGTCTACTCTAGGTAAAAAGAAAAGGAGTACTTGTGGCACCTTAGAGACTAACGAATTTATTTGAGCATAAGCTTTTGTGAGCTACAGCTCACTTCAAATAAATTTGTTAGTTTCTAAGGTGCCACAAGTCCTCCTTTTCTTTTTGCGAATACAGACTAACATGGCTGCTACTCTGAAACCTACTCTAGGTAGTGTGGTACCCAAGCTACTGCAAAACGTCTTCTGTATTAAGATTGAGTTTTCATCACACGTGGAGAATCACGTCGGGCCATGAAGATCAAGTTGTATCATGTGCTGCATCATTCATAACCCTACATAGATGTTCTGTTATACAGTTTTGACAGGATTTTTAAATCGAACAAATCTTTCTGCCTGTAGAATCCGCATTAAGTCAATGGGAAATCTAAGTGTGGAGAGATGGCAGGATCAAGCCCTGTGACTAGAAGAAGACAAAATATTAAGATATCAGCAATATGCTGAGGAGCAATAGTCTCCTCTCTTGCATTGCTCTAACTGATCCTCAGTTGACTGGGCTATAATTTCAAATAGCCAGGGACACTGAGAAGCCAGGCCATGGGAATAATTATTGCAGTTATGATTAAGTCACTTTCATGGCTTGTCAGCATTGAGGTGCCGATTTCAAACACGGTCAGGAAACTGGGATTGGATCATTTTTCCAAAGTGCAGGAGAGAAGAAAAAGGCTTCTGTATGTAACCCTTCTGCTTCTGCACCACTGGCTTACATGTCGGAATGATGTGGTCAAAGGGGCAGTGGGGAAAAGAGAGAGAGGGGAAAGTGGAGAGGAAGAGAAGAAGAGAGAGTTGCATATCTATAATGTATTTGCTGCCACTTTCCCAAATCCATTCTCATCACTGGTTGCCCCATCACAAGAGTATCTGTGATCAGATAACGTCCCTGTTTTTCTAGTTCTGAGAAGATCACAGAGCTGATCAACAATACACAATGACATATTTTAATCACTTTGCAGACCTACACTTGTTTTGTAACCATTAATTCTTCCTCTTGTCTAACTTGCCCTTCTCTCCTGCATCTGACAGCATTTCCAATGTTGCTGTAATGTCCTTAAACAGACCCTGGAAATGCTCGGCCTCTTTTGCTGCTTTCAATGTTGTCGGAGCCGTGTCAGTCCCAGGATATTAGAGAGACAAGGTGGGTGAGTTAATATCTTTGATTGGACCAACGTCTGTTGGTAAGAGAGACAAGCTTTTGAGCTTACACAATAAAATATATGACCTCACTCTCCTTGTCTCTCTAATGACAGGTTTCAGAGTAACAGCCGTGTTAGTCTGTATTCGCAAAAAGAAAAGGAGTACTTGTGGCACCTTAGAGACTAACCAATTTATTTGAGCATGAGCTTTCGTGAGCTACAGCTCACTTCATCGGATGCATACTGTGGAAATTGCAGAAGACATTATATACACAGAGACCATGAAACAATACCTCCTCCCACCCCACTCTCCTGCTGGTAATAGCTTACTAAAGTGATCATCAAGTTGGGCCATTTCCAGCACAAATCCAGGTTTTCTCACCCTCCGCCCCCCCACACACAAACTCACTCTCCTGCTGGTAATAGCCCATCCAAAGTGACCACTCTCTTTACAATGTGTATGATAATCAAGGTGGGCCATTTCCAGCACAAATCCAGGTTTTCTCACCCCCCCACCCAACCTGGATTTGTGCTGGAAATGGCCCACCTTGAAATGGCTGCATTTGAAAGCTGTCTCAACCAAAATATCCTTAACAGAAAAAAGCACCTTCCACCCAAATGCAATTACATTTATTTTAAAAATTGCAGTGCTGAACTAGACATGCAGAGCTATATTCTTTCCTGCACCAGCACTCTGTCTGGCACAGGAGGAGTGAGGGGAGAATCAGAGAGACTGTTGCAGCTTTTTGATTTCTCAGGATCAGCCCCAGCCCAACTTAGAGAAGCTTCTGGGCTACTCTGACTGGTATAGACCATACTCCACTGGAGGATTGCTATCATAGAGCACATGCCGTCACGCTGATTTCCCATCTCAGAGACATCTCCCTATGCCAGTTCTTTTCTAACATGGGAATTCTCTGCTGGGCATTTGTGGCCAGATTTCTGCTCCTTTGCACCATCTGAGTAATGCAAAGGAACCATAACACAGTAGATGATCTGGCCTCTTAAATTCTCTTTAGACAAAGGACTTGGTGCTCATTCCAGGATTTTTCAGTTTGTTGAATTTGACCTGGCTACACCTAAAATTTAATAGAAAATTAAATAGAAAGTCTTATGTCTGTAACATATATTTCCCCAGCAATAACATGTTACGTGTCTGTAACATAGTTCCCCAGCAATAACTTTGCGAGTGGCTGGTTTGTTAACTGTGTAGCTGACTTTGATGCTCGCTCCAAAGTCATTTCTGGGTGCTGCCTTGCAGTCAGGATGCAGTAGACATATGGGCTGCTTGATCTGCGTGCAAATATTCTCCTCCCCTTCTCTCCCCCCCCCCCGCCCCCGCTTTAGTTCACAGTGGATTGTAATGAGTTTAAGTGTCATGTTTTGAAGATAAACTTGCACACAAGCTTATTCAGGATAGACATGTGTAAAGGGGCCCTTTTAACTGGAGGACAAGTGTTTCCTAATGGCCATACAATTTTTTTGGCACACATCCATCCATTACCAATATGATCGCACATATTCTAGCAGATGGCACATCCATGATTTTTGTAGGTGTAGAAACCCCTAGGGGCCCAGTGAAACAATACCTGCTACCCTTGTTTGACTCTGGGACCTCTGTCAAGACGAAGGATCCACAATAAATGCTGATCCTGATTTTTGTGGCAGCTTCTAAGAAGCCAAGAAGACTATCTGGAAAATTCCATACAAAACAAAAAGGACTGCCAAAGCCTTCTCACGGACAAATTAACTTATCAGCTGGAGAAGTTTTGATTTACGATAGTCACTGTTGGTTACTGAAAGTCTCCCATTTTAAATTAATTACCTCATAGTTGACGAATGATGAAGCGGAAAAGGAAGTATGCCTAAGAGTGAATGAAAATCATCAGGTGAAAGGGGCACTCTGTGATTATGGAATAAAAACCAGTCATTAGGGCTTTAAAAATAAAATCCAGAGTTCTACATCACACTGGTAGTGGTGGCTGTTTTCTTGGAATAGAAAATGACTCCCTGCCACTGCCCTCCACCAGGATATGTGGTGCTATAAAAACAATCCTCTTCAGAACTAACTTCAAAATCTGCTAACATAATACTTCTCTGAAGAAGAATGAGAATGTTGGTTTTACAGCAAATTAAGGGGTTGGGGCCAGGAACTTGAAATATACCCATTAGGATATGGTTTTCTGGTTAAAGAGTCATAAATATACAGTACATGTTATTAAATAACTAGAAGAAGACTGTTTTTAAAAAAATATGATAGTTGCCTTGGTGTTTAACAGCAGATAAATATATGTTGAAAGAAGGGAGGCAGTGCACCTTGGCAGTAATTGGTTATGCCAGATCAGCAGAAAAGCTTCATTCATTGTTACCTGTGCATTCCTCTCCCTCCTCTGCAAAAACGTTGACCTAATTCTTTTTTCCCCAGCCTTTCAGAGGATAAAGAAGAGAGGCAAGTAGTGTTGACTGCGTAGTCTGTAAGAAAGATGCTACTTTACACACTCCATCACTTCCAGGATCACTGTTATGATAATTCTGTCAGACTTTGGGAACTCTTCAAGCATTTTCCCTTCCTGGATCACACTGTTTCTCCATCAAGCCATAGTAGAGTTAATTTCTAAAAGAAAGCAAACAGAAAGACTTGATCTTTGGCAAACTTGGGGCTAGAATGTTCCCACATACCCATGCACGTTTAGAAGAGAAGGCTGTTTTTCTTAAAAGCAATGATCTTAGTATTCATGATACTTAGTGGTAAACTAGCAAAGCTTTCAAGTAGGCATGAAAACAAATATCACAATTTATCTCAGTTCTTCTGTGTTTCTTGTTATAAAGGGTGTGCACTTTTGTTTTCAATATTTTCCACATTTTTTTTTTTGGTCTTATTTCCAGGTAACCTAATTTTAGATCTTTTTTCTTTCCCTTTGGTCAAAGCATTTCTGAATTTCTGCCAAAAAGTTACTATGTTGTACTCAAGAGTTGGATTCCTCATGACTAGCAACCCCAAAATAGTGTTGATTCTTGTTTTAGAGGGAAAACGAGAGAGGAAAGAAACCTTAGGAACAAACACAGAAGGATGAAGCCAAACAGTTACAGAGCATTCTGGAAGCCACTCTTCTATTAGATGTTAGGTTGGTCATCGTTGGATCTAATCCACAATGTAGAAAAACCTGCAGATGAAATACAATCCAGTCCAGTTTTACTAATTAGTGTTATGGAAAGCTACCTGGTTTTGCTTCCTGACTATTTATTTTTGGAAGGTGACATTTTTGTGAGGCACAGCAGAATGTTTCCGTTTTTTACCAATGAACAAAACATGAAATTTCACCAGAGTTAAATTACAAGTTCAACCAATCGGACAAATTTCACAATTTGTACAGAGAAAAATCGACATTTTACAGTGAAACAGCTTTTCAGTATGACAGTGTAGATAGAAGAGATATACATCTTAGCTAAGTTCCAGGTTTGAAACACTTAGAATCCCTGGAATTACAGCCCTCGTTCTTTTCAGAAAGGATTTAAGTTGGTTTTGTAGCTGTCTGTCAGATGAGACTTTAAAAACCAGGGTTTGCATGAACTTAAAGACATCATGGCACTTTTGGGGTAAAAATGGTGATTTAACCTACCCAGAGTCCTCAGTCAAACTTTCACCCTCACCCTCTCCATTGTGCCATGTACCATGCACTGACTGGTTTCTGTTCTCTAACCCAGAGAAGGTTGCATTTTGGTGGTATAGCAGTTTATGCACCTTTCAGATGAAAAGCACTATATGCGTATAAAGTACAGTATCTACTATTAATTAGTAAAAATGAAATGTTTTAGAAGCATGTGAAATTTTATTACTGATTTTATTAAAAACAGTTCAAATTTTGAGATGAAAACAAGATGTTTTTCTTAGGGATCATTTCTTTGAACACTTATGGATGATATTAACAAAAAGCCTAATGTTCAGATCAGTTACAGGTGTACGAAAAAGGAACAGACCTGGGGATAGAAAGAGGTGTATATGGAAAGGAATATAAAGATATTGTAGCTCTAGGATACTTAGAACTTTATGATTTTCACTGTGCTGTACTTCATAGCCACTTAGACATTCACAGCGATAACAAGGAGAGAACACAGTTCTTCCGGCTCCAAATGCAGTGGTTACCACCATATGAGTTAAAGAAGAATATTCTTTACCTCTTAGTAATATAGGTCTTATGACACACACTGGACAGTTTTGATTCTAACCAACAGGGGGCGGTACCATACAGGCGCACTAGCTAATTCATTATGATATGTGTACAAAGAAAACCATGTTCTCAATTTAATAAAAGATGAACAAATTGTCAAGATGGTCAACATATCAAAAAGAGAGAGAGAGAAAGAGAGAGAGAGAGAGACTGACTCTGAACTATATTTTTAAAAAAGTGTAGTAATTTTGGATGCCTCAATTTTCAGCTGTCAGACTTGAGACACCACAAAGGGGATCTGAGATTAGGAAGTTGTTGTCAAGAATGTTGGTGTAAGGAATAAGAAATCAAGTCCCTTCACAAGATGCAAGTAATCTCAGGCCCTTCCTACATGGTGGAGCGGAAAAAAGGAGGTATATTCTCCCTCACCAGTGACAATAGCCTTAACAGCCACCTCCCCAGCTCTCAAAACCTTCAGATCCCCCTGACAACCTCCACAATGCATCTATATATTGTCACTGCAAAAATCTGCAGCAGGCTGAAAATCTAGATAGGCACAGTAAATTGAATTTAATATTGAACAGGGTAAACATAAAAATACTTCACTGATTTGATTATTCATTTGCATACTTCATTCAACAAAATCCTCCATTACTGAATTTACTTGACACTTCAGAGAATTTCCAGGTTGCCACATAATTAAGCGCTGGACTGTGCAGAAACCCAGAGCCTTGCAACAGAATTTACATTTGGCTTGCTGCAAAATACACTGGGGCCTTGCCCATACCTGTGAAGCAGGCTGGGACAAACGGATAGAGCATATAGTATACAGATCAGCCACTTGCTGGACTAGTGTCCGAACATTTCAAACAGTGCTCAAATAATGAAAATGATGTTTGCTTTTGAGGTGACTCAACAGTGCAGAGGTGCCCAGGCATTTCATACTAATACCGCAGCTAATCCTACACAAACACATGATGCAAACTGCATGTGACATCACAGGCATTATATTTGTTTAAAACGTCAAACTGTTAATGACTTTTATTCTCTTCTACGTAAAAGAGTCCCTAGACATGAAGGAATTTCAAACAGCCACCATGAAAAAAGTGGGTATTTCTATCCTGGCTTAACCTTAGTGAAGGCACTGTTCTGAAAATCTCAAACTGAGATATAATAAATTATTTACTTTAACACTTCTTTTCTTACTATCTGGAGAACCATTTGCACTGATGATCTGTAATCACAAAGAACTCAAAGGAATTCACATAATCCAATATACACAGAAGCTATTAATGTATGCAGATGATAAAACACTTATTGTAAGAGACCTAGACTATTCAGTGCCTAACCTTCTCTAAGACATAATAATCTTTTCACAACTCTCAGGATTTAATAAAATAAACTGAGATAAGTCTGGAGTCTTGCTTTTATCAAGAACATACACTGGATCTTTTCGATTAGATCGAGATATAACACGGTGTATAGAATGGGCTTTATTCAAAGCCATTGGATTCAGCGGAAAGATTCATGTTGACTTCAGTGAGTTTTGGATTGGCCCAGCATAAATTATCCTGAGAGATAACTCATATGCTCATGGAAAGATACAAGGAAAGATAGTTTTACAGACAAGTGAGACCAAGGGGTGTCCACCCACTACAGTTATTTAATGCATACACTGATTTAATGGTTAGTTTGTTGACATATTTGATATATTAGCTCCAAATTTGATAGCATGTTCTTCCAGCAATGAACACTACATTTCCCTGCTGAACCACAAGATATAGACATTGCCATTGACCACAGGGCAGGTGAATGTATGTTGTAATTGGGATATGGCCAAAAGAATGCAGTTTTTAAGGGAAAAAAAGCTTACCTGTGTGGAAGTAGATAAAGGGAATTTGGATGCAGGCCTCTATATTGAGCAGGAGTCGGGCTAACTCTAGCTTTAATAACGTGAGATTTGTAGAAGCGGGGATAGTGCGAAGCGAGTGGAAAACAACTGTGAAAGAGGCTGTTGTGACCTTGTATTAGATAAGACTAGAATGCTGACTATAAGAGAAATGGTAAGAAAAATAAGAGATCATGAAGGGATATGTATAAACAATATGCAGCTGTTGCTTATTATTGTCTGTAATAAAGGTATAAATACTTGCTGTAATTGTTTATTTTGAGAGAGACCTGCCTAGGTGGGGGAAACCCTGTGTCCTAGTGCACTCTCTCCCTCTGTGCAATTGCTTGAGATAATAAAGTGTATCTGATTTGCTGTACCCAACCGGAGAGTGAGAACTGTGTTTTTCTCCGACACCTGAAAAAAACTAATCCTCTTTGCAAGAAGGGTTTTATATTCTGTGCTGAAATACAGCCTTGTTTTTCTAGAGCAGTGGTTCCCAAACTTGGTCCGCTGCTTGTGCAGGGAAAACCCCTGGCGGGCTGGGCCAGTTTGTTTACCTGCCGCATCTGCAGGTTCGGATGATCACGGCTCCCAGTGGACACCGTTTGCTGCTCCAGGCCAATGGGAGCTGCTGGAAGCGGCGAAGGCCGAGGGTCGTACTGGCACGGCTTCCAGCAGCTCCCATTGGCCTGGAGCACCGAACCACAACCACTGGGAGCTGCGATCGGCTGAATCTGCAGACGTGGCAGGTAAACAAACCGGCCCGGCCCGCCAGGGGCTTTCCCTGCAAAAGTGGAGGACCAAGTTTGGGAACAACTGTTCTTGAGTCAAAACTGTCATAAGGATGCAGAGGAAATTCTTCTAGCTCAACTGACAGTGTCTGATTTCAAAATGGAAGTGATTTGGTGACTGAAAGGGAGCCTGTGTCTTACACTTGTCCCACAGTAATTTCCCTGGAAGGAGTCCTAGACTTGTTGGGTGTGGGATGTGAGATAAATGTGGAGACAGACCTCAATATATAAACAAAACTTTCCTGTCTCCAAAACTGTCTAATCAAAGGGCCTGGCCCTGGTCTACACTACAAACTTAGGTCAGTGACATTGCGATGTAGTTATACCGACTTAACCTGTGGTGCAGATAGCACTATGTCTACAGAAGGACTTCTCCTGTCGACATAGCTACCGCCTCTCGGGGAGGTGGAGTACCTATGCCGATGGGAGAAGCTCTCCTCTCGGTGGAAATAGCATCTTCCCTAGGCACTACAGTGGCACAGCTGTGCTGGTGCATCTGCACCCCTGCAGAGCTGTAAGTGTAGACAAGCCCTTATTTTCAGACCAAGTTTCAGTTGCTACCTTGAGAACCATTGCCTAAATTATAGCAAGAAAATACCATTAACCATTGCTATTATTATATAAGGGGTATGTGTGAATGAGAGACAGAATCAAGTATATTCAACTGTATGAAATAAGGCAATCTTTTTTCTTGTGTTTCTGATGAAAAATGTGAATTAGAAAGTAAGGGGGAATAACACCTTACAATCTCATGTGTAATGAATTCTGGAGACATCTTATTTTTTATAATGCTTTTGGGGGGAGGTTTTCAAAAGGCCCAAAGGACAGTTAGGCACCCAGTTCCCATTGACTTCATTTTCAGATCAGATGACTACTGTCCTTTGTGCTTTGGAAAATCCATACATATCTGAGGATCTATTCTCCCAAACATTTTTGTCCCCTGCACTTACAGCTCTCAGATCATTAATGGACCATCAAAGATAGAACAAACCCTCCAAGAGTCCCCTTTTTAAAACAATATATTGTATCATTGTCTTTGGCAGCATAACACCCTAAAATGCAAGACTGAAATTTCTTCAGCATACATAGATACCCAAGTGTTATAGAGGCGATGAGCCACATTCATCAGGCTGGGTAGCATGAATCCTTTGGCACCAGCAACACCCACTGCTGCAGGGGGAAGTTTGAACCGCAGTTTGTCTATCACTGCTCTCTCCAGGAGGTTACACTAGAGGTGGGCAACTTAAGCTTCTGCTGAGGACTCCATCAAAGCTTGCTTGTAGAGTCTGCCATACACATGCACTGATTCTGCATATTCACCTGGCCACCTTAGCCCGACCTCTTTTCCTAACACTGACACCCCTTTTTTGGACTTTCTTTGTCCCAGCAGAGTAGATTTGTGACTTCCTTGTCCCTCTGCAATCATCTCTCCATCAGAGTTACTGGTGCCAGAGGGCATGCACTCAACGTTCATGCCAATAGAAGCCCAACTAAATGATGAGTACGTAATCAGGGGCTGACACATGGAGGGATGCTGGCAAGAAATTGAGACTTTACTTCCTGACCCCAGCCATGCAACTTCAGTAATGGTGACAATGGTCATTACCCTGACTCCTGTGACTACTGTTACAGAATGAATCTGACAAATAATAGATGGCTACTTTGGATTACTTGTTGTTCTCCCTCCTCCTTAAAACACATCTTTCAGCTGCTAGCTGTGTCTCAATAATAACCACTCTGGCACAAGTCATGCCTCTCACACCTATGATTATATCACAGGAAAAAAAGACTAAAGCAAACATTTACAATGTACATGTAGGAAGAAAACTGTTGTTTTCCCTTTCCCCTTCTGTTGTTTTTCTCTGTTCTTTACTCACTGGTATGAAACTATTTATTTAGGATTGATTATGTGTCTAATTTAGACAATTTATTGGGAGAGAGACCTTGCTTTCTTATATGCCTGTAAAACTCCATGCACAGATTTAACTGAGAGATCAGGTTGTTACTTATTTTCCCATGTTGTTTGTATGAGCTTTGCAGACAGAGACAGGGAAGAAAAAACCCACTAAAACATTTAGATAAACGTGGTAGTAAAACCACCAAAATTGGCAGAGGGACTCAGTGGCAGATGTAGTCACTGAAACTACTTTTTAAGTTCCTTTTTTAAATCTACTAGGTTTCAATTTGACTGTGTCCTTTTAAAAAGTCATGTGTTAGCATTTAACCTGTTTGACCATTCAAACAGAACTAAACCACAGGAGAGTCTAGAGATGATCAGATTAAAATTAGGTATGTTTTCCTTTGTATATTTTAAAATTGATAACATTTCCTTTTCTGGCTGTTCTGAGGATTTTGTATTTTTTCCCCAGTCACTACAGAATTCTGTTTTCAAGAGCATTACTTTTAGAAATCATGTGAAAAATAGTGTCATCTGACAAATAGTATGTAGTATTTCAAGCAACAGATCCTCTCTCTCTTACATTTGCAGGTGCATGGGTTTTTACAAACCTGTTTGGCTGACCCCTGCTGACATGCACACTATATAAAAATGAATTTAATAAACCATACAGATCTGGTGCCCAGAGCTGCAATGCCTATTCAAGTTCATGAGACTTCTGTTTCAGGAAAATGTTGTTTATCTGCCCCCAAAATAGCATGAATTTGTTATTGGCAAGCATAGTTTTTGCAAAGGACTGATTTTAATATGATTGGAGTTATATTGTCAGGCAACAATGTGCTGTTATAAACAAAATCATTCATGTACTCAAAGAAGAACTAGAGACTCTAAAGTGTCACCGTGCCAGAGTGTTTTCTCTTTCCACATTTATTTCAGTACATTTGTATTTCAAGTAATGCTGAGACACATTCTAAATTCATTTGTTTACAAAAGCAGACACACTGTAAAGTCACACACCATCAAACCCTACACCTTGTTGTCAGTTTCAGCAGACAAGGCCCGAATGGTCCCAGGAGCTGAATGGCTCCATCGCTTTAAGAGGTGACCACTCCTGTACAGGATTAAGGCACACAGGCAGGGCTGCTTGCCCTGCAGCTTCCGGGCTGCCCATTATCTGCTCTGTGGCTAATAGAAGACATCAGTTTCATGAACCCTACACTCACTTTAACCGAGCCCAAGAATTTCAAAACAACAAAACACAAATCCTGGCTTCAGTGTTGCCTTCTTGCATGCAGGTACTTATCGCTGTACGTTTTGAAAGATCAGCTGTTGGTGGAGTTTGAGGGCCAGATCCTCTGCTGGTGTACATTCGCCTAGCCCCACTGATTTCCATAGAACTATGTTGATTTACACCAGCTGAGGATTTGGCTCAGAGTTTGAATTTTCACATCTCACAGCAATACTTTCCGTAGCTTTTGAGGGGATGACTGAACCCCAAAGATTTAGTTGGGGTTGGTCCTGCTTTGAGTAGGGGTTGGACAAGATAACCTCCTGAGCTCTCTTCCAACCCTAATCTTCTAGGATTCTATAATTTCTTTAATTCAAACAGTAATCATATTTTCAAGGTATTCTTTTGAAATGTTTTGCTTACTGCTTTTTAAAAAGTATCCCTCAGAAATTTGTCACAAACATTTGTGACTTTACCAGTTTATTTTCTTTCAGGGCACATTCACACTGGCTTTTTATTCCAGAGTTGTTCGTGACTGTTGTTACTGATCGTGTTTTTAATCTGTTAAAAAGAAGCATTTATTTGGACAAAATTCCATCATGTATCGAATTACATGAAGTGTTGTCTTTCTCTGGCATTTCTAACATGCCCATCACAAGTGTATAAATGGAATGAGGGGGAGTTGAAAGGGATCAAAGACCCATCCAAAAAATATCTTTTCTTTGAGGTAGAGCCAGGTTGCTAAGAAGCATGTTTTAAACAGCGCTTTACCAAAACTGCTGCTCCCAGATTATGATAGCCCTCCACACTTTTTTCAGACCACCTTAAGCACTGCTATCACCATAGGCTGTAGGTGCCAATGACTAATAAATATAATTACAAAAAGGCATCTGAAATGTTGGGTCTGCCCATCATGACAGTGACCCTTTTAAATAATGTCAAGATTTTAGTTTTCAAGCCATTAAGCTTCACTAGCTCTCAGTTTTGGGGCAGTAATTCCTTTAAAGTGCAACACAGACAAGATCTTTCAAGACCTTGGGGCACTTGTAACATGAGTATCTTGCATATCCTATGGTTTAAATCTGTATGGATTACTCACTAGGCTCAAACACAGTCTGAGGAAACAGAGAACAAACCATGTATAGTTTGATAGAGTTTTCATACCAAATGAGGAAACTAAGATTTCCTTTTTGAAAACCATGTGTGCAGTATCCTGGTTGCCTACCCCTATAAAAGCAGCAGGAGAGTTGGATTACATCTGAATATTTTAATCAGAAACTAACAGTTTATACTGATTTGATTTCTTGGGTTGAAGTTTCTTCCTCCTTTCAAAATCCTTTCAGAATCATTTGAGATCCTATGGTATCTAATCTTCTCTCATCCAAGCTCCAATATCTCATTTTAAACGGTAAATATATTTTAAAGCCAGGGAGTACTAAAGATGCCTTAACCTGGCAAAAAAGCAAGCATGAAAGTGCTTTCCTCTTCCACTTTTCAATGTCACAGGCATAATAATCAGAGCTGTAACCTCAGGTATAGCTGTTACTGAATCAGCAAAAGCAAATATACCCTCCTCCCCCAATTCATCAAGAATAAAAACGGCATATCAAGCACACGCATAAAGCAAATATCCGGTCAAACGGCGGAGACAGGAATTGTTCTCTCAATTAGTAAATTATTCAAATGCTGGTAATGACCCAGCTATATCTACTGGATGGCTAACAGAAGCAAATAAATAAATAAGAGGTTTTGTGAATCAGTGATCTGTTTGAACCAAACCATCAGAGCATGCAGTTTTGCTTGACTTACTTTCTCTAGTAACATAAAAATCATCTTACTGGAAACCTTGATGATACAAGGTAATGGCTTCAATCCTGCAAACACTTATGCACGTGTGTACCTTCACCCATGTGAACAGTTGATGAGGCTGCTCCTGTAACATGATGTACCTGGGCAAGTGCGTGCAGGGTTGGAGCTTCAAAATGTTGACTAAATCAAATGTTAAATGTTTCATTCTATAGTTCATCAATGGTTTGGCAAAGCTAATATTTTGACACAGCTCGTTTAACACATAGTGGAACAACACAGGCTCTGTCATGGTTTCGTTTGTTCCTTTACATATTTGATGCATGTTCAAACTTTAAAACGAAAACATGAGAGACTCAAATGAATTTTATTTCCCAAGTAGGGCACTTAACTACTTTTAAACAAGACACTCAGCTGGTGTAAATCAGCAAATCTCTATTAATTCTAATGGATTTATGCCAGTTGATAACCTAGCCCAACATTTTAAATAAATATTTTTACTCTGCCTTGTTTCTAATCTGTCTTTGGAAGTTAGAAAATAAACAGTTCTTTCCTTTCTTATTTTGTGCTTTTCCAACTGGCAAACACTACCTGTCTCCCACTTAGCCTGTACTTCCCTATCCATGACATCCACACCTGTATCTTAAGTCTTGTCTTCACTGCTAAAAAAGATGTTAGTTATCTTGAGGTAACTATCACGCATGAGTTATCCGGAGGTCAAAAACATAGTGAAGACTAGGCATTTTAGTTTTACCATGAGATAAACAGCCCTCCAGCTCCTTCACGAGTTAACCTTGCAAGCTGACCTTCAGGTAAAACTCAATTGCCTGGACTTTACTGTGGGCCTGTCTACACTTACAGCAGCACTTAGTGAAGATGCTACTTATGCTGACAGGAGAGCTTTTCCCGTTGGCGTAAGTACTCCACCTCCCCTAGAGGCAGTAGCTATGTTGACAGAAGAAGCTCTTCCATTCACATAGCATTGTCTACACTGTGAGTTAGGTCAGTATAACTACATTGCTCAGAGGTGTGGATTTCCCTCACCCCTGAGAGACAGAGTTATACCTACATAAGTTTGTAGTGTAGACCAGGGCTCAGCTTTTACCTCAGGATAGCTCACACACATTAGTTACCCCAAGGTAATAAATACACCCCAAGGTAATAAATGAAGTGAAAACAAGTCCTTTAATAAGTCATCAATTAACATGGATCTTATGGTTTATTTCCTTGTCTGTGCAACATCTCTGTGCATGTCTCACTCTGTCCGCAAATGCCTATCCTTCCTTATATGAACACTGGGTCTGATTCATCTCTCTCTCTGTCACTGGTGTAAATTCAGAGTAGCTACTTTCAAGAGCTTTGCCACTGTGAAATTGGTGTGACAGCAAAATCAGACCCCCAAACCAATACTTTTTCTCTTTCTCCCTCATTACTCACAAGTAATTAACACCAGAGGGTCTGGTCACCACATCAGTTGCATGCATGTATCTCCTTGAATAATCAGGCTGCAGTAATTCAAACAACTCTTCATATTTTAGTCCAGTAAGGATTTTATTATTTTTATTGTGAGACTGAATGGGCTCAAGGTTTGTGTAATGGTGTATGAGAGCCTTTTTCCCACTAGGTCTCCAGTTCAAATCCAGCCCAGGTTGAAAGTGTGGGACAGCTGGTTGGTGGCCTATATGAAGCAATATAAAGAGGCAGTGTCACTCAGATTTCTAATGAACAGATGTCACAAAACAACTGATACTGTTTGGCACACTTGTATGTAGTCTCAGCAGACATGCCAAAGAACAAAACAGTGTCCTCCCCAACTTTAGAAGTGGCCCATTGGGGTTGAGACAAACTAGTAGTGTGAGCTGTTTCTGTCTGTGTAGTATCTCAGCAGAGGGCTTTAGTTATAATCAAGTACCTTTTAGGAACACTAAATTTGCTAAAAGGAAAATCAGCTTGTTCAATTAAAGACAAGACTCCTTCCAGTCCATTCAGTTAAGCAAATTAAATGTGTTTCAACTTTATTGTCTTACATGCAAATTAGCAACACACAATGTAATAACACATCACATGAAATGGAAGAAGTATTTTTGGGTCCAATACTTTTTTTTATTTTAAAAGAATCTTAGTAGCCTTTTAATATATAAAATACACAGAAGAGAAAATTATATATTAAATTATCCACAGGCAATCCAAGTGATAAAAACTTTCTGAAGAAAGTACTCTTCCAGGATGAAAGTTCCTTCTTTCTGTTTTTTTTTTTCCCTCTTCTTCCTTATTTCTTCATTGCCTTTTATTAAAGACAGGGGAAAATAATAATACAAAGGTCTTAGTTTGACAGTGAATAATATACTGAGGTCATGAAATTAAATAACAGAGACATGTATATGGGAAAATATTACTGGCGTACCTCACAAGAAAGTAGCCTCTTATTCAACATGTCCTCAGCACAAGGGCCCAATCCTGTAAATCATCTTTACTCACATTTGTATTTTCACTGATTGAGGCCCAGATCCTCAGAGGAATTTAGGCACCTAAATCCCATTGATTTTAGCCTCCAATCTTAAAAACACTCCCCCATGGGACTACTCATGTACTTTAAGTTAAGCACATGTATGCGTCTGTGGAATCAGGGCTTTAAATGGTACTATTCATATATGTAAAGGTTTGCAGGATTGGACCTTTAGGCCTGAATCCACAAAGGGGCTAGGCATTGTGATGGTGACTGAGCATCGCAATGCTGACTTTTAGGTGTCTGGAAAAAATACAGGAACAATACAGTTAACCACAAAGCCGGAATTATGCACCTAAGCCACCCACAGAATGCCTGGAAAGAAAAAGGCACCTTAAAATATGATCCACAAAAGCCAGCATGCGAGGCGGGGAGCTGCCTCAGCTAGCTAATAGGAGATACTGATGAGAAGGGTGTCTCCTAGGCCTCACCCTTCTCACAGATTCAGGCATCTAAGTCTGGCTGCTGGGAGGCATCTATCTCTGCTAGCCATCCACAGCCAGGAACCCCTCTCCTGCAGTAGGTTGCTTAGGCACCTAAGTCATTTCTTGTGAGAATGAGTAAGGTGCCTGCTCCACTCCACACAAATCAACAGGAGGAGGAGGAGGAGGAGGAGAAGGTGACACCACTACCACCGTGTAACTTTTTAGCCCAGTAGTTAGAGCAGTCACCTGAATATGGGAGAACCAAGTTCAATTCCCTGCTTCTGCCTGAGGAGAAGAAAGGATTTGAACAGGTGTCTCCCACATACCTCTCAGCAGAGTGCTCTAACTACTGGATTATGGGATATTCTGATGCAAGGCTCCCTCACTCTCCCAGCTGAAGCCCTTTCCACTGTGTAGAAGTAAGAGTCATTGGAGCAGAGAGACTGGAGACTGTGCCTCCCATCTCCCCTGTGGGCGTCCTAACCCCCAGGCTGTAGAGTCATTCACTCTCCTGCTCTCTCTGGCCCAGCAGAAGTTGTTGCATGTAAATGTAGGATTGTGTATGGTCCCATATTTGCAATTTATGCCAATTCTATAACTGTGCTTTGTTAGCTATACAAAAAGCATTTCATGTTTTCATTTGAATTATCTGTTCCCCTTGTCTATTTGTTCCTGTGCTGATTCATAAAATTTTCTAACAGGAACAAACATGATAACAGTAATAGGCATAAATATACAATACATAGATTCAGTGAGACTTTTTGGCTGCTAGACAATTCCTTTTTGTACTGTTAAGCATGAATTACATTGAGTTTGATTACATTGTTATTCTGGAAGAATAATCTACTGTTATAGATCAAACTTTCTTAAGCAGCAAACCTTATATCCACAAACAGGCATAATGGCCTTATTGACTGTAGTACGCTGTGAAAGTACTACCAAGGAGATACATTATGTTCATGAATTGTGATTATGTAAAACAGATCTAAATTACAGAAGCAGGTATTTGTATTTGAAGGAGTACTTGTTTTGTAACATGTGCCCCTTCTGAGAGGGAATGATTTCCAGTGATAACTAGGTGCCTGATCTAACGCCCTCTTAAGTCAATGGAAAGATTGCCATTGGTGTTCGGGCTTTGGATCTGGCCCTAATTATACCATTAGACACATAAATGAGCCCCTGGGCTACTCATGGTAATAAAGATAAACACATGACTATGTATGTTCAGGATTGGGGTCTAAAACGCCTGTTTTTTCCCAGAGATCAATTAAGTTAGGTTTTGAAGCCAAGGGGAGCTCAGCCCCTCTGAAATGTCAAGCTGCATGGGATTTGACCCTGTGTCTATTGAAGTCAATGGCAAAATTCCCTTTGAATTCAGTGGTGCAGGATCAGACCATTATTGGCTGCTTAAACATGAGTTTAGGTTCCTAACTTTAAGAAAAGAACCCTGTTTTCCAGAAATAGAACGTGTGTGCATTTGATAGTCTAAACTATGTTTTCATCACAAATGTTTTCAGAATATGCATTAATTTAATATCTCTTAATGTTTGTATTTATTTATTTGGCCTCTCTTCATGCGCTCCGTGCTGTCCAAATGCAAGGAAATGTTTCCTGCCCCAAGGAGTTTGCAATCTAGTAAAGACAGACAAGAAAGCTCAAATATACATAGCACATTATACTGGCATGAGCTGGAGGTGGCGAAGTACTGGAGAGAACAAAACAGCATAAAAATGATTCATTACATGTTAGTATTGTATAAAACCCATTGATTTATCATCCAAGTGCTTCATTTAAACTACAAATAACTTATTGCACAACCACTGGCTCTAAGTCCTAGGAATGTGTATATACATGATGAGATAAAAAGAATTATTATGGCATTAACTGCGGGAAATAAAGATCAAAGGTCACTTTCATGAGTCTTCCTGAACTAAATTATGCTTTGCTTCAAAATGTGGTTGATGTCTGCCTCAGTTATCTTGGAAGTGTAATGAACAATAATTAAAGCAGTATTTTTGTTGGCACTAATTTCGCTCTTAATATTTCTGTATAAATGTAAATAGAAAGTTGAGGTTAAGATTCACCTCCAATAACTGTTAACGGTGCTTTGATAGTTCTCTATGAAATATTAAAAAATCTTACTTCCATTCTGCAGTTTGTAGATGATTATTTTATGAGCTAATCAGGCTGAAAATTCTGCATTCCATTTTCCCCAAAGGCAGTGCATTTCATCCTTTTTCGGAACATCTATCACTCCTCCACTTCCTTAACTTTCCCCCCTCCATGCCCAGACAACTATCCTTGTGGAGGATGCACTGCTGCATCCTGCACTAGTATAGAATCATAGAATCATAGAATATCAGGGTTGGAAGGGACCTCAGGAGGTCATCTAGTCCAACCCCCTGCTCAAAGCAGGACCAATCCCCAATCAAATCATCCCAGCCAGGGCTTTGTCAAGCCTGACCTTAAAAACTTCCAAGGAAGGAGATTCTACCACCTCCCTAGGTAACGCATTCCAGTGTTTCACCACCCTCCTAGTGAAAAAGTTTTTCCTAATATCCAACCTAAACCTCCCCCACTGCAACTTGAGACCATTACTCCTTGTCCTGTCCTCTTCTACCACTGAGAATAGTCTAGAACCATCCTCTCTGGAACCACCTCTCAGGTAGTTGAAAGCAGCTATCAAATCCCCCCTCATTCTTCTCTTCTGTAGACTAAACAATCCCAGTTCCCTCAGCCTCTCCTCATAAGTCATGTGTTCCAGACCCCTAATCATTTTTGTGTGCTTCGCTGGACTCTCTCCAATTTATCCACATCCTTCTTGTAGTGTGGGGCCCAAAACTGGACACAGTACTCCAGATGAGGCCTCAACGATCACGTCCCTCGATCTGCTCACTATGCCCCTACTTATACATCCCAAAATGCCATTGGTCTTCTTGGCAACAAGGGCACACTGCTGACTCATATCCAGCTTCTCGTCCACTGTAACCCCTAGGTCCTTTTCCGCAGAACTGCTGCCTAGCCATTCGGTCCCTAGTCTGTAGCGGTGCATTGGATTCTTCCGTCCTAAGTGCAGGACCCTGCACTTATCCTTATTGAACCTCATCAGATTTCTTTTGGCCCAATCCTCCAATTTGTCTAGGTCCTTCTGTATCCTATCCCTGCCCTCCAGTGTATCTACCACTCCTCCCAGTCTAGTATCATCCGCAAATTTGCTGAGAGTGCAATCCACACCATCCTCCAGATCATTTATGAAGATATTGAACAAAACCGGCCCCAGGACCGACCCCTGGGGCACTCCACTTGACACCGGCTGCCAACTAGACATGGAGCCATGGATCACTATGCGTTGAGCCCGACAATCTAGCCAACTTTCTACCCACCTTATAGTGCATTCATCCAGCCCATACTTCTTTAACTTGCTGACAAGAATACTGTGGGAAACCGTGTCAAAAGCTTTGCTAAAGTCAAGAAACAATACATCCACTGCTTTCCCTTCATTCACAGAATCAGTAATCTCATCATAGAAGGCGATTAGATTAGTCAGGCATGACCTACCGTTGGTGAATCCATGCTGACTGTTCCTGATCACTTTCCTCTCGTGTAAGTGCTTCAGGATTGATTCCTTGAGGACCTGCTCCATGATTTTTCCGGGGACTGAGGTGAGGCTGACTGGCCTGTAGTTCCCAGGATCCTCCTCCTTCCCTTTTTTAAAGATTGGCACTACATTAGCCTTTTTCCAGTCATCTGGGACTTCCCCCATTCGCCACGAGTTTTCAAAGATAATGGCCAATGGCTCTGCAATCACATCCGCCAATTCCTTTAGCACTCTCAGATGCAACTCGTCCGGCCCCATGGACTTGTGCACGTCCGCGCTTTTCTAAATAGTCCCTAACCACCTCTTTCTCCATTGAGGGCTGGCCATCTACTCCCCATGCTGTGACACCCAGCGCAGCAGTCTGGGAGCTGACCTTGTTCGTGAAGACAGAGGCAAAAAAAGCATTGAGTACATTAGCTTTTTCCACATCCTCTGTCACTAGGTTGCCTCCCTCATTCAGTAAGGGGCCCACACTTTCCTTGGCTTTCTTCTTGTTGCCAACATACCTGAAGAAACCCTTCTTGTTACTCTTGACATCTCTTGCTAGCTGCAGCTCCAGATGCGATTTGGCCCTCCTGATTTCATTCTTACATGCCCGAGCAATATTTTTATACTCATCCCTGGTCATATGTCCAACCTTCCACTTCTTGTAAGCTTCTTTTTTATGTTTAAGATCCGCTAGGATTTCACCGTTAAGCCAAGCTGGTCGCCTGCCATATTTACTATTCTTTCGACTCATCGGGATGGTTTGTCCCTGTAACCTCAACAGGGATTCCTTGAAATACAGCCAGCTCTCCTGGACTCCTTTCCCCTTCATGTTAGTCCCCCAGGGGATCCTACCCATCTGTTCCCTGAGGGAGTCGAAGTCTGCTTTCCTGAAGTCCAGGGTCCGTATCAACCGTGACCTTGTTGACTACCTCTGCAACTTGGAAAAAGTGAATGCTGCCTGTGCAGGGGGTCTATCCAAGCAGAGTGATTTGCCAGATTAGGGACATAAATTGCTTTGGTTTTGATCGGGACCCTGAGTCTGACTATTTCTCAGATAATTCCTCTGCTGCACCTGACATCTGCTCACTAATTTTCCACTGTAATTTTCACATATGGGAGATAACATTTTCTGGTACCTACGTGCAGTTGCTGGGATGTACTTCTTTGATTATTTCTTCCTTTCAATTTATATTTCAATAAAATGGTGCCTATTCTAGGCTCTAGAGCATGGGTTCCCAAACTTGGCTCATGGCTTGTTCAGGGTAAGCCCCTGGCGGGTCACGAGAGGCTTTGTTTATCTGAGCGTCCGCAGGTACGGCCGCTTGCAGCTCCAAGTGGCCGCGGTTTGCCGTTCCCAGCCAATGGGAACTGCAGGAAGCGGTGTAGGCCGGGCCACCACTTCCCACAGCTCCCATTGGCCGGGAACAGCGAACCGCAGCTGCTTGTAGCTGCGAGCGGCCGTACCTGCGGACGCTTAGGTAAACAAAGCATCTTGCAGCCCGCCAGGGGCTTACCCTGAACAAGACACGAACCAAGTTTGGGAACCCCTGCTCTAGATACAATCTTTTTTGTATACATGTATACACATATTTCAAAGATGTAGGAGCCTCCAGTCCTGTTTGATAAAGATCCTGGCACAGGCTCTAACTGCTTGGTATGGTCCTGGGGGTTGAAAGTCATCTGAAAAAGCTAATAGATCCATCCCACTACGATTCCCCTTTAAATTTATGCTAGCATCTAGCCTGCTCCACAGCTGGGCCAAGACTCAGGGGATATAAAGGTAGATCAGAGGCCTGGTTTATACCTAAAATTTAGCTCAACATAGTTAAGTCATTCAGGACTGTGAAAAATGTCATGCCTTGAGCACCATAGTGAGGCTGATTTATCTCCTAAAGTAAACACAGTTAGGTTGACAGAAGGATTCTTCCATCAACTTAGCTATCATCTCTCATAGAGCTGGATTACCTACATCAACACAAACCCCCCTGCCATTGATGTAAGAAATGTATACACTACGGCAGTGGTTTTCAAAGTGCGGGTTGCGACCCAGTCCTGGGTCGTGGAATGGAAGGCGCTGGGTCGCAGCAGCTCTGGTCAGCACCGCCGACCGGGCCGTTAAAAGTTCCATTGGCAGTGCTGCCCGGCTAAGGCAGGCTAGTCCCTACCTGTTCTGACACCGTACTGTGCCCTGTAAGTGGCCAGCAGCAGATCCAGCTCCTAGACAGGGGGGGCCCTGGGGTTCTGCATGCTGCCCCCACCCCAAATACTGGCTTAGCACACCCACTGGCAGGTTCCCGGCCAATGGGAGCTGGAGGAGGCGGTGCCTGCGGGAGAGAGCTGCTTGTGTGCCTCGGCCTAGGAGCCTGATCTGCTGATGGCCGCTACCGGGGTGCAGCTCGGTCCACAGTGCCAGGACAGGCAGGAAGCCTGCCTTAGCACCCCTGCTGTGCTGCTGACCATGAGCCGCCCAAGGTAAGCCTCCGCCCCAACCACCTACCCCAGCCCTGAGCCCCCACCAACCCAGAGCCTCTTCCTGCACCCCAAACCTCTCATTCCCGGCCCTACCCCAGAGCCTGCCCCCCAGCCCAGAGCCCTGACCCCCCTCCCACAGCCCAACCCATGCCATAGCCCAGAGCCCCCTCCCACACCCTGAACCCCTCATTCCTGGCCCCACCCTGCAGCCCTCACCCCGTTACCCCAACCTTCTGCCTCAGTCCAGAGCCCCTCCCACACTCCAAACCCTTCCTCCCCAGTTCCTTTGTGTCAGAGGCATCAACAATTTTCTTCAACTAGGTCCCCACAAAAAAAGTTTGAAAACCACTGCACTATGGTGCTTCAGCAGCATAGCTGCAGCACTGCAGCTGTGCGCTTGTAGCATAGACGTAGCCTGAGTCACCTTCGCACTCCGTTGTTCTGAGCTGCACTGGACGCAGCTCAAGATTTGGGCCTCTGTCTCCTGTTCAGTGGACTGCAGGTGTATCATAAATGAATTGTTTTGGTGTCTGGGAGAAATAAGCACCTGGATGCAGAGCAGATGGCTGAAACGAAATCCAGACAAGACACATTTGATGATGGTGAGAAGAGGCAAATATTTTCAAAGACACACTAAAACCATTACCTCTCTCTCCAACTTCAAACTGGTTCGCATTCTTGGTCTCCCTTGTGGTCCCGGATACCCAGTTGGTATTAGAAAAGGTGTCTATGCCTTTTAGTCAGATGCCATTGGTCTTGACCATGGTGATCCATACATTCAATCACTTACAGGTACAACTACTGCAACACACTTTACATGGAGAAGATGGAGAATGCCATCCAGATTTTCCAATACGTGATGCATGTGCTAAGCAATGCAGATTGACAAGAGCACATTACCTCATTGCTCTGATCACTGCAACAGGTCTCTGCTCGCAACTGGATCCAATTTAAGAACCTGATCCTGATCATCAATGCTCTCAGCGGAGTGGGTCTGAGCTATAACAGGAGCCACCTCTATCTCTGGAATGATGTCCTGCCCCAACTGTGGCCACTAGGGACAACGGTGTTAAAAGCAACAAGAACTCACAGGAGAGGAAGAATGTGCTTTCTCAGTGACTGGTCCACAGCTGTGGAACTCTCGTCCACAAGGCATCTCGCCAACCACATTTAGAGCATGCTGCAATGGATTTTCCTAAAATAACAGTTGTCAAAATACCTCAGTATGGCTACAAAGATAGAAGATGAAGAAACAGAAAACTTCAAGCCCACATCTATCAGGATCCACTTTTCAAAGCCTCATAACTGGCTTGCCCCCAGACCCTGGCCTGCTGCAGAAAGGCAAAATTTCCTAGAATTGATTTCTTCTTTTTTCCACCAAGCTTTCTAATGTGGGTTCACACTCTCCTACATGAACCTTCATCAGCATTCCTTTTTGACAGCTGGCTGTTTTAAGTTTGGGACAGACAGGCAGCTCAAAGTGACCATTTTGCATCTGCCTGCTGCAGGCTACAGGCTATCCCTCCGAGTCTGTAAGCATTCTTACTTCTTGTGTTTCCCACTGGGATTCCCTTTCTCTTATTCCTGAAGCACTGACACAGTCCCACAGATACTTCCTACTATTTTGAAAGCAGAAGGCATATTTCTGACTTTTCCCTTGCTTATTTTCACCAGCACTGTACTGGGAAAGGAGAACAGGTCAGGGACTGTGGGTTTGGCCAGGTAATAGAATAAGCATCTTGTTCCAGTGCTCTCTTACATAGAAAGATGGGGGGGGGGGGGGAAATGGAGGACATTTTGGGTTTTTGGAAAACAGGCCCAGATGTGGAGAACCCCCCTCACTACACACATGGAGAAACAGAATAGCTTTCGAGCAGAGAAGTTTTTCCCACATACAGTACTCCATCCTGGCACAAAACATGACATCAGCTATCACACTCTTCCTCCCTGGAATGTGCTGGACTGTCAGGGACAATTTCTTCCATGGACAAAAATTCCAAATTCTGATTGATAAAAACAGACTGCCTTTCATTATAAAAATAGGCCTTTTGGTTTATTTGAGAGAATAAAGGCACATTATTTCCCCACTCCTGCTTATGCAAACTATTATGCAGGAGTGTACACCTCTTGGTGGACTTGCCCACTCTTAATCATCTTTCTTATCTATGCAAAGATAACTTCCTCCTTTCTTCTTTCTCTTTCCTTTCAGGAAGAGGAAAGAATTAAAAGACCCAGATGCTGAGTAATCAGATGAAATAAAGATAAAGGTGTTATTTATTTATTTTACTTCAACATATTCTTAAGAGGTCTCCTCTTCCAGTTAAAATGGTCTTTTCAATCCAAGGTTTTAGCTGTCATTTTACATTTGATGGTTGCAATGCAGCCAGAAATTTGGGATTTCCTGGTTTAAGGTAAAACTGTTATAAACCCATTGCGCCAAAAATTTGCCAAGAATGGCGGCGGGTTGGGGGGGGGAATGTCCTCCTGTAGAAACATATTATCAACATCAGAAATTTCTTCAAAGCACTGAATAAAATCCATTTGGATATAAAACAAAATTGACTGTAATCTGAACAACAGGACTGCCCACGGTACTAGTAAATATTTGCAGCATTTGGCCCATTACGACTGATAAAAAATGGTTTGCATATTGATCTTTTCCATAGTGTATACACTGCTCAGGCTGGTGCACTAAAAATAGCAGCGACACCCTGGGTACAGTCTCAGGCAGCCAGTGTTAGCCATCTGCTGTCCTACTGCTATTTTTAGCAAGCTAGCTTCAGCAGAGCTAGTGCATGTCTCTCTGCTCCCACTGGAAAGCATGCTTCCAGCTGCAGAGGACACATACACATACACTTCAGTGGAGTTCTATGTTTTGAGCATTTCTAGGATCAAGGCTACAAGACTGAGAAGCTATAGGCTCCAATCCTGCAACTTGTTCTGAGTGGGTGGACTCCCTGGCAACCCTGGGGAGCCCCTGTGATTTCAATGTGTTTGTGCACATGTGTAAGGGCCCACCCCTGCAGAAAGTTGCAAGAATGGTGTCTTGAGCTCTAAACTTGCAGATTCTTAGGCATGTGAGTAAATCCATTAATGTTAATGGGACTATCCACGTGCTTAAAATTAAGCATATATTTAGACTCAGATCCTCAATGGTATTTAGGCACCTACCCAGAGGACTTAGGGGCCCAAATACCTCCGGGCTTTAGTGCTTGTAGGATCAGGGCCTGACTTGTTCACCTGCATTTTGAAAACTTCAGATTTTGTCATTTTGGCTCCATTGCTTTCAGTTTTTATAAGTATTATGTGAATGACTTATTTCATTATTAGAGAGAGAGATTAATGTTATTCAAAAATAGAAAAGCCTTTTAAGGACGCAGGAGATCAAAGTCTTTCCCTGTTTTGTTTTCCATGTTCACTGTGTTTCTCCAATTTCCCTCATAATAAGTTTCAATCCATTCCATTTCCTGTATTGTATTCAGTACCCTAAAGAAATTTCTTCTTTTTTTTTTTTTTTTTTTTTTTTTTTTAAAGGGAATCACATATTCTTTAAGGAAGAAAGTGTTTTTCTCATTCTTTGTAAGGCTGATAATCTGAAATATAGGATGACAACAACAAATGCTCAATGGTTAGATATCACTCTAAGAATTTGTTGGCATTTAAAAATGTCCTCGTTTGAGCTTCTACACAAAACAAGTGAACTCTTTCTTTTTCATCTGGAAAAAACCTTTGGTTTCTGTCTATTCTACAGTATTTTCCCTGTACTTGCTCATTGGTTTGAATCTCATTTGATTATCATGTAGAATGATAACACTGTACCTACTGGAAAAATAAGGTATTATAATAGAACAAATAGTTACTGAATTATATTACTATTGAACCTTGGCCATATGATATATTATTGGCGGTATAAAAAAATGCTTACTGCAAAAAGTGACAAGGTTAGTGGGTTCACAGAAAACAGCATTTGTGACACTTCACAATAGGGTACATTCAGCCTTCAGGCAGGCTTCAAATTTACCATTCAGCAAAACAGAGCTGTAAGAGGGTGGCTTTCCCCTAGGGTCTGGAAGGCCGGTGGCCAACCAACTCTGATTACTAATCAGCCACACGTCAGAGAGATCAGGTGATTTCTCTGTAGAGATCAGCAGAAAGCTACAGTGAATTATTATTATTGTTTTGAACAGCTAATCTAACTTATTTACAGAGTAAACCTCAAATGGACATTCCTTGTATCTCCAGACACCATCCCTCTCTCTGCAAGCCATGACTGTGCAAAAGGGAGGGTCCCGGATGGGGGACTCATGGTGTCCCCCTGCCTCACAAGGGGACAAACCCACTGAAGTATTATTAAAAAGAAAAGGAGTACTTGTGGCACCTTAGAGACTAACCAATTTATTTGAGCATAAGCTTTCGTGAGCTACAGCTCACTTCATCGGATGCGTGCAGTGGAAAATACAGTGGGGAGATTTTATATACACAGAGACCATGAAACAATACCTCCTCCCACCCCACTCTCCTGCTGGTAATAGCTTATCTAAAGTGATCACTCTCCTTACAATGTGTATGATAATCAAGTTGGGCCATTTCCAGCACAAATCCAGGTTTTCTCACCCTCCGCCCCCCCCCCCCCCCCACACACACACAAACTCACTCTCCTGCTGGTAATAGGATGGGCTATTACCAGCAGGAGAGTGAGTTTGTGGGGGGGGGGGGGGCGGAGGGTGAGAAAACCTGGATTTGTGCTGGAAATGGCCCAACTTGATTATCATACACATTGTAAGGAGAGTGATCACTTTAGATAAGCTATTACCAGCAGGAGAGTGGGGTGGGAGGAGGTATTGTTTCATGGTCTCTGTGTATATAATGTCTTCTGCAGTTTCCACAGTATGCATCCGATGAAGTGAGCTGTAGCTCACGAAAGCTTATGCTCAAATAAATTGGTTAGTCTCTAAGGTGCCACAAGTACTCCTTTTCTTTTTGCGAATACAGACTAACACGGCTGTTACTCTGAAACCTGAAGTATTATTGCTATACAAAGAAGAGGTTTGATCAATGGGTTTTTTTGTTTAAAAACAGAGAAAGAAATTTAAGTGGAATGAAAAACATTCAAATTTTGGGTGATAAGTACCCTTTTGCCATCAGGAACGGAAAAAAATAGTCCCCAAAGGGAATTCCCCAAGTAGCCTGCAGGGGGTGCCAGCCAGCTGGGTACAAAGGGCTTGAGTTACTGCTGCCTAAGGGGGCTCAGTGCCACACAGGACCAGAAGGGGGGAATGCTCAGGGATCAGAGACTACTAGCAGTGAGCAGGCTCTGGCAGAGAGTCCTGGGAGTTAGATCTGAGACGCCAGCTGGGTAGGCCCTAGGAGTGGCTTGCCAAAGCAGGACAGGCCTCAGGCAGGAAGGCCTTGGAGGAGGAAAAGAAACTTTTGTTTTGTGTGAACTTTTGTACAGGCTTTGTTATTGGATTTTGAGTTTTGTTTGGAGTTTATTTTATATTAATACACCTGGTCCCCAAGGAGGTATATTTTTTGGCCATAAAAAGCCTGGGTTAAGTTTTATTTGAACAGTCCAAGAGGGGAAACTGAGGCACACTGCCTCCCATGTATCCCCTAATGGTCTGGGGTCACACTGTAGGTAGCCTGCCTCAGTTTCCCCCTCTTGAACTCCTCAAATAAAAATTCACCCAGGCTGGTTCCAGGTAGGACAGTCTGGTCCCTTTGATTAAGTATGGGTAATGGAATCAGGAGACCTGGGTTCTAATCTATGTTCTGGCATTGACTTATTCTGTGACCTTGAGAAAGTTGCTTACCTTTTCTCCCCCACCAGCAAAATGGGAGTACACTGTATTTACCTTCTTGCAAAGCAGCATTGTGAGGCAGAATGTGAAACTCATCCCAGAACCCAAGCAATTTCTCTTCTCCAGCACAAAAAGCTAAGCAAGCCACTACGGCCTTGTTTAGACTGGCGGGGAAAAGCACTATCTTCAATCAAATTAACTCAACTGAGCGAGTTAATCTGAATTGAAAAACCCATTTAACACTTTTACCTCAATTTCAGCATGTTGCTTTATAGTCTTGGGTCTTTTTTTCTAATCCAGACAGGTTCTTACACTGAACTCCTATTCCCTAACCAATCAGAGGATTGAACCAATCAAGAATTAAATGAGTCTTCCACACGGCAGTACACAGTGCTTTTGGCCATAGTTCTACTTCATCACAGCATTTTTAGGCCTGATCTGTTCTAGAAAATTAGGTCGGTTCAATTATGTTGGTCAAGGATGTGAAAAATCCACCCCCCCCCCCCCTTAGTGGAGTTGCTAAACCAATCTAAGTCCCCATGTGGACAGTGCTAGGTTGATGGAAGAATTCCACTCAATGTGCAGAACAGTCAAAAAAGTTAACAGAATGTTAGGAGATCATTAAGAAACGGATAGATAATAAGACCATAAATACCATAATGCCTCTATATAAATACATGGTACACCCACATCTTGAATACTACGTGCAGTTCTGGGTGCCCCATCTCAAAAAAGACATATTAGAAATGGAAAAGGTACAGAGAAGGGCAACAAAATGATTAAGGGTATGGAACAGCTTCCATATGAGGAGAGATTAAAAACATTGGGACTGTTAAACAGCTTGGAAAAGAGATGACTAAGGGGGGGATATGATAGAGGTCTATAAAATCATGACTGGTATGGAGAAAGTAAGTGATATTTATCCCTTCACATAACACAAGAACTAGCATTCACCCAATGAAATTAATAGGCAGCAGGTTTAAAACAAACAAAAGGAAGTACTTTTTCACACAATGCATAGTCAACCTGTGGAACTCATTGCCAGGGTATGTGTGAAGGCCAAAACTCTAACTGGGTTAAAAAAAAGACTAGATAAGTTCTCGTAGGATAGGTCCATTAGTGGCTATTAGCCAAGATGGTCAAGGATGCAACCCCATGCTTTGGGTGTCCCTAAGCCTCTGATTACCAGATGCTGGGACTGGACAACAGGGGATGGATCACTCAATGATTGCCCTATTTTGTTTGTTTCCTTTGAAGCATCTGGCACTGACCACTGTTGGAAGACAGAATATTGGGCTAGATGGACCATTGGTCTGACCCAGTATGGCTATTCTTACGTTATGTTCTTAATTCTTCCATCAACCTAGCTATCACCTCTGAGGGAGGTGGATTTCCTATGTCAATGGGAGAATCCCTCCCTCATAGTGATGCAGCTGTGCTGTTGTACCATTTTAAGTGTAGACAAGCCCTTAATCTTCCCCAGTGTACCTAAATATTAATGTTCCTCAATGTACTTAGGAGAACACGGTGCATTTCCTCTTCAACTGTGAACTCCACTATTGTTTTCAGATTGTGAGACATGAGATATTAAAAAGAACATTAAAACCACAGGTGCTGACTTTTCAAAGTGCCAGGGGGTGCTTGACCCCCCGGCTCCGCTCCAGGCCCCACCTCCACTCCACCCCTTCCCCCAAGGCCCTACCCACGCCCCACCTCTTCCCACCCCCGCGCAACCCCACCCCGCCCAGATCCACCCCCATGCTCGTGGGGGCTGGAGTAGTTAAGCTGACGGGAGAGCTCTGCCTCTCTCCTGTTGACTTAAAGCAGCTACGTTAGAGAACTCACACAGTACAGTGCAGCTGCATCAATGCAGTTGTGCAGCTGTAAACTCTCTAATGTAGCCATGCTGGAGAGAGCAGTGGTGATAAGAAGACACCAAGGTTCCTGGAAGGTATGAATTTTAAAGAGGGATTCAAAAGAAGGCTCTTGATGGGAAAACAATGGGACTGTTACATGCAGCCCGAGAGGAAGCACCAACCTGAGAATGGGTGAAAAAGAATAAGGGAGAAGTAAAGCAAGAGGCCTGAGAGTAAGGAGAAGAAGCAGAGATGTCAGTGGCTTGAAGACGAGGCTATGGAGTTTGAATCTGATGTTTTAAGAGAAACACAGGAAGCCAGATTCAAGGGGGAGGATGAGATGGTCAGAACAGCAGGGGAGTATAGTGTTTTGGATACATTGAGGGGAAGGAGAGAAAGAGACAGATGAAAGGTGGGAAGGCAAGAGAGGAGAGGTTACACTATTTAAGGTGAGATGATCAAGGCGTAGACATGAATTTTAGCACCGGGAATGAAAGAAATGGGGATTTGGGGGCTAAAGTGTAATGTAACTGCATTTAGAGAGAGACAAAGATATTGGAGCAGAAGAAGAAGAGGGCAGATTCAACAAAGAAACCACAGTTGTAATCTTGTCTTTTTATTGTTGCACACAATGTCAAGGATGGAGTGAGAAAGAATTCTAGGGATCTGAGGGTATCTCTATATTACAATGACAGGTTTCAGAGTAGCAGCCATTAGTCTGTATCTGCAAAAAGAAAAGGAGTACTTGTGGCACCTTAGAGACTAACAAATTTATCTGAGCATAAGCTTTCGTGAGCTACCGCTCACGTCATCGGATACATGCAGTGGAAAATACAATGGGGAGATTTTATATACACAGAGAACAAGAAACAATGGGTGTTACCATACACACTGTAACGAGAGTGATCAGGTAAGGTGAGCTATCACCAGCAGGAGAGAGAAAGAGAGAAAACAAAAACAAAAATGTAGGTAAGTATAGCGGTCAGTAGGTTTCCGGTATAGGGTGGTGTTTATGTGACCATCGCTTATTAGCACTGTAGTGTCCAGGAAGTGGATCTCTTGTGTGGACTGGTCCAGACTGAGGTTGATGGTGGGATGGAAATTGTTGAAATCATGGTGGAATTCCTCAAGGGCTTCTTTTCCATGGGTTTAGATGATGAAGATGTCATCAGTGTAGCGCAAATAGAGTAGGGGCATTAGGGGACGAGAGCTGAGGAAGCGTTGTTCTAAGTCAGCCATAAAAATGTTGGCATACTGTGGGACCATGCGGGTACCCATAGCAGTGCCGCTGATTTGAAGGTATACATTGTCCCCAAATGTGAAATAGTTATGAGTGAGGACAAAGTCACAAAGTTCAGCCACCAGGTTTGCCGTGACATTATCGGGGATACTGTTCCTGACAGCATGTAGTCCATCTTTGTGTGGAAAGTTGGTGTAGAGGGCTGCTACATCCATAGTGGCTAAGATGGTGTTTTCAGGAAGACCACCGATGGATTGTAGTTTCCTCAGGAAATCAGTGGTGTCTCGAAGATAGCTGGGAGTGCTGGTAGCGTAGGGCCTGAGGAGGGAGTCTACCACCCTATACCGGAAACCTACTGACCGCTATACTTACCTACATGCCTCCAGCTTTCATCCACACCACACCACACAATCCATTGTCTACAGCCAAGCTCTACAATACAACCGCATTTGCTCCAACCCCTCAGACAGAGACAAACACCTACAAGATCTCTATCAAGTGTTCTTACAGCTACAATACCCACCTGCTAAAGTGAAGAAACAGATTGACAGAGCCAGAAGAGTACCCAGAAGTTACCTACTACAGGACAGGTCCAACAAAGAAAATAACAGAACGCCACTAGCCATCACCTTCAGCCCCCCAACTAAAACCTTAGACTTACATTAAACTTAACCTTACATTAGACTTGACTGAAGACTGGGAGTGGATGTGTCATTACACAAAGTAAAACTATTTCCCCCTGTTTATTTCCCTCCCTCCCTCCCCCACCACTGTTCCTCACACGTTCTTGTCAACTGCTGGAAATGGCCCGTGTTAGGATATAGATATTCAGGCCTGTCTGTAAAGGCCTATACTCTAAGAATGTACGTATATATTTATCATTTAGCTAGTAATAGAGGTATACAAGAAAGAATCTGTGTAAGGGCCTTCTCTCACTGTGACAGTCTGAGGCCCTGTTCTTAGGCCAATGCCTTTGGCTAAGCAGCAGAGGCAGCCATAAGCTGGGAAGCGTATGGTCACATCCTCACATTCCAAACTAGTCAATATGAGGCTGTTAGGAAGGTGATCCAATCTATCACCTCCAGAGAAAGGGAAGAGCCTAGAAGATGTAAAAGGAAATTTAGGTTGATAGTTTTCTGTCTGGTAAGAACTCACTTATCAATAGACACAGCTGGGAAACCCTTATGTCTTTATAGATGTAGTTGTGAAATCCTCACTTCTGTATTGTTTTGTCATTATAGTTCCCACTGTGCTATTGTTTATTTGCATGGTCTCTGTCTGGTTCTGTGATTGTTTCTGTCTGCTGTATAATTAATTTTGCTGGGTGTAAACTAATTAAGGTGGTGGGATATAATTGGTTAGCTAATCATGTTACAATATGTTAGGATTGGTTAGTTAAATTTCAGTAGAATACTTGGTTAAGGTATAGCTAAGAATATTACTATATAAATTAGGGGCAAACAGGAAGTAAGTTGGGATTCAAAAATAAGGAAAAAGGAACTTGGATTTAAGCTTGCTGGAAGTTCATCCCAATAAACATTGAATTGTTTGCACCTTCGGACTTCGGGTATTGTTGCTCTCTGTTCATGCGAGAAGGACCAGGGAAGTGGGAGAGTGAAGGAATAAGCTCTCTAACAGCCCACCTTGATTATCATTACAAAAGGTTTTTTTTCTCTCCTGCTGGTAATAGCTCACCTTACCTGATCACTCTCATTACAGTTTTCAGAGTAGCAGCCGTGTTAGTCTGTATTCGCAAAAAGAAAAGGAGTACTTGTGGCACCTTAGAGACTAACAGATTTATTTGAGCGTAAGCTTTCGTGAGCTACAGCTCACTTCATCGGATGCACTCATTACAGTATGTATGGTCACACCCTTTGTTTCATGTTCTCTGTGTATATAAAATCTCCCCACTGTATTTTCCACTGCACGCATCCGATGAAGTGAGCTGTAACTCACAAAAGCTTATGCTCAAATAAATTTGTTAGTCTCTAAGGTGCCACAAGTCCTCCTTTTCTTTTCGTATATTACAATGAATCAGAGGCAGAATAGCAGGTGGTATGTAGTACACAGCTGATTGCTGCCTGCTGAGGTGAGCTTGGGCTGGCTGGATTATTTCACTTGGGAAAGAGGTCAAGGAGGACTCAAGAGGGAAAATAACAAGAGTCCATCTGAGGTAGTGGGGTGGATCTGGGAGGGAGAACATCTGAGGAACCCTCATTTAGCCTTGCTCTGCCCTTGGCCATTATTCAATATACTCAGCACAATGATTGTCATTTAATACCTTTTGGATTTGTGTAATTTCTCTGGTATTTCAGATTACTGCAGCTGCTGCTACACTCTCGTACAAGTAATTAGCAAATTACGTTTTTATCAAGATCAGACTATCATGGACCCTAATTTATTATTTGAGTTTATATATTTCAGAGAAAAACAGCTTGTTTTGCTTAAGTGATTCTATGAACAGAACAGTCTACCCTGAGGCAAGCAAATCTAAAGCCAAAGAGGGATGCACCCTTCATATTCTGCTAATTGATTGAAGGGGCAAATGATCTATAGGAAAAGTTGCATCATTAACGTAATTGAGGGCAAAGCCTAATTAGAGGGGAAATGAAGTAGACAGAGCCAGAGACACAGCAGGCCTTCATGCGAGATGTCAACAAACAGACATTGTAACTAAAACCAGACAGAAACGGCAGTGCTTCATTTACATCTTCAATTTCAATGTGAAAACATTTACAGTGATTGTGTTGTATGAAAGAGGTGAGGGAGGGTTGGGGGGGGTGAGAAATTGCAAAAAGTTAACTTACTTTAAACTGAAATCACTTCATCCAGAGTTATATCAAATAAATAAATAAACTGTATCATGTTAATTTAAAAAAATCTGTAACAAACCAAATAGAATTCTCGCTTGTGGTTATTCTTCTGTAACTCAAATTTATTTGAACTCTAAGTTCCTGAAGAAATCCAACAAGGGTTGTACAATGCATTTTACGTAAAGAAATAAACAAACTCCAAAGGACATTATTTCTTCAGCTGTACTATAGAGAGGTCATGAATGAAGATATGAAACTTTCCTTCCACTCTTTGTCCTTTAAACATTCCACTATATGTGAACTTTTTCTGTAACTCTTTACTCCCCAGCACAAGAATCCCCTCTCACAACCTCAAGCTCTTTGAGTTGAGAATCAGTGGTGTTTAAATTCTAGAGGCTTGTTAAGTATGCTAAATGATAGCTTAAATATATGTACTAAAACAGGTGGTAGTGGTCTTTTTAAAAAGGGTTTCCATGGCGTTTTAGTTTAGGGGCTTTTTTGGTGTGTAGTTCCTCTTTTTTTTTTCTCCTTTAAATCAACTGCAAGAATACAAACAAAACCTTTTCATAAGAAAAGCCACTTAAGTGAAATAAGGAATGCAAGCAGACATGTTTTGGCTACAGTGCCAGTCTTTAAAGTAGGTAGGTATTATTACACAATTCACATTGGCATTATGCTTTTCTTGTGAAAACTGGGCCCTGTGCCAACATCCTAAAATATATACAGGATTTCTATAAATATATATCATCAACTAAAGAGTATGTGGAAATGTTAATCAATAGAAAGAATGAGGGAACTTTGTAACAAAATGCAATCTTCACACAGCAAACTGGGGGCGGGGGGGAAGTTGTTACACGTCAATCACCTAAAACGTTGTTGAACTGATTATAGTTAGTTTGAGCTGTACTCAAGTCCAAAAGAAAACAAAAACCTGCTCTTTTGTATGCTAGGGAAAATTATGGTGACATCAGGCATGGAATTTTTAACAGTTTGCATCTGCAGAAACTTCAAACTTTATTACATCAAAACAATTGCTCACCAGAAAACAGTCAGAAATTTTGATTTCAGCAGCCAAGGTTGAAATGGATATTTTTATTTTTATATAGATATATAAAATAGGAATATCCATTTTAGAGATACACACACATATGTATTTTCTCCATCTTTTTCCTCTTCCTGAACCTCCTACCCAACTTTTTTGTAATTTAATTTATTTGTATGTTGGTTTGTTTCCTGAGACGATTCTGATGCCCAGTATCAAGAACTGAGATCTGCTGCTGAATTCCTGACACACATAAAACTCCCAATGACTTCAATGGGTGTTTTCACTTGTGCTGGAACCACAATATTAGCTGCCCCAAGTCAATTTAAGGGTCTCTGAGAGAGACCCGTGTCCTTAGGACCAGCCTAGAGAGAGCCATTGATCTAACAAAGATAACATACAGGCTCCATTGTAATTCAAAGTGTTGCATGTAAACCTTAAAAATACAGATTTTAGCAGAAGACAAGAAAAGAGTCTGCAAAGTACAATATTAGTAATTTGAACATGTGACAGGGAGCGCTAAATACACCTAAAGCCAGCCTAACAAATGCGTATTGAACCATTCTGACAACTACAAACCTGCAGAGCAGATCTCTTTTTTTGTTCTTTTTGAATGCATTAGCTGAGAGTTCATTGTGAGAGAAAAACTGAATTTATAAAATTATGGGTTTCAAGAGAGCAAAAATCACCCTACACTGCAAATCACAGGAGTAGTCTTTCTTGTTTCAGCTTTATAGTCAAGTTGGTTGTAAACTAGGTAATAAGAGGAAATCCTACTTGGACTGTATTATAGTTCAATACCTGAATGTTAACACATTTATTATCACCTGTCACATCCCCATGAATGCATCATTGTGAGCACATATTTGGATCTAGGACAGCATCATTAATCATTGTCTCAAAAACTGAGGGGCTAATTATTTGTTTCAACATATTGCATTTAAAACATCCTCCTCATTAAATCAATTATGAAACAAAGTAAGTATTTAAATTGAGCTGCTGAAGAACAGAATGTTGTTGCAAAATATAAGCAGAGAAACTAACAAATCCTTATTTTAACAGTAAGTATATAAAAGCTTTTTCTGTAGCGATAATTGTATATCTTGAAAATGTTAGACGGCGTACTAAAAACTACAGTTTATTAACTCAAGCACATAATCATATAAGGTCAAATCATTCTCAGTAGGGTGACCACCTTTTCAAAAGGCAAAAGCAGGACACATGCAGGAGCCTTTCCCCCTCAATGGCCCAGCCCTAGCCCCTCCTCTTCCCCCCAGGTCTTGCTCCCAGACCAGCCAGAGCTGGTCAGTGGCTAGAGACACCCAGGGAGCCCAGGCTGCTGTGGGGAGCCCCGGACCCTCCACCTGCTCTGGGTGAGGCGGGTAGACCAGCCCCTGGCATATGCACCCGCCCCCTGGGGTGCACCACCCAGGGCAGGTGGAAGGTCCAGGGTTCCCCACAGTGGCCCAGACTCTCTGGGCAGCTCTAGCTTCTGGCTTGGCCGGGGCGGGGCCCCAGGGGAAGAGGAGGAGCAGGGGCTGGGGCCTTGTGGCAAGGGGGAGGGTAAAGCCCACGTCAGATCCTCCCCACTGGGAAGAGGCTGGCACCAGGGCCATCTCTAGCTATTCTGGGGCCCTACACAGCCCCCCCACGGGGTGTGTGGGGGGGTCCCCAGGCCCCCGTAGGGGGGCAGGGCTGGCTTGGGAGGCAGAGGGGCACCGCCCCCCAGCACTCACCGGCGGCATGGCTGGGGCCAGGTTGCTGCACTTCCTGCCAGTGAGTGCAGGCCCAGCCCTGCTTCGGTCCTCAAGGGCAGGAAGAGGCGGGGCTGGGGCGGAGCAGGGGCGGGAAGGGGGCAAAGCAGGGCAGGAGCTTTGGGGAAGGGGTGGAGTGGGGGTGGGGCTGGGGTGGAGCAGAGGTGGGAAGAGGCGGGGTTGGGACAGAGCAGGGGCAGGGGCCATGGGGAAGAGGCGGGGCAGGGGCTGGAGCAGTACGCAGCTGCACAGGGTACTAGGAAATGTGGTGCCCCAAATTTCCTGGTGCCCTACGCAGCTGCATACTTTGCGTATGGGTAGGGATGGCCCTGGCTGGCCCAACCCGAGCCTCAGGCAGGTGCAGAGAGGTGCCATAGGGAATTGGGGACAAATGCTTTCCCAGAGTCATTCAGCCCAGGGCCAGGACTTGAACTCTGCATTTTGGGACTATCCCACCCAGTTTGGGATGGGTGGTCACCCTAATTCTCAGACATATGAGGAGTCCCATTTACTTGAATAGATTAACTACTATTTGAATGATGGAGCAAGCAGCATTTGACCCAGAGGAGTATACTTATTAATACATGCATATATTATTGCTATTATTTATTCTTATTATTATTTATATTATGGTAGCACATAGAGGTCTTAATTTCACATTGTTTTAGGTTCTGCACATATGGACAGTAACTGATAGTCACTGCTCTGAAGAACTTACAATCTAAATAGCACCAACATAAAAGACTAGGGAAAAGGAAGTTTTGTTATCCCTCTTTTTCCAGAATGAGAACTGAGGCACAGAGATGAGCTGTTGAATGACTTGTCTAAGATCATACTGGAAGTCTGTGACAGAGTCAGGAACAGATGCTAAATTGCCTGCATCCTAGTCTGGTGCTTTATCCCCAAGACCAATTTTCTTCAATAAATATTCTATTCAAAGAATCTGCATTTAATCTTAGGTTTAACTCTTCCTTCATCCTAAAGTGTCTTTCATGTTCATTTTCCTATACACCTATTCATTATTATTTACATACCACTCAGTTCTTCCATCCTGACTTTTATTGAGAAGTGTTTTATTTCTGAGCAGTCATGTCTGGAACTATTTACAGAGTAAGGCCCCAATCCTACACCGACTTCAGTACGTGCATAGAGTTATGCATGTGAATACTCCCATTGAAGCCAGTAGGACAGTGGTTCTCAAACTTTTTTTCCATGGACCACTTGAAAATTGCTGAGCGTCTTGGCGGACCACTTAATGATCTTTTCAAATGTTGTTTGTACCATTAGCTAACTATTATAAAGAGCTTTGGATAAAAGCGCTATATAAAAAACAACTTAATAATAAACTTTTTTTGTTCTACAAATAAAAGCCCACAACTCATATTTTAATATCAGTAGTCTTACCTTTCTTTAGCAATGGATGTGCCCTCTCTCCTCCTCCACGGCAGCCCCCGAGCTGGGGTGGGAAGGAGGGGCGTCTCTCCCCGGCAGCTGCAGCTCTGGAGTTGGGGAAAGTCGCCCCTTTCTCTGGCTGCCACAGCCCTGCATGTCCCAAATTCCCCTCACCCCCTCTTCTCACCCCAATGCCCCCTCCCACCTACTCCTTCTTCCCCCCAAGGCCACCACCTCACCTTACGTTTGCATCTTTTCCAGGGTCCAGGCACCTAATTAGTGCAGCCACGCCTGCGTGGCATCACTAATTATGTGGGTGGCCCTTCATTCTCTCATGTGTGGCCACTCAGGTATGCACCTTAGAGGGAACTATCAATGGACCACCTGAATTGAGCTCGCAGACCACTGGTGGTCTACGAAACAGAGTTTGAGAACCTCTGCAGTAGGACATCTCTTGTGTAGAAAGATACACATGCTTACATCTATGCAGAATTGCGTCCTAGGGTACTATTCAAGATACAAGGGTGGGCTGTTCTGGCCCTTGTTTTTTATTTAAGGACAGATAATATGCACAGCACTGTCCAAGACACAAAGGGCCAAATTTTTAAAAGTTCTCAGTTTCCAACACTTTCCATTGTTCTCCACTGGAGTCAGTAAACAACGGGAGCTGATAATCAGTGAGCATTTTTGAAAATCTGGCCACTTAATTTAGGTGCTGGAATGAGAGCTAAACTCTTTTGAAAACCTTGCCCCAATAGTGGTTGCTGAGCATTTCTGAAATGCTCCTCCAAAATGGTATCAGTCCTGGCCCCAAAGACCTTTCAGTCTGAAGGACAGAAACAGAGTAGATGTCACACACTTGGACACTCAAAAAGAAAGAATACATTTTTATATTGTTTGTAGGTCTTTTGTCATTTACCTCTTGTGGCATCACAGAAGAACTGACCCTTTATGAAGGACTTGAATGGAGGGAGGTGGCTTGGAAAACCGAAATAGGGTGAGCATTGCAGACATAAGAGGGTAGACTGGAAAAATCCAACAGAACACATCTTATTGTATGGCAGCATTTTTATGGGTAATATCATGTAACTTAATGGAAAATGTATTTTGCTTAACATTGTTGCGGGATGGCTACCCAGAAGGTTAGCCAGTCTCTGTTCCTATTCAGTCATTGACCTTTCTGTTGAAACTATCAATAACAATACCATTCCCGCCTAACAGTAGCATCAGTAGTATTAAGTCCACCAAATAATTTCAGTTATACTTTTTAAAAATCATTGGATAGCATCAAATTTAAATTGCTATCAGTTTGGGGTTGATCTGAATCTGCAATCTAGACATGAAAGGCCCCATGCCCCCTCACCAAAAACATGAGCCAGCCAGTGAATTCTTGGTGAGAATGCCACTCATATATTCTCTGTCTGAAAAGAAAGATTTGTATTTAGGGTTTTTTGTTATATTTGTTTGTAGACCCATGCACAGGGCCTGATTCCTCTGGAAGTGGAAATAATTTACTGTTGGTTCATTCCAGCAGCAGATTACTTCCCCTTCCACACTAGGTCAGCTCCTCCGGCTGGTTTTCAGGCACATCCCAGAAACTTTGGCTAAAGGCACTATGGCAACCCACTACTTTCATGAAAAGTGCCATGTGTCCTATCCCACAGAGCCGTGCCTCCAACAGTCCTGTCTGAAGGGTGCCCATATAAGGATGAAGTTGACTCTTCTTGAGTTTCAACCCACAGAGTCAAGGAAGGAAGATATTTCAAACTTTTGACTTAGACCTCTCAGTTATCTCCTTTGTGGGAAAACAGGCAGGTCACTGAGGGTGATGAAGAACACTTTCCTTCAGGGTGGGACTGGCTCTCAAGCTTTCATGTTTCTGTTTTTACACAGTACATTACTGATGCAAGTAGGTGTGACTTTCCTTTCTGTAAGAGCAGCTTATTGTGAGCATCATTCTTCAGTGATAAAGTGAAAAGCTGCTCTAGTATTATTTTTCTTTTCTACAGCTACTGGAAAACTCTCTTTTTTTTCTCTTACTACTGAAGAACCTGTACATAAAGCTACCATTTGTCACCCTTTTCAATGCATATACAACACAGCCCATAATAAAGTTTTCTTTTGTGTTTGTATTCATGTTTCTGTTCAGTACACAAAAAAAAACCCTAAAACAGATTTTTCTTCTCACTAAATTCTAAAAAAGAAAAGTCTCAGAAGCAATATTTTTATTAAGAGAGGAAAATATTTGCTCATTATAAACATTTATTCTTTTCTATACTGTACATTAAAAACAAAAATTTCCATCTTGTGAAGAGTGAGGGTGGTTTTTTGAAGGTGCTTTATTTTATGTCATAGGCACCAGTTATTATTAACTGCTCCACGTGGATGGGGGAATGGCTTTGCGGATGGAGTCCACAAATAGTACTTGTGCAATTCCATCGTACTGTGTTTGCTAAACATTTGACAACAGTTACCACACAGTGGTGTACAAGACAGAATATCTGGAGAAACCTATGGTGTGGCAACTGTGGGCAAATGTTGATGTAATTGCTTCTACAATATGGTGATGTTACTACTGAATACAGATGCACATTATGATTAACTTTATGGTAAATAAAAGTACTCATTTCATTTTTAATAGCATTGTCAAAGGTCACATTAAGCTAACACAACAAAGTCCAAGTTAAAGAAAATCCCAGGCAAAAATAAATTGTGTAAAGAGATAATTGACATTTCAGAGGTTACTTTCCTCCCACCCTCCACCCTCTTCTGATAACACTAAAATTTAACACACAGTGCATTTATTAGGCCGTTAGTGATTATGTGGAACTAAATGATTAATTAGGAACTAAACTTCACTTTGCATAATGGCCAGGGCATGTCAGCTTCATCTAAAAATACACAAATTGAGCTCAGTGCAAATAACGTTCCATTTTGTTGATAACAGTAGCAGTGCAACTTTGTGTGTTACCAAATTGTCAGATTAATTTTTCATGAAGCCTACTTGTTTATAGAATTAAATCTTAATAGGTGCAGGCTGTTTCGGAAGTCTGCACAGACAAAGAAGGACAGATCCTCATCCCACTGATGTCAGTGGGGAATTGTGCCATTGACTTCAATGGGAGGAGGACTGAGCCAAGGAAGTGGAAACATTTGTTAACATGATGGAGTAAGAGTGACTTTGTTAGTAGAGTTCTTTCCCAGGAAGTCAGAAATTGATCAGCTCTATGCTCAGCAGGAGATGTCAACAGAGTCTGTAGAAATTATGATGGGGGCTTCAGATTACATTAAGATATTGTGACTTTCCTCAAAAGGTCATATCTAATACATTAGTCACAAACTAAATCAGTAATTTATCTAATGCAATTCCTGAGTCTATGAAAGGTTTCTCTCAATTTCTCAGCTACCTGCAAAGGATATTTTTACAAACAAAACTAAAAAGAAACTAACAAAAGCTTATTATGAAATAAAAGGTTTTAAGAATTAAATACACAAACAGTTTAAGATCTTCAGTCATTAAGGAAAAATCTTGCTCCTTCCTCAGCAGCATAACCAGTGGGGATATTATTAAGATGGCAATTGCCACAGAGAGTCTTTGCTACCACTTTGTGGTCTAGACTCTAGGGGAAGAAAATTCTGGCTCACACTCTGTGACATGTCCCTGAGCAAAGCCGAACGACATGGGTTTGGTGCAGGGGAGATAGGATTTGCCCCCAACAGAATTGCATGAGTACCCTTAAAATTACAAATTAATGTTAATCCAGGTGGAACTGCGTTGGTAGCCAAATGCTAATAAACTGTGCATCAGTTGTTGCTCCTGGTGCGTTTTCCCTAAGGTTGCTGAATCTGAACTAGTCTCTTGTCTTGACGTGTATAGAATGTTTGGCCAGGTTAACAAATACAGACTAGGCCATCCTGCTGCCTCTCATGCAAAGTGCCTGCAGAGTGATTGGTGCTGGGGCTCTGCGGCCTTTGGATCTCAAAGATGGGTGATCCAGAGGCAGCAGCTGCTCCTGCTTCTGGACCTCTTCTCCCTCCCACAGCAGAGAGAGCTCTCCCCAAAGCAGGGAGGGTTGCTGCCTACTGGTGTCTCCATTTTGTCATATGCAACAGGACCACCAGCAACTGCAAAACTGAAGACCTGGCTGTGCTGCTTCCCAAGGGTACCCAGGAGTGTGAGGAACCTTGCGATCACCTGCCCTTAGCATAAGGAAGCCTTGTCTGTGCCTGACAGAGGTCACCTCCCTGACTCTCCCAGCCACAGTCAACATAGGCACTCCCCTCTCAGCCTACGCAGGCTCTGCTGTCCCTTTGCAGGATAGTGACAGGGGTTGGAGTGAGCCTGAGTCCTTTGAGCATCCCCCTGGTCCCTGACCCCTGATCACTGGACACTCAGAATTCACAGATCCGTTACTCCTAAAGGAACAGTACACACCAGCTTCTTGGTTTCATTTCCTCACTGCTCTGCTTAACACACCACACTTGGACATGTTTATGGTGAGAACATTTGTTTGTTTAACAAAGAATAGAGATTAAAGAAGAAGCAAGCTGGAGTAATGGAAACAAAGGGTTACATATAAAATAAAATCATAACACACATTCTAGAGCCTAAACATAACTAACTTGTCCTGTTGTTTAATAAGGTACTGCCTACCCAAAGTCCTTCTCGTAGCATTTATCAATTCAGATAAAGCCCACTGGCAGCTTGTTTCCCCAGAACAAGAATGCCAAGGTCGCTCTCTGCATCCCTAGATATATTAGACCAGTCCTTTGTTCTTCACCTGTAAACAGAGTCCCTCCATACTGTTCACCTCTTCCTGTTAATTTTTTCTCCTGAAATTCCTCCAATCTCTTCATTAGCATTTGACTCAATATGCAAATAGACTTCCATTGAAAGACGCACAACACACACTGGTCAGCCAGAGGGATAAGTGCCTCCCACCTCCTGTCTGGTGGAACCTGTCCTAAGGGTGACCTGCCTTCAACTTCAAGGGCTTAAGTACATAGTTTCCAATATGCATACACACATCATCTTACATATTATCCGCATGGACATTTGGCAAAGATTATGATGACAAGTTTGTGTTGTGCATCTTTCACTGGAAGTCTATTCGCATATTGAGCAGGGACCCCACGTGACATTCTTTGGTGAGCTAATATGTAAATACCAGACCGAGGGGATCCCTATAAGCCTTATGCACCCCTGGGCCCTCTGCCAGCTGGCATCAAGAAGTCCTTGAGAAACTCCTAGCTGGCAAGGGAAATAGGCCTATGTAATGAGTAACTAGCAGGGAGGAGTACCCACCGCCAATAGGGGAAGAGAGAGAATATGGAATCTCTCCAGGACCTTAGGAAAGACACAGTGGAATGATGAATTGGAAATACTTTAGAAGGTGGAGAAAATATGTACGCACTCCTCCCAACCCCGAAACAGGGCCCATGTTCTTTCCTCATCACTATCCACAGGTTCTCTGCTCTTAAATCCATAGCCGCCAAGTCAGCTTTCCCTGGGGTGTTCCACTCCCACTCCATCCCTTCCCCAAGCCCCCACACTCACCCTGCCTCTTCCTGACCCCCTTCACCCCGAGGCTCCACCCCCACCTTGTCTCTTCCTGCCCCTGCTCCGCCCCCTCCCTTGAGCACGCTCTACCCTCACTCTGCCTCTTCCTGCTCCTGGTCCTCCCCCACCCCCAGCACCTCTCACCCGCCGCCGAACAGCTGATCAGCAGCGGGCAGGAGGCGCTGAGGCCGGGGGTAAGAGGGAGGATCTGATCGGAGGGTGGCTGCTGAGCACCCACTATTTTTTCCCCTGTGGATGCTCCAGTCCTGGAGCACCCATGGAGTCGGCACCTATGCTTAAATCTGTTTGTCTCTTCTGTGAAGCATCTTCATTGGGTCTAATTGTTTGTTTGTATTGTTGTGTTTTTGCTCTGGAGGGCAAATATATAGTTGCCGACTCTGTGAGTGCTCCAGCCCTGGAGCACCCATGGAAAAAATTTAGTGGGTGCTTAGCATCCACTGACAGACAGCTCTCCCCTCCCTCTAGCACCTCCCATCCACTGCGATCAGCTGTTCCGCGGCATGCAGGAGGCGCTGGGGGGCGGGGAAGGAGCAGGGATGGGGTGCGCTCAGGGGAGGGGTAAGAACTAGGTGGGAAGAGGTGGGGCGGGAACTTGGGAGAAGGGGTGGGGGGCCAGACTGGGGGCAGGAAGAGGCGGGGTAGGGACTTGGGGGAAGGAGTTGGGCGGTGGTGGTGCCTAGGGCAGAGCAGGGGGTTGAGCACCCCCGGGGCCCGGAGGAAGCAGGCACCTGTAGGCAAATAGCACGAAAAAGAGACAGCAGAGGGAAAAGCAAAAAGGTAGTCTAGTGGAATGGTTTCCAGGCCTGCCTACAGTAGGCAGCGGTAAAGCAACGATATTCTTTTTGGCTGCTCTCAGCACACCTTCCCCCACTGTTTCCCTTTTATATGAGCAAAAACGAAAACTGATTGTTGGCGTAAAAGAAATGTATTTTTCTTAATTCAGGAAAATTTTGAGTGACTTCAGGTTATGGCAGCTTTCAAGAGCTCAAGAACGGTCTTCTTTGCAGCCTGCCTTACACAGGTGCCTGCCTTACACAGAGGTCCCTTTTCTATTCTATCTGAATTCACTTTAACAGCCACAGTACGAAACGTCCTGAGATTTTGGAGGGAGGCCTGATAAATCCCACAAAAACCTCAGCCTCAGACCAAAAGGCTGAAGTTAGGCAGATATTGTGGCTTTTCACCCCTCATCCTGGTGCAATTCCAAAGAGGGTTGGGCAGAAGACGTCTCAGGGAGAAGACTGTTTCCCTGGCTCCCTCAGTGAAGAAGAGCCAAATTCTCTTGCCTCTCAACGACAGTGGAAAAAACGGTGATTGAAAAAGGATGTACATTTTTTGAAAAAAGAAAAAAAAATGAAACCTTCATCTAAGATTTTTGTTGAAATTTCAAAAATTCAACCATTTTCCAGCTGCTCCAGCACGGACTGCTCTGAATTCAGTGGAACTGATGCCGTTTCACCCGGTGAAGGGTGGCAAGCAGCAGAGCAGGGCACAGCCTACATAAAAGAAGATAAATTTGGCTCCAAATCAGAAGAGCATCACAATTTAGCCAGGGTGTATTTTGGATTTTTTTGTATATCGTATAATCTATAAATGAAAGGATGTTCCTAAAAAAATACTATCTCAGTTACATGGGGGTAAATCTGTGTAACTCCACTAAATCGGTAAAATAATTACCAATTTGTCCCACTGTAAATGACAGCAGACTTTGCATCTAGGTGTTGTAGTTTGTCTTTCCTTTTTCTATATAGATCTACTGATATGCTTATACAGGCCTTTGTTCTGCACAGATTCACACTTCTGTTTAATTCTGCACACTGTGAATAGTTCCACTGAAGCCAAATTCCCTGTAGGCATCAGGGTCTCACTGTGCTAGGGGCTGTACTAGCACCAATGAAGACAGTCCCAATTTAAGACATGATGCAACAAGTGAGGGTAATAAACAGTAGGGGGAGTGTCTGAAGGGAGTACAGAGGTAACCCTAGTGAGATCACAACTGTGCATTGGCTAGCTGGGTGCACAACTTCCAAACAATTCAAACAGCATCTTTAAGAATAATTAAATATCAGCTATCCTGGCAGCTACCCCGCCTAGGCATTGGTATTTGGCTGTAAATGTCACAGCAGAGGTGGCTTTTGAAAAGGGATCTGAAGGGAGAGGGTAGTGGCCTAACAGATTAATTGAGGGATCATATTCCATGTAAATGGTGTTAATCATTCACTCGTGTAAATGAGAGCAGAATCAGGCCCAGAATTCTTTGCTTCCCCTGATATTTCACTGATTTGTACACTCGGTATTGTTCCCAAAAAGAAAAGGAGTACTTGTGGCACCTTAGAGACTAACCACTGTTTCCATTACAGTCCTTGGCAAATCTCAATGACTTGAAGTTGAAGGAAAGCAAAATTGGATCTGGGCAAAACGCTGCTCTCAGCCATACCAGTGTAAATCTGAATTAACTCAAATTATATTGGTGTGACTAAGCACAGAATTTAGATGAATATTTTAAGAACCAGTTTGGGTTCAGGCATTCCAGAAGTCTGGATTCAACATATTGAACAAGAATGTAAAATAAAAATAATAAAAATAGTGCCACACAAGTGCTTAACAAAGGGTGATCCTGCCATTCTTACTCCAGCAATACTTCCACTAACCTCAGTGACAGTTTAACCTAAGAAAAGACTTCAAGATTTGGCCCATTTACTTTAATGGGATTTTTTTCTTTGTTTAATAACTACGGGATCAAGTCCTCTACTTGCAGTGGCAGAACATTACAGCTATGTTTCAACATTACAAATGGCTTTAGAGATTGTTTCTCTCATTTGTTTTACATTAGTAGACTTTTATTGCCCAATTTAAAAAAAAATTAGATTAGAAACCAAATTAGGTTAAATGCAGAAAATGTAAAATGCTCCAAAAAATGTGTGGTCAGATTGGGTATTATAGGACGTTTTTAGTTTGTACAATAGCTAGTTTTCAATTTTGCATGTAAGTAAACTGCATTTATTTTTAATTATACTTCAGACAAAGTATAATTAGATTTAGGGATTTTTTTAAAAAACACAAGAATTCAGCCATTGGATTATACTCAAGACTTTGAGCATGTCTTTTGTTTCCCTCATGTAGGAGTCTTTAGAGGTGCTGTGTAATTAAAGAGTCCCAAATCTTTTTTTTTTTTTAAAAAAAGTAACAAGAAACTAGATGCCTTATTTAAAAAACAATCTATAGGGTTGTAAGAAAAATAAAAGAGTAAAAGTTCATTTCAACACAGTGATTTATAGGGAAAGGCTCAGCAGCTTACATAAAACCAAAGGGGGAAGTGGTCGAACATTGGGTCAAATCTCTATTCACATGTTTTGTAATAAAAGGCTGACTGTAGCTTTTGAGCCTTGCTTCCAGTCACAGACAATGGCAATTGCAGAGCAAGACTAATAACAGGATTTAGCATAAATCCACCACAGGAAGTGAACAGTTATACTGGCAAATAATTAGCCAGGGTGCATTTTATGGCAACATCGGGATGCTCTTAGTGCTTTAACGTGATCATGAAAACAAAATTAGTTCTCGGAGAGTCTAGAAATTTTTCACTTGCAGAGTTCCCTTCCCCCTTTCAATTCTCCCCCCCGCCCCCACCACCACATTGTTCTAATTTAACAGCAATAGTAAGGGTATTGAAGTCTCTTTCGAAGGGTTTTTTAGAATGTTCTTTTTTTTTCCCCTGCGGATGCTTTTTTATTGCAAGGTGGATTGTGTTTATTTTGCACAGCTAACAAGTGGGTTCAAAGCAACACTTTGATCTTGAACCCCTGCCAAATTCCTAAAGCTGAAAGCCCCCCTGTGCAGTAAAACAGACCTGTACTCACAAAGGCTGGCTAATTTGCAAAGGAATGTCAAAATTACTGCCACAGCTCAGTAGTGTGCTGCAGTGCAGACTGCAGAGTTTTTCTAACGAACAGAGATCTATTTTTTTCCCATCAGCTTCATTTGTCATTTCTTAAAGGCAAATTAAATTGGAATATTTAAAATGTCCACTATTCCCTTCTTACATGGAGGATTTAAGAGGAAAGGACATTTTGTAAATGTACAGTAGTACATGACAAACGCTTCAGGGATGTTTTGACACCTCACTTCTAGGTAGAGTATCTCCGGTTACTATTTATTAATTTGAACTTCATTCAGTTGAACAGTCAACAATCCCAACGGTCATACTAAAATACAGTTACATGGTAATATTATACATCAGTTCCCATCAGTGGGATATTTGGGTCAGCCCTGATTTTGGGTGAGCGGGTGGGCAATTATGGGGGAATTCGGAGGGATCGAGGGCCCACTTCCCCCTACCCCCTGCAGCCAGCCTTTTGCGGGGTTATAGATGGACCCTCTGGCCAAGGGCTCCCTGGGGCCCTAGGTGCGCACTCAGCTCCAGGAGGAGACGCTGCTCTCCAGCAAGCACAGCTCCCGGCTCCCTTCCAGGTCCCACCACCCCACGTCGGGCCTGGCTCCCCCAGGGGACGGGCCTACCTTTTTTAAAGATCTCCTGTACCGCCGCCACCCGTCTGCTTGCTCGCCCTCCTCCCAGTGGCGGATTAGCCAGTGGATCAACCTGGGGCCCCGGAAAAATGGGTGCTTCTGCACCTCCATCCGCTGCGCCCATCTGGCACTCCAGCCAACTCTATAGGTTTGTAGCTAAAGCAGACTATTTGAGCTTGCACGTTACTTGACTGGCCTAGGGAGACTGAAAAATCAGCTCATTCATACCTGCTATTCATATGGTTGTTCATTTTGCATGTTGACTCGCTGTTTTCCGTTACATCAACATCAATAATTACATTTTTTAAAAAATCATTATTTCTTCCTTCATATTCTGGTCCCATATGAACCATTTGGGTAAATTTATGCACTGAGCCACCACCAATTTTTGCAATCCAATTCAAACTGATTTTTTTCAGAGGGTCTAACGCATTACTATAAATCTCTGCTCCCCCCCCCCCTCCAATTGCATCCCCATTCTCATTGCCTTTTCATGTCTATTCTCCAGCTAGGGTCAAAACCAAATATTGTAAGGAAAGGTTGTTTTCATGGTATAGACACGTAGGAGTGGAAATATTATGAGAGGCTAGCTATTTAATGCAAATAGGCTATTGGCCTACTCCTAAAAATTACATTAGTAATCCTTACATTTGTAATCCCATTGAAGTCAGTGGGATTACTTGCATCAGTAAAGATAGACTGCATGAGTACAGTAGCAGGATTGGACCTCAAATTTGCTGATTCATGAGGTTAAGCTAACCTGTGTGTTACACTTATCTAAACTGAAGCCAAAGTGAATCTTTGGGGGTTTGCTTAGTATTACCAGTACATTCATACCTTTCATTTGTATATCAACCCACCTGGGCACCAGACAAGCATTTGGATAATGAGTAGGTCAGCAGCAGAGTGTGGTTGGGGACACTTACTATCCAAAGCCACATCTTAATTGACTGGGCCATTTTGATGTGGCACACCTGTGCACCAAAATCTTGTCGTGCAGGGTGAGGACCTCATCACTGAAAAAAATTACTGTGCCTATCATGTTAATTATTACAAGTAGTATTTACAGTCGTGCTAAGTGGCCCCCGCAAGATCAGAGACCCATGGTGCTAGACACTGTATGAATACATAGTAAAAGACAGTCATTGCCTTGAAACACTTATAATATATGGGGACAAGACAGAAAATAGAAATATTATTATACCCATCATACAGATAGGGAACAGAGCCACAGAGAAATTACCCAACGTGTCTAGAGTTACACAGGAAATCTGGATCAGACCAGAGCACTGAACCTAGGTCTCCAGAATCCCAGTTTCTTGTTTTAACCATGAGACAATGCTTCCTCTCTGTGTTATTTCATCTATTTCACACTCTACATGCATTCCAAATTTAAAAAACACAAATTGTATAACTCTCCACCCTCATATTAATCTATAAACAGCCTTCCCAAAGGGCATTAATCCCTAGCACACAAGCTCCCTGTGTAGTGTAACTTCCATTACATAGCACAGTTTCACATACCGGACTCTGTTACGCCCTCTGAGCTAGTCCCACAATGACGAGGAGGAAAGTTAATGCAAGCAAGAGGTGCTTAGAGGCAGTCAGTGGGAGGCGAGGGGTAAGTGCATGGATGTGGAAAAGAGACCATTTTATATTGCCCCCTTCTGCAAAGTGCCAAGCTGCTCGTTTAATAGCTCTTTAGGGTCCAGTAATCACTTGTAACTTGCTTTCGGTTGTCAGGCTAACTTTAACTGTTCAATATTCCAAACGTAGTGTTACAATAGAAAGTGGGTCAAAATTTGGGGGGTGCAAACAGCTGTAAGTGTAGCTAGGCTCTGGGGGGATAGGAAAAGGGAGGAAAATAAGTAGAAAAATTAGGAACGAATAAAAATGTTCAAAATGACAGAGAACCCTTTTCCCTACACATTTCTTTTATTCTACTAGGAATTTTTTTTTTAAAAATAGCCTTCCAGCTCACTCTCACCATGTGTGTAAAAATAGTTTGTTCTTCAATGAAATAAAAGGTCAAGAAATCATACTCTAAACAGTAATGAACTTCACCAGGAAGGGCAATAGCTGCCTAATGGTGAACGTTTTGAGCAGCTAACAAGTGCATCTGAGTTGTGTGTCAATAACCTAATACACATGCTGAAGTAGCATGTTGCTGCATTATTTCCCTTACTTCCTGCTATTAGCTATATTGCTGTTGTTTGGGTCAGTACTCCCCAAATGCCAGCACCTATAGTACTCATCCATTATAAATCATACCAAATGCAAATCCATCTCTGAACTGTGCATACTTGGCACACCACAGTTTTGAGCGGGTTTTATTTTGTTTTTTGGGGGTGTTCAAATGTCATCATTCTTAGGTATCTTAAAACCAGTAATACCCAAAGAAAGGTCTTGTACCTTTGCAAGAAATGCAGTCTTTGCAAACTAAAGGACTAGAAACTAGATTGTGCCTGTTCGTCACAGCCTGGAAATGGGAGCAATGCAGAGTCACACTCATCCAGCAGGAGCAGCACTGGATGCTTTCTGCCTCAAAAAAGTAGAATGCTCTCCAGAGGAAGCACAAACTGCTCCTCCCCTATAAGGGGTGTTGCATACTTCAGCCCTCCTGGCTGGCTGGTACATCAAGAGGAGAGAGGAACCCTACTGCCTTTGGGTTGTTGTGCACCCACGTGAGGAATACTTGTTGCAACCCTGGACTCTTCTGCATGTGAGGACTGTACTTCTGGCTGCCCTTATACAGGCTACGCAAGAGGGGGAGGAGTGCTATACTTCTCCATCACCCTCACCTTTGTATGCATGTAAGGGACTGCCAGAATCTAGTCCATAATAAATATTACCTACGTTTTACATATCATTCTTTTTTCGCCTGAAGTATCACAAAACTGAGAAGCTTTGCTTGTGTGTTTTTGTTGTTTTGGAAGGTGACATCACTTCTATAAAGAATCACCATGTTACGGATCAACGGAGAGAACCATTATTTGTATTGCGGCAGTGTATTGCCTGAAGGAACCAACTAAGATCTGCGCCCCATTGTGCGAAGTGCTGTACAAACATATAGTAAGAAACAACCCTACCCAGAGAGCTATGAATCTAAACAGGCAAGACTGAAAAGGGTGGGCAAAAGGAGGTAGTATTAACCCTATTGTACAGACAGGGAACTGAGGCACAGAAGGATTAATGACCAGATCCTCAGATTCTCAGCTGGTGTAATCTGTATAACTTTATCGACTCTGCCAATTTACATCAGTTGTGGTTCTGACCCTCAGGCCCAGATCCACAAAAGTTCTTTAGGCACCTAAACCCCAGATTTAGGCACGACTACAATCCACAAAACCCCATGCTAAGATCCCTTTAGGGTATTTCTACACACACAGCAATTAGACACCCACAGCTGGCCCCTGCCAGGTGACTTAGGCTCGCGAGCCTCAGGCTGTGGGACTGTTTCATTGCTGTGTAGCCTTCCAAGCTCAGGCTGGCACCAAGAAGTCTATACTGCAGTCGGAGCTCTGGGACCCTCCAAAGCCCAGAAGTCTAATAGCAATGAAACAGCCCTGCAACCCAAGCTCCGCGAGCCCGAGTCAGCTGGCAGGGGCCAGCTGTGGGTGTCTAGTTGCTGTGTAGACATACCCTTAGCCTACAGGGACCTAAACTCACTCATCGATTACATTTTCAGGGTAAAAGTCCCTGAGGGCGCCTATGTTTCTGCCTCTGGGCATGCACACTGCTGCCTCCCCTAGGCATCCAGACATTTACCTCCTGCCTAAGCCCCAGTGCATCCACCAACCAGAGGAACAAAGGTGGTACTCTGCCTGTCTTGCTGGCAAGGCCCGACCCAGTATGTATGAACTGAGCATGCTTACTGGATCAGGCCTCAATCAAAATCCAGGAGGCGGAGGAAAAAGTGCCTCCCTTATAACTTTTAGCCCAGAGGTTACAGCGCTCACTTGGGATGTAGAAGACCCAGGTTCAATTCCCCCCTCTGGCTGATGGGGAAAAAGGATTTCAACAGGCATCTCCCACCTCTCAGGAGAGTGCTATAACCAGTAAGCCATGGAACATTCTGATGTAGTACTCCCTTAGTCTCTCCTGTTTCCACTTTGGAAAAATAAGTAAGAAACAGAGAAATTGGACCCTGGGCATCCCACCTCCCAGGTGGATGTCCTAACTACCAAGTCATTCTCAATCTCTCTTGCCCTACCCCCATCTATTTTGTAAGGCAGATACCTAACACATCCCTGCAAGAAACAGCTTAGGCACCTAAGCTGCCTGTCCCAAAGAGAGTGGCTCCCAGCTGTGGATGGTAAGCAGAGATAGGCACCTCCCTGCAGCCTGGCCTTGACACTGTAACTCTGTGAGAGGGGTGGGGCTTCGGACAAACCCTTCTCCTCAGAATCTCCCATTGGCTAGCACAGGTGGCTCCTCATCTAGCTTGCTGGGCTTTATAGATCCCATTCTTAGACACCTCTCTCTCCCCATGCATTGTGTAGGGCAGTGGTTCTCAAAGCCGGTCTGCCGCTTGTTCAGGGAAAGCCCCTGGCACGCCGGACCGGTTTGTTTACCTGCCGCGTCCGCAGGTTCGGCCGATTGCGGCTCCCACTGGCCGCGGTTCGCTGCTCCAGGCCAATGTGGGCTGCGGGAAGGGCGGCCAGCGTGTCCCTTGGCCCGCGCCGCTTCCTGCAGCCCTCATTGGCCTGGAGTGGCAAACCGCGGCCAGTGGGAGCCGCAATCGGCCGAACCTGCGGACGCGGCAGGTAAACAAACCGGTCCGGCGTGCCAGGGGTTTTCCCTGAACAAGCGGCGGATCGGCTTTGAGAACCGCTGGTGTAGGGAGCCTAGGCACCTAACTCAGGCTCTGTTCTTCCATTGTTGTGATTTTCTAGGTGCCTCAAAGTTACGTGTTGCAATGCCTAACTGCCTGGATCCACAAAAGTACTAACGACTTGCCCAAGGTCATCCAGGAAGTTTGCAGCAGAGCTTGGAATTAAACTCATATTTCCTGAGGCCCACTTCAATGTCTCATCCATAAAACCCATCTTTCCTTCCCTTAGTTCCTTGTTTCCTCTCTACCTTAAGAAAGAGAGAGAAGCATGTGCTTGAAGAATGACCTGCCATACTGGTAATTCTCTGCCTGTACAAACTGAGTTCTTCTCATTTTTAACTATTTCTAATTTTGAATGGTGACTTTGGCATTCTGCCTTGGACTGTTTACAAGGACCCCCCACCCCCGCACTCTTTTGAGGGTTTATACTGAAACTACGGTATTTATATTGTAGAAATCCCTATGAGGTTCTAGATGGATGATTCACAGTCCTCATAGCAAGATGTTGCATTTTTTAATGTTTTGCTTATAAGACCCCTTTTTTTGGTTTGTTTGCATTCTTGTAGAATACAGAATTTTGTTAATGACACTTGGAATCTTCATTTTGTGTTTAAAATGCTTCATGTGGAATAATTAGATCAAAATGGGGGTCCCAGAATAATCCCAGCAGGAAAAATCTGCTTCCCACTTCAATCATGGAAATGTGCAAGTCCTAGTATATAGTGTAGAGTATGTCTATACAGAGAGGAGAGAGAGGTCACTCAGAACAAGTCAAAGGGCCAGATTCCGATTTCAGATACATCAGTGAACATCTGCCTCTTAAATAAATGGATTTATTTAATCATCATCCATGCATTTTAAATGACAGCTCTACTCTGACAAGTGATTATATAACAATGGAACCATTTTCTCAGTATACCAGCTCCCTATATGTAAATTCAGTCATATTTACTGGCTTCAGAAAGAGACAAAAATATTTTAACTAGTTTTAGGAACTACAGAGCCAACAGAGTTGTGATAGAGAAGAGGAATATGTCAAGCACTGGCATCTTCGCAGGGGAAACAGTAAGAAGGTCTTGGGGATATGTTCAGAGTTATTTTGGGCCCTTCTTGATATGCTCAAAATGGGTCTGCTAGGTTGTAGTGACACTGCCCCCGCCCCCCAGCCACAGCCCTGGACAGTTATGGCAATGGTTGGTCTGGCACTGCAGTTCTGCCCCATCCATAGACGCACTTTCTCTGATCTATTGCACAGTAATGAGGCAGTCCACCACTGCCCATCTGAGCTACTCACCCTGTTTTTTCGAAGTATATACACTGCTTTGATTGTGCTTGGTGGGATTTTGCATACATGAGTTACCCACTTGTTGTCAGCAGGATACTATACCTCAGTGACACCAAGGCCAAGGCAGCACCCAACAGCTCCAGAATCAGGGGAGGCGGAAAGAGAGCTTAAAGACACTTCCCTACCCCAATAACCCATTCAGCTTCATTGGCACAACTGAGGGTTCATCCCCTTGTAGGTTGGGCTCCATCTTCAATTCGGTTAAGGACAGGGTAGCCAACTTTCTAATGGCTGAAAACTGAACTCCCTTGCCCTGCCCCCTGCCCTGCCTCTTCCCTGAAGCCCCTTCCCTCCTCTTCCCCCTTCCCTCTGTTGCTTGACCTACACCCTTCCCCCTGGGACTCACCTGTTGCCTGCAGAGCCAGGCTGGGAGGAGCTGACGCAGAGCCTGTCTGGAGGAAGGGGACAAGGAGGGTATCAGTCCCCATAGTGAGGGGCCAGGGCTGGGGATATTGGGGTATGGCAAGGGCCGGTCCCTGGAGCAAGGGGCCATGGAGGGGAAGGGTTGGCCCCATTGCTGGGGTCTGGGGCAGTCGGGGCACGGCAGGGCAGAACGGGGGGTGGACCGGATCCCCTCCCCCAGCGGCAGCAACTAGCTCTTGGAGCCCGGTCTGGAAGGCAGCCACTGCTCTCTGTCAGGTGTCAGCAGCTGAGCACAGAGCAGCTCCTCTATGTGCCCCTCAGTGGCAGAGTCTGGACAGTGATCACCCTCCTGTGTCCAAGCCAACCAAACAAAAAGGACCCTGCCCCTAAATAGAATCTCGCCCAACCCCTCGAGACCCCAAGCCAAATCAGCTTTCCCCAGCTGCAAGGGGAAAGGATTGATTCCCAAATACAGCGTCCAGGAGTGCCTGCCTTCCTCCAGTTCAGCCTTACTCCTTCCTGAGCAGCAGACTCCACTTGCAACCCTCCATCCTTCCCCTTCCAGGCAGGTCAGAGCCAAATACAGCTAGCTGAACCTCTCCCCCACCTCCTACTTAAGCTGTGCAATATTTGCACCCCGAAGCCTTGCACTATTTATTGCCCCCCAACAAGATGGACCCTGCGATGTTCAATAACCCCTTACAAACACCCCAGAACATACAACCCCCAAACCCCCAAAGGACTTTTCATCTAAAATCCCTGCAATAGCCAGACCCCCCCCCCCCCCACAACTTTCTTATTCCCTTCCCAAAATAATCACACCCCAATATGCCCCACAACTCACAGCTTGCAATGCCCAGCTCACAAAAACCCTGCCCACAATCCCAGCAGCGAACCGCAGCCACTGGGAGCCGTGAGCGGCCATACCTGCGGATGCGCAGGTAAACAAAGCATCTCACAGCCCGCCAGGGGCTTACCCTGAACAAGCCGTGAACCAAGTTTGGGAACCACTGATCTAGAGACAAAGAATGGAGGCTATTCTTAACAAATGGGGGACTCCATTTCGAGAAGTAGTGACTCTGAAAAAGACTTGTGATGCATAATGGATAATCAGCCCTGAATCACCCAAGGAAGGAAAACTGTCTGAAAAACTAAAACTAATAGCAAATTTGAAAAAACAAGCAGAAGATGGGATAGCAAAGAGGAAGAGAAAAATGGACAGATGTGTTTCTCTTGATATTAAAATATTTTTAGATTAAATCTCAAAATATCTGCTTTTCTATATGTATTTTATTTAAGGTTTATTAATCCAGGAACACAGGACCTTATGGTTTGGCTCTTTTTGATGCTACAGGAGATGGTTCAGGATTACATGAAATTCCCATCTCTGCAAGAACATTTTACTGTGGACTAAACTTTCTTCCAAGTGGTAGATTTATTATTGAGGCCCTATCAAATTCATGGCCATGAAAAATGCGTCACGGGCCATGAAATCTGGTCTTTTGTGTGCTTTTACCCTATACTATACAGATTTCCTGGGGGAGACCAGCATTTCTCAAACTGGGGGTCCTGACCCAAAAAGAAGTTGCAGAGGTGTCACAAGGTTATTTTAGGGGGGGTCGTGGTATTGCCACCCTTACTTCTGCGCTGTCTTCACAGTTGGATGGCTGGAGAGCGGCGGCTGCTGGCCAGGTGCCCAGCTCTGCAGGAAGCCCCCCACAGCAACAGCCCATAAGTAAGGGTAGCAGTACCACAAACCCCCCTAAAATAACCTTGCAAACCTCTCCCCCCCTGCTTCCTTTTTGGGTCAGGACTCCTACAATTACAACACCTTGAAATTTCAGATTTAAATAGCTGAAATAACGAAATTTATGTAATGATAATGATTTTTCAAATCCTATGACCGTGAAACTGACCAAAATGAACTATGATTATCTAGCAGGGATTGGCAACCTATGGCACACATGCCAAAGGTGGCAAGCTAGCTGATTCTCAGTGGCACTTACACTGCCCAGGTACAGGCCACCGGTCCCGGGGGCTCCGCTGCTGGCCTGGGGTACTGGCTGCCGGCCCCCTGCCAGCTGGGGTTCCGTCTGCCAGCCTCGCTCAGCCCGCTGTCGGCCCTGGGTCCCGGCCACCGGTCCAGGGGACTCTGCTGCCGGCCCGGGATCCCGGCCGCTGGCCCAGGGCTTTGCAGCCGGACCAAGCTGGGGCCCACTGGCCCCAGCCTGGGGCAGTGAGTGGTGCAGACAGGGGCAAGAGGGGGCGCAGCTCAGCACGCCCACCTTAAAAATTGATATTTTTAAGTCCTGATTTGCTGCTTTCATCACAATCACACCATGTGGAACAGTGCACTGCGTTTGACGTTGAGATTAGAATGTACATGCAAGAACTGGAATCAGAATTTTTAGACAGATTTCAAGATTTACAGAGATTTGGCCCAATGCTTTCTTTTCTAATTAAACCTGAAAAGTTCAACAAAAGTGACTTGGATTTGTCGGTATTTCAGTGGATGGGTGTTGACGATTTCGAAATGCAGCTCATTCAGTTAAAAAGCTCAGAACTGTGGGCATCAAAGTTTGGAGATCTGCGGAGTGCACTTGAAGCTACTGAGAGAGCTCATGGGGCCTCTATTCTGACCTGCTGGACATCCCTGCCAGTAAAATGTAACTGTTTGAAGAAAATTGCGTTTGCAATGCTTTCAGCATTTGGATCCACATACCTGTGTGAACAGGTATTTTCACACATGAAATCTGTCCTCTGTCCCTCTCAGAGCCGATTAACAACTGATCACTCAGAAGCCTGTGTGCAGCTTAAAGCATCCAAATACGTGCCAGACATTGGAAAACTCAGCAAGGAAACGCAAGGGCAAGAATCACACTAAACTGATAAGATCTGCAATTTTAAATGAAACCTCTTAAACATTTTAAAAGCCTTATTTACTTTACATACAAACAATAGCTTAGTTATATATTATAGACTTATAAAAGAGACCTTCTAAAAATGTTAAAATGTATTACTGGCATGTGAAACCTTAAATTAGAGTGAATAAATGAAGGCTCGGCACACCACTTCTGAAAGGTTGCTGATTCCTGTCCTAAATAATTATTTTCTCCCTTGAGGTTTACACTCTACGGACACATATAGATTGTTATGTTCTGCTCTTTAGCTAAATGGCTGGACATATGTAATACCCTGCACAATTGGAGCTCAAACTTGGAAGGTGTGAGTACCCCTGGCTTTTGTTAAGTAACACAGACACTGAAGGTGCACGGATAAGCTCCAGGATTGCTAAAAGCACATTTTAATAAAACAAATATTTGTGATTAATTTAAAATACCCAAATATATAAGGCTGATCTCCTTCTAGCAGTCCCCTGTTCCAAGAAGGCACAGAATTGCTCTTTTGGTAAATATTACTGTAGAATATTTCCTTTCAGGAAGAGCTGTTCTAAACTGTGTATATTCTGGGACGAATACCGTTTGTTCTGGGAAGACAGTGCTTTTTAATGTTCTGAAAGTAATTCTCTCTCTAATGCTTATGGGCTCAATCTTCCAAAGGGGTGAATGCTTTCTCAAGTCATTGGGGCAGATTCTCTCCTGTACTGGCTTCCACTGGGAAGAGCTTTCACACAAATGAGAGAGCCTTACTTTACTCTGAAGTTAGAGCTGCACTATCTTGCACAAGTTGATTATGTTCTGCTTAGGCTTGGCCTGGTGACTCTCCCAGTATACCCCTTCCTGGGTCCAAGATGTCCTTCCCATTTCTGACACACTTCCAGCACGGCCATACATGCTGGAACTAGAGGTGCTACCGCACCCCCTGGCTTGAAGTGGTTTCCATTAAATACAGCGTTTTACATTTTGGTTCAATGGCTCTCAGCACCCCCACTATAAAAACTATTCCAGCATCCCTGAGGTTGGGGGCCATGGAGGAGTGGGTTATCTCCAGGAAGAGACCAGCAATAAGTTGCTGATCTCTTTGTGCTGCCTGAGAGGTCCAAGGGAGAAAATTGGGTCAGCGACTGCCCCATTGGCAGTTGAGGGTGTGTAACACCTCAGTCGAAGCACTTAGCACATTACAGACTGAGCCATATGTTCTGAGAAAAAAAACTTCTTACTCTCCTTAGAATGGTTAAAATTCTAAGACCCCCAAACTTATCCTTAGTTTCTATGCCTGGGTTACATGTTATGGAACATTGGTCACATTAAGCAGACAAAAGAAAATCAAAGATTATTTATTATAGCAGTAATTACTGAATGGCTAATTGCCAATATTCCCAGCTACAGCCATGTGAAACTACCAGTGTCTACCTCGTCAATGCAGACATTCTTTCCACCTGCATTTTGTGACAATCTGCAAGTCTGATCAAGTGGAGAGCTTTGCCATTTCTCTCAGAAAACACAGCATTGCACCAAAAACATAGCACCGTTTTGCCTTGGGAAAATTGTGAACTCTCCCAAACTTGCTCCAGGGAACGAATGTATAGGTGTTACAGAAAATAAGGGGAGAGGGAGGGAATGTAGAACTCTCCCCATGAAAAAGGCTGGAGGAGTTAGAAGAGCCTTGCCCCTGGAGCATGTTGTGTGGTCACGGAGCCTGCCTTATGAAGTACACTGCAGGTGCAGGTTTTTGATGGCGATAGGGTTCACAGTTTTTACCATGAAGAGGGCATGAATATGAATGATGGCATGGAGATCTTCCCTAAGGGTACAGCTAAACAGGAGCTGGGAGGTGTAATTTCCAACACAAGCAGACATACCCATTCTAGCTCCGATTGGGCTAGTGTGCTAGCGGTGAAAGTGTAGCTGCTGCAGCAGGAGCAGCTAACTGCTCCGCGTCTGTGCCCGTCTGAGACCTCAGGTATGTATGTGAGTATATCTACTTGAGCTGGAAATTTCATCTTCAAGCACCAGTGCAGACAATTTGGGAGGGAAAACCCTCTTTGCAAGTTTTGGAAAGATAGGGGTTGGAGTGCTAAAACCTCAAAAATGTTCAGATAACACAGACTTTCAGAAGCTTATGTGAAATTCCAAACATTTTGAGGTACACATGTCTGGCTGGTTTGGGCCTAGGACTTTCATTATCTGCACCTATATGTTTTCTAATAAAAAAAATACAAACAGACCACATCCATTGTCACCTATTACCATATGACCGGTCGTGAAATGCAGATGAAAAAAGCAAATATCAGCACATTACATTTAGGCTGTTTTCTCAAGTACAGCAATTGTTTCTCAAGCTGATAAACTAGTCACATTGAATCTCTCTTTGTGAAAGGATAGGAAGCCGTTTGTAAGAGTTGAAGAAAGGGAGTCCAAGAATAAGGCTAACAGGTCCGTTTGAGGCAAGCCTCCCTCCTCTTATTTAATCTATCTTCTGGATCATTTAAGCAGTCTGTTACTTGATCCCTGACCTTGCAATGAGAAATTGCTTAGTAGCAGGTTGCAGACCTCCATTGGCAAACATGCTGAAAAAGTACTCAGGAAAGCAATTGTTAATTAATTATGTATATTGCATGCCACAGAGATCTCTGAGCACATCAGTGGGTGGTGCATTGTTTCTGATTTTTACTACTACATAAAACATTTTAAATCTGCACAGAGAAAGAACACGATTCTCACTACTTTCAGTAAAGTCTACGCACAACATCTTTCCATGGAAAGAAATTCTTGTGAATGTATTGTATTTTACTGGTTAAGGGTATGGCTGTACCTAGTTGTGCATTATTTGTGTGAGGTCTACTAACTTTTACCAACGTAAAGGAAAGCTGAATTCTACAGGGCAATGTTTGACTGAATATCACATTTTAATTTCTAGTGTGAATTTAGTGCTCCTGAAGGGTGCTGGCTTGACAGTTCTAGAGAATGAAGTCTTCTGTTTATCCACAAAATAAGCACATCCTGGACAGTAGCAGTAAAAGCTTTTCCAGGGAGCCTGCTGAGGCACCTAAATCCTGAATGGAAGGTGTGACGGGATCCCCGGGGTGCAGCCTGGGACCGTGGGACCACTGTGCCCCCTTAAATATCTCCAGCCTGGATTGTCTCTCACAATGCCTTGCTAAAAGAAAAGGAGTACTTGTGGCACCTTAGAGACATGGCTGTTACTCTGAAAAATGCCTTGCTAGTGACCAGCAGAAAACCGCTCCAGGAGCTGTTATCACTCAGCACAGCAACATGTGGTGCCCCCACACTCAGCTAGATTGCATGAATGCTCCTAAAGCCACTCATGAATCACACAGAGAAGGGCACCAGAACCAAATCCCCCCAGCACCCAGTACCATACCTCAGGATGGGCAGTGCAGATTTATTAATTTGTTCACCACTTCATCAATGGAAAGTGGTTAAACACCAACCTTTGCAAAACCTGAGCAGATTTGCCACACACTTCATACAAACTCACTTGTAAAGATAAACAATAAAACAGATTTATTGACTACAAAAGATAGATTTTATAAGCACACAGTCTAAACTCTCAACCCTATTAGACTGGGCAACATCTAGATTAAGAAGTTTTTCTCACCCCACTGGATATTGCGGTTCATAGTACTCTTGAAATCTGGGCCAATTCCCGCAGTTGGAGTCTTCAGAGCATCCATGTGGCCACTGTCTGTTTTATTCTTTCAGTCCCAAGTGCTTGGGGAGCACAAGTCCAGGCATTGCTGAGTCTCTCCAAGCGAGGTTGAGCAATTTCCCTGGTGTGGCCTCATGCAGGTGAGTCATTGAATTGTAACTCCCTTGCTGGACAATGATTGTTGATGCATTAATGATATACATATATGGATAGAAAAATGACTTTCAGCGGATCATAACATATCCCCCGATACCTTACAAGGCACGCTTTATATGTAAGATCACGATTAGATAAAAATGAGGAATATGGGGGTTACAGAATGCTCCCCCAAGGTACAGAATGTCACAGAGGGACCATCTCTACGTAATTAAAGGTAGTTCAGTTTCCCACAGGAACACAGAACCCTGCAGTAGGAACCCATCAGATAATCTGTCCCCACATTAGGTTTCATCCTAATCTCTAATATTTAGAGATTGTTTTAAACCCTTAAGCATGAGGTTTAATATCCCTTCCTAAATTTGTGAGAATTAACTATTATAACTCTGAATGGCCTTGTTTTCCATATAAAGTGTCTAACTTGTTTTTGAATCATGCTAAGTTCTTGGCCTCAATGGCTTTCTGTTGCTGTGAAGTTCCACACTGTAACTGTGCATTGTGTGAAAAAGTATTTCCTTTTATTAGTTTGGAATTTGCCACCTTTTTATTTAAATGAATGTGCCCTTGTTCTTGTGTTATTAGACAGGGAGCCCCCAATCTACCTTCTCTATTCCTTTTATTATTTTACGAACAGTCCCCTCTCTTACTCATCAGCTATCTGAGATAAACAATTCAATCTTTTTTCAATCTCTCTTCATGAGATGGTTTCTCATTGCCCTTCTCTGAACCCCCTCTAGTTTTTCAATATACTTTTTTAGATAGGTTGGCCGGTACTTTACACAATATTTTAGATGAGGACTCACCACTGATTTAGGTAGGGGCATTATGATATTTTCTGTATTCTCCATCTTATTCCTTCCACCTCCTACCATCTTATTTACTTCCTTGAAGTAGCACACTGAGCAAAGGTTTTCATTGAGCTGTGTACATGTATGCCATATCCTTTCCTGAGTTGATGCAGTTAATTTAGAACTTTGTAAAGTGTTTACATTTTTCCCTTCAAGGTGCACTATTTTATATTTTTCAACATTGAATTTCATTTGCCATTGTATTGCCCATTTGCCTAGATTTATTAGGTCTCTCAGATTCCTCACAGTCTTTTCTGGGCTTGGCTAACCTAAATATGTGTGAGTCATCTGCAGATTTTGCTACCTCATAGATGATAAAAATATTCATTTAATTCTATTCTCTGTTTTCGGTCTCTGAGCCCTGGTCTACACTGGAGGTGGGGGGTGGGGAGGGGAAATCAATCTAAGTTACGCAACTTCAGCTACGTGAATAACACAGCTGAAGTCGACGTACTTATATCAACTTACCGTGGTGTCTTCACTGCAGTGAGTCGACTGCTGCCGCTCCCACGTCGACTCCGCCTGCGCCTCTCGCGGCATTAGAGTACAGGAGTCGACAGGAGAGCGCTCGGGGGTCAATTTATCATGTCTAGACTAGACGCGATAAATCAATCCCCGCTGGATCCATCGTTGCCTGCCGATCCAGCAGGTAGTGAAGACATACCCTTAGATAAGGTAGTGTCACAGATCAAAAACTGGCTCTCTCCCCATGACTACGTAGTATCCTTTGTATCCTCTTTTGAGGGTCCTTGTCAAAGGCGTTTTGAAAGTATACACAAATTACATCAATAGGTTCTTCTTTACCCATTACTTTACTGATGCAAAGAATTTGAATAGATTAACAAGAGCTTGTCTAAACAGAAAGTTAGTGCGCAGCAAGCCAAGTGAATCTATGGCATACCAACTTGCCAGGCATGAATGTCACCCACGGACACTGCTACAGTGCAGTGAAAGTCCCACAGTGAAGCTTAGCATACTGCTCTGGAACTTTCACTGCACTGAAGCAGTGTCTACACAGGATATTGGCACACGGCAAGCTGGTGTACTATAGATTCACCCCCTGGCTTACCACGCACTAACTTGCCATGTAGACTACTCCTGAGACACAAAATTCTTTTGCAGAAACCATACTGGTTAGACCCTCTCACACAATGATATTCCAGGTGTTTTATTATTTGATTTAATTCTTATTGTTTCAACCAATTTTCCAAGTACCAATGTAAGGCTTACTAGTCTAAGTCCCTGGATCATTCCTAGAGCTGTTTAAAATTCAGATATCCCATTTGCTATCCTTCGATCTTCCAGAACAGTATCAGTTTTAATGAGAGATTGCATATTTTTGTTGGCAACTCAGCCACTTCATATTTAAGCTCTTTCAGAACATCTTGGTCTAGTGACTTATTGCTTTTTAAATTATCAGTTTGTTTCATCACCTCTTCTCATGACACCTCAACCTCCGATAGTACCTTTTACTATAAAAAAAAAAAAAGAGACTTTTAGTCAGGCATGAAAAAAATTCAGCCCGAAAGACAAAATTTCAGAAAGGTGTATTTGCAAAATGCATTAAACATGTGCATCTCTCATTAATTGTAATTTGCTACCATATCATAAGCCATTCTTAGAACTTTGTGTTATTGCCAGGCACTGTACATTTTTTGTATATATATTATTTTCTGTGGCTATCAATAAAAAATTCTAAGTGAATTCCAGCCAGCTATAGCGAACTCATGTTACATTTTGCAGATGAAGAATGAATGTAGCATTTTTCCCTCAAATGACACAGCTTTAAAAGCAGCTAGAAAAAAATAAAACAAACAGGGAAATATTGTTATCCATGTGCAAAAAAACCTGCCAAACAAAGTTCTAAGCCTTTCACGGTCAAGATTAGCTCATGAAGCTAAAGGGGTGGCAATAAGAAGAAATCTTCACGTTCAGAATCCATCTCTTGCCCTTGGAGTTATTACAATTAAGTGAAAGCATTCAGGGTACACCCCTCCAGTAGTTTTTGAATAGCATGGATAAAACAAAAGCAGCAGCCCTACATATGCAAACCTTTTGTTGAAATTTTAAATACTTTTCTGAAATAATCCCATCAGAATCTGATAAAATATAACAGCAGCAGCCATTCCACACAAAAGTTGAGGAGCTGGAAGTAACTTCCTTTCTCTTTTAATATACACATTTTCATTCATGTCATCCTTTCACTAAGGATGCAGTTACAGCTCCAGTCCAAATCAGTGCTTCCAATTCTTACAGGGTCAAGTTCAACGGAGCAAGCATAATTCCAATTAAGTCAGTGATGTTACATCCATTTATATGCTTATTATGTAAACCAGGGCTGAATTTGGCTCAAGGAATAGAGTCCAATCAAAGTCTTGTATGTCACTATGTGAAACAAAACAAAAAGGTACCTAGCAGTCAGTCAAATCTTATCTTTTCCCTATTCCTTTTCCTTACATTGCTGATCTTAATTTAGGCCCAGATTGTTCCCCTTCCCCGAGATCCATGCACAATGTGGACGCTCCATATGTGCATTTTCCTGCTACCATGTGGAAAGGAGAAACTGCCACCTCCCTATCATCAACTATCCTCTCTTCTCCGCTGCACTGGATCCTATGGAGACCTCCTCATGAGTCCAAGGAAGGGAGTAAAGACTTGGTGGGTAAAAAAAGAAGTGGGTGCATTAAGAGTGAGCCTCAGAAGGGGGATCTTGAAGGGGAAAAACAAAACAAAACCTTTTTCCCCTTTAACCCCAAAGAAAATCCTTCGAAGGAACAATAAGATCTGGGGGCTATGTTATCTTTTCCACTGAACTTTTCCACTCCAGGTGCTCCACAGCAGTCATGGCCAGGGGGATTCCCTGACAGTGTGGATCCAGTGCCAAGGTGCCAGGGAGGAGAAAGAGGCCAAAGCTGGTTTGGATGCACAGGGCTGCTGTGTGGCTGGCTCTGGACATCAACAGATCCCTGAGATGTGCCAGGTTTGGAGTGGCCTTGCAGCCTTTTGCGTGGAGGTGAAGAGTAACAAAGCTAAAGCATTTGCTAAGTCTCTAAGTATGACCAGTGTGAACGAGATGCTGCCAGCAGCCTGAGCAGACTCAGATTAGGCTGAATGCTCATGTAGTTCAAAGTACAGTTTTTTCTTTCAGCCATCCTGACTTATGAGTAGAGCTGATCAGAGAAATTTACCAAAAAGTGAGATTTTTTGATGCAAAAAAGGAAATGGTATTCTGCATTTGCCACAAATTTTGTTTTTTTCTCTAGTTTTTGATGAGGTCTATTTCTTAATGCTTCTTAAGTACGACAATGAATATATGAAAAGTCATATTTAAAGAATTTATTTAACCAGAATATGTATTTTTACAACATTTATAACAAATAAGTAGGCAGAGGAGAACCTGTCTTATTTTCACCAGTGAATTAGTAGGTATGTTTAGTAACATTTAAAAGAAACTCTACTCATAAACCCAATGCAGACAGAACTCTTTCACCTTCTGATAGTGTTCCTTCAGCTCATTAAATCGCAATTGCTGCTGTTTCTTTAAAATGACCCTCCCCAAAATGACTGCAGTACTATTGATTCAGGTTCTGATTTTCTGATCTCACTAAGTATCACATTTTGCTTTCATGCAACCACAATGCTGCAGAATGGAAAAAAATACCCTGTTAAGTGCTACCCTTCATGCTTACAGTTAAGGTCTGCCTGCTTCTTCTTGACTAATATCTCTATAGATATCAAAACAGCAAATCCAGTGTGCTTGCCTTTTTTATCACTCGTATAAACTATGTGGAGCCACCTTCCAATGAGATGAGTCCTACTATAAATGCTGACACACTACATGAAAAGAAATGCCATAATAGAAATATTTTTAAAACGGTGAGGAAATAGTGAAACAACAGAAATGACCAAAATATGGACACTGAATACTATAGAACTCAATGGGTAAAATTCTGTGCCTGAGAGTTTCTCCCTAACTTTTACAATTCAGATCCATAATATGTTATCAGTTCCTGTACAAACCTCACTCTATGTTCACAGACCAAGGGCAGAATATATTTCTTAGTTATTAAAGGGTCTTTTCTTCAGTGTCTCTAACAGCATCAATGGGAGTGAAATGTTGCATCCATCCCTAAATTTAAATTCAACTGCACAACATATGTATTGTTTAAATAATTGTTTATTCTATTTGTTGATGTTATTAGAGTTCACACATTTCACTATGAAACTGGACAAACAGGATTATTACAGAGTTGTATGAACTGGTCGCAATGAAATCCAAAACCATTCAAAACTCTCCTGAACTTGTTGTGAACTTGAAGCCTGGCCTACACAGGTGGTGTTTAAAATCATTTTTTTTTCCCCCAGCAGTGCGAACAGAATAAGCAAATGGACCAGTCTGCTGTTGGGAGGGAGAGAGAGAGGGGGGAAGAGGAAAGCTTTTATCTGTCTGAGTTTTCATACTGCACCCACCACCATGAACCATCTGAGGCTCTAGCTCATATTAACTGTGGGAATATACAGGTCTTCCCGGCTACAGGCCAGTCACAAGTTTCAGAACATAGAAACAGTTAGAAGTTAGTTGGAACAGGTGCATGTAATAAAGAAGCCTCAAATAAATAAACATAACAACTGGACTGTGTCAAGTAAGAGTTACTATTACACAGGGCCATGCAACGTTTTCATAACCAGACCTCAGATTTTGACATTTTTTTGAATTTTCACATTTCCTTTTCATTCAACAAACCTGGTTCATTAAAATTTTATGGGCTGGCTAATTTTCCACTCAGAAATGGTCCCTAACAAAGCAAAACCCTTAAAATTTCCAAACCCCTTGTATTTTGAAATGTTGTTGACCGGAGTCAAATTTTGTCTTGAAACACACTCAGTTTTTAAATGTGGCATGTTTTAAAGTGAAAATTACCATTTCACAAACTTACAGGAAAATCCAAGCGTGGGGCCCGTGAAACAGCCCAGAACAAAAGCAGATATTCTTTGTCGTGTTCACACACTTCTGTTTAAACCCAAACTCATATTTTGCTGTGTTTTACCTGAAAACTGTGACATGGCGGGGAGCGGAGGAGGAGGTGACCAATGCCAGCAACAGTGAAAGGAGGCTTTGGCCCTGATCCTCAGAGGGTATTTTGGCACCTACCGCCTATTGATTTCAATGATAATTAGATGCCTACCTACCTTTAAGGAGTTTGACCATTGTGCCTGTAGCGGCCAGGATCTGTCACCAGGACAACATCCTTTGACTTGAATAGAACCAGGGCCATCCTTACCCATACAAAAAGTATGCAGCTGCGTAGGGAACCAGGAAGTTTGGGGCTCCTGGTGCCCTGCACAGCTGCATGCTGCTCCAGCCCCTGCTCTGGCTCTTCCCCAGGGCCCCCGCCCCTGCTCCACCCCGCCTCTTCCTGCCCTAGTCCTGCCCCTTCCCCCCCTGCTCCACCCCAGCCCTCTCCCCTGAGCTCTGCAGCAGGGCTGGGCCTGCACTCACTGGTGGCGGGAAGTGCAGCGACCCAGCCACATCGCCAGTGAGTGCTAGGAGGTGGTTCCCCCCTGCCTACCCAAGCCAACCCCCCCCCCCCCCGCCCCGAGGCCTGGCCCCCCCATGGGGTGGGGGCTGTGTAGGGCCCCAGAATAGCTAGGGATGGCCCTGAATAGAATTATGTGGATTTATAACAGCTGAGGATCTGGTCAACAATATGTATTTGGGGGCAAGTTCACCACCGGTTCATACTACATTGGTTGTGTGATGCATAGGAGTGGAGGAGCCCCTGACATCACCTTCCTCCTGACTAGATAACCCCCATCTGGACCAGTCAGAAGTTCCCACACTACTAGAAGCAGTGCACATACATATACACACACTGCAAGCAAGGAGCAAAGACAGCTGTGTTTTTACCAATTCCTCCACGTGAGCATCAGAGGGAAGAGGTTCTCTGTGTCAACAATTTGATACCTAACCCCTAGAAAACAATCTGGTCTACCCACTTTAATGGAAGACACACCACTATTTAGGGGCATACAGCCATTTGTGTAATGAAAAAGATGGTGGTGTGGGAGTGGGGGGACGACACTAATTTACTTCAGATATACAAGTTAACTGCCAACAGAAACAGTGAGATAATTGCATCAGAATTTCTGTCTTTTTCTATAGATTTGGCAGCCAAATCCTTAGAGGTTTTCTTTTCTTAAAAAAAAAGAAAGAAAGAAAAAGTTCCTTTAAATCTGGTAATGAGTATTTCCTAGAAATATGTACTAGTTCCCTGGAACAGCGGTATGAATAACAGTAAAAACAGGGTCTGGCAGTCTCTTTTGAGACCTCTCAGATTTTCCCCCCAGTATTTGAGAATGGAAGTAAAAGAAGCTTATGGACTAACCATATCAATTTTTTTTGCTATTAGATTTAGTGTAATATATTTTCTGCCAAGCTTTTCAACATATGGAATTCATGTTATAAAGTTAATGGTCTTAGTTACATAAAACTATGGATTATGGAAACAAAAGTATAATTCTCAGAGAGACTGTTAGTTACAAACATGCATTAAACTGTATAACTATAACTTGCAACCATTATAATTTATTTCTCCTCATTTAAAAGAAATAATCACAGGGAATATTCTCTAGCCTAATTTTTTATATGGACATACAAAATCCTGAGTACATTCATAAATGAAAAAAGGTAAGCGAAGAAAGTTTATAGTGTTTTCATGCAGTTATCTTTGGTAAAGGAAAACACTTCCAACGACATTCACCTGTCCAGCAGATGCTTTTCATTTTGTTGCTTTCACATAGGCCACTTTTCAGTTTGGCACAGAAAAAACTGCAACAAAAATATCTGTAAACAAACAACAAAATTTTATAAAATATTTTTTCTGCATTTAAAAAGGCCATTTTAATTTTTCATGTGTTTTTGAAATGCTGGAGAAGTGGATAACTCTTCGTAGTAGAGGAGAGTTGGTCCAAAAGGATATTATTGTTATTCATGCTCAAATAAATTTGTTAGTCTCTAAGGTGCCACAAGTACTCCTTTTCTTTTTGCGAATACAGACTAACACGGCTGCTACTCTGAAACCAATTGTTATTTATATTCCTCTATAAAGGGCGAAATACTGATCTCCTTGCTCCCATGAACTGTTCCACTGAAGTCAATGGGACAATTCATAGGAATAAACAGAGTAGGATCAGGGCCCAAATTCTAACACTTACTAACTATATTTAACCATATTTTCAGCTGCTATAAATCAACAGTTCCACAAGCTGCTGTGTGTCATCCCTTTGCTGATCAATACCAGATGTCATGGCCTTGGCAGGTCAGTTTCCTATTGAGCTGAAATCAATGCAAATGGTGTGGGCCTTTCCTGCACCCCTTTCTGATCAGATGTGGCATTGCCAGTGAACCCCACTTTACTTTCCCCAGCTGGGGCATTGATGCGTACCCCTGCGCCAGCGAAGCCAAAACAAACTTTAAAAGTCTCATGGAAGGAGCATTTGTAATCACAATTCAGAGGCCCTTACTTCATAATGCTGGCTGAGAGCACTTCAACTCCAAGACCTTAAACAAAATTGCTGCTTGGTCAGGCTAGTCTTCTGGAACCTATGGGTATGTCTACACTGCAATTAAAAACCCGCAGATAGCCCATGACAGCTGACTCAGGCTTGTGGGGCTGTATCAATGCAATGAAGACTTCCATGCTTGAATTGGAGCCCGGGCTCTCTAGGATCCTATGAAATGGGAGCATCCCAATGCTAGGTTTTGGGCTACAGCCCAAGAAGTCTATTTTGCAATGAAACAACCTCGCAGCCTAAGCCTACGAGTCCGAGTCAGCTATCATGGGCCAGCCGTGGGTGCCAACTGCAGTGTAGACATACCCTATCAGAGAGCAATCACTGACTCCCCCTCGCAACTGGCATGGCTTCTAATTCCCGTTTTTAGATCTAGCCATTTTCAACCCCTTTTTGCTTTTGTCTCAACCCTTTTTGCCAGCTTAGCTTCCTGTTTAAGTAGACCAGCCCTATGTTATCCTTGATTACCCTCAGACTGTTTAGCTTGTGAGTACCTGGCTGTTCCTTAAAGGGATGGTATATTCTTAATGTAACTTGTTTTATTTACATGTATCAGTCCTGGAACAGAGATGATCACAAACAGCATACAAGTAATCCCTTCTTTCAGGAATCTCAAGATTTAACACCAATGCCCAATTCCCAAGGAATAATCCTGCCTCAAGTTAGAGAGCTTAAGGTAGAGAGCAAATTCCCTTGCCACCTGCCACTGCTCTGCCCAAAGAAACTGAATCATAAAGAACACCACCACACTATTTACTTCCAAGATTCTAAAATCTTGCTTCTATGCTAAGAAAAAGAACTTGTAAGATTATGTGTAACAGTGCCATCTGGTGACCTCTGCCACAGTAAGTAAAACTGCTATGCGGGTTGGCCTAGACATGCAGCGAATGAAACACCAAAACCAGAGATGCAGCTTTAATGGAAAGCACAACTTTTATTAGCTATGTCATAACAAAACTTGGGGAGAAAGAGCCAAGCAGCTCCTCTGCACACAAACTACCCAGCAGGCTAAATACAGTGCATTTTGTAAACAAATACCTGAAAAGGCAAAACAATTAAGAAGAGGCTACCTCTTAATTGATCAGGAACATGAGATCCCAAGAGTCTCTCTTACCTCTGTTTTCCTGCTAGGGATCAGGGTTTGAATAAAGGGTGATTTTTATGACACCGGATATTGAAACCCTCCCCGTGCCATGCAATACACAGCAAGGGCCCATCCAGATCCCATGTGACCAGTGTCCATTATTATAGCAGTAACTCTGGCTCTCCTGCTACCTCAGTTAGGCTGCATTGCACACCTGCAACAAATACCTATGAACACTGCAATACCCTCTTCTCTAACCCAACAACCCGCAGATTGGCAACTAGTGGTGTGATGTGGGAAAAGTCCTTCCTAGCCTGCTAAAAGGGCTTTGGCTGAAACCCAGAGAAAGTGGGAAATTTAGCAGTTAGAAACAGGAAAAACAAACCCAAGGTAAAGGTGGGTGGAGGCAAAGAAAACAGGCACATGTTAGCCTGTGCCCAGAAGGAGCAGTAAAAAAAAAAATAAAAAAAAAATCACACCATTCCTGCAAGCCATGGGGGTGGAAACTAACAGCCCCTAAGCTCTGCCCAGATTCCACTCGTACATGAGACCAACAAGGAAGAAAGGGGTGCTGCTTCTCTTCCCCACATTGGGCAAGACCCCAGGGGTCTCTCTTTCCTGCCTCTGGCCAAATCCCCCGATGAGCGAGGAGGTCAGAAGATGGAGTGCATTTACACCAGCAGAGGATCTGGCCCGTAGCTGACATTTTCATCTATTGAATAGAAGAGGCTATGTTAATGCACAAGCTATGTTAATGAATCACTGTGCATGAGAAGTCTTGGAGATTATTTGCATTGTGGGACCAGGACCACATTGTGCTAGGCGCTGTACAAATCCAAACAAAAAGTTCTAATTCATCTCAGCAAAGCCAGGTGCCACTGGCCATGCAGGCTTTCCCACATGACACTGCCCAGGTGCCTCAACCATGAGCTTGAAGGAATACCTCCAAAGCGAGAGGTCAGTCCAGTTCTATGCCTTCTTGTGCTTGCCCTCTGCTGAAATTGCCCAAAGAAGTGCCAATGACGGCTGCTTTCTGATGGGTTATCACACAGTTTGTTTGTTAGTAGGAACTTTGGGGCTCCAATCCTGCAATTGAATCTATGCCGTTGGACTCATGCATCTATGTGGAACCCCACTGAGTGCAGGAGCCCATCCACATGGATCTCTCTCTGTTTTGTCTGACTTCAGGATCAAGGACTTGGTCACTATACTCATAAGCTGAGTGGCGTGGCTTGAAAGTAGGATGACCAGATGTTCCAATTTTATAGGGACAGTCCCGATTTGGGGGGCTTTTTCTTATATAGGCACCTATTACCCCCCACTCCCGTCCTGATTTTTTACACTTGCTATCTGGTCACCCTACTTGAAACGAACACAAACATTCAGAATGAGCAAAATTACATACCTGCTTTAAACAAAAATAGCCCTCAATATCAGGAATGGCTGTGACGGGGGAAGGGCAAACACCATACTATACAAAGGCAAAAAGGGGTTGAAAATAGCTCCAACCCATAACACCTGCCAGCAGGCCTGGAGGGAATAAAAATATTTAGGGGATTTTTTGCGGGGGGGGGAAAAAACAAACGTAGAAAGCACAGTACAGAAATCGTAGACCCAGGCTGCTGCAGTTTAACCCTATCTTTCCACAGCTCTGATCCTCTCATGTCAGACAATAGGGCCATTCTAGTACAGCATATACACATACCACAAGCACCCTATCTCTCATGCTGGCAATACCTGGAATTCCTTATTGACAACTTGGATTACACGGTTCAGTAATTAAGTGAAACTATTAAAATGAGAGGCTTAACACAAACTTAATTTAAACATCTTTAGCCACACTAATCTGAAAGATAAAGATAAAGCATCTTCTGATCAATGTGCTTTAGCCCCCTTATATTATTGTGACACTACACCCCATATTCTTTATTGTAATATTATCATGATCTGAGTATGGTATAATTGTGATGTATTTTATGCAAGGTAGGTCATGTAAGATATCATTGAAAAGGTTATGATTTACTGAATATGATTATCTTATTTGTATGCATTTATCATTTTGATATCTGAAGTTAGATACATAGACAACATTCCTATTACAAATGTGTTTACACCTGGGAAATGCCCACTAGGCAAAAGACTGTCAGTCTAGATGGCTGGCTGGGAAGGGTCCATTAACGTCAATGTACCATTAGGGATAACAATAGGTCTTAGAAGAAGCTAATTTCCCACTGGGGAGCCTTCCTGAGCACACTACAAACAGCCTCTGAGTCACGGCTGCTATGATGCTACAGAGGCATGTGACCAGATCACGTGGTACTGGACTCCATCTTGGAATACCATTGTTTTTCCACTGAAAGGCGTGGGAACCAAGCTTGGAGACGAAGGGTTCCCACCATATACAAAAGCTATTTAAGGCAGGGGAGTGTGGTGTTTAGATGCTGCTTGTAATTATTAGAACTGGGAGCACTGGCTGTTGGGAGTCTGAAAGAACAGGAAACAGGAAGGAGGAGGGGGAGTTGAGGAGGCTGAGTGAGAGCTACTGAGGGTGCAGCAGCAGCTTGGTAAAGAGGTTTCCACTTTATTTTTAAAGTCCTGTTGAAGTTTGTTAGTACCTTGCCTGGTTGTTACAACATTTTGGCAATGAGGATGGATCTTCTGCCTCTGAACCCACCTGCACCCTTTCTGCAAAGCCCAGGTGAGCCTCCAATTGCTTTTACTGCTTGGATCCATATGTTTGAGACTTATCTGCTTGCAATCAGTGCTACAGAGATTTCTGAAGTAAGAAAGCGTGCTCTGCTAATCCACTGCCGTGGAGCAGAAGGGCAGCATATATTTTACACTTTTCCCCTTGCAGATGATAAATATGAGACTGCACTCACTGCATTAAAGAACATTTTTGTGCCAAAAGTGAATGTAAGTTGCTAATCACTACAGATTTCGCCAGCGTAAGCAGAAAACAGGGGAGACTATAATGCAGTATATTGCTTCCCTGATGAGTCTGATTGTAACTTGTGACTTTGGGAATATGGCAGATGAGATGATTAGAGACCAGCTCATTGAGAAAACAACTATGCTTCATGTAAGAGAACGTTTACTTCTAGAACCACAACTTACACTAGAAAAAGCAATAACCATTGCTACTCAGATTGAGTCAGCTACAGCCGAAGCCAAAATAATGAGCATGGATACAGGCGGCATAGTCCAGGCTATGACTCCTTTGCAGAAGAGTTCACTATTGCTGCAGACAAATGATTCCAAGAGGAAAACTAATGAAAAACCACCGTATCAGCAAATTCAAAATACAGTAAAAGCATGCTTTCGCTGTGGATCCCCACAACACCTTGCAAGCTACATAGAATGTCCAGCAAAAGTAGCTCAGTGCAATCATTGCAAAAAGATTGGGCATTTTGCTAAAGTATGTTGCAGCAGCCAGTTCAATCAACAGGTGCATGCAGTTACAATACCAGATGTTACTGTGCTGAGCGTGAACAAAATCACTACTGCACATATTCCAGAACATATAAAGTGCACTGTAAACGCTTCCACCATACCCTCAGGCAAATCACACTCTATTCAGCTAATGTTGGATACTGGCTCAGCAGTATCTATACTACCTGATTCCATCTATTTGCATTACTTTAAAGATGTGCCTCTTACTGATCCCAAACTTCACTTGGTGTGCTATTTGAAAAACCACATTCCAGTACATGGCTGCCTGCCAGCAATAGTTACTTTTGGTGATTGCTGTGTAACTGCAGAGTTCTACATTGTCCACAAAGGCACTCCTATCCTTGGCAGAGATTTATTGGCTGCTTTAAATCTCAGGGTAGTTAAGGGACGAATTGATCTTCCTCAGCAAATCACTCTTGTGGTACACACACCAGTTTCAACTGGGACCCAAGAGCAGGTTGAGGAAAAACTCAGCTGTGCTTATGGGTTTCTGCATAGAGTTAAAATGCGGAATAATGTGATGCCTGTATGACAGAAGTTACGATGCTTACCATTTTCAGTCAGGGAAGCTATTTCAGAGGAACTTAGAAAACTTGTTCAAAAGGACATTATTGAGATTGACTCCTCAGAATGGGTTTCACCTATAATAGTGATGCAGAAAAAGGGTGGAGGCATTCGCCTTTGTGTGGACTTAAGGGAGCCAAATAAAGCTATTGTGATTGACAGCCATCCTCTTCCTCACATAGAAGAAGTATTTGCAGAACTCAGTGGAGCAAAGATGTTTTCTCCTCTTGATTTGCAGAGCGCATACCACCAGGTTATGTTGCATGAAGATAGCAGACACCTCACAGCATTTATTACACATGAGGGACTATTTCATTTTAAACGTGTTCCACGCGGTCTCGCATCTGCCCCAAGTGCCTTCCAAAAAATGATGTCATTGATTCTGAAGAATCAATGTGGAGTTCAGATGATATTATTGTGTTTGGAAATACTTCTGAGGATCATGATGATAACCTGCAGTCTGTACTAAACTGCATCAGCAAAGCAGGCCTCAAGCTCAATAGGTCCAAATGCAAATTTAGACAAACTGAACTCTCCTTTCTGGGGCATACAATTTCACAGGCTGGACTAAAACCTGATCCAGATAATATCCTGGCAATTTCAAATGCTCCTCCTCCAACAGATTTGCAAACCTTATGTTCCTTTTTGGGTCTTACCTCCTGGTATGCAAAATTCATTCCCAATTATGCTTCTGCCATTGAACCGTTACGAGAATTACTACAGAGAAGTTCAACCTTAGTGTGGACAATGGATGCACAAGCTAGTTTCAAAACGGTGAAAGACTTAATTGTACATAGTCTAGTACTTGCACTGTTCAGTCCTGCATTTCCCACAATTGTAACTACTGATGCTTCTGATTGTGGACCTGGGGCTGTCCTCACACAACTTCATGAGGACAACACAGAGAGGACTGTTGCATTTGCTTCAAGGACACTAAGTAATGCTGAGAGAAAACATTCTACAGTCGAAAAAGAAGCACTTGCTTTTGTCTGGGCTACTGAAAAATGGAGAACTTACCTGTGGGGCCGCACGTTCAAGTTGCGCACTGACCACAGCCCTTTGATGACGTTGCTCACCACGAAAGGACTGGGAAGAGCAGGATATCTTACTGCTAGATGGTCTGCAAGTCTACTCTCTTTCAATTATGAACTGAAATATAAGCCTGGAAACCAAAATGTGGTAGCTGATTGCCTTTCTCACCTGCCTTTGCCTTCACCAGATGGTCCACCAGAGGATGAGGATGTAGTAGTTGCGCTTATTACAAGCGCTCTTACTGCAATTATAAGAGAACAATTTCAATCTGCTTGTTCAGCGTGTCCAATTCAACAAAAACTACAGGAATTTCTGACAAAGAGATGGCCCTGTAACCCTAAAAACCTTGACCCAATTTTGCTGTCTTATTTTAGAGTTTGGGATGAACTTTCTTTGCTTGATGGCTGTGTGCTACGAGGTACGCACCGGCTACTTGTGTCAGAAGAATTACAGTCAAAACTTATACACCTGGCACATGATACTCATCAAGGAATTTTCAGAACCAAACAATGACTACGGGATCTGTATTGGTGCCCAGGGATGGACTCTCAAACTGAAGCACTCATAAAATCCTGTGTCACGTGCCAAATGCATGATAAGACGGCAGTGATATGTACCCCTCCATTACAGCCTGTTCCTCTTCCTGAATCTGCATGGGAAAAGGTGGCGATTGACATTGTAGGACCCTTTGATACTGCTCCAAGTGACTGCCGTTATGCCATCACTTTAATAGACTATTTCAGTAAATGGCCTGAGGTAGCATTTACATCCCATATCTCTTCTGCTACAGTAATTAGCAGTTACTAATTCTGCTAAAACTCTTCAGTTTTTAGCAGTGAAGGTAACCCCAAAGAACTGGTTTCAGATAATGGTAGTCAATTTACTTCCCTGGAGTTTGAAACTTTTCTAGCAGAGAGGAACATTTTACGCAGAAGGTCATCCCTGTATTACCCTCAAGCCAATGGGGAAATCGAATGGTTTAACAGAAGTTTGAAAGAGAGTTTGCAAATGGCTAAACTGGAAGGGCGATTGTGGATAAACTTCAGTACTGATTTCCTGCAAGCATACTGGGCTACATGACATGCCACAACACAAAGATCACCCACAGAGTTACTGCACGGGAAACAGATGAATACTAAACTGAACATTTCTGGATTGTTACAGGTACAACCTGATGCCTCAAACGAGGATGATGTGAGAAAAACAGTTGAACAGAACCAAGCAAAGTATAAGGCTTTCACAGACAAGCGGTGGGGTGCTAAGGAACCAAAGTTTGACTGTGGTTTCTTCATTAGAATATGGAAACCTGGAATTTTACAAAAAGGGGACCATAAATTCACAGCTCCTCTTAAAATCAGAGAGAAGAAGGGACCTTACACCTATCGACTTTCTGATGGGCGGGTATGGAATTTTTCTTATCTTGCACCTGCCTACGCACCAAGAGGAGATTATGCCAACACCCAGTCTGCATTGGATGACTTCACCGTAGTATCAACAAGACATTGCACTGGAACCGGGACTTGGGAGATGGCCTGTCAGACCCAGACGACCACCTGTCTGGACTAGAGACTATGTTATGTAGTATCTACAGTGTTTTCAGTGTAATATCTCTGCCAACAGTATAGTGTCTTGTTTCATATTTGTTCCTGTGGTTAGAACAACAATGTTTATTTTAATTGGGAGAGTTTCTTAAGGGAGGAGGGAATGTGGTGTTTAGATGCTGCTTGTAATTATTAGAACTGGGAGCACTGGCTGCTGGGAGTCTGAAAGGACAGGAAACAGGAAGGAAGAGGGGGAGTTGAGGAGGCTGAGTGAGAGCTACTGAGGGTGCAGCAGCAGCTTGGTAAAGAGGTTTACACTTTAAAAAGAAAGTCCTGTTGAAGTTCATTAGTACCTTGCCTGGTTGTTACAACAGGGAGTGACATCATCTTGGTTCTTCACTGACTCCCTGTTCCAAAGAGATTCTTGGAAACACTTGAGGAATAAGGACTGAACTGGGGGAAAGGGCTGGACCCAGGCTGAAGGAATTTTTAGTCTGTGAAAGGAATACCAGGGGTTTTTAAGATGCAAGCAAGGGCAGCTGGCTTAAATCATCATTTAGGGTGAGAATTTTCTACTTATATCCGATCTCTTTAGTATATTAAGCTTAGATAGCATTTTTGTCTATTTGCTAGGTAACCTGCTTTGATCTGTTTGCTATCCCTTATAATCACTTAAAATCTATCTTTTGTAGCTAATACATTTGTTTTTGCTTTATCACAAACCAATGCATGGGAGTCATAACTTGGGGCAAAAAGCTGTTGTATATTCTCTCTCCACATTGAGGGAGGGGGCAAATTTCATGAGCTTATGCTGTACAGATCTTGGTGCAGCGCAAGATGGTATAATTTTGGGTTTACATTCCAGAGAAGCGTGTGCTCTGGAGTAGCTGGGCAGTTCCTTAGCTGTAGCCTCCCCATGCAGAGCTGATCACTGCAGCCTGTAAGTGCTGCAGCTGGGTATGTCCCTACCTATGAGTATGCTGGTGAAAGGGCAAGCCTGGAGAGCTTGGCAACTTATCACAGCAGCACATTGTGAGAGGAGGCTCAGTGGTACCCCAGTTGCAGGTGGGAACCCATCAGAATTATCTCAAAGGTTTTGTGCATGTTTAGGACAGACAACACAGATGTAGTACTGACCTCCAGCTAGCTGAGACCGGATTGTATGCATGGTTGTCATTTGACATGGTTATCTAGAAGTCAGTACAGCAGATGCCAGGTGGCATAATTGTAAACCTGAGCACTGCTGACATTACATCATCAGGAACACATTAACCCATTGGCCCGTCAGCTTTCTACAGACACCTGACTGTATGATATGTTCCACAGAGAAGCAGATGCCCAAAAAAGAGAAGAAAAGAAAAGAAAAAACCGAAAGTAATAATTTTACCGGATTCCCACATTAATTAGTGGAAACTAGTTATTTAATATGAAGATGCCTTCTTCATAAAAATACAAAGAATAACATACTTTTGAATTTTCCATTCCTCCATTTTCATACCTCTCTTAATCCAGGCAGGCCACAAATTAATGTCAGGACAACAAACTGTCCAAACAGAATCTGAGGAAAGAGCAATACTAATCTTAAAAAAATAAAAGAGATTGAAAAGATTAGAACTGTTTACCTTAGAAAGGAGATGAATGAAAGGGAACATGATAAAGGTACATAAGATAATGTGTGGCAGAGAAAAATTAGCTCAGTCATTTCTATTCACTCTTTCTGACAACACAAGAACAAGGGGACATTACATGAAACTAAATTTAAAACCGATAGAAGGAAAAAAATCAGCACACAATTAGCCTGTGGAATTTATTGCTACAAGATATTATTGAAACCAAGATCTTAGCAGGGTTCAGAAAAGGACTGGAAATGTATATGGATAGCAAGAACATCCAGAATTATAATAATAAGATACTTTAAACAAAATTTTAATGGGATATAAACATGTAATGCTTCAGGGCATAAGACAACCTGCAACTAATAGGAATTAAGAAGAAATTTTTTCTGTGGGCAGGTTATTCCATAATTGTCCTCTGCAAGATTTATTGCACATTCTTTTGAAGTGAATACTGGCTACCGTCTGAGATCGGATACTGGACTCAATAGACTACAGGTCTGATTAAGTATGGCAATTCATATGGGGCCAAATGGTGCAGTGATTTACAGCATGTGCAATCTCACTGAAGGCAATGGGATTACAGAAGGTGTAATTTGGCTTAGTATGTTTGGGGGGTGGATGTGGGAGGCTGTTGAGAGTAAATGCTGTATGTTCATGAAAGACAGTATTTTAGCCTATGCTGAACTAATTACATTTGCAGCTTTTCCTTTTACTCCTGAAATTACAAGCTGCGGGTTTCTCTTTTAATCAAAGCCTTTTGTCTTTGTGAACACATAGCTAGTAGGTTTAACTTTCCTCTGTGTCTTTGAGGAAGTTGTGATGATTCCTTCTTGAGACATTTGTCAGTTCAGCATATGGACTGCTGAGAGACACCTAGCATAATGTATGTACCACCTGATTTGTGGCTGAGATGAGTCACATTTTAGAGTTTTTCCTTTCTCATAGCAAGAAATAAAGGGATCATTGTGGTAAGAGAAGGTTAATTGACACAAGTACTAGTTTTTACTTAAAAGAAGAAATATATCCGGATTCAAAAAGTGAGAGTAATCACAATTTCCATGAAACACAAGGTGCTTTAAAAAGCCCATAAGCAAGAACAGTGTTGTACTTTGGGTATTTTAGGTAATTTGAAGACAAAAACAAATTACAGCATAGGCTACTTGTTTTCCATTGTGTTTTGTTTTCTCCTTTCAAACAAAATGTTAATTTTCTTACATTTATATGTACAGTACATTTTACATTTCAGTTACTAATTGCATATATACTATGCCTCTTATGTTCCCCGCTTTCCTCCTCAACAGTCTATTCCTATTCATCATACCACTTAAGCATGAACTTAACTTTAAGAATGTGCTTAAGTCCCTTTGCTATCAATGTTTTACCGAATAAGGATGGACTTCAACGTGTGCTTAAATGCTTTGCTGAATTCAGGGCTGGTAGATGCCAAGTGGAACAAAGTTGTGGACAACCCATGGTGGGGGCAGGTAGAATGGAGACATGCCTGTGCCTGGTGTTTCCACTTCCATGTGCAAACATAGATACACCCCTTCGCTACCTACAACCCCTCTGCAGAACTCTGCACTTGTCAGAGACTCTCCAAGCACAGACACTGGCTGGAAGTCAGTGAAGCATGACTGTAAGCCTTTCTTGGTTGTCCATACTTAGGAAAGAACTGGACAGGATAATAAAAATAGAGCCTCTGTTGGTGTCTGGCTGGTGATCCATACAGCTGGAAGAGGCATTCCTGATTTAAATTATTGGGCAAGGTAAAAATAATAATACCCATATAAACAATGCTCTCAACTCTAGCATATATTCAAAACCGGAAGAGATGTGGCAGGCATCAGACTAGCACCTCTCCTAATCCACAGATCTTTTCAGGTAATGTTCAGTGATTCTCTTTTCACCCAGAAGGGGAACATGCACTCACCCAAGAAGTCTATGGAATTTAATAGGGACAAAACCAATAGAGGTTTATAGCAACTCCTCTAAAACCCTTTATACAATTCCAGAGATTGATAAAGGTTTTTTAGACCAATCTTTATTCCATTCTGTAGAACTGTTCCCTACGTGTATGGGCCTAGATATATCTGAATCACTCTATCCTAGATGAAGTATTTACATCTTTGGGTAAAGCATGCACAGCAATGCTCCACATTAACAATGCTACATATTTATGGTCTTCTGTTTTAGTCCAAAACTGATACTAGTCAGGTGAAACCCCACCAAATAAAAATCTGAGATCAGGATTGTATAAAATATAAATTCCAAACACCCTAATGTGAGAGGGCCAGTGGGCTCTAAATCTCTCCACACTCACGGGGAGTTCAGCCTCAGGCATTTGGGGCTTTTGAGGGGCACCATTTTAAAAATACAATTGGGTGAAAATTAAAAACACCTGTTAAAAATAGACTCTAGCCCCTCATACCCACACCCAATAAGCCTTTTTGTATAAAAATAGTGAAAAATCAGAAAAAAAATAAAATACCAGAAACTGCTAATTTATAGCTATGATTTTGCAAGTAACTGAATTTTCTAAAGTATCCCAGTAAATTTGCAGTGTTGATAACAAGCAACATAGTTGTTTGTCAGAGTTTTACTAGGTAGGTTAGATAAACAATATGTAAGGAATAGTGGATATGTATGTGCCAAAAGCAATGAACATGCTGTGCAAATTATGATTGTACTAGGCATAACCTACGGATACACCACAGAACGTCTACAGTACTGTACATGTACAGATCTGTGCAAAGCTGCCAGTTTTTGCTTTACTGAATTTCTGCAGCAAAACCAGAAAATCTTGCCTCTAGGGCCAGGACTCTTAAATATGGACACATGATAAGTGTACAAATATTTGAAGGGTGGAAACACTAAGGGGTGAAATAAATTATTTAAGAAAGGGGTTATAACTACGGGTACTGAGATAAAAGAAAAAAGGGAAAGTTTAGGTTGAATATCAGGGAAGTATCTTGACAGTGAGATATTTTCTGCTCCACATTAGTCATCCAAAGGAAGTGATGGCATCAACATTGCTTGGGAAAATTAAAATGAGACAAAACACTAGCAAATATACAATAGGGAAGAATGATGTATAGTCAGTGAGATAGGTCAAATTTGCCTACATTTTTCCAGATGAAATTTTGGACCAGCAAATAAATAAATAAATAAATAAAATCTGTGCTTTCCTGAAAATTTCCTTTCTTTGAGTAATAAGGTCCATAGGTCCATTAAACATATACTTCAGCCTACTTGCAATTTGGGCACAAAATCAGTCCTGTCAATCACTGGCCGCAAGGGAATACCTTGTTTCCTGAAATTCCCTTCAGTTGAGACAACTTTCCACAATTCAATTCTACTTCTCTAAATTACACATCACGTTAAATATACGTTGAGGAAAAAGCACAACTGCTGCTAGTGCAAAGCAGGAGAAATTCCCCCGAATGAACCAAACCCAATTTCGGGTGTCAATTTTCCTCTCTATTCTGGATGATCCACCTGTCTCTGGCTGAGAAGCAAAATCATCCTTTAAATATGGACGTCCATCCTCCATCTTCCTGTGGCATGGAGAAAACTTCTGCCAAAAATGGCACTGGCCAAAGACTGGATGACCAATAATATAGAACATGGTGCATTTATGTATAGAGGGCCATCTAGCAGATATCAATACAGGACATAGTATTTCTCTACCCTGAGATTGTTAGTGCTCCTAAGGACTGGACTTTGATACTTCACAGAAGGTAAGACTACTAATTTCATTTATTTTGGTAATGAATGCTATGAAGGTTGTGAAAATTATTTGAATTAGAAGTATAATACTGGGTCTCAGAAAAAGCTCCCAACTTCAAACACTCATCTGATTGGAGATAGAAACCACTGGGAAGTCTACTTTAATAGAAAGGAAGTAGAATGACACGTTCTGCAAGATAGTGCTGGGCACTGCTATATGGAGCAGACGGTGGCTCCCGGGTCATGTTCTAAGACTGCGTGGGCTTTATTGCCTTCAGGAAGCATTTAAAAGTGGGGTGTTTACAAAACATCCTTTTCTTGAACATGTCAAGAACATTATACTACAGAGGTACAATTGTTTTGCTTGGATATTCTTACATACATCCACATTAATGCCCTCATGGAGGAACTCAAAAGGGTGGTCTTAATAACTTTGTTTGGTCCCTTGCAGCCCTACATTTCTATGATTCATGTCCTGGCATTTCCCTGACAGTGTTTGACAATGGAAAAAGTCTGTTCCCACAGCTCCATAGTATACCCTCTCTGAACAGTGTCCAGTGACCTCATTTTGACCAAAGCTGTAAGTAGCCATTTGCTCCCAGACTGAAAGAGCCGAGCACCAGTCATAGGTCTAACCTCAGACAGGGCTGGTTAGGAGTCATTCAGATAGCTCTGAGGGCAGCTATTGACCTCTTTTCAGTACCGCACATTTGTTCTAGCTGCTACTTGTACTTCAGGGACTGATTCAATTTGCCATACAGTAGAACCTCAGAGTTACAGACACGTAGGGAGTGGAGGTTGTCCGTAACTCTGAAATGTTCATAATCATAGAATATCAGGGTTGGAAGGGACCTCAGGAGGTCATCTAGTCCAAAGACTAGAACTGTGAACAAAGACCAGTTTGGGCTCCAGATCCAGCAGCTGCCTCTCCAGACCAGGCTTCAGCAGCAGGTGAGCTCCCTACTCAGCCCCAACATGAGTTTGCAAGTTTGTCCCCCTCCCGGCAGGAAGAGGGAGAGGGTGTGTGTGTGTGTGTGTGTGTGTGTGTGTGTGTGTGTGTGTGTGTGTGTGTGTGTGTGTGTGTGTGTGTGTGTGTGTGTGTGTGTGTGTGTGTGTGTGTGTGTAAAAACAGCGCGTGCCCCCTCCCAGCCAGGCAGTAGGGGTGAAAGCAGTGCAGATCCCAGGTCCTGCTCGGCTGGCTGACTCCAGCTGCCTTGGGCTAGCAGCTACCCTGCATGTGGGGGTGGAATTGGCGGGGTGGGGACAGACAGCCCAGATGTGCCTACTAAGATGCAATACAGCCACAGTACAGTATTTGCTGGGGGGGGGGGGTCTCTGCTGCTGCCTGATTGGTTACTTCCAGTTTCACTTGGTGTCCAGTTGATCGGTCAGTCCGTAACTCTGGTGTTTGTATCTTTGAGGTTCTAATGTATGACCTGGACTCCTTTCTAGAATGCATAGCAGAAGCTAAGATTGTAAGTCAACTTTTTTAGTGACTTTTAAAAGTCTTCCATAAAGCATCCTAACTGTACCACTAAGAGAGCTAGAAATTGATTTGCCTGAGCATCTGATCTCAAGAACCAACACCCCATTTACCTGTGTGAAACAGATTTGTATCCCACAATCACTAAAAAGGTCAATAGTGACCGGATATTTAGCACAATTAATACTACCAACAAGGGGGAAGAAACTCAAGCCAAAACAGGGAAAGAACAGGTTAAAGAATATTTAGATAAATTAAATGGATTTAAGTCAGCAGGGCCTGATGAAATTCATTCAAGGGTACTTAAGGACTATCTAAAGCAGTCTTGCAACCATTAGTAATTATCTTCAAGAACTCATTGAGGGCAGGTGAGGTCACAGAGGACTGGAGAAGGGCAAACATAGTACCTATCTTTGAACAGGAAAACAAAGTGGACCTGGGGAATTATAGATTGGTCAGCCTAACTTCGATACCTAGAAAGATATTGGAACAAATTAAACAATCAACTTGTAAGGACCTAGCGAAAAATAGGGTTAAGGAATAACCAGCATGGATTTGTCAAGAAGAAATCATGCCAAACCAACTTAATTTGCTTCTTTGACAGGATTATTGGCCTAGCGGATGGGGGAAGGGTGAAGCAGTAGACAGGAGATATCTTGATTTTAGTAAGGCTTTTAACACAGTGCCATATGACATTCTCATAAACAAATTAGGGAAACATGGTCTAGATGAAATTACCATAGGGTGGGTGCACAACTGGTTGAAAGACTATATTCAAAGAGTAGTTATCAACAGTTCACTGTCAAACTGAGGGTGGTGGGGGGGCATATCAAGTGAGGTTCCACAGGGATCAGTCCTGGGCCTGGTACTATTCAATATTTTCATTAATGACTTGGATAATGACATGGAGAGTCATCATCATCATGTTCCCATGGGGGGAGGCTAGAAAGAAAGAAATCATTGGCCAATATGCTCCTTATTGCCTGCTTGTTCTTCTACAGCTGGGCTACTGTCCTTCTCATCATTCCTTGGTTAACTTGGGCGGGTGGACGGAGGAGCTGGAGGAGTCGGTAGGCATGGCAACCTGCAGCAGAAACTGGGAACAATAACCTGGACATTAGGATGTGGCATAAGTGCTAGAGCTAGGGGTGCTGGCTTGAAGGGGTTTCCAACATATACAAGGTTTACAGTTTGGTTTGATGGCTCTCCGAACCCCCACTATACAAATTGTTCCAGCACTCCTGAGATGTGGTGACCCACAGAGATAGCTGGGAACAACAGCCCAGTGGTCAGGCAGTGGCAACCCACAGTGGCAGATGCTGAGGAAGGCCCAATACTTTCTCAGTCTTATGGGCCTGGCAGAAAATCCCCATTGTCTCTTCCCAGGGAGATGCAGCTTGCGTAGGACAGCTGCAGACCTCCTACGCATAGTTTCACTGCCTGAATGACCCTACACTGCCTGAATGACCCTATCCTCTTTATTATTTTGAGTGGCTAGTGATCTTCCTGTCCTCAAAGGGGCTTATTGTCTCCCTGTCCCACATCAGACCCTGCTGGGTCTCTCAAGTAAGGTGCTGGCCTGGAGCTCAAGAATTGGCTCCCCAGAAGTTCTAACCCAACTATTGCATATGAGCCACATGGACCAGGCACGTCCTTGTTTCCTCTGGTGGTCTCAGCCTGGATAGAAGTAGAGAACCACTAGGAGGCCTGTTAGAGAGATGGCAGCAGGGGGAGGGAGTGGGTCCACAGATCCTTTACTGCAGTCTGGTGTTAGGCATATCTGCTCTGTGTCCAGTGTGCTTCTAGCTTCACCCCCATCATGGAGAAAGGGGAGGCAGGCTGCTTGCCCTGGAAACAGTTCTTTTCCAATTCTGCCTGCTTCCTTTCCTGCAGAGTAAGTGGGGCTGAGGCAACCCCATCTGGCCTGGGCTACATCTTGTCCAGCCGAGTCAGCCTCTCTAACCCTGCCTGGGTCTTCTCCTGCCCAGGGGCCCAAGATGTCCCTGCCTGGACCGAGTTGGGCAAGTGTGTTCATGTGACAACTGCCATCTTGGCAGACACACAGAGGAATGAACTAAGGATCTTCAGAGCTAAAAGCATGAGTGGATTGGCAAAGAGGAAAATTTGTAATACACTCAACAGTGCATTACACTTTCAGGATCAGGCCCTTAGATGGTAAGTTTTCTAGGGCAGGAACTCTCTTTTGTGTTTTTACAAGTTCCTAACACAGATCGCGTCTGTGTATTTCAGGCACTAATGTAATACAAATAAATAACATTCCTTTGAAAAGAGCTATTCGCTGGTTTCTATAATTTAAACCAGATAATAATTAAAACTAAACTATTTGAAAGTTTGAAACATTCAAAAATTAAAGGGGAATTTTACTTGAATGTATTATTTTTTATTGTTGTAGCGCCTAGCCCAACCAAAACTGAGGTCCCATTGTGCTAGCTACTGCACATACACACAGTAAAACAGTCTCTGCCATGAAGAGCTTACAGTCTAAGCAGACAAAACAAAGGGTGGGAGAAAGGAATAACTGTTCCCATTTTACACATGGGAAAACTGAGGCACAATGAGATGAAAGTGACTTGCCCAAGGTCAAACAGGAAGTTTGTAGCAAAGCCCTTGAGCTGATCCCAGATCTCCAGGGCCCCAGTTCAATGTCTTAACCACAAGGCCTCAATTTATAAGGATAATAATGCAACTTCCTAATGAGAGCTATGTAGGTTTTAAGTCTGGCAATACCCACTGACTTTTCAATCCAACTGCTAAAACTGCTCTACATCTTTGAAAACATAACCCTAACTGTTTTGAACCATGCTATGGTTTGAGTAGTGCCAAAAGTAATCCTTAAGGCTGTAATATTTTGCTACATTAGAAATGCCGTACTGCCAGGAAGCAGTGAGCTTACTGAATAAAGCGGCAACCATTGAACAGTCTCCTCTCTGTGTCTGTGTGTCTTTTGGCCTAGATAAATACACAACACTAAGGGCCTGATCCTACTCACACTTAAATCAGTGGCAGAATTCCCGTTGACTTAAATGGAAGAAGAAGCAGGCCCTAACAGCGTGAGTGGAATATTTTTTCCTTAATCTACATGAAGAAGAGTTCAGATGCAATTTGAAAATACCAGTTTTGTTAAGCAAACCATATATTCACTTACAGCTTACAAATATTGGAGCTAGTAATAATTAATTTATCCTGTTCCAAGGAGTCAAGTCACACTTGGGGGCTTCCATAAATTTTGCCTGCATAGTACTAAAAGGATTGAGAGGAATTTTTCACTGTAGAAAGCTAGTGACAAAATATGTCACTAATACCACAGTCATAGTCATACTGTCATACTGTGTCTCAAAATCTGCCACAATTAGGATGCAAATAAAAGCATGTTGATTATGCGTGAAATTTTGTCCATGAATGCATGTGTACGACTCCCACGGAAGTTAATGAAACTTCTCTATTTGCATCTGTGAGCAAAATTTGGCCCCCAGTACTTCCTTCAGGTTATTTTCTATTCCAGTTTAATATATGTATTGAATAGATGAGAAAATATGACTAGTCTTTAAAATATCCTGATCTTAAAGCTTCTTTTAAGAATGAACATTATATTTCAGTTATTGATTTAGATCACACACACCCTTTCCTCCCCTTTTCTTTATCCCCCTTTCTCTCTGTGATTCCTGGAAGTTTGATCATCAGCCCATCATACTTTTCCTTTTCATTTCGTTTATGGTATTTATTTTGGGTTGCAATGCAATCAGAGCCACATAGGACCTGTAGATTGTTGTGACTCCTGGTTTTGGCAGAACACTTGCAATGTCAGGTTGCTGAAAATTTCTCTCACCATCATTCAAGAAATTTTTAGCAGAAATAAATATCAGCATAACACATAGTGCTGTAGCACATGTGCAAAGAGATTAAAGCTGAATTATCCTCCCCTGCTACTCCAACCCCAATCATCTTGGGATGGTAACAAAGCTGAGTGAATAAGCAAGATCTAATTGAATAATCTTTGGCATAATATTAATCATTAATGTGGCATTTTTTATAACAGAGAAGGAAGATAACTGAACAGAGTTTTGCAAATATTAAAATAACTATGACATGGTAAAAGAGCTCTGAGTGGGCTCCAATAGTTTATGAACAGCTCATATTATAGAGGGAGGGGCTTTTGCCATGGACAGGACCCTAGGGCCTACTAACAATCTCCTAGAAGCTTGCACCACAGGTGTACAAAGGAACATGGCAGAGAACAGTGGCATGGGAGGCTGGGTCCTACTAATCCCAGAGTTGCTTTCACTATTTGAGATTAGGGACAAGAGATGGGACTTGTGACCTGAGCAAGCTCCTGCTGCTGGGAATGGAGGCTTGATCTGAGACCCTGAGCTGTCAGGTGGCATTGGTAGCTGAAAGGAACTGTTGGTGATTGGCATAATGGGGTACGAGTCTCTGCCATCCCGGGCTGATGGTTTCTGTGCTGCTGCTGGGCACATTTTCTTTCTACAAAATAATAGTTCTCAGGCAGCTAGCATAAAGGAAGTGAAGTGAGAACACTCCTCGCCCCACTCTATAGAAAAGGTGTCTGCTTCATTCCAGTAGAAGGAAAGCACTATAGTTCTCCCCTGGAATAGGAGGGTTTGTCTCCAAACATTTCCCATGGTTTGGGGTATTTTTCTCCCCCTACTTACAGTTAGAGCTGGACAAAAAATTTTCATATGGACAAAAAAAAGATTCCCATATTTTGACCGGCTGTATTAACAACAAATAAAAGACTGATTTGTACTATTTCTTCCATTAGAACTGCTACTAGTATGGGTACATGGAGGGTACAACAGAAGTGCTTGTGGCACATCAAACAGCTAATCTCCCCAAAGACTTTAGCAGCAAAAGATTTGGCTCACATCAGATCCTTCTAATTTGCTGTTGTGAACAACGACGGATATATGTTCTCTTGGAGAAATGAAAGTAACACAACAAAACAAGTTCTTCAAAACAACCAATTTAGCTACACTTCATTATTATTGGTCTCCACAACTATTCTGATTGGATGAAAGATCTGAACAGAAAACAAATTACATCAGTAATTACAGATGTGCTGCATGAGGCTCTTGGATGTTTTCACCTGACTGGGAAACAACCCTCTTAATAGTCAAATCTGATATGGCGTTGCATACTTCATCCTGTATAAATATTTTGGAAACATTGACAGACTTGAATTTGTAGGAGGATGATGTCATGCAAATTTCAAATAATGTTTTGTTTTCTGTGCCTTCTATGTATACCACTGTTGTTCATGAGTTGGGCCATAATTTTACCATGAATAATATAACTGTAAGAAATACTGTTTCTACAATGTATGGTAAACTAAAGGATACATCATGGCTGCACTACTATATGCATGATGAGCAATCAGTTCAATAATTTAAGTCAAGAAGAATTTCACCACCTGATGTTGAGCAGTATAGGATACTGGTGCTTTGTTTTAATTAAACAGTTGGATTCCCCTGGTCTGCACCAGTTCTAAGTCAGCTGCTAGGCGCTGGCCAAGGCGGACCGCCAACTCCCCCCCATCCTCGCAGAGGGGGAGAGGCGAGCGATGCCCGCCGCAGCTGGGGCAATCCACAGGAAGGGCCCAGCTCGCGTCCAGAGTTGCCCCGCCCCCTGGGAGAGGGCGGTGCCTCGTCCAGTCGCAGCTCACGCCCAGCCTCACTTCACGCCCCAGCCCGACCGACTCAGCATATGTCTACATTGCAGGTTGGAGCAAGCTTCCAGCCTGGGTAGACAGACTTGCGGTAGCGAGGCTCGCATGAGCATGCTAGAAATAGCTGTGTGGATGTTGCAGCATTGGTAGATGCTGAGGTTAGCCATCCTACCCCCTGGGTCCAAGCTTGGGTGGCTAGCCCAAACCTCTGCTGGTACCGGTTAACATCCACACAGCTATTTCTAGCATACTAGTGTGAGTCTGCCTACCTGGGCTTAGAAACTTGCTCCCAGCTGTACTGTGGGCACACCCACTATCTCCTTCACTTGCCAGGTTACTTAAAAAAATACAAAGTGGGATTTTCAAAAAATGGTCAGTGTTGGCTTAACTCTGGTCCCAAGGAACATAGTGGTTGGTAGAACTCCGACCAACTTAAACAGCAGCAGCGTTAGGTCAACACTGAGCACTTCTGAAAATCCTGCCCTTTGCAATCTTACACACAGTCATAATGTACGGGGTTTGGGGTTTTTAAAAAAAACCTGGTGCTTTCTAAATCAGATAGGAACAATAAATGCACTGAAATTTGAATGAACATTAAGCACCAGCAAAACCAAAACCATTCAGTATTCAGCATGTAAAGTCCCATGAATTTTCAAAAAGGTGATTGTATTTATACGTAAGTATAGAAAATTTGAGCAACCAGTCCTAAAATGTAGATAGGGCACTATCTCATTCAGAACAACAACATGTCATGAGAAAACAGCTTTCTCTAAGATTTCTTCTCCTAATATTTTTCCTTGCAAAATCCAAATTCCCACATGCTGTATATTTCTGACAAAAAGGTGGTCACTGCTTCCAAATGGCCAGTCCCCTGTTGCCTTTATTAACACGAACAGTCCCAGTAACTTCCAATTGGGTTTGCTGCACTGAGCTGAGAACAGGATTTGGCTCATTGTAACCTGTGAAAATCAAACAGACTGAGCTGTTTGCATAGTGCAAACCAATCACAAACTCCTTAGGTTCCCTTCTAAGCACAATACTGTTTCCCCAGCTATCTTTCACTAGTCTAGAAAGTCTTTTAAAGGCAGTCACCGGAAAGTATTCAGTAAATTACTGCCTTATAGAATAGACAGGTTACATTTCAGCTTTATTTTACTCTAGCTCATTTGTCTCTGTGATCTGGTTTTGTGTCTGGAATAGGTCTGACAAAACCACGCTTCCCTCCCCTCTCAGTTTCCTAATTAAATTACCAAATTAAACACCACTTCTGCTTGTGTTATAGAATGTAAAAATCTCATTTAAAATGTTTGTCATTTGTAACAGAGTCCTCCATAGAGCACTCTGTTACTAGTTAAATACTACAGTGAAACACCATCCCACAACAAATACTGCAAACATTCATAAAGCAACAAAATGAAACTTATCTGTCCACTGTCAATGGGATTCCATTAAGCTACATCATTGCTGATAGAATGTATTAAGTTACTGATTGCGGTATTGGTCCCTGACTTGCACTGGGGGTGGTGCAGCTTCCTGGGGAAGGCCCAGGAGGGATTATGTCTCAAGCTGTCCCTGATCTTCCTAGCACATAGGCGACATGCACACCCTGAGCTGTCTCTGGGCACTTCAGTCTGCTCCCTTAGGATGGTGTGAGCTGATATGCCCCACCCCTGCCCTATCAGGGTGGTATTGCATTCTTTGCGGAGTGTAGAGGGTGAAGTCCCTGTGCTCCTCCAATCACGTGGTGTAAATTTGCCCGTGGCCCTTGTGTAGAGAATGCAGGAATACTCCAGACGCCTGCACACACACAAAGTCTGGGGACAATATGGCACTAAAGATAAATGGGACATAATAAAAGTACTATTTAGCTCTTACATTGTGCTTTTTCATCCAAAGATCTCATGACACTTTAAAAAAATAAGTTAAGTATGACTATTACTGTTAAACAGATGGGTAAACTGAGGAAGAAGGGTTGAAGCAACTTGTTCAAGGTCACACAGCTGGTCAGCAGCAGAACAGGGAATAGAACCCTAGGTCCAGATCCTCAGTGGTATTTAGGTGTCTGTCTCCTATTGAAAACAATGGGAGTTAGGCGCCTAAATACCTTTGAGGCTCTGGCTGCAGGTCTCCTGACACGTAGGTCAGTGCCCTATCCACTGGACCACACTGCCTTTATGTTTCATATAGGAGCTCTCATATTCTATTACAGTGGTTCCCAGACTTGTTCCGCCACTTGTGCGGGGAAAGCCCCTGGCGGGCCGGGCTGGTTTGTTTACCTGCCGCGTCCGCAGGTTCGGCCGATCGCAGCTCCCAGTGGCTGCGGTTCGCTGCTCCAGGCCAATGGGAGCTGCTGGAAGCGGCGCGGGCCGAGGGACGTACTGGGCGCCGTTTCCAGCAGCTCCCATTGGCCTGGAGCAACGAACCATGGCCACTGGGACCCGCAATCGGCCGAACCTGCGGTTCCACAGTATGCATCTGATGAAGTGAGCTGTAGCTCACGAAAGCTCATGCTCAAATAAATTGGTTAGTCTCTAAGGTGCCACAAGTACTGTTCTATTAAATAGCCTTACAGCATAAAAAGGAAGATGCGTACAGTTCCATTTCCATTTCATTCTGGATTTAGTAACAAACACAATGTGAGTTCCACTTTTGCTTTTCAAAATGTCTGCAGAACCACTGGACAGAATTATATCCGTGGGTCACATGGCTGAGGAATTATAAATTAAATGTATAAATCACCTCTCTGTGTCACGTATTCTCACTAAATGCATTTAAACAAATTATGTCAGATTAGAGCATGAATAACTGGAATACTCAAGCATTTCCTGCATTTTTGCTGCTGTCTTCCAAGGGGTTAAAAGAAGCCTGGTCCAAGGAGTTAGGCAATGCCTGAAACAGGATAATAAATGTGACACTCTCTGACTATCAGTAGCAAATATTTGAGCTTATCAAATAACAGAGGAAGTAGTTTAGTTACAAATAAACCAATCTCTCATAAAACAAGTCTTCACACAAGGTAATTTCATTGAACTGGAGACAGCTAAAGGCCACTCACAGGCAGAACTCCCACTCTGTGTACACTTCGGAACAGTCCCTCATGATTAATGGACAGCCAGGAGGGAGGCTGGGTCCTGAAACTCTGCTGAGAAATTGAGCTAAGTTTCCTATCAGCAAAACTGCAATAAATAAGCTTCTCAGAATTATGGCTAGGAAGTGACTCATCCTTTTGGAACATAACAAGATTCGTGCTCTTGCTCTCTCTTCCCCTTCTCTCTCCCCCACCCCCGCCTTCTTCTTTTTTTTTTTTTTTTAAACTCTGTGGCAGTGACCAGCGTGTCCTAGAGACTATAGTAGATGTCACTGCTTGGCACTTGCTGTGTAAAGAGAGGACAAATATGTGGGTGTGATGTGGATCTGGAATGATACCCTTAAAGCTGCAGTGCTCTTTAGAGAGGATCTGGAGTAAGGCATGTTCTATTAAACATATTTCAAATAGTTTTAAATGTCCTGTATTTTAATAATATTTAGCATGTATACTGTACATATAAAGAAAAGGAGTACCTGTGGCACCTTAGAGACTAACCAATTTATTTGAGCATAAGCTTTCGTGAGATACAGCTCACGGATCCGATGAAGTGAGCTGTATCTCACGAAAGCTTATGCTCAAATAAATTGGTTAGTCTCTAAGGTGCCACAAGTACTCCTTTTCTTTTTGCAAATACAGACTAACACGGCTGTTACTCTGAAACTGTACATATAGTACTTTTCATGGATAAAACACAGCACACACATTAACTAACATCCTCAGAACAGCCCTGCAAAACAGGTAGTTATTTAGACATGGAGAAATTGAAACAGAGAGGTTGTAACTTGCCTGTGGCTAGCAAGGGAGTTGGTGTTGAAGCTGGAATTAAAACTTGAATACTCAAGCCACCAGACCACACCTCTTCATGACCCCCACACCCAGCTACACCAACAATGAAATCTATATGCAACCTGAAAGAGCAAGAAACCCATTCATATTATCAAATGTATTCATTCCCCATCTTTGTTTCATTAGCAAGAAATCCTAATCACCATCAGTAATAACATTGGGCTTTAAAAATATGTAAGGCAAGAACTTAATGCAGTCCCTGCTTGCCCATGTGAGCATGTACTATATATTTTAAACTAGGCATACGGACATTCAAGCTTGGAGAACAAACATATATGGATGAAATTTAAAAAGTGGATTTTTTATTTTAGAACTTAATGAAGCCCAGAAAAAATATTGCATTGAATTATTTAAGATGAGTGCTACCCATTCTGCACCTAAGGCTGTGATCTCGTGTTTACTGTTGTGTTTGTTTAAAAAAAAATAATTAGGTACAGTTCATGAGTGGTACTCCTGAGCACAAGAAATCAAAAGATCACCAAACTATGGTTATATAATTGCTCTAACTTTTGACTTTAACCCTGCCTCAGCTAGGTAAATGCTCTTTAAAATCTATTTTTATGTAAAGTCCTACCAAACTATTAAGTTCAAGTAAACTCATTAGGGCAAAACCTGACCCTGCAAAGGTGCTCTGACAGCAAAAGAAGTGCAGTTTCAATGTATAAGAAGAGACTGAAGAATTTTGGGATGCACCATGGGTGAATTAGCTGTGCTTAAGGGATCAGCCCAAGCATCCTGGGTGGGGCCAGCCGATCTATGGCTATGCAGAGCATCCTGTCCTCACTGAATATGGAGGGGTTGTTCTACTCAAAGGAAGGTATAGGCTTTCTCCAGTCTTTCAGCTCCAGTAGTAATGGCTTTTTCTTTACGTATGGGCTGTTTTTATCTAATTCTCTTAAGAAAAAAGTCCTGAGGAGAGGAATATTGGTATGCATGTTCTTAGTTGCCATATTACCTCAGTATTTAACTTGCCAGCAAGTTAAAGAAGTATGGGCTGGATGAATGGACTATAAGGTGGATAGAAAGCTGGCTAGATTGTCGGGCTCAACGGGTAGTGATCAATGGCTCCATGTCTAGTTGGCAGCCGGTATCAAGTGGAGTGCCCCAACGGTCGTGAAAGGGGTTACAGTGGATGAGAAGTTGGATATGAGTCAACAGTGTGCCCTTGTTGCCAAGAAGACCAATGGCATTTTGGGCTATATAAGTAGAGGCATTGCCAGCAGATCGAGGGACGTGATCATTCCCCTCTATTCAACATGGGTGAGGCCTCATCTGGAGTACTGTGTCCAGTTTTGGGCCCCACACTACAAGAAGGATGTGAAAAAATTGGAAAGTGTCCAGCGGAGGGCAACAAAAATGATTAGGGGACTGGAACACATGACCTATGAGGAGAGGCTGAGGGAACTGGGATTGTTTAGTCTGCAGAAGAGAAGAATGAGGGGGGATTTGGTAGCCTCTTTCAACTACCTGAAAGGGGGTTCCAAAGAGGATGGATCTAGACTGTTCTCAGTGGTAACAGATGACAGAACGAGGAGTAATGGTCTCAAGTTGCAGTGGGGGAGGTTTAGGTTAGATATTAGGAAAAACTTTTTCACTAGGAGGGTGGTGAAGCACTGGAATGCGTTACCTAGGGAGGTGGTGGAATCTCCTTCCTTAGAAGTTTTTAAGGTCAGGCTTGACAAAGCCCTGGGTGGGATGATTTAGTTGGGGATTGGTCCTGCTTTGTGCAAGGGGTTGGACTAGATGACCTCCTGCGGTCCCTCCCAACCCTGATATTCTAGGATTCTATGATTCTCAGTAAACCACAAATGCAATACTAGTTTCTGAAGAAGTGCTTTTACAAAAGCAAACAACCCGTAACCTTGTATTCAATACTCATGTGCCTAAAAAAATCACCATATGGAACATGTAAAAATGAGAACAGTCATGAAAATTTCATCTGAACACCATCACCTCGATGGGACTCAGGAAGCAGAAAATATTTAGGCAGCCTTAATTTGTATCCCAGCTATCAAACAGCTATAGCAGAGTCTGGTTAAGCCAAACAAAACAAAAAACCCAGCCTCTAGTTGGCTGGCCAAGTTAAAACTAGATGTCTGAATGGAAACAATATTCATAGATTTAACATATCTGTTTTATGAGTGTTGCCATGAGAGCAATGCTGCAGTGCGAGGGTTAAATGAGTACAGAAAGTCTGGTGCACTTTAGCTGAGGGCGGGGACAGCCCAAGAGAATAGCAGTCTGTATTGCTTGCTTGGAAAGATTTTCAATTAGTATGTTTCCAGTTGCATTTTCTTGAAACTGATTTAGTTTCAGCCCATATCAAAGTCCTTTCATGGGGTGACTCCCATTCAGAATAAACTCTCTTAAGAAAGGCAGCATGATGGGGGTTTAAAGTAATCCAAAAAGTTTTGATCAGCTTGGAAACTGTTACACTTCAGGGGGTCAGATTTGGGAAAGATGGTCCAGGGAAATTACACTTCCTGGAGTATAGAAAGCCTATTCTGCCCCAGAGAAACAAGGTGGGTGAGGCAATATCTTTTACTGGACCAACTTCTGCCCCAGCGCATAGTCACAAAGAACAGGAGGTGCCATCACTATCCTCCCTTGGGGTTTACACTAGGGGAGGAGTAGCTTTATTTCCTCTCAACACTCCATAGGTGCTCTCTTCCACTGTTAGGTGCTGCTGGAAAACACATTGAATGAACCCACTCTGGGAATGCCCGCTGTCCGGCCAGTCATTTCACAGCCACTGCTGCCCACAGTGTAGCCCTCAATGTTTTAAAGTGCTCGAGTCAGACAATTGTTACCATATCTCAGCTCAAAGCCCACAGTATTTTTGAATGACACCACCAAGTGATTAATTAATAGCTTTGTACGAACATGTGCTTGATTTTGTAATGGGCACTATGGGCCAACCAAGAACAGGGGCCCATTGCTCTAGGTTTTGTAAAGGGATTGCTCAGCATGCAAGAAACACACTCTTCTTACAGCACTGCAGGCCGGGAACATGCTGCTTTAGTCAGCTACATAAGGGGGAAGGAGGATGACAACTAACTAAACAGGAGCACGGCTCTAACACATAATAGTCTGTGTATCCCAGTTAACCCTTTGATGACTACTCTACTACACTAGGCGCTGTTCAGAGTACTAGATAGTTGCTGCCCCAGAGAGCTTACAGTCTACGTAGACAAGAAAGATAAAGGATTGAGGGAAAGGGATGCAGGGAGCAGAGTACTGGTTTGCAAATATCATAGTTCCAGGTTGGTTTGTTTTCCCAAAGAGGAGTAGTGCTTTTGGGGGTGTGGGGAGAGAGTTTTGCTGGGAGAGGATTAGCTACACAGGAAGTCAAAGGAAGGAGCGAGGGATAGTGCAGTGGAATGACTCTGAAGTGAAGAGGAGCAATGGAAGAGGTTGGAGCAATTAGCACAGGGGACAGAATGAAAGGGAGATGGTTATGCTTGGAATATGGTTAAGACCCACAGATTTTGCACAGCAGTTGAAGATGGGGTGAGTGAAAGGAGCAGATTAACTGAAGCGCCAGACTACAATTTCTGTGTATTTTTTTGTATTTTATCTATCCTTGATCAAAACATGAACAGGAAGAACTAAACATGTAAATATAAAAAGACTAACAATGCCTTTCTAGGATATGCACTCATTTGTTTTTTTCCTCCAAACCCATTCCAGCAGTCTAACTCTTTCTTCGCAGCTTACAAACTCTGATAGGGATTAGCCATACCTTTGGACATAGTGTAGGTGAACAAAACCACCCCCTATATCATACCTTTTGAGAAGGAAAGAAATAAGGGACACTACATTGAGCCTCCAAAGAGCTCTGAAGGGGATTATTTTTTCTTGGAAATGAGCCTGCTCGTAGCTTTGCACAAAGGTAAGCAACTGAACGAGTAGGGGCAAGACTCTATCAAATCAGAATGGTAGTATTTTACACTCACTTAGCACACATGTAAGTGAGTGGGGCAAGGTCCCTGAGAGTTAAACCCTTCATAAACTTTAGAACTGGATGCTAGGACTTGTCTACACTGGGATTTGAGCTATGTAGCTTTAGCAATGCAAACCCTAATGGAGATGCAGAGCACTAGGGGGTAAACTGTGATTTCCACTGAGGCAGCTTACCCTTATTTTGCTTGAGGTGCCTTCCCAGTCCCCTCTTCTAGAATTCAAACAAATTCAAACATTCATTGAGGAAGCTAATTTTAATCTACTGGTTTTAATCTTCCTGGTTTTTAACTGTATTCATCTGGAGCTATAAGTTTTATGTGCCTTTGACATGAAAAAAAAAATCAAGCTCATTGCAAAGATATGTGAACCTTTCACCAAATCTAAGCCAAGTTTCCAGTTTGTAACAAAACCTGAAAGCAAGTGAGTTTTGAGTGAAAGTTGCTCTGTCTGTGATTATAGAGAGAGAGAGAGAAAGGACTTTAGGCAGAAGACAAACATTTAGAAACCACTTCTTTTGAATAGAGTTAAGGTGGGATTAAATTTGCCATCTCAAACCTCTCCCTTGTTGCCCAATACAGAATACGGTAGATTTTTTTACACAGATGGAGTAAAAGGGTCTTAGCCAACTTTAAAAGCAGAGAGTGAATCACATTAAACCCACCTTTGACACTCATATTGTACACATTGGTGCATGGTGGAAGCAGTTTGTCTGCAGCAACTCTGAGAACACCTGCACAGCACTCTTCTTCCTCCAAGCAGACTGTTAACCACTTTGCAGCTCAAGTACTACACCATGTGCCAGTCACATCACAGGGATCCATTGTGACTTCATTCAAACATCAAAGGTAAAACAGTGTAAAAAGGGGCAGTGTTGAAGGGGTTAAAAGATCAAGCTTTGTTGTAAAGATAACAGGAACTGGAGAACTTGCAGCAGATATTCCATGTGCAGGCACTTAGTTTTGATACCACCTGTGTCCGCTTAATACCTTTAAAAGCAATCTCCTGAACAGAAAATCTGAAGGGGAATGAAGGCCCAATTTTCAGATATAGGGATCGTCATACAACAGCCATATCCCCCCATGGGATACTGAGACACTGAGCAAGGGTATAAGTAGATATTAACTTTTGTAAGCACCAATTTGAGCATCCAAATATAGAAATTTAGATGTTCTGTCACCTGTAAAGCAACTTGTGCTCTTTACTGAGGGATTGGAGTCAAACTTTCCTTTTAGCACTTAGAACGTATTAAATGTGGTATGAACATGAATTAGATAATAGATCTGCATCTTTCCCCTTTTCTCCGATCCCTAGTAGTTTCCTCCCCTTTCCACTCTCTCCCCACACACACCCCCCATCTCCTTCTCAAACAGACAGGTCCTCTGCTGCTGTGTTTTTCCATACAGGTATATCCAGTCTGAATTACTTTTAGGGTTACAGTGAAGAAACCAACAAAAAAGAAAAGTCAAGTCCCGAGAAAAAAGTACAGTGTGTCCTTCTCTCTATCTGCCTTCACCATGGTTGGCCACATCTGGCCCACTTGATATGTTTATGTGGCCTCCAGGACATAGTCTGAGTGCCTAGAATCTCTGCTTTCATTTCATTTTATAAAAAGGTAAGTTTCTAATCTTCCTAGTTGCAAAGAAAAGCTCCCAAATGTGAACTGAGCTCCATAACTGATGCACCAATGTCTGCCTGAATGTGCAGACAGTCTGAAACCGTGACAGCAGTGTGAACTCCCCCGTGCCCTATTAATTTCATTGGGACATCAGGGCTAAACTCCCTGATGATATTTCAGTGTTAACATTAACCATGTCAGTGCTGATCAGTTTAGCCCGTGCAATGGGGAAGAGGTTAAGAGCACAGCCCACTGGCAATTACAAGCTGCTTCAGAGAAGGAAATGCAGTGAAAAGAACAGCGAAAGAAGTTGGGAGAGCAACAGAGAACGGAAGGAGGATGGAAGAAGGAAAGAAGAGAAGAACAAAGATAGCAGTGACCTTACAGGGCAGCATATTTCCCGCTGTGTTGATCTCTCTGTGAACCTCTGTGCTGGAGCATATGAACTCCTAAATTTATACCCTGACCCATAATTTAACGTGGAATTCAACCCCTTGTACCCAATGAGTTTGATACCTCTGGGCTAGAGCAATTATGAGAATGATACAGCTACTGTCTCCTCAAGCAGGCCAAGTTCTTATAAGTTGGAAGGTGAGTTACACAGAAAACAAAGGCATAATAATTTTATGACTATATACATCTTGTTCTCACCAAGTCCCTTCCCTTACCCCTCTCTGAGTACCAGATCTCCCTGCCGCTTGTCTCTGTGCTGCTCTCTGCCTGCCAGTCTGCCCAATCCCAGAGAAACCTCCCTCCCTCCTCCTGGTGCCCAGGCTGAAGGAGCAGTCAGAACTGAACAGTAGATAGAGGCTAGTCATCAGAAGAACATAGGCTAGGGAAGCAGTGTGATCTAGTGGTTAGAGCACTGCATGAGGACTCAAGAGACCGGGGTTCTATTCACAGCTTTGATACTAGCCTGTTAGATGAGCTTGGGCAAATGATTGCTCTCCATGCCTCAGTTTCCCCATCAGTAAAATAGGGATAATAATATTGATTTTCTTTGCAAAGCGCTTTGAGATACACAGTGTAAGTATTATTATAAGGCAGCAGATTGGGTCAGAATTAACTCATCCCAAAACCCCACTCTTTTTTCCCTCATTGAGTAACCACTTGGAATATGATATTGTCCTAAGAGTTAAAGCTATTACACTTGAAAACTGGGATTAAAGTGTCATAGAAGAAAGTAAGAGTAGCAACTGTAGTTCAAGCACTGAGGCCATGGCAGAGAAAGAAACAGCCAGATGACCTCTCTTTGGTTGCATCTATACTAGAAAATTGAGTAAATCAGACTGCGCTACCATAAATGGCTGTAAACAGCCAACCTGTTTCAAGCATGCCAATGCTCTGTGTACATTACCAGCAGTTAGGTATTGCAGTAGCACTCCTTGGTGGTTACTTATCCCACAGTTGGTGGCACAGTTACACAGCAGCCACCAGGGTGTTGTTTAATCAGGTACACTTTATGAACACACTAGCAAATTCAAAACACACATAAGGGAGCTCAAACCCCAGCAGCAAAGAACAACTTTGTTTGGTTAAACACAACAGTACAAATTCTAGGTAACCTGACTAGTCTCACACACAAACATATTAAACAAGCAGACATTTGTATAATGGTGGAGAAAACATTTGTGAAAGTTACTGTTTAGGGTCCTGATCCAGCAAGCTGAACCATGCCCCCACAGAGCCCTATTAACATCAGGGAGACTCCATGCAATTGCAGAATTCCTTTGCAGGATCAGGGCCTAAATTAGTTGCCTTGAAAGATCACAATATGTTTCCTAGAAGCTTTACTCAGCTTCAGTTCTAAACAAAATACAACTCTTTACTTTTTGTTAGTTTTCACTTTATGCAATAACCATTTTTCAGGGTACTAAACTCAATCTGAATGTATTCATCTTTACAATCATATGCTGTACAACTGTGTGCTAGAGTTTTTTGCTCAGACCAGCAAACTCAGTTTCACACAAGCCACGTGTCTGTGGCTATTAGTCTTGAGATTGCTCTTCAAACTTTATGCCATCACTACGAATGGTTACAATTAAGTTTTAACTTCAAAGGGTTTCAATAGCGGTAAGGATGAAGAAAACATAGCTCACCACTATGGAAGCATTACAGTAGGGGTGGGAAAACTACAGCCCGGGGGCCACATCTGCCCCTTCAGACGTTTTAATCCAGCCCTTGAGCTCCAGCCAGGGAGCAGGGTTGGGGGCTTGCCCCACTCCGTGCATACCAGGGCTCTGCACGGCTCCCAGAAGCAGCAGCATGTCCCCCCTCTGCCTCCTATGCGTAGGGGCAGCCAGGGGACTCTACACACTGCCCCCACAGCTCCCATTGGCTGGCAACTGCATTACAGGGAACTCAAACCCCAGCAACGCAATGCATGTTTCCTTCTCCCCAAATCTGTGCTGCTGATCTGGGAGCAAAGTCCCAAATTTAAAGAGATGGGGTGGAAATGCACAGCTCTAGCATTTCAACTAGCTTTGTCTAAAAGACACATTTAAAGAAAAGGCTAAGAACACATGCATAGAATATATTAAATCTTGTCACACTCTTCATGACAACATTTAAAACAATTACAATGATTAACTGTTGCTACCCATGCAGTATAGCAAGGTATTCTATATTTTAGAATGCTTCCTCCCTGGGAATAGCTGGGTTTGCAATGGGTGGAGTTTGGGGGGTGGGGAATCTGAAAGGAAGTATCCTTGAAGGGGGTGGAATCACCTGTGGTTGGCTCCAAGGGAAGCAGCCACTGCTGGGAGTGGGGGGTGTCTGCATTAAAGTTTGTTGGATTTTTGTACTGTGTGGTCTTGCCTCATTGCTTTGGATACCTCTGTCCTATAATATGTTGCACAGATACAGCATTATGTTATGTTTATGTGTAATAATAATTATATTCATTTTGTTTATAATCCTTTGGTGGCTGGTCCCAATGGTTTAGTCTAATGGTTGCTTTTTGCCCTGCCTGAGCTTCTGAGCATGTGCACCTGGAGGAAACACCCTCACACTATTCTTTGTGGCAAGGGAGAGGACAGTATGCAGGCTATTCCTCCTCCGGACCGACTATGGGCCTGGTGCCCAGGCATATACCACGATGAGCAGGGCCATGTGTGGGTGGCTGTGCTCAGAAAAGTAAGTCAGTTGCTCTGCCATGCAGCTCTTCCTTTGTTTTGCACTGGAAATTTTGTGTGTTTCATGGGTTTATGTTTTCCAGTTGTACTAGCGCTTTCTTTCTCTCTTACATTTGCTCCGTAGGATCCAGAGACGGGCATCCTGTGGGCCAGGGTGCGGGCTGAGCAGGTTCCTCTGGGGGATTCCTGGACCCGGAGTCAGTTCCCCCTCTCACCCCTACCCCATCTGTGGCAGTGGTGCCCTTGTGGGCTCTACCGTGCAGCTGGGGGGATAGGAGAAGATGAATGGTGGCTGGAGAGCCATCAGGTGGTAAGTTAAAGGTTCCACGGGGAGGGTGGGTAGCTAGAGAATAATACCATGAATAAATGTGCAGTTATCTCACTAGTCTTTCTGCAACCCAGGGCTGTTCGTTCAACCCCTCTCCAAACAATTGTCACCTCTCTTGGCTCTGGTTTTAGTATCAAAAATATCCCTAATACAACCATAGAAGAAATCCTCCCAGCATAAGCCTTTGCCTTCTCCTCAGGTTTGTATTTATTCAGAGTTTGTGCCCCCACCCTGCCTATTCCATACTCTCAGTCCCTCTAGCCCTGAGCTGTCTGCAGCTGTCTCCAACCTGTCATCAGGTGGCTTAACAAGCAGCAGTGAGTCCCCATCATGCAATGAGTTCCACATGGGCTGTCACAAGTCCCCTTGAAGTCAGTGGGTTGCCATGCAGGCACAATGGCTAACCCTCCCAAAGCACACTGAAGACTGGGGCCTACCTCATTGAATGAACCCTTCTTCTTAGCCATTTCCCTCCCTGCTAACCAGGTGGTTGTGTTAGACAACCTTGCTGGCCCATTACACATCTCACTACTTTTTTTTTTTCTTTTTCTTCTTCTTTTCTTTCTCTCTTTCAGGTCTCTGGTGTCCCAGAGATACTTCTCCGCCAACTACACAGATGAGGCCATAGTGAAGTAAAAACGTGAGGCTGGCAGCACCTCTTGGGAGCAGGCCTGGTTTGAGAGTTTTAAATATATATACTTTCTAACTCTCTTTCTTTCTCTCATTTTTTCTTTAAACAAGGCGACATGAACAAGGATAAAAGGAAGATGCATTTTTTTTAAAAACGTTCAGTAATGCAGTATTAATATAAACCTGTTGTGTTATAAAACGTTTATTAAAAATGTAACGGGACCTTCCTAAAATGGTGAAGATGTAGTACTTTATTCCATTGATCACAAAATGAAAGCCCTTTTTTTGGGAGTTACAAATAACAATTTTTTTTTTTGCCTGTTTAGATACCTTGTTCATTATTGAGGGGATCCAGGGTGGGAAGGAAGCAAAGCTAGAAAACTGCAGAGGACAGTCCCTGCTTCTTTTGAAGCTGTGTTATAACAGTTCAAGTGAGCTTGACAGGTCTCTTAAGGGTGGGCTGCCGTTGTGAGATAGCAGTCGGAGGACCAATTGAGCTGGTAGAGCAGTGGCTAGTCTAGACAGCAAGTGAACCAATAAGACTGGTGGATAACACAGTGGTTAGTCTTACGCTACCATGCTCATTACAGTTGCAACTGCCTGTACATCACTGGCAGCAGTCGTGTGGGTGGGCATGTAAAGTATGTTACAACATCAACATTCTCTAGTATAGACAAGAACACTCCCCTTTCTGTCCTCCCCTCTCAGGAGATCATCTCAAAACTCTGGTTGCAGCTGGTAGTGTAGCACATACAAAATCAAATACACGTGCCATATATGTACAGCTATGTGTGTACCATTTCTGAATAAAAATGCATCTGCACATTATAGCAAATCATATGGCATCTGCTTCATGTGGAGTGCAGTGGCAAGGGCCCCAGTAGAAAGGCAGGTTACAGTACAATTAAGAAAACATGTTCTTTACTGCTTACTCTTCCTTCATTTATCTCCTTCACACATGGGTGGGAGGGGGCAGCATATCTGACTTTCTTTTAAATAACGTGAACTAGCAGGTCTCTAAGTTGCTTCAAAGAACATAAGAACTAGAGACTATGCTAGTCTCTAAGGACTTTTCCATACTTAAAATACTACAGCGCTGCTACTGTAGCCCTTCAGTGTAGACATTAGCTATGCTGATAAGAGGGATTCTCCCATGGGCATAGGTAATCCATTTCCCTGAGAGGCAGTAACTAGATCAACTGAAAATTGCTTCCATCAATCTAACACTATGTTCCTGGGGACTTGGGTCGCCTTGACTGTGCTGCTTGGGAGTGTGGATGTTTCACACCCCTGAGTGATGTGGTTATGCAGACCTAATTTTCTAGTGTAGACCAGGCGTAAATCAATCATAGGCTGCTCTTGCATGCTGTAGCCTGATGACATTTCTCATGTGGCAGGACCATCCCCACCCTTGACATGCCACATGCCTTAAATCCCATGACTAATAGAAAATCTATTCTAGGAGAAGCCAGCGGGGGGCTGAAATGTAATTAAGGTTTCCCAAGGCTTGCAAGATTTTTCTTTTTTTTCTTTTTTGTAAAAGTGAGTTTTCTGGCCAGATCAGTTCTGTCAGTCTCAGCTTTATTACTGTAGATACTCAGGGCTTTAGCTTCTCATGCCAATTTTATATTAGAGTGACTCCACTGAGTCAGTGGAGCTGCTCCCTGTTTTACAGTGTTGTGAGAGCAATATTGGAACATCTGAGTGCAATGCTGTACATTGCTAAAAGATAAACCTCTGATGTTCTCAAGTTAGCTTAAAACAAAAAAATGCAGCACATTTGGGGGGAGGGGAACCTATCCAGATATTGTGGTTCATGACTGTTTAGAGATGCTTGTTGTTTAAAATGGTCAACACAACAGATCACACTGGAGACCTGATCTTGTTAAGGATGACCACATTATTTTCAAAACAAAAAATAAGGACAGTTATCTCAACGAGTGCACCGGCAGGGAAAGCTCATGGTGGTGTTAAAGTCTTCTTGTAAAGGAGACTGGGAGAGAAAAGTGGGGGAGAGTTTGCCTACCCTTCCCTACTATGGTAAATTTCCTCACTGTTTCTTGCTGTGCTGTAAATTTGACATCAAAACAAGATGTGAAGGAGGGCTGACCTGGGGACCCTCTTATACAGAGTGAGGCTCATTGGAAGGCCTTGTGGAAGGATAAGACTAGGTAAAAAGGTGGCAGGCCTTATAGAAAGGAAGGCTTTGAAATGCAAGTTGGTTCACTCAGTTTGCTGTCATTTTTAGTGCTCGCCTGGACAGCAGCTTCTTCACGTATCCAATTTACAGGGGCTAGATAAACCAGGACTAAATGTGTTTTGTAAAACTAACAGGCATATCGGGACAAACCCTGAAACTAGTGTAAGGATAACCAGAGTTTTGGTCTGGATCACGAGGTGTACATGTGCAGGACACTTTTCTTCATTCTTATTCTAGTTGTCTTATGGTCCCAACACACTGGAATTCTCCATTAGGTTTTCAGAGAGCAAGATTCCTGTAAATTTCAATACACTGCTGCCTCAAAGGGCTCCCAGTTCAGCGAGTTACTTAAGTACATAGCGAACCTAAAGAACTTGAGTAAGCTATTTACTTTAATGGGGCTACTCATGCTTATGTAGCTTGCTGAATCAGACCCAGGAACACAGCAGAGAGACGTGGAGGGGAGTATACAGATATGTTGTTTCTGTAATCTTTCCAGCCAACAAATCCTTTAGGCACCCAGCAGTGAACACACTTTTGTTATCATTTGAAGGGGAAGAGGCCAACATATATGAAAATGCCATTTTGAAACTTAAAACTTGGTTTATATTTGATGTCACTAGACTTGATAAGTGTCTTTTCAAAAGGCCATATATGTAGTACTGGCCACAACAGATACATATGCAAAAACATGGAGGTACATGCTGCTGCGGTCTCACAACCAGACCCTTTATTCACTTGCGATGGCTGCCATTTTGGCCAGCATCATGGTGTGAACCAGGGACAGACCACTAAAAGCAGGAATCACTACACCTTGTGCTAAAGAACCATAGTTGGGACCTCACATTGTCTGTGGATTAAACGTAGAGGGGAATGCATAATGCTCACTGACCAGTGGCTACACATACATGCACATATGAGTATCTGTTTGCACATGCAGTCACTCAAATGTGGATGTACAATTTTCAGTGGGGATTATACAGTGCTGGTCATTTTAGCTTGTGATTGGCTCATAGGGAGTTTATCATTATGCTATGAAATAGATTGTAGTCTACCATAGCTGCTGTGAATATTTGTACATACAAATACAATTTTTACAGGTGCAGGAGTTGTCTAGTTTTGAAAATTTAGCCTTGATGTTGAAATGACTAGATTTTCACTTTTATAAATCCCAGACAGTAAAAATGCCAGACTGTAAGAGTCATGTGGAGGGCTGTACAACAGCCCTAGTCTGACTGTAATCAGTATAGTAGGATCCTATATTCATCTGAAATTATGCCATTTGGCTACCTTGATCTATTTGATTTACTTTCCATTCTTCCATATTCCTTAGATCCCTGTATTAATAGTGGATGGCTCAAAACGCTCCTGCTTCTGGCACTAGTGATACAAAGAAATAACAGATTTTTCTCTTCCCTGGAAATAATTATATGAAAAAAAAAATCTGACTGAAGGGATCAGACATGATACTGCTGTGTCACATAATGATTGAAAGCCAGATCTTATTTGATCATCCTTTTCCTCCTAAGGCATGGAATGCCTCAAAGAAGGGTTTTTGGGGTTAGACATCAAAGCTGAATTTTTGTGAGGGACATTTTAGGTCAGCTGGGGATAATAATAGTTAACAACCTTTGTAAAGTGTTTTGAGATTTACAGGGGTAGCGTACTCTATATAAGCTAAACATCTTCAACTTTGTTGGTGTTACCTTATTTTTTAATGCAATACAATTTTAATTTTAAAGAGAGTTGCGTCACTGGGCTGTGTAATATGGCAGTGCAGATTGTAAAACAGAAAAGATGCTTTTGTAAAACTCATAAGTTAATATGTATGTACGCTAGAGTATTTTAATGTGAATACAAATTTTTTGTGTAAGACCAGGCTCAAGGAGCAGGGTTATTTTCCTGTGTCCTGTCTCTTTAAGGATTAGATTTCTGTGGAAGGGGTCAAAAGGGCCGCAGCTCTGGTGAACCAGGGTGCGATTGCAGTAGAGTTTGTAGCGCTATTGGAAGACGCTCCTGCACTGGGACTCATGCAAGCTGTGTTTGGGTTTTTTTGTTTGTTTTTTTTTATTCTACTTTAATATACCTCTCTGGTTTTAAAACAGCCCTTGGTCTAGGAGTGTAATATATCATAGTCAATATATTTAGAGGGTCATTGTCAAGGTTCTTAACCTAGAATATCAAACTACTGTACTTTGAGTGTGCTCTTGCCTGAGGGTATGTCTACACAGCCCGTGGCAGCGAGCCTCCAAGCCTGTCTCACACCACAGCACTAAAAATAGCTCTGTAGACACTGCAGCTTGGGCTTCAGAAGCCTGAGCTGCAACTTAAAAGCACTGTGGACACAGTTATTTTTAGCATGATGGCACAAGCCCCACAAATCTGTTGACCTGGGCTCGGAGGCTTGCTGCTGCTGGCTGTCTAGACATAAGGTACATGTCTACATATACTCAAAGGTCTTGCTTTGAGGATTCGTTCTGTGAAAAGCTTCAGTGAGATGGGCTAGCTTCCCAGATACAAGCCAACATAGTGCTGTCTACACTAGAGCTAGAGGTGTAACTTCCAGCTCGGAGAGACATACCAATGCTAGCTTAGATTGAATTACCATGCTAAAAATAGAAGCATAGCCACAGCAGTGCAAGAGAAGGCCTAGCTGTCCCTAGTACAATCCCATCCAAGACCTTAGGTACATATGAGGTGGATAGCCCATTCCACCACAGCTACACTTCTATTTTTAGTGCACTAGCTCCATCACAGCTTACGTGTATGTCTATCCCAGTTAGAAATTTCACCTCCAGCTCCTGTGCAGACATAGTCTAAAAGAGGTACTGCTTTCTCCTGGTCTTTATACTATGAATCTCACCGAAAGCCGTGTGCCACCTTAATATTTATTTTTCAAGAATGGTAGCATAAATCAGCATTTTGAAAGAAACTATGTAGGATGAATCCTGGGTTTCGGATTCTTCAGATGGAACCATTGCGAAGAGAAATGAAGAAAACCTTCCAGAATGTCTTGATACAGTGCTTGTCTGCCTCAGTGTGCAGAGAGACAGACTGCCTGATGATGGTACTGTTAATCTTTTAAATGATATGAAAATGGTGAAACCTAATGATGACAATGTTGATGTCAATATTTAACTTCTCTACTACTGATCATTAAGCAGAGCCATTGGTTACACTGGGATTGTGAGCAGAGCTTGAGCAGACTTCGGCCATGTTCTCGCTTTGATCTAAACTAGAGTATTGCATATGAAATCCAACATTCTCCCCTTCCACTTGTTAACTAAACTTCTGGCTGTCATTTTTCCTTCAGTGTCTGTCTCTGATCATTTTAAGTCCAGGCATCCTAAGTGAAGGCAATGGGAGTGTCGCCCACATAAGGGCCACAGGATTGAAGCCTTGCGTGTATCAAAACTAGGAAAGGAGCAGAAAATAGGAACCTAGAGATATGATAGCAATTGCCATCAACACACATGGGCACATTGCCAATGTCTGTTGCTCTGGCGCTATCACCAGAGGAGGCATTGACTAAGTGCCTTTCTGTGAAATCAAGTCAGTTAAACTATAAAGTGCCCTAGCATGACAGCTATTGCAGTTGAGATTATATGGAAACAAGGGTTTTTTGAGTTTGCAAGAGACCCCATCCTCAGACAAAGGTCTTCTCAAAGGGCATGTTCTTGCAATCTGACAAAAAAGCAGGGGGGAAAAAAAGACAGATTTCATTGTTGCTGACAGTAGAGACCAATTCTGCTGGAGAGAGTTCCAATTTAAATAACTCAGTATCCAGGAAAGGTGAGCCTGAGGAAGAATGTTTCTTCTGTGAAATCATTAGTTGCCTACTGCTGTGGGCTGGAGCCACTCATGTCACCAAATAAAGTAACACAGCTTCTCTGAGTACTGACAGCAAGAAATATTTCACTAAAGAAAACATAATCCAACTGAAGAAACAAAGAAGCCAAAGATAAAAGTGACAAACAGGGACAGCTCTTCAGCTGGTGTAAATCTGTTGTGAAACTACGTCAATTTACACCAGCTGAGGATTTGACACAGTAAGTTTAAGAATTCTTTCTTTTGATCATCATGAAAAGCAGTGTTGCAACATACTCCTGGGCACTACATCTGAACAAATCACATAGGGAATGAAAACAAATCCATGGACATTTGTAAAAGTTGCATATGTGTTGGTCTTAAACAGCTTACAAAGGGGATATCAGATGTTGTTTAAAAAAATGCTGTGTGAACTCATTCCGTGTCAGTAGAGGGATTCCTACATGCAGCCAATATAAACACTAGCTAAAATAAGACAGTTCCTATGCCATGAACTCACAGATAAAACGTCGTCTAATAGTTACGATTAAACAGTACTTTGGTCAGGAAAAATGTGTGTGTGTATCTGTCAGTCATCTTTCAGCATTCTTTCTAAATACTGTGCTGAGGATCATAAACCAAAGGAATCAGTCTGTCTTTAAGATGTTTTGGCTTCTTATAAAGAAAACAGCTCTTGCAGAAGGCAATAAATACACACAATTGAACTAAATGCACACCGCAAAAAGAAAAGGAGGACTTGTGGCACCTTAGAGACTAACAAATTTCTTCTCCTCCATTTCTTTTTGCAAATAATTTCTTGACTCTCTTCTGTTCTCTTATTCTCATTTCTTGCCTTGTATTCTACTGTTTTCTCTTGCTTTCCATAATCAGAAGAACTATGTGCGAACCTGTTGAAAAACATTTTATTTTTCATGGAAAGATGAGAAGTACTAAGAAACTTTAATAATACTGCTCCTCTGTGTTTTAGCTTTCTGAAGAGCAGCAGGCAAAAACAGTACAGTAAATCTTAACTGGAAGAATTTGGTTCTGTTTGAGGTCTATGCCTGTAACTCTGCTACACAAGACACAGTACTTGAATGGATGAAAACTATGATAGGAAAAAAAATTAGTTGTGTCCCACTTTAGAGATAGGAAAGTGTCTTCCCTCACCCTGCTGTCAGAATGAAAATAATATGGAATAAATGTAATTAAAGTAAAATATTTGAGATATACAAAAGTCTCAAAAATAAAAAAATTAAACAAAATAGAAAAGTCATAAATGAAAGAGAGAATGGAGTAATGAGGCATCTATAATGAGAGCATAAAACAAGAAAAATGGAGATGTGAAAAGGAATTTATGTTTATACCACATGACATGACTATCAAAAGAAAGAACTAAGCATGAAAAACAAAAGGGAAAATACACATGATACAAAGGAAAGAGGAAAAAGAAGCAGTTAATTATAACTGACCCTTTGGGGCGGGGGCTAGGAGGGATTCTGTCTAGGTGGGTGTTGGGTGGGGCGGGGTTTGAAGTCCAAATCTGTCAGCACCACCAAGTGGCGGTGATCTGGGCTGTAACACCCAGTGGCAAGAGTCAGTGGCTAGGGACAGGGGAACCTGGATCCCCCAGGTTCCAACCCAAGAAGACCCTGTGAATAATAGCTCACCTATGTGGCCAAGGGGTGGGTGCCCTTATGCCTGTTCCTTGGGCCACTTTCTACCCCGGCTTCAGTTCCTCCATCAGTGCCACTGCTCTGTTTCTGGATTTCTCCTGGAGTTCTCTCTGATCACACTCTTTAAGGTCTTCCGCTATCAACTGTGGCCTGTCGTTTCCAGCACCCTCAGGTGAAGGGCCTATGGTGTTTTAGCTGTGGGGCCTGTTCTTGGCTATATGGAGCCCTGGCAGCTTCTCTGCAAGAGCTTGCAGCACACAGCTGCTCTGTCTGCCCAGGCTGAGCTGAGCTGCTGTCTTTTGAACCCAGCCTCCAACGTGAGCATGCTCAGCAGGTATGGCTGAGCAGGGTCTTCTGGGCCCAGAACTGTTCTTTAACAGTTCACCAGTGTGGTATACTGGTTCTACACCCATCACACACACTACTCTTCAGGCTAGGACCCAACAATGGGCCTTCCTCTGTCTCTCCTACTCCCTACCAAGAAAAGAAACAACATTGCATGTGCCCTTTCCAGATGGTGGAGCCCCTGGAAGTCATAAGGCTGCAGGGAGAGGTACCATCTCATAATACAGGCATTGGTGTCCTTCATGGAGTTTAGCTGCTGAGGGGTGTGTGGTCCGTGACAAATAAGATGGAATTCCCTAGTAGATAATAGCATAGGGTCTCTATTGCCCATTTCACAGCCAAAGCTTCCTTTTCAATCACTGAGTAGTTCATCTCCCATGGGAATAGCTTCCTACTCAGATACAACATCTGCTGTTCCTCGACTCTTACCTCTTGGGACAACATGGCCCCGAGATCCACTTCTGACACATCCATCTGAAAGATAAAAGGCTTTGAAAAATTGGGGTGGCCCCTAAGTTAGCAGGTCCTTCAAAGTTCTGAAGGCCCTGTCACATGCCTCTGTCCATTGCACCTTCCTGGGGCGGGTACTTTTTACCAGGTTGGTAAGGGGGGCTATTGTGGCAAAGCGAGGTACAACCCACCTAATATAGCCGGCCAGGCCTAGGAAACATTGTCTGCCGCATCAACCAAGAAGCCGATGCAATCAGTCAGTGCCTGGACTTTATCCACCAGGAGATGTAGTTGGCCCAGCCCCACAGTATACCTGAGTTACGTCAGTTCTCTCTGCCCAAAGTGGCACTTGGCTGGATTTGTGGTAACCCCTGTGTTCTTGAGGGCTTGAATGACAGCAGTGATGTGCTGTAGGTGGTCTTCCCAGCTGTAGCTGTAGATGACTGTCATTAATATAGGCAGCCATGTAATAGTCAGGGGGCCACAACACCTGATCCATCAGTCTCTGAAAGGTAGCAGCCACTCTGTGTAGGCTGAAGGGCATGGTCATAAATTGATAGAAACTGAAGGGAGTATGGAAGACTGTCTTTTCTTGGGATGCCGTCATCAGGGGGATTTTCCAGTATCCTTTGGTTAAATCCAGTGTGGATATATACTTGGTGCTCCCCAGTCTCTCTAGTAGCTCATCCACCCAGGGCATTGGATACAACTCAAATTGCATCATCATGTTGACTTTTCTAAAGTCTATGCAGAATCTTATCAAGCCATTGTGTTTTGGCACCAGCATGATAGGGCTCCTCCATACTCTGTGGGACTCCTTGATGACCCCCATGGCCAGCATAACCTGGAGTTCTTCATGGACCACTCCCACATCATCTTCAGCAGAGGAACTTTCTGTCCTGGCATCATTGCGATGTGGTGATGGGTTAGGTGCATCCTCTCCAGGAGGACAGAGAATACCACAGGAAAGGCCAGAGTCAGTTGCAGTATTTGGCCTGGTTATCTCGGGTTGAGCTCCAGCCCTTTGGCATGGGGGTTGGGTCTGGGGATGTCATGGCTTGAGGTCTCAGTTCTGGTTCCAGGGGGTACAGGGCTATCAGAAAGTCCTCCTGCACCTTCCAGGCCTTCCAGGGGTTGATGTGATAAATTTGCATCTCCTTCCATCTCCTGGGGTGACGGATCTCATAGTAAACTGTCCCTACCTCCTTACCACCTTAAATTGCCCCTGCCACCAGGCCAATAGTTTTTACTCAGATGTCGGGAGTAACAACAACACCGTCATGTGGTTTGAATGTCCGCAGCTGTGCTCCTTTGTTTTAAATACATTCCTGGGCTTGTTGGGCCTGCAAAAGGTTTTCCTTAGTGAAGCCTCCTCGTGTTTTCAGATGTTCTTATACTTGGAGCACATTACGGCTCTGAGCCTGGGACTCCTATTCTTCCAGGCCTTCTGGAGGAGGTCCAAAATCTGCCTGGGCTGTCTATTATACAGAAGCTCAAATGGTGAAAACCCCATGGAGGGTTGGGGGACCTCCCATATGGTATATAGCAACTATGGTAGCAGTTGGTCCCACTGTTGAGGGTCCATGTCAACAAATTTCCTCAACATGGCCTGGAGGTCCCATTGAACTGCTCCAGCAGCCCATTTGTCTGTAGATAGTAGACCGAAGTCTTGAGGGCTTTGATCCTCAGCAGTTTACACAATTCCTGCATCAGTTTGGATCCTCCATCCATCAGTATTTCCCTTGGTATTCTGACCCCGCAAAGATCTTCATGAGTTCATTCACTATAGTGGGGTCATTCATCATGCGTAGCAGGATGGCTTTGGGGTACTGCATGGCATATTCTATCATCACCAATATATAATGGTACCCCAATGCTCTCTTCTCTAGGGGACCCACTAAATCAATTCCTACTTGTTCAAAGAGTATGTCCACCAGTGGGAGCAGACTCAGGGAGGCCTTTGGCATCCCTTTGGGCCCTGCCAGCTGGCATTCAGGGCATGAGGCACAAAAAATCACACACCTCTTTGTGGATGCCTGGCCATGAGAATCTAAGGGACACTTTCTCCAGCATCTTTTCTATCCCCGAGTGCCCGGCACAAGGCATTAAGTGAGCTAGGTGTAGAAGCCTTTGGTGGAACTTCTTGGGTACCACAGATGTTGCCATGTTTCCTTGGGGGTCTCATCACTTGGTAAGGCACTCGTTCTGAAGGTCAAAGTGGGGCCACTGCTTTACCAGTTGGGTCTTATTTTTCTGCCCATCAGAGATGGCTACCTATTACCATGCCCGGTTCAGAGTCTGGTCCTTCCATTGTTCCTACAAGAAGTCCTCATCTTCTGGTAACCAATCATGGTTTACTTCCTCAGATGTCTGAGGCATCCCTTTCTTGGCCCATAAGACCTCTCATTTTCAGAACTGTTTTGGTTTCTGAGGGATGGGGATCCCCAAACCACTTCCAGTCCTTACCTAATATTACCAGGAAAGCAAGGGTGGTTGCTAGGCCCACCTGGCAAGTCTCAGTGTAGCCTCTTATCCTCAGCTACATTTTTGTTGTGGGGCACTGGAGATAGATTGGAGCATCTGATGCATCTGGAGACTCTACCAAACTTCTCGGTACAATGGTTTGTCTACACTCTGAGTCTATCAGGCCCATCAATTCAACTCTGTTGACCCATACCAGCAACAACTTAGAATCATAGAATATCAGGGTTGGAAGGGATCTCGGGAGGTCATCTAGTCCAACCCCCTGCTCAAAGCAGGACCAATCCCCAACTAAATCATCCCACCCAGGGCTTTGTCAAGCCTGACCTTAAAAACTTCTAAGGAAGGAGATTCCACTACCTTCCTAGGTAACGCATTCCACTGTTTCACCACCCTCCTAGTGAAAAAGTTTTTCCTAATATCCAACTTAAACCTCCCCCACTGCAACTTGAGACCATTACTCCTCATTCTGTCATCTGCTACCACTGAGAACAGTCTAGAGCCATCCTCTTTGGAACCCCCTTTCAGGTAGTTGAAAGCAGCTATCAAATCCCCCCTCATTCTTCTCTTCCGCAGACTAAACAAAGTTCCCTCAGCCTCTCCTCATAACTCATGTGTTCCAGTCCCCTAATCATTTTTGTTGCCCTCCGCTGGACGTTTTCCAATTTTTCCACATCCTTTTGTAGTTCGGGGACCAAAACTGGACACAGTACTCCAGATGAGGCCTCACCAATGTCGAATAGAGGGGAACGATCACGCCCCTCCATCTGCTGGCAATGCCCCTACTTATACATCCCAAAATGCCATTGGCCTTCTTGGCAACAACGGCACACTGTTGACTCATATCCAGCTTCTCATCCACTGTAACCCCTAGGTCCTTTTCTGCAGAACTGCTGCCTAGCCATTCGGTCCCTAGTCTGTAGCGGTGCATGGGATTCTTCCGTCCTAAGTGCAGGACTCTGCACTTGTCCTTGTTGAACCTCATCAGATTTCTTTTGGCCCAATCCTCTAATTTGTCTAGGGCCCTCTGTATCCTATCCCTACCCTCCAGCGTATCTACCTCTCCTCCCAGTTTAGTGTCATCTGCAAACTTGCTGAGGGTGCAATCCACACCATCCTCCAGATCATTAAGGAAGATATTGAACAAAACCAGCCCCAGGACCGACCCTTGGGGCACTCCACTTGATACTGGCTGCCAACTAGACATGGAGCCATTGATCACTACCTGTTGAGCCCAACAATCTAGCCAGCTTTCTATCCACCTTATCGTCCATTCATCCAGCCCATACTTCTTTAACTTGCTGGCAAGAATACTGTGGGAGACCGTGTCAAAAGCTTTGCTAAAGTCAAGGAACAATACGTCCACTGCTTTCCCCTCATCCACAGAGCCAGTTATCTCGTCATAGAAGGCAATTCGATTAGTCAGGCATGACTTTCCCTTGGTGAATCCATGCTGACTGTTACTGATCACTTTCCTCTCCTCTAAATGCTTCAGAATTGATTCCTTGAGGACCTGCTCCATGATTTTTCCAGGGACTGAGGTGAGGCTGACTGGCCTGTAGTTCCCAGGATCCTCCTTCTTCCCTTTTTTAAAGCTCGACACTACATTAGCCTTTTTCCAGTCGTCCAGGACCTCCCCCGATCGGCATGAGTTTTCAAAGATAATGGCCAATGGCTCTGCAATCACATCCGCCAACTCCTTTAGCACTCTCGGATGCAGCGCATCCGGCCCCATGGACTTGTGCTCGTCCAGCTTTTCTAAATAGTCCCAAACCAGTTCTTTCTTCACAGAGGGCTGGTCACCTCCTCCCCTGTGCTGCCCAGTGCAGCAGTCTGGGAGCTGACCTTGTTCGTGAAGACAGAGGCAAAAAAAGCTTTGAGTACATTAGCTTTCTCCACATCCTCTGTCACTAGGTTGCCTCCCTCATTCAGTAAGGGGCCCACACTTTTCTTGACTTTCTTCTTGTTGCTAACATACCCGAACAAACCCTTCTTGTTACTCTTAACATCTCTTGCTAGCTGCACCTCCAGGTGTGATTTGGCCTTCCTGATTTCACTCCTGCATGCCCGAGCAATATTTTTATTCTCTTCCCTGGTCATTTGTCCAGTCTTCCACTTCTTGTAAGCTTCTTTTTTGTGTTTAAGATCAGCAAGGATTTCACTGTTAAGCCAAGCTGGTCGCCTGCCATATTTACTATTCTTTCGACACATCGGGATGGTTTGTCCCTGTAACCTCAATAAGGATTCTTTAAAATACAGCCAGCTCTCCTAGACTCCTTTCCCCCGCATGTTATTCTCCCAAGGGATCTTGCCCATCAGTTCCCTGAGGGAGTGAAAGTCTGCTTTTCTGAAGTCCAGCGTCCGTATTCTGCTGCTCTCCTTTCTTCCTTATGTCAGGATCCTGAACTCGACCATCTCATGGTCACTGTCTCCCAGGTTCCCATCCGCTTTTGCTTCCCCTACTAATTCTTCCCAGTTTGTGAGCAGCAGGTCAAGAAGAGCTACATTTTCCAAAAACTTCCTGGATTGTCTGTGCACCGCTATATTGCTCTCCCAGCAGATATCAGGGTGATTGAAGTCTCCCATGAGAACCAGGACGTGCGATCTAGTAACTTCTGTGAGTTGCCGGAAGAAAGCCTCGTCCACCTCATCCCCCTGGTCCGGTGGTCTATAGTAGACTCCCACCACGACATCACCCTTGTTGCTCACACTTCTAAACTTAATCCAGAGACTCTCAGGTTTTTCTGCAGTTTCATACTTGAGCTCTGAGCAGTCATACTGCTCTCTTACATACAGTGCAACTCCCCCATCTTTTCTGCCTTGCCTGTCCTTCCCATCCGCTTTTGCTTCCCCTACTAATTCTTCCCAGTTTGTGAGCAGCAGGTCAAGAAGAGCTACATTTTCCAAAAACTTCCTGGATTGTCTGTGCACCGCTATATTGCTCTCCCAGCAGATATCAGGGTGATTGAAGTCTCCCATGAGAACCAGGACGTGCGATCTAGTAACTTCTGTGAGTTGCCGGAAGAAAGCCTCGTCCACCTCATCCCCCTGGTCCGGTGGTCTATAGTAGACTCCCACCACGACATCACCCTTGTTGCTCACACTTCTAAACTTAATCCAGAGACTCTCAGGTTTTTCTGCAGTTTCATACTTGAGCTCTGAGCAGTCATACTGCTCTCTTACATACAGTGCAACTCCCCCATCTTTTCTGCCTTGCCTGTCCTTCCTGAACAGGCCATATACATCCATGACTCTGTCAAGTCATGTCTCTGTTATTCCAATCACATCATAATTCCTTGACTTTGCCAGGACTTCTGTCAAGGTTCCTCCCCCACTCTGAACTCTAGGGTACAGATGTGGGGACCTGCATGAAAACCTCCTAAGCTTACTTTTACCAGCTTAGGTTAAAACTTCCCCAAGGTACAAATTAATTTTATCCTTTGTCCTTGGAATATCCACTGCCACCACCAAACTCTAACTGGGTTTACTGGGAAACGTAGTTTGGACACGTCTTTCCCCCCAAAATCCTCCCAACCCTTGCACCCCACTTCCTGGGAAAGGTTTGGTAAAAATCCTCACCAATTTGCATAGATGACCACAGACCCAAACCCTTGGATCTGAGAACAATGAAAAAGTATTCAGTTTTCTTACAAGAAGACTTTTAATAGAAATAGAAGTAAATAGAAGTAAAGGAATCACCCCTGTAAAATCAGGATGGTAGATACCTTACAGGGTAATTAGATTCAAAACATAGAGAATCCCTCTAGGCAAAACCTTAAGTTACAAAAAAGACACACAGACAGAAATAGTCATTCTATTCAGCACAATTCTTTTCTCAGCCATTTAAAGAAATCATAATCTAACACATACCTGGCTAGATTACTTACTAAAGTTCTAAGACTCCATTCCTGGTCTATCCCCGGCAAAAGCAGCATACCGACAGACACAGACCCTTTGTTTCTCTCCCTCCTCCCAGCTTTTGAAAGTATCTTGTCTCCTCATTGGTCATTTTGGTCAGGTGCCAGTGAGGTTACCTTTAGCTTCTTAACCCTTTACAGGTGAGAGGATTTTTCCTCTGGCCAGGAGGGATTTTAAAGGGGTTTACCCTTCCCTTTATATTTATGACAGCTTCCAGTTCTCCCTGCTTGTTTCCCAGGCTTCGTGCATTTGTGTATAGGCACTTGAGATAACCTGCTTATCGCCCCTCTTTCTCAGTATGAGGCAGGAGCCCTCCCCTCTCACGCTCCTGCTCGTGCTTCCTCCTGGTATCCCACTTCCCCACTTACCTCAGGGCTTTGGTCTCCTTCCCCCGGTGAACCTAGTTTAAAGCCCTCCTCACTAGGTTAGCCAGCCTGCTTGCGAAGATGCTCTTCCCTCTCTTCGTTAGGTGGAGCCCGTCTCTGCCTAGCACTCCTCCTTCTTGGAACACCATCCCATGGTCAAAGAATCCAAAGCCTTCTCTCCGACACCACCTGCGTAGCCATTCGTTGACTTCCACGATTCGACGGTCTCTACCCAGGCCTTTTCCTTCCATGGGGAGGATGGAAGAGAACACTACTTGCGCCTGATGCTACTGAGATTGGAGTTTCTGGCCTAAGATAAAATATATTGTAATTGCCTTCTGCACAGATTCTGTTATCATAGGTGCTGTAAACTTTTTACTATATATTAAATTGTGAGACTCTTCCATGTGCGTTATAGGGAAACGATCTTGGATTATCTAAGAACAATCTATCTCTTCTTTTTATTGCATTCCTAATTTTGCTCCCATTAAAGTCAGTGAGAAGCTTGCCATTGATTTCAGGGAACACGATCAGGTTCTCAGTGTATTTACTCCCTCCTACCCCATAAAGAATCTGATCTGCTGCATTTGAAGCAGTTTTCTTTGGTCTTCAGAATCGGGTGTCAGTGAACACATTTCACAAAATACTCATGCTCAGTTTATTAAAAGATATGAAGTGTTCCTTCCCAGTTGCATAAAGAACATCTGGAAACAAGTTTCATCTTCTATTAAATGCCCATCTCTGTTAGTAACACTGAAATTACATTCCATCCTTAATAAAATACCATCCTGAGTAGACAGTTAGTGCATTATGACAAGGTTATGTTTTAATGAGGATGGTTTATAATGGGGTTTAGTGTAGCAAAGTATTAAAGTACAATAATCTTGTATCTGATAACATGTAGCTTTATAATGCAGACAAAATGGAGTAAAGTTAGTAATACATTAATCTTCTCTAGGAAAGACTATAATTCATTCACACAAAATGATTTCAGAACCAGTTATTTAGACAATTGCTACACTTATGGCAGTCTGTCACCTACTCTTACTTTTGAGAATGTAAATTCATATTCACTTCCTCCTTTGTTTAAACAAAAACTTGGCAACACATTCATCTTCTGCAGGACAGATTAACTAACTTGTTACTGCTGGTGGCTTTCAAAATGAGAATAGGCCCAAGAATATCAAAGACAATATCCAGGTAGAGCATGTGTTTGATTAGAGGCAGGACCCACAAGTATCTCACAGTTTTGCAGCTGCAGAATCTCACTTTGCCACAGAAATGAAAACACAACAAAAATAGCATCTTTTTAAGCAAAATGGATATGGCACTCTGTATATTTGCATTCTCCTTTCAGTGCTCACCCAGGGCAGTGTCTGTCTACCTGATGGGTCAGAGAGGCCCATACCAGCACAGAAGAGGTGAAGGAAAGCCTTTAGGCCCAGCTAGTTGTGCCCCACTATATCTGTTCCCAATGCCAGGCCTGGAGGGGAAATGAAAGGAGAGAGTCTGGTTCACTTTAGGCCTGAGTGGTCAGGGAGGGAGGATGGAGCTCTGCCTCTCTATCTGAAGGGATTGTCACTGGTAGAGTTCCAGAGTTTATGCTCAAATAAATTGGTTAGTCGCTAAGGTGCCACAAGTACTCCTTTTCTTTTTACGAATACAGACTAACACGGCTGTTACTCTGAAAAGAGACAGCACTGTTAGCCAGAGCAGCCGCGGGGGAGGACTCTCTAGACTGTAAAAAACAAACTATGCTTGACTCAGATACTTTTTGGGAACCAATCCTGAAGGAAAGGGCAAGAATGTGTCTCCCCCTTCTCCTCAGTGCCCCTCTCCCGCCCACGGAAGACAGGGGATGATTCAGTATTATGTTTGCTTTTTGTTGTAGAACATTTTTGGGGGCTGAGACCCTCATCCCTGCCAAAAAACGGATAAGACTGAAGGGACAAGTCGCTGCTGGACTGGCACCTTCCTTAGTGGACACTGGAAATAGAGACCACTGGAGACAGAGACATCTTCCCCCAACCCTAAGGAGATCTGTGGCTGTGTCATAGAGTTTGGAAGGCCCACAAGGGGGTGCTGCTCCATTCACACCACTACACTCTGACATCACAAAGGATCATGAAGGTGAGGTGATATTTTTAAAGACCTTTAAATATTTTAATGCTTCTTTTAAATGTCCCAGAGGAAGGATTTCTAGGAGACGCCAAGGAAGGACCATGATTTTCCCCACCCCATGCAGGGCTGACTGCATTTGGGGGAGCACTGGCTTTATCTCTTAAACCATTGCAGAATGGGGATGCTACACACACCAAAGCTTCTAGGTATTGGGCCTTTGAAGTAGGGTTGCCAGGCAGCCAGTTTTTGACCAGAATGCCTGGTCAAAAAGGGACCCTGGTGGCCGCTGCTGACTGCGCTGCTAAAAGTCTGATCAGTAGTGCAGCGGTGCTAAGGCAGACTCACTGCCTTCCCCTGACTCTGCGGCCACTTCCGGGAACCTCGTGAGGTAAGCACTTCCTGGCCAGAGCCCGCAACCCAAATCCCTTACCGCACTCCAGCCCTCTGTTCCAGGTTGGAACCTCCTCCTGCACCCAAACTCCCTTCCAGAGCCCTTACCCCACACCGCCTCCTGCACCCCAACCCCCTGCCACATCCCTGAGCCCCCCCTATGTCCCAAGCCCCTCATCCCTGACCCACACCTGGAGCCCGCACCCCTGCCGGAGCCCTCACCCCCTCCTGCACACCAACCCCCTGCCCCAGCCTGGTGAAAGTGAGTGAGGGTGGGGGAGAGCGAGTGACGGAGGGAGGGGGGATGGAGTGAGCGGGGGTGGGGCCTCGGGGAAGGGGCGAGGCAGGGGCAAGGGTGTTCAGTTTTGTGTGATTAGAAAGTTGGCAACCCTATAAATTGAAAGGCATAACACCACAGGGCACCATGGCTCACATGGTGCATCACTTACTCCTGCCTAGGGTGAATAAGGTTTAAAAATTATGAAGAACAAGACGTCTGGATGTGTTATGGGAACACAAAAACTGGTATGCTGGATCAAAGCAGTGGTCCATATGATCTAGTATTCTGTCCCTAGTAGTCACCAATTGAGATGCTGAAGAGAATGATGCGGTAAGCAGCTATTGGATAACCTGCCCCAGCAGGGAAGGATTTCTCCTAATCCCCAGTAGTTAGGCTTAAAACAAAACCATGAGAGTTAATGTCCCTTCTGAAACTCTTGTTTTTAAATGAGAGTTTTTTTAGGATTCACAATTAACTGTGGCTATCATTGTTATCTACATAGATCTCTAATCCCTTTTTGGATCCTGCTAAGCTCTTGGCCTCAGTGATATCCAGTAGCAGTGAGTTCCACAGCTCATTGTTGGTTGTATAAAATACTATTTCCATTTATCAGATTTTGAATGTGCCATCTTTCAATTTCATGGAATGTCCTCATGTTCCTATATTATAAGGCAGAATAAAAAGAAGAGAACAAACTCAGTTGCATTTACTAATCACTTTTGATATGCAAGCCTAAAATTTGTCAAGGGATGTTGATATGAGGAATCTTAGTAATAATTATTTCAGAGGGGACAGCTGTGAATGGCATATTCTACTCTTAGATCATTTTACTTTACTTTACAAAAAATAAAACTGTAAGGTAGAAATGTCTTTATTGTTTTTTTTTTCTCTTGTTTTTACCACTCCTTTAAAATACCGAAGGGGAAGCAGCATTTCTAGAGAGGTGGCTGAAAGAAAGATGGACACATAGGGAAGACCTCATAAATATGTGCTTGGAATTTGTCAGAGAGATCTCGTGTATATATAAAGACTTCTATTGACTTCAGTGGGCTTTTGATCAGGTCCATAAAGAGAGAAAGATAGCTGAGAATTAATGCTCCCATTTCTTTATTTTAACATGCTTCCTAAGTCAGATTTTTTTAAAAATGCAAAAACTACTCCCACCTGGGTTTATCTGATGCATGATTGTAGTGAAAGGTTTTTTAATTTTTAACAGGTTTTTCTGGGTATGCTCTGGTTTAGAAAAGGAAGTTTCTCATTCCTTTCCTGAATCAGCAGCTGTTGCTATCCCTGACAGCTGGCTTAGTCAAGGAGTTTGTTCATTGGATGATACTTCACTTGTTCATTTGACTAGTCATATTGATGAGTAATATTTCATATATGAAAAATAAACAGTCCTAAATGAACTGGCAATGGTGGTATAAGCTATGAGCTGGATTTGCTATAGTTGATTACAGGAAATATGAGAGTTCTGCTCCTATTGCACTTTTGAGAACGAGAAGACTGACAAAAAGAAGGAAAGAAAATGGTAGGATGTGTTTATGAACTGATGATTGCAGAATTTGTTGATAGTTAAGGTTTATGGTAAGGTAGTGCTTTGCTTCTCATTCTAATTTGTTCAGTCACTCATACGTTAGAACAATTCCTTTCAGTATGGAGCTTCCTCTTACCCCTGAGGTGATTTTTGAACAGAATTAAAACTGGTAAGTCAAGACTTTTCAAAATAGTAGGTGCCTAAGATTAGGCTTCTAAATCTATATTTAGGGGCCTAAATAAGAGGCCTGATCCTCAAAAACTTAGGAGCATGCAGTAGCTCCCCATTGACTGAGGACCTCAACTTTAGGTACCCCTTTCTGAAAATCTTCACATAAATGCTGAACAGATATCAGCTTCCTCTACAGTGTTTCTGAATATGGTTGGGGATGGAGGGCTGAAGAGCGAGACTGATAAATTTAACTGCTGAATTTTTTAAAAGGCTGAGGTTGGGATTTCCAAAGCTCTTAAGTGAGCATTGTGAAACGCTCATCAACTGTAATGGGAGCAGTTAGGCCAGTGCTGAGAGAGTCTTTGAAACCCCACCTATAGCTGCTTTTCCTGCTGAAGCTTGTCCACGGTGGTTCTTAGAAACTAATGAAAAATGTTCCTTCCTATAGGGAAGGGGTGACCAAACTTACTGACCCTCCGAGCCGCATACGGCAATCTTCAGAAGTTTGAGAGCTCAGGCACGCTTGCCTGGACTTGGGGCTTCAGCCCTGTGGAGGAGTGGTGGGGCTAGGGGCTTTGCCCTGCAGGGTCACAGGCAGTGTTCTCTCTAATTTTTCCCACACATGTGCAGAAGGAATTCTGTTATGTGCACCAATATGGAGGTGATGTGTGACACATCACCTTCATATTTGTGCACATAAAAAAATTAATGTGGTGGAGGTGGGGCCAAGGGGTTTGGAGTATGGGAGGGGGCTCAGGGCTGGGGCAGAGGGTTGGGGTGAAGGGGTGTGAGGGCTCTGGCTGGAGGTGCAGGCTCTGGGGTGGGGCCATGGATGAGGGGCTCAGAGCTGGGGAAGAGGGTTGGGGTGCAGGCTCTGGGGTGGGGATGAGGGGTTTGGGGTGCAGGAGGTGCTCTGGGGCTATGGTGGGGAGAGATGACTCCCCTCGGCTCTCTCCCCACAATAGCACCTGGGCTGGGCGGGAGAGGTGCCTCTCCCCACCATGGCAGGTCCGAGGCTGGGGCTGTGAGATAGGCACCCCTTTCTCAGTCGCAGCAGGTTCAGGCGGGGGCTGTGTTTGGGCTGGGAGAGGGTTGCCCCAGCTGCGAGAGGTCCGGGTCAGGGCTGGGTTTGGGCCGGGGGAGCGGCACCCCGCTCCTGGCCGCAGCAGGTCTGGGGCTGAACTGGGGCCGAGAGAGGGACGCTGCGACAGGTCCGGGCCGGCGTTGGGTTTGGGCCAGGGGAGGGGTGCCCCAGCCATGGCAGGACCGGGTTGGGGCTGGGTACGGGGCACCCCTTCCCCGCTCATGGCAGATCCCGGCCACAGCTGCGCAGCTTACACGGGGATTCTTGGGGCTTCAGCAGGAGCGGGGCTGAAGCCCACACCCCAGTGGGCACCTCCTGCAGGGCTGAAGTCCCAAGACTCCCCTCCCTGCTGGGCAAAAGTCCCTAGCCTCACCACCCTGCTGCAGGGCAGAAGCCCCTAGCACCCACAAACAGACTGGTAGGCGGAGAATGGGGATGGATCCACGAGCTGCACTTTAACTGTAAAAGAGCTGCAGGCGACTCATAAGCTGTGGTTTGGCCACCCCTGCTATATGGTTTTCCACCCATCTCATTGACATAGTATGAGTAAGGAGGCTTGTTGCTGAATGTGAATGAGCTCATCAAATGAAGCCATGTTTGAAAGGAAATTTTAAATGCTGGCATGACTTCTCCAGAATGTCCAACTAGTCAATCAGAACCTGGTGTTTAGCCGTGACTGTGTACTGCTCTACTCTAAAGATGACTGAACTAATAGCCAGAACACTTCTGGCCCAAATCCTTCACCATTTGCCTCTTTACAGTGCAGGAAACTCCCATTGACTGTTGTGAGTTTTGCCTGAATAAGCCGTAAGAACCACAGAATTTCGTCCATTTTGCTTTATAAACCTTGTACTTCGGTTTCATTTTAAAAACGCAAACCTCATATTGCTGGGAAAGAGGTAGTAGTTTGTGCCTGTCAGATCAACTGGCAGCCTAGGAAAATCATTTTCCTTCCTCAGGCATTATAAGGTGCAGGCAGACACAAAACAAATTCTTCCCCATTCCTCCTGGGCAAGAATGTCCAGTCTAAGATTTAATCACAGTGATAATCCTAGGAGATTTACACAGCAAGATATTGTATTCAGTTTGTACATGCAACTAGTAAGTGCTACAAGTACCTGTTAGCAGTAATACATTCCCTGGGGATCCTCAAAACACAGATCTTAGGATGAATGGGCTAATTACTGCCTTTGGTCGCACCTGTACAAACCAGTTCATTGTGATTATTTGGCACCCAAAATGAGGAAACTGGAAAAAGTTGGCCTAACTGGTATAACAATAAACACTGAGGGGAAAATTCTCCTGTCTGAGATATTTGAGTCTGTCTAGCTTTTTCTCCCAGTTTTTGGCACATCAGAGCAGGTGCTCACTGTTGTAAAACTTAACAAAAATTAAGGTAATGCATTGAAACCATTACCTGACAACAGCATTTACCTGCAGAGCACAATTAGTGTATAGCACAAATACTGGCAGCACAGATTTCCCTCCACCAAAGTACCTCAGTTCTGAGCTGAAGGGACCCCATCTCTGGATAAGATGTTGGGTCACTCTCCATACCCATTCAGGATGCTAGAGAGAGCATCAGTAGCAATTGTGCTAGATCCTTTGATCCCATCACCACTGAGTGCTCACGGATAAGATATAGTATGTATGGGACACCCAAGCTTGCACCTCCATGGTCTAGTTTCCCTGTCTTGTCTTGGAATGAGACTAGCATTTCCCTATGTTCTGAGTCTATGTATTGAAGGGTCTCGGTTATGATGAGAGGCTAGCTGGGCCAAACCTCAGCAGTGTGGAGCAGGTGATGGGAGAAAGTGGAGCTGTGCAGCCAGAATCAGGAAAAGCCACCCTAGCCTGGGATGGGAGTGGAGTGATGGGTGGGGAGGGAGCTGGTGAGTGACCAGGAAGGGTCCAGGGATGGTGGGGGAGAGGCTGAGAGTGAGTAGTTGTTGGGCTATGGGATGAGTGGGGAGTGTCGGGGTGTGGGGTAAAGGGCTGGGGATGAGTGAGATATGTTGGGGGGCAGTGGCCAGAAGGTGAATTGGGGCTCTCTTTGATAATAGGATCCTCTAAGGCTACGTTTTAATCATGGATATTTTTAGTAAAAGTCATGAACGGGTCACGGGCTGTAAACAAAATTTCATGGGCCCGTGACCCGTCCATGACTTTTACTAAAAATACCCGCTGTGACTAAAATTTGGGCGGGGGGCTGTAGGTGCTCTGGGTGGGCAGTCTGGGCTCGCTGCGGGTGCTAGGGAAGGTGGCCCAGGACCCTGCTGGTACTGGGGGAGGAGGGTTGGCGGGGCTGGCAGGGGCTTCCTACCCGGCTCCACATCCCTGCAGCTCCTAGGCGGTGGGGGGAGGGGGGAAGGACAGGGAAGGGGCTCCACTGCTTCTGCCACAAGTGTCAGCTGCCGCAGCTCCCATTGGCCGGGAATCACAGCCAATGGGACCTGCGGGGACGGGGCCTGCGGGCGCGGGCAGTGTGGAGACCGCCGCTGGCCCCTCTGCTGCCTAGGAGCTTGAGGGGAGGCCATGCCAGTGGGAGCCAGGGAGCCCCCAACCCTGAGGTAAGCACCCCCCCGCACTCCCTAACCCACTGCCCCTAGTCCTGAACTCCTCCCACACACCCAAACTGCTACTGCTGACCCAGGGACTGCCCAGAAAGTCCCAGAATCCGTGACTTCCGTGACAGACTCACAGCCTTATCTATGACTATAGCAGGGGTAGGCAACCTATGGCATGCGTGCCAAAGGCGGCACGCGAGCTGATTTTCAGTGGCACTCACACTGCCCGGGTCCTGGCCACCGGTCCAAGGGGCTCTGCATTTTAATTTAATTTTAAATTAAGCTTCTTAAACATTTTAAAACCTTATTTACTTTACATACAACAATAGTTTAGTTCAGTGGTTCCCAAACTAGTTCCGCCGCTTGTGCAGGGAAAGTCTCTGGCAGGCCGGGCCAGTTTCTTTACCTGCTGCGTCCGCAGGTTCGCCCGATTGCGGCTCCCAGTGGCCGCAGTTCGCTGCTCCAGGCCAATGGGAGCGGCTGGAAGTGGTGCGGGCTGAGGAATCGGCTGAACCTGCGGACGCGGCAGGTAAACAAACCGGCCCAGCCCGCCAGGGGCTTTCCCTGCACAGGTGGTGGAACAAGTTTGGGAACCACTGGTTTAGTTATATATTAAAACGTTAAAATGTATTACTGGCATGCGAAACCTTAAATTAGAGTGAATAAATGAAGACTCGGCATACCACTTCTGAAAGGTTGCCGACCCCTGGACTATAGTTTCAGACAAATTAAAATTTCCACTTTGTGTCTCTAACCAGACTACCTACAACTACTTTGAATTCTCCTGATCTTTATCATGAATTGTAAACATAGTGTAGCACACAATTTAGAATTTAACTCTTGTGCTTTTTATACTATGCTTATCATCATAGTATTTCAATACCTACCCCTTTCAGACCTGACTGCATCCATGTAAAGGAAGATTATCAGACTAAAAATAGACCTCTTATTTTTCTTAGTCGATGTAATAAGTTGTGCACACCAACATGTGAGTGCAAATTATTGCTCTTTATATGCATATTCTATAACTTGTACACACAAATGTAAAGTGCTGCAGAATTGCAGAATTATTTGTGCAAAAATAGAGGTAATTCTTTTGAAAAATTGGCCCTTAAGGCTTATAGGATTAAAATTCTGTCCACCATTGTGAGCAGAGACAGTTTTACATGCTGTCATGATCCCAACCAATCCCGGCACACTGTGTTTGTTGTGAATAGTTCATCAGTGGACAATTGCTACTTAAAACTACAGCAGTTTTTATTTTGCAGAGGTTGAGAGAAATTAAAGCTGGCTGGAAGTCTTCTGACAACATTTTGCCATTGGAAAAAGCAGTTTTGTCAAAATCGGAACATGTCGTGGAAAGGTGTTGATTTCAATGAAATTTCATTTAGGAAAAAAGTATTTTGATAGATGGAATATTCCTTTTTGGAACATTTTGATTTTTTCATTCCAAAATAACTTTTCATTTACTTTTTTAATATAATATTTTAAAAGTTGAACTCAAGATGAAACATTCTGACCAAAAACAATGTAAGTTCCCATGAAACAAGATTCCAAAGATATAAAATTTGGACTCTTGTTTCATGGGAAACTTTGAATTTTGTTGTTTTCATTCCAATTTGGAACAAAAATAAATTTTAAAATGTCTGGATTTCCCATAGAAATTCCAAGAGTTGACCAGCTCTAGTGGAAAATTCAGTCAGAAAAAAAAATAGATGAAATAATTCTTTTGAAGGTGAATTGTAAGTTGGGTTTCTCACCCACAGCACTATTTTTAAAGCTTCCAGATCCTTGTGATCCCTTAATAAACTTACATTTTCCAAAATGTCCCTTCATTTTAATGCCCCATTTTTTGTATACCCAGCTTGAGACACCACTGAGGTCAATGAAAATGTGGGGGGAATAGATTTAGTTTGTACACCCAGAAGTGGAAACACCTAGAATTAGTGGATATTTTGGAAAATATAGGCCTCAATCATTAACAGAGCGGTGGAAACTATCCCAACTAGCTGCCTAGTGTCTTACTATGCCCTTGCAAAAATGTCACCTCAGTCTCCTTGATAATTAGTTACCATGCTAGATATTAGCTACTGTGACAAAGTTCCTCCTCTGCCTTGGTGGGTCCTATGCTTATTGGCAGATTTGCTCGCCTCAGATGTTCACGGCAGCCCTCAGTTTGGCCACTTTTGTGGCTCAAATCTGCCATTCACTCAGTTAGCCTCATCACTGGCCAGCATGGGGAAAAGGAAGAACAACAATCCCCACAGTCTCTGCTGATCCACCTAGTGGATCAGGGAACAGGCCAGAGACCTTCCCCTCTGGTGGAACCCACAGTCCAGGTCAGCTCCTCTGGTATCAAGTAGGGAGTTGGAGGGATGGGGGGAACCCGTGCCTGCCCTCTACTCCAGGTTCCAGCCCAGGGCCCTGTGGATTGCAGCTATCTAGAGTGGCTCCTGTAATAGCTGTGTGACAGCTACAACTCCCTGGGCTACTTCCCCATGGCCTCCTCTCAACACCTTCTTTATTCTCACCACAGGACCTTCCTCCTGTTGTCTGATAATGCTTGTACTTCTCAGTCTTCCAGTAGTACGCCTTCTCACTCTCAGCTTCTTGCACCTCTTGCTCCCAGCTCCTCACATGCACCACAAACTGAAATGATCTCCTTTTTTAAACCCAGGTGCCCTGATTAGCCTGCCTTAATTGATTCTAGTGGCTTCTTGATTGGCTGCAGGTGTTCTAATCAGCCTGTTTGCCTTAATTGTTTCCAGAAAGTTCCTGATTGTTCTGGAACCGTCCCTATTACCTTACCCAGGGAAAAGGGACCTACTTAACCTGGGGCTAATATATCTGCCTTCTATCACTCTCCTGTAGCTGGATCCCCCTCTTAGGCTAGGGGGGGATCCTTTAGCAGTGGGCAGGCTTTGCCTGCCCACTTCCCGGATCCCAATAGGATCACTCTCCTGTAGCCATGTGGCCCGACCCTGTCACACTACTTAATTACTACAGCTAACGTTCATACTTGACTAGAGAAATACTCAGATTAAAATCTCGACTCTAAACGAAACACACTCCATAAAAAACAATAAATAACCCCAACGCATGCTATTTATCAGTAATAAAAGAAGTGCTTGTTACAATCCAGATATCAAGTGACAGTGCCAAAAAAAACTTCCAGTCGTATGTAAGCATAAAAATGCACTCATGAATACACTTTCACTGTCACACCAGTATGCAGTTTACTAACTAGGTGATGCTTCAATTATTCTTTCCACATAAATATTTCAAGTCTTTTGGAAAGAAAGGCGCCAAAGCTTCATAAAGCAATCGGAGTTTCCCTTAGCATTCTGTAAAAGATTAACAGACCAACTTCATTTTTGGTGGAACACTATTAACTTCAGTAGAGTTATACCAGGGATGACTTTGGTCCACCACATGGAGCTGTGGAAAATGATCAAAATGAAATCCGAACAGCAACACAATTAGCCAGATTGGAGTTTAACTGAAGCTCAAAACTCACTCAGTGTGAGTTGAAAGGCTCACTATAATTTGAAAAACTTCTGGGTAAAGCTAGTGGACCTGGGCCAATCAGAGGTGGATTATGGTTTTGTGGGGCCCTGGGCCAGAGCAAGTAGGGGCCCCTCCCCTCCCCTGCCTGCAGTCATGCCAGGCGAGCAAAGCGGGGCAAGCCCCTGTACCCTGAATCTGTTCCACGGCAGGAGCACCAGGTGGATGGAGCGGGTTGGGGTGCGGGTGCACCTAGGGTCCTTGGGCATGGCCCCTGTTGGCCCAGTGGATAATCTGCCACTGGGACCAATTTATGGTTTTGATACAATTTCATCTGAGTTTTGACAGGAAATTTTGCAGAAAATGTGACAGACTGAAAATCAAGGGGGACAAATACACGGGGATGAAAGCAAACAACCAACACGTTTATTGGCGCTCCTGCAAACTGAATTAGACCAGTTTCATTCAGCTGTATTAAAGTGTCTTAAACAGACAACCAGTTTGTACCAGAAATGATGCCAGCAAGAACAAAAAGAAAAACAAAGTGAAGAGTAATTACGGTATTATGTTCACAGCATACACACAGAGAAGTGAGATAAAACTATAAGTAGTCTTGTGGGAAGGTTGTAGCATAACATTACTTTAGTTCTTAGAATTTAGAATGATTACACACAGGAACCCAAAAAGAGAGGGAAAAAAATATCAGGCTGCTCCCTGAGGCAGAGATGCACAACTCATCCCACCTTGTTAAGTTGGTTGTTTTCATATTAACTGTTGGGAGGCCCAGATCTCGCATTTCTGTACAGAGCTCCTTCTAACCTGGAAGCATGACCAGCTCCTACCCCCCATACTCTTGTGTTGGCATTGCAAGCTATCACTTTAATTCTCAATACACAGAAGAGACACCACATATGGTCATCGCACTGGCATACTTGCTAGCAGTCCTGGATTTCACAGGACTGTCCTACTTTGGTCCCCAGAACTCCCTGCTCCTGTTGAAGGGTAGTTTGCCCCAGGAACTGCATCTCAGAGGGGCCCCTTTAGGGTTGCCAACTTTCTAATGGCACAAAACAGAACACCCTGTCCTGCCCTGCCCTGCCCCTTCCCTCAAGCTCTGCCTCTTCTCTGAGGCCCTGCCTCCGCTCACTCCATCTCCCTCCCTCCATTGCTCACTCTCCCCCACCCTCACTCACTCTCACCGGGCTGGGGTAGGGGTGTGGGAGGGTGTTTGGGGTGCTGGGTCCTGGCAGTGCATACCGCGGATCTCAGGAAGCGGCTGCCAGGTCTCTGCGGCCCCTAGGCTCATGGGCGGCCAGGGAGGCTCTGTGCGCTGCCCTTGCGCCTGCAGGTGCCGCCCCCACAGTTCCCATTGGTCACTCATCCCGGCCAGTGGGAGCTGCGGAGCTGGCACTTGGGGTGACAGCAGCGTGCGGAGCCTCCCTGGCCGCCCATGTGCCTAGGGGCTGCAGGAATCTGGCCGTCGCTTCTGGGAGATATGCGGAGCTAGGGCAAGCAGGGGCTAAACCAGACCCTAGTTTAAATACAGTGCATTTTGGCCACATGCATTCCCTTCCATCCATCCCTATCTCCAAAAATGGACACAGCAATGGGGACCAGCATAGAGCTGTTCCAGTAACACTGCACCAGCCAGGACCCTTATTCCTCACGTAGAGGGGATCTGCAGCATGAAGGATCTTTGTGAAATAGAGAATTAGGCGCATGTAAACTAATAGCCAATCCAAGCAAAAAAGTTTATATTCTGATTGGAGCATTTAAATTTGGATGCATTGATAGGGTTTAGGTTGTTATGATAATTAGCTTGAATGTGATGTTTATAATTGCTGATTTTTCAGTCCTGTATCTACAATAATTTGTGGGCGAAGCCAACTTATGTAGATGAAGAATTCACTCAATGAAATTGAGAGCTTTGCTCTCATTTGCCAGTGAAGAATATAGCTGAGACATGAATTTGGCCCACGAATTTAATCCAAGAGAAATTGAAAAAGCACATATTTGACATGGCTCTGATTAGGGTGTGAAGGAGAACCCTTTAAAGAGAGTGCCACTTATACATTTTTAAAAATCAATCAATCCACGTGACACTGAAATACTGTTTGCCATTTTTTACACTTGTAAATGGCGGATTGTGTGTACATTGCTAGGTTACCTTGCAGTGAAATGTACCGTTGTACTCACAAGAATTAAATTTGACATAGTGCAGCTTGGATTTTTAAATAAATAAATAATTTTTCCTTACATATACAGCTCAAAACATTACATTTATATAGCTTTTACTTAGATTCCATGAGTCACATGGAGTTAAAGATTTACAAAGAGCTTGACTGGAGAATGCAGTTATGCCACCAGACCATTTGGGACTGTATTGTGGCCCACCTTTGTGCTGCAGCCCAGTTTGGGAAGCCATGCACTCCAGGACACTTCCCTTCAGAGTTTGGAATGGAACCCAACATCCCCGAGAGTCACTATTCCTCTGCCATCCTATATTTATGAAACTCACTGACGAAGCATCTCATCCTTGTCTAGTGCTGGTCCACGCAGTATATGAGAACCTACTACTGCTGCTATCAGTTACTGCGTTAGTTCACGTGTCAGAGGTGTGTGTGGTGGATCTAAAGGTTCTGACCCAGCTGACTGACCATGTGACTGTTAATATGAAATTTGTTTTTTCAGTGTGCTTTTTTAAAACTTAGGAAATGACACACAGGCTATGTTAAAAGAATACTATTAAGATTTCAAGCACTCATAAGCTAGGCCATGCCAAAATTAGGGTTGCCTGTGTGACCTTAATTCAAACCTTGGGTATGTATACTTTATGATAATCTTGAATTATATGACCACCTACTTATTTTTTTCCACAGGACCCCTGCCTCATTCAGTGCACAGGATGGCTCTGCTCTGGGGATGAATAAAAAAAGGAGACAGTTGTCTGTAGCACCCTGCCTCATTTGTTTCAGAGGTGGAAGGTGTATCGTGAATGAGGTAGGGGACTGCAGGAAGAGAAAGGAGGATCTCATGGTTAAGGCAGCTGAATGCTGCCATGGAGAACTGCATTCTATCCCTGCCTCTACTGCAGAGATCCTGTTTGATGCTGGGCAAGTCATTAAGACCAAACTTTTCGCAGGTGGTCACGAATTGTGTGTTTCTTGTTTTATGGGTGCCTGACATGAGACCCTGAAGTCTGATTTGCAGAAATGCTGACCATTCACAGATGCAGTTGAAGTCAACAGGACTGTGCTTTGAACATAGCAAGTGTTATATAATGCTAAGTACTCTGAAAAATCAGGTCTTAGGTATCTCAAATTGGACATCCAAAAGTACTTTCATGAATACTTTTGACCTTCATTTCTCTGTGCTTCAGTTTCCCATCTGTAAAATGGGGAGAATACCACCCCCACCTGTCACAGGGGTGTTGTGTAAATACGTTCATTAATGTTTGTGAAACACTCTGATAGTATAGTGATGAGCCCAGGAGGCAATTAATAATTCTGTCTTCAGAGCAGGGTTTGAATAGTGTGCTGTAATAAGGCATGGGCCGCACATTCAATAGTAAGGAGAAAACAAAATATTGAATAGCTGCTGATAAAGTCAATTCTGTCCACTATCTATTCTGGGCACTGAATGAGGCAGGGATGCTGTGGAAAAAATAGTATGTGATCATGACTGTACATGAATGCACAGGCACAAAAGAGGCCAAATTAAAGTTGCACAGGCAACCTTAATTCTGGCATTTCCCAACTTTTCAGTGCTTGACTTTACAGACTTATGTTCTTTTAACATCGCTTTCTGTATGTAATAGAATAATCTGGAACTGATCTCTGGCTCCCCCCTAATTGTTCACCCTCTGCACTCTGTCAGTGACACCAACCTTTTGTTTCTCCCAAATCCTTGCACCTTCTTCTATACTGGCCCTGTACATGGACAGTCCTTCTTGAACTCTCTTCTCTTAAATTCTTTCTCTAGACCAAACTGTCTACGCTGACACCTACAAAAATCTTATTCTTATGAAGCTGGAGATTTTTTTTTTTTTTTTTTTTACACACACACACACACACACGTGTGTGTGTGTATAGTGGCTCTACTTTTATTTATTTTGTTTATGTGTATTATTATTGTACACATTCAGGTTGTATCCCTTTCCCTGACCCTTTGTACGCTGCTTGCTATCTTAGATTCTTAGTTGTTTACCGCAAAAACTGTATATTTAAGTGTTTGTACAGCACCTACTGCAAAGAGACCTAGATTCTGACCAGCAACTCCAGGGTACTACCACAATACAAAAAATTTACAATAAAGATGTGAGAACCGTGTGCAGCTTTGTGGCCTTCTCCTTGTGGTGTTGGCTCTCCCATATAGCTCACAAACTTCCTTGCTAATAAGCCTCAGGAGGGAGACATTCCTTAGGATGGTTTCTTTCCACCTCCAGACAAGGGTTTCGCACAAGAAGAGTTGAGTGAGATTCTGTAAGAGGCCTCACTATGGCTGTATACTCCTGTGCGGCAATGCCATAAACGAGAACTTCATCTATTAATGCCTCTGTCTGTTTCTGGGGCGTGTCTGCATTGCAGCACCCTGCTCCAAACTAATGCCAGTAGAGATTGAAAACTGCAGGGAATTCTTGAGTCATGGATGTTCCTATATCTCAATAAGAAAGGAAAAACAATGAAGCGAATAACAGAATCTCCAGTCTAGAGTCTGGACTGAAAGCATAGAGCCTAATTAGCTCATTCAGGGGTAGAATATAGAAAATATAGTGAAATATTTATAATTTCTGACTTGTTTTTATTTAATTTGTTAAGAGTACCTTAAAAAGCTAAAGACAAAGAAATAGTAAACAGGAAGCACTAATGTCCATAATGGCCACCCAGCTCCCCTTTTCTTGGAAACACAATCAGTTGTATACCCACGCCATCCTAACAGATGGCCCCTACTCTGTGCTCCAAAGACAGGCAGGCATTGTGATAAAATAAGCAGTTTCATGATTTGATACATTGGAAAAGGACACTTCCTTGCTGATATTTTTTTAGACTGTTAGACTCACATTTTTACATTCGTTTTATAGGAAGGAGGATAACTTTCAGAAATCTGGGTGCCTTCAACTGATGTGATTTTTGGAAGAGATTAAATTTTTATGTTAGTTGCCGGTTAGCAAATTCTCTCTCGTGTAACTTCAAGGAAGCAATCTAATGTATAAAAATTGAAAACTTGCATAGCAGTAGAGCAATGATTCTCAGTCTTTTCTATACCCTCATCCCATTCAGCCAGAACCCCCACCCATTTACCAATATGGGAAGGGCAGGATAGTCACAACCTCCTGAGACTTTGGGGTGATGTACAAGGGCAATGTGGCACTGTAGATAGTGGTATTTACTAGGGCTGTCAATTAATCGCCCTTAAGTCAGGCAATTAACTCAAAATTAATCGCAATTTAAAAATTAATCACAGTTTTAATTGCACTGTTAAACAATAGAATACCAACTGAAATATTTTGGATGTTTTTCTACATTTTCAAATATATTGATTTCAGTTACAACACAGAATACAAAGTATACAGTGCTCACTTTATTATTTTTATTACAAATATTTGCACTGTAAAAAACAATAGTATTTTTCAATTCACCTCACACAAGTACTGTAGTGCAATCTCTTTATCTAGAAAGTGAAATTTACAAATGTAGATTTTTTGTTACATAAATGCACTCAAACAAAAAAAATGTACAACTTTAGCGCCTACAAGTCCACTGTCCTACTTCTTGTTCAGCCAATCACTAAGGGCGTGGCTACACTTGCAGATGTAGAGCACTTTGAGTTAAATCAGCCTTCGTAGAGCGCAGTAGGGAAAGTGCTGCAATCTGTCCACACTGACAGCTACAAGTGCACTGTCATGGCCACATTAGCAGCTCTTGCAACAGCCACAGAGAGCAGTGCATTATGGTAGCTATCCCAGCATGCAAGTGGCTGCAACGTGCTTTTCAAATGGGGCAGGTGGAGTGGAGTGTGTTGTGTGTATGTGGAGGGGAGAGAGTAGGTTTTTGTGGGAGCTGAGAGCATGTCAGCATGCTGTCTTGTAAATTCAGACAACAGCAGACCCTCCCCCCCGCCCCTCTCTCTCTCACACACAACATTCCACAGAAATGATTGCTTTGTCTCAGAGCAGATAAGCATGCCGGCTGTCAGAAGCGGAGCTTTCAAAGGGCATTCCTGCAGCGATTCCAAAACAATGAGAAGAGTGGCCACTTGACTTAAGGGGATTATGGGACATTTCTGGAGGCTGATCAGAGCGCAGCAATGCAACACCTCGTTCACATTGACGCCCGGGCGTTTCAGCCAAGGCGCAACAAGCTGAAATCTTCTCACTGAGGTGAAGTACCAGGAGCGCGCTAGCTGTGGAGTCAGAGCACTCTACATGCCTTGCCAGTGTGGACGGATAGTGAGCGAGGGCGCCTGGGGCTGCTTTAATGTGCTCTAACTTGCAAGTGTAGCCAAGCCCTAAGACAAACAGGTTTGTTTACATTTATGGGAAACAATGCTGCCTACTTCTTATTTACAATGCCACCTGAAAGTTAGGACAGGTGTTTGCATGGAGCTTCTGTAGCTAGCATTGCTAGGTATTTATGTGCCAGATATGCTAAACATTCGTATGCCCCTTCATGCTTCAAGCACCATTCCAGAGGACATGCTTCCATGCTGATGATGCTCATTAAAAAAATTTGTTAATTAAATTTGACTGAAATCCTTGGGAAAGAATTGTATGTCTCCTGCTCTTTTACCCACATTCCGCCATATATTTCATGTTATAGCAGTCTCAGATGATGACCCAGCACATGTTGTTCATTTTAAGAACACTTTCACTGCAGATTTGACAAAATGCAAAGAGGGCACCAATGTGAGATTTCTAAAGATAGCTACAGAACTTGACCCAAGGTTTAAGAATCTGAAGTGCCTTCCAAAATCTGAGACAGATGAGGTGTGGAACATGCTTTCAGAAATCTTAAAAGAGCAACACTCCAATGCAGAAACAACAGAATCCAAACCACCAAAAAAGAAAATCAGCCTTCTGCTGGTGACATCTGACTCAGATGATGAAAATGAATATACGTCAATCTGCACTGCTTTAGATCGTTGTCGAGCATAACCCGTCATCAGCATGGATGCATATCTTCTGTAATGGTGGTGGAAGCATGAAGGGAGATATGAATCTTTAGCATATCTGGCACATAAATACCTTGCAATGCCAGCTACAACAGTGCCTTGCAAACGTCTGTTCTCACTTTCAGAGGATATTGTAAACGAGAAGAGGGCAGCATTACCACCTGCAAATGTAAACAAACTTGTTTATCTGAGCGAGTGGCTGAACAAAAAGTAAGACTGAGTGGACTTGCAGGCTCTAAACTTTTAGATTATTTTGTTTTTGAATGCAGTTATTTTTTGTACATAATTCTACATTTTAAGTTCAGCTTTCATGATAAAAAGATTGCACTACAGTACTTAGTATTTTTAATTCACCTAAGACATTTCTTTTGTTTTTTTACAGTTCAAATATTTTTAATAAATAAATATAAAGTGAGCACTGTACACTTTGCATTCTGTGTAATGGATATCAATATATTTGAAAATTTAGAAAAAAATCAAAAATATTTAATGGTATTCTATTATTTAACAGTGTGATTAATCACACAATTACTTGGGATTAATTTTTTTATTGCGTGATAGCCCTAATATTTACCTTTACTGATTTACAAAATGCAAAAAACTTCTTGCTTCTGACTTTATATTTGGGAGATGACAACCTGTTACATAGGGGATGGGGGAGAGGGGAGGCAATTTCCATTAATTTTGAAGAATGTAGCTCACATTTTTGAAAAAGTATTTAACAAATTTTTAGTTCCACACATTTTGTAATTTTTTTTAGCCTACCATTAATATGTATTCAAGAGTGCCCTTACTTTCCCCCCTTCCATCTTTTTCTTAAGGTCCATTAAAATCTTTGAGATTTTTTCCAAAGAGGGAAATCCAGCATTTCTCAGATACTGCTCTGAATAATTAACCATCATTTGAATACCCGCTTCCCTTGTAAAGCTGTAAGTAATTAGAATTATGATTCTTAGTTTGAACATATTCAGTACCTGATAGGGGTGTAATGAGTGGTGGAGGGAAGGTGGGGCAAAGGCCCCCAGTTGCCAGCTCTGCACAAAGACCCAACAAAGACCCACTAAATCAATCCATGTCCAAGAAAGTTGCATGGGGCTGTACTGCAACCACAGACATGCTGCCTGCACAGCAGGTAACAGGACAGGGTACCTACATCCTTGCCCAGTGAAGGATTCCCTGCTGAAATCTCAGCACTGTGGCGGGAGACCCTGGCAGCATGGAGGGGCTTCAGCCTAGATGACAGGGTGGCACGTTGTACCTCCTCCTGTCCCCTTTAGGCTGTACCCTGTGCACTGGGGGCCCAGCCTGGGCTTGGCACATACCAACACTTCCTGCCCTGGCTACAGCCTCACAAACCTGCCTGTGGCTGGCTCTGCCCCCTGCAAGCTGTGTGCCAAGATGAGTCATGCCTTCAGGGCCCCTTATGCCCCACTGTCTTCTCCACCCTGGGGCAGGCACCCTATTGGATAGGGATCGTCTCTCTGGGCTCTCTCCTTATGAAAATTCTGATTACGCCCCTGCCCAGCAATATGTATTAGCCTGCATTAAGCCATTCTGTATGTTGCCTAAAACTCATCTTTTAAAAAGAAACACCAAACAGAAGTACTTTTGAGGAGGTCTCTTCAATATGTAGGATCACTCCAATAGTATTTTGCCAATAACATTCATTTAGCCAATTTTGTTCAGAAATTGCTCACATTTCAAATAGACCAGTTAGCCTTATGGCTTTTTACTCTTTCAGTCCAGGGCCCATTTGTACACATTGAAACAGTATCATCTTATTAAATAACTTCAACAGCATCTCAGTGTTTGAAGGACAGAACACATGTAACTGCACAAAATTGACTGTAACAGGTGCCTTGGAGGGCTGGGCAGCCTAGTGGTAAAAGTATCTGGTGCTCAGTCCCCTGCTTGGTTGAGGCGCCTCAGTCTTTGAGGCCAGGAGGTGTAGGGGGACCCAGGCCCACCTCTCCACTGAGTCAGAGCTCAGGCCCCTGTGTACATCATCCCCTGAATGGGAAGGCGGGGAAGGGGGCAAAGAATCCCTCCCAGCAGGGAGTCCGAATCTGCTGTTCTGGGCTACTTCCTACCAGTCTGTTCACTTTGGGGCATGGCCCCTCTAGTCTAATTTGCTGGGCAGCCTGCTTCCTGTTGGGGCCCCTCTTGGGCAGTGCCTTGCTGCAGTCCCAGGCTCCTTTGAGTGGGGCAGCTGTAAGTTGGCCAGGGCAAGCCCCACAATGTCTCTGGAGTTCACTCATTCAGTTACCTCAGGTGCTAGAGGCCCCTTTGCAGTCTTCCCTTGGCTGGGGAGGTAGTGCTTACTCCCAGATGGTTACTAGACTAGTGTTCTATCCCTTCAGATAGGGAGATAGCTAGCTCCTGCCTCTTCAGCGGTCAGCCCTAAAGGGGGCCACGCTCTCTCTTTTTATCCCCCCCTCCAGGCCTGGCATTGGCTACTGGTATAGTGGGGCGGGGCTAGCTGGACCCACAAGCTCTCTTTAAGCCAAGGGTGGGCAAGCTTTTTGGCCTGAGGGCCACATCTGGGTATGGAAATTGTGTGGCAGGCCATGAATGCTCACAAAATTGGGGATTGGGGTGCGGGAGGGGGTGAGGGCTCTGGCTGTGGCTGCGGGCTCTGGGGTGGGACCAGAAATGAGGCATTCAGGGTGCAGGAGGGGGCTCTGGGCTGGGGAAGGGGGTTGGGATACGGGAGGAGGTAAGGGATTGGGCTGGAGATGCAGGCTCTGGGGTGGGGTTTGGGATGAAGGAGGGGGCTGTGGGCTGGGGGTGGAGCAGAGGGGTTCAGAGTATGGGAGGGGACTCCAGGATGAGGCAGGGGGTTGGGGTATGGGCTCTGGGCTGGGGGTGTGGGTTCCAGGGTGGGGCCAGAAATGAGGGGATCAGGGTGTGGGAGGGGGCTCTGGGCTGGGGTGGGGGTGTGGTGGAGGGGACTCTGGGTTGGGGCTGAGGGGTTTGGAGTGTGGGAGGGGGCTTCAGTCTGGGGCAGTGGGTTGGGGTGCAGGGGGGTGAGGACTCTGGGGTAGGGCTGGGGATGAGGGGTTTGGGGTGCAGGAGGGTGCTCCAGGCTGGGACTGAGGGATTTGGAGGGCCAAGCCCCTGGTGAGAGCTCGAGGGCCAGATTAAAAGGTCTGATGGGCTGGACTTGGCCTGCGGGCTGTAGTTTGCCCACCCCTGCTTTAAGCCCTGCTGTGCTTTCTGGCAGTTTCTCTGCTTCATCACACTAACTAAGCAATGTCTGTTTTTCACAAGCTCTGAAATGTCATCAGTTACAAAACCCTAACCCTCCTCCCACCAACACACACACAAACAAATACTATATTTGTACTTTGAATTAATATTCTGTATTTAAGTATCACAAACTTCATGGTAGGCCCTAGGGCTATATGTACACTGCAGTGGAGTATTTTCAGCAAATAGAAAACATCACACATTTTTTAAACAATAAAAGCTTTGCTTGTTATAAAAATGTTAGACTCCTTCTAAAATTTCAAGATCCAAAGTGACTGTACAGAAGTTTGTTTAGTTCACCAAGCCAAATGTATCAGTCAGAGGCCCCAAACTGGCACATGAATATTATTTGCTTAAATGACTTATCAAGCAGACCACCGAAAGGATTAATTGTATAAGTAGAAGCTACTTGTTTACTCATTAATCACAGATCCCTCAAACATCTGATTCTCTTTATAGTATTCTCTTCAACAAACTACATTTATGACTTCCAGGCACAGACAATGTTAATACAGCTTCTGCTTTTGAAAACTGTAAAAAAAAATTGTATAGCAACTTTGGAAGAACAATAATATCTAAGGCCAGCTGCAAAGGATTTCTGGTAGGTGATGGAAGCTGATTTGTTTGTAGTGGAACACTCCTTTCTAGTAGCTCAAACCTCAAACATCAGTGAATGGTATAATGAAGTGGAATGATTTCTGAGTCACTACTAGAACACCCCCATGATTCACTTATTAAGGACTTAGGAAAAGTATTTGTGGCCAGCAGTGAAATTGAAAAGCACTAATCATCACCACTGCCACCCCCAACGCAGTAAACTTCTACACGTTGTGTTTAAAAGATGAGATGTTTTCATTGGCAGGACTTGTGATGACCAAGAAACAGTATAACTCACAGGAAAGTATGAACAGGCTGACCACTCACACAGCAGATCTGCTACACTGAACAGTGTTTCACTCAGGCACAAACTGTGTAATTTTAGAGCACTGACAGAAACTTCATTACAGAGAAGGATGATACAGCTAAAGAAGAAACAGAGACAACATAAAAGCTGTGTTCCCTGTGCTTTGTGTGAAGGGAAGAAGTGAAGAGGAAAAAGATGTGAGGCAATGAGTAAGGAAAGAAAAAGCAGGATTCTAACTTTCCTTAGATTTTGTAATGAGCTGGGAGAATGGTACAAGAACTTGCGATAGAACTTCTTGTTTTCTAGTGGATGCATTTGATTCAGAATCAGATAATTATTCAGATAATTTGTCTCAGCTAATGAAGTCCATCAACAATGATTTACTAAATCTTATTGCATGAAAAAAGGAATAAGGGTTTTTGTTTTTTAAATGCCTCTCCCAAGTGAAGATGAAAGACAGTAAATGGATCCTGGAGACAGAGAGAAATAAAACATGCCCTGCTGAGCAGGCATTGCTGATAGAGTAGAAATTGAGTTAGAGACTGTCTTTAATCAGATCTGCAGCAGCCATTCAGTATTATGGCTCATAATGGACTTCATCTGAGGCTGGTAGATTCTGTGTACACATTATGTAGGCAGGGATACTGCATTCAGACTGATTCAGAAATTTTTAAAGTGATGCACAGAGACTCCTAGTCAGAATGAGAATAATGATGGAGGTTGCGTGGCTAAATCTCCACAAAAGATGTGCTATTAACAATTAATAATTCCCCTGTTCACTCCTGTTCTACCCAGGGGAGTACTTACACTTAAAGGGAATGATCACTTAAAACCATTTTTGATGATATATTGTAAAAGAATTACTCATTATATAACTTCTTACTTGGGCAGTTCTCTCAATGGTTGTATGAAAAAATGAAAAATCTATGACAATGGTATTCTGGAAAGTCACTCTCATGTTAGACCATTCTTTTAAAGACACAGTGACACAGTACTCTGTTATATCAGTGTACCCCCACTGACTTTAATAAGGTTGCAACAGTGTAATGGAGAGCTGAATTTGGCCCACTAGACTGGCTTTGTAAGCTCACTAGATAGCACTGATATACATTTCCAACACTAGTGCAATTCACTGACACAAAACTTTGTTAACGCAGAGTTAAGGTTATCCAGTGGTATCTTGTGCCCTTCCAGAATGGCAAGTTCAGCAAAACTTGAATTATCTGAAAACCAGGAAGTAAAGATTTAAGGTTATTCAGATTTAAACTTCTGAAAACTAGGAAAATCAGAGTTAAGGTACATGTTCACACAACCTTAATTCTGCATCCTGGGGAGCTAGCAATAGCCACTGGGAATTAGCTGCATGCATGCAACAGTGTTCAGTGTTTTGCATAGCTGTATTGAAATGATGGCAGGATTAGTTGGAGAAACTTGATAGAGCTGTGATTGTGATATGAGGCAATCTAAGTGGTCTTGCCTGTGATGGGACACATCCCCATCCAACTGATAGAAAGGCTAACAAGTACTCCTGCACCCAGCCAGTTCCAATTCGGTACACCTAACTGATCATGCTCCACCTGGAAAAGGAGAGATTAAAAAGGTGGGGGGAAGTTGACCCAGAAGGAGGAACTGCTAGTGAGCTTTAGTAGCCCAGCCTGAGGCAGTGGCTAGCTTTTCCTCTTCTTGTCCCTTGTTTGTGGACAGGCTGATACTACAAGCTTGATACAGGCGTGGGGCCCTGGGGAGCATTGCCAGGGATGAGAAGTAATTGGAGTCAGAAGGGACCCCAGGAGTGAGCTGTTGGCAGATTCCCCTATCTCCATCGTCCCAGGAGAAGACTGCGTTCTTGACTCCCAACTGGCCATTCACAATTTAAAACTATGCCATTTGGCTTGCAAGAATCAGAAGAAACTTTCCAGCACCTTATGAATTGAGTCCTTGGACCCCAACAGCACTACACTGCAGCTTACCTTGTTGACATTGTAATCTATAGCAATGTGTAGGAAGATCACTTATGTCACCTAAGTGTGGGGCTAATGTCCCTATAGGAGGTCAGCCTCACAGCTAACTCTGCCAAACGTAAGTTGGCCATGACAGAAGTGACTGATTTAGGGTATCAGGAAGCAGGAGGCCTTGTAAAACCAGTGCTAGATAAACTCCATGCATTAAAATCCTGCCCCTCACTCTGAACCAGAAGATAAATATGCCATTTCTTGATGGGATATTATTGCCAGTTCATCCCCAACTTTGCACTGATTGCAAAGTTCATCGCCAACTTTGCACTGACCGATCTACTAAAAGACAAAGACACCAAAAAGGTCCAGTGGGATAACCGGTTCAATGAAGCTTTTAATACTCTGAAGGCATGGCTGAGCCAGGCGCTTGTCCTTGCCACCTGGACTTCTTCCGAAATTTGTTCTGTATACAGACGCCTCCAACACTGGTCTGCAAGTGGTGCTCACACAAAACTTGGTCCTCTATTTAAGCAGAAAGTTGTTCCCCAGTGAGAAAGTGTATTCTATTATTGACAAAGAAGCTCTGGCAACAAAGTGGGCCATGGACTCCCTCAGGTATTACCTGCTGGGTAGTCCCTTTCCCCCAGTCACAGACCACAAGCTCTTGCAGTGGCTACATTGTATGAAAGACTCAAACCCCCAGATTATGTGCTGGTATCTAGCACTCCAGCTCTATAGCTTCTGGGTATAGCACCAAGCATGGAAAGAGCATACAAATGCAGATTTTGGTTTCCCAGGGAGATGGAGACTGTGGAGACACTTGAGCAAGAAACTTTCTGGTCTTGAGAAGGAGAGTATGTGATGGGACACACTCCCATCCCACTGATAGAAAGGCTAAGGGGCATTCCTGCACTCAGCCAGTGCCAACTAGGCACACTTGCAGAACACGCTCCACCTGGAGAAAGGGAGATTAAATCGGTGAAAGTTGCCACAGAGAAGTGGGGCAGTTTACCCAGGAGGAGAGGCTGCTAGGGACTGCTCGTGAGCTCCTGAAGCAAGAGGAGCCCAACCCAGGGTAGTGGCTGGCCTTTCCTTCCCCCCCACCCTTGTTTGGGGATAGACTGACACTACAAGGCTGATATGGGTGAGGCATCCTGGAGGGCTGCTTCTAGCCAGCAAACTGTGGCAGGACCAGAGGGTGCCGCCAGGGACTAGACATAACTGGACTCACAAAGGAACCTTGGAGTGAGCTGCACTGCTGCCGGGAATTGAGAGATTTTCCAGAAGTGGTGACTCCCATCAGGGGCCCAGGGGTGAGAGACTATGGCCCAGCCCAGGCTAAGGGTTGATCCACTAGAGTGCCCTTTCAGGGAGGGTGTGAGCCCCTCTTCCTTTCCCTGCCTGCCTCCGCCATGTATGATCAAAGGAAAGAGGTGCATGTGTACCTTAATAGAGCCAGTATACTTCACGTCAGTGCTGAATTCTGTAGGCTGTGTCAGTAGCGGGCCACAGGGGTCTTCTCGCCATGGGGACTGTTAGCAGAGAAGTGGGATATGAGTGAGAGTGGGTTGTGGGTTTAATGATGCATAAGTGAAAGAACAGTGTTCGATGGCATCCTGTATATAAGGGCGAGGGAGTTGTAAAAGTGGGTGAAGAGGTCATAATGTTTATCAGGTGTACTTTTGTTTCTGTGGAGCAGACTGTGTTTGAATAGGTAGCTCCTGTTCAGTTTAACTTACCTAAACACAAGAGTTGCCTTAGCAAGGAGAATGTGTTTGATTCTGTGCTACAGTGGTCGTATGCCCTGCTCCTTGAGTGTTCTGCACTATCTGCAAAGCAGAGTGCAAATATGTTTGTTATGAGCATTTTAGGTCATCAGTCAAAGAAGGCAGAGTTAAGGTTGCACTGGCGTGTACCTTGACTCTGTATTTCCTGGTTTTCGGAGGTCTGAGTTTTGCTGACCTAGATGCTTTGGAAGGGCATGAGATGCCACCAGAAAACCGCAATTCTGCATTAACATGTTGATTATAGTAACTTTAAGCACATGAGAAAAGACTGGTATATTTCTCTCCTTCTTCACCTGCTTCCCTGCAAAATAACAACATTGTTTGCCTGTTTATTCTTATGTAGTGACCAGCATTGTAACTGATGACATAGAATCAGAGAATATCAGGGTTGGAAGGGACCTTAGGAGGTCATCTAGTCCAACCCCCTGCTCAAAGCAGGACCAATCCCCAACTAAATCATCCCATACGGGTGCCAGGAGTGGAATATCAGACTGAATGCATGGAGAAAGTCAACTCAGATACTCAAGAACAGGCATTTGAAGGCGTAAAGAAAATGGTGTGGCACCAGTTCTAAAGCACTACTACCCTGCAGAGTAGATAGAGCTATAGTATGATGCCTCAGGAGGTCCCGGAGCAGTACAGGGGATATTCTCAGAGAGAAGAGGAGCTACAGGCTGTGCTATTTGGAATGGAACAATTGCATTAATTCACATCTGGGAAGAAGGCGGACATGCAATCTAACCCCAAGCCATTTGAAAGCGTCACAAAGAAGCCACTGCCAAGTGCACCCAAGTAACTAAAATGCATGTTATTGAGACTCCAGTGCTATGACGCGAGGACAGTCACTACTGGTGGCAAATACACTGAACAGAGCATAGCTTTCAGAGTACAACAGAGACAGCTCATTGGGACAGGAGATTGACTCTGTCAACACGCTAAGATACATTCACATCTGTGATGGGAGACTCCAAACAATCCAACAAAGGACTGAACAAGATGGGGTGCTACAGACAAAACCATTTCATACTCCAGGGTTGGCCAGACTGCAATGAGAAAATGCCACAGGAGGTTACCCTCTGCTGCCAGCTGAGGGATAAATTGTATGTGCAAAATGGGATTTTGTTTAAAGGAGACCAAACAGTAATCCCAGCAGATTCAAGATCTGACATCATGAAACAGCCACATGCTTCACCACTGTGTATAAAGGCATGCCTGAAACAAGCCGGGGAGTATCTACTGAGATGAATGGAGCAGTTCTCACATCTCAGAGCTATTGTTACAGGTTGTATTCCTCTCTATGGGGTGTTCTTTATGTACATCTTGGAGGAACTACATCACACACCACTTGGATCTCTGTAACCCGTGGGTGAAAACCTGACTCTGTTGAAGTCAATGGAAAAACTCCCTTTGATTTCAGTGAGGCCAGGAGTTTGCCCCTTATTTTCAGTATAAGATAAAATATGTCAAATCTGTCCCAAAGCTGAGTCAAGCCAAGGGAGTGCTTTAAAGGCCAAAGCAGAGTGTGGTTACAAGTTAGGATTAACTCACCCTTTCTTGCTTATAATGTAGTTGTTCCTCCACTGTACTGCAACAGCCTGAACATTTAAAGAAAAATGTTTTAGTATATATTTTTGTAACATTTTATCCGATGCTTTGAGGGATCATTACAGAGTGTCATAAACAAACTAGGGAAATGCAACCTGGATGGAGCTACTATAAGGTGGGTGCAAAACTGGTTGGAAAACCGTTCCGAGAGAGTAGTTATCAATGGTTCACAGTCATGCTGGAAGGGCATAATGAGTGTGGTCCTGCAGGGATCAGTTCTGGGTCCGGTTCTGTTCAATATCTTCATCAATGATTTCGATAATGGCATACAGAGTACACTAATAAAGTTTGCAGATGATACCGAGCTGGGAGGAGTTGCAAGTGCTTTGGAGGATAGGATTAAAATTCAAAATGATCTGGACAAACTGGAGAAATGGTCTGAAGTAAAAGGGATGAAATTCAATAAGGACAAATGCAAAGTACTCCATTTAGGAAGGAACAATCAGTTGCACACGTACAAAAGGGGAAATGACTGCTTAGGAAAGAGTACTACGGAAAGGGATTTCGTGGTCATAGCTAAATATGAGTCAACAGTGTAACACTGTTGCAAAAAAAGTGAACATCATTCTGGGATGTATTAGCAAGAGTGTTGCAAGTAAGACACGAGAAGTAATTCTTCCACTCTACTCTGCGCTGATTAGGCCTCAACTGGAGTATTGTGTCCAGCTCTGGGTGCCACATTTCAGGAAAGATGTGAACAAATTGGAAAAAGTCCAGAGAAGAGCAACAAAAATGATTAAAGGTCTAGAAAACATGATCTATGAGGGAAGATTGAAAAAATTGGGTTTGTTTAGTCTGGAAAAGAGAAGACTGAGACATAACAGTTTTCAAGTACATAAAAAGTTGTTACAAGAAGGAGGGATAAAAATTGTTCTTCTTAACCTCTGAGGATAGGACAAGAAGCAATGGGCTTAAATTGCAGCAAGGGTGAGTTAGGTTGGACATTAGGAAAAACTTCCTAACTGTCAGGGTGGTTAAGCACTGGAATAAATTGCCTAGGGAGGTTGTAGAATCTCAATCATTGGAGATTTTTAAGAGCAGGTGAGACAACCACCGGTCAGGGATGGTTTAGATAATACTTAGTCCTGCCATGAATGCAGGGGACTGGACTAGATGACCTTTCAGTGTCCCTTCCAGTCCTATGATTCTAAAACAACTTCAAGGAAATCCTGCCTGTATATGCACATTGGCAATCCCTCTGAAATCAAGTGGAGTTAGGTTCGAGCAACCAAGGACAGGATTTGGCCTCAAAAGATCCAAGAGCATAATTTAGCTTTCACTGCATTAACTGCTCTGTGGAATTTTTATTTCTCAACATTTTATTAACCAGTCAGACTTTCTATATTTGAAAGCAGAAGGGAAGTTGCATGTGGACTAATCAACAAAGCTTGCCAGATGTAAGCTTACCAAAGAGTTAGTCATGCAGCTAGTTCATATTCATAAGGAAACCATGGTACTGCTCTTTTTCGCAGTCACTTATGCATATTTTAATAAACTATTCATCAGAGCTGATATCCTTCCATTTTTATGAAGCTTTGAGCAATACTTAGCAGACAATTAAAAAATCTCTTAACCACAGAAGCTGTTTTAATGTGTAGTAGACTAGTTCAGGATCACCAGTGCTAGAGATAGTGAGTACAACATAAAGGGCTTCTTGCAAGCTCTGATATAATGAACTTTGTCTATACTTATATAGACCAATTAGAGTGCATGTGTCATATTATGCAGATTGCAGCTCCTGAAGCTTCATTTACTGGGAAGTCATTTAGGGGGACAGGGGAAGACTTCACTACCTGAATGTCCATTAAAAAAATAATTGGTGTAGGGATATATTACTAGCCCCAACGTTTTAGTGATTTGAATAAAATTTCCCCCCTAAAAGTTGGCTCTCTAGAGAGAAAGCGTACTGTTATGGATATTTACAAAACAGCTTCATGAATTAAACTTTTCAGATCAGGGACTCTCATTCTATTTTTTGTCCAACCTCTAACACAATGGGGCCACAATCCTAGCTGGGATCAGTGGGTGTGACTGTAATACAAATCCTAAATAATGAACAACTTTTGTTGTAAGCCAGAATATTTGTGCTGCTCAGCAACTCTGGACTCCATACAGTTTTCTTCAGTGATGTTTTATGAGAGTATTTCTGAACTTCTTATACAGAATTGCACCCAAAGATTAATGAGATTGTACAAAACTGTTGGTTGTTTTTGCCCATTGTGCACAGGCTAAACCCCACTGTAGGAATGGCATCAGCTCCATTCAGTTCCCATATATTTCTTATGTAAAAAATGATCTAATCAAAAGTGGATTGACATTCTAGCCAGCCTTCTGCAGGGCTTTCAAAACAGGAGCATATGTTGTTCTGATACATATTATTTGCCAGAAAGGGTGTAATGAGTCATCATCTCAGCAATATTTTAATACCCCAATTAATCTTACAGGTCTTTCAATTGTTTTGCTGCTAATAAACCTGTTATAGGTTTAAGTAAAATATTAATCTGATCAGCATTGCCAAAAAATGCTACTTCACCAATCTTGTGGGAGTGTTTCTGCCAGTTGGTAAGCCTAAACATATTTATAGCACTTAATGAGTGACCAATGAAAAGTTCCTGCATTTCAATCTATTTCTCTTTATTAGCCTTAATGCATGGTAGCAGCAAAACATTGCAATAATTACATTGTGTAACCCCCAAACCTAGAAAACCTCCCCCTGTTTTTATGGATAAAAGGCCTGCTACAAAGATCGTTGAAATCACCAAAAGTGTCTCCATTGACTTAAATGAATCTTGAATCAGATCTAAAGTGAACAAACCTTTGATTTGTAGAAATAACACCTTTTCTCATGAGACAGCTCTTAAACAGTACATTATCAGTGTCTGAAGGGGCTTGCGGTGAGGGTGGGAGGTATAATTCTTCCATGAAGAAAAGAAGGGGAAGATATTACTATCTATTACTATACTATATACCACCACTAGAATTACTATACAGAAACTTCTAACACCTGACTGATAGACATGTAATTTCTATGTGCTTGCTGAGCTGGAATCTTGAAAAGTAGTACATTTATTTATTCTGGCCTGATGAATACAGAAAATGTCTTAAATTTGAACTCTGACATTGCTGTCAGAGTTCACCAAATGGTCAATCAGATTTCAACCATTCAAGTGCCCTGACACACACATTAATTAGGGTGTAGGAGACCTCCAGTTTTGAGAAATGAAGGTCATCTGAGTTCAGTAAAACTGGTGAGCAAATAAACTGCAGGTAAAGACATTGACAGCAGTCTGCTAACAAGCAGATGTGGCTGTTACACAGGTACAGCTTTTATGTAATTCACAACTCAAAATCATTTAGGTATCTCTTGGGTTATTATAGGCTAAATCACACCTTCTCATCACGGTTTAGTCTTAATTTCAAAGTGTTGCACGCACTGAGAACATTCTGGGATTGAAGACAGATGATGGAAAGGGGAAAAGAAAGATAAAACCATCAACCACTTACTGTTGTAGGGGACAATATGGCATAGGTATGACCATGTGCCATCTTCATTTCCTAGCTCAAAATCAGATTATAATTTTACAGTCAGAGAGGTCACTGAGTTGCAGTACTTGGAATCTGGTGCCTATCACAAGTGTATTGAACAGTAAAATGCAAGATGGATCTGCTCGGTAGACTCTCTCACCTGGAACAGGAATAAGAACATCAAATGGCAAAGGAGACAGTAATTTGTACTACATCAGTATTTCTATAGAAAAATCTTTCTAGCTGGGGAAATCAGAAGCCCAGTTTTTCAGATTTCATATTAATTATTTAGCTATATAGGCAAATAAACCAGTTCCCCCAAGCAGTATGTGTGCATGCATACACTCAGAGAAACAAAATTGTTTGGTTTTTTTCTGATTTTTGTGAAAATTTTGCATTTTTTACAACCAAAAAACAAAAGCAAAACAAAAAAACCAACCAACCCCCCCTCCCCCCCAAAAAAAACTAACCAGAAAGTTTCCCCCTCCCAACTCCCATTTTTGGTTGTTTGGGGGTTTCGAAAACTAAAAGAAAAATAAACCATTTTTGTTCTGTTTAGCTCACGAAAGCTTATGCTCAAATAAATTGGTTAGTCTCTAAGGTGCCACTAGTACTCCTTTTCATTTTTGTTCTGTCATCAAAAAACTAAAGTTCTAAAAAATTCAAATTTTCAGTGAAAAAAATTTTTTTTTTTAGAAAGAGGCCATTTTTCGTGATTTGAGAATCTTTGAAAACTTACATTAATGTTCAGGCGCACAGAAAATTGCAGATGCCTCTGCTTTGGATGCTGGGGTAAGTTGCAAAGTCTGTTGGTCTGTTACATAGAAACAGTCTGAGCTAAAGATGAATTCCTCAGAAAAAGCCCAATGTAGTTGCAAATGGCCACAGTTGGGGTTTGTTGTAGTCATTTAGATGGAATATAGGGGCTAAAGGTGTTAACATGACCCTGTCACTGTCTAACATTAAACAGTGTTAAACAAGGTTCAGGGCTTGGGTATAGAGAGACCTCAAGCATACTTAGCTCCATGGCAAACACACCATTAAAAATCCCTTTAACCTTTTATTAAAGATACAGAAAAGAAGGAAAAGCAGCTGAAGCATTTGAAATGTAAAGTATTAAATGAGGCTTTCATTTTAACAACATCCCCTTTTCCACTTCCCATTAGTAGTAGATATTTTTTTGGAGGAAAACCACCCTGTTTTTTGACAGTCTCTTAGATGGTAATAAGTGTCCTATGGGGGAACAGAGAAGAAGGGAATTGAGCTGAGCAGGAGCTGTTGTCATTGCTGCTGTTAAAGTCTGATCCCATGTCATCTCAGGTGGTGGCTGGGATTCAGCTGGAGCTGGGAGGGTTGGCATTGTCATCGGGATCCCTCTCACTGGCCCAAGGTAGTCAGACCATCCCTCAGGAAGAGGACATAGAATGTCCAGGTTCTCAGGAAAGGGTGAGGGAGGCAGCCATGATGGTAAAGCTTACTTCTGTCTGTTTTTCTATCTATTTTTTTTTCTCCCAAAGTCTCTTTCTTTTAGGAACCCAAAAAGGGAGGTGATGGTTGGAATAGCCCATCCTGTCATTATCTTGTCCACCAATTAGGCCTGATATCTGACACACCAAGTTTGTTTAATTAACTTGTGGCTGCACATCTGCTGTTTTTAACAAGTATAATTTCAACACAGTCCTAGAGTCATATTGGTAGGCCCTGTTGTATAGACTAATTCAGTCTGTCTCCCTTTCACACCTTTTCCCATCCACATTTGTTATTGTAGGTTATTGTGACATTTTATGAAGTTTCACTTACAGTTTAGCTCACAATTAAAGTAAATTTGTAGACACAATTATCAAAACAAGGCCTAAATAAAAGGCTACCTTAAATCACAATCAAATGAGAAATAAAATCCAAACACACCTGTGATACTCTGCACCCTATATTCACCATAGTGATATGATTATGATATGATTATGACATAATTATGATGCATCTTGTACAAAATATGTCATGTGAGGTGTCATTGGAAAAGTTATGCTGAATATGATTATCCTATTTATATGTATGTATCATTTTTGTATCTGGAGTTATAAATATTGACTATGCATCTGTATTTCAAATCTGCTTGCTCCTGGGTAACACCCACAAAGCTTTACATCCAGCCTAGCCAGCACCTGTGGATGCTTCAGTCAGCATATGAATAATGGCTGCCATGACTCATCGAAGCATGCAAGGGCATGTGACTACATAATGTGATCCTGGACTCCATTTTAATGCCTGTATTTTTCCACAAACTGTATTGGGGGGCTTGGCTTGAAACAAAGAAGTTCCCTCCACTTGGAAGAAACTATAAAAGGGGGAAGTGACATCATCACTGGGCCTCACTCACCTACAACACAGAACCTGAAAACACCTAAGGAACAAAGATTGAACTGGGGAAGTGCTGGTCCCAGGCTGGAAGGGAGGATTCCTGCTTTTGTATGCAAATGATAACCTGCTTATACTATCTAACTGGGTGAGACACTGCTTGATTCAAATCCTAACTAGTGTGTAAGACTTAGATTGTGTTTTTTATTTAATTTCTTGTGTAATCTGCTTTGATCTGTACGCTCGCTACTTATAATCACTTAAAATCCATCTTTCTGTAGTTAATAAATCTATTTTATATTTTTACCTAAAACAGTGTGGTTTGCTTGAAGTGCATGGGGAATCTGCTCAGGAACAGGGGTGTAGCCTTTTATTTTATTTAAAGTGAATTTGGTAATGTGGTATTATGCCACCATGGGTTCAGCTATGGAGGCTACAGTTTCAAACTTAACTGAGTGGAAGTTACCTCTGCTACTTGATTCAGAGTTAGAGTCTCTAGGAACTAATAAAGACCAATGGTAGTGACCACAGAGACATTCACAAGTACAAGGTCTAGACTGTTTTACAAGTTTTATTAAAGTTACAATTAAAGTAATGATTACCCAAGTATATAGAAATTCTATACAGACCTATGCACCAGTTACAAATATAGTTATATCCTTAACAACAATGTTAGGGTCTGATGGGTCTCAAAGCTTGATCATCAGTAGAGATGGTTCCTGCTGGAATCTCCCATAGGGAGTTCAGTTTTCTAATTCTGGGCATCCCCTTTTTATAATGTAATTCTGTTTATACCTACATTCTGTGCATGTCCATAAAAGTGTACCCTCTTTTCTCTTATTGGTCTTTGTCCCCTGGAAACGTAAGGGACCTCAATTTTCTGTAGGCTGTGTAAGTTCTCTTTATTCTCATTAGCGTTGATGCACAACCTGTATCCTGTGGTTAAGACACATGTTGGAGACAGATGTGTCTTTACAGTATTTTTTATGATCTAATATTATTCTTCTGGGTAATATTTGGCAATCTTACCAGTTGGTACCTCTTTTCCCGTAATCTTAGGGCACTGGGTTATTTTCTGGTCACTTATGTCATCATTTCTTGGCTCCAAGGCCTAAAATAGATAAGCTAGAGTCTTGCAGGCCTCAAACTACAGGTTCTTCCATTTCAACTTGTCTTAATCATGTCTAATACTTTGATCAATATTTAGAGGAACCATCTTATACTTTTATAATCCTACAATTCATTCTTATTGTACAATGAATATACATGATATAACATATTGTTAATCATAGCATCACACAATAAATGGATAATAAACTAAAATAATTGGCTACAGGGGCTAGTGCATTGTCCTCTTCACATCGGGGCGGGGGGGAGGGAAAGGGGGATGGACTGGGTAATAATCTTTACTGGTCAGGCTTTTAACCAGGGCAGGACGGTACAGTTCAGGGGTGCAAGGGTAGGGAGCTGTGGGGGAATTGGCTGGAGCCTCTCTATTGTTAGTTCATGAGTGGCTGAGGAGAAGCATTAAGGTAACAGCAGCTGGGTGTGTCCTTGCCTGCGTGAGTGTCTGTGTGCGTACACGTTCTGGAGGGTACTGTAGCTTGTCACAGCAGCACAGTGTGAGAGGGAGCCCAGGCTGGTGAGATGGAGGGCTCAGTGGTACCCTAGTTACAGGTTTAACCGTGGGGTGGCCCGTCACAACATCATCTTGCTTTTATTTTGAAAATAAATTCAGGAAGAGAATTTAGTGAGCTTTTGATCTGCATAACAGAATCTCAAGCACTAATTAACCTATTATCCTGCCATGTTTTTGTTTCGTTTGGAAATTTTGCTATGTGGAATCCCATGTAGAATTTTGAGGCAGGGCAGACTATGTTATTAGAAAAAGCACTTATTCACTCACTTGCAAAATCTATATTTAATAAAGGGTCCACTTTCAATCAGAGGCAACGTGTGAGGGGGCATGCAGGGTCACATGCCCCCACCCCCAATTTGTTGCTTGGTTTGTATGGAGCATGCTCACATGGACTGAATATGTTCATTAACATCTGCTGAAGCCGATGCCTTTACTGTGTCCCCCCACTATTGGCAGACATGGTCATCTCTGCTTTCTGTCAATACAGAATTGTAACACAATTGACATATGCCTCCAGCCAGGAGCCTTCAGGAGCTAAAACTGAGTATCTAGATTTTGGAGATTATCTCTCTATCACTACTTGGAATGAAATGGAATTCAACATAAATCTTTCTTTATATAGCTGCATTTACTTTCTCTTTTTGCCCACGTTGGGATTTTTTAAATTGTCCTTTTTTGCCGGTTCTTGTGGATTTAATCATAGATATTAGAGTGCATTTTAGCATAGACATTGTTCAGGTGTTTTGTTGGCTGCCTGTTTATTTTTTTAATTAGATCAAATACCAAAATGTATGCAGACCAAGTTCTGCATCTCTGATGCTCAGTGACCAAGGACACCAATGACTGAGCTTCTATGCAGGATTTTCAGTAGGACTGGTGGAAGTTGGATACATAAATGCTTTCTGAATGTTTTGATTTTTTGTCCCTGTGTTTCTAGAATTATGTAGCTATGAATTCTGCAGTTCTGATGGCTACTATTAAAGCAAGAATTGAGAAATACTGTGTCTTCTTGAACTTGCATCTGATTTGTTGGAAGTAAGGGAATGTTGTTGCTGTTAACTTTTCTTCAATTCTCTTTTGCTGTGTAAGACTGATGCTTCTAATCAGAAATTCCCAAGATATTTTCTTCTGCTATTTTCCCCACTATTCTTATGGAGGCTGTTCAGAAAAAACCCATTCCTCTGGTCTCAAGTTGAGCACAGCCATTAAATAGTAAGCCTAATTTTTTTCCTCATAAGGCTGCCTTAAGCTATAAGAAACCACTGGCCAGGCGGAGGAAGGAGGCCAGGAGGCAATAGGCTGATGTCCCAAAATCCATACAATGGATGTTTCCCCACAGTCCCAAGCAAGCTGGAAGGAAAAGAAACCCACAGCTATTACAACCCATCAGCTGTCTGCAGTGATCACATGAAAAATACTATACAATATGGTTAAAGGCTGTGCAGGAAGATTTGATGGGATAGCCTAATTTTGGCAATTAATTGATCTTCGACTACTAGCAGTAGATATGCCCAATGGCCTGTGATGGGATGTTAGATGGGGTGGGATCTGAGTTACTACAGAGAATTCTTTCCTGGGTGTCTGACTGGTGAGTCTTGCCCACATGCTCAGGGTTTAGCTGATCGCCATATTTGGGGTCGGGAAGGAATTTTCCCCCAGGGCAGATTGACAGAGGCCCTGGGTTTTTTTTTTGCCTTCCTCTGCAGCATGGTGCACGGGTCACTTGCTGGAGGATTCTCTGCACCTTGAAGTCTTTAAACCATGATTTGAGGACTTCAATAGCTCAGACATAAGCTAGGGGTTTGTTACCAGAGTGGGTGGGTGAGATTCCATGTCCTGTGTTGTGCAGGAGGTCAGACTAGACGATCATAATTGTCCCTTCTGACCTTTAAGTCTATGATTCTGTGATTCTATGATTTGCATTGGAAATCTTCAGTAGAATGATCAGTGATAGTATTCTTGTTAGAGGGAGAGTGGCAGCATCCTACATTGTGTGGATGACAATGAAAGCAAAGATCAGTGTATACCTGAATTTAGTTGCCAATGCCCTGGTCCACCCTGATGCTGACTCACTTTTCTTTGTCTCTCCTCCATCTTTCAGTCTCCACCCTTGTTACACCCTAGGACATCTGCAAACTCCGTTGACATTAGTGACAGGGCTGTACAGTGATAAATAGGTGTTTTATGAAGCTACAAGGCCAGTATAAAGCACTAAGATCTGTGTCTACCCAGAGTTATTCATGGTGAACTGTGCTTTCAAGTTTTGTATTATCTTTGAACATTTTGGACTGTAGCCATGCCCATTTTAAACGCAGGGCCAAAGTCCTGTTAGAATGGTCTCCTGTTGATTTCATCTGGAGTGCACATGACAGAAAGCTACATCATAAACATTCTGGATTGTGGATTGTCCCAAAAAAGACAAGATTTATGGGGTAGGGGAAAAATTACCTTTATTTCTTCTCAATGGATTGCATCTGTACTAGAAGGAGTTAAATACAGCCTGCCAATGAGTTCTGGGCGCTGTGCCATCTTGGGAACTCTGTGTGCAATAGCTAATAACAGTACAGCTCTCACATAATGGAGAAAATACAGCAGTTTTTTGCAACAGTTGTCTTAGGAGCAGTTAATGTTCAGAAGAGAGGAAAAGAATAGGGAGGCAGACCTGATCAGAGATTGAGGGAATTGGGAAGACAAACTGGGCTGTAGCTCCCTGAATTAATCTGTCAGGTGCAGGGGTTTATAACCACAAACACTGTGAGCAGGAAGTTACTTTGTGTCAGGACTAGTGCTTACATGCTAGGGCTATAATCAGCCATTATGGATGATACTGGTAATCTTTAAGGACACTCACTGTAAGGCATCCTCCAGTGCTGGTTGCTACTGTTCAGCAGAGAGTATAGGGTGGGACATAAATGCTTACATGGCAAATTGCAGGCAATATTTTCAAAAACAGAACACTCAATTGACAGAGCCCCTGGCACTTGGGCAAATCTCCATAAATTTGTATAACTGAAATATTATAATGATTATTTAGCAAACGCAAATAAGAATCCTGCATCCCAACAGGGATTATTACATTCTGACAGCTTGCACTCAACCAATGTAGGTGTCATTTGCTCTCAGATCATGTGCATCTTCTCCTGAGGGTGTTCTGCAACAGCTTTGTCAGCCCAAATCCAAAAAAGGAAGGCTACTTTTAGTCATGCAGAGGTCAGGTATGGTTAACGGAAGATATGCCTTCCTTTTAAGGGATAAATTTGGTGATGTGGAAGCTGCCTACAAAGGGTGGGATGAATGTGGTGGGAGGGCACTGGAGGGTTGTGGGTGATATGAAGAAGAAGAACACTGCAGAGATGTTCAGAAGGCAGCAGCTGACTGAATTGAGGCTGGAGAAAGCAGTTCAGAATAGACTGAGACTTTCACATTCACTCTGAAAGGAGATAGTGACGCTTCAAGCCATCCCTGTGGAAGCAATGTATGGGACAGGGCACTGCACTAGACACTGCTTTCATGAGTCAGTGGGCAGCATGTGTGTGCACAGGAACTATTGTAGGGTTCCAGAGCAATTTTGCACTACATGCTATGGCCATGTCTTGAGCTGGTGTAAATGAACATCATTCCAGAAACTTATCCTGATATACTCCACTTGAGCATCTGGCTCTGCTATATTCCAGTAGTCCCTCCCCTTATGCCTTACAGTTCCACTGTTACACCACTGGAGACAACTTAGCTTGAGTTCTGATTTTTCATGAAAAATTACCACCTCAGACACAGACAGCTCATAGAATCATAGAATATCAGGGTTGGAAGGGACCTCAGGGAGGTCATCTAGTCCAACCCCCTGCTCAAAGCAGGACCAATCCCCAATTTTTGCCCCAGATCCCAAATGGCCCCCCTCAAGGATTGAACTCACAACCCTAGGTTTAGCAGGCCAATGCTCAAACCACTGAGCTATCCCTCCCCCCTCATCCTCAACTGCTTTTTCCCTCCCTGTTACTGCCACCCACATTTGAGCATCAACCACGATTCCTGCTTTGTATAGGTGTAAGCAGATGTTCAGCCCAGTTACATAAGTGTCCTAGGTGTCCTTGGTTACATAACTGTTTGCCTCATCCTGTGAGGATGGAATTTGTGACAGTTTCCTTTTATCCTTACTTTGCCAGAAACAACCAGGCTGGAGCATCCTACCAAGACAGTATCAGCCAGCAAAAGTGAGGTCCTCCAAAGGGACTCACCATCTAGCCATTGAGGCATCTGTGGAGGATGACATAGGGATGAGTCATTGGAGTCCTCTCCTGACACCTACAACCCTCCATCTCTGTGTGCAGGACCAATATCAGGAGAGCCTAGGCCAGCAGGAACAGCCCAGCAGGGCCCAGAACCTTCTCCAAAAGGTTTAATGAACACAGAGGAGATGCTGCTGTTCAGCAACTGTGAGGTTCTACAGGAATGAAAGCAGTAAAGCAAAAGGCTGGCCCCAAAAGCAGCTGGCACTCATTAGGAAAATGGCGAATGGGGCCCTTGAGAGTGCAGAGCATCAGAATGAGGTGGCCAGCTTCCTACACACTGCAGCAGACCCCCTGGCTAGTGCAGCTGATTTCCTGATGAATTTTGCAAAAAAAACCAACCCAGACTTCCCTTACCAAAGTCAGTCATCTGCTGACTCAGACAGATGATCTCAGTGCTGATTTCCAAACTCCTTTCTTTGCGTCCTCATCACAAAATGAACCCTAAACTTCAGCAGCAGTGGGAAAACCACCTTCCCCACTCCAGCCTGCAAGAGGTGTCTGCACATATCTGGGCACCTGGCTGGGAAGTGGAACTGTCCATGAGATCACCAAGACGCAGGGCAGAGAGCTGCAGCTACAGAAATGAGCCCCTCTCATTCCCCTGGTCCCTTCTAAGGGTCTAACCAAACCGCACTGAAGTCAACAGAAAATCTCCCTACCTTCAGTGACTTCAATGGGCTTTGGATCGGGCCATATACTTGTTGATGAGGTTGTACCCTCCACCCCACCACCATTCTTGGTGAGTCCTCTGCCCCTCTTCACTTTCTTGGACAAAGTCCTTTTTTGCAGCATAGAACATTGTGTAGCATAGTATCTACACATTGCTGCGCTAGCTTTTTCCCTCCATTGGCAGGTCTCTTCGGGAGTTCCATACAGAGAACTTCTGCACACTTAACAGGTACCCATAAGAAGAGCACTCCTGAGCCCAACCACATAGAAGTGTCACGGATTGTTCTACCTTCTCAGTACATACATCCAACTATGTAACCCTCACCCAGTTATAAAAATCTCTGCTGGGTGCCCAAATCCTTAAGTCACGGCCACAATGCACAAAAATGTAAGTGCCCACCATCAAGAGAGACTTCCAATGGAATCTTTCCTTTGATTTGGATTGCCTCTCAAATGTGCATGTCCACTTTGCATGAAGTTAGTGCCACCTCTTGAAAATTCTTTAGAGAAATTGCTTTCACCTATGTATCTGATTGAAGACCTGTTTAGCTATTAAGACATCTAAGCAGCTGTTAAAATTGCAGCCAAATAATGGACAAACATCAGTCTCTTTTCTCCATACCTGGAAGCCAGGGGCCTGTGTTGTATGTAAATTGTGTAGCCCTTTGTTCTCAGCAGAACATAAACTCAAGCTGGTCTCTTATCTCAGACAATAGAAAAAAAGACCCCATTTGCCTCCAGCATAGGGAAGTTGGTTGCTGGGTTTTGGCTAGAAGCAGGACAGATCCAGGTGATACTGAGCACTTTCCAGGAATAGAAATAGACCCATTGATACGAAATCTAATGTTTGCAGGCTTCAGATGACATGGCTTGCCTGCTCTCCCTAACAGCAACAAAACCTTATTCCTGGTGGAAAATATCCTGTTCTTGGAAGAATTCTGAAAATTCTCGCAGGAGAGAGAGAGAGAGAGAGACCCTTTCTTTGTTCTTCCTAATAGCCCTAATTCAGTCAGCTCTTGCATGCTGGTAATATATGTTTCTCTGAAGTGACCCAGCATCTGGCACCAACATCTTCTGTTACAATTGTTATAATGAAAACACAAGGACAGCAAGGGATACGTTTAAAAATGCAGCTCTTAATTTGCAGCCACAAGATCTGCCTATTGTGCTTGAGCCAAAGCCCACTGAGGTGATGTCAATAGGCTTTGGAGCAAGCCTATCATAAACAAATAGGTAAGTGTATGTGCATATACAGGTGCATATACAGGTGCAAAACAAATAGGTGCTCACACTCCTGGGTATTGTAGCTTGAAAATATCCCTTCTGAATTTGCAGACAGGTAAGTTAATGCTTAAAATATGGATTTGCTCATGCAGGTGTGAAGTCTCTGGGTGCGGTATAGATGCCTACTCTTGCCGTTTTGAAAAAAAGGTGTATGTTTTTTGCTGTAAAATGGTACAAATCACAGATGGCTCAAGATAGGTTCATTAGAAACGCAATACAGGTTTTGTCTTCATGAATAAAACTGATACAAAATCTACTGAGAGGTTATCTTTTTCAAACAGCCAGATACCACAGTGAATAATTTAGCTCTCGACCCTCAAGTGTTGCAGGAATAGCTCTCCTGCTGAAATACACAAGTGACAGAGGACATTTTTATCTCATTTTTAGGATACATTGAATCATCTAGGCTAACTTTTAAAGGACTGGCAAAAGTTAATGCTGAAAGAGGCAGTTTTCTAATAAAGGTTAAAAAGGCCCACTTTTTGACAGTCTCTTAAGACAGGCTGTGGCCTTACAGGTGTGGTCTCTTATACAAGTAATATGGGGTTTGGTTTTTAGGTGATTCCTTTATTCAATTCTGATGAAACGGAGGTAGGTAACTGGGTATTTTTCCCTCCATCACCAGTTCAGAAATCATCAATAATTGGGCTATGTTTTCTTTTTTAAAAATCCACTTCTATTTGGATTTAAAAAAAAAGATTTTTGGAAGGTGCCCAGAAGAGGACCCTGCCATGTGCACCCAGTAAATACAAGTCAGTTTATAATGATGATTAGTTCCTCTTTAGTATGCAGCTGCTCCACTCTGCTTTTCTCTAGAAAAAAATGTAGGCCTGTTTGACTGACAGCCAGCTAGTTGCCATACAGTTCACAATTCACATTTACAAGCAATACAATACTAAAAACTTCAACAATATTAACATGCATTTTACTACCAACTAAATTAACTTTAAGTTCCCATTAATAGCTGTTATTAAAGTGAATCTAATCCACATGTTTTAGTTGCTGACACAGAACCCTTCTCTAGTACAATTCCCGCCCTTATATACATTTTTGCTTTCTTTGCCTTTTAATAAAAAAAATCTGAAAGGCACAAATTGTACACTTCCTTACCTAATGTAAACACAAAAGACTTTTGCTTTAGAAACGAATGTAGGAGAACAGCTGTGCTGCTGATCTGCTCAGAGCTCCTATTGAGTCTGCAGCTGCTTCTCTGTCTGCAGAAAGCTTGTGCAGGCTGGCTTGATTGACAGCCAGCTAGATAACAAAATGGAAGAGAAGAGCAGACACAGACCTAAGTCAGAAGTACCTTAGAGCTATGAAAACCAGTGCTCCAGATTCATATTTTAATCTTGAGCTGTGAAAATCCTGTAGTCAAAAACCTGAAATCTCTTTCAAGTAATCTTGAACCTCTGTCCCAGATTTCCCCCAAAACCCAAAGGAACTAATTAAAACCAGAAATTCCACAAAGCTCGGCTTAGCAGTGTGACCAGTCACACCAGTAGGAAAGAAAGTTATGCTGAACCAATGGACTTTTACACAGCAATGAATTGTAAAGTTGAAATAGAACATTTTCAGATATTATTTTTATTTTCTCCACATGATCTCTCAGATTCTAGCTTGACTAGAATATTTAGTTCAATGTTAGGAGAAACCCATGAGAAATCACTACAGCACTTTCGACTTGCTCCAGTCTAACGGACAAACTTCATAGGTCAAATAGGATAGCTATAGTATCTTCCTCCCCACTCCAGTCCACCAGTAACCTATCTCTGTAGTCATATTCAGAACAAAGCCACCTCAGTGATACAGTAGTCAAGTCTGAGTCCTCTTCCCATGGCAATTTTGACAATGTTTATAATTTTTTATTTAAAGTGATGTAGTTTGCACAGGCAGGTTCCTTATATATTTGCAATTACATTGTAATACCAACACATACTCATGAACATGAGGCCTGATTATTGTAATTCCCTCCTAACAGCATGTACCAAATGGCTTCTCCATTGGTCAGAAGACAGCAGCAGATTTGTTAGCTGGCTTGATCAACCATGGGCATATTAAGCTCACCCTGTTGTCTTTGTGATCTCTGTCTAAAAATGGCAGGTGGACCTTAAGTTGGTCCAGCTGGTATTTAAATCCTTAAATAGTGAAGTTTCTGGCTACATTTCAGCATCATGCTGATGGATATATGTACCTTGAAACCATGTGGGGATCCATCATCATGACTTAGATCAGCACTGGCACTAGGACCTTTTCAATGGTTGGCCCTAGATGGTGGAACTTGTTCACACATGACACCTGTCTCAGTTTCTCAGGCCTGCCTTTTAAAATTACACCTCAATATTGATTTCTTTTAGTTCCACTAAAAGCTCCCTATATTTTTTTCCTTTCTCCCGATCCACATCCCTTTAGTACTGAGCTCCTTGATTAGTTTTATTTGTTTGAATTTTAATGAAGGAATTTTATTATTGCCCAAAGTGAGGGCAAGCTGCCAATGACTATTAAACATGCTGCGGTCCAGCTCTTACTCAAGAAACCATCACTCGGTATTAACTAAATTGCCAATGAGGCCTGGCCTTACATGTTTTGGTGCCCGAGGCAAGAAAACACACACGCGCACCCCGCCCGAAAACTGAAAAGAAAAAGGGAGTGTCAACAGTTTTGTTATGTATGTGTGTATTTGTGAGTGACTGTACACACACACGCAGATAGAATTTATGCTACATATGATATGTGGCAGTAATATCAATGTGATTAGGCAGGTTTGGCCAACTCACCTAATCTTTGTTTGCTCATTCATCTCCCCTGGAGCTTACTCTAAACATGTCAGACTACTAAGGAGTTTCAAACAGCTGCCATATTTTTTCATCCACCTGACTAAGAAACATTTTCTATATTCCTCTACCAATGTGGAAGGCTCTGCCCAGGAATCGGGTTGGGTAATATTCAGCCACACACTAGAGATTAGTTTTACACATACAAAACATTCATGACTTTTCAGTCTGTTAATATGCAGCCCTGAAGGTTTAGAAATGGGAGCTTTACACGACTGGAAAGAGGTTTCCAGTGAACACAAAGTCCGTAGCCCTGGAAGGGAAAAAATGAATGGATTGTAGAAGCATGGCATTTTTTAAGGTATGGACAATCTATTTTAGGTTTGTTTTTAGAGGTGTTATGGCTCCCACAGAGCCCTGTATAATTGTACTCCTGTATAGAAAAGTACCTATCTTTGAAGATGAAGGCATGCAAAAAAATAGTCCCACCAGAATATTTTAAATATATCTAAAATTCCTAAAATATTTTTTCTGCAACATACGAACATATGTGGTATGTGCAGAATACCTGATTATGTGATATGGTATAAAGACAGCGCTTAAGTCCCAATCCAGCTAGCCCTTAAGCACATGTGTAACTTTAAGTACATGAGCGGGCCACTGAAACCAGAGTGAATGCCACAGTGAAGTGAACTGAAATCCATGGGGCTGCTCACATGCTTTTACTAACACACATGATTAACTGTTGTGCTGGATCAGTGCTTCATTTCAGATTTACCTGCATAACTTACTTCAGAATTCTATGGGTGAAATCCTGGCCCCAACCAATGGGAAAACTCCCATTAACTTGTACAGGGACAGGATTTGGCCCACAGACTTCTCTCTTCTCCATCACAGACATATATAAAATATATATATATCCAAATAAAACACCATAGGAAAACATCAGCTATATTGGCCTGACCAATTCGCACTGCACCTGCTGCACTTCCCAAAATGTATATGTTTGGAACATATCTATGTATGTTCATTTTTTCTCTTTGGATCAGTTTTCCATGAAGATGCAGGAAGTCAAGGATTCCATGACTGAGTCTTTAACAAAGGAACTTGAACAATCTGTGTATTAAGCCAAATTTTTAAATTTTAGTCCTTGCAGAAATTTTTTTAAATGCTGCTAATGGATATTTTATATTGTTGCTTTTTTAATTAGAATAAAACAATAAAAAGCAAGTGTTTAGTCTGTATTAATCTAGTTGAATATAGTTACATCCTTTACACACTTTGCCTGTATGTTGTTAAATATCAGCCTACTCTCTGTGCTGGGAGTTGTGCTGTAATTTCATCAATGTAACTCCTCATTCTCTTACCATTTTTGAGCTGAGATTACAACATGTATCTTGTTGGGAGTAAGGGATCCAAAAGCAAACCAGACAATCCTCACTTAGAGATTTTTGGTTTTATTGATTCAGTCCCCCAGTGCCTGTAACATGACAAATATGTCGAAACTTGAAAATGGTATCTTGTTTGCACTGCTATGCAGCTGCCAAAACAGCTGCCATTTCAATTTTTGAAAAGGAAACAAGGGCCTCTTATCTAACATGGAAGAAAAATAGACCTCTCCTTACATTCATTTTTAATGTGTCTCAAATGTGTTCAATGACAAAGATGCCTCAATATTTTAACTAAAACAGATATCATCCCATGTGTTCAGGAGACGAAGTGGAACAACTTTTTAAATGGCTAATTTATTTTCCTGTGTTCTAACATTTTTGTATATCAAGCTGCTGAGGAATGTAGGACTATATAGGACTGGAGTCCTTCCAAAAAACATGAATAAAAAAAGAACTGCATCCTTCCCGTTCTGCAGATATCATAAACAGGTGGGAAGAAATCAAGATGTTCCAATCCTGTTGAATGCTGTGAACATTTGTTGCAAGGGTCTGAGTAGAGCTGGTCAAAACATGGAATTTCTGTTCTGCGGAACATTTTGTCCCACAAAATGAAATTTCTGAAAAACTTTGTTTCTGAAATTTCAGAATGACTCTGCTGAAATGACACTATTCCGTAAGGTTGAAGTGCTTCATTTTGACTGATATAAAATATATTTTATAGTCAAAATGCTAGTCAAAAGAAAAAAGAAAAGGAGTACTTGTGGCACCTTAGAGACTAACCAGTTTATTTGAGCATGAGCTTTCGTGAGCTACAGCTCACTTCATCGGATGCATAGCTATGCTATGCATCCGATGAAGTGAGCTGTAGCTCACGAAAGCTCATGCTCAAATAAACTGGTTAGTCTCTAAGGTGCCACAAGTACTCCTTTTCTTTTTACGAATACAGACTAACACGGCTGTTACTCTGAAACTAGTCAAAAGAAAATATTTTAACCTTATCGAAACTAAATGTTTTGATAATTTTTCATCAAAAATTGACAAAATCAATAGATTCCTGTGAGACATTTTGATTTAGTTGAATCAGTATTTTCAGGTGGAAAAACTTTCCATCAGAGAATTTATGACTAGCTGTAGTGCAGTTAGTGCAGTTTTCAGCTGACAGTGGTAGTTCAGGGGGACACTTGTCCAAAGAATGCAGGATAAGACCTTTAGGATAAACCCATACTCTCTGCTGCTTCGGTGTGCTCGGAAGGGAAGAACACATAAGGAGCCTTTTCGCTACAGTACACCTACACAGCCGGAGAGCAGGATGGTGACCTAATCCTCAGCCTCCTGTTAGGCTTGGGGCGAGTAACTACTGCCGCCAGTGCTGCCAATTCCAAGGGAATATGGTCGCTGGTTTGAGGGCTTTACCAGGCCACCAGCATGTATGGTGTAGATGGGGGCCACATGCTGCTCATTCTCTGGAGGAGCAGTAAACAGTGCCTTAGCACATGTTTCCCCCTTTGCTTGTGTTGAGCCATCCCGCTTTGCACCAGCAGGATAGCTCTGAAAAAAACCATTCCATTCCCCGCAGCCTTTGCATTTCTTCAGAAAGTAAGGGCAGGATTTCGGCCTTACTAGTCAGTCCACAAAGGAAACTGGTATGGTAGAGTAGAGGTTATGTATGGAACCTTTCTTCAGTGGGAGCTCTCTGAAATATGCTAAATCTCCTTGATACATGCGAAGTTAGCATTTATAGACTCTGATTGTGATCTCATTCTGATTTTAAACTTACACTGGTGAGAGCAGCTGTTGGAACAATTATTAAATAAAATGTCCTCTTTGTAAATAGTTAAAGTAACCAAATTAATTGTAATCAAAATGAAATAATAAAATAATAAATAATAGTATTGTAAACCAAAGCCGTCCATTTTAAATCCAAAACTGCAGAGCTGTACCTTTACTTAGATCAGTGGTTCCCAAACTTGTTCCGCCGCTTGTGCAGGGAAAGCCCCTGGCGGGCCGGGCCGGTTTGTTTACCTGCCGCGTCCGCAGGTTCGGCCGATCGCAGCTCCCAGTGGCCACGGTTCGCTGCTCCAGGCCAACGGGAGCTGCTGGAAGCGGCAGCCAGTACGTACCTCGGCCCACACCACTTCCAGCAGCCCCCATTGGCCTGGAGCAGCGAACTGCGGCCACTGGGAGCCGCGATCGGCCGAACCTGCGGACGCGGCAGGTAAACAAACCGGCCCGGCCCGCCAGGGGCTTTCCCTGCACAAGCGGCGGAACAAGTTTGGGAACCACTGATTTAGATGATAATCTCTTGGGGCAGAAACCATCTTTTTATTATGTGTGTATACAGCACCTTGCACAATGCTGCTTCAGTCCCTGCTTGAGGCCTCTAGCTGCTACCACCATACAAATAATAAATAAGACCACAACCAGCTGGACAACAGGCATAGCATGTTGTCAGTTAAGTTTCAGTATGCTTCATATCCTGGAACAAAATGTCCACAACGTACATCATGTTGTAGGCCACAGGGGAATTTAATAGGGAATAGTATCCAATCCCTCCCTAACCCCATTTTCAAAAGAGAGAGATACCTTTTACATTTCCATGAAAGCAAAAAGCATCTTCAGTATGTGAATCTATTGTCTGTGCTTTTTTCAGAACTATGACCTAATCTGGTGTCCTGTCATTGTTCTGGCAGTTGACTGGCAGAACAAGAAACAACAAATATGTTAAATTTGAGTGGTTTCCTGCAATGTTATTCTATCAAACTGGCAATTTCCGAAAGGATTTGGAATGGAGCTTGCAATTCCTTAGACACCAGGGAGGTCCAACAATGGCTGCCAAGATGGTCTGCAGCTCAAGCTGGTCCTAATATCTGAGCGCATAAAAACATTCCATTTACTCCGATTTATTTTTAGGCCTAATCTCAAGCAGATTTTAGAGACCTTCTGAGTAGCTGCACGGCTCGGCAGCGAGCACGTTAGAACAGAAAGGATTTTCTGGTATTTTAACATGCTGTGTTGCATGGGAAATCTACAGATTCTTTTCTCAAAATCTTAATTCTTGCCAATGAAATTTTAATTGGAAAGGTAAAACCACACCAACAGGAGGAACAAGTTGAAACCAAAGCAGGCATGCCACAGATGAAGACAGGATGCCAAGTAGGATTCTATATATGTATAATAATGTACTTTATCCCTAGAGCATGTATTTCACTTGTCTTTCATTATCTCCAACAAATCATGATGATTCCAAGATGGTGGTAGCTTGGGAAGAATCTGTGATTTGATTGTGGTTTGGCATCAATCACATTGCACATTCTCAGTAAGATCAAATTGGCAATCTAATGCCACAGGTGATAATATTGTGTTCCAGGCCTCAGAGCCAGGGCAGCATGCAGTGCAGTACTGACTTGATGCTGAGTATCTATGAATCCTGAGGATTTATGAAACTAAGCTCTAAAACCTTAATGGGTTAGCATAGCCTGTCATGTGCTATTTCAGAGCTCTGTGAGCTGACATCTACCTACCTGTGTGCTATTTCTTTTACATGAACCTATTGAGCGCTATTTCTATTTCTTTGCTTATGTGCTACTTGTGTTTTCAATGGGATCTCTGCATATATTTTAATCCTTGCTGTTTTAACTGTGTTCATTTGCTCTTCCCCCCCCCCCCCCCATGTCCTCCTTTCTTTCCTTTTAGTATAATGTTTAGAATTTGCAATAATTACATTCGAATACACATGATCATGAAGACTCACTCGAATGATTACACGAGACCTACACTATATTTGGAGAGAAGCTGACACAGGGTACCTTGAAAAAAAAATGAGTAGCATGCTTTTCCTGTCTATCTGCCTTTGCTGATTTATTTATATTATTAAAATGATTTCGTAGGGTTACACTTGGAAATAATTGTCCCTATAACACAGAAGGCAGAGTTGGGGTGGTGATTCTCCTCACATACTTCTCATGGCTCTCTTCAGATATCTGAACTTGGCCTTCCTCCATTTCTTGTACACTTCTAACCTAAGTTAACCCCCTTCCCCAAATCCTCACTGCATAGATTCCTGAGCTTCAAACCCTCTCTGCACTTCACACTGCCTCCCCACTGAGTTCTGATCCTCTTCTTCCACCTGCCTTCTGCTGGCTCCTGCCTGGCTCTCCCTACACAAAGGCCTCCCTCCATTCAAAGTACTTCTCTCCTAGCTGAGGTATGGCTTCCATTCAGTCACTGTGGGTATGTCTACCCTTCAATTACAAACCCGCAGATGGCTTGTGCCAGTTGACTTGGGCTAAGGGCCTCTTTAATTGCAGAGTAGACATTTGGGCTCAGGCTGGAGCCCAGGCTATAAGACCCTGTGAGGTGGGAGGATCCCAGAGCATGGGCTGCAGCCTGAGCCCAAAGGTCTACACCACAATTAAACAGCTCCTTTGCCCAAGCCCCCCAGGCCCAAGTCAGCTGGAACAGGCCAGCCGCAGGTGTCTAATTGCAGGGTAGACATACCCTCTAACACACAGACATCCTAGCCCTCTTCATTCATCACACTTGCCTGCACTTAAGTCTTTCACATTTTTATTTTGTTTTCACATTTACCAATGAAACCACCAAACAAAATGATTCCCAGGATAGCACCATCTGTGGTCAGATTTGGCAAAATATTTTTTTCTTTGATGAGCTCTACAAACTGCTGAAAAAAGGGCTACATAAGGGAACCGCCATCTCACCATATATGTAGTGGAGTGGCTGCTCCTTTGATGACTTGGCATTTCATAGAGTTTAAGGCCCAAAGGGACTACTAGAGCATCTAGTCTGACCTCCTGTGTATCACAGCCCATTACATTTCACTTAAATCCCTCTATGTCAGCGGTTCTCAACCCGCGGGCCGCATGCAATCCAATTAGCACACAGCTGCGGCCCAGCTCAGCTGTGTGCTAAAGGCCGCGGGCTCCTGGCTGCCCTGCTGCGTGGCAGGCTCTGGGCTGCCAGCTCCCAGCTGGGCTACCCTGCTGCTCTGGGGGCTCTGGGCTGCCCTGCCCAGGCAGGAGGGCTCTGGGCTGCTGGCCCTGCACGGCAGGGCTCGGGGTCCAGGCAGTCAGCTTCCACATATGCAGCCCACAACGATAAATAGGTTGAGAACCACTGCTCTATGTTGAGCCCAATGATTTAGTTCAGAGGTGGGTAAACTATGGCCCGCGGGACCGTCCTGCCTGGCCCTTGAGCTCCTGGCTGGGGAGGCTCACCCCCGGCCCCTCCCCTGCTGTTTCCCGTGCCCCGCAGCCCACCCCAATTTAGTTAGACCAAAGCCCCTAAGTCCTCACAAGGTTAAACTGTTGTGCCACTGACAGAGAATGGGAGAGACTGAGGTGCCTGCAATGGGAGGGAATTGATTAGGTGGAATGTGCCCAAATGATCCTAACAGGTGATCCACACTCCATGCTGCAGACATAGGTGAAAACCCACCAAGGTCTTTGGCCTGAGGGAAAATTCCTTCCTGACCTCAGGTCTGGCAATCAGTTTAACCATGAGCATGTGAGGGAGACATAATAGCCAGGCATGTGCAGCGATTGGGAGGGGGCATGGGAGGGTGTTGCCCCCCAAACTGGATACATCACAGAGGCGAAACATGGGGGATACCCAGATTTCTCCCTTGTATTTGGCCCTGCTTCCTCCCTGCCAAGGGACGTTCGGAGGTGGGGGAGCAGGTAAGTGGTGACACCAAGTGCTCTGTGCATCCAGGTCAGTTTCCCCACATGGGCTGTGTAAGGGGAGGGCAGGAGAGCAGCTCCTGACCCTCACAGCAGGGCTCCAGTTTGGGGCCATTTCAATTTTACTAGCCTATAAAATAAAATACTTGCCCCAGAAACACAGTGATCTAGACATAGGGGCCAGATTCTAACCAGCACTGGTAACATTCTAGCAAGTGAACATAAGATCTGAGCTGCTTCCCAAGCAGCTCTGCGGTGTATAGCATTGACTTTGTCAAGCCCAGGGGAGTGACAAAGTGAATAGGGAAGGTTAAATGTGAGTGGAATGTGTTTAGGCTGATGGGCAAAGGGGACAGGCTTTAGCAATGGATTTGTTTGATGTGTGCATTGGATGTTAATGTGTCTCTAAAACCAGGGAGACATAATTCATAGTTACATGAAAGTTCTCAGTTCTGTTTATTCAAGAATTTGTTTTTATGCTAATGTTGATTTTTATGTGGTAGCTGGTAAACATGGGAAATACTTAAATTAAAACAAAATTAAGGTTTATAAAATAATGAACATAAACAGTATTTGTGATTTCAAGTACACTGTAATGTAAGTAACTACTAACAATCGGTAAATCCAGAAGTTAGACTTGTACCTATTATTAATAGTATTAACCCCCTTGCCCTCCCTCACCCCAAATATAGAAGTCAAACTATGCCTATTTGCCAGAAGCTGGGAATAGGTGACAGAGATGGATTACTTGATTACCTGTTCTGTTCATTCCATCAGAAGCACCTGGCATTGGCCGCTGTTGGAAGACAGTATACTGGGCTAGATGGACCTTCAGTCTGACCTAGTGTGTCCATTCTTACGTGAGGCTTCTTTGTACCACCTCAGAGCACCTCAGACAATGGTCCACCCCATTCAGTGTCCTGTCTCTAGCTGTAGCCAGTCTCTGGTGCTTCACTGGTTATAATGCTCTTTTACTTCTCAAGAGTGAACTGAAACTTCCTATTCCCAGTCAAAGCAAATCTAAAGCCCCAGCTCCAGTGTAAATCACAAATATATATATATATATATATATATATATATAAAATAAAATAAAAAATAGCAATCCTTGAGGATTCCCTGGTATCTTACTAGACATCCTCATAGTAAAACTGCATTATACTTTCCAATACTGGCCCCACAGAAAAGAAACTCATAGAAACTGATGAAACCTCAGGGAACATAAAGAAAGTATGATGCTATAGCAGTATCAAAGCAATTTGCAAGGGAAACAATCCTAAAGAATCCATTTTATGGGTATTTTCTGAAAATTATTTAGGGGTTTTGGTCAAGACCCACTAAGAGAAGTTTGTGAAACAATTTCCCTTCTAAGCTGCTCTTTTGCAGTACAGCATCTGTCTGAAACTTTCCCCCCCTTTTAGTTAAAAAGTTTCAAGGTTGGTCTCTACCTAAATGTCAGAAATGCTGAACAAAATTGGTTAAACTAACTGGGAGTATGAAGAAAGTGAAAAAAATACACTCCCTATTATATTTAAAAAATTACAGTTAGTTTGAACAGCTGTACATTAAAAATGGCCGAGGGTAGAAAGTTGAAATTTGGCAGAAAGAACATTCTAGAGGATATTGGTTTTGATTTAATCAAGTGGTGAGCCTGTGAAAGCCACGCTTTGCACATGCTCAGTGCATTTTGCATGAGTGTTTTTGCTATGCTTATGAAATGCACAACTAAGGTCACACTGCATACCCACACACACATGGCTTGGTTAACATGCAATACTGCTGTGTTATTCTCGTCAGGTTAAAGGAGCCATTTCCAAATGTTTCAGGAAAATGAAGGGCCTGGAAAAAAGATCTTCCTGCAACAAGTCGTAGCAGAATGTTTGCTTATTCTAGAGGGATGTGCACAGGGCTGGAAACCAAGAGGTCCTGAGTTGTGTTTCTAACTCTTGTACTGATTAATCTTCCTGAAGCTCCATCCTTTACAATCCGTACTTGACAAAGCCTCACAGCATTCTAGGAAGGAGGCAAATATAATTACTCCAATTTTACAGATAGGGTAATGAAGGCACACAGAATGTGCTAAGGCTCAAAGTACCATGAGAAATTGTGGCAGCTCTAGTAACAAAACCCAGGTCCCTGTTATGACAGAGCCCAAACTTATCCACTAGACAACACTGCATCTCAGAAAAAAAGTACTTCAAGTCAGAGGCTCAGGTGTGCCTGAGTTCTGCTCAGTGTGCCTGGGAAAGAGGCTTTTTTCTCCCTCTGCCTCCTCTAGTGGTTCAGTCTCAACCCACATCAGAGCAGCCCGTATCCCTAACACCTCCTTGGAACACCCACTATGCCAGGGGCAGAAGCAAGTGATGTTTACTCAGCTATGCCAGCTTTATGTTACCTGGAATTCCCCTTTTCGAGGAGGGGAAGAAGAGTATGCTGTTTAATCAGGGATGTATGTACAGTGAGTAGCAGTATCCACAGTAAGTATGGCTAGTCGGCATTAGTATTTACTATTATTATGTGCCCATGGAGGAGCACCGAGAACCATATAGGCGAGAAACAACATGTTATATGTCTGTGCCTTCCACAGTATACAAACAGAACAGAAGCAAAAAGGTTGAGAATATTTGGCATAAATAGATTTTGTAATGAGAGAATAAAAGGGAATTTAGAAACAAAAAGAGATGGAAGGTATCCATATTATTAATTGGGCTTTCAACTGCTGCTGGAGAACACAGATTAGTGGTCCAAGCAATATGTGTGAAATATTTTTTCTCTCTCTAGAATTAGAGGGTAAAACCATTATTATTATTAGATATTTGTAGTAGTGGAGTAGCTTCACTAAAAATGAAAGGGTACATTTTCCTCAGGACCCAGAAGTTCTGAGTCAAGGGAAGTTGGGTTCTGATGGCCTCAGTGAAGGATGGCAGGATCCCAGTGGTGTGTAGGCAATTAGTTTCAGGTTATGGAATTTTACACACAGAGTGTTTTTTAGCCAGAAGACTGGACTCTTTGCCCTCTCCCCTTCCTCCAATTTTTCTTTTTAAAATAATCTAGGAAATTCCATGTAAAAAGTGGCCCTAAGAAAACATAAAGGTTAAGTACACAGACAATCAAGAAATGCCAAAGTTAAGGTTGTAAATAGTTAAATAATAATAAAACAATAATAAATAATATTTGATTACTAAAAATGTAAAACAAAATGTTTTAAAATATTTTCCTCCTTTACTTTTTGCCAGTCCTGTACTTCCTATTGCTTTATATGCTTGATCTAGGAAGTTTTATAAGAAAAAACAAAGACCCATGTCTTCATTTATGGGCAAACAATAATATATTTGTAATTTCGAATATTACCTTTTCTGCTAGGGCTTGATCCTGCAAGCTGCTAAACATCCTCAACTCCCAGTGGAGTCAGCAAAAGCTGATGGTCCTCAGCATCTTGCAGGATTGTATCATTGCTGATTTTACACCTCATAATCAGTTTTTCTTAAATGTATTTACACAAATCCTTCAGCTTATTTTTAAAGTTCAGGGAGAGAGGGAGAAGAGAGGAAGAAATGATGAGGAGAGGGGGAGTAAGAAGAAATATATGTTTAATCTTAGATATTAAAAACTGTGAATGAGGAAATTGCAACATGTTTGTGCCTACCAGGAGCAAAGACTCAGAGCCATACTGCACCAGCAAATGATGCAAGTTCGGTGACCCTACCATTAATAGAGGTCTTCTAAGTGTCAACAATGTCGTCAATTGGACTATAAGATTCTGTCCAACGGATGTAGACCATCAAGCTTTATTAATTTCCTAGGATTAAAGGAATAATTACTGTGTGGCTGTGTGCTGAAAACAGAGTTCTACTACTAGTTACGGTGCAGCATTCTGTTAGCAGTTAGCTCAACCCACAACAATATTCAAGTTACTCCCAGTCCCAAAGGTCCAGTCACTTACCCCAGGTCAACTGTACGCAGATCTCAAACCAAAACAAAGAAAACAAAACAAAGAAATTTGTTAATAGAGGGCTCTTCAATCTAGCAGACAATGGAATAAGATGATCCAGTGGCTAGAAGTAGAAGAGGGATAAATCCAGACTAGAAATAAGGCACAAATTTGTAATAGGGTAATTAATCATTGGAATAATTGAACAAGGGCTGTGGTGTATTCTCTATCACTGGCAATTTTTAAATCAAGATTGGATGTTTTTCTAAAAGCTCTGCTCTAGTTCAAACAGGAATTAATTCAGGCAAGTCCTCTGGCCTGTGTTGTATGGGAGATCAGACTAAATGATCATAATGGTTTCTTCTGGCTTCGTAATATATGAATCTATTAATAAATGATGCCCAGACTTTCTGTCATTGGTTGCCCTGGTGAAAATTTTTCTTTCTATAGCCACGTGTATCTTTTCTGCCTTTCCACCTTTTACAGCATCTATTTCCCTTCAGTCTAATTTCTCTTTGCCCCTCCCTCTTTCTTCTTCCTCCCATTATTTCCTCACTGGGTTCTCTCATCTTTGCCCTGCATGTCCTCCCATAAGAACCCTTCTTTTCTCATCAGCGTCACTCTTCAAGAATGCTTCCTATACCTGCTGCCTCTTAACTCTATCCCTGGTGGCAGGACCAATGAATATAAAAACAGAGAGTTCCCCAGCCCCCTGAAGTTTATACCTGGTTTGAATTCAAAACAAAAGGAACTAATCCTGATTTGATTCCCAAAGTCTGAACAACCCCATCATTTGTGCGTGTCAGTTTTGGGGAATCACCACTTTAAGAAGTCATGCCTACTAAACTAATCTTTTGCAAACTTAGTTTGTTACATAGTTCTCAATGAGTTTTGCAAGGCAAATCAGAGGTGTGAACATACTGTACAATCCCTTACTATATTCCTTATTCCTACTTATTCCTTTGTGTCCATGAGGCTTCTACAGAGACTCTCCCTTCAGCTTTACAATAGCCCAGCCTGCCTACATTTATTTGAAAAGCTTCTTAGTCAAGTTTTCAGTCCAGACTTCAAAGGGCCTCCATTTTTGCTGGGGGCCAGAGCAGTTAGGGAGCTCCAAGACCCCTTATACAGATGGGCTTTGCCTTGCATAGATTCTGGGTAATATGTCAGGTGTCAGGGCAGGACCTGTAGTTTTTTTTTCCATGGTGGGGGCAAGTGCCTTCCCTTCCACACAATACGATGATGTATGTGTGGATGTGGGTGTGGGGAGAATCTCTACAAGATGATCCTTTGCAAGGATTTCCTACACCAGCAGCTCCTTCCATAGACTGTCCTCCTGGAGGGATGTTCTGGGTCCCAATAGCAACATGTGTATATGTATATCTACATATATGTAAATATGGAGAATTTCATCCCTAAAGGAATATGTTTGAGAAAATTATGGGCCACTTAAAAAAGATGGATTACAGTTGCATCTCCTTCTTAACTACAACTTTAGAGTAATAGCTACTGTTTTAATGCAGTTTTCTCCTTCAGTGAAATCAGGATTCCTATATCAAATGGACAGGATTTATTTACCTCTCAATCTGATTCACAGCCTTGAAAACCAGGTCTATTTTAAAAAGGCCTTCCTTGTCAGAACAGGACTCTAGCTCTGAGCTTTAGATGGGCAGGAAATTGATCTCTCCAGTCTGTCACACAAGTATGAAGCCCTGCAAAGTTTAGTATAATGTTACAAGGTGCAGGTGCATTGCTGAGAGGACTTGCTGATGGTAACTTAGGTGACGAAGGCCTATTCTTTTTCACAGTTGAAGAAAGAAATTTGTCAGTGACAAGAAGGATGGCTTGCGTGCCTCACATTCCAAGTCAGCGCTGAAAATAATGACGGGAGGGGGAAGGAGGAAAAATCAAATTTCACCTAAGGATGTCAGCAATGAACTTACTGCAGGTGCAATATTTCTTCAGACAAAGAGCGTTTTGTTTTGCCTTCATTTTATTCCATGAAAATGAACCAACCTCCTCTCTTTATCAATGCAAGGTAGATTAAAATGTTGATACCCTTCCTCGGCAAAGATATTTTTACAATTCTTAGTCAAATTGTTGGAACAGGATTAACTTCCTACAGAACTTAAAATAGCTTTTCTAGGAGTTCCATATAGGTTTATTAGCCTGCCCAGCTCTGTGTGTGTGTGTGTGTGTGTGTGTGTGTGTGTATTATTGAATTGCTTTCTGTGTCTGCTGCTGCGCAGCCTTAACCTTGTGTACTCCGGTATCTAAAATAAAAAGCCATATATTTCATACAAGCCAGCATATCTTTCCAATCACTGAAATACACAACAACAAATAACGTATACTCTCCCTTCAGACCAAATCAAGATTGTATTTCACCCTATGGTGCTTGAGACATTTTGGTCCAGCTAACAATTCTCAGCAATTCGGCATCTGATATTGTTGGAAAAATCCCAACTCCTAGTATCAATGGTTACCTGGACTACAGTATTGGTTCTAGGATATGGCTTTATCACAGAACACAGGCTAAAGAAATATATTCAGCAGTGAGATGGAAGCCTCAAAAAACAGGGACGGGGAGTTGTTATTTAAGTTAAACACCAATGTTCACACAAGAACAAATGGATATAAACTGGCCATCAATAAGCCTAGGCTTGAAAATAGATGAAGGTTTCTAACCATCAGAGGAATGAAGTTCTGGAGCAGCCATTCAAGGGGAATACTGGGAGCAAAAAACCTAAGTTGTTTTAAGACTGAGCTTGATAAGTTTATGGAGGGGATGGTATGATGAGACTGCCTACAATAGCATGTAGCTGGTCTGTGACTGCTAGTAGCAAATATCAATTACAGGAGTGGATGGGTGAGGTCCTGTGGCTGATGATGTTCAGCAGATCAAATGATCATAATGGTCCCTTGGGGCCTAAAAGTCTATAAGTTTATGAGTAAGGTTAACAAACTTGTTAATAAGTTATTCTAGTCTACTTTTTTTACAATATGTGAGGCACATAGTTTTGTACAATGATAGATACTAAATAGAAAAAAACCAGCATAATTTAAGACCATAAACTCATAAATTGCTGCAAGGGCTCCTCAGGAACAACTTTCTTTGGTTCTCAGCCAGTCCACACACAGATCTGTGCTAGTCCTGTTCCATTCCACTCTACTTGAAACTGCCTCATTTGATTCCAAAAAAGCTATGGGTAAAATTTTCAAAACACCTAAGTGACTTAGGAGCCAAAATTCCATTTTCAAAAGTATTTTAGGTACTTAGGAGCCAAAGTCCCATTGACTTCCAATGACACTGAGGTTCCTAAGTGTTTGAGTCACTTTTGAAAATGGAATATTAGCTCCTAAGTCACTTAGGTGTTTTGAAAATTTACCCTCTGTGCCTATTCCTCTTCTGAAGACTAAGTTCAATGAAGTTCTTAGCTCTTCTTACCAGCATCATCTCCGTTATCCTTGGGCCCAGTTTTGGGCAGTGGCTTTTTCATCCAGTTGCTGATTTTGGCTAGGCATTTAGAAAGCTGGGAGATGGTGTGATAGGATGGAATGAAACAGCAGCAGATCATTATATTTTGACAAGTGTTCTACTCTGTAGTGGAGATCTTCAGAAAAAATCTTGCACTTCCCCTTACCTTCTTCATTCTGCCTGTTGCCCAATAATCAGTGTACTTTATTGGGATTTTAAATAAAGCATTTGCTGTTGCTCACTTGAATCTTGAAAAATTAACTCAAATCGGTTTGGATAGGAACACAAGCATAAGGATAAAACCATCTGGAGGACAACAACAAAGAGTTATAAGTAACAATGCGTTATAGTATATTTGGGGCAGAGATGCATAGTGGGACCCAGAGGTGTCTGTGTTTGGTCGAGATTTATTTAACTTCTCCATTGATTATCATGCAGAGGAAGCAAACAGTTTTTAAATGAAATTCGGAGATGATATTGAAGTGGGAAGGTCTGTAACTAGTGAAGTCAGAGAGCTAAAAAACATGGGCAGAGATGAAAGAACACTTGAGTTGAAGAAATGCAAGGTAATACGCTTGAGAAAATTGTTCTGAAATATAGACGCTCAGTGGGAGGAATAAACTGGAAAAACAATAATGGTGAAAGAGATCCAAGGGGCTACGGTGGACAAAACATGAGTAATGTTTTCAACATGTTGTGGCAGAAAAAAGGCCAGTGAAGCTTTAATTTGCATTCACAAAGGCATCACGTAACAGAACAGGGAGATAAGAGACCCTCTTTATTTGTCCTGGGTATTCCCACACCTGGAATATTGCATTCATTTCTGGTCACCAGATTACCACAAAAATATTACCAAATTGGAGGGAGTTCAGAGAAGATAATTTTTAAATATTAGAGAAATTGACACATGAGGAATGATTAAAAGGGCTAAATATGCATACAGATGAATAAGAGGAGGGGCACAGAAATAGTCTACAAATATTGGGAGAGTGTAAACACTAAGGATGGAAAAGAAGTATTTAAGGTAGCACACAGGGTATAATTAGGAGGAAAAGAATGACATTAAGAAAAATAAAATTTAAGCTGACTACAAGGAAATTCTTCCTGGCTGTTAGATATGTGGTATTAGGTTGTGGAAAAGTGTCTCAGGGGAAATTGTGGAAGCCCCATTGATTGGGACATTTAAAATGAGGGTTAGTTTATCTATTTATTGGATACTTTGTCTAAATTTTTTCCTGTGCATTAATTATTTGCAAATATGTGGATTTTTATAAATGTACCCATTATTTGCAATTCTTTGATCAGCACCTTGAATAGGTATTTCAGGCTATGGGTTCTTCACAGTTTATTTGCCTTGATTATTCACTATATAGTTTTCCAGGACTGTAATTAGTCAATTAAATCATGTGAGTTCTGTGTCTGCTCCCTGATTGGATGAATGAAACCTCAGAAATCAGACAAGTACTTCCAGCATGAATAGTGAATCTTTATTTTTACACAAATATTTTTGTTCACATGCACTTTGTGTAAAGGACAGACTATCTCCCCAAACATTCCTGTTGACAGAAATCTGTTCCCATGAATGTTCACAGACAAGAAAACAGAAAAAGTGTGAGAATCAGAATTAGTAAAGATGTTCACAAATAATTTTTCTCACTATTCTGCCAACTCAATTGAAATTAGACTGGGAAAAACACTAGAAAAGGTATAACTGGAAACTTTATTGGGGTCAGAATTTCACTCTGTTTATCCACCTTTTTCCTTATAAAGTTATGCACATTCCAAAAGAGAACCACTTGAAACATCTGCCCATGAATGTTCTGAATGTGCTCAACCAATGTTATATATGTAATTAGGGTAGGGCTAGTTTCTGTCTCCCCTCCCACAGGTCAAATGGGTATCTTCCCCTGCAAGCAAGGTACTATTCATGAGACAGAGGCAGAATCTGGCTCATAATGTGGCATATAGTGGATCACAAATTGAATCTGAGTCAACAATGTGATGCAGTTGCAAAAAAGGCTAATATGATTAATAGAAGTGTCGTTTGTAAGATACAGAAGGTAATTGTCCCACTCTGTTGAGGCTTCAGTTGGAGTATTGTGTCCAGTTCTGGGCACCATACTTTAAGAAAAAATGTGGACAAATTGGAGAGAGTCCAGAGGAGAGCAACAAAATGATAAACGGTTTAGAAAACTTGATCTACGAAGACAAGTTAAAAAACTGGTCAAGTTTAGCCTTAAGTAAAGAAGACTGAAGGGGGACCTGATAACAGTCTTCAAATGCATTAAGGGCTGTTGTAAAGTGGATGATGATCAGTTGTTCTGCATGTCCACTAAAGGTAGGACAAGAAGAAAGGGCTTAATCTGCAGCAAGGAAGACTTAGGTTAGATATTAGGAAGATTTTTCTAACTATAAGGATAGTTAAACACTGGACTAGGCTTCAAGGGAGGTTGTGGAATCCCCATCATTGGAGGTTTTTTAAGAACAGGTTGGACAAATATCTGTCAGTGATTGTCTAATTTACTTGATTCTGCCTCAGCACAGGGGGCTGAATGAGATGACCTCTCGAGGTCCCTTCCAGTCCTATATTTCTATGATTCTGTGATAATCATTATATTATGGATGAAATTCTGTCCCATTTATACCCTATGCAACCTAATGATGTAAATGGGTTTGTACAAGGTGTAAGTCAGGGCAAAAGTCTACACGTTTATTAAATAGCAGTCTCTTATTAAAAGTATTACTCAAGATACAGTTATGTGGATAATGCATATGCACATAAAATGCATATATGCTAAAGAAATATGCATTAAATACTATAGTTTAATCTATTTAATAGAAGACACCATATTTTCTGCAACTGGGGACATTCATTTGTGCAGGTGCAACTGCTTCTAATTTATATACCTTATGCTGCCTGGTGTCCGATCTGCACATTAACTTGCTGCAGAAAACATTCAAAACAAGCATGTAACAGTGCACATGCTGATGCAGGCAGACTTGACTACTGGACATCAGGCTAACAAGAATGCTTACTAAATCCTAATTAAGGTTTATTTGAGACATCTCAATTATTACAGTGCCGTTACTTCATATAATGAAAGTATCCAGTCCTGAAACCTGTGTATATGAGATTGTAAATAAGAGAGACCGCTGTGGAAGAAGTGAAAAGATGTTTTTGACTTGGCTGCTTATATCTATTACTGGATTTAAGCCAAAATGCTTGGAATGATTAAGAGCTTGGGTGTTGTAATTAACAGCTTGTAAGAAAATACTGCATCTAAAAGCTTGAATGCGCCGCTACGAGGGAACATTTGTGGGCAAAAGTATATTAAAATCCTCTACTGCGTCTCGCTTCAGTTCAAGGGAAAATAACATCATGAACCACTGATTTGAAGACCTTGGGACAAATTCTCCTCTCATTTCTGGTAGCACATTTGCAGTGAAGTCAATATACCTGACAGCAGAATTTGGCCTGTTACTAGTTATAGCAGGTGCATACTTGCACTTGAACCAGAAAAGTAGTAATAGATTAAATTTGCACAATACAACTGAAACACGATGTCCAAAGAATTAGCTCTTTTCTTGTGCTCAGATATATTATTTCAAGGGTAAACTGTCAATGTGCCACATGTTATGGGCATGGACCTTATGCCATATTCTGCTCTCAGTTACTCCAGTAGGAATTTGGAGTCATCTCATTAAAATCAGTGGAGTTCCTCCACATTTGCACCAATGTGACAGAGAACAGAATCTGTCCACTTCACATTTGTTTATTTTGAAAGTAAAATGTACATTCATGGCACTCTAGAAAGAACAATTATTGTTAACTGAAGCTTTAACTATTGGAGAAGCAAGTCTAATATTCTGCCTTGAAAATGTACCAGTAAGAATATACTGAGGTTGAAACCATAGCCTGTAAACCAAATCACAACAGCTGCACTCCACGTCCCTTACAGTTCCACAGAAGGGAGGAAAATTAGTTTTAATTGTATTTTGTTCAGTGGTTTGGTTAATCAGCTGGCAGTGTACAGACATTGGTATAATTTTGTTTCTTGGCTCTGGTCCACTTAGCCTTGACATTCAAATAAAGGAATGCAGCCATAATACTAGAAACACCATGGAAAAGGTTTTTGTTCTGTCCAGAGGGAAAGAGGATTCTGTATGTCTGAGGTTAGCCAGAAACTCAATTGGTAGCATACGGAAGTCCAGAAGTATAAGTCAGAAAAGAATGGTGCAATTAAACTTCAAGGAAAATCCTTCTTCCTTATAGCTATGCATAGCTGAGAGAGCAAAGTATTCTGCACATAATAGTGTGTGCTTGTTGTTGTTTAAAAAAAAAAAAGTGGGAGGGAATGTTAAACCACTAGGATATAATGACCTTATTTCAGACAGTCATAGCGTATGTAGGTGTGTAAGGTAATTGTGAATTTTTATATGTTTTACTCAGCAGATTAATGTAAATATTTGCAGAATAAACTTTGTTACTGTACTATGGACAAAACATTAATCCAAGGCCCAGTCCTGTGGCTCAATAATGTTTTGTCAATATATTTAAAAGGTCAAGTCTAACTGATTTTTTTAAATAAAAACTCAAAACCAGTGCAATGTTCCTTGTTATGTTTCCAAATCATTCCATATGTTAAAGGTTAGGAAATAAACAATGAATGTTGTTGTAGAGGGGCCTCCTCAGATTTCTCCACCCCCTCTCGCTGTAGAAAGTCTGGGGGGTTTATCTGTGGCTATTTTTTTCCATCTTTAGCTGTGACTCTAACACAGTGGGTTTTTTTATAATGAACAACTGCACTGAGGAAATACACCATATGCCAGTGACTCAGACAGAAACACTGCAATTCTCAGTTATTTTCTTGATGATAAACTTGCCTCCAGAACCAAAAGCTACATTTTGGAGGATAGTTTGTCTCCATAGTTATGTATGACAAACAGTACAGACTCTCCACAGTTTTAATTTGATGCCTGCCTTCCTTTATATGGCTGATTATGACCTGCAGGAACTTTGCCAACACTAACCAAATCCATCTGAAATGTCACAGGTGTGAACCTATGCCAGAGTAGAATTTTTCTGAGCAGCTGGAGGCAAATCAGAAAAAGCATTTTTGGAGATGTGAGGGTTCAAAACTTGAGGTGTTCTCATGTGAACATTTTTCTATTTCCTCTCTCCGTTTTGGCTTGGCATAGCTCAAAATGTCTTAGCCTAGAGTAGACACTTCAAATTATTTTTATTCTGTGGGTGTTGGGCGTTATGGGTGCCCTTGACTAGTATTGGGTCATTTGTGGAGAGTTTACTTAGTCATTACAAGCAGATACCATGGGTATTTGAATCCCTATTCATTTCCTAACTCTGTGTTGCCCCAATACAGACTTTAAAAAGTCTGTATGGCTCTGAATCGTACAGCTGCAATCTGGCAAATGGTAGGCACAGAACCACAATCAGGTCTATGAGTGTGTCTAGCATCAGAGAGAGAGAGAGAGAACCACAGTCTAGGGCCGGTCTGGAGTGGAGTAGGAAGACAAGAGCTACATGGGACATCTGGAGGGAGTCTGGCAATGAGTACCCTGGGAAGCAGAGAATAACCAGAGCACAGTGCCCATTCAGCTGAGTCCACTCCCTCCACTGGCTCTTCCTCATCATGATATCTCTGCAGGGGGCTGGTGCAGAGCTCTTACGACAGCTGTGTGCTGGCCAGGAAAACTCTCTGCACGAAGGTAGGAAGGCAACTCAACACCCCTTAAGGCTCATTTACACCATCAAAGTGGTGTAAAGGGGCAATAATGTAACTGAGAATCAGGGGCATATGCACAAAACCAAAGGCACTGTACTTCAGGGTTCCTTGACTCCACAAGAGAAAATATACAAATAAAGTACCTTAGGCCGAAACTCCTTCATGTCCTTATCAAACGCTCATTCATCAAAACATCTCCATCTTCAGTGCAACATTTAATGTATGCTGAAGGTGAAAGATCAGTAAGAGTCAGGACAGGGTTAAGATCATCTGGGTGACCTTAATGGTACATTTCTGTAATTTCTAATATTTGTTGTTACTGGTTTTAAGTTAAAATGTGACCTTCTGGATAACTATTTGTGAGTTTTGAGAAAACTACTAATATATTATTGGCGTTGCTTTAGCATCTGCCACAGCAGTCGTGATAGTAAGTGAAGAAAACAGGACATTAGAACTGCATGGAAGATGTCCATAATGGTTTTACTCTTTGCCCTTCCTAAGTTTTAGGAAATTCAGTTTTTGGGGTGCAGAGAGGATTATATTAATATTTAGTTAATCTTAGACTTTGGCTATGGCAGGAAAATCTGAGCAAATAGATGGAGCTTGCAGTGTGATCCAAAACCAGTCAGGCTTTGGTTCAGTCTAACCTCTTCCAATAGTTCAGTCTTCATCTGAGCAACCAAGGATGCTTTATCTCAGATTCTCATGAGCTTCACTCCAGGCTTTGTAATCCAGTCGCTACACAGGCCAGTAAAGGATATATCCCTTCATTTGCAGAATTGCATATAAGCCCTCTGAAGGATCCGTTGTTGGCTAATGCTTGAGGCAGGATACCAGTCTGATGGCTTAACAGTCTAACCTGATACAGAAAGTTGTGTATTTTCATTATGACTCTTTTTTGTTTACAGTGATAGGCACTCTATAGAACAGATGAAAATACGAGGTTTTTACCCCAAAGATCTTGCAAATTAGTGTAATTATAGAGGACCCATGCAGATATCTATTCCACAAGCTATTCACTATTCTCTAGATAGTCTACACGTTCCATGAAGGATCAAACATTTATTTTAATCGAACAAATCTCTCTTCCTCCATTAAGCAGTGTTATGTATCTGTGCTGAAATTGGGATTAAGAGATCATAGGCAACATGAGACAATTCACAATTGTTCTGCTTTAAAAAGAAGAGTGTCCCACAGAAAAAATCCATAGCAATGCTCTAGTTAGGATGTTGAGATCTGATACAGATAAGATGCCCTCTTTTTACCCTATTCCAGTGTTAAGCTATCCAATGCAAATATTATTTTCCAGTAACTGAAGTCATTAATTTACCTACACATCTATAACTCTATGCATGCAAATCCCTTTCAGTTAGTGAGGTCACTTTCACAGGTTTATTTTCATTATATACTAATGGTTCTGTGTTGTGGTTATTTTTGGTTTGTTTGGTTTTTTCGTTTCTACAACAAAACTTTTCCTTTCAAGATCTCTGTCTGTAACTCTAAACTTTAGGACAGATAGCACTTTCCCATATCACTGCTAAGGTTTACATTACTCTTTATTTGCAGTCCTTTTCAATATAAATGCACATTTACTCATATAATAATTGTTCTGTTCTCTTATTCTTTGCCTGCTATATTTCATGTCATTAATTTTACTGTGGACTTTGCATTAAACGTAATGAGAGGTGTATTATGCTTCCCCCTCCACCCCATTTGGATAATTAGCAAAGGCTTAAAGTATTAAAGCAAACAGTAGCAGTTCTCATGTAAGAAAGAGAAACCTGTGAACAAGACCTACTTCACAAACAGAAAGCAAACAAACTATCCTTAAACTCACTCCTATTGATCATAAAGAGCAGCCTTAAATTGATTGAAGGTACTCAGCCAAAATAGGAAGTTCTTGTGGTGAGACGGCTGATATGGTCAGGCTGGAAAACCTCTCAACTGCTTCCTGTGGTCACCTGAATTCCTTGGGCTTGCAAAACCGGAGGACGTTCTGAATAAAGGATTTCTTAGAATTTGCTATGCACTAGTCAGGGGCTCTGCAAATGGCATGTGACTCAGTACTGGATGATTTCAGTTCCTTGAGCAAACTCAGATAAAGTAGAAAAATGTTTCCCTGCTTACACTGGATAGATTCCCATGAATATGAGGGACTGCAGTCAAGTGAAGTTTCCAGATTAGAGTTAGTAAAGCCTGACATTTTGTTAGTGTGCAACAGTCCCCAGCTTCAAGTAATTGCTGTATATAGGAAACAAAATCTCTAGTGACACCTGTTACAGTTTATAGGATATAGATATAATATGCAACATGGAGGTATTTAAAGCTACTGTATGCATTAGACATGAGGGCGTTATGATGAAATCATGGTACTTACCAAGGTTGGTAACATTCCATTAGTTAATGTTGGCATTAGAACTTCCACTCTGAGAAAAATTGTTAATAGGATTTCTAGCAACTAAACTTTTAGCTTGGAAAGCTGTCAGAGGCCATCTTTGGTAAGAACAGATCATTAAGGGCTCATATCTGTGAGGTGTTGAGCAACTCCTGCAAGTGCTGAGTGCCCTCAACTCTCATTGAAGTAAATGAGAGTCATGAGTGAGCCCCACCTAAAGGAGTTGTTCATTACCTTGCAGAATCAGACCTCAAAGGCGGAAATTCCTATGACTGTTTTGCAAGCATTTCACTGAAAAAAGCTAACTTGTGCACTCTTTATGATTGGTTATTTGTATTACAGTAGCTCCAACAGGCCCCAGTCGTGTACATACCCCTAGTTAAATCAATCCTTACTGTGAAGATCTTACCATCTGAAGAGACAAGAAAAACAAAGGGAGCATTATTATCTCCATTTTACAGATGAGATGGTGCAGAGAGATTCAATGACTTCTCCAGGCTCACATAGGAAGTTTGTGACACAGATGGGAATTGAATCTAGATATCCTGAATCTCAATGCACCAATAAATAAATAAATAAATAATCACAAAACCATCCTTGTTCCTATTAGTGGATTAGGGTCCCAGTGATTTCCTTGACAAATTTTTTGATTTTTTTCTTGATCTAGAATTATGCCAATGATTATAGAGTCCCTGGGCTGGAAGGGACTGGGTTCTCTCTCAATCACCAGAGGCAGTGGGCTGAAGCCCTGTAGAAGGGGATAGAAATGACTGGGAGAAGGATGTGAGGACCACGGTGTCCAGAGTTGGAGCCAAAGACTTGATACACGGTCTTGGACGTTGGTTTGGTGGACTTTCTTTTACCCCAGAAGAGGTAGACTACTTCAACTGTGACCAACCAGAGGACCAAGTCACAGGAAGAGACAGACCACAAGAGGATCAGAGCAGCTGTCAGTTGAGGGCACCAGATGGGAAGAGAGCCGCTGTGCCACATTCAGCCATGAGGACAGGATCCAGCGGTGACTCCCTGCCTTTTACATACACTCTGTAGCTTTGCGAGTCCCACCACACAGTAGGTGCAGAGGCTCTCTCGCCATGTTACTGCAAATGACAAGAGCTTTTATTTTCTCCCTGGGAGTAACTTCTAAAAGGTACATATTAGGCAGCTTGCCTTGGGGGAAAAGAGTGGTCATGCTTGCTCAACCTTTTCTTCCTGTAGTCATTTTAAACGAGGGGGTGGTTTGCAGAGAGGCTGAATCGAGGCTGATGAAGCAAGTGAAATGAATGGGAAACATCCACTCTAACTACAAATTGGACCATTTACCCTCTCTCAATGTGCCTACGTATACAAGTGATTCACACTGAGCTGCGAGCTTAGCCCAGTCGTTCTGAGGGAATACCAAGATCTTACTTCCAAATTATTACTCAGAATTGAGTAGGAGGGAATCCCTGTTTAGGAGCATGATGGATAATGGAATTCCATCCCAGGATGTCTTGGCAGGGGGAAATATTTTCTCTTGGCCCTCATTTAAATCTGAAATGTTTAATGAGTTGAGTCATATCATGTTCAGAAGTAAATAAGGATGAGAAACAGATCATTTGGGTGGGGGCCAAAACTAAGCATGCTTAAATCTGGGCTTCCCCATCATCGCACAAAGTGTGGTAGAATTTCCCCTCAACAAAGCCAATGTTTTTTTAAGTAACATTTTAAAAGCCAAACTTTTAACATGGGTAATTAGTAAGCACCAGTTGAAGTATATTTTTGCTGTTCCTCCCACACACAATATAGTTTTTTGAATGGCAAACAAAACCCAATTATATATAATGTTGATCAGACCAAATAGGAGATTTGAGCAGACATCAGTAATGTATTTCTGCTTGACTGGACAGTCAAAACCAAGTCTTTTTTATATCTAGAAAAGGAACTGTATAAAAAGAAAATATTCACCTTTTGCTAAGGTGCTTATCTGGCAGTGGAGGGGGTATCCAAAAGCACCTAATTTCCTTAGGAGCACAAGTCTTTTCAACAAGGTGCTTTTGAAAATCCCACCCAATATCTTCTGAAAAGTGCCCCCTCTCATAAATTATTAATAGAACTTTAAAAGCATCGTGTTGGGGGGAGGGTTAGAATAGGGCACTGAGAATCAGGACTCCTGGGTTCTATTCTTGTTCCTGATGTACTGTATGACCTCAGCCAAGTCATGTAGCTGCTCTGTACTTTCCTTTAGCCCTCTATAGAACAAGTAAAATACTTAATGTGAAAGGGGTATTATGAGCTGTAGGAATTCATCTCATGACACCAACTTGAAAAGTGTATAGATGCAATTATGAACCCAGCTGCATGTCTGCACCAAGGAGTAAGAAGATGTAAGGAGCCCCCTGTGTGAGCTACTCACAATACCAGACCCCACATGGGGGGGAGAGGTGGGCAGGGAGGGGACATGTAGGAACAGGAGAAGGGCAAGTGTGGCTTCCTGTCCCCAAAGAGCAAGGGGTAACGTTTCAAAGTAACAGTTTACTCCCTGCTCTGCTCCAGGGTAGAAGGGGTTGAAAAAATGAAATATAGTTTTTGCAAAAAAATATTTGAAGTTGTTTTTCCCTAAAGTGTTTGAAATGGATGAGGGCCAGATTAAGGTAAAGGTGCTACAGGTTCACACCTAGGTCTCCATCTCCTGGAGTCACATGACTGTGAGAATCTCAGTTATTCTTTACAAAACAAAAGTCAGGTTCTAGCCCTCTTAGTATCAAAAAACTTGATACTAAGAGCTGACTGCAACTGATGCAGTGACATCTAAGTCTTCATTCAACCTGAAATAATAGCTCTGATATGTGAACTGCCTCATGCATCTCCTACTGTAGCCAAGGATAAAAGATAGCAGGTATATTTAGGAGATAGAGGTGAAATATAAGTATTAATTAATGTTGTAATACAGGGTCTACAAGCCTCAGGTTTCTAAAATATCTAGCTTAGCCAAATTAGGCCTTAGAATAAGTTAGCTATATTATAAAGCTAAGTTAGCATAAGTAAGTTAATAATAAACTTGCTGAGCTTGTTTCTATGTTTGTGATATGCTGATGTTTTGAAAATAACTGCTGAGTTTGGATAATAATTTCTCTGAGAGATCAGTAGACACCGTAAGATAACCATTGGTAGCCAGGGTGAAATGTTAGAGACTTCCTTAAGGCAACTGCTTGTTACTACGGTGATAAGGTAACATAAATATTAATGAATATACGGGGAGCTAACAAGTTGGCCTATGTAAAATGGGGCCCCCAAAAGCAGTGGGGTGTGGAAGTTCAAACAAGGAAAAGGATTAAAACATTCGTAAATATGTATGAACCCCAGTGGGCATTAGCGTAACACATTATAAAAGCTGTATCCTGGCCTGCATGCCTAGAGGGGAGGCGTCAGGATGACAACCACTGGTGGTGGTGATGATAAGGATAATGGCTAACACTTTTGGATTTTTCCATGTCAAGGGGTGAGTAATGCAAATATTAAGTCTCCCCTATTTGTTTCTCTCTCCTTCACCAGATACAATACACCTTTCTCCAACACAGTGTGTGTATTTTTATTTGTTTGCAAATAAAAATAATTATAAAAAGAGCACTGTGGTGTCCCTGGTGTGCACCATGGAGTCCGCCTTCTATTGATAACCTCTCTACTGTAGTCAGTCGTGGGGCTGAACTCTTACAGATTAATTTAGGTGTAAACGCTCACTCTGGGGCGGGTAATTGGTTAAAGTAACCCATAAATATAGATAAGGCCCCACCACAGAGTACGTGTGTCTCTCTGTTCTGAGATCTTGCAAACACTGTCAAACCAGAGAACTGTGTGATGTAAACAAACGAACAACAAATGATTAACTAACTTCCAGTTCCACAAAACACCTGTAGGCCAGAGGTTACTTGCAGTTAGCCTAGTTGGAGTCTCATCTTTCAAACAGATAAATAGTCCCTAAGATAATGTGGTTTCCTCAACAGGTTACTGGACCTTAACAGCAGTACTTGTGCCCCTCTTCCACCTGTTTCCAAATCTGGACACCTGTCTCTCTCTTTTGAGTCTCTTCCATCTCTGCAGGGCTGGCCACTGGGAGCTGTGGGCGGCCATACCTGCTGATGGTCAGTGTAAACAAACTGTCTCTCTGCCCGCCAGCAGATTACCCTGATGGGCCGTAGGTTGCCCACCACTGGAGTACAGTGTTCAAAATGTCAAACTTTGCAAAGTGCATCTTTCATTTGTGAATCACTTACTGACTCTCATATCATTCATGGTATCTACTTCTCAGAAGCTGGAATATCTACTGTTGCGAGTATACTGTTTTTTCCTTGAAGGTAAATATATCTACTCCAATCATTTCCCCGGCCAGAAGGAACCTTGTGTGGTGTTAGAAACTCCTTCCTCTGTTGGTTATCACAAGTCTGGCGGATTTCATACCTTTCCATAAAGGAAGGCAGTTGTGCACTCATTCCTGGCTTGTAAACACATTCTCAAGATTGCTGCAGACAATCATTAAAACCAGGTCTGAGGCATATACTTTTCTAGTGAATTCAACTTATTTTTCGATAACTCTTTTGCATAGAGAGGCAGGAATTACAAGTATCTGACCTTAATTTCTGAGTCTATTACAGGGATTGGCAACCTTTGGCACGTGGCCCACCAGGGTAAGCCCCCTGGTGGGCCAGGCCAGTTTGTTTACCTGCCGTGTCCGCAGGTTCGGCCGATCACAGCTCTCACTGGCCGCAGTTCGCCGCTCCAGGCCAATGGGGGCTGCGGGAAGCGGCATGGACCGAGAGATGTGCTGGCTGCGCCCCCCACTTGATCTTTAGTGATTAATTGATTTTGGGTAGGAGGTAGTGGCATCTTTTTAGCGACCGATTCAATGACTTTTGATCTATTCAGATCCATAATTTAATCTATGGATTCTTTAGAACCACCATGCTATGTATCCAGGCAGTGTTGGAATCTTTCACTACAGAGATTCCCCTCCCTTACTGATTCTCAAATTCCCTATTGACTGGATCATCCAGCACTGCTGGGATTTTCCTCTGTGTTAAATACAACAGCTCAACTAGTGGATCTGCTTCTGACCAGAGCTCACCTTTCAGACAGCGGACACCCTTGAAAACATCTCCATGCTTTTTTAAGATTGTCTCTATAGTTCCTGGGACAAATTCTTTGCCTTCCTGTACTGTGCTTATGAAATTCTGGTTCTGTACCCTGATCAGATCCATTGCCTCAATAACTGTATTCCCCTAGATGAGTTGCTGGCAGTTTCCATCCACTACCAGAGATTTTATTTGGTATTTTGGTTTGTTTGTTTTTCTGAGTTTGTTAATATGAGATTCCATTTTCCTACTGACTTCATTGTGCTCTCACTGTACATTACCAGAGAGCAGCTGACATGTCTAATGGTCTCTCTGAGTCCGGTTCATCCGGACTGTCTTGCTGAAATCCGACAAAGAAGTTTCCTACTGAGATTGCTGCATACATTAAAGTTAAAATAGTGCCTCATTGCTCTCCTGCCCCAAGTGTCTGAACCCGGTATGTGCGTGGACTTGGTTAGAGTTATGATACATTTTCAAGCTTTCTCCACAACCATGAGGGCTAGTTTTGTTTTTTTTAATGAAAGCTGAGATTGTCACATAATCACATATGGGTGCCAGGGCTTTAAGAAACCATCAAATATCACCAGACTTGCAATAAAATTGTGAGCATTGGCAACACCACAGATCTCCAAAATTACATCTGGCCACCAAAGTCCATAATCCTGGCATAAAGGGGTCTGTCCTGTCCACAACAGATTGGTTCTTTGTGGGAAAACTTGTATCGCACCACAGTTTCCTTAGGCTTAGGCCTAGAGTTCCTCACATACCCAATAATGCTGAGGCAGAGGGAAGCATCAGACTAGCAGACTTCTCTGCACTGCTCCTCAATGAGATAAAAGCTTTACTTTCCTGCTTCCCCTCTGCTTGACAAGATCCTCGTACAGCTCAGACTCCTGCTTCTATCAAGTTGATGCTTGGGCTAGATTCCTTTCTGCAAACTCTAACGGTTCCTGAGGGCATCAGGCCATGTGCCACACAGTTCATGCTTCTACTTGCTGCACTCGGGAACTTCTTAGAGAAAAATCACTGCCACCGTGTTTCATTAGCAATAAATGATGCAGCAAGTAGACAGAATTTCACAAAAAAGATTACTGAGCGTGCTGAGATGCCAGTGTTACATGCCAAGAGGCCTGTGTTTGGTAACTGCCTGATCCTAGTTTGAATTCCTGAATCCCTGGAGTTACACCACTCTAGGTCCCCCCTGAAATTGACCCTCTTCTCCTGTTCAGACCATACCACCTGGTTGCCAAATTCTAATACTACTACAATAGTCATTTGCAAGAATATTTATGTAAATGATCCCCTACACAAATAAAGGTTTGTATTGGCTACCCCCAAACCTGTACATTTAGGAAACAGGCCTAAAAGGAGATATTTATTGGAAACACTGCGTACTTTTTTTCTCTAATATTCTGCAGTGACCTTAACTATTCGTTTTTCACACAATGAAAAGTAGGTTCTAGCTGTTACAAATATTTTTACATTAAAAATACTATGGTAAAATTGATGTTCATTTTTAACAGATCAGATCCAAACAATCATGGCACCAAAGTACCGTGGTGACCTATGCATTAGAAATACCACAGACAGAGATAGATTTCATCCATAAACAAAACATTCCATTTGCTGTTGCTGACATTTCCTTTAACTGCTTTTTATATTTATATCCAGGCAAGCCTAGCATCTGAGAGAAGTGTTTGAAGCTTAACATTACAGAGCTCATATACATAAAGAAATAAATTTGTGTCAAATTTCTGTGTGTGTGAGAGCTATAAAGTTATTATCGAAATGATGTCATTATCATTTTCTAAATGAGGTGAAGGATGGTGCAGTAGTTAAGTCACTAACCAAAGACTTAGGTTTAATTCCCACCTCTGCCACAAGCTTCCTGTGTAATCTTGAGCGAGTCACATTGGGTGTGCCTACACTGCAATGTAAGCCCAGCATTAGTAGAATTCAAATTAATAGACCCTGGGTTTGTTAACATAAGGCTTGAGTGTCTACACTCTTTTGCAACCCCAGGTTAGGAATTATTGAACCCTGGGTCCCAACCTGAGGCTCCAGACTTCCTAGCACCTTCCCAAAATGTGACTGCTCTAGCCCTTTGTTTGTGGTGCACTGTGGGAAAACTTGACTGTCTACCAAACTTGCCTGTACAGAGGACAAAAAAAGTCAGTCTGTGAAATTGTGGGATAATTTTGGCAGACTCCAAGAGCATGAATCCACTGGAGTTATAGCTACACTGCAAAGCAATAGGGCTTGAACCCTGGATCCCATGCTCTCATCCGCCATGGCATCCTGGGACAGTGCAATTTGTGTGTAGACGGAAGGGGGTTAGTTTTCAGCCTGAGCTCAAACCCTGGGCTTACACTGTGGTGTAGGTGAAGCCTTAGCCTCTATGTGTCTTAGTTCACTGACTGTAAAATGGGCAGAACAACACTTTTCTACCTCATCGGGGTGTTGTAAGGATAAATATTAGAAAGATCGTGGGGCACTCTGAGATCCACTGATGAAAAGTGCTATGGAAAAGCCGGGTATTAAATCGTTTCAATAATATTTTTACAAAATTCAGCAAGCCAAATGTCCATTTTAGTCCTCAAAAAAAAAAAAATGTTATAGGAGAATGAAATTCACGATATATTTTGGACAAGTCCAAACTGTGAGTGCTGAATTTCACTAAGGTCTTTTCCCCTCCTCTAAAGAGGGGTGAGAACAGAGTAACAAGTAGTCTTCTTTTTTACGGGAGGGTTGAGAGGGAAGAAAGGGGTGAAAAGAGGAGGATTATGCCACAAGCTCTTCCAGAGGTCTCAGTTTAAATATCTTTTCTAAAAAACATTAATTAATGATCTAAAGTGGATGAGGAATGGGACAACGTGCCTGTGCTATGCGACTTCCTTATTTAGATCTTTTTGGACTGAAATTTGCAATAAATGTGTCTCATTTTTTGTTTGCTTTTGTTTTTGTTAGAGTAAATGTTCAGCATTGTGTGTCATGATGAGAATTTTAATGAATGTGAAAGAAAAGCATTCGTGCGGGGTAATGTCCAGTATGTGAATCAGGTAGGTACATGTATTCATTAGCACTGATTACTAACAGTCTTTCATGCTATTGTACGCCATAATGTGGGTCAATCAGAGGCACCACAAAAAGACTTACAAAAGAGCGACTGACACCTTTTTCGTGTTCACTTCCAACTCTGGATTGATCACAAGAGTGCTGGCGCTGTCTTAGGCAGAACACCAGAGTCTCCCCACTCTCTCTGGTTTTTCACAAGTGCAGACCTCTTGAGGGGTTTAGAAATGTAAGTGCCCAGAAGGAATGGGTCCTGAAAAGAGTCTGTTCTCAACAGCAACCTTTACACATGTCACTAGAGATGGAATGTTTGTGTCTAGCCATGAGGAATTAACTACTTCCCGTTGCAGCCTGGCAAGTTCATAGATAAAGTAGCAGCTAATTTCTTTTTCTTTTTTTTTTTCTTTCAGGACACTCATGTCCACAACACGTACCCAGTGTTTATGAATGCAGCTTATTTTATATCAGATCCAGGAAATTAGAGAAATTCCTGGAACTGCAGAAAAATGATATTTAAGTCAAAGCAGTTATTAGCAGCAGCAGAAACACAATTTAAGAGATGGAGAGCATTGTAACTTACACAAGGGGCCAAACTTCTTCCTGATGTAACTCCACTGATTTCAGTGGGTTTATGCCAGTGATAAATTTGGTACTATACCTTTTCTAAAGAAAAACTGAATGTGCCTTTTCATGAGGCCTGTTTTGTTTGTGCCCAGTGTTTCTGTGACATTTGTAAAATGTAATGGTTACTTTGTTCTTTAAATTTCTTAGTTTAAATTGCCCTAGAAGGATAAACCAGTAATGTTAAAAACAGAAGTTTAAATAAATAAATGAACACACAGCTATAGTCAATGAAAGGGACCTATGAATACACTTAATGAATTACACCTTTACCTCTGGAAATTAGTTTTTAAACAATGTGGCTTGACTTTGCTCAAACTGGGAAGCGTAGGTTGCGATACCATACTCAAGAATAAGAAAAGGAGGACTTGCGGCACCTTAGAGACTAACCAATTTATTTGAGCATAAGCTTTCATGAGCTACAGCTCACTTCATCAGATGCATAAAGTGGAAAATGCAGTGAGGACATTTTTATACACACAGACCATGAAAAAATGGGTGTTTATCACTTCAAAAGGTTTTCTCTCCCCCAACCCCACTCTCCTGCTGGTAATAGCTTATCTAAAGTGATCATTCTCCTTACAATGTGTATGATAATCAAGGTGGGCCATTTCCAGCACAAATCCAGGGTTTAACAAGAACGTCTGAGGAACAGTGGGGGAAGGGGGAGAGGAAAAAACAAGGGGAAATAGGTTACCTTGCATAATGACTTAACCACTCCCAGTCTCTATTCAAGCCTAAGTTAATTGTATCCAATTTGCAAATGAATTCCAATTCAGCAGTCTCTCGCTGGAGTCTGGTTTTGAAGTTTTTCTGTTGTAATATCGCAACTTTCATGTCTGTAATCGCGTGACCAGAGAGATTGAAGTGTTCTCCGACTGGTTTATGAATGTTATAATTCTTGACATCTGATTTGTGTCCATTCATATGTGATTGGTTAGTCTCTAAGGTGCCACAAGTACTCATTTTCTTTTTGCGAATACAGACTAACACGGCTGCTACTCTGAAACCTGTCATTATGCAAGGCACTGCATTTAGCCGTATGGAATGGAAATCTATCAACTGCATGAAAAAACTTGTACAGATACAGACAGACATCATCTTCCTTTCCAAATGCAAACAGATGGACATCGTACCAAAAGGACTGAAGGTAAAAAATCCATTACAATCTACATACCACACAGACTATGCTGACAGCTTGTGCCACACGCTCTCAAAGAAACTGCGGAACCACCTGATCAATTTCCTCTACAGCAAACAGGGAAAGATAAAGAATGAGCTCTCATAACTGGATACTCTCATAAAAAAACCAACCTTCCACACAAACTTCCTCGTGGCTGGACTTTACTAAAACTAGACAAGCCATTTACAACACACACTTTGCTTCTCTACAAAAGAAAAAGGACACTAAACTTTCTAAACTACTACATGCCACAAGGAGCCACAGCAATGGTTCCCTCAATCCACCCAGCAATATTGTTAACCTATCCAACTATACTCTTAGCCCAGCAGAAGCAGCTGTCCTATCTCGGGGCCTCTCCTCTGCCCCTCCACCCCCACGAACATGATACAGTTCTGTGGTGACCTAGAATCCTATTTTCGACGTCTCCGACTCAAGCAATATTTCCAACACTCCTCTGAACAACATACTAATCCACAGAGACCTCCCTACCAACACTACCAAAAGAGGGATTCTAGGTGGACTCCTCCTGAAGGCTGAGACAGCAGACTGGACTTCTACATAGAGTGCTTCCGCCGACATGCACGGGCTGAAATTGTGGAAAAGCAGCATCACTTGCCCCACAACCTCAGCCATGCAGAACACAATGCCATCCACAGCCTCAGAAACAACTCTGACATCATAATCAAAAAGGCTGACAAAGGAGGAGCTGTTGTCATCATGAATAGGTCGGAATATGAACAAGAGGCTGCTCGGCAGCTCTCCAACGCCACTTTCTACAAGCCATTACCCTCTGATCCCACTGAGAGTTACCAAAAGCAACTACAGCATTTGCTCAAGAAACTCCCTGAAAAAGCACAAGATCAAATCCGCACAGACACATCCCTGGAACCCCGACCTGGGATATTCTATCTACTACCCAAGATCCATAAACCTGGAAATGCTGGACGCCCCATCATCTCAGACATTGGCACCCTGACAGCAGGATTGTCTGGCTATGTAGACTTCCTCCTCAGGCCCTACGCTACCAGCACTCCCAGCTATCTTCGAGACACCACTGACTTCCTAAGGAAACTATAATCCGTCGGTGATCTTCCTGAAAATACCATGCTGGCCACTATGGATGTAGAAGCCCTCTACACCAACATTCCACACAAAGATGGACTACAAGCTGTCAGGAACACTATCTCCGATAATGTCACGGCAAACCTGGTGGCTGAACTTTGTGATTTTGTCCTCACCCATAACTATTTCACATTTGGGGACAATGTATACCTTCAAATCAGCAGCACTGCTATGGGTACCTGCATGGCCCCACAGTATGCCAACATTTTTATGGCTGACTTAGAACAACGCTTCCTCAGCTCTCGTCCCCTAATGCCCCTACTCTACTTGCGCTACACTGATGACATCTTCATCATCTGGACCCATGGAAAAGAAGCCCTTGAGGAATTCCACCATGATTTCAACAATTTCCATCCCACCATCAACCTCAGCCTGGACCAGTCCACACAAGAGATCCACTTTCTGGACACTATGGTGCTAATAAGCAATGGTCACATAAACACCACCCTATACCGGAAACCTACTGACCGCTATTCCTACCTACATGCCTCCAGCTTTCACCCAGACCACATCACACGGTCCATTGTCTACAGCCAAGCTCTACGATACAACCGCATTTGCTCCAACCCCTCAGACAGAGACAAACACTTACAAGATCTCTATCAAGCATTCTTACAACTACAATACCCACCTGCGGAAGTGAAGAAACAGATTGACAGCCAGAAGAGTACCCAGAAGTCACCTACTACAGGACAGGCCTAACAAAGAAAATAACAGAACGCCACTAGCTGTCACCTTCAGCCCCCAACTAAAACCTCTCCAACGCATTATCAAGGATCTACAACCTATCCTGAAGGACGACCCATCACTCTCACAAATCTTGGGAGACAGGCCAGTCCTTGCCTACAGACAGCCCCGCAACCTGAAGCAAATACTCACCAGCAACTACATACCACACAACAGAACCACTAACCCAGGAACCTATCCTTGCAACAAAGCCCGTTGCCAACTGTGCCCACATATCTATTCAGGGGACACCATCACAGAGCCTAATAACATCAGCCACACTATCAGAGGATTGTTCACCTGCACATCTACCAATGTGATATATGCCATCATGTGCAAGCAATGCCCCTCTGCCATGTACATTGGTCAAACTGGACAGTCTCTACGTAAAAGAATAAATGGACACAAATCAGATGTCAAGAATTATAACATTCATAAACCAGTCGGAGAACACTTCAATCTCTCTGGTCACGCAATTACAGACATGAAAGTTGCGATATTACAACAGAAAAACTTCAAAACCAGACTCCAGCGAGAGACTGCTGAATTGGAATTCATTTGCAAATTGGATACAATTAACTTAGGCTTGAATAGAGACTGGGAGTGGCTAAGTCATTATGCAAGGTAACCTATTTCCCCTTGTTTTTTCCTACGCCCCCCCACCACTGTTCCTCAGGCGTTCTTGTTAAACCCTGGATTTGTGCTGGAAATGGCCCACCTTGATTATCATACACATTGTAAGGAGAGTGATCACTTTAGATAAGCTATTACCAGCAGGAGAGTGGGGTTGGGGGAGAGAAAACCTTTTGAAGTGATAAACACCCATTTTTTCATGGTCTGTGTGTATAAAACATCCTCACTGCATTTTCCACTTTATGCATCCTATGAAGTGAGCTGTAGCTCACGAAAGCTTATGCTCAAATAAATTGGTTAGTCTCTAAGGTGCCACAAGTACTCCTTTTCTTTTTGCGAATACAGACTAACATGGCTGCTACTCTGAAATACTCAGGAATGCTAGTTTTATGCTCAATGTTGGAGGCCATACCATCTTTCTTTTTCTTACATTTTTAACACTATATTGATCACAGCTGCCTATCACAAAAAAACCCCCAAAAAACAAAAAACCACACACACAACCAACCCTGCAGCAAAAAGTTATAAAGTTCAATATGTTCCAAGTACATTTGGAATCAGTAATCACATGCAGCTCTTGCTACCTTAAACAGACCTGTCTACTTGTATGTACACAGAGTGAAAATTCTCCGTTTTCCTTTCATATAACCCTTAGAATTTAGAATATAGCATGCTGGATCAGACAATGTTTCACCATCCTTTTTTCATCAGTGGCCAGTACCTGAAGAATCAAGAGGTTGACCATACCTACAAAGTAGGTATCAGTTATGCAATATAGTATGTTAGGAAAGGCAATTCCTTCCCGACCTCCACAGGAGGCCATTTTATAATTTGACACATGAGATAGGATTATTCATTAATCCTAGCTCTCATTGCTAAAAATGTTCCACCAAGTCTTGTAGTACTTATCAGTTTTCATGTAGTCCTCACTCAGGAAAACTCCCAATTAATTTCAATGGGAGTTTTCCTAACTAAACCCAAGTGAAAATAGAATAAGGACTTTAGGATTTGGGCCTTTTTTATAAGTGGTTGCTAAATTACGCAGTCCTGTTTAGAATCTAGCTACAGTATTTGACTTGATTTTCAGCAGCAGTGAATTCCATAGGTCAACTATGTTCTCTTCTTTTAGCTGAATAATCCTATGCCCATATCCTGCAATCTTTTGAGGTAAAAATCCCATCAACAGGTGTTTTGCTGTATTATTAGTACTGAAGGATTAATCCTCTAGTCTTTCCAAAATCTTATCCTATGTAATATTGCCACACAGTTCCTCTATCTTCTTTGCAATTTTTTTTCTATTTCAGTCTTTACTGTACCTTTAAGGTGAAATTACCAATATTAGCTGAAGTTCTCCATATGAGAGAGTACTATTTTCCATATATCATTATAATAATTTTTGAATTATTTTCTGTCCCTTTGTAATGCACTTAGTCATCCTATTTCCTTTGTTGCCTGATCAGTGGGTAGCAGCAATTTACTTAATTAAGTATCTAAATAGCTCCTAAGTGTTATTCCTCAGTTGATGCTGCAAGGCCAGGGCCTTTCAGCATGTAGGAGAAGATCAGATTAGATAATTTGAATCAGTTGTCTGATACCTGAAAACAAAATTAGTGTAGCAAGCGGTGGAAAGAGAAAGAAAGTATCTTATTATTTTGTAGGGATGAATGAACCAGTTCAAGTAAAATGACCAAATGGACCAGATTCTCAAACCAAACTGTTTTCTCGAAGGTTCTAGACTGATTTCTAGAAATCAGAAGAGAGATTTGGATAAGATTCAGAGAAGCATTCAAACTTCTGATTCCATATACAAAATGAACCACAGCTCAGAACCTTCTGAAATTTACGTTTCACTGCCACTTAGGCTTTGGATCAAGCCCTAGATGAACAGCTTGAGACTCCACATGAGTGCAAAGGAAGATAAGTAGCCAAATTCATTCATTCTATTTGCATAGAAACAGCTACCCCTGTGTTTGGAGGTGTCTAAACTGGGATGACATTGTAAATAGCACTCAGGTATTTGTCTACTGTAAGCTAGGGCTGGGCTGGCAGGATTCATATCATTTGTCCAGCGGGCTGAGTGCTAACATGGTTTGTCTACCCCCTGCTGCCTCCCACCCCCAGCAAAGCCAGATGCATTACTTTATATACATCAGAGACACATGCACCCATTGGGGAACTAGGATAGCATTTTATGGGCTGCTAGAAAGATATTGCCTGGCTCTGGTTGTTACTCCTAACTCAGTCTTGCTGCAATACATTGTTGGCTAACAATGGGTAAACTCCCACCTCCTTTCTTCACACATAACAGTAGTAGCCCAGTGCTCTTCAATCACATCGGTCCAAGGGATCTGGAGGGAGATCAGAAGGGGAAGGAAGTGTGTCAATCCACCTGTAGTAGGGACCTTGCTGGTCAGGAAGGGGTGTGCTCAGGCAGGAAGGGGTGGAGCTAGGGAGTAACCATATTCTGTGGGATGGCCCACTCCAAACCACACAGATATATCTGACTAAGTGAAAGCTGCTCCAAGCCAAATTAACTCCTTCATTGCTCCCTCTGCACTTTGTGATGTACAGAGGTAGGGACAAGATGGCAGTAACAGTACAGATCTCTAGGATGGAGAAGGAGGCCCCAGAGGTGATTATGAATAAGGCTACCTTTATGTCACGGAGCTCACAAGTCACAGAATCCGTGACTTCCAGAGACCTCTGTGACATTTTCTGCTTCAGCCTCAGGGGCTGCAGGATTGGAGCTGGCAGCCAGCGGGGGCCACAGCAGGGTTCCAGTGACAGCCTCCTGCGGGGGCCCCTTGCAGGGTTCCAGCAATGGGCAACAGCTTTGAGGAGGTGGGGGACTCAGGTGAGTGTATGGGGGTGTCCCATTTTCTCTACAGGCGGAGAGGGAACCCCACTGCTCCCAGCCACAATGGTGGTGGGGAAAACCATGGAGCCACAGCAGTCTTGGATGCTGCATCCCCTGACTCCTCATTTTGTCTCAGTTACTTTTAATAAAAGTCAGGGACAGGTCACGGCTTCCATGAATTCTTGTTTATTGCCTGTGACCTGTCCGTGACTTTTACTAAAAATAACCATGACAAAAATCGTAGCCTTACTTATGGAGGATGAAGGATTCAGTGTCCAGATTCTCCAGTGTTGGAACAGATTCTGGGGCTTCCTGCTTGCCCTGTCCACAGCCCTCCAAGCCACACTTGCCTGAAAGAGGAAACGCCACGCCCTAACCTTGGCAATTTTCCTTCACACCCTACCATGCTCCTGCAGTTTTTAGAGATGGAGTATTCAGGTTTTTCATCAGGAGGGCACAGTATGGCCCCACATTCTATTATTTTGAAATTAATTCAGCAGAAAGCACACCCTATATGTACAAAAGTCCCTTGAAAAATGTCACTGGCAGTCTTTAGTAGTCTTTAGTTTGAAATTAATTCAGCAGAAAGCACACCCTATATGTACAGAAGTACCTTGAAAAATGTCACTGGCAGCCTTTAGTAGTCACTGGCCGTCTTTAGTAGTCACTTTGTCTTGAACTAAAGGGCATTAGTTCAAGACAAAGTGGTTGGTTTTCTTGGGAGGTGTGTGCGCATGTTTTGCTTTTGATGGCGAGCAGTAAAATATTGATCCTGACGGGTGGCATTTTACATCGTCTTTGCCTTCACCATGCCTAGTGTAATTGACTACACACACTGCTAGAGAGAATATGGCCCAATATGCTATTCCCTTCCTCTAGCCTCATTCTACCTGTCTGTCTGGCATCAGACTGAACTCCTCGGAGCAGAGACTATCTCTTCTGGAGTGTCTAGAAAGCACTCCACACATTATAGATGCTACCTTAAACAGCAGCATTTGTTTCATGCTAATCATCATCACCTGTCCTCTGGTGTCTGTGCTTTGTTGTGGTGGGACAGCTTGCGTGCTCTAACGATCCCCAGAGTCTGTGTCAGTGGGGGCTTTTTGCTCCTGGTGGGTTCAATCATGCTGGAATGGTCTGTGGGGGAGGGGCCAGACAAAACAGATGCCCTGGTCCTCCAGGTTGGGGAGGTCAGGCACAGGGTTAACAACTCTGTCCCGTAAAAACCAAAATATTACGGAAACAGAGATGGAGAAATAGACCATTACTGTGTGTGATGGCCTTCAGGAGTCAATGACCCGTATGACTGCCAGTGGTGAAAGTCGAAAGAAAGCCACTGACATGAAGACTGAAGTGCTCAACACCAAGACAAAAACCAAACTTGGTTTTTGGAACGTACGGACATGTATGAAACAGGGAAGCTAGCTCAGGTCACAGCAGAGATGAGATGCTACAGCTTACACATCCTGGGTGTCAGCAAGAGCAGATGGCTGGGTTCAGGAAGATTAACAACAGCCTTGGGAGAAACTTTGCTGTATTTTGTATTCTTTTGAAGGAGGGAGTGGAGCATTCCCTGCTTGAATGGAAGTCTATCAGCAGCAGACTTTTGAGAGCCAGACTGAAAGGGAAACACAATAATATCACACTGATCCAGTGCTATGCTCCGACAAATGATAGTGATGAAGTAGTAAAGGACAAATTCTACCTTATATTACAGGTGGAGTTAGAGAGAGTACCATGCCACTACCTAACTATTGTCATGGGAGACCTGAATGCCAAGGTCGGTAAATACAACACAAGCAACGACAGAGCAATGGGAAGACATGAGTGTGGCACCAGGAATGAAAATGGAGAGAGGCTTGTTGATTTCTGTAATATGAATGACCTTGTCATCGGCGGAACCCTATTTCAACATCGTGAAATTCGCAAGCTTACGTGTTCTCCAAATGGCAGAGATAAGAACCAGATTGACCATATGATGATCAATGACAAATGGTGACGCTCACTGACAGGGGGGCAGATGTTGGCAGTGACCACCACCTTGTAACAGCCTCCATCCAGCTAAAACTGAGAAGTGTGGGTTCACCAAACAAGGGACATAGATGTTATGACATTGACAAGCTAAAGTCCCCTGAAATACAGAAAGCCTTTGTTCTGCAGTTAAAGAACAGGGTTTAGGCACTTGCAGACCTTGATGAAGAGGAGGGAAATGCAGATGAGGAGATCAACAAGAAGTGGGACAAAGTAACAACAATTTATAAACAGAGCAGTGAAGCCTGTCTAGGCTACAGGCAGAAGAGAAGGAAGGAGTGAATTACACCCAGCACATGGAACGCCATAGAAACCAGATGAGCCCTGAAGAAAAAATGTTTTAGACGCAAAATCCCAGAAGCTAAAGGACAAACACCATGAGCAGTATAGCAATGAACTCTGGGAGAGCAAACGCCTTGAGAGCGGACAAATGACATTATATTGATTATCTGGCAACATGAGGAGAGCATGCAGCTGCTCGTGGTGAATAAGGAACTGTCTACAAAATGACACAGCTTATCAGTGGTAAATGGCAGACACCAACAAACACAGGGACAAACAAGGCCACCGACTAACAACAGGAAAAAAACAAGAAATGCCCTGGACAAAGCATTTCAAAGAATTGCTAAACAGAGAGCCACCTAAAGAGGAAGCAAACATCCAGGAGGCAGAAGAAGATCTTGATATCAACACGGACCCGCCCCCCCCCCCGCCCTCCTCTGCCCCCAACAACTAAGGAAGAGATCATTCAAGCCATCAAATCCTTAAAAAATGGGAAAGATCCTGGAAAGGATAACTTGAATGCAGAATTGTTCAAGGTAGATCCTGAGTTAGCAGCATATACCCTGGCCCCTCTATTTACATCAGTATGGGAAAAGGAAAAGTGCCAGATGAGAGGATCAATGGGGTTATAGTGAAGAAACCAAAGAAAGGAACTCCATGATTGTAATAACTGGCCTGGTATCACACTTTTATCTGTGCCAAGCAAAGTATTGTATAAGATCATAGTCCAGCATATATCAGAGGCAGTAGATAGCATTCTCAGAAAAGAGCAAGCCGGTTTTTGGAAAGGACATGGATGCACAGACCAGATCTTCACTCTATGAAACGTAATAGAACAATGCTTAGAATGGCAACGGCAACTCTACATAAACTTCATAGACTTTGAGAAGGCTTTTGACAGCATTCACAGGACCAGCGTATGGCGCACTCTGTGGGCATAGGGAATCCCTCTCCGTATAATCAACATCATCAAAAGCTTTTATGTCAACTTTACATGCAGTGTTGATCACAGTGAGCTCAGTTTTGAATCAAAACAGGAGTACATCAGGGGTGTGTCATGTCTGCAATCCTTTTCAACATTGCCATCGACTGGGTAATGCAGTGTATAATAGAAGACATGCCAAGAGGCATTAAATGGACACTTCTCATCCCTTGAAGACCTGTACTTTGCAGGTGATCTCGCTCTCCTATCACATACCCAACACCATATACAAGAAAAAATAACTCAACTCAATGCATTCAGCCAGCAAATTGTACTGAAAATCAACTGCAATAAGACAGATATCATGACTGTTAATATTGCCTCACCATCATCAGTACAGATAGAGGATTATGTTCTCACCAACACAGAAACATTCACATACTTGGACAGCACAATCAGCCAGGATGGTGGAACAAGCCAGGACAACTGGATCAGAATCAATAAAGCCAGGAACACCTTCAGGAGCTTAAATACAGTCTGATAATCATCAAAACACAACACCAAAACCAAACTCAAGATTTATCAGAGCTGCGTACTTTCAACATTACTTTATAGTGCAGAATGCTGGGGAATGAGAAAGTATGACATGTCCAAACCATCTTCATTCCATACAACCTGCCTCAGAAAAATCCTCTATCTTTTGGCCTAGAACAATCTCAAACCAAGATCTATTGACACAGTGCAGTCAAGAGGATATGAGCACCATCATTGCCAGCAGGAGTGGAGATGGATTGGCCATGTGCTTCGGATGGAAACTGAGTCCATCACCAGAGTAGCAATAAGATGGACACCTGAAGGCAAGTGAAAACAAGGCTGCCCTAAAACAACATGGTGAAGAGCTGTGGAAACCGAGCTGAAAAACCTGGGGCACAGCTGGGGAACATTGAAAGACTTGCCAGAAACAGACAGGAATGGAGAAGCTTCTTCACTGCTCTAAACACCACAGGCGTAATGGGAACATGATGATGATGATGAATCATCACAACAAAGGGAGATTTAAGGAGAGATTATGTGCTTGGGCTGCTAAATGTTCATGACAGTTTTCCAAGCCAGAAACGTCTAGTGATTTTCAATTTCTGGGAAGTTTGCTATCTGGTCAGCTATTAAATATTAATAGAATATATGTTACTGTTACAGGAATCGGAACAAAAAACCAGAAAGAAGTGTAAGCTGACATACATATGGTTGTCTTTTGAAACCATGAGAATGTGTACTTGACCCAAATTCCTTGACTAAATAGCAAGGCAATTTTGATTATAGGAAGTAATTTCTTTGTAAAACGTTGGAGTCTTTCCTAGAGGGTAATTTTTTTTCCAGAAGAGGAAATGTCAAGAATAGAACACTATTTGCTTATTTAAATGATGCAGCCTGCATAAATTATAATTAGAGTTCATTGCTCACAAAAAATGTCTTTTCTCTGTGCAGCAGTTAAAAATTCAGTCACATAAACTAGAAAATTAGAGGTTCCCTTTTGCTTAGGTACAGATGACCACAATTGCAGACCATGTAAACAGTTCCAGTGTGTAACTTTCCTATGCGAACCAAACTTCTGTTATTTCCAGCTTTCCCAAGGGATGCCTGTAAGATAGTGTAAAAAAATTGAGGATGTCATGACAACTTTAATATATTTGTAAAGGATGGAAAGTAGTAATAGTAAAGTGGAGTGGTATCCTTTAGATTCGTTGCTAAACAGAGGGATGGATGGAGTGGTGATTTTAAAAAAGGAGGCTATGAATATATTAAATATGTGTATTCCATAGGCGTCACTGAACTGTGCTTTGTATGGCCTCAATTCAGGAAAGCATCTCTCTTCAGGACAGCATTTAAGCACTTGCTTAACTTACAGTGCATGCTTAAGTCCCATGGAAGTCAATGGGACTTAAGCACATGCTTAAGTTAAACATGTGGTTAAGTGCTGTCCTGCATAGGGACAGACTTAAATACACTCTAAGTGTTTTCCTGAATCAGGGCCTGTGTGAGGTTAAAATGAGTCATGAGGCCTAATCCTGAATTCTTTGTGCACCCAAAGCTTCTACTTAATGTGTTACCTATTAAGATGATACTCTGCAGATGCCAGCCTGTTATTTTTCTGTAATCATTCACATTTCAAATGCTATCCAGGTGTTCTTCAGATGGCCCAGAAAGAAAGCATTATGTGATTGTTTTGTTATACTCCATTAAGCTTTCTTTCTGAGCCAATCAGAAGTGATGTGTGTGGGCTTCATATCTGGTGTTCTTAAATCCCACCAATTAATATGCAGACTCAGACTTTCTATTTAGAATATTTTATACAAAGAACAAAAGAATGCCACTACACAAAAAGCATAAAAACCTGTTTCTACTGTATGCTATTCCATCCTCTCTTATCTAGCCACTTTATCCACATGGATTCCTTCCAGAAGATAAATCTTTCAATCAGGATTTCTTTATGAGCTGCAGACCTTGTCCTGTCAGGTCTACATCAAAATTTCAGGTGAATTTTCTTCTCTTGATTTTGTTAAGCTGTAAAAGGGCTTAAATAGCAAGAAACCTTATATGTCCTATTCATTCTAGTTAAACATTTTAAATGTATTTTTTTTTCTCTACTCAGCACAAGTTAGCTAGTCTGATACTAAAGGTTTTATCCTAAAAATACAGTGAACCCCAGATTTTAGCTCTGTTTGACTGATATAAAACAGAGGCTAGGTTGGACTTTGTTAAGTGTATCCTGCTAATTTACTTATTTATCACACTAATGTAAGATGTAGCACAAACGTAGGTTTCTCAAGTGAGCTGTGCAAAATGATCATAGTGAACTTTGAACCCTCTTGAACTGAGCTTGTGTTAGAGGCTTATTATGTTTTGTGAGCACAGGAAGAGGAAGTTTCCACAGTAGGGAAACTTCCTCTCCTCAGTCAGTCAGACTCCTTCCCTCTCTCAGCTAGCTCTACTCTGATGCCTCCAACAATTCCCCTCTCCTACTGCCAAACAAGTAGTATTTTGTAGGGCTGAGAAAAAAATTGGAATTTCCATCCCATGGGAAATTCTGATATGTTAAAATTTGGGTTTGTCCTGAATTGGGATGAAAATTCAAATATTGAAGTTTTTCCATGCAATGAAACATTTCAAAAAATTTCAGTTCAGAAATGGAGAAACAGTCTGTTTTGACATTTGTGGCTCAACATGTTTCATTCGGAATCAGTCCAATATTAAACCGCATGGCCCAGGTCCACAAAGGTATTAAAGCACCTAAGCCCCAGGTGGCTAAATCCCAGTTTTGGTTCCACTGCGGTCCACAGAGTTCCCCACGAACCCTGTAAGTGCCTAAACTCACTGGGCACCTACATTTTCAAAGAAAAAGTTCCCTCGGCACCTATGTTTCTGCCCCTCAGAATGCACACTACTACCTCCCTCTAGGTATCTGGACACCTATTGCTCACCTAAGCCCTAAAGCAGTGGTTCTCAAACTGTGGGTCAGGACCCCAAAGTGGGTCGCAACCCCATTTTAATGGGGTCACCAGGGCTGGCTTAGACTTGCTGGACCAGGGGCTGAAGCCAAAGCCCGAGCCCCACTGTCTGGGGCCGAAACCTGAGGGCGTCAGCCTTGCGCAGTGGGGCTGAGATTACAGGTCCCCTGCCTGGTGCTGAAGCCCTTGGGCTTTGGTTTTGCCCCCCCTCCAAGTCAGTGGGGCTTTGGCCCTCCCACCAATGGTGGCAGGGATCAGGTGGACTCAGGCTTCGGTTCCCCCTCCTGGGGTTGTGTAGTAATTTTTTGTGTCAGAAGGGCATCACGGTGCAATAAAGTTTGAGAACCCCTGCCCTAGAGGGATACAAGAACCAGTGGAAGATAGATGTTTGGCTGCCTCAATTGTGGGCAGGGCCTACTGGTAGGCGTGCTTGGAGGCCACCTGCGGGATCATGTCCCATTCAAAATCTGGCCAGAGGAAAAATATCTGATGCCACCTTAAAACTATGTGATTGTGTCAAGAGATCAGAGCACTCAACGTGGATGTGGGAGACCAGGTTCAATTCCCCCATCTCTGTCAGAGAGGGAGAAAAGATCTGGTCAGAGGTCTCCCACCTTTCAGGAGAGCCTCCTCTAACCACTTAGTTATAGGATAGCCTGAGGTGGATCTTCCTCACTCTCTTCTGTTGAAACTGTTCCAACATGGATAAATAATGAAAAAGCGGTCACATCCAGGGGACTGGCACCTGCCTGTAGCTTGGAGTTAGGTGTCTATTTCTGAGAGAAAGGTAGGATTTAGTACACCCCATTGGCATCTTTGGTTTGGCAGCTCCTGTCTAGTGTGCCGACTTTTGTGGACTGCATTCTTAGGTTCCTCTCTCTCCCCATCTCCCCATTCATTGTATATGGAGCCTAGGTGCCGGACTCAGGCCTTGTGGTTCATAGAGTTGTTTCTGTGATTTTCTAGGTGCCTAAAAGCAAGGTGCTGTGATGATCAGTGTTGCTACATTTAAATTCCTTTGTGGATCACACCCCATCTGCCAAAGGTTGCTGCCATGCCTCATGGAGTTGTATTTATGCTGCTGCATGCCCTCATTGTTCCCTATTGGCTGGGCTCCCTGGCTGGACTACATCGCCCGCGTGACACCCATAGTCATGAGACTCCCATGGTGTACTCTGTGAGAGGGTCTCTGTTCAAGCTACATGCTGCACCGTGGGAGGGGTGGTTTGGCCAAGGAGTTGCCTTGGATGTCTGAATTTCCCCGGATAGTCCCTTGCAGGTCTGAGTTTGTTAAACTGTAACCTGTAACTGTAACACAAAAGTGAAAGATTTGGTTTATGGCCAACCCCTATGAACCAAACTATGGATTAAGTTTGTAAGTACCCTGTGTGGCTCACACATCTCTGCTTCCCGGTGCTCTGATTTCACGTTTGGGGCAGGTGGTGTGGAGTTCACAACAGTCCTACAACTAGAAAAAAGGTAATGGGAAGAAAATTTTGATGTACTAATTAAGGAGTTATAAAAAGGTAACAGTCATTTGGTTTGATACACTTGCTAATTTTGATTCAGAAACATTTTGTAACAGGGAGGAAATATTTGAAATGAAGCTGTATCCTACTTTATTGTCAGAGCACAACTGAAAACGAGGATGTTTACATATAAATACGTCTGTTTGTTACAGCTAAAAACTGCAGTTTCATAAGTTCCATAGAATTTGGGACTTTGACCTAAGTTAATTCCTGTGCCACACGCAACTGTGGGCATGTTTTGAGTGCAAATATACATCATGGATATCTGAGCTTTTGCTTCACACAAAAATATCAGGAATAAGAGTATATTCAAATGGTGTATCTGTTGATAATATAAGCATATTTTCCACAATTGAATTACTTAATTATGAAATGTTCATGTTATTAAAAATGGCATGCTTGATATAGTACTTACATTAAGCCACAGCAGAAGGATATTGAATCTTTGAAACATCTTACCAAATTATGTAAACATCACTTTATTTGCAGTGTACAGTCAAATATTTCCTATTAATGAAAGATTCCTTTACCAAATTCCCATAGTAAAGTAGTTTATAGTATTTTCTAAATGAACTGAGCAACATCAGACTTCAATGCAACAGTGTTACCTTGAACCCTTAGGAGATTTTTCATATTCCACCTGGGAGTTCATGTAAGAACTGCCCTTTTAACAATTATGTCTTTCTTAATATTTTAACAAGTTTACAGACCTCCTGGGGTGCTCAGTTACACTGAAGCTACTTCAAGCAAATGCACATGTAAAGTCTTAGCACTATTCAGAACACTTTGTTAATCCTTGCTGGGGAGAAAATGAGGTCAGATGATACCACAAATCATCTCTTTACTGGTTAAGACAAACTGTATCTGTATAAACCAACAACTTCATTTCCCCTGACCCCTCATGTGTACATTTTCATATCCATCTCGTCTTTTGAAAATAGAATTTGGAGCCCAATCCTGTTCCCACTGAAGTCGATGTCAAAATTCTCAGCAGCTTCACTGAAAGCAGGATCATTTTGTATTCATAACTGATGTATGAAGGGACTCAAAACTACTGACACTAATTTTGACAAGACAAATATTCCATCAAAATGTGAACACTGTTCAAAAAGATGAATGCATATTGTTTCTTACTCATCCTTTTGTTTGCCATACTTCACAAGGAAGATTTTTTAGCTTTAAAAATTAACAGAAATCTGATGGTTCTGACGTAGTATAGCTTCTAATACTAACAAATAGATAGGATGTATTTTTACTAAAGTTTTTTTCACCTTAAAAAAATATTTTTTACATCCCCATATGCGCCCGTACATGTGCCACCACCAAATTCTGTTCCAGTTAATCATTTTTTTTAGAGCTCCTTTAATCTCTCTTGCTCTCTGGCATCAGCATGTTTTCCAAGACTGCAGCTTGTGACTTATATAAATGAAGGAGCTGACATCTGCAGGAGTTTCATAGCCTTTTCATGGTCTTAATATGTTAGGCAAAGAGCTGCCAATCCCAAGATCACAGAAATCACAAAGTGGAGTTCATATTTTAAAAGACTGAGGGGGAGTGATTTCAAAATGATGAGGAAAGAAATAAAGACCTTCAGCCTCTATCTTAAAGAAAAAAACAACTTAGGTCCTAGGAATCACATAGATGAGGCCTGATTCTCTGCTCCCTTACACCTTCTGTAGTACATCTGTGCAAAGTAAATGTAAAATACATGTAAAACACTGTCACTCTGATTTTGCAGACAGTTTTACACATACTTTACACTCCCTTGGTATTGGTGTATATGACCACCAGGAGGAAAAGATGGAGAATCAGGCTGAGGTTGTTTGAAATGTGTGTAAGTGTGGCAAATCACACACAGTATGTGAAAATTATTTGTTTAGATTGCTATGACATGTTAAAAGTATCTATCCAAAGCTTGGTCTACACTAGTAACTTATGTCAGTATAACTACATTGCTCAGGGGTATGAAAAACATGCCCCCCCCCCAAGCGACACAGTTATACTGACCTAACCTCTGGTGTAGACAGTGCTACGTTGACAGGAGGGCTTCTCCCATCGGAGCCAAATATGCCTGAAGAGGAAATAAAAGTTATCCCTCGCACCCAAGAAAATAAAATTGAAACTACCCCACTGCATTGACAAACATCACCTCTCAGTATGCCCCTCCCAGTCCAAAATCCTGGAAACAGAAATGGGCTTTGGAGTACCTCTAAATCACCTAGGCCTTGCAGTGCTCAGCAGAGCAATACCTAAATACTTTTAAAGTCTAGGCCTTGGTTCTTCCTCACTGGCCCTCAGATTCCAGGAATATATGTGCGAGGCATTTGATTAGAGAGAAATTGATGTCAAAATACCTATTACCCAAAATGTATTCCATCCAACAGAAAATTAGAGACAGATTCTGCCCTGTGATGTGTATCCTTGCTGTCCATTGGTCCTTTTCATCAGCAGCGTGTTGCATATTTGGTAACCAGACTATTTTACCTCCAAAAATGATGGCCTGGAGTTGGACGATGACTCGTGCCTCTAAGTTTATAGAAAGTATTCAGTTAAACCACAGATCCACCATACATCATTCCAATGGTTTACACAGATGTACTGAAAGAGCAACATAGGAAAAATGAAAGTCTTCCTTTCCACTGTATTGCATTAGTTACTGAATAGCATATCAAATTGCCCACTGTTGTATGGCCAGGTAGCGTTAGATTCTGCCCAGCATTTAGACAGCCAGGCAGTGGGGGCAGGGAGAGGCCCACTGTCCCCTTGCCCGGTATATTGAAAGGTTGGGCAGAATTACAGCCACTTCACTTGGTAGCATGAAGGGTTGCTACTGAGATGCTGCCTGGAGTAGGTTGGGGAAGGGAGGGTGCATAGTGCCTTGCCGGGGTGGGGGGGGGGAGCGGGGGGGAGGAGACAGTGCCATGGCTCTGCTTTCTTCCCCACGTACCAGTCAGCTTTGCTAGTTGGCTGGCGGTGCGGGAGCAGGGGTGAGGTAAAGGGTGATAAGAGGAATATGCTGCTCCTTTTCAGTGGGTGCAGCAGCTAGTGTGCTGGGGGAGTTCTGGGGGTGCTCTGCACTTCCACAGAGGCACAAAATAGCCCATAATGAAAGGATCTATAATAACACACACATGGGATTAGAGTGACTGTTCCCAGGAAACCCAAAATTTCCTGACTGGTGTCAAAATCTCTCCATTATTATTGCAGTGATGGAGCGTTTTTCATTTCATACATTTTGTGGGGGAGGGGGTTGGAGAAATGTTGGTCATTTTTAATATTCCTTTATCAAATTCCTATAGTAAAGACATCTATCCATTCCAGTAAATGGGTAGGAGTGAAGCAATTTATCTTCCTTCCTAATTAGAGATTGTTTGGTCTTGTACTAAATGGGAACAGATAGTACTATGAGATACACTGAGTTGAGTACATCCGGTCTTCCCTTGCCAGATATTACGCTGTATTATGTCCAATTATGGAATGTCCTCCGGTCCTCTCTTGCACTCCCAGACCAGGGACAATTTTTAAAATGGAGTTTTGTTAAACTTAGTACAAAGATCCCCCACAAAACAAATAGAGTCTGCACAAGTCCCATTCTGCTCAGTCCTTTCTGAGCACACACAACTCTGCTGTTGCAAACAGAGCTACCCCATGTGACCTGTCAGCAGACCTCCAATCGTTAAAAGCGCAGGGCACAGGCAAATCTAACCCTGACATTTCCATCTGAGTGCTCATTAATGTAATGTTGTCCCAACATTTTTATTATCAAAATATAATATACAGCCCATCCATTAGGCTTGTTAGCAGTTGTCCATGAGTAAAATTCATAACTGTCATTCTCAACTGAGTCTTTGATAAATGGTATAACCATGTTACTCCAAGTCACTGGGCATATGGCAAGCTGTCTAGAAAATGTGCTAAATTAACATAATAAACTAACCAGAACTATAAAACACTTCATTTAGAGCAATGTCCATACCATAAGTCACTACCACTTCATTTACCAATATTACATATGTTGTGGATAGACTGCAGGATAAGATACAGGAATAGGCACTTGGTAGGGCATGTGGCAAACATTAAGATAAACCCCAGGTGCATTCACTAGTCCAACAGTTGGATTTAGACACTGATAAGTAGGTGTCCCCAATATGTCAGTGTCCGTGGGGCTCTTCTCTCTCTAGTCGGATGCCTGTCAGTGGATTTTTCTGGTGATCTCTTGTGCTGATTTTGGCATTCATTTGTTCCTATGGCTGGTATGAATGCCATATCAGTCTGATCAGCAAGTTTCCAAGTTTACAGGATCAACAACGTTTTCAATTCTCCTGACATGGATGAAATGTTTCTTCTTATGGATCCAGGAGGAATACTTTATGGGAAAAGCAAGTTGCAAAATCAACTGGTATTACCTGAAAAATACAAAAGAAAACTATATCAAGAGCTACATGAATAGATGGGACATTTAGGAGCATAGTGAGTAATCAGTCTTGCAAGAGATTGGTTTTATTGGCCACAGATGAAGAGGGATATTGAACATTATGTCGCTATAGTATGTTCTTGCATCAAGCAAAAAAACCCCTCACCAGCCTACCAGAACTTTACTAACTAACATGGTTACAAGAGAACTATTTAAGTTTGTATCAATATAATTCTTGTATCTAGACAGCAGTAGAGGAGGATATGAATTCATTTTAGTGATACTGGGTCGCTTCACTAGATTTGTCCAAGCCTACCCTACCACCAAAAAGTCAGGCAAAATTGTGGCAGACAAGATCTTCAATTACTTTGTTTTCAAATTTGGTTTCCCCAAAAGGATCTGTCATTACAAAGGGGCAGAGTTTGCAAATAATTTAGTCAGAAGGCTACAACGCTACTTTAACATTGAAACAAATACAGCTTGCACAAGCTCCTTCACTGCTCACAGCTTAGAGCACGCACACAAATCTGCAGCTGCAAGCAAAGCTTTCCCCTTTGACCCCTCAGCAGACCTTCAATCCTTTAAGGGAGAGAGGGGACAGGTAAATCTAACCCTCACATTCCCTTATGAGTGCTACAACTTCCCTTGCAGTGAGAGACCTGTATATGCTGCAAGGAGGACCATAGTAATAAGACGTGCTTGTTTTGTATGTGCAGACACTAGTTGGGGGCCAAAAGAAATACTAATGTGCTTTGTGAAACTGGAAATCATGCCCAGTACACTTGAGATACATCTGACTAGTAAGAGATTACTTTCTTTCTGCAACAATATTTTTGAATAGCTCATTCACTGGATGGAGAGATGCCTATTTATGTTGCTTAACAGTGCCACCAGTTTTCTCAGTCAGGATTCAGCATTAATCCCATGTTATTCTTGAGGGAGTGTGCCTATGGCTGCACAGTTGTCCAGTGATCATGGCTGTAATCGTGGTATAGGAACTACAAATACCATCATTACAGCTGGTCAAAAATGGCAATTATTCATGGGATGTTTTTAACAAATTGAATGTGTTCATTTTGTATTTTCAATAAAAACAGAAAAAAATGGTGGGAATTATTTTTTTCTCTCTTTTTTTAATTGAAAAATAAAACCCCTAAAATGGTAGACATTCACTTTCTGTTTTTAATCAAAGTAACAGAAAAATTCATCCAAACTTTGGTTGAAAAGTCATTTTTTATATATAAAAAAAGTTTTGACAACAAAAACCAACCAGTTCTAACCATCAGCCTCATCTATAAAAATAAATAAAGGATATTTGAAGCTGTTCATTCATATAAAATAAAAACAGAACCTAATCTTCCTTTTCAAATCAGTATGACTCGGAACTTTAAAAAAAAGTTAGTTAATTTTGTTTCACCTCTGTTTTTAATTTCTGTTCACCGCTGCCTTTCTTGGTTCCAGCCCAGATCAGAAGCTAAAATACTGCAAAATATCACTTCTATATTACTGGGAAAAAAAGAGAAATTCTGCCAGAAAAAACACACCACACAGAGGAAGCTACTTTTGTATTTTACATGCCAATGTTTAAAACAAAGCGTGTCCAAAGATGATTTTTCTTATTTTCTTTGAATGAATGTGAGTTTAGGAGCAGGTTATGGTATTCTGCTCTCATTACGTTTTGTGCTTGTGACAGGGTGTATAAATCCTGCACTGACAGGAAAGGGGCTAGGGAGGCTGTGTGTGCTAAGGTAGCCCTCCCCACCCAGCCTTGCCAATCGGACATGGCTTTAAAAGGAGGAAGCTACACTCAGCAAGGGGGAAACTCTGAGAAAGAAGTGGCTCCCTGGAGTAGTCAAGGAACCCCAGGCCAGAGACATGCCCATGACCTCCCAGCCCAGGTCTGTGGACTTAGGGACAAGCCCAGAAGGGAGAGTTTGACTTAGCGACCTGGTCATAAGAATGCCAGTAAAGCTGTTACCCAGGCACTCCTGAAGTTAGGTGGTGCAGCTGATCTTTCTTTCTTTCTTTCTTTCTTTCTTTCTTTCTTTCTTGTTGGCCCTGGGAGGGGCTTGCTCTCTGTGTCTGAACTTTTTGCTTCCCCCCTCACCTGCAATACAAAGTAAACGGGTTTGCAAGGGCGGGGGCCACTGCAAGGACTAAGAGAGTGGGCCTGAACTAGGCAGCCCAGTTGGTGGTAACCAGGTGTGGCCAGGGGCTCCACCCCAGCTAGGGAAGTGCCCCAGAGACACTCTCTTTACAGTAGTCCTGTAGAACTAACATCGATGTGCAGAAAAGGCAACGTGACTAGAACATACAGGTAATGCTGGGTGCTCTACTAGATATTGACTGTGGTTGCCTCTGTAGATGTAGTGACCACCAAAAAAGCCATTTCAATTTCCCCCCAAAGTTATTCAAAAGCCCCAAAATAAAATATCAGCTACAATCATTTGTATTAGCCTGAATGTAGCACCAAGTTCTCTGCTCCTTTGGCACCAATGCATCCAATTAATGTCCTAGGCATATTTGCCCCGGAACTATGCAGATGAACACCTGAGAGTTGTGCTTGCTTCCTCATTGCATCTTAAAAAAATACAAAGTTTTAAAACTGAGGGGGGAAAAATACTCAGTAAAACACAAGAGTGTAGACAGGCAGTATTGTGCTGTCACTGATGCACCCGGACTAAATCATGTTTTCTATATCCATTCTAATGTACCTCTAAATCATGGACTTATTGCAATATTTTCCTGAATTTCCGGAAAATACTTTACAAGTTGATTTTAGGCCTAGAAGCGTAAGATATAGGCATGCTTTGTATCTGTTTGTACTCTCTTCCTTCGTTAAATGTCCTTCCCACAGATCACTGCTCGAGGCTGCTGGTCAGTTAAAAAGAAGCTTAGTCAAAACTCAAACATCATAAAGGGGTAATTGCAAAGTAGAAAGCTAATGGGTAGATTAAAAGTTTGAATATGGTTTATCTTAGAAGTGCTGCAGGCTCTGGTGCATCCACCAAATTTAAATTGATTAGCTATGATGTCTCCATGTTCAATTAAACATAACCTGGACCAGAACCTCTCTGGGCCATACTCATCAATTGAGCGAGGGCAGTGTTTCTTAACCTGGGTCCATGGACCCTTGAGGGGACTGCACCTCCATTTAAAAATTTTTAGGGGTCTGCAAATGAAAAAAAGTTGAAAACCACTGAGCTATGGCAATATACAACAGCTGAGGACCTAGCCCACTCTCTCTGCTTGAATCCCTCCTGCAATCATTTTCTTCAATGTAGAGCCTACAGGTTATCCCCCCGCAAGGAAACATTTTCTGGTGCCAGGATTTTACACTGAACAGAAGATCAAAATGTTGGGTTGGAACCACTTTAATGTGATATTTAATGCAATCTTATTTTAAATAGTTCACTTTTAGTACCTATTTTGCAAGCCTTCAGTAACCATATAGTTCTTTGTATCTGAAAAAGCTCTTCATGTTGAAACCTATAGGTGTAGGTATTTGCTAGGTCAGAGTTTCTCAAACTTCATTGCACTGTGACCCCCTTCTGACAATAAAAATTACTACATGACTCAGGAGGCGGAAGCAAAGCCTGAGCCCATCCGAGTCCTGCCAACCCAGCTTGGGGGAGGAGGGCAAAGCCCAATGGCTTCAGTCCTGGGAGGGGAGCCTGTAACCTGAACCTGCTGCTCAGGGCTGAAGCCAAAGCCTGAGCCCTGCCACCTTGGGCAGTGGGGCTCAGGCTTCAGCTTCAGCCCCTGGTGGTGGGGCTTGGGCTTCAGCTCCGGGCAGTGGGGCTCAGGATTCAGCTTTGGCCCAGGGCCCCAGCAAGTCTATCGCCAGACCTGGCAACCCCATTAAAACAGGGTCACAACCCACTTCAGGGTCCCGAACCACAGTTTGTGAACTGCTGTGCTAGATAAAATATAGGTATAAGGTAAGGCAGTAATGCAATAAGCCTACAAGTCTCAAGGCCTGTAAGACAATAGTTTAGCAAAACTAATGAAGACATAAGGCCTTAGCATAAGCAGTTAACCAGCAGTAACCCTCGATCATAAGATATCACAAGATAGAAGGCTGTAATAAAAAAGTATGACTAAATTGCTAACAGTTAACCACAAGATGCCAGTTGATGTCAACTTTAGATATTTTTAAATAAGGAACATCAGGAGATGTCCAACCACAATAATGCCATGGTAACTAACTGACGTATATGTTGATAAGTTTGAAGTAAAAGACCTAGTAACCTAGGAGAGAAGGGCACCCTAATATTAGTAGGGTGAGGAAATACTGGTAAGTAAAGGGGGCTGGAACCCCTACTGAATATGCATTAGGTATAGTGGTTATCAGCAAAACATATCACAAAACCTGTATCCAGGCCAGTGTGCCTTGGGATATGCCAGGATGATGGCCACTGGTGATGATGATGGTGGGGACGATGTTGATGAGGATGATGACTAACACTTTGAGTCTTTTTGCAAAGGATGGTGTGATTATATGGATGCTCAGATGCTCGGTTGGAGTGTTTGTGATTTTGCTAACGGTGTTAATAAAACCATTGCATATGCAAAAGGGTTTCCCTAACTGTGATTGTTGCTCCTTGCACGTTGGGGTTCCCAAACTAATAATAACTCTAATGATTCTGGAGTTGTTAGTGGGATGAGACCCTGTCAAACTATGGAGTGTTAACTGGGATTTCTAACCGATCAATAGAGTTAATGCACAATCAATAGATCAAGCAACAATGTCCTGTCCCAACAGATGAGACTAGCTGGCATGTTCTAGTTCTCAGTCCTTGGATGTATCCTTTAAGGGATTGGGGGCAGTGTGCTCTCAAGGTACGGGACTCAGTTATGGAACTTGCTTGGTTTGAGGGCCATCAGGTTGTTGTTTTGTTGTTTTTTAAAACTTTCGGGTCAGGCCACAAGACCTATCTATTTACATAGTTCCCTTTACCAGGAGAAGCCTGGAGTGCGAAGTTATAATCTGAATAGGAAGATCTGTAGGTGGCAAGTGTGTCAGAATTGGCAACAGGCCAACTGGATTCCTTGTAGTGTTTCATGTAAATGTAAATTGTTAGCTCATCTACATTATGGACAGGTGTAATTGCATCAATTAAAGAGAAATCTACATAATAATATACATCCCAATAGCACTTTTTATCCACTGTATTTTACAAAGCTGGGTACAAATCATCATCTCCATTTTAGAGACGGAAATACTAGGTCACAAAGAGATTAAATGAATTGCCCAAGGTCAAAGACAAGGGCAAAATCAGGACAAGAATCCAGGTCTCCAAATTACCAAGCTCCAGACTAATGTACTAGGCCACAACTGTCCCAAGATATGGATTATAGATACAGTGGCTAGAGTCCCAAGTGAGAGTGTATTCAGCCTAGAGATTTCCCATCACCCACAAATCTTTACTTAAAATATTTCCCTTGTGCTTCTTTTAAAAGGCAGTATGCAATCTGAAGAGAGAAAAAAGAAGTTGTGTGTTTGTGTTCTGTTTTTTTCTGCTTGGCTTTAAGAAGATCAGTTTTGGGTATTTTTTAAAAGCTTTACGTGACACTATACTGTGCATTTTCAAACTGGGAAAAACCTAAAAAAGATCTTCTGATCAAGAGTCAAAATGTTCACTTTTTCAATTGTATAATATATATCTAATTATATAGCTGAATCTAATGGCATGTGATTTTAAAACTCTTTATATACATCCACATATATTTTACTGTAATGAAATTTCCATCAACTTACTTAGTTATATGTAAAATTATATGTCCACATAAAACCATCCACTGCCCTAAGCCATCTATAGTGTAATTGATCACTAGATAGTTACTTTCCATTCCACACATACTATGGCACCAGAGCACCAGAGAGCTAACCCTGATCAGTCTCAGTGATTATCACAGTGCACCACAATTACATTTCCTACATGGGATTTCTGTATGAAAGGCTTGAACGCTACCCATCCCCCCTTCTTATTGGATTGTAAATGGTACACATATTAAATATTTTTCTGAGGAGGACTAAATGAGCTAGCTATATTTCCAAAGGATGTTTAGGATTTCGGCAGTGGAAAGGGTGGCATGCTTTACTTTATTAAAACAGAAATTGCTGTTGAGGAGCCCGGGCATGACTACTCAAAAATTTGGGCTGTACTTGGCAACTGAGGGGAATGAAACAGTATAATTATTCCTGTGAGAGCAAGGAAAGCTCTTGTTTGAATTAAGAAATATCCTTAAGAAAGTCCCACTTGAGCTCTGCTTTGATGTCTCCTTTTTCTGAACTGAAGTCCCAGTGAGGCGTTATGGAGCCTGCTATTTGCTGAATGGTCTTTAGTAATGCAACTGATTTTCTTTAATATTGGCATAGCCCTGAACCTTGATGATGCACAGATGGACCTGATTCTCCTCCCACTACAACCAGTTGCACACTAGTGTATTCCTTTGGCTTCAGTGGAGCTACTCCTAACTTATACCAGTGGCAGTGAGAGGAGAATCAGGCCCTTGGTATGTAGGTTGCTCTGTATTCCATTGGCTAATTTGATTCCGTTGCAATACATTGATTATAGTCATTTATAAACTGTCCCAGATTATCACCACCTCAGCATCCCCTTAAAATTCTTTGCATTCTAAGCTTTCATAGCACATATTTCTTGTCCTTATGTTCTTTTTCAGACCTTTCCTTGATATCCAGAAACATGGAGCACACTTAGGGTTAACACTAATCCCATTTGTTTAATAGCTAGCTCTCAAAATTATAGGGCTAGATTCTGATCTCCATTGCACCACTGTATATTCAGGGTGAAATCCTCACCCTACTGAAATCAATGGCAAAACTCCCATTGACCTTAACAGAGTCAGGATAGTGCCCTCTGAGAGTATGTCTACGCTGCAATAAAAAACCCGCAGCTGGACCATGCCAGCTGACGTGGGCTCACGGGGCTCAGGCTGTGGAACTGTTTCCTTGCAGTGTAGACTTCTGGACTCGGGCTCAAGCAAGCCCAGCCGCTAGGCCCCTGCAAAGTGGGAGGGTCCTAGAGCTCAGGTTGCAGCCTGAGCCCGGAAGCCTCCACTGCAATGAAAAAGCCCCACAGCCCGAGCCCCGCGAGCCTGAGTCAGTTGGCATGGGCCAACTTCAGCTTTTTCATTGCAGTGTAGACATACCCAGAGTCGCTCTTCTGAAATCAGCAGTTACACTGACCAGAATGCAGCCCAGAGTTTGTTTTTAACTTAACCAAAGCCTGCAAAAGCCCAGGTTTCGTGTTTCTTTGAATAAAACACTTGCAGGCCTGATTCTCCACTTCTTTGCAACTTGTACAGTCATTTACACTTGTGCAAAGTGGGTATAAAATGCTACTACCAATAGAAGGGTTCAGTCCTACTCTCACTGCAGGCAATTTTGCTATTGACTTCAGTAGAGGTAGGACCGAATAAATGAGAGGGGAATGCTGGTTTGGTAGCACCTTACAGTGCTGTACACTGCAATCCTACAGCAGCATCCATGCAGCGATGGTCACTTAAAAAACAGGGATAGTACATGGGTAGCTACAAACCCTGATTTCTATACCTTTTCCTTTTTCTAATCTTTGAGCCATAATTTTAGCAGTGGTTCTCAATTAGCGAGGCTTGTCAGCTTGTCTATGGCGGTTTAGCCACTCACTCAGATTTGGCCTGACTGACCCCTGTCATGAAAGCGGGGCAGCCAGGCCAGATTTTAGGGTGTTGGTGTGTATGGTGGCTCCAAGTTGGAAAAAAAAATGACAAGGTGGGGCATGATTTAAAAAGGCTGAGAACCACTGTTTTAGAGTGATTTATGGCCCCTCAACTCACTCCAACACTTAAAAAGTCTTGTGATGTTTTCAGAAAACATTAGACAAAAAATTGTCAGTAAATAATACACTCTAAAGAATGCAGCAAGCTGATCCTAACAGTATTCTAGTAGTTATATGTTCTGAACCATTTTTCCTTTAGATCACCTCAAGCTACCTGGTCCACAGGACCACAGTCAGATTCTGGTAAGCCTCTGGTGCAAGATGAATAAGATGTTTGACTACAGGAAGAGTACCAGAAATTACAATGTGTACCAAGAAACATTTTGGATAAGCTGGCAGTGTTGGGGATTCAACGGACCGGTGGCCAGTGCAGAGAGCAGATCAAGTGGCTCCAGACTGACAGCTGGAAAGCCAGAGAAGAGAACCACACCTCTGGAAACTCTCCATCATCCTGTCGCATTTACGAGGACTTTTAATCGGACGCTGGGAACAGTGCCAAGCACTGAGCCCATAGCCATTTATGACTGTCTGATCAGCAGGGAGTGTAACCGTCTAACCTCCGAATCTAAGGTAGCACCAGAGGGGAGCCAACAGTCGCCGGATCAGGCTCACAAAGTGACTGTGGTGCTCATGCCCAGTCCCTGAGGAGGCTTTGCTGCCAGAGCAGCTACAGTACATCCTGGATCCATACTTGGAGGAGTTGTTTGGTGACCCCTCCGGGGAGCAGACCACCATGGAACTGGCAGCAGAAACAGAAGAAGCAGAAGTAGCGCTGGAGCCTGCTAAGTTTTTGCATCTGTGTTTGTTGTTATTAATGTACAAATGGGGAGGGATTTCTGGCATATGATCCAATGAAATTTTTATTACAAGTTGCAGATTGCAAACCAGTGCTTTGGTGTCTCTTACCCCCAACCCCAATTATCCCCAATGTGGCATTCAAAATCGGTACTGGTAAGCGCAAATAACAGTTAAACAAGCAGTTGTGATGAAATTTTTATTATATACTGTCACGCAGTTACACAGATGCATTGGGGTGTTCAAAATAAGAGTCTTCCATTGGCTGCAATGACAGTACACTGCACCGTACAAAACAGCCATGCCAGAGTATCCTGAGCCACCCATAAACGGTACTGTGGTGCGTTGGGGGAATGTAGTTCCCAGGTGATGAATTAACTGTCCAAAATACACCAGAGAGTTGTATGAAGTCCAGAAATGTGCTGGGGATGGGTGGCGGAGTGGGCGGGGCGGACGTGCTTTGTAGTTCTTTGTTACAGATGCACGCTTGTGGGGTGGGAGCAAAGAGAATGCTGGTGATGCATTCCCTGTTGTGAGTTCAGGTAGTCCCTGTGGTACATATATAGTCCATGTATGCCATCTTAAGGTTCCATATTGTCGGGGGTCTTTGCAGGTAGTCCATAGATAGTCCTAATCCATGCAGACTGTGGCATAAGCCATAGTTGCAGCAGGGTAACTGCATGAATGCAGAGAGCTTTCAGCAGCTTACAGGGAGGCAGTAATCCATGTGGAAGCCAACACAACATCCTGTGATTTCCCCATGAATTTTCGACCAGGCCTGGGGTCTGATAGCTGTAACCATTTCCCATAGTAGGAACTCCAGGTGGGAGTTCCTCCTCCCCACAAGGGCTAAAATGGATTGGAATTTTAAAAGATATATCATTAAATGAATTTTGTAAATTTTACCTTACCATTATGTGTGAAGACTTTACGCTGGGCTGAATTCTCAGTGGTGTCCAAGGAGCTAATATGTCGACCTCAGAATACATTGAAGCACAGTTATACAAAAGATCATTTTGGGGGCTTGGACAAAAGACATGTCTGCTGATGATGTCATATGTCACTATGATGATGATGTCACTATTTTCTGAAATAGTGAGACAATAATGGACTGTTTCATTCCTGAGGTCAGGCCCTGCTACCTCCACAGACCAGTCAGAGTCCAGCAGGAACCTGGAGGTGGGGTCGCACTGTCCCGATGCAGTCCAAGAAGTTTGTCTCCAACAACCTTATTGTTGGCATCCTGGACAGGGCTAGCCAACAACCTAAAGTCCCAGAGGTAGAAGGATGGATGTCAAGGTGAAAGACAGAGAGAGGCTGCAGAGTGCAAGGGAAGCTGGGCAGCACAGTTCTTTGAGCAGGAACATTGCTTGAGGAAGGAAGATAGAATGAGGCAGAAGCACTTGTTTGAGAGGCTGCTTACATTCATGGCCACGAAAGTTCCTGTTCCACTTGCACCTCCTGCTCCAGCCCCAGGTTCTGAGTCCCCTCCATGCTACCCTGTCCTGCAGACCAGGAATTCGTTGGACAATTCTATGGTTGAGTGGTCCAGGCAACAAGGAATGTATACTAGCTGAATTGGGCAAGTGCACCCTGTGCAGTCCTCCACTCCGGTGCAGGAGTGCCAGGTGTGTTCAAAACGCACTAGTAGGGCAAAGGAGAACAGGGAGCAGGGGACACTTAGAGGTAGGGGAGTTTTATACGCATTGTTATTTGTTTTGGACTGGTTTTACTGTTCACTGTTTGTGTTATTCACTTTATTTTATCTCTGTTTTGGAATTTCATGGCAGCTGGCTTGTCTATCAGTCCATGTGGGTGCAGAAAGCATCCCTGATTTCTGGTGCAACTATGCATCATGCTCCATTTTTGACAGGGACACTTTCCGGCTGTGTGTGCTGGTGTGTGATACAAAATTACTAAAGATAGTTAAGACCCAGGCAGACTGCAAAGAGCTACAAAAGGATCTCTCAAAACTGGGTGATCACTTGATGATTACCTGTTCTGTTCATTCCCTCTGGTGCACCTTGCACTGGCCACTGTCGGAAGACAGGATACTGGGCTAGATGGACTTTTGATCTGACCCAGTAGGTTCATTCTTATGTTCTTATGTCCAGCAATCCATTACTGTCATGAGTCCACACTGTACAATGGCTCTCCTTTGGCTTCACAAACATTGTGAAGAGCACAGCAAGCGACAATAAAGAGGACAGCACTGATAAGGCTGGAATCCAAATGTTTCTGTAAACAACGCTAGTGGGATTTCAATCTGCCAAACACACATTCAGCCATGATTCTACACCTACTAAGATTGTAAATTAAACCTTCTTTTGTCAGAGCCTCTGAGTTTGAGGTATGGTTTCATAAGTCATAAGTTTCATAAGTCAAGGCAAAAAGAGGTACATGGGTTCCCCTAGAATAACAGTGGAGACAGTTACTCCATTCATAACAATGTCATTTGGTGGGAATAGTGTCCCAGCCTATCCATGAATTGACCTGTGATTGACAGAAAACCCTGGCATCATGCACTTTTCCAGGACAGCATATATTGGCATCCGTGAATCAGGCTCTGTGGTCAACAAGGGCCTGCTTAATAATGGAGTAGTACCCTTTGCAGTTTATGTGCTCATGTGCTCCTTGAGGAGGGCAAACTATGAGCACATGAGTCCCATCAATGGCTTCAGCACACTTTGGAAACCCCATTCTCTGAAAACTAGCAGCTATTTTAGGGAAAATGTTTATGGCCATCACCTTTGGATAAATTGTACACCTGATTGCTTCAGAAATCTCTGCTTTCACAGGCCCCACAATCGACTTGCCAACACCAGACTGGTTAGCAACGGACCTGTAGCAGACAGGAGTAGCCACTTTCCAGATGGTTATAGCAACCCACTTCTGGACCGGCCTGGCCTCCATCATATGTGTATCCTGATGCTGGAGAGTGGGTGCAAGCTGTTCACGAAGCTCCAGACATGTTGCTCCCTTTGTGTGAAAGTTCTGGAGCCCCTGCTGGTCATCTCAGATCTGCATATCGATGTGATCCCACCTGTCTGTGCTTGTGGCCCTGCTCCAGAAGTGCTGATCTACAAAAGGGGCATCAGTAGTTATACTGAGAATTGTGAGAAGCAGCACTCAGCTTGAGTCTCCTCCCCCTTGAGGTATCTGTGGTAGGTTAAAAACACCACTAAAATATCCACAGAATGCTCTGCCTGTTTCCTCAAACAGGAGTGAAAGTGCAAGCAGGATGGGTTCTTCAAACAGTGCTGCATCCATGTTGCTGGCTCCGGCAGCCGGGGAAGTGGAAACCCAAAAGATGGCTGGGTGGATGTGTTGGCAAGCTGGGATAACTTCTGAGAAAGTGCTGTGGCGTGGATAATCAAATTTTCCTATGGTGCACCATGAATCTAGAGCTAGAGCATCTAGAGCTGGGGAGGGTGCTAAGAGACCTGGGACAGGCTGGTTTGACTAGGGGCTGCATAGTGCAGTGTGGACACATAAGTATGGATGTGAGAATTGAGTCCAGAAATTGTAAACCCAGGGTCACTAATCAGTGTGGATGCTCAAGTGTGGGTTTAGAAACACGGTCTGTGGACTTAAGACCCAGAGACCCTGCGCTTACACTGCAGTGCAGACATACTCTGAGTCCTCTCCCACTAATAGCTCCTTTTGACTCTCATTCTACTGGTAGCTCCTGGCTGCACCCTGATCGGCAGCTCTGCTTTGCGGGGGTGGCTTTCATTGGCACCCGGTGGTGGCTCAGGTCTCTAAAGACAACTCCTGTTTCTTTTGTTTCTCTCATAGCTGTAACTTCAATAGTGGCTGTTAGCCTCTCTCTGTCTCTCTATTTCCCCCCCCCCCCCTAGCAGTTTCCACAGGTGTTCAGGGTCTTTGAGAAAGGGCCAATACCACAGGATTCACCAGCACTTCATAGATCACTAGGGAAGTACTCAATGAAGCAGAGAAAACACTGCATTATCTATATGTAACTATGCAGGAGGGAAAAGTTTAATTTATGTATATACAATAGTAGTTATGTCAAAAAAACCCCAAGGAACATAACAAAATAGGAAATTTGTATAGGAAAGATAGAAAACCAATAGTACAGCCCAGGAGGGAATGTGTTCAATGGTCAGAGTGGTATACTGACACTCATGTCTCCTAGATTCTATTCCTGGTTCTGCCACTGATTTTTTATGTGGCCTTGAACCAGTTCACCTCCCTATATCTCATTTTACCCAGCTGAACAATGTCTATGATAATACTGCCTTTCCTTACAATGGTGTTGGCGGGCTTAATTAATTGCTGTTGTTAAAGTGCTTTGAGATTTAAAATAAAAAGCACTATATTAATGGAGAGTGGGTTATATTATTATCATGAATGCAAATTTTCCCCAAATGCTACTTAAATATCTTCAGGAGAGAAAAAATTTCCTTCTTTCTCCATTTACACAGAGTAGAATGTGTGTGTGACTCAAGTACCCTGGTCTTCCTTCTATTACCTACCCTTTAGACCTTCCTTCCTCCAGGTTGCCTCTTGATTGAGGGTTAGCTCTGTCACTTTGCAGGTTTTAGAGATTCACAAATGTTCCCTCTCTGGGAGCAGTAGGCCCAGAACTTTATGTATACCAGATATTTCTCAACTCTGACAGCTAGCTTCCACTTTGCCTTCCTTTTAGACCTAAACTCAAACAGGTGAATGATATTAGCATCCACTAAGTCATCTTTTAGACTGTCCCCGGGCTACAGTTTCTAATTTCACCTAATTTTAAAATAAAAGAATGCAGATGAGTGTTTAAAAAGTAAGCCGGGGGGGGGGGGGGGGAGGAGGAAGTGTTCAAATTCTGCCATCCGACAGGTGCGTGCAGTTTGGTCAACTACCTTTTCCCCCATCATGTCTTATATATTTGTTTAGGGTTGCCTTTGATCTGTATCAGTTTGAAGTCTGCGGAGGATCAAAGGCAGTCTATGGCGCACAGTTGGGAGGGTATTGAAATTAGTCAGTCAAAATGAAGAGGTATGCTATATTCTCTTCTTGAAAACTGGGGTTTAATAGACCACATGACTCCTATTAACATCAGTGGGCCCTATGAGAAATCAAACTAAGCCCCTTCCTGTTAAAGAGAAAACAAAACCACAAGGAACGTGCTTAGTTGTTTTAAAAAAGTTTAACCAAGCCTGAAATTATTAACAAAACTGTGGAAGCAGCAGACCAGGTGAACATTTTAAACTAGGTTTTGTGGAACCACTGTGGATTATGTTCCAGACCAAACATAATAAGATTGCATTTTATTACTGAGAAAACAGGGGTTAAAATATTAAATAACATTGGGTTTACAAAATTTTTCACAATTCCATTTGCGATCACTTTTTGATCTTGTGGCACCATGCAGATGTGGCTCAGTTTCACTAATCCCTGGGGAAAAAAGTCTTACACAGTCATAGAAACTTAATTCTGGAGGATGCTCAAGCCACAAAAGATCACATTTCCTAGCCACTTCACACCCAAACTGTCCCGATACTCAGTCCTTTAACTATTCAGTTATTTCCATCAAACCACAAGGGATTCCAGTTTTGATAGCAACATTTTAATGTACATGAAAGGCAGTAGGAGAAAGCATCTGGGTACCAGTGCATAGAAGATCTGTAATCCGAACAGTATCGTATACTGTTTGTTTAACTTCACAACAATGTAATAAGTCTTGATTGTTATAATAATAGTAACAACAACAAACAATAGCAAATATCACTAATAAAACACTCAACCTATTTGAAAAAGATAGATACGTTAATTAATTTTGAACCTTATTCCCCTGTTCTGTTATTTCCATGAGCTTGCCTCCTCCAATGCATTCAAGAGCCAAGAAAAAATGGCATTAGCTCTCTTAAGTGAATGTTGGGTAGATCAGACACAGGGCAAATTAAAAAGTGGAAACTCATGCCTTACTTCCTGCTGTGGTGCAGCTGTTCTGATATGATTAAATATGTAACAAAATGAGCTTAGTTTATTAGAGCATAAGCTTTCGTGGGCTTACAGCCCACTTCATCAGATGCATAGAATGGAACATATAGTAAGAAGATATATATATATATATATATATATATATATATATATATATATATATATATATATATATATATACACTATGATAGGGTCAGGTCAGATGGCTACAGGAGAGTAATCTTATTTGGATCCAGGAATACAGGAGAGTAATAGAAGGCAGATATATTAGCCCCAGGTTAAGTAGGTCCCTTTTCCCTGGGTAAGGTAACAGGGAAGGTTCCAGAACAATCAGGAACCTTCTGGAGACAATTAAGATAGACAGGCTGATTAGAACACCTGCAGCCAATCAAGAAGCTGCTAGAATCAATAAAGGCAAGCTAATCAGGGCACCTGAGTTTAAAACGGAGCTCACTTCAGTTTGTGGCGTGTGTGAGGAGCTGGGAGCAAGAGGCACTAGGAGCTGAGAGTGAGAACGCGGACTGTTGGAGTACAAGCATTATCAGACACCAGGAGGAAGGTCCTATGGTGAGAATAAAGAAGGTGTTGGGAGGAGGCCATGGAGAAGTAGCCCAGGGAGTTGTAGCTGTCGCACAGCTGTTCCAGGAGGCAATCTAGACAGCTGCATTCCACAGGGCCCTGGGCTGGAACCCGGAGTAGAGGGCAGGCCCGGGTTCCCCCCAAACCTCCCAACTCCTGGTCAAACACAGGAGGAGTTGACCTGGACTGTGGGTTCAGAAAAACGGCCAAACTAAGGGCTGCCGTGAAGCTCCAAAGTGAGCAAATCCGCCAATAAGCACAAGACCCACCAAGGTAGAGGAGGAACTTTGTCACAATACATACAGAGGAGATCGTCCCTTCTATATCAAGAATATATTCACTTGTTCTGAGGTCCAGAAGGAAGTGAAAGGCAGGCCAGCTGAAAGTCTCTGGGTGAAAATAGAAAGGTGAAAAGAACAGGAGCAATGTCATAGTAGGGATATGAGTCTACTACCTATCCTACCCTAGGAGGGTAGGGAGGAGCTGGATGGGGCATTTCAAGAACAAACAACAGAACTATCCAAAAACTTCTGGGTAGGCAGATGTATGGCACAAAGTGCATAAGAGTCAACCGTGTGATGCTGTTAAAGAAAAGGCAAATATCATTCTGGATGTATTAACAGGGATGTTGTATGTAAGCCAGGGTGCTGGAACAATTTGTATACTGTGGGTTCTGAGAACCATTGAACCAAGCTGTAAACCCTGTGTATAATGGAAACAAACCACTTCAAGCCAGGAGGTATGGCAGAACCCCCACGCCCTGGTTCCAGCACCTATGTACGTAAGACACAAGGGGTAATCATTCCACTCTACTTGGCACTGGTGAGGCCTCAGCTACAGTTTTGGGCACCACACTTTAAGGAAGATGTGGACATATTGGAGAAAGTCCAGAGGAGAGCAACAAAAATAATGAAAAGTTTAGAAAAACCTGACCTGGAAGAAAGTTTGAAAGAACTGGGCATAGTTAGCCTAGAAAAAAAGACTGATGGGAACATAACAGACTTCAGATATATAAAAGGATGGTAAGTAATCGTTCACCATGTCCACTGAGGATGGACAAAAAGTAATCAGCTTCATTTGTAGCATTGGAGATTTAGGTTAAATATTAGAAAAAAACCTTTCTAACTATAAGGATAATTAAGCACTGGAAAAGGTTACTAAGGGAGATGGTTTTAAAGAACAAGTTAGACAAACACCTGTCAGGGATGATCTAGGTATACTTGGTCCTGCCTCAGCACTGCTGCGGGGGAGAGGAAGGATGATCTAGACAGCCTGTCAAGATCCCTTCCAGCCCTACATTTCTATGATTCTATGTCTGTATATTATTGTGTTTGGGTAGAAGCAGACCTCTGTTCCACTCTGGCTTCATCTTTTTGTCTCATGCCCCCAGTTTTGACCCTTTTTCTTAATGTGTGTATGACAGATAAAGTTTGGTTGAATAAAGATTGTGCAGTGAGTTTGGATACACAATGAAAATCATGAGCAATTGGTTGCGCAAACTAATTTTAACTGAATTCCATATAACAAACAATTAAAACTATTTAACACAGGTGTCTCCAAACAGAAGCATGTTAAAAATTTCATTCAATTAGGCATTGTTTTCAATGCCTACCTGTGAAAGTTCATAGTTGCATTCAGATCATCCCTTTCTTCTCCCATCTCCCTTGTAGTTGTGCTAGCAACACTTTGTGATGGGATCCCTGGAATGGTGGGACGGCTGTGTCCCCTTAACTCTCCAGGCTGGGCTGTCTCACACAATGCTATGCAAGTGACAAGCGGTGAAACCCCATCCAGGTTTTATGATCATGAAGCCATCAGCATGTGGAGCCCCACAAGCAACCAAATTGCACGAATGCTCCTTGAGCCACTCATGAATCATACAGAGAGAGGCACCAACCAATCACCCCTCAGCCCCATGTTTTGCATCCCAGAAATATACCATCTTACACTGCTCAAGACTCCCTTGGACAGTGCTAGCTCATTAATTAATTACCTCAACAAAGGAAAGTGGACATGCACCAGCCTTTGTAATCTGAGCTGAGAGTCCCCAAGCACTTCAATAAAAACCACACTGTTTTAGGTAAAATATAAAGCAGATTTATTAACTACAGGAAGATAGATTTTAAGTGATTATAAGTAGCAGTCTTAGAGATCAAAGTTGGTTACTTCAGAAATAAAAATAAATTTGCAGTCTAAATTCTACAGACTAAGCAAAATTTGAAACAAGCAGTCTCTCACTCTAATAGATGTTACAGGCAGCTCACAGTTCTCAATACACAGGCTGGATTCCCCTCCCAACCTGGGACCAATCTCTACAGTTCCAAGTCTTTGTTTTCCAGATGATCTTCCAGGTGTTGAGATGGGAGAGGAGAGAGGCCAGGTGGTGATGTCTTCGACCCTTACTTATACTTTTTCTCCAGCTGCTGGAGAGATCTTTGCTGTGATGTGGGTCTTAGGCAGCCCCCATCGCAAACGTGCCCTCTCTGAGAAGCCTCTGGGAGAGTGGATTCTTCTTGATGGTCCATCAATGCCTGTCTGGTGAGTGACAGTTGCTCCTTTGTCAGTACTGAAAGGCCAGTTGTGGGCATCTCCCAACCTCACAACATATTTCAGTAACACATATAGCAATACTTCATACTTCACATACAATGATAGTACATACATTTGAACAAGACTTTAAGGTTCAACTGATCAAGACTTTTAAAACAATACCTCACAAGGCATTCATTATACAAAACATACCATAGTCATATGACAATGGTGAATATGGGAACTCCAGGGTGCTACTTTGGGGTACAGAGTGTCACACACATTACATTCCCTTTTTTTTTTTTACAGAAAGGGCCCTTTACATATGCAGGAAATTTTCAGTTTCTCAAAAAGAAAAGAAGACATTCCATCAGGAAAATGAAAATGATGGTGCTCCATCTGTCCACCTAAGGGTTCTTTCTGCAGGAAAAGGTGAAATTGTCAAGAACTTTCCAGGTACACAGCTGATAAGCCGCAAAATTTGTTTTCACTCTCCTAAAATTGATTTTTTTTAAAAAATTGTCCCACAAAAAATGTCAAGGGTTTTACTTTCCATCCACAATCAAGATGATCACTTTTTCTGAAATCTCAAAATGTTCTGAGGAACAGAAGTTCTATTTTCTGGTCAGCTCTATTTTTTATACTGGTAGCAGAGCAGTCTTCACCCATCACAGCAATGTGAGGTTGAAGTAAGACACTATTGTTTGTTTTCAAAGCCCATTCTCTTTGGAAAAGCTCTCCTTTGTTTTCAGAAAGGCTGTGGGGAATGCACCCTGTAAGAGCATAATCAGAAACATATTTAATATCATTGAGCTTCAAAAGACATCTTCATTTGCCTTTCAATTTTCCAAAGGCACACTTGACCATCATTTGATTCTTGCAAGGCAAAAGTTAAAGCAATAGTTGTCTATCCACTACTATGATGGGACAGTTTTAATAACCAAGAGAGCAAGTGCCTCTCTGTTCTCGATCCCTGCAATCTTACTACCTCAAATCCATTTGAAAGGCAACTACTAAAATTATTTTTTGACTTGATACTCAGACTACATTACCGCACTCTTTAAATCCCTCCACTGGCTCCCCATCTTCCAATATAGAGAGCACAGACTTATTGTTCTCACTCTCAAAGCCCTCCACAATTTAGCCACAACCTATAATCCAGACCTGTTATTTTATTGCAAAGTCAACCCTTGCCTTCACTCCAGTGATGCCAACCTTGGTCACCCAATTCTTCGCTTCTCTGAGAAGCACTTGCATGCTTTGCTTCCATGCTGCTCCAATGAATGGGAAAAGATCCCAGCCAAAATCCTTAAAGTCACCACTCTCTCCTCTGTCAAATCTCTCCCCAAAACTCACCTCTTCCTTCATGCATACAGTGAAGTACAATCTGGCAGTGGCTAAGCAGGTGGACAGCTGTGCTTACTACTATTAACTGGCTAGAATTGAGCACCTACAAATCTTTATTTCATTACAACTTGTCTCCCTACCCCACCTTGGTGCACTTGTAGATCGCATGGACTTGTAGCGTCTTGCTTCTTTAGATTACAAGTTCTTTGGAGAAGTGACTGTCATTTATTATATGTTAATAGAGCACCTCGCACAGTGGAACTCATCCTGGTTGTGGCCTTTAGGTGCTTGTTTTCCTGTTAAATAAATAATAATAACCCCCCCGCAAGGCCTAGAAATATTGGCATCCAGCAGGGTATAGCTTGCCAACCCAACCCAATGCAGCGATTCCAGGCAAATCAATAATTATTATGAACATTGTAAAGGAGGGGAGGAAATGTAAGAGAAAGTTTAAAAATACACCATAGAGAAATACACAGGGATAGCAAAGAAAGAAATAGATGAGATCCTGAGAGGAATGAAAAATTGGAAAGCACCCGGACCAGATTGTGCATGGGTTCTGACTAAAATGTGTAACTGTGACGAAGTGGGAATGTTCTTAATGTTTTCTCTGAATATGGTGTGTGCCTCAGTTTCCCCTATGTATTACTCAACTATCTAGTTTGTGGGCTAAGGGTGTGTGATTGTTACAGAGACCCTAGCGGGCAGGTGTGGCTGCCTCTAGCTGCCTGCACATAGATAGTGGCCAAAACACTCTATAACCTGGCAAGTAATGGTCAGGGGGGCCTCATCCCAGGAGCCATCTGGCTACAACAAGTTGGAGAAAGGAGAGGGGTGGTGACCAGGTGATCCTTTTTCCCGGGAACAAGACAAAGGATGGAAGGCAATGGGCGTGACGGAGGCCAGGCAGTCGGAAGTGAGTCAGTCTCCTGGCTTGGACTCATAGGGGAGGGCCAGGGCCCTGGGGTTCTGGGTCCCCCCCAAGATGGACTTTACTGAATGTTCCTGATTTGTGAGCTAAAAAGATTTGTTCTATGCTGTATTCCCGATGACTAATAATCCCTTCCATTTTACACTGCTGGCTGAGAGTCACTTCTGACTTTGAAGTTGGGGTGCATGGCCCCTTTGTGGACATGTAAGGCTTCCCATCCAGATGTCCTGTCCAGGTGGACTCGCTGAGGGAAGCTCATGGGATGAACAGGGCGCTGACTCTGGGGTTGGACCCAGGAAGCGCCAAAGCTGAACAGTCTTCTTGCCCTGGTGAAGGCATGCCCTGAGGTGAGACATGTTGCACCAGAGTCCTGGCTGAGCTTTATTCAGAGCAGTTCCAGAGCACCGAGACTGTGACTCCATGATATTCATGATTGTTTACCTGGACAGCTTAAAAAATGTCTGAAGAACAGGTGTCCAAGATGGATGGTGACAGGGAGAATCGCCCTCATACAAAAAAAGAAAGAAGGCTGGAGTGATACTAGAAATTATAGATCAATCATCCCAACTATGTGGAAACTTCTAATGGTAATTCTGGCAAAGAAGATCTGGAGAGTGCTAGCTCACAATGGAATGCTGCCTTCTGAGCAAAAAAGGCTGCACAGTAAACACGAAAGGGACATGAGACTACCACAGGCTGAACAGGATGACCACAGCAGATGCAAAAAGAAGAATGTGGAGATGGTGTGAATAGACGACCAAAAAGCATATGACAGCTTCCCACATTTGTGGATGAACAAGACACCGAAAATGCACAAGATTCATCCAAAGATCATTTCCTTCCTGCAGCAATCTATAGTTAACTGGAATACTCAGCTCTACTGGGAAAAGACTTTTATTGATGAGGTCCAAATGAAAAGAGAAATGTTTCAAGAGGATTCCTTATCACCAGTTCTGTTCATGGTAGCAATACTACTGCTGACATGAATGTTCCATGAGATAAATTGTGGTTATATCTGGAAAGAGGAACAACCAGTTAGCCATATGCTATACGTGGATGATCTGAAACTATATGGACTGCCACAAAAGGAGAGATATAGAGCTTGATGACGTGTAGAAAAGTTTGGTGAAGATATAAACCTAGTAGTCTGGTTGGCTAAATGTGCATCAGCATCTGTAAAAAGGGATAAACTGGTGCAATCAGATGTCATACAAGTTAACTGAGATACTATCCAATATATCTCTCAGCATGGCCCCTTTAAATACCTTGGAATCAGGGAACTGTCAGAGTTACAACATAAAGAAGTCAATGAAGAAGTGAAGAAAGAATATTACAGAAGAATAAGAACTACTCCAAGGACAAACCTTAACTCTAAGAATTTGATCTGAGCCATTAACATGTTGCTGATATCAGTAGTACAGTACACAACCAAGAGTGATCAAATGGAATCAAGAGTAAAAAAAAAAATTGACATCTGCCATCAGATGTTCGGCTTCGTGTGTGTTCTCCCTGTGTGCCGTCCCAACTCTGTGCAGAAAACTGGCACAGCAGACCTCAAGTGAACTGCCCAATGACCACAAGATTTGTTAAGGTGTGAAGGTGCCCGGCCAGGTTTATTGTCAATGAAACACAATAATAGCACCTGGCAGACTCTACAAGGACACTAAGACATGTATGCCCGTGACAATGGACGCAGCTCAGTGAATGGCGAGACTTTCCATTTCCCCCTCGGCTGGACAAAGATACTCGCTCTGAGATACATCTTTATACCCTGATACAAACAAGTTAGTATTGCCTCTGACACAGTTAGTTACCGCCCCCTGACGTGACTAGTTATTATCCATCACCTTGTACATCTTGGTAAGATTAAAACATTTTTATTATGTACTGTCATCCTGACCTTATCTTTTAGGAAGAGTCAGTGTGTTCCTGTTATCCTTGGGGAATGTTTTTTACCATTCTTGATATCGGGATGTTCTGGTACCACTTGATATCGGAATGTGTTTGAGTGAGTACTTTGTGCTTAGCACTTCTTAGGAATATGTATTTTTGCAATATTAACCCTATTTTACCAGATTTTGTGAGTATGTCCTGCCTTATATCAGGCCTCTGATACAAGGGCTTATGTCTCAGGCTCTCTTCCTACCACATTCCCTTGCTTTTTGTTTTTTTATGGGGAGGATTTTTACCCATGCCCCGGAAAAGCATAATTCATGGACTGAAGATGGCCCAGTGGGCTAAACACTGTTATGTGGCCACCTTGCTTTGCCATCCACATATTCACGCCCCATTTGTCCCTTAGTCTGCACATTCTCTCATAGGACTGATGGAGAGATTTTATTTTTCAATTGTTTTTAGTCCCTTATAGTGGACCTGGGAATGTTAGGCATGGGACCATGACTGAGGCATGGGATGTAGAGTTGTGCTTTGATAACCTGTGGGTGACATGAGGATGCCTTTATACTTAGTTGATGTTACAAGCTATATAAGTACAAACAATTACATTTAAAACATTGATAAGCACTTGATTATTTTTTATAATGAAGGCTGCAAGTTTGCCACAGAGGTCACGGAAGTCACAGATTAAGTGATTTTCCGGGACCTCCAGGACTTATGCGTAGGCTTATGGGCTTATTTCTCAAGCTCTCTTCCTATTACAACATCCAAACGAGAAAGCTCCTGACGATTCATAGAGTAATGAATATCTGTCAAGACGTTGACAGGATGTACACCTGACAATGTGATGGAGGAAAAGGTTTGCTATCTGTGGAGGAAGCAATTGACAATGAAGAATAAAACATCAAAATACATGAGGAGACAGCCAGAGTAAAAGATCATCTGGTTGCGATAACAAGCAATGGCCGAGTGTGTAACCCAGCCCAAAAAAGCATAAAAGAAAGGAGAAAACAAATAGCCAAAAAAGTCTCAAAAATGTACACAGAAATCAAAGTACAGACAATGGTGGAGAGAGGTGAAATCCATTAGTGATTGGAGATTAACAGACTTCTGGCTTATAGAAGGATACCTCAAAAGAGATACAGAGAGCATCATCATGAGTGCATGAGACCAGTCCCTAAGGCCTAATTACGTTTGAAACAAGCTGACCAACAGAAAGGCTCCCTGAACTGCAGAATGTGTTCCGAAAAGGAAGAAACAGTGGAGCATGTGTTGAGCTCCTGGAGGAGCCTGCATGGGAGAGAATATATGTGCTCACCAAGTGTCTGCATTGGACCCTTTGTGGCAAGGAGACATTTAAATGAACCATGAGATATTACAATCACCAAATTGAAAGCACTCTGGCGAATGAATTAAATTAAATTAGATTTTATGGGCTCTGGCAATTGTCACAGACTGAACTGTGCAGGCAAACAGGTTGGACACAGTTGTTGTAGGAAAGAAGACAAATAAGACTATGTTAATTGATGATGCCATACCAGCAGGCAGAAACATAAAAAAAAAAGGGAAGAGAAGATGGCTAAGTATGAAGAACATTGCCAAAAAGTGGAATGATTATGGAAAACTAGAACAAAGACAATCTCAGTAATCACTGGAGCACTTGGAGAGATCCTTAAGGGAATGAATGAACAGCTCTACAACATGCTAGCAGCGCAAGAAATCACAGTCAGTGACCTCCGGGGAGTCAGCACTCTTAGACACCGAGAGAATTGTACAGAAAGTCAAAGGAGAACAAGTGCATTTAAGCACCTAAAATGCAGGAATTCTGAGGAGGGTTTAACAAAACTCCTGACTACCCAAACCTATGGAGTCAGTTCATGGTCAGGATTACTGGTGTCTCATCATGTAAATTTTAGACAGTAACTTTCCCCTTGTTAAGCTTAAAGAGCTTTACATTGTAAAGGCTATCTGTTTTTTTATTATGTTTTTACAACAACCCCATGATATAATACTGAGTGATAATTATTATTATTATTATTTTCATAACTGTTGTTGATTAAAGGGTAGCAATGTTGGATTCTGGGGACCAATCCTTAGCTGGAAAGATGGTGCCTACAATACAGGACCTCAAGGGGGAGGGAAGGAACTAAAACAGATAAAAATAGATGGTCCCCTTAGAGTTCCCTCTGGGATGAAAAGTGTCCAGTAGCAGGGGACAGGTGAGAAGACCACAAGCATCTAACATCACTGAGTTTTCCTGCTTGTTTTGCCGCCCACCAAACATGACACCAGTCAAAATGACTGATTTTTACATTTGCGGTAAAGAAAAAAAAGTGCAGAGATCTTATTATATGTCAATTTTCTGCCAAGATCAAATGTTTATAGCAGAGTTGTAAAGCCCATTTCTGAGGGGGCTTATAACAGCAATGCTGACAGACCCTTAACCCTAAAGGTATATATAAGCAGGGCATGGCCCATGCAGATTAACAGGCAGCATTCAAAAGAATTGACGTTAACTCAAGTCTGTTCACATTTTGAAACTGCACAGGGTTTTCCATTCTGATGTAAAAGCATGTTGGTCATATGAAAAGAAGCAAGTGATATTTTTTCCTCAGGCCAAAATGAACTAAAGTGCAGGAGAAATTCTATCACGAGGATTATTTGCTGTCCCTTTAGAAAAAGAGTGACAAATAGGTTTTTAGCTGTTGTTCACCATCAGACATTCACATATGTGGGAGATGTTACTGGATTTAGTAGTTTGTCGGTTTACAAGTGGTTGGGTTCTTCTTTTTAAAAAATAAATAAAACCACAGCCCCGTTATAAATGAATGTCCTGCAAAGTAAAACAGTTTCTGTTTATTTATTGCTTAGGAGGCTGGGTCTAAAATAATCCTGCTTTTGTGTCATCAACACTATATCAGACAGCCGCAGATAGCAGCACAGTATTCAGTGGCACCGTTTGCATTGAGGATTACTGCTTTCTGCACCCCGGAACAATACACTGATTGAGCAGGACCTCCTCATACATTTTGCTTTTTGTCTGGGGGAGGTGAGTGTAGCCACTTGTGGCTGAAATTCTGAAAGAGCCGCACTTGCAAGAATTTAACTCGTCGCCTAAAGAAAAAAATGATATAATTTGGCCGAATTGAATCTCTTTGCAAAGAAATCACATTCTTCTTCACCTCCTGCAACATTGCTCTTTGATAGTGGCAGTCATTTTTGCACAGTGCATGGAAAAAAAGAGAGAAGAAAACACTTGTAAAGTTCTTTTTAGAAATACAGAATATGCATCAGTGAATAGGTCTTTATATCTGATATTTATGGGGAATTTGGTTTGTTTTGTGATTTTGTTTCAACTTTTAAGGCGTGCCGTTAATGTGATTAATTAGCAAGAATTTATTGACTAGAAAATCTGCACAGCCAAACATACATGATTTTTTAAATGTATTTTTTCAGGTGAAACTATAAACCAGGGTCCTAATTAAGCCCTGCTGTTTCCTGAGATTTTGTATGAGCTGCCCTGCGAAGGAAAGTTACTTGGAACTTTACTTGCAAGTGTAAGTGTAATCTGTAGAGTAAATTCAAGCATTCTATTCAGTTCTCAAATACAGTCTTCACTTGAGAGCCACAGTGAATTTATGTCCATGTTAAACATTAAAGCTCTGTTATGGGGCTGAGCAAGGGAAAAAACTCAAATCAGCCCAAACATCATGAGTTTAGAACTTCAGAACTACTCTAGCAGACATTGCTAGTAATAACCAATTTATCCTGAGATACCATGATTGATCACTGGGTTTGTTATTTTGGCATTTTATTACATACATTCTCTTCCCATTCCTTTGCTAATTGGGGAAGGCTTAATTTTTGTATTACAAAGCAAGGCAATTTGTAATAAACAGACTGTATAGAATGATAGAGGACTGAAGTTAAAAAAATTTACTTTCAGTGATCTTATGGGAAGCACAATCTAAAACTAAATATTGCCTAGTGGTGTAGAATAATGACTAATCTGATATTTGTTCATATCCCAGAAATAAAAATGATATATATGCACATTTCTGGCAATCTCTAGGCATGTGTGTGTCTAGACATTGATACTCATATGGCTAATGAGTGTCAAAAATCTACTAATTATTTAATATAGTTCCATGAATTATCCCCCCCCAAAATGCAGTATAGGGACTACAAACTTTGGAAGCCAGCGTTACTTGGAGTATATAAGGCGCTCTTGTTTAGTTAATTTAATTTAAGAAAACTACCAGGACCTCTGTTAGAGAATTTACATCAGTAACAGAACCTGAATTTAATTCAGATCAATGAAATTATAATACAGTTAGTCTAAACATTTGGGCTGGATTTTTTAATGCAAATTATGAAAAATTCCGAATTGCATATTATATTGTAAATCATTTGTCAGTAGTTTGCATTGTTATGGAGCAACACACAATCAGCATTTTGGATGAGGTTATGTACATGTGCACACATACACACACACTCAAGCTATAGCAAGGCTGAATCTTCTCTCTCTGAGCTGATTTTGGGTGGAAAGAGCGATCATCTCCCTTGCCAGAAGGAAGCCCCACCCCCATCTGATGTGTTTTGGGAAGCTATATAACTAATAAATATGAAATAATACATTTAATTATTAATAAATTAATAATAATTAACATTACACGATTACCACTGGTTTTTCTGCGACTTACCCCTCAGAGTGGAACTTCCCCAGGCTAGAAGTAGACTTGGCTAAGGACACAGATATTGGGCCTAGGGAGCGGAGACTTTTACTTCACTTAGGCCCCTAGCCCATACTCCCTAATGCCATTATTCTCTCATACCTGCCAGATCCTAACACTATCCTGACAGTTGTAACATCCGCAGTTTTCCCCCTAAACAGATCTTGTAAGAAGGTGGCATTTTTGGCCAAAAGGACAGCTGCAAGATACCCTCCAAAGACTCATAATTTCACCTCTTTATCAGCAAGAGTTTTGAGATGTCACATAGGCAGCTAGCCCATACTACCTAAGATTCTTATGGTTTCCTACACAATTCTTCCACCCGCCCTCTTTCATCTGGGAGAATGAGGGGCCAGATCCACAACATAACTGAAAGATCCCCTCAGTGGGGCACCACAAAGCAATGCTACTGTGTTTTTGGGCCAGGGAGCCTGCAGTCACCCTCCCTCCATCAGTGCTTGTTGACAAGAAATCTAAGTTGGCCCCCTTCGGCATAGACAAACTTGCCTTGTCATGGTAGCAGTGTTGATGAAAGGCCCATCCAAATGAATAAAACATTAGGATGTATCTAGTCAGTCCAACTGCCCTAGGCAAGCTGCTGTTCCTACACATTGTATACGTAGCATACCCAGAAACATTAGAGGGACTTATTTTAATTAGATGTTCCACATCTCTCCATCCCTTTTATTTCAGTAAACCTTAGAACAGAGAGCCTTTCTAATGAGAATGAAAGGTATGTACTGTAGAAAAGATCTTATAGCAACAAGATCTGAATTTTGAAACTTCTTTTTCTCCCCCATAAGAAAATACTGTACCTGTTACCTTGTCTTTGGAAAGTATTAAACTACTGTGAGAGAAGTTTTTGCTCAGGTATTTTCTTTTTTTGGCAGGTTTTAGGCCTTGGGCTATTGGTACCCAACTAGTTAAAACTACATCAGCACGAATAGCTATGAGATCATCTTGTATAAGCACATTTTTAGTTGAACGCCACAATCTTGGAAAAAAATGTTAGTGTGCTTAAACAGCCTGGCTCAGAATAGCTCACAATATGACGCATACCACAGGAAATAAAGTGGTATGAGACACCTACAAAATATTTTTCAAACAAGTCATTGAAGCTGTAAGCCCCATGCCTCAGCTTTAGGAAGTCACTTATTAAGAATCAACACCAGCCGTGCCAAGCTAAGCTCTTGCTCTTGGTGATTTTCCAATTGAATATTCAGGGCCCTGTCTCAGTCTTGTTTTCAGGGAAGTACATGCCTGGAATGTTAGCAAGCTATTTGCTGGAAAAAATGCCCACAACAGGCCCAATGTTGATCACATTAATGCGTTTGAGTGGGTATAGAGTGCAAATGATTGAAAGTGCTTCCAGATCTTGGTTGCTGGGGACAAAGCAGGCTCTGTTCTCTGATCTGATGGCCATTTTTTTCAGCAGAGGATGTGGTGCAGGAAGAGGGAACAGTGCCAATCTCTGTCTAATGGTTCCAAACGGGGCCTGGGCCTAGTTCTTTGGATGCTGATGAGTGGGAAATGAAACACAGATGGGTCAGATGGGTAAGGAGAAGGGGGGATTACAGGTCAGGCCAAAGAGTTGGAATAAATTAAGTGCTTATGAGGTACAGAATGGCACATTGTTAAAGTGAATGGACAGGGAAAAAACATTTCAGCATTGTTAGACACAGTGAACAGACAAACCTCCTCTCTTCCCAGGCCACTGTAGCCCATCACATCCTCATTGGGATTACCACATGTTTGATGTATGAATTACTTTCTATAATGTGGGCACTTCAGGCGTGCAACATTTTCTGTAGTACCCAAGAGGAGCTAATTTTCCGGTAAACACTTCAGATGTAATTTATTGGGAGCAATACTTCGGTTCATGTTCCAGATCATAAGATAGCCAGCTTTCTGGCTCCCTAGAGACCTCTGAGGAGAAGGTGAGTAACCACAAATGAATACAGTGGGGAAATTAAGTGACAAAAGGAATATTTAATGCACTGGTAAAAGAAGGAGCCTGTTTGCTGTTTTATCCCTTTCAAATGTTTGCATCCACATCAAAGAGAAGGGCTCAATTAAAAAAAAAAATCAGATGTATGCTGGATGATAAACAAAACTGTGGGATTTCCCAAGAAAAGGTACATCAGCATTTTTAACCTATATTTTGAAAAATAATCTGATATCAGAGATGTTTTTATAAAGTAACATGCACTTCGGGATCACTCTACTTCTGTTATTTTTTGGTGGCTGTATTCTATGATCAACAGTTTATGGGCCAAAGTCTCTTCTCACTTGCACAGCTCTAACACTACGGACTTCAGCACCAATGTAAAAGTATAATTGAGAAGGGAATTTGGCCCTGTCAGTTCAAATTAAGTGTTTGAATAATTCCACCGTCAGTGAACATGGTTACTTTAAACTCTATGACATGTCACCAACAAGTGTTTATGCCTAGAGCCCTGCACAAAATTTACATCCGTGGATATAAAACAGATATCCGCGGTGCTGCAGGGCTCTACCAGGAACCGCAGCGGCGAAAGCAGAAGCATGTCAGACCACTGCTCAGAGGAGCCAGCGCCCAGCCACTGGGGCGGGCTATATGGCCTCCAGACCCACCCACTGGGGCGGGCACTAGGCTCACTGGCAGCTGTCCCTGGTCACGCTAGTGTGTGTAAGTCCCCTTCCCCGCCTGCGGACAGGAGACACACACCGCTGTGTGGAAGGGAAGTTCTGAATAGACAGAGGTTGCAGGGCAAATTTTAAAGTGTTTTTAAAATGTTCTCTCTGTGCCTGCCTGGGCTGGAGGAGAGCAGGGGAGGGTAGAAGACAGGCCTGATGGGCTGGCATTTATACTTTCAGAAGGGAAATGGGAGCTCAGTTTGGCAACTATGCATGACCTGCGCCCCCAGCCTCCCTGCAGTGGAGTTGCTTTGGTTCTTCTGTGTCTCCCCTTGGCCAATGGGAGGGATTTGCCATGTTAATTGCAGCTCTCAGCAGGAGGCAGGGCATTCAAGAAGAAAATTGGACAAAAAGTCACAGGCTTTCAGGCTCCCCCTTTCCCCCAAAAGGATCTATGATAGGGGTGTCCACCCCAAACAGGAGTGGAAGGGGTTAATGGAGGTCCCATGGGGGAAATAACCTAGTAGATTGAACGCTGAGAGGAAAGCCCTAATTAGAGGAACAGGCTCACCTGTGCAGAACCAGGCAGGGCTTGTAGAAAGCCAGGTAGCTGGTTGCAGATTGGGGCTGCTGTTGGGAAAGGCTGCTGGGAAGAAGGTTGCAGTCATTCCCTGAGTGGAGGGAGTTGGGAGCCTGGCAAACCCATAGAGGGGGAACCAAGATAAGGAGGAAGAAGCCCAGGAAAAAAGCAGCAAAGGATAGGATTGTATAGGGACCGTGGTTGCTTGTTATGGGGTTCCTGGGCTGGAACCCAGTGTAGACGGTGGGCCTAGTTTCCCCTACCAGCCACCGGGAAGGGGTTAGGGCATTGGAGTTGTCAGCCAGACAGCGGGTCTGGAAAGTCTTTGAATTCCCCAGAAGGAGATAATCTTACTGACCTTGCCGGAGGGCCAAGCCATGAAGAGGAGACTTCAGTCCCTGGAGTGAGAGGGGCTGCAGGGTGATACACATGGGAGAAAACACTGCAAGAGGGGGAGCACAACACCTCGCAGAGCTAATTCCCAGGACAGCCAGCAGGAGGTGCCGATAATGGTGAGTGAACCCCATGACAGGGCCAAATAAAAAATTTAAAAATATTCTCAGTAAAGGCCAAGATCAGCCGTTTGCTCACCCTGACTCTCGAGATGTGTCTACGCTGCAGTCAGAGGTGTGAGTGCAGCTCCTGTCAGTGTACCCGCCCTACCTTTATTCTAGCTAGCCCGGCTAAGAAAAGCAATCAGGATATGGTGACATGGACCCTAGCGTGGGCTAGCAGTGTGAGGATTATCCAGGATTCCGAGTGGGCTTCTAGCTTGTGCTGAAGTCCATGCTGCTGCATCTTAAGAACATAAGGACGGCCATAGGGTCAGACCAATGGTCCATCTAGTTTAGTCTCCTGTCTTCTGTTAGGTTTCAGAGTGGTAGCCGTGTTAGTCTGTATCAGCAAAAACAACAAGGAGTCCTTGTGGCACCTTAGAGACTAACAAATGTATTTGGGCATAAGCTTTCATGGGCTAGAACCCACTTCATCAGATGCACGGAGTGGAAAATACAGGAGCAGGTATAAATATGTGAAAAGATGTGAGTTGCCTTCTTTCTTGTCAACTCTCTGAAATGGGCCACTCTCATTACCACTTCAAAAGTTATTTTTCCTCTGTTCGTATTTGTCAATTGAATTGTCTCATTAGACTGACCTCGCACTTGGTAAGGCAACTTAAATCTTTTCATATATTTATACTTGCTCCTGTATTTTCCACTCCATTTGTCTGATGAAGTGGGTTCTAGCCCATGAAAGCTTATGCCCAAATACATTTTTTAGTCTCTAAGGTGCCACAAGGTCTCCTCATTGTTTTTGTCTTCTGACAGTGGTCAGTGCCAGGCGCTTCAGAGGGAATGAACAGAACAGGTGATCATCAAGTGATCCATCCCTTGTCACCCATTCCCAGCTTTCTTCACTGCTATTGTTATCCGTGCCAAGTAGACTAATGCTAGCACTGGTAGGCATACCTGTGCTACAATCACACCTTCGATAGCAGTGTAAGTATAGGCTAGCCTCAGTTTTAAAAAGAGGTGACATCAGTGGTTCAAGCCTCCGTTTAGTGTGAGCGGATAAGTATGATCCCAAGAAAATAAACAGGGACGAGACTACAACAGATATACAGAAAATAAATATTTATGGACAGACTCTGGCTGCCGTGGCAAGTCCAGGCTGCTTCTCCTCTTATGCTCCTGCACAGGGGCTGCCTAGAATTCCTTTTGGGGAGAACAGCACCTGCTCCCTCACTGCTGGGCAGTAGCTGTCTGAAAGGGAGAGCAGGAGAGTGGGGCCCTCGCTCTGCCCCCCCCCCCAATGGCCAACCACGCTTGCAGAGCTGAGAACAGGCAGCACATGCTGCACCCTCTTTGATGGTGGTGGACCTGCCACTCCCGCGTGCACTCCCTGAGGGTCCCTAGGAGGAACTGTGACTGAATTCCTCCTGGGGACTCCAGACACAACAAAGCCACACCACGCCCACAGGCAGAATCTTGCCCTTAAAAACTCTGGTATCTTTAACTGGGGAGGAAATCCAGCGCAAAATTAGACAAGTTTCTCCGTTCATTATCAGCGGGAGGTTTTAAAATAATATTAATATTTTGTTCATGTCATTAAAAGCAAAGCGTTTAACTGGAAAGTCATTGTTTATTCCAGTCCCCGTTTTTGTAAAAACCGTTTAGCTTTGAAACATTCTACCGTGATCTAGGACTCACAACTTTTAATGCTTTCCCTGCCTCCATAACATATGCTTGACAATTATAGCATCACATTTATTAATCAAACAATGATAGTACTAAGTAGCCAGTCACTGGGTTTGTTGTTCTGAATAGCCTGCTTAAATAACGTGAGATGTTGGGTGTTCAGATATGCTGACGGTGCTCAGATAACACAGTAAGGGGAGTAGGGTGACCAGACAGCAAGTGTGAAAAATCGGGACTGGGGTGGGTGGTAATAGGAGCCTATATAAGAAAAAGTCCCAAATATCAGGACTGTCCCTATAAAATCGGGACATCTGGTCACCCTAAATGGGAACCATATAAGGACCGAGAGAGATAAAAAGATAGATCAGGTTTTCAAAACTAGCAATGAGGAGGATTGGGGGCAGAATGTTTTCCTGAAGAATCATAGGTCAATATGTAAGAAATGGCAATGGAATGAGAATCTGATCCAATTTATGCAAAAAACCTCACTCCTCAATATTTGCTAGTTCTCCACCCTGCCTTTCTGGCCTTCGCGTCTAGAACAAGGCTCCTTTAACTCCTGCTGATGCAATAACTGAAAGGAGGGGTCAGCTTTCAATGCCTGGTATTAAGCTGGTACTATGCTGCTAATGTACTCCATTGTATAGTGCTTGAACAGAAGAGCCCTCATACAGTAAGTTCCCTTATATGAAATGATTCCATTATCAGATACATGTCATAGAGGATTTCCTCCTGTGTAAAACATTGATCTGAATTGCTGAGCTATAAGATTTATCAATTTTCTGAACCTCATTTTTCACTGGATTTCACCTTGTTGCACACAAACATTACTTTAGAACTCTATTACTATACAAAAAAGATTTGTAAAAAAAGAAAAATCAGCACTTATTCTGTCAAGAAATGTTTTTCCTTCAGTGAGAATTTGTTGAAGCAGAGTTGGCTGATAATGGTATGTCATGCCCTTTGGAACAAAATGAGAGGCTGGGGAACAATACCAGATTTTTGCAGGATACTGTTGTCACTTTTCAGTTTTCACTTCAACCACTGGCCAAATGCCACAACCACAGCCTTGTTCTAACAGCGTAAGTCACACCTCAGCCATCCCAATGCCATGTACTGTACTCAATGTACCAACCACTACCTATTCTGTCATAAAGCACAGCCTGCCAACTCTTACTGCACTTATCTTGTAGGCTAATAGTTGAGGTGTTATTTCACAGCCTATACAGCTCATAAGGATATATGCCATATGGTTCAACTTTCACACCTCATGCTATGTTCTTTCTACTCCCAAATTCCCCTCTACACTTCTCAATAAAAAGAAAAGGAGTACTTGTGCCACAAGTACTCCTTTTCTTTTCGTGGATACAGACTAACACAGCTGCTACTCTGAAACACTTCTCAGTGTGGTTGTGCTGGACAAATTGTCCAATGTAGAGAGACTAAGAATAAAGAAAAAGAAATGCCATACTTTTAAGCACCAATTGTGTTCATCCTTAATGAATGAGTAACTGGAAACGTACAAGAATATGAAGCCAAAGTCAGAGGGGTTTGAATCCAATATGTATTAGTACCACATGCGTTTCAAAACTCATAACAAGCCTCTTATTTCAAAATGATACAGACTATACTCCGTGTCTCATACCCAGCCTCTAGTTTCCTGTGTTTCCATTTCCCACTCTTCCTAGTACCCCCCTAGACTAACAAAAAGCAAGGAAATTCCAAGTTACTGTAGGCCAAATCCTGAAAGCTTTACTCAGCCTTTACTCAGAACTGACTCAGGTTAACGTCCCTTAAATTCATGGGACCTGGCCTGAATAAAAGCTGAGTAAGGACCACAGAATTTTGCCAGTACAATATTCACTCCACCCTAACATCCCTCACTGTGCTGCATCACTTATGAAACATAAGATCACACCCTATGAGACACCTACTTGTGTCCCCCCGTGTGAGATAAAGTCATATCCTTTACTCCAAGTTTCCTTGCTTGTATTCTTTTATAATAGACCCATCAGATTGTTTTAATATAATCTAAAAGCTTTTTTGTAATTAAGGCCTTGACGGCCGTCATGTGTTCCAGATACTTCAAGGCAGGATGCACTAGTTCTGCTACAGCATGAATCAAGGACTCTCTTCTGAGTCTCACAGCACTCTGGGAGAGTAAAGAGACCTTAAAGCAGATGTAAATGTTACTTACTCCCACTTTAAGGCCAACATATCCTGCCAGATTGAGGTAAAGGAGCCTTAGCATAAATTTACTTCAGTGGAATCTTAATTGAATTATTTGTTCTTTTTTAACTGAGATAAGAGTAAGATTTGGTAAATATCTGGCTTAAACGTGTTTTCAGTGCACCACCCTTGGTAGAGGGCAATGGATGTTTGCCACCACAGCTTGGTGGAGCAAAGGATCATAGTAATCAGAGACCCACACAGCCTGTTAAAACGGGAAGTCCATCCCTCTGCCAGTGTAGGACATAGTCTTCCAAAAGAAGACAATTCAGACAATATATTTATACTGCTACATTTGAATTGTCATTGCTTTGAATTTTAATAAGACAAAAATTAATAACAGCCCAGTTCTGAAAGGCTTGTTACCAGCACTGAATTGTTTTGTGAAGGTAATCTATTTTTATAGATGTTCCATATACTTGGATCCTCTTCCCATTGTTATGTCCTGCAAAGAATATGGGATGATCAGTCCCCAGGTAATTTTAGAACAAGATCACTCTGTATGATCGATTATACATCTAGGAGGCTAATCTAGATTAATTTATCTGGATTGTAAATTCCTTGGGCCCCGGGTGTTAGCAATGATTCTCTGCTCACTTCTGTATACTAGTGTAGTCCCTCCGCAACCAGGTGTGGCTTTAACCTCCTCCCTTTTGTCCCCCTGGTCCACTATTTGGAGAGACTTCTCCCCTCTTGTCCCATGGCTCAGTGTCACAAATCTCTCCTTGGCAGAGCACTCCCTTTAGGAACTACATGAGGAGCACAAACATTTGGGTCCAATTAGCCTCACCCCAGCAGGCAGTGTGTCCCTCTAGCAGGTTGGTGCACAACCCTCCAACCAAGGCCTCCCGACCGTTTCTTCCCCTCTCAGGTAAAGCACAAGAAACAGTCCACAATCAGCAAATAAAAGTCTGAGGGAAAAGAGAGGCTATTGGCCTCTCTTACTGAAGAGGGCCTTGGAAGTATCACAGTCCCCTTCAGAGTTCAGTGGCTCTCCAGCACAAGCCTCAGTCTCATTCCCCTCCTTAGCTCAGGGGATCCATGTACTCCTTCCATGAGAGCAGGGGCTGTGTTGGCTGACTGGCTAGCTGCAAGAGCAGTTTTACTTGGACTATTCTAAGTTGCACAGGAACATCACCTGGTAGCATCAATTCAATCCCATCCAGAAGACTTGGTTCTGTTCCACAATCTGGGCCAGGCTGCAGCTCTTGGTCTCTGATTCATAAACCAACCCAACAATTCTGCCTAAAATTCAACCAGGTCAACACCTGCCCACTGGGCAAAACAAATACTGAAGGTGAGATTCTTAGCCCTGACCAAGGTGCACACAGCACAGGACCTGGGGGGTTTATGCTGCCTTTGAAGATCCCTGATTCTGGAGCCAGCCTGGTTGATTTATTATGGTCAGCTTCAGGGCTGCTCTTTCTTAAGATGAGCTGGCTGCAACTCCAATGAGCCAATGCAGTAGCCAGGAAGAGCCAGAATGAAGAAGTATTAGGACGACCCCTTCTTTTCCTAGCCACCCCCTCTACAATTGGGAGGGGCTAGGAGGGCTGGTATAGAAATGCTGTGGTAGATGTATACCACTCAGGGAATTCCTTAGGAAGATGGAATACCCAGCTGGCCAGTTCCACAAGAGTTGTGTCCCCTTAGCACCGACAGAGCAGTGGAAATGGGATCTAGTGGAATGGACATTCAAGCCCTGAAGCTATAATATATAAGCAATATTTTTAACAGAGTTGGTTTAAAATTTTCATATTTTGATAAAAATGGGCCATTTTTCCATGTAAATTTTCATGAAAAATTCATGTTATTTCTCTACCAGATAGAGTTTTCAAGTTTAAATTTTCAACAAGAAAGGACATATTTATCATGCAAATTTTCTCAAAACATTTTTGTATTTTTCTTACTTAGATCCAATAGACGTCTTTTTTTTTTTTTTTTTTTAGATTTTTAATGTTATGTCAATGAGCTGTTAAGATGCAAACTGGAATTACAATGAAAACTGAGTGCCAGTACTAAGAATGAATCATTTCAAAGTGGATTAAAACTATATCTAAATATGAGTCCATATCTATGGGCCCCAATCAAGAAGCCTAATGGAGTTGAGAATTCTCACAACCTCCCAGTATGAGACCCATATTTATGAACATTTGATAAAAGGATGCATTTTTATTTCAACATCTTGACATAATGTAATGTTCATTCAGAAAGTGTGAGTGACGATCCCCTGGAGGGAGTAGCATACGCTGCTCTAAAGAGTTTACTAGCTGGTTTCCTTTTCAAAAAATTAAATCATCAACATTCTGCAGATAGTGAACATTGTAAATTAATGTTAATTCATTTATAATTAAAATAAACAAATGACCCAGTAAAGACTCAGCAGCCAGCGAAGAAAGTCTGGAAAATGTGAAAGTGCATTCTGTATTCAGCACTTTCTATAGGTGCTATTTTCATTTGATTTGATAATCTCATGGGGACATCAAATGAGTTGGAGTGACTGAACTACTAAACTGCTTATTTAATAGCCTCTCTCTTACTAGCAGAAAAACTTTTCAGTCTGATTAGTCTGAAACAATCTAGGTGGAAAAATCTGTTCCCACACACTCTGTTGGCCCGGATTATAAAACCTTCTGCCTCATCTGTTTCCTTTTGATCTGATTTAGTAAGGTTGCCATTAGAGCACAGGACATGGCAACTGCAATGGCCCGGCCATTGATGCAGTACAAACATGAGATTTTCCTAGTATGTTCTGTGATTTTTAATCACATAGCCAAGTTTAAAGGAAAATTGCAGCATTTTAATAATATCAGAGGCAAGATAAATATTTACTAAATTAGACATGAAACCCTATTGTTACTGAAACACGCAAAGATGATCAATGAAACAAAGTGGGTTTTAGCCCACGAAAGCTTATGCTCAAATACATTTGTTAGTCTCTAAGGTGCCACAAGTACTCCTCATTCTTTTTGCTGATACAGACTAACACGGCTACCACTCTGAAGATTAACTAAGGCCTGGTCTATACCTAAAAGTTAGGTTGACATAGCTTAGTTGCTCAGGGGTGTGAAAAATTCAGTTCCACTGTAAATTCACAATAATCAAACCAACTTAAGCCACAGTATAGACACCGCTACGTTGACAGAAGACTTCTTCCATCAACCTAGCTACCACCTCTTGAGGGAGTGGATTAACAACAGTGATGGAAACCCCCCATTTCTGTAGCAAGTTTCTCCACTACTAAAGGCCCTACAGAAGCATAGTTGCAGCCCCGTAGCTGTGCCACTGAAAAGTATGTAGTGTAGACAAGTCCTCAGGCAATTTCTGCACCCTATACTTGTTATGGCATAAAACATGGAATTCAGTCATAGCAAGTACTAAGAACTTAAATACTCCATAGCTGAGAGGAAAACTGAACTAGATAGCTCTATGTGCCACACAGCCAAGTTAAAGTTTTTTTAAAAAATTTCTTGGGCCATATTTAGCAGTGCTTTGCATCATTTAGATCTGTGCAAAGAGTGCAAATCAAGTGTAAAATACTATAAAAAGGATAACAATTTACAGCCACTTTGCAGAGGTGCAAATGAAAGTACACGATGCAATGGAGGGGAGAATTAGGATGACTTTTCAGTAAAGATTTCAGTGTTAATGTTGCATTAACACTAGCTTTTATTTAGTTCTCTGGGTGGGGGGGGCGTTAATTAAGGAAAACAATCCAGCGCTATGTGACTTACATCAGACCAATAAGCTTTGAAGTTCAGTGCATCTCTAAAATTCCATCTCCAGTGAAACGCCAAATTGAGCCTTCAGCTTTTATGACCCCAATCCTGCAATTGGATTCACACAGAGACAGTCCTGTCATGGTTTCTCTCTGAAGTCAATGGAGATCTATCTGCATATGTCTGAAGGGTCCACTTGTACAAATCTGATTTCAAGGTCAGGGCTATAGGTTGTACATTGCACACCACGGGGATCCTGTCTTTCTCTGTGTTTGAAAAGCACTTAGCATAATGTGGGTGCTACCACAGTTTGAATAATAATCACACCATCAAGTTAAGCATTCCGTTCAGGGTGCATCTAAGCCAGGACTTGAGTTTTCAAAACAGGGCACCCAAATGGTTAGTTAGCCACTTAAACAAACAAACCACTTTAACCGGAATTATAATGAAACACAAAGTGTCAGATTCTTTGACATCCTGAACCTTGTGCATACGTTTACCCCTGTGCAAATTGAGTGTAAAACACGACCAAATCAGAATGCCAGTGTTGACATCCATTTTGCATGGGTGAAAATGAGTGCGCAAGGCACAGGGCGATGGAGAATGAGAGCCAACCCTTAAAAAAAAAAAACACAAGCTAAAATTTTCCTCTTTTTAACTGAATACCTTGTTTTTGAATACCTTGGGTTTTAGACCCAACCTACCTGAATTGAGGAGATACTGGTTCAGTCATTCTCTCCTCTCCATACACACGCACTCACTTTCTCTTGCTGCCACCGTCCAAACCTGCTGTTCTTCTGGAAAGCATTAACATGGCTTTCAGTACAGATGCCCTCTCATCACAGCTGCATGATAGACTCGTTTGATGTGTAGTCTGATGCCAGGACAGTCCCCGAACTCTGGCCAACTGCTCCTTTGGCAGGCAGGGTAAGAGATGCATGCACATTCTCTGCTGACTAAGAGAGGAGTGTTTCGTGGCATGCTTACCATGTCAACAAAATCTCCTGGACTGTGCATTTTTCTCTCATCTTTCCCACCATTGCATAAGTGCCGTGGGAGAACTAGCATAGAACAGGCTGCTGGTTCTGCAGCCACTGTGCTGGCTGGAGCTGCCTAGAACAGGTCTGGATGACACGGTGTACAACACAAGTAGCTAACAGTGTCCCATCTACACTAATGCTGCACTGGTGCTAGTGCAATGATGAGAAACTTGGGAAAATGCTTGTGCAGATGAGACCTTGAAGTGCCGTAGCTGGTGTACTCTGATTTACATTAGAGCTGGGGGAGGGGGGGTCACAAAGTGCCTTGCTCTTCCCATCTTGATAGAAGACATGAGGGTCCCAGCTGGATGGGCTGGGGAGTGGGGAAAAGGTTGGAAAAGGTTGAGATCCATTGTATTAAAGCATTGTTAAATGGAAGGTTGTGAGCATACTCCATTCCCTTTTTTACTACTTTATACAGTGTTGAATTAGCAACAGCAGCAGGAGTAGCCAGATGTGAGCGACAAACCCCTGATAGCTGGGAATGGGCAACAGGGGATGGATCACTTGATGGTTACATATTCTGTTCATTCCCTCTGGGGCACCTGGCGCTGGCCACTGCCAGAAGGCAGGATACTGGGCTAGATGGACCTTTGGTCTGACCCAGTATGGCCGTTCTTAGGTTCTTATGTAACTAAGTAGGATCATTTTCAGAGATGCTAAGCAGACTGAGCCAAAGAAAGCTGTGGGTGTCCAGGACCTCTGAAAATCAGGCTCCTCATTCAGGGGGTTAATAAGAATTGTGTTGGCCAGTTTTAGGCACCTAAGTCTGAACACTTTGGCTAAGCCTGTCAGTTTAACAGCTGTTTTAAGCTTAAGTGCTGCTGTGAAAAACCTTAAAGAAAAATGCTACTGCCTGAGTGTGAAACTGATGGCTTTAAATGCTTGTAACTTTGAAACGACTGATTCAGCCCTCAAGTGTCTAGCATCAGAAATGTGGTCATCTGATCTATTTGAAAGTGTGTGTATACACACACATACAGCGCTATATAGATAGTGCTTGAATAACTTAAAAGTGGTTGAAACAACTTTGTTAAAATTTTCCAGAGGTGCTCGTCTATGGGCTGAGATCAAGCATGGACAATTTCATCTTGAAAGGAATTTGTTTGAGGTAAACTAAGAGCAATTTCAAAAGTGGGGGGAGAGGAGAGGTAAATATTAAAGAAAAAAAAAGCCCATGTCTCGGCTGGCATACCTACACTGACTTCAGTGGAGTTAGGTTAGCAGAGAATTTGGCCCTGAGTGTTTTTAGAAATAACTGCCTGAGTGGCAGTAACCAATCAGAAAACAGGACTAGCCCTTTCAAGCTGCATGGATAATACAGGAATTCCCAAAGAGGAGCTGCCATGGGGTGCATGGCCCTGCTCTCTGCTGGCTGGGTTTGGTACAGTGGGCCCTCCTCCCTGCTGCTTGCCGGAGAGAAGAGAGTGGGGAGAGTTACTAGTGGAACAACACCTGGCCAGTGGGAACCTAGGGAGGTTCTGTTGTGCTGGAGACTTCCCATGTGTGAACACGTGACACAGGGTGAAGTTGAAGTCTCTGGCCGTGTTGAAGCCTGTAGAACTAAGATTACCCGCATGCTGTATTTCCAAGTGACCCAGTCTGGCCCTGCACCATTAAAGTCAATGGGAGCTTTGCTATTGACTTCAGAGGTGCAGGATCAAGCCCTAAGTGCACTTTCAGTTGAATCATCTGCATTTAGTGTGTAGCCTGCAACTCATTCCAATCCCAGAGAATTTGTCCGGCTGGTACAGGGGATCCCAAATGTGACTGCTACACGTCCACTAAGGACGAACACGGATTTTACAGGGTGTTCACTGAGACTGAGTGCTTCAGCTGAAAATCAAACATGCCCAAACACTTCCTGTGCATCTATTAATACACCTGGTTGCCCATTCTGAAAAAAACAGCTGCTTTACTGCACTTTGAGGTACAGCGCTGTCCCCACTGCTTTCTGTGGTTCGCCACACAATTTTTCAGTACTGTGGAAATGATCATGAACAGAAGCAGCAAATGGGAGTTTTGCAAGGGAGAACTCAAGGTGAAGGAGAAGCGACTACATGACCTTGGGTGAGTGTGTTGTCTGTTTGTTGTGTGCTAGCTTGCTTTCCAGAGCCTGCTTGACTGAAGTTTACAATGCAGCCTGTTTTGGGGGCTGTGCGCTGAGCCAAGCAGCCTGCTAGGCTAGGCTGAGAGCTTATTAACGAGGCCTTACCTGCCATCCTTTGATCCCTAAACTCTTTAGGATCCCTTGTGAAGGGGGTTGGCCTAACTCAGGGAGACCAGAGGTTTAAAAAACCAACTAGGAACTCACAAACAAGAGCAGACGACGGGAGAGTTTTGCGGAGGAAGGTGAGAGCCAGATACACCTGATTAATATTCTCAAAACTTAGGCCAATAACCCACCCCATAAAACAAAACAAACAAACAAACAAACAAAACCCCCTGCAAGATTAAAAATAATGCAGGCAGAAGTCCAGCAGCAGACTGGAGACTATCCAGTTTATTGCACTAATTTGAGCTTCGTAGGCAGTGAATGTGTGCATGCAGTGCAAGTAGCTCATGGCTCTCAGACACCAAGTACGGGCTCTTGAGACCAGAAAATCTGAACTGGAGTTGCTAAGGGATACCAAAAAGTACACAGCCAAGACTTTCAGGGACACAGTAGAGCAGTCCCACCCCAGTCTGACAGCCTCTGTGCTGCTGAGAATGAAAGTCTCAGGGATTGAGAACATCAAGATGGAGCAGATGTAAATAATCCTACTTTTGGACCTCCTTCCAGATGATGTCATTGTGTATTCTTGTACTGAGGATATCTCTCTGGTGGAAGGGACCCCAGTTATTAGAAGAGAAGGGTAATAGCAATGGGGGATTTGATTATTTGAAATAGAGATAATTGGGTTTGTGATGACTGGGAGAACCACATGGTAAACTGCCTGCCAGATATGAGACCTCTTGAGATATCTAACTAGATATATGTGCAGTGCTGGGGAGGAGCTGGTGGTCATGGTACATGTAAGTACCAGTGACATAGGAAAAGGTAGGAGAGAGGTCTTTGAGGCCAAATTTAGGCTGGTAGATGAAAGATTAAAGTCCATGACCTCCATGGTAGCATTCTTTGAAATGCTTCCAGTTCCACGCATAGGGCCAGTTAGACAGACAGAACTGCAGGATCACAATATGTGGATGAGACAATGGTGTTGGGCAGAAGGATTTAAGTTTATTAGGAACTGGGGAATATTTTGGGAAAGGAGGAGCCTATACAGGAACGATGGGCTCCACCTAAACCAAAACAGAACTAGATTGCTGGCATGTTAAACTGAAAAGGTCAAAGAAGCATTTTTAAACTAAGGGCTGGGGGGGGGGGGGAGGCCAACAGGTGTGGTGGAGCACATGGTTCAGACAGAAGGATCCCTTAGTGGAGGATTTATTAAAGGGGATACTCTACATCCTAGTAAAGAGGAGAGGATAGAAGTTGATAAAGTACAGGCAGGATCTGAAGAGAAACTGTCAAACTAAAAAGAATTTCATTCAATCACATCACGTGAAGGCAGACAACTAAATATGGACAAATTTTATAAATGCTTGTATACAAATGCAAGAAGTCTAAATACTAAGATAGGTGAACTTGTGTGCCTGGAATTAAATGAGGATATTGGTATAATAGGCATCACAGAAACTTGATGGAATGATGATAGTAAATGGGACACGGTAATACCAGGGTACAGAATATATAGGAATGACAGAGTTGGTTGCATTGGTGGGGGAGTGGCATGCTATGTGAAAGAAAGCAGAGAGTGAAAATAGTAAAAATCTTAAATAAATCAAGCAGTACTATAGAATCTCTATGGATAGAAAATTCAACGTTTGCATAGTAGGAGTATAGCAATAGGAATATACTGCTGACTACCTGACCAGGTTGGTGATGGTGATTTTGAAATGCTTAAGCAGATAAGAGTGGCTACAAAATCAGAAACCAGGATTTCAACTATCCCCATATTGACTGGGAATATGTCACCTCATGATGGGATGCAGAGATATAATTTCTAGGCACCATTAATGACTGCTTTTTGGAGCAGCTTGTCATGGAACCCACCAGAGAAGAGGCAATTCTTCATTTAGTCAGGATCTGGTCCAAGAGGTGAATATAGCTGAAACACTCAATAATAGCAACCATGATGTAATTAAATTTTACATCCTTGTAGGGGGGGAAAATATCAAAGAAACCTACCACAGAAGCATTTATCTTTAAAATGGGGAGCTACAAAAAATGAGGAAGCTTTAAACCGAAGCTTTAAACAGAACTTAACTGCAATTAATCAACAGCCCTACTTTTAACTCATGCGATTAACTCAAAAAATGAATTGTGATTTAAAAAATTAATCACTACTAATCGCAGTTTAATCACACTGTTAAACAACAGAATACCAATTGAAATGTATTAAATATTTTGGATTTTTTGTACATTTTCAAATATAGTGATTTCAATTACAACACAGAATACAAAGTATACAGTGCTCATTTTAAATTATTTTTATTACAAATATCTGCAGTGTAAAAATGATCAACAAAAGAAATAGTATTTTTCAATTCACCTTTTGCAAGTATTATAGTACAATCTCTTTATCATGAAAGCGCAACTTACAAATGTAGATTTTTTTTTGTTTACATATTGCACTCAAAACCAAAACAATGTAAAACTTTAGAGCCTACAAGTCCACTCAGTCCTACTTCTTGTTCAGCCAATTGCTAAGAGAAGCAAGTTTGTTTACATTTACAGGAGATAATGCTGCCTGCTTCTTATTTACAATGTCACCTGAAAGTGAGAACAGACATTTGCATGGCACTTTTGTAGCCGGCATTGCAATGTATTTACATGCGAGATCTGCTGAACATTCATTTTACATCACCATTTTACATTACATTCGGAGCCCTTGGAAAAAGACCTGCAGGGGCGGGGGGATACATGGACTGAGTGGTTCCTGGAATGGGGGAAAGGCTGTCTTCTCCACTACTGGGACTTTGTCCTCCCCCCTGGACTCCAAAAGTCATTTTGAAGTCCACACTTCAGCCAATCAGCAAGGAAACCTGGCCATCACCACCACATCAGCGCAGACTCCAGCCAGAGACCTGTAAGATCCTGCTCTGTGTCTCCATTTCCCTTGTGTGTTTCTTTCTGCACCACTATTTTTCCTCTTGTCCTGTCCTGTCTCTGTCTGTCTCTCTGCTTTTCATCTGATACTGAGGTCAACTGTACTACATGACACCAACATAACGAGAAGAGACAGCCCAGCCAGCTCTGCCCAGCCAGAGAAAGACTGGTAAAGGAGAGGGACCAGACGAGCTAGATGATGTCCCAGACCAGCAGAGGAGCCAGAGCCCAGGACAAGAGTGGTCATGGCTAACCTGCCAACCGAAAGCATCTGTCTGACTGACCTGCCACCTAGAGCATCAAAAGCTATATTTTCCCCCTTTGCTACCTTGTCTGTCTTCCCCCTCATATGTGTCTCTGTCAAAAGCAGCAAAAGTGACCATTCTTAGCATCGCAGTGCTGAGCAACAAAACTAACCTTTTCCTTCCCACCAAAAAGATTGTCCCACAAAATAACAGGCACGAGTGGATATCCTCCCTTTAAAAGGGGATGTTGATAGGTTTTGGTTAAGTTTGTTCTATATAATCATTCAAATTCAATTTTAAAGTGCTTTAGAACATCTTTTAGCTCCTTTCCTCTTGTGCACCTAACCAATAAATCTCAAAATGTTAGCATGAATTTCTTAATGTGTCTGCCATGGAACTAAGCATGATGAGGTCTGTATAGACCAGGGATCGGCAACCTTTGGCACGGAGCCCGTCAGGGAAATCCGCTGGCGGGCCGGGCCGGTTTACATGCAGTGTCTGCAGGTTCGGCCGATCGCAGCTTCCACTGGCCGCGTTTCACCATTCGAGGCCAATAGGGGCTGCGGGAAGCAGTGCGGGCCGAGGGATGTGCTGGCCGCCCTTCCTGCAGCCCCCATTGGCCTGGAGCGGCGAACCACGGCCAGAGGGAGCAGCGATCGGCCGAACCTGGGGACGCAGCAGGTAAACAAACTGGCCCGGCCCACCAGGGGGCTTACACTGGCAGGCCGCATGCCAAAGGTTGCCGATTCCTGGTGTAGACCAAACCCCAGTCCTTGTTTTAAACTGTTTAATGTTGGACAGTTTTAGGGTCATGTTAACACCTTTTGACCCTTTATGCAATCTAAATTAAATACAACACACTGCTTCTGTGGTGGTTGATGCAGGATCAACAACAAAGCTCTTTCCATGATGGACAAGGCTCGGCTGGCACCCCCTGCAGCAGTTCCACTACTCGAACCTCTGCATGACCCCCATACATTTTGCAGATTCAACTCCCCACCCCCAAATAACTGCCAATGCCCTAAGTTTTTTTTAAAAAAAGAACCTTAGTATTGGAACATATGGGTTGTGAGAGGTCATTCCTTCCAACCCTCAAATACAGGCAACTTACAGGTTTGCAGGGCATCCTCTCCAGGGCTATTTCAGCCTCTGGTTTAGAACAGTGATCACTGCCACTCTGACATTCCTGCACGGGATTTGGGGGGTTGCTAGAGCCATGTAGTGCAGTGTTCACCTGTTTTCCTGGATTTCTTAAAGCTTGTGCTGGGCCCCTCACTGTGTAGCAACCTGGGAACACATTGATGCTTCAGTCATCTTGCTGTCCTGTGTGCCCCTATTTTGAGGCTTAAGTGATACAAAATGCTTTGCACGGGCCATCCATGCTTGGGGTAATTTCAGCTTAAGTGTATCTGTGGTAAGGTTTGCAAAACATCATCTTACACAAACTGTACAAATGTCATGAAAGCGACCTTCAAAGGAACTTTTATTGAAAGGGCAGGATACTGGATCTTTAGCAAAGTTATCTTGAGTATTTATATGGTATTAGTGTTAAATATGTGTTAACAAATAAATGAAAAACACAGTGCTTTAAACCGTGAATAAATATCATGTCAATTACCATGTCATAACCAATGTCACTTGCTTGATATCTGTGATGTCATAATCATCTCTATCCATTTAACCATTTATTCATTCAGGAAAAAGAGGGTAGAGAGCACCTGAATTCCTAATTTTAAAAGAATTTAAAACAAAAAAAACCACGAATCGCTCAGACTTTCTTTACAGTAAAAAAAGAGCAAAGAAATAGTGATATATCAATTTTTTCCCATTCACCTTTAAATTACGGTATTCAGTTTATGGAAACATTTGCATGACACAGATCTTAAATAATCCTTTAGAAACTTCTCAGTAGGGTTAACAAATTCTAGCAGTGAAAAATACCTATAAACTTGGCCTTGTTTCTACCCAGCTGCCCTGCTGTGAACTTTTGCCCCATTCTGTGGGGTATAGGACAACTTCCATAGACACAGAATTCAACGGAGATAACAATGGTTACACCTTTCATACAGCTACTTAGGTATATTTTGTAAGGGGTAGCAAAGTTCCCAGCTGCCTGCACAAGTTCCTTTCTGGAGAACAGCTGGAAATGTATTCTCCAGAGATTGCATCTGGCTTGATTTGCCAGCACTCAAATCCCATTGATCTGGTTCCGTTCTAGTCCTCTGTACTCACAGTTCAAAGAACATTGAGGCCTGTAAAGAAATTACTGCCATATTGTTCAGTCGGCCACAGTGAGCAATATATAGGATTATAATTAGGAACACATTAAGGGAAACAGCTCAGTGGAGATAAGCTGTTTGACTGCATACGCTTTTTGATGAGGGCTTAGTGCCAATCCCAGAATAAAAAAGATTAAATGTTTGTTACCAATCCTTTTGAACTTCTGGCTGAACATGTGGTAAAGCATTTTTGATTCAAATTAAAAGCATCCTAAAATAAAAATAACCCTGGTCTCCGAGACCTTTCCAAGTGAAACTATTTGTAGGCTGATTTATTGTCTTTTCCTTAACCTCTTTCCAATAGTATGATCAACATATGCATTTCTGAATCACATGTAAGCCTGGACAGGTATTTGTCTTGTTACACATCTGTGTAACAAATGGCAATACAAATTGTATACAGAACAGATGTAGATTTTCAAAGGCCAGGCAGATTGAATTTGACCAAGCATATAAATAAATATTTTATTGAGGTTTAAGGTACATTTTTGTTTGTTTCAGGTAGGGGATTACTATAATGGGACCACCAATCTGCAGGTGACAATGAAGACATGGAACTTCCTTGTCTATTTCAGATAAATGTACATAGACAAATTTATGGTAACAGAAGAATCCTCATGACAGAACACAAGTGAAGAAGACAACAAATCTCCACTAGTATCCTTGTGAAATGACTGTACCTAGACACAGAATTGTAAAGATGAGGCCATGGTGTCTAATTTGGATATTTAGAAGATCTGATTTTTAATGGTCTGAGGAGATTTTGAACCCTACCCAAACTTACCAGAGATATGGGGATATGACTGAAATTATCTGATTCTTATTCATGCTAATTCCATGGTCTCTGACACACTGCAACAGTTTTATGAATGTTTAATGTTGCTGCATATTCCTGCAAATTACCCTGCCCCAGAGAAAGAATCACACCCTTAATGATATTCCCACTACACATGAAAATACTGGAAGTCCATCATGTCTTACATTGTCTAAATGTCTGAACTTGAGTTAGTAGTGACTGTATCAGCCAGGGACTATATGCGGTTGTACTAACTGAAGTATTTGCAACAGACTGCACAGCTCCAACATGGGAAAGGGTTTTTTTGAAAATCAGGAAATGTGTAACACAAAGAAGGATTTAAAGGGATAAAAAAAATAAAGGGATATTGTTTTCAGAGTAGTCTTTCTTCTTCTGGGAAATCCAGCCTAATAATACTATATGCTTTTAAGTACTTCTCTTTTTATGACACGTGGAACTTCATATAATTGCATCTATTTCCATTCTAGCTGGGATTTAGAACATTTTTAGCTGCCTAACATTACAGTGACACGTTTGTATGAAGTTAATGCAATCCAGTAGAATATTTGATTTAGCTTAGCACAGTATAAGTAAATAATGTAATTAAACCATTCCTCAAATCAGCTAATCAAGAATTAGAGGCAACTTTTGTCTATAAAAACTGTAGATTAATTTTACCTCCTTTACACAATCTCTAAAAACCAAGTTCAAGAAGCAACCTCTCTTTATCAAATTGAAAGCAATGGTTTGAGGGCATTGTTAGGTGAAGTATAACCACCAATTATTTACACATTCATAGTTGTTAGGACTAAAAGAGACCATCATGATCCTCTAGTCTGAAATCCTGCATAACACATGCCATTAGAGAGAATTTCTGAAGCAATACTGCCTGCCGTTTGAGCAGATATCACGATTGTAATGCTTCTTCATTATACTAGTTGTGTAACTATCAGACGCCAGAGAGAGGTAGAAGACTGGATTAATATCACATAAGACACAGTATATTTCAGCTTCTATTCCTGGTTTTCAGACTGTCTTGGATTTGGTGGATGGCCACCAAGCAAAATGTAAGTGCTACAGGAAGTGGCACTGGTGATAGTTTGTAGGAGTCTTCCTTCTGAATCAGAAATGAGTCATTTCCCAATATGGCCTGAGGGGGCACCAGACAGTTGGAGGTGCTTTCTTTTAGATTACATGTTAACTTAATGCCGACCACCTGTGGTCATTGAAAATCTCAAGCCACATCTGCAAGTGTATTGTTCTACTAAATTCAAATCCAGCAATATATTTTGCCTGCATAAAACTCCCCCAGAATTTGAGACAAACATCATAGACTTCATTTTGACTCATTTGTTGCATGGCATGTCTGTAAGCTGCTTAAAGGCTTCTGCCATCTATCCAAAAGATGGCTCAATTCAGTGCTGGGTTCTCTGATCCTCAATCTACAGAGCTATATACAAAGTAGTTATTCAGTCCTTACTATGGTAAATTCCCATTGCATCCCAGTGGAGATATGCCTGAATAAGGACTGTAGGATATTCACATAGTTTGCAAAGTTTGTCAACTGCTGTAGGATCTTTGGATGAAAGACTCAACATTTGAAGAGCTGTAACTAATTATTATTTTATTATATAAAGTAAAATAGATGGCAGTTGGCCTGAAAATAGAATAAAATCATGTTAACATAATACGTAAAGTGATGTATTTTCATGGTTGCTACATTCAAGCTTTAGGTCAAAATGCTAGTTAGTTTCCAGTAGAGATGAGCCGTAACTCTAGATTTGAATACTTCTGTACTTCAGGGATATTTGAATCAGGAATTCTAGGTCAGGATCTGTCTTGAATCCATGTCATACAAAAGACCAATTTCAACTTGAGAATTTTGGGCCTCCTCCCTGAACCTCAAGGCTATGACTCCCCTTTGCTGTCATCTAGGAGCAGACCTACAGGTCTCCACCTCCTGCCACCTTCTTCATGGAAGCACCAGCTTGCCACCCCAAAACACTCCCTTTTTGGAGGTGCTGACAGTACAGGCTGCCACCGTATCCAAAATTATATGTGTTGCTTTGTCAAGCCCTTTACCAGCAGCCCCCCAGCATGGATGGAAGGGAGAGATGAGCCTGTGGACAACAACAGTGAGTGGAGGTCACAAGCGAAGGGCAAGGTCAGGCAGTGTATGGTAGGCATCAGGAGGTAGAGGTAGGTGATCTCTCAAGAACAGCTTTTTCAAGGTTTATCTGCACACGGGTCTCGTATGAAAAAAGCAGTTGTATGGTGAGGGGTAAGATTCCTGGCTTTCTCTAGGCAAATTTCTTTTTAAAGTGTCCATCTATAAACAGACAATAGTTTATAGCTTTCCTTGAGGATAAGCATAGGGTGTGAAGGTTCCAACTGAGTCAGTAGTAAGCCCCTTACATCAGCACTAAAATGTAGTGTTAACTTGCATAATCAATGTAGCGCCCCCTCTCCAGCTGGTTACCTTCTTTAATGACAATCTGCTTACAGGTTTTGATAGACAGGCCTGGTTCTTCTGGATCCTACCCCCACTCAGCAGGGTGTATCTTCTTTATTTTTCCCTATGAATTTATTTGGCTGTGCCTCCACCGCCCTTGCTCCTTCCTGGCAGGGTCACCAGGGCAGCTTGAGAGGAAAATTCTAACCACAGGGTAACCGCCACTTACTTGCCGGATAGTTGGAGACTCCCAAGAAATAACACAAATACATACAATGTATTCAACACAGTAATTATATTAAACAGGGAACAAACATAACGTAACAGGGTAAAACGCTATTCTTAGGGTCACCGGCGCCCATGCTGATATTACCCGTGACTTTCCCCAGTCACAGGACTGGATGTAGCAAATGTAAGGTCAGTGTCCAGTTGGTACGTATACTTTGTTGGGGCCCTTGATGACCTATGACCACGATATCTTCTCTGCAGTGGTTTAGCAGGGTGGCTGACTGGGTTCAGTACAGCCCAAAGGACTCACAAGTAGGAGAAGGTGGTAACCCCCTCCACAGGTTTAATATGCAGCAGGTTATAAAACCCCCAAACCCTTACTCCCTGGCTTGAGGACACAGTTCAGGGAGTAGGGGGACCCCAAACAAGTTCCCTGACTGACTAACAGATGGTGCACTCACAAAATCCATGAATGATCCTCAGGTTCAGAGAGGACTCTGGTCTCCTCGGTCACTGCAGAGGGGCTGATCTCTGCTAGCAGGGATCCTCTTCAGGCAGGAGTCAGGCTGCTTCGGTCCCAGGATTTCCCCTCACCACAAAGGGGTGCAGGGCTCAAGGTGCAGATTACACAACTGTACTAAAATTCAAACTGTCGTCTCCTATCCCAGCGTCCAGACACACTCACAGCAGGCAGCAGCCCTGGACTAGCAGCCAGAGCAGACCTGACCATGTGGTGACTGGTCTCACCTAGGGAGCTGGAGGGCGAACTCAACCTGGCTGGGGAAGCTCCCCAGCAAAACTCTACAAACTGGGAGCCATCAGTGGAGAGGGAAAGGCCCAGCTGAGGGATCTTGCTTTCAGGTCTCTAGAAGCCAGGTCTCAGGGGGAACCCTGCATGCAGGCCTGGGACTCACCAGCTCCCCACACAACCAGTCCTGCCCTTGCCTGGCTGGCTCCAGACTAACTCAAAAAATGGCTTCTCCCCTTTCCTGAGCTCCCTGAGAGGGCATCTCACTTCCTATTGGTTGCCGGGCAGAGTCTGAGTCTGCCTTGGCTCCCCCGCCCTACCGGGGAGCAGCGTGCCTCTCCCTGAGCTGCCAGGAGACAGAGCCCCAGGAATCTAGGTAATCTCCTTGGGGGTTACATCAAATTCATGAATGACTTGTGGACTTGCTTGATATACAAATATAGTGGAGTGCATCAAATCTCAGAGGGCAGTAATATTAGTCTGCAGGAAGGACTGTGCTAACCAAATGGCACCATACGCAGCAGTGCCTGGAACCACACTGGAGAGAAAGCTGCTAACCTGCTTTCCCAATTGTAGGTAAAATGTTGCAATGATGAAGTAGTGTGGTGGACTGCAAGAAAAAGGCAACAGGTTAATAAATGGAAAAATGTCAACATTTTGAAATGTTAAAAATTTAGATTATAAAAGGTGTTGTTGCTTGTTGAAAATGCAAACATTTTTGATAAAAGCTTGTGTAAAAATGTTCATTTTGGAGAGGGATGAAGAGAGAAGGAGGGAGATGTTGGTGAAAACCAAATTTTCATTTCAAAATGTTGTCAAAAACTCAAAACTCGTGAAATGACAACCAGCTGCAATGCTAAAACAGCCCTAATCTAAGTGAATGTTCTTCTTCTATTCCAATGTAGATTACAGAAAGATATCTACTTAGCTTAATCAGAAACAGATTTTTTTCTTCCATTTTCTCTTTTCTACTGACTATTCTTCCAAAACAAATTGTACCCTCTCATCCATTTAAGATGACTGACCAAAACTAACAAACAAACAAAAAGCCCAAGACAAAAACAATGTTGTCTGTCTCATCTTTCATTTTATAGGGCTTGGTGCCACCCACATGTTTTGGATAACCAGCTAGAGCAGGGATCAGCAACCTCTGGCACGCGGCCCGTCAGAGAAATCCTCTGGTGGGCCAGGGAGGTTTGTTTACCTGCAGCATCTGCAGGTTTGGCCGATCACAGCTCGCACTGGCTGCGGTTCACCATTCCAGGCCAGTGGGGCTGCGGGAAGCAGCAGCCAGCACATCCCTCGGCCCGCGCCGCTTGCCGCAGCCCCCATTGGCCTGGAGCGGTGAACCGCGGCCAGTGGGAGCTGCGATCGGCCAAACCTGCGGACGCTGCGGGTAAACAAACTGGCCTGGCCTGCCAGCAGCTTTCCCTGACGGGCCACATGCCAAAGGTTGCCGATCCCTGAGCTAGAGAGATGGATAAAGCAAGCAAAGATTGTCTGAGTCTGACAAAATTCATTCTCTTGACATCTGAAATATATACTTTATATAAAATACTATACAGGTGAGCAGCCTGATTTCTCCACACCCTTGCACCATGCATAGTCATTCACATTTGTGCCAAAGAATTGTGAAGTAGGTGTAAAATTCCACCAGAGTAGAATGGTAGCTTTTTACAGCCAATTTGCAATTGCTTTGCACACCTGCAAATGTCACAGTGTAGAGCTGTGATGAAAAGGCCCACAATCCACTTCCACAGCTGAACCTAATGACTGCATGATTGAACCTAATCCTGACCGCAAACTATTGAGCAGGCTAGCCTATTAGGAAGGATGAAACTGAAGCTCCCTAAAGTATTGCTTTCCAAGCTCCCTTTTGAATTACCACATGCTCTATTACCTGTAGAAATATCACCTGCTACTCTGCTATATCATTAGTAGGTAAGGCTTGAGAAACCTGCTTTTCACTCCCAAAATAAATAGCTTTAAAACAAGTACCTCTCATCTCATATCCTACTGCCCATATATTCTGTCAATTAAGGCTGAACTGCATTTAGACAGCTTTTTTTGATCGGCTTGATTAAATATAACTGACATTTCTGGTGTTTAAAATAGATTGGGCAGGCTCTGTGTCTCCCCTGTATGTACTGTACTGCTCCACATGCACTAATGTCACTCAACAAATGCTACCTGTGAACAAATAATAAAGTACAAAGTATTTGGAAGCAACACACGTAACATATTGAAAACAGAATTACAAAGGGGCATTGTTTGACTAGAAAGCCTCAATGTGATTTGTAATCATTCTTTTTTCACTTGCTATGAGATGGACCGTGGTTCTTCTCAGCAAGTATTATTAGTTACTGCATGTAACACAGACTGAATCTCAGTTTCAGTCATTGTGATCTGTATATAGGCCCCAGTTCAACAAGGTATTGAAGTACGTACCTCACTTTAAAATGGTGCACAGTCCCATTGATTACAACTGGACTACACCCAGTCTTAAAGTTACGCAGGTGTTTAAGTACCTTGCTGAATTGGGACCATGATCCAATTGTCACCCAGGGGCCTAGTAACTAGGAAAAACCATAATAGCTTCAGAAATATTTATTTTATAGACATTATCCACTCTAGACACTTAGGAGCTAATGAGAAATACTGTGAGCTAATTTAATATTGAATTTTGGGAGGCTCGTGGAATCTGGGAAAGACTATGGTCTCTGTTCTTTTTTCATTTCTGCATAAACTATGTGTTCTCCACAAGTTTTCACTACCCTAAGGAAGCATGAGAGCCAACTGTGGAGTTGATCAGGCCCTTAAAATAGATAGCTGGAGAAAGGAGTTTAATCTAAGAAAACAGTGAACATTCCTGTGCCAAGTTGGAATTAAAGTTACTGTTGCTTTTGTTGCATGGTGAATGTGTGTTTAGAATAAAAAAGACTTTCTGAAAAACATAACTGTGGGAGGAAATATTTACAGCCAATGAGGATTTAAAGTATTTGTATATAAATACACATCTCTAACTGTATATTTACCGAGGAATGATCTTTATGTACTTATCCTCACAAATAAACCATATATACATAACATACAGAGCAACATTTTCAGAGCTCTACATGCACAAATACACTCACAAAAATCAAACGCATGTTTATGTATGCAAATTGGCCAATTTTGCATGCAGTTTTGAAAAGCTTGCCCATAATAGGTGTTCTGTAAGAGCTAGATTTTAGCTTTAGACATTCCCCTGAGCATAAGTGGCACCAACTCAGGAATAACCATAGGAAGCACAGTCACTCAGGGATAATTCTCTGAGGCACACTTTCCTCTCTGTTTCCCCCTTGCTCCCAAGTGCTAGTAATTTACTGCTGGCCTATATTGGGATCAAATTACTCCCAGCTCTGTGCTGGTTCAGCTACTCTGGTCAGTGAGCAACAGAGTGGAGCCATGGCTCTACGCATTCTCATCCATGCCCACTTACTCTGAGGAGGGCGTAAACAGGCGAGTAGCTTCACTTAGTCCTGTGCAGCTGGACCCATGATCCAACTAGCTCGTATTGGTGTTTAAGGGGAGATTTTATTGTGCCTGACTCCCTTGTATGTACATGTACTGGCAGACCAAGCCACAATCTGTCCCTAAGTATATAAGACACTATGCAAAAGTTTCCTGTCATCTCATGCAGCTTGTGGGAAATCAGTGTGATATAGATTATAATATGTTGTCTAACTGCAGCACTTGGCTGCAACATGGAGTTGTGATAAAAGAAAAAAAAATAGTTCCGAAACGTCCTTAACCGACAGCACACAGATTTAATTATTCAAGCTTTCCCAGAAGCAACCCCAAGACTGCAGTCTGAAGAGAAGATAGCCGGGTATGATAAATCTCTTTTTCAAGCTGCGTTGAAGGAAAAAGTGGAACCCATATGCAGGAAATGGTTCATATAACTTGGAGAAGCCTCAGCTTCACTGAGAAGCAGTCTTGGCAGGCCTATGAAGTTTTTCATATTGTTATTGGCAGGCACTTGCATACAACTATGGTACCTTCAATTGCTGAGGTACCACATTTCACAAAGTTTTGTTATGGATAATTAAGCAACAAGCAGAGCAACCCTTGTTTACTCTTTATGTTACAGGAGCATTAATTGAGAAATAAGCAAGTGGGTAGAAATAACCAATTGGCTCAGCAGTTTCTCATGATCTCAGAAAATTGCAAACAGTCTGTTCCCATTTCTCATCTACTTTTTTTTTAAAAAAATCAGGGAATGTAGTATCTATTCCATATAAGGAATTTAATATATCTAAAAGGAATAATTTATTTACTTGCTGTATGTTTCACATTAGAGTATACGATTTGCAGATGTCACTGTCAATGAATAATTCACCCCAGAATTTGGCCCAACTCTCAGACCTTCCTTCTGTTTCTCAAAAGGCACTCAGAATTATATTCATACTGATGATAATATTATACACATAAAATCAAGAATAGGGAGGAAACCTGTGTCATTATTCCATATTGGTATTTGTGCAGGGTTTATGCATATGTATAACTTCCAAGAAGGTAATTCAGTATCATATATGAAACCTATGGCTATATTAAAAGTACCTGTTTTCAGTCTAAAGCGTTGTTTAGTTATGATGGAAATAATAAATTGTCATTAAATCTCACAGAGACAGACATCTTTGCAGAGGAAAATAATTTTATTATAATAGCCATTTAATTAAAAGCATACACCAAGAGTCCCATGCATGTATGTATATTATAAAATTTAGACAAGAAAAGGAAACATACTGTATATACCAAATTGACTGTGCCAAAAAATGAGATTTGTTGTTCTTATCATTTTTCCTCACCACAGACGCCCTCAGGCTCAAGCTTTATTTGGGTGAACGGCTAGAATAGCCACAGATATTCGGACAGGCTATCAGCTCTCTTTTTCCATATTTTTATATTCCACTCTTTATCCCATTATTCAGCAAAATGGCTTATAGATTAGTACACTGTAGGGAGATGATGAGACCCTTGATTCATATTCCATTTATATGCAAATCCGTCATTAAAGAAGGTGACTAGGATCTCTCAGACAGCATGCTAATCAGAATAAAGATACTGGATAACAATGTGATGGCCAGATGACATGTTGAGTCCAGTATCAAGTCACATATTTGGACATTCAGCATCCCAAACAACCAACATGGCAAGTTTCCCCACCCTGATTGGTTAGGGTAGCAATATGGAGCAAACCATAGCAGGAGAGTTTTTCTCAGTGTGTGTCACTAAACTAGCAAAAGCTGCCTGGAAGTTATGCAAAGCCACAGTCTCTCTGTAGACAGTGAGTCTCCACCACATCTCTGTAAGAAAGCAGGTGGAAATCAGGCACCCTGTATTTACTCAGATACGCAACAAATAGTTAACATAGAGCATCATGTATTTCCAGTTGAAATCCAGCCCCCAACAGGTACATCACAGCTAATTATGGATGAGTATGAAGCTCAGAGGAGGCTGTGGAAAATCAATTTCCAACAATAAAGAGAAATCACAGTGTGCTGAGTGAGATGGTAGTCCTTGATTACCAGTCCATTTCAGTTGTTGAAGATTTGTGCTTTGGTTGCTGATCAAACTACTGGAGCTTCATTATCAGTTTCTCTCTTGCAATTTGTTTATTTATTTTGCTGGCAAAATTGTCCCTTATATGCCAGCAGCAGTTATTTTTATATAGTACTTGCACAGCACCATATGCTACAGATATATTGTGTACACGACATGACCCTTAAGAAAACAGAAAGACCTGCGCCAAAGAAATGTCAATTTAAGTGAAGAACATGGAGATTAAAACATAACAAAAAAACAGAGAGTGACGGGGAAGAACAAGGAGAAGACAACAGGATCATAGATGTTCCTACCAAGTAGGAAAAACCACAACAGCTTCAGAAATATGTATTTTATAGACATTATCTACCCTAGACACTTAGGAGCTAGTTTAGGATTAGTAGTGAGCAATATATCTTTAGAGTTACACTTTTATAAGCTATGACTTGGTTGCACCAAAGGAGTTTGGCGTGATGTTGCTGAGTGTCATAGCACCTAACTTTTAGGTGCCTAGAAAAAGCACTGTGATTCACAAAGTCTGAGTTTGGCATGTAGGGTACATCTATGCAGTGTTCTGAAGCCCATGGAAGCAAGCCTCCCAGCCTGGGTTGACAGACTCAGGCTAGCAGGCAGGTCTTGCACTAGTTGTGGCTTGTGCTGGAGCTTGGGCTCTGAAGCCTACCCCCTCCCCAGGCCTCAGAGCTCAACCTCCAGTCCAAGCCACAACTCCACAGCACTATCTACACAGCTATTTTTAGAGTACTAGTGTGACCCTTGTGAGCCCAAGTTATCAAACTGGGCTAGGAGGCTTGCTCCTGGCTCCAGAAAGCTGTGTAGGAATATCCATAGGCTTCCAATACAATGAATGGGGAGAGACAATTCACAAAAAGTGCAATTCACAAAAATCAGCCTGCTGTGAAGGGAGCTGCCTAAGCTAGCCAATGGGGGTACCTGCTGAGCCCCTCTCCTCTCTCATGCAGATAGGCACGTATCTCTGCTAGTAATTTTCAGTGTGAACCATTTTTCTGGAGTTAGGTGCCCATGCAATTTTAGCAAGAAGCAGAGGGACCAGAGTTTCAGCTCTAACCACCAGACTTGTATGCTCTCTCACTGGCCCAAATGACTCTTTAATTATTTTTCTGGAGTGCAACAGCTTTAACAGTACAGATTGAGGAGCTCCCCGTCAGTATATCCATAAGAACATAAACTAAGAACGTCTATACTGGTCAGACCAATGGTCTATTTAGCCCAGAGTGGCCAATGCCAAGTGCTTCAGAGGAATGAATGGAACAGGCAATCATCAAGTGATCCATCCCTTGTTGTCCACTCCTAGTTTCTGGCAACAGAGGCTAGGGACACCCAGAGCATGGGGTGCCCTGAATATCCTGGCTAATTGCCATTCATGGACCTGTCCTCCATAAACTTATCTAGGTCTTTTTTGAACCCTGTTATAGTTTTGGCCTTCACGACATCTCCTGGCAACAATTTCCACAGGTTGACTGTGTATTGTGTGAAGTAGAACTTCCTTTTGTTTCTTTTAAACCCGCTGCCTACTAATTTCATTGGGTGATCCCTGGTTCTTGTATTATGTGAAGGAGTAAATAACATATTCTTATTCACTTCTCAGTCAAGATTTTATAGACCCCTTAGCCAAGCTGAAAAGTCCCAGTCTTTTTAATCTCTCCTCATACAGAAGCTGTTCTATACCCCTAATCATTTTTGTTGCCCTTCTCTGTACCTTTTCCAATTCGAATACATCTTTCTTGAAATGGGGTGAACAGATCTGCATGCCATATACAAGGTGTGGGCATACCATGCATTGATAGAGTGGCATTGTGATATTTTCTGTCTTATTATCTATCCCTTTCCTAATGGTTCCTAATATTCTGTTAGCTTTTTTGACTGCCACTGCACATTGAGCAGATGTTTTCAGAGAACTATCCACAATGACTCCAAGATCTCTTTCTTGAGTGACAGCTAATAGAGACCCCATCATTTTGTATGCATAGTTGGCATTACGTTTTTCAATGTGCATTATTTTGCATTTATCAACACTGAATTTCATCTGCCATTTTGTTACCCAGTCACCCAGTTTTGTGAGATATCCTTGTAACTCTTCATAGTCTGCTTTGGACTTAATCCAGAGCACAATGGTTGGAGCACTAGGTGGTAGATCCCTCAGGTGGTGGGAGAACTTGAACTGGGGTCTCGCACATCCCAGGCGAGTTTCCTAACCACTGGGCTAAATGTTATGAGGGAGGGCCTCATCCTCCTTTCCCAACCCCAGCTATTTTGTGTGAACTCACCTGAGAAGCCCAATCTGGTAGGGATGCTCAGAGGGCACCTACCAGCTCGGGCCCTGCAAGTGATGTCCAGCCACCCTCTTTGAAAATCCTCAGTAAAGCTTATGACAACTTTTGAGGTTTTTACATTTGTTTTTGTTTTTCTTTGGAAAAAAACAAAACTTTTAAAATATTGTTGTAAAACAGAATTAGTGGAAACATCCAATTTTTAGATAAAAAAGTTCAGGCTTTTGATCTGGGGTTGCTCTCTGGAAATGACCAGAGAGTCTACCCTGGACCTCAGGAATCTTCTATCAAAAACTTTGTTGAAATCAATACATCCTTAAAATGTTTGGCTTTGGTGAAACGGCATATTTGACAAATAAATATTTAATCAAAAATGTTCCAATCAGGTCTAATCCCCAATTTACACATCTTCCGCTTGCACTGCCTCCCAAAATGTGTACTACACAAGAAATTGTACTCAGGACAAGCTTTTGAAAATTTGACTTGTCTTGCAGGCACTGTGATACATTGGACTAGACATGGACCTAACAGACAGATTTGCTCCTGTAGCAGCTTTTCCAAAGTAAAAGGTGTGGACTGTTGATGGAAAGTGGTGATTTGATTTGCATGGTCATCCTAATTGTTCAGATATTTTTTCTCAAATTTTCTCAAATAATCAGACTTTCATTGGCTTTCTTGTTTTTCATACAGCTAGCACTTAGATTTCTTTAGTTCACTGGTCACACTGCTGAGCTCTTACTTGTCAATTTCAGCCCAGCAGTTTCTGGTCCTTGTTTCAACTGAAAAAGAGTGGATGCCCCCACTAAGCAGATTTCTAGTTAAAAGTAACATGCAAACTGGATTGATCTGAGCCTCTTGAATATGTAAAATTGGGCTGGAAACAAATGGGAAGAGATACTTCCTTATGAGCTTTATGGTACTTCCAGTTTCCAGTAAGAAATACCACAAGGAAAAGTTTTCCCTTGGCATTTAGCATTTCTGTTTATAGGCCAGGCTGGAACCAGGAAATATAAAGATGGGTGCAAAACGAAATGTAATTAGAAATAGGGTATCCCAGCTTTTCTGAACCTCAAATCTGATTTGGTTTGGACACACTTTGCATTTTGGATAAAGGTTTAAGTCAGTTCTTATTACGTGCAAACTGATTTGCCCATTCCAAGTCTGACAAAGAATTTCTCAGTAGTGCCATCAGGGAAAGTGGTCTCTGGCAGGTTCAGCTTTTGGTGGTAAGGTTAGTGGTCAGACTTAGCTGACAAAATCAGGCACTCGCCAACCCACACTGACCAAATGTGGTGAGTTTCCAGCAAAACCCTTCAACACGATGAATCCATGCTGAGGAGGTTTTTGCTCTGCAGAGGCTGGAGAAAAGCTATTATTGATATGGATTCTGGGGACAGTCTAGGCAAAGTCTGTGATTACAGAATTATGTATGAAAATTCACAACCTCACAATTTCAGCCACAAAAACAAAACCAGGTCTTCATTTACTTAATTACTTAACATCTTTTTGGGTTAAGTAAGTCTCTAAAGCCATGATTATATTTGTTTTAAGCTTCACTCCTACTCCCACTATACAGATGAAAATATTTTGCAAGACTCAGGTCATTATAGTGTTACATTGCTCCATTCTATTACTGTAGCATTTGACTCCTAGAATTGAAATTCATTGTTAATTTGGGGCCACATTTTTACAATTAACCACCTAACTTGCTCCCACAGATTGGAGAATGCACCCACTGCATGTGCACAGATTCCCACTTGGACATACAAAAATGATATTTGTTCATGGAAAATGGACAGTTATATTTGCAAAATGGTCTTTTTACTAGTACAATGATCTCTCTTAAAACCTTTCTTCTGGTTTGAATGACTCTTGTTTAAACCTTTATTATGGTACCTCTGTATTTGCAATGAAATATTAACTATTTTACCATCACGTCTGTTTGTGTATATAAATAGAAGCTGCTGAAAATTTGGTCCTATATAATAAATATTATATTATACTATGAAGAGGGAAACTGTTTTTCATGGATATGCACTTCATACATTTTTGTAATCAGTGTGATAGTTTTGAAGAAGCATAGCAACAAAAATTCCCTTCTAGCCTGTAAACGTGTTCTGTCAATTATTTCCCGACAGATTCTTGGTGTTTATCCAATTTATAGTTAGATCAGATTTTTTTCTGACAGGTATGTTGTTTTACTGACAGGTACTTTATATCCCATCTTTCAATTAAATGACCACTACAGCTATGTTCTACCAGAATGTTCTTGCTATCTGTCTCCAGAACTGAGCACCTAGAGGTAGGTGGCAGGGTGTTCTTGATGGACAACTGTCTGGCCGCAACTCAGCAGAGCACTTGAGTACATGCTTGGCTTTCATCACATGCTTAAATTCTACTGAAGTCAAATGGAACTACTCATGTGCTTAAAGTTAAGCACATGCTTAAGTGCTGTGGTGAGTTAGGGCCTTGGTTCTGGAAATCTCTCTCACTTACAGCCCTCCAGACCTCAGTTTGGACAATTATTATGGTGGTGCCGAAAAGATATTTGCTCATTCTGGTCTTTTCTTAATTTGGCCCTGTAGGCAGCAGCTGTTTCACTCGTCAGTAGGTGGGAGTGATAGCTATTCGGGTGGGAGTGATAGCTATTGGGGTGAAACTGATTTCACCAATTGTTGGCACGAGTATTTTTTCTGCATTATGCACCCAAGTGTCTGCATCATGTACTCAAGTGTTAGAATGATATGGGCAGAATAAATAATAAATAAGATTCTTCACACTACTCTATTTAACTACTTCTAGCATCCCCTCTAACATCTAACACACCTGCTGTTCTAATAAAAGCCTCTTGAGCAGGAAAAGAACTTAAATTGTTATTGATAGGAAATATACAAAGTAACTTCTTCCTTTTAAGCACTAAAAGCCTATTGTTATGGAGGCACCTAATAATAAACCCATAGTTAGGACTGTGTTCTAAAATAGACTTATACTGGAACAGGAACTCTTGGTTTTTTTTTCCCTAAAAGTGCTAGCTGTTATGCCCTTTCAATTGCTATATTGTTTGGTTTCTCCTTATAAAATTTGGTAAAGAGGTATATCATGAGGGGATTTGGTGCAACATGTAACTTTAAAAAAAATAAGCTTAAGGTAATTTTTAGCCATTGTTAATAATTTCTGAAAGCTTCTGTGCCAATAACAAAGAGTTTTATGTGCAGCTGCTGGCACATAAGAATTTAGCTGCACCTGCGTATAACTGAGAAGGGTTCATATGCAGCTGTGGATGGATACAATCTTTTCCCTCAGGAGCTGTGCTTCTACCCTCCACAGGTCTGTCCTCCTTTGCTTAAAATGGGGTGCACATGTTGGCATTTAAAAACCTTGGAAATTAATACACGAAAACTTTTATGTAACATTTCGAGTTGCTATACATATAACATATCTGAGAGGAACCCACAAAAGCAAGAAGATAATAGAATCATAAAATCATAGAAGACTAGGGTTGGGAGAGACCTCAGGAGGAGATGAGCAGTTAAGCCACTTTAACAATAGAGACTCAATCTTCCACCCAGAGGTACACACCTTATCATTACCACATCTACCATATACCAAACATCCCGCATTCGCAACTTAAGGATGGCAGTCTTACATTATCTTTTTTTATCAAGCTGCCCTCACCCTTCACTATATACTACTACATGAAACATATCTAGCTGAGAATATTGGGAATGGGTAGTTTGGTAAAGGGGTGTGTCAAGGTGGGAGGAGTTAAGATTGTAGTGCATTGTATGTGGTGTACTGTAGTTGTGGTAATGGTAAGGAGTGTACCTGTGAGTGGAGGAGAATCTACTGTAAAGTGGCTTCATTTCTGTGCTTTTGTGGGTTTGTGTCAGCTATATGCATAGCGACCCTAATATCTTCACAACTAAGTTTTTGTGTATTCTTCCAGCATTAGATTTTCAGTGTAACAGTGCCCAAAATGGTTAAAAATATGTAGAAATAGATTCTGCTTACTTCCCTAAATTATTTCTTGAGATCAGTTTAGTTCAGTTCAATTTGATGGACTGTATTTCTGAGCTTCACTTTAGACTTTGTATTGAGTACTGTGTGAAAATACATCTAGCAGCCAAAGCTGCAAATAAGCTGAAGTCATAAAGAAAATATCAAACATAGCAGTTGTAAGACACAGGAGCACTACACATAAAATGAATGTGCAGTGCTCCAGCTCCGCAGGACTGGTGGTAGGGCATTCTCAGTGGAGGGCCCGTGCCTCTGAAACCTGCTTCCTTTGGCAAGCCGCCAGAGCCCGAGTTTGGCGAATTTCAGAGCGCAATGTAAGGCCTGTCTGTTCAGTGAAGCAGTTAAATGACCGTTAGATTATTCTTAGCAATAGGATATGGTGGGGTGTGTATGTGTGTACGTGTGTGTGTACATGTGTGTGTTTGTTTATAAAGTCCTTGATTATAAAAGGTCTTATATTTTATCTAATGTTTTGGATTGTTTTCAATAAATGTAGCAACACAGATGCCACAAAAGGATGGGGGGGGGTTAATTAATTAAATAATTAGCTAACTAGATTTACTTCATTTTAAATCAACAAACATTACACGGTTTAATGAGAGTCCAATATAATAATGTCATAGATTCAGGATAACTATTTTCCTTCTTAGCCCACAGCACAGTTTTCAATCGGTTCTGAATACAGAGCCTCCCCCCATATATTCCAACTGTCCTTTATTAAGTTCATTATTCAGTTTTCTAACCTGAAGTTCTCTGCTACAACTACAGATAGTTTAGTTTAAAAAAAAAATCCTTGAGTGTTGGAGAGAAATGAGGCCTTGACTTTTTGGTTCTCGGCCCCACTATGGCAGTAAAATTGACATATCTGGCCTTCTGAGGAGTCCTCTCATGTAAGGGGCATTCCCAGGTGGTGTAAAGTTCTTATAGCAGTTCCCAGTGGTATGGAGTTTACACAACAGCTCTGTGCCACTCCCTTGCAGTTCTTAATACTGAGAGAAAGCAGGTATGATTGAGGAGTCCCTACTCTCCAGAGACACCTGGTTGCCAAAACATCTCCTTGAGGTTGTGAGCAGCAGAGCCTAAGTTAAGGTGAGCTGCCCTAATTTACAACAGGGTTTGGAAAAGCCCCTGGATCAGGGGAACATATAGGTGGCTTTAAAGCATTGCTTTTGCTGAATCAGAGTAATGATTACTCAGGGAACTATCTATTTTCCACTGTATATCTGTCCAAAGTCTAAATTATATATATACATTCAGTAGATTTTCATATGTACCATTGTCAACATCATTAAAATTATAGTGAGGTGTATATGTAAATGTGCATGTACACATGTGTATAAACATATACTCTAGAGCTGGTCAGAATTTTTTTCCCTGAAGAAAATTTCAACTTTTTAATCAAAAAATGAAAAAGAAAAATTGGAGGAAAACCAAAAAATTTTTAGCCAAAACCCAGAAGTTTTTGTTCTTTAGCCAAAAATTTTTTGATGAAAACTTGAAATCAGCAGTGAAAGCAGATACACAAAAAATGTCATTTATTCATAACATTTAAATAAAAAAACAAATAGTTTCAATGCAAAATTTGCAACTAGGCCCTACAAACACAGCATAGTTGTGTATATGTGATGCTATAACTGTAGATGTAGTTAAGGTTGGGTTGAGTGTTGCACTTAAAGAAGAACACAGCATATCCTCCCCAGAATTACTACATTTATTCTGTATATCTAGAATAAATTTTCTGAGCATTTACAAATTAATCAGTTAGTTTGAGTTAAAAAGAATTTTAAAATAGGTCGTTAAAGAAATGTAGCATTCTTCGTCAGACCATATTTTTGTCCCAAATGATCTCAGTCATGATCTTACCCTTGGCTTCACTTTCACTGAAAACAATGGAAGATGGTGGCCATTTTGAAAGGGGCAAGTCTGCTTAGATTCACAGATTTTAAGGTCAGAGGAACTGCTATGATTATCTACTCTGAATGCCTGAATAACACAAGCCATAGAATTTCACCAAGTGATTACTGCATCAAATCCATAATTTCTGATAGACAGTATATCATTTAGAAAGACATCCAGTCTTGATTTAAAGACTTCAAATGACAGAGAATCCATAACCTCCCTAGGTAAATTGTACCCATGGTGAACTACCCTCACTGGTAACAATTTGTTGCCTTATTTCAATCCTAAAATTTTCTAGCTTCTGCTAGATTAGAGAGTTCTCAACTATCAGAAATTGTCTCCCCATGTAGATACATATAGATTGTAATCAACTCACCTCTGAGCCTATTCTTTGATTAAATTAAATAGATTGATCTTCTTTAGTCTCACTGTAATGCAGATTTTCCAGATGTCAAATCATTCTTGTAGCTCTTTTCTGAACCATTTCCAATTTGCCAACATCATTTTAGAAGTATAGACACTAACAGTGGACACATCGTTCCAGTGATGGTCTCAATGTACAGTGGTAATAACACATCCATACTTCTGCACAATATTCCCTTGCTTATGCATCCAAGGATTGCATTTGCTCTCTCTTAGACATTGCATCATACTGGGAGCTCATGTTCAGTTTATCCACTATGATCCCTGAATCCTTTTCTGAGTCACTGTTTCCAAAGTGCAGTCCTGTATACTACTAGTGTGATCTACATTCCTGGTTGCTAGATGTATGACCTTGCAATTGACCTCTCCCTACCATTATTTGCCACTCCACTACTTTTTCTGTCATCTGCAAATTCTATGATTTTGTCTGAAGGAGAAGATTCACCTGACTCTGAACAGAAACTGTCAGTTACGAAAAATGACAACAAATGGCCCTTAATCCTAAATACTTAAATTTCAAAAGTTATCCATTGCACCAGAGATGGCAAGAGAGAGTGGCAAACTGTGTGTCTGTGCGCGCATGTGCACGTGCAAGTTCAGAGACATATAGGCTGTGCAGGACGAAAGGGAAAACTGGGACATGTGTGCGCCAGGGAATGTAGCAAGTGCAGGAGGGAGGAAGGGAATATTTGGGGTAGTGCAGGGGAAGACAGGGAAGTGCAAGAGGCCTGGGAACCTAGGGGACAGAAAGGAGGGGAATAGGTGGATCACACTGTTCTGGTGAAGCAGAGTATCTGTAAGCCATCTTAACTGGCCACTCTGCTCTGGATGCTTTGCTCTGCTCACCGTAGCTCAGCCATGTAGTGACACTGTCGGGGAGGGAAGAAAAAAATCTAATCTGTTTTTAAAAATAATTTTAAACTAATCTGGGATTGAAACCACTAAAGTGCCTTCATCATAATTATATGGTGTAACTATAGGGCAGAGTTCAAGTTGCTTGCGTGTCCTGACTGCATTTCCATACCTTAAATGTTTGGATTTCTTGTATGTTTAACCTTAACTCTAAATTTTCCAAATTTAACACCCTAATTTTTGGTTCCTGCTGGTCCTGCCCAGCTCTACTTCTGAGATAGTTATACCATCAGCTGTCATGATTTTATCTTAAATTACTAATATCAACTCACAACATTAACTCCATTTTAGTGTAGTGTTTGATACTCTATGTGGCTATAGACATCACTAAAGACAGCTGGACTGAGAAAGAGAGAGAAGAGGAGGTAACATTTGTGCATGCATTAGTAACCAATTAGAAAATATCCTGCTTTTTGTCATGCAGAAAACTGAAGCTTTATCGTAAATCTAAGGCAATACCTAATAAGGATCATTTGTATTATTTTAATGTAACTATTCATTCTACATATAAAAATTAATGCAGCAGGTTCACTTTTATGGAAAACTATGTAACCTCTGAGGCAAAAAAAGTAGTTGTCTTCTTTTTCCCCTTGCTGAATATGGGGAAAAAGGGCAAGTTAAATGTTACTTTCAAGAAGTCATGCACATCTGTAGAGCTGCTTATGGATTAGGGATATACTTTGTACAAGGACACACAGTGCTTACAAAATATTAAATTTTGTTTATCAGTTTGGCAATATAGCCATTGAACTCTGAGCTCCCTCTGGTGACCAGCACCTGAACATTATTCTGATTTTATGACCACAGACTATATGTGAGAGAACACAAGGTTGATTTAGGTGCAGGATACCAGCCTGCCGGAGATTACATATATATCTTCATTTAAAAACAGATTCTTTTTTATTTTGAAGATAATTCTCTTAGTTTGAGGGGAATATAGACTCTGTCTATTTCTTCCTTTGACTATTCACCTTGTGTTCAGCTTGCCTTTTAGGAAGCCATCAGGTGAAGGCACTTCTCAGATCTCCTTTCCAGAGTCGTTTGACCTCACCTTTGTAAATAGCACTTTATCTTCTCGGTGACTGATGATCAACCAGATGCAATATCAAAAGGCAAAGATATCTGTAAAACAATTATTTTTTAATATCCCCAGCTGGGAGAATATAGTTAAACACATGTGAAGAATAGATGAGACTTATCATACACATAGGTTATATATAATTCCTAAAATTTGACAAGAAAGATACTTCTCTTCCTTTCACTTACAATACAAAGCTGTATTTTGCAGAAACCTGAGCTTATTAGGGCTTGTCTACCCACTAAAGTTGTACTGCTTGAACTATATATAATGCACACTAATGATACACTTAAAGCAGTACAAAGCCCAGCTGGTAGGCAAAGTTAAATCTGTATAATCTGTGCTTGTACCGGCCTGGTTTATTCCCATAAGAGAATGGGAATAAACTGTACCAATATGAGTCACCTTTATACTGGTATAGTTGTGACAGCGCAAAGGGCTGTACTGGTATAATTATTTCAGTAAACAACATTGTTGTACTGGTACAGGCCCTGGAAAAAGACTAAATATGAAAAACTTAAGTCCGAAGGACCCAAAAGGAGAGAGCTGAAGGTTACTAGAAGTATAAGTATTCTTATCTTACTTAGTCTCCTGCCCAGGGGCTGAGTTGTTGTGAGACAGGTTTTCCCTGTAAGTGAGAAAGAAAGGTAGAAGCTCACACTTCCTAAGTCAAAGTGAGAGGATGTGCTCAAGTGCGGGAAAGAAACAAATAAGTATACACAGCATACTCTGTCTCTCTAGCTTTCCATATCCCTATGTTTTAAGTGAGAGGAGAGAAAATAGTGTGTTTTTCCCCTCAAATAAAAATTACATAGCAAAAGGGAAAACCAAAAGGAATCTGCTTTATACAGTTTGATATAAAGCCCCTTTACTTTTCCCTCTTCCAGGTGCTAGCACCTTCTAGTAGGTGAAACTTGTAAGCTGCTATGTTGCACTTGTCCATACCTGATAGAATCAAAGTGTTATTTAATGAAGGGCCAATGGACTACAGATAGCACTGTGGATATGTCATAATTCCTGGAACTGCAGCAAAAGCAGATGTCCCACTGGGTGGCCCCCAAATCTAGCAGTGTCTACACCTGCATTTTTCATGTAGGGTTTATCCCAAGACCAAATTTTATTACATCTAACAAGTATTTAGGGATCTGCTGCCCTAACAAAGATTTATTATTTTTTTGCCAAACTTCCCATCTACAGACCTGCCAATATATTTTTCTAGGTAGATGGGAACACAGATTCTGAGTCTGGCCAAGTCTTACAGTCCTTGCTCAGGCAAAAATTTCCATTGACGTGGGCGAGATCCTTGAATATTGCAGAGTTACGGTCTAGTGTATGTTAGTTCTCCCAAATAGGAGAAATTCACATCATTTCAGACTCTCAGCTTCATTTCCTTCCCAGGCTCATTAGTTTTTAGAAGAGCCAGTTTTCTTATCTCGACTTCTTGGTAAGTGGTGTTGGATTAGCATAAATGTAACAACATTTATATTTCCAGTTGGGGAAGAAGAGAGAAGGCTGACAAAGCACAATTGCTTAACCAAAGAGGTTTGGATAAGTATTCAAATCAAAAGAAAAAAAAATCAATGGTCACCTACGACTTCATGGAGGTCACTACGCTGCATAATTGGCCATTTGGTGCTTCTGTTACTCTGCAGCATACCATAGACGCTTGGAACTTCACAGGGGTCTAGTGTTCTGTCGAGACCGAGATTCTAATACCATCCCCATAACCATGTCATCTGAGTGCATAGATAGGGAGTGAACATCACCTCCTTCTCCAAAACCACAGGCTTATCCCACTTGAGCTAAAGAAGAATTCTTTTAACTGATAACAGTATAGAGCATAAGGCAAACAGTTTATGGATTCTGAATCTATCCAACAGAGGCCAGTAGAGCTATATGGATAACTGATTTTTGGTTTGGGATCCTGAAACAGAAAATGTGGGGGGGAGGGGGAGGGAAATCAGTTTAGATGGAACCAGAACCTATTTTTTGATGTTCTCATTGAGATGAGAAACCAGAAAAATAATTAATTTCAGAAACACCATGGAGGAAGCAAACAAAAATTTGCTCTCTCAGGACTGGCAGCAACAGAGTGAAATTTACATTCCTGTCAATTTCACTCAGGGGCTACCAGAGGTCCCAGGGCATTCTGCTCCAGCAGGCAGCCTCACTCCTAATGAGTCTCCCCCTAAAACATGGACCTTAAAAGCACTGTGGTTGGCAGCAGCCAATCAGGAATCCAGGAAGGGTCCAGTGGCAGCCCAGCCTTGGATCTGACAAAAGTTTATCAAACCCAGATGTTTTGGGCAAAACATTTAGGGCTTGATGAATTGGCACTTGCCAACAAAACTTTGTCAGAAAATTTCCAACCCACTCTAGAGTCCAGTAGTATACATACATATTAGTCACTTCATTACATTATAAACCTTTACAGATTCACCCATCATTGGGAAGAATCAGTTGGGAACAATTCCAATCATTCTTCTTCCGGTTTGCATGAGCATAGAGTTTTCAAACACAATGCACCAAATTGTATCCTGTCAGTGACATCAGCAGGATTACATAGTATAATTTATGCCAGAATTTGGCTCAGAGAATGAGCTAGTTGTGTTGAGATTGTTGGGTATATTTATTTTCTACCAAGTTATATCAAAGGGTTGGTACCACTAACATGAGCTTTTGCATCCATAACAATAGTTGTAAATAGTGTTTGCTTCTGCAAGGTATTTTCAAAGGACATTACACATAGGGCACAAGTGACAAACATGTGAAGAAATTTCCAAATGGCATGAAAATCCTGGAAGCAACAGGGTCAAGAAAGTGCATCAGGTACCTCTCAAGAATAGTATTGGGTACCAGTTCTTCATCTACATATTGATACCCATTGTCTCATTGTCATTCACATCTCCTTCAGGCCAATAAAAAGCATAACCGTTCACTACATTGTTGTCAGCCTCAGTTTCAGTGGCTTTTCTATTTTCTGAATCTTTATGTTGAGACAACTAGCACATAATATTTTTCTCCCCTTTCCTCTCTATCAGGAATTGATTGATTGATTCCTTTTCCTCACTTCCTTCTTCTGAGAACTAAAAGGTTTAAGGCCAGAGGGACCACTAGATCTAGTTTGACCTTCTGTTTATCACAGGCCACCAACTCCACCCAAGCACGAAACCCAACAACCAAAATTAGATCAAATGCTGTTGTTCTACATACCCAAATTTTCCTATGTTCTTCAAGTTATCCTAGCAGCAAAACCTGGGCTTCCTAGGCCAGGCAAGGAAACCATACACTATGATTTGCAACACATCTCAGCGGATGCTGACTAAGCATGCTCAGGGTGATTTTTCGGTCACTTAACTTTTTCCTCCTGAAATGTAGCAAAGGGCCCATTTTTCATAAAGGATTATCTACCAGCACATGCAAAGTTTGGAGGGCTTGTTCCAGTTGGTTTTGCATTACTGGGTTTAAGAAAAAAAGTCTTAACTTATTGGAAAGGTATTTTGTTTTGTTTTTCCATCCTCTAATAGCACAAATATGTACCCTCAGGAGCACAGATAAAGAATTGCACCTGCAGCTGTGGACAGCCCTTATGTGGGACATACAGGGTGGAAGGAGTGAAGATCTTTGCACCTTCCCACCCCCTGAAGTGCAATTGCACAAGGAACAATCTTGTGTTAAGTGTGGGCACCTTACACTTGAGAATATTATGCACAAAACCACCCAACTGACTTAGGACCCCAAGTCCCATTGACACTTGTTTTTTCCCCTTTCTTGGCCCCATTGGGACTTGAGCTACTAAGTTACTTAGGTGCTTTTGAAAATCCCACCTAGAAAACATTCAGTTGTCATGGAAAACTTTATGCACCAGACGCATCCAGTTTTCAATTGTGCGAGCCAATGTAAGGGTTCAATCAGTGCACTACCCTTGAGTCTGTTTTTCAATGAGTAGGTGAATTAACCATGCATACATGCACAGCACAACTTCCTTCCACATGTTCAGCTGTCACTAAAACTACTGTTATTTAAAAACTGCTAAACATGTGCGATGTGCAGTTTGCAAGGGTTCATAACTCAACCAAATCAAAACCAGTTTTCATTAGAACACTCCAAAGCCCATCTCTACGATGGAAAATATTTGCTTGCTAAATGTCATTGTCTCTACCTCCAGCATTTCATCACTATAGGTGTTTAAAAAAAAGAAAGTCACGCCAATTTGTATAAGAAGGATTAGATGTTCATATGGATAAATGAGATCATCAGTGGTTACATCAGAACAGCGATCACGGTTGTCCACTGCACTGTTTTTAATTCTATCTTGGGGTTTTTTCCATTTGTTTAAAAATGTTGCAGGAGAAAAATGCGGACAACAGTGAACACAAAAGGCGAGGGCTAGTCAGACACGGATTAAATTAAAGTCACCTAAGTACATTGATTACAGAGATTAAAAGCATCATCACCTTTCATCTATACTACCCTGTAGTAGTTGTTTACCTCCCAAGTATTCGCTGGCTTTTGTGTGGTATTTTGGTTTCCATGGCCACAGAAGGCTCTTTTCCTATAATCAAAAACGGCCTCCTGTTATAAAAGACTCAGAGCCTTTGCTCAGCAGGCCATTTCCCCCTTTTATTAGTCTTTTCTCTTGCCTTCAGGGAAAGCTTTGTGTGAGCAGGACAGAGCACTTGGTTGGTTGGCAGTTGACCTCAGTTGCACACAATGAGTTCTGAGTGCTACCTGAAATGTGTGACAAAGAGAAAGGGGTCACTGGCTTAGAGCATTAAAAGGGCTTGGGTAGGCAACTGTGATGACACATGGCAAATGTCAGTGTTCAGCTAATTCAGGAGGATCCCATATGATTGGCAGTTCCTAGTTTTTCCTGTATTTTGAAAATGAAAATGTGAGTTCATTAATTAACAACATTGGTAGGCTTGGGAGATGTAAAAACAAAAACCAAAGAAAAACTCTGCCTAGGATGAAATATGTACAATGTATAATATTTTTATTAATTATTATTATTATTTTTAGAGTGGGCCTCGCTGGTTTAAAGCCACTTTAACTGCCTTCAGGCAAAATTTGTCCTGGTATGCAGCTGAGTGCTAGGTTTGCTTAAAATACTTTTGACAATGTGAGGAAAGCCTTTAAGTACTTGATGAAGGTAGGCTGGTTAGCAGGATTTGGGAACCAGTTAGCAGGTTCCAAGATAATTCCTCGGGATCCAGTGAAACTTTTGAGTGTTACATTCATTGTAATGTCTGATGTCTTTAGTTAAGGGGATTTTTTCCCCAAAGCAGTTATTTTAAATGCAGACCCATGTGAATTTTTAAGCTGTTTTCTGTCTTTGTCTTGTGATTACTGATGTGTGTTATCCTAAAAAAAAAAAAAAAAAAAAAAAAACCAATTGCTTCATGCCCATTTCTTCCTTCTGGATATACCAGCTGAAGTCAGTGGGAGATTTACAGGTATAGTTCATGGCAGAGTTGGGGCAGCATTTATTTTTGACCCAAGAGTTGTTTGTGTGAGTGCTGCTCATGCTATAAAAAATAGGTAGACATTCTAAAGGCTTTAAAAATATGCAACTATATACTGTATTTATAGAATTCTAGTCAGTATAGTACCAATATACTGAACATAATAAGATGAGAGACGATTACAAATCCTTGTTCTCATGTGTTTGCAACACAGAGATCCATATAGTCAGAGTTACCAAATTTTCAATGTATCCTTTTAGGGGATGAATCCCTTAGTGTTATTCTCAGGTGCTCTAACTGATATATAGATAGGTTACATTTATTCAAGTCAGGAGGGCCTGAGGGGCCTGATTCACCATAGAGTCATAGAATGGGAGGACAGATGGGGCCATCAGATCAATCAGTCTGACCTTCTGTATATCACAAGCCACTAACACCACCCAGCACCCACACACAAAACCCAACAACTGAAATTAAACCAAGGTATTGCAGCCCACAGGAGACTAGGCTATTATGTGCCACAGGCAGAGAAGGAACAGTTACTTACTGTAACTGTGGTTCTTCGAGATGTAATGCAAATGTGTATGCCACTTAGGTGTGAGATCTTCATTTTGTGATTGGGCAACAAAATGGCAAATGAAATTTAATGTGGTTAAATGCAAAGTAATACACATTGGAAAAAACAACCCCAACTGTACATACAATAAGATGGGGGCTAATTTAGCTACAGCTGATTATGAAAGAGATCTTGGAATCATGGATAGTTCTCTGAAGACATCCATGCAGTGTGCAGCGGTAGTCAAAAAAAGCAAACAGGATGTTAGGAATCATTAAAAAAATGGATAGAGAATAAGATGGAGAATATCTTATTGCCCTTATATAAATCCATGGTACACCCACATCTTGAATACTGCGAACAGATGTGGTCACCTCATCTCAAAAAAGATATACTGGCATTAGCAAAGGTTCAGAGAAGGGCAACTAAAATGATTAGGGGTTTGCAATGGGTCCCATATGAGGGGAGATTAAAGAGGCTAGAACTTTTCAGCTTGGAAAAGAGGAAACTAAGGAGGGATATGATAGAGGTATATAAAATCATGAGTGGTGTGGAGAAAGTGAATAAGGAAAAGTTATAATATAAGAACTAGGAGCCACCCAATGAAATTAATGGGCAGCAGGTTTAAAAAACAAATAAAAGGAAGTTCTTCTTCACTCAGCGCACAGTCAACCTGTGGAACGCCTTGCCTGAGGAGGTTGTGAAGGCTAGGACTATAACAGGGTTTAAAAGGTTTCAGAGTAACAGCCATGTTAGTCTGTATTCGCAAAAAGAAAAGGAGTACTTGTGGCACCTTAGAGACTAACCAATTTATTTGAGCATAAGCTTTCGTGAGCTACAGCTCACTTCATCGGATGCCTACTGTGGAAAGTGTAGAAGATCTTTTTATACACACAAAGCATGAAAAAATACCTCCCCCCACCCCACTCTCCTGCTGGTAATAGCTTATCTAAAGTGATCACTCTCCTTACAATGTGTATGATAATCAAGGTGGGCCATTTCCAGCACAAATCCAGGGTTTAACAAGATCGTGTGGGGAGGGCGGGGGGTAGGAAAAAACAAGGGGAAATAGGTTACCTTGCATAATGACTTAGCCACTCCCACTTAGTCTCTATTCAAGCCTAAGTTAATTGTATCCAATTTGCAAATGAATTCCAATTCAACAGTTTCTCGCTGGAGTCTGGATTTGAAGTTTTTTTGTTGTAATATCGCAGCTTTCATGTCTGTAATCGCGTGACCAGAGAGACTGAAGTGTTCTCCGACAGGTTTATGAATGTTATAATTCTTGACATCTGATTTGTGTCCATTTATTCTTTTACTTAGAGACTGTCCAGTTTGACCAATGTACATAGCAGAGGGGCATTGCTGGCACATGATGGCATATATCACATTGGTGGATGTGCAGGTGAACGAGCCTCTGATAGTGTGGCTGATGTTATTAGGCCCTGTGATGGTGTCCCCTGAATAGATATGTGGACACAGTTGGCAACAGGCTTTGTTGCAAGGATAGGTTCCTGGGTTAGTGGTTCTGTTGTGTGGTATGTGGTTGCTGGTGAGTATTTGCTTCAGGTTGCGGGGCTGTTTGTAGGCAAGGACTAGCCTGTCTCCCAAGATTTGTGAGAGTGTTGGGTCATCCTTCAGGATAGGTTGTAGATCCTTAATAATGCGTTGGAGAGGTTTTAGTTGGGGGCTGAAGGTGACGGCTAGTGGCGTTCTGTTATTTTCTTTGTTAGGACTGTCCTGTAGTAGGTGACTTCTGGGAACTCTTCTGGCTCTATCAATCTGTTTCTTCACTTCAGCAGGTGGGTATTGTAGTTGTAAGAATGCTTGATAGAGATCTTGTAGGTGTTTGTCTCTGTCTGAGGGGTTGGAGCAAATGTGATTGTATCGCAGAGCTTGGCTGTAGACGATGGATCGTGTGGTGTGGTCAGGGTGAAAGCTGGAGGCATGTAGGTAGGAATAGTGGTCAGTAGGTTTCCGGTATAGGGTGGTGTTTATGTGACCATCGTTTATTAGCACTGTAGTGTCCAGGAAGTGGATCTCTTGTGTGGACTGGACCAGGCTGAGGTTGATGGTGGGATGGAAATTGTTGAAATCATGGTGGAATTCTACTCAAATAAATTTGTTAGTCTCTAAGGTGCCACAGGGTTTAAAAGAGAACTAGATAAATTCATGGAGGTTAAGTCCTTTAATGGCTATTAGCCAGGATGGGTAAGGAATGGTGTCTCTAGCCTCTGTATGTCAGAGGGTGGAAATGGATGGCAGGAGAGAGAGAGATCACTTGATCATTACCTGTTAGGTTCACTCCCTCTGGGACACCTGGCATTGACCACTGTCAGCAGACAGGATACTGGGCTAGATGGACCTTTGGTCTGACCCAGTATGGCCATTCTTATGTTCTTAGGTTGCCCCACACTGCAAAGATGATGATCAGGACACTGGGCTACAGCAACCACTTGTGGTTCAGGGAAAAATTCCTGCTAAGATGGTCCGTGAGATGATTCTGGACCCTGGACAAGTGTTTGGCTATCTAAGTGATACTCTCATCGATACAGAACTGTTACAAGCTGCTTGCCTCTTGGCAGAGTACCATGGAGTGAGCTCCCCCTTCCCTGTTCACATAATGCATCACAGTGGTATTGTCAGTAAGTATGTGAACTACTGAACCCTTGGTGCAGTCTAGGAAAGTGTGACAGGCATTGTAGATGGCTCAAAGCTCCTGGACATTGATATGCAGTGGAGCTTCCTGCTCTGAACCCAGGCCATGAACCTTCAGCTACCCCAAATGCGCTCCCCAGCCTCTGAGGGAGGTGTGGTTGACAACAGTCCTTGTTGATAAGGGGCTGGGCAAGGGAATGCATTGATATGCGTTCCTTGCTGTGGTGGAAAGTTCAGGCGAATCCAGGATCAACGGAGGGAGGTGGACTAACCTGTCCAGGGGGTGAAGACTTGGAGCCACATTTGAAGAGGGTGAAGGCGTAACCTTGCTAATTGAACCACCTGTGTGCATGGGGACATGTGGCCTAAGAGTCTCAGATACATGTGAACTGTTGTGGAAGATTGAGACTGAAAACTGAGGCAAAGGTGGTGAATTGTCTGGGAATGGTTAGTAGGCAGAAAGGCTCTCAAACTCAGAGTCTATTAGGGCCCCAATGAACTCTATTTTCTGTATGGAGACACATGTTGACTTTCTGGTGTTTAGGAGCAGACTGTTGGGTAACTGCAGTGTAATGCAAATGTGAGAAAGTTTAAAACCTGCTCTTCCAGGCTTGATTTACTGTAATTACAAATAGGGAATTTGGCACCAAATGGGAGTAAAAGCCCTCAAATCCCTGCACCAGGATGAAATAACATTTCTCCATGTTCTTTGGAATAGGTGGTACCAAAGCCAGCATGCTCCAGAGAACCTTTGCTAGCTCTATGAGCACTTCATTGATAGGGAGGGAGACTCTCCTAGACACAGGTGGCTGCAGGATATCCACTAACTTATGGATGTTCTCCTGCTGGAACTCTGCCTGAATGCCCAGGGAAACAGCCATGTGCTGAAAAAGGTCCTGATAGGACTTGAAATCGTTCAGTATTGGAAGAGAGGAAGAGCCAGGCACTGCTGAATCATCAAGGGATGAAGAGAAGGCAGTTAACTGCCTCAAAGCTGGCTCCCATTCCTGGGCTGATGGTGCTGGAAGGGGCAGCTCCTTGGGCTCCACACAAGGAAGGCTCCCTGGTGCCTGAACATGTGGTGAGTTGACAGTTCGAGCCACTGAAGCCCAGTGACCTCCTGTTAAAGCGAACTGAGGAGTGCAACCACCAAGGAGCATCCCAGAGATTCCATGGTGGACACTGAGGATAGGGCATTAGGCTCCAGGCCACAGGCCCCGATCCCAACCACAAGACAAGTGCCAATCTTGATGTCTGCAGTGCTCCATAAATGGTCCCCACTGTGGTTCAGGAGATGGAGAACGGGAGGAGGAAGATTCCAACCTCGATGCTGAGGAGCATAGGGCTTTTGGGAATAAAGGCAGAGCTAGTCCTGAGGGAGCGAGTAACTTGTCTGACTCATCTGTTACCCAGAACAAGGCAGGGACCAGCCCTGATGATGGAAGCAATACCACCAGCATTGAGTATACTCATGCCAGAAGTGGTGTCGACTCCGAAGTCAACAGTGGTACCGAAGCAGCTGATGGTGCCAAAGTGGAAGGCATTGAGAGCGGCCATGGTAACAATGACGGTGCCAAAGGCAATGGTGCTGAGGAGTTTCCTGGTTCCAAGGAGGTCTCTTGCTTCCACAGTCTAGGAAAGGGGAACATCAGGGTTTGGTGCCAACAAATTTAAGGGTTCAGTGGCCTGTCCAGCCAACGGGGCTATCAATGACACAGCCCTGGACCAAGGGCGAGGTTGGGACAGAAAGGCAAATTAGTTTTGTAGCCACCTAGTATGCTGCCAGAGTGGAAACAGTCAGTGCTGGCACCTCCCTCATCAGCACTGGACGGAACAGACACCCGAGAGCCAGAACCGGAGTTGATGGTACAGGGTCTCTAACCTCGATGGGAAACGGCTCCTCCATCTCTTCAGAAAGACACCGACTCCAGAGTGCAAAGTGGCAGCGCTCTCAGAACCCAAAGGACCTCCAATCCGATGAGGGCCTGGGTGCCAAAGCAGGCCACAGGGCCTGTTCAAGCAGATGCTGCGTTAGGCAAAGGTCCCAAGGCACCTGAGTCCACTTTGTGAACAAACACTGCTCCTTGACATGGGCCTCACCAAAGCACAGCAAGCACTACATGTGGGGATCGTAGTTGGGGATTGCTCCCCCCACCCCCTGCTGACACTGGTGAGGGCATCACAGGGGAATACTTAGCTAAATATAACTAACACTAATCTAACACTAGGGGTACTACTAACTACATAAAATTAGAGAAAAAGACACTAAAATAGTGAGAAGTTATGAGGTTAAGACCACACAGAGCTCTGACTCCAAACACAGGTGGTAAGAAGGAGCGGATCAGGGTTGGGACAGCGCTGCCTCATGTAGCCAGGGGAGGGGCTATTGCCACGAGGCACAAGCACTGCCCCGCTCCAAGTACTGCTAGGCAAAATTCTGTGGCTCTGGTGTGCTGAGCATGCACACACCTAAGTGGAACACACATCTGCATCTACTCAAAGAACAGGAGGGACCAAGGCGCACCAATGTCCAAGACCCCTGCAATGGCAGAGAAATGACTAAGTGAGATATACCCAGATGGTCCTGGCAAGCAACCTGCATATCACATTGCAAAGGAAGGTGAAACCTCCCTAAGGTCACTGCCTATCTGATCATGGGGAAAATTTCTTCCACATAAGGCAATCAATTTGGTCCTGAGCATGTGAGCCAGACCCAGCCAGCCAAGCACCTGAGAGTGAGATTGCTCAGTACTACCTCAGAGCACCAGCCCACCCTGCCTGAGGTCCTATCTCTAGCCATAGCCATTCCTGATGCTTCTGAGCAAGAGAGGGGCAGGGGAGAGAAGCAGCTACCACAAACCATCCAGAATTCACTGGGGAGTGTAACAGATCTCTGACTTACTGGTGCAGCACCTCCTGCTGGTCATCTGGGAATTAGCTCAACTCCAGAGCGCCCTCTCCTGGCCAGTGTCCCTCCTAGACTCCAGTGGCCACTCATCATTGGCAAGGGGATTGGACCAGCTGCCTCTACCTAACCCTGGGCTACACCTCTGCAGTCCCCGTACCCCTTTAGGCCTTAACCCAGGCCTCAGCCTGGTTAAGCTCCTCCTGCCCTTTTCCCCAGCATTGCTCTGCTTCAGGTACCTCGCAGGCAGCTAGCCCTTCCTACTCCAGGGCTAGAGTGAGACTTCTCTGTCTCCTGGCCTTACAGCCCTTTTATCCAGGCCAGCTGTGGCCTGATTAAGCCAGCCACACCTGGGACCAGTTACCTCGCCAGCCTCCCTCAGCTGCTCTTAATCCATTTTACCTTGGAGTGGGGCACCTGCCCCACTACAGGGAGAAAAAAACATCCCTTCCTGACTCCTGCTGGTGACCAACTATGTAATTAAGGAACTAGCCAAAGCAACCTCTGAACCATTAGCAATTATCTTTGAGAACTCATGGAGGATGGGTGAGGTCTCAATGGACTGGAGAAGGGCAATGATAGTATCTAGCTTTAAAAGAAAAAGGTCGGGGGGGGGAGGAATTGTAGATCAGTCAGCCTAACTTCAATATCCAGAAAAATACCAGAACAAATTATTAAACAATCAGTCTGCAAATACCAAGAGGATAATAAGGTGATAAGAAATAGCAAAAGTGGATTTGTCAAGAATAAATCATGCGAAACCGACCTAATTTTCTTCTTTGATAGGGTAACTGACCTAGTGGATGGGGAGAAGTGGTAGATGTGATATAGCTTGACTTTAGCAAGGCTTTTGACACAGTGTCACATGAGATTCTCATTAGCAAACTGGAGAAATATGGTCTAGATGAAATTACTATGAGGTGGGTGCACAATTGTTTGCAAAACCATACTTAAAGAGTAGTTACCAATGACTGTCTGTCAAACTGGGAGGATGTACCTAGTGGGGTCCTGAAGGGGTCTGTCCTGGGTGTGGTACTATTTAATATTTTCATTAATGACTTAATTGACAGAGCAGAGTACACTTATAAAATTTGCAGACACCAAGGTAGGAGGGTTTGCAAGCACTTTGGAGGACAAGATTGGAATTCAAAATGTTCTTGGTAAACTGGATAATTGGTCTGAAATCAACAAGATGAAACTGAATAAAGACAAATGCAAAATATTTCACTTAGGCAGGAAAAAATCAAATGCACAGTATAAAATGGGAAATAACTGATTAATCATTAGTACTGCTAAAAATGGATCTAGAAGTTACAGTGGATCTCAGACTGAATATGAGTCAACATTATAATGCTGTTGCGAAAAAGGAAAATGTCCTTCAGGGACGTATTAGTAGGAGTGGTATATGTAAGATACGGGAGATAATTGTTCCACTCTACTTAGCATTGATGAGGCCTCAGCTGTAGTTCTGTGTTCAGTTTTGGTCGCCACGCTTTAAGAAAGATTTGGAAAAATTGGAGGGAATCCAGAGCAGAGCAACAAAAATGATAAGAGGGTTAGAAAACAGGACGGATGAGGAAAGGTTGAAAGAATTGGGCATGTTTAGTCTAGAAAAGAGAAGACTGAGGGGGATCATAACAGTCTTCAAATATGTTCAGAGCTGTTATAAAGAGGGTGGTGAGCAATTGTTTTCCATAACCATTAACTATAAGGATAGTTAAGCACTGAAACAGGTTACTTATAAAGATTGTGGAAACTCCATCACTGAAGGATTTTAAGATCAGGCAAACATCTGTCAGGGTTGGTTGAGGTATACTTAATTCTGCCTCAGCATGTGGGACTGGACTAGATAACCTCGTAAGGTCCTTTCCATCTCTACATTTCTATGATTCTCTGATATACAGAACTTTAAAATATTTGAGCAAACACTGTTTTATGTGTAAATATCAGAGGGTAAAGTCAGCATGCCTTTCATTCTTAAAAGGATTTTACCAATGTTAAGACTGATATGTTAATCAAAGTAGTAGATTTTCAGATGAGAGAAACATGAGCATTACTTCTTTCTCAGAGCAAAGATTTTAAAAGAAATGGAAAAATTTCTCAGAAAAAGGTCTTGGAATGATGAAGTATGTCAGAAATAATAAGACAAAAATTATGTTACACAGTTTAATGTAAAAAGGCCTTTTTACCTGTTCTGACCTTTCCAACAGAGGTGTTTAAATACTGTCAGTCAAGGAGCATTTAGAGTGGAAAACTATAGCTCATTAACATGCAAGCAAAGTGTGCAAGACAAATACAAATACCTGACCACGCCAAATTCTCCACTCATTTGCACCAGCACAAGTGCAGTGATGTATTTTGGTTTATTTTGGGAAACATTTAGGCACCTCAGCGCTCCCTACTCTGCTGTGAAGAGCATATATTGGCTTCATACCTAAAAACAATCCCTTTGATGGAGCATCTGGAGAATAAAAATGTCTGCCAGGCACTAGATGGTGCAGTAAATCTGTCCTGAATCTTTAGAAAGCTAGATTCAAGTCCTGTTTAGGCCATAATTAACAGTGAATTTGTCTACAACATAAAATCAGGGCATAACTGGGAAGAAATAGCTATCTCTGTTCAAGAGAGGCACTAGCCTGCACTAGCAGTGGTGATTCATGTCAGGAATGAATGGCAATTTAAAGAGTTGTGCGTGAGGAAGCTCACATTCTGAAAATGGGCCAATATATTTGAGTCTACCATACCCATACTTCTCCTCGCTTACAGCTGAACAAAGAGAAATGGAGGTGAAAGCAGGAGCAAAGAAATACCCAGCACAAAGATTATTTTTTTCACACCGAGATTTCCAGCTAAAATAAATAAGAGTTCATGGTTCACAAGCAATGCAGAAGCCATCAGATTGAAATGCGGGAGACGGGGAAGAGGTGCATGGCTTTTAATAGGCAATGCACTTCCTTTGGAGAACTAAAGCCTGGCACGTTAGTGGATCACGTTGCTTGAATCATCCTTTTACATCCCATTTACTTAGGGCTTGTCTACACTGGCAAGTTTCTGCGCAGTAAAGCAGCTTTTTGCGCTCAAACTGCAGTCGCATACACACTGCCAAGCCGCTTTGTGCGCAGAAACTCCTCAGTTGCAGCACTGCAAAAAAAACCACCTCGCCGAGAGTCGTAAGGCTTTTTGCACAGAGGCTCCAGCGCTCTATTGCCAGTGTAGACACTTGATCGCTTTCTGCACTGTAATTGGCCTCCAGAGCTGTCCCATAATGCCTCGAGTGACCCCTCTGCTCATTGTTTTCAACTCAGCTGCCCTGAAGACATATTCCCCTCCCCTTTCAAAGCTCCGTTTCTGACAGCCGTTGGGTGCTGTGCTGATCTGCTCTGGGACACAAAGCAAACCATTAATGTGGAATGCTTGTGCTGTTGAACACAGAGGCAGGTGTCTCTGTATATGTGTGTGTGAGAGAGAGAGATTGCTGTGCAGAGAGCCCAGGAAGGGATGCGGGGGCTGATGTTGGGGTTTCCCTCTCCCCTGCCTCAGGACTGGTTGCTTCCTGCCACCGTGTGAACTTACAAGACAGCATGCTGACATACTCTCTGTCCCCCACAACACACTGTCTCTCTCCCCCAATCCATACACACACACACACTCCCTGTCATACACTCCCCCCCCACACACACACTTCAGTTGAAAAGTAGCTGGCAATGTAGTAGGATGCCCATGGAACAATGGGTTTGGGAAACCTGCATCATGTGACACTGTGCCTGCCCCATGGGGCACTGCAAACCCTTCCCAAAGCACCCTGCAGCCAGTTGCACAGTGGGACAGCTACCACAATGCATTGCTGTCTTTGCCGTTGCAAGAGCTGCTAATGTGGATGTGCTCCAGTGTCACAAGGAGCAGCGTGGACGCGCAACAGCGGTTTAGTTGCAGCGTTTTAATAAAAGTGGTATAACTTGTGGCACAGAAACTTGCCAGTGTAGACATACCCTTAGAATTATTAAGAATGCTGAAGCGACCTAGCCAGCATAATGTTCACTAAAGGCCCAATCCGAATGCCCATTGAAATCAAAGAAAAGACTACCATTGATTTCACCGGACATAGGCTCAGGCCACAAAGTACCAATAATTTAGGAAGTATTCTATTAACCAGACAACTCCCCTGGATTCCCCTACAATAACATTTTAGAGTATTACACTAAGATGTGATACTTGATATCTTTCATGATAATAAAAAACACACCCAGAGATTCTTAGTGCTTAATTCTTACTTTGAGATACACGCTCATTTTCAAGTGAATTTAAAATGTGTTAGCCTGAAGTATCTGTGTGCAAAACACAGACTTTAAAGTATAATTTTCTAGGGATTTGGGTGAGATTAATCACTATACATTGATTTGGTCTCTGAAGAAATGTTTTTCCCCTCTCCACTACTATCTTTATCATCACACCTTGGAGCTTGTTCCTCTGTGAAACCCTCTGGCAATATTGTTCTTTCATTTCCATGACAACAGCTCCATGTCAACTTCTGAGGAAACCTGCATGTATTGTAAACAACCCTCTCTTGGCAATGGCCTGCTTTCTTATTTTATCTCCTGTTCCATCAGCTCAAAGGCTTCTCTTCAAAGGGAATTAGGTTGCAGGTGTGTACGCTTTATTTTTTTTTCACCCCTCTCCTTCACTGCTGACAAAGGTCAAGCCCCGAGATTAAAAAAATCTCTCAGCTACTGAGTGAACACATCAGTCTCCTAGAGCAAGGACCAAGTACTAAGCAAGGACTACCTGCATCTTCATTTCTGTGCATATGTTCATTTGTGGAACCACACGCTACATTTGTATATCGTATTGCAGTTAGCAGTGTGGATATGGGTTTTCTTGTTTACTTCAATGGGAGCAGGATTGGGCACAAATCACAATCAGCTCACTGTCTTGATGGGCTTTTAGATGCTACTATACAAATATAAAAAATATGATAACTCATAAAACATTTTATATTTTCAAAGCAGATAATTTCATCTCATTCCTTAGAAAATGTCAAACTCATTTCTTTGGCTTAGCTTTCCTACAGTCCTTTTCATTGTTTGAAACAAAAAGTTGCAACCAAACCAATGAATTACTTTTAACAAAAAGGAGAAAGGAGGAACACAGAAAGATATTGATATTTTATTTGTCCTAATAGGCATTTAATTCTACAGAGATGAGCAAAGTATAAAAACCCAGCTAGACAAGCAAATAGATCTTTACAAATATTAAATAAATAATCAGAGTCCAAAGTCAAAGGCACAACGCTAGGATACAACCAATCATTTCCAGCACCAGGGTTTCCATCAACTTTTATTTTAAAATTTACCTGCCGGCAAAATCTGACCGTTTTACTCTTTCATGTAACCCCACTGAAATCAATGGGACTACTTGTGTTAACAAATTGACTAGGATGTGGTTCTAATTTTTTCCTCATTAGGCCTCTGCTGTTTTGAAAACCAACAGAGACATTTAAAAATTATTATTAATGCATTAGAGAAACACAGTTTTGTAGGAGAAATACTATGAGAAGGTTTTGAATAATTACAGATAAACTCTACTTATACAAATGTATCAGGAGACATCCAAAACCTTCCAGTAACTGGAGCTTCAGCTAAATTAATTTCAGTGCTTATATGATTTTGGATTTGGAGGCAGCAAATTAATTTTAGCTAGACCAACATTTGGATAATTGGGGCTCAGATAAGAGGAAGTCACCTGTATAATCATGTTTGATCTCACACAAGTTATATTTGGGAGTCACTGTAATTTTCCCAAAGTATAGAGTCCTCAAAATGTCTCATCTTTAGCTGTGTATAGAAGTCTAGTGATTGTACCTCAATTGTAATATAGGTATGTTGGAATGTCTGTCTGATATGTGCTTCTTACTGATTGATGCAATTACATTTCTTCACCCTTAAAAAGAGACAAAGTAGGTGTTACAGCAGACTCTTTGAGAAGTTTGGGCCTCAGCTGCCCCTGTGCCAGAGCCAGCCCATCTCTACAGGTGCATCTTCACTTGCGAACGGTTTCATGTTCATTGTGCCATAGCCCCCCTATTGTTCACATATGAAGCCCTAAAGCTCATTCCTAAAGGACAGCCTAGTGCACAAAAGCTAGCACTCATGAGGGGTGTGGGTATGTTCACATCTCTGCTATGGCACGGCTCTGTTCCCGTTCTATAGTGCGGTTTGGATGGGGGCAAGGGGTGTGTACCAGGTCACAGGTATAGATAGTCCTCCAGGGCCAGTCCTACAAAGCATTAACATCTTTGCTGTCTGACCTTCACCCAAAAGGTATAACGGTCCCTGACTTCTGTCCCCCCACCTTGCCAGCAGTAATAGCCACCTGTACTGAGCACTTCAGTACAGTTTTCTGCTGAAATCTATTGCTCGGTACAGGTGATAATGGTCCAAAAGCAGCCACCCAGCCACCTGGTTGCTGGAGCTCACCCGGGGCTGAGCAATGTGTGGTTAGCGTACACTGTCTTCCATGGCTTTGCCTGGAGCAGGAACATTCACCTCTTCTGGGAGGTTTCACAGCGGCTGGAGAAAGATGGCATTTACCGGACTCTGTCCCAAAGCCGAGAGCACACCCCAGCAATACTCCCTCTTGCTCCGATGGTTCATGCATCAGCCCACCCCCCTGCACGTATATCACACCCTTGCTCTACCCCAACATGGTTCTAGAGTAACACATGGCTGTAACTCAGTGATTTTATTGAAATCCCATGAACTGCTGTAAAGCTAAATAGCAGAAGCTGCAGCAGGTTATTAACAAGCAGTCACTGTGCCCCTGGGTCTGTGAATTTCTTAGTCAGCACTGACAGTGATAGTCCCTAGGCCATGCAAACTGGCAGGGAAAGGGATGGAGGGAAGGAAGCGCGGGGGGGGGGGGCGGGGGGGCGGATTTAAAAGGATCAAGGTGGGGAAAGAACAGTTTCATGACACTCATGGTTTTGCAAAACCCCAACACCACTCCCCTTCCACCCTGTTATCTCCCCTTTTTCCTTCCCCTTAGGAAAGGGAGTCCACAGCAGTGTCTCTTCCCCTAAGGAATGGGAGTCACTACGAAGGAAGGTGGGGGTGGCTGGTGGTTTGTTTGCAGGCCTCCCTAGGTCCAGGAAGGGAAAGGGATCATTTGGCTCTCCAAAGAAAATCAGAGCAGTCCATTCTCCCTGTGACCATTTCAAATGTTTTGTGTCATTCCCAGTCCATGGTGTCTGTCCTCTCCCTGAGCTGAGCTGCTTTGCAGAAGCCAGAAGAAGCAGGGTGGGTGAAGCATCTGCCCTGACAATTACACAGACACTGTGCCATGTCCCTTAGCAGTGGAGAAGTGACTGGCTCACAGTGTTAATCTATAAAAGCGGCAAAGAGCCCTGTGGCGCCTTATAGACTAACAGACTTATTGGAGCATAAGCTTTCGTGGGGGAATACCCACTTCGTCAGATGCATGTAGTGGAAATTTCCAGAGGCAGGTATAAATATGCAAGCAAGAATCAGGCTAGAGATAACAAGGTTAGTTCTAAATGAGTGTTAATCAAAAAGTCCAGGGGAGACTATACGCTTCTGGAGACACCCTCTGTTTCCCTGTCCCTGTCAAAGCTGTTCAGTGGACACAGGGACTGGACTTTCTAGCAATGGGGGTTTAGAGGGGTGGTTGATGTTTTTTACAGTTTTCTGTTCCTCTTCCATGGGAGCTCTGTCTGCTAGCATAACAGGGTTAGGGCAGGGGCATTGTAAAATGGGACACTAGTTCATGCTAAGTTATCTTGGTGGGACAAGAAGCAACTCATCTCTCACTGCCCCCAGTGTTACCCAGGGGAACAGGCTGAGCATGGTTCCCTGCATGTGGGAAGGGCTGGGACACTAGTAAGTCCAAGGGACTTCCTTTCCCCTGATCTACCTAGCAAGGCTACACCAGCAGGGGCTTGCCCACTGGGTCCCCAGATCACTCTGGGATTGGGTTTAAGGCTGCAACTCAGTTACCTTCCCTCCTGATGTCACAGCTGCTCCTGAGACCCCAGGACTGAGCCTGAAAACTGGAAACTATGGTGAGGGAGCTTCCAAATCACCTCACCCTCTCATCCCAGTATCTTCTGCCCACTTGTAACATGTATGTTACTTATTGGGAATCAGTCTAGTAACTGGATGGAAGCACTCCACCTCACATTCAGATCTGACTCAGGGAAGAGGACCAAGTGGGCAGAAGATACTGGGATGAGAAAGTAGGGCTTTCTTTAACTCACCTGTTAAAAACAACACACTCAAAGCACCAAATCAAATAAAACAGATTTATAACTTCTCAGGACAGCCTAAAAATGGGAGAAAACTTGTTACACTAAGAAAACACAAATATACTAAGCAGTGGAAAGTTTTTAAAACATACTAAAGCAATCCTTACACTACTTCCTACATTCAGAAGAAGAGACATACTAAACTAATTACTCTCTATGGATACATACCAAAAAAATCCACCCTACTTTAAACAGTAACAGTCTCTTCTGCGGGGTGGTGAAACTTGGCTCTTTGCTTTGATAGTTCCAGAAAGGGTGTGTAATGAGGATAATCCACCAGGTCATAGCTTCACTTCGAGTTCCACACAAATCACCACGGCAGTGCCCAGACCCCTCCTTTTTTTCGTTTTTGTGCAAGCCCATTATCTTCCCCTAGATCCGTGGTTCTCAAACTTTTTTTTTCACGGACCACTTGAAAATTGCTAAGGTCTCGGCAGACCACTTAATGATCTTTCCAAAGGTGGGGGGAGGGATAGCTCAGTGATTTGAGCATTGGCCTGCTAAACTCAGGGTTGTGAGTTCAATCCTTGAGGGGGCCATTTAGGGATCTAAGGCAAATCTTGGGGATTGGTCCTGCTTTGAGCATGGGGTTGGACTAGATAACTTCCTGAGGTCCCTTCCAACCCTGATATCCTATGATTCTATGAAATGTTGTTTGTACCATTAGCTAACTATCATAGAGCGCTTTGGATAAAAGCACTATATAAAAAAAACCTTAATAATAATTAACTTTTTTGTTCTACAAATAAAAGCCCACAACTCATATTTTAATATCAGTAGTCTTACCTTTCTAATACGATGGATGTGTCCTCTCTCCCCCACCACAGCAGCCACAGAGCTGGGGCTGAAGGAGGGCTGTGTCTCCCCGGCAGCTGCAGCCCTGGAGCTGGGGAAAGTCATCTCTTTCTCTGGCCGCCACAGCCCTTCACATCCCAAATTCACATCCCCCCCACCCCCTCTTTTCACACCACTGCACCCTCCCACCTATCCCCTATGCCCCCCAAGGCCACCACCTCACCTTACATGTGTGTCTTCTCCAGGGTCCACGTACCTAATTAGTGCAGCCGCACCTGCATGGATCCACTAATTAGGTGGGTGGCCCTTCATTCTCTCATGTGTGGCCGCCCAGGCATGCACCTTAGAGGGAACTATCCACAGACCACCTGAATGGAGCTCGCGGACCACTGGTGGTCCAGGGATCACAGTTTGAGAACCTCTGCCCCAGATAATGGTCACTAGATGTTGTTCCCTGTGATGTTTGGGGACCACCAAGACCAATAACGCGTTCTGTCACCCCCTGCCTTGTAAGTTTGGCAGTCTTAATGCTATGCTGCAAGGGTTCAGTGCTCTGACACCAGTAGCCACCCTACAAGCATAAGGTCCAACCCTGGCTTCCACCAGCCTAGTTGCTTCTTGCAGGTGACTTCAACAATCCTTTCTGGCCATGAGTGCCCACAAATCCATTTCCCCGAGTTCTTAACTACCGGACACTCCTCTGGTTTGTCACCCTTCATGGTGTGAAACCTGCCCCTAATTATCAGTTCACCTTGGCACACACTCTCCATATAGTTTGCATAACAGAGACCTGCTTGGGGAAAAAATAAATAAAAAGGTTATTTAGTAGAAAAGTCATTGATTCAAAGTTGAAATAGTAAGGAAAAGCAAATCCATACAAGTCACACAGAGAATAAATGTAAAGGCACAATCTCAGGCTTTACACATCCATATTGGCTAAATTCCCTTGACTACTACAAGTTACCTATTGCCTCTGAACAGTTTCCCAGCATGCCTTCTGTCTGTGCTAGAGTGGATCCAATGCTTCACAGACAGCACGCTGCTTAGATGCTGGCCCTCAGTTTCTGGAAAGCCTTCATTTCAAATCCTTCTCATTTTAATAGAGTTTGCAGGGCTTTTTACTGACTCTCAGACTATGGTAATTCATGGTTACACAAAGCAAGGGAAACTCCCTCCTTTCCAAGACTGTTTTTTTTTTTTTTCCGTTTCAATGTCTTTCCATTAACTGTAATGGTCCATCATTGTGTCTTCCTGGGTGGAAGATGGATGGGTACTTGAAGTTGGTTTTGTGTAAACAATGAGGCTGGGCGGCGGTTCACCCGCTGTTGTGAAGTGATGCTGTAGTTGCACCACAATTACACTTGTCCACATATACACACACACATACATTCGTAACTGTCACCTGTATACATATCTCCAAATGAAACATCGAGTTCAGAACATTACAAGCTTTCATAAAAGACCTTACTTGGCATTTGTTTATCCATAATAACATTGTATATGACCAGTTGATTCAATTGCTTAATCTCTGGGGTTCAGACCCCCTGTTCTCCCTGGGGAGGTGTCTGGATCATGGTTGCCACCGTTACCCAGTAGGCTTTAGTGAATGAAGACAACTCACTTTCCAAGCTGGTGAATGCTCTGGCCTAGTACTCACCATATGGGGAGTAGTCCCCTCCCCCTGTAGTCAAGGGATGACTGAAAAGGAGCAAAAAAGGGACAAAGAAACACCCACCCTCCTCTGAGCTGCAAGCTCTCCCACCTGCTGCAAGATGGGTCTTCCGTTGACCAGGCTGTGCATGCAGTGTTGCCAACTTTCATGATTTTGTCATGAGTCTCATTTTATTTATTGTTTTTCTTAAAGCCCCAGCTCCTGGAGTCAAGTGAACATGTGATGATTTCAGCCTTCATTCTGAAAAAGGAAAAGTAAGTTTCTAGCCCACATGGCTGTGGCGAAAGCTTCAAAATGTGACCCCAGTGCACCCTAAAGGCTCAAGCAACAGAAGGCAAATAAAAAGAACACCACATCTATTATTTTTACATAATCTCATGATTTTAAAGCCAGTCTCATGATATTTGGAGCCTGACTCGTGATTTTTGAACATTTAGGCTTGGCAATACTATGAACAATTCACGCTGGTCGCAGCCTCAGGACTGGACCAGGAAAGCCTCTATAGACCCGGCTGCAGTTATCCCTCAGGACTTGCTGCCTTCTCCCTAGCCCAGGGGATTCTGGGAACTCCACCAGGCTGATGCTAATCACGGCTTCCCACACAGCTGGTCTCAGGGCAACACAGTAGGGTGAGGGGGGTGGGTCACTGAGTGGTCATCCCCTGTTCGGTCCCCTCCCGGCCTTTATGATTATGATTTGATGTCAGAGTTGTTCCTGAGGCTGTGGATGGCATTGTGTTCTGCACGGCTGAGGTTATGGGGCAAGTGATGTTGCTTTTCCACAATTTCAGCCCATGCACATTGGCGGAAGCACTCTATGTAGAAGTCCAGTCTGTTGTAAGTGAGCTGTAGCTCATGAAAGCTTATGCTCTAATAAATTTGTTAGTCTCTAAGGTGCTACAAATACTCCTTTTCTTTTTACAGATACAGACTAACACGGCTGCTACTCTGTAACAAGTTAACTGAATTGTCTTTATGGCTTTGTTAACAATGCAAGCGATAATACAGACAAAGGAAACAAAACTAAGTGAATACTGATGATGTCTGACACTGAGCAGTCTTTAATGACGCTCTCTTCCAACCCCACCAGACACTCATCACTTGAAACCATGGAAGTGTTCATGTTGTGGGAGTAATCATGCATAGCAGCTGACAGGTGCTGTGAGTACCAGTGTCAGCCCTTGGTGGGCTATCTGACTAACCTGACTACTGATGAGTATTTCACAAATAGTAAAACTCACTGCTAGGATGACAATTGCACTGGGCTATCCTTTTTAAGTGATGGCCCCTCAGCAAGCATCACTTTTGCAAACAGCGTTTCTGGAAATAACATCACCACAATGATTAGTTAGCATTGTTTGCAATGGCTACTTAATTCCTTCTGTAGTGATGTGCTCAAAATGTGAGGAGGATGAGTGTGAAAGGTAAATATCAGGATGTGCAATGAGCACTAAAGCTTCCAAACACCCATTTGTTGCTACCATTAGTTGATGCGTTTAAACCCTGTAGACTCCTGCTCTAATTATAAGAACACAAAAAAGCCTTGTAAAAACCCATTGATTATTATCCACATTTGGTGACATCCATTCTGCTTTAATGAATTTCTTATATTCAAACATGTTTTTCTCTCATACAGCACCTTTCATCCAAGGATCTCAAACCACTTTGCAAATGTTAATTAACCAATTAAACCTTTCATCACCCCTGTGAGGTAGGTAAATATTGTCATACCGGTTTCACAGAAGTGTAAACTAAGGTTGACTTATCCAAAGCCATGGAAAACTCAATAGCATAGTTGGGCATAGAATTCAGATTTTGTGATTCCCAGGCCTTTCTTATAATAAGTAGAATACACTGTACAAAAGTATGTTGTCTGGTCTTCCTTTTTTTTTTAAGTTGTATTTCACAAGCTTGAGGGTCTTTCTTTGAAAAAATCAACTATATGGTGCTTCATCATGTAAATTTCAGTGTGAACATCCTGAAAATTGAGTTTTATGAACAGATGGATCTATTTCTTATGTAAAATATAATGTTGATGAATCCTCTAAATCTGTGAGTTATGTCTTTGGTTATCTTTCAGTTACAAATGTACTAAATTATGAAGCCAAGATTTAAGTTAAGGAACATCACTTTCTCTAATCCCAGCAGTCTCTCTGTATATACAGCATACACCTAGTATTCCATTTCTAAATAGGTATTTATCCAGAGCATAGAATATCAGGGTTGGAAGGGACCTCAGGAGGTCATCTAGTCCAATCCCCTGCTCAAAGCAGGACTAATCCCCAATTTTTGCCCCAGATCCCTAAATGGCCCCCACAAGGATTGAACTCACAACCCTGGGTTTAGCAGGCCAATGCTCAAATCACTGAGCTATCCCTCCCCACGTTGGCTTATACTCACAAAGTTTCCTAAATTATGGTCTCAGTGATTGAAGTCCTCTGTTTAATCACAAATACTCATAAATATAGTATTTGCTGAGATCCTTTAGATGGAAATCAAAGGCCAAATTTTCTAAAAAGAAAGGGAAAGTCTATGAGTGAAAAATCACATGCATACTTGAGGAGCTGAATATATGCCTACAATTGTGATTTCATTTGCAAATCACAAAAATTAATGTCCAAATAAGCTGGGAATTTAATTACTTGTTAGCATGTATATTTCCAATATGTATCTGTTATTACAATAACAGTATGTAAAAAATCATATTTTGTGCTTGGGCACCTCCAGTTTCTTTTCAGGAAAATGTGGTCCCAACTCATCGAAGGCCTGACCAAAGTCCTTGTGAAGTCAAAATAAGTTTTTCCACTTACTTTAATGGCCTCAAGTACCTTGCTTCTGTGGTAGTTTCCTGTTCCATTATGTAAAATGCCTACCTTGGGCTTCAACTGAGAAGTTATGTATTTTTGCCACCTTTGCAACACTAGCTGGCATGACACTTGGCTACAAGTAACTCTTTATAAACCTGCAACAGCAGCCGCCACTCTGTTAGCTGAGAACTTGAGGCGAAGACGTGTAAAGATGTACCCAAAACACTGATAACTGCTAGAAAGTGGGGAAGATAATTTATTTACTGCAAGTTTTAAAACTGTGTTAATATCAATTTAAATCTCGAACAGTGTAACATGAAAGGAGGTGTCAATTGCAGCATCCATCTTTGTTCTGGGAACAAGCAGACAGTGAGTCTGGAATAGTGATACAGTGTCAGCCATAATCAGTGTCATTGAACTATATTCTTCATGACTTTGCTCTGCACAGGATTGTGAAAGCCATTTTCTAAGGAACACGAATTGTATGCAGAAGCTGAGGCATATTAAAGTCCTATGACATCAGATGGATTACTTTTCTGTCTCTACATTTTTAGTGAAAGTTTCCTAAATTATGGTCTCAGTGATTGAAGTCCTTGTTTAATCACAAAACAGTTATAGAAATGGCAGCAGCAGAGCAAGTTTCTCCCTACCAAACTGCCAACTTGCTTCAATCCTCGCCTTTGTCTAATGCCTGTTTTCCACTAGGGCCCAATAATGAACAGTCTCTGCTGGGAAAATTTCCCCCCAGAATTCTAAATGTTTTTTAAAACTAGTTCAGCTAAACCAATTTTAAAACCATTTGGAGCAATAATGTAGACCAGGCTCCAGGTGGTCTGAACCATTTTTATTGAGTTGTTTTTAAAACCACCATTATTATGATGATTTATTTGAACTGTAGGAGTACCTAAAGGCCAGGTCCCCGTAGTACCAGACACTGTACTGATATGTAGCAAAAAGACAGTCCCGGCCCATAGAGTTTACCATTAGTATGTTTTGAAAATAGTTCAATAAAAATGGGCCCAACCAGGTGGGGTCTGGTCTACACTAAGCGCCAGCCAATTTTTAGACTTGGCCAAAGGAAAGAAGACAGTTAATTTTCCATGTCCATTCAGTATTGGGCCTCTCTGATGAGCCTGCCAACCTGGGTTGCAGTTAGTGCCCTTCTGGATCGTGGTTTTGTGCTATGGACAGCTGACTGCTAGAAATTAGACTATCATAGAATCATGGCACTGGAAGAGATCTCAAGAGGTCATCTAGTTCAGTCCCCTGCACTCATGGCAGGACGAAATATTATCTAGACCATCCCTGACAGGTGTTTGTCTAACCTGCTCTTAAAAATCTCAGTGATGGAGATTCCACAACCTCCCTAGGCAATTTATTCCAGTGATTAACCACCCTGACAGTTAGGAAATATCATTAGCTCATTTCATGTAGGCCACTGAACAGCCAACACAATGCAAAAACATTTGGTCACTGTCCATTTCTGCTGAGGATGGTTTATTTTTTAATACATTCCATGTGAATTTGAATTGAAAGTTACCATCTTTAAGCAACAGCATTCCGCAATTGCTAACATCACATTGATTTGGGATTTAGTGCCTGTATGTTCCCCAGCCTCTTCTTTCTTCTGCAGTGTCTTCCTGCCTTCCTCTCTCACTCTCTAATCTTCTTGCCTATTGCTTTACTAACATTGCTTTTGTACACCTGTTGGCTTGCATTAATAGGCCCCTGCAAACATCGTCTGTAGAATATCCTGCCAGTACCTGCTGAGCCTTTGAAAGGATTCATTTGCTTGCTACCCAGCTGTTCTCCAGTGTGTGCTTTAGTTTGCTAATTTTATGTATACTTTATGCCACAAATGGCTTACTCTTTGTTCAGAGCCTGAAAAAAGCCAGTATAAAGAAAGTGACATAAAGTTCTACAGGTTAAGTGAATTTGATCTGATGCTATTTTAAAAGATTAAAATCATAGTCTACAATCTGAGATACAACCACAGTTTTGACAATAAAGTATGTGGTTTCTTCTAGTCTTAAAGCATGGGTAAGTGCTCATGAAAGTAAAGAATTAAATAATACTATTTAGAAAAAGATATTTTCCACACACAGCCTAGTGACACACTCCCAAGTTCCGTCCACATCCAAGCCCTGCCCACTTCAGATGCTAAAACAGGTAGTCGCTCATACCTGATTTTGCAGATTTCCATATTAAGAATACATCTGTTTCACTTCTTTACTGCATGTTCTATATGCACTGTCAACAGCTGCTCCTTGTCTCCTTTCTTCCATGCTTTGTTAAACAGTGAAATAGTTAACAATGTCAACATTTTAATTGTTATCACTAGACTTCAGAGCTAACACCCCATCAAGATGACTGAAGCAGTTCACACTTCTCTGAGCTGTCTGCACAGCCAGGAAGACATCACTGCATTGTTTTATTCTTGACAGAGAATTTGAAGATTACCTTCATAAATCACAGGGCTGGAGACTTTGTGTATTTAAATTTAAGCTTAGATTTTTCTAGCAAAAGGTGGAAATCTCCAAGTGTACTGGCAAGCTGGCCCAATTCAACCCCAACATTCTCACTCCCTCCATCCATGGTATTCTAGCCCTGGGTTTCCTTAAATAGAGACTAAAAATATTCTACATTGTGTGGAGGTGTTGCAATGTGCTTGAGAAGAAGAGTAGGCAATACAATGAGTTAGTGCATTCATCAGCAGAAATCTGACTTTTAAAAAAGTTGAAGAATACAAGTAGAAGTATGTTTGTGGTCTAAAGTTAGTTTCCATTTCTCTACATAACAAATCTTGTCGTTTTAGAAGTAATCTGCTGAAGAGGTGCTCTGGACTGAAATAGAAGCAATGTTACAATTTAAGGCTGAGATGGACTTAGACTTAAAAGGGCCACATTTTTAAAGATATTTAGGATCCTAAAAATGCAGATAGGCGCCTACTGAGATTTTCAAAAGCATCTAAGCACCTAACATCCATTAATTTCAGTATCTGAGTCATTTTTGAAAACGTGACTTATCCTTCTCAGTCACTTAGGCACTTTTGAAAATTTTACCCTTACTTCCTTTGATAAATAGTAAAATGCAATTAAAACATTTTTAAAACATTTTGAAGAATGGTTTGTGCCATTTAGGAGTTCAAGACACAGTTCTTAAAAAGAGTGGACATGCATAGTAAAGGCAAACTCCTCTGATGCAATATAAAAGCAAAATAAAAACATGACACCTCACATTAGCAAATTATGCATCAAGCAAATTATGCATCAAGTTACCACTTGCATCCTCACTGATGCAATCTTCTGATAATGATGATGATGACGTATTTTGCTTGAGTAAAATAGCAAACCAAATATGGGCCAAATTCATCCCTGTTGATAGCTAATTGATATCAGCCAAGTTATATTATGAATGAATGTGATCCATTGTTTGTGCAGCTGGCAGAGAGAGGGAGTGTGTACAGAGGGATGGGGAAGGATGGGGGAAGGGGATTTTCTAACCAGAGTGTGCAGAAGGAGCCTGAGAATAAGTTTAGACACATACTGCAACTAAAACAACAACACTAGCTTTGTCTATGGATGCTTCTAAATAAATGAAATCCAAAAGAAACATAATGAGGGAATGTTTCTCCTGGCTACTTCTCTAGTTTCTGTCAGCATTACTGCACTATAGGGCATGATCATGTGACTGTGTTTTTGAGGTACAGAACATGGGAATAACCCTTTCTAGTGACATGTTTCCAGACCATAAATTCTAGCCAAGCCAGTGGTCCAGTTTCTAGCCAGAAGTTGCCTGGCACTAATTGAAGCAAAGCAAAAAAAAAAAAAAAAAAAAAGTCCACATGACCATTTCAGATATCTTTGGTGGTTGGTTCCCAGGGAGTAGATTAAGTGTCATGCTGTTTATCCGGTTTTCTATGGTACACAAAAAGTTTTACTTACCTCCTAAAGAACAATTACCTCTAAAAGGATCTTGAGAACAATACAGGAAGCTAAGGCACAAGCATTATCTTCATGTTCTGGCCCTTGGTAATGCAGCTCAGTTGGAGCTACACTGACAGAGACTGAACACAGCTACCCCCAAACCTCTTGGTGTGGGGGCCCCCTCACATGGGAGGTCAAAGCAAACTGCCCCTCCCTTCCCCCTGACTACTCAGCCCTGACTGCAGTACAAGGTAAATTAAGAGTCTTGTCCAAGTTCTCACAGGAAGTTTGTGGCTCATCCAGGAGATGAACACATGTTACTTGTGCCCTAGTTTAGTGCCTTATGCACTAGCCCATCCTTCCCACCCCAGCTGCGAGTCTGCCCACTCCTCCCCCGGCCAGCCCACTGAATATCCACTGCTTTGTAAAGCTCTCACAGCACACAGAGAGCCCACATGGTGCCTGGGATAGGGGACTCTGCTATGAAGGTGGCTTTACCCCAACTACACAGCAGGGGCAGACCTGCACAAGGATGGTCTCTTCATGCACAGATATGTAGACCACAATGGAGACCAGCATTTTGAAGAATTTTATTTTTAAAAATACTACAGCATTCGACAGTATTGATCACAAAAACTCTAGTCCACTGTGTAAAGCTGTTGTGATTTTGGACCATCTGTGGTAAACTATATTTATTTATTTGTTTGTTTGCTTTTTAGAGGGATGGCCTCAAGAACAAGATTCTGATGCCCTTGTCCTTGGAAAAGATGAAGGGGAAAAAAAACCAGGTACATTTCCAGGGAACCTCTGAACACATCAGAGCATCTTGAAACGTGCTGGGGTGTATCTGAAAGCGCTCATCTTATTTCTTTGAGTTTGGAAAATAAAAATGCAGTGGATCATTATTCACAGAGTGTATACACCCTCTCCACCTATTCTGTCTGTCTCCACACACACACCTCCACAGTTCAAAAAAGGTAAAAAAACAAAACCCCACCAAACTTAGGAAATAGCACACAATAAGTTTGTTTATGGCCTCAATTTTATTAATAGTGGCAATCAGGGAGCTTTTATGGATATACTTTGTTCACTCCAGCCCATGCTTTGTCTGCTAAGTTGGTGGGAACCCCCGCAGGACACTCATAAATGGACAAATTTACAATCTGGCCTGTGTAAAGTGCCCACAGCAGCATCTACATCCAACTTGTCTTTGTGCTTATGCACCACCTGTGATGCTGGAGGGCATGGGGTCAGAGTAGAGGGCTTCCTCTGGCTTTCTACAGCTCAGAATCAACCAATCTTCATTTATCTACAGTTGAAGACTTGTTTTGGTTTCTGAGATCAAGACTCCACAGAATTGTTCGGATATTTTTAATTGAAAGGCAAAGTACTTCCTCCTTAGAACTTGGCCCCTGAAAGGAAAACAACAAACTAATCATTCAAAATAATTAATTCTGTCAGCAAAATCTCTGCAGTTCTTACTAATGCTAAATGAATTGATTTTGTAATCCTAATGGAAAGAAAAAAAACCTGTTGCTGTGAACATTTTCAACTGATCCATTTTCTTTAGTGTTTTGGGGTGGGGGGGGGAGGAAGGGGTTATGTCCAAAGCCAAAATCTACGAAAATACAGGATGTTTATGACATCTTTAGATACCATGAAATCAGAAACCTTAATCCTGGACTCTTGACTCAGGCAAAAGTTCCATTGAGAATTGCTTACAGAATTGGTACTTCTGGAAAGGACCTATACTAGGTCACCCATGTTCCTCCATATATAAGCAGAAAGATGCTCAGGTCATCTCCAGATTTAGTCTCAAACCACCCGTGGAGTAGGGAAACTCTGTCATTACCATTTTACAGATGGGGCACTAAGGCACAAAGAAGTCTATGGCAGAGTGAGGAGCTGAATCTAAAACTTTCGAATTTTACTCCAGAGACCTAAAAGTCATCCATCCACCTAACAGCTGGATTTGTACAATAATTCTTACGAGAATGTGCAGGAAATAAAATTGCAGTTATCAAAGTTTATAAACTCTTCACTACCAATCGCAACAACGAAATATCAGCGTCAGTACTTCCAAGAAGGAAATAGTGCGACAGGCAGCAAAGGATACACGAACCACTTCCTATAGGCTCAGGGAGCTCATGAGCATAGGCATTCAAATTATTTCAGACATGGCAAACCAAACTCAGATCTGGCAGACACAGTCACACCTCTCTCACTGCAGAAAACTGAATGGAATGGGAAATCTGTAGTGCAATATGCAGTCCTTCCCTTCTAGGTCACTAATTTGAATCGATCCCAGATCAATAGTGACTGAAAGTCATTCATATCTGGCAGCTGTTCTGTGGCTTGTGCAAAATGAGGCAGTGAACTCAGTTCATTCCCACGAGACGGCTGTCTACATCATAACCGTAACTGGCTGAGAGTTGTTGCAGAGAAGCCATGGATTGATTGCACATGGTGAATGAGCTACCATTCTCTCTCACTTGCAGATATCTGAAAAGTTATTAATCTGCTTTTATCATATTTATCAGAATGGTATTTTTAGGTTTTTTTGCATTGTCCCAAATTCATCACTGAGTGCTCTTCTAGCATTAGATAGCACTCTGTGCCTTTTGCAATGCCTCACTGCTTGCCTATAAATGGATTTTGTCTCATGCAAAACATTGACATCAGATATGAGTCCATCAGTCATGTTCAAAAGCCCATTCTTTGCACTCCCAAAGCTCTCCTTGATCTCAAAGGGAGTTTGGGGGATGCAGCAAACATAAGATCATAGTCCCCAGATCTTCAACATTCTGAACAGCCTACGCTGAATCAGCTGCATAAGGGAAGCTAAATTTGGTTAATTTGTAAAGACTGAAGTGTACCAATCTTTTAGCAGATGTTATTGTATTGCTAAGCAGGGAGTTGGGGGGAGGTTAGATTATAGTAATTTCCCCATGACCTGATCCCTGAAGAGTAAGTGAAGATGATGAAATGTAGTGTCTCTTTGTGATCCTCCCATGGGGCATGGCCTGCTGCAATGCTGATGTACGGTACACAATATACAGTATTCCCACTTCTAAAATTATCTCTGCTGCACTGCTTTGAAAAGAGCCTTCCACAAGCTACTTACCATCTCTGGCAATTTACTGAAGCCTAATCATTAACCCACCCACAAAAACTTCTAGCCTTTGTTACCATCTTCTCTTCCCTTTTTCAGGGTACACATTAACACCTGCTGAACAGAGACAATGCTAATAAATTAATAAATAATAATAATAATAATATGTATTTAATGTCACTGGTTCCCCATCAGTCACAGAACAGGTTGCTGGGGCTTTCTTCTGCCATTTTGGTAACAATACAGGTTAGCCCAGTTGCCTAAATGTATTAAAGCAGTAGTCAGAAGTGTTTATATCTTGACTGTAAAAATTTACTGAAGAGCTGAAACTTGGCACACAGGGTCTTAAACGAGGAGCAAATTTACTTTATAAACTATAAAATTCATCTCCCTCTCAAACTATTTTCATAATCAGATCATTTTAAAAACAGCATTCATTGCTTTCAAAGAGAAATTGTGTGTAGGCCATTAGCCTACAATATATCTAAATATGTTTGGGGATGGGAGGGAAGAGAATGAATCTCAAAATGACAAGAATTTCATGCAGATAAAAAAGCGCATTTTTAAACAGTTACATATAATCATTTTAATAATACAGTTTCAGGCAGACTTCTAGTTCACAGGCTGAGGGCATTTTCCTAATACCCATGTGTTTTTCTTAAAGCTCCAGTTCCTGGAATCCTGTGATAAAGTGAGAATATCAGGGTTGTTGTTGTTTTTTTTAAGTAAGTTACTGGTCTTCATGGTGTGCAGAAGAGTTTGAAATGAGATTTGAAAAGTGCACTCTAAAAGCTCAGAAACCAAAAGCCACATGAAAAGAAAACATGTATTTACTTTTTATAAATCTCAATTTTAAAGTCTATCTCATGATTTTGCAGGCCTGACTCACAATTTTTGAACCCTGGGGATTGGTGAAAGATACAACCTGACCTCAAGTCTGTGCAGGAAGGACCGCTATTGCTTAAATGGTTTTAAAAGTTTTAGGAATTACTGGGCCAAAATCTGCTCTTGGTTGTATCTGTTCAACCCCATTGACATTCGCGGTTGACAGAGAGCAGAATTTGGCCTGAATTCAGAGACAGTTTTTTAAATACAGGTTTACATGGCAAGCTGATTCAATGATTAATTTTAAAAGCATTTCCAAGATGTAAAATACTATATAAATGAAACATAATGCTATAATTACTGTGATGGTTCCTTCCATTGGGAAATAATATATGATTTGAAAAGTCTAGGGATATCCATTTACATGACAATCTGCACTCTAAAAGTCTATAAATATATGATATGATTAAGCCTGGAAGGATTAAATTTTTATCGGTAAGTGTCAGTAAACGTCGATTTCACTATACACACGCAGATGAAAGAATATTTCCCTTGATAAAAATAGAAATGTACAGACTGGCAAAGTAAGAAAAATGCTGCTTAGGAACTTATAAGAGTTTGATTTAAGGATATTTACTTTATATATTTTGACATGTGATTTGACAATTTGTGTTTTAAAGTTATAAAGCCTCAGCTTTTTGAATCTCAACTTCTACTGTCATTAAATAATTATCAGACCTCCACTATTGTCTGTGCCCCCATAATCTCGCTCAACTGAGAATTTAAATTGATAAAAAAAAAAATTTTAAAGGCTAAAACTCATAGTTTTGAGCAACTGAAAATGCACATTGATTAAAAATAAAAATATGCTTAAACATAAACCATGATATTATCTATCAAAATTATAAAAAATAAAAATTGAATTCTGCAAAGTCTAGATGTGATGAAGAATGGTTTAAAATGTTCCTCAAATATTTATTTCTATAACACTTTAAATGTGTGAGTTTCCATGAGAAATTAATGCAGAAAACCATGCACTACAATAATGTTAAAGAAAAATTCTGCTTTCCTTTACACCAGCATAAATTTGGGGTACTTCCATTGAAGTCAGTGGAATTGCTCTGGATTTATCTTGGTGTAACTGAGAGCATCATTATTATTTATTTGTATTACTGTAGCTCCTAGAAGCCCACATCCTGGGCCAGGACCCCACTGTGCAAGGCAGTATACAAATACAGAACAAAAAGATGGTCCCTGCCCCAAAGAATTTACAATCTAAATATAGTACAAGTGACAACAGATGGATAGAGACAGACGCATGGGGCAGTACAAGTAGACAATGAGACAATACGGGGCATCGCAACAGGCAGCAGTGTCTGAACGGCAGTTGCCTACATGTGGGCAGTTGTTTGTAGGCATCATGAAAAAGGAGAGTTTTAAGACACATTTTCAAGGAAGATAATGAGGTAGCTCTGTGAATGCTTGTGAAGAGCTCCTCCCAAGTGTGAAAGGCAGCCCAGGAAAAAACAAGAGATTGGCATCGTGAGGCAATCAGAGGTGAGAGCTGACATCTTGATAGTGAATGAGAGACAACAGTTCGGACAGGGACAGGTCCCGGGAAGTGAAGTAGAACGTGAAGACAAGTAATTTAAGTTTGATGAGACAGAGAAGGGAGAGCCAGTGAAGGGATGTAAACAAAGGGGTTCCCTGGTCAATGTGATGGGCTAGGAGAACGATCTTTGCCGCAAGATTCTGAATGGCTCTGAGCGGGGCAAAATTTGTAAAGGTAAAAAAAAAAAAAAAAAAGCTGTTTTCGTAATCGAGACGTAAGATGATGACAGCCTAGACGAGAAAGGTTGTATCAGAGAGACGTTACACAGAAAGAATTGGCCAGATATAGACAGAACCTCGGTGCAAAGACCTAGAGAGAGAGGTCCAAGTAAAAGATGATGACCAGGTTATGGGCCTGAGTGACAGGCAGGGTGGTGGTATTGTCCACAGTGATCGAGAAAAAAGGGAGCAGGGAGGGACTGGGGGAGAAGATTAGGAGCTCTCTTTTAGCGATGTTGAGCTGGATCTAAAAGCTAGCCATCCATGAGGGGAAGTCAGCGAGATAGGCTGAGATTTTAGTTTGGACAGTAGGAGACAGATCTGGAGAACAGAATTAGATCTGTGAGTCATCCACATGGAGATGATAGTTGAATTCACATTTGTGGATATGATCGCCCAGCATAAAGTGTAGAGGGAGAGGAGAAGGGGACCAAGGATAGAACCCTGTGGAACCCATGCAGAAAGATAGTACCTTACTCCTCAGGCAGTACCATTTATTTCAGTGGGACTATACATTGAGTAAGGTAATGCTCAGCATCAGTAAGAGTGGCAGAATCTGCCCGTTACTGCCACGAAAGCCAAATCATGTAGCCTTAAAGAGGGTAAAATTCTATCTTTCATTTTTCTTTTATCTAAATGGTGCTGATAACTTCCAGGTACTTTAATGAATGATGGAATTTCTGGGCCAGATTCTGATCTCACTCCAGATTTACACTAAGGTAGCTCCACTTCTGTTTACTGGTGTAAAATCAGAGCATCAGCCATTACAACACTACAGACCAAATTCAGAACTGGGGTGAGCATTTGCCGTTCCACTGACATTTAAAGGACTGGCACCTCCCTTCAGCATATCTGATTTGGGCCCATTACATCTTTACTTTGATTTTTGTTTAAACATATTAAATATAGCAAATGTGTAACAATTTAAGGTTAGATTTAGCTAAACTCAGTGGAAGTCTCCGGTTTCAACCAAGGGTCTACCATGCAGGATTTTTCTTCCTCATATCCTTCCAGAGAGGCTTGTTTCTCCTTTAGAAGTGAATGCATTTTGCAATTGCATGTACATAAATAAAGGACTACAGTTTTGAGCATTAGAACTTCTTTCTCAAACTTCTCTGCAATAACAGGACTTTTCAGCCAGATGCACATTTATATGTATAGTTTTTTTCTACCCTAAATAGGAAGAATATATTTTTGAGAATGCCTCATTGGTGCCCCTAATGACTTCCCCTAATGAAAGAGAGCTCCTTCTCAGTCTCTTATATATCACAAAGTGCTTCTATTGATTAAAGTTACATTTTTTTTATTCTTTGACTTTTATCCTTAGTTTTTCCCTTTAGTGAAATCCCCACTGCCTTTCTCTGCATGTAATAAATCAAGTTACTTTTTCACTGTGGACTCCATTACGGGATCACAGTGGCTATACAAACCTCACAGAGTTAAGCAAACAAAGGAATTTTTCATCTTCTCTTTCATTCAATAAAGTGCCATTTTCTGTCACCCTGCAACCTTTTGACCTGTATCCTAATGGCACTGGTCACTCAAGGGCAAAAGTTCAGCAGTAGGTTAAGTCTCTATGTGTTTGTGTTGGGGAGGGAGACAGTCTGTTCCTACTTCCTGTTGTCTCTTTCTGAACAATGTAATTGCTCTCAAAAATTCAGAGTTCACTCCTGCTGAGAGAACTCCCTCCCCTGCAATGTACGCTGTGTTATCTTCTTCCCGTTTCCCAAACCAAAGCCTTTTGTTTTTGTGGCAGCTGGACAACATTAAGCACAGTTCTGTTTTGTTGTTGTGGAGCAGTAGAAAGAAGGGATAGAGAGATACCTAGTAAGAGCACTTGAATTTGTCATTTAACACTAACTTCCTGCTTTGGGTCATTGAGGATATGTTGGGGCATTTTTGTTTGTTAAAGTTTCCTCTCTGATATCCTGTATGTCTTCTATGAGCTATTTTCTCAGGGACAGGAACCCCTTGCTCATACTGGTGAGCGCTTAGACATCCTGTCCCATTGAAGTTAACGGAATTATGTTTGTGAGTACTGGCTCACTCATGTGAGTAAGGATTTCATAATCCGGCCCTCTGCTGTTATAGTTTGCAGAGAAGTGGGCCCTAGTCCTGCAAGCACATATGTACATGATTAATTTTAAGCATATGAGTAATCCCATTGGTTTCTATAAGACTAATCATATGCTTAAACTCATGCATAAAAGTGCTTGCAGAATCAAGGCCTTAATGTTGGGGGAAAATGCTTGCTGCACAGATAAATAGGGTGGTCCAGCATTTTCTAGCCAACTTATAGTTAGTTAATAGTACTAAGGAAAAAAATACTCTTTTGCGTGCTTTAAAAATGTTGTGTGCATAAGAACTGTTATTACTAAGGCTTCAAACTGCTCAATTCATACAAAACTATTGGCTCTTGAAATGTTTGAAAGGAGAGGGAACATTGATTAAGAAGCAGAATACAAAGTAAATAAGAGGACATCTAGTATTGTGTTGTTTTTAAGTGTTGTTTCAGAAATGAGGCTTATAAAAGGGACTATTGATACGTAAAGAAGAGTGGAAGAGGGAACGAAATATACTTTTGTTATATTCTCTGTACTGCTAAGCCCAAGCATTCAAAAATCATCAGTACCCTCAGAAATCAACCAACCATCTCTAGAAGCTGATCAAACAATATTTAATAATTTATTGACACCCAAGGCAAATAATTTTTTGAAAGTCATTTTACATTACTAAAGCGGGTGAAATTCAGTAATACAAATTCCAGCCCATCAAAAACTGTTAAAATAACTAGTTATTTGTTTACAGGTGCTTATTCTTCCTTGAATCTTTTAGCAGGAAGGCTTTTCTGTATTGTACATCACCTTTGTATTTAAGGAAGGAATATTTTTTCAAATCATATTTCTAAAAATAATTTTTAGGATTCTTTACAAAAGAATCTGTGTCCAGGAATGCTCTTATAGGCTATATACTATGAGTTGGGGTGTGATTCCCAGCTCATTTACACATATTTGGCGAGCTTGATTTATTTAGTGTTAGCCTATTCGCTGAGCCAAGCAATCGCGTTCTCAGTTGCCAAGTGGAGCTCTCTGAGCCCACCACTGCATTTGGTTAGTGGGCACTCCTCAATAATGTGTATCATTGTTCGAGCTCATTGTTTGACGCTAATGATCCTCCTAGCAAACCAAACTCCGCAAGTTTAGACTTGAAGAATCCCGGTATCGCCACTTTCAGTAACCCTAAGAATGTGGAATCCCGTGGCTTCACAACCGTCAGGCCTGCACTTCGAATCAGCGTTGAGGGTTTATCAACAGCCAGGCGACACTTAATCAGCACGCTTGCCATCAGCATGCTAGCTTGGTGAGAACTAGCAGAAGTATGATTAGCAGTGTAACTTCAGTAGCACAGGGAGTACAGTTCAGTTGTGCCAGGTACTGCCCAGCAGTCTCAGGTGGGTTTGTACTCCGCATGGCTAAGCCATGCTACTAGGGTGACCAGATGTCCCCATTTTATAGGGACAGTCCCAATTTTTGGGTCTTTTTCTTAAATAGGTCCCTATTACCCCCCAACCCACTGTCCTGATTTTTCATACTTGCTGTCTGGCCACCCTACATGCTACTGCCTCTACACTACTATTTGTAGCCATGCTAGCTTGATGAGAACTACTGTGAGTATATTAGCATGAGCTGGGAATCACACACCCAGCTCACAGTGTAGGCTGTCGTCATAGCTTCTTTGCTGAGTTATCTGTTATAACCAAGCACCTTTGGTTTTACAGGTATTTTGGAAAAGGTGAATTTCCATCTCAGCAAACCTAGAAGGGACACAGATCAGAGGGCAACTGGGAAGAGTTCACACTAGGTTTTAAGCTGTAGTTATGAATAATCAGTTGCACAAATGTCACTTTCAGGCCTTGGGAAACCCATATCTCACATGCTGCAAATACTGCATTGAGGTTCTCTTCGTCTTGTGGAGAAGAAAAGCACGTGAAACACTCTTAATACTGTTGGTAATGACACTAATTTCCTTACTCACAGAGAACGAAATTCTCTACCCTGGACAAAGTGCAAGTGCAAAGCCTATGCTCTGCCTAAGTCTCACTGAAGCCCTATGCTGAGGGCATAAATGAGATGAGACTGATGTGCTGGCTTTGGACAGACTATCTGCACAAGAGTTAATTTCATTCGGGGGCAGAACCTGCACAGTATTTCAAAATGTTCCAAATCTTTTTCTGCTTAATAGATGATCCTAATCAATAGACTGTTAGGCCTCATGGCTGAGTTAATATTCAGAACTTGTGAACCCATGTCATGGAGCAAGTATACTACGTCCCGCTTTGGGGCGGGGCAGGGGTGTCGCGGCCCCATGGTTAAGTCCACCTACCAGCCTTTAGCTTCTGGGCAGTATGGCCTAATAGCCAGAGTCAATACCGTTGCCTTGGACGTCAGGGCAGTATGGCCTAACGGCCGGAGTCAGTATAATTGCCCTCTCATTTTGGCTGTATGGCCTCGTGGCCACAGTCAGTATGTTTGACTTCCTCAGCACCAATATATGGTCTAATGACCAGAGTCAATACAATCGCCTCACTCAGGCAGTATGGCCTAGTGGCCACAGTCAATATACCTGACCTCAGCATGGTTGTGCATCCTAGTGGCCAGAGTCAATACGGTTGCTGTCAAGGCTGATTCCCCACTCTGGCACTTCGAGTGCAGAAGGTGGGGGCCTGCAAGGATTCTAAAAATTAATACTGGCCACTCCAGGCTTGTATTAAACTCCCAAGGTTACAGCTTTTCTTTGACCTTGGATTGGTAGATGCTGCCACCACCCAAGTGCAGAACCCCTTTGAGGGACCAGGAAGGCTCACTTGGGAATTCCTTCCTGTGGGGTATCCTCAAGCCCTTTCACACACTCCCTCCGGGGAAGAGCTGAGAAAAGAGAGAAAAAAAGAAATCAGCTGTTGCCACCAGCTAATTAAACAACATGTGCACAAACCTCTTAAGACACAAAAATACAATTTTGTTCTTAAAAAAGGTAAAATTTATTAATTAAAGAAAAGAAAGAAAATACATCTGGGAACTTAGGCATTTGCCTGTTTAAAAAAAAAACACTACAAGGATTAAGCATCAAGAATAACTTTCTTGAGGTCCAGCTTAAAGGTTACAAGCAAAACAAAAAGCACCTGGGCTTAGCACAGTGGAATCCACAAGCCATAATGAAATAAAAGGAATAAACCTAATTGCATCTTCCTAGACATTTTCTGATCTACTTAGATATCTGGGGTTTTTAAATGTGTAGTTTCTAGGTATTATACTGACAGTTTTTTCATACCAGGCTCAAGCTCTTACAGCATAGCTCTGTCCTGTCAGCCTCTCCCTGAAGAACAACCACAGACAGACAAAAGGGGAGTCTTGTTTCAATTTTTAAAAGTTCTAGCCTTCCCACTGGCTCTCTTGGCCAGGTGCCCACTCACTTCCTTTTACCTATGCACGGCAGTGAGACTTTTTAACCCTTTACGGGTAGAGCAATTAGAGAATAGCTACTAAGAGGGATTTTATAGCTACTGGCTGGCTGGGTGTCCATAAAAGGGAGCTATCCCCTCCCTTTCATTTATCACAGTTGCCCTCCTTAGCAGGGCTATGCAGCCTAATGGTTGGAGTTGGGGAAGTGGGCCACCACCTGGGTCCCAGCCCAGGGCCCTGAAAGTAGAAAGTGAGGGATCCAGCCAAAACATGCTGACTCAAGTCCCGGTTCAATAACCAGTCCACTGTCCACTGTCAAGTTCCCCTGGGTTACTTCCTACCATTTTCTCCAATGCTGCAATTTGGACATCTTCAGGGCCTCTGGCTTCCTCAACCAGCACAGCTTCTGGTGGCTCCAGCCTCTCTTGGACTTCCACAGGTATCTGCGTCTCGGCATTTCTGGCTCCTGAGGTCTCGGGTTCCAGCTGCTCCCAGGCTGGAGCTTGTTAGGTGTGCCCTTCCTCTCCAGCAGTCCATCTAGAATGACCTGAGCTGCTCCCTTTTATACTGCAGCAACTGTTGGAGCATGCCCAGCAGGGGCGAGGGAAAGTGGTTTCCTTTGCCCAGAGTGTGGGGTTAACCCCTTCCTTTTCAGGGCAAGGCAAATACACCCAGTCACATCCCAATACACATACACTTTGAAAGAAAAGAAAACTGCAAATTCTTGGCCTTGTCCTGAACCAGTTGAAGTTAAGGAGAGTTTTGCCATTGACTTGAATGGGAGCAAGAGAGGGCCTTAAATCAGTAAAACTTCAAGGCAGGGAGACCAAACATTGAAGCCAGCAAGTTCAGTTCTACTCCAACCTTTGTGATGCTGTTTGTGTGTCTCATTCTCAGTAAATAAAACAGTGAACTAGGATCCTCTTATACTGATGCCCATTCCTGTAGACCTCATGCCTCTCAGACAAGTGAAACAGGGACTAGTATGGAGATGCTACCAAGTGTAGTGCTTACCCCTGGCATTAGCTCTATGACAGTGGTGGGCAACCTGCAGCCCATCAGGGTAATCCCCTGGCAGGCCGCAAGACAGTTTGTTTACATTGACCATCTGTAGGCACGGCCGCCTGCAGTTCCCAGTGACCACGGTTTGCTGTTCAAACTGTCTCGTGGCCTGCCAGCGGATTACCCTGACAGGCTGTGTGCAGCCTGTGGGATGCAGGTTGCCCACCACTGCTCTATGGGCTTCATCTATAATGGTGGGTTATGCATTTGTAGGATAGAGACCATCACCTCTGTATCTCAATTTCCCTTGCTGTAAAACAGGACAATAATCTTTTTCAGTTGAGTTATCTGAAAATATACTGGATTAAAGTCATCCACAGGCAAAGGTAAGTTAGTGTTAGCATCCTCCTTTAACAGACTGAGAAACCAGGGCTCAGAAAAAGGAATCAACTTATTTGAGAGGGACAGTGATCTAGCAGCCTGGAAAGTGACTTGAGATGCAGGAGACCTAGCCTTGATTCCTAAGGAAAATGCACCTTCACCTGATGGAAAATTTTGCCAGAAACCCATTAGACACCAGCTTTTTGGAGGACACATCTCTGACCCTACTCTTCCCTCTCTTTCCTATCCCTTCCCAGCTGAAGGGAGATATCTCTATGTAGGACAAGGAAATCCGTATCAAGGGGACTCCTCTGAGCTGCTAAGACCGGGGAAACATCTGGACCTTTGGTTCTCTATTGTGAAAGTAGAATGAATTATACTGAAATTATAATTCATTAAAGAAATGCTACTTGAAGGGTTTGTTGAAATATAGTTGTCAGGAAGAGAAACATTAAGGAGTGTGAGACAATGGATCCTCAAACTAATTAACTTAGAGCTCCTACTGAGCTAGGAGATTGGTAAACGATAGTATGCAAATAAGATATGTATGTATATTTGTCAGTTTCTGCTTCCTTTTGTCTCTTATGTTAAATTGGCTTTGGCTTATCTGTATAAATAAGTTAGCTTGAGCCTCAGAGAGGGGCTCACATATCTGGGTGCATTGGCAAAGCGCTTTGCTAATAAACAGAGTGGTCTGACAAATTATGTGAGTCCTGAATCTGACTTTGACACTATCTACTGACTAAAAGAAGAATATAAGGAACTTGAAGAAAGCTAAGAACTGCTAAACAGAGGATGATGCCATGGTGAGAACATTTATTCCTGTTCTTATTCTGATCTTCCTATTTTATTTTATTTTTATGTGATCTTCCTATTTTATTTATTTTCCTACTCCCATAGCTGTAAGTGCTCATTGATTCACTATTTTTCAACAAGGTTGTGAATTTTCAAGTAGTTTTTCAATGGTTTCACTATTTTCACTACCGAACCACCATTTGCTTCTAAGAACTATTGGCAACATGACACACATGTGGTTAACATATGGAACTGGTTTCTTTAACAAAAAGACCCACAGGAAATCTCTTAGAACTGCCTGTCTGTCTACATTCTGTCTCATTTGGGGGTGAAGGGGAGGATGGAGGGGGAAGTAGTTTGAAGAGGGTCAGTTGTAAATTGAATTACTAAAGCGTATGATTCAGATTGATTGTCATCAGCTATCCCTTCCAATACTGCTGATCCAGGCCAGGACTTATGCAGACCCTGTGTGGTGACAATCTGTAACATAGGTTGTGTATAGTTACAGCAGTTACTGTGGCAGCTAAAGAGTCGAGGAAAACTATAGGGTCCATCTCTGTCCCACAGACTCGATAAAGAATGTTATTTATATTTTTACATCTGTGGCCTGCCACATCTGAGCCATGAGAGATACTACAGCGACCACTATAAAAAGATCCTGATCATGGAACATAAAAAAGTGAAAATGTCCAGACCTGAAGAACAGCTCTGTGGAGCTTGAAAGCTTGTCTCTTTCACCAGCAGAAGTTAGTCCAATAAAAGACATTACCTCCTCCACCCTGTCTCTCTCATTTTCATTATTGGCAATTTGAAAGAGCAATAACTTAACTTTCATCTTTTTCTTCATCCCAAGCACCCATAAGCCAGAACTAAGTCAGTTCAGACCTGTATAATCCTTATTTTAGAGGAGAAAGGCATAACAAGAACCAACAGTTAAAGCTAGATACTTTCACGTTAGAAACAGAGCACACATTTTTACCAGTGATGGCAATTAACTATTGGGACAAACTAAAAAGGGAAAGGTTTCAGAGTAACAGCCATGTTAGTCTGTATTCACAAAAAGAAAAGGAGTACTTGTTGCACCTTAGAGACTAACCAATTTATTTGAGCATAAGCTTTCGTTAGCTACAGCTCACTTCATCGGATGCATACTGTGGAAAATACAGAAGATGTTTTTATACACACAGACCATGAAAAAATGGGTGTTTATCACTACAAAAGGTTTTCTCTCCCTCCACCCCACTCTCCTGCTGGTAATAGCTTATCTAAGGTGATCACTCTCCTTACAATGTGTATGATAATCAAGGTGGGCCATTTCCAGCACAAATCCAGGTTTTCTGGAAACCTGGTGGGGAGAAAACCTGGATTTGTGCTGGAAATGGCCCACCTTGATTATCATACACGTTGTAAGGCGAGTGATCACTTTAGATAAGCTATTACCAGCAGGAGAGTGGGGTGGGGGGAGAGAAAACCTTTTGTAGTGATAGACACCCATTTTTTCATGGTCTGTGTGTATAAAAACATCTTCTGTATTTTCCACAGTATGCATCCAATGAAGTGAGCTGTAGCTCACGAAAGCTTATGCTCAAATAAATTGGTTAGTCTCTAAGGTGCCACAAGTACTCCTTTTTTTAAAAAAAGGGAAATGTATTCTCCATCACTTGAAATCTTCAAATCAAGCCTGGATGCTTTTCTGGAAGATACTCTTTAGCCAAACACAAATGTTATTAGGCTCAATACAGGAATTAACTGGGTGAAAGTCCATGGTGAAAATATATGATCTAACAGTCCCTTCTGGCCTTAAAGTTTATGTAGCTATGTAAAACAAACTCTATATGCAGTTTCCTCTCAGGAGCCCTTCCATTACCTTTCTGTGCATATTGCTACAGCCCCTCCACTGGTTGATATTAGCGTCTGCACATCAAATCCTAGCATCTGACGTATGGAGTCATAAGGCAGCCCATAGAAAAGAGAGTACCAGTAACATGGTAGTCAGTTTCTTTCAATTTAAGCTATAATGAAATTCTAAAATAAGTCAGGTCTTGATAAGTTTAAGTATATAGCAAAGCAAACACTGGGGCCAAATTTTGCCTTCACTTGTATCCTTGCAAACCCACAGATTTCAAATAGAGGTAGAATTTATGCACAGAATCTATGCTTAGAATTATATATTTTGGTGGTGGAGATCTGTAGTCAGAACATCGCTCGCATAAATTTAATTCTAAAATTAGCCTTTTATTCTTATTTATGCAAACAATGCTTCAAAAGCTAACAATTATCAAAATCTACCTGAAACAACTCACTTGAGTGGTAGCAAACAGATGTCTTCTCAGGGTCAGGCAGAGTTTCCCATGCAATTTCCTTGCTAACAAACCAGAATCACTTAAAGCACCAATCCAGAAAAGTCACTAAAGCACATGCATGCCGTTGCCTTGCTAATAAATTTACAGAGCCCAGCCAAGTAATCTTACAGTAGTACCAATTTGCCTGGGCTCTAAATGATATGGTGGTAATGCATATTCTGTATCCAAACTGTCAGAGCAGAAATGGAGCAATCACTTGCATCCTTCCCATGCAGACAGCTGTAAACAAAGATATGTATCTATTCTCTGTTGAGTGGGACTTAGATGATGGTAATCCTGCTGTAACATAAAACCAAAACTGAATGCACTCATTGACCACACTAGACTAACTACAACAATAATGTGAATATATCTGTCCTCCACTAGTTTTCTCTCTATTGCTCAGGGTTTAATTGTGGCCCTATTTCTGGGACATATGAATGTATTATTAAAATGAGACGTGAAGCAATGGCCCTAAATATCTCAATGGAAGGAATTTACCGTGTATTACTTGTAACAGTAGCCCTGTTGTTCACTTCTACAGGAGTAGAAAGGATCATGTCTGACACAGCAATATTACAGAGTATTCACCGGAGTGGTGGAAATGCACATGCCCACAAACAAATCCAGGCATTACAGTACTTTAACATCTTTAGTGAATCTGATCAAGCTGAAGAAAGTCATTTTATAGTGTCTTTTTCATTTCAGATGAACCAGAATCATTTAAAGAACCGATCCAGAAAATCACTCAAGCACATGCATGGCTCCATTGACTTCAGTAGCAGGTTATGCGAGCTTAAAGTTGAGCACATGTTCATGTGCTTTGCTGGACTGGGTCATACTTGTTTTGTTTTTTAGAAAAGAATCTGAGATTAGTGAACAGAAATACCCCAACCCATGCAGTCAATTTACTACTTCAAGATTTGCTTCTTTCACAAGATATTTGCGACAGGAGGATTTCATTAAAGGGATGCCCAAGAGTGTCCCTGTAATTAAAGACACTCCTATTTCTATCACAGCTCCACTTCTTCCAGGCCTTATGACTCAGCCAGACAAAGTTGCTCTGGATTGAAGCTTGACATTAAAGGTCTCAGCTCAGAAATTATTATCGGTTGGGTTTTTGTTTTTCTTCTTCCCACCCCCTCCCCTCGGTCCCCTTTCACCAATGTTCTTAAATGTCTGGCAATGTTTAAGTGATAGAATTTCAAAAGTGAAAATAGAAGCTGATGAGTTTTAGTTTCTCTTTGTTTCTATTCTCATAAATAGAAAAACTGCTCCATTTGGAAAAAATAAGAGTGGGATTCTCATAATGTCCACTTTTGTATCTTAAAAATTATAACATGACAGCTACTTTTTAACAGGCCCTGACAATAATATATCATACAGAATCATTACTAATTCTTGCAGCACATTGCATATTAATATGATATGTTTTTGCTGAATATGGTACGTTATAGGTCTCTTTCAAGAATCGTAGATTAGCAAGATATGTCCAGTATAACAACTCTTGCAGAATGAATGCTATCTGACTTAACAGGTTACGAATTAAAATCACTTTTAAAAAAGGTATGTACACAGGGATTCACACTGTATATTCCAGTGGCTCTGTTTCAAACCCAGTAATAGTTTGTGGCAAACAAATTCAGTAAATACTGGCATTGTTTTCTGAATTTCCTAGGAATGTCTTCAACTTGCATTTGATTGCCTACATGTGTACAAATTGCAAATAATGTAGTTGGGTCAATGAGCCCTAAGAACATCTTTGTCTGCCTGGACTGATATACAGGTTGATCTTCCTCTCTAGAAGACCCTGAGATTCCATCACCAATTCTGATGAGCAAAAGAATGCAGCTGGCTCATACATCATGGTGTTGACTCAGAAAACTACGTTCTTGATTTCTGTAAAGATCCTTTACTTGTAAATCATTCTTCTCTTTTGGTGTTAATGAATAATCACTATGATTCCAGTAAATACATTGTTTTCTTATTGCAACACACCAGGGAACAATATTACAATCCCCAGCTCTTTAATTGCCTTTTCAACATACTTTTTATGCATTCACTTTCTGAGTGCCACACTTGGTAGTGATAATGACTTACAGTTCTACAGAGCTTTATGTACAGAAGGAGCCCTAAACACTCTAGAAATGGATTTACAAACGGAGGGCAGAATCTTGCAGTCCTTCCTCAGGCAATTGAAGTAAATTAGAGTTTTGCCCAAGTACAGACCGAGAGTCAAATCATACCAAAACATACAAGTATCCATTAATATCATCATCGTCCATTGCCCATCCAGGGATTCAGCCAAATGGGCTACTTGTCTAGCATTCCCTTCAGCTGCAATCCCAGTGGCTGTGGTTTGAGCCATCCCAGAACAGGGAGGCTTGACACAAAAGGGAAATTCCACCTCCTTTTCATAGATAGTTTTTACTCATGTGGACATACAATCCCTGTCATGCCATGCTGTTCCTCATGGCAAGCTGCTTGGCAAGCTGCATCATTGTGTTGATGACTATGGTTGAAGGTACCAACTTTCTTTCATGGATCCCCTATTTGTGGTTCTCTGATTTGCACTTTATTCCCCACATTCTGCTGGCATGTGTTAAGTATGGAACCTACATGCTCTCTCTCCCAAAATCACACCAGCTGCAGATGACTATTAACTGACTTTAACTGTCATTGGGGCACATAGGGAAAAGGCAGTCTTCTAGGTAGCAAGACTTTATATTTGGCTATGGCTTTATATTTCAGAACCAACACCTAGAATTGTACCAGGAAGCCAATAGGGAATCAGTATAGTCTTTGGAGAATTGGTGTGATATGCTCCTTGCCATTCATACCAGTAAGAAATTGGAAAACCACATTCCGCATTAGCTGAAGCTTCCCAGGGCTCTTCGAGGTTAGCCACATGGCAGTAACACTGTCTTGAGGTCACAACAGCAAGGTTAAGCGTAGCAAAGTCCACATCTGAAAGGAAAGGTCACAATGGTAATTAACCATTGAAATAATTGACCAAGGGTTGTGGTGGATTCTCCATCACTGGCAATTTTTAAATCAAGATTGGGTTTTTCTCCTCTCAAAGCTATGCTCTAGGAATTATTTTAGGGAAGTGCAATGGCCTGTGTTGTATAGGAGGTCAGACTAGATGATCACAGTGGTCCTTTCTGGCCTCAGAATCTATGAATCACTTTATTAGGTGCAGGGTCTTTTGCCCACTGAGAGCACCTGAGAATCCAGGAGTTACCAGGATTCCAAAAGCAGCCTAAATTACACCTTTAGGATCAAGAGAGAGTGACCCCACTGCATAATGGGGGCAGACATCATTCCTGCTATGCCCTCTACACACACAAAACTCAGAAAACCAGCAACATCTCCCATCTTTTCTGAACATAGAGAAATCACTTCAACCACCAGGAAGTCCAGCCACTTCTGGTGTGGAATGCAGCAACTGTCTAACTGTGCACACTAATGTTACAAAACAGTTTAGGGACAAGAAGCAAAGGCTGAGGTAGAATGTAACTTGAAACCTGGACAGGCCACAAGGGTTAGTATTTCTATCCTTGCCAAAAATGTAATGACCACAGGCGATCAAGTTATTGATCTTATATCTGATTTGAAAGATGGCACATTTAACAGTGCCACATACCAGTACGCTGGGACACTGGTTCAATATTGACAGAGAGAAGCATGCCATCTACTGAATCATGACCTGAGTCACTCACTAACTGAACCACACATTAGAAAGTTGGAACCATATGCAGCTGTGCTGGAAACCATGTATGACTATGCTAAGCTAAGTTCCGAGGAAGGGAAACTTCACAAGTTGCAGTATTTTTGTTTTGTGGTTCCTCAGAACAGGAAACACAAAGTGTACACAACTGACTATATAATCCATTTTTAGAAGAAACCACTGAGCTTGACGTGCATGGTGTTATAAAATATTTTCCATGATCTGTAATGACGATAGTGTATACAACTTACACCTGTAAATGTAAAATACAAACTTGAATTAGCTAAACATGCACCTGCAAAACTCTCACAGCTGTGAAACTCTTCTGAGGAGCTTTGAGAAAAAAAACCCGACAGTGTTGATGCTGAAACTCAAAGAGGCAGCCTTACCAAATATAGACATTACATTAAATTAACATTACATTACAAAACTCTAAGGTCTACCTTGACCCCCCCCTCACTTGCCCCCCAAAATTTTTTAAAATGATGACTATTAAGCCTCAGTAAGCACTCTTAACTCTACTCAGCTGTTGTTTATTGGCACACAGACTCTGCTGTTATCATTTATAGAATTGTTGCCACTACCTCTGCAGAAATAGTATCTCATGTTTTAAATTAACCTGCCCAAATTCTGCTTCCAGTAACACCAGTTCAAATCAAGACCCACTCAGTTTTACATTGGTGTCATCTACAACAGCTGGGCCAAATTCTGCAGAGATGTGAATGGTGGTAGAAAGTATATGCTGAGTGCAAGTTGGTTAGGAAATTATATTATAAGCTGGTTCAAGCAGGAAAGTGTTTCAAGTGACTAATGTCCTGCAGGTGGTTAAATAGCATAACTCACAACCATTCAACATCCAGTGTGTGTGTGTGTGTGTGTGTGCGTGTGCGCGCGCGTGCGTGTGAGCGCGCAAAATAAAGGTAACGTACATGTTGCAAGGACAGAAGTGCTGCGTTAAGGAAAACATTTAGCAGGAGTCTGTAAGATACTGTGAGAGGCATACTTTATTTTTACACCCTCCCCCCTTGAATTTCTATACACAACTTATGCACTGAAGGGACAGAAGTTACAATAATTTTGCCTGGCCACTAAGGCCCAAGTCCTCACAGGTATTTAGGCACCTGACGCCCATTGATTTCAGTGGGAGTTAAGTGCTTAAATAGCTTTGAGGATCTGGGCCAAAGCACCAGCTTCGTGCAAGTCACCACTGAATTTTCAACTTATCTGTGAGGTGTAACATCCACTATTGTTTACATCACCACCGAATTTGGCCTAGAGGTTTCCATAAGATTTGCAGGTGCTCACATCCTGGGCCTGACTCTCTGTTGCTCTGCACCTTGTATAAAGTGAGCATAAAATGCTATCTAATCAGAATGGCAGCATTTTACAGAAGCTTTGCCCAGGTGTAAGTGACTAAATAAGGTACAAGGCAGTGGAGAATCAGGCCTCTGATCTAAATTTTGCCCAGAGTAATAAGTAATAACATTTTCCTCCCATTCATTCAAAGTCCAGTTCTAGAAGTGGGATTATTTGCATGAGTAAAAGGGCTCTTCAAAGTGAGACAGGGTCGCAGAATTAGACCCTTTCATTTTTGGAACTACAAGTATATGAAAACAGAACCGGGGCAGTGGATATTATTTTAAGACCAAACAAACATGAGATATTATTTGACTCATAAAAGGGATAAATGTGAAACAGTTGAAATCAGATGCAATTCCACAAGGCTAGATTCTGACCATATTGACATAGGTTTAAAGTTGTGTAACTCTCTGGACTTAACTAGAGTTATTCCTGATTTACACCAATGTAACTAGGAGCAGAATCAGGCCCACACTGTTAAAGGAGATCAAAATTGGGCTCTGAGAGTATGATTTTTCACAGTACCTATTTTTACCTCTTACCTGTTATACTTTTTGAGGAGAAATCCATTTTTCACACTTCACACTGTGTGGTGGACTAACTCAGGGCCAGATTCTGATACCCCTACTCATACTGAATATCACTTTATTGCACCAGTAGTTCCACTGACCTAACTAGGGCTACTCAAGGAGTAAGGTACTCCTCATTGAGGCAGATTCCGGTCACAGCCAAAGGGAATGAGGACCAAAAGTGACTTTAAACCATCTTTGCACCACCCAGATTCTGGGCTGCTGTGGAAGCTGAAACGGCCTTCATCAACAGCTCAGTCTCTTAAGGTAGTCTCGCCATGACTGCCTATGTCTCCACCGCAGCCCAGCATCTAACCCTACAAGTGTACCCCTTCCCACCCACAGCCCAGCCCTACTCCTAGCCTTGACAAACTAGGGCCTGTGAGGGGGAGGAGATAGGATGACCTCTTCCTCCCCAATCTAGCCCCTTTAGAGGTACTCTGTTCCACTACCACACTGTGCAGGGGCCAAGGTCAGAACTGGCCATAATGTGAGTAAAGATGGTAACATCTGACCCTCCACTTGCAAAGACTATTGTCTTTGGTCAGTTTAGTTGTTTCTCCGGTAGATGTGTTCTCCTAGCAATAAAAAGGTGCTTTTGTGTATGGTGGACCACATTTTCAGCTGGTATCTAACTAGTCTCCATCAATGTTTCAAAGATAGTTTGTAAACTCATCAGGACAGAGATGGTGTGTCTTCATGTGTGTTTATACAGAGCCTAGCACAATGGGGCTCCAATCTGAACTGAAAAGGAGTACTTGCGGCACCTTAGAGACTAACCAATTTATTTGAGCATAAGCTTTCGTGAGCTACAGCTCACTTCATCGGATGCAATCTGAACTGGGGTCTTTGGCCAGTCCTGTAATATAAATATGAAATAATAAGCTTATATTTGGACACAGTATTATTTGAAAATATAACTATAGAGGATATTAAACAAGACGTTATCATGATGAATCTTCAACCCATCGAGAGAAATGACTTGCTACAAGAAAGGAACATTAATATTGGGACTCAGTGGAGAATGGAACCAGACTGCAGTAACTTTAGACCGGAGATCATTTAGAGTCTGACTTATTGATAGGCCCCAGGGCTAGCTTTTGTGAATCTGCTAGACAGGCAGATTTTTATTTGCATGAAAACAGACTTTAGGAAACCACTAAAATGTAACAGAAGAGCATGTCCATGTTTTAGTAAGTGTATATTGAGTTTATATTTGCCGCCTTATTCCAACAATCCTTTTTCTGTTTAACTGCACTGCAGTCCATACTGAAAAATAAAATATAGCATGGAAACACCTAACTTTCTCTGTCCCCTCTTTGTTTTTGGCTTTTGCAGCTGCTGTTTTCTCAGTGTTGTCTTCGGACAGTTTCCTGTTGCCACAGTCGATGGCCTGCCAACGCCTGCCTGGGCCTTTCAAGTGTCAACACTCCGAAGTTTGCTGCGATGGCCAAATGCTTGTTAATGAGATATAGCAGCTGGGTAGGGGTGAACCACTGAGATGTATAAAGGCATGCCGCTGGTGCAGGAAGCGATGCCTTTTGAATCTTTTCAGCACTCTGAAAGCATTCAAATCAAAGAGGGCATGTTGTATTCATTAATAAACCGAAGTTCCCATGCAACTATGTTAAAGCCAGTAGTTTAACTTTGTAATAGACAGGTGAATTTTTCACCAGTGTTTTAGACTGGAAGACAAAGAGCAAGAAAACAAGAGTTTATGTACTGCCAAAAGCATTACTTCCGAATCTAGCAGCCATACAGAATTGTTAAACTGGGCTAGGTATTTGCCCTTTCCCATGAATAAAAGCTTGCAAGATTCCATTTTCTTGTATTTTTTATGCTTCAGAACTCACAGCCACCTGCCTGAGCTCTCCTTTCCCTCCCGCTCCCCTGTTTCTTAATTAAAAATAAAAAACAGGATTAAAATCTAGAATGAAAAAAACCTTGTGAAAAAAAAAAGTCTGAAGACTCTACAGACAGGATTAATGACCAAAGCTGCTTGCATTCAGCCTGAGTACAGCCCATGTGATCCTCAGTCTGCATCTGTTTTGCTATGACAGTAGCAATATAGGAGGCCCCAACAGCTGGGCCAAAAACAAGCAGAAAGCAAAAATAAAAGAAACTAACATACAGTGCAAAGTTTCAAGGGCAATGCAAGCCAAAGAGGATCTTAAAGACTTTTCCAGCTTTTTTTTTTAAGAGTGAGGCAGCTGGTGAAAGATTGAATGCTAGAAAAACAGGTTTAAAACAGAAACAGTCACAGGTTCAGAGTAGCAGTCAGTGTTAGTCTGTATCCGTAAAAGAAAAGGAGTACTTGTGGCACCTTAGAGGCTAACAAATTTATTAGACCATAAGCTTTGGTGAGCTACAGCTCACTTCATCGGATGCATACAGTGGAAAATATAGTGGGGAGATTTTATATACACAGAGAACATGAAACAATGGGTGTTACCATACACACGGTAACAAGAGTGATCATGAAAGGTGAGCTATTATCAGCAGGAGAGTGGGGGGGCAAGGGGGAAGGACCTTTTGTAGTGATAATCAAGGTGGGCCATTTCCAGCAGTTGACTAAGAACAGTAGGAGGGGAAATAAACAAGGGGAAATAGTTTTACATTGTGTAATGACACACACCCACTCCCAGTCTTTATTCAAGCCTAAGTTAATTGTATCCAGTTTGCAAATTAATTCCAATTCAGCAGTCTCTCGTTGGAGTCTGTTTCTGAAGTTTTTTTGTTGAAGAATTGCCACTTTTAGGTCTGTAATCGAGTGACCAAAGAGATTGAAGTGTTCTCCGACTGGTTTTTGTATGTTATAATTCTTGACTTCTGATTTGTGTCCATTTATTCTTTTCCGTAGAGACTGTCCAGTTTGGCCAATGTACATGGCAGGGGGAGCATTGCTGGCACATGATGGCATATATCACATTGGTAGATGCGCAGATGAACGAGCATCTGATAGTGTGGCTGATGTGATTAGGCCCTATGATGGTGTCCCCTGAATAGATATGTGGACACAGTTGGGAACGGGCTCCTACTGTTCTTGTAAACTGCTGGAAATGGCCCACCTTGATTATCACTACATAAGGTCCCCCCCCCTCCCCGCACGCTCTCCTGCTGGTAATAGTTCACCTTTCCTGATCACTCTTGTTACAAGTCTGTATGGTAACACCCATTGTTTCATGTTCTCTGGGTATATAAAATCTCCCCACTATATTTTCCACTGTGTTTATCCGATGAAGTGAGCTGCAGCTCATGAAAGCTTACACTCTAATAAAATTTGTTAGTCTCTAAGGTGTGCCACAAGTACTCCTTTTCTAGTCACCATAATAACAGTGACAAAATTGCTTTGGAGACCTTATAACAAAAGAAGTGTTAGAAGCAGGAAGAAGCCACATGCCAGCCATGATTTGGTTTATCTTAATGACTTCCCTGCTTCTCCACCAAAGAATACAAGTGTCTCATAACCGTTTATACTCGCTTTCATTTGCCTTTTCTAGTAACTCGTTCCAAGGTAATTTAAGCCAAGGAACACTTTTAAGTGATATTTAGTTCTTTTCAAACAGGCTGCTGGCCTAGAATGCAGGGGTCTATCTGTATTCACTACCCTGCTGCAGATACTGTATTTGTTTTCAGAATTTAGGCATACCCATCATTAATTCCATGTGGCCCTCAAAGGGGTAAACTAATGTAACAGTCACAAAGACTACGATCAAAAGCCCACTCAAGTCGATCTGTCATTCTGTTGACTTCACTGGGTTTTGGATTAGAGCTGGTTGAACATTTTCTGACAAAACTGTTTTCCCAAGTAAAATACTTGTATCACAAAATTAAATCATTTCACAGGACTATATCAAATTCAACAAAACACTTGATGAAAAAATTATCGAAGGGTTTTGTTTTGACTTTGTTGTTTTGACTTTTATATGTAGTATAATAGTTGAAACAAAGTGTTTTGACCCTGTTGAAATTTGAAGCGCTTCAGTAAGGTGCTTTTGATATTTCTGAAATGAATTTTTTTGTCATTTTCATTTTGTGGGAAATGTTGACTCTTTAAAGGGAATTTCTAAATGTGAAATGGAAATTCTGAATTTTGAGCAGCTCTAGTTTGAACAAGGCCTGGGAATGTGCAGTTAGTTGTTGCTTACCTGGTTTCAGTTGATATTGCTCATTTCATAATGCTGGCCACCTCAGCTGCCAGCGTTTCTCTCATGACATCTATGGCATGCCCAAAAGAAGGCTGAAGAAAGGCGCACTCAGATAACCTTGGGATGAGCCTGGTATAAGAATGAAACTATAGAGAGAAGGAGGAAAAAAACATTTCCTACTAACAAAATATAAATTAAGTGAATCGAAGGCAGTCTCACAGGTATTAAAATAAACATACCATCACAAGCTTCGCCCGACTTGTCAGAACACAGCCTGGTATCATAGACAGAAGTAAGAGAAGTGTTACAAGAGCCTTGTGCTACCCATTGTGAGCTGTGTCAAAGGTCACAGAGGCCACCTGAGCCAATTGTTGTGGAGATCTTCAGTGCTTCTCTCAACCAGGCTCTCTCTACCAGTTATTTTAAAACATGATATGCTCTAGTAGTGTCTCCTCAGAAAATTCTTGTTCACTTCAAGGTACTTGGGAACTACTGCCCTGAATGTTTTATAATTAAGTGGGTAAATCAAAGAGTTACTAGTAAACCAACTCCAGGAATAGCTGGCTTCTTCTGGCATCCTAGATCCCTCCCAGTATGGCTCTGGGCAACAATCTAGAGCTGGTTGCATTAATGGAAATGCAACATTTTGTGGGAGACAAAAATATGCTAAAGTCAAGTGGAATAGTGGACAATTTTTCAAAAAGTTTGCAAAAGAAGTTTTCTACAGTTTTCCTCACCCCACTTAAAAACAGTGGGCCCAAATCCTGCCATTGATTTCCATGATGTTACACAGGCATAAGCCATAGAAGGGTTTAGCTCAGTGGCTTTGTAGCAACACTAACTAGCAAACAGTAGGCCTGATGTATGTCCATATTGCTAGCCAACCATGCACAGAACTCCCTCTCCAGTAGGAGCTGTGTAAGTAGGATCAAAGGATTGCCAAGGCATCCAGTCTCCTACTGACAGTGCAATGGTACACCACTTTACATCAGTGGTGGACAACCTGTGGCCCATGGGCTGCATGCGGCCTGTCAGGGTAATCTGCTGGCAGGCCGCCAGACAGTTTGTTTTCCCCTGCATGGCTGCCTGCAGTTCCCAATGGCTGTGGTTCGCTGTTCCCAGCCAATGGGAGCTGCGGGAAGCGGCAGCCAGCATGTTCCTGTGGCCTGTGCCGCTTCCTGCAGCTCCCATTGGCCGGGAATGGTGAACCACAGCCACTGGGAAGTGCAGGCAACCGTGCAAATGTAAACAAACTGTCTGGCGGCCCGCCAACAGGTGCAGCCCACAGGTTGCCAATCACTGCTTTACATTGTCAAAACACATCCAGACTTTAACTAATTAATGCTCACAATACCCCTGTGAAACAGGAAAGTAATTAATGTTCATTGTTAGCGACCATGACATAAACAGCCATGTTAGCTATTATAGAGCTAGAAACACAACAAATTAAGTATTTGCCAAATTGAGGACAACTGAGTTGGGAAGGGAAGAAAAAACCTTCTATTTTCAGGTTTCTAAAAACAACCTTGTAAAGGTAGGTAGTGTCCTTTGGAATGAGTTATATTTGCTATGCAATTTAATCTATTGCATCTATGTAATTACCAATAAAGTGATATTTTATAGAGCCTGATACAAACTGACACTACATGAGGAGATATGATTTGATAGATACCAATCCAACAAGCCAAATGCCTGTCAAAATCCCAAATTAAAATAAACGGTTGCATGACTCTAGCCTTGTAATGGCACACAAGTGCTCTGGTCTGTCTCATTCTGTTTGCATTTCTTTCAGTGTCTTTAATTATATTGATTCTTATAGATTCATATAAAAATTCAAACAGATATAAAATCATAACATTTTCCATAATAAAAACAACCAGGATCTGTTCCTGTGATCACATATGGATTATGTTATTGTTCTGGCAATTGCTTATTACTCGAAATACATTGTCTTTTTCTCCTTTTTCTTTTTGTGGGGGAGAGGGAGAGGTGGTGTAGTTCAGTGAAAATATTCTAAGTGACAAAGCAAATGCCCTGTGTGAGGGTTACTTAACTTTCTGACATCAGATGTGGCTTTTCCACAGTTTCCCCTTTCTGCTTGGGCAGGTTAGCACCACCACCCCCCCAGACTAAAAGGTTGATTTTCTTCTGGGGTAAACAAAAGTTCAAACTCTTTGGTCAAAGTTATCTCTCTAAGGTCTGTGTTTCCTTCTTACCTCCTTCTTGGACACAGGAGTATAACCACACTGCCTCTAGATGCTACTTCAGTGCCACAGGGGAACACAATTCACTCTTTCTACCACAGGCTCCATCCCGATATCTTGACACTGAAGCAGACTTCCACTCCACACTCAACCACCAGTGCTTCACTTTTCCACCCAGCCCCACTTTCTGTATTTGCTTGCCTCTTAGGGCTTGTCTACACTACCCGCCAGATTGGCGGGCAGCGATCGATCCAGCGGGGGGTTGATTTTTCACGTCTAGTATTGCACTGAGCACTCTCCCATCGTCTCTGGTACGCCACCAGAACAAGAAGCGCAAGCGGAGTCGATGGGAGAGTGTCAACTGTTGACTTACCACAGTGGAGACACCGCAGTAAGTAGATCTAAGTACATCGATTTCAGCTACGCTATTTACGTTGCTGAAGTTGCGTATCTTAGATCAACCCCGCACGGTAGTGTAGACAAGCCCTTAGGTTTCTTCCCTGGCCCTTTTTCCAGATTTTTACAGAACAGTGATTCCAAGGGTCCTTTCCATCACATCCACCGCTGGAGAGAATCCCAACTACTGTCTCCAAGTCTCTGAGGAGAAGGAAATGCTTTCATATCGCCACTGCTTTGTTACCAGCCTACAGTTCCCATCTTCCTTTCAGGAACAATACAAACCCCTTAATTCCTATTCTTAAAGGCTGTGACAGTAGCCAAAATGCTAGTCAAGAGCCTGTTCTTAAAGGGCTAGCTCAACCTGCTCCAAGTCGCCTTCTTGGATAAAACTTTCACTAAAATGTCTGGCTTACAAAAAGGAATGCTGGAGGGGATGACAAACTTTATGTTAGATCAGACAGCCTGACAGAGTAAATAGAAACCACTGAAGTCTCCTATCACCTAACACTGACCTGTAGCTAATCTGCATGATAATATATTGTTTGATTGCAGTACCTACTGCAATATCCTGAAGGAACAGGAAACTTGGGAACTGTTTACGGCCACCCCTACAAGGATGAAAGCTGTCATTACCTTCTGCACTGCTTTTGTGAAAAGTGTGTGGCATGGCAAAGTCTTAGAGTTTAGCTTTACAGGGAAGGTCTGTTTCCGTAAAGGAATAAATTTGGGGTGCGGGGAGGGGGGAGAGATTAGGCTTGGTTGATTGCTGTCATGATTACATTACACAGGTTGAAAGACAGTTTCGGCAATCGCTTATCATGCATGGGAAGACAGAATTGTTTGCCATCAGTGTAGGCTTCAGTTAAGTTTACTGTTCCTTATCTCTTGTTTAATGTAGTACTTCAAAGGAGTGCTCACTGCTTGTCCTGTGACTGAAGTGTGTAGAGCAATGTGATGCCATATGGTAGACTCAGGTTTGAGAGCAGTCAGGGCACTCCTACCCCTCAGGCCAGCAATCACACATTTTTACTGTGACTTTGGGTGGCATTTTAAAGCAGATTTGTTTTTAATCAGTGTACTCAAGTAAATCAGATTAATTAGTTAATCTGTCTATGTTAGTTTGAAAGAGTAAAGTTCTATGTAAGTACTAACTACTAATGATCGACCAAAGAAGAAGCATCAGGTAGATGTATTTTGGACAAGTTTTATAGCCAGCCAGGGCTTTTAGGGTTAGTGTTGGTGGCATCCCAAAGAGTGGAAAACAGAGAAAAGACATTTTACAATGGAAAATCTATGAGTTCCTGAGTCTTCAGTTTAATATCAAACAAAGATGATTAATTATTGGTGGCCGGGATTTTCAAAAACAGGAACCTAAAGTTGAGGTAACTGGAAGCCAATGAACGCTCAAAAGTTTTGAAAACCAGGCAGATGCCCAAGTATGGACTTAGGAACCTAACTTCAGATTCCTATTTTTGAAAATCTTGAGCTATTTATTTAACTTATGTCTTAGACAAGATATCAGTAGGACACAAAATTTAATAATCAGGAAGCAGTCTATGGACCTTCCAAATGTGGATGGACAATACCACCACCAAATCTGGAAACCAGACCGTCCTTTACCATAGGTAGCATTGACTGCTCAGTGATGTGATTCTGGTGTTCATGCTCCCATCAGACTAGTAACAGGGTCTGTGATTGGAGCAGATTTTTTCAGCAGGACCCAGGAAAGATGGTAGAAATCAGAACATCCAACTTGGGGCTATCAATGGGGTTATCACTGCTTATAACCTTGTTCCACTTGGCATGCAATCTGACCTTAATGATACTGTTGCATCCATCTGGACTGGCTCTTGAAGAAAAATCAAGCCACACAAGGCAAGGAGATTTCAGATAATTTGCTATACTGCTGAAAATTAATACTAGAATAATGAATATCCTGAGTCATTACCTCATTGTGGGAAAAGCTTCATTTATAGATAGCCAAGTCAGATTAGAAAAGCTATTCTTGAATACCTTTTGGATTCTGTCACTTCATTTAGTATATATTATATTTAGTATAACAGAAACCTGTTGAATAGGTAACCTAGTGGCCGGTCTGTTTATTTAAGGCCAAGTTGTGATATATCCTTACTCATACTGAATAGTACCTTATAGCATGATTAAAAGCAATGGGACCACCTATGGAGTAACGTACTATTCACTGTGAGAAAAGGTATCCTATTCTGGCCCTAAATAGGTAACTGTTTAAAAGTGCAAGAGAGCTCTTCTATTTCATTCAACATTTCTTTAGTATGTCTGAGACCATGCTCTAGTGGTTTCATTCCTTGCTTGAAGACAAGTGAATGTCTCCCATGTCCTTGAAAACCCACTGGCATCCAGTCACTTCAGTTAAAGTATGCAAATATGAGACCTCTGTACAATTAACTCATGTTTTTCTGGTTAAAAAGAGAGAGAGAATTTCAAAAGGTTAGTGTGCATGTTTAAATCACTCATGCCTGGCATAGTTCAAGATTACACTTTTTATTGAAAAAGCATTTCACTTTCAAGTATACTAGAGTATTTCAGCTATTTCAAGAGTGCTTCTTTCCACTACAGTCTAACAACTAGACATTGCTGCTACACCACCGGGGCTATTATTTAGATGAGGAAGAGCAGGACTATGAACTGGAGACTTTCTGACCTCAGAAATCATGCTTCTGCTATGACAGGCAAATAAGCAGGTCTGTTCTAACTAATGGAGCTTTCATCTTCAATTATTAGCACAATTGATTGATGATGAGCACTACCTAAATGTTAGGCTAAATTCTTCACTGACTTACACCGGAAGCCCCACTGAAAAGAATAGGGTACACGGGGTGAAAATCAGTGAAGATTCTTCCTCTTTAAAATTATTATTATTAATAATTATCAATATTTATATAACTCTGTAAACATGTGAACATAAAAGAAGACATGTTCTCTATCCCAAAAATTTATAATTTAAGTGAAACAAAGACTAGACAAGTAATTGGACATATTCAGTTAACTGACAGTATGTGCGTTATTGATAAGGAGAACAAGGTCGGAGGGATTGCTTGAAAAAAATGGGATTTAAGAATAGGTATGAAAATATGAAAAAGAGCTCTAGCCAGATGTGGACAGGGAACATGTATGAAGGGGGAGAAACAAATTAGAAAGCACAAGGGAGAAAGGGATGAAGGCATAGGCGCCGGGAGCACCCACGGAAAAAAAATGTTGGGTGCTCAGCACCCACAGGTAGCCATCTCCTCCTCCCCTCCCAGCTCCTCCCACCTGCCAGTGGCCCTGCCAATCAACTCCTCACCCCCAGCCCACAGTGATCTGCTGTTTCGCGGAGTGCAGGAGGTGCTGGAGGGAGGTGGGGAGCAGGGACGGAGCACGCTCAGTGGAGGGGGTAGAAGTGGGTGGGAAGAGACAGGGTGGAGGCAGAGCAGGGGTGGAAAGAAGAGGGGCGGGGTGGAGCAGGGATGGGAAGAGTCAGGGTGGGAGTGGGACCTTGAGGGCAGGGGTGGAGGGCAGATGGGGTTTGGGCCTAAGTGGGGGTTGAGCACCCCCAGGGAAAGGAGGAAGCCGATGTCTGTGGATGAAGGGGGCAGTCAGAAAAAAATACTGAAAGAATGCTAAAGAGAGGGAAGGAGAATACAAATATATGAGAGCACAGAACAAGGAGTCAAAATATGATGTAGTAAGAGACAGGAAGACTATGCAAGGATTCAGTGAGGAGTGTGATGAGGCTACAGCAAAGAGAAAGGAAGGTGATTTGGGGCAGATGGAGTTCAGAGAAGGAGAGGTAGAGAGAAGACACAGGAGAAAGTTACAATATTTTTTGGTTCTATTTATACACTATATAGGATCTTATACAACCCTTACCGCTGTAGTACCTGAATGCCTTCCAGTAGTGCATTAAGCAACGTGACTACACATCTGTCACATGTGGTTTGTTCTCTCACTGTTGCTCATATTAGCATGTATCCCAAATGATCTGATAAATCATATGCAATAGTCCCAGATGCTAAATGTTTCAGTTCAGGTAAACTCCCACATTTGGACACCATATAAATCTGTTATATATAGATTTAGGAAGCAGGTTAAGCTAAATTCATATTAGATAATAAAGCTGGTCAAAACTTTCACATCAAAGATCTATTTTGATGGAACATATAGTTTTTGCACAATTGAAATTTTGTAAGAAAAATTCAGTTTTTCCAAAAAATGTCTACAAGGAGAATCAAAACAAAATATTTAATTGCCATATCTGTCATACTGTGTATTAATTAAGGCCAACAAGTAACTCCAGGGCACATGTCCCTCCTGTCAGGTTAGTAATGGGATCAGGGGTTTTCACAATAAAAACTACTGAATACCCTAAACATAAGCCATGACTTTAAATAATTGAATGAACTCTGCTGTGCCCAAAGAGAAAAAGTAAATGTACTTATAAAAATAGAGAGCACAGAAATGCAGAGCACCAATGAAGTGGCTACGATTGGCAGTGCCCTTCTGTGCCATCACGTGTTTAACATGTGCAGCTCTGGGAAGAGTAGCATCAGCACTAGCCAATGGAAACTTCAACTCAGAGACTCCCTTCTTACCCCTATTTGCCAGAATTGCCAACCTCTGCAACTTCCTGAGTCAGTTTCTCCCTTAGCAGCTCCCTCCCATAGGGTAAGAAGACCCCTGCTGCCTTATTGCTCCTGGTTCTACCTATCCTGAGCCAATAGGGAGGGAGAATGAATATTTTACTCTGCATGGCTCTCTGGCTATCCACCATGGCCAATAAGGAATTAAGATGTCTTCTTATGTTCACTCCACCAGATCAGAGGGAGCACTGAAGGGGGAATGTCGGAGGTAAGGAGAGTGGCTAGCCAGATGTGAACAGTCTGTTGGTAGAGGGTGGTCAGGACAAGAGTTCAATTGGGATGTTTGGAGAGGCAATAATGAGCTGGTATGCAAAAGGGAGTGGGGAGAGAATATAGGGGCAGGAGTGGCTGTGCTGGGAGAAAGGGGTGATTAGGCCATGGAAGCTCACATATAGGGAGTAATTGCCTTGCTCCAACCACGTCTTGCATGTCCCATAGAAATGTATGGGGGAAACTCCTGAAAACAATGTTAAATGATTGCATAACAGTTTTTCCTTTCTTTCTCTCCTTTAATGAATAGAATCAACATTGTTTTCCCAACATACAGTAGAATCTCAGAGTTACTAATACCTCGGGAATGGAGGCTGTTTGTAACTCTGAAACGTTCATAACTCTGAACAAAACGTTATGGTTGCTCTTTCAAAGTTTACAACTGACCATTGACTTAATTCAGCTGTGAAACTTTACTATGCAGAAAAAAAAGCTGATTTTAACCTTCTTAATTTAAATGAAACAAGCACAGAAACAGTTTCCTTACCTGGTCAAATCTTTTTGTTTAAACTTTCCTTTTATTTTTCTAGTAGTTTACGCTTAATACTGTACTGTATTTGCGATTCTTTTTTTTCTTTTTTTTGTCTCTGCTGCTGCCTGATTGCGTACCTCCAGTTCCAAATGAGGTGTGTGGTTGCTGGTCAGTTTGTAACTCTGGTGTTCCTAACTTTGAGGTTCTACTGCATTACTGACAGAAAAACTGTGAGAACAGTAAAATGCAGGCTAATCACATTGATCAGCTTTTGAATGAATCATTGACTTTGGTCTAGACCACTATACATCATAAGAAGCTGCACAATTTAATTAGAGGAGAGGTTATAGTTTAAGGCTATACATAGTGCTATAGTATACAGTAGAACCTCAGAGTTCCCGAGGTGTTCGTAACTCTGAGGTTCTACTGTATTTGATTGACCTGTCTCTGTTCTGCAATATGGATTATCTTTGGCTGATACCATCAGTTTGGCATAAAATAACTCACAGATTGGAGTGTTCCTATTCTGTGCTATCGAATTCCCTCTTTTTTGTTTTGTTTTGTTTTATTAGTATTAGTGTCCATTATCAAGTTCCTCAGATATTTGACACTTAGCAAAGTGAAGTTGCAAATAAGTGTTCCTTTGGGTGGAAAATGTAGAGAAAGTTTTTTATTACTCAACTATATTTATTATATCACCATCCCTCTTGCTGTCTTCTGTCTGCTTTAGGTGCCAAACTGTCTGATATTTCATCTATTTTCCATTCTTCACTTTTAAAAAAGATCTCAGCTGTTCAAAGTTACTTTGTACACTCCTCAGTCCCAACACAACTGGGAAAAAATGTTCTTAGAACATTTTTAACCCAGACCCAGGATCAGTTCAGCAATCCCAGTATTCTAGACTACATTATCCTGGTGACCTTGAACTCCCTGAATCCTCTATTGATAGAGATAGCAGCATTTTACATTAATGAATGGAAACATAAGTAGCTCTAGGGAAAGGCAATGTTCAGTTCACAAGAATAACTCTTTAACTCTCAATGAAACAAACAGAAAATGTAGATTGTAATTTATTGTTTAATCTTTCTATCACAGTATCTCATGGGGCCCCCCATTAACATAATACCTGAGCACCTCACAGCAGCCCTGTAAGGTAGGGAAATCCTGTTTTATTAACCCCCGTATTTTACAGATGAGGAACTCAGGCCCAGATCTTCAACGGTATTTAGGTTCTTAACTCCCATTGACAGACCGATGCCTAAATACCTCTGAGGATCTGGAGCAGAGAGACTAAGGACCAGATTTTCAAAGGTATTTAGATACTTACTGGGATTTTCAAAAGCCCCTTAGTGCCTAGCTCCAAGTTGCACACTTCAGCACTTTAGAAAGGTCCCACTCAATGCCTATCTGTATCTTAAGGTACCTAAAGACCTTTAAAAATCTGGCCAAGTGATTTGCCCAAGGTCATACAGGAAGCTTGTGATGGAGCAGGGACTTGAAGCCAGGTCTGCTAAATCCTATGCTCACACCCTAACCACGGGACCACCTTTCTCATTCTCTGAGGATGAAATTTAGCATGAGGCCCACTTAAGCACAAAGGAGGAGCTCAACAGAGAGAGGAGAACAGTGAGTGTAGCGGAAGGGTTTCATGCAAAGGTTCCTGTGAACGCCCTATATGCCTCAAAAAGGGTAGCCACACCAGACCTGCTTAGGCTGGTGTGGAAGATGCTAGGGAAGAGGCCATCACGGAATCTGTATTTGCTCGACTCTGGTGGCCTAAAGACCCAGTGAAACTCGCATAGATGAGCTGCTTTAGTACATGTATTGTATATTCTTCTAAACTAGGAGTTAGTTCTCTACTTTTCCATATCATGACTGAAACAAATGTTTCAGGATCTATTCCCATCTAGTAACAAAGAAAGGGCAGATAATCACAACCCCTGAATTGAAAAGCCATGTGCTAACTCATGTTTTGTTGAGCTCCCAGTTTCTTCCACTCAGTTCTTGTAGTCCCAAACTGCATGATGAATTACTCTTTAAACATTAATGAATGGCTCAGTTATTAGTTCCTCGTGCATTATCTATCCTCTTCCGTGCTCCTGAAAAATCAAGCCATTTGATGAAGAATACAAAAAATTCTGTTTTGTGTCAGACATCAACATTTACAACTCCCTGTTATTTTCAGGGATTTTCCAACAACCGTTAAATCTGGCTTAGATGAAGAAAATACATTGTTGAGAACAAATTTGAATTTTCAGGAGGATGAACTAGATAACATAAGATGTCTTTTCCAGGATGCTCTGATTATGTTATGAGACAATCATAGTAACTGTATTCCTCTGTGCTGTGTAACTGAACTAATAAGCATCTTATGAATTTAGCAGATATTTCTGATTTAAGACTAAAGAGGAATCTTATGTTCTGTTTGATGGTCTTTCCCAGGAGTCAGTGTAATGGTAGTCTAATCAAGACAGCATCTCAGTTCTGTCCTGTACATCAGAAGAAAATTGCTCAACCATCCATTAGTATCAGGACTTGGAATCCAGTCTCGGAAGTGTAGCAGACTAATGAAATATTTAAGTTGCTAAAATATTTAATCCTATGAACTCCAACTTTTTTGTTTGTTTGTTGTTTTGTTAAATGCTGGCTGCTGGAGATCATGGTGTTGCTATACTCAGTGGTACTACATTGATTTATGCTAGCTGAAGATCTGTCCTTCATTGTTTTCAGTCAAACATATGACTCATTTAGGTTTTGGCTTAAGAAAGAGATTATTATGATTATTATTTTCCAAGTCAATTTAAGGAAATACATCAAGGAAGGTTCATTCTCATAGTGGAGCTTTAAACTATCAAAAAATTACTGGAAAAAAAGGTCAAAATGGAAATTTTTTTGTTTTTTCTATGACATCTTTTAGACATCTTGTAATTTAAACAAGAGAACGGTGTTTACTCCAATTTTTCATTTAAATTGCATCAAAGTGTAATACATGTGAGGCATAAATTCAGGCAGTTTAAGATCCTAAGTCTAGTTAATGGTAGCCTTATGCTAGCAAGCCTATTGTTCCTTGGACAAGCATGCATCCCAGTTTTACTGTCAGACAATAAAATGCAGCTGCAACAGACTTAAATCTGTGAAGTCTGAATTTTTTTTTGGAATGCTGTCAAATGAAATAAAATGATAAATCTATTAAACCATTTTAAGGTACTTCATCAGTCTAACAGGTAAAGCCAGAAACGATTTATGAGAATTTTTTTCCTGTTTCACAACTCTGAAAAAATACATTTATATTCTATAGCACCTGTACAAATGCAAGATAATTTTTTTTTTATGTTCTGTGACTAACTTCTGTTTGTCTTGCTTACATGAGTAATCCCTTTGAAGCCAATGGGGGTGTTTTTATGGGTAAGGCAAGTGAGATTTTGTCCACAATCTTAATTTCAGAACAGGGTTAATGCAATAGTAATCAGAGCAGCAGCCATGTTAGTCTGTATCCGCAAAAAGAAAAGGAGGACTTGTGGCACCGTAGAGACTAACAAATTTATTTGAGCATAAGCTTTTGTGAGCTACACTCACTTCATCGGATGCATGCAGTGGAAAATACAGTGGGGAGATTTTATATACACAGAGAACATGAAACAATGGGTGTTACCATACACGCTGTAAGGAGAGTGATCAGGTAAGGTGAGCTATTACCAGCAGCAGAGCGGTGGGAGGGGCGGGGGGAAGCTTACCTATTCACTCTTGTTACAGTGTGTATGATAACACCCATTGTTTCATGTTCTCTGTGTATATAAAATCTCCCCATTGTATTTTCCACTGCATGCATCTGATGAAGTGAGCTGTAGCTCACGAAAGCTTATGCTCAAATAAATTTGTTAATCTCTACGGTGCCACAAGTACTCCTTTTCTTTTTGCAATAGTAATAAATCTATTAGCAAACTCTGAGCAGAATAGCATTTGGATTTCCTATACCAAGATACATGAATCCTAATCCACATAAGAAATTGACTACAACTTCCAAAATTGCAGAATACCTGCTAGTCAGTAACCTTAGTTCCTCTTTCTCCAGCTCAGATATCTATTAAAATGTTATGTAACAGAAGAATGGAATACTGTATACCTCTTTTTTGGCAAACTACATTGAAAACAGCAATTTGTCTCAACAGGGTGGGGTGAGCTGAGCCCATGAGAAAAAGTGAGTTATTATGGAGTGTAGTTTCATTAGCTAGTTTAAAGATAGTCTCAAAATTATCATCATTTTTATAAAGAAAGACATCCGACTATGGCCATGAAACACTTCTAACCAAGTCTGGAAAGCAAAGCTCAAGCAATGAATGATCTCTATGTCATAAATCAATTCTTTGGCTGTGTACACGGGTGAGTGAAGAAAAAACATTGAATAAGCACAAGTTTTAATATTCTGACAATTATAAACAGTTCTTTGTTTTTCTTTCCTCTTAAGTGCATATGGGCGTGGGTTATGGAAGCAGAATATCCATAAAACATCTGGTGTTCAGCTTGATGCTATAATCAATGCTCTGTCTTCTTTTTTGTTATGTTGTGAAAAAATGTGTTCAAACCATTTAACTCCTTAACTAAGGAGCAAATTTCCCACTGACTTCAATGGGAGCAGGAGCAGGCCTAAGCAACAGTATTCACATTATAGAAGAAGAGTACACATCTTCTTTTTTGTCTGATTGTTTATTTGTTAATATGCTACTGGGCTGCTGCTGAGCCACAAAGCATGTATTGGTTTGAGAAAGTGCAAACTCATTCACACTGTCCCCTTTTTGCGAATACAGACTAACACGGCTGCTACTCTGAAACTGTCCCCTAATGTTAACCAATCCTGACCAGGATGGACCATACCCCATGGTGAGATAACAGTCCAGGCCCAGATTCTGAAAGGTATTAGGCACCTAAAATCCAGGGCTTAAATTCAGCCAAAGCTGTCCAGAGCACAGCTCCAGGTATATATTTTCAATCCCGCTGGAGTTTTCATAGTATGTTGGGGAAGGTAAGGGGGGATCCAGGAAATGCTCTATAAGAATTTAAGCCCTGCCTAAAGCCCATTGATTTCATTGACATTCAGGCAACTGAATACCTTTGTGGATCTGGGCCTTAGTTTCTATGCCCACTCGGTCTCTAGCATCTTTGCTGATAACATTAACAAGGGGCCAGATTTCCAAAGGAGCTCAGCACACAACAGCTCCCCTATTTTCCAATGGGATAGGAAAACTGGGAGGGATAGTTTGCCAAATGAACAATAACCCATCATGATAGTAAGAAACTGACTTTGCACTTTAAAATACCTCACTTGCTCTCACTGTACTTTTGAGAAATAAGAGCCAGATTTTCAGAAATTGCGCCCAGCAATTCCCCTGGAGAACAACTAAGCTGTTTGGCACTGAATATTTTTGAAAATCTGCCTCTATATGTGGGTGCTGAACTTTTCTGAAAATCTGGCCCAATGGTGCTGCTTTTTATTACCGGGATACCTGTCCACTGGCAAGTGGATTGAGACCAGAATCTTCATCTACTTTAGAAGACAGAACTTTCCAAGCACAGTTAAAAAGCAAGTAAGACCAAAGCTTTCACTTCACTCTCATTGATAGTAACAAATATAGTGATACCTGTGACATTCCTGAAGCCAAATGAAATGTTCTTTTAATCAAATGCCTTGTATGCAGAATCCATTTAGACAACTTATATTTAGGTTGCAAAATGGGTTAATAATACAAAAAAGTCCAAGAATATTCAACTTAATTTTCAAATCACTTCACTTTGTCCCTGTTCATTCCCCCTTAGTATTCATTCTTTGTTCAAAAGATTGAGCTTCCCTTCCCTATTAACAGAAATTGCATTTCAAAGTCACATGTGTAAATATTAATAGAAACCAACTTGTTAATTTGTAAATGCAAGTATCCACCACAGTGGAGAAGTTCTCACATACTCAACTAGCCACTCAACAATTCTATGACTATTCTGTCCAATCATAACTAAGCAACACAGCTCAAGCTTCAAATATTCACCATCAATGCATAAAGTTAAAAAGAAAAAGACACCAATCAGATAAATGCCAATAAATAAACTGGGGGAAATCACCATCTGCTCGTGGACATTCCATGAGCACAAAAGAGGCACAATTAGTTGCATTAATTACTCACTGCAAATTACACTCTCAGCTTTAAGCGATAGTAGTCAATGTTTCTGTTCTGGGTCAATTTTAGCTCATTCATTATTGAAGTCAATGGGATTTTGTCTTAGTAACAACTGAATGAGGACGGAAGGATTTAGCCTAAGTGTACCTTTGCCTTGGTACAAAAAGGGCTGGCTTGAGACTGCATAGTTCCATTTGAAACAAATTTCCTTCACTCTTCAGGGACAAATTACCATATAAGGAGCTGGGGTTTCTTCTTTTTTTCCGTCATTCCTATTTTGTTTTTCGTACTTACTGTAGTTTAAATGTATTTCTTTAATTTATTTCTTCTGTTCTTGCTTTGGCAATTTGTAGGTAAATTACTAGTTTCCTTCCATCTTTCTTCATGGGAGCCAGAGCCAGGAATGCTCCAGGTTAAGTCCAACAGGAGAATATCACTTCAGGCCCCTCAACATACCCTCTCTACCATCTACTGCACTATGTCAGGGAATGTATTACTCCTCATTTGGGATGGGGGGGTGAGTAGATACTGGCGCACCTATGGATTGTCAGTACACTGAGGTAAGAGGTTTTGCTGTGTAACCTTTAACTAATGGCACTCTTCACTTTTCTCATTTTCAGATCTCAGGAGTTTGGGAAGTGCTGAAGAAGTAGTGAATGAACTGACATTAAGTGCATTGCGGGAGGGGAGTGGCCCCTGTGCACAAGCACATGCGTGTGTGTATATACCATTGGTTTTGCTCTTTGTGTTGAGCAGGTAAATCCCTATGGGACACAAAATATGTTTATATATTTTGGAAATGTTATTGAAGTTGTATTTTTCATTCTCTCGGCACTGCAGGTAACCGGCATGCAAGTGGCTGGACAGATGGCAAACTTGGGGGGCGCATGAACTGCCTGTTGGGGGAAGATATCCCCTGGCCCCTCCCTTTCCGCTCGAGGTCCCAGCCCTCCCACCCCTCCCCCTGCAGAGCCCAGAGGCCCCCAAATGCGGCTGCTAGCCCCCCAGCCCTGGGCCGCCCCAGTGCCCCAGGTCCTGGCTGCAGACTGGAGCACACACCAGCTCCAGTCACCTGAATCCTGGCCACAGGCCAGCCTGCCCCAGCAGAAGAGCGGGAACTGGAAGCAGGCAGAAGGGAGCCTGGGGGTGGAGCATAGGCAGGGCCACAGCAGGCTGTTTGGGGAGTCTCAGCCTCCCCTGGCCTGTGATACCCGCCGCCCATGGTGACAAAGGCAATCTCCTGATCTCCCAGCGTTGTCACAGAATAATGAACAATAGCATGGTGAGATTGCACAGAAGGACAGAAGCAAAGATTGCATACTGGCAATGTACAGTGTGACACCATGGCCTGTAACAAAGCATAGCCATGATCAGAGCAAGTGCAGTCAGAACGGCGTGTGACCATGTTGTGTGGATATGAGCGGCTTGATGCTCCACTATCTTCTATCTTGCATAGTCATTCCCATGTGTGCAAAATGTATGTAAAACACATGGGGTGGGGGAGTTGAAATCCTGGCAAAACTTTTATTGACTTTGGTGGACCCAGGTTTGAATCCTGAGTGATTTGGTACTGTTTAGCTCTGGTAGATATAGAAATGATTAGGCAACATGGAAGCCTGGGTAGACTCAGCCCTGGGGTATGTTAACAGGTGTTTGCCACTCTAAACTGCACTCATGTAAACAAATGAAGCCCTTTTAATTCAGTCAATCTGAAAACTGGATAACAAGAACCCTACAGATTTTCTCACATTAGATTAGACTTTTATTTAAAAGAAGAACTCTTGTGACCACTTTTCTCTCCGTTAGCAGCATTCTGAAAAGATTTGTTTACTTATAAACACACTCCAACAACCACAGTCACTTGTACAAGATCATGTACTGATTAAATTAAAAGCCAGGCAAGCGTCTTCACATTAAAGGAAACCTTGTCGTAGCTTTGCCTCGCCTACATATTAATGAAAAAATCCTGTGTTTTGTAAATAAGCTCTCCAAAGTCTGGTGGAAAAGTGCTTTCTTCCTCATTTCATCAATAAGGTACTATGTGACTTAAAAAAAATTCCACTGCTCTAGGAAAACTTCTGTTTCCTTTTAATGTCCAGATTTAGCAAGTTTTTCAAAGCCCTTCTTATTAAGAAAAGTTGCTGCTGGGAACATGGATAAGTAGCTACAGCTATTCCAGAACATTATAAATATTCAGGCAAAGATATTTCAGAAATTATCCTCTAAGGTGGGCTTTATTGTCTCCTGGGGCCCACCTACAGCTAGGTAAGAGCCTCCCAAAGTGACATGGATGGCCCCAAATGATCATGGGTGGTTTTTAAAAAATAAATACAAAATTAGTTTCACACCTACTTAGACAGTTTAGAATTTTAATGTGCAAAGGCTGCCAGCTCTTTGCAGTGAAATAAGGCCATACATTCAAACTCCTTAAAGCCAGTCAGAAAGCAGGGCAGAGTACTACCCATTTGGCAATAGGAAGCACTCCTCAGTTCTAGACTTTATTATTAATGAACAAGGTATTACTTGGTATCATTTAGCATTCATATGAACAGGGATTGATTTAAACTAAAAAAACGCCAGGAAATTCAGAGGTAAGAAGAGTCTCTTAATTTTACTGTGCTGAGAAGCTGCAGCACATATCGGACCAGATCCTTTGTTCTGGGTGATCTGTGCTTCCCTGTAGGGTAGGATGCCCAAAGGTAGGTTTTCTGTACACCACCTTTGCAGTTCCCCAATACGGAGGCTAGTTTTGCCCTCCAGTGCAACTTAGTGTAAACAATGCTGGCTTGGTGTGGCACTCCATCCCCTTGAAGTGGCAGCTAAGCCAACTAGATATTGATAAGCCTGCTACAGCCTTGGCTAACAGAACCAGGCAATTTAGCTCAGGCAGTAGAGGCTCATACATAAAGATCTAGAAACCCTGGATTTGATACCTGCTGCTGACAACCCATCCAGGGGTGTTGCTGTTACAATAGTGTGAGGGCTGCTTTAAATTACTCTAGGCTGTTTATGGCCTCAAGGGGCAATTGTGGCAGCCAGGGACTGTTGGAGCTTAGGGACACTCTAGCAAAAAAAACCCCTTTACTTAACCATCATTTTCCAGGAAGAGGATACAAGGCTCTGGGCCAACTGAGGATCCCCACTGTGCTACCTGGGAAAAACTTTAGGAGGCCAATTAAGCTGATGATATGATTTCCTTGCACCACCAGAGAAGTATAAAGGGGCTGTAGCAAGGCTGAAGATCTGGACCATAGTAATAAAACCCTGCAGTCTTATCACATTCTTTGCAGTCACAAATAACAAATGTCATAAGACTAACTTTTTAGCAAGGGCTACATCTGAATTTCTTGGGTTTTGTAGGTCTAAGTCATCTAGATTTGTACAGTGTTTTAACAGACTATAACAATTATTTTATTGGCTTGTCACCTGGTCCTTAATACTCAAGGAATTAACTCCAGCTTTGGTCTCCTTTCCCTTTGCATTAGTAGTCAGGGTATATAATAGGAGTGGCCAAACGGTGGCTCGCGAGCCATATGTGGCTCTTTTACGATTAAAGTGACGCTCCTGGAGCCCCCCACGACCCTCCCCCCGTTCTCCACCTACCAGTCTGGGAGGGAAGCTCGAGACCTGTGCCTTGCAGCAGCTGGTTGGGGTAGGGGCTTCTGCCCAGCACGGAGGGGGGGTCTCTGGGCTTCAGCTGGAGTGCTGAAAGCCCCAGCCCCGGCATGCGTGCACCGGCTCTCGAACTTCTAAAGATTGTTGTATACGTCTCGGAGCGTCAGTAAGTTTGGCCACCCCGAGTATATAGTTTTGAAGGGCTGTATGTGGAGATGGAAAGTGGAGAATGCCTGAGGGGAGGCAGGGCTCTGCACCGAGGTGGTGAAGTAAAGGGACACCTTCCAGGGTCAGATGGTTTTGCTTATCATGACTTTTTATTAATAATTAATATTATTTGTAGCACAGTAGCACTGCTGTAGACCCCAGTCAGGGTTCAGGGCCCCATTGTGCCAGGCATTGTTTTGATTTATATGGATAAAGATTTGTTCCCCCTGAAAAAGCTTTACTGATTCAACTGCTTTATTTCTGTTGAGTCACCCCTTCAGCTTACACTGACCTATAAACCCCAAAGTGTCTGAGTTTATGAGAGCAAAGTTTTCCATAATTCTTTCATTGTCCCACATGTATTTATTTTATATTTCTAAGATTCACTCGTGTGAAGCTGTAGCCTTTGCCTTGCTGAGCCACTCGCTATAATGCTCTGCGTCTAATCTCCTTGCAATGAAGATCCTTGGTATAAAAAGGCTCCTCTGAGCATAGAGTTTGAAACATTTAAACATCCATTAAATACTCATTTAAATTATCAAGATTTTTTAAAAATAGTTTATTCCAGAAGTTTTAGCAACTTTACCAATCCTTGCCATGTAAATATCAGAGACAAAACAATAATCATTACACAGTGTGCTTTTGTTTAGAGAAACATACAGTAATATATTTTGGCATGCAGTCATGCAAGTACTCTTGCTACTGTTGTTGACAAGGCTTATAATGGAATAATTGACATTTAATAAGAGGCCAGTTCATGCCAGTAAATTCAAAGTACAGTAGGGTCATTTACATTATTCTTCATGTGTAGCAGTTACCTGATCCTCTGAAAATTAACCAAAAGTTTAGACAAGCTTGCTTATTTTTCAATTTAGATTTGAAAGAGGATATTCAAATTTGTGAACGGTGCCCATATCGTATTGGCTTACACAGTATAATACGACACAGTGTGACACAGCGCATTGTAATGTGATGCAACATGTTTCCCCTCACCCCCATACAGCAGATCCAGCAGAAATGTGGTAGATAGCAATGGAGTAAATACAAAAAAGACTTGACAAATTATTTCCAGTTCCTCCACTGCATCTTTAAATCAACTGAATTTAGGGTGACCAGATAGCAAGTGTAAAAAATCGGGATGGGAGAGTGGGGGGTAATAGGTGCCTATATAAGAAAAAGGCCACAAAATCAGGACTGTCCCTATAAAATCGGGACATCTGGTCACTCTAACTGAATTTAAAACCAACCAACCAAGGAAACCTTGATAACATCCAAATGTAACTTCAAAACTCCCTTCAGACTTGAGATTCAAGATGCCTAGAATTGTAGAGGCAGATTTCATTCTTGAGTTGTCATGTTTGAGCTCCAAAGAGAGTAAGCCCAGACTGGCAGTTACACAGGACTCTACACCAGCTTTGGGAGAACTTTTCTGCTTGCAAGAGTTAGCACCTTGACTTCTTTGAGATTTGCAACCACTTTAGCACCCGTAGCCCAAACAATGTTTAAATCTGCTTTTCACTAACAAGGTGGTATTGGGGTTTCTCTGGCCAATGTTAAAAACAATTTACTACATAAGATAGAATGCATATATGTGAACTGATTTTCAGCATGGAGTAAGTCCTGTGTACACTGGCTAGGAGCTACACAGTTCCTGCTAGATAGGAGCTAACACATTTCAGGTTTGAAATCTGTCTTTGTCTGTACAAACTTTTTCCCGAAATATTTCTCACCATTGCTAATGCAGCTCTACCAGAGTTAGCAACATTGAGAGACCTGGTGTAGATAGGACCACCAGATAGTTTTACCACTAGATCATTTAGACCTACACTGAACAGGCTTAAATGACACAGTGATTAAAATGCCAGCAGCCATTTGCAGCTCTGTCTGCACTAGAATCCCACCTCTGCTATTTTTAAAGGAGCTGTGGCAGTGTTAGCAATGATGTGAAATTTGAAGGCTAGTTTGGAAACCATAGCCTGGACGCACAAAAGGAAGAAGACATTATAATGCCGAGCATCAAAGCAACTAACTTTTAGGTGCCTAGAAAGTCATTGCACCTCACATAGCCTTAGTTAGGCACCTTGGCTCCTACACAATGAATGGGGAGAGAGAGTTGCCATCCACAAAAACCAGCATACGAGGCAGGAAGTTGCTTAAGATAGCTGATGGAAATTGCCAACCAGAGGGGTATGTCCTATGCCTGCCCCTCTCATGGAGATAGAAGCCTAAGTCCAGGCTGCAGGGAGGTGCCTACTTGTGCTAACGACTCTCAGTGTGAACCCTCTACTAGAGCTGGGCACCTACCCTGTTTTAGCAAAAAGTTGAGGGGGAACTCCCTTATCACTTTTAGCCCAAGGGTTAGGGTACTTACCTGGGATGTGGGAGACTCCCCTGTTCAAGTCCCCTCTCCACTTGAAAGAAAAGAGGGACTTGAACAGGGATTTATCACCTCTGAGGTGAGTGCTTTAGCCACTGGATTATGGGATAGCCTGAAAGGGATGCTCTCAATCTCTCCTGTTGAAGCTGTTGCACTCTGGATAAATAGTTAAAGCATCATTGGGCCAGAGCAAGAAAGAGCGAACACAAGAGAAAGTGAAAACATATGAGAGTAAATCTGTAGCCTGGTGGTTCATGCACTCACCTAGGATGTGGGAAACCCTGAATCCAGGCCTCTTGCTCCAATCTGTAGTGTTGGGTCTGGTCCAGAATGCGCAGTACACACTATACTGGTTGTGGAGATCTACAAGTTCTCTTTGCTACATAGTGCAGCAAAATTAGATTTACATACGTGAGAAAGCGTGTTTCTTTAAAGCATAGCAAGTCACTTTGTTTTAGAACAGTACTTCAGTGGTACACAGGAATAGGAAGGGAGGTTATTATTTTTGTCTTTGATAAGGACAGGTACGTACCTTTAAAGCGCTGGATCGCATGATATTAAGCTTCAGTTTTGAAAGGGAAGGTGAAGTTAATTGGCAACTCTTAAGCCAGCATGAGTAATAAAAGAGCTATGGAACAAATCCTTTGAAGGACTTTGGGATCTGTGGAAAGTTAGGGTGTAGTGAGGTAAGCTGAAAGTTTGAACTGTTGTTTTGTTTTTCTGTTTGTAAAAATGTGGGAGCAGGGTATTTATTTCCTATGATAATGCTGAATGGCTAAAAGGGAAATCTGGCTATATGAATGCAGCTGCCTGAGTTAAACATAGAGTTTCAGTCTCTGGAGAATTTCTTAAATGCTGACACACGAGGAGCCCTTCACAATCCAACTAACCTAGCAGCAGGAAACAAATGCATAAGGATGCAGAAAGACTATATTGTGTCTGATTCCACAACTGTTACTTGCCTTCTACACTTTGGACCTTATTTTCATTTAAATCCCTTGACATTACTCCAGCAAGGTAACTACAGGGCCCAGAAAGTTGTTATAAAGGTAATTTACACACTTTCACACTGCCAGAGTGATGTAAGGCATATGCTGCGGAGCTGAGGGAACATCCATGCTATGGCCCAACCATGTTTAAGCAAGTGCATGGAAAATAGGGTTGCCACCTGGATAGTTTTTGACCAGCCTGGCCAGTTTTTCTACACTCTTGACAGTTGCCAGTCATAAGAACATAAGAATGGCCATACTAGGTCAGACCAAAGGTCCATCCAGCCCAGTATCCTGTCTACCGACAGTGGCCAATGCCAGGTGCCCCAGAAGGAGTGAACCTAACAGGTAATGATCAAGTGATCTCTCTCCTGCCATCTATCTCCACCCTCTGACAAACAGAGGCTAGGGACACCATTCCTTACCCATCCTGGCTAATAGCCATTAATGGACTTAACCTCCATGAATTTATCCAGTTCTCTTTTAAACCCTGTTATAGTCCTAGCAATCACAACTTCCTCAGGCCAGGAGTTCCACAGGTTGACTGTGCGCTGAGTGAAGAAGAACTTCCTTTTATTTGTTTTAAACCTGCTACCCATTAATTTCATTTGGTGGCCCCTAGTTCTTATATTATGGGAGCAAGTAAACAACTTTTCCTTATTCACTTTCTCCACCCACTCATGTTTTTATATACCTCTATCATATCCCCTCATCCTCTTTTCCAAGCTGAAAAGTCCTAGCCTCTTTAATCTTTCCTCATATGGGACCCGTTCCAAACCCCTAATCATTTTAGTTGCCCTTTTCTGAACCTTTTCTAATGCCAATATATCTTTTTTGAGATGAGGGGACCACATCTGTACGCAGTATTCAAGTTATGGGTGTACCATTTATTCCTACCTTTGTTCCCTGTCTTTTAACCAGTTCTCAATCCATGAAAGGATCTTCTCTCTTATCCCATGACAACTTAATTTATGTAAGGCTTTGTCAAAGGCTTCCTGGAAATCTAAGTACACTAGGTCCAATGGAACCCCCTTGTCCACATGTTTGTTGACCCCCTCAAAGAACTCTAATAGATTAGTAAGACATGGTCTCCCTTTACAGAAACCATGCTTACTTTTGCGCAACAATTTATGTTCTTCTATGTCAAGAGATGTAATTTGCCAGGCTTTTTGCTGCATGTATGTGCGGCTGCATGCACAGTGATCCTGTAACTAGCGGCCACACACATCATGGCTAGGAGTGCACTGCGGCCAGCAGCTGGATCCTGCTCTGCGTGCTGCATGCCAGGCCCTCACCTGCCAGCTGCCAAAACTGCTATGGCTCCTTTTGGTGTCAGGGTCTGGCTGGGAAGCAGGACAGACCCATCACGGAAGGGTGAGGCTCGCCAGCCGGGAGAGATAAATGGAAGGAGCAGGGTGGGGGAGGCAGGGGCTTCTGGGAAGGGACAGTAAGGGGGATCCCTTGAGGACTGAAGCTTCCCATATAAGGGAAAACTGGGACTTTTCAGCTTGAAAAAGAGAAGACTAATGGGGGACCTAATAGTCTGTAAAATCATGACTGGTGTGGAGAAAGTGAATAAGGAAGTGTTATTTACTCTTGCTCATAACACAAGAACGAGGAGTCACCAAATGAAATCAATAAGCAGCAGGTTTAAAACAGACAAAAGGAAGTATTTCTTCACACAATGCACAGTCAACCTGTGGCACTCCTTGCCAGAGGACGTTGTGAAGGCCAAGACTATAACAGGGTTAAAAAAAACTAGAAAAATTCATGGAGGATAGGTCTGTCGGTGGCTATTAGCCAGGATGGGCAGGGAAGGTGTCCCTAGCCTCTCTTTGCCACAAACTGGGAATGGGCAACAGGGGATGGATCACTTGATGATTGCCTGTTCTGTTCATTCCCTCTGGGGCACTTGGCATTGGCCACTACCAGAAAACAGGATTCTGGGCTTGATGGACCTTTGGTCTGACCCAGTGTGGCTGTTTTTATGTTCTGGGAGGGCGTAGATGTAGTGGGTCATGGACCGGGGTGTCAGATTCTGGTAGGAGCAGTGGTGCCTGAGAGGGGAAGAGCAGGGTCAGCTGGGGGGGCAGGGTAGAGGCCCTAAATAGTGCTCCACAGACCCTGATGTAAGGGGCCTTAGTATAAATGGGGTTTGGGCTCTTTATCTTTGGAGGTCAACCTGACAGTTTCACAGTTCCTACAACACTGGGTGCTCCGCGGCCTCCCTCTGTGGCACTAATGTAATATATACCACATCCATCCATGATGTGAAAAAAGTGTTATGGCTGCAAAGCCAAGCCCTCAAAAGTTTGGGTTTAAAAAAAAAAAAGCTAAGATGAAGATTGTCCATGACATATATAAAGATTTCACAATGGTAGTCCTAGGCAATTACATTTGAATAGCCCTGATCTTGAAGGCATAATTAGGATGAGATACAAGCTTTAAAAAAAAAAAGATTCAGTAAAAGTTCTGTGAGGGGACAGGGGTCTGCCCAGGCAGAATCAGCTGCAAAGTTGGGGAGTTGGAGTCTGAACTGTCAGTTTTTAACATACAATGGGAATTATTGTTAATTTGCCTACGCTGACAAGCAATACAAAACCCGTGCACGTTGTATTTGTGCTTTTTACCTTGCTGTAACTCACAAAGGGGCGTTGCAATTTCTTCGAAAGAACCCTTGAAATAGCAGCGTTGCTCCTAACGAAGCATACAGAAGGCAGTTAATCATTAATTTGTCATGGTTCATAGTTGCTGTCTGGTTTGCTGTAGATAGTTTGATATAGTGCCCTCCAGTAGACTTAATGCTGTCAGTAAGAGTCACAAGCTGGATCTTTATCTAAACTATTATCACAGTCCAGACGTAGCGTTACAGCCTCTTTTTTTATAAGCCCAAGTTATGGAGTTCAGAAAGGCTTAAAACTTAATAAATACCATGGTTTTTATGGTAATGGAACAGCTGCAGTGGCAGACTCAGTCACACACACGCCCTGACTGAGACGGCCTCAATGCTGTAAACAGGTGCACCTAAAGGCTGAAGCTGGGGGTTGTTTTTTTTTATCCAGGACACTAATTTCATTGTCAGCGTCTAGCTTTACAATTAAGTATGTGTTAGGATAACGTTAAGGAATTCAGACACATCTGGTGAGCTGACATTCCAAGCTCATTTTTTGTTAGGCTGAATTTTTGAACTGAAATTGCAGTTATCATTGTGGAGTTCATATAGCAGACTACTTGTGGAAAAAAATACCTTTCTTATTTCTGGTAATAATATTCCATAGGATCTGGGGAGACTGCCATCAGAATAATAATACATTATTGAAGAATGGTGTGAGCTGGGGTGCATGGCAATAAAATAAGTAATAAACCTGTATTTTTAAATCTCAGACATAGCCTGGGGTCAGATTTATATCTGCTTTGGAGGGGTAGAGTTTAGCTACATGACAGTGCATGTGCGGTGGGGAAGACACATTTGAAAACTTTGGCCTCAGTATCTTGTCCAATATCATACAGCAAGTCAATGTAAGAACCAATATTAGAAGCAAGTTTTCTCGAGCCTTGGTTTATGCCTAATCCATTAAAACATAGTAGATGCATTTCCTGCCTCCCTCCCGCCACTATCCACCTGCCTACCTTTCTCTTGGAACTTATATTTAAGTTAAATATCAACAGTAACTAACTGCATTGCATATTCCTATCAGTTTCCCTCCTTGTGAAGCTGATGCAGTGGATTTAGTTTACGTTCGATGAGTCACACAAACCCTTTCATCTCTCCGGTCTCTTTATACCACCCCAAAGTAGGTATCAACAGGGCCAGCTTTAAATGTGCCTTTCCACTGTCACGTAGCCAAGTAGGGACAGGACATATAGCCATAATGCAGATGCTAATAACTACATAGATTCCATCTACACTACATGCTACTGGCTGCGGCATGTAGTGTATGTATACCTGTGACGTTGCAGTCTATATGATTTTATGTAAATATGCTAATGAGTATGAATATAATGTAACTGGAATATACTTCATGCAAAAGGTATCGTGTAAGGTATCATTACAAAGCTTATAATCTACTGAGTGTGGCCATCCTATTTGTATGTATGTATCATTATTTTATCTGAAACTATAAATATGAAATATAACTCTGAGGGCCTATTGTAATTATGCAAAGTGTGGACCAGTAATGGTGGTTTGGAATCTTGATGGCTCCCATCAGCCAGGACAATTGACCGTGGATGGCTCTGTTTGCTTGCAGGCCTTCCTGTGAGTCAGGCTGGGAGGAATGAAGGCTTGGGGTCTTACAGTGACATGTGACCATATCACCTGGTACTGAAATCCATCTTAAACCTGGTGCTTTTCCATTTTTGGGGGGGAGGGGGACCCAGAGATACAAAAGATTCCTGCCTTGTGCCAAAGCCATATAAGGGGGCTGCACTCATGAGAAATCCCCTAGCTAGCACCTGAGCTGGAACAAAAGCTGTACCAGGGGAAAGGATTGTGCCCAGACTAGGAAGGCATCCAGTCTGTGAAGGAAACTTATTGAAACATCTGTGAGGGTGAGATTTTATCTGTATTCAGTTTTATTACTGTATTAGGCTTAGACTTGCATGTTTTATTTTATTTTACTTGGTAATTCACTTTGTTCTGTCTGCTATTAATTGGAACCACTTAGATCCTACTTTTTGTATTTAATAAAATCACTTTTTACTTATTAATTAACCAAGAGTATTAATCCTGGGCGGGGCGGGGGGGGGGGGAGAAACAGCTGTGCATGTCTCTCTATCAGTGTTATAGAGGGCGAACAATTTATGAGTTTACCCTGCATAAGCTTTATACAGGGTAAAACAAGGATTTATTTGGGGAGATGGGCATCTGAGTGTTAGAGACAGGAACACTTCTTAAGCTGCTTTCAGTTAAGCCTGCAGCTGTTAGGGGATGTGGTTCAGACCTGGATCTGGGTTTGCAGCAGGCTAGTGGGTCTGGCTCAAGCCAAGCAGGGCACTGAAGTCCCAAGCTGCCAGGGCAAGAAAGCAGGGGCAGAAGTAGTCTCAACACATCAATTGGCAGTTCCCAAGGGGGTTTCTGTGACCCAACCCATCACAACAGCTTCACCCCGCAGTGAAAAGCAGGCTGCATCCACACTGTACTGTGTAGTGACACGTGTCAGTGAAAGGATCTGGCAGAGGGGAGGCATAGGGGAAAGGCTTCAGCAGCTCCACACTGCCGGTGTCTTTCACAGCATGTGGAGCAGGAAATGTGGAAATGTTTCCTTGATTCCAGTCTTTCCCTGCTGTGGGAAAGGGCTTCAGTAACAAAGGCTTGCCCAAGCCTTTCCATGCTGCCTCCCCCTGACAGAGTCTATGCCCACTGCTGGAGCCTTTCTCTGTGGTGGGGAAAGGCTCCAGCAGTGGGACACTACACTGCTAAAAATAACAGTGTGGACGGGGAGGCCTTGCTTGGAGAGTAGAGAGAGTGTAGGGTAGGTATTCATATACCTACCCACACCCTTCAGATGTGTCTTTACTTGCCTAAGCCATGCCTCACCAGCTATTTATCCCTCTGGCAGGAGGCAGGGGAAACCTATGTGAGTATATACTGTACATGCCACCAAAGAAACATGTAGTGTCGCCATATCCAGAGTGCTGCACCAGCCATAGGCCCAGACTCTTCCTTATAGAACAGTGACACTGAGGTGTATTACACATTGCCTCAGTAACCCTGGATAGCCTCAGTCTGGCCCCTTTCTGCCCTTAACCCTGTCTGTTCTGGTTTTCACAGCAATCAGATAAGTGTTGCTATGCTGTTTGATGGGGATGAGGTGCTCTGGGCCACTGCTCAGTATGGATTACACACTGCACGTTTTCTGAGGTTAATGAGGGCAGGGTAGTTTTTTGTGCTTCTCTCACAAAATTAAATCTGTTCAAATTCACATGCATTTTATGCTTCTTCACACTTTGGAATAAAATAAAATAAAATAAGAAAATGTATTTATTGCATGTTCTGTACTTGCTGCTGCAACTCTGTCCATATTAGTGCATTGTATTATACTGCCCCCTCCCAAATCCCTAGCCTGCATGCTGCGTGCTATCACGCACTTGGAAAGGAACACACAAAGGTTCCATTTATTAGTCGTGTTACTGAACACTACTCCTGCTTCATATTTTTTTCCATTTAACCTTTCACAACATTAAATTTCTAACTAAACTTTTCAGCTTAGACCTCTCTTTCTTGACATCATCATAGATCTGTATGTATCAAAACAAAGTTCATTTTCGTCAGCGAGACTTTTTGTTATTAACAGTAGCTCCTAGGAGCCCTGTCAAAGATCATGATCCATTATGCAAACAGGTAAAAGACAATAAAGGAGCCATAGAATGCACTGAACTGTTAAATGTATCTAGTGCTTTTGAAGAAGCTGAGGGCCAGATTCTCAGCTGGTGTAAATGTGTATAACTTTATTGATGTAAACAGAGCTACACCCATTTGCATCAGCTGAGAATCTGCCCTGAGCCTTTCGCTCCTCTTTCCTTCAAAATTAGTTATAGCAATGGGATAATCCCAATGAGGTGAAGCATGATCTTCAAATGGGGAGTCTCCAGTTATCTATCTTCCTTCATATCTCTCAGTAATTAAGGGCCTTCCTTGCCCTTATGGAAATGTCCTGTAGTATGTAATAGGGATGAAATCAATAGCGTTGTACAATAGGGATTTATAGAATTTAACAAATAATGAGCTCCTTTCTATAAATCTGTAAACCAACCAATAGTATTTAATACAGGATTGCATCCCTGCTTTAGAATTCTATAGGTTGATATACAAATTCTATAGAAGGGTTAATATTCTCTCAGCTTCTGTAGGACTTTCCCGTAAGGGTTGGATTCCTTTGTAGGAAGTAGAGTTCAAAAGAATCATGTTGTTTTGGGCTTTGTGAATATTTCAACAAGTAATGAGCTCTCACTTTCCAAAGAGGACTTTATCACCCTTCCCGTCTTTTACAATGTATTTCTTGGCTTCAACATTGGTAATTGTGACCTGACTGCTTATGGAGATGTCACACTCCATCTTGCTCTGCTTGATTTCTGGAAAAGCCATCTTTACTTGCCTCTGAAAGATTAAATCCTCCAGACATTTTCCCATAGCAGGATAAGGCATGGCCCTGGAATGTCTCAAAACTGATTTAGAGATTGTTTTAATAGAATTCCATTTACAATCTTCAATGTAAGTTGTTTTGCATAAAGCACACAGCCATTACATTGGACTGTGGGCAATAGGGTGTGATCTTCCATGTGTTTAAATCCCTAAAGTTCCACACATATTTCAAAAACTAGACCATTGAACAGTGGTCTACTGTCAGTTTTGATAAAAGTTGCAATACCACATGTGCACAATATATGATTCCAAACAGGAAGCACAGCATCCGATGGAGCGGATGAAAAAATGCCAAGAACGGATATCTGGAATATGCATCCATTACAATGAAAAAACATTTTGCCATTGGGCAATGGTTCATAGAAATCTACTGCACTTGTCTCCTTTCAGACTGATGCTCTGTAATTCAGATATCTGAATTGCTTTAGGAGTTATTTTCCCTAAAAAATCAAAGAAAAATTGACAGTGATTAACCTGTTCTTCTGCCAGTATATTAATGAATGAAAACCATATTTCCCTCTTAACACTTGTTTGATTTTCATGAGAGATTCCTGAACTTAAAAAGGGTTGGAACTTAGGTTCACTTCAGACAAGTATCCAAAACACTCATGCTTATCTCATCTTTAAGGGTCCTGTCCCTAACCATACAACCCTCTCTCCCCATACATAACTCCCCTCCTCAACAAGCCCATGCCCTCCTTCAACCTAGGCTGAAATCTAGAATGGGCAAGGCCCAGTATCCTTCTACCCTTCTCTTTCATCCAAACCACATTTCCCTAGTTTGCTGATGAGAATGTCATGTGGGACTGTGACAAAAGCCCTACTAAAATCAAGTGATATCACATCTATTGCTTCCCCTTACCCACGAGGTCACTAAACCTGTCCAAGAAAGAAATAAGGTTGGTATGGCATTGTTTGTTCTTGACAATTCCAAGTTTATTCTCTCTCTCTTTTTCCTTTCCTCCCTGCATTCCACCTACTGTCTCCCTTACTCCCACCTGTATTCCACTTCCTCTTCAATCTTCCCTTATCTAGTATTCTCTTTCTCTATCCATTCATCCATAATACCACTAAATCCTTTACACATTAATTGAACCAATGGCCACAGCACTCATGCAAGATAGGTAAAAAAGTCCCAGAAATAAGATGGGAAAGGAAAGAGGTGCCCAGCTTCAGGATTTGTAGCCTAGAAAGGCCAGCTCTGGTGGCTCTCCGAAGACTGTATTCATCCACTCCTGGGCTGGCCAGAAAGCATAGCTTTGTAGTGCTAATGGATACCTGTGTCCTGAGAAGAAGTGGTTAGGAACTGTGGCCAATCTCAGTTCCTTCCTTTATGCTATCTACTCCAGTGCATTGATGTTCCTCCACTTTACTCTTCTTTTAGCCCAATATTGCACTTCCATTGGGATGGACCAGTTGCTGACTTTGTCTGTCATTTCTGTTGATCATTGTAATTCATTCATTTTGTCACCGTGTTTCTTTATAAACTTTTCCTGGAATTTTTATATGCAAGTCGACTAGTTATATAGACACAGACGGCACTACTGTCATAAGAACATGTTCATTACATAACTATATTTCCCACTAGTAACACCAATTTGACTGTTCAGTTACATGGACAATACAGTTCTGATGGTGCCACCTTAAGTAGAATGTTACTAACTTTTCTGTTAATGAAGGATGATCCGAGGAATGGAAAACCTGTCTTATGAAAGGAGACTCAAGGAGCTTGGCTTGTTTAGCCTAACAAAAAGAAGGCTGAGGGGAGATATGATTGCTCTCTATAAATATATCAGAGGGATAAATACCAAAGACGGAGAGGAATTATTTAAGCTCAGTACCAATGTGGACACAAGAACAAATAGATATAAACTGGCCAGCAGGAAGTTTAGAGTTGAAATTAGATGAAGGTTTCTAACCATCAGAGGAGTGAAGTTCTGGAACAGCCTTCCAAGGGAAACAGTGGGGGCAAAAGACCTATCTGGCTTCAAGATTAAACTCAATCAGTTTACAGAGGAGAAGGTATGATGGGATAACATGATTTTGGCAATTAATTGGTCTTTAATTATTGATGGTAAATAGGCCCAATGGCCTGTGATGGAATGTTAGATGGGGTGGGATCTGAGTTACTACAGAGAATTCTTTCCTGGGTATCTGGCTGGTGAATCTTGCCCACATGCTCAGGGTTCAACTGATCGCCATATTTGGGGTCAGGAAGGAATTTTCCTCCAGGGCAGATTGGAAGAGGCTCTGGGGGGTTTTCACCTTCGTCTGCAGCATGGGGTACAGGTCACTTGCTGGAGGATTCTCTGCACCTTGGAATCTTTAAACCATGATTTGAGGACTTCAGTAGCTCAGACATAGGTGAGAGGTTTATTGCAGGAGTGGGTGGGTGAGATTCTGTGGCCTGCATCGTGCAGGAGGTCAGACTAGATGATCATAATGGTCCCTTCTGACCTTAATATCTATGAATCTATGAAGCCAGCATAAACCAGATCTAAATTAGAACCACTATACATGCTAGTGAAATTGCCAAAACTCTCCTACCATGATAATGAGGAGGAGTGCAGATGACCCAGCTCCCTTAAAGATCAAGGCATGAGTCACAAGTTCTGGAGTCACTGAAATGGCAGCATTATGGTGTGACCAAGAAAAAATATGAGGAAGAAAATAGCAAAATCCTCACCCGAAAGAAGATTATATTGCAGATTAATTTTACAGACAGTCATTTGAAAAAAATCCTCCAGCTTTTGTGGGAAGACTGTCTGGCTGCCAGATGAAGAGAAAAATAAGAAAGTTGAAAGTAATTAACAAGAACTACCAAAACTTACACAAAAGTTCCCGTCAATCCATGATCTCTGGTTTTTCACCCTAATTTATGAAGTCAAGCAGACTTTGCTCAGAGATTAAGCTAACAGCTCTAAATGAATACACCAGAAATGGGGAGCATTTGAAACAAACTGAACAGCTGTCTGTATCATCTAGACAATAACAAAAATTGCATTTCACAAAAGAAACACCAAAGAATGAAGTAGTTTCTAGGGCTATGACAGGAGGCTATTGGGAGCATTTCCTTTTGCAGTCAGTTGGATGCCCCAGAGCTTTCAATACACTTGCTCCAAGAAGTTTCTGGGACTGATGGGTTAAAGGTGGATTCCCTTTTGAAAAGCAAGCAACATGGTGAATGATGGGCTGAGGGTGAGGCCCAAAGTTAATATATGCAAATCGCCAAGAGGAGGGGGCAGATTTTGTTTTTAAATATAAAAGCAATTTCAGCCAAATATTACAGACATGTGACCTGCCAGCACTGGTCTTGCAAATTTTCTGCACTCTCTGCTCATTGTGTAATTTCATTTTTGTGACTAACCTCTGTTTTACTCTTATAGAGGAGGAATGGCAACCAACTCAAAAAGAGATTTCCCCTCTAACATTCAGATACACGGAGTCTGTATTCCCATATGCATTAACTCATATGGGTCATGTCATAATGATGCTTAGGTTAGTGAAAACACCTGTTCACTGTGACCTAAAATAATGCCATACAGCATTTAGTTTGCTACATAATATGGATGCATTATATGATTTTAATTAAAATGCAGCCTCACGTACTTAATGTAGCAGGTCAAAATGTGTGTTTCACCTATGCTCTAGGCATAGCTTCCTATCTGCTTCTGAGGGCAATTCACAGTATTGGTTTCAATCTATACAGCTCTATATAATTTGGAACAAGGCTATTTGAGAGATCACCATTCTCTTTGTGCTCCATCACAGCACCTGAGATCAGGGGAGTTACTTTTACTGACAATCCCTGGACTTTCGTGACTGGAGACTAGAAGGACGTCTTTCTTAATGGAGGGATACTAATGGGTCACCATTTTCCCTGTTGACTAGCCCCTAATTTCTCTGTTGCTGAGTTTTCCCATCTGAAAAATAGGCATAAAATACTTTAAGTGATTTCAGACTCTCCCTCAAATGGAAATTCTTGTCAAAGTGGTCTAGTGATAGAAGAAAAAATAATAATGAATTTACAGTAAAAATGCCAAAAGTCATCAGGCGAAGGGACACATCATTTTAATTAAAATAACTTGGGGTTTTTTTCAGTAAAAACTCTTTCAACTAATTTAATAACATTTCATTAAGAGTTTAAAATCATTTTAAAATAGCTACAGTGCTAACACACTGCCTGCTGCCAGATGCGCCCCACAGCTACACTAGTGAAGGAAGGAGGACAGCACAATTTTTTATGGGTTTCTGCTCTCTTAGCCTTCCAAAGTTTTATCTGGCCGATCTCAAGGATCTCTATAAAACTGGTTCATCTGTTGCCATCACATCCACCTAACTACTGCACACAAAAATCCCTGAGACTTGGGTTGAAATCTTAGATGCCCTTACAACGACCGATCAAGGTTTAGGCCCTGATCCTGCAAGCTCCTCCAGGTGGGCAGGCCACAGCAGCTGTAGATCCAGCAGTTCCTGCCCCAGTTTCAAACTCTAGTTGAGTTCTTAACTCCATAGAGAACAGGATCAGAACCTCAGCCATATGTTCCCAGTGACGTTAATAAGGAGACTTCATCTATCATTGATGAGAGTAGGATTAGGGCACGAGTTTGGTCTTTCTCCCTTTGCCTCTCTTTCTTCATCTCTCCATCACTTGCCCTGATAAATTGACTTCCGAAGCAATGCAGATCTGGTTAGGTAATTAAAAGGTACTTCCTAAGGTAACTTACCCTGCTCTACAGTATATTAGAACAGCTGATCAATAGACTTAACTGCTAACTGACAGACTGAACCTATAAAATAGATCTTTTCTCTCCTAAGAACTTGTTCCAAGACTGCAGGACCCAGGGTAGAAAAGAACATCTGCAACCGTTAGTGGAAACCCTAAGAATTCTTGTGAATAAACAGATTGGAAACTAAGTTGGAAATTTAAAAAAATGAAATCCAGTTGAGCTACCCAGTTTCCCTGGGAGAATTCAAGTCTAGCCAACTCAAGTATAAATACATGTGGTAGTGATCAATGTATGCTGTTTCCAGTTTACCATCAAAAACAATCATAGCTAAATTACTGTCAATGAAGTTTAGCTTTTAATGAAGAAATGTTACAATTTTCAACATGAGTTTGACTACATCTTCTTTACAATTAAAACATTAGGAAAAAGAGAGAACACACCTTTTTTTAAAGAACTTTATATACATATTTTGTCTACCTTTGCCAAATGTAACCAGAATCCTAGATAAACATTAATAAATTAAAGGTACCATTAATAGTTGTTGTTGAACAATACAGACATCTTTTAAGTTTTGGGTGAGCCAAGTATTGCACCAGTTTGCTTTTATACAGGTTAGTAGAAGTAATCGATAGCAAATCAGACTCAATTAAAAAAATATTTTCAAAAGCTAAGGTCTCTTATTCTATTGATTTTCACTTCTGCCCACACTGTTTTCTTGAATGTGCCTTCTTCATTTTAGTGGTATAATTGCTCTCTCAGCTTTTAAGTTAGCATAACCCTCTGGAGACTGTTTTCAGTTTTCTCTGATGGTTCCTACTGAATGACAAAACAAACACATTTGGGTTATATGGCTTGTAAGTTAACAGTTAGAAGTTTGCAGCTTCATGGGAAATACTTCACTCATATAAAAAGGCCAATATTATTTGGCTTGATTTAACATAGCTTTGGTACGTAGTATAAATCAGTTACAGCTGACTTACCCCTGCACATACTCCATGGGGGAGGAACACATGCATGTTATCAATTCATTATTTGTGCTGCAGTTTGTTACCACTCACGTGCAGGACAGCGACATCACTGTCTACCCTCAATCTGGGGGTATAACATTAATGCCAATAGATATCAAGCTGTTGGGAAGAAAGCAAAAGCTAGACTGTGGTTGGATTACATTTGATTGCCTAAACAGAACAGCTTTGAAAGCATGGGAAAATAAAATAAAAAAAATAGCAAAACAAAAAAACCCATAAAGCCGGCCAAGCTCCCAAACTCAAGGGGGTGGGGGGAAGCTAATGAAGAACTTTAATTAAAGTAAATGGAGAAATCTCCCCTCCTCTTTCCAAAAGGGACTTTAAAATATGCTATTTTAGCTCTCAGCAAATAGTTGGGGGAGGGGGGCGGGATTCAGAATAATTTAAAAAAATGAAATCTTCAGAAGTGTTTTCAATCCACACTTCCCTTCCTTCCCTACTAAGCTCAAGGGAGGGGAAAGCACTTTAAAGCAGAGACTGGCCCAAAAGGTTCAGCAAGATCTGGTGTTTTTCATAGATACACAGATGCACCAGGTGTTTATACAGTTCAATCGATCTTTGAAGAAATGTAATGATTGTGTGTCTGAGTTCCCCACTCCTCCTTGCTGGCTGGAATTAGACCTATTCAAGCGACTGCGCTAATGCTGCCCTCTATTGGTTGGTGAGAAAAGAGGATACAAGTCTAAATATTGGAGCTACAGAGAATCTTCCTTCACTAGCTCGGGTGACGGAGGCTTGCTTTCTTTTAAAGCAGAAAGCTGTGAGGTTTCTTTTTCATTTTACATTTTGTGGGAGTTTCTGCTAGTGGTGATGTAAATGTGTAATCGTTTGTGGCTATGGATTATTCAAGTACCGACATCTTGAATATTACTATTCCCAAAGTAGCACAGCATAGGAAACTTCTGACAGATGTTACCATGGTAGCTACTATTGGTTTCAATTATGTAAAATATTAGGGACTTATTTGCAGGCACCAAGGCATATGAGCTACATTAGGCTGCATTCATCTCTACTCTGAAGTGTCCTTTAAGGGCACAATCCAAACTCCTGCTCTTCCTTTCTACATCACTCTGTCCCTCTGAAGCAGTGGTGGGCAACCTGTGTCCCGTGGGCCGCACATGGCCCGCCAGGGTAATCTGCTGGGGGGCTGCGAGACCGTTTGTTTACATTGACCATCTGCAGGCACAGCTGCCCGCAGCTCCCAGTAGCTGGGAACGGCGAACCGCAGCCATGGGCGGCTAAGCCTGTGGACAGTCAATGTAAACAAACGGTCTCGCAGCCTGCCAGTGGATTACCCTGACGAGCCGCATGCAGCCCATGGACTGCAGGTTGCCCACCACTGCTCTGAAGCCTTGGCTTCCACAGAGACAACAAAATATGAACCAAGTTAAAATTCAATGCACTCATGAAGCATTGATCTTGTTCTCAACATTAGTTTATCTTTACAGTACCTTCAGCAGGCTGAAATATTCCATTGCAACTTCATTATAAGATCTAGTTTAAATTTTCATCCTTAATCACTATAAATCATTCTTCTCTCTCTGTCATTTTCTCAAAAGTCCCTCTTTAGTCTTCTGTTCCTTAAACTGTACATTTTACATTCTCTCAATCTTTCTTTAGAGCCCATGACATCTAATCCACTTAGTAGATGGACAGAATATATTGATTTTTTTTATATTTGGAGGTGTCAAGAACTGTGTACAGTATCCCAAGACCTCCCAGAGATGTGCAAAAAGAACAAGATTGGATTCTTTTAGCCATAAGTGTCAGTTGGGGCTGCAGCTGTGCCCAAATGTCTTTGCTGCTGCCACCCAAGGACAGAAAGGGTAGGATGGGCCCAACTATCCCTCAGTTCCTGCTTGAATACAGAATCCCAGAGGAGTAGGACACAGTAGTAGCAGAGAACAAGGGCTGGCCATGGAATCCATGTGGACAATATAACTCAAAGAGCCTCAGTTACTTAGGACAAGTAACCATTCTTTCTTCTTCAAATGACTGTCCACATGGATTCCGCTTTTGGCAACTAACAAGCAGTTTTCTGTCCTCTTGGAGGTGGGATCTTGGATTCCTGCTTAATGTCATAATGATTGCAGACAGCCCTACCAAAATGAGCTAAAGAACAGTCTTGGAAACATGAGGCCAGAACTCCACACTGCTGCCCTTCAAATTTCAGGTACAGGGACATTCTCCAAACTGGACATTCTCAGGTACAGGCTGCCTGAGCACTAGTGGAATATGGCTAGGTGGGTTAAACCTGGCTAGCTCATTCCATGTTCTTATGCACTTGAAGACCCATTTTGATAATCTATGTGAGAGTATTGCCTCACCTTAACCCTATCAGCAAGGGCCACAAACAGTCTAGGTGTGTCCCTGAATAATTTTGTTCTGTTCAAGTAATGAGACAATACTCTCACTAAATCAAGTGTGTGAAGTTTAGCTTCTCCACAGGTTGACTGAGGTGTGGGGAAGAAAACTGGGAGATTAATAAATTGGTCCATGCAGAACTCAAACAACTTAGGCCAGCAACTTGGGGTGAGGCCTGAGGGAAATCCTGTCCTATGAAACACTGCATAAGGGGGACCTATTATGAGGGCCTGAATCTGCCCTATCCTTCAGGCTGATGTACAGGCTATTAAAAAGGCAGTCTACACTGATAGATGGTGTAGGGGACAGGTTACTAAGAGCTCAAATGGGGAACCCATCAATCCTGTTAATACTGTACTGAGGTCCCAAAAAGGGAGGGGGCTCCCAAACTGGGGCATGAAAATGGTTAAGCCCTTAAGGAACTTGCTACTGTAGGCTCTGAAAGTACAGTGTGGCCCCTGGTTAGGAGAGTGATGTACACATATTGCTCCTAGATGGACCTTTTCTGGAACTTAGCGAAAGTCAAGGTTGTTTCAGAGCCAGTAATAGTCCAATATGGCTGAAACAGGTGATGTCAAGGGAGACGGCTGATGCTGAGATGCTCAAAATAAAAAACCTTTTCCATGCAGTTTTATAAGTCAGTCTAGTTGAGACTTTCCTGCTTCAGAGCAGAACGTTCTGAACTTCAGCTGAACAGCTTCTTTTGGTGGACATCATCCAGTCAGCATCCACGTTTTAGATGTAAGGATGCTTGATTTGTGATTGTAATGTGAGACTCTGACAGGCAGATCAAGCAAAGTGATCCGGGGCTGCATTGAGAAGTTCACTAGATCCAAATACCTGAACTCCCTGGTTCATGCCGGGGCTGTCATAATCATCAATGTAGCATCTTGCCTCTGTTTATTCAGGACCCTCAGTATCTTGGGGAACAGAGGGGATGGCATACCTCCGTCCTGGTGACTAAGGCATGAGAAAGGCATCTGACAGGGAGCCTGCACCACCAAGCACTCTCTGGAGCAAAACACTTGGCATTTCTTGTTCTTAACTCTAAAGGCACCACCTCCTCCACTGCTCCAGGTTGTAGAAGTTATCATGAGTCACCATCCTGATTTTGAGATGATGGATGAATTTACTGAGGTATCAAAGGTCCAGAAAGGGATGCCTACTCCCTTTTTTCTATGCAATGAAACAATAGTTGGAATAAAAACCTACTGCCACTGAACTTTAAGGGCACTTCCTCCATTGCTCCAAAGTGTAAAAGGGAGTTCACTTCTTGTTTCAACAATATCTCATGAAAGGGGTCCCTGAAAAAGCAATGGGGAAGGTGGGAAGGGACTGCAATAGGGTAGAATATCCCTTTTCGACATTTCCCAGAACCCACTGATCAGAGATGATTCAAGTCCAGGCTTCCCAGAATTAAAAGAGGTTGTTGCCAGAGGGTTGGTGGTAGAAAGGAAGGATGTCACAAGAGGTTCTGTCAGGCTCTTGACACTGTCATCAAACCTCCTGCCTGGTGGAAGACAGAGATCATGCAATAGCAGAAAATGTGGAGGGTCACCATTGCTTCTCTCTTGGCAGCTCCGAGGTTATTTGAGGCTCATAATAGTACTGGCCAGCTGCCTGGAGGAATGTTGTGGTCTCACGTGCATACTTCTTGTGGCTGAGAAACAGATCCAAAGAATGCAGAGTTGCCCTGCCATCCTTTAACAAATGGAGAGCCTCATCCATCTCAGAATTTAAAAGTTCATTGCCTTCAAAGGAAAGGACCTCATCTGTAGTTAAGACCTCCCTGGAATCCCTGAGAACGGGAGCCAGGAAGATCTTCCCATCACCACAGATGTGACTGTAGTACCCCCCCACTATATCGGACTCATCCAGCTCAGCTTGTAGGGAAGTGAGAGCTATCAGTTATCTCTTGGTCATGTTTGCTTCTAAGATCCACAGCTCCAGGGCAGCCTGTTAAGTGGATAGCACCTGAGCCCAGGACCCCAGGGCTTCCAGGGGCCACAGCTCTGGGGCAGTCAACCAGAAGCACTACCTGAGCCCGGATTCCATTCCCTTTCACAGAGAATTATGAAATTTGGAAGTGGGGGTGTTCCAATCCAAACCAGAGCACAACCAAATTTCAAAATATCAAAATCCTCCATGAAGAGGAGGACAGCTCTACAAATAAGAACCTCAGTAAGAAGACACCTTTGTGTCCTCTCATCCTTCTTGAAAATAAGGAAGCTCAAAAGATGCACAAACATTAGTAAGTAACTAGGCAATAGCTTTATTTTCTTCCTGCAGCAGATCAGCTATTGTAAGTGTATATATTTTTCTCAACACATAAGAGCACATTTATGATCTTCCAGATTATACAGAATGTGTTACACATGTATTGTAAGCCCCAATCCCACAAAAAGAGTTAAACACTTGCATAACTCAAAGGGACTCATCATGCACATAAAGTTACAGATATGCTTAAATCTAAGCTCCATAGTTCTGATGTATTACTAATATTTTTCTTTGTCTCCCCAAAAGTACTGAAAAAGCCCTCATTTTCAAATAGCCCTTTCACTACTCACCTGTTTTATCAAAAATTTGTTCATTGACTTATTCATATATATTAAGGTCAGAAGGGACGATTATGATCATCTAGTCCGACCTTCTGCACAACGCAGGCCACAGAATCTCACCCACCCACTCCTGCGAAAAACCTCTCACCTATGACTGAGCTACTGAAGTCCTCAAATCGTGGTTTAAAGACTTCAAGGAGCAGAGATTACATTCATATGTATTTTGGAGATGAAGTTTTTCTATTTTAAAGCATCTTAACTTCAGTGCATTCTCCCAGGATGTCACTATGGAAAGACACCATGAGATAACTTCTTGAACTGCCATAATAGCTGAGAGTGCTTCAGAAATGTTGTTTCTCTTTTTCTGGCAGATAATAGTTTTTATAACATTGCACCACAAAAATCTGTGTTATCATTTATTTTTTTGTATGCTGTGAAAATATCCTGCCTAAACTGAACTTGTAATTCCAGAGGATTCCTTGGTTGCTAACCACAGCATATGTTACATTTTATCTATTGATTGGGAGCATTCGTCATGCAAATTACAAATCACAACTCCTCCTCCCTTTCTTTTTCTGAGTTAGTACAAAAACACATCAGCAAAATAACTGCAGTTAAATACAATGTGATATTTAATTGAATTGGACAACAAGGTTTTTCTCTGAAAAATGGAAATATGGTCTTCTGGCTAAGGCAGTAGAATGGGAGGGGCGGGGGGCTGGGCTCTATTCCTGGCTCTCATACAGACTCCCTGTGTGACCATGGATAACTCATAAAATGACAGATTTTGCTCCTCCCCTATACTCCTCCCCTTGTCCAGGCCCCTATACACCACTGGTCACGTGCCACGGGAAGACCACAGGAGAACTCCTCCGGCACAGGGTCGGGCCATTTATGGTGGTGTGGAGGGAATGCTGGGCTGTGGCTGAGGGCTAGGAGTAGGAAAGCCAGTGGAACATGATCTATGAGATTTCTGGGCAGCAGTGTAGCCCATATACAGCTTGATGTGTCTGTCAGATATTACAGCAGTCCTATCTGCTCCATCTTAACGTGGTGGCCATTTTGACCTCATGGAGCAGCAATCTGGAGGATGCAGTGGTAGCTACCTTCACCTCCCCTATGCCTGAGCTGTACCATCTGTGCTGCCCTTCCTGGAGGCACTGTACAGGATCAGACCCAGAATCTCTCTGTGTCCCTGGATAACACTTTAATGTACCCCAGAAAGATGATGGGAGGGTAAATCTTTTTGAGATGCTCAGACAACAGGTTGGTGCCAGCCACGGAAACATCTGTAAATAAATAAAATAAATCTTTTCAAAGGTAACATTTTATAAGGGGAAAAAAACCATATTCTTTTTTCTCTGAAAAGGATATGAAGAGCTGTAGCAGGCCTAGTTCTCTAAGAACTAACTTCCACCCTCCACTGGGTCTTCACCTCCCTGCACTCAGCATCCCACTCCTCTCGTGCCCTCTCTTGTACCACCACAAGCACCCTTGTGCTGATGAGAATGGTCAGTCAGTGCTCCCCTGTGGCACACCATCTGGTTTTGCTACCCAATAACTCAACTGCGGCCCCTTTTTCACTGGTGCATTCACCTGCTAGTGCTGTGTCCAGAAGCCATTTTTAAATGAGAGACTGTGACCTAAGATTTCAAGTGCAGAGTCAAGAACACCTCTTTGTGGGAACTCTGAGGTGAATCCACATTCCCATTGTCCCCATGCGTCCCCCAAGACCATGATTATCTCCTTTAAACAACATTTAGGAACTGTTCCTGCACAATGCAGGTATGGAGTGTTGGATGTATAAAAGTCATATAGGGCCAGGTAGGAAGAGAAAAGGAATTCTATCCTGATGTGGTAGAAAACGAATAATGGGTGTGAGGAGGCAAAGTAGAGATTGGCACGAGATACAAATATAATTGAGTAATTTAGAAATGAGAACAGGAGGAAGATGGAGACTGGGAAGATGCAGAAGGCAAAGCCTGATGGAAATGGTTAGGATGCAAAGAGGAAGCAGCAAAGACTGAAGAGAAGGAGGGGTTCTCGTGAAAGACCATGGGGAAGAGTGAGAACTCAGATGAGGGAAGAAAGAAAAACTAAGGTAGAAAGAAAGGAAAAGAGAAAAGGAAATGAAAGAAATTAATTTAAAATGGTGTTTGGTAAACTGGAATGTTAGTTGAAGGTGTGCCAGCAAATGAAAGCACACAGAAATGTCTGCTTTTATGTACAGATTCACCACCCTATCTTTGAATATTCACAAAATTAGATGAGATCACCAGATGAGTAATCCTCCCTCCGCCATACATTTTAAAGAACAATATGCATAATAGTAAATTTGTGGTATTTTGAGCAGCTCACAACACTTGACTTTAATTCCCCTCAGTTTAATCACTATCTGTGTATAATATGTACACAGATGACTCTGAGATGTGGGTGAGTCTTCAGTTTGACCTTGATCCAAACTGTGGCGATAGAAAGGATGCCCCATGTAGACCCAACCATTATTTCCCCCTCCACCTTCATTTCCAGTTCACTTGCTCACTGGCCTTTATTCTTATATCTACCCCTCCTTGCCCCTGAGTTTTCACCTGCACCTGCAACACCTGCACCTGCAACAAATACAAATGCTAATCTTAGCAATTCCAAAGAACCTGTTAACTCCATGCCCTTTGGCTAGTTTGACAATGATGGGGGCTGGTTTACACTGTGGCCGTATATGGTATGAGATTTGTAGCTCTGAGCCCAGGCTTTGCATGTTAATTTATTCCTCCTAGATGTGGAGGAAGAATTATTAAAAGGGAGAAAAAAGACTTTTATTTAACCTGATATCATAAGGGAGTAGCGGAAATATTACAATTCCCTATGTCTCTAAAACACTGATCAGAAGAGAAAGTCATGACTTGTTGACCAATATGACTGAAGCTTTTCAAAACCAAAACACAGCTGCCCAAGTCCACCTCTAACAACTACCCTTTTTTTTTTTACCTGCCAGAGAACTTGCTAGTAGTCATTCTTGGAGATGACACTTGTCATATGAAACATCTTACTTTTTGTGACTCAGTTTCTCAAAAGATGCAAGTCTCTTCTATAGCAGTAAAATGAAATAAGCCGAAGAAGTTACATTTTAGTTACTATTTTTTCTTAAAAGTTCTTTCTTGACTGTCAGAGACTTTTGTCAGATTCCTGTCCTGAATGCCACTGCAACATTCAGAGACTTGGTTTCAGCCCTGAATGTAATAATGTAATCTGTGTGACATCTGCTGTTTGCATCTGCTTCTACCGCTATCACTTAACACAGCAGAAAAAAAATCTAATGCACAATCTCGTGTGTTAACAAATGGATTCTTCCAAGGCGCCCCATTGGGTTAATCCACCTGTTGTGGTTTGGCGTAAATTAAAAGATTTATTCTAACAGCTCTGTAGTGGCTTGGAATAGTTCCTCCCTTTCTGCATCGGAGGGAGGCCACTACGCCTCACTACGCCACCTAACAGCTGAGAGACAATCAACAGGGGATTGGCACTGTAAGTCAGTAGAGTCTGTAGCCAGCCTTCTGGCTGTGGTGGGCCACAAACACCATCAGGCTCAGCCCTCCGGGTGGGGCCAAGCAATACCCACCAGTCAGGCTCAAGCCCTCTGGCTAGGACAGAGCAGAGGCAATCTTTGGCTCAGCTCCCTGGCTGGGGCCAACAGCAAATAGTCTTTGGCCCAGCTCCCTAGCTAGGAATGAGCAAAGCAGTTGGTGGCCCAACTCCCTCGTGGGGGCAGACACCAAAGAAATGCAGGCCGTCTGTCCTAAGGGGGGTAGGCTGCAATCCCAGGGGTGGGGTTGGCAGGAGGAGGTAAGGGCACCCGAGTCCACCCTACTCCACCATGTCCCAGCCTAGGCCCCAACAGTGTTGGGGAATCCTGCCACTGGGTCAGCAGAGATCCTGCCAAAACACGCTGACCATGACTTCAGCAAACACAACCGGACTAATGTCTGGTTTCCCTGGGCTACTTCCTACCCCTACCTGGTCGTAGGGTTTTGCCACTCATGGGCTCTCAGGCTCTTCAGGGTACTCTGCAGTCAACAGTTCCAGCAGCTCCTCAGGGTATTCACAGGGTAGCAGCTCCTCCGAATATTCGCCGAGTGGCAGCTTCTGTATATTCCGCCAGAGGCAGGGGTTGATACAGCTCAGTCCATGTTTCAGGGGCCATAAGAACATAAGATTGTCCATACTGGGTCAGACCAAAGGTCCATCTAGCCCAAAATCCTGTTTTCCAACAGTGGCCAATGCCAGGTGCCCCAGAGGGAATGAACAGAGCAGGTAATCATTAAGTCATCCATCCTCTGTCGCCCATTCCCAGTTTCTGGTAAACAAAGGCTCTCTAGTCCCCGCTCTTGGTTGTTAAATTCTGCTGGCTCGTCTCTGTAAGATCTCCATATTTCATACTTCCCATCCCTACCACCAAATTCTGGTCCATCTGCTTGGTCATTTCTCACCTTGATTACCACCAACGTCCCTTCTCTGGTCACACTGATTCGTGCACTGTACCTCACAAGTCTATCTTCCCCATCGGCTTCTCCTACCATGTCAGCACCTTCCCCACAATTTGAACCCCTGCATTGGATTCCAGACTCTCCTCTTGTTATTACAATAGTGAGTTATGCTCCATTGCTGGGGTAACTATTTCAGAACTAGGTCAAAGAAAAGAGAGTGATATACAACCTGATTATCTTAGAAGTGTAAATGAGAGCAAAAACAGGCATACAGTTTTTAAAGACTTTGTGATGGTAGGTACTATAAGGCTGTAATTTACACCATATGTGTTGCCTTTTTAAAAAAAAATTATAAATGCAGGGAAGAAATTACTCCTTTGTCCAATATTTTCATCTGAATTTTTGAATACTGAAGTATAGGACTTCTGGTGGTCAGGAATTACTTGGCTGAATAGATATATTTGCCCTGATTTTGTCCTTTTTAACTCTAGACGTAAAAAGTGTTTAGTGAAAGTAGTCAAAAAATCCATTCTAGGGTTAATTCTTGAGAAAGTAGCACAAATGCATTAAAAGCAAGTGAGACAAACATAAATCTAAGTTTACATAACCCTACAACGCATCATAATGAAGTTTTTATTTCCATACCTCAGAGTCTACTTTAGTAAATATCTATTAAGGAAACAGGGCTATCCAAAGAACAAGTGTTCTGTACAACAAATCTGCCAAATCACACATAGCTACATTATGTTGTTACCCTATCTTAAATGATTACCTATTTGTAAGCTAGGGGGAATAGTCCCGCTATTCTGGGGAACTTTCCTGGCTTCTGCACTACCCCGGTGAAGTGGGCTAGCAAAAGGATCTGAGTCCTTGCTCCCACCTCCTTTACCCAGAGTCCTCCCTGCCCCTGAGGACTCCCCTTCCACTCTCCTGTCTGGCAGAGTCCTCGTAACCCCGACAAGGCTGGGCCCAGGATTCCTGGGGGGCTTGACCCCCAACCCTGCTGCGGTCACCTAGGACAGAGGCTAGGGTGTCCCCACTCCGAGGTACTCTCTCTGCACTGGGCACTTCTCTGACCCACTGACCATTACATACAAGTTAAAGCAAATGCAAGTTATTTAATCAACAATTAATTTTAAAAAGAATAAGGAAAAATGGGAAAGGTTAAAGGAAACACATCAACCCGCTCTGTGGCAGGGAACATCACAAACAGTGTCTCTGGAATGTCAGGGCAGTTCACAGTCTGTTCCTTGTAAGTCCCAGGCCTTCTTCTCAGGCCCTGGCTGGGCTGCAGGGATGCTGTGGGTTGGACACTTGCTCTGGTGGTGGCCACACGCTTTCAGGCTCTAAGTGGTAGGACCCTTCTTCCCAGTGTCGCCCCCCGCCCTGTTGGGGTTACGATCCAAGCCTGGCCTGCAGAGCCTCTTGGCTGAGGTATCTCCCTGTGCTGGGCCCGCTGCCCAGGATCCCCCTCGCTCTTCCCAGCTGCTCACCGCACCCAGCTCCGGACTGCTCCAGCCCCAGCTCCACCGCTCTGTCTCAGCACTGCTGCTGCTGCTGCTCTGCCTCCAGCTCCCTGGGCTGCTTCTTTGGCCCCTCTGGCTCTGGTTGCTCCAGCTCTGCTCCCAGGACAGGACTGCTCTGCAGGCTGCTTCTGTGACTCTGCTCCCAGCACTGACCTGCTTCGTGGGCTGCTTTTCTGGCCCCTCTGCCTCTGGTTGCTGCAGCTCTGCTCCCAGGGCAAGTCTGCTCTCTCTGGGCTGTGCCTCTGGCTTTGGGGCTGCAGTTCTGCTCCCAGGACAGGGTCTGCTCTCTCTGGATCTGGCACAGCTCTGCTCCCCAGCTCAGCTCAGGCCCCTGCTTTCTCCTTAGCTCGGCCCCACTCTGTCTGACCCAGGCAAGTCCAGCTCACATGGGGGATGGGACCTCCCTGGCCTCCTGGCTCCCTGATTAGCCTGCCCAGCCTGTCATTCAGGCTGACCTGGAGCATTGGCCTCTCCCCATTGTTCCTGGGGGCTGTCAGTCTCAGGGTCCTGATTCCCCATTGACCCTTCCCCCTTTTAGTACTGGGAGCTAGCCAACCAAAACACCCCCACTGAATGTTAGTAAGGGGGAACAGTCCCCTTACATATTAAAGGAATAAAGTCTTCAACCACTGCACGCCTCTTTCCCTGCTAAGGAGATTGCAATAATAATTAGCTGAGTTGATAAGAGAAAGGAGTTTGTAGTGAGGCTGAATGGCTTCTCTCTCACACAAACAAGGAGGAATCATGCCCCTGGTGGGTAGAGCCAGGCCGGGCCTGCCCCTTGCACTGGAAGCAGAGGGGAGAACAGGAAATATAAGAGGCGGAGTCTCCAGTTTAATTGAGGGAGAGCCTGGGGAGGGGTCGGATGCTGCTGCCTTGCTGCTGGCTATATGCTATAGCTAAGGTCTCAGTGGCAGTTGGAAGTAAATATCTGCATGTCAGTGGAATTCTCCCTGGTTGATCATTTCAAAGGATGGTTGATATTCTACCAGGTTTGTGTGGGCTCTATGGCACAGAACATTTTTTGATTATTGACAATTTTACTTACAACCTGTATGCAGCTGGGGTAGATATAAGATAAAAATACCAACTTTTTATCTATATTGCCCTCAACACTGCATTAACTGAACCTCAGTCTTCTCTGCAAAAGTCCCACACGTATATCATGAAGCAAGCAATCCCACTTGCTCAGACACTGAGGGAGGCCAAGGCCTGACCCTGCAATTGAATCCACATGGACAGACCCTTGCACTTGCATGAAGCCCAGTTGGCTCTGCATGGGCTGAGGGACACACCCACAAATATCCAGTTATAAGATCCAGGCTTTAGAGAGCTTTTCTATTCAGTAAAAACATGCTTTAGGATAAATAGTAAATAGACTGGTTGTTTCCATCAATTGTCAAATTATTCAAATAATTTCTCTCCCATTGTTTTCCTGCAGCAGCACTGAGCAAACAATATTAATCAGATTATTCCCAAATGTTTCTCTGTACATCTGCAAATAGTTAATTCGTGAATGAGTCTTTCCATTATTTTAGTACTTAACGTGAGCTAAACTATTCCTTCCTTAGCGGGATCTTCAGTACAGTCCTACCTGAAATCTATGCACTAGTCCAGGGTATAGTAGACATGGGTGGACTAGAACTTTCATCATTCTTTCTCTGTATTTACAAATATTATGTCACACTATTTACATGTGTATCTGAACAGCAACTCGAAGAGGTGTGTGGTGGTGTAAGTAGGCTGGTTTAGTTCCCCCTGCTTCTGCAAAACATAGCAGTTGTTTTGACTATCTCCACGGCCTATCAGTAGAAGAGAAAGAAAGCATTGATTAAAGAAATTATAAATGGGTATTTCATCTCTGTCAAACATGACATATGCTACACCTTTACTCAGTTGATATATCAGTTGAGCTGGTATAATATGCCAGTGAAAAGGGGCGGGAGGTGGAGGAGGGTGAAGCTCATTCCAGTTCCTGACATCTGGTGACACCTCATTGAAGACTAAAGATAAGAAACAAGAGACATTATTGTGAGCTTTCTTTATCCTGTATAGTCAGAAGGATGTTTACTTCCACTTACCTGGTGGCTACATATCAGGAGTTCCTCAATATCTGACCTGAAGCAAACAGACCTTTTTATGATGTTTTTGTCACCTCATTTCAGCTTTACATGCAGTCTCCATGGAGTCTGAGAAGCAGGCGGATGTGAATGGTTTTGACCAACAGGTGAGCTAAAATGACCAGGGCAGGAAGATAGCATTCCTCCTTGTATAAACATACTTTTACTGAATAACCGTAGTGGCAGAGAGAGAAGAAACGAAGACTGTGATGGAGAGGAACAACTGGTTGAAGCTGAAGTGGCTTTAACAAAGGGCATGGGAGAGACTGAGAATGAGAAGAATGCATAAAGAACTATATCATAGAGATTAAACAGCCAAGATTACTCTTGTTTTATATGACTGGGCAGACAAACAAGGGCTCTTTAAGCCGAAGGAACGTTAAGAAGCAATTTAAAATTTAATAAAAAAGGTAGAACAAACAGTAACAGCATTTATTTTAGCAGATCTCCTTCAATCTCACTACAATCTGGTTCAAAAATTCCTGACCTTCTACTGAACCAATGGAAGCAGGGTGTGCTGCCTCTGTAGAACTATCTGCGATAGGCCAAGATAAACAGAATGTACTTGGTGTGGAGACGTTGCCTCCCTGTTGTTAATTCTGATCTCTTCTTCTTCTACACCCAGCAGCAAAATCCTGGAATATATATTTCACTTTTTCCTTGCCGCTTAGAAGCTGGAGGTACTCTCCTTTAGCCCCAGATAGTCTGAAGGCCAACATTTTCTAAACTGGATGCCTGAAGTTAGGCACCTAAATCCATATTTAGGCATCTAAATACATGGTCTGATATTTCCCCCCTTCCCCCACAGATGAGCTGATCACCAGCTGCTTTTAAGCACCTTAAGCTCAGCACCTCTGAACATCAGTTCACGTACTCAAATGCCTAACTGGCTTTAGATGCCCATCTTTAGGCACCTAAGTTTGAAAATTTGGGCCTAAAGCATTTAACTGTAATTTAGTCTGGCATTGCCCATTGTGGTTGGGAGAGTTTTATTGTTTTTTCACATAATCATTAGCTAATGATAATTTCAAAGTCATACATTTTAACCATGATGTAATTCCCTGTTAATATCTCAAAACTAGACAGCTTCATTCAGCTTATTTGACACATTTTAGTGCTGCTGCAATACTTGATAAGGAGAGGGTGGGGAGGAAGAGGTGTGAGGGAATGAGCTGTGAGTGTTTGCACAATCCTTTTTTTTTTTTTCAGCTCAAGTATGTAAAAAGTGAGATAAATAGTCAAACTGCAGACATACTGTACTCAGCAGGAGCCAAAAGCTGCTCTCTGGATTGGCAGCTCCAAAAGCCATCAGCACTGGATCCTTTCAGTAATTTCCAGCTCGGAAATGTCCTTCCATTGCTTGTGACAGACATAAACCAGCTGTGCTTCAAGAAAGGGAGAACAGAGAGAAGAAGAGACAGACGGGTTGGACACAAACAGTAACAAACACTGGAACCAGCTGCAGCCTGCAGGTCACACTTCCACGTCAACAAAAAATGTTATTTAGTATTTGCCAAACACTGAAGTAATTCATCACAAGATATAAGTGGATCTATAATATCTGAAATTGCCTGTGGAAGATTAACTGAACGTATCACATTTCCAATTTGATGACTTAAATGGGAATTGAAATGGTATGCGCTTTGTAGGAAAGGCACTTATTCAATCTGTGCAGTAGCAAAATTCTCATGCTGGTCAATCTCAGCAATGTAATTTAGAAAATTCTAATGTTAGAATATTTGTATTCATAAAGAAGAGGGGGCTGTAAAATTCAATGCCAGCCTGACAGAATTCAGCTGAGTCTGATCAAATATATGCAGCTGCTACTGACTAATCTAAAGCATGTATAAGACAAAACTACCGTGGAACCACAGGGTGAAAGAGGAAGATGCTGATTATTTTAAACATGGTGGTGAATTGGTTCTGAACCACTCATTGCTGGCAGTTGCCTCTAAAAATATCTGCTTTGCTCAGGGGCATTCCTCAAATGAACATCATGGTCCAGTCCAGGGCCAATCGGGGCGGGGGGGGGGGGAGCAGCATTTGGCCTGGGCCTCAAGCTCAAAGGGGGTCTCAAATTTAGACACTTGTTAATTTTTTGGCATTTGATAAGTTTCGCAACTTATTTTTATGTGCATCCCTATCAGACCAAAATGTGACACACTCTCAGCTTAGAGCTGCAATTTTAAGCACGTAAGAGATGTGATCTGTAAAAGACATAATTTTTTTGTTAACGGATATAGATTTTGTCATATTAAAGAGTAAAATATGTTCATAAATATTAATAAAAATATGTCGGTTCTGATGGCACAAGTTTAGACCACGTGTCGTCATTTTTTATTTGTATTGTGGCTAGGGGCTTCAAAAGATAGAAGTGGCCCGGGCCCCTCTGGACCTCTAAGAGGCCCTGGTCCAGTCTATGCAAGATGGTACTTCTAAAGATAATATTGGAGCACATTACTGTAATGCCCGGGTGTTCTTTCATCATCACTGAGCCCTACTGCAACAGCATGGAAGAAAGTAAAAAACAAAACAGGACCACAAGAAAGAGAGGGGAACATACAAGAGATTTAATAAGAGAAAAAAAAAATTAAAGCATATCTCTTAGCTGAGCTGAAAAGGAGGAGAGAGATGGGCTTGAGACTCTTTGTTAGTTATATGTATTTATTATTTCTGTTTCCCAAGAGAGAAAAAGCATTAATTCTGTCCCAAAGAGTTCATAAATTAAGGGTCAGATTCTGCCTCCTTTTGAGTAGTATCTTACTTTGTATATAATCAATGGGACTAATGGCAGAATGAGGTACTATACCACCCAAATAAAGGTAGAAGAATCTGACGATAAATTAGACATAACAAGGGAGAAACAAGACAACAAGGAGGAGACGGTGGAAAAAAGATTGAGGAGATGGGAGAATTTCAACAAAACACAATTTTTAGCCAAAATCACCTGCTTGCATAGAAAATTTTGATTTTTTCATTGAATATCCAAACACCTGAAAACCAAATAGCTTTCTGTTTTTGGCTGGAAACTGAAAATCTTCAGTTCAGAAATGCTGCCACAATGCATCATAGGGGCTGTAATTTCGGTGCTTCATACCCCCATTATCCTCTATGGACTGGGTTCCCCAGCTGGACTACATCTCCCATCATCCATCACAGCCAGGGACTCCTATGATGCATGCAGTGGCTCAGCAAGAGGAGAGATTATGCTTCATCATGGGATATATAATCTGGTAGAGGAGCCCACCCTGCAGAGAAGGACATGAAATTCCCAAACTATAATTCCCACAAGGCACCACAGTATTTCCAGATCAAAATTTTTCTCTTCTAAACCAACAGTTTTCAACCAACCCTTTTTAATTTTTCATTGAAACTTTGAATTTTTCTATGAGGGGAAAAACATTTTCTGACTTTCTCCACTGTTGGCTAGTTTTATGTAGATGTTGTGGCAGAAGTGGAATATAATGAGGAACTTAAATGTGGAGGGGGAAGGAACCTTGCAAAACAGTTCAGGAAGGGTGTTCCAGCCATAAGGGGCATATGACTGGGCAGCCTGTCACTGAAGACAAGGAAAAGGTCTTGGGAGAAGAAGCCAGCGTTTGTTAACAAACTTGTTTTGTTTTTCTGTTATTTGTTAGATCCCCAGCAGCTAGTTGCAGAGAGGTGGTTTCCAGTTTTAGACGGCTAGACCTGAGAGCTGGGTTCCAATATAAATTTACCCTCAGACCAGTAAGTGGGATCTTAGGGCTTGTGGAGCAGAGTAGGCTGGACAGTGGACGAGAAGTTTAGCCATGTAGGGTATGCCTGAGCTACTCCAGTAGTGGGGAAGGGGGAAAGGCCTGGCTGTCTTTCAGATTATTATAAACCACTGAGCAATCTGACTTCAACAAGAGATAAAGTTGTTAGGCATCATACATGGTCACAAGAAGGACTGAGAGCTTTTTGATACAGTGAATATTCCTACATTACTAAATTAACACTAAAATACTACAGAAACATTTCCATAGCATCCAAAACAATAGGTCTCTGATATCGATTGGGACCTGCAGATGCTACCATAATATAATTAATAATTGGCTACTATTATGGTTGCAAAACTGGATAAATGGAGCAGTACAATTTTTGGGCTGTGTTGCTATACAATTCCTTTATTAATTCCACAGAACTACAGTTTCCTATTTTAAACATGGTGGTGAACTCGTTTTGAACGAGTTGAACTATCATTGCTGACGGTTGCCTCTAAAAGTATCTGCTTTACCCAGGGACATTCCTCAAATGAACATCATGGTCCAGTAATTATGAAAAGTATCGAAGTTATGAAGGAACAGTAAGCTAGCAAATATATACAATAGTCATTATACTATAACTAACACACATAATGGTTCTCTAATATAGTATTTCACAGGATTTTCTCAATAATCGCTGAAGAGCCAACATAGGAGTGTTGTGTAAAACCATAACTATTCCTCTAGAGAACTGGATGATTAAAAAAGGTTTTAAATAGCACAATTAAGGATTTAAAATAATGAAACATGTCAAGGTCACACGATGAAGAAAATTTACAGCATGCAGTGTTCTTTCATATGCCTCTCAATTTTTACTGGAATTGAATTGTATTAATTATGTAGGCTTCACAAAGGAATGTTCTACACATCCTAAAGAGGGAAAGAAAAGTTCAACCTCCCGTTTCTGGGAAGGGTCTTAAAGCATATGCCCATTGCTGTAGTTCCTATGCCTGACTCAGGCTAAGGGCTCACCTCCGGCCTCCGTACACTGCATTTAGTAAAACATTGCAAGGTCTGTTCCTCATCCAAGGTAAAGTATTCCTTTACCTCCTCTATGGCTTTATGTATACCTTTCCTCCCCTGCTGTTCTCTGCCCCATCCTCCTATATGACCCTTCCATTAAAAAAAAACATGTATATAGGATGTTACTCTGTCTCTCGTCTCCAAAAAGAGGTGGCAAAGGTTGCTTACATCCCAGTTTTACTTGCCACTTCTGCAGCTCATAGCCCATTTCACAAGCCCATTTTGCCTAAAAGTGACTTTTTAACTTGAACAATAGCCACTGCCCTGAAATATCACAAAACACGCAGAATGCCAGGAGGCATGAAACCTCCTGTTTAGGAAGAGAGACATTTTTCACTAAAAGTACCCGTCCTTTCAAACAGTTCTAATTTAAGTACAACAAACGCAAGCCATCCCTTTTTACAAACAGAGCTAGTGTAATGTAAAAGGGCCCCATCCTCCACCCCTCACTCAATCCTTCCTCTGGCAATTCTCCCATTCCCCAAGACCAAGAGCACTTTTACTTGAAGAAGTGAGTAATGACCTCAAGTCTGGCCTGTTTGAAAATTTGGATGATATCTTTAATTCCTTTAACTTTGTACTAGACGGCTTTCCTTCTTTCAGATAGAAAGAGATCCAATACGATAAAATACTTAAGTGTAGAAGTAAGTGCCCCTTTATGACATTAAGATCATACATTGCGACTGATCTGTGCACAGAATCCTGCTGATAGAAATGGCATGCACAGAACAAGACTAGTACAAGACACTTAGTTTCTCCCTGGACCACTGGATCTGATTCACTGCAGGAAGAGCTGATAGCCACTGAAAATGCTTTTCACAGATAAATGCAACAGAGTACATAGCTAATGGCTCAAAGGGAGGTTTCATAGGACCATTAAGGACCACGTTCAGATCCCATATCGGAGTAGCTCACTCATTTGTGGGGGGAAAAAAGTTACCCAAACCTTTGATGAATCTTGCTGTTCTGGGATGAGAACAAATTGAAAATATCTGTATAGGGGAATGAAAGGCTGTAATAGCCACCAAGTGAACTCTGATTGAACTCACAGAAAGACCTGATTTCTTTAATTCCAACTGGTAATCAAGAACAGCTGAGAGGGGGAAATGAACAGGTGAAAACTGATGCTGAGAACAGCAATGGTGAAATCCCTTCCATTTCTGAAGGTAAATATTTTAATAGAGATCTTTCTGCTGTTTAATAAGGTTTGTTTTACTTCTGATGAACAGGAATCCTCTATTCCCAAGAACCATCAAGGAGCCATGCTCAGAGTGAGAGGATGGCCATGTCAGTGTGGAGAGACAAACTGGAATCCTGGGACAGCACATGGGGAATGGGCAGGAGCTGCTTTGCTGGACAAGCAACAAGGTGAATCAGGTAAGGGTACCAGACCTGCCTCAGCCAAGTTGGTACCACTAGAATGAGCTTGGCTCTGATTTATTTGATCTTGTTCAAAACAAAATCAGTGGTGTCAGGAGGATATGCATACAGAAGGCTCCTGTCCAAGGGATGAGAAAGGCTTCTCCCAAGGACTGAGGACCCAGACCTCCTCTCAAACAGAACCCTTTGCTTTTCCTGTTGATGGCAGTTATGAAAAGGTCCATTTATGGAACCCCCCGCATCAGGAATATCTGCCTGAGGATTTAAAGGTTCAGTCCCACTTGTCCAGAGAGCTGTCCAGAGAATGGCTGCTCAGATCATAGGCCATGATATTCCGTATGCCTGGAAGTGAAGAGGCTGAAATGAGAATGTGATTGACTACATACCAGTTCCACAGCTTTACTGCTTTGGCACATAGAGAGGAGAATTTTGGCCCTCTCTTTTTAATAGATTCATAGATACTAAGGTCAGAAGGGACCATTATGATCATCTAGTCTGACCTCCTGCACAACGCAGGCCACAGAATCTCACCCACCCACTCCTGCGAAAAATCTCACCTATGTCTGAGCTATTGAAGTCCTCAAATCGTGGTTTAAAGACTTGAAGGAGCACAGAATCCTCCAGCAAGTGACCCGTGCCCCATGCTACAGAGGAAGGCGAAAAACCTCCAGGGCCTCTTCCAATCTGCCCTGGAGGAAAATTCCTTCCCGACCCCAAATATGGCCATCAGCTAAACCCTGAGCATATGGGCAAGATTCACCAACCAGATACTACGGAAAATTCTTTCCTAGGTAACTCAGATCTCACCCCATCTAACATTTATTTAGAACTTGCAGGCCATGTTGTCTGTCATGATTTTGATGGATTGTCCCTGATTAATGGAATAAAATGAATGTTGGCATTTCTGAGTGTTCACAACTATAGGAGGTCGATATGAAAGAGTGACTCTTGAGGCAGACATTTGCCTTGATTGGCTTGTGACCCCAGATGAGCTCCCTACCCCACAAATGATGCATCTAAAGACAAGTTATAGTAATTGTAGGTGCAGGCTGGGTGAAAAGAACTCCAGCACAGACTTTGGATGGATCCTAACTCCATTGAAAGAATCTAACACCTGACGGGGGACAGATATGAACTTATCTAACCCATGTTTATTTGGGATATAAACTGTTCTGAGTCAACCCAGAAGTCAGTTTAGATGTAGCCTGGTAGGTTGTGTTATGAAAGTACTAGCTGCCAAGTGACCCAGCAGCTGGAGGCAATTGCTTGCTGTAGTTTGGGGACTTATTTGAATCATGGTAATAAGATTTGTTAGTGTTGTAAATCTGTCCACAGAAAGGTAAGCTCTGGTTGTTGTGGCATCCAGAGAAGTCCCGATAAAGTCTATCTGTCGAACTAGAGTTAGAACAGACTTTTCAATATTGAGTAGAAGTCCTAAATTGTGAAATTAACAAAATAGTTAAGTCCGAAGCTGACTATGAAGAGTTCCAGGGGGATCTCATAAAATGGGATAACAGGGCAACAAAATGGCAGATGAAATTCAACATGGATAAATGCAAAGTTATGCACATTGAAAAAAATAATGCCAACTACACATACATAATGAGGGGTTCTAAGTTAGCTATTATCACTCAAGAAATATCTTGGAATCACCATGGATAATTCTCCGCAAACTTCATCTCAATGCGCAGCAGTCGTCAAAAAAGGTTAACAGAATTTTTAGGAACTATTAGGAAAGGGATAGAAAATAAGACAGAAAATATCATAATGCCACTATACAAGTTCATGGTGCACCCAGACCTTAAATACAGTATCCAGTTTTGGTCACCCCATCTCAAAATAACATAGTGGAACTAGAAAAGTTTTAGATAAGGCAACTAAGATGATGAAGGGTATGGAAGAGCTTCCATATGAGGAGAGTCTAAAAAGATTAGGGTTGTTCAGTTTGGAAAAGAGATGACTAGTGGGAGAGATGATAGAGTTCTATGAAATCAGGACTGGTGTGGAAAAAATGAATAGGGAAGTGGCAGTTATCCTTTCACACAGTAAAAAAAACCAGGGATCATTCAATTAAATTAATAGATGGCAGGTTTAATACAACAAGAAGAAGTACTTCTTCACACAATGCATAACTAACCTGTGGAACTCACTGCAGAAGAATAGCTTTTATGTCCAAAATGATTGAGCAGCTTTTGGTCTTTATCACCAGGGGTAGACATGGTGTGGTATTGTCTACAGCTATGAAACCAAACAGCTCCAGACTCTCCAAAAATACAGTCAAGTTAAATGAAGATAAACGAAAACACTAAATTTCAAAACCAGAACTTGAAGCTATAGCTACTAAGCAGAAGGCGGACACTGCCAAAAGCTCTGTCTCAGGCTGTAGAGGAGTTGAGAAGGTACTGAGGGCTGTTTGCTTGCACAGCCCTATACATCCTTGATATGGCTTATGAGGAGTAGGGTGCATGCATGGGCCAAATGGACACTGCTACCAAAAACCTCCGATCAATGGCACATGGGGGACATGCATACCTGATGTGGAGCACCCATGGGGACACTAGTCAAAAAAAGAAACAGTTCCTGCCCACAAAGACTTTATACCCTAAGGGGAAACAGCAACACAGAGCAACGACATGATATGCTCATTGTCAATGGCAGAGTGAGGAAAAGAATCAAGTTCTCTTGATTCCTAGCAATCCAACCACTAGACCATGCTGACATCAATCCCAGAAATCCACTAGGCCAGTGGCCCCCAAACTGTGGGGTGGGCCCTCATAGCGGGGCATGGAGGAACATTGGGGAGGGCGGGCGGTGGGGCCCAGGCCACACACAGCTGCGGCCCCACCCCCAGCCCCGCTCCTGGCCCCAGACCCGCCCACAGCTGCAGCCCTGGCCTCAGTCCTAGCTCCCAGCCCGGTTGCAGTTCCGGCCCCAGCCTCAGCCCCTGGCCCTGACCATGGCCCCACCCCAGCCACGGCCCTTCTCTGAGCCCCAGCTCCCAACCATGGCTCCAGAAGTGGGGGTGTGGAGAGGGGTAATGGGGAGTGTGAGGTAAAAAGTTTTGGGACCACTTCAGTAGGCCATGCTGCTTTTCTATGCATTCTATGGCATAGTCCAGTAGCTAAAGTAGCAACTGACACTTAACTCCAGAGGACAGTTTATGTCTTATTCACTTTTATTCACAATTAAAAAAACCTCAAAAACCTTTAACTACATCCATGTTTAACAGAGGGAAAAAGACAAGGTGTTCAGGCCTGTGGGAGGCCTTTCTTTCCCTGCTATGCAGGTTCAGCTAAGGGCAGGTAGGCTTCCTTGTCCCACTATATTTGTCATCTCTTAATTATTTTTTTAAAAATCCATGATTAAAACTACTGATTTCTCTCTTTAATCTAGACCACTCTTCCAATAAGCATGGAGCCTAAGCCCCGGTCAAAGCAACTGGTTTCAAAATTAGCTTAGTCATTGAATTCAATGTTTAACCCTAAATGTAGCTCTTTCCTAATTTCAAAATACTTTGCTAGTGCAATAAATATTGGTTCATCAGAATGGTCTCTATAGGGAATAATTCAGACAGATTTACTCAATAGCAGAATGGACTTTATTTAGGTCCCAATAGTCTGTTTCAAGGTTGCATACATAGTAGCCATCATTAAATAATAGTACTTCTGTAGCAGCCCCTACTCACAGCCCATATGGTTACAGTTGTCATTGATCTATTTCTGATTACTTTCTGAACAATGTCACAAAACCCTTCCAGAGTCCCCCAAAAACACTAAAAGCTTTGCTACAGCAATACACCTTAGCTTAGCCCGTTGAGAGTTCTACTACTTCGCTGTAATTTCAGCTGTTTGGTTTAGCGTGTGGGTTGGTTGCGGGGTGCTGGCCTGTGATATGCAGGTCAGACAGGATGATCTGCTGGCCCCCTTATGGCCTTAAATTCTGTTCTTCATTTTTAAGGACAGTCATTAATGACATGCAAGGTGAGTCCCAGGAGCCCTTTCTCAGAGTTAAGTTTGCGTATTAGCTCATTCAGGGCTCAGTCACAAAAGAATCACCTATTGGTGAGTTCACCACAGTACTAACAGAACCCCAGATTTAGAAATAAAGCACATTTAAAATAAAAATTTAGTTAATGTCTTCTAACCTCTATGTCTGTAATAGAGAAGGAGGATGGTCCAGTGGTTAGGTTAGTGGCCAAGGCCTGGGGTCCTGATCTGACACAAATTTCCTGTGTGAATTTGGGCAAGTCACTTCGCCCCTCTGTGTCTCAGCACCCCAGTTGTAAAACGTGGAGGACAGTATGTCCTTACCTCACAGGAGGGGTGTGAGGTTAGATACATTAAGGATGTGGGACTCTCAGAGACCATGGCACTGCTCTCCAAGCACCTAAGATGGAGCCTTGCTACTGGGCAGCAGTTAGGAAACGAGTACTATTTTTCAATGTCTCTGAGTATCGTGTTTTTAAAAATTCAGGTTCTGCTTCATATATCATCTGAGAAAGCAGTGCCAAATATTTTCTTAAAACAACCTCTCCAACCCCTCCCCCTTTTGTGTAAGTGTCCACATGCTTTTTGTTCCATGTTCTATGTTGCGGAGGGAGATCGTTGACTGTATTGTCCCTTAAAGGGACAGATCTTCCACTATTTCAAGGTTTTGAAAATTTCCCCAAAACACAAGCTGTTCTCCACCCTATGACCTGCACACTTATACCCATGTAAGCGGGGGAATAGTCCCGCTATTGTGGGGAACTTTCCTGGCTTCTGCACTACCCCGGTGAAGTGGGCTAGCAAAAGGATCTGAGTCCTTGCTCCCACCTCCTTTACCCAGAGTCCTCCCTGCCCTTGAAGACTCCCCTTCCACTCTCCTGTCTGGCAGAGTCCTCGTAACCCCAACAAGGCTGGGCCCAGGATTCCTGGGGGGCTCGACCCCCAACCCTGCTGCAGTCACCTAGGACAGGGGCTAGGGTGTCCCCACTCCGAGGTACTCTCTCTGCACTGGGCTCTTCTCTGACCCACTGACCATTACATACAAGTTAAAGCAAATGCAAGTTATTTAATCAACAATTAATTTTAAAAAGAATAAGGAAAAATGGGAAAGGTTAAAGGAAACACATCAACCCGCTCTGTGGCAGGGAACATCAAACAGTGTCTCTGGAATGTCAGGGCAGTTCACAGTCTGTTCCTTGTAAGTCCCAGGCCTTCTTCTCAGGCCCTGGCTGGGCTGCAGGGATGCTGTGGGTTGGACACTTGCTCTGGTGGTGGCCACACGCTCTCAGGCTCTAAGTGGTAGGACCCTTCTTCCCAGTGTCGCCCCCGCCCTGTCGGGGTTACAATCCAAGCCTGGCCTGCAGAGCCTCTTGGCTGAGGCGTCTCCCTATGCTGGGTCCGCTGCCCAGGGTCCCCCTCGCGCTCCCTAGCTGCTCACCGCACCCAGCTCCGGACTGCTCCAGCCCCAGCTCCGCAACTCTGTCTCAGCGCTGCTGCTGCTCTGCCTCCAGCTCCCTGGGCTGCTTCTTTGGCCCCTCTGGCTCTGGTTGCTCCAGCTCTGCTCCCAGGACAGGTCTGCTCTGCAGGCTGCTTCTGTGACTCTGCTCCCAGCACTGACCTGCTTCCTGGGCTGCTTTTCTGGCCCCTCTGCTTCTGGTTGCTGCAGCTCTGCTCCCAGGGCAAGTCTGCTCTCTCTGGGCTGTGCCTCTGGCTTTGGGGCTGCAGCTCTGCTCCCAGGACAGCGGTCTGCTCTCTCTGGATCTGGCCCAGCTCTGCTCCCCAGCTCAGCTCAGGCCCCTGCTTTCTCCTTAGCTTGGCCCCACTCTGTCTGACCCAGGCAAGTCCAGCTCACACGAAGGATGGGACCTCCCTGGCCTCCTGGCTCCCTGAGTAGCCTGCCCACCCTGTCATTCAGGCTGACCTGGAGCATTGGCCTCTCCCCATTGTTCCTGGGGGCTGTCAGTCTCAGGGTCCTGATTCCCCATCGACCCTTCCCCCTTTTTAGTACTGGGAGCTAGCAACTAAAACACCCCCACGGAGTGTTAGTAAGGGGGCAACAGTCCCCTTACACCCAAAATGTCCTGCATGTGCCCAAGGAAAGTTCTGTGTTACGATTACCATAGCAACTGCTGTCCAAGAGCTGCCTTGGTATTTGGTCTCCTGCTGCTTTTAAAATGCTTTTTCTTTTTTGCCAAAGAAAGCTTCTCTCAGTGACCTTATTTTTTAGAATATATTTTTCACTCCCCTAAAAAAAAAAAAAGAATCAAAAGTAGAGACCGCTGTGGTAATCAGCAATGTATTTGTTAGTTGTCTTTATGCTTCATTTCAGCCTTATGCATTTTAAAGCTTTTCTGGGGCAGTAGGTTGTTTGGCAGTCATGTCCTTTTCATAGACTGAGGGCCATGCTCTGCTGCATACAGCTACCATGACGTGCTAAGGATCAAATTTAGCCACCAGGCACAGTAGCAGCCCTTCCACCTCCACATGGGGCGTGACAGCAGCAGCCACTGGGAGGTGCCTTCACAGCCTCCTGGAATCTTCATTCACTCAGGTCTGGATGCAGTGCTCTCATTTACTTTATTGCCCTTGACTGTTGTTCACCGTCCATCCTGCCTCTCACCTACCACAGCAATGGCTGTGCCTCGTTCTTCCTGCCCAATGCGCTTCTGTCCTTTCTACCTCTGCCCCTTCAGTTTCCCTCCCTCTTTGGCCACTATCTTATTTCAGCCATGACTTTGCTGAGCAGCCCAAGGTGAGCAGAGGGTAGAGTGATGAGTTTGCTAAGTAGTGAATCTGTGGCTCTTCTCTCTCCTGCACTATCTATTTGGACTGCAAACTCTTCAGGGCAGGAAGAAACTTGCTTTTAAGGAGCCCATCAGACTGTTGGTACTGTACAAATAACAAACAATGATAAAAGCCACTTTCCGGATGGACAGCTGGTTTTGACGCATGGAACTACTGAGGCACCCTTACCATTTGTAATTACAGTCAATGCCTCTTAAACAAGACGCACTTATGTAGGTGTTAGGTTAAATGAAAGACATGGCCAAGAATCCACACCCTGAAATTTATTTAATAGGAATTAATTTCCACTTTATTGGGATACTTCCAAAATCTCAAACTGGATAACAGAAATGGCTGGAGAAGGATTAGCCGTTTATCACCACATAGTGTAATCTGGGGTTTAGAGCAGAGCTCAGATTCAGCTAATCAGCACTGATAAAATTTCTATCCTGAGCATTTCTGCTGGTGACTCCAAGCAGAATGAACTTTCACTCCTTAGTTTACTCATAACATAAGTGAAAAATGTTCAATATCTTGAAAAGTCAAGTGGATTGAATCAGCCCTAATAATGACAAAACCATAGCATCCTCTGCATCTGACTCTAACCAAAGTAAATGTGTGAGAGGAGCAAGCATGAGGTGAAAGATGCCCTCCCCATCTGTCACCTGCATGAAGGATCAGGCTGTTTGGACTTACGTTGAGACACAATATCAATGAACTTGGTAGGCAGCTACAGCAAGGCACAAGTAGTTTCAAACTGACAGGTAGCTGGTTATCATGTGCATAGGCAATCAAGGCTGGAACTGGAATCAATCGGGTATCACAAGCGTAACAGCAGAACTGGGTTAATGTGTTTTCACATAACATGTACAAAGACTAGTCTGATATCCATGAAAATCAAAAAGTCCATAACTGTGATGTGATCACTAGCATCAAATCCACAGCCACAGAAATCATAGAAAACACTAGGATCTAGGAAAAAAATGCTTGCCATCTGCAGGCTTATGTGAAATAAATTGAGAATTTATGTACAGATCCTACTGAATAGGGCATTACTTATTACTTAGGTCACATTACAAACACATATTTAAACATTGTACCTGCCCCAAAGAGCTTGCTATTTAAACTGAACAGGAATAAAATGAAAGTTTGAAAGAAAATGCATGGAAGTGGCAGCAGGTCCATGGAAGGCTTGATTCCACAAGGGGCCTGATTCTGATCTGATTTACACCAGCCTAAATCAGGAGTGGCTCTGCTGGGATCACTGGAGTTACAATGGTGAAAAACCTATGTGTGAGCAGAATCAGCTCACAGGTGTTCCCGTCAGTAAACTACTACTGTCACGTTGGATACTGATTAGCATCTTTGCTAATATTTTCAGCAGAGGACTCAAGAACTGAATGAATATGGAGACTGAAATACCTCCTTTCCCACACAGATTGTCCTTTCTGAAGAAGGCTGATATGCAATAGCAGAGCAGAATGATGAAGTGTTTATTGACCTTGCCAATGCTGTACCTGTTCTGTAAATAAATAGAGGAATTCAGTCATCATGGCCATCAAGCTAGTTTCTTTCCAGAGCATTACATTCACTAATTAGGCCTACATTTTATAAAGTGACTAATGATTTGGGGCACTGCCATTTTAGGGCATCTAACTGTGACACTTTAAAGGGGCAGATTTTCAGAAGGCAGGTGTTCAGCACTTTCTACAAATCAGGAAATTGTAAGGTGTCTCAAGTCTGGCACTCAAAACTTGAGGCACCCAAAATCATTAAACCCTTTTGAAAATACAGGCTTAAAATGTAAGTAGTATCCATGTAGGGCCCCATCCTGCTCCCTTTGTAATCCACTCGAGTTTTGCCATTGACAGTAGTGGAAGCAGGCCTGACTCCACAGGCACAGATACAATGGTAGAAATCTCCCCTAATAAATTAAATCTTCCTGATTCTTTGTCCTTCTCTAAAATGTTTGGAGCATGTAGAAGATTTTCAGTCCGGTCTCTGATGGCCAAAACAATTGGCAGGAAAAGCCTGAAAGCCATTACTGCAGCATTTGAACATTAGCCCTGAATGCCAGTCTCTCAGATGCTCTTGCTTTTATTGTATTTCTGGCTGTGGTAACTTTTTATCCTACATCATCAAAGTGTGGCTTAAACAACATTCACTTTGCCAGTGCCAGATATCTCACTTGCCTCTGTTCAGATTAACTTCTTTGAGAAATCCAAAACATTCTGGCACAAATGTTTACTGCTGCTTGCAAAAATGCATTTCAGCCCCTTTCTACACATTCATTCGACCTACGTTTGTGTGCTTGTCACATGACAAAAAATGGGAATCACTTTTCATTGCAATATAAATGATATTAATTGGATTTCTCTCATAATAGCCATGCTATGCAACCTAACATTAATTCAAATACTAGGCTAGATTCTCAGCTGAAACCATTCAATGCTTGGCATAGTTGAAGTGGGGAGATGGTTACAGCTACCTGATTCTGGGGGCCACTTCTATGCCAGCCCTGGCCATGGTGTAAACTAGAGCAGCCTAAGATTGGCTGTAAAGTACCACAGTTAGCTAGTAGAGGAGCAGCTGGACTATGGTAGCACTGCATTCATACCCTAACACATCTCTTGCACCAAGGGACTGCAGGAGGAGATGGCACAGACAACTAGCAGCCAGATCAGGACTCCCCATCACCCAGGGAAATCCAACGGCCTTCCATCTCCTTTCCCGTGCTTAAACGGCACAAAGAACATCATGATATTTTTCTGTTTTTTCCCTGACAGCCAACCACCCTTGATTATGTCCAATTCTTTGGCACTCCCCATCTTGGAATAGACCACTGCTAGCAATAGGCTACATGCCAAGAAAATCAAAATTCCCACAAAACACAGGTTAACGTACGCTTCTGGATTATAGAGGCTGTTGATTTTTAAAAGATGTTACTAATATACACTAATTGACTGTGTGCACAGCCAAAAATGGGCCACAGGAAATCCACCTAAAAGCCAAGTGATGCAGAATTGTTAATGTGGCTCTTCAAGCGGGATGTGCGTTGTAGGGAACAAACACAGTTAATGATCATTTTCTAGGAACAGACATCTATTAATAGTGCACACACAAAAATAGTTTTTCCACTTTGTTTAAAGAACCACTGTGGTTTCAAGTCCCTTTTTTGTCAACAGAAATAAGGGCTGTATAATGCAAAGAAACCAGCTATACAGAAAATGCTAACTGGAGATAAGAAAGGGCTTTGTTATGTACAGCTGTATTTTTAAATCTTATGCACTTATGCATTGTGTCTATTATAGTTTTAAAATTAACAATTTAGCACCACGCATACTCTTCTGTGTTGCAGTCATTACTATATTCAAAGGCAATCATGTATAAATAGTATCAATGGTTTATTTTGGGGGTTAAAGATTCCATTAATCTGATTTCCCAGTGTCTGTACAAATGTGTAAAGATAGGAAGACTAAATAAATGTTTGTTGTTTTTTTTAAAAAAAGATTGAACTATTGTATATAAATTTGCTTTCATACCACAGATGGCTGCAGTATTGGGCCTGACTCTCCTCCCAGTTAGACTGGTGTAAATCAAGAGTAGCTCTATTGAATTCAGTGGAGTTTTACCAGTGTGAAACCAATGTGAGTGAAAAGAGAATAAGGCTCTTTGTGCTTTTGATTTTGTTTAATGTAAACTAGAGGGGAGAAAATTGTTTTTAGCCTTGATCCTTTTTTCTCATACATGTCATTGGTTGAGTTTCATCCCTTGGAGAATTGGTGAATGTGGGAATACAGACTAATACAAAACACTTGGCCTGTTTTCAGTTCCTAACACATACTCCAGAGTTCATGTTATGGTTATCAGAAATAATCTATGAAAAATGAAGCTGCACACAACTGCAGATCATCAGCATGGCTTAACCTTGTCAAGTGGGGATGAAACAGGAAGTGCTTTGTGACACTGACTGGCAGAAATACAAACTGATGAAGAAAACACACTGCAGGAAAGAGGATCTCAGACAGTGAGTTAAAGCACAGGATGTTAACTAGAGCAATATTCTACCATGGCCAAGATCAGAGAAAGTTGACATACTTGTTAGATATTTCAGCAAAAGAATCAGTTCCAGCAACTTTTTTTTAACCTTTCTTACAACACAATTTACCAAAAGGTGGCAGAGGGCAACAGGGGTTGCCCTGAGTGATAACATTTTTAATTGTACAAATGCCATTCTTGATGTCATAATCCAAAGGTCAATGCAGCTGCAGGCCCTGAACAGATGTGCTCTACATCTGCTAAATAATATGGAGAAGTGGCTGTAGGATCCAGGTAAGGTTAAAAACATTGGTAGATCAATGGTGCCACTCATGTGGGTATTTGCCTCCTTCCTTTTCAACGTCTTCCATGTATTTCTATACTTCATTAAGAAACCATAGCAAAACAAACAAAAAAGCCCACATGCACAACTTATTGCTGAACAAGGGCCAATGTCCAGATGAAGTCATTGTGTGAAGAAAAATATTCCATGTCTTAAAACTAAGGGCAAAATCTTGCCCTTCTTTGCAGTGGCTGTGAAAGTGACTGGGAGCAGAATGGGCACCAATCATGCAAATGGTGCCTGAGCCTTAGCTCCAAAACACCTTTTAATTCAAACAGTTGTACTACGTCATCGTATTGTTAAAAAATGGTGAGATGTCCTGTTAACATTTAAATCCAGTTGCCAGATCTGTTTGCATAGGTCATATTTCCACATGCAAACATGAAGACGAATTTGTGGTAGGCTGGTTGGTCAAGTGGTTTTCAGCTTTTCTTGCAATTAACGCATTCTTTTTTTGAGTAAGAAGAAAAACATTTTCTTAAGAAATTTCACAACAATAGGTGCAAAGAGAAAAGTCATCTTCAGCTTTAAATAGAATACTGTTTTATTCTATGTGCTAAACCACTGTTGATACAGAGTGTCCAAAATGAGCGTTAGCGTATACTTACTCTTTTCCTGTTTGTCTGATAACTATGCTGTGAGATTTAACACAATGATAAAAGTATACTAAAATGCTGACCACAAAAATATTAGCCCCATGGTTATACTTTGTATTAAAGAATGTTTTCAGGTATTTCTTGTTTCCTAAATTGAGATCATTGTTTCAAATATCAATGTGGCTTCAGCTAGAAAGGAGTCTGTGGTCATGATACACATTGGTGCCAGTGACATAGGGAGGCGTAAAAGAGAGGTCATGGAAGCTACACTTAGATTATTAGGAGAAAGGCTTAAGTCCAGGATCTCTGGAGCCATTTCTTCTTCGATCCTTCCAGATCCCCACGCAGGATCAACTGGACAGCAGGAACTTCAGGGTCTTGGGCCTCGTCTACATTAGAAAGGGTTTGCTGATATCGCTGTACTGACAAACCCTTCTTGTGGAGACACGGCTTACCCTGGCAATTTTGTTTGTTTGCTGGTATAGCTTATTTCATTTCTCTGAATGAAACAAGTTATACTGTCAAAAGGCTTTTTTTTACTAGTATAACTGTGTCGACTCTGGGGCTCTTGGCAGTGCAGAAAGGCCGCCAGAAATAATCCCCCACAACCAACATTGTCATACCAACAAAAACCTCTAATGTAGACCTGGCACTAGTGTGTGGGTAGGAAGACATTGTAAAGAGAAGGATGGTTCTAAACATAGTGGAGCCAGGCTGCTGGTCCAGAAAACTGACAACTTTTAGGGGGAATACTAAGACTAGGACCTGGAGAAAAGCTGACAGGTGCTGAGGAGCACACAGGTCAGACAAAGACATCTGCTAGAGATGTTGATAATACAAAGCTATCTGGTAGTAAAGGGTATGATAGAAATGACAACTGAACAGAGGGAGGGAAAGACTGAGATTACAGTGGTGCATTCCAGAAAAGCAGCAGGGAGTAAAGCACAAATAGGCAAATGAGCAAAAATAAAAACTATGCATGTCTGTAACATACTGTGAGAAGCATAAAGCAAAACACCAGGGTACTAGAATGCCCAGCAATGGAAGAGAATGGTGCCATAATCAACACTTCTAAAACACAGTGGAATGGTTAAAATGAAAGTAATAGTGTACTGCATTGAAAAAGTGTCAATCAAGCCTGGATGTTTTGCTAAAAGATGCGCTCTAGCTCATTTAGAGACCATGGGCCTGGTGCAAGAACCAATTGGTGATGTTCTATGGCCTGTGTTACACAGCCAGTCAGCGGGAAGGATCATAACCACCTGAAAAATCTATGAATAACCCAGGTATAAATTATCCTGAAAGGACAGATTTGCTCATACAGATGAGGAAGTAGCCATTTACCTAAAAGATTCCACAAAATCTAATGCTTTCCCAAATTTGCCTGTCAGTTCATTCAACTTTTATTATAACATATTGCAACACCACCTAGTGTTAATTTACTTATATGAGCAACTCAGAAAATATTAGAATAAGTAAAAAAAAACCACCACTGGCGTCTTTGTGCAATATATTTATGCTCTAATACAAGATGTACAGAACCCTTCCAGTTAATTGCATGTTTGATCATCAATTTCCTGTCTTTCGCAAGTAAATACTCCCACACAGGAAACACAAATATAGTACTTTTGAGTATAGAAGATTTCAACCACTTTTAGTTTATTTTGTGGTCATTCTACATTCTAGTGTTAGTCTCTCTTCTAATAACAGGCCCTTAAACCAATCATGTTAATGAGCTTTAATGAAAGGCAATAAACAGTGCTAACAATATAAATTGAAAGTAAACACATAATACGAGATTTATAATACTGTTCACCACTCTATCAAGAGCAACAATTGATTAGATTTCTGTTTACAAATTATCAATTCCTACAGTACATGTGAGTGCATAGAACATTACCAAATTTCCAGATTTCTACAAAAGTGGCTGAGGCCTATTCCATAGTGTTCTGCAAAGCATGCTATTGAGCCAGGGTCTGATCCAACTCCAATACAATTCAATAGCAAAACTCCCATTGACTTCCGTGGTGAAGGATTGAGCTCCTGAAGCTCCTAAAGATGAGTTAGATACTTAACAAAGGCTCCCTGCCCCCTCAAAAGTGTTAGAAATTTCCTGCTTAAGCAGTTTTGTCAGAACCCATCTTAATTGGATTCAATAAAAAATGGACAATAACTTGGACACAACAGAACCTCAGATATCTAGATCTTAAGCAGGAAAATTCTATATCTATATATATGATTGGATGTTTAATTTCAGGGATTTTTGCTCACAGTAATACGGTAGAATAAAATAACATCTGGGGCAGTAAGAAATTTCCCCCTGCTTGTCACAGGTCATATTGGGAGGGATTTTGGCTTCACCGAGATCACTATGACCAGGTAGGTATAAATCAGATAATTACTATGACTGCAGAGACTAGGCACCGGGGAAGCTCAAATCTACCCATGTACTGTACGTTCCAAATCAATGTTACATAAGACTCTTCAGTCACAAACAATGAATATTGGTAATCTCAAGAGCCTGTGCAATTTGGAGCCAAGCACTGACAACATTTGAAATCAAGGACAAAAATACAGCCAGTGTCCAGATTCCAAACAAAGCATGCCACAATCACAGATGGTTGTATAGGGCTCAGTTGCAGGGCTACAGGTACGTACACACACACACACAGTTGTAGTAGCCAGGCAAGGTACTAACAAACTTCAACAGGACTTTTATTTTTTTAAGTGGAAACCTCTTTTCCAAGCTGCTGCTGCACCCTCAGTACCTCTCCCTCAGCCTCTTCAACTCCTCCCCCCTCCTTCCTGTTTCCTGTCCTTTCAGACTCCCAAACAGCCAGTGCTCCCAGTTCTAATAATAACAAGCAACATCTAAACACCACAACAATGGAATATAATCCTTTGGTTTCATGGAAATAGCAACTAATCCACTTCAACTCATTTCCTCAAATTTCTTATAAAAATATTTTACATTCTTTCTAAATGATCTATTTTATAGAGCTGGCACCAAGGAATGCTACAGTTTACACCTCAAAGGGCCTGGCTCACCAATGCATTACTCCAGTTTTATGCCATGTAACTCCACTGAATAATAAGTAACACAGTGGTGATTCAGACTTCCATTATAACCCCCATTTTCACTCACTCAGTTTTGTGAAGAATTCTCTTTTGGGGCTTAGTCTGTGACCTCTGCCCACAAGTGAATTTTTGTTTACTGCGCGTGACTTGTCCATGACTTTTACTAAAAAAACCCATGACTTAAACATAGCCCTACCCATAAGTGCATGCAGGAGTTACTGACACCCATGAAAGCCCTTCTTTGAATTAGGAGATGGGAAGGTCTGAATGGAAAGTCCAACTGAACAATCAGTTGGAAAGGGCACCTCTCGAGATACCCAGACGGTTGATGGATGGCTGTGGACCTGACCCTCAAAAGACAACAAAGGTGAGGATGAGGGAACAAATAAAGAGGATAAAGAGGGTGCTCAGGGAAAGCAGAAATAAGGGAGATCTCATCAGAAAAATGTGTTCTCATAAATTTTTCACTGTTTTGGTTCACAGGCTAGACCTGCATTTGAAACTGGCCCACTGTCAGGATTCAGATAAAAATTAACCCTACTGAATTCTTATTTTAGTAGCACCTGGTTCCAGACATCAGCCTATCTCTGCTCTTTCAACTGAACAAAAAGGATGGGGTTTTCAAGAATGCTTAGAATTGACCTGCCTTTGCTCCTCTTGAAGTCAATGGGAGCTAAACCATTCACTTCTAAAGGACCAGAATTAGGCCAAAGCCAAGTGCTTTTGAAAACCCTGCCCAAAGACTTCTATAATATTCACTTCTGATACACATCTTGCAGATACACATATTGTCACACCCAGTTATGTTTGTTCTTGCTTTCTGAAATAATGTTGCTGAATATATTATAAACAATCCATTCTAAGTACCCTGGAGCAAATTTTGGGAAAATACTTACATCAGTACTCCTAGACTAGAATCCCCTGTCAGTTCTTAACATTTAACAATACTATAAACCATCTTTGCTTTTGGAAACAGAGAATGCCAAGGAATGACCAACCAACTGAATTACACAACCGTTGCTATTCAGAAAAGCAATGTCTTGGAAAGAGAATCATAAACTAGATTGTCCTTGCTGGGATGGAATGTGCATGTGCATTTTCCCCTCAATTTTCTTTGTTTAAAATTATTCAAGAAAGATGAATATGTTGGTTGTTTTACAATATATTGGCGTGAAGGGGTTCACCAATGGTGGTGATATATAGATCTTTAAGTTTGTTTTAGTGTGCTTTGTTCAGTTTTGGAAGGAATCCTGTGGTGTTGATAGTTTTAATGATGATGAATCTTCTGGGGAGCTGTTGCAAGCCAGCAAGATAGTTTGCTCTCTGCCTTTCTCTCTCTAACAAGACTCAGTTCTTCCTGGGAACCAGGCATTGGTATCTGGCTCTGAGTTATGAAAGGGAGGATTTGCCTGCATTCCCTTTTGGGGCCACCTCTGTTCCAGGACTGTTGTATATGTGTAAATAAAAAAAACTTATGCTAAGCAAAGACCCAGACTCTGTATCCCTGATTGCTCCTTGAATGGGAAGCCAACTTGCAGGGCCTTGCTACCATTCAGCAGATGGGTGACAATATTAATAAGTTCTCTTAATGCTCTCTTTTTTCCTATTTGTGTTCTTAACTTGGGCAAAACTAGAGCTGTTTGACTCAGCCTCATATCAATGGCCACACATTTTATGTACCTACCTTTCAGAAACCTTTGAGGCTTAATTACTGCTTTTGCACTGCTTTGAAAATGTAGGATGCTATGTCACTGCTAAGTATTATAATTAGGATCTGAATTCAGTCTAACTGCAAGAGAATGAACAGTTTTGCAGGAATTCTTCACACTGAGCCACTGGTTCAACCAAGACATACAGGGTTTAAAGGGCCTGATCCCAAACCCACTGATTTGAGTGAATTGAGTTTTGGTGAATCACAGACTTAGGAAACATTTGTCCAATCTGAGGCAAGGCTCAAAGGGCAGCGCATGCCGCACTCGGGAGAGGAGGGGGAGGGTAGCAGAACTCCCCAAGAGCCCCAGAGGGATGGTGGTTGAGTCAATCAGCACACTTCTTGGGGCTCCTTCTGCCGAGTAGTTCCCTCTGCACTCCCTTAACTTAACTTACTGAAGAACTGCACCTTAAAGGAATAGTCCAGCCCTGGGGAAGGATTTGAGAGTCTGGCTCTGTGGAAATATGAGAAAGTTTAAAAAAATGGAGTCAAAATAAGGAGCAGACACAAATGTGTGATAAAAAAATATAAATAAATGTAAAATGAACAAAGAACAGATCTTCTAAGAAACTTGAAGCACAAAGAAATGAAGTCAGCAGAGTCTTTCACAGGGGAAGTCCTTCACTTCCCCAATCAGTTGGAACATGCACAGAAAGCAAAACAATTCCACAAGACCTACGTATATGGGTTTCTAATCCAGTGAAAGTAATACATGCTCTGTTTTCAAATCCAGAGTCAACAGTGTTTTCCCTTAACAGACACAGCACAGTTAAACTATTTGTCTAACACTGATAAGGTTATCACCCAGGAATTTTTTTCAGAAAGGGTCATGTTTCCTTTGCAGAATTAAAATGCATGTTTAAAAAAAAAAACAGTATGTTGAATTGGGTTCTCTCTCTTTCAACTTAATTTACAGGATACAGTGTAGATGACACTTAACATTAATATGCTGGCAGCCCTGAGGGACAACAAATGTGATGACCCTAAATTATATCAAAAATCCTATCTGCTTTGGAATCATTGGTCACTGTAAATTACCGGAAGACAACAAGGCACATTTGCAAAACTTCCTTTATTCACTGCAGTGAAATACTAGCAGAATCTGTATTAATTGCTAGGAACAGTTCTTGTTTTTCAGCCAATCTCTTACAAAACAAGATATATGGGATCAGACTTTCTGGATTGTCATAATTCTTCTAACAGCTCCAACCTCTTAGAAAGTATGTGGGAAATAAAAATTAATGAGCCATTGATCGTAAGCCAGAGGGCCCAGAGAAATAAATAAATAAAGCAGAAAGCTGATCTTCCCATTTGTTATAACTTCAGGTCAAGAATGAAATGATACCTGCCTAGAGCCAATTTTACATTTTTTGGATGCAGGAGTATACCTGTTTTTGACAGCTGCAAATGCAGGCATATGCTGAGGAGGAGAAGAGAAAGGAGACAGGAACTACAATTCCTAATTGAACCAAAGCTGATTTTACAGCAGTTGCTTTAGATGAGGGGTGTAAAGCTCATTCAGTGGAAGGAGTGGCGTTCCATTTTTAATTATGGTCAGTGGCCAGTACGCATGCAGGATTGCATAGTATCTTCAGTGCAAAGCTGAGCCCCCACTGGCAACAATGGGAGGTTTACACAAATATCAAGTGTTGAATCTGGCCTTTAACTAAATGTTCAATTTTTACTGTTTACACTGTACTTCATTGTCATATGATACCTTGCTGAGAAGATATGCTGACCAGCACTACTTCTGCCCTTTGTTCTGTTCCTTCCCCATCCTTCTTTGTCTGTTTCTGTCCAATTCTATGCAACTCAACACGGTCCCCTCTCAGTCCCCATTCAGCAGCTCCTGCCAACTGCAGTGGTCAGTGATTACTCAGTGCTTAATGTGCTTGCAAGAGATCTGCTTTACTCTGCTTCTGGTTTCAAGTTGCTGGCTGGGCATAACAAGTGCTTCACAGCGTCCTGCCCAAACTCTCAATCTGGGAAGCTCTGTCCTTAAAGGCACACTCCCGAATACCAGGCCCAGTACTCGGTTTGTCTGTCTACCTATTTCGAGTAACAGCAATCGCACTGGAATCTCAGCACTGTTATGCTATCTAGGCCTGCTATCTATCTCCCTCTGAGCATTCAAGAAGAAAGCCACTGATCCCATCTTGCCTTCTTTCTCCTTTCTGCCCCCCCCAGCCCTCCCCAAGTGACTCCTGAGGCCCTGCTGGAATCCTCCAGAGCCTGGACCTTTTCCTGGTGCAGCAGAAGTGGAGAGACCTTGTGAGGGTCCCCAAATTATTATCTCATGCGCCAGATTGGAGTGAGAGCTGCTTCACATTCTATGTGCAGGGTAGAGAGTTTCGCCTGTGGTGGACGTGAGGATAGCACACTGGGATGGGAGAGGGTGAAAGCTGAATGAGTGTGGAGAATAATTCAACCTCTCAGTGTAGGTGGAAAACACCACACACAAAAACATACCAGAGTTTTGTAACTTGCCCCAGGAGCCACATGAGAAATGATACATATGGCATTCTCTCCCACCCCACACGCATACACCTCAATGTACATTTTACCACCTGGCATAATATACAGTCCCAAAAACTACCGGAAGGAAACTCAACAAGTATTCTTTTCTTCAGAAAGGATGTGCACATTTCTTTAAGTGGAAAAAGAAAAAGGGATCTAAGTCTCTTTACACAGTTAGCTTCTGAAGGGTTAACATCAATGCTTTTTTTAAAAAAAAAAAAAAAACTAAACTAAAAGCTCTCAGCTCCCGAGATATTATCAGTCTGCTAAACATAGGTAAGACTATGAGAGAGAAAGAGAAAGGAACAGATATATATGTAAGGAAAATTAAAACTCAGCATGTTGGGTGTGGGGGGAATGTGCTTTGAAGTACAAAAGATCTATTGTTAATGTGGGACAAAACCTCCCCAGTATGGGACAGAGATAAAAAGGAGGGAGTTTCTAGCAGATCAAGGTCAACCAAGATATATGAATAACATAAATGCTATTAATCTCGTGGAGCATGAATCAGAGAATTGCAACAGGGTAGAGTTGTGTAGTGGGGTTCATGGCATGAGTGTTCTATGCCACTTTGTATTAGATAATGAATGTATTCATCACAGACTCCTACATACCATCCAAACTGGCAGAGAAGTAGCTTTAAGGAGCTTGAGAGAACAAATCAAAGAGCTGGCTCGAAAGCTTAGAAAGGTAATAGGGATGTTCAAAAACACTGCCCTATGTTTAGATATTTGCGGCTATCCATACAATCTCACTCTGCAGGAAATCGCGTGAGAAAGGAGTTCTGAGTTGGACAGCTTGAAGCTTATTATGCCTGATGCCGCCTCTGTCATTATAGCTATTTTAACAGTTAGAAAAGATGCAGAGTAATGCATGAAAAGACTGTATGCTGGAAAATGTCACTTTTTTCTTCTCATGACTAATTCAAAGTACAAAATGAACCATTGCAGAGGGCTACATCTAAACATTGCAGAGCAGCAAGAGACTGAGTCAAAACGTTCATAACCAAATGTAATACTGAAATCCCAGATACAACTAATTCCCTCCCTCTAAAGTTTCCAAGGGTTTCTCAAAGTGAACCTAGATTTGTATTCAAATCTGTATTTCAGTGCTGTGCAATTAGTGGAATAGGGCACCCTCCACAATGGGCTGCACTCCCCAGCTAGGAGTACATCCACATTTTTAAAATTAGGGTTTTTCAATCTCTAGATCTTGCAGCCTGGGCTCATCTCTAAATTATTCTTTATTATTTGTATTACAGTAGCACCTAGAGGTTATGACAGATGTGGAGCTGCTCTGAAAGTGAATACCTCATATTGACCTGGTTATAGGGCTGTTTTACTGTATGAATATATTGATTTAATTTAAGGTGGGAGGGTGGTCAAGAAAAACAAGCAAGAAAGAAATAATGGCTCAAAATAAGCCACGCTCAGCAAACACTTGAGGGATGTTAAGGGACAATACCAGGACTATTAACTTTGGAGATTTTGCCTCCTGTGCCGCTAACCTACAAAACTGGTTTGAACCAAGACATGAAGAGGGCCACACTCACAGGAAATTTTAAAAAACCATGGCAGGTTTAAAAAGGAACACTCACTCAAGGGGTAGGGGGAGGGGGAGTGTTTGGGGAAAACTAGACAGACGCAGAGACCTGACGTGGGTGACGGCAGAAGTTGGGATTGCCAAGGTTATATCGCCAACTTCAAGATAAAAAATCATGAGTTGAACGCCCCAAAATCATGAGATTAATAAAAACATGACTTTTTGGCCAAAGACTGTATTTTTATTAGTATTTTTGAACTCCTCCGTGTGCGTGGGGGGGGGGGGGGCAGGGGGTGGAGAGAGAGAGAGAGACTTATGCCACTCTCCCAAATGTATTGGGTAGGGTTATTTTGGCCCCCTGCTGAAGGAGTTCCCAACCCCGCACATCTACCCATCCCCTGCTCAGCAATTAATTCTGCCTCCATCCAACCTCTGCCTCCTCCATTTAGCCCCTCATCAATTTAGTCCTCCAGCAGCCCCAATTCAACCCCAACCCAGCACCCATCAGTTCAGCCCCCCAGCCTCCCCCTCTGCTCCTGCTGAGGTTCTTCAGCCTCCTTTAAGCCTGGAGTGGCTACAGCAGGATCCTTTCTTCTCCTCCCCAGGCTGGAGGACGCACCTCCAAGGGCTCTTTGCACCTGGCTCTGCCCCTTCCCCAGACTGGATGCTGCAGGGAGTGGGGGAAGAGCAGAATCATCTTGTCCCCATTACTCCCATGAAGGGAAGGGAAGGAGGGAGTGGAAACACCTTGAGCTGCTCGGTGTCTTTAACTCTCTCCTCCCCTCCTGTGAGAATGACTGCAGGTCGCTTGCTGAGAGGTGGGAAGTGGGGAAAGAGAGCCTGGTCTCTAAGCAGCTCTGATTGGTTGCTCAGCCCTAGGAGGCTGCTTAATGGGGCAGACAGCCATTCACTGGAGGGCTGGAGCTTCTTGGGTCATCCTAAGACTGGGCTCAGCCAAAATTATGTCATTTGTGAAAACAATATTGGAGCTGTCAGGTTATCAGCAGGGAAGGACAAGCCATTAGTTAAGACAGATGTGTTTACTGTTGTTTTAAAATCCTTTTTCTCAAAATGCTTTGTTCCTCCTGTTAAATAAACAAATACTTTGGTTTGAGAAGGCTGTCTGATCACTATACACACCACTGGCCACACTCCACAAAAGGGAAGAGATGCAGGTGCCTGCACTCAGTCCAATCTGCTGGGTAAGCAAGATTCATATACTTGAAGGATACTGTAGTCCAGGGATCGGTCTAGGAGTGAGAGAATTCCACATCAAGAGAGGTAAAGGCACGAGGCCTGACACCTGAGAGGATCTATTCAAAGAGACCACAAAGAAAACTGAGGCACAGCTGCCCTGTAACTGTGACAGAGGGCCCAACCAAGATCTGGGTACCATTGTTCTACAGAAGTCTAGCAAAAGGCACACCTTGCCTCAAATTACTCACAATCTAAATAGACAGGACAGAAAAAGAAAAAGATGAAGTGACTTGCCCATAATCAGACAGTAGGTTAGTGGCAGACCCAGGAATAAAACCCAGGTATTCTACTCCCAGGTGTCTTATCCACTGGTCCACACAACCTCTCCCCAGATGAAAAGTAAAATATTGATAATATCCTAAATATAGTCAGGTTCCACAACAATTTGAGGGCTGCAGAACGAATTATTTGTGTTCATATTTTCCTATGGCTTACGTGCAGCTTATTTCTAAATTACTCTCAATGTTTCCATACCTGTACCATAAGATGGGCCCCCAAATTAAACCTAGAGATGGTGATGCCACTATAGAAGATCTGAAAAAACAAAATCTAATGGAGGTGTGGCCTAAGGGAAAGAGGAAGGCATGATGGGAAAACACAAGTACTATGCAACATTTGATACCCTCTATGAAACCAACCATAATATACTATACTACAAGTTCGCAAATTAAGATCACCTTAAGCACTAGCTTGCCATAGGCTACCAATGTAAGCCAAGGGTGGCCCCGATAACAGTACTACCTCCCCACAGAGAAGTTAAGAATAGAAAAGACTGTTTCTTACCTCTCTGTGCTGCAAAGAACCAGTTCAACCTATTGTTATGGGCCTTTTCTGAGTTACTTCTTAGGCATAGAGTATTGGGTTAATAGGTACCTCCAAGAATGCTTCACTTAATGGTATGGAATCCTGGGGACAATGTAGGCAGAGGCTCCACAGAGTAGGCTGAAGTTCTCCTCTGTATGTTTTGACCTCAGTTTATCTTCTTTCTGGCTCATTCTGGGAAAACCTGTTTTCAGATGCAATGGAGAAAGAATATGCTTCTGAACAAAGTGGAGAAAGCACTGTAGAAAACAAGTGTGAGCAGGGAGATCTTACAGCCCTTGACACCAAACTATTAGTTGTGTCCTTGTGCCTGTCATGTGGTGAGGGAAAACTATATGGTCAAGTAGCTCTCAGTAAAACAGAAAAGAAAAGAACTCAGAAGCTCTTCAGGAGCAGGTGAAAGGAAAATATCTGTACTATCCATCTCACTAATAACTTCACATAGTTAGATTACTATTTACTGCTGGATTCCCAACATTTAGTACTCATTAAAGAAAAATGGAAAGAGTGGCCTACAGAGAGAAATACTCATCCCTGCTCTGACCCCTTTACACGAAGTAGAAGTGCCATGTTTTAATTCAAAGAGAACAGCTTTCCAGCAGAGAACAGCAGACAGCAGTTTCCAGTGATTAAGACACTGCTTTAGTAAGACTTGGGATAAAATTTTCAAAGGCACCTTCAAAAGTGTTACTCTCACATCTCAGTTACTATAACATCCATTTTTCTGGGCTTGACAAATGCAGTCTTGACCCACTTATATCCATTCAGAATAATGCTGCAAAAATCATTTTCCAAGCCCATCACTTTGACCACATCACCCCTCTCTTTGCATCCCTCCACTAGCTCCCTGTTCTCTAATGTATCAGACATAAGCTACTTTTCTTCACTTTCAAGCACGTAAGAACAGCCATACCGGGTCAGACCAAAGCTTCATCTAGCCCAGTATCCTGTCTTCCGACAGTGGCCAATGCCAGGTGCCCCACAGGGAATGAACAGAACAGGTAATCACCAAGTGATCCATCCCCTGTTCCCCATTCCCAGCTTCTGGCAAACAGAAGTTTCATGACCTAACCCCACCTTACCTATCATTTACCATTCAGTATTGAAAGGTCAGCTCCTGCCTCCAATCAGCCCATGATATCAGATTATATTATCCACTTGATACATTTTCAAATAAACACCTTCCTGCTTTCTTCTATGCTGCCCCTCACACCTGGGACAAGCTTCCCACAAAACTAACTCATTATCGTCCTTCTAAACCCTGCTTTGCCATGAAACCTACAAAAACACTGACAATGGCTAATCTGCTGGTATGCTGAGACCACATCCTACCATGCTGACCACATTTCCCATTTTTCCCCCTTGTACTACCCTGTTTGTCTATATCCATATGTTGTCTCTTATCTTATACTTAGGTTGGAAGCTCTTTGGGGCAAGGACAGCACCCAGCACAATGGAGTCCTAGTCCACAACTAAGGTATTATATGCTATGCAAATAATAATAATAAAATAGTAATATCCATTTGTAGTTCAATGTAACCAAACTATATACAGTCAGATGAGCTTCTTCACTGCTGCAAAGTCACTGCAGCTGTGGGTCAGCCATAGGACTGCTCCTACCCTGAATAATTCCATTCAGAGCTGTGCAGAGAATGGAAGTTCTCTTTTGTGAAGGATTCTGAAATTGAGATTTCAAAATTTGGGTTCATTCTGAACTGGATCAAAACCCTAACATTTCTAAGTTCTCTGTGAAAAAACATTTCAAACAAATTTTCATTTTGACTTTTTTATTTTGTGTTTTCATACAAACTTTAAAAAACTCAAAACACAGTCATTTAAAAAGAAACAATTAAAACATTCCCATTAAAAAAAATGTCAAAGTGAGACAATGTCAGAGGTTCCCCAACCCAGTTTTCTTCTGAAATGAAATTCCAGCAAAATCGTTCTGATTTAATGTAGTGTTTTGATTTTAACGGACTCAGGCATTCCAATGGAATGTGGATCCATTGAAGTTTCTCCAGTAAGCGCTACTTACAATAATAAAACTCTTCTTTCCCAACTGTAAGAAACCACAAAGACCAAACACAGTTGTGCAACAATGCAATCTCCCTCAGTCCTCTATGGAACACTCACTGCATTGGACTTGTAACTTAAGCAGCCTTTATTCAGATAGAAAAGAATTCATAAGTGAAGGCAAACTGCAGCCTATTTGTATCACTGGCGGTGGTTAGGTAACCAGCATACAGGGAGCTATAATGATGAATTCCTATAGATCTTGGTGGGCAACCTGTGGCCCATCAGGGTAATCTGCTGGTGGGCCGCCAGACAGTTTGTTTGCATTGGCATGGCCGGCCAGAGCTCCCAGTGGCTGCGGTTCGCTGTTCCCAGCCAATGGGAGCTGTGGGAAGCGGCCCACGGGTTGCCCAGCACTGCTATAAATCAGTGTTTTTCAAACCATGGGTAGCAACCCATTACTGGGTCGTGGCTTTTAAGGTGCTGGGTCACCTTGGTCTGGTCAGCACTACTGACTGGGATGTTAAAAGTCCCGTGGGCGGTGCTGCCCAGCTAAGGCAAGCTAGTGCCTACCTTTTCCGACACTGCACTGCATCCTGGAAGCGGATAGCAGGAGGTCCAGCTTTTAGGCTGGTGGGTCATGGGGCTCCACGTGCTGCCCTCGCCCCGAGCACCAGCTCCCCACTCCCATTGGCTGGCTGCCGGCCGATGGGAACTGGCGGGGTGGTGCTTGTGTGCCTCTGCCAAGAAGCCAAACCAGCTGCTGGCCACTTCAGGGGCGCAGCGTGGTCTGCGGTGCACCCCGGCTGCGCCACGGACCAGGAGCCGCTGTAAGTCCACACCCCATCCCATACCCCAACCCCTTGCCCCAGCCCAGCACCCCTCCCACACCCTGAACCCCTCACCCCAACCCTCTGCCCAAGCCCTGAGCCCCTCCCACACCCGAAACACCTCATCCCCAGCTCCGTTGGGTTGGGGGCATCAACAATTTTCTTCAACTGGGTCCCCAGAAAAAAGTTTGAAAACTACCGCTTTGTCCTATCCCCAGACAAAATATGCAGCATGTATGATTACCTACCTTATGGGTGGGTGGCATGTGTGTGCATTCATTGCAAGGAGCTCCTGGCCCTCAGACTGCATACGGGCTTTGGAGACCAGAGTGGCTGAACTGGAGGATCTAAGGGTGACAGAGATACACATAGATAAGACTTTCCGGGACACAGCAGAACGGTCCCACCCTCCACCCGCATCTGACAGCTTCTGTGCTGTTGAGGAGGATGAAAGTCTCAAGGAAGAAGAACATCAAACCGGAGCAGAGGGAAATGATCCCCTAACTGGGACCTTCCTTCCAGATGATGTCATGGTATCCTCTCACTCTAAGGATACATCTCTGGGGGAGGAAATTCCAGTTATTAGGAAGACAGGTGATAGTAATAGTAATGGTGGATTTGATCATTAGAAACAGAGATAGCTGGGTTTGCAATGACCAGGAAAACCACATGGTGACTTGCCTGCTGGGTGCAAAGGTTGCGGATATCTTGAGGCATCTAGACAGACTTATGTGTAGTGCTGGGGAGGAGCCAGAGTTGTGGTACATGTAGGTTTATTAGGAACTGGGAAACCTTTTGGGAAAGGGGGAGCCTATATAGGAAGGATGGGCTCCACTTACACCAACTGGATTGCTGGCACATAAAATTAAAACAGTCATAGAGCAGTTTTTAAATGAAGGGCTGGAGGAAAGCTGACAGGAGCAGAAGAGCACATGGTTCCGACAGAAACATCCCTTAGGGGAGAATCTATTAATGGAGTTTCTCTATATCCTAGTAAGGAGGAAAGGATGGAAGATGATAAAATACAGGTAGGATCTGTTGAGAAACAGTCAAATGAAAGAGTCCCATTCAGTTACATCACATAATGTCAAACAACTAAAAAATGACATTTTTAAGTGCGAAAATACAAATGGTTGAAGTCTAAATACTAAGATGGGTGAACTAGAGTGCCTCGTATTAAATGAGCATATTCATATGTAAGCAGAGTCAGAATGAGCTCTACCCTGACATCTGGTGGTGAGCTGTGGAAAAGGACTTCAAGGGCTGATCTCGTTTGCATGAGCGCACCCACCCCGCCTAGCATGATGGGATTGCTTGCCAAAATGGTCACTTTGGCTGCTGTGGGATCCGCAGTCTCTTTCTTATTGGGGCAGGAGTAATAAAGTGTTATCCTGGTTATGTGAATCAAGGACAGTAGAACTGGATCTGGCATTTTATGACAGGGGGACTTGCCCTCAACGAAGTAGCACTTGGTAGGCAAGGGACATGGGTTCTAGAACCCAGTGAGTTGAGAGAGGTTGGGGACAGGTATGTGTATCTGGTGGTGTTTAGGGCCCCTCTCCACTGTGTAATATCAGAGCTAATTTTGATTCCATTAGGAGTCTGGTTACAGGCTGCTGAGCTGAATTCACTTTGGGCCAATGTTGCACCAGTACTGAGACTCCCCTACTATAAGCTGAAGTCACTGAGTGCTGTTAAGTAGTGAGGGGGCCTGAAGATATATTGGTGAGCGGCTACCGGGATGTCTGCTGGAGATGAGCGGCTCTTGTGATGGCTGGTAGAGCGGAGCAGCTCGCGACGAAGGCTTCAGCAGACCCTTGTGGAAAGGCTGGGCATTCAGCCGTCAACACAAGCAGTGGAGCACGTAAGGTGCCCCCATACCTCCCCCCTTTTCCACCCAGGCTGGGAGGTAAACACTGCAGATGAACTTTTGAACTCTGGGGCTGTGCTGGACTTTTGGGACTTTGTGTGACTTCTGGGTTGCTGGATTCAAGAACCAAAGGGAAAGGATACAGCCCAATCTGTTTGGGGGTGGGTCTTCTGATTCATGGTTTGTGTTTATGAACCCTAGTTGTGGCGTTTCCCTAACATAATGCCGCACTGTTTCCCTCCTTTATTAAAAGGGTTTTTTTGCTACACTCAGATTCTGTGCTTGTGAAAGGGGAAGTATTGCCTCTTAGAGGCGCCCAGGGGGGTGGTATGTAATTGTCCCAGGTCACTGGGTGGGGGCTCGAGCCTGTTTTGCGTTGTGTTATTGAAACAGAACCCCTAGATACTGAACCTGGCTGCCAACTCTGACGGGCAGAAGGGTTACACATATAATAAGCATCACAGAAACTTGATGGAAAGAAGATAATCAATGGGACACAGTAATACCAGGTACAAAATATATCGGAAGGACAGAATGGGATGTACTGGTGGGGGTGTGGCACTATATGTGAAAGAAAGCGTACTCAACTGAAGTAAAAATCTTAAATAAACCAAGCTGCACCATAGAATATCTATGTGTAGTAATTCCATGCTTGAATAATAAGAATATAGCAGTAGGGATATACTACCACCCACCTGACCAGGATGGTGATAGTGACTGTGAAATGCTCAGGGAGATTAGAGAGGCTATAAAAATAAATAAAAATAATAATAATGGGGGATTTTAACTCTCCACATACTGACTGGGTATGTCACCCCAGGACAGGATGCAGAGACAAAGTTTCTTGACACCTTAAATGACAGCTTCTTGGAGTAGCTAGTCCTGGAACCACAAGAGGAGATGCAATTCTTGATTTAGTCCCAAGTGGAGCGTACGATCTGGTCCAAGAGGTGAATACCACTTGGTAATAGCGATCATAACATAATAAAATTTAACATCCCTGCGGGGGACGGGACACCAAAGCAGCCCACCACGGTAACATTTAATTTCAGAAAGGGGAACTATACAAAAATGAGGGAGTTAGTTAAACAGAAATTAAAAGGTGCAGTGCCAAAAAGTGAAATCCCTACAAGCTACATGGAAACTTTTTAAAGGCACCACAGCAGAGACTCAATTTAAATGTATACACCAAATTAAAAAAACATAGTAAGAGAACCAAAAAAGTGCCATCATGGCTAAACAACAAAGTAAAAGAAGCAGTTACAGGCAAAAAGGCATCCTTTAAAAAGTGGAAGTTAAATCCTAGTGAGGAAAATAGAAAGGAGCATAAACTCTAGCAAGTGAAGTGTAAAAATATAATTTTGAAGGTCAAAAAAGAATTTGAAGAACTACTCAAAGACTCAAAAAGTAACAGATTTTTTTTTAAAGTACATCAGAACCAGGAAGCCTGCTACACAACCAGTGCAATGGACAACTGAGATGCTAAAGGAGCCCTCAAGGACAATACGGCCATTATGGAGAAACTAAATGAATTCTTTGCATCAGTCTTCATGCCTGAACATGTGAGGGAGATTTCCAAACCTGAGCCACTCTTTTTAGGTGACAAATCTGAGGAACTGTCCCAGATTGAGGTGTCATTAGAGGAAGTTTTGGAACAAACTGATAAATTAAAGAGTAATAAGTCACCAGGACCAGATGGTATTTACCCTAGAATTCTAAAGGAACTCAGATTTGAATTTGCAGAACTAATTATTGTGGTATCATTTAAATCAGCTTCTGTACCAGCTGACTGGAGGATAGCTAATGTAATGCCAATTTTTAAAAAAGGCTCTGGAAGTGATCCCGGCAATTACAGGCTGGTAAACCTAACTTAAGTACCAGTCAAATTGGTTGAAACTATAATAAAGAACAGAATTATCAGACACATATAGATTAACATGATTGTTGGGGAAGAGTCAACATGGTTTTTGTAAAGGGAAATCATGCCTCACCAAACTACTAGAATTCTTTGAAGAGGTCAACAAGCATGTGGACAAGGGGGATCCAGTGGATATAGTGTACTTAGATTTTCAGAAAGCTTTTGACAAGGTCCCTCACCAAAGGCTCTTAAGCAAAGTTAGCTGTCATGGGATAAGAGGGAAGGTCCTCCCATGGATCAATAACTGGTTAAAAGATAGGAAACAAAGGGTAGGAATTAATGGTCAGTTTTCAAAACGGAGAGAGGTAAATAGTGATGTCCTCCAGGAATCTGTACTGGGACCAGTACGGTTCAGCGTATTCATAAATGATCTGGAAAAAGGGGTAAAACAGTGAGATAGTAAAATTTGCAGTAGCAAAAAAATACTCAATAGTTAAGTCCAAAGCAGACTGTGAAGAGTTACAAAGGGATCTCACAAAACAGGGTGAGTGGGCAACAAAATGGCAGATGAATTCAGTGTTGATAAATGCAAAGTAATGCACACTGGAAAACATAATCCCAACTATACATATAAAATGATGGGGTCTAAATTAGCGGTTACCACTCAAGAAAGATATTGGAGTCACTGTGGATAGCTCTCTGAAAACATCCACTCAATGTGCTATGAATCCTTGCCCAAATATATTTGTATGTCAATCTAAATAGACAAAATGGACACAAAGGGTGTGGGAAGGGGTCAAATGTACAAGCAGAGTGTTCAATGTGATGGCAGCAAACATATTTGTTCCACAATTTCTAGGTTGGGGTGAGGAGGCTAGTTAGGAAGGGATATGCTAAATGAAAAGAATAGAGAGGGGAGGGGGCTGAGCAGGGCAGGGCAGTGCAGAAAAGGGCAAAGGGGCAGGTGTGGAGTAAAGCTGAGAAGACATTGTGGCACAGAAGGGGGGCTAGAGCAAAACAGTCAATCAGCAAAAGGCAGAGAGGGTCCAGTCAAAACTGTAGAAAGTGCTCAGACTGTCGGAGGTCTCTTCTTTGGCTGCATCTGGTGCTACTGGCTGGGTCATTGCTGAAGTTTTCCTCCAAGACCACATGGCTGAGGGAGGGGAGGCACCACCTGAGTCCTACTTTCCTCAGATCATGGAAGATCATCATGTCTGCATGGTAAATTTTGATCTCCATCTTTAGACAAATATTATGCTTCATCCATGCTCGTTTCTTTTGTCTGATGAAAGAAAGACTTTTTAGCATAAACAACCAACTTCCTGGCCCGTTGTTACATGACTGGATAATTTGTTCCTGAGAAGTTCAGATACTACACTATAGAGAGCCAAGTAAAATTGTAGATTAGACAGATACACACTGGAATCATGAGTAAGTTTGTTTATAGTAATATTAAGTCCACTGGTGCTGGTTGGTGCAACATTTCAGTCTTCTTCTCCAAGTCCGCATCATTTTGTTGAGGCTTCAAAGTGGTGTATGCTTACTTAACTTGTGGCAGATGTAGACCAAATGAGAGCCCAGTTGTTGGCAAACAGGAGTTATACTCAAGGCTTTGTGCATTCCATGAGTCCCCAGAATTCACCCTTTGCTGCAGAACTATGCTCCAGAACCTCAGATTACATTGAAACAACATTATTTTTCTAGCCTTTCTGGTGCCAGAGATAAGCTTGAAAACATGAACTTGGTGCAAAAGTGCTGCAGTGATGTCTGCCCGTATCTGCAGACAGCCTAAAACAATAGCTCTTAGACATATGAACTGTTCCACTCAGCTCCTTCAGGGTCACATTGGGTCTGTGATTCTACAACCACGACACTTGGCATTTTTCCAAGACCTCAAGGAATTCACCAGTTTGCTGCAGCCCAGTTCACAATATTTAATTTTCAATCTCCCTTTCTCATGGAGAAATGCCTGAAGCTGCCTCTCACTCTCCGGCTTTCCCCACAAGGGATTACACTGTGTGCTCCCCGCATTGTTCCATGGAGCCAGGCAGTAGGGGTCTGGGGAACCAAAGCTAGTCTCGTCTCCAGTTCGTAACCAGTGCGTGGAGGAAGCCAGAAGTGTAGGCTGGCCTGCTGAGGTCCAGGATGCTGGGAAGATGAGCTGCTGAAGCCAACTACAAGCTCCCGGACATGAAGGGAAAAGAGCATCTGAGCTGTTCTGTCTGGACAACATCACTGCTCCCTCCTGGGGAGTCAGAGCCACTGGAGAATGGGGGGCAGCTGGCGGGGGGGGGGGGGGGTGGCGGGGAACCATCCACAATAGAAAGCATTGTTGCAAAAAGTCATCAAGGAATTTTACGTCCCATGAGTGTTTTCAGCTATAAGCCATAGCTGTGAATGCTTCTGTGGGAGGGAGGATGATTACAAAAAGTAGGTCAAGGTGATGAACTAATGTTGTTGTATAATTTAGGAGTTCCTGCAGCGGAACGTGGTCCCATCATGTCATACAGTGCACACGCCCCTGCTCATGGTAAGTTTTGCTCTGACTTTTTGAGCCTGGAAAGTTGCCATCAGTTCTCACTTGATAAAAAGCCTCATTTTACCTTTTCCATTTATTATAAGCTGTTTTCAAGTTACATTGGCTCAAAATACGGACAGGGAGCAACAGTTAATTTCTCCAGCCAGCTAATGCTAACAACATACGGAAGAAGGGTCTGCCGGGCCAGCTCTATAAACCTAGCTCTGTCCCCTCAGTTTTCTCACTGAACCTCCGTTCTATTACCTCATGTTCCTGCAGAGAACTTCACAAAGGCTTTTGACAGCAAAGCTCCAGAAGACCTTACCGGAGTCCAAATACATGCACACAGCAGGACAGAAAGGGACTGAAAAGGCTGAGTCTCTCCCCCTCTAATCCCCAGATGATTGATAAACCGCGTCTTGTTTTGCAGTTTCATATGAACATTTATAAAGTTGTTGAGGTTTTCTTTATTTTGTTTTTTGTTTTTTATTTGTGGGTGCAGAATTTCTTGTTCATGGAAGTAAGGGACTATTGGTACTGGCTAGAGCCAGAAACGCTGTGGGGAGGTATTGTGCAAGCTTCCTCACAGCTCTGCCAATTGACCTCAATTCTTGACCTGCAAAATCTCAGCTATTCATGACCGGTGCCAAATTATGCAGTGGTTTTGAGAGGCACACAACTAAACCAGCAAACTCTTTCTGACATGTGACCGAACTACTATTTGAACTCAAGTTTCAAGGTGACAGCTACGCAAACCCCAGCATTACATAGTGACCAAAACGTTGGCGTTTTGGGGCCAAACTTTCAAAAACAATCTAATTTTGTCTCTGAAGTCAACTGCTGAAGGAATATTCAGACACAATCAACTGTGCGTGCAAATCATCATTTCATACGCCCAGAGTAAATATTTTTATATCGTATTTACTGAACTGCTGATGTACACACAGGGCTGCTGACTGGAGGAAACTAGATACTAAGACAGTGTCTCAGTGGATATTTAAAGCAGGCACTTTACTCTCAATTGTGTAAGTAGAACCTCAAGGCAAGTCTGGATGTCTTCTTCCCTATTTCCCGCCCAGGGTATCAAAGGACTTAATTGCAAGTACTTGTGCAGTGATGCTCTTCTTGCAATATTTGCTGGAGTGCCATAGTATATGTTGGCTGTTCCATAAGAAACTACTTCTACCATGTTTTCCTATGTAGCCTGCAGCCAGAGCAACTCAACTATTTTTTAAAAGTCACTTTTTATCCATTAGTCTAATCTTTTTTTTTTTTTAATTTATGGTCCACAATACCCATTTAAGCAATTAATATAGTACACCTGAAGAATGTAAGTGTACAGTAAACAGTACCACAGGTAAAGAGCCTTTTCTTTGTTCGGACAAAGTAAAAAAAGTTTCCTATGTTTGCAGCAAGAAAAAGAAAGACGCTGTTTTTAAACATTGTTATCCCTATCAAGATGAACACTAGTGCTTTCCTTTTAAAGAACACATTCCAGCTCCAAATCCATTGCTCTTTTAGTTCCAGGAGTCATTCCATCTTTTTTTAAAAAAAGGAATCGAGCACTGAAAGAAAACACTGTACTCTATGAATGCTGCTTTATCGTTATATCAACAATTGCACAGGGCCTAGCATTTAGCAAGAGCAATTTACTTTTAGCCTAAAAACTTCCACATAGACCGAAGCAGACAGCACACACAACATCAGGATCAATACAATGTGCCTAATTTGCTGCACAGTGAGAGCAAAGTGCAGAAATGCTGTGGACAGCTGTTGTCAGCACTATATTTCATTGCTGTTAAGTTTACTTTATGCTATTCCTGCCTTGGTCATGTTCCAGCCAGAGGGGAAAGAGAGGAAAGGGAGGTTACAAAACAAAAGGCATTAGAAGTTCCATATCAACTCTTATTTGCCAATCCGGAAAAGAGTTTCGCAAATAGGTCACTCATTAAAAGTTTATATAGCTGAATTCAGGAAGGCCACCTCTAAGCTGAACAACCGTAAAGAAAAAAGGGTTTTATTGAGCCTTCTGGGTGGGCACAACCATCAGGCAGAATCCAAAGCTTACATAAAACATTACCTTTCAGATACTTATCTAGCCACTCAGTAAGCATTCAGTTATTATTTACCCTTATGCAAACAACTCAGTAATCATTTTTGTTCCTCTTTAGGGAAACCTTAAGTAGTAAAACTTGGCTACAATATTAAACAAGTCACCTTCATGCTGCTTCTTACCAATAAGGTAATATTATCAAGCAACCTGAAAAACAAAGGAATGACCCTAACAAATTAGGCCCCAATCCTACAAACGCTTACCCTTGTGCTTAACTCTGTGCACACACTGACATCAGTAGAACTACTTGCCCGTATAAAGCTAAGCATGCGTGTAAGTGTTTGCAGGATGGGGGCCTTAGAATTTGTGAAACTAGCTAGATAGTCTCACAGTGGAATTTGAAAACAATCAAAACACAAGTTATTCTCCAAACTCCCCAAAACAAAGGCCCAAGTATTAGTGTTGCCCCATTGACTTCAATGGGGCTATGACAAATTTACACCACCTAAAGTTCTACACCAAGAATACGGGTTAGAAATTGAGGCTACAGAAAAAGATTTGGGGCCTGATGATAAATTAAACGAGAATGCCTGTCAATCTAGACTGCACAATGTGCATCTCCTGCTACCTGACTTGCATTTTGCAACCTTAATGGTTTTGAAGGTTTTAAAATATTCTATAATCCTGGATCCCATACCATACTGACCTTTGTGGAGTACTGCTTGACATCTCTCCATACTTTATTACAGTACTAGTAATTTCGGTCTTCATTCTCCTTAAGCTTGTTCTCATTTCATGTAAAAGATTAAAATGTTCAGATTTAGTCATTAAAATACACAAAAGAATCTGAAGAAATACCTTAAAGAAATCTCTCTTTTATTAGTGCAGGTTGTATTCAACTTGATACTGAATTGGCTCCCAGTAGCTCACAGAGACAGGTTTAAGAGTTTTATTATTACCTATTTAATGCATGTATGGCCTTGCTCCAGGATTACCTGCCTGAACTTGCAATTGAGTAAATTCACAGAATAAATTTACAATAAGTAGACAAGGGTCTAAAAAACGTCCCCCAGAACACATCCAAAAACTAGTTTCACTCGTAACAAACAGAACATCTCATACCTTCCTAAACCTTGTCCATACACTGTTTGCTAATATTTCCAGAGCAATCCTTTTTCACTGGGATTCAGCAATCCCTATATGACAAGCTGAACATTAGGACTCATCACTGGCAGAGCCCTTGCCCTTTTTTTGCAGTGAGATTAATTCAGGAATCTAAGGGACCTGCAGCATCTCAAGGACTTGAATCATTTTAGATCTTAAATTTATCCAGCAAGTGATCAACTGGTAAATTAATATATTACAAATAGGGCTGTCAAGTAATCACAGTTAACTCATGTGATTAACTCAAAAAAATTAACTGCGATTAAAAAAATTAATTGTGATTAATTGCACTATTAAACAACAGAACACCCATTGAAATTTATTAAATATTTTTGGATGTTTTTCTACATTTTCAAATATATTGATTTCTATTCCAACACAGAGTACAAAGTGTACAGTGCTCGCTTTATGTTATTTTTTATTACAAATATTTGCACTGTAAAAATGATAAAAGAAATAGTATTATTCAATTCACCTCATACAAGTACTGTAGTGCAATCTCTTTATCGTGAAAGTGTAACTTAAAAATGTAATTTTTTTTTGTTACATAACTACACTCAAAAACAAAACAATGTAAAACTTTAGAGCCTGCAAGTCCACTCAGTCCTGCTTCTTGTTCAGCCAATTGCTAAGAGAAGCAAGTTTGTTTACATTTACGGGAGATACTGCTGCCTGCTTCTTATTTACGTCACCTGAAAGTGAAAACAGGAGATCACATGACACTTTTGCAGCCAGCATTGCAAGGTATTTATGTGCCAGATATGCTAAATATTCGTATACCCCTTCATGCTTCGACCACCATTCCAGAGGACGCTTCCATGCTGATGATGCACGTTAATTAAAGCTATGACTGAACTCCTTGGGGGAGAACTATATGTCTTCTGTTCTGTTTTACCCACATTCTGCCATATATTTCATGTTATAGCAATCTCAGATGATGACCCAGTGTTCCTTTTAAGAACACTTTCACAGCAGATTTGACAAAAACGTAAAGAAAGTACCAATGTGAGATTTCTAAAAATAGCCACAGCACTCGAACAAAGGTTTAAGAATCTGAAGTGCTGTCCAAAATCTGAGAGGGAGGAGGTGTGGAGCACGCTTTCAGAAATCTTAAAAGAGCAACACTCAGATGCGGAAACTACAAAACCCGAACCACCAAAAAAGAAAATCAACCTTCTGCTGGTGGCATCTGACTCAGATGATGAAAATGAACATGCGTCAGTCCGCAGTCCTTTGGATTGTTATCAAGCAGAACCAGTTATCACCATCGACTTATGTCCTCTGGAATGGTTGTCGAAGCATGAAGGGACATATGAACCTTTAGCGCATCTGGCACGTAAATATCTTCCATTGCCAGCTACAACAATGCCATGCGAACACCTGTTCTCACTTTCAGGTGACATTGTAAACAAGAAGCAGGCACCATTATCTCCTGCAAATTGTAACCAAACTTGTTTGTCTAAGCGATTAGCTGAAGTAGGACTGAGTGGATTTGCAGGCTCTAAAGTTTTACATTGTTTTATTTTTGAATGCAGTTATTTTTTGTACATAATTCTAAATTTGTAAGTTCAACTTTCATGATAACGAGATTGCACTACAGTATTTGTATTAGGTGAATTGAAATATACTATTTCTTTTGTTTTTTAGAGTGCAAATATTTGTAATAAAAATAAATATAAAGTGAGCACTCTACACTTTGAAATCAAATATATTTTAAAATATGTAGAAAACATCCACAAATATTTAAATAAATGGTATTCTATTATTGTTAAACAGTGTGATTAATCGCACGATTAATTTTTTAAACTGCTTGAGAGCCCTAATTACAAATACCGTCCAAAAATTGGGTAGGAGTCTTATGAGACGGCAAATTCTTAGTGGAATCTGAGCATCAGAGTAGTTATCAGTGGTTCACAGTCAAGCTAGTAAATGCTAGTAAATAAGCACAACTATGACATAGTTGGCATCATGGAGACTTGGTGGGATAATACACATAACTGGAATACTGGTATAGAAGGGTACAGCTTGCTCAGGAAGGACAGGCAGGGGGAAAAAAGGGAGGTGGTGTTGCCTTATATATTAAAAACATATACACTTGGACTGAGGTTGAGACCCTGCTCCTGAGCCAGCAGCAGCACACAGGCCCTGCTGTTCCCCAACCCCAGCTTAGAGTCAGCGATGATGAGGAACATGGGCAGGAGGAGGGGTCAGCCTCCATCTGCCCCCCCCCACCGCCCACACACCCAGAGGAGGCAGGATCCCAGTCTGGAGCAGCTTGGCTAGGGGGTGGGGGGCAGGGGAGGAGGAGGTGGGAGCCCAGCAACCTGGCATGCAATTAATGCTCATTAAAAAAATGCTTTAATTTGTTTTGAGTTAATCGCCTGTGTTAACAGTGATTGGCAACCCTAATAAAAACTGAAAATGAAGGCTCTTAGCTACAATTCTGTTTCACTGAAACTATATTGCAACCGTCAAAGTTTATGATACCAAGAGTAACATACCTAAATACTGATTTAAAATACAGTATAGGTTTACGAGGTGACCTACTGTGTAAGCAAGAGAGCTTTGGCACCTCTACCCCAATATAGAGAGAAATTATACATTTTTATAGTTTCTCTAGTTCATAGAATACTTGATTTTTCTGTTGATATCATTTCCAAACAACAACCACATTAATTTTGAGTTCTTTGATTCTATTCTGCAGTTACTATCTCCTTCTGAGCCAAAATTTTCTATGCTTTGGGACAGGAAGTGGGCTTGTTTTAGTGCAATCCCCAGATCTTCACATTGAAATCAGGAAACATTTTGTGGTTGGGGTGCCCTGGAATTCAGATTCATATTTTCCAAGGCCAGAAGGGACCACTGTGATAATCTACTCTGACTTTTGTAGAACATAGGTCACAGAACTTCCCCAAAATAATTCCTAGAGCAGATCTTGTAGAAAAACCATCTAATCTTGATTTGAAAATTGCAAATGATGGAGAATCCACCATGACTAGAGCCTTACCAAATTCACGGTGCATCTTGGTCAAATTCATGGTCATAGGATTTTTAAAAACTGTAAATTTCATGATTTCAGATATTTAAACCTGAAATTTCATGGTGTTGTAACTGTAGGGGTCTTGACCCAAAAGACGGTTCGGGGAAAAGGGGGGGGTCGCAAGATGATTGTCACCTTTACTTGTGCACTCCCTTCAGAGCTAGGCCCTTAGCCAGCAGCCGCTGCTCTCTGGCCACCCAGCTCTGAGGGCAGTGCAGAAGTAATGGTGGCAATACTGTAACGTCCCTACCCCTTGCAACTCCCGTTTGGGATGGGACCCCCACTTCGAGAAACGCTGGTCTCCCTCATTAAATCTGTATAGTTTAGGGTAAAAGTACACAGAAAACCCGATTTCACAGTCCATGCCATGAATTTGGCGGGGCCCTAACCATGACCCTTGGTAAGTTTTTCCAATTGTTAATTACTTTATTAAAAATGTACACCTTATTTCCAGCCTGAATTTGTCTAGATTCAGCTTCCACCCATTGGATCCTGTTATACCTTTCTCTACTAGATGGAATAGCACATTATTAATTATTTGTTCCCCATATAGGTATTTTACTGATTAATCAAGTCAACCCCTTATCCTTGTCTCTGTTAAGCTAAATAGCTTCATGAGCCTATCAAGATGAGGCAGGTTTTCTAAAGTCTAGAATGGTAGATACGCACTGAGTCACTTTAACTGGAGTTTAATCTTAACTGCTTAAGACCTTGGAGCGTGCTTGAATTTAGAGAAGTGACTATGTAAAAGACACCTTCCTGCTCAAGAAATCTGTTCTTTGTGTGTATTCAGAGTTATATTAGGGTCTTTGTGACAAAAGTTTGTCTTTTGTGTTGCTTTCTTTTTTTAAAACAGCACCTTTTTACTCTATGGTGCAGTCAGCACAGCTAAAGGTGAGATAGCTGGGTTCTATTTCTTCTTCCGCATTGTCAAAAGAATTAGGGATGCTAGGTATCATCTCATAAGACACTCTCAGATTTGGCAGACCTGTCACACATGCCTACATTTTAGGGATTCCACCCACTCAACCTGTCCCTTAACAAGAGCTCTCTCGAGGAACAAAAAGTAATTAAAAGAGTTTCTCAACAATTGAGAATGATGCAGAATTGTTAGTTCCTATTGCAGGCCAGAATTCTTCCCTCAGTTACAAAATTATCAGTATAGTTCTTTGGACTATAACAGGTTGTACAGGCGTTAACTGTGGGAAGAATTTGAACACAACTGAGCTGTACAAGTGTAACTGGGAGCATACATTGACCAGCAGAACCTTTATTACTAATGATGACGTGCAAGATAAGAACTCAAGTTGCAGAACTAATGGCCTGTGATGGGATGTTAGATGGGGTGGGATCTGAGTTACCCAGGAAGGAATTTTCTGTAGTATCTGGCTGGTGAATCTTGCCCATATGCTCAGGGTTTAGCTGATGGCCATATTTGGGGTCGGGAAGGAATTTTCCTCCAGGGCAGATTGGAAGAGGGCCTGGAAGTTTTTTTGCCTTCCTCTGTAGCACGGGTCACTTGCTGGAGGATTCTCTGCTCCTTGAAGTCTTTAAACCACGATTTGAGGACTTCAATAGTTCAGACATAGGTTAGAGGTTTTTCGCAGGAGTGGGTGGATGAAATTCTGTGGTCTGCGTTGTGCAGGAGGTCAGACTAGATGATCATAATGGTCCCTTCTGACCTTAATATCTATGAAACTCAGGTGGGTTTTGCAGGGCTGGCAACTCTAGAAAAAAAGCTCTTTTTTAATGCATCATTGAGCAAATATGATTTTTAAAAATCACTGAGACTCATAATATGGACACCCCTCCCCACCCCCCCCGGGCATCTTTACATTCACATTTCAAAGAACAGCCACGTTTTAAAACATTTAAGTAACATCACTTCAGGAGTAAAGGTGTAAATTCACCCTTCAGTATTTCTTCCCTGAAAAACCTCAGGGAAATTAAATGCAAAAAAATTAAGTTAATGCAGAGTAGACAAGCACTCAAACGTCAGGAAATTCATAAAATTGACGTATCTACTGCAACATTATCTCAACCAAATCACACATTAGTTGAATTCCCATAGAGCCCGGAGCCCCAGTCATGGACCAGGACCCTGTTATGCTAGGCCAGGAGTGGCCAACCTGTGGCTCCGGAGCCACATGCGGCTCCTTATATTGGCACAGACTCCAGGGCTAGAGCTACAGGCGCTAACCTTCCAATGTGTCGGGGGATGCTCACTGCTCAAACCCTGGCTCTGCCACAGGTCCTGCCCCCACTTCACCCCTTCCCGCCCCCTTCCCTGAGCCTGCCAGGCCCTTGCTCCTCCCCCTCCCCGGAGCCTCCTGCATGCCACAAAACAGCTGATTGGGAGGTGTGGGGAGGCGCTGATGGGCAGGGCTGCTGGTGGGTGGGAGGTGCTTGAAGCAGGGGTGGGTGGAGCTAATGGGAGGGGCTGCTGACGTATTACTGTGGCTCTTTGGCAACGTACGTTGGTAAATTCTGGCTCAGGTTGGCCACCCCTGTGCTAGGCACTGTACAAACACAGAACAAATAAATGGTTCCTGCTCCGAATGTTCAAAAAAAAAAAAAAAAGCCTAGTCAGGTCCCCCCGAATCATAAAATTTTTAAAAGTAAAATAAAAAAAATTGGGGAGGGAGGAGGAAAAGTGGGGCATTCGTCTTCTGCTTTTTAAGCCTCTAGAGTTCATGTTTCCATGCTTCTCTTGACAACTATGACTGGACTAGAAACATAAAAATAAACAAACAAACCTGAGATTCTCATGTAACCACAGACTCCGGAAATTGAGACGAAAATCACCAGGTATTGTGATACTTGTGACAGTCATAAGAAATGGCAACACTACTTAATGTAAACCTAATACTGCAAAAGTTGAAAAGGAGGACTATGGTATAATTGGCAGATTTTCTAGCTGAATATAGCACTGCAAATTACATTGCAACTGGCGGGGCTGGGAGAGGCCTGAGGCCCTGGTACAGCAACATAGTTCCCCCTGGTCAAGCTAACAACTGACTGAGGCCTGGCCTACATCTAAAACTTTTGCCATCGTAGCTATGTTGGTTGGGGGGAAGAAAAAGAATCACACCCTACCCACACCTATGTGAACAAAAGCTCTGGGTTAGAGAGATTATACTGGCAGAGTCCTTTTGCTACTATTTCATTCAGGAGCCAGCGCGACCTATACCAGCAAAACAGTGCTTTTGGCACTACAAGCTGGGTTTTCACTAGGAAAGTTTGCTAATATAGTTATACTTGTGTATCTATCCTAGCAGAGGCAACGTGTAGGGGAACATGTAGGAGCATGTGCGCCCCAGATTTGCTGCTTGGTTTGTACTGAGCATGCTCAGTAACACTGCTGAAGCCGGCTGCCTTCACTCTGCTGCCCCACTATCTGCAGGCCTGGGTTGTCTCTGTAACCAGCAAACGCTTTCTAGAGTATACAAAGCCTCAGAGTATTACTGGGCAACAAATGGGAGGCCTCCCTCAGCGTCCAGAATGCAGGGAAGGTTGTTTCATAGCTGCTGGGCTCCGGCAAGTCAAAATTGCTAGTTATTTATTTTGCATACTTCTCTGGTACAAAATAGTGGAAAATAAACTAAACAGCAACTAATCAGGTTTGCAATACCCTAACACAGTGGTCCCCAACCTTTCTGTAGGAATAGCATATTCCTATTCCCAGAAGACTGTGGCAGGCGCCAGACACCCCGCCGCTGAAATGCCGGTGAGAAGCAGCAGCGGTAAGAAACATCGCTGCCGAAATCCCGCCGACAAAAGGCAACACTTCTCGGCGGCATTGCAGCAGGTGGTTCACCGGCGGTGGCACTCGGCAGCCGCCTTTCCGCGGCACGGTGTCCTGCAGGCGCACACAACTGCTCCAGCAGGAGCCACTGCGCCCGCGGGTACCACGTTGGGGACCCTGCCCTAACATATCCAGGATGTGTAATGTGGCAAACTTAACACTACATGAGAAACAATGTGCCAAATTCAGACCCGATATAATTCCGCCAGGTCTGAATTTGGTCCCTTAAGTGAGTTTCCTGAACACCTATACTTGGATTCCTCAACCATGGCATTATGTTAGCATTACAAAAGTATGTATTAAATGAAAAAGTAAGTCCAAATGTTATGGACTTCGTTAAACAATGTTACAGTGCTGAGCACCAGCCTTAGAAACATGGATAGATACTTTGAATGGATGCTCTAACCAGCAAATTTGAACACTTGACTCTCCAGCATGTTAACGGCATGAGTGACACCACTTCAAAAATGTAGGGAAATAGAAAGTTACCTAGCTAGTAAAAGACAGTTACCTTTTCCTTAACTGGTGTTCTTTGAGATGTGTTGCTCATGTCAATTGCACAATAGGTGTGCGTGCTCGCCACTTGCACCAGTGCTTGAAGTTTTTCTCCTAGCAGTACCCGTGGGGGTGGGGGGAAAGGGGGTGAAGTGCCCGCCGCAACCCCCAGAGTGGCTCCTGCCTGGCATGGTATAAGGGGAACTACGCGCTCCCCCGACCCTCAGTTCCTTCTTGCCAGACAACTCCGACAGAGGGGAAGGAGGGTGGTGATTCCAAGCTATATCTGTTGGAGGTGGGTAGGAGTTCACAAGTTCCCAGGACAGAGGGCATTCCTGCTGAACCCGGCGTCATCCCTGGTTTTGGAGACGATTGCATAGTGCAAGGTGAACATGTGAACCAAAGACCACATGGCAGCCCTACAAATGTCCTGGATCGGGACGTGGGCCACGGAGGCAGGCAACGAGGTCTGCGGCCAAGTCGAGTGTGTCCTCACAATGGGTGGCAGGGGGACACCCGCCAGCTCATAACAGGAATGGATACATGAAATGATCCAATTGGAAAGCAACTGAGTGGAAATCGGCTGGGCCCAGCGCGCTCAGCTAAGGCGATGAACAGTTGCGAGGACTTTCTGAACGGCTTGGTCCACTCAAGGTAGAAAGCCAGAGCCCGCTGCACATCGAGCATGTGGAGACGGCACTCCTCACTGGATGCGTGAGGCTTGGGGCAGAGGACTGGTAGAAAAATGTCCTGAGCCATGTGGTAGGCGGAGATCACCTTCAGGAGGAAAGTGGGGCATGGGTGGAGCTGGACCTTGTCTTTATGAAAGACCGTGTACGGCAGCTCAGAGCCCTGAGCTCTAAAACTCGCCTGGCTGACATGATTGCAACCAGGAAGAGCACCTTCCATGAGAGGAGAGACCAGGAGCACGTGGCCAGTGGTTCAAACGGGGGCCCCATGAGAAGAACCAACACCAGGTTTAGGTCCCACTGCAGGACCGCAGGTCTAGCATACGGAAAAAGACAGTCCAAACCCTTAAGGAACCAGCCAGTCATAGCATGGGAAAATACTGTGTGCCCTTGCACCAGCGGATGAAAGGCAGATATGGCTGCCAGGTACACCTTGACTGATGAGGGCACCAGGCCCTGGGCCCTTAGGTGGAAGAGGTAATCAAGGATAAGCTGGATCGGGGTGGTCACCGGAGAGACACCCTGGTCTGCCACCCACTTAGAAAACCGGGACCACTTCACCAAATAAGCACGGAGAGTGGAGGGCCGTCTACTTGTGAGGAGGGCACGCTGAACCTGCTCTGAGCACGTCCTTTCCTCTCCACCTAACCACTGAGCAGCCACGCCACGAGGTGAAGAGCCACCAGGTTGGGGTGGAAGAGGCAGCCCTGGTCCTGAGAGAGCAGGGCAGCAACGGCCACGGCGGAGCTACCCCCAGGCCCGTGAGGGTCCTAAACCAATGCTACCTGGGCCACACCGGGGCAATGAGGAGGACCCGGGCCTTGTCCGTCTTTAACTTCTCCAGGACCCTGCTGATTACAGGGAACAGGGGAAAGGCATAGAGAAGCTGGCCAGACCAGGACAAGAAAAAGGCATCAGATAGCACCCCTCCTGAGCCCCCCTCCCCGGAGCAGAACCGGGCCATCGCCGGTTCGGTCGAGTCACGCACAGGTCCACCTGGGGAGTTCCCCACCTTCAGAAGAGCTGGTGGGCCACTTCCAGGTGGAAGGACCACTCGTGTTGCGAAGAAAAGTCCCTGGTCAAGCGATCCGCCCGGTAGTTGGAAGGCTATACAGAAGTCCCACAGCCTGAGGGCTTCGTGGCAGAGGATCAGGCCCCACCTTGCCTGTTGATATAGAACATTGAGGCCGTATTGTCTGTGAGGACCCTGACTACCTTGTCCTCCAGGTGCAAGTGGAAGGCCATACACATCAGCTGCACCACCCTGAGCTCCTTGACGTTTATATGTAAGGTCAGGTCTTGGGTCTGAAAGTTCCTCACATGGGCCCCCCAACCCATGTATGACGCATCAGTCACCAGCTCAAACGACAGGGCCCTGTCCCTTAATGGGACCCCTTGGAGCAGGTTGTTTGGGGCGGACCACCACCGTAAGGAGGTGATCACAGAGTCCAGCATGGTGAGGACCTTGTCCATCTTGTCTGTAGCCTGGGAGAACTTCGAGACCAACCAGAGCTGGAGGGGCTTCATGGCGTAATGGACCATGTATGTGCACGCCGACATGTGACCTAAGAGTTGTAGGCAAACCCTGGGTGTTGTCACTGGGAACCTTGTGACCGAGTCAATGAGACCTTTCAGGGTCTCAAATCTGTCTGGCAGGAGAGAGGCCCTGGCCAACACTGCGTCCAGGAGTGCCCCGATAAACTCTATGCGTTGGACGGGGACTAACATGGACTTGGTGTTGTTTACCAACAGGCCCAAGGCGGTGCAAGTGGACAGGAGGAGCGCCACATGATCCCTCACCTGCAACCGGTAGGTGTCCTTGACAAGCCAATTGTCCAGATAGGGAAATATCTGGATCCCCTGCCCGCCGTCTGAGGTAGGCCACGACCACCAACATGCATTTTATAAACACCCTGGGGGCAGTGGACAGACCAAATGGGAGGATCGTGAATTGTTAATGATTCTGTCCCACCACGAAACTGAGGAAGCACCTGTGCCCCTCGAATATGTGTATGTGGAAGTACGCATCCTGTAGATCGAGGGCAGCATACCAGTCCCTGGGATCCAGAGAGGGGATGATGGAAGCCAGAGAGACCATGCGGAACTTGAGCTTCACCATGTACTGGTTCAGACCTCGGAGGTCCAGGATGGGCCTGAGCCCCCCTTTGGCCTTTGGGATAAGGAAATAACAGGAGTAATACCCCTTGCCCATAAACTCCTCGGGCACCGCCTCTATCGCTCCTAGACCTAGGAGCCGCCCCACCTCCTGCTCGAGCAGAGCTTCGTACGCAGGGTCTCCCAAGGGGGATGGGGGCAGGGGGTGGTTGGGCGTAGAGGAAGTAAACTGGAGGGTGTAACTCTGGGAGACAGTGTTGAGGACCCACTGGTTGGAGGTTAGCCGCGACCATTCCGGAAGGAAAGCACACAACCAGTTGGAGAAGGGAAGCTTTATTGGGGGGTGGACCCCTGATAAGGACTGGTGAGGTGCCCCCGAGCGTCCCCGCCTGCTTGGCCTTGGAGGACCCAAGCTGGAGAGCAGGCTGAGATTGCCTTGGAGTGCGTCTCTTATAGTCCCACTGCTTCTTATGGGCGGCCTTGTACTTCAGAAGGGCAGCTTGGGCGGGAGTCTGCTGCGGCTTGAACTTAGAGGCCCAGAGTCTAGAGGATTGTGCAGGAGTCTTTAATGCGATGCAGCCTTGTATCTGTTTCCTCCGCAAACAGAGCTTTCCCGTCAAATGGGAGATCCTGCATGGAAGACTGCGCCTCGTTGGACAGCCTAGAGAGCACGAGCCATGACGCCCGTCTCACGGACACCACAGAGGCCATGGATCGTGTGGCTGTGTCCGCAGCATCTGAGGTTGCGTGCAGGGGCGCCCTAGCAGCCGCTGCCCCTTTCTCCACTAGCACCTTGAACTCCTTCCTATTGCGCTCCTGGAAGGAGTCCTCAAACTCGGGCAGGGAGCCCAACAGACTGAATTCATACTGGCCCAGGAGGGCCTGATGGTTTGCCATTCGTAACAGGAAGCTTGAAGATGAATAAACTTTCCTTCTGAAAGAGTTCAGTCTCCGAGAGTCTTTGTTCTTTGGGGTCAGGGCTGGCTGATCCTGCCGTTCCCTGTGGTTGACCAACTCGACCACCAGGGAGTTGGGCGCTGGGTGGGTATACAAGTACTATGCCCCTTAGCGGGTACAAAGTACGCGCGTTCTGCCTTTTTAGAGATGGGGACCAACGAGGCCGGTGTTTGCCACAGGGTGTTTGAAATCTTGGCCACCCCTTCATGGAAAGGCAAGGCCACCCTACCCGGTGCCGATGGGGACAACACATTAGGGAGTCTGAGGGCTCCTCCATCTCCCCTGCCTGGAGATGGAGGCTTGCTGCCACCCTCTTTAACAGTTCTTGGTGGGCCCTGAAGTCCTCCTGCGGCCCGGCCCCCCTCCGTCCCACAATCGCCTCCTCTGGGCAGGGTGAAGAGGCCGGTGTGGTGCTCTGGGCGTCGGCCAGCACTAGAGGGGCCACCTCCTGGTCGGACTCTGGGCACGGTTCTGAGGACACACGTCCCACCGCTTCCTTTCTCGGGGGTCTGGAGAGGGAGGCCGAGAGTGCCTCCAAAACTTCGGCCACTGAGCGAGCTCCCACCGGGGCTGCGCCGCAGGCCACGGTGCCCACTGGTACATTGGGCTGGCCACGACACTCGGTACCACTGCACCTGCTGTGGCACCGGCGGGGCCAGCTGTTCGGGTTGACTATGAATGGAGACCGGGCTGGTGTAAGATCTGCTGCTGTCTCTGGACTGGGAGGAGCGGCGGTGCTGGCATCTAATGATGGCCAAGGGACTGCGATCTCGACATGGAGGACTGGTACCAGCAGTAACAGTGAACGGCCTCGATGGGCAGACCCACAACGGCGAAACGCTGGCAACTGACGCCCAGGGCTGCGATGTCTTGGAGGAGACTTGGAGTGGGAGTCCGAGCGGGAACTGTGTCCGAGCGGGAACTGCCGTGATTGACTGTGGTACCCTCTCCAAGACTAGGACCAATGGCGACGCCCACCACAGTCCTGCCGATATTCACTCCTTGAGGACAAGCGGTGCCGCGAGTCCCGGCTGGACAGAACCCAGCCAGTCTGGTTGGCGTTGAGGGTGATCCACCTGGACTCTGCCCCGAGCAATTGTTGAGCGGCGATTGGCGTCGGGAACGTTTCCTCAACCCAGACTGGTACCAGGCTGGAGGCAACTGCAGAGATCCCAGCGTCGGCTTGCCTCTGGAGCGCGGGGCTGACATCAGCGGTGCTCTAGGCACTGGCATGGACATAACGTCCCAGGCTGCCTGGAGGCTTCAAGCGTGGACGGCATCCAGAGAGGCCAGTTCCGAAGGGAACAGGCTACTCTGCTCAACATGAGTCGGAGGCCTGGGCCCCGGTGGTGATCGAGCACTGCCCGACATGGGCCTAGCCTCTGTCCCAGACATCCCTTGGTGCCGCTACTAACGGGGAGTCTTCCTGGCCCTCTTGGCTTGCCCCATGGATGGGGAATGGTGCCGACTGGTCCATGGCACTGCAGGGTTGCTGCGTACCGATACCATGGTGCCGGGTACCGGTTCGGAGCGGCGTGCCAGGGTCAGGGTCAGCGCTGACTCCATCAGGATGGCCCGGAGCCTAATGTCCCTTTCTCTTTTGGTCAGAGGCTTAAACGACTTGCAAATCTTGCACCTTTGGCTGATATGGGTTTCTCCCAAGAAGCGCAAACAGTCTGCATGCGGGTCACTTCTTGGCACAGAATGCCTACAAGAGCCACACGACTTAAACCCTGGGGTGCGGGGCATGCCCCAGTCCGGGCTCACTGACTAAACAGCTAAACAACTACAGGTACTAACGCTGAACGAACGAACGAACAGTTCTGGAGACGAGCTACAGCAAAGCTGGAGCAGAGCAGTTCTGACGCACCTTCGCTGGCAGCAAGAAGGAACTGAGGGTGGGGGAGCGCACGGCTCCCCTTATACCGCGCCAGGCAGGCACCACTCCAGGAGTTGCAGGGGGTGCTCCCCCCTACGGGTACTGCTAGGGGAAAACTTCCAGCACCGATGCACATGGTGAGCACGCACACCTATTGTGGAATACACATGAGCAATCACTCGAAAATAAGTAATTATTTATAAATGCAAATTCCAGATCATATTGAATCACAGACCCAGACCATGCTCTGAAATAGTTTATGACCCAGAACAGACTTCATTCTCAATTTACCAAAAATAAATGTCTTTGGGTTGTCAATGAGATGCACAATGACTTTGAAAAGCATGAAGTATGCATAAAATTAACATATTGGTCCAAATTCAGCAGTAGTGTATTGCCCTGATTTAACTGGAGTTGCATCAGGGATGAATTTGACCCACGCAAAATAATTAGCCCCCTTCATTCATATAGATCGGGGTGGGCAAAATACAGCCTGCGGGTTGGATCCGGCCCATCTAACATTTCTGTCCAGCCCACCAGGCTCTTTGGCTGCCCCCTCGTGATCTCCAGGGCAATAGAAGTCCCCCATGGCCCCATGCTGCTCCCGGCTGCTGTCTCTGGGCCTCTGTGTGCTGCCCGTGCCCACAACCACCACCCCCGCAGCTCCCATTGCCTGGTTTCTGGCCAATGGGAGCTGGGAGGATGGTGCTGGAGGCAGAGGCAGCACGTGGAACTGCCTTACCTCCCCCCCGCGCACAAACACCCCCCCCCCAAGGGCATACAGAGACATGCAGGGGGTGGGGGTGGGGGTGAGAGGGAGGTAAGGCAGTTCCACGTGCTGCCTCTGCCTCCAGCACCATCCTCCCAGCGGCCAGAAACCAGGCAATGGGAGCTGCGGGGGTGGTGGTTGTGGGCACAGGCCACACACAGAGCCCCGCTGCCCCCCTCCTCCTAAGGAGTGCGCAGAGACATGCCAGCAGCAGCTGGCCGCAGCCACTCCCCCAACCATGGGGCCACGGCATGCAGGCAGCCTGCCTGAGCCCCTGCTGCACCAACAGCCGGGAGCCAACTGTGGTGAGCACCTCCTGGCCAGAGCCTGCACCTCACACCCCCTCCTGCACCCCAATCTCCTGTCCTAGGTCAAACCCCCTCCTGCACCCAAAATTCCCTCCCAGACCCTGCACCTCCTCCATTAATATGGTAGAAATGTGCGGCCCGTAACGACTTACCAAATTTCCCCCCTGCGAAAATTATTGCCCATCCCGGATGTCGATTATACAATAAATCTGCACATTAAGCTTAAGGAAATTGCAGGAGACACTCTCAAATGCAGAGGTAAGTAATTTAAAGAAAAAAAACTTGGAAGACAAACTAGCTGCAGACTGATCCCACAGACATTCCCATCAGTAGTTTTACAATAGTTAAGCAGTGACTTCTTCCAATAGATGCCCCAGAAAGGCCTGCCGACTTAACTCTGCAACACCCAAACACCACTGATAGAAAAATGTAATACACCCTTCAGAATGTGGATTGTGAAGCTGCCAAGAACACTACAGTGGCTGCAGCAGCAGCTGACTGATACTACAGCAGACAGAAGGAAGAAGGAGAGCACATTTAACAAAGTGAGCAACGGGGAGATGCCAAATGAGTATTGCAGATGAATGTGTACATGTGCCAATTTGCTTTATAGCTGTGTTATTTTTAAACAGAACAAATTATGCCAGCAGCAGTCTGTATTTATGAGACCACATCTGGACATTTGCAAATCACAGTATGATACCAATCTACAAAACTACAAGCAAAAGGGACATCCGTCTGTAGTCATGTATAATGACGAACCAAAGAGTAACTGCTCATTTGTTTAAGAGTCCCACCCAAGAGAGAGTTTTTTAGACCACAGAAAAAGAAAAATGAACAACAAAGACAGGCAGATAGTAGAAGAGGTATAAGGTTGGGATAATCATATCCCATTACATTATATTTGCTATATCCAACCAAAAATACTTTAAAATGTGTTCTTTAATCAGGTGTCCATTCCAATTTTCAATAAGAGATGGATATTAACTGGGGCTGTCAAGCCATTAAAAAATTATTCACAATTAATCACACTATTAAACAATAAGAATACCATTTATTTAAGTACTTTTGGATGTTTTCTACATTTTCAAATATATTGATTTCAATTACAAAGTGTACAGTGCTCACTTTATATTTATTTTTGATTACTAGTATTTGCACTGTAAAATATAAAATAGTATTTCAATTCAACTAATACAAGTACTGTAGTGCAATCTCTATCATGAAGGTTGCACTTACTAATGTAGAATTATGTACAAAAAACAGCACTCAAAAATAAAACTATATAAAATTTTAGAGCCTCCAAGTCCACTCAGTCCTACTTCTTGTTCAGCGAATCATTCAAACAAACATGTTTGCTTACATTTGCCGCTTGTTTACACACCAAAAGTGAGAAAAGGCATTCTCATGGCACTGTTGTAGCCGGCGTCGCAAGATACTTACATGCCAGATGCACTAAAGATTCATATGTCCCTTGATTCTTCAACCACCATTCCAGAGGATGAGTCCATGCTGATGACGGGTTCTGCTCGATAACAATCCAAAGCAGTATGGACTGACGCATGTTCATTTTCATTACCCGAGTCAGATGCCACCAGCAGAAGGTTGATTTTCTTTTTCGGTGGTTTGGATTTTATAGTTTCTGTATTGGAGTGCTGCTCTTTTAAGACCTCTGAAAGCATGCTCCACACCTCATCCCTCTCAGATTTTGGAAGGCACTTCAGATTCTTAAACCTTGGGTCGAATACTGTAGTTATCTTTAGAAATCTCCACTGGTACGCTCCTTGCGTTTTGTCAAATCTTCAGTGAAAGTGTTCTTAAAATGAACATGTGCTGGCTCATCATCTGAGACTGCTATAACATGAAATATATGGCAAAATATATATAGTGTCATCAGCATGATATGTCCCCTGGAATGGTGACCGAAGCACAAAGGGGCATACGAATCTTTAGTGCATCTGGCACATAAATATCTTGCAACGCCAGCTACAACAGTGCCATGCAAATGCCTGGTCTCACTTTCTGGTGATGTAAATAAGAGGATAGCATTATGTCCTGTAAATGTAAACAAACTTGTTTGTCTTAGCGATTGGCTGAACTAGAAGTAGAACTGAGTAGACTTGTAGGCTCTGAAGTTTTACATTGTTTTGTTTTTGAGTGCAGTTGTGTAACAACAAAATTCTACATTTGTAAGTTGCACTTTCATGGCAAAGAGTTTGCACTACAGTACTTGTATGCAGTGAATTGAAAAATACTATTTCTTTTGTTTACCATTTTTACAGTGCAAATATTTGTAATAAAAATATACACTTTGATTTCAATTACAAAACACAGAATACAATATATGAAAATATAGAAAAACATCCAAAATATTTAATAAATTTCAATTGGTATTCTATTGTTTAACTGTGTGATTAAAACTGATTCATTTTTTTAATTGTGATTTTCTTTTGAGTTAATCGCGTAAGTTACCTGTGATTAATAGCCAGCTCTAATATTAACTAACCACTGCTGCACAGCCTTTGCTATTTGTAAAAGTTTAAAATCTCACTGGTAACTAGTTTGCTAGTCTAGAAAGAGGTTACAGAGCACAAGATACAGAAAAGGAGTAGGACATTGTCACTGTTTAATTGTTCTTCCTCGTGTGATATCAGAAGGCATGAGGTTGACCATGCAGTGGAAGCAAAGAAAAACCCACCCAAACCATAATTCTCAAGCCAGTACTGACCTACATCTGTGAGTGACCACACAAGACTGCATCAATTCTAGGAGGTGGAGAATGGCAACCACATGGTGGCTATACGTAAAATTTCCACTAGTTCAAAAGTCACTGGTTTGAGAGAGTTCCCTTTATAAATAAGGATCTACGCATAAAGAATAAGCAATACCAATAATGTTAGTAAAAACTAGCAAACTGGTGAAAAAATGTTTAACTTCAACCACTATACTACTCCTACCCATGTACCATCACACAAATTATGTTTGAAAATCTCTACATCGATACAAGCCTGACATTGCTAGCTGACAACTGCTTTCTGTTGGTATTATAGAACTGAGATCCATTGGACTAGCTGTCAAGCCAGGAACAAATACATTAGTGTTTGACTAATATATTTAAAATGGTTTAACTTTCTATAGTGAAAAATACAAAAACATGCAACAAGAACTTGCTAGATTACGTTGTGGAGTAATATAGTCTGTTACACTTCAGGTCAAAAGAAACATACAATAAATAATAAAAAAACCACACAACAGGTTGTGGACCAGAGTTCATTTGTGTGAAGGGTTACCCCCTTAAAAGCTCAAGCAAGATTTTCAGGAGTAGAATTAAGTTAAAATTAAGCTCCCAATACATACGTAGCCCCCTAAGTAAGTAGTCTGTTTTTCAACTGTACGAGACTACCTTTAACTACCCATATTTAGTATTAGCTTAAATATGTATTAAAACCAAATCAGCTAGAAATTGATAGAAAACGAAAAAACACCAATCCAGCCATTTACAAATATCAAAACAATGCAGCAAAATGGTTGACAGTCAGTAGGGTCTTTCTGCAGTTACGTTATCAGAACACCCTAAGTATTATCCAAGACCGATATGCCATATGGCTAAAATGTTCCCCACTCCAAACTTCAGGGGTGGGGAAACTATCTGGGTCAGTAGGGAAAGAAAACACTGGTGCACCTTTAAGGATTGCTCCCTTCCCCTTCCACTCCTTGTGGGAGCTCAGCTTCGTTATGGGCATCTGGGGATTCCTAATGAAGTGGCTGCATGGAAGGGAACATCAGAAGCCCACTGACTCCTATGCATCCAAGAGGGTGTTTTTTTTGTTTGTTTTTATAAGCCCTTTCCCCTGCTTGGGGACCATTCCGCAGTTGGGAGCAATAGCTACCATCCTTCCCCCTTTGGGATTAGCTGTTTCGGATCCTTACAATGGGCATCACACTAGTTGCTTTTGGCCTGGAAAGAATACTTCCCTCACTGCCTGATTGGCCTGCAGCAACCCAGGATCCAGTGGCTAGGGTCAGTCGTAAAGTTCATGTTCTTGCAATCTGGTAGATGTCCAGAACAAGTCTGGTTCCTCGATAAACCAGAACTGGATTAGAGGACAGCATCTCCAAAAAAATGTGGAGAATGGGGCTGGAGCTCCTAATGAATGGTACAACGAGGGTTCAACCCCTCTTCCCCCACTTCATTAACTTGTATACATGGGAAGGGCAGTACAGGGTCCCAGCAACAGTGGTGGGACCAGCTTAAATGAGTTGAGAAGGATGGGTGAAGGAAGCCCTCACCAGGTGGTACAAATTACGAAAGGATGACCTGCATCAGGCAAGTTATTGCCAGATTGTTTCCCAGATGCATTAATAAACTGTGGCCTAGCTGAACCACATTCCTGGTGTCTTGGACAAAGGAAACAGGCAAGAAGAAAGCTATATAAATAGGGTTTGTGCAAGTTACTTAAAAATTTAATGTTTTTTCCTCGAACTTCAAAGCTCTATTCTGCATTCAAAACAAAAACTGTTTACAGTCAACCTCATATTAGTTTGTTTTCTAACTTTAAGGCAAAAAGCAAAGCTGGCCAAATTTCTCCAAACCATGGAGGCAGCTGCTCCTATCCAAGTTCACAGGAAATAGCAAGAAAAGTACACAGCATTTGACACATCTGGAAGAGATTGCACAGTCTTTGAAAATACTGTCCTAATTCCTTTCCTCCTGCTGATGATATTTCAGGCTACTAAAGTGCTACATCAACTACAGAGGATTAGATAACATGTAGGCTTTAGCTCTACCCATTCTTTTTGTCAGAACAAAGGAGAAATTTTTCAAGCTAGCCCGGAAAAAACAAACATCCTGATTCAGAAGAAAGAATATTGTGAAATGTACTGGCGTAAACAGAGAAATGAACTGGAAGGTTGATATTTAACTTGGGAAAATTGGTATTTACTGTACTAGGTGACCAAGGTAAATTTAAAAAGGAAATCAGCATTACATGCTTTTCATGTTTGTACTAAGTAGTGAAAAGAAATGTCAATATAGTAAGTTTTAAGTAATAAAGCATGGAATGAAGGGGAGTAGTAGTACAGGAGTCTGGGATTTGTACTCATTTAGCCAGAAATTTACGTGTAATTACATGCTAACTGACATGCGTGAATACTGCAAATGGGTAATTCTTTAATGTAAGGTGCAAAATCCAAAAGCAAACATCATAATTAGCAAAACAAAAAGTAATGTTTTATTTTCTCTCTCATAAGGACAATGAATGAAAAAAAAACAGATGAATTTCAAAGGGAAATGCAAATCAACTATTAAACATAATGAATTTTATTTTATTTTTTCAAGAAAGGCTGGAAAAAGGAGTTTTCCCCTGAAGTGTTAGTCTATGATCATTTACCTTTCTGGTAGTTTTAAAAGATTAAGAATAATGAACAATGTGACCAGTTTACATATGCATTTTTTTAAAACATTCAGTATAGATACAAAATTGAATATAGCACTAACTTAAGACAACAAGTCTCATTCTTTTAATGTTAGTATTAAAGCAAAACTCCAATAAAAAACAGAAAGAAAATAAATGTGTTTCAAAGATGCAAAATATATCGATTACTGGTTGCAACTGAGATTCCAGTTGTAGTAAAGAATTAAGAGGTCTATTCTCCCATTGTGTCAGAATCGTAAGTCTCAGATATTCGTGGGAGTTACGTATGTTTATGAACAGGAGAATGCACCTTCTAGAGATGATATATTTTAAAGCGTAATACTGCTACTTTTAAGTAAATACGATCAAGAACCCATTTCCTATTTTTGCTAGTAGAGGCTTAAAAAAATAAAACACCCATGAAGAAAAAAATGTTATTTCCAAAGTGACAATAAAAATGTACTCATCAGCTTCATTCTTATGTAACACTGGAGTATTTATTCTAAACAAGCATGGTAAGACAGCTATAAAAGCCCTTTTGAGAAATTTAAATAAAACAGATTGTGTTTATATAACACAAACCTTCTTAATTAAGATGATCAGTGTTACAAACCAAGGAACTGATCTGCAATTGCACCTATGTAGAAGCCCAGGCCCAACTACATGGATCCAATTGCAGAATCAGGGCCCAATGGGCCAGTGCTTGCTTGTGAGAGTAGCGCCATCCCTTTTAATGGGACTTTCCATATGCGTATGGGTTTCCAGGATCAAGCCCAAATTAGTTATTCAAATCATAATGCGAGGAAACTAAATTGTTCCAATGGACATTTAAAAGCTTTTGCCCTCTTTTAGAATTATATCTAAAATAAAATTATACTTTAACATCCAAATTAGCCAAAAAATAGTGTGTGTATATATATTGTCCATATGAAGATTAAACATAATTTACAGTGAATGAGAAAATACTGTGGTTACAAATATATTTTGACATAGTTCCTAAGAAGCAATCTAAACAGTAATCTATGCATAGTTATTTACACAGGAGCTAGCTAGAAGGGGTATTTCATTTTTAAATCAATACATATTTTGGTCAGAGTTTGATAAAAGCTGATCAATACAGGTTTATAATAATCAGGAGCTGCAGGTTTTAGTAAACTTTATAACAGAAATGTTGTATGTTGCGCAATCATTCGATGAATCTAAATTACATAAAAAAACTAACTATAAGTCTGACCTGGTTAATCTGAATCATTTAGTATATCCCATTTTTACTCTCAATTTAACTTCAGATCAACAAGACAGTGGTACATACATGCTGAGACAAACCACCACTTAAATCTTTCACAAACAACAAGCACAGATTAACCAATCTGACTGTACTTAATCTCCATCATCAGACTGTATGTATGGTTTGTTCTCAGTTCAATCCTATCCTTTAGTTAGCACATATGCAAATGTGCAAAAACAAAAAGGCAATACTTAATATAAATATTTACTAGAATGAACAGAACTGGCACTTAAGCAAAAACCACCCTGTCATTCGTTTTAGAAGCTGTATCTTTTCTTCACAAATTTGTCTTCTGTTTTTAGTAGTCTTCTATCCTATTAACTTGGAGGGTTACCGATCATCTGGAAATTTCACATTGGTAAAGGAAAGGAATGTCTGGTTGATGCAGTCTGGAGATAAAGAAAGAATCATACTTCAGTTCTTCAGACTGATTACCTGTAAGCAACACTGATAATTGAGTTAAGATTTACAGCGGGGAGGAGGGGAGGAAGGGAAAAGAAAAAAAAAAGCAGCTACTCCCCAAATCAGGATAACAGGAGAAAGTGACAGGATTAAAAAAACAACCCTTAACTTTCAAAAATATTCTATAGTTTTTCTCTTGAACGATTTGTATGTGTCATGATATTTTAGAGCTGCTAACATTGACAAGTAAGTAACTTTCTGTCCAGTGCAATTATTCCTTGTATTAAATGAATAAAATTCATTCATTTATGCTTGTGGGCATTTGCTTTGACTGTATTATTTCAATTTAATACTTAAAACCTTTGAACAAATATTAAGTCTCTTCAAGAGCTGGAGAGCTTTTTTTCCCCACAGCCCTCACTGTGACGAGATCAGAAGTCTGGGGACCAACCCAGCACCCACTGAAGTCAATGAGTTGACTTCAGTGGGTTCTGCATAAATCCTGAATCTTTGATCCTATACCAGATTTCCATCTCAGATGAAAGACTCACCGACCAAACCATCACAGATTCTCTCAGTTTTTCCTTAAAGCCACTGTGTTCAGATACAATGTATGCAGTTAATTTTTAGTACCCCTGAGTTTTAAAAGTTCTATGCCTGCACATATATTTTATTCATCACCATAAATTAATTTAGCAAAATAGATACTAGATGTTTTCATGCAGTGTTTACTATATTTTTCCTTACTATGTAAAGGCCACTGTACTGCTCAGAAAATGAAAGATGTTATTGCTATGAAAAGAATAAAATACTGCAGTGTGGAGACCACTAACTTAGTAATATATGGCATTTGAAAATCAGCCTAAAAGTTTACCTTACTGCATAGTTTTGACAAAATGGCACAAAGTAAACACACAGTACATTGCAATTTCGCTCATTTAGATTTATTTCTTGATCAAGATCTGTAAAGCATAGCATAGCATAATTATTTTCCATATTTTAAATGAGTAGGTGTCTAAGTGGATGTCACCATCTTAAATAAGAGACCCATCATTTCTAGACTAAGTGTCTCCGTTTTTTTCCCCCCAGACTTCCAATACTGTGTTGCTGGTTACTTCATACTGATCCTGAGGCCAATCTTGAAGAAAAAAAAAAAGTTAAGAAAATCATCTTTACGAAGTTAAATATAGCTTCTAAATGAAATCAGATTAAGAACCAATACCAAACATTTCAAGTTGCTCATGAAATAAGGAAAATGCTATAATAGTTACTTGTGGACATGAAGGTAGTGGTTAGTAACGCTAAAAGCAACGGAGTCTCCCTGTATTAAGTTATGTAGCAAAATCCAAAAGATCTACCTAATGGATAAAAAGTCTACAGAAGCAAAAAAGTGGACATGTGCCAAACAGATTAGTCAGATAGCTTAAGGTTATACAGAGCACACTGTTAGATACATCATAAAAATCGTGGCTCACAACTGGCTTTAAAGAGTCATGTACAGAGTCAATATATGTCTGGTTTCAGAGTAGCAGCCGTGTTTGTCTGTCTTTCTTATCTCTCCAGAGCAATATCAATCAGACTTAATATTCAGATTGCCAGTAAGGAAGCACTGATCTGCTTGATCAGTTCACATTTGCTAATGACTATCCTGATTGGCTGCAGATTGATTATACAAGATGAACAATTTTCACCTTAATTTCTAAGTTGGTTTTAGATTTAGAATGCTAGTTTCAAAAGAAAACAATATTTTTACTTTCAAAATGTAGCGTTATAAAAAGCATCATACTTCTAAAGTACCTTCAGAACGCATGGCACAACAAAATTCTCTTTTTGGTAGCCAAGATTTAAAGTTCCTTAAAATAAATCTTGATTTCAGCTTCTCTGTGCTCAGCATTTACCTCTAGAACAGTGGTTCTCAACCTATTTACCATTATGGTCCACATGCAATACTACTGTACAGCTGTGTGCTGACTGGGCTGCAGATTGAGAACCACTGCTCTAGAGACTTAAGTTTTAATATTAAATATTTACAAAATTGCTTACCTCTAATACAAGAAGAAAAATCTTGTTCTATGAGCAGCTGCCATGCTTTCAGACATGTTTCGGACTTTAAGGTAATTGACAAATCCTCGGAAGAACAGGAGGAGACCTGAAAATATTTAAAATAGATATCATGAGAAGAAGTGCTAAGGTAGCCAGTCATATTAATAGGTTAAATTATTAGCTGTATTAAAATAATGGAAAAAGTCAGTATTATTTGTATAACCCTGATCTTCCACAAACCAACCATGAGTTGTGAGTCTTTAGTGTCTTGTCCCATTCATATCTATATAAATTTATGTATCTAGATATATAGTTCCAACATCAGGAAAGATTTTACAATGAACTTCAGGGTTTTAGGTTACTAAACAAACATACAAAACAATTTTTTTTGAAGTACACAAAGAACGTTTGCTATACAGTTTTACAACATTGCTCCGTTTCTTCCTTTTTTAAAAAAAATATAGCTTCTAACTCAGAACAATAAAACTGCTGCTGTGTCAGAAGACCATCTGAATTCTAAAACATAACCAGAAATATATAGATGTAGGAGAATAAATGTATTTCCAGAAAAATAAATAAAATAAAAATAAAAGCGCTAGCAGGAAGATAAATGGCAATAGATGACTGCTTGATGTTTGGACTGGTGAAGTTTTTGGCTGGCTAAAAGAAGAGGCAGAGTGTTGACTGATTAACACAAGATTTGTTGAGCATTAGTTGTAAATACATGCTTTTTTGGTGTAAGTCGCTTAGAAAGTAACACCACACTTTCTCTAAATTATTAGAGCTGAAAGATGAGGGAGTTACTTATAACAGTCGGTACAAAAACTGGTCAAATGGAAGATATTTTTCAAGTTTCAATGTATAATTAAATGAACTCACTGTCATATGATGTTGATGACAATTTAGCAATTCAGTGACAGACTGGACATTTTTTTAACAAAAAGACTATCAATGAGTATAAAGCTGGTAATATGGCCTAGGGGAGAAAGTATACGGGGACTCAGGAAACCTTAGTTCTATTCCCAGCTCCGCTATTCCCCTGCTGGGTGACCTTGGGCAAGTCACTTTACCTCCCTGTGCTTCAATTTCCCCACCTATAAGATGTGGATAATGATATAAAGGAAGTAAGTAAAACATTTTGAAATCTACTGATGAAAAGGGCTATTTAAGAGCTAGGTGGTATTAATTTATTATTATTATTATTATTATTATTATAGTAAATAGTGAAAAAAGTAGTTGTAGAAGGTACATCGCACTTCACGATTATGGTTTTATAATCTCTAACTTTTAGGCATTAAGAGGACACTAATACTCCATCTGCCTATTGTGAGGTTTTTTGCACTTTCTTCCATGCTGCTGGCCATTGTCAGAGACAGTATAATGGACTAGATGGATTCTGGGTCTGAACGAGCACAGCAACTCCTATGTTTGAGATGATGGTGCCCCTTTAGGATTAGCAAGCTTCTTTTAGAATACTGAAAAATTAATTTCACCAGCCCATGTATGTGTTCCTCACTACTACAGCTAAGCTTACAGAGGGCAAGTCTACACTATAAAATTAAGTCAACCTAAGTTACATCAACGTACTGCCACCGCAGTAATTCCATCGCTTTTACACATCCACACTATGCCTTGTGTTAGTGGTGCACATCCCCACCAGGAACGTTTGCACCAATTTAACTGCTAGCGTAGGGCATTGCGGGAGTGTTTCTGAAAGGGAGCAGTTGATGTAAGCAACACAGGGTATACAATGACATTGTGTCGACACAAACTACATCAATTTAAGCGCTATGTCTCTCGCAGAGGTGGAGTTATAAAGTTGGTGTCGTGGGAGAGTTACATCAGTCGGAGCTACGTTTTAGTGTAGATGCTTACAGTTAGGTAGACGTAAGCTGCCTTACGTCAACCTAACTCTGTAGTGTAGACCAGGTCATAATTAGAACTGTATGCTCATCTGAGGACTGAATATTTTACAGTTGTCTTGAAGTTTATACTAGTGGATCCCAAACTTTCTTGTGTGTTAGTCAAAACCAATTCTTGCTATGGGAATGGCACACTTTCTCCCCTCCCCTGTATCCCAACAGGCTATGTCCCAATACAGTTACTGTAATTGCCCTGCTTTTGTTCATCCCCGCCCCCACACTATGCTGGGCAAGGACTTTTGTTTCCTTTTCACTGTGATTTCTTTCCTGTGTGTTTTTTCCCCTATTGAACTCTTTTTTGCTTTTTGTTGTGTAGAAATCACCCTACTAAAAAACTAAACTCATTCACCCAGCCACCAATAAATGGTGCCAGGGGTTAGGGAAAGTTTTGCAGATTGTTGACTTTGAGAGTAGAGTTATGTGAATAACTCATTGTTTGGTTCATTGGCAGTTCCAAAAACCTGTGGAAAAAAATTAATGTCAGATCAACCCAAAGCAAAATTTTCCTGAGTTTTCAGCAAATGGGGGAGTTCAGGGTCAAATTAAACATTTGTTTGACCTGAAATTAAACGTTTCATTTCTGGGAATTTTTAACCTTTTAAAACAAAAACAAAGGACATTTGAAACAAAGGGCTAGATTCACAAGGGAACTTTGGTGCCATTCACAAGACTGAGTAGACAGAGATGCTCGCAACATGCCTAATAAACCAGTGGTCAGGGCACTCACCTGGGATGTGGAAGATCCAGATTCAAATTCCCATTCTAGAGCAGGGACTTGAAACCAGGTCTCCCACCTCCCAGGTGAGTGGTGGGTCTCTCTCCCCCATTGCAGCTGTTCTGCTTTGTATAAATTATATATTCATTTGAGCAGGGACTGGAACATTGGTGTCTCCCCACCAATCCCCAAACTGTGTGCTTTGTTAACTGGACTAAAAAAAAAAAAAAAAAAAAAAAAAAATCATTCTCACTTACTCTTTCTGGTCCAATGAACATTTAATTTTTCCAAGTGAAACAATTCACCAAAATCAACATGAATTCATGAAATATTTCAGCTGACCTGGTTCAGCATTTTTTGATGAAAAAAGTTTTAGCCAAACCATTTCACCCAGCTCTATCTAAGAGCAAGTCCTAGGTTTTTGTGACTAAGCTGAAAGCTGTGGGAATAGAGAAGTTTAGACTGCATTCTACTGCATGAACCTGCAACCATGCACACAAACTGCTTCCATGTCCAGCTGTAGGGGCTGTGCAAGAGCAGGAAGGGAGGGCAGGTGGCTTTCAAGGACCCACAGCTGAAAGCTCTTTTTTGCATAGCATGTATATTGAGCAGCAGATCCAAGCTCAATCAACTTTCTGTATTTCTCCCAGATGGGAAACTTAGCCAGCAGTGCATTTTTTTATTTAAGAAACAAAGCACCTTTTTTTAAAATTAGTATTTTCTCCCCCCTCAGTGTGTTTACTTCGTGCATTTGACAGTACTTCATGAGCAGCCAGTCTGACTCTTTCGTGGGTAGTACACCCCTCTCTTCAGGCTCTAAAAAAGGGAAGTAAGTATGCAGTAGGCATCTAACGATGAAAAAAAGAAAAGGGAGATGATGGGTGAGCCTGAGCATGTTTGATGGTGCCACTCAAAGTATTGTCCAAAAGATCCTTCTAAACATAAGGAAGACAGCAGAAAAACTTTCTGTTTTTCCTTTTTTAAAAGGATTTTTTTAAAAAAAGGACAGATCATGCCCTTTAAACGGTGTTCCAACCAGAAAGTTGTGGTTTTTTTAAAGTAGTAAAAAAAAATAATAATTCTGTCCCTTCAAGCTCAGAGTATTCTTTTCCATGTTCTGTTAAGTCTCTACTTAGTTAAATTCTGACACTGTGATTTTTGTCACTAATACATAGGCCAAGATGTTAAAGACTGTAATTTTAAAATATTCACACATAAATAAATGTTTGGACTGACAAAGCGATCTTTAGAAAGTGAGAATGATAATTGTTCAATACATCTAAATGCCAGGTAGTGCCTTTCATCCCAAAAGGATTCCAAAAAATATTATAAAGTTTACAAATTAAGGTCAACATTTTCAAACTTGTGAGACTGAAGTTAAGCTTCTTAATTTGTATCTGGCATCTAAACAAAAGTGGCCCGATTTTTTTTAAATTTAATTTTATTTTTTTTGGAGGTCCTGAGTACCCACAAAATGTTACTGAAATTAATGGGAGCTGCAGGTGCACAGAACCTCTGAAAAGCACCCTCCTTTTATATAGGTGGACAAAGATGAGTTAAGAATCCTTACTTTAGGCATCCAAGTTTGAACATTTTGACTTAAAATTATTTTATATGTATGCAGGGAATCATTTCATCCACTCCTGAAATACAGTCACCCCTGGGATGAAACATGAAAGCTATTTAAAGGCCTGGTGCTAAGAGGTTTTCAGCAATTGTGATTCCAATTGATTTCTGGCCCCAACAGTGCACCGCAACAGAACAAAAGCAAGTTGAGGATAAAAAGTGAAGAATACCCCTCATATCCGACTGAAAGCGAAAGGGGAAATGTTAGCGTGTTCCAAGGATCTTTAATGATCATAAACAGTCAATAACTGGGTTCTACATCTCGCCCAACAGCGTAAGGCCCCTAACATACTGTTGCCAGGTCCCTTACATCTCAGAGGAAAGACTGCCACCTACTGATCCAGCAACATCACATTTTAGTGCATTTCTTGAGTTAGAAAATGGCAGGAATTAAAATAAATTAATGGTATAAGCTGAACTCTCACATAAGGAAAAAGCTACAATGGTAGTATGTTTATACATCATAATTATTTAACTAAAGCAGAGACAAGAGGAGCAAAAATTAGAAATCTATGAAAACTTCTCAATAGTTTAGCTTCATGCTCAAAGAAAAAAACAGACTGAACGGAAGTACTGTGATCAAAAAGCATGACGCCTTTCCCCTTGACTGACTGAGTAATGATTAATGTAATATGCATTTCAAAGGCAAAAAAGAATACTTTCATGACTCAAATAAAGACTGATTTTGAATAGTAGTATCTGTCATATCCATTAAAATCTTCTGAGAACTTTAATGACTGAATACGTACAAGTTACACATGCAGATATTGAAAATTAACACCTACAGCTAACGTGTTTTTTAATTTAAGTTTATAGCTTTAATTGTATAACGCTACACTCTTAACAGTCATGTTTGTTTATTTTTGTTTTAAAACACAAGTTACAAATAACAGACATCTGCATAATTATAATATTTCCAGCATACAACTCTGAACTGAAGATTAATAGAGTAATCAGAAATTCACACAGGAATAGGATGGCAACCAAGACTTTGGAAATAAAGTACAAAAGATTTTTGACAGAGAAAAAAACCATACAGCTTTCTAGTATTTATTGCAATGTTTTGATTTTTTTAAACATATACCCAACTCATCTTTTAAGAAATTTTCCATCAAAATAAGATGGGTTTTGAATTATAACTCACCCAGTACAAGAAATATCCACCAAAGCCAGTACTGTCCATTGAAATATCCAGTAAAGTAGTCTGAGAACTAGAATAGACAAGGATTAACCAAAGTCACACACAATATAAATTACATTTAATATTTTAAATGCATCTAGAACAAAAGAAAAAAAACAGTGAAACTAGCACATTTAAATATAAAATAATGTACTGGAGTAGATAAGCAAATATGTCTTTCGAGAAGCTGTTAAATATACAAATAGCTTCAGTGCTGTGTTTTTTAAACAAAGAATTTCCAAGCTCTCTTGTGAAAAAATATATTACTCATTTGAATCATCTGACATTTTCTATTATAATGAATTACTGTCAGCTCTTTTTCAACGTCTGCCATCCAAAACACACTGCAGCAGCCTGCTGCTTTAGATATTAAGACTAAAAGCCACATTAGTTTAATCTTATCAGACGGGGATGTTCTGCTGACCCTTCAAAAGAAGAGCTTTTGACCTTCTGTACACCCCCAACTGTTAATCGCTGCCAAGAATACCAGTCCCATGAAGACCCCCAACTCATTAAAAAGTCTTTTCATTTTCAAACTCGATGCTCCAGCATTCAGTTCCCAGCAGTGAACCGAACACAGCTAAATGAACCTTGAAGTGGCATTTCATCTGTTCCTGTTAGTGACCATGGTAGACAGTCTTGTCCTCTCTGTGATGTGGGAATATGAACAGGCAGCTGGAGGGTAGGGTGTGATGGTACTGGAGACCGGAATCTTTTCCTTTACCAGACTGCATGCTTCACTGATAAAAAAGGCTAATCAAATGCCTCCAGAGCTCACTTCAGATCTCTTGCTACTCCTACACTTTCAACTCTCTTTTCTAATGATTATTAAAACGAACAAAAATAGCGTGTTGTAGCAGTTCTATAATTTTCTGTACATTTCCTGTCCTACCGCTACTCAGCATGCTTGATGCATACTGTCACAGAGTTTGCTTATATTGTCATTTCCAGCACATTTTGTAAAGTAGCTAATTAATGTTTAAGTTCAGACATCACTTATATTAAAATGAAGATATGTGCTCAGATCCTCACTTGACGTAAATCAGAGTTCTATAAATTTAGACCAGTGATGATTTGGTTTATGATCCTGATTAATTTTTTTTCCCCAGAGTGAAAATTTTCATTCTTTATTTAAAGTTAATTACAAAAGGTTTCTGTTTCTAACAGCACTCACTCACTCCAAGCAACTTCTTTTAAAAAAAAAGAAAAGAAAAGAAAATCAAGTATTCATGTACGGAAGAGTCAGTCTTGGAATTGGGAGTGGAGACATTTTTATAATTGTTTCAGTTATCAAATCGATCTCTCATGGATTCCTAGATCATTAGCATCAGTTGCTTCAGACACACAGAATCACAGAAATGCAGGCAGGAAAGGACCTTAAGAGGTCACAAATCCAGCCCCCTGCACTGAGACAGGACCAAGTAAACAGACCATCTGTATGCAAGAAATCCAATGGTAGGATTATTATGTATAATCTCAGGAGAGCCTCCTTCTAATTTCTAACAAGGGTGAGATTCTGACCCCCTCCCACCCCCCTCCACACACCCACCCTCTGGCTTTGGTCCTTTTTACCTAGTGTACAACAGTAGCACAAAGGGACTCAAAGTCCCAAATCAGCCAAGAGAAAAGTTACCCTGGCACAGTAACTGAGGAAACAGCTATAGGCGGTCTTTCTGAGAAGCTGCTCACAAGTACTGGAGAAGAGGCATGGCTGGGAGGGGTGGGACATATTAGGGAGAGGCCACAGCACATAGTGCTACAGAGATTCTTGGCAACGATGCTGCATTCAAGGCAGCCAAATGAGGTCATAAATTAGACAATCCTCCAGGGCTGAATTACACCAATAGCTGCTGCAGCCCCTGGAACAGCCCAGAATTGGGAGGGCACAAAAGATAGCTTAATACCTTAGCCTCCAGCTTCCTTGGATTGGGCTGAAAGTTCTGTGCTGTGCCTCTGAAGAGGCGCTGCAGTTTCACAGATTCATAGAGTTTAAGACCAGAATTGACTATTAGGTCATCTAATCTGCCCTGTAGATCACCAGATATTAAATTGCTCCCAGTTAACCCTGTATCGAGCCTGGTAACTTGTGCCGTGATAAAGTATCTCCCCTAGAACGGCATCCAGAGAAGACATCAAGAGAAGGAGAATCTATCATTTCCTTTGGTAGTTTGTTCCAGTGGTGAATAATCCTCACTGTTAAAAACGTGCCTTTTTTCTAATTTAAATTATTTGTAGGGGGCTTCAGCTTCCAAGTTCTTGTTATGCCTTTTCCCATTACATTAAAAAGACTTGTCATGTGTGTCATTTTCTCCCCATGAAGATATTTATACACTAATCAAGTTACCTCTCATCTTCTTTTTGATAAACTAAAGAGAGTAAGCTCTTCAAGTCTCTCACTGTAAGGCATTTTCTCCAGTCCATGAATCATTTTTTGAAGCTCTTTTTTGCACACACTTGAATTTTTCAAAATCCTTTTTAAAATGTTGACAACAGAACTGGATACTGAATTCCAGAATCACTCTAGATATTCTTGTTATCCATATATATATCCAAATCCTTTTCAACTCTTGACAAATTCTTGGCTTCAACAGCAGACTGTGGTAATGAGTTCCATAGTTTGGTTTTTTTTTAAAAAAGTGTTTCTCTTTTTAGTTTTTAATTTTCCACTTTTCAGTTTCATTTAACGCCTTCTTGTTCTTATATTATCTCCTCTTTATTATTCACTATTTTCTATACTTTACCATGTTGTCTCCTCTTAGTCTATTTTCTTCTAATATAAATAATCCCTGGGGGAAATCTAAAAAGACAGACGTATAAGCAAGCATCCTAGTGGGAAAACAAAGGTCTGCTGGTGGAGTCACTGTGTTGACAGATTTGGGGAATGTCACAGAAAACAGAAATGAGCTATTCAGAAAGGGGACAGAGCCTTAAGATGCCTTCACCTCCCAAAAGGTCAAAGGAGGCCCTGAACCATTTTTAAAAATCCTCTATTATATTCTACATAGGCTCTTGTACTGATAGATTTGATGGCAGATAAGAACCTAAGTTTACTACGCACCTTTACACACACACACACACCCCCAAAAATCAAATATTACAGCAGATAAAAAGTAACTAGAACATTCAAGAATCTACATATTAGAAGACAGTAAAAGCTGTTAAAGGAATAAAAACAAGCAAGTTCACTGATAAAACATTGCAATTTCCACTTTAGTAAATATTTATTCCATTAACTTAAAATATTAGAACATCTAATAAAAGTCAATATACCAGTTTAAAAAGTATTTTAAAGAAACTAGACACCATGAATCATTTTTCTAGTTTCATTCCACAGAGACACAGGAACAATATGTGCATCAAGAACCTTACCCGTACAATGAGAATCCATTTGATCAGCGATAGGCCAAATCCACAGATTGCACCATACCTTCCTGCTATGGTGTTAGTTATACAGAAGGATAAACAAAATCCAATCCAGTTGAAAATAAATGCCACTAAGACCAAGAGAAACAGTAGTTGTGTTAGTGACAGTGCACTCTTGTTTAGCCATATAAAATAAATATAACTAATTTACTTTAATGAACTAATAAGCAAGTATATTCACAAGATTAGAGATCCTATTGGTATTTCAGATAAAAATAGTATCCTTCAGAAATGTAGGTATTTCTAATGGTATATAAACCTTAGAAAGTACACTAGCTAACATCCATCAGCCAGCTATTTTAAACAGAGAAGAAAACCAAATAAAAGTAGATTCCCTCTTTTAAAAAAAAGTGTTATAACCGCCACAGAATTCTGACTGGAAGCTACAGAACCACAGGAATGAACATCAAATAAGCACTATGAATTAGATAAATACATGAAGTGATACATTTGTCTTAGAACTATGAAAAGCGTAGCAAGATTAACCATAAGGAAAATGCAATAACAAACACTTGACTGATTCTATGCAGAGATTTGCCTAGTCTGGATAAAAAAAAAATACATTTATTTTGCTAATCTATTGGGAGGCTGACATATTACAAGAACAGGACTCTGTGATCACCATGATTTGGTGTCAATGAAATCTGATACCAGGACCTGGTGGTATAATACAATCTGCAATATATTATTCAGGTAAATGGGATACATTTTTATAATATCTCTTATTTTCATGGGAAGTCAATCAAAAATACCACTGCACTTAAAGTTTTCATACTGCTCTCACTAACAGACCAACCTCATTCTTCATAGAAGTTCTCAATGATTGGCCTTTAACATTTTTAGCAGCAGTCAGCAAGTGAGAATGATAATGTCTGTACTGACATCAGCTTGTACATGATGGACAAAGTGCATGAATTCTCAACAAAATGGTCTTCAAGCAGGGGAATAACTGGAAGCTTTGTGCCTTTTTCTTTTCTTAGAGGGACCAGAACAGTTTGGAGAGAGAAGTAGGACAAGAAAGCTTAAAGAGTTCTGGAGTGAACGAGACAGTGGGAAACTGAAGAGATCAAAGGGTATTGGCTACACTGCAGCTGGGAGCATAATTTCCCAGCCTGGGTAGACAGATACATGCAACCTCTGCAGCTTATGTGTGAAAAAGAACAGCACAGATGGTGCAGCATAAGCTATTTGCCCAAATACAAACCTGCCTACCCCCTTGGGCATGTACCTGGGTGGACAGTCTGTGCCCCTGCCTGTGCTGCAGCATCCTTGTTGCTATTTTCGCATGTTAGTGCACACGAAGGAAGTACATGTCTGTCTACCTGGGCCTGGAGCCACGGCCCTAGCTGCAGTGCAGACATATTGTGTCTTACTTCCTGATTCATCAACCACTTGGGAGAGACCACAGAGGCTAAGTCAGTCTGCCAGAATGCTTGCTTAGCTTAAAGAAAGGGATATCAGTAAGGTCGCCTTACAAATATCTAGCTGTAAGCTTCAATGACTTATCCATACAGGGTTGAGGTGAGCTGAGCTTGTCCCCTTCTGATTACTGTCCAGTACATTTATATTCCAAAGGGAGCTATCTTTCAGTAGCCAGAATTTCTAGCCATAAATGAAATCCAGTGCAAAACAATATACTTTGTACTGTAACTTAGCTGACTGGAGCTACTTTAACGTTTGTCAGGAAAGCAGCACTTCAAATACTTGGTTTCTGAATATTTGAACACACTGGAGATAATTGCATATGGTTTTTTCCCTACCTTTAGCCCTCCACCCCCACCCCAATGTTCCAGATATACAGTAGCCCAAGATCCAGGAAGGGTCTGTGACCTCTGCCTGCCCCCTTCCATAATGCAGGTCCTTGCACCTTGAGTCCAGGGTTAGATTAAGGTCCCCATGTCCAGGGGTCCCCACCTTCTCCAATACTGAGACGCCTCATGGGGCTCTTTCCCTCTCCAATCCCCCCTTAATATTTGCTCCTCCTCCCCTCAAACAGATACAGCGGCAACACTGGCTCTTGTCCTGCAAGGGTTAAATCAACCTCCCGCATAGGGACAACAGGAAAGGAGGACTCTGCCCTGAACAGGGCATGGTCACAAGGCAAAGCTGAGTCGCAGGTGCTATCTTTGTTAAAGACAATCCTTTCAAGCATTTGCTGACACAGATGTAAGTTACAATTGCAGTAACTTTATTGGCAGGACAGTGTAAAAGCACATCAGGGTGACTCTTCCCCACAGAACCCCCCCAGGGCAATAAAGGGATACAGCTAGAAGAGCAGGTCTGGGCCACGTGCTGGACAATGAGACACACGGCTGCCTCATTATGCTGTGCAATGGGAGTGCCTGTTGTGGGTACTGACCAGACACATGCCAGGCCCCACCGTCAAGGGACCAGCTCTCCCCACCAGCACAACAGGCCCTATTGACACCTCCTTGCCTGCCAGTCGCACTGCCCTCTTTGGCACATCAAAGTACAGTAGTGGGTCCATGACAGTATCTAGACAGACAGGCAAAAGTTGATAGAGCAGCTGCTGCATGCTCCTTCTCACAAGGCCTTGGGCTCCAGGAACATTGCCCATGTGTTCCTGCGCTGGGTGCTCTCATTGAAAAATCAAGTTACTCTACAATACAGACCACCCCCTGTTTCAGTTAATCCAACTACTCTCTAACTAATGCACTTATATCCTGCTTTCTTTATAGGCTGGTGCCATTCATTTTAGCACTATATCGCTTCTGCAGTCAGTCAATCTCACTAGTTTGCTGCAATTTGTACTCAGAATTGTGAAACATGAAAGGTGCTTTACAAAATAAAATTAATAAATACTTCTGACACCCACTCTTACAACTACATTGATCAAAGCCCTTTTACTTTATTACTCATTCTTGAAAATAATGGGTTTTTCAATGGGAGGAATTATTCAGACAGCAAATTATTTGATATTAAGTGCAGACTCTTTCACTCAATAGTTAATAAATAATAAATAGCACTTCTATAGTATGGTACAATAGAGCTAGATATCAGTACATCCTGGAATTCTTAAAAGCATTTTTTTTTAAATGGTCTAAAGAAGTGTATTTTTCCTGTAGAGATGTTTATAGTTTGACAAAAAAAAAAAAATACTAAGTTGTGGATGTTTTACTTCAAAATATAGAGCTTACTTTCAAGCTATTACAAACTTCTCTGCACTCACCTGGGAAAATTCAAGTGAAAATTAAGTATGACAAAATTTCTCTTCGTGATATAGAACCGCCTAAATATCTTCAGGGGAAAATGACAGAAGTCCAAAGTTATTTTATCAAACATGCATCAAGGTTAAAGAATCTCCCAAGCATACCAATGAAGGGGGGGGGAAACCTTAATTTTATTATATAAAGCACTCTTGCTATCTACTATAGTGGAACCTGTATCTATCATTACATTTTGTTTACTTTATATGTGAAGCGCACACATGAAATGAAATTGAATTCAAGCCAGAAATTTGTCCTGAAAGCCCTCAAGTCTTTAACAAGCTTATAACAAGGCTGTGGAAACAGTTTTCAATGTACATGATTACCCTTTAAAAACTTATAAGTTTAAAAAAAAACAACCCACCAAACCTATTTCTGCACCCAAAGCCCTCTCCTGATTAGAGGCAGTGTTCAGCATACATTTACTGACTAAGTGCAATTTTCTTTTTACCTTTGTAGTCTTTACTTCTTGCCAGTTTTCATTTCTAAATGACATTCCTCCCAGACCCCAGCTAATATGAAATTTTAAAGAAAGATATAAGATGGATTTCTGAAATTCAGCAACATCTGTTGCCTTTCTTCCAATAATTCTGTAGTTTGATTTTAAAAAAAGAGTAAGTTTGTCTGGCATTACTAGTGCTATATAAAGCCCATGCTGTTTCTCACTTACAGTTTAGTTACCCTCTAGGGTTGTACCTCCCAACTGTCTTGCACAAAAAGGATTTGTGCACAGAATTAAGTTGACGGGAGGATGGAATTACTCTACCCTCTGCCAACCTGGAGACAGGCTGCAATGCAGCCCCTCTTTGGTCCTCTGTATACAATACACCATCTTGTGGGGCTAGCAGGCACCACTGTGTAAGGGACAAAAAGGAGTTCTAGATTCTTTGCTCTCAGTAGAAGGATTGTTCCAAAATACAATTGAAGCCTATTCCAGAGCAGCTGTCACTGCTGCTGCTCATACTGTACTGTACCGTACCATGGAGAGATTTCAGTCTCCAGGACTGTCCATCTAGGATCTGCCAAAAACATTACCACTTCACTCAGTATTGAAACAGCTGAATATACCTTAAGAACTCAGAGTCAGCAACACAAGTTGCCACATTGAAAAAAACCCTTACAAGTAACATCTCTCTGGCACTCAAGAAAAATTATGAAGACACTTTTTTTCCACCTCCTATTATGATCCTATTTGGATCAAACATGGCCTTCTGTGTCCTTAAGACATGGCCTTCTGTGTCGTAAGCCTTAAGAGCGGGGGAAACAGGACAACTCCACTCTGAAGAACTGCATGCAACAGAGGATGCAGAAGGTTAAAAAAAAATCCTAAGTCTCAAACAAAGTCTCCGCAGTTAAAATACCATTAATATTTTCAGTGCCAAAGGCGCTCTACTCTACTCCCTTTCCATTCTATCCGGCACAGGTTGTTATACTGCCCCCACCACCATCTGAGTCTCTCTCAGCAGTACACTAAATGACCAGATTAACATCTGATACATATTTATTCTCTCTCCTATCCTCTTCCCAGGGGGAGAATTGTGGGTTTAGTGTTTTGATTGGTAGGGTTGTGGTTTTGGGGTTTTGTTTGTTTTAAAAACTGCACACGCTCAAATCTCGTCATCATCAAAATTGACAGAAGAGAGAAGTGAGATGGATTCTGGTGGCGAAGCTGTCATTAGACTCAATGGCCCAAAAGAAGCTGGAACTTATATTTATCAATACTAACAATAAAACTCAGCTTTTGCTCTTTAAAAAAGTTTGGCTGTTGCTCTGAGAAACTGAGGCTCAGAAGCTCCTAAAAATTCATAATAAATGTAATCACATAATGTAATCGCTCTCTCTAATACAGATTTTGAGAGAATCAAGCAGGAGTAAGATTTGCAAGCATTAGTGGTATGATTATCCCTCACATCTTTAGGGCAGCTTTGATGACAACCTAACTTTTGTCTACGTTTAGGGTCACGTTTTGAAGACAAATCTAATATATCAAAGAAAACTAAAAATTAAAAAACAATTCAATGATTTGAACTGCAAAAACATTAACTACTTAAAGAACCAAGAGTAATATCAAGCACTTAAATGTTAAGCTTTAAAAGAATATACACAAGCACAATCTAAATGGCAATAACACTTCTAGAGTAGAACACAAGAAGTGAGATTAAGTGATATACAACTGCAGAACACTTATAAATATTTATACCTTTAGTGCACATTCAGGAGCTTGTATCGAAGGCCCAAAGTCTACTTTGAAAATGATTTCTGGATTCATATTCAGATGAGTATACATAATCCAAAAGTCATGATTTATAAAGAAATGCATACTGGCTTTATGAAGATTGGATGGACAAATTTTACAGTAATACAGAAATGGTAGGGATACTATGACAGTTGAAATAAGGAGACAGATCAGCCACTGAAAATGAAAGGGAGAAAAAGGTTGAAGAAAAAAAAAGTAGTACATAAAAACTTGGTAGAAAACAAGGAAGGCCAGAGACAGGTCTTGTGGGTTCCCCCTGCCCCTCTTACTCAGACGAAGAAGTTACTCACGTTGTGCAGTAACGATGGTTCTTTGATGCGTGTCCCTATGGGTGCTCCACTGTAGGTGCATTTGCGTCCCTATGCTACTGATTGGAGAACTTCAGTAGCAGTGTCTGTTGAGCCCGCGCATGCGCTGTCTTTGTGCTGCGCTACAAGGCTAGCCAGCATGCCTGGGCTAACCCCCATCAGTTCCTTCTCTACCAGAGAGTGACAAATGAGAACCCCCAAATAGAGGGGAGGAGGGCAGGTTGTGGAGCACCCATAGGGATACACAACTTGAAGAACTATTGTTACGATCTGAAATTTGTACCTCAAGTTGGGGGCAAAAAACTTGTAGGGAAAGTCTCCAGACCCAACTGGATGAATAATCACCTCAAAAAGGTTATCAGGAGTCAGCAAAAAGCCTCTAGGGAATGGAAAAAAAGGGACCAATCAGCAAAGAAAGCTACATCATGGAGCTTAGAAAATGTATGAATGAAGTAAGAACTGCCAAAAGTCAAGTTGACTTAGCTCTTGTCAAAGAAATTAAAATAAAGTAACAAAAGTAAGATTGTTATATAAATAAAAAGGAAGGATGGATATGGCTGGGCTGCTGTGCAGTGTGGATAGGGAAGAGTTTAAAAATAATCTCTACAGTCCACAAACTAAATGAATACATTGCCTCTGTTTTCAATAATTATAAGATGGAACATGGATATGAAGGCAAGATGGCTGATGGCAACATGTGTATAGAAATGGAAATTACCACATTTGAGGTAGAAGAAAAACTCTAACAGTTTAATGCACTCAAATCCGGGTTTGGGAGTGGAGACGGGAGGGGATGGAACAGGAGACACCTAATATTTTTCAACCCAGAACACTGAAAAAACTAGCACATGAGATTGTTAGTTCATTAGCAAGGATTTTAAATAAATTCTATCTACTTGGGGTTAGTTATTCTCCAGTCATACTGAACTAACCTTGTATCTATATTTAAGAAAGGCAGAAAAAGTCATCCAGACAATTACAGACCTGTTAGTCTGACCTCAGTAGTAGTAGCAGTAGTATGCAAAGCTTTAAACAAATGATGAAAAGAAAAAAAATTCATGGAGGCAAATGGAAAAGCAGATGTAAAATGCAACATTGGTTTCCTGAAAGTAGAGAGTACCTCTGAGAAGGTAAAACTGATTTTTTTTTTTTTAAATTTTAAGGAGAGAGAAATAGCGCAGATTCAAAATACTTGGACTTCAGTGAAGAATTTGACAGTACTGTATGGGAAATTATTAATTTAGAAAAATGGGGTTTAGTAAAAGAACAGTAAAGGTGAGTAAGTTACTGCTTAAAGAGAAAGCAAAGGTTGTGCTAAAAGGTAAACCATCCGACTGGAAGGAAGTTACTAGCAGAGTTCCTCAAGGACCAATGTGATTTAATATTTTTATTATTGTCACAAAGTTGGAATGTCCTAATGAAATTTGCTGATGGTACAAAGTTGGGAAGCATTGTCGATACAGAGCAGTATCGGAATATTAGACAGAAAGTGGATGACCACGAAGACGGGAGTAACAGAAATGGATTGAAATTCAATAGCATAAAGTGCAAGATTATGCACTTAGTGCCTAATAATTTCTGCTACGAGTGGGGGCTCATCATTTGGAAATAATGGAGAAGAGACTGGGGGCATTGGTCGATCATAGGATGTTGAGCCACCAATGGGATGCAGCTGCAAAAGAGGCAAATGTGATTTCGAACAGCCTTCCACTAGAAGCTGTGGGGACAAACAATGTAATTACTTTTAAGAAAGATGAACAAATTTATGAGCAGGGTCATATCACTGGGTTGCTTGTGAGGACGTGGCACAGGGTTCAGCGGTGCCAAAATCTCGTGCTTCAGGGCTGCAGGGTAAGGAAGGGATTCCTATCCCCACTGCCAGTGTATTCTGTTTTGTTGTTGTTTATTTTGGTCTCCTTGCTCTGAGGGATCAGAGCTTGCATCAGGTGGAGACAGGACACTCTACAGAATGGATGAGTGCTCTGAAGTGACGCCAGTTCTTTTCCCCCACCCCCACACCGCTTGGGCTTAGCTGACTGGTTCTTGCCCACATGTTCAGGGTCTAGCTGATCACCATATGCGGGACTGCCAGTGACCTTGGAGGGTTTTCACCTTCTTGCAGCATGGAATTTGGATTGTTTATTCCAATCATCTCAATTAATTCCTGCCATCACAGGGAGCTCAGACACTGGTGCACCGCGGTCCCTCCCAGTCTCTTCACTGGGCATACAATATTTTAGTCTCCTTTGAGCTGTAACACTTTGGTCTAGTTGTGTTTGTTGGGTTTAGTGAGAGGGTTCAGGGTGGTTTTGGTGGCCTGTGATATACAGGAAGTCAGACTAGATGATCTAGGGGTCTCTCCAGGCCTTAAAACTATTACTTTAGCTAAGGTCTCTGCAGCAGTTTTAAAGCCATTTTCCCCAAAAATAGTTTTTAGTTATTTATAAAACATGAAAAAAAAAAAACCATTAAAGGTCTAATTGTCTACTAAACTTGCACTATAAAAAAAGGTTCAAAGAAAAAATTTTGTATTAATGTTTAAAACTCGTCTGTAAGTAGGGTAAGAACACCATTAGACTTCAAAGTAATTTGCTGAATTACCCAAATAGCACGTGGCAAGGCAGCACTCAGCTAACTTCAAGACATAGCTGCATGTTAATGTCCTCTGAACTTGCAGATATCTATCCCTCACTCCTGCAGACACCCCTCTGTAACATTAAAGTTAAGTACAGATTGCCGGTCATATTTGATCAATTTCTTGGCTTTCATTAAAGTCACGCTCTCAGAATTAAACATTTTTGAATTTACCTGCAATGACAACACTGGAATACAGTTTGTTCTTGAAACCTTAACCAAGAGCAGAAGCCTTCAAGAAGTATGATGCATCACTACAATGTACCTGTGCTTCATTCAACACTGAAGAGCTGAAGCAAATCTAAAGCTGCCTTCCTGCATATCTGACATTTAAGGTTTTCTTTTAGCCAATTCACATGCTGGCATGCCCACTGTTAATACATACAAATATATTATTCCAGTATTTACATCCAAGAGTTGATACTTGGCAGGTGTATACATTAACTTTTGATATTGTTTAAATTTTTGAATGGTAGATCTTTATCTTTAGAACAAATAGATAAGTAACAACTAGAACTTCCACTAAAAGCTCCTACAAAATTAACACCTACCAAAGTCTTTGGATTTCAAAATGAAAACTAAAAGATACTCCACTCTACTGCCTACTGAACATCTGATATAGTCACGCTTAGTTCCAAACCCAGGCTTATGAAATTGTAGTAGTATAATACTGAACCATCCTAAGAAGATTCTCACAAAAAAAGATGTAAAAGATTTATATGTAAAAATATCCCAACACAGGGCAATGGGTTAAGATTGCTGTTTGTATCTGCATCTTTCTTTGAAATATTACATTAGTAGACATTTACATAGGAGGTGGGCCATATGTTTAGATTAAATAGTGATGCATTAACCTATGAGCCAAGGCCCAGGCTAAAAATATCAAGGGATCACATCTGGCAGTCAAAAGAGAAAAGGGATATCAGCAATTTTTCATGCAGTTGTTTCATTTTACTCTTCTGTGTATACTTCAGTATCCTACACAACAATCGTTGCTGTATGAAGAGACTTTATAGAATTGCTCAAGGAGAAATGATCACATGAAAATACACCATTATTCTGATTCCCAACCACTCCTTCTCATTACTACTGAACAATGTAGGGGCCCAAATTAGGACAACAGTCTTCCTAAGCAACTTCAGCAGGGTTGGAGAAATGGTAAAGAAACAGATCAGACAGGTTTCCCTTGAAAAAAAACAAAAGAAAGAGTTACTTACCCTCCCACAACAGTTGTTCTTCGAGATGTGTTACACATGTCCATTCCACTGCAAGTGTGTGCACACTCCAATTCACAGTTCTCAGGAAGTTTTTCCTTTAGCGGTACCAGTTAGGGTGGCTCGAGCACTCTCTGGTGCCTTGTGCACAGAGCTCAGGCATAAAGGGTGCAGCCATCTCTAACGCCGCCCCCCAGTTCCTTTCTAGTGGAAGACTCTGACAGGAAGGGGAAGGAGGGCAGGTTGTAGAATGGACATATGCAACACATCTCAAAAAACAGTTTCAGAAAGGTTAGTAACAGTTTCTTCTTTGAGTGACTGAACATGTCCATTCCACTATAAGGAGATGCTCACAAGCAATCCCAACAGGAAGTGGGTTGAGAGTCTATTTTAAATAGGGACTGGAGAACCATTTGTCCAAATTTAACATCATTTCTAGGTCGTTGAGAGATAGTGTAGTGAAAGCCAAAACATGACATGACGACCACGTTGCCGCTTCGCTGGCCAGAAAAGCCACAGAGGTTGCTTGGGACCTAGCTGATTGACCCAATGCTAGCTGGCAGATTCAGGTTAGCCTACCGGTAACACAGACAAGTTCAACTGGATATCAAAGAAGAAATCCTTTGAATGGAAACAGGTCTGGCCTGCATACTGTCCACAAATGCAATGAACAACTGAGTTGAAGACATGAAAGACAAAGCAGAATAACTCAGACATCGGATGAAGTGAGCTGTAGCTCACGAAAGCTTATGCTCAGATAAATTGATTAGTCTCTAATGTGCCACAAGTACTCCTTTTCTTTCTGTTAAAGGTATAAACTATCCTGAAAGCAGAGTAAATGTAAACAGGCATGTACTGTGAAAAAGACTCATGCTGCCATATGCCTGAGGAGCTGCAGGCATGAATTGGCAGTGACCCATGGGCTGATTTGGACTCATGCAATAAAGTGCATCAAAGAACCCCCCCCACACTCCCCTTGAAAGATGTCCCTCAGTGTCTAGACAGACCACTCGTTGTGAGAGGAGAAAGAACCAGCTAGCAGACTGTGTCAGCAGGCCTGAGTCCTGGGAAAGTAAGATACCCCTAGATTGATAGAGCGACTGATACAGAGCTCCCACAGGCTTATTGCTTCCTGGTTGGGAGTGGGGGGGAGAGAACGCCCGCGATGCCCTACCTGTTTTTGTAGAACATAGCAGTCATATTGTCTGTGAGGATCAAAACAGATGTGTGTGACAGGTGCGGTAGAAATGCCTGGCAGGCCCTGAACTCCCTGACATTGATGTGCAGGAAGAGCTCTTCTTGGAATCCAAAGACCTAGAGATCTGAGGAACCCCATGTGGGCTCCCCAGCCGAAGGCTGATGTGTCACATACCAGCGACAAGGATGGCTGGGGTTTTGAGAAGGGTACACCAGCACATACCATGTGGCTGTGCAGCCACCATGTCAGCAACTCGAGGACCTGTACCAGAACCATGAGCACAGAGTCCAGGTGATGGTGAGAGGGGAAGCAGACTGTGGCTTGTAGAGGTCTGAGTCTTGCATGTTGCACTATGTATGTGCATGACTCCACGTAACCTATGGGACTTGGGCACTTTTGCACAGTCATCATCCAATGACCCTGGAGAGATCTTATCAGGGACACGATCAAAAGGAACCATTTGTCCAGAAGCAGAGCCCTTGCTTGCACCGAGTCGAGTACTGCCCCCCCATGAACTCTATACTTTGAATAGGGATCAGGGAGGACTACTGGACACGTTTTTTCTGGGGCACTGGGGAAGATGATCGATGCCAGGAGACACAGGATTATGGAGGAGTGCTCTGCACCGAGGTCAAGGCACTTGGTGCCAACTCCAAGCACAGCTCCGAGGCCAGTCTTAGGGCTGCCTCCAAGACGAGGACCTTCAAAATTGAGCAACTCAGTCCTTCTGGGTCCAGGGCTTGAACTCCTTGCAAATGTGGCAGTGACCTTTCCTATGAGCTTCCTCTAAGCACTTGAGGCAGGTCAAGTGCAGGTCGCTCAAAAGCATAGACTTATCACATGATGCGCAAGGCTTGAACCCCAGTGACCGAGGCAAGCCTTGGCACCGGGACAGTGGACAACTCCACCATCTAAGAGCGGAGGAGCCCCAAAAGCCCAAAACTATATAGAACTACTAAAACTACACTAATTACTAAAAACTACAATAACTATTTACACTAAAATTGACAGAAAATCCACTAAGAGAAGAATTGCCTAAGCAGTGAGGGTGCCAGCAACCGTTATGGGCAGTAAGAAGGAACTGAAGGGGAGTGGGCTCAGCAGGGCTCTTTATACAGACACTGAGTGTGCAACACCAGGGGGTGCTAGAGCAGACCCAAAAGGATACCACTCAGGGAAAAATTTCCAGCAACTATGCTAGGGACACACACACCCCTACACTGGAATGGACACGTGCAAGCACTCAAAGAAGAATATTACTCCCCATTGGCAAAGCTGTATGGGGACAGATGAGAATACAAGAGAGGAGCCTATACTGATAGTGGTCCTGAAAAACGGACGTTATAACCTCCAAAATCAATTTCTTGGCGGTAATTTGATTATCCCCAAAAGTGAGAGGACTGAGGGGGCAGGGATGTACAGCATCAGATCTGGGTAACGGAGATGTTTGTGGTCAGAATGAAAACTTTGTAGATGAAGGCTGTTGCATCAATTCAGGTGCAATGATTGAGAACTTTCACCTCTGCATTCTACATTTCTTTTTAGGTGGCTCCAGCACCATATGGTAGAGATGGGAAACTGAGCTGTCTGAAACCAAACTAAATCTCCTTGCTTACAGGCTTATATATGCCCATCAATCAAAGGGTGGCCCTATAGCCCTTCAACAAATGCCGGGAATCACTGTGGACTCGAGTAAGTTATGACCACCACAAGGGAGGTCCTCTACAGTGTTTTAGACTTCATGTGGAAATCTTGAAGACTGCAGCCACAACACTGGATACAGAACTACAGCTGTGAAGTCAGAGTAGGCTGCTGTATCGCAGAATCAAGAGAAGCTCACAAAGATATCCTTGCAAGAAGCTGTCCCTCTGTGATGAAAGCCTGAAGATGTTCCCTCTGCTCTTGCAGGTGGTGTTCAATAAAGGAATTAAATTTTGAATAGTTCATCTGGTTATGTTTTGTCAAAATCGCCTGGCAATTAGCAACTTTGTATTGCAGGGTGGCAGACAACTAACTTTTGCAACCGAAGTCTTTGCACTTTTGATCTTTATCATTTGGGACAGCTTGCGAACGGTGTTGCCTGTTATAGTCATTTGCTGAATCCACAACTAAGGAATTTGGGACAGAATGGGAAGATATGGCTAGTGGTTCAGACTAATTAATACTGTGTCTGTTCTCTCAGCTGTTCAGGGAGTCGGTAGTGGGGGGGGTCTACCAAATTGTCTTGGCAGTATCTAACAAAACTTGGTTCACTGGAAAGGCTACTTGCGCTGAAGATGGCGTGTGAAAAACACCCAGCAATTTGTGCTGAGTCTCCTGTGATCCTTCAAATGGGATATGAAGAGAATCTGCTACTCTTTATATCAACTCCTGAAATTATTATAACCAGTCTACATTAAGATGTGATCCTAAAAAGGGCTCAGCTAGAGACGCATACAATTTTGCTATATATTTTGGATGAAGAAAAAAAATGTTCAATATTTTTTACTTTTAATCACTTAATATATGTCCAGATTTTCTGTTCAGCTATAACACTTCTGAAACAAATATTTTACAGCATTAAAATAAGATGCTACTGAACGCCCATGTCTCATTTTTTACATGAAGCAAAGGCAGCTAATGTCAGCAGCTTCTATGAAAGATGTATTTACTCTTCATTCTGCTGTAATTTTTATGAATCACTGTATTACTCCTACAATGTACCATTTCCAGCGCATGCTGTATTGATATTTCTACGAGGAAACATGTTTACTCATATAGAACTCTAGATCAAATGACTTTTTTTTGGTACTAGCACTGAGGTTCCCCCCTGCCCCATTTGTAAAATACAGACATGGCCACTAGATGGCTTGAAAACATGACTTTCAATGTAATTTAGTGTTTTACCACTAGATGGTAGCTACAGATCATAAACTGATTCTGAACACTAGCTTGACAGTAAAAGCTTGTTTGGTTCTCGCTCAGCTGGGCTAAAACAAGCATAGATAATGAATGACCCCTTTGCTGTTTTACACAACTAAAACTAAAAGCAGCAAGTCTGGTTTTAGGGGATCTTTGGTTTCAAAAATCACAACTTAATGCTGGAAACTACAGTCATAGGGTCTGTCTACACCGCACACTCCTTTCAGCAGCATGAAGAGCACATGCACTACACAAACCCTACCAATAGCAGTGCAGGTAAGGACACATTTGAACCCTACTTGCTCAAGCAACGTCTCCACATCAACACTATTTTTAGCAGTGTAGTTTCCCCACTGCTCAAACAGCTCCCCACTGCCAAGCCTTTCCTTTCTACCACCCCTTGCCAGGGCCTTTCACAGAAGCATGTAGCTCCACAGTGCAGTGTGGACACTACCTACTTTTCACTGTGGTGTGTACCAAAACATATCCTACATACCACTGCCAGTGATGTGCAGTGTAGACATAGAAACAAAAAATGAGTTAAGTCCCTGTTAGGGCAAGCCACAAGAAAATGTACTGTAGGGAATAAGTCAGAATTATCTAGTTTTACATACAGTAACTCCTCACTTAACAGTTATGTTCCTGAAAAATGCGACTTTATGCGAAATCATGTTAAGTGAATCCAATTTCCCCATAAGAATTAGTTTAAATAGGGGGGTTAATTCCAGGGAAATTTTTTTCACCAGACAAAAGACATTATATACATATAGTCAGTATACGTTTTAAATGAACAGTTCAATACTGTACACAGCAATGAATGATTGTAATGCTTGCTTGAAGTGGTGAAGTAAGACTGTGGACTATTTCCCAGGGAATGCCTTGCTGCTAAATGATGAACTAGCACTCGGCTGAGCCCTCAAGGGTTAATACGCTGCTGTTAATGTAGCCTCACACTCCACAAGGCAGCATGGACTGAGGCAGGAGGGAGGAAACACAACAGATGCAAGGCAGTAGCTGCACACACTTCCCTGCAAAAAGTGAACATGATGATAAGCCCATGCTATCCAGCCCATGCTATCCACTCCCTCCTCCTGACAGCACGTGCAAGGCTGCACAAGTGCTGACTTTCCAAAGTGCTGGGGGGCGCATGCATGAGAGAGAGAGAGATGTGCATTGCTCCTTTAAGTATGCTGACCCCACTTCAAGTATGTTGCTCTTTTAAGCAGATCAGCCAGTTCAGATAGGCAGCAACAGCTTTGAGCAAGCTCCCTCCTTTCTGTCCCTGAGCCCTGTCCCCCTCCTCTGGTTTGTGGAGAGGGGTTAAGGAGTGGGGGGGCAGGAGCAGGAGGACATCCTGATATCAGCACCCCTCCCCCAGCAAGCAGGAAGCTCCCGGGAACAGATCCAAGGCAGAGGGCAGGGCAGGAGCAGCACAGCGGAAAGAGGGACAGCTGAACTGCTGCTGGGCAGCTGCCGAGCCACATACCTTACAGGGAATTTAGGGGAGCTGATGGGGGGAGGGGCTGCTGGCCCCCTCTGGATCTAATCCCCACCAGGAGGGGCTGCTCTTCCAGAGAATCCTGCAAGCAGTGGACAAAGCAGGCAGCATTGCGCAACTTTAAACGAGCTTGTTCCCTAATAGATCAGCAATGTAACAACAAAACAACAACATTAACCGGGACAATGTTAAGTGAGGAGTTATTGTACCCCAAGGAATGGGGACAATCCTCCAAGCTCTTACAGATCTCACCTTCTGGAAAGTGTTTGGTTTTTATTTCCATGCTGAAGTACCCCTTTTGTTATTTCACCCCATTCCTCTTTAACATAACCACTTGCAGAACTTTAAATCATTTCCTTCTTCACTGTTGGTGTTTAAACCCGAGCGCTGGCTCCGCAGCTCCCATTGGCTGGGAACCACAGCCAGTGGGAGTTTGGGGGTAGCGCCTGCAGGCAGAAGCAGTCGCAGAGCCGCCTAGCCATGCCTCTGTCCTAGGAGCACCAGGGACAGGTTGCTGCTTACAGGGAGCTGCCCAAGGTAAGCACCACCCGGATCCAACACCCTGCACCCGCTCCCGTACTCCCTCCCACATCCAACCTCCCTCCCTCCTAGTTAACCGGAATTTTTCCACTTACCAGCACCCCCCATTCCCATAACATGCCAGATAAAGCTTTTACTGTATATCTGATAGAAAAGAAATGGTGCACAGCACACAGTTTCAGTGAATGTAAGTGCTAAGGCAGTGTTGGTGGCAATCCAAAGATTATCTGGAGGCAGAGTGCTTTACATTATTAAACTGATTATCGTAATTTAAAAAGTTATATTTTACATACCTAAGTTAGTTCAACCTGAAAAAAATTAATACTATATAGGTCTGAACAAATCCCTCCATAGCTATTTAATCTAGTAGGTCGCCCATATAAGTGTATTACAGGTAGATTTTCAGGTAGAATCATAGAATATCAGGGTTGGAAGGGACCTCAGGAGGTCATCTAGTCCAACCCCCTGCTCAAAGCAGGACCAATCTGCAACTAAATCATCCCAGCCAGGGCTTTGTCAAGCCTGACCTTAAAAACTTCTAAGGAAGGAGATTCCACCACCTCCCTAGGTAACGCATTCCACTGTTTCACCACCCTCCTAGTGAAAAAGTTTTTCCTAATATCCAACCTAAACCTCCCCCACTGCAACTTGAGCCCATTACTCCTCGTTCTGTCATCTGCTACCACTGAGAACAGTCTAGATCCATCCTCTTTGGAACCCCCTTTCAGGTAGTTGAAAGCAGCTATCAAATCCCCCCCTCATTCTTCTCTTCCGCAGACTAAACAATCCCAGTTCCCTTAGCCTCTCCTCATAAATCATGTGTTCCACTCCCCTAATCATTTTTGTTGCCCTCCGCTGGACGTTTTCCAATTTTTCCACATCCTTTTTGTAGTGTGGGGCCCAAAACTGGACACAGTACTCCAGATGAGGCCTCACCAATGTCGAATAGAGGGGAACAATCACGTCCCTCCATCTGCTGGCAATGCCCCCTACTTATACATCCCAAAATCCCATTGGTCTTCTTGGCAACAAGGGAACGCTGTTGACTCATATCCAGCTTCTCGTCCACTGTAACCCCTAGGTCCTTCTCTGCAGAACTGCTGCTGAGCCATTCGGTCCCTAGTCTGTGGCGGTGCATGGGATTCTTCCATCCTAAGCACAGGACTCTGCACTTGTCCTTGTTGAACCTCAGATTTCTTTTGTCCCAGGCCCTCTGTATCCTATCCCTGCCCTCCAGCATATCTACCTCTCCTCCCAGTTTAGTGTCATCTGCAAACTTGCTGAGGGTGCAATCCACACCATCCTCCAGATCTTTTAAGAAGAGTAATTAATCACATTTCTGTCATCCAGATTTTTTAATTCAAGTTAGCAGTTCTGTAGCTGTTAGAACTTTATGATGCGGTCCACCATATAATCTTGATATTCCTGAGGTTACCAACTGAGGATTTGTTCAGACCTATCTGTGATAGGTGTAAGTTAGTTTTAACACCATTCTCAGAAGTGACTGAAAAAAACACAACATACTTGCTTTTTCTGAGTAACAGGTACTGTTTTACATCTGTATATAAGTAAAAAGATTCCATTTGTTACAGTGTGTTCATGCAGATACTGTGGCTATCTTTCATAGTCTGCTGTTCCAATGGAAATCTAAATTATACACCTCAAAGATCTGGGATGTAAAAATAACTCACTGAAAAATGCCAACATGAAGATGCCATCATTGCCAACTCTAAGTTGATCTGCATCGCTGAAGTCATCCCGAGGTGGATATTCTTCTTCCTGGATTTATATGTTGGAGAAATTTTAGTGAAGGAAAGTTAACTTTAGGCTAATGCATTGTCTTGTAGATTTAAACTGTTAATTGTGTTTTTAAAAACATCAGACTGCCATTTGTTGACAGATATACATAAATGAACCTCAAAAGAACAAAATACTATTAAATCTATTAAGCTACAGAAAAATGAAGTTTATTGCTTTACTATGATAAAGCCCAGTTATCAATGAAACTCAAATGAACTCTGGAGAAAAACTGGAACATGTACATAGGAATTAACAATATTCAATTTAAATTGAGCTACAGACCATTATTTGAGACAAAAAATTATGTTCAACACCGAGCAGAAAAAAAATCCATTCTCAATGTAATTCCACTGTCTTCAGTAGTTAAGTTATACCATGGCTGAATTTAGCCCAATGTATTTTAACATACCCTATTCATGTACTCAGTGTAAACAGAAGAAAATAACTGCAGTTTACTTGCCAACCAAATATGTAGACATAATAGCTAATATCCATTTTCACTGTTTGTGCCATTTATCCTCATGTATCAAGTAATTATTTTCTTCCAACTTGAGAGGATATCATTAAGTTGCCACGGAATTCACATTCTGTATGTTGACTAATATTTACCATATTAGAAATCCTTGACTTAAAGTTCAAGGAATCACCACATTTTCAGAACCGCAGAATTCACTGAGGTTTCTGGTTTTGTCTGTTGGTGTTTTTTGTTTGTTTAAGTAAAATGTCATCTTTCATCACAACATACTTTATAAACCATACATAAAGATGTCTACTGTAGAGACATTTTTAAATAATTCCCATAGCTGTGACCACCATTTTAGCTCCTTATTTCCAAACAGTTTTTATGTAACGACAGTTCAATCACATTTAAATACCGTAGAAGACTGGATTTTAAGGGTCTATTTTGGAAGCCTCAGATCCCAACACTAGCAATAAGTTTGTATTTGTACAGGTTGTGTGACCTACAAAAATCTAAGAGATAACATGTATTAAGATATTTATTTATATACAAGAAGCAAGAAACTATTTTAATTCATCTTTTTAAAGTGAGATCTTCATATAGTTTTCAGCTGTTGGGGTAGAAGGGGGACAGCTGACATAAGAACATTTTACACTACCAAAGTAGACTAAACTAAGGTAAGTTCCATCTTTTAAGCTTCTAAATTTAAGTATCTGGAATAAGAAAAATCAGTTTAATATAGCACACAGTGAAGTACCTAGTTTCTTAAGAAGCTAAACTTTCTTTTTGTGGATACAGACTAACACAGCTGCTACTCTGAAACTTGTCAGTTTATTTTCTAACTTCTTTAAGAAGTCAAGTCACACACAAGGAGACACCTACAAGATAATGATCCACAAAATTCATTAAGACACTGAAATCCCTAATCCTTGCTTTGTTTTAATGATTTAAATATGTCTTCTCAATCTTTGATTTTGATAAGAGATAAAATGTATACATAGTTTGGCATTTGTCTTGCCTACACGAAGAATTGTAGTTGTAATGATACAGTAAGAAAAAAATATTCATTTGATAATTATTAATTTACATGGCAAAACTGCAAAGTTGTAACTGAACAAAAAAATAGTACACAACAGTCCTCTTTAAAGTACAGAAAATACACATATTTTAAAGTCACTTCATGTAACTCTGGGCACCCAAACACCGACCCTTTCACTGTTATTTGATCTTATTCCAGGTCCAAACTCAAATGCTAAGCTAGAAACAGCAACTTTCACACAATAAAATTCTTATCCATACACGTGAAATCTGTATTATCTGGTTAGAGGAATTTTAATAGAAGGTTTGAAAATGAGTATTTAAGATTTGTACTTAAGGTTAAGTGAATAAAAAGTGATGCAAAGCTAAAAATAATGATGCAGTTGTTTAACAGTGGCAAGACAGGCTTCCTCTAGCTGAAAATAGCATAATGGTCAGGAGAGAAAATATAAATTCCTGTAGCTTCTTAAAGAGTCTCTCCTCCCACCCATCAGCCCTAATATTATTTTAGTTCATCTACATTAAGGGGAAAACAGACATATAATGCCAAACTAGCAAAATTAATTTGCTTATTTACTGTTCAAATCTACAGCAAAATATAAACTTATCAATTTTACAAATGAAGTAATATTTCAGAGGGTATGATCTCCTTCCTTTGAAGTCTTTAATATCAGGCTTGACAAAGCCCTGGCTGGGATGACTTAGTTGGGGATTGGTGCTGCTTTGAGCAGGGGGTTGGCCTAGATGACCTCCTGAGGTCCCTTCCAACCCTGATATTCTGTGATCAAAAATACTTCCCGGATGCTGTTCTAACCTTTGCTTTGTATCTTCTATGACATCTAAAACACATTTTTTTTAAAAAAAAATAAAAGTGTTTTAAACTAACACTATGTGATCTATAGATGAGACATCTGACTAACGCATCTCCTGTTAACAGAGGGTTGGGTGCACTCATTGTTACCAGGTAAGTTTTATTACAAAAAGGAAGGACAGACAACTGGGACACATTTGCAAAAGGTGGTCGTCTTCAATGTGCACAATGGCCTCATAATGGCCACTAAGTGCCCAGAGCCATTTTTTAAAATTCATGGTAAAAATACCCCTCGGCGCAGAAAAATCACTCTGCTTTGAAAACATAGCTTGGAAAATTAGGCACCCTAGAGAACTTAGGAGGAATGTAGCATCTCTGTAAATGCCAAATAGGCTCACCATTTAGGCACAAGCCCTAGGGGCCTGTGTGCATCTTTTGGCACCTAAATGGCGTTGAACGTTTAGCCCAACTGCTGTTATAGCTTTAAAAAAAAAGATCATGTTTTTGAAGTTACATTACATAAAAGTTTACATACAATGTGCACATTTCTCAAATTCATGTGCCAAAGTTTACTTTCTCAGTCTTTGATGGCACAAAATAGAATTCTTCTTGATTTAAATCAAAAATGTTACCCAAATCAGACGTCAAGAATTATAAAACCAGTTGGAGAACGTTTCAATCTCTCTGGTCACTCGATTACAGAACTAAAAATGGCAATTCTTCAACAAAAAAACTTCAAAAAACAGACTCCAACAAGAGACTGCTGAATTGGAATTAATTTGCAAACTGGACACCATTAAATTAGGCTTGAATAAAGACTGGGAGTGGATGGGTCATTACACAAAGTAAAACTATTTCCCCGTGTTTATTCCCCCGACCCCCCACTATTCCTCACACGTTCTTGTCAACTGCTGGAAATGGCAGACCTTGATCTTCACTACAAAAGGTTTTTTTCCTGTCCTGCTGGTAATAGCTCACCTTACCTGATCACTCTCCTTATAGTGTGCATGGCAACACCCATTGTTTCATGTTGTCTGTATACATAAAATCTCCCCACTGTATTTTCCACTGCATGCATCCGATGAAGTGAGCTGTAGTTCACGAAAGCTTATGCTCAAATAAATTTGTTAGTCTCTACTGTGCCACAGGTACTCCTTTTCTTTCAATGTTGCTTTAGTTATTTATTTTTTGAAAAGGTGGAAAGAGAATCACATTCTTCATTATTTAACCATAGTGCACCATGGTGTATTTACATAGATGGTGTGATGTTGCACCCCACAATGCTTTATGGGAATATTCTTATGAATGTGTATATGACATAACTGGAATGTGTTTTATGCTACATATGCCACACAACATCTCTGTAAAGGTTATGGTCTACTGAATATATTCATCCTATTTGTATGCATGCATTATTTTTGTACTTGAAGTTATGAATACTGGCTATATACTTGTTTAATTTTAAGTAGCCTCAGTGAAGCAGTTGGTCAGTTTCCTGAGAAAAGACTATTCTCAGTAAGTGCCCAATCAAGAAACACTTAAGCTAAGAATGAACTTGGAGACGCCAATCCACATCTAAGCTTTCCCAGGAATGTGGCCTGGCTAGTGAGGAACTCAGTCATGCATGGACATGTGACTTGCCCAGGTGACTCCAAAACTCCATCTTGGAGCTGAATTCTGAATAGGAGAGAGGAGGGGGTCTCCATCCACAAGAGAAAGTCTATTTAAGCCCCTGGGAGACCCCTCCATTTTGTCTTCAGCTGGCTCAATAGATCTTTTGGGGGTGGAGAGGCTACCTGGAAGAAATTGGAACAAAGGACAGTAACCACAGGGGTGTGAATGATTGCTGGACCCAGACTAGAAGGAGGCTAGTCAGTAAAAGAAACTTCTTGGAAATCTCACCCTCAGACGTTCATCTGTAATCATTTTCTACTGTACTAGGTTTAGATTTGTGGGTTTTATTTTATTTTGCTTGGTAATTCACTTTGTTCTGTCTGTTATTACTTGGAACCACTTAAATCCTACTTTTTGTATTTAATAAAAAAAAAAATCACATTTTACTTATTAATTAACCCAGAGTATGTATTAATACCTGAGTGGGGCGGGGAGGGGGAGAGCACGGACACCAACAGCTGTGCATCGCTCTCTATATCACTGTTATAGAGGGCAAGCAATTTATGAGTTTACCCTGTATAAACTTTATACAGGGTAAAAAACTGATTTATTGGGGGTTTGGACACTTTGGGAGCTGGATACCTGAGTGTTGGAGACAGGAACACTTCTTAAGCTGTTTTCAGTTTAGCCTGCAACTTGTGGGAGACCTGGGTCTGTGTTTGTAGCAGGCTAGCATGTCTGGGTTGAACCAGGCAGGGTTCTCAAGTCCCAAGCTGCTAGGGAAAACTGGCTCAGAGGCAGTCCCAGCACATCAGATAGCAATTCTCAAGGGGGTTTCTGTGATCCAACCCATCACAGATGGATTACAACTTTTTGAACAGCAAAAAGTAATTTGCTAATATTTTTATATACAAACATAAGAACAGCCATACCGGGTCAGACCAAAGATCCATCTAGCCCAGTATCCTGTCTTCCGACAATGGCCAATGTCAGGTGCCCCAGAGGGAATGAACGGAACAGGTAATCAGAGGTGATCTATTCCTTGTCGCTGATTCCCAGCTTCTGGCAAACAGACTAGGAACACCATCCCTGCCCATCCTGGCTAACAGCCATTGATGGACCTATCCTCCATGAATTTATCTAGTTCTTTTTTAACCCTATTATAGTCTTGGCCTTCACAACATCCCCTGGCAAAGAGTTCCACAGGTTGACTGTGCATTGTGAGCATACTTCCTTTTGTTTGTTTTAAACCTGCTGCCTATTAATTTCTTTTGGTGACGCCTACTTCTTGTGTTATGAGAAGGAGTAACATTTCATTATTTACTTTCTTCACACCAGTCATGATTTTGTAGACCTCCATCATATCCCCCTTAGCCATCTCTTTTCCAAGCTGTAAAGTCCCAGTTTCATTACTCTCTCCTCATATGCAAGCCATTCCATACCCCTAATCATTTTGGTTGCTCTTTTCTGAAACTTTTCCAATTACAATATATCTTTGAGATCAGGCAACCACATCTGCATGCAGTAGTCAAGATGTGGATGTACCATGGATTTATATAAAGGCAATATGATATTTTCTATCTTAATATTTATCCCTTTTTTAATGATGCCCAACATTCTGTTAGCTTTTTTGACTGCCCTGCACACTGAGTGGATGTTTTCAGAGAACTATTCACAATGACTGCAAGATATCTTTCTTGAGTGATAACAGCTAATTTAGACCCACCATTTTATACGTATAATTGGGATTCTGTTTTGCAATGTGCATTACTTTTCATTTATAAACAATGAATTTTATCTGCCATTTTGTTTCCCAGTCACCTAGTTTTGAGAGATCCTTTTGTAGCTCTTCGCAGTCTGCCGGGGACTTCATTATCTTGAGTAGTTTTGCTTTATCTGCAAATTTTGCCACTTCACTGTTTACCCCTTTTTCCAGGTCATTTATGATTCTGTTGAATAGGACTGGTCCCAGTACAGACCCCTAGGGGACACTACTATTTACCTCTCTCCATTCTGAAAACTGACCATTTATTCCTACCCTTTGTTTCTTGTCTTTTAACAAGTTACCAATCCATGAGAGGACCTTCCCTCTCATCCCAATAAAATTAAATGATAAAGTTGTGTCTAGATCCATGAAAGCATTATAAACTCAGATTTCTGCTATCTTTACATGTCTAGGTCCCACATATGAATGGAAAGCTACACAGTGAAATCAAGATCTTTCCTGGGGAATCTGAGTGCAGAAATTGACATAATTCTAATAATTTTAATCTATTTTGTAAAATTTGAGGGCTCTTATTGTATGAATAGTGCAATTCAAGACCAGGCTGTACTAACAGTGTCATAACATTTACATATTAAATTCTGATAACCTTGAAAATAATGCAATTGGGGACTTTCATACTAATCTTAGAGCAAGAGGTTATAGTTGCATGTGAAATTTAAGTAACCCCAGATTATACAAGCCATCTGGCAGCATAAGGTTTTATAATCATAGAAATGACAGATTGAAGACACCTTTCAGGCCAGTAGTCATGCCTCCACTAATACAGGTTTGCCCTGGACAGCAAATCTTGTTTTGTTTAGTTTTGTTTTAGATGTTTCAGTCTTTCTGCAGAAGTAAATACCCCCAGCTTCTTACTGGTGTTTTTAATGGGGTCTCTGAATTTCATTTTTTGGTCATGTGGTGACCTGAACTGAATCCCAATTATTCCTTAATATCATCTTTTCATAATTTTTTTTTTTAAGAATACGTGGAAACTGCTACGAACGCATAATGTTGATTCAACAACATTCTATAAAAATTAAAGACATGTCTCTGCTTCCCAATTGTCAACTCCTGATGTCTTTTGCGCTCTAAACAAAAGCTTTAATTCACTTAACCCCTTTTATTGCACAGTTCACATAGTGGATTATGCAGCCCGAAAGATTCATACACATTTTTTGTAACTGTTATAGATCTTATGATATACTTGTGCCTATACAACTCATTTGGTTTCTAAGACCAGAACTGAAGTATTTTTACCTCCTTAAATGTTGCAATCCATTAACTATCTGGATAAGTATCACAAATACAATAGCATATCCTGTACACAGAAAGGCACTAACGTTGCAGCATCTTCAATTTTAGTGGCACCTGTTATTGCCACTATGAATAAGGTTCTACCATGAGCTCCATTATGAATGTTTTTCAGGGGTTTATAACTTTCTTGTAACTGAAACTAGGAATGTAGGGTCTACCCTAAGAAAAATTGGCTAGTCAATTAAGAAAGCTGATTCTTAAGGAACCCGTTTGACAGTTAGCTGGTGCAGTTCTATACAAACGCAAATGGTTTTCAGAGTAATTTTTTTTAATTGGATTTATAATCCCCTGAAAAAAGGGTTGACGTACATATTAGCAGAATTCAAATATAGATTCTAAAATGGCACATATTTAGCGTATGCAACAAATCTGAGACTTCAATAAGGTAATTCTGAAGTGGGTAAGGGAACCCCATCATTATTTACCAGCAGGAAAATTCACAGCAACGTCTCAACTAAATAGAACTGTACCATACCTCTGGTGGACTGAGGAATATTTCATCAAACAGACTCCTAGACTCCCTAAACTGGCCGTGCTAAGCATGTAAAACAAACATAAGACAAAAGAACTAAAGAACAGTGTTAAGAGAACGTTATTACAGACAAACAAACAATTTAATTATTTTAAATATTCTGTTTTCACTTAAACGACGTTTAAAATGTCACTTAGATTCTAACTGCACTTTCCCGGTTTTCATTATACATTTAAATTCTACACTTTCAAAAGGAATGAATTAGCAAGGGGAAACTTGGGGGTGGAGAGGGCGGAATACCACACATATACCAATATTACACACAAAAAACGCAACATGAAAAAACTGTAAGGTTGAAAAGTCAAGCACTCAAAAGTTAGGAAATACCATAATTAAGGTTGCCAGGGCAACATTATTACCCTTAACACTCTAAAAAGATCAAAAATATTTGTTTCAATTTGTCTATTTTTTGTCAGCAATAAAAAGCAACATACTTCTCTGACTTAAGTTACCTCTTTGCTACTAACAGAAACCATTCATAGTATCACAGCACTATCCCAGGAATTGGAATTGTTAACTCAGTGAATCTGAATCCTCCCCTCCCTCCAGATATGTACCAGCTATAGAGTCAAAATCTAACCAAGAACGTGGCTTTTTAAAGTGTTTAGCAAACAGCTGTACTTCAGAGAAATGCTCTTCAGTTCTATAGCACTTCACATCTTCAGAATGTCTTGCAAATATCTAACTAAATTTTAAAAGCTATTTAGCATCCAAAAGACATGACTTGATAACAATGATTATTAAAAAAAGGTTGAAGTGTGGGCCTAAATGCTTTTTAAACACTACTTTAGAGTACTGTACATTATCAAAATCAACTTCGTTTACAGATTCCCCAAAAGATTTTTACAGAGATATTTCACTTACTCTTTGGGCAGCTTCTGCTGCAGCAGCTGCCATTGCTGCAGCTTTGGCTTTCTCTGCTTCATCATAAGTAGGAAGAGAGGTAGCTACACTATATGGAGGTGGTACAGGGTAAAATTCATTAGGTGTTTCTGTTAAAAACAAAAAATGAGATTCATGCTTTGTATCCCAGAAAAATATCAACAAGAACAATAGACTACAGCAATCTTAAAAAACGCACACTAAAGCAACAGCAAGCCTGGTGACATTTAAAACTGTCCAGTCATAAACTTCAGTCTCTTTGTTCAACAGCAACTTGACCTATAAGTGCTTACAGACATTGTGAGATTTTTTTTCGTTTTATTTTATTTTTTAATGAACAGGAAAGAGTGAATCACAATTTAAAGATGCCTACTCCTGCAACTCAAAAGTAATTAATTTAAAGTTTGACCTAGATTCTGCAAAAGGGCAAAGAGTTTTGGAACTAAGATTACATTCTGCTGAAAAGCAAATGCAAGCATTCATCAGATACAATAATTTGCATATGAGTGGGTGAGAGAAGGGTGCAAAGAAACATCCTAAAAGAAGAGTTTCAGGTTCTTAGTGTTAAAAAAAAAAAATGAACTGAGGCCTATCCTGGTCATGTCACATCTCATCAACTGCAGAGCGCTGTTGCAAACTGCAGCTGGTCTACTGAGGCAAGACAACTGCTTGTTCTTGGAATGGCTCAATTTTGCCAATTTAGTATGTAAAGTATTGCTTTTAAAAAAGTAACGTGAACAACAAATTTTGTTTTATGACATTTTATTTATATACCAAATGCACAAATTATTAATACATTGCAAAACCAAGCAATATTAACAAGTGTCTAGTACTTGGCTTCCCATCAGCATGTAACAGGATTCTGCAGCTGATTAAATGATGCCAGCAGAGGTGCTTCTCTTGCAAATACTTCATATGCGTGAAAATTTATTCATGGTCGTCACATGCGAAACGTATGCACTGTGGCCCTGATCCTGCAAACCTGCGTACTATTCTGAATAAGAGCCAAAGGAGGACTGTGGAATTAAAGTACACAGAATTTCAAAAAAAAAAAAAAATGAAGGACTATCTTGAGCTAATAATATGCTACTTGCAGAGTCTGGTAATTTGGGCAGTCAGCACAATTCTAAAAAGTTGCCTGGGTTTTGGTTAAAACACACACAAAAAAGAGAAACATATATCTGTGGCTCACCTTTAATCAGGTAACAGTAATCATGGGGAGGGGGGGGGAGGGGAAGTTTGCATCATACTCCCCCAAATCAGTAGCTGACTCATGATATTTGTACTTCTCCAACAGTAATACTACCTAGAGCTGTTATATAATAAAGGGAAAATACCTGAGGTTGCAGCTGCTTCTACAGCAATACTACAATAAGGTGGAGGAGAAACATCTGCTTCAGATAAAGCTGCTGGTTGAGAATTTTGTGCAGTCTCTGTCGAAGTGGATGGCTCTTCAACAGTTGACTCTGGAGGATCATCTTCATTGTGAAGCTTAAAAAAACCCACCAACACAAAAATTTCAAAACGCATTCAGGGAATTCTTTATGTACAAGTTATTGACATTAACCTCTTCAGATGTTACCAAAGAATAGAAATTTAGCACTATTTTTAGGTTAGTGGAATAATTTAAAACTTCTGCTAATAAATTCAGGGACTAAGCTAATATACCCAACAGTTAAGATTTAATAGACACAAGAGACTTTATCCAAATACTTCTAACAGCAACCTTTCTTAAGCAATCACTTCAAAAGTACCTCAAAATGTTCAGTACAATTCCATTCTATTTTAAAACCTCCTCTGCTATCAAACTGATTTCTGATGCTTAAAATGGGCTTCACAAAAGTGCAAAGTGTTTTCTTAAAAGAGCACTGAAGATCCTAAACCAGAAGTGGGCACACTATGGCCCGTGGGCTACATCCAGCCCATGGGACTGTCCTGCCCGGCCCTCGAGCTCCCGGCTTGGGAGGCTAACCCCCTGCCCCTCCCCCACAGCCTCAGCTTGCCATGCCAGCAGTGCTGTGGGTGGTGGGGCTGTGAGCTCCTGCTACGCAGCACAGTTGCAAGAGCCGCCAGGGTGTAGTGTATTAAATTGCTCCCCGTAGGAATGTGCTACTTACTAAGCACCAGGACTGGCAGCCGTAAGTAGTACACAGTAAGCATCACATTCTTATCGGGAGCAATTTAATACACCACACCTCCCCAAACACCCTGGCCTCCACCCCGATCCGCCCCTCCGACTTCCTGCCCCCTGACTGCTCCCCTCAGAACTGCCCCACCCCGCTCCCTGTCCTCTGACTGCCTCCTCCCAGGACCCCCCACCCCAACCTGGACCCCACCCCCTATCCAACCCTCCCTACTCCCTGTCCCCAGACTGCCCCGACCCCTATCTACACCCCATCCCCGACAGGCCCCCCAGGATTCCCACGCCTATCCAACTGCCCCTGTTCCCTGTCCCGACTGCCCCCCAGAACCCTCTGCCCCTTATCCAACCCTCCCGCTCCCCGCCCCCTTACCGTGCCGCTCAGAGCGCCAGGACTTGCAGCTGTAAGTAGTACACCATAAGTAACACATTGCTACAGGGAGCAATTTAATACACTACACCCAGCCCTCCATACAGTTTCGGAACCCCGATGTGGCCTACATGCCCAAAACACCCTATTCCAGGGATTCTCAAACTTTTGTACTGGTGACCCCTTTCACATAGCAAACCTCTGAGTGTGACCCCCGTATAAATTAAGAACACATATATTTCAACACCAATATAAATGCTGGAGGCAAAGTGGGGTTTGAGGTGGAGGCTGACAGCTCCCGACCCCCCATGTAATTACCTCGCGGCCCCCTGAGGGCTCCCGACCCCAAGTTTGAGAACCGCTGCCCTATTCTGTTTATCTCCTTATTAGTTGAACCCATGCATATTCTGTTTTATGGTCTTCTCAACTCAAATTCTGAGACAGCCTATATTCTTATTAAAGCCCTTGCCTCTACCAATAATCTCTTTCCCACATACATTTACTGTAATCAGTTATGGTATTGCAGGGTTTATTTTTTAAACTTTGTGTTTTAGAGCTATTTTACAGTGAAGTATACAAGTAAACATGATCTATAGGAGAAGAATTTCGGTAGGCAAATATATGGATTTAAAACAAAAACAAAACAAAAACAAAACAAAACCTTATTTCGCCATGATGCTGTACTAACACCCTTAAGTAGAGAAAATCCTTGCGGTTATTTGAGCCAAAAACAAATATCCTTCAGAAAATGAAAATCCAATCTAACAAATTCAACAGAAAGGAGCACAAAACTATGGCAAGGAGAAAGTACTAGTATTAGGAAGGCTAAAAGATTTGAAGAGCAAAAAGCTAAAAAGATAAAGCATATGAAATTAAGTATAAGACGACTAGTGGTTTCTTTGGATTAACTGAATTAAAAGATAAATTATTTCTTTACATCGACCTTCACTGTAAGAGATATTGGTGAGATACCTATCTCAATCTTACTCTGATTAAGTAAGAAAGATAAAGTGCTATTGGAGACTGGTATGCCAAAGAGGAGATTGTTGAATAAATTTGGTAAGGGATAACAAAGTCTGCAAACAGACAGCAAACGTGGAGGAACTTTAAAAATAAAACAGATCACCTAATATGCCAGAGAGGACTGAAAAGTTGTAAATATTGTTCCAGTGCCTATCTTTTTTTCAAAAGGTATTAGGAGATATTGTGGGAATTACAGATCAATAAAACTTAGTTCCATTGCAGATACGTTGTTTGAAAAGACAGTTACCAAGTAATTATAAAACACCTTGAGAAAAATGATTTTTAGGACAAGATAGCATGGTTTCTGTAAAGGAAAACCATTTCTCTATGATCCACTAGAAATCTTTAAATGTTTCACAAAGTGGCAGATCAAATAGAGTTTATTTGGAATTTCAAAAAAGTCTTGGTCAAGAATCCCGCACAAGATGTTACTCAAGGAACTATGTATGCATCAGATGAGAAGTAAAAATATCATGAATTAGGAAGTGGGTAAAACAGAAAATCAGTAGGAATAAGTGATCAACTTTCATTATGACAAACGGTTAATACTGGGGTACCACAAGGATATATTCCGGGACCAGTAGTATCTTATTACTGATCCAGACAAGTGGATGAATGAACATTAATGTGAAAAATACACAGATGACATAAAATTATTTAGCTTAGTGAAGACTAGAGAAAACTCTGCAGAACCTCAGAATGACCTGACAATTTAGGCATATGGGTAGCAAACAAAGACAAAATTCAATCAGGACTATCAAGGCAAAGTGGAACAAAAAAACAGACTGCACTAATGCAAACGGCGGGGTTCTGAATTAACTATAACTCTTCAGAAGAAACATTTGGGTGTTTTATTGGAGACAGCTCAAGTGTTGGGATGCATGAGGAATAGGGATGGGGAATACAGGAAATATGTTTTATAGAAGCTGATTGTACACCTTCATTTGGAATACTCTCTGCAGTTCTGTCTACCCTATCTCAAAAAGGAACAAAAACAGAAGAGATCCAAAGAAAGGTGGCAAAGGAGACAAGGAAAAACTCCCATATGAAAAGACTGAAAAGACTGAAGACGTTCAGTGTAGTGAGGAAGCATAATAGGAGGTACACAAAATAATTCTTGTCTCATTCAACACATTTAACTTCTCTTGTATTACAAAAGCAAGGAGTCATTCTAGGAAATTGAAAAACAAGTTATATAAGGCAACACTTAAATAAGCAATGCCAATGGAACTCACTGCCACAAGATATGATGGAGGCCAGAGCTTAGTATGATTAAAAAGATCAGCCAGTTATACTAGACAGAAATATCAGAAGGGATATAACTACACCAGCCCCCATGTTCCAAGACGTGAACCAATCATTAACTGATGAGGATTAGGAAGAAGTCTACAGGTTTTTCCATGATCCTTTACCACAGGATTTGTTGGGCCTTCTCTGAAGCACCTGATGCTATCACTGGCAGACACAGTATCCTCCTGGACTAAACGATCTGACATGGTATATCAATTGCTCTGTCAGCTAAGTCACTACATTCTGAGAAGTTGATATTTAATAGTAGCATTTTCAAAAAAATACATTGGGATACTGCTTTAAAACAGTAATCTGATTTATGCCATTCCATTAAGAGGAAACAGATTTTGTTTATTTTTGCCATCATAAAAAGTGAATTGCTGCCAAGTAGTTATGAAGACTTTCTGTGCTAACCATTGTGTGTCAAGGAGTCTCCTACGACTAACTGAACAACTTGAAGAACACTCTCAGTTACCAGTGCATTTTAAGTACAGGTTTCCAACAGTGGTATATTCCTTTTTTCATGTCTACAATCTTCTGTTAGTTAAAGGCAGCAGATAATAAAATATCATTTTGTTTTCCTAACCTTAATTCAGTTTGCCATCTCCAGTACAAAACAATCTGCTTGACAGCAGTTAACTGACATTCTATGGCAGGTCACACACTTATCAAGATAGCGTGCCGACTGTACAAAGATTTACTGTTAAAGCAGAGTATGCCTCTATTAGCAGGTTTAGATTCCCCTTGAATTGTTTATCCATAACTATATGCTGCCTGATTTCCCATCCCCCTGTCAAAGCTGCCACACGCTGCATGCTCAGGAGGCATCAAAGGTCACGTTACATGAACTAAATACTTCGGATTTCTAAATTGATCTTGAGTTAGGTATAAATGATTCTTCTGAAATCAAAGGTTCAGAGACATATGGAGATCACTGGAGAACAAAACAGTCCAAATCATTCATTTCTATCACACAATGTTTACATATAGAATAGTTTCTTTTTTCTGAATAATTATAAGTTACTTTTAAGTTGTCTGAGGTACAAATTCTTTATAACGTATCAGCCATACTCAATTCCAGGACAGGCTGTTTTCAGTGGCAGAATCTGCAATTCATTCTGTTCTTTTCGATCTTTTAGGATGAAAGGCACTATATATAAAATTCATGATAGAACCATTACCTGCGATTCTCATACTTCACTTCTGATTACCATAGCCATGTGCCTTCAAAAAGACAACACCACATCTCCTAACTGAAGTACTCATTTTCTATTTGTGACACATCATTTCCACAGCAACCAGATGTGATGTCAAATGATTTATGACTTCAAATATAACACTGAACACGCAATATGGCATCTGCTTACACCTGCAAAAGTCTTCAGAGTGCGGGGGGTGAAGGAAGAAAAGGCAATGGCTGCAGGTGGCCTGCTTCCCCCCCCATTATATTTCTAAATCTAAATTCAAACCAAAAATCTATATCGTATACTCTGTCTATAACTTTCATTTTACCTTCAGAAGGTTTTGTGTGTTTTGCATAAATCTCATTACTTGCGTTAGTTGAGTCTGCCTCTCCTCTGTTGTAATGCTGACTGACTGCTGAAAGAACAACAACGCAGTTGAATAAGGATCTCATTCAAACAAGTCGAATTCTCAACTTGTTGAGATAGTGGTGACATTTTGCAGATCTCTTTAAGCACAGTTACATCCCATGACAGCCAAAAATGCAAACTAACTACACAAGAGAATTGGACATATCCTGTGACACATACGGCCCAGTTCATCCCTGTTGTTACTTCACTAGAGCTGGTAGTTACTACAGAGATGAATTTCCATCATTGACATTTATTGGTTTCCAGTCAGTTAACATACTTTGACTATCTTCATAACAAATCATGCAGCCATACAGGATGTGGTTGTCACTTGTCAACCCTTTCCTCAAACTATCTGCTGCTTATGTGATTTCAAACATTTTGCTGTAGTCATAATGTAATATTGTATTTTACCACCTTTGCTAATCTCATGGAGTAGTGGCTTAAAATTGGATTGGCCATCTGTTGGTGCATTTGGGCCATAATGAGCTACTAAATACAAACAATTAAAAATAAAATATCCTATTACACTAGATAAATTTTATCCTAAGGGATACTGTGCCATATACCAGTACCAATGACCTTCACATAGGAAATGCTTTATAAGAAATAATTCTCTTTCAAGACAGTCACCACAAAACAGTCTTTCCGAGAGTCTTTTTGGGCTCTTTGGTCTAGCAGACAAAGGTTTAATAAGATCTAATAGCTGGAAGTTGAAGCTACATAAATTGAGATTAGAAATAAGGTGTACATTTTTAACAGGGAGGATAGTTAACCACAAACAATTTACCGATTCTCTATTGCTGGCCACTTTTAAGCCAAGAATGGATCTGTTTTCTAGAGACATATTTTAGTTCAAATAGGAAGTAGTTCAGGCAGTTCTATGGCCTGTGTTATACAGGAGGTTAGAGCAGATGATCATAATTCTCCCTTCTGGCCTTGAAATCCATGAAGCTCCACAGCAACAGCTGCCAACATCAACCAGACCAGCAACTACAGAACTGGGTTCATCTGTCCTGCCTTCTTCCTTGTGGACTCCCATGAGAACTTGACAGGGACTTAGATTCCTACCTCCCATCAAGCACTGTCTCCTTTTACTATGATATCACCCAACCCAGACAAATCCTTCAGCTTCATGGTTTCAAGCACTACGGGTACATCTACACAAAAACTGGGACTGACTTCCCACCATGAGCAGACAGACACACTCAAGCTAGTGTGCTAAAAATAGCAGCGTGGTCATAGCAGCATCAGCTAACTATTTAAGTACATACCCATGACATTGGGTGAGTTTGTACCCAGATGGCTCGCCTGAGCCGCCGCTTGTATCACTATGGCCACAATGCTGTATTCAGCATACTAGCTGGAGCAGAGCTAGCATGTCTGTCTACCCATGCTGGGAAACACCCTTCCAGCTGCAGTATAGACAATCCCTGATGGACAGGAGTTAGGAAGAAGCCTTCCCCCTAGACAGTTTATTTCATAACTGTCGGATGCACTTCCTTCTGAAACATCTAGTACTGTCTACTGTTAGAGACCCCCAGTCTGTTCTACTATGGCAAATCCTATATTCTCATAGTTGTTCTGTTACCCAACAGAACCATTCACTATCCAGGGATGTTGGTCTTGGACCTTTCCAAAGCATTAATTCCCTACTAATACACTGATCAAAGAGATATTCTATAGCTAAAGCATTTCAAAAAGTACAGAAAAAAACCCTCACAAAAGCACATCGGCTCCTGCCAATGTGGCGCATTCACTGCTTTGTGCATATGTATCCTGCAACAAAATGATTACTAAATAAAAAGTTGCAAAGCGTATCAAAATGCGTAAAACTGATACACAATCTTTTAGTTCTGGGAGCAGAACTACTAGCTTCAAATGGTTGATGCAAGTTTCCCCCGATCCCCTCCCCCATCATTCTACAAGTATTTGCCAAAACGTGTATCTGGATTTGGTATGCCTGCACTGATAGTTCGTTTTTAGATACCCTCCATCAGAGAAATATCAGTAGTAGCCAGTACCATTATACCATCATAGGTTCAATGTCTACACAAGCAAGGAAACAGAACAGAAAGCCAGTGCTGGTATTCCACAGCTGTGTGTCAGCTAAGTAAGTATTAGGTACCATGGAAACCTATCTGTTCTATAGACTTCAAAGGGATATTTGATTGAATATGGTTGAAAGTATGTTGCAACAAAAGCTTTTCTGCTGAAATTAGACTTCCATTAAGTAAATTGCACACAAACAGGTGTCACATTGTGATACACTGTCCTTAAAATCCACAGGCTGTATTAGCATTTAGATAGGGACAGAGACCATTAAAATAAATTTCAAACATAGCCAAATAAGGAGACCCCAATGTCCGTGCGTCTAATAATTAAATTTATATCAGGCTTTATCCATCCATAAAAGTGGGGGGGAGGGGAGAAGAGAAAAGTCAATATTTAGAAGTAAAGGTCACGTACACATTCCTTTCCTACCCTTAAGGTTACTTATCCCTCCCCACAAATACTTCTGCATATCAACATTCAAAATGGCTTTTCAGAAAACAGTATTTCTAGTCTGAATGACAAGGGCAAATATCTTTAGTTACCATTATTTTTTCCTCTTTTCTAACTGTTCCCTTTTTACTCCTTCACTTTACTCAGAATGTCTCTTCCCTAAGCATTCTAGTTAGCCAATGTTGAATCTGGATTGCACCAAAAATCCAGTTTTCAAGTATTAATCATCAATATGTTTGCTAGATATCCAGCAAGAAATTATAAAATATAATTGTCAGACCAAAACTATTCCTTATTGCAAATTCATTCCAATGACCATATAATCAATAAATCTGTCAGAGTCAAACAGTAAACCACTCTTTTTAATCATTTATATTAAAAAGGTTGTTTGTGCTAAAGCTTCTCATATTTTAATCTGTCTGAAGAAATATTTCTGGTAAATTTGTGCACGATCAAGTAGACTTACGCTGCAAATAAATGTTTGCAGTTAAAAACAAGCTCGCTTTAAAAAAAAAAAAAAAAAAAGCATTTTATGTTTGCCAGAAAGCACAAAATTCACCACCTAGTCGGAACTCAATGAGAGCCTATGCCTTTGACAGGTAGAAAATCTGGATAAAATTAAGAAAAATAATTCTTAATACCAACTCATTTTAGATGCAGGAGTTCCACATTAAGAATTAATTATGTTTGCCAATAAGCATCTCTATTGTGCTGGGGTTCAAAGTTTTTCTTAGGCTATTACAACGAAACTTTTGTAAAATCAAGCATCTTGGTGGGGGGGGGGAAGGGGACAAAACTTTTGTAAAATCAGGGGGATATGGTAGCTTAAGACTGGGAAACACAGATACTTTGGACTAAAAAGAATTTTGAAAGAATTAATTTGGGCTGAAAGTTTTTTCAGTGTCTGAGCTCAGCCAAAAAATGAAATATTTATCCAGTTCCAGCAAAACATTTTAAATAATTTGAGTTACAGAAGCCAGAGATGGGGGAAAAATACACAGGAGACTTTTTTCCACATCTTCTAGGTGACCTTTTGCTTAAGACAATGAGGGATGTCGTCGATGTCAAATTTGATTTCATATTCCTCATAGGATGGAGGAAGAATCCAAGTTTGATTAAAGTTGGTTCATTATTTTAAAATTTCATGAACATTTTAAAATGTGTAAGTCTGTACATGTACATTACAGCCTCTTCCATGCAGTTGGAGCAGGGACCTGAAATTGAGTCCTCCACTTCCCAAATGACAGCTTTAAGCAGCAGGCTACTGGCTATTCTAGAGTGGCTCAAGCTCTCAAAAATTTCATCAGAATGGAAACAAATGTAAAAACTTCAAAGTTTTTCACAAAAACAGAATGTGTGTGTTTCTAGCCAGCCCAATTTAGAACCTATTCAGGATTTCCCATCATTTGTATGCATTACCAAGGTCTGGAAATTTACCTGACTCTCCTAGTTGGCCCAAGAACTGTGCCTACTGGCCAGGATGCAAAATATCTAAGCAGTCAAGACCCTTGTAATTTAAAGGAATAAAATGGTGCACCATTTCTTCAAGGGGTTCTCAAACTGGGGGTCGGGACCCCTCAGGGGGGTCACAAGGTTGTTACATAGGGTGGTTGTGAGATGTCAGTCTACACCCCAAATCCCGCTTTGCTTCCAGCATTTACAATGGTGTTATAAATTAAAAACACTTTTTTATATAATAAAGGGGGGTTGCACTCAAAGGCTTGCTATGTGAAAGGGATCACCAGTACAAAAATTTGAGAATCACTGTTGTATACTGTATTTAATGCTGTCAAACTTTTTATTTATTAACTTAAAAGTGTAACTTATTTCTCATCTTTGTTATCCCCCCTTTTCCATCCTGGCTTCACTCCTCTATTCCCTTCTTTCCTGAAACAGATCTTGGAATCTCTCCCCCTCTCTTCTCCTTAGAATCTGTTTCTTCTTTTCTTTCTCTGTCTTGCCCCTCCCACCCCCCATCTTCCTGTATTGTCTACTTTGGAGCTATTTTTTCCCTCCATTTTTCACTCTCAAATCTCTCAACACTTCACTTTTTAACTTGTTACAGACTCTCTCTATTCCACATGTCCCCTCACATGCCTTCACATTCATCTACTCAAACATATGTACTGAATGTTTTACCACACTCCAAACAAACCAGAAGACTAAACCTGCTAGTCCCAGAGAAATACAAAATATTGGGATCTGTAGTCTCCAGCATCGGTCCCCACATAAGAAGCCAACTCCCCTCTTCTCCCCAGGTCCCTCTAAGCTGCACAGCCATATAGCAGGCTATCAAAGACTGCACAGATGCGCCTCTCCCCCAGCCCCGGGCTGCTGCAATGAGAGGGGGCTAAGGGGAGTCCTCTCTCCCCACTGCAGCCCCTGGGCAGCCTGCACCCCAGAGCCCACACCCCCAGCCAGAGCCCTCATCTTCCCGCCGCACGCACGCGCACACACACACACACACACACACACCTCAACCCTGTGGTCCCAGGACCCCTGCCACACCCCAAACCCCACACCCCCAGCCAGAGCCATCACGCCCCACACTCCAACCCCCGGCTCTAGCGCTGAGCCCCCGCCCACACACCCGAACTGCTGCTGCTGGCCCAGGGCCTGCCCAGCTCATGCAGCCCTGAGCCAGCACCGGCCCCTGCAGAAGTCATGGAATCTGTTACTTCCGTGACCTTCATGACAGACACACTGCCTTAGACATTTGTAAACAAATCCTCCTTATGCTCTTCAATGGATCATCTTTGCTGTCTGAAGGTTGGGTTCCCTGAGCAGAACTTCCTGCTACTCCCAACTCCAGCTTACTGCGGTCATGTGTGTTCATATATAATAGTGGTTCTCAACCTATTTACCATTGTGGGCTGCATATGCAGCTCTCTCTGTGTTATATAAGCAGCATCCACACTATATAAACACTACTTGTATGTCCATGAGGTCACATGGATTGCAGCTGTGTGCTGATTGGGCTGCAAGTGGCCCGCGGGCCACAGGTTGAGAACCAATGATATATAAGAACACTTCATACATGCATGCACACAGCTCAACTTTTTGCTAATCTTTGCATACCCAAACTAACGGGGAGGAGGAACTATTTTTATAGTTTCAGTATACAGAGTAATAAGGTAGACATTAGATGTAAATTACATATGCGATAAAAATGTACTTTTATTACTTTTAAATTTGATGTGCATATATATTAGCTTAAATCACATGCAAATTTATAACATTTAAATCTTAAATTCTATTATTTAACATGCTAATTTAGAAATGAAAACTACTTATAGAAAAGGTACCTTCCTGAAGCTGCTTTGTGTATGCTTGCTGGTGTACACAGAAATAACTGTATAAAGCTATTGCTTAAAGGAAAAAAGGCAAACTGAATTAGCTTCCACCATTCAATTACCTGTGTTTCTTGGCTCAATCATTATCAGTAATAGGTAGTTGACTGCAGTTACATCGCATGTAGCTTTGTGAGTCTGGTGTGACCTGTACAAAGTACAGCCCTTTCCTAGATCAGAATAATTATATGCAACAGTGAGTCAAAGATGAGACTCCTCCTCAAAATAAATCTGAAATGAAGTGTGATGACATGGAGATGCTTTTAAATAGTCTAAAATCAGATCTGTAACCTAGTTACTGAAATAGACTAACTTATTCTACTGCCCCAATATGTTTATTATTCACCTATAATGTTTGAATGCAATGGGGACTGTTTAGGGAGGCAAATCAATTGCTTCTCAGATAAGAATAATGAGGAGTCCTTGTGGCACTGTAGAGACTAACATTTATTTGGGCATAAGCTTTCGTGGGTTAGAACCTATTCTTTCATGTATTTTCATTCCATGCATCTGATGAAGTGGATTCTAACCCACAAAAGCTTAGAGACTAACAAATTTATTTGTGTATAAGGTGCCACAAGGACCTCTCATTATTTTTGCTGATACAGACTAACACGGCTACCACTCTGAAACCTGTCAGATAAGATTATCGCAGCACACACTTGGAAGACAACGGGTGAAACTACCAACTTCCACAATCCTATATTCTGTCTCCAGCAAATAAACAAGTCTTAATATTTCCAGGCTGGGAGCCTGGAGATCAAGAGGACACTGAACAGCTAAAAGCCGTCTGACAAGAGGCGGGGTGATTGCCAGGAGCTGGCTAGGAAGTTGTCAGTGACCTCAGACAGCCACTTGTCCTGCAGAAGTGTAAACAAGCCTGAGCCTTCCCCAGTTCCAGGGAATGGTAAGACTTAGAAAGAAGCAAGCATGCACGTAGAACGTTTATTGTATTAACATGTTTTCACAGAGATAGTTTTGTTCTAAGTAAATAATATTTTACTTTAGGAAGGCTGTTTGGTCACTAGTTACCACTGTCATTGCTGCCAGAGGCAACAGATTTTAGGTGCTGGGCAAACATCAGACCAGTCAAGGTAATCACAATTGATACCCAGAGGGTTACACCCAGAACCCAGTACAAGAGTGGGAGAAATTTCATGATTCTATCCGGAGAAATCTCATGATTCTATCCAGCCTGAGGAGGTGCACTCAAGGAGACCAAAAGCAGTCAGAGGTGCGGTTAGCCTGGGAACTGTGAAAATCAGTAATGCTAGAAGTACACAGACTAATGGAGATAACTTTAGTAATGCCTATGGAATAATAAATGTTTGCAATGTTAACTTTAAAAGCCACATATCATTAGACCATTCTATAAGTTCAAAAAAGGCTTTGTTTAAAAATATTAAATTATATTTAAAAACTGATTCCACATTCCATAATGTTAGTTTAGAAAAAAAGTGTTGAGACACTAAAGAGCATATTAGAGACCTTTGAAATACTCACCAATTTCTTAATTTTATACTAAGAACTATAGGACTAGAGTACACAAAACTACAGTGAGCCCACCATTCAAGACATTTGGAGAAAAATACATTAGAGAGATTGCATCTGCAAGAGTCACCAGATGTAACAATTCTTTACCAGAAAACTGAAAAAGCACTACTTTTTCCATATTAAATGCAAATGGATCAGATATGGTCTCTTCTGTCGTTTGTGAACATTTTTGTCAGGAAACAATGTTTTCTTTATTAAAACTTGAGAAAGACAAAACACTGCTTTACAACTACTACAAGATCAAGAAACTTTAAAAGCCTTCTCTTCATCAAAAATGTGCAACTGTCATGTCTTCAATGTTGCAGAAAGTGAAACTGTGCAACTATACAGCACTAACTCAACTTGGAATGACACCCAACTATAGGAAGTCAGTTGAATGTTTTAGAGCTTGACGTGGATCCAAAAAAGGACAGCTTTCAATAAATGTAATAGGCTGGGAAAAAAGATCAACTTAGTCAATTAAGCTCAGGAATTTTCAGAAGAGTATTATTGCTCCAAAAAAATTTCTTGAACTGTCAAAACTAGGGCTGTCAAGCGATTAAAAAAATTAATTGCACTTAAGCACGCTGTTAAACAACAACAGAATACCATTTATTTATATATTTTGGGACGTTTTCTACATTTTCAAATATATTGATTTCAATTACAACAGAATACAAAGTGTACAGTGCTCTTTATATTTTTTATTACAAATACTTGCACTGTAAAAAACAATAGTATTTTTCAGTTCACTTAATACAAGTAACATAATGCGATCTCTATCATGAACGTTGAACTTACGAATGTACAATTACGTACAAAAAAATAACGGTATTCAAAAACAAAACAACGTAAAACTTGCGAGCCTACAAGTCCACTCAGTCTTACTTCTTGTTTAAGTTCAGTACAGACTTAGGGGTAGGTTGTGAAACTGCTAATTATCTTGTCAGAAAATCATTGGAACTTGCACACCTAAACGACTTAGGCATTTCTAAAAATCTCACTTAAGGGCCTAACTTTAGACCTTTATTTTTTTTTAAATTCTTATCGTCAATCCCTGGTTTTCCCCCCTCCAAATCTGGAAAATACAGAGTTAATGTCAGTTTGCATTTACGTTGTGTTTTTTCAATTGAGGATTTAAGTGCATTACAACAGAGAGCACAAAGTAGCCACCACATCTTTCAGATATCAAGGCCATGCATAGAGATGCAATCTTTTTTTTTGTTTGATATATTGGGGCATAATGGAGCAGACTTGGAACTACATCAGAAACCCCAGGTCTAATCTCAATTCTCACAAAAACTTCCTTTAACCTTGGGCCACCTCTATCCTCAGTTATTCATCTGCAAAGTGTAGATCAGATAATATTTGTTTTAGAGATGTGAGGCCTTGCTAAATATGGGCTGTGAGCATTCAGGCCTTATTAAACCCAGTTACCTTTGTAACTCATGTTCTAGGCTCTGAGCCAGGAGAACACCTTTCCTTAACTGCTGCAATTGCAGTTTCTTACCCCCATGGCATTTTAGTGGGGAAAGCAGCTGAGCAGAATCATTTTCCCTAGATTTGTTCTCTCAATGCTCTCTTTATCTAAGGCATAAATGCAAGTCTCAATACTAGTGGTGCCTCTTTCACTCAGCACAGAGAAATGCACAGGTCTGCCCATGAACTTTCTATGGTTGGCTCTGCACATGCACACATGTCCCAAGAACCTTACTGCCAACTGGCAAAGGGGTTACAGCAATCTTCTGATTTTGGTATGTACATTCAGGTTCACCAAACAATGTCATGTGAAGTCTCAAATGAAATCCAGTGTGTCACTGGTTATTCATATTATTGTGAAATGTATGTATAGATACTATGTAAGGAATTATCTATATATACACTGAAAATATGATCTTAAAGTCTGTTTCAAGGTATTAGTCACCAAAGGTGCCAAACAGGTTCTATCAGACAAGAAATGTACATGCAAACTGAGTATTGACTCATTCACAACAGGTCTCACATTACAAACCTGAACTGAATGCAAAAGAAGAATTGTGGAGACTTCAAAAAGAATCAAAAAGGAAGGGAAAAAATAGTAGGGAGAGAAAATCTTATCTGGTGGGTGCACTCCAAAAGTTTGCTTGAGTCTTTGGAGGCAAGACAACATGCTGGAACCCTTCACTTGGCGGGACGGGGGTGGCGGGGGGGGGGGGGGGGTAGTAGTTTTGCTTCATGAAAAAGGGATCTCAACCAGGTTTGGTTGAAAACAAGGAAGAGAACTGTGTGATATTAAGTTATTCTCGTGTCAAAAGGTGTTAAATTTAGTCTCTAGAAAGCAAGTTATGATTTTATTTTTATATATAATCACTTATTTTCAATATTCTTACTTACTATTGTTTGACTCTCTCTCTCTGATAACAAAACTTATTCTTGTTTTCCCTACAAATATACCTAAGTGCTGTTGTGGTAAGCAAAGTGCTGGTCATGGGGAGAATCTTACAAGCTGGTGTATATTGTTACTTTGAGAATACCAGGCCTGGTAATTCTGTGAGAGTTCAGGGGACAAGGGACTGGACACTGTATAGAATACTCAGACAACGCGGGGGTTGGTGCGTGCCTATCGCTACCAGTACAGAAAGAGTGAGCCTGGAAAGTAGAACTTTGTGCTGCCAGAGGCTGATGGTTTCAGCGAGCTGATCCACAGCAGACAGAGACAAGACTGCTTCACACTAAGTGCAGGTTGTGGTGAGGTATCTTAGATTATTCAAAAGATTCTGCCACAACCTAAGAACTGTCTCCTCGCCAAATTTCAAATCTATCACCTAAAGCTGGTATAAAAATATTGTTGATTTTTTAAACTGGGAAAATAATTTTTCACCATCAAAAACATCTGATTTTGCATAAATAAAACACCCCCCCTCCCCAGGAATAAGAACATATCTGCTAAATTTTAGCCCCCAGGGTAGAATAGTGACAAAGTTTAAGCAGCTAAAAGTCATCCATTAAAATGGAAAAGCTTGTGCAACCTTAACTGGAGGTGTCATTCATGCTCTGTGTATAAGATTCTTTGCTTTGACACACAATCCATGAATACTTCTAATGTAAATTTCTATTAAAAGGAGTTAAAAATAAAAGGATAATAAAATGAGCCAATAATAAAAATGTTAGAGTACCTTAATTAACCATCTTACTTGTAAGATGATAAAAGAAATTAAATTTGTTTCAAGCACTGAAGATTGCAAACTTATGATAGCTGTAAGAACTGTACAGGACTGAGAAAATGTGGCATCTCGGAAAGCCCACAGGAGAAAATAACTTAAGTATACTAACAACTTTCAAGTATAGGCTGAGTAAGAGGATAATTTTTTCCTCAAACACTGAGACAATCACATTTACCAGAGTAAAAAATGATATTACTTGCCCAGAAAACAAGTAATGAGTGAAAAAATACATAGATCTAGGGTAATAAAAAAAATCAATGATTTAAAAAAAATAAAAAAAAAAATCAGATTTTTTGGAGACAAAAACTAAGATCATTAAAGCTCAAAGATATCTCATCATGGAATTGGGAAAGTCACACCAGTGAACTGGTGGAAGTCACTTAAGAACTTGGATTCAGAGACTGTTGAAGTGATAATCTCACTTTTAACAGCAGCAGCTTCTTCTGCTGGTGTAGAAAGAATATTTTCTTTCCTTGGACTAATTCATTCCAAATGGAGAAATCATTTGGGACCCGAAAAAGCAGGAAAGCTTGTTTTTCTTTTCCAGAACAAACAGGAAAATGAAGGTGAAGACAACTGAGTTAGCTACAGAAGCCAATATTTTAAGTTTCTCATGTTGACCTGGCTGACAGTCTATTTAATTTTTTTTTTTTTAATATTTCTTTTAACTATTTTAGTTAATTTTAAAATCAGGTTTTTGTTAAAAAACTGGAATGTTTAACTAAATTCAAATGCTTGTTTTGTTAAATTATATATTTGCTGTTGAAGAAAAAAATCCAGAATACATAATGTTGTTGTTTCAATTAAATAGAACAATTTAAATGTCTGTCTGGTGATGTTCTCCTAATACAACATGACAAGAAAATCCTCCAAATATTAATGATTAAGCTGTTGAATTGGAGACAGATATTTATGAAGTCATTGGAAGGTGAACTGTGTCAATTACCTTTGGTAAATGAAATAACTAATCATTCATTTTCTGATATAGCTGTAAAACTAATCTGAAAAGTTTTCAAAATAAATCACTTTAAAAATGTATAGTGTGTACCTTCTGAAAACGAAGCCTACATCTCTGAGTTGTAAAGAATGTGTGTTAAGGTTATAACAACCAACAAGAATGCACTTTTATGTAGAAATCTATGATTAAATTAAGTCCTCCTGACTAGTGATTTAAATCAAATCCACCCTGCATAGAACCATCACCTTTGAAAAGATACTAATAATTGAGAAAATATATGGTATGTCACAATGTTACACTTTATCATTTTTAGCCAACGGGTTTGCCAGTCAGTATTAAGAATACTTAATCACCAGAAAATAATTTGGAAGAAGAAGAATTCAAGCCTTTCACAATTATCGCTGGTGTTATTCTTTTAGGTGCACTCATACCTGACTGTGACATATTAGATTGTAAGCTCTTTGGGACAGGAACTGTCTTTTTGTTCTGCATTTGCACATCCAGCACAAGGGATCCCGGTCTATGACTGGGACTTCTAGGCACTACAATAATACCAAAAATAAGGTATGATGCAATCATAAGGAAGTAGTGGACCTTATCTTTCACAATGACCCAAGGCATACATTGGCTCGTTATTGAACAGATTGGCGATTCAAAAAGGAACTGGAGGTCAATGAGCACTTGCATTTCACAATAAAAAGTTTGGGGAACATGAAGGTGAGAAACCCAGAACAGTGGAGGAACTCAGAATTATTTTGCTTCTTGGTTTATATTGTTCAATTTACTGGATTAGTCAAAGTAGAAGTGTACCAGTCCATTTGCCTGATCTGTCAGGTGTACATGGTCAAGCTAAGACATGCATTACCTCAAGAATATAAACTAATAAGTTTACCATGCATATAAAAACCATGTACTTTAATTTTAGCTTACAGATGAAATTATGTACACATCCAAAAGTTAAACAGCAGGTCAAACAGAATCTGCTGTTTATATTTTAAAAAAGATTTAAAACAGCACCCTCTGCCCCATCTGAGGTTATATCAAGAGGAAATTTGATAGCTATCTTCCTCCATGCACTAATGAGAGGGTCTTTTTCAATTGTGGGGTAAAAAACTGATTGAAGTTTCTCAAAACAAAAAATGTACCTACTCAGGCCATTAAACAAAAAAGATGTTTTTACTTGCAGCTGGAAGTATTGTCCATTCATGGTTACACCAACTAATTTTCTCATTTTTAAAAAGGTACTCTAGGTATTTCAGTTTTTAGTACAGTACTAAATTCCAGACTGAGCTAGTATGAAAGAGGCCTGTTCTTTGAGGGTACAACTCATCTCACTGCATTAGTTCTTCAGTGCTATACAACATGGAGCTTAAGGGGGACAACAGTCTTGCACAAGTCCACTGCACTGAAGAAAATTTCACCTTCAATGGACAGTGGATTTATACTCATTAAAAATGTCAGTATGACTGACTGTCTTAGGCATTACAATGAAGACAGTAAAGGTTGTCACTGGGATGTGACAAGGTTTCATTGTTTTTAAACAGGCATTTAAAAGCAAACCACTATCTTCAATTTACGGTACAGCAGACACTCAATAGTAGCAACATATCAGTGTCCTTTCACTATGTTGCTCTTAAGTGGCTGTTGCTCCTAGGGAAGAGAGGGGATGTCAAGAACTCAAAGAAACAGTAGGGAAAAGCTTTCCAGGGGAAATGTTGCTTGTAAGCAGTGGTTGCTCTTGCTTGTTTGCAGCAACACCTTGTATCTACTGTATCACAATTGCGTCAATGGAAAAAAAAAAAAACAGTGGAATATCATTATATAATTAGCTTGATCTATTCAGTGATACCAGTCATCAGAAGGGTCTCCAAGATTGACAGGATCAAAATTGCTAATGTAAAAACAACCTCAGTCTCTCTCTCTCTATAAAATAAAGCAATAAAAATGGAAAGCCAGTATCTTTCTCTGGCACTCAAATTTTAGGCTCAGTGCCATGGGGTGCTGGGGTGAGGGAGGGAAAGAAGAGGAGACTTGACTAAGGCTTCTCCCGAGTTTCTTGAGTAGGTTCACTTTCATTTCAGTGCATGCACGCTGACAACTGAAGAAGCTGAACTAACATTTATGTATTTTATTATTTCTAACATGTGGTATTTTAATTAGTTGCAAATATAGCCAGAGTTTGCACTGGAAGCATGTTTTAGAAACCAAAAACCCTACAAGCACTTAACATACTGTAATGATACAGAAAGATGCACAATTTCACAGAATGGAAAAGATGACTGAGAAAATTTAGCATGTGAAGAAGTTGGAAAGAAAGTTTGTTTAGATCGATATCAACTGCATGCAAAGGGAAAGAATGACTTTTTTTATCTTTTAATGCACTATGGATGGTGTTAGGTTTTCTAAATCACACCTCCCTCTACTGTAACATCAAGAGGTTCAGACGCATGTACCTTGCAGAACAATGATCTTACATTTATACAATGACTTTCATCAATATAGATAAGTTATTTAGAAAATGTAGAGAGTAATGAATGTGTTTACTACTAGGGTAAAACACAGCCATCATCAGTAGCCTACACCCTGCACAGCATCCCGTACTTAGAGCCTGACATCCCACACACATGACCTAGCAGCCAGAGCATCATCCCTAATTCCCACACGTGGTTTTATGTGACTCCGAGATGGCAGACTGCAACAGGTTTTATAAGCTAAATGGAACCTTCCTAATAGAGGGTTCTGCTTTGGTTAAATCTCCTGGCTTCCCACTCTATGTGTTGCAAGTGGGGAAGGCATGCTCATCAGGGACCACTGAACCTCATAATAACTAAGGGGTGCTCATGGGCAGGTAGGGGGGTGTAACTGGACATGAACATGGTCAATTTACTTATAGCTGAAGAGGAAGACAGAATGAACCATGTTACTTTGCCTTGGGTCCCACAATAACCTCGTTCTGGATCTGATGGCAACTCTTCAGTAGTGAAAAAACATTGCTTGCCCAAAGATAATCAAAGACCTTAATTAGTCAAGTACTATGGGTAAAATTTTTAAAGATTCCTCAAGAGACTTAAGCACTTATGTCCCACTGAGTGGACTTGCAGACTCTAATGTTTCACATAGTTTTTTTATATAATTCTACATTTGTAAATTCAACTTTCATGATAAAGAGATTGCACTACAATACTTATATTATGTGAATTGAAAAAATACTGTTTCTTTAGTTTTTTTTTTTTTTTTTACAGTGCAAATACTTACAATCAAAAATAAATATAAGTGAGCACTGTACACTTTGTATTCTGTGTTGTAATTGAAATCAATATATTTGAAAAATGTAGAAAACATCCAGAAATATTTAAATGGTATTCTATTATGGTTTAATTATGCCATTAATTTTTTAAATCGTGCGATTAATTTTTTTAATTGCTTGGCAGCTCTAGTTTCTGTATATTTGCAGTTAACTACTCTATTTCTACTGTTCTTCTGCAATAGGGACCAAAATGTCATTAAAAAAATAAAAACAAAAACAAAAAACATTTTTCTGCAGACATACTTGAATAAAAAAACTTCAAACAATGAGACACCTGGATAATAGTATCCAAATTAAAGAAGGAAACGATCATACAAATAAGAAGTTGGAGGAAAACTGAAGAAATGTATCATTGCTGTTACAATTCCACTAGGTTTCAGAGTAGCAGCCGTGTTAGTCTGTATTCGCAAAAAGAAAAAGGAGTACTTGTGGCACCTTAGAGACTAACCAATTTATTTGAGCATAAGCTTTCGTGAGCTACAACTCACTTCATCGGATGCATGCTGTGGAAAATACAGAAGATGTTTTCATACACACAGACCATGAAAAAATGGTTCTCTCCCCCCACCCCACTCTCCTGCTGGTAATACCTTATCTAAAGTGATCACTCTCCTTACAATGTGTATGATAATCAAGGTGGGCCATTTCCAGCACAAATCCAGGTTTTCTTCCCCCCCCCCACCAAAAACCCACTCTCCTGTTGGTATGTAGACTCCCTCCTCAGGCCCTGCGCTACCAGCACTCCCAGCTACCTTCGAGACACCACTGACTTCCTGAGGAAACTACAATCCATCGGTGATCTTCCTGATAACATCATCCTGGCCACTATGGATGTAGAAGCCCTCTACACCAACATTCCACACAAAGATGGACTACAAGCCGTCAAGAACACTATCCCCGATAATGTCACGGCTAACCTGGTGGCTGAACTTTGTGACTTTGTCCTCACCCATAACTATTTTACATTTGGGGACAATGTATACCTTCAAATCAGCGGCACTGCTATGGGTACCCGCATGGCCCCACAGTATGCCAACATTTTTATGGCTGACTTAGAACAACGCTTCCTCAGCTCTCGTCCCCTAACGCCCCTACTCTACTTGCGCTATATTGATGACATCATCATCTGGACCCATGGAAAAGAAGCCCTTGAGGAATTCCACCATGATTTCAACAATTTCCATCCCACCATCAACCTCAGCCTGGTCCAGTCCACACAAGAGATCCACTTCCTGAACACTACAGTGCTAATAAACGATGGTCACATAAACACCACCCTATACCGGAAACCTACTGACCGCTATTCCTACCTACATGCCTCCAGCTTTCACCCTGATCACACCACACGATTCCTTGTCTACAGCCAAGCTCTGCGATACAATCGCATTTGCTCCAACCCCTCAGACAGAGACGAACACCTACAAGATCTCTATCAAGCATTCTTACAACTACAATACCCACCTGCGGAAGTGAAGGAACAGACTGACAGAGCCAGAAGAGTTCCCAGAAGTCACCTACTATAGGACAGGCCTAACAAAGAAATAACAGAACGCCACTAGCCGTCACCTTCAGCCCTCAACTAAAACCCCTCCAACGCATTATCAAGGATCTACAACCTATCCTGAAGGACGACCCAACACACTCACAAATCTTGGGACACAGGCCAGTCCTTGCCTACAGACAGCCCCCTAACCTGAAGCGAATACTCACCAGCAACCACACACCACACAACAGAACCACTAACCCAGGAACCTATCCTTGCAACAAAGCCCGTTGCCAACTGTGCCCACATATCTATTCAGGGGACACCATCACAGGGCCTAATAACATCAGCCACACTATCAGAAGCTCGTTCACCTGCACATCTACCAATGTGATATATGCCATCATGTGCCAGCAATGCCCCTCTGCCATGTACATTGGCCAAAATGGACAGTCTCTACGTAAAAGAATAAATGGACACAAATCAGATGTCAAGAAGTATAACATTCATAAACCAGTTGGAGAACACTTCAATCTCTCTGGTCACTCAAATTCTGATCTCAAAGTGACTATCCTTCAACAAAAAAACTTCGAAAACAGACTCCAATGAGAGACTGCTGAATTGGAATTAATTTGCAAATTGGACACAATTAACTTAGGCTTGAATAGAGACTGGGAATGGTTGATTCATTATAAAAAGTAACCTATTTCCACTTGCTTATTCCTTTCCCCCCCACTGTTCCTCAGACATTCTTGTTAAACCCTGGATTTGTGCTGGAAATGGCCCACCTTGATTATCATACACATTGTAAGGCGAGTGATCACTTTAGATAAGCTACTACCAGCAGGAGAGTGGGGTGGGGGGAGAGAACCATTTTTTCATGGTCTGTGTGTATAAAAACATCTTCTGGATTTTCCACAGTAAGCATCCGATGAAGTGAGCTGTAGCTCACAAAAGCTTATGCTCAAATAAATTGGTTAGTCTCTAAGGTGCCACAAATACTCCTTTTCTTTTTGTGGCACCTTAGAGACTAACAAATTTATTAGAGCATAAGCTTTTGTGGGCTACAGCCCACTTCATCGGATGCATAGAATGGAACATATAGTAAGAAGACACACACACACACACAGATAAATTGGAAGTTTCCATACAAACTGTGAGAGGCTAGTTAGTTAAGATGAGCTATTATCAGCAGGAGAAAAAAAACTTTTGTAGCGATTATCAAGATGGCCCATTTAGACAGTTGACAAGAAGGTGTGAGGATACTTAACATGGGGAAATAGATTCAATATGTGTAATGACCCAGCCACTCCCAGTCTCTATTCAAACCCAAGTTAATGGTATCTAGTTTGCATATTAATTCAAGCTCAGCAGTTTCTCCTTGGAGTCTGTTTTTGAAGCTTTTCTGTTGCAAAATTGCCACCCTTAAATCTTTTACTGAGTGGCCAGAGAGGTTGAAGTGTTCTCCGACCGGTTTTAGAATGTTATGATTCCTGATGTCAGATGTGTCCATTTATTCTTTTGCGTAGAGTCTGTCTGGTTTGGCCAATGTACATGGCAGAGGGGCACTGCTGGCACATGATGGCATATATCACATTAGTAGATGTGCGCGTGAACGAGCCCCTGATGGTGTGGCTAATGTGATTAGGTCCTATGATGGTGTCACTTGAATAAATATGTGGACAGAGTTGGCATCAGGCTTTGTTACAAGGACAGGTTCCTGGGTTAGTGTTTTTGTTGTGTGGTGTGTGGTTGCTGGAGAGTATTTGCTTCAGGCTGGGGGTCTGAATAGAGACTGGGAGTGGCTGGGTCATTACACATATTGAATCTATTTCCCTAAGATAAGTATCCTCACACCTTCTTGTCAACTGTCTAAATGGACCATCTTGATTATCACTACAAAAGTTTCTTTCTCCTGCTGATAATAGCTCATCTTAAGTTGCCTTACAAGCTGTGAGAGGCTAATTAGTTATCTGTGTGTGTATTATATATAATTACACACACACACAAATATCTTCTTACTATATTTTCCATTCTATGCATCCAACGAAGTGGGCTGTAGTCCACGAAAGCTTATGCTCTAATAAATGTGTAGTCTCTAAGATGCCACAAGTACCTCTGTTCTTCTTGCAGACACAGACTAACACGACTGCTACTCCCAAACATAGGAGAGAAAGTTACATAACACCCTGATCTACTTATGGGACTTAGTTTGCAACTCTCACCCTCCCCTGATACACTTGCAAATACAACCATTAAAAAGCTGCATTTTTTAACATTTTTTAAATATATTTGTATTTTTACCCAAAAACGATGGAGAAAGTTTTGTTCTTTTAATATTTTGAATCTTCAATCAATTCTTCTGTCAAAGAAATAAAGCAAGGAAATGGTTGGAGTCAAAGTTCTTACACAGAACAGTGTGTGTTGAGTTAAAAATTTAACATAATGTTCATTAGACTGAACAAAAATGATCTTTTTGAAAAACTTTTTACAGGGAGTTGATGATCTACGTCCTCGAAAGCCACAGAAGTATTAATTATTCAATCAACAATAGTAGCAGAATTAATTCATCATCCCAATGTATTTATCAGAAAAGATATCCTGGAGTCACAGCAAGAGGAAACGTGGGGGAGAAAACAGCTCAAAATTAGAGAGGGAGAAAAGAAAAGAAAAGAAATCCATGTTTACTATTCACATACCAGGAAAAAAAAAATACACACAAATGCAGTTATGGTACTGGTTGGATTTAATGAGCTTACCAACAGGAGTGGGAGGCTCACAAAACCAAGTATTAGAAAAGCCTATTACCATCTTAAAAATAAGATAAGGTACTTTCATGGCAAGGTGCTAATATTGTACAGTGAATCTAAAACAGTTTTGGTTCTTCCACCCTTTGGAGCCATTACAGTATATGCACAATTACATGAGAATCCAGTGGATAGTTGTCAGGTCTGCGTGCTGATGATCAGAATAAAATATGTCTGAAACAGTCATGGTTCTTCCTAGGACACTACAATAGCACTATCAAAATAATCTCGTTAGTATATACTACAAATTAAGCATGCTATTCTCACTGTGACCTAATCAAAGTTCAGTGCACACTCTTTTAATGTAAAAAAGTTTAATGAAGTTAATAGCAAATATTGCTATAATTACAAAAATTCATTTACTTAAATTATCTGAAAATGACTACATAAAGGTTATGTGGTGAGCTACTGGAAATGAACGCAAGACATAGTTCAATTTCACTCATAGAAACTCCACAATATGCATCCGATGAAGTGAGCTGTAGCTCACGAAAGCTTATGCTCAAATAAATTGGTTAGTCTCTAAGGTGCCACAAGTACTCCATTTCTTTTTGCGAATACAGACTAACACGGCTGTTACTCTGAAACCCAAAAGGAGACTCATCCAAAAATCGGGGCACCTTATTCATACGCAGATGTATCTAATGAATAATACAACTTCAAACTCCTACTACACGAATTACACTTTCAACAACTTCCGCCCTCTGCCAATTCTGTTCAGATTACAGTATGCTGAGAAGGTTAAGCCTATTTCAGACCCTGGAGCAATGGGGCATTTCAAAAGGAAGGGGCCCATATGAAGAATGCTCTACCAACAACCCTCTCCCCTTTTCATAAACGAGGTTGATCAAAATGCAAGGCCTCTGTTGAAATTCCCCCGTCCCTCTTCATTTCCCTTCCATGTTCAATTCCTTCCAGGCAGATGTAAAAATAAGTCACTAATCTGACGTTCACTCCCCCTTTGGATAAACTTTTGTCGAGCAACGGTTGGAAACATCGGCCTGCAATTTAACTTTCAGAAGCACTGGAGCCACCCTCCCCTTTCCCCCTCCAGTCTCCAAAATCGAGGCCGTTCAGGAGCCAGGGGGAGGGTGGCCCAGCTCAGTTGGGCAAGGACGACCTACGTGCCAGGCACTCGGCCGCCGAGGCACGAGAGGGGACCAAGGTTAAGCGCTGCGGAGCCGCTTCGCTGAGGTCTCCGAGCGGCCCCACCCTCGCGGAAGCTGTGAATTACCCACCCCCGGAGCCCCATACAGCGCCCCCAACAAGCCGGGCTCCCCGGCGCCCCTCCCCGCGTCCCGCGGCAGCGCCCCGGCCGCAAGACAGCACATCAACGACACTGACCCAGGCCGGCTCCGCCGCGACAGGCACCCCCACGGGGCGGGTTCCCCCCCCCCGCCCGGCCGGCCGGCCCCCCCCCCAGCATGGGGCGGGAGCTCCACGTCCCTCCACACCCGGGGCAGAGAGAGGCTCGGGCAAGGGCCGAGCTCCCCGGCTCCGGCCACAGGCCCCGCAGCCGGGGAAGTGGCCGCTGTGAGCTCCCCCCGGCCCCCGCGCCGGCCCCGCAGAGCCGCCTGGGCCGCGGCGGAAGGAGCCGGGCCGGTCACTCACCACTTGGTAGCGGCTGGCGGGCTGGTGGTGATCCATCCCGGCCGCCCGCGGGGACAGACTGGCGGCGCGGCCCAACCCCGGCTCCTCCTCGCCCGCTCTCCCCTCGCGGCTACCGCCCTGGTTCCCTGCCGCCGCGGCCGGGCCCTGCCTTCCCCCTCCGGATGCGGCTGCCTCTCAAGCGGAGCCGGCCTCCTCGCTCCGTCACCACCGCCCCACCCGCCTTCCGGGGGCGGGGCGCGACAGCCACTTCCCTGCGGAGGAGCACGGAGGTGAGAGCGACGCCGCCTCCCCCGTGACGCACATAATAAAGGGGGGCGGGGAAGGACGCACGTCGCCCTCGGCCCCCTGTGTTACACACCAACTACTCTGAAACCAAAACACCTGAGCCCCTCACACCCCTGTACCCGGCCGACCCCTCACACACACCCTGTGTCCCTCCACGTCCCTTACACACCCCTGTCCCCCCCTCACACACACACTGCTGGGCCCCAGGCCAGCTCCCTACACACACCTGTTCAAGCACACACAGCCCTCTGCCCCTTGTAGAGGCCAGCCCCCTTCACACAGATGCATACATCAGTGCCCCTCACAGCCTAGCCCTTTACACACACACCTGTGCCACAAGCACACAGACCAGCTCCTTACTGTGCTTCTCAGTCCAGCTCCCTACATGTACACATCTGTACCCTTCACATACAGGGTGACCAGACAGCAAGTGTGAAAAATCAGGACAGCAGGGGGTAATAGGAGCCTATATAAGAAAAAGCTCCCAAAATGGGACTGTCCCTATAAAATCAGGACATCGGGTCACCCTATTCACATACATCAGTGGCCTATATAGACACAAACCTGTGCCCTTCAGAGCCTAGCCCTCTGTCACACACACACACTTGCTTTGTGGTTTCTGAGCCTTTGGTTTATACTGGGATTGCTTGAATTTTTATTTCCTGCAATCATGAGGGCATACCTTTTTTAGAAAAATGAAAGCTGAGATGTTCACGTACAGGTGCTGGGGCTTTAAGAAAGACACCAATTATTGTGACGGTCATGGCTAGAGTTGGCAAGGTTGCAAATATGTGTGCTGCGCTGGGAGTCATGCGGCATGGCATGCCGAGACTGACCCTGTAGCCCAGCCATCCCCAGTCCTTTTCATAACAGTCACACCCACGTGGCACCCCCTTCTTATCTAGGGTTGCTACCTTTTCCAAGGCTTTGGGGGTGTGGGGGGGAAGAGATGTCCTGTAATATCTGTAAAGGTACTCAGTACATACTGCCAGTTGTCCAGTTTTATGGGCTCAGGAGTAGCATGGATGTCCTATTTTTTGGAACCTCAGAGGTGGCAACCCTACTTTTCACGGGTGCTGACTTTCTAAAGTGCTGAGGAGCACTTGACCCACAGCTCTGCCCCAGGTCCTGTCCCCCACCCCTCTTCCCACCCCCGCCCAGCCTCTTCACTCCCAGTTCCGCCCCCTCTCCCACGCACGGCTGCATCCTCGCTCCTCCCCCCCAGAGCCTCCTGCATGCCATGAAACAGCTGATCGTGCAGGTGGGAGGCATTGGGAGGGGGTAGGGGGAAGCTAATAGGGGGGCTGCCAGGGGGTGCTCAGCACTCACCATTTTTTCCCTGTGGGTGCTCCAACCCTGGAGTACCCACAGAGTCGGCACCTATGCTACTTTTAAACAGGATTTGCACTGCCTCCTCTCCCCAGTAGTGACAGGGCACAAAACATGTTTGGTTTCAGTACAGTTTGTCCAGGTTACCTCCACTAAGCACTGGATTCTGAACAGAGTGAGGGAGAGTCCGACTTAGGTGTTTCACACCCCTATATCTCATGCAGAGGGGGTCCTGGATCTTGTGTAGTCATTCACACCTGTACAACACCATCCTAACAGAATTTTCCATTCACACATGCTACCTACCACATTCCAACACTTTTTCCCACAGGGGTAAATGACTACACAAAGTGTGAAACAATGGAAAATTAAGCCTTTTTCCTCTTGTAGAGAAAAGATTTCTCTTGCACATACCCGCATGCATTCACCTTGACCATGCCAACCAAGAACCATTTCTAATATCAGTTGTGGAGAAAACATGTTGGACTGACCTGGGCAAATATGATTAATTTTTATGGTGTAGGCCCAGTTGCATAAAATCACTGTTTTTAATTACAGCCACTTGCTGACCTTAATCATTAAACTTGAATTATGGAAAGCTAAATTCGTAACTACCAAATTGGAAAGCTAGATATTGGGACATTAGTGGAGAAAAATAGGGACTTCCCTTTTAATTCTAGTATTATGCACTGGTCTAAAGACTCTGTAGAGGGACAGAGTTGAAAAATAATAGGGACTGTCTCTCATGAATACTTGGTGCCCATGTTAATATTTTAAGTGGGAGATTTTCAGAGGCTATGTCTACACTAGAGATCTTACAGCAGCACAGCTGTACCAATGCAGCTGCACTGCTGTAAGATCTCTCATGTAGCCATTCTATGCTGACGAGCTCTCCTGTCAACATAATAAACCACCCTGCAATGAGCGGCGATAGCTATGTCAGCAGGAGAAGCTCTCCTGCTGATATAGCACTTTGCACACTACCACTTATGCCGACAAAACTTATGTTGCTCAGGGGGGGTGTTTTTTTCCCCTAAACACCCCCTGCCCACCCGAGCAACAAATTTTGCCAACATAAGTGGTAGCGTAGACATGGGCAAAGACACAAAGGACAGATGCCCAGTTCCCACTGAGTCTTAATCAAGGCCGTATCTGCCCTTCATGCCTTTAAAAAAAAAAAAAATCTCACCATAAAGCAGTAGTTCTCAACTTTTTCCATACTACGACGACTGCACGTTAGAACAGAAGATATTTTGAAACAATTTTCCCAACCAGCCATAATGAAAATGGAGGGTGATCGTGATCTCCAGGCCAAGAACCTGTGCATAAATAAATTCCTCTTACATTGTCACGTCAGGTTATTACCACCTATTCTATTGTTTGTGGTAGTCCTCATTCAGGAACTTTGTCATTCATCAGGGGCCTTAACAGCATGAAAATGAAGTTGAGACTAGAGTCTAGTTTAGAAATTGGCTAATGAGCTTATTTTCCTATCAAGATGTTCTTCTCCTTCCTCTTCACTTCCATGCGTAACGAGGATTTCTGTGTTTAACTACTCTAGCCTAAGAGAAAGATTTAGTACTAAAGGTCATGTTATTGACTTTATGAATAGTGTATACAGACTAGTGTGTTGAGTTTAGTGATTTGACTGTCAAATCACTGAACTACACTACCAAGTGTCACAGGGAAGGGCTATTCAGCTTAGGTTTAAGGTTCAATATCTCCTGCCTCTGTGCCATTAGAAGCACGCTTTATGGAAAGGAGTTTTACGTGTTCTAATGGGAAATTTAACATGGTTGGAATTATTAATATTTGAAATTATTAATACAAGAAATCAAACACCAATTTAACCATAAAATTTATTAAATCCAAATGGTATTTTATGCAATTGCTGTAAACATGCCTTAACTAATAAGCAATTTGCTAATCCAAACAGTCACAAAAAACATTTATAAACATTTGATCAAGATACTTACAAACGGCTAAACGCAGTGGTACTTAGACCCATATTGGTCAGCTCCAACATACTCAAGCAGGTATTAACAATGAGCTCTTTAAGAGTTTAGTTTTTATACTCTTAAAAAAAAAAAAGAGAGATATAATTGCCATTATTGTCTTCAGCTAAAAACCAGTTTGAGACGGTTCACCCTTATTTCTAGTCTTAATCCAGATAAGATTTACAACCTTCTTTCTTCCCAATGCCTTTCCTCCTTATTTCTTCCTCTCCCTGTGTCTGACCAACATCTTTTTTATTGCACCTGGGTTCATATAGGAGATAACACTGGTCTGTGGGGTGGGAAGATCCATGTTGGTTCCTTTTAAGAAAGATAAAAATTTTTGTCTTATTGAAAATCATCTGCAGTCACCCCTATTAGTCAAAGGCCTTTTTTTTTTTTAAAAAAAGAAACTTTGCCTTATTTCATTAGTTATTCTTTGAACCAGACATCATCCCCAATTCATTTCTTCTGGCCTCATCACTTATTTTCAAGGCCTTCCTTCTTCTTGCTAATCAGGGCCTTTCTTTACAACACATTTTTTCAACCAAACTTAAACTAACTTTAATTCTTATCTGGGCTGGAAGATATCAGACTAACTTGGTGGGTATTTATATTTAAAAATATTGTGGTTAATTTTATATGTAATTTAAATTTATTATGGAATGTCAATAGCCACTCCATGGAGAAGATCAGAGCGAGCTTCCCATTATAGGATTGATTTGTTTCCCTTAACTTCTCTAAAAGAAAGCACTGTTCCAGACATTTATAACTTTTACATCTTACCCCAGCATAGGATTCTTCTGGGATGTCTGATTTTAAAAATAAAAAACAGAAGAGGAGTTTTAAATTGATGTTTTGAAAATTGCATCTGAACTTCGCTTTTGACATTTTTTCTAACTTTTGTAAGCCTGTCAAGCGATTAAAAAAAAAATCATGATTAATAGAATACCATTTATTTAAAATATTTGTGGATGTTTTCTACATTTTCAAATATAATTATTTCAATTACACAGAATACAAAGTGTACAGTGCTCACTTTATATTTATTTTTGCTTATAAGTATTAGCACTGTAAAAAAAAGTATTTCAATTCACCCAATACAAGTACTGTAGTACAATCTCCTTATCATGAAAGTTGAACTTACAAATGTAGACTTATGTACCAAAAAACTGCATTCAAAAATAAAACAATGTAAAATTTTAGAGCCTACACTCAGTCCTACTTCTTGTTCAGCCAATCGCTCAGACAACCAAATTTTGTTGTGTATTTGGTTGTCGTGGTAATAGAATCTTGTTGTTGCTCTGGCAACTGAGTTCGATTATTAGGGGATAGCCCAGCCAGTTTTGGCTGGTTTGATCAGTTCAACGTGTGGCAATAAATGGCTGCTTTTAAGGTTCATAGCTCTGTCTCAAGTGATTTCTTCCTAAAACTGCTGCCCCCCAAGGATACAACAAAGTGGCGACGAGGGTGGGATTCCTGTGCTGCCCCAGCAACAGAAGGAAGTAGAAGTCAAGTTACAAAAAACCAAACTTTTTGCTGTTGGAAGGGGAGAGAACTGGCTTGTTTGCATTGACTGTGCAAACTGAAACTAAAACCATGGCTACACTTACAGCGCGACTGGAACCTTTTGAGGAGACTGTAGTGCAATGGCACGTATATACTGAACCTTTTGTTGTTGCAAGTGACATTACAGAAGAGAAGAAGGTGCCAATATTCTTAAGTGTTGTAGGGGCTAAGACCTACTCCCTGCTATGCAGCTTACTACACCCTGTTAAGCCCGAGACCAAATCTTACAGTGACATTGTGGAAATTGTGGGGTCCCATTTTTCTCCAAAACCATTGGCAATTGCTGAAAGATATAGGTTCCACAAAAGAGACCAAAAAGACGACGAAACGGTTGTAGAATTTGTAGCAACTTTGAAAAAGCTTGTGGAACACTGTAAATTTAAGGAGATTTTAAATGACGCCCTACGTAACAAGTTAGGGTGTGGCCTGCACAGTGAAGCTGTACAGAAGCACCTATTGACAGAGGCACAGCTTACCTTACAGAAGGCTGTTGATATTGGAGTCTCAATGGAACTGGCAACAAGGGAGGCACAATCCATCAGTGCATCCCCTAGAGTGCATAAGGTGTCAGAAGAACCTACCCACAAAACTGTGTGGAGTCAGGAATGTTACCGCTGTGGTAAGCCAGGTCACCATTCATCAGAATGCTGGTGTAAGGACCTGGTGTGTCGACCCTGTGGCAAAAAGGGACACACTGAGTGTGCCTGTAAACAAAGGAAAAAGAGGCCTGTGGTCTGGCTGACCAAAAGGGGAAATCTGCATACCCTAGAGCAGACCCAGGATGACCAAGAGGAAGAGCCACTCCACGTTTTGTCTTTGGCAGTGGGCTCACATGAATACTGGGTAACCCCACTGTTGGACGGCAAACCTATACGCATGGAACTGGACACCGGTGCAGCCGTCTCGCTGGTCTCCAGGATTGTGTATAAAGAAAAGCTACAGCATCTTCCGCTTCAGGCAACAAAAACTGTTCTGAAGACGTATATGGGAGAAGCTGTGCCCATATTGGGCACTATTGATGTTAAGGAGCTCAATGGAAAGGCTCCTAAATTGCCACTGTTTGTGGTGAGAGGTAATTACTCAGCCTTAATGGGTAGGTCTTGGCTTAGGAAGATCCAGCTAACCTGGGCAGAAGTGCACCTAATGACTGAAGAAGAAACCAGCCTGACCGCTATACTAAGGAAACATGCTGCTGTTTTTGGAGAGGATCTGGGAAGTATGAAGGTAATCACTGTCACATTGAACATTAAACCTGACAGTCAACCAAAATATCTGAAATCCAGAACTGTGCCATATGCCATCAGGCCAAAAGTTGAAGTGGACCTGGACTGCCTGGTCACAAATGGAGTCCTAATACCAGTTACCCATAGCCCATGGGCTACTCCCATCATTCCAATAGTGAAGAAAGATGGCTCCCTATGGATTTGCGGTGATTTTAAAGTTACTGTCAACCCAGTGTTGTGTGCAGAGCAATACCCACTTCCCCGCATCCATGACTTCTTCGTGGGCCTGGCTGGGGGACAAAAGTTCAGTAAGGTTGATCTGAGTCAAGCATATTTACAGATGCACGTCGATGAAAAGTCCCAAGAGCTGTTGACTATTGTGACACATAAAGGTCTTTATCGATACTGTCACCTACCCTTTGGAATCATGTCTGCTCCTGCCTTGTTCCAGAGGGCTATGGACTAGATCTTATGTGGCTTGCCAGGAGTCCAGTGCTATCTGGACGACATCCTGGTCACTGGAAGGAATCAGGAGGGTCACCTAAAGAATTTAGAGGCTACCCTACAAAGACTGGAAGAGTATGGCCTACGAGTCCGTAAAGACAAGTGTGAATTCTTTCAGCCCTCTGTTGAACATTTGGGACACATCATTGATGCTACAGGTCTTCGTACGACCCCTGCAAAAGTGAAGGCTATTGTGGAGGCTCCCCCTCCTCGAAATGTTAGCCAGCTTCGCTCGTTTCTAGGACTATTGAACTATTATGGAAAGTTAATCTCACAGTTAGCCACACTGCTAAAATCACTTCATGAATTCCTTGGGCAGAACAAGGCCTGGAAGTGGACTGAAGCCTGTGATGTTGCATTTATCAAAGCTAAGGGTTCATTGCTAAATTCTGAAGTTCTGATGCACTTTGATCCATCCTTACCTACAGTTGGCCTGCGATGCCTCCCCTTATGTAATGGAAGTGGTTGTGTCACACATCAGAAGAAGAGAGACCTATTGCTTTTGCTTCACGCACTCCAAGCAAAGCAGAAACTAACTATGCCCAAATCGAACGTGAGGCATTGGGAATGGTTTTCTTAAGTTTCATCAGTACCTGTTCAGACGGAAGTTTACTCTTCTCACAGACCATCGACCGCTGACTTCAATTTTTGGACCCCACACAGGTATTCTTCCATTAGTGGCTAGTCGTATGCAACGTTGGGCATTGTTGCTTTCCATGCACACATATGAAATCAAATATCAGAAATCCACTCTGCATGGTAATGCGAATGGTCTCTCAAGGTTGCATTTGCCAGTCAAACATCAAGATATTGCCCAGAAGGATTTTTTTTTTAAATTTGAACAAGTAGAGTAGAGTATACACCCATCACTGCTACTCCAGTAAAGAAAGCAACTCTTTGACCCAGTATTGTCCCAAGTTATGGACCTGGTGATGCATGGAAAAATTGACAAATCTCTCCGGTCTCACCCAACCTTGTTACCTACATGTCCAGGAGGATGGAGTGATCGATCCAATCTGATTGTTGTTGTGGGGGGAGATGTGTCATTATCTCACCACCACTGAGATCACAGATGTTAGAACAGCTTCATTCTGGTCACTGTGGAATAGTGCGCATGAAGGAAATTGCGCAAAGCTATTTTTGGTGGCCTGGATTGGACAGTGCTATTGAAGAGAGGGCAAGAGCTTGTATGTCATCAGGGTGTGAGGAATGCACCCCAGTGGGCACCCCTACACCCATGGAACTGGCCTGAAAACCTCTGGCAACGTATTCACGTTGACTTCACTGGCCCACTTGAAGGAAGCATGTTCTTGGTGGTGGTAAATGCCCATTCTAAATCGCCAGAAGTCTTTATAATGCAGTCTACTACTGCAGAGTACTATCCAAAAACTACGGGAACTTTTTGGTCATTTTGTCTGCCAGAACAACTTGTGAGCAACAACGGACCAGTTAGTCTCAGGAGTTTCAAAATTTTATGAAGGCAACTGGGATACACCACATCACTTCAGCACCATATCATGCATCCACCAATGGATTAGCTGAAAGATTTGTGCAGACAATGAAACAAGCTTTGAAATCGGCAAGGGGACAATTATCCATTCAAAAGCGTCTGGGCACCTTCTTACTATCCTACAGAAACACACCTCATGCTATGACCAAGGCATACCCAGTCTTTCTAATGATGGGACGACAGCTGCACACTTGCTTTGATCTGCTGAAACCTTCTGAACCCCAACAAATTGTGCAACATCAGCAGAAAGATCATGTCATCAGGCGTGCACCCAGAGCAAGAGACCAAACCTTTAGCCCAGGACAGCCAGTTTTGGCTTGGAATTATACTTCTGGAGTTAAATGGGTCCCTGCCACTGTCATCGCTCGAACAGGACCTGTTTCCCGCACAGTCCAGACCGCAGAGGATCACAGAAGTGGCCAGCAGCAGGTCTAGCCCCAGGCAGAGGCGCACAAGCAGCTCCTTGCAGCTCTCACCTGCAGGCACCGCCCCCCAGCTCCCGTTGGCTGGGAACTGGCCAATGGGAGTGTGGAGCTGGTGCTTGGGGCGGGGCAGCACGCGGAGCCCCGTGGGCCCCCCCTGCCTAGGAGCCGGACCTGCTGCTGGCCACTTCTGGGGCACAGCGTGGTGTCAAAACTGGTAGGGACTAGCCTGCTTAGCTGGGCAGCACTGCCGATAGGACTTTTAACAGCCCGCTCGGCGGTGCTGACCAGAGCTGCTGCGACCCAGTGCCTTACATTCCGTGACCCAGTACTGGGTCGCAACCCGCAGTTTGAAAACCACTGCCCTATGATAATGTAGATAGGGAAAGGATTAATTAGAAGCTCATTGCCTATATTTTTGCACCCACTGACTTCAAGGGGCTTTGGATCAAATCCTAATGGCATTACTCTTTTAGCTCTGTGCATTAGTACCAAAGTTCCTGGATTCAAACTTTGCTGCTGACTCATGAGAGGTGGCTGTTACACAACAGAAAGAGCCAAATTAACCTCTGATGTAACTTCACTACATTCATAATTAATTTAGCATGAAACAGGAGGAAATTATTCTAGAAGGGAACTGACTCAAAGAACACAGGTTTCAGAATAGCAGCTGTGTTAGTTTGTATTCGCAAAAAGAAAAGGAGTACTTGTGGCACCTATACTAACAAATTTATTTGAGCATAAGCTTTCGTGGGCTACAGCTCACTTCACTGGATGCATGCAGTGGAAAATAACAGTTGTGACTTATGCTGTGGTATACTGAATTTTGGACTATTATTGCATCAGAAAGGGAAGAGACTATAGCCAAAGAGAGGAGAAAGAAGTACATGGCTCACATAGATAGCCTGTACATTGAGTCAGAACCAACCCTTTTCATATATACCATACTAAATAACTCAACATATAGCTTACGTAGCTAGGTGTTTCATAGTCATTAAATGAGATGGGCTAAGGAGTAACTCCAGAAAAGTATATTGAGTTATAGTAGGGATTATTTGCCCTACTAAGGTTTACACTCTGCTTAATGTTTACTGTGTTGATTTTTCTTTTTTGTTTCTACTGCCTGCCAACCCCCCCGCCCCCAAACAGACACACTTTGTTTCTCTTAAAGATAACAAGATTTGGATGTGATGACTTGTGACAGAGTTATCCTTTTGGCACTGCAGAGGGAAGAAAATTGCACCTACATTTCAGAGGATGCCGAGTCAAGAGTATGTACAAGTCATGTAACAAGTAATAAAAGGGCAAAAAGAATTCTCTATGATGCTGTGAGGATGTTAGCGAAGGTCACTGAGAAACAAGGAGCAGGGCTGCCAGACTAGGTTACACCATTTGTTTATTTTTATGGAAGCTATGAGGCATGCAGTACAAAAGACATGCCACTCCTCCAGATTGGATCCAAATTGTAGAAGGCACCTGCTGCTCATAGAAACCAAACAGACAACTGAGTATTATTATAAAGGATTTATGTTCTCAAAGTAGTATCTCTTAAAGCTTTTTAATTAAGGCTCCGTCACCATTTGTACTACAAGCCATGTTTGTCAGGTGACATAACTTTCCTGAAAAAATTCTATCTAAAACATGGAAGATGTTTTTCCCCTGAGAGACTTTTGTTTTGATTATTTAAAAAGTATTATTCAACTTGTTTTTAGTGAAGCTACAAAAACAAGGAAAATTCAGAGTCAAAGCTTCAACTCCAGGCTGTTTCTTGGTAAATCACTTAACCTTTTGTATCCAACTACTGTAACATACTATGTGGGTTTTTCCACTGCAAGAAGCAAGTTGCCGGACATATATTAAATGGCTTTTCAGTGTTTTAGCAGATCCACAGAGCTATTTCTGCCCCTCCCAGAATGATTTTGTTGCTTCCCTACATAGTACGTCTTACAACCATGGTTATACTGGCACATTCCGAGACTCCTGACACAGCTATGCCATAGTGTCCAAGTGTTGTTTGGAGCATGGATTTTTCAAAAAAATTGCTAGAGGAGAGGGACTGAATTATGGGATGGAACTAGAAGGACCCGTGGAACCAGTGACGCTGTAATGCTGATGTTTCCTAGCACCACTGAGAAGTCATCACATATTGCAATGGTTCAGCCCAACTTGTTTTTAAAAACTTCAGCCAGATCCTCACCTAATGTAAACCAGTGTAGCGCTACAGAAGTTAATGTCACTACCATCATTTATGCCATCTGAGGATCTGGTCCATAGGCCCAGGTACTGCAGCCAACCAGTACAATTAACTGTTATCAAAACCTCTCCATAGCTGATGTGGATGGATGCAAAGTGTTGCAAACATCTGTAACACCTTTGAATAGTTAGGGGTTCTGAACCTAATCCTAGTGAAATTAATTGCCACGTCTAAAAACAGCTAATTCATCCTTTTGTCCATTAAGAAGAACAATGTATTTATGTGATTGATCCTTAATCAATGCACTGTGCTTTTAAAGACTTCCAAACTGTTAGGCCTGGTCTACACTAGACAATTGTATCTGTTTAAACAACGTGTCAAGGGGTTGACAAATCCACAGCCCTCAGTGGTACAATAGGTGAAGCACTACAATGGCATAGCTGCAGCAGCACAGCTGTGCCACTGCAGCATTTTAATCATAGACAGGTTCTTAAAAACAAAAAAGCAAAGCTTCCTTTTCAGCCCTTGGTCCTTCTGACATACTGAGCTCTTCCATTTTAAGGCTGTACAGCTGGCTAGCCCTTCTAGTGCACCGATATCCTAAAGGGTAAAAGGAAGTGTCATGATTCTGCCAAGTTAGTTTTTATTTTCAAAATATTGTTGTGTCTATACATATCAGCACCACTGTCTGGTTTATATGTTCTTTTGCTTTTTACCCTTACATGTTACAGCATGTAATGGGCTAGTCCCCTGCTAAGTCTTGTCACGCCTTAACTGCAGACCATACCACTTCAGGTCTCCTTCATCACCACTATGTTTTATGTTATTGCAGCAGGCCTCCACCTGCAGTGCTATTTACAAGGCCCCACCACATCCCCCAATTATGGCGTGGAGGAGTGAGCCCATCCCCCTACCCCCTCCATTCTGACTCTTGGCTTCCCCCTTTCAGAGCTTCCTTCCTCTGATTTTATCTGCTCCCAGATGCTGGGGTTGGTTCTCCCACAAATTAACCCCTCAGTTGTAGCTCCACTTGTGAATAGGTCTTCCACTAGGTCCAAATTAACCTCTATTAGTGGGGATTTGACTGACAATGTAGAGTCCCACAGTAATGTTAGTGCTAGAGCTGGTTGGAAAGTACTGATCTTAAGTGCATTGGGGGTATGTATAATTGGTAAGCACTAATGATAATATTAATGTACAATTAGTTGAGTAGATGCTAAAGGTGAGAGGACTATCATGCTTCAATTCTTAAACAAATGAAATAATTGTTAGTGGTTTGTTTTTCTTTTTCTCTCTCCTAGAATAATTTATCATGTTTGTTCAATTTTTTTAAAGTCACTTTGTTTTCAAGGCTTAACTATTTCTGTGTGACTTAATATGCCAGGTGCCCAGGGCAAGAGAGATTCCTTTTTCCCCCACCATGCTAATCCACATACCTGATGCATCTCAGTCAAACAATTGCAGTGGACATCAGAGTAATAGTTACTTGCATTGATTTTCCAATCTTCTGACACAATTTGATGTTGCAATTGGAAATTTTTTACTGTATTAAACAGACAAATCATTGCTAAATGTAGGTGTAGATGAGGTGGCACATTTCGATTGGTTGCTATTATGGTTAGGGACACTTTGAGGAATTATTGTTTTCTACATGATGATCTCTGATTCCACACCAGCTGATTGTCACAAACTCCTGAATCAGGGGCCTACACTACTAGCATGAGTTACCATTGTCTTTTTGATCATATTAGTGTTTACTTTAAGCAGACATCTGTTTTTGTTCAGCATAAAATTAAAACAAAGTGTCAACAATATATTTTAATGAGAGTTGTATTAGTTTTCAAGTACATAAAAGGTTGTTACAAGGAAGGGGGAGAAAAAAAATGGTCTCCTTAACTTCTTAGGATAGGAGAAGCAGCAATGGGCTTAAATTGCAGCAAGGGTAGTTTAGGTTGGACATTAGGAAAAACTTCTTAACTGTCAGGGTAGTTAAGCACTGGAATAATTTGTGTAGGGAGGCTGTGGAATCTCCATCACTGCCTAACCTGCTCTTAAAAATCTCCAAACACCCACCAGGGATTGTCTAGATAATAGTCCTGCCGTAAGTGCAGGGGACTGGACTACATAACCTTTTGAGGTCCCTTCCAGTCCTATGATTGTTTTAGGACAGAATAAAGGAGATTTTACTTTGCTTTTTGCTGGCAAGATTATTACTTTTGAACTTAGCTCTTACTCATTGGTTGGCATGTTTTTCTGACTATTGGTAGTAATAGTAATTGCAAATTCAGTATTACTGTTAAGAGGGGTATGTGTTCTAAATGCAGTTGACTTAAGGACACCATTCTGATGCCTTGCATATTGCTGTAGCAACAGAAATATATAGTGGAAAGTTTTATAAGTGATGTAATTGATTCTGCAGAGAAACTTGATTGTAACAGGAAGTCACCTCTAAAGAGAATTGTTGTTTGCAGATTGGAAGTGCACTGAAACAATCTGGGGCTTTTGTTCTATTTCACTATTACTTTAAAAAAAAATACCTCACCTACATTAAAAGAAAGTTATAGTACCCAACTGACGCACTCAAAAGTTAGGAAATTCCAGTATTAAAGTTGCCTGTGCAACCTTAATTCCTCCCCCTTGTGCAAATGCAGTATGATACAATCTTTCATTCCATTATCACATATTTTTCTTTCCCAACAGCAAACATGTCTTTGGTCTCTACTGCTATGTCAACGGTGAGTAAAGAAAGACGTGCTAACCTTAAAATCATAGAAGATTAGGGTTGGAAGAGACTTCAGGAGGTCATCTAGTCCAACCCCTTGCTCAAAGCCTTACGTCTACACTTCCATGTCTGTGTAAATTTAATTCAGATCTTTAATGCTGTTTTATCACAGCTCTTCTGAAATGGCTGGAGAGCAGAACTAAATCAGTTTTCTCTTCTAATAAAGAAAGAATACTATATGTTTACCATCTCTATATAAGTACCTAGAGAGAGCAAAAAGCAACACACATTTCTTCTTCCATCCCCAAACACTGAACGATCACAAAAATAAAGGTGAAAACACATTCCGTTCTTCATAGCTTCGTTTTGCATCCTAAGTATGTTGATATTCAGACTTATTATTGAAATATGTAATACAACTGAGAAATAAATAATTTGCTAGATCTATTTAAATAATTTACCCATGGAATGTTTTAAAGCAGGTCATGATTTCTCTGAAAGTACTTATTTGAATGTATTTGTAAAAATATTTTACCTTGAAATTTGAGCTGTGGTAGCTACTTGCCATTGGTTATGTAAGTCTTGTATTGGTTCTGGTATCTGATTTGAACATCATAACTACTGTTATCAGGAAGGGGACTTAAAGAAGCAACTGCGGCTTTGAATTTCTCAGGAAGAGATTAAATAAACAAATAAGACTAGACTGTTTTAGAAAGTTTTATATTCATTTCCCCCCTAGGCCATACAGACCTTGCCAGAGCCATCATTGCTAGGAAGCTGGGCTACTGTAAGATTTACTAGCAGGGTTTCAATTTAATTTCTCACCATATTTATGAAAAGAGAGAGACCCTAGCCATATACCATCAGCACACAGTTTAAAGAAATCATCATAGAAGAACAGGAAGGAGAAATGTGTCTGCCAACAGATATGGTTGGGTTTCAGGAAAATGCAAGGAGCCAGTCCTCACATTAGCACCAATTACATTACATTACAGTCTGGCATTTCTGCAAGAAACAGCACAGCAAGGTCCCATGGGGAATTCAATGTTTTGCCAATTTCACGGACTAGGCACCATTTTTGAATCCACAGGACATAGTCCAGTTTGTCTAATTAAAGTCTGAGGCAGATAATGTCAGTGTATTCTGGAGAAGAGGGTTGATCTGAGGATGGCATATTTCAGGGTTATTATACTTGAGAAGGAAGAGCAAGTTGCTGTTGATGCAGAGTATCACAGAATGTTCTAGAAGTGGACAAGAAAAAGGGCTTAACAGTAGTACAGTGCCTAGCATCTTGCTTCGACAGTGCAAAAAAAAATGAAGTATGCATTCCATTGTAGAGATGGGAGAAGTTAGTACTGAATTAATTGCTACTGCAGATATGTATAAATACATGGATCGGCAAGTTTTAAATTTGTTATCTTTAAGACTAACATCTGGGTTTAAAACTTCTTTCTGCAAGCATTCATGTCAGTAAAACATGATTGCTCAGATGTTTGTGTCAAGCAAATATGAAAGGAACACAAGCATGGACAAAGCAAATGTATTTTTAAATTTGAATAAATACACGTGGAATATTTTTGAAGTGTTTTCCCAGATGTAGAATAGGGGGGTGTAGCGGGGCGGTGACTTACCCTGCAGCGCCTCCTGCTGGTCATCCAGGGAATTAGCTTTTCCAGCCTTGGAGCACCCTCTGCTGGCTGGTGTCCGCTCACTGCTGGCCCCCGTGTCCCTCCCAGACCCCAGTGCCCCTTTACCTAGGTGGCTGCCCCATGGCAATACCCCCACAGTCTCTGGGTCTCCCCTCTGCAGGGAACCCCCACCACTATCCCTACCTCACCTCAGTCTTTGGCTACTGCCAGTCACCATTGAGCCCTGGCACACTGGGGCAGACTGCAGTGTGTAAGCCAGTCATCACAGACAAGGGGAGCTTTGGACCTGCTGCTTCTGCCTACCTTTGGGTGGCCCCCTGCAACTCCAGTACCTATCCAGCCTTACACTAGGCCTGCAGCCTTGGGGGTTTCCAGGCCAGAGCTCCCCAGCTCCCTTGGCCTTCCCCCAGACCTGCTCCACCTCAGGTACTCTGGTACACTCCCCAGCAGCCAGGCCTGTCTCCCTCCAAAGCTAGAGGAGACTCTCTACCCCTGGCCCACTGCCCTCTTATAAGGGCCAGCTGAGCCCTGATTGGGGCATGGCCACAGCTGAGCCTGCTTCCCCCTCAGTCAGCCTGGGAACTGCTTGCTCCCAGCCATAGCCCTCTCCTGGGCTGTTTTAAGCCCTTTAAGGTCCGAGCAGGTGACCACCCCGCTTCATGGCAGAAAAACCTCACCTGTATCAAAAGGTAACCCGTCCACTTCTCCCGCATGTAGCATCGTAGGAATAACATTAATATACACTAGATTGCTGTACATCCCTGCACATACACTTCAGTTTAGCTGACTACCTTTCTGCAATGAAATGTACAAGTCAGGCAGACAGTCAGATACAAACAAACAACCCCTGTCCCCCAGTGAAAACGGTTACTAACCTGTTCTGTAACTGTTGTTTGAGATTTGTTGCACATGTCCATTTCATTCTTGGTGTTGGTGTGCCCAGTGCATGGCCATTGGAAACTTTTCCCCTCAGTGGTACCTGTTGGGCAGCTAGAGTTCCCTCAGCTATTGCTTGCTACTGTGCATGGGTATAAAGGGCAGAGCAGAGCTGCCTCTATCCCCCATTCAGTTCCTTCTTGCTGTAACTCTGATAGAGAGGGGAAGGAGGATGAGTTGTTGAATGGACATGTGCAACACACCTCAAAAAACAACCATTATGGAACAGGCTAGTAACAGTTTTTTTCTTCAAGTGATTGCGCATGTGCATTCCACTCTTGGTGATTCACAAGCCACAAGACTGGAGGCAGGATTGGAGTCCATTTCAATAAAGATTGGAAAACAACTCATCCCACTCTGGCATCATCTCTGCAATCTTGAGCCACAACATAATGGGAGGCAAATGTGTGGATAGAGGAACAGGCTGCCACTCAACAAATGTCTGCAATTGGAACTTGTGCCAGAAAGGCTGGAAGGCCGATTGTGACCTAGTTGAATGAGCTGTGACTCGGATGGATGGAGTGACATTAACCAAGCCATAGCACATATACATGCAGGAATGAGATCCAAGAAGACATTCTCTGGGTGGAGACTCATTGACCTCTGTTTATCACTGCTACCAACTGCTGGGAGGACTTACAAAAGTGACTGATTCTGTCCATGTAAAACATGAAGGCTATTCTGATGTCCAAGCTATGCAAACGCTCTTCCTTCCTGGTTGTATGTGGGTTTGTCTAGAATACAGGAAAAGAAGGTGGCTGATTGATGTGGAAAGAGGAAACCATAAGAATGGCCATACTGGGTCAGACCAAAGGTCCATCTAGCCCAGTATCCTGTCTTCAGACAATGGCCAATGCCAGGTACCCCACAGGGAATGAACAGAACAGGTAATCATCAAGTGATCCATTCCCTGTTGCCCATTCCCATCTTCTGGCAAACAGAGGCTAGGGACACCATCCCTGCCCATCCTGGCTAATAGCCATTGATGGACCTATCCTCCATGAACTTAGCTAGTTGTTTTTTTTGAATCCTGTTATAGTCTTGGCCTTCACAACATCCCCTGGCAAAGAGTTCCACAGGTTGACTGTGCATTGTGAGCATACTTCCTTTTGTTTGTTTTAAACCTGCTGCCTATTAATTTCATTATTGACCCCTAGTTCTTATGTTATGAGAAGAAGTAAATAACACTTCTTTATTTACTTTCTCCAAAACAGTCATGATTGTATAGACCGCTATCATATCCCCCCTTAGTCGTTTCTTTTCCAAGCTGAAAAGTCCCAGTCTTATTAATCTCTCCCCGTTCGGAAGCCGTCCCATACCCCTAATCATTTTTGTTGCCCTTTTCTGAACCTTTTCCAATTCCAATATATCTTTTTTGAGATGGGGCGACCACATCTGCAGGCAGTATTCAAGATATGGGCATACTATGGATTTATATAGAGGCAATGTGATATTTTCTGTCTTATTATCTATCCCTTTCTTAATGATTCCCAACATTCTGTTCACTTTTTTGACTGCTGCTGCACACTGAGTGGATGTTTTCAGAGAACTATCCACAATGACTCCCAAGATGTCTTTTTTGAGTGGTAACAGCTAATTTAGACCCCATCATTTTATATGTATAGTTGGGATTATGTTTTCTAATGTGCATTACCTTTCATTTATCAACATTGAATTTCATCTGCCATTTTGTTCCCCAGTCACCCAGTTTTGTGAGAAACTTTGGGATGAACTACAGATGGGGACACAGGTAAACCTTGTCCTTAAAGAAGATTGCAAATGGAGGTCCCAACATTAATGCCCACATTAATGCTCTGTGACTTTTCTGGCTGAGGTAGTAGATGTTGAAAATGTCACTTTCACTGATAGATGCACAAGCAGGTAGCCAACGGTTCAAATAGGGGACCCATAAGTCTTGGCAATACTAAGTTTAGATCCCTGGGGGTCTTGCACTTGAAGGTATAATTTGACTAAGCCCTTTAAAAACCTTGTGGACATGTCACTGGAGAAAACAGTGATTGTCCAGTTTAGGATGGAACACTGAAATAGTAGCCAGATGTACTTTGATGGAACTAACTGCAAAGTGTTTCAGGTATAATAAGTTGTCCAAAATATGAAGAACTGGTTGGTGATACTCCATATTGGCAAGATGACCAGATGAAGAAACACCTCCATTTAGTAATGAAAGTAGCTTTCATAGAAGGCTTTCTACAGTTTAGCTGGACTTCTTGAATGTCTCTCAAGCAAGACTGCTCTCTAGTTTCTAGCCATGGAATATCCATGTAGTTAAGTGAAGGGTAGAATAGGTCACTATGATTGTAGGAGATTAGGGCTAAATCCAGTGAAAGTTAAATTGGAGGTTTCACCATCATTGATAGGAGAGTGGAGATCCAGTGCTGACGGGCCCTTCCTTGGTCTATAAGTATGACTCTGGCTTGGTCCTGTCTCATCTTTTGCAATACCTTGTAAATAAATGGGATTGGTGAAAAAGCAGAGGAGCCTGCCTGATCACATCAGTAAAAATGTATGTTATGGAATCTGGGCTGTCACCCTGTAGGGAGCAGAACTGCTGATACTTTATTGGACTTTATTGCAAGTGGGTCCACTTGAGAAACACCACCACCACCTTGGAAGACCCCACATATGGTGATTTGGAAATTATCTGCTCACATGGTCTACTGAGTCATTCCATACACCTGGCAGCTAAGATACTTCTAGATCTATTGAGTTAGCAATACAGAGTTTCCAGAACAGAGTCGCTTCTTGAAAAAGTGAAGAAAGAGCAGGCTTCCCCCTGCTTGGTGAGATAAAACACTGCCATCATGTTGTCTGTGAGGACTAGCTGGCTGTTTCTTTTCATCGCAGTAGAAATACTTGGCACACCAATCTAACTGCTTTCAGTTCTCTGACATTGATATGAAAGACCTCTGAGGACCACAGACCTGCATTTGTAGAGAACCCAGGTGGGCTCCCCATCCCAGAGCTGAAGCATCTGTCACTAGCATGAGAGTCAGTGGTGGGTGGGCAAACAAGAATGCTTACACATACCTGGTTGGAGCTGTCCACCATTTAGGGAGGTGAAGACATGGGAGGGATTTTAAGAAGCTCAGATAACCTGATTGACACCTGACCAAAAGGACCAATAAGGGGAGAAGATACTTTCAAATCTGTGGGGAAGGGTTTTTGTTTTGTGCTTTTGTTGTTCTCTCCGGAGACAAAGACAGAGACCGAGCAAGTAATCCAGCTCCTACTGAATTTGGGGAACTTTTTAACCTAAGCTCGTAGAAATAAGCTTACAGGGTCTTTCATGCGGGTCCCCACATCTGTACCCTAGAGTTCAGAGTGGGGAGGGAACCCTGACATCCTCAATGTCAAAGTTGGGTGTAAGGGTCTTCATACGGTTCCATAGAGGGTTGCGGGATTTTAATCTTGTGTTTGGTGGGTTTTGCAGGTCATCGTGCACTCGAATCCTTGCATTTGCATTGACATGGTTAAGAAAGTGAGATATCTGAGTAGCTCTTCTAATTGTGAAGGCTGGATGTGCGATAGGACCAGGAGCCAGTTGACTGGAGTCGATTTAAGCATTCCTGACAATATGCGCATAACGTTACTGAGTTGAGTGTCAAGGAATTTAGTGTGACTGCTGTGAGACCACACTGGCGCACAATATTCAGCTGCAGAATATACCAAGCCAATTGTTGCAGTTTGTAAGGTCCGTGGACTGGAGCCCCATGATGTTGCAGCCTGTTTTCCAATAAGCGGGACAGGAGACCTGACCTTATCATGGGTGTTCTCAAGGTATTGTCGAAAGGTCAAACTCCAGTTCAGTGTGATGCCAAGATACTTTGGGTTAGCCTTGTGGCTGATGCTCTCGCCACAGAACTGCACATCAAGTATGGTATTAGCTATTTTATGGTCACCATGGTTTTTTTCCCTGTTAGGCTTAAGTTTCCAGCTTTGGAACTAATCAGCCATCGTGCTAAAATCTCGGGTTAGGGTGCAGCTGATTGTATGAAGGCTTGTATGCTGAACAGCTAAGGCAATATCATCTGCATACATGAATTTCCTTGACTCTGTCGCTGGTATAATCGTGGTGTATAGATTAAAAAGTATCGGGGCCAGGACAGGAGGTCTGTGGGATGCCTGAATTAAGAGATCTTGTTGACTGATTTGGCTGTTAAGGTGTACCTTAAAGCAGCATCCCCGGTAATTGCTGCCAAGAGGCGGATTGTTCACTGGCAGTGAATGACACGGGAGACCTTGAGGAGGAGGCCCTGTCTCCAGACAGTGTCGTATGCCGAGGACAGGTAAACAAAGGCAATTGTTGTCTTTCACTTACGTTGGAATCCTGCCTCAGTGTGGCTGGAAAGTGAAGCTACGTGGTCACAGCATGAAATCCTGTCTGCTCTGCTGTGAGAATGTCTTTGATAATATCAGACAGATGATGGAGCAGCATCCATTCCATGACCTTGCTGGTGGTTGAGAGGAGAGAGATGGGGCAATAGCTGGCTGCGTCCTCTGGGGATTCCCCAGGCTTCAGTAGCACATCCACTGTTGCCTGTTGCCAGCTTGTTGGCACTTCTCCATTTAAAAAAAATATTATACGTGAGATTAATGCATGCAGCAAATTTACAAGCAATCCATTAAGTCAAGACACTAAACACATTTTAACAGTATTAACGCACATGAGAGCCAGACTGGCTCCAGCTGTGCATTTGTCAGTGTTAAGCTGAGGTCTATGGACCTTGGCATGAGCCTGGTATGCCAGCATCACAATGTGGAACCTGGAGTGTGGAAGAAGGGCCCTCTCTTGAGATGAATCCAGTACAGCCCCTATAAACTCTAGTCTCTTGATTGGGGAGAGGAGAGATTTTTCTGTATTGATTAACAGTCCCAGAGTATTGAAGGTTGACTGGATCAGGGCAGCATTGCTCTACACTAGCCATTTGGTCGGGCGTTTGAGAAGTCAGTTGTCTAGGTAGGGGTAAACCTGCACTTCTCATCTTCAGACGAATGCAGCTACTACTGCCATGACCTTTGTAAAGACCATGGGAGCTGATGACAGCCTGAAAAATAGTACCATGAACTAGTGATGATTTTGATGTACCAGAAATTGAAGATATTTCACGTGAGCTTGATTGCCATATCCAAGTAGGCCTTTTTAAAGTCAAGGGCAGCATACCAGTCCCCAGGATACAGGGAAGGGATAATAAAAGGTAGGGTGATCATGCAAAACTTTATCCTTTTTAAGAATTTTGTTGAAATGGCACAGGTCTAAAATTGGTCTGAGGTCTCCCTTTGCTTTTGGAATTAGGAAGTATCACGGATAAAACACTTTCCTTCTGAGTCTACATGGAACCTCCTCTATGGCTCCTGAGTGAAGGAGCAATTGAGCTTCCTGGATAAGGAATTTCTCATGAGAGTGGTCTCTGGAGAGGGCTGGGGATGGAGGAGTAGAAGCAAACAGGATACTATCCGATTTCCACAGTGCTCAAGACCCACTGGTCCAAAGCAATCCCAAACGAAGCACTGCAAAAGTGGAACAGATGACTTGTGAGGGTGAAGGGGTTCGAGTCTGGACGCTGGTATGTCGACCCTCAGTTGGCCCATCAAAATCCCTATTTTGTGGTTCCTTGGTGTCTTGAAGGGTCCAGACCCAGAGACAAAGCAACAGGAGGCCTATGCCTATAATCCTCGGAACCTCTTTTTTTGATAGGTCCTTCTGAGGAGAAGAGGGATATCTGCATGTCTGCTGTGGCCAATAGTGCTTCCAGACTGGGGCAGGTGTGTGCAGAAATTCAATGCTGATAAATACAAAGTAATGCACATTAGAAAACAATCCCAACTATATATACAAAATGATGGGGTCTAAGTTAACTGTTATCAAGAAAGATATCTGAAACAACTGCTCAATGTGAAGCAGCAGTCAAAAAAAGCTAACATTATGGTAGAAATCATTGGGAAAGAGATAGATAATAAAACAGAAAATATGATAATGCCACTACATAAATCCAAGGTACCCCATCAATTGCAGACCTTATGGAATACTGTGTATGGAAAGCCTGCCATGAGTACTTGTAATTTAATGGATAAGTAATGAGCAGTCTGCTATTGGGCTCAAATGGGGGTCCCATTAAACCTAGTAGGACCACATTAGGTCCCAAGAAGGAGGTGGCTCCCTGACTGGGGGCAAAAAAAGTGTAAGACACTTTAGAAACCTAGCCACAGTCAGGTGGTGGTTGAGGAACTGTAGCCTCAGATGGGGCGAGGGGGGAGGGTGATGTTCTGAGTTGGCTGACAAGTGAACTTGAACTGAGCTAATGGACAGTCCTGAGCATTTTCATGTCAGCAGATAAACAGAATAGGTGGAATCTGGGAGTCAGTGTTGCTCAGCCCAACTAAGAAATCTCTTACACTTGGCAGCATGTGCTAGTCTGATGGAATCCTTTCTGTTTTGTTCTGGATGTGCAGAGAGCAGGATATTTCTATGTCTGTCATCCAGCCAGTGCCCATGCTGTCAGATGTAAGGAAACTGGATCTGGATATTTTCATTGTCCTGAGATATTAAGAGGTAAGGGTTCTAGAGTGCAACCTGACAAGACCATCAAATCTGGATACCAAGCTGTCTTGGCCACGCAGGTGTTATCATGATGATAGTCACCAAATCCTGTCTTATATCTCTTAAGACAGATGAGAGTGATGGGAGAGTAAACGTACATCATCCCTGGAGACTGTGGAGTGAGGAATGCATCTGACAGGAATCCTGGGCTTAACCTCCCCTCAAGCAGAACTGGAGGTATTTCTTGTTAGTGTCTCTTGCAAACAGGCCTATTGATGGTTGATTTCACTCCTGAAAGATGTTTTGGATAACGGAATCCTTGACTGCCCACCTGTAGTCCATAGAGAATTGCCTGCCTAAATCAGGGGTTCTCAAACTGGGGGTCGGGACCCCTCGGGGGTCACAAGGTTATTATACGGGGGGTCACGAGCTGTCAACCTCCACCCCAAATCCCACTTTGCCTCCAGCATTTATAATGGTGTTAAATATATAAAAAAGTGTTTTTAATTTATAAGGGGGGTCGCACTCAGAGGCTTGCTATGTGAAAGGGGTCACCAGTACAAAAGTTTGAGAGCCACTGGCCTAAATGATCTGCTAGGACATTTTGCAGCCCTGAGAGTATAGTACTATGGGGGAGACTCACTGGCTGATGCACCAATTCCAGAATCGAACTGCCTTCTGGCATGGGAGGTGGGGGAGGGAGGAGACTGGACTCCTCCCTGTCTGTTTATATAAAACATGGTCATTATGTTGTCAGTCATGATTTGTCTGGCAGAAATGCAATGTAGGCTCAGTGTATTGCTGTGAGATTTAATACACTTATGTGCTGTCAATTCTCGATGCAGATCCATAGACCTTGCACCTGGGGGCATCATAAGCATGTGCCCCCCATCATAAGAAGGGTGCATCCGTCACTAACATCTTGCTGGGAAGAGGTTAGGAGAATGATACACCCCTGCACTCTTGAATGGGATCCTTCCACCATTTCAGTGACAAGAGAACCTCAGAGGGAACTTGCTCTGACATGCCGACATGGTATTTGTTTAGCAGGTACACAGACTTCAGCTAGCTCTGCATATAGTGATGGTGACATCTGGCTTTTTATGTGACACATATGCTGCAGCAGACTCAGGCATGTTCTTATCATGGTGCATGGTTGTTTCTGTAAGGGTCTGTCTTGGGGCAGGTAGGTCCTGGCTGTGGTGGAGTCCAAAATGGCTCCCGTGCATTCTGTTCTCTGTGTGAGTGTTAAGGAGGATTTCTTTCTGAGTTTTAGGCTGAACTCAAAGAGTTGGAGAAATCAATGGATGGTATCCTGAACCTGATCTGATGAATTCCCTCAAACCAACCACTGCATGGATAAATTATTCTTTGTTTTCAAGGGTAAGCTGTTACTATGCCACAATTAATAGAAAGTACAAAATAAACACTACAACCAAGGGGATGAATGAACTTTTCCTAACGCCCCATTTCCTTCCTGTGAATTTCTGCAGAACATAAGCAGACTTCCTGCAAAGCCCCCATCAACTTCAGTGGGAATAAAAAAAGCGTCCTTAATTACAGAGAAAAATGATAAAAAACAATAATAGTAATTTACAGCTCCCTTAAGGGGTGGCCTATTTTCCCTGGCTCCTGCACCAGAGCTACCACACTGTGTAGCATTTTCCTGATCAGTGTCCTTGTCTACCAAGAGACCGGACTAGATAGATTCCATTTAATCAAAAAGAGGCACAATTTCTAAGGACATATTAGTATTTGATTTTTCTTTTTTAAAAAATACCCTTCTGTCTGAAGTTTGGAAACTAACAGAAATGTACGTTTTCCTGTTTCCTGGTACAAAAACACATTGACTTTTACTCTTAATTCATTCCCCAAGTCATGCTATTACTTCTATCTGTTTCAGAAAGGTTTTTGATGTACAGTAGAATAATAGCATCATTTGTAGAGATAGTTACTTTCACAACAGCTGGATTTCCTACAGTTAATATATGTATTTGATCTTCAAGGATCAGATCATCAAACCTGCTCCAATTGCTTTGAGATGCATTAGTGGCACAAAATCATAAAGCCAGTGGCCACGGTCCCATGAGGATTTCCCCTATTTAGGGAAGTCCTTGAGTGGCATAGAGTTACCATAGCACCAAATCCTCTCCCAGGACACAGGGCATTTCCAGGATAAAGTGGGCATGGCCATCCGTATGTCCTGGCTGCCTGAATGGCCCCTCTGCATCACTGGCATCCAGGAGTAAGTAAATCAGAAAGCTGTGCTATTTTATGCTGGGATCCAGCCTTGCCTCGGACTTATGGGAGAGTAAAGACGGCATAATGTGATTCTCCCTTTCTTCTCGCCCCTGTCATCTCAGTAATTGCACTGCACACAGTTCAGCCAAATCACAGGACCAGGGGCCAAGCAAAGTCAGTCATAACAGTTGTTCTCCCCCCAATCTCCATATTCCAGACCATGTGCATTTTCTATTTAACTGTCTGTAATCCATGTAACACCTTTCTGGTGATATAAATGAAAAGTTCATATTAGCAACTACCTCATTTGTGTACTGATAAATATAATCATTCACAGATTAGTAGACAATTTTTAAAGTACAGATTTCAGAAACTGAAGAGGTTGGTTATAACTGTCACTGAAAACAAGTAAATCAAAGATGAAATGTAGGTACCATGACACCCATCACTCAGGGCATAAATAAAGAACTAAATGGTGCCATGATTGCTTCTTGCATTGAATAATCTGCCATTGCAAGAGTGCTTTAGCAAATCAGTTATGTGTATAGCATCTTTTTAAGTAGGTTTCAACCCCACTTTACTAACGGGTAGGCACAGACCAGATGCAACATAATAACAAGCACAGACACCGCTACTGCTCCAGAATGCTCTCTGCCCCCACCGGTTCTGTCCCCAATACAAAAGCCTCTTGCTCAGACATTGTGTGGGGGACCAAGATTTGGGCTTAAGGCCTATGATATGCTTCCAGCAATACTGTATACTGTATTCTAATGGGGTCCAAACAAGTCTTAATGCAAACTAATAATTCATATGGAAAATAATTACACATGTATGGCAATACAAGCTCCTCATTTAAGCGCCATCTCGAATAATTTATAGCCATCTTATGGGGTCATTTCATACACTTAGGCATTGGCAGGATGACCTGTATGTACATTAAACATTTCAAGAAGATTATATACCAGCTGCGTCCAGTTAATTTTTGTCTGTCAAAATACAAATATTGTCTGCCAGATTTAGAAACTGTTAAGGCTTTTTCCCCTTTAAATCTTATAATGAAGTTTGTGGTTTTCTTCATGGTGGATGACACTGCCTTGATTGCTGAAATAGCTTTTTCTTAGCAGACCACCAACTCAGAACCAGTAGCAGTATCCAGTATCCAGAGTAACATACTGACATGGAAGATTACATGAGCTTTGGGATGTCAGGGATAAGAGGGAAGGTTCTCTCATGGATTGGTAACTAGTTAAAAGATAGGAAACAAAGGGTAGGAATAAATGGCCATTTTTCAGAATGGAGAGAGGTAAATAGTCATGTCCTTCAGGGTATGTACTGGTACCAGTCCTATTCAACATATTCATAAATGATCTGAGAAAAAAGGATAAACAGTGAGGTGGCAAAATTTGCTGATGACACAACTACTCAAGATAGTTAAGTCCCAGGCAGACTGCGAAGAGCTACAAAAGAATCTCTCAAAACTAGGTGACTGGGCAACAAAATGGCAGATGAAATTCAATGTTGATAAATGAAAGGTAATGCACATTGGAAAACATAATCCCAACTATACATATAAAATGATGGGGTCTAAATCAGCTGTTACCATTCAAGGAAGACATCTTGGGAGTCATTGTGGATAGTTCTCTGAAAACATCCACTCAGTGTGCAGCAGCAGTCAAAAAAGTGAACAGAATGTTGGGAATCATTAAGAAAGGGATAGATAATAAGACAGAAAATATCACATTGCCTCTGTATAAATCCATGGTATGCCCATATCTTGAATACTGCCTGCAGATGTGGTCGCCCCATCTCAAAAAAGATATACTGGAATTGGAAAAGGTTCAGAAAAGGGCAACAAAAATGATTAGGGGTATGGAACAGCTTCCGAACGGGGAGAGATTAATAAGACCGGGACTTTTCAGCTTGGAAAAGAAATGACTAAGGGGGGTATGATAGAGGACTATAAAATCATGACTGTTTTGGAGAAAGTAAATAAAGAAGTGTTATTTACTCCTTTTCATAACACAAGAAGTAGGGGTCACCAAAAGAAATTAATAGGCAGCAGGTTTAAAACAAACAAAAGGAAGTATGCTCACAATACACAGTCAACCTGTGGAACTCTTTGCCAGGGGATGTTGTGAAGGCCAAGACTATAATAGGGTTAAAAAAGAACTAGATAAATTCATGGAGGATAGGTCCATCAATGGATATTAGCCAGGATGGGCAGGGATGGTGTTCCTAGCCTGTTTGCCAGAAGCTGGGAATGGATCACTTGATGATTACCCGTTCTGTTCTCTCAGGCACCTGACATTGGCCACTGTCAGAAGACAGGATACTGGGCTAGGTGGAATTTTGGACTGACCCAGTATGGCCATTCTTATGTTCTTGTCCAACTGATACAATAAGTGCATGACTTTTTTATATTAAAGTATTCTGGAGATTTAAGACTGCATCAGATCGGCACATAGGCCCAAATTCTACCCACAGAAAACCTATTCAAATCAATAGACATTGTATCTAAGTATCAAAAGGCAAAATATGGTCCATGCTGTTTACCAGTTGCAAATATTTAAAGTGGAAGAAAAAAAGTAAGCAATTGTAGGCTGAAAGCTGATATTTCATCAAACATAGTTACACATATAAACTCTGAAAAAATACAGTACTGTACACTGGGGCTGACAACCATAAGCAGAATGTTACTGTATTTATCAAAATGCACTAATTATGTAATAATGACCAATAGGAAGAGCATTTCCTGGAATTTAGTGATCAGCTGAAGGCCCAAGGTGATGCCAAGAGCTCTTAACCCCAAAGATCTTAAACTGCTTTTGAAGAGGAGCAGCATACACCATCAGCTAGCATGTGCTACAGTTAGTTACAAGCATGTTAACTGGATGAGGACTGGCCACATTCCCTATCTTTCTCAAATGCAGCCACTATAGCTGCATGCGGCCACCAGAGGCTTTTTGTGCGGCCACAGCCTCCTTGGCAGTGACTGGTGGGGGCAAAGCTGCGGCCCCTCCTCTGGAGCCACAAACACAGAGGAGCAGGCAGCTGGTATAAGTTCCCCACCTTCCTGGGGACGGTGGGGCTCAGGCTTCCAGCTTCACCCCTGGGGTGGTGGGCAGTAGCCTCTGTCCCTTGGCCGTGGAGCTTTGGGCTTTGTGAATAATGCAGCTGAAGTCAATGTACTTAGATCTACTTACCGCAGTGTCTTCATTGCAGTGTGTGAACGGGAGATGCTCTCCTGTTGATTCCCATTGCACTTCTTGTTGAGATGGGATACCAGAGTTGATGCTAGAGCGATCAGGGGTCGATTTATCCTGTCTATACTAGAAACGATAAATCGACCCCCGCTAGATTGATCGCTGCCCATCGATCTGGCCGGTAGTATTGACAAGCCATAAGTCTGTTGTGAAAAGCGATATTTGTATGTTTGTTAATATCACTTTTCATTGCCTCCCAGCTAGCTAACAAGTCTGCTGCTGTGAAAAGTGATATTAACAAACATACAAATATCACTTTTCAGAGAAGCACACTTACTAGCTAGCAAGTCTGAAAAAAAAAGCAACCAAAAAAGCAAAAGAAACAACAACAACAAAAGACAAGAACATGCAAAGTGTTGGATCATATTAAAGAAGTTCTGTATTAAAATCACAAATGAGTTTGATTCCCCATAGTTTAAATTCCAGGGTATTACTAATTAAGAGGTCTCTTGGTTTTTGGTACTGTTTCTCTTCCTCTATGTGTGAAACTTGCAAGCTGCTAATTATGTTAGTACATTCTAAGACAGTCTGTTCTCAAAGCAATTCTTTGTAACAACAACTACTCACAGAGAGAGAGACTCAAAGCAATACTCTGTAACAATAGAAACAGCACCCAGAGACTCCCCGCCCTTTTGTTGTATTCATCTCGCTTTGTTAACAATTGTGATTAAAATAGAGGATGTATGTGGATGGATGCTTGGTGTGGATAACAACTGAATGGTCAGGGAGGTGCCAGCCTAAGAATCCAGTGTCCATCGGCTGAAGAAGGCGTCAAGTGGAAATAACCAGAGGACCCCCGGAGGGCAGACTGGAATCCACCCAACAGACTCAAGAATGGGAGAACCAAAGAACAAGATAACATCTGGCAGCACGGAGCCATCAGGAATGTGCCATCTGCTGATTGATTCAGCAACAGCATGATGAAGCAATTCCCATAGACTGGCATAGGAAGAAATTCCTATAAAAATGGACTCTAGAAAGTGAGAACTTTGGGGTCTGATTCTGCAAACCAACTTCGAGGAGCATCAGATGTGCATCTGACAAGGCCCTGCTCCCTCTTCATGTCCAGGCCACCTGGCCAGTGGCTTGGCATGAGCAACTCTAAGGCTGGTAACTGTGATAACAACCTTGCATAACCTCTGTGTGTGTCTGTGTGTGTATGAATGAATGTGTGAATAAATATGAGATTGAATGGAATGTTATAGCTATAACTAACTGCTTACTATGATTCTTTCTGTATTCACAATAAATGTGGTATTTTGCCTTTTCCCCTTTAATAAGATCCTGCTGGTTTTTATTTTATTGGTATAACAAAAGCACCTTCTTTGTTTCTATTCTATTCAGGTCCAGTAAAGAATAGAGACAGCCATACATTATTTTTATTATTGAGTCTGCAAAAATAACCCTACATAAATAAATTACAATGATTTGGACATGTATATATGCATATTTATTTGTTTTTTTCTAAAGTTAATTATGTATTTTGGAAAAATTGTCAGAGCAGCCACCAGCAAGAGTTGGTAGCCACACTCTGAGGCCACCAAAAATTTTCTTGTGAGACCCCCAGCGAGCAGATCCCCCTCTGCATCCTAGGGTGGTAATAGATCTCCCTGCCTAGTACTTTCCAAATATTTAGGCCCAGGTTTTCAAAAGTAAGAACCTAAAGTTAGGCACTGAATCTATATTTTGTCTTCTAAGTGGCCAGATTTTTAGAAAAGCTCAACACCCAGAAATTTCCATTTACCTTATCACAGGGCAAGGCTTCTCCCGGGCTTTCAAGCACACACTGTCACACCCATTCTATGTTTACTGTGCAAACATAGGCGAATAAAAACAAACAGAAACAGTCCCTCAGTTCACCCTTTGTCCTTGGGTTTCATGACCTCCCCATCCACGGGCAAGTGATCCTGCTTTTTGCAGTATGTCTACACTACGAAATTAGGTCGAATTTATAGAAGTTGGTTTTGTAGAAAGCGTTTTTTACAGTTGATTGTGTGTGTCCCCACACAAATGCTCTAAGTGCATGTAGTCGGCAGAGTGTGTCCACAATACCGAGGCAACTGTCGACTTCCGGAGTGTTGCACTGTGGGTAGCTATCCCACAGTTCCCGCAGTCGCCACCGCCCATTTGCATTTTGGGTAGAAATCCCAGTGCCTGATGGGGCTAAAACATTGTCGCGGGTGGTTCTGGGTACATATTGTCAGGCCCCCGTTCCCTCCCTCCCTCCGTGAAAGCAAGGGCAGACAATCGTTTTGCTCCTTTTTTCTTGAGTTACTTGTGCAGATGCCATACCACGGCAAGCCTGGAGCCCGCTCAGCTAACCGTCACCATATGTCTCCTGGGTGCTGGCAGACGCGGTACTGCATTGCTACACAGCAGCAGTTTATTGCCTTTTGGCAGCAGACAGTGCAGTATGACTGGTAGCCGTCATCGACGTAGTCCTGGGTGCTCTTTTAACCGGGCGCATGGGCAAACATGGGAGTGACTCAGCCAGGTCATTTCCCTTGTTTCGTCTCGTGGCAATTCAGTCCCGCACTGTCTATTAATCTGCAGCTATCAGAAGATGATGGCCAATAATCATACTGCACCGTCTTCTGCCGAGCACCCAGGTGTTGACGATGGCTAGCAGTCGTACTGCACAGTTTGCTGCCAGCAAGATGTATAAAGGTAGATGAAGTGGCTCAAAACAAGAAATAGACCAGATTTGTTTTGTATTCATTTTCTCCTCCCTCCCTGCCTCTGTGAAATCAACGGCCTGCTAAACCCAGTTTTGAGCTCTATCCTTGAGGTTTTGAGTTCTATCCTTGAGGGGGCCATTCAGTTTCTCGCAAAGCTACCCCCTTTGTTGATTTTAATTCCCTGTAAGCCAACCCTGTAAGCCATGTTCGTCAGTGCCCCCTCCCTCCATCAGGGCAACGGCAGACAATCGTTCCGCACCTTTTTTCTGTGTAGACGCCATAGCATGGCAAGCGTGGAGCCCGCTCAGATCACTTTGGCAATTAGGAGCACATTAAACACCACACGCATTATCCAGCAGTATATGCAGCACCAGAACCTGGCAAAGCGATACCGGAAGAGTAGGCGACGTCAGCGCGGTCACATGAGTGATGAGGACATGGACACAGACTTCTCTCAAAGCACGGGCCCTGGCAATGTGGGCATCACAGTGCTAATGGGGCAGGTTCATGCGGTGGAACACCGATTCTGGGCTCGGGAAACAAGCACAGACTGGTGAGACTGCATAGTGTTGAAGGTCTGGGATGATTCCCAGTGGTTGCGAAACTTTCGCATGCGTAAGGGCACTTTCATGGAACTTTGTGACTTGCTTTTCCTTGCCCTGAGGCGCAAGAATACCAAGATGAGAGCAGCCCTCACAGTTCACAAGCGAGTGGCAATAGCCCTGTGGAAGCTTGCAACGCCAGACAGCTACCAGTCAGTCGGGAATCAATTTGGAGTGGGCAAATCTACTGTGGGGGCTGCTGTGATGCAAGTAGCCAAAGCAATCAAAGATCTGCTGATATCAAGGGTAGTAACCCTGGGAAATGTGCAGATCATAGTGGATGGCTTTGCTGCAATGGGATTCCCTAACTGTGGTGGGGCCACAGACGGAACCCAGATCCCTATCTTGGCACCGGAGCACCAAGCCGGCGAGTCCATAAACCGCAAGGGGTACTTTTCAATAGTGCTGCAAGTACTGGTGGATCACAAGGGATGTTTCACCAACATCAACGTGGGATGGCCGGGAAAGGTACATGACGCTCGCATCTTCAGGAACTCTGGTCTGTTTCAAAAGCTGTAGGAAGGGCCTTTATTCCCAGATCAGAAAATAACCTTTGGGGATGTTGAAATGCCTATAGTTATCCTTGGGGACCCAGCCTACCCCTTAATGCCATGGCTCATGAAGCCATACACAGGCAGCCTGGACAGTAGTCAGGAGCTGTTCAACTACAGGCTGAGCAAGTGCAGAACGGTGGTTGAGTGTGCATTTGGACGTTTAAAAGCGCGCTGGTGCAGTTTACTGACTCAGTTAGACCTCAGCAAAACCAATATTCCCACTGTTATTACTGCTTGCTGTGCACTCCACAATATCTGTGAGAGTAAAGGGGAGACGTTTATGGCGGGGTGGGAGGTTGAGGCAAATCGCCTGGCCACTGGTTACGCACAGCCAGACACCAGGGCGGTTAGAAGAGCACAGGAGGGCGCGGTGCGCATCAGAGAAGCTTTGAAAACCAGTTTCATGACTGGCCAAGCTACGGTGTGAAAGTTCTGTTTGTTTCTCCTTGATGAAACCCCCCGCCCCTTGGTTCACTCTACTTCCCTGTAAGCTAACCACCCTCCCCACCTCCCTTCGATCACCACTTGCAGAGGCAATAAAGTCATTGTTGCTTCACATTCATGCATTCTTTATTCATTCATCACACAAATAGGGGGATAACTACGAAGGTAGCCCGGGAGGGGTGGTGGAGGAGGGAAGGACAAGCCCACACAGCACTTGAAAAGTTTAAAACTTTAAAACTTATTGAATGCCAGCCTTCTGTTGCTTGGGCAATCCTCTGGGGTGGAGTGGCTGGGTGGCCGGAGGCCCCCCCACCGTGTTCTTGGGAGTCTGGGTGAGGAGGCTATGGAACTTGGGGAGGAGGGCCGTTGGTTACACAGGGGCTGTAGCGACGGTCTGTGCTCCTGCTGCCTTTCCTGCAGCTCAACCATACACTGAAGCATATTGGTTTGATCCTCCAGCAGCCTCAGCACTGAATCCTGCCTCCTCTCATCATGCTGCTGCCACCTTTCAGCTTCAGCCCTCTCTTCAGCCCACCACTTACTCTCTTCAGCCCGCCACCTCTCCTCCCAGTCATTTTGTGCTTTCCTGCACTCTGACATTGTCTGCCTCCACGCATTCGTCTGTGCTCTGTCAGTGTGGGAGGACAGCATGAGCTCAGAGAACATTTCATCACGAATGCTTTTTTTTCACCTTCTGATCTTCGCTAACCTCTGGGAAGGAGAAGATCCTGTGATCCTTGAAACACATGCAGCTGGTGGAGAAAAAAAAAAGGACACTGGTATTTAAAAAGACACATTTTATAGAACAATGGGTACACTCTTTCACGGTAAACCTTGCTGTTAACATTACATACATAGCACATGTGCTTTCGTTACAAGGTCGCATTTTGCCTCCCCCCCAGCACGTGGCTAGCCCCTCCCCCCTCCCCGTGGCTAACAGCGGGGAACATTTCTGTTCAGCCACAGGCAAACAGCCCAGCAGGAACGGGCACCTCTGAGTGTAACCTTAAGAAAAGCACCCTATTTCAACCAGGTGACCATGAAGATATCACTGTCCTGAGGATAACACAGAGAGATAAAGAACAGATGTCGTTTGAACACCAGCAAACATACACTGCAATGCTTTGTTCTACAATGATTCCCGACTACGTGCTACTGGCCTGGAGTGTCCTACCATGGTGGATGGAATAAGGCTGCCCTCCCCAGAAACCTTTTGCAAAGGCTTTCAGAGTATATCCAGGAGAGCCACGAATGCCAGGGCAAATTAATCATTAAACATGCTTGCTTTTAAACCATGTATAGTATTTTAAAAGGTACACTCACTAGAGGTCCCTTCTCCGCCTGGTGGGTCCGGGAGGCAGCGTTGGGTGGGTTCAGGGGGTACTGGTTCCACGTCTAGGGTGAGAAACAGTTCCTGGCTGCCGGGAAAAATGGTTTCTCCGCTTGCGTGCTGCGAGCTATCTTCCTCGTCCCCAAAACCTGCTTCCATGTTGCCTCCATCTCCATTGAAGGAGTCAAACAACATGGCTGGGGTAGTGGTGGCTGAACCCCCTAAAATGGCATGCAGCTCATCATAGAAGTGGCATGTTTGGGGCTCGGACCCGGAGCGGCTGTTCGTCTCTTTGGTTTTCTGGTAGGCTTGCCTCAGCTCCTTAAGTTTCATGCGGCACTGCTTCAGGTCCCTGTTATGGCCTCTGTCCTTCATGCCCTGGGAGATTTTGACAAATGTTTTGGCATTTTGAAAACTGGAACGGAGTTCTGATAGCATGGATTCCTCTCCCCACACAGCGATCAGATCCCGTACCTCCCGATTGGTCCATGCTGGAGCTCTTTTGCCATTCTGGGACTCCATCATGGTCACCTCTGCTGATGAGCTCTCCATAGTCACCTGCAACTTGCCATGCTGGCCAAACAGGAAATTAAAATTCAAAAGTTCATGGGCCTTTTCCTGTCTACCTGGCCAGTGCATCTGAGTTGAGAGTCCTGTCCCGAGCGGTCACAGTGGAGCACTCTGGAGTAGCTCCTGGAGGCCAATACCGTCTAATTGCGTCCACAGTACCCCAAATTTGACCCATCAAGGCCGATTTCAGCGCTAATCCCCTTGTTGGGGGTGGAGTAAGGAAATGGATTTTAAGAGCCCTTTAAGTCGGAAAAAAGGGCTTTGTCGTGTGGACGGGTGCAGGGTTAAATCGATTTAATGCTGCTAAATTCAACCTCAGTTCCTAGTGTAGACCAGGGCTTAGTCCCATCCAGTTCAACTCCCTTTCTGGAACAACAGCCCCAGGGCTATCTTCCTGGACACCTGGCCCTTTCCTCCAAGGACTTACTCACCACAGGAGTTAGATGAACTCTACTCCTCTGTAGTTCCACTACCCAGGCACAGCCTGTCCCAGTAACTCCTGCCCTCTGCCAGGTCTTCACAGCCCCAGGGATAGCCCGGTCCCCTTTAATTAGCTCAGTTGGTCCCACCTGCGTGAGATGTCACCAGCAGAAGGTTGATTTTTTTTTTTAGGGGTTCAGGTTCTGTAGTTTCCGCATTGGAGTGTTGCTCTTTTAAGACGTCTGAAAGCATGCTCCACACCTCGTCCCTCTCAGATTTTGGAAGGCACTTCAGATTCTTAAACCTTGGGTCGAGTGCTGTAGCTATCTTTAGAAATCTCACATTGCTGCCTTCTTTGCGTTTTGTCAAATCTGCAGTGAAAGTGAAATGAACAACGTGCTGGCTCATCATCCAAGATGGCTATAACATGAAATATATGGCAGAATGCAGGTAAAACAGAGCCAGAGACATACAATTCTCCCCCAAGGAGTTCAATCACAAATTTAATTAACGCATTTTTTTTTAACGAACGTCATCAGCATGGAAGCATGTCCTCTGGAATGGTAGCCGAAGCATGAAGGGGCATACGAATGTTTAGCATATCTGGCACATAAATACCTTGCAATGCCAGCTAAAAAAGTGCCATGTGAACGCCTGTTCTCACTTTCAGGTGACATTGTAAATAAGAAGCAGGCAGCAGTATCTCCCGTAAATGTAAACAAACTTGTTTCTCTTAGCGATTGGCTGAACAAGAAGTAGGACTGAGTGGACTGAGGCGCTAAAGTTTTACATTGGTTTGTTTTTGAGTGCAATTATTCAACAAAAAAAAAATCTACATTTTTAAGTTACACTTTCACGATAGAGATTGCGCTTGTATGAGGTGAATTGAAAAATACTATTTGTTTTGTTTTTTATTACAAATATTTGCATTGAAAAAATTATAATAATATAAAGTGAGCACTGTATATTTTGTATTCTGTATTGTAATAGAAATCAATATATTTGAAAATGTAGAAAAACATCCAAAATATTTCATAAATTTCAATTGATATTCTATTGTTTAACAGTGCGATTAATTGCGATTAATATTTTTAATCACAGTTAATTTTTTAAAGTTAATCATGTGAGTTAACTGCAATTAATCGACAGCCCTAGTGACTACTCATGATGGAAGGTAGTAGTACCTGATCTTTTCCACACTGTGACCCTATGTTTCAACATAAATAATTTTGGGACTGCCCCTCTTCTCTTCCCAGCTAGCTGTAATGAAGGAATGAGTGGCCACAACCTGAGAACTAACCGTGGAAGGTGTTATTCAGTGTGAGTAGGGTATCACCATCTGGCCCAAAGTAGTTAAACACCAATACAACTAATATGGATGTTTGACTATAGTCTCAATGTTCCACTGTGAGTGTATACACACACACACACACACAGAGTGCATTAGGGGAAAAATTCAACCCTGATGTAAAAAGATGGAATTCCTTTAATTTCAATGGCCTGCTTATGCCAGAGATGAATTTGGTCCTGTGACTTTTTTAATGCTTTGTATTTGCATTGAAAGAATGCAGGAAAGTAGGGGTTGTGCTTTTAAACTCACTTTGCTTTTCTGTGTTTTTTCACTCATGTATGCCAGCCCAGTCACAGGTATGCCACAACATTTTATAACAGCAGGGAGGCAGAGTCTTACAGAAACATTTTATGATGAGGGACTCTATCCCAAATTCACTGAGTTTTTTTTGTTTGTTTGTCCATCAGGTGAACATTTGAAGCTTTTCACCACACATGACAACCTAATAAATCAATAAAAAGAGAAAAAAACAGATCAAAAGATTGGCTAGTAGATTGAAAAATAAAGACATTTATGGTAAGATGAGAAGCAGCTCTCAAAAAGGAAAAATATCAATCAAGTATTGACATCTTGGTCATGAATATTCAGCTATCTTACCAAGAAAAAAGTTTGTGAGTATGTGCAGGTGTTTGTGTTTTTGAGGACAGAATTTGCTGTAGCGCTTCAAAAATAAACACTGTGAGTTGCTTTAATTCACATAAAGATCTGATTTATCAGTAACTCCTCAAATTGCTCACGGCAAGAGAAAATATGCTTGAGAATTTTAAAAATGTTATCTTTATTATATTTATTTTATTTATGTTTTAATTTTCCTTAAAGATTCCAGTTACATAAATGGCCACTGACAAGGAGAAAGTGGTGTGATATGGAGTCCTTTAAAAACTGTAACACTTATTATTAATGTTTCTAGTTCAGATTTGGATTGTTTGACCATTCTATGGTGAAAAATCTTTCATTAAATTATAGAAGGAAAGAGGGCAGGGCAACCTGCTATAGCGCTGTTAGCTTTGATGTCATTTAAGGGCAGAAGGTCCATTTAGAGGAGCACTCCCAGCAGTAACACCAGGATTATATGAAAGAGCAACTCAGTCAATTGAATGCTCCAAGCTTTATTTACTTTAAATAACAATGGACAGTTGGCTAGGAGTCTGATTACTTATTTAAATGTGTCTTTTAACGATATGTAGTCTGTTTTTAAAATAATAAGAAAAGCAAGTTCATTCAGACTTCAAATTAGATTGTGTCTGTACATAGGAGTAATATTAAGACCATCTGAGAAGAGAGCAGTAATTTATCTGTATCTGAGTCTGTAGTTGTGTGTGTAGTCCTCTGAAAAAGCTGGAGAAGATCTGGACAAATCTAATTCTTTTGAACCTGAAGATTTAAACCTAAATTATTCTAAACCTGAACCATTTAAATAAAAAACAAGTTTCTGAACTGTCTGTTTGGATGCAGGCCAGTAAGATTTATAAAAGGAGACCTCATTCCTTCTGACTCTCAGCAATAAGTATATTTTTCAATTTAGCTTCTCCCTAAGATGATATTGCTTAGAGGCTGGGACTATCCAGATAAGATCTTGAACATTGAATGCCCCAGCTTTATAATATTCCAAAAAAGAGAGCACTTAAATGGGCAACAATGTCTAAAGCTTATGCACCAATTTCCTCCATAAGTGAGAAGACATGGTTCCCTGTTGAGAGCATAGCATGAGTCAGGAATCCTGCTGACAAAAAATTGACATAGTTTTAAGGAGAAGCTTTCAAACATCTGGCACAATTATTAGAGTTGTTACCTGTAGTGCTTACATCTCACTAGCCCTAATTGCTTGATTGCATCAACTGTGCAAAATGGCTTAAATCAGAAGTCAGGAAACATTTTATGTATTTTTCATTCTCCACTTCGCAATAGGTTTCAGAGTAACAGCCGTGTTAGTCTGTATTCGTAAAAAGAAAAGGAGTACTTGTGGCACCTTAGAGACTAACCAGTTTATTTGAGCATGAGCTTTCGTGAGCTACAGCTCACTTCATCGCAATAGTTAATCTAATGCCTGACATGACACATAGGGCTAAATTCCTCCCATGTATTACTTTGTCAAAATAAATAGAGTTGTACCAGAAATTAAATTTGCCCACGGTATAATAATATTTATATTGAGATAGTGCCCAGAGGCCCCATGCAAGTCAATGAGACTGCTCACATGAGTAAGGAGTTCTTATGAGAGTTAGAATTGGTGAAAACTGGCTCCTATTTGCGTACCCCCAAAAAGCACAGAAGGTTTCACTAAATGTAAAATGTTAAACACATTAATTCTGAAATCTTATTTCAAATAAGAATGTCTGAGATCAATAATAATAATAAGAATACAATCAACAACATTTGGTGCAAGTGGGAACCATCACAAATAGATCCACAGAATTATCACTTACATGTATCCATTTGTTCTTTTTATGAGAAATATCCAAGGCTTGTAATCTCCAGCATGCATTTTTAATACCAGTTTTTACCATTTGGGTGAGCCATTACTGCAAGTATATCCACAAAAGCAATGATATAATTTAGAGAACAGAGAAGCCACAGAATTCCATATTTAGAGATAATGGGCCAGATTGATCCCTGGAGTAACTCCAATGACTTCCACTCCAGCATTGTGTTGGCAAATTGATCTCTGCGGTCTTGCAGTATGGTGACAATGTTGTTTTTGTCATGCATGATAACAATCACAATTGAAGTGGGATACGCATTACCTAAAACTGGTCAAATAATTCATCATGGTGAAGAGTATGTGTTGTAAATTTTGCCCAATTTTCCATTGAACATTTATTTTGAATAAATTCTTCAATTATTTAATAGCTCTAATGGCAAGAACTATTTAAATGGTGAAGTTTGTTCAATCCTACATCTATACTAATAATGGAAGCCTCAAAGGATGGGAGCACACAGGATATTAAGAATCATTCAAGGTCATTGATCACTGACAGAGAGCAATACAGAGTAATATTCTAGACAGAACAGTGCGCCTAACATTAATGTACTTTTGCTGATGGATTAATAAAATTCCTGCAAAGAAAATATGTGGTAGCCAAGTGACTGTCTCCTATAGCAAGCAACAGGCAGATATTTAAAGCATGTCTGTTCAGAATGAGTACTTGTCTGAACAGAAGAAATTACATAAAATCCTAGAGATGAAGAAGGTATAAGAGAAAATGTTATCAGATTATAAAACATTAGTAAAATTCGCAGATAACTTTGAATAGCATTTGCTTTGTTAAGCAGGTAAACTGAGTAATACAATATATTTTTGGCATATGATAAAGCCTGTGTACTGATAACAATGTTGCAGGGGGAAAAAATTAATTGTAGAAAAAGGGCTCAGGTTCTTTCAAGAAGTTACTCAACAAGGCCCCAGTCCTGGAAAGACTTATACACAGGTTTAACTTTACACACTGTGAGTAATCCTATTGGCGTCAGTGGACTACTCACAGTGAGGAAAATTAAGCACATCCAAAAGTCTTTTCCCCACTTTTGGGCCCTGATCTTGCAGAGACAACTTTTTGAAGAAGGACTTTTTTTATAGTGAAGAAGAGAACAGATTCTTCAGATGAGGATCTGGACAAATATTCTTCTCCGATCAGTCTTTAAGATTAACTTTCTGATATTTCCCCCTTTTTTTTTTTTAAACCTTTTATTTCCTGGCACCCTCTTTCTGCTCTCTCCCTCTCCCATTTATTCAAATAGGAATGGGCCCAAACCAAAAACCCAGATTCAAACACTCTCTAACTTTGGAAATATACATCTCTAGATCCAAGCAATAATCTTGATTCTTTAAGATGCTGAGCACCTCCAGAAAAGTCCTGAGTGCTCTCAATTCACATTGACTTTAATGGGACTACTTATGTGCTTAAAGTTATGTATATACTTACATACCTTGCTAAATCAGAAGCTTACTTAATGACACTACTTACATATTCAAAATGAAACAAGTTCTTTAGGGCCTCACTATATGCAAACATATGTTATTTTAGTGGATAGTAAGTTGTTCTTCTGGTTTTGTTATTTATGAGGTGGTTTTCATATGACAGACTAGCAAAACTGATGCATAACCCTGACCAGATTGTAAACTAGAGTGGTCAGGCACAGTCTAGAACAGACTTTATCTGTCAACATGTAATGAGTCTATAGTGTACAATAAACATGGAAACAGTTTGTACATGTCTGTGGACTAGATGCAGAAAAATAAATAGTAATCGGTCCTTGTTTCAGTGCTCAGAAATCTTAACTTTGCACCCTGTAGTGAATTAGAAATGCAAACAAACTTCAAAAGAAAATATACATTCCTGGAGCTAAGGCATATGTCTGCCTGGGGGCAATAATGTTTGAAGACAGAATACACCATGTAGTAGCAGAAAGTGTGTCAGAAACACCTACACCTTTGAAGGCAATATCAGATTTCTGCATTTAGTTGTTAATACAAATAATGTTGTTGCTTGGAATATAAAAGAGAAGGGTAATAACATTTAAAATAATTTAGAGAGACAGACAATGAGCAACATCAGATAAGGTGACTGCAGTTCCATACAATGGAGGGGTATATACATGAACAAGGAATGTATACTCAGTCATAAATTACAAAATATTGATAAGGAACTGAAGTAGTTGTGGATATAATTAAAGTTTTCTTCATAGTGCATTCATTTATCCTGCTAGCAAAACAGATGCAAAACCTTGCGCAGATTATAAACTAGACTTTTCCAGGCACAATCTAAAATTATTATTCCCTTAAGAAGTACTCAAGAAGAACAAAAAGGTACTGTCCTTAATACCAATTATTGCATTAAATAATGTTATTGTATGTTTCTAACAAACATAAATAAACAATCATGAAGGTATTTCTATAGATATAGAGTAGAAGTAGATGATGATGATGTAGATATAAAATGAGAGAGAAGGTGGGTAAGGTAAGACCTGAAGAAGATCTCTGTGTAAGCTTGAAAGCTTGAAGTTGCTCCAATAAAGATATTATCTCACCTGCCTTGTCTCTCTAATATCCTGGGACCAACATGGCTAAAACAACAACACCATGTACATAGAACGTCAAATAGTTATTGTTACATGAAAGGTATAAGAAACATCATTGCTATTTCAATAGAAATAACAAATATAGCCTCATAAATACTTATAAAGGATACAAAGAGCAAATTTTAATAATTTAAAACTCAAACCCACCACATTTACTTTGGCTACCAATGGAAAGTGACCTAACAGGAATACCTACATTGACTCCAGTGAGAAACTGCTGAATTGGAATTCATTTGCAAATTGGATACTATTAATTTAGGCTTAAATAGAGACTGGGAGTGGCTAAGTCATTATGCAAGGTAGCCTATTTCCCCTTGTTTTTTCCTACTCCCCCCACCCCCTCAGACGTTCTGGTTAAACTTGGATTTATGCTGGAAATGGCCCACCTTGATTGTCATGCACATTGTGGGGAGAGTGGTCAGTTTGGATGAGCTATTGCCAGCAGGAGAGTGAGTTTGTGGGGGGGGGGGGGTGAGAAAACCTGGATTTGTGCTGGAAATGGCCCACCTTGATTATCATGCACACTGTAGGGAGAGTGGTCACTTTGGATGAGCTATTACCAGCAGGAGAGTGAGTTTGTGCGTGTATGGGGGTGGGGGGGGTGAGAAAACCTGGATTTGTGCTGGAAATGGCCCACCTTGATTATCATGCACATTGTAGGGAGAGTGGTCACTTTGGATAAGCTATTACCAGCGGGAGAGTGAGTTTGTGTGTGTGTGTTTTTTGGGAAAAGGGGCGGGCGGGTGAGAAAACCTGTATTTGTGCTGGAAATGGCCCACCTTGATTTTCATGCACGTTGTAAGGAGAGTGGTCACTTTGGATAGGCTATTACCAGCAGGAGAGTGAGTTTGTGTGTGTGGTTTTTGGAGCGGGGTGAGGGGGTGAGAGAACCTGGATTTGTGCAGGAAATGGCCCACCTTGATTATCATACACATTGTGAAGAGAGTGGTCACTTTGGATGGGCTATTACCAGCAGGAGAGTGAGTTTGGGGGGGCGGGGGCGGAGGGTGAGAAAACCTGGATTTGTGCTGGAAATGGCCCAACTTGATGATCACTTTAGATAAGCTATTACCAGCAGGAGAGTGGGGTGGGAGGAGGTATTGTTTCATGGTCTCTGTGTATATAATGTCTTCTGCAGTTTCCACAGTATGCATCCGATGAAGTGAGCTGTAGCTCACGAAAGCTCATGCTCAAATAAATTGGTTAGTCTCTAAGGTGCCACAAGTACTCCTTTTCTTTTTGCGAATACAGACTAACACGGCTGTTACTCTGAAACCATTGAGTTTTTTAGTTTTTCTGGTACTCAGGCAAAGCAGTAACAGGCATATAAGTAGATCATTGAAAGAGACAGAATTACATACAGATCTTATTTAAGGAGAATTTTAAAGTGTCTTTGAAGGAGGAAAGTTACATCCTTGAAATTCTGATGTTAGGTCAAAAGCATAGCCCCCTTGACAGTGCTGGGTTTTAATTTTTATATAAGATTGGGACTACTGTGATGAGTCTTCTTGCAGTGGCAACGTGCTTCTGCCTATCAGAGAAGATCAGTGCTTCTGGGAAGTTTTCGGTGTCACAGCTAGTAGTGGCAAAAGCGGAGTCCATTTTGATATAATTTTTTATGCTGATCTTAACACAGTATTTGAATTCTATTCAGCACTGGATTGGGGAGCCAATAATGTATAAACAATTTCCTGGATAACATCAGTTATTTTAATTAAGAATCCATTCAAATATGGCATCACTTAGACATTAATATAGGTCACCATTTGTTTGTACAGCATACTTTTTACAAGAACATTTCTTCAAAGTAAATCATGTTAGAACAAGCTTTTACATGCTTGACTGAACAGTTTTGATTACTCAAAATTGGCAAGACTTGATGTTTAGCTAACAGCATAAGAAAAATAGGATCATATGTACTGCAGTGAACTGTAGGATGGGTGCTATATTCTTAGAGTCTGATTTGTACAAGTGAGTTCTCACTGGCATCAGTTGGAGTGGTTGAAGCTCAGCACCTCTGAAAATCAGGATTTGAGTGTCCATCCACACTAAGAAAATGATTCTCTGCTAACAGTGGTTGTCTGCAATACGTCTTTCCTGACCCATCTCCCCAAACTGTTGTTGAAAACCAACTGCTACAAAACTATGTTCAGCATCATTATGGAAAGCATGAATGAGACTTAGGCCTCGTCTACCTAAAAAGTTATATTGACCCATACCCCTGAGCAATGTAGTTAAGCCAACCTAACCCCTGGTGTAGACAGGGCTAGATGAACAGAAGAATTCTTCTGTCAACCTAGCTACCACCTCCCAGGGAGATGGATTACCTACAGTGACAGGAGAACCCCTCCTGTCAGTGTAAGTAGTGTCCACACTGTAGCATTTCAAGTGTAGACAAGCCCTTAGGGGTACATTCTCTCAAACACATTTTCTCTAACTGTGCTGAAAATGGTTTGGTTCATTTACACTAGCAGTTCAACAGCTTTCAAGGCCACTTGAGGAGAGGTAGAAGTGGATCCTTTCCCTAGTGTAGATGGGGGCCTACGAGTGCAGTCCTTTAGATGAGGGATGTCACTGAAGTTTTCTACTTGAGCTGGTGAAAATTAAAGATCGTATGGGACTTTTCAAAGAGAGTATGGGAAAAACCCCAGTGCCTTGGCCAATGTTCCCTGTCCCAATAAAAAGAAGTCCACATCTAAGGCTCCAATTCAACAAGCATTCTTTTTCAGGATTGCACTTAAGCACGTTCTTTCGTGCTTACCTGAATATAGGCCTAAGGATTTGTTGAACGTATGGGCACTCCATTTGCCCACAGTTACTGCACTGAGAGCATGTAATTCATTCAGCATCTTGGGATATTTAGATTCTAGAATATGAGACAATATGTAAAACTATTGTACAAATTTCTCCTGTTAAAATAATATTACTCAGTTTTTTAAAAAAATGTTTCCCCTTTCCGCTCATGTTTCAGAGACATTTAGAGTAGACTTTCACTGTCTCACATGTGTATACAGGCTGTTTAGCTGCATGACAGTTCTGCACTAGCTAAGTACCCATCTGCCAGACTTGCCTTTATTTTAAATCATATTTTTCCAACTCACTTTTCAATGTATCACTTTACCTAGGGTGCTTGGAGATGCTTTCTCAAAAGGATTACATCTGTAATTTTTGCTACAGGCTATTGACTGGGCAGCAGGTACAGCATATGCATAAGCATGGCAGAATTCAATTTTTTAAAATAATTTTGATGGGTAATAGTGTTAATTTTTAAGCATTTTATCCAAGAACATTTCCAAAGTTGTGCAAAATTATGGGTTTTAAGCATTTTAGATTTTTATCTATTTGAACGTTCAGTCACGGGAATTATGGGGAGGGTCGGACAATTATTTAATGACAATAGACGATGAGATTCAAAAAGTTAAAGCTTTATAAACCATCAAAACACAAATTGTCAGCATCACATGTCAAAATATACAAAGTAAATATCCTTAAATCAACATATCTCTAATGTTTTAATATTCATTCACTAGTCCATATGTGTCAAGGTTCCTTCCCCACTCTGAACTCTAGGGTACAGATGTGGGGACCTGCATGAAACCCCCCCTAAGCTTATTTTTACCAGCTTAGGTTAAAACTTCCCCAAGGTACAAACTATTTTACCTTTTGTCCCTGGACTTTATTGCTGCCACCACCAAGCGTCTAACAAATATAACCGGGAAAGAGCCCACTTGAAAACATCTTTCCCCCCAAAATCCCCCTAAGCCCTACACCCCCTTTCCTGGGGAAGGCTTGATAAAAATCCTCACCAATCTGCATAGGTGAACACAGACCCAAACCCTTGGATCTTAAGAACAAGGAAAAAGCAATCACGTTCTTAAAAGAAGAATTTTAATGAAAGAAAAAGTAAAAGAATCACCTCTGTAAAATCAGGATGTTAAATACCTTACAGGGTAATCAGATTCAAAACATAGAGAATCCCTCAAGGCTAAACCTTAAGTTACAAAAAGACACAAAAACAGGAATATACATTCCATTCAGCACAACTTATTTTATCAGCCATTTAAACAAAACAGAATCTAATGCATATCTAACTAGATAGCTTATTAACCCTTTCCAGGAGTTCTGACCTGCATTCCTGCTCTGGTCCCGGCAAAAGCAACACACAGACAGAGAGAGCCCTTTGTTCCCCCCCACCAGCTTTGAAAGTATCTTGTCTCCTCATTGGTCATTTTGGTCAGGTGCTAGCGAGGTTACCTTTAGCTTCTTAACCCGCTACAGGTGAAAGGGTTTTTCCTCTGGCCAGGAGGGATTTAAAGGTGGTTAGCCTTCCCTTTATATTTATGACAATATGTAACAAGCCTAGTTCAAAGTTGACTAACTCTAATAAGTTCTCAAGCAGCACTTCTTTCTTTGCCTACCTTTAAATTTTGATTATCAATGGAAATATTGTTTTGCTGGTTTGTGTGTGTCTGGTGAAATTGATATTTACTGATAAAAATCTAATCCTTCCAATCTTATATATACACTGTACACAGAGGAAGTCAGCCTTTCATAGGAATTAATTGCATTACCTCTTTGATTAACTTAGCCTTTTCTAGCAAAACCCTAGTATTTTGAATGTGTTCTAATAATGTGAGGGCTTACATCTATTTTAAACTAGTATAGGACTGCCAATTTAAGTAATTTACTAATCATTTGTGTCCTACAAACACACAAGTAAAGCTAGGTACATGTTGGAGTTCGGCTTCAGTGGGTCTACTTATGAGGGTTATGTTAAACATGTGCAGAAGTGTTTGCAGAATTAGGGGCCTTGTTTTACATAGAATGCAGATGACTAACGGGGTAGCAATTGTGAGGATGCTCAAAAATGCATCCAGCAACCAAATTTCTTGTAAGCTATTTTTACTTAATCTGTTAATCTTGCACAATCACAGTTTATATTTTTTAATTACTGGATCTTTTCATGATAATTCAAACAATTGGAGACAACAACCCAAAAGGAGGAAATTCACTAAAAAGACGTAATGAGACTACTGTAAATAGCTGAAATCTCTTATCAATTAGTAAATAAAAAGGAGTGTAACTTTGTGGTCTTAACTGCTGGAGAATTATTTGTTCTGTGAATCTGTGACTTCCAGAGACTTCTGAGACAGTCTCTGCTTCAGCCCCTGGGGCTGTGGCACTTTGGAGCTGGCAGCCAGCGGGACCCTGGCATGCTTCCAGTGACAGGGAGCTCCCTGCAAGGTTCCAGAGACAGTTGACAGACTCCGGTTCCAGCGACGGAAGACAGCCTCACATGTGGGGTGGGAGTTGGGACACATGCCTCAGATGAGCAGCAGGGGGTGTCCTGTTTTCTCTTTGGGAAATATGGTCACTCTTCAGCTCCCAGCCGCTGTGGGCAGAGGGGGAACCCCACAGCCTCCAGCCACCATAGTGGCAGGGGAAACCATGGAGCCGCAGCAGCAAAAGTCATAGACTGGTCATGGCTTCCCTGACCTTTTGTTTATTGCCTGTGACCTGTCTGTGACTTTTACTAAAAATAACCATGACAAAATCTTAGTCTTATTTATGATATTCACAAACATTTACAAAATATTAGGTTTACATTTTAGCAAACACAGTCTATTTGAAAATCTTATAACTTATAAACCATTACTAATTTATCTTAGTTTTAATTTCCACATTGTAACATTAGAACACAAAACAACCCCCCATAGGATAGGAGATATTTTCTCTCATGCCAGTCAGACTGATAACATGTTAGCATGCATTCTCATACCTGAGATTTTAGTACATTAAAATAGGATGAAATACAAGTCAGCTATTTACCACTAGGAGAGACTGATTAAACAGACTTAATCAAGAACAAAACTACTTAAGTCAACAGGCTGATTTGCATTTAACTGAGATTCCATCATACATTCTTAAACTACGACCAAACTGCACAGTAATGCTGCCGTTCATCTTTCAAAGCACAGCTGTGAACTCTTCCATTACCAGACTATCCAATATCCATTTCATCCATTTGGATTCACTTGGCAAGCTGCTATACTCTCAGGATTGCATAATGATGTTTTCAGCCTTCTCCTGGATCAAATGACAACAAAAAGCCTTGTAAAGTTTCAGAGGAATATAAAGAAACAGACCAAACAGAAATAGTGGCCTAAATTCTCTGTATTGCCCTGTTTCCCCTGTGTGCAGAGGGGGTGTGTGCGGGAGGAGGAGAAGTGGTATCTTGTGGAATCACTTGGATTCCCTGGTCGATTCTGTGCTGACCATTGCCATGGCAGAGTTTAGAGCTATCTGGGGCTGCACTCAGCTGTCAGCTGGTAAAGAGCTTGAGATCATAACTAGAGTTCACAATGCACTTTGTCCATTCTCCCTACAATAGGACTGTTGAGGGGGTGGCCCAGAAGCCAGGCTGTAGGGCAAAGTTCCCTATATATGTTTATTCATGCTTACTTATACTTGTTTCACTGTTCACATTTGAATGTATTGTATTTGTATTAAAATAATTAGTTATAAGGCATTTTGGACAATGGAATCCATCTATTAAAAGGGAGTCCAGTTTTGATGGTTTACAACTCACTTTCGCACCTTTTTGTTTGGTGGGAGACAGGGTTTGCCACAGAAACTGCCTCTGAGGAGACTGGATCAAACCAGTCTGGACTCGAACTTTTATGACACAGCAGGCACAAAAGGGCTGCACACCCTGTCAGCGGGGCTGTCTATCTGAGAAGCAGCCAGTGACTGTCATGTTTGCGCAGGCATCGAGGACTTCCTTCACCATCTTACCTGATCTATCGATACCGATCCACGTATCTTCCACCTGAATCCACTTACCTTGTTCCTGGTTCCAGTGATTGCCAACATCAGCGGTCACCTGGTTCCAATGCAGTGAAGGTCCTGAGCTCCTCCTGTCCCTGGTAACCACTGGGTGCTGTTAGGATATAGATATTCAGGCCTGTCTGTAAAGGCCTGTACTTTAAGAATTTAGGGGTATTCTTATTACTTGGCTAGTTCTAGAGGTATAAAAGAAAGAATCAAAATCACTGTCTGCTGGTGTAAGGGCCTTCTCTTACTGTGACAGTTTGAGGCCCTGTTCTTAGGCTAAGGCCTTTGGCTAAGCAGCAGAGGCAGCCATAAGCCAGGAAGCGAACAGTCACATCCTCACATTCCAAACTAGCCACATTGAAAGAAGGTGCTATTGGGCTGTTAGGAATACAATCCTGTCCTGAATACAATCCTGTCCTGATAATTCCTATCACCTCCAAAGAAAGGGAAGTGCCTAGAAAATGTAAAAGGAAACTTAGTTTGATAGCATCCTGTCTGGCAAGAACTCACTTATCAATAGCTGGGATGTGAAATCCTCACTTCTGTATTGTTTTCCCACTTTGCTATTGTTTGTCTGTATAATCTCTGTCTGGTCCTGTGATTGTTTCTGTCTGCTGTATAATTAATTTTGCTGGGTGTAATCTAATTAAGGTGGTGGGATATAATTGGTTAGCTAATCGTGTTACAATATGTTAGGATTGGTTAGTTAAATTTCAGTAGAATGATTGGTTAAGGTATAGCTAAGAATATTACTATATAAATTAGGGGCAAACAGGAAGTAAGTTGGGATTCGAAAATAAGGAAAAGGAACTTGTATTTAAGCTTGCTGGAAGTTCACCCCAATAAACATCGAATTGTTTGCACCTTTGGACTTCGGGTATTGTTGCTCTCTGTTCATGCGAGAAGGACCAGGGAAGTGGGAGAGTGAAGGAATAAGCTCTCTAACAGGTGCACAGTTGCAGGCCCAGGACCCTATGAACCCAAGTAATGGAGAGACTGTGACTTAACACCCGCAGCTGACCCCACTCGAGATCCATCCTTTGAGATACAGTACAGTTCTAGGGTACCTTGGTTTAGTTAGAAATGTAAATTGCCAATGGTTGTATTGGGGACCAGGCTTAAGGCCTATCTTTGGGCAACCACATTGCTGTTTTATGGTTTTAATCTGTTTTATTCTCCCCCCCCCCCCACTTCTCTCTGACATTGTTAATAACCCTTTAATAAATGTCCTGTTTGTTTTCAAAGAATTTCCCTCTCTAGTCTTCTGTTACCCACTTCTGGTGGGCGGTGGGAAGATTTTAGTTAACTTACTCCCCAGGTGATCAGGTACTGGTATTGCCAGTCAAAGAACCTGGCCTGTTACCTAAGACCATGTAACAAGGCATGCCAGCTTTCTATCCATTGAAGATATTTCTACAGCAAGGGAATGCCCAGCTGGGAATATGTGACTAATTTCCACTGCCCAAGTGCTGGCCAGAGAATCTGGCTCAGTATTCAAACCACGTAAGGAAAGAAGGATGGTTTTGTGAGTAAAGCACTAGGCTGGGATTTAGGATTTCAGTTGAATAGCCACTTCTGTCAAAGACTTCCTGTGTGAATTGGATCATATCATTTAATCTCTTAGTTTCTATGAAATCTACGATTAAAATGGGTTTAACAGTACTTCCTTTGCTTAGATTGTGAGGTCTTCAGGGTCAGGATTATCTCTTACAATGTGTTTGTGCAGTGACTAGGACAATAGCGCCTTGGACACTGTTGGGGTCTCTAAGCACTAATGGAATAGAAACTATTTAAAAAAAGAATGATGGTAATGTATAACAGGTCCAGCAACAACACTAATCTAACAGAATATTAGATGAAAATATTACTAGTGACAAATAAGTCTGAATAGGTCAATATTGTCACCATGAAAGACCGGAAGAACTCTTTTTGGCCACGTTTTCTCGAACAAGAGAGTGACAGAGAAATGAATATTTGTAAAGCAGGCATCCGGTACAATTGCATTATCAGTTTTATGTATGTTTCCATTACAAATGCTGCTGCTGCCTGTTATTTTGGACCTGCCTCCCACTTGCTACACACCCAATGATCTCCCTCTCTCCATTGAAATTTTCTCTTAAAATACATTTTTTCTCTTAAAACCTTTCAGGGATGACCTCTTTCTTTAACACCTCATGCGCATACTATCACTCAGAGTATCAGCTGTGTCTAAACAGTCTGGTCTGTGCTTAAACTAAACTGTACATTCTTTGGGAAAGGGCCACATTTCCTTATATCTGTATAGATCAAGCACAGAGTTAGGGCTCAATAAATAATAATAGTCTGAGCACTGACTTGCACGGAACACCAAATTCACAGTGACAAAGGCCTGGTATTGAGGATAATTTAGAGGATAGATTTGTTTGGCTCAGTGATTTTTTACTGTCCTGCTATTGCTTATTCCTTTTATTTCTTTTTTCAGCTCACTGACTTTTGGTGAAGTATCTCTCTCAAAATAATCAGACATGATTAGGCCATATCTTTGAAAATAGCCGCAAAAGACGCTTGTACATTAGTCTAAGGGATGATAATTCTTTAAGATATTTCTCAAAGTGGTGGATTTGGAAAAAAGAAATAGACACAGTATAATGTTGGTTTATCATAATTTAGTAAGCTGTAACTCCTGATAAAGTCAAGTTAGATTATGTTTCCCAAAGCTGTACTGTACTCTTGGATGAGAATGCCAGCTGGCTCTGAATACTGACTGGCTTTTTAATGGGTCACACTTTAACTAGCACAGCCCATTTGAAGCTGGCCAGGCTTCAAAGCCAGCTGGTGTTCTCACTGCACTCCAAAGTTGAGAACCCTGAGTGCAATCATTTTAGGCGTTCCCACCAGGTCCCTCATCATCTGAAACTTGATTTATCCAAAGGTTTTGGGCATTTACTAAAACTTTTGGGTAAATAAGGCTGTACAGTAGTTCAGATCCAAAGGACATGATGGCAGTTGCGGTAGGAATCAAATTTTGGTGCTTAAACAGTTGACTGTTTCTTTATACATTTTTTGCTCACCTTAAAAAAAAAAAGTATCTGATATAATCATAGAATATCAGGGTTGGAAGGGACCTCAGGAGGTCATCTAGTCCAACCCCCTGCTCAAAGCAGGACCAATCCGCAACTAAATCATCCCAGCCAGGGCTTTGTCAAGCCTGACCTTAAAAACCTCTAAGGAAGGAAATTCCACCACCTCCCTAGATAACCCATTCCAGTGCTTCACCACCCTCCTAGTGAAAAAGTTTTTCCTAATATCCAACTTAAACCTCCCCCACTGCAACTTGAGACCATTACTCCTTGTTCTGTCATCTGGTACCACGGAGAACAGTCTAGATCCATCCTCTTTGGAACCCCCTTTCAGGTAGTTGAAAGCAGCTATCAAATCCCACCTCATTCTTCTCTGCTGCAGACTAAATAATCCCAGTTCCCTCAGCCTCTCCTCATAGTCATGTGCTCCAGCCCCCCAATCATTTTTGTTGCTCTCCGCTGGATGTTTTCCAATTTTTCCACAGCCTTCTTGTAGTGTGAGTCCCAAAACTGGATACAGTACTCCAGATGACGCCTCACCAATGCCAAATAGAGGGGAATGACCACATTTCTCAATCTGCTGGCAATGCTCCTAGTTATACAGCCCAAAATGCCATTAGCCTTCTTGGCAACAAGGGCACACTGTTGACTCATAATGACCCCTCTTGTACATTGGTGCTTCTTAAACAAGTCCCAAGATTTTCTCTCTGCAGCTGCTTCTTTGTAATATGTGCTTGCAAATTATAGGTAAATAATTCATTGGCTATATGTTTAAAACTTCTGACATATTCATTTTTCACACATGTTAGCTTTTCAGATTGTTCAGGTTCAGAAAATGCTTATGTCACGGTGCGAGACTCACTCCTGTGGCGCCTCCTGCTGGTCTCTCAGGGAATTAGCTCTTCCAGCCTCTGGAGCGCCCTCTGCAGGCTGGTGTCCCACTTGCTGCTGACCCCCTGTGTCTCTCCCGGACTCCAGTGCCCCTTTTACCCAGGGTGCTGCCCCCTGGCAGTAGCCCCACAGTCTCTGGGTCTCCCCTCCCCAGGAAAGCCCCAACCCCCACCTCGCTTCAGTCTTTGGCTACTGCAAGTCACCATTGAGCCCCCACACACTGGGGCGGACTGCAGTGTATAAGCCAATCATCACAGGCAAGTGGGGTTTGGACCTCCTGCCTCTGCCTACCTTTGGGTGGTCCCCTGTAACCCCAGTACCTATCTGGCCTTACACTAGGCCTGCAGCCTGTGGGGTTTCCAGACCAGAGCTTCCCAGCTCCCTTGGCCTTCCCCCAGCCCTGCTCCACCTCAGGTACCCTGGTATGCTCCCCAGCAGCCAGAGCCAGAGCCAGAGCCAGAGCCAGCTAGAGGAGACTCTCTGTTCCTGGCCCACTGCCCTCTTATAAGGGCCAGCTGAGCCCTGATTGGGGTGGGGCCACAGCTGATCCTGCTTCCCCAACCAGCCTGGGACCTGCTTGCTCCCCGCCACAGCCCTCTCCTGGGCTGTTTTAAGCCCTTTAAGGCCAGAACAGGTGACCACCCTGCTACAGCTTGTTTTCTACATTTTGATTGTTTCACACCTAGCTACTATACCCACATCAAAACATTTCTGTTTACCGTCTCGCCCCCCATATATTTTTCTAGAGTCATGAAGAAAGTTGGACAAATACAACAAAAATTATATATGACTGTTCTCTCCATGTAAAGCTCTTTGTCCTAATAATGATAGTTTTGTTAAATGTTCTGCTCATTGTATTGATTTATCTATTTGTTTGAGGGCTTTTCTGCAAAAATCAATAAAGAATTTTAAAAAATAACAAAAACCAAAAAATATTTGTGATGCCATTTACTCACTTACCATATATATTTTTACAAGCATATTTTTGTATGCAAGAATGTTTGCAGAAGTGGCAGTGTCATGAGTATGAGTGCAAATATTCATGGGAATGTATATTGGCATGGATATTCACACTGAAAATGTTTGCTTGGCCTTCTTGAAATGTCTTTGTTGGTTTATGGGTTGGAAGGTCGTGCAGTTAGGGAACAGAACAATACAAAGTAACTTAAATGACCAAGTAAGTGACTGGCAAATATTGAATTCTCATGATGCGTAGACCATGAGCAATCAACAGGCTGAAATTTCTTCACACAGAAGATTTGCCAAAATGTTGCAAATAGCAAACGCATTTATAAAAATCATTTTCTGATTGCAGAAACTTTGGAAACCTGAAAAGGGAAAATAATATCCATTGTAAATTGTTCACACAACTCCTAACTACAGCTATTATAGCCTGCATCTTCAAAAGTGAGGAACTTAAGAGTGAAATCCTGACCTGTTAAGGTCAATGGCAAAACTGCCATTGACTTCAATGGGGCCAGGATTTCACCAACTCTTTAATGAATATATTTTACACAACTGTTATAGGAGACTTACAAAATATATCTCTTTCTCAAATGTAATATCTTAACTGGCACACTAGCTTTCTTGTGACATTTCAGCACACTCCATTGCCTCACATTCAGAGCTCTGTTCTTTGGACTGTATATCTTCTTCACAAGATTAAACTAAGCCACGTGTATCTTAGTATATTAATAGGAAATATCTTCCTTCATGGAAACCCTTCACTGAGGTAGGTAATTTCTATTTTTAGTTGAACTATCTACTGAGCTCTAGTACAAGTGTTTAGTTTCAGATTTGTAACATAGTAGACCAGTGGTTCTCCAACTTTTGTACTGGTGACCCTTTTCACACAGCAAGCCTCTGAGTGCAACCGCCCTTATAAATTAAAAACACTTTTTTATGTATTTAACACCATTATAAAATGCAGGAGGCAAAGCGGGGTTTGGGGTGGAGGCTGAGAGCTCATGATCCCCCATGTAAGAACCTCGTGACCCCCTATGGGTCCCGACCCCCATGGATGAGACCCCTGTAGTAGACTTTAAACAACCACCAACTTTCTGAGTATGTCACTGAGTGACAACAAAATAGCATTTAGTTCAGCATATATTTGATTCAATTTTAGGTTTCTAAAATGCTGCCAATTTCATACGTTTTTGTTTTATCCTAAACAAACACAGCAAAAGAAGAATCCACATTCTGCAGAAAGAAGATAATATCAGTCTAATGATCCCAACCTTCATGCCTCAGGCAAAAGCCTGGGAAAAGAGATTCTGTTCTAGTCTGTTCAGTTTCTTTTACTATTCACATTACCCTGGTATCAGAGTGCCTTCCAGAAGTGCATTAACTGATGTGACTAGGATCTGTCACATGTTCTTCTTTCTTTTCCCTTCCTCTCCCTAGGAGGAAAATTACGAGAGTTTTTAAGTTAATTTTTATTTTATGTCTAATGTGTTACATGTTTTATTGTTGAAGACAAAGTCACGGAAATGCACCTTGCAGTATAAACAGAATGCAACAAGATGTTTGCTGGTTCTTCGTTCCTGTAGGAGCTCCTGCGGGAGTTTACTCTTGGATCAGCACTGACTAAACTCTGTCTCTGGCATACATGATCTTTTCCCTTAAGTAAGCTCCACTGTGCTTGAGAAGTGGAGCTGTTGATCATGGTCATTGTCCTTGATCTTTAGACAATCTTTTAGGTAACCTGGGTTTGGGCCATTGACAGCCTTGAAGATAAAGACTGAGGCCTTAAATTTGACTTGATATTCTCTGGGAAGTGAAGGTAGTGAATGGAGGGCAGGTTTGATGTGCTCATGGTAACCCATGCTGCACAATTATGTGTTGGTGTTTTCTAAGGGCTGATGGCTTCACTACCAGGTGGTTAGTATTCCTGCAGTCCAGTTGGAAGGTGATGAAAACATGTATAACTTAGGCCAGGTAGAATAGTTACTGTGTGAGAGCTCAGCATCAAGAGAGCATCCAGTAGTACTCCTAAACTACTGACTCAGCTGACCAGTTGTGGATGTGTATTCTCAACCAAAAGACGCTACACTCTAGCTGCAGACTCCTCAAAATGTCTTCTTTTGTCCACCAACAGAAACTACATCATGCTTGGGTTCAGATTTGACCAGTGGTTCTCCATCTACATGTTGGTCTTAGCCAAGCACTCGGTGAGCTTGAAGACAGTGGATCTAATCATGACAATAACACTTGATAAGCGTGTACTATGTCCCCCTTTTATTGTGTTTTTAATTTTTTTTCATGGGTGCGGAGTGAGACAGGGCCAAGTTCATTCCTGGTGTAATTTCATTGCAGTAGAACTACAGCAGGGATGAATAGACTCAAGAACAAATTCATCCTTGATGTAACTCCACTGACTTTAGTGGAATTGCACTAGGGATGAATTTGGCCCAGTGAAATTAACAAAGGTAAGGAAACAGTTTGTGAATATGTCTATTCTGCAATCTCACAGGAGCATGACTGTCAACACATAGTTCATTAAATACTGTACACAGAATACAATAAAAGGAAAAAGTCCTCGAGGAACATCCTTTCTAACATTCCTTGAGATGTCAACCAAAAGTCCTCTTTCAAACTGTTATTATTTATAGAGAGTACCTAGGCCATTGCCTTGAGGAGCTTACACTCCAGACCAGGGGTTCCCAAACTTGGTTTGCGGCTTGTTCAGGGTAAGCCCCTGGCAGACTGTGAAACACTTTGTTTACCTGAGCGTCCGCAGGCACAGCCGCTCGCAGCTCCCAGTGGCCGCGGTTCGCCATTCCCTGCCAATGGGAGCTCTGGGAAGCGGTGGCCCGCTTCCCTCATAGGAGCAGCCATTACCCATATTCTGGCTAAAACTTCCATAGGAAGGCTAACCGGGCGTGGACGAGCTTCTTCTATGGCCCGCTGTGTTCTTCAATAGGCCATCAGCTTGAATGGTTCATTCACAGTGTGGTGGCTAGACTGAATGTAAACTACGTTGTGGGTGTTACTCCAAGAGGAAACACATTTGAAATACTGGTACATAGGCAATATTCATAACTTTAGATACAAAGAAGATACATGCATACAAACAGGATAATCATATTTGATATTTGATATTTTCCATTGATACCGTATATGACATACTTTGTACAAGATTTGTTGCAACTGTTTACCAGTGGCAATATTAATGATATAAATGGTCATATTTCAATCAGACAGCATCACAATTGCTGTTTATTGTTCTGTCCTTTTTTTGTATAATGCACAGAACTGAACCACTGTACAGTTCTGTAGCTTAGGAGAAGGTTCTGCCATCTTAATTACATAAAATAGTTTTTTACTCCATGAGTAGTTTCATTAAAGTTGATGGGGCTAGTCACAGAATAAAATATTATTCAGTCAGTGTAAGGTAGGTAGAATCTGGCCATTAGTGAGCAAACTGTCTACTACATAGAATGCACAGAATGGATTACACTTCAGAAGTGCAAGAGCTGATTTGATGGTTCAGCTGTATGATAAAACTTATTAAAGAAAAAACAGGCTTGCCATAATCAAAGGCACACAGTGAATCTCTTTTCAACAGTGCAAAGGAGTCACATAGATTACGTTTTTAATTTTGTTTAGGGAAGTCTTTATAAAGAAGTTTCACAGTTGTTTCACTGTTGTTAAAGTTTATAATCTGTTATATGAAAATAATTGATTGGCAAAGAGTACCGAGAAGATTACTGGCTCCACATGGAGTGTAGAAAAGGATATATGAACATTGTTATAACCCTGATTCCAGGCCCCTAATTTCTGTCCTGGATTCAGTGGACTTAGTAGAGATTGCCAGTCGCAGGATTTTAATTGGTCACAAATCCCCAGCAGATGATTTTCACTAGAAACATACCTCTGGCAGTATAAGAAGTTACAAAAACAATCATTCAACAGTTGGAGGATTTTGATACACCGGTATTTTCCTTTATGTATTTAAAACAAAACAAAAATCACAATGGTTGTCAATATGCATATCTTGAGTTAATTAAGAATCTGTAGTTTAAATTCCAGGTACAATAGCCCAGAATTGAAAGGGTTAATAACACATAGTAAAAGGCACCTTATTGTAATAGTTTAAGGTCAATAATACACACTTGTAGAGTAGTATTCTCTAGTCCTTACACCATCATCTCCTTATAACAAAACTGCAAGCATTCGAAAATAAAACTATCACATGATAAAAGTGAGAATGCTGTATTTGTACTAATGTCATCATGCTAGCTGTTTATTAAAAACACCATCAGATTTTATACTTTATGAGGATACTTTCAGTTCTGCAATTTTGTCTCCTCCAACCACCAGTTTTGCCTAAAATATACTTTGTTATAATATGATGGGGGATGACTTCCAGATTTTTTTGTAATACCTCCTCGCCACCTTGCCTTTGAAGAACAAGTAAATAAACCCAGCAAGCATTACTGCATCACCAACATTAAACAATGTTTGAGCTCCCTCTGCTGGCTCTGGAGCAGCAGTTCACTAAGCAAACACTTTCCAGAGATTTATTGATATCGTGAATGGGGCCTGAGCATAAATCAGAAAATAAACTTTAAGAGCCATGTTCATTTCAACTCCATTATAAATAAAGGGAAAAAATAAAAGCAATATCAAATGAAAAGTGATAAAAGGGCTTAACAATTACAAACTTTGTTGAAGGTTTTTCCAACACCTGAGAGTAAAAAATATAACAAAGTGGAGGATAAATGAAATTTTAAATATTTTTGTATTAAATCCAATGTAACGATTCTCAACAATTTTGAATAAATGAACATAGTTATAAAAATAATGATTTGTGTGGACAATTTGTAAACAAAATAGAGAACTAAAATTGCCAAACTGCTCATGAAGAATATTTCAACTAGAACTATAAAATAATGTCTTCAATTCTCAGTTTGGTTAGTCTACAAACCCAGTAACTCCCACAAAACAAACAGCTAACCTAAATAAAAAATAACAAGTATCAGCCCACTTCTCAGCAGTAATTTATTCATAAGGTGCCATAGGAAAGTCTCAAAGACTTCACTGATTTATAATTATGTACACTCAATGGATTAGTATGAAATACAATGGAGACTAACCTCTAATAGAGTTCATACTTACCAGGCAACTTGAAAAAGAAAAAAACCCAACCCCTTTCAAAGTATCCCTACATGTATTAAGTATAGTTCTCCTCCATCTATAGTAGAAGGACATCTCTGTTGCATCCGCTAATAAGTGATTTATGTTGCTCTTCTGAGTGGTTATTTAAGGTTGCTGATTTCTCCGTATTACATTTCAACTAAACAATTACTTACAAAATCAATACTTAGAAGTAAAATAGTAGTTTTGAAATAAATGAACAGAGTACAGTTTGTGATAGCTCCTGGTTTGTTTGTTTTTTAATGGGGCTAGATTATGGCTTTATATAGTTGTGATGTCCCAGGAGCAGACCAGGGACCATACTGTGTCACGGAGTATCCCTCTTGCTCCAGGGGGGACGTAATCTGCACCAACCATACCTTGTAAAGATTATTTCTCCTTCTGCACCAGCCCAGATGGTCTGACAGCATTTTGGGTAGGAGGGAGGGAAGGCAGAATCCAGGCCTTGCCCACTCCCCAGCCTGGCCCGTTCACCTTGGGGTGTAACAGCCTTGTAGAGAGTGCTCTCCTTCAATTGCTGTCACTTGTGTCACAGGTAGACAGCACAGGGGAGTTTGGGCAGTGGAGCTGGAACATTTTTAATAGTGGGGGTGCTGGAAGCCAGCCCCCTTACCCCTGTCCACCCCCTCCTCCTGCCCCAGCTGAGGCCGGGAGCAAAGCCCCGGGCGCGGGGTGGCAGGAGACCCCGGGAGCAGGGTGGCAGCCAAGACCCTGGGCACAGGGCGGCAGCCGGGAGCCCGGGGGTGCTGCAGCACCCCCCCCCCTCCCCCGCATTCCTAGTTCCTGCGCCTCTGAGTATGTGAGCACTTTAGGCCCCTGCTCCCAGGCACAAGCATATTCCACATGTCACAATCATATCCTATGTTTGTTTGCTTGCCCCGAGGACCAGACTGTGAAATTAAGACATGAGTCCATGCTGAAGGTGGTATAAATGTGCATTGCCCCAGGGAAGTTCTAGAAGGGCGTGTGCTACCTTCAGGAGAGTGGAGCTCTGCTGGTTGGTGTGGGATAGGGGCAGGTCTTGGTTCACTTCCTTCCCAGCCAACTCTGCCCCATTTGTGGGGGCTAGCTCAGGGAACACATATGTGCTTGGATCCCAGGGAGGGGCAAGAGGAGAAAGCCCCCTTTCAGTACACCTCAAGGAGCTGAAATGCAGCCTAAGATTAGCCTGGCACACCCCTGACCACACCCCCATTTCTCCAGCTGTGCCACCTTTCTCCTTTTACTCAAGCAGCAGAGACGGTGAATGGAACAGAATCCCCCGTGTCCACTATACACTACTGGGGAATCGAATCACCCTTACTGGAGTTATCCTCCCTTAACTGCACCACAATTAAGGATTCATAGATTCATAGATTTTAAGGTCAGAAGGAAATATTAGGACCAGAAGGGATCACCTAGTCTGACCTCCTGCATAATAGAGACCACAGATTTCACCCAGTGAGTGATAGCTGCATCTAGCCCAACAACTTGAGCTAGGTGGATCTGGCCAAGTGACTTACCACATAGGTGCCAATATGTACAGCCAGAGAAAGAAAAGCACTGGGGAACGTACATACATGCACAGCTAGATATGACTTTGAGGCAGTCAAGTAAGGGGTAATGTGTAGGTGCACTGCATTAGGGTATCACTGGGAGGCATTCAGGTCCTGGGAGTTAGAATGCCTCCTCAAGCTTTAAAACATCCAGGGGTAGTGAGAATTCTGCTACTTATGAGGAGTGCTCCTCTAACTTTGCTCACATTCTGCCCTCAGCTTGCTGTGTAAGAAGGGCCAGTGACGTGACCCTGCCTCCTCCACACCTACTTCACACCATATGGGGCACTCTGTGCTTCCAAGGGAGCAGGGACAGAGCAGTCCCCTCCCCACACACACTGTATACCTACAGAAAGACAAAGCAGAATGGGACCCATGGTCAGCATCTTCAGTCCTTGGTTCTGATGTACTCCTACACTTCACCATCAGCCACCAGCCTGGAGTCAAAACCAAAGATCACGCACTTAAAAAAATGAAATCAAAACAAAACTAAATTCTTTCATTCCAAACTACCATCCTTGCCACCAAGTTCCACATACTCTCTAATAACAAGCAGTTGCCACTCTAGCAGTGCTCTCTGTTGGTAGCAGCATTGATACTTTAAAGCAGTGGTTCTCAAAGCCGGTCCACCACTTGTTCAGGGAAAGCCCCTGGTGGGCCAGACAGGTTTGTTTACCTGCCGCATCCGCAGGTTAGGCCAATTGCGGCTCCCACTGGCCGCAGTTCACAGCTCCAGGCCAATGGGGGCTGCGGGAAGGGTGGCCAGCATGTCCCTTGGCCCACGCCATTTCCCGCAGCCCCCATTGGCCTGGAGCGGCGAAATGCGGCCAGTGGGAGTCGTGATCGGCTGAACCTGCAGATGCGGGAGATAAACAAACCGGTCCGGCCCGCCAGGGGCTTTCTCTGAACAAGCAGAGGACCGGCTTTGAGAACCACTGCTTTAAAGGATATGGAGTCTTTGCTCTCTAGATTGTCAGTCCAGATCCATCCCAAGTCTGGAGCATTTAAATATTTTCATTAGGAGTTTATGCAAAATGAGTAAGAGGCCTCAGTCTGTTCCAAGTAGATATATGTCCACATCATAAAACTAACACTACATTTAGCCCTAATAGACAATCTTGGTTGTAGTATGAGTAGGATTAAATCAACCTGGAGACTGAAATGCCCTATGCTATTTAACATTTTTATTAATGACCTAAAAGAAAAACATAAAGTCATCCCGAATAGTTTGCAGATGACACAAAAACCGGGGGAGTGGTAAATAATGAAGGGGACAGGTCACTGATTCAGTGCAATCTGGATCACATCAGCTAAATATAAATGTATAAATCTAGGAACAAATAATGTAGGCCATAGTTACAAAATGAGGGACTCTATCCTGGGAAGCAGTGACTCTGAAAAATATTTGGGGTTCTTGGTGGATAATTAGCTGAACATGAGCTCCCAGTGTGATAATGTGCCCAAAAGAGCTACTGCAATCCTTGGATGCTGTGACCAGGGTCCCAGTGGGGGCCTGCTGAGGTCACGCAATTAGGATGAACTGCAAAGAATGTGGCAGATAATCCCCCAAAATGGTGGATATTTTCAATACTTAGATTTACCAAGCCAGCACAAAACAGCTTCTTTATAACCTCACTGGTTGTCCAGAAGCCAACAACACAGTTCCCTTGAAGTACCCCAACCTCAGGCCTCCATCCAGGTACCCAAGTCAAATATGATGAAGAGTTCTGAAAATCTTATTTCATCATATGAAAGAAAAGATTCTACCAGATCTTACCCAGATACACACACAGCCAATTCTTATTAACTAAACTAAACTTTATCAAAAAACAAAAGAGAGAGAGAGTATGGTTAAAAGATCAATATACATATAGACATGAGTTCAATTCTTGAGGTTCAGATTCATAGCAGAGATGGTGAGCTTTGTAGTTGCAAAGAGTTATTTCAAAAATAGTACGTAGGTTATAGTCCAATGTTTATATTTCAGGGCGGTCCAGTCAGAACTGGGATCTCAGTCCTTGTGGCTTAGGCTTTCCCTGCATGAAACCTCAAGCAGATCTGCTATAAAAAGGATTAGGACCCAAGAATCTTTTGTACAATTTCAGGTCTTCTTTGACAAGTTGGAGCCCCTCGGGGAACAATAGGTAATCAGGGTGTCTTTAAAGTGGGTCCATCACAGGTATTTAGCTATACGGATTAAAATAAGACAATAGCTTGTTCCTCCACCATTCACCGATGATTTATTATACATTTCAAAGAGAGATGAATACAGAGATATCCCATGTTTACACTTCATTTAAATGCTAGGATGTTCTTTTGATCTCTGAATGATCAGCATACAGCATAGACAGGGACTGTCAATCACGTTGTTGACCACTACCCATACATAAGTAAATACACAAAAACACAAACATTATCTTCCCACATGTCTTTAAGGGTTGAATTTGAGTCATTTATTTTGCAGGATGTTTAACCCTTTCTGGCCATTTGTCACAGATGCACAAACAGGGGAATCTTGAGTAGGAGTAAAGAAGTTATTTTACCTCTGTATTAGGCACTGGTGCTACTGCTGCTGGAGTACTGTGTTCCATTCTGGTGCCCAAAAATCAAGAAGGATGTTGATAAATTGGAGAGGGTTCAAAGAAGAGCCATGAGAATGATTAAAGAATTAGAAAACATGCCACACACGGATAGACTCAAAGAGTTCAATCTATTTTGCTGAACAAAGAGAAGGTTATGGGGTGACTTGATTACAGTCTATAAGTATCTACACAGGGAACAAATACTTAATAATGGACTCTTCAGTCTAACAGAGAAAGGAATAAACAAGATCCAGTGGCTGGAAGTTGAAGCTAGACAAATTCAGACTGGAAATAAAGTGTAAATTTTTAATGGTGAGAATAATTAACCATTGGAACAATTTACTAACTCATGATAGATTCTCCATCACTGACAATTTTTAAATGAATCTTTCCTAACACTGGTCCCTCCAAATCAAGGGTGAGGCATTAGCAGGGCAACATGGGGAATCTTGTACTAACATTGTACTTATAAAAATGTTAAAATAATCCATGAATATGACATAAACACCCACTGACTTCACTGGGGCCAGGATTTCATTCCTGGATTCCGCAAGGTGGTAGATCTCTGTATTATCCATTGTATGTATTCATTATACAAACGCAAGAAATGAACTCATAGCATAAAGCTAAGCAAGTGCATATGTAATTGCATCTTTTCATGACACAGTGTACTTAACCAAACTGCCTCTCATCCAAATTATAGAATCCCTCTAAGTGATAGTTACCCTGGCTGAAAAAAGGGGCTAGTGCAGGGGTGGGCAAACTATGGCCTGTGGGCCAGATCCAGCCTATCAGGGCTTTGGATCCAGCCCACGGGATTGCCACCTTCATAGTGCCACAGGGCTAAGGCAGGCTCCCTGCCTGCCCTGGCCCCAGGCCGCTTCCGGAAGCGGTCAGCACCACGTCCCTGCGGCCCCTGGGGGAGGGGAGGCAGAGGGCTCCACATGCTGCCCTCACCTGCAGTCACCACCCCCTGCAGCTCCCATTGGCCAGGAACAGGGAACCATAGCCAATGGGAGCTTCGGGGGAGGTACCTGCAGGTGAGGGCAGCGCACGGAGCCCTCTGCTTCCCCTCCCCCAGGGGCCGCAGGGATGTGGTGCCGGCAGCTACTGGGAGCGGCATGGGGCCAGGGCAGGCAGGCAGGGAGCCTGCCTTAGCCCCGCTGCACACTGCCACCACCCCAGAGCCACTCAAGGTAAGAGGCGCCGGGCCAGAGCCCGCTCCCTGAACCTCTCCTGCACCCCAACCCCCTGCCCTGAGCTCCCGTCGCACCCCACCCCCCCTTACTCCCCAACCCCCTGCCCTGAACCCGCAACCCTGAGCCCCCTGCCCCACCCCGCACCCTTCCTGCACCCCAACCCCCTCAGCCCCCAACCCCCTGCCCTGAACCACCTCATACACTCTGCACCCCTCCTGTACACCAACCCATTGCCCTGAGCCCCTTCCTGCACATCACACCCCTACCCACACCCCGCACTCTCTCCCGCACACCAATCCCCTGACCCAGCACTACATTCATGGCCCTGCATGCAATTTCCCCACCCAGATGTGGCCCTCAGGCCAAAAAGTTTGCCCACCCCTGAACTAGTGGTTTACATTTACATAGTACTTTTTCATCCATGGATCTCAAAGCAGTTTACTAAGATAGGTGAGCATTATTATCCCCATTTTACAGTGGACCTAAGTGCAGATATTTGAAACAATTTATGTCACTGTAGCGCAGTGGATAAGATAGGGATCTACCGCTTCAGAGACCAAGTCTTTTCCCCTACTTCTGGCATGCAGATATAACATTGCAACTTTTGGTAAATTGCTTCACTTTCCTGTACAGATTCTCCATTACATTAAGGTCCCTTTTATGATGTCTATTAAATGAGCTATAACTTTGGGGCTTTTTTTAATCACTAAAATGGTGATTTCCCCCAATTTTTTTGCTATGATAAAACAAGTCTTATTTAGGGTACAGGCATATATAATCTCCTATTTTGTATTTTGGTATATATTTATTAAATAAGAGTCTGTAAGTGGGTGTTTTGTGTCTCAGGGAGGAATCCAGTTTATCTTCATATGCTGTTTCTTGTCAAGTATCATATTTTTTTTTTCAGAGTAGCAGCCGTGTTAGTCTGTATTCGCAAAAAGAAAAGGAGGACTTGTGGCACCTTAGAGATTAACACATTTATTTGAGCATAAGCTTCCATGAGCTACAGCTCACTTCATCAGATGCATTCAGTGGAAAATACAGTGGGGAGATTTATATACATAGAGAACATGAAACAATGTATGTTACCATACACACTGTAAGGAGAGTGATCACTTAAGGTGAGATATTACCAGCAGGAGAGTGGGCGGGGGGGGGCATTTCCAGCAGGACAAGAACGTTTGAGGAACAGCGGGGGGGGGGGTGAGGGGGAAACATGGGGAAATAGTTTTACTTTGTGTAATGACTGTTAGAGAGCTTATTCCTTCACTCTCCCACTTCCCTGGTCCTTCTCACATGAACAGAGAGCAACAATACCCGAAGTCCGAAGGTGCAAACAATTCGATGTTTATTGGGGTGAACTTCCAGCAAGCTTAAATACAAGTTCCTTTTTCCTTATTTTCGAATCCCAACTTACTTCCTGTTAGCCCCTAATTTATATAGTAATATTCTTAGCTATACCTTAACCAATCATTCTACTGAAATTTAACTAACCAATCCTAACATATTGTAACATGATTAGCTAACCAATTATATCCCACCACAATAATTGGATTACACCCAGCAAAATTAATTATACAGCAGACAGAAACAATCACAGAACCAGACAGAGATTATACAGACAAACAATAGCAAAGTGGGAACTATAATGACAAAACAATACAGAAGTGAGGATTTCACATCCCAGCTATTGATAAGTGAGTTCTTGCCAGACAGGATGCTATCAAACTAAGTTTCCTTTTACATTTTCTAGGCACTTCCCTTTCTCTGGAGGCGATAGGAATACAATCCTGTCCTGATAGTGCCTGACAGCCCAATAGCACCTTATTTCAGTGTGACTAGTTTGGAATGTGAGGATGTGACTGTTCGCTTCCTAGCTTATGGCTGCCTCTGCTGCTTAGCCAAAGGCCTTAGCCTAAGAACAGGGCCTCAGACTGTCACAGTAAGAGAAGGACCTTACACTGGCAGACAGTGATTTTGATTCTTTCTTTTATACCTCTAACTAGCCAAGTGATAAGAATACCCCTAAATTCTTAAAGTACAGGCCTTTACAGACAGGCCTGAATATCTATATCCTAACAATGACCCATCCACTCCCAGTCTTTATTCAAGCCTAAGTTAATTGTATCCAGTTTGCAAATTAATTCCAATTCAGCAGTCTCTCGTTGGAGAATGTTTTTGAAGTTTTTTTGTTGAAGAATTGCCACTTTTAGGTCTGTAATCGAGTGACCAGAGAGATTGAAGTGTTCTCCAACTGGTTTTTGAATGTAATAATTCTTGACACCTGATTTGTGTCCATTTATTCTTTTATGTAGAGACTGTCCAGTTTGGCCAATGTACATGGCGGAGGGGCATTGGTGGCACATGATGGCATATATCACATTGGTAGATGTGCAGGTGAACGAGCCTCTGATAGTGTGGCTGATGTGATTAGGCCCTATGACGATGTCCCCTGAATAGATATGTGGACACAGTTGGCAACAGGCTTTGTTGCAAGGATAGGTTCCTGGGTTTGTGGTTCTGTTGTGTGGCTGCTGGTGAGTATTTGCTTCAGGTTGGGGGGCTATCTGTAAGCAAGGACTGGCCTGTCTCCCAAGATCTGTGAGAGTGATGGGTCGTCCTTCAGGATAGGTTGTAGATCCTTGATGATGCGTTGGAGAGGTTTTAGTTGGGGGCTGAAGGTGATGGCTAGTGGCGTTCTGTTATTTTCTTTGTTGGGCCTGTCCTGTAGTAGGTAACTTCTGGGTACTCTTCTGGCTCTGTCAATCTGTTTCTTCACTTCAGCAGGTGGGTACTGTAGTTGTAAGAACGCTTGATAGAGATCTTGTAGGTGTTTGTCTCTGTCTGAGGGATTGGAGCAAATGCGGTTGTATCGTAGAGCTTGGCTGTAGACAATGGATCGTGTGGTGTGGTCTGGATGAAAGCTGGAGGCATGTAGGTAGGCATAGCGGACAGTAGGTTTCCGGTATAGGGTGGTGTTTATGTGACCATCGCTTATTAGCACCGTAGTGTCCAGGAAGTGGATCTCTTGTGTGGACTGGTTCAGGCTAAGGTTGATGGTGGGATGGAAATTGTTGAAATCATGGTGGAATTCCTCAAAGGCTTCTTTTCCATGGGTCCTGTCAAGGTTCCTTCCCCACTCTGAACTCTAGGGTACAGATGTGGGGACCTGCATGAAAACCTCCTAAGCTTACTTTTACCAGTTTAGGTTAAAACTTCCCCAAGGTACAAATTATTTTACCCTTTGCCCTTAGATTTCCACTGCCACCACCAACCTTTATCTGGGTTCCTGAGAAAACGTAGTTTGGACACGTCTTTCCCCCCAAAATCCTAAGCTTATTCTTACCAGTTTAGGTTAAAAACTTCCTCAAGGTACAAACTTTGCCTTGTCCTTGAACCCTATGCTGCCACCACCAAACATGTTAAACAAAGAACAGGGAAAGAGCCCACTTGGAGACGTCTTCCCCCCAAAATATCGCCCCAAGCCCTACACCCCCTTTCCTGGGGAAGGCTTGATAAAAATCTTCACCAATTTGCATAGGTGACCACAGACCCAAACCCTTGGATCTTAAGAACAATGAAAAAGCATTTGGTTTTCTTACAAGAAGACTTTTAATAGAAGTAAAAAGGAATCACCTCTGTAAAATCAGGATGGTAGATACCTTACATGGTAATTGGATTCAAAACATAGAGAATCCCGCTAGGCAAAACCTTAAGTTACAAAAAAGACACACAGACAGGAATATTCATTCTATTCAGCACAGCTATTTTCTCAGCCATTTAAAGAAATCATAATCTAACACATATCTAGCTAGATTACTTACTAAGTTCTAAGATTCCATTCCTGTTCTGTCTCCGGCAAAAGCATCACACAGACAGACTCAGACCCTTTGTTTTTCTTGCTCCTCCCAGCTTTTGAAAGTATCTTGTCTCCTCATTGGTCATTTTGGTCAGGTGCCAGCGAGGTTACCTTTAGCTTCTTAACCCTTTACAGGTGACAGGATTTTTCCTCTGGCCAGGAGGGATTTTTAAGGGGTTTACTCTTCCCTTTATATTTATGACAGGTCCAGATGATGAAGATGTCATCAATGTAGCGCAAGTAGAGTAGGGGCATTAGGGGACGAAAGCTGAGGAAGCGTTGTTCTAAGTCAGCCATAAAAATGTTGGCATACTGTGGGACCATGTGGGTACCCATAGCAGTGCCGCTGGTATGAAGGTATACATTGTACCCAAATGTGAAATAGTTATGGGTGAGGACAAAGTCACAAAGTTCAGCCACCAGGTTTGCTGTGACATTATTGGGGATACTGTTCCTGACGGCTTGTAGTCCATCTGTTGTGGAATGTTGGTGTAGAGGGCTTCTGCATCCATAGTGGCTAGGATGGTGTTTTCAGGAAGATCACGGATGGATTGTAGTTTCCTCAGGAAGTCAGCAGTGTCTCGAAGATAGCTGGGAGTGCTGGTAGCGTAGGGCCTGAGGAGGGAGTCTACATAGCCAGACAATCCTGCTGTCAGGATTGTTTAGTTTAACAGTTATACTGTACTACACAGGCTGAGCTGATAGAATGATAGAAGATAGAATGATAGGTAGATAAAAAGATAGTCTATAGAATATAGGAGAACAAAGAAAAGAAAGAGCTAAAGACTGAAAGACCACTAAAAGAAAGCTAAAAGAGAGCTCCAGACTTCTTCCATACAAAGTATTTTATAGGATCCTGAGAGTATGTAATTCAGGCCCAACCTACTATACCCAAATCTTATTTCCATACCCTAACAAATGTATGGGTACCCTTATCCTATAGGTTAGTGGATTATGACACTTACTCTCTATATATTAATAAGGGTTATCTCATTCCAAAAACTGCCTACCTAGGCTCTCTTGGTGACTTCCAGGTTGTGGTATACCCTGCAGTTACCAACCGGTTGTAGATGCCGGATAAACATGTTCAGTGTTGTGTATAGTTTCTCTCTTTGGTTCCCCAAAGTTCAGGGACCATTCTTCTCTGTGCCAAAGGTTACCAGCTTTTATGCTGACTTACTCTTAACTGATTATACTTTTAGCTATAAAGTGGATCTTACTGGATACAGGCCAGTAGGCTTCTTGCATTTCAGCAAAACTTATTTTATGTATATTAGCAAACACATATCATATGACTCAATACATCCTAAATTCTTAGGAATTAATACTGATAAAATATAAGAATAAAATGGATTAATTCAGAAAGAGAAACATATTTGATACGCTGGCTGGGTTAGTAGGATATAATAGCTAGCAAAGTAATCCTAGGGGCTACACACTTAAGCTGTTGAGGTTTTGAAGGCTGGGAAAGCATTTCAGAAAAAGAGACAAAAAGTGATTGTAACCATGACCACAATCACAGGTGGGAAATGCTGGGAGGTAGGCGGAGGAGCGGGGATGCGCTGCGCTCAAAGGGGAGGTGGGAGGAGGGGAGCTTGGCTGCCGGTGGGTGCAGAGCACACACTAATTTTTCCCCATGGGTGCTCCGCCCCTAGCACCCACGGAGTCGGCACCTATGCCAGCTCCAGGTTCTCCAGTTGGTAGAAATTTTGATAATACAATGTCATAAAATGGGTATTTGAACACCAGCATTTGATTAACTAAAGGACTGATTCGGGAGCACATGGTATTTCACACATAAATGGTGTGATCAGTCCATCCTCCAAAATCCATCCATGCCTGATAGGGGAGGATAGTTTTGGATGTGCTTGATCATACCAGAGCAGTTCCATTGCTTGATAATTTGCCCTCTGGATAGCAGGCATAAATGCACCCATTGTCAGAGGCAATTTTCCTCCATTTTGTCTGCTTCTTGGAAAACATCCAACAACGTAGCTCTGCAAGTGTCATAATGCTGGTCTTCAAATGGTAAACTCGGCATATGAAAACCTTCCATGCATTTATGACCCCATCAGTGATGGTCTCAGCCATTCTGAGCATTCTCAGAGTGAGGAGAGAGTCTGGAGGCTGAATCATAAGCTTTCCAGTAAGATAATTTGTCTTTCCAGCCAATCTTCAAGTAGTGTCACATCCTAAAAGGGCATGGAAACTTAGCAGTGCAGTGACTTTTAATGGTTCAAGTGACAGGAACACATCTCTGAGGGATATACAGTGATTCTGTTCCCCAGCAGCAAGCATCAAAATAGAATTTTGTGGAAGTCTTATGCAAGGTCTCCCAGAAAACAATAGAACATCTGTGTCTTGTGCAAAAATTTAGAGTTTATAGAACCTCCCTGTGTGGCATTGATGGCATTCAAAATCATTTTAGTGTCAGCGTCCTCATGGGAACTATGAGGAAAGACAATTGAACAGTGCGAGGCAGTAGCTTCATTATACCATGTGATGAGGAAATCCGAGCAATTTTTCACATACTGGAATGTTTTTCCTTCAAGATATGCAGTTAACTTGTCCTTTGTGCAAGTATCAGAGTAGCTTCTTCACTGTGAGACTGGACATGTTCATGGAATCAAGGATTTGGTACTGGACAGGACAATACCATGGAATCTCTTCTTTCTGGTAGTATTTTTAATTGATTCCTCTGCATACATGCCAAACACTAGGTGGACTTCATCGTAAGTCCAGTATTTTCTCTGTAGCCTCATAATGAAGTGTTCAGCCAAATGTTGGGAGGTGTTAAGTTTATAATTTATAGCTTGAATCTCAGCCATGCCATCTATGATTGCTACTTTGGAAGGCTTCTGTTGGCTTAAAGTATCGATCACATTGGCAGTAGGTGCTGGCTTAGGAAGATCCTACAAGATGTGCATTTGTTTGCTTTTTGCCTACCACATATGTATTGTTTTGTCACATTCAAACATTGATCATGGTACCACGGATAACTCATACTTTCCCAAAGTATCACATAGATCAACATCACACTGAGATCTGGACATAACCAGGAGAAGAGCAAACAATGACCTGCCTGTGTGGTTAGTTCTGTAATAGTCCCTGCCACCTCCACTCTGACGTTTTTCTTGTCTTTGAGCACAGCTTTAGTCTGTTCTTCTTGATTGGAGCTCGTAGATTGACTGAGCTTTGGATAATTCTTTGGGTTTTGAAGACTTCATACAAGTCATGATCCAAAGTATCCATTTGACAGACATCTTTAGCTATCTCATCACTGACAACTGCTTTCATCATATTAATGAGCTCCAGTTAGTCATTCGTGAATCGGCTGAAATTGTTAGTAAGCTCATCCTGTATTTTTTAAATTGCCCCTTTTTTTGCATTTAACAACACCGAATGAGTCTTGCTGGTACTTGGTTACTTCTGAAGAAGTCATCCCAGACAAGCTTAATGTTTTGTTTGAAATGTGATGGAGTTCTGGTATTGTCAGGAAAAACTGGGAAAGATCATTTGGAGGCTGTGTTATGCCCACCAAGCCCCCAGTGACCTTCATTGTTCTGTATTCATGTTCTAGGTCTTTGTCTGAACCAAGTACAAAGAAGGCAACTTGCAACCTTTTGATAAATGAGTTTCCTTTTTGAAATTCTTCCCATGTCAGGGTCAGACTTTTCTACAACTTTTATTTCAGCAAGGTATCAGGCAATTGTACAGAATAGTCTGTTAACTCTAAAGCAAAAAGGATTTCACAAAGTCTTCCAGTGCTATGAGGTGCAAATTCCAATTGACAGACCTGACAGATCGAATAATGGACAGCAAAGACTCAACTATCTTCATGCAACATCACACCACCCTGAAAATTGGCTCTCTCACCAATTCAACCTCCTCAAATTGCTTGATCTGGTCTGTGATATTGCAGCAATCCATCATGCACAGTAGGTCTTTGACAGCACAATGTACACTGGATGTGTGGAACCGGTCTTGCAAGTCCTGTACCCTTTGGGAAATGCAAAGAAGACATCTAAGAAGCATTTTTGAAGGGCAACAAGTATTTGAGTGTGACTGAATGCTGACATCTTAACCAGTGCCTTATTACAACTCACTTGGCATCATAATCAAAGATGATAATCTACCACTGAATATCTTATTTTTTTTGCCAATAATGGCCAATCAACTTGAAGCACTTCTTCCATGTACATTAATCTGTCACATTAAAAAAAAATAGGTCTCATCATAGACGACTAGTGCCTCCTTATACTGGGAGGGCACAATGTAAAGGGGGGGAACACGTGATGGGCCCACCTGTTGCCTCTGGGAGGAACTTTCAGCCCCATGTCGCTGGGCCAGGGACGCCAATCCCGCTGGTTCTTGGGGTGGGGGTGGGGCACAGGAGCAGGGAGCATGTGCCTCTGGGATCAGCTGGGACCAGCCAAAGCCCAGGAAGATGCACAGCACCAGTGTCTCCCCGGAGCTCGCGGACACCTCAGCAGGGCAGATGAGGGGCATAGGCAATGCCCCTACCTCCAGCTGAGCAGAGGCCAGGAAAACTGCTCCCAGTGCCTTCCCCAGTGACCCTCTGCCCTGCACCTACCCAGGGCCACTGTGCTCTCCCCATCCCCACCAGAGTTACCTGCGGGGTGTAGTTCTGTCCTTCTCTGACTGTGCCTTCCCCCAGCATGTTCGGCTGCTCTCCCTGGCAGCCTAGCCCGGGCGGGGAGTGGGATGGAGTTGCTTCTCATGCTGGCTGAAGCTGGCCGCTCCAGGTCTCTGATCCGCTCTTTCCGCCACCAGCAGGCTGAGCAGAAAGCTGAGGGGGCAGGACACTTGCTCCTGCATGCTCCCCTACGTGTCGGCTATGGGTCTTATGCTCTGAGCAGTAACTGATAACACAGTACTACTGCCAGCCACAGTTAACCTTAGGGTGAGTTGCTCATTTCACATACCTGTGTCTTCAAGTGTAACTAAAAAAAAAGGTGACGGTCACACATTTTCTCCAAAATATAGCTACAAGCATGTTCTAGGTTTGCTGCCATTGGTACCCTCATGTTCCAGGGGAAAGGGCTTTCAAGGATTTCCCTACATCCCCAAATTTCCCCATCACCCCTCAGTGCTCAACTAGTTACATGCAGTGTTGTCAATTTAGTGGTTGGTTGGAAATTTGAATGGAAATAGAAACATTAATACACACTTTAAAAGCATATACAGTATATGATAAAATACTTGTATCTGAAAAAGCTAAGTTTGAGAAGTATGAACAAAGACTAGCTTCCTCACACAGCTGTTGGTTTCTATGACAATGTTGGTGCATTCATTTCAGCGATGTTGGTCAACACAATAATTTCAAATTATGATTTGTAAGCAAGGACTGAATGAGCTCTCCCTTGACAGCTAGTGATGAGCCACGGGGAGGGGAGGAAAAGGCTCCAGGACCAGACTGTATTTACATGAACACACCTACCCTGCCTAGGTATCCAACAAACAGAGCTGTGTTGCCCAAGGGATCAATTCTGGCTGGTGTTGGTTTACAAATCACTTTAGATCCATCTATTTAGAACACATCACTAGACATTGTCAATACCAGGAGAGATGAAATGGAGTGCCACTGAGAAGCAAAGTCGGGGAAGTAACTGAAATACTTCTCTGGTGGAGTCTATTTACTGAGGAACAACCTATCCTAAAGTCTCAATTACTGAGGGACAATCTACACTGCTACATTTGCTTTCTACAAGCTACTCTTACTATAAAATTTTATGAGTGATGTACCCGAGTATTTGGATGCTAATATTTTCAATTGTATTGTTAAATTGATTAACCTTAATTTGGGATATTTCTGTTTGTGTACTATATGTATTTTATGACCTTCAAACCAAATTTTGTACTTTTGGATAATTTAAGCATTATACTCAGATGTATAGGCACTCTTTCCTTAAAACTGTGTATTAGATAATTTAAACCTTAGCTTTAATAAAAATGTTTAAATTTGAGTGTGGAGGTAATGGAATGTTATCCTTACAATATGAGTAAAGGGCAGCAGAACTGTACTTAGGCTGTCCTGACTGAGGGGGGTCACTCTCAGTGCTTAATTTGTGCCAGCGCTTGCCAGTGCTGAGCCCTGGCACCTCTAGGCTTGGCAGTTCATAGTCCCAGGACCTCTGGGCTTACCATATGAGTTATGAAAGTAAAAAACTTGCTTGAGCACTTAATTGCTTGAGCCCCAGCACCTCTTCTATTATAAATTAAGCACTGGTTACCCTAAACTGAACTGTACTCGCTAAGCAGGGGTGTTGGATGCCTGATCTCAGTGAAGAAAGAGAGAGGGTGGACGACAGGTGTTTTGCTTGGTGGTGTGGGCTCTGCCTAAGAGTCACAGGCACTATTTGACCTGCTTCCCTCTCCTGTTAAAAGATAGAGCTGATTAGGCTCCATAGAGAGTCTTTTGTTTTTTTTCAAATGATCATAAGAGCTGAAATCACTGATAATCAGGTCTAAGTGCTTAGTAGATCTGCTGCGGTGTGATGGGTTCCCCCCTGGGGTGCCACCTGGAACTGGGGTGCCATTGAGTCCCCTGACCCACCAGCCTGGGTTTTCACACTGTACTTCTGTGACAAGCTGCAAAGCCCTCCAGCCTACACTTTCACCAGCATTCACATAGGTAGGGACATATCCAGCTGCAGTTACATGCAGGCTCTCTGTCTAGCCCCTGCAATGAATCAACAGTGGAAAGGCTACAGCTAAGGCAACTCCCAACTCCCCAAGCACGCACCCCCTCTGGAGTATAAACCCAAAATTATACCATCTTGCACTGCACAGGGAACTGTACAGCATAAGCTCATAAAGTTCGCCCCCTCCCTCAACGTGGAGAGGAATATGCAACAGCCTTTACCCATTAAGCTAAGATTCTCAAACACTTCATTCCAACTCCCTGATTTAGATAAAGCAAAAACAAGTTTATTAACTACAAAAGATAGATTTTAAGTGATTATAAGGGACAGCAAACAGATCAAAGCAGATTATTTAGCAAATAAACAAAAAACACAAACAGCCTAATATACTTGATAGATTGGATATGAATGAGCAGATTCTCACCCTAACAGATGATACAAGCAGGTTGCAGATTCTTAAGGGGCAAGCTGCACTTGCTTTACAGCTTGGAATCCCCAGGTGTTTCATACACAGGCTAGAAATCTCTTTAGCCTGGGTCCAGCACTTCCCCCATTTCCGTCTTTGTTCCTCAGGTGTTTCCAGGAGTCTTCTTGTGTGTGGGAGTGAAAAACACCAGCTGATGTCACTCCCTCCCTTATATAACTTTTGCATATGGTGGGAACCCTTTGTTCCAAAGCTTGATTCCCAGACCAGTCTGTGGAAGAATACTGACATCCCAAGATGGAGTCCAGAGACATGTGGTCTGATCACATGTCCTTGTAGAGTCATAGCAGCCATTACTTGGAGGCTGTCTGGAGCGTTCACAGGAAGGCTCACCAAGTGGGAGATAAGCTTCTTCTAAGGCCTATTGTTTTCTTTCTAATGGCCCGTTGCTCTGAATAGGCCCTTCCCCACCCATTATCTAGACTGAAAGCATCTTGTTCAGTGGGCATTACCCAGGTGTAACCACATTTGAAGTACAGATACATCGTTGATATTCATAACTTCAGATACAAAAATGATACATGCATACAAATAGGATAATCATATTCAGCAAATCATAACTTTTCCAATGACATCTCTCATGACTTATCTTGCATAAAATACATCATAATCATAATAATATCACGGTGAATAATATGGGGTGCAGTGTCATAGGCAGGACAGTGTTTCTGTGGAAGAGACAGCCCAGCCTTCACTAACAGTTAGGTTTCCCCACTGAGATCTGAAATCACTGAGAGCTGGGTGGAACCTCAAGAGACTGATTTTCAGAGGTCACAGTGGCAGGTGACTGCAGAAAGTGATGGTGCCTGGCCATCGGCAACAGAGCAGCGGAATGAATGGTGGCATGTCAAATAACAGCAGCCAGAGCGAGCGAGCGGCCAGAGCGAGTGGTGACTGGCTGGAGGAGCAAGCAAAGTGTCTTTTCCCCTCCACTCTCCAGGGTGGGAGTTGAATTCATGTGAAAGCACCTCTGAACTCTGGGTCTCAAGGACAACAACTATGAGTGGGATGTGGTGGAGGGAGAAGTGAGGGGGCATGTTAAAGGGACATTTGTTTCTTGGACTATGTTTTAGTGACTTAGCTCCAGAATGTTAGATTTGTGACTGGGAAACTGATATAAATATACATTTCCTAGGAGGCCAAGATTTTTAAAATACATTATTTTAAAAGGTCATTATCTCACATTGTTGTTGTCTTGAGAGGTCATTATCTTGGGGAGTTTCTGTACTAAACATTTTTATTATTATACTGTAATTAATTTTTACATAAGAACATAAGAACGGCCATACTGGGTCAGACTAATGGTCTATCTAGCCCAGTATCCTGTTGTCATAACCATACAGCTAAAGATAGCCCAGAATTCCTCCTTACCTGTAAGGGGTTAAGAAGCCTGGTTGGCACCTGACCAAAAGGACCAATGGGGAAAGAAGATACTTTCAAATCTGGGGGGTTAAGGCTTTATTTGTGCTCTTTGTCTGTGTGTTCTCTTGGGAAGCAGAGAAGCACCAGGTCAGAAACCTCCTTCTCCTATAAACCATCCTAAAGTGAGTCTCAATACTGCAAAAAGAGTAAGTAAATAAGGCAGGGCGTGTTAGATTACCTTTTGTTTTCAACTTGTGAATTTTCCCTGTGCTAAGAGGGAGGTTTATCCCTGTTTTTTGTAACTTTAAAGTTTTGCCTAGAGGGGAATCCTCTGTGTTTTGAATCTGATGACCCTGTAAAGTTACCTTCCATCTTGATTTTACAGAGGTGCTTCTTTTACTTTTTTTTTCTTTATAATAAAGTTCTGTTTTTTAAGAATCTGGTTTACCTCTTTGGTTGGTATATTATTCTCAAGCCTTCCCAGAAAGGGGGTGTAAGGCTGTGGGGGATATTTTGGGGGAATAGGAATTCCATGTAGTCCTTTCCCTGATTCTTTGTCTAAATCACTTGGTGGTGGCAGCGTATCATCCAAGGACAAAGGATTTGTGCCTTGGGGAATTTTTTAACCTAAGCTGGTAAAAATAAGCTTAGGGGGCTTTCATATGGGTCCCCACATCTGTATCCTAGAGTTCAGAGTGGGGAGGGAACCCTGACACCTGTCTTTCAAGAGTGGATAATACCAGATGCTTCAGAGGGAATGAACAGAATAGGGTAATTATCGAGTGTTCCATACCATATCATCCACTCCCAGCTTCTGGCAAACAGAGACTAGGGACACTCAGATCATGGTGTTGTATCCCTGCCCATCCTAGCTAGTAGCCATTGATGGACCTATCCTCCATGAACTTATCTAGTTCTTTTTGAACCCTGTAATAGTTTTAGCCTTCATAACATCCCCTGGCAAAAAATTCCACCGGTTGACTGTGCGTTGTGTGAAGAAGTACTTTCTTTTGTTTTAAACCTGCTGCCTATTAATTTCATTGGGTAACTCCTAATTCTTGTGTTATGTGAAGGAGTAAATAATATTTTCTTATTTACTTTCTCCATACCAGTCAAGATTTTATAGATCTCAATCATATTACCTCTAGTCTTCTCGTTTTCAAGCTGAAAAGTCCCGGTCCTTTTAATATCTCCTCACCTGTTCCACACCCCTAATCATTTTAGAACCTTCTCTGTACCTTTCCCATTTCCAGTATATCTCATTTCAGATGGGGTGACCAGAACTGCATGCAGAAGTCAAGATGTGGCCATACCATAGATTTATACAGTAAAAGTGAAGGAACTTGGTTTGCCAGTGTCATAAATATAAAAGGAAGGGAAACCACCTTTCTGTATACAGAACTATAAAATCCCTCCTGGCCAGAGGCAAAACCCTTTCACCTGTAAAGGGTTAAGAAGCTAAGATAACCTTGCTGGCACCTGACCAAAATGACCAATGAGGAGATAAGATACTTTCAAAGCTGGAGGGGAGGGGAACAAAGGGTCTGTCTGTGTGATGCTTTTGCCGGGAACAGGTCAAGAATGCTCTTCAGAACTTCTGTTAAGTTAGTAAGTAATCTAGCTAGAAATGCGTTAGATTTACTTTTGTTAAATGGCTGGTAAAATAGGTTGTGCTGAATGGAATGTATATTCCTGTTTTTGTGTCTTTTTGTAACTTAAGGTTTTGCCTAGAGGGATTCTCTATGTTTTGAATCTGCTTACCCTGCAAGGTATTTACCATCCTGATTTTACAGAGGTGATTCTTTTACTTTTTCTTTAATTAAAATTCTTCTGTTAAGATCCTGATTGCTTTTTCATTATTCTTAAGATCCAAGGGTTTGGGTCTGTGTTCACCTATGCAAATTGGTGAAGATTTTTATCAAGCCTTCCCCAGGAAAGGGGGTGTAGGCTTGGGGCGATATTTTGGGGGGAAGACGTCTCCAAGTGGGCTCTTTCCCTGTTCTTTGTTTAACATGTTTGGTGGTGACAGCATAGGGTTCAAGGACAAGGCAAAGTTTGTACCTTGAGGAAGTTTTTAACCTAAACTGGTAAGAATAAGCTTAGGGGGTCTTTCATGCAGGTCCCCACATCTGTACCCTAGAGTTCAGAGTGGGGAAGGAATCTTGACAGCCAGACCAATCAGCAAAGCCAATGATGACAGCCTACTTGAAAAGGCTGCAAAACACCAAGCCTCTGAACTGCATTGACATGCAGAAAGCCTTATAAGACAGTCACTGTCAAAGCCAATTTTAGAAGTACTTAATAAGGCTATTAGGAATGCTGGAGACAGAACACAGTTTATGCAAACAAACGTCGCTGTTGCATCCTACTTTCTATTTAAGCAAGAGATACCACACTCACTACAAGCTGGAGGCCAATGTTAAGTCCATTGTCACTTGTTAATCCTGAAGTTCAATATTGGTTCCTAACAAGACCAACAAATGCTCACTATCTTTCTGCAAGAAACTTAGCTGACTGATTAGAAGCATGCAATACAACAACAAAGGACTCAGCAGTTGAAAAAGTTAAGAACTCTCTCTTCACATACAAAAAATGTGCCTATGTGGGCTGATGAATGCACCGATAGAAATTGGCGTCAAGTATTAAGTCATTGCATACATTATCCTGATGTCAGTGGCCATCCAGAAGACGCATTTGTAGATGTTCAGGTATTAGAAAACATATCAGCTGCACCTGTGACAACTCACATTATAGAAGAGTTAAATGCTTCTAAACTGGACCCCAAACAGATGGCTGCTTATGCATTTGATGAAGCTCCAAACTTCTCTGGAAGACATAGTGGAGTACAAGCTTTGCTCAGAGGAAAGTGTAACCCTAATGTCTCCTATATACACTGCAGAAGCCATCTACTCCAACTAGCACTAGCATGAGCTGCAGAATCTCCAAAAGACATTAAAAAAGCCATACATTTAACATCTTCGTTATACTCTTTTTTTTCAGCAAGAGTCCTAAGGGACTGAACATCTTGGAATAAACAGAAGATACACTGGGACTAAAGTACAAATTAGTCCAACTTGGCAAAACCTGCTGGCTTTTTCATGAGCGATCCATGACTGTTGTCTTAAAATTACTGCAACCATTACTACTGGCTTTGGAAAGCATTTATCAAGATGGGACAGATCTAAGTAGTGAGGCTGGTGGACCACTTTTGCTACTAAGTTCAGAGAAGACTATCACCATTCTGTCTCTTGTAACTCTACCGTTGAAACCATTTGGGTCATTAAACAACGCATCTGCTACAGCAGTAGTAGATCTTTGAGCCAAGTGTTGTTTCTATTGCTGGACAATCAGAGAGAGATCCATTGAAAACATACTGGAAGAAGCAAAGACTTGGTTCAGAAGTTGACTAATTAAGGCACTTATATTGACTCCTTAAGGGAAGAGGAAGAGAAGTCTTTGTTAAGCCATCTGAAAAAGCACACATACTTCATTCTTACCAATCAACAACAGCGACTTCTGGACTTTACTCAATCTCTATATAGCTTTTACAGATGACTGTCATAAAACATGGCTATCCCTCTGAAACTTATAAAACACTGACAGTTGAGCAGAGTGAAGCATTGCCAGCAACGGGGCTGCTATGTGATCAGGACAGACTAGAGAATTTGAACACAGAGTGGAATATCATATGACGAACGAATGAAGATTTGACTTCAACAACTTCTTTATCATCACTAGTGGTTCAACCCATTCTTTATGCTAGGTTTCCTAAAATGAAAGACGTAGGGATTAATCTCTTGCAACTCCCCATCACAAGTAGAGCGTTCTTCGTCCTCACTGAATAGAATTCTGTATTCCGAAAAAAGTCGCCTTCTGCCTGATCATGAGCATGTCATGAAGGACTGGAAATACCGGAGACACGAGAAGCCACCAAAGATGAAGGCACTGCATTTGAGATGTTCATGAACAGAGTTGTGCAAAATTACAAGACACCAAGAAGGATGCAGCTGTAGTGCTTCACAACAGTAGGCTTGAGTAGCCAATTTTAATCTGTGTGATTTTAAAACATGAACTACATCTAATTAAATGGCCACAAAACGTAGGAGGGAGCCACACACCTCATCCCCACCCTCACGGGCTCACCACGCCTTGGCCCTCACCCCTCTGTATATTCAACCCCCCCCCCCCATTTCAATTCCTGGGGGGAAACACTGGTGGGACGCTACCAACAAAACCCATTCCCCGCCAGAGCCTAAGAGCAACACCTTCCGCAGGGCCTGGGCCTGGGCGGTGAGACCCATGAGGGTGAGACCCATGAAACTCCACCGCCCCGCCCGTTCTCTCCCTGAGCGGCCCCGCGAGCGCCACAGGGCGGATCCCCGCTCCCCCGCGTCTCCCTCTCTCGCCCCGCCCCGGCTTTTCCTCGGCGCCCCGCCCCTCGCGCTCATCCCTCCCCCACCCCTCTGCATTCCCAGCGCCCTCTCTTTCCTCGCGAGGCTTTTATATTCTCGCGACATTGCAGGGCCGCCATCTTACCTGTTCGTGTTGCGGCTAAGGGGGAGGGGACCGCGCGTTTGGGAGCCACGATCCGGGCTCGGGTCTTTCGTTTCTCCGGGATCTTCCCCGTGCGGTCGGGATCTTCGGGGAGGCTGCGGCGAGAGCGGGGGCCCGCCGGCTTCCGAGCCCTCCGCGGCGTCGGGCCCTTGTTCCGTCTCCGGGGATCTAGACTGAGCTGGGCAGGCAGCTCGGGCGAGGGGCGCGGAGGAGCCGGGACCCGGCCTGCGGGCGGGGCGGAACCGCCGCTGCTGCTGCCAGGGAGGCGGGGGGGCCGGGCCGCTCTGGATGGTGGCGAAAATGATCATAGAAAACTTCGAGGCTCTGAAATCCTGGCTCAGCAAAACCTTGGAGCCCATGTGAGTAACTGGGGTAAACCCCCCCCCCCCCCGGCGCACCGCTCCCCCCACAGAGCCCGTGTGAGTAACCGGGGTTACCCCCACCCTTCCTCCGGGACACCGCTCCCCCCACAGAGCCCGTGTGAGTAACCGGGGTTACCCACCCCCCCTTCCTCCGGGACACCGCTCCCCCCACAGAGCCCGTGTGAGTAACCGGGGTAAACCCCCCACCCCCGGGACACCGTTCCCCCCACAGAGCCCGTGTGAGTAACCGGGGTAACCCCCCCCTTCCTCCGGGACGCCGCTCCTCCCCCAGAGCCCGTGTGAGTAACCGGGGTAACCCCCTTCCCCTCTCCGGGACTCTGTTCCCCCCACAGAGCCCGTGTGAGTAACCGGGGTTACCCACCCCCCCTTCCTCCGGGACACCGCTCCCCCCACAGAGTCCGTGTGAGTAACCGGGGTAACCCCCACCCCTGCTGGGACACCGCTCCCCCCACAGAGCCCGTGTGAGTAATTGGGGTAAACCCCCCTCTTCCTCCGGGACACCGCTCCCCCCACAGAGCCCGTGTGAGTAATTGGGGTAAACCCCCCTCTTCCTCCGGGACACCGCTCCCCCCACAGAGCCCGTGTGAGTAATTGGGGTAAACCCCCCTCTTCCTCCGGGACGCCGCTCCCGCCACAGAGCCCGTGTGAGTAACCGGGGTTACCCACCCCCCCTTCCTCCGGGACAGTGCTCCCCCCCCAGAGCCCGTGTGAGTAACCGGGGTAACCCCCCTCCCCTCTCCGGGACTCTGTTCCCCCCACAGAGCCTGTGTGAGTAACCGGGGTAACCCCCTTCTCCTCTCCGGGACACCGTTCCCCCCACAGAGCCCGTGTGAGTAGCCGGGGTAACCCCCCCCTTCCTCCGGGACACCGCTCCCCCCACAGAGCCCGTGTGAGTAACTGGGTAAACCCCCTCCCCTCTCCGGGACGCTGTTCCCCCCCCCCCCCCCCCCCCCCCCCCACAGAGCCCATGTGAGTAACTGGGTAAACCCCCTCCCCTCTCCGGGACGCTGTTCCCCCCCCCCCCCACACACACACAGAGCCCGTGTGAGTAACCGGGGTAACCCCCTGGGGTAATTCCCTTCCTTCCTCCTCAGAGCGTATGTGAGTAGCCAGGGTAACATCTCCTCTATAACAGCCCGTGTGAGTAACTGGGTAAACCTTGCAGCACTCTGCACTCCTCCCCTATAGAGCCTGTGGGAATTACTGGGATAAGTCTCCTAAAACACCGTCTTCTCCCCCGCTGAGCTGGTGTGCTTTTACAAATGGTCAGTGGGTTTTAAAAATTCTAAGTATAAGAGATCTGGGTTGAAAGCTCTTAGATGGAGGATAGTTCTTAAGCAGAACATGTAGTTGTGTACCACAGCAACTTAAGTGTAGAAAAGAATTAGAAAAATGTATCACCGGAGTTAAGATTTGTTTTATTTTTGAGTTCTGTTTTTCAAGAAGCTTAATTTTAATTTAGGAATGGTTAAAAACTAGTTTTGAGTTATTTTGTGTGTGAACATTTCTAAAAAAGGGGCAAAAGTTTTTGCTGGAGAAATGGTGCATAATTCTGGTATGAGACACTGTATGCACACAGAAGGAATTGCTGGAAGTCCTGTGAGGACTGGTGGCACTCAAGTGGGGCTATTCTATGTCCACAACGCAAATGTGGTCATGGTAGCAGCTGCTGAACTGTGTTACCTCAAGCTTTAGCCTATACTGCCTGACAAATCATCCAATCCGAACTGAAAATACTATTGCATGGTAATTAAGAGGTTGTGTATGGAAAGGACTCAAGTTAGAGGCAATCAAGTTATAATTCAAGTTAATTATGCGATGAAGAGACACTCTTAGATAGACTTACAGGACTATCTAGTTATGCCAAAACTGTCAAGCTGCCCAGAATTCAAATGGTGTAAAGGAGTCATCTTTGCCAAAAAAACCCCATAGCCCGGAGCTGTGTTGTACGCAATATGAAGGTGGAACTCTTAGGACATGTCTACACTGCAGACTTATGTCGGTATAATAACGCTGCTCAGGGGTGTGAAAAATCCACACTCACTTCTCCGGTTGACATAGCTACCATTTCTCATGATGGTGGATCAACTAAGCTTACAGGAGAAGCTCTCAGTCAGCATAGCACATCTTCACTTAAACACTGCAGCTGCGCCGATGGGGCATTTCAAATATAAACCTGCCCATAGGAGTAAGTGACCTAATAAAAGAAATAAAAATGTTATTAAAGCTAATGTTAAAATCATATAATACACAGGTTGAGAAATGAGTGTCTGTGCATCTGGAAATAGTGCTTGGATTATCCACAAATACAAAGGTCTTCCAGCAATTCCCTCTTTGTGCTCAGAAAAGACAGAAGTTCTCCCACAATTCACTGAGAGAGAATTCCTAGAGCATCTCAGCTTATTGCAGTGCAAAGAACGTACCATGAAATGTCCTCCTAGAAGTCTTAGTGCCACACATGAATGAGTGCAGTGCCAGTGTGGACACAGCGGCTCCAGTATTTCCGGGTGTGGCTGCTGTCATTCAAACTGGACTAATAAAGGGATTAATTTGGGCATAGATATATTGACCTAACTGTAGTGCAGACATATGCTGTGACAAATGCAGCTTGTCTCCACCTGCTTATGAACTACAGCACTGCGTGGTCTCTGTAATGGAAATACTGTGTCCCTGGCATATCTTCTACACAGGGCTTGCAAAGGGGTCTTCAGAAGACAGCCTTAGGCTGGACATTTGCAGTTCGTGTGCCAGGAGAGTCTCCTCCCCAGGCCATGTCTCTGGCTTTTAGAGCCCCTTTATGTCATTCCACCCTATTCATTTTTTGTAAAGGGGCTGAAGTGCAGGTGAGGATCTCATCATTTGTGTTTAACATTCACTAGAACCAAGTTCTGGTTTAGCAAAGGTCTAAGCAGTTTTTTATTTTCATTTTCCTTGAGTTTGAGCCACCAGTCTATAAGAGGAAGTTTCTACAGTCTAGTCTCATAGTTTTGAAAACACTGCTTTGTGGTAACATCAGTGACAGTGGTAGTACTTAGGTGAAACTGTGGTTCTTTAATTTTCACCTATTTATAGCATAAATGTCTTGTTTTAATTACCTTCTTGTAAATCAAAATTAATTAAACATCTTCTGTTGGCACATTGACTTTCCTCCATACATGGTTTAAGACTCCCAGGTACCGTATATACTCGATTATAAGCTGATTCGTTTATAAGCCAACTCCCCCCCCCCCCAGCCCCCCCAAAAGATGGATAAGTAAAAATGGAAAATTTTTCTGACCCATTCATAAGTCGACCCTATAATTCAGGGGTTGGCAAACTTTGGCTCCCGGACCATCAGGATAAGCTGCCGCAGCCGAGATGGTTTATTTACCTCGAGCGTCCGCAGGCATAGAGATAAACCGAAGTAAACGAAGTGTCCCGGTGCGCCAGCTGCTTACCCTGATGGGCTGGGACAGCAACTGGTGGAGAAATTTTTTGGGGGGAGAAGCTGGGGGTCAGGGGAGTAACCCCTGTGACCATCCCCCACATGACTCTACCCGTAGCCTGGGACCCCCACACTCTCCCCATCCCATCCCTTCCCACCTTATCTGGTGAGGATGTCTCTGGCCTGGCTGGAGCTGCTCCGGCAGGCCAGGCAGCATGGCCACAGCCTGCTCTGGGGGGTGGGGCCAAGCGGCATGGCTGCAGCCTGCCAGCCCCGGAGCTGCAGCTGGAGGGAGAGCAGCGTGGCCAGAAGCGGACAGACTCTGGCTCCACCTCTTCCCCTCTGGCTCTGCTGCCTCTCCTTGCGCCCTCTGTTGGGGGGAGGGGCTGTCCCGCCTCTCCATCTCTATACCTGTTCATAAGCCGACCCCCTTCTCTAATGCTTCCCTTTTTTACTAAAAAAAATTAGGCTTATGAACGAGTGTATACGGTATTTAGGCTTTTTTTCTCTTTTGGTTTGGGATCTTTGTGCAGGCTTACTTGGTTTGCTAATTCAGATATATAGAAAAAGTTTACTGTTTAAAATGTGAATTAAAGTAGAGTTTATATGCCATAAGGGCATAGCCTCATTAAAATGGAAAGTGTTCCTTTCACTGTGCTATGGATTTTCATATTGTAACTACTTATTACAAAGAGAATAAAAAACAAATTGTTTAAACACCATTTCTAACTAATATATATAGTACTTTCATTTACAACATTACATGGCAAAGAATCTGTCAAAGCACTCTGACCATTATTAGTTTCTAAACAGTCTTTCCTTCTTTCCATCATTTTACTCTTGTCCAATTCTATATTGCTAGCTTTTCTCAATTAACTGTACTCAAATTCTTGCTCAGTCCCAACTCTTTTGTAAATTCGTAAATTAGGTGAGTGGTGTGGTCTGTCCCACTCTGTTGCTTAATAGAATTAGCAAGTCAACTGTTTAGTGACTGTTAAGGTTGTGGCAGGATACCACCCAAAACATTAAAAGATTGGGCAGTCTTAAAATGAAAGACTTGTGCATCCTTTCTGCCTTAGTGTTAATTAATAGCATAGTAGGTAATACAATCAACTAACTCTAGAATGCCACAAAGCTTTCGTTTCCATCTCTAATAGATACCGAAAAGCGATATGTATCCCAACTTCGTCAAACTTACATTCTAATGTAAACAGTGCATTTATATCAATACTAGCAACAGATCAGCACATCTGACTGTCTCAAGGCTTGTCTATACTTGCTTCTGTAGTGCTTCAGTGTAGGTAATCTATCTGCCCAAGAAGTGGTAGCCAGATCAGCAGAGAAATTTGTCTGTTGACCTAATGCTGGCTGTACACGGGGCCTTAGGTTGTCTGAACTACCTTGCTCAGGTGTGTGGATTTTTCACACTGCTGAGTGATGTAGCAGGGTTGAGTTAACATTTTAGTGTAGACCAAGCCTCATATCCCGTAAGGTTGGAAAGTTAGTCTTCATTAACACTGCTGAGGTAACTGGACTTTACTGGGGTGTGTTGTGCTGCAATCTTAACTGCCATTAAACATAGTTTTTGTTTGCTAATTTGCTGGTTTTATATACCTCTTTTGTGCACCTCAGTGGACAGCTCTCTAGAATCAGGAAAAAGGGACCTGTACCTACTTGGGAACGAGGGAGAAACTGCTGCTGTTACTGCTAGTTTGCCCTCCTGAAGAGTGAGAGTGGCTGTGAAGTGATTTAGTAATCTGGGTCTATGCTTGGTTATGTACTACATATGTATCCGGTGAACCTTGTAACCAACACTTGTAATCCCTCATAACTCAAGCCTGACCCCAGATGTACAGTACCTTCCCTCTTAACTTGTGTAAATTTGATTTTAAATATTAGCTTTAATAAAAGTTTTAATTCTTTGTTTATAACACTTTATCCCCATTTAAAAGTTTACTGAAAGTGAGCACAACAAGAACAGCCTTGCACTTGAGCATTGACAACATGACTTGTCAATTGGAGGGAACCTTTGTAAAGGAATCTGTCATTGCTCTTCTACCAAAACACTCTCATGGAGTCTCATCCTCTGGATTGGGCACAGAGTGGTATGCATAACGCATACTTTGACAAGTGAGGCACTTTGTAGACCAGCCACTGTGGGAAGATTGACACACATTCCCAGTGTGTTACACAAATATTTACCAGTTAGCAGTGGTGATCAAGAACCCCAGATTCTATCACTGGCTCTGGGAAAGTGTAGGATTTACAGTGGTTAGAGGTAAGTTAACTGACACTGCTTTAGTGACTTTGAAAGAAAATCAGATGCACTGGGATAAGATTGGCTTTTTCATGTTAGAGACCTGGGTAACCTCTCTGATGGGTACGGATCAGCAATCATGTTGCACTCCCTGTCAGTTCCTGGCCTGGGCCGGGGAAACTAATGATCCATCCAGCGGACCAAATTCGGTGATGAATCCTGATCATGGGCCTCCTTGAGGCACCTTGCGCCTACACTAAGAAGACTACTTTTAAAAATAATGGGGACTGTCCAGTACCTATTCCTTTTTTTCTGAGTTGAGGTTCTTGACCTTAGTCAATAATAATGATAGTGAATTGCATTGGAATTTAAAAAGTTAGCTCTAGAGTTCAGGGGTATTTGGTGAAGGAATCTGTCTGTCTCTTCTCCTACTTTCCTGAGTGAGTGACGGTGTTCATAGTGTGGTGGAGTTTTCGTCAAATGAAAATTAGATTCAGTTTGGCAGATGTTTTCTGTGATGGCTAAAAAGTTATAAAATATTTTGTGAACAAACATTACTTACGTATAACTTATTCTAGGAATCTAATTAAGAAGGAGCAACAGTGTGGCCAGATGGGCCTGTCCCAGAATATTAGGTTTCTTGCAGAAGGGTACAAGAAAAGTGAGATAATCCAGTTCAAAATTGCCCCAAGAGGTAGCTTTCATTGTCCTATTATTCTCTCTGTATCACTTTGTTTTTTATCAAAACACCATTAAAAAATTTAAACAGTGTCCAAAGTTTATATTCTGGTTCTAGTTTTTGCCATTTCCATGAGATTTTAGCAAAATAAAGGTTGAGAGCTCCTGTTAAAAATGAGCTCTGTACCAGCTACTGCTGCACTTTAATAGCAGGCTTCCCTAAGTGCTGCAAGAACAAAATCAGGTAGATGAAGTTAAGGGGAAAATGAGGCTGCAGGAATTTTGACCAACAGATGAAAACTATTGATGTTCATATTTTCAAATCTGGGCAAATCTGAGATTACATTAGGTATGAATAATTGAATGAAGTGATGATCTATAGTACTCATAGGCTGTGGAATTCAGAGGTGTTGACAGTTGTGAGGATAAAGGCTGATGATGACCCATTCCCCCTCTCCTTTGCAGGTAGAAGCTGCAGTCTGAGCTGGAAAGTGAGAAAACATTCTGTCCATCTAAATGTTTCAGGCCTTTCTTCGTGTAATGACTTAAATAGTAATTTAAATGTTTCAGCTTGGTATGTACATAGTCAGTTTCTGTGTCCTTGCTTCCCTCCATGCTTTTCCAGGTTAGAAAAAATTTGCTTGAGAAATAGTTACAAAGGAATTAGAACAGTGCATTGTTCATTCAGTATGTACTCCTGGGGGAGTTCTGCACCACTGCGCAAGTACAGAATTAATTTCCATCGCAGATTTTTTTTATTTTACTTCTGTAGAAAATAGATTCTGCTGGGGAGGTGCTGCAATTACACCTTTCACCCAGCAGGGCCTTCTGTGGCACCAGAAGAGAGGTAGCAGGCTCAAGGTTGGAGCAGGCAGCTATGAAAAGGGAGGGAGCAGATGCTGCTTTCCTCACAGCACCTTGTTCGCAGGGCCAGAGGACACACGGGATATATATATGTGTGTGTGTGTGTGCGCGCGCGTGTGAATGGACAGAGTGGGACACCTCGGGGTGGGGGGGTCACAGACTGGGGTTCAGAAGGGCTAGTGGGGAGGGGGACAGACGGACAGAGGAGCTAGTGGGGTGACAGCTTTGAGCCAGGGGCTGAATGGGAGTGGGGGGTGCAAAGACAAGTGGGGATGGAGAGAAGGAGGGGTGCAGGAACACACAGGGATAGGAGCAGATGTGCCTGACTGAATAGGAGAGGCTAGGGGTCAGCCAGGATCTGCATGGGGGAGGCTCCCTAACAGTCGCCTGCTCAAGCTCCCCCCCCAATCCCGTCCCCCAGAAAAACCCAATATCCTGTTCTATACTTCTCCCACCCACACCCAACCACTACTCCCAGGCTTCTTCCAAGCAATTTCTTTGCTCTCCCTCAGCTTCTCCTTTAGCCCTGACTCCACCAAGCCTTTGCACTGCTTCTGAGTGGTACAGTAAATACTTTTCTGTATTGTAGTTTAAATGAATTATTACTCAGAGTTGTTTATTAATATGCTTAGTAAGGAATCTATTTGTCAAAAATCATTTCCTGAATCTTTTTTGTTGTCTGTATTGTTACAGACATACTTGCTGACAGGTATTTTGAAATAAATTATCAAAATAATTGAAACTGATGTGATTCTATTGTATTATTTTGACAAATAAAATATGCAGAATTTTAAAATATTGTGCACAAAATTTTTAATTTTTTTGCCACAAAATTCCCCCAGGAGTAGTTACTGTCTGTAACAATTTTAAGCACTCATCAACTGTATCCCCTTTTGTTGTAATGGTATAATGTAGACTTGGCATAACTGTTCTAATGGATGCATGTTTCATAGCATTATAGAAATGTGGGGCTGGAAGGGACCTCAAGAGGTCATTATTCCAGCCTCCTGTATTGAGTCAGGACCAAGTATGCCTAGACCATCCCTGGCAGGTGTCCAACCTGTTCTTAAGACTCCAGTGATGGGATTCTACAGCCTCCTTTATAAGCCTATTCCAGTGCTTAACTATCTTTATGGTTAGAAAGTTTTTCCTAATATCTAACCTAAATCTCCCTTGCAGATTAAGGTGATTACTTCTTGTCCTATCATCGGTGGACGTGGAGAACAATTGATCGCTGTCGTCTTTATAACAGTCCTTAGTATATTTGAAGACTGTTATTAGTCTCACCTCAGTTTTCTTTTTTCAAGACTAAACGTGCCCATTTTTATTAAATGAATCTCTATAACAGAACCATTCTTGACCTTTCTTGCATCCTTTCCAGTCCTTTCTCAAATTCCATGAATTGCTTCCCTCACACCTTGCCTTAAGAATGCATCAGAGGCGCTCAGCACTCTGGTGGTCTTCCTATTGGGTCTTGGTGCCTACATATTCAAAGTTTGTGTGCTGTGGGGCTTAGATTCCTGAAGGTTTGCAGTTTGCTGTTTCCAGTCCAACAGAGGCTGCCAGACATGCTGGTCCCTTTCTGATGTATTCATTTTAACATCAAGATTGGGTATCTTGATAAAAGTTATGCTTTAGTTCAGTGTTTCTCAACCTTTTTAGGTTTGAGATAGGGATGTAAGAGTTTAACTGGTTAACCAATAAGCTTGAAGCTTATCAGTTTCTGGTAACTGTTTAAACTCCGCCCAAGGTCCGAGCTGCCGCCCCGTGCCCAAGATCCCAGCTGCCACCCCGCTTGCTTATGGTCCCTCCCGGCTGCTGGCTGCACGCCTGGGGTCCATCCCAGCAGCCGGGACCCCGGGCTCAGGACTGGCAGCCGGGACCCCAGGGTTGGCAGCGGAGCCTCACGTAAAACGTTGGGGTGCTGCAGGTAAACGTTTAACCGTGTAACCGATAGAATTTTAATCGGTTACATGATTGCTGGTTTTGCACGTTATTTATACCCCTAGTTTGAGACCCTGTATTCAAAGTAAAAATGTTCATTGTTACCTTATGTTTATTATAAAAGTAATATTTAAATATGTATCAATAACAATAAGCCTATATGATTTTGACAGAGAATACTTACCTTAAAGTGGAAGAGTATGCCGGAAGTCAGGACTTGAGATTTTCTTTGCGTTAGCTTGTAACACATCTTTCGATGTCTTCCACCTCCAGTTGCCAGTTATGACTCACCAATTGAGAAACCATGGTCTAGTTCAACCACAGATTATTGGATTCAGTGCAAGAATAATTGGGAAAATTTTTGCTAACCTGTTACACAAGAGGTCAGACTAGATGATCATAATGCTCCCTTCTGGCCTTGAAATTTTTATATCTGAGAACCTGTATGTGTGTTTTGGTGAACTAAGGTAGGGTCATTTGAACTCTGTGGCATGTTGAGTCCAAATTTTGTGGTAAGAGTCTGGATTCTGTAGCAGTTTGTTAAAAATTGAGTATTAGTGAAAGTACAGTAACTCCCCACTTAACATCCTCTCGCTTAACGTTGTTTCGATCGTACGTCCCTGCTCCATTACAGAACATGCTCGTTTAAAGTTGTGCAATGCTCCGCTGCCTGCTTTGTCCACAGCTGGCAGCCTCCTATCAGCTCCCCCCAGCGCCTCCCACCCACCGGCGGACCCCACAGATCAGTGCCTTCTCTTGCTCCTCCTGCCCGTGGCAATCAGCTGGTTTGTGGCTTTCAGGGGGCAGGGAAGGGAGGGGGAGCCTGCGTGCCAAGTCCTCGCTCCTCCCTCCTGCCTCCGGAAGGCTGCAAACCAGCTGATTGCCACAGGCAGGAAGCAGGGGAGGAAAGGGGGAGGAGCAAGGACGGGGTGTGCAGAGTAAAGGGGGAGGAGGTGTGGGGGGAGAAGACGGGTTAAGCGAGGAGCTTGGGGGAAGGGGTGGAGTGGGCGGGCTGAGGGTTGAGCCCCCCTCCCCTGGTGCTTCACAGTAGGGGAAGCAGCCGCTGCTGCGCAACGTGCTTCTCCTAGCCTACAGCACCTTTGGCCTCCTTGCCTGCCTCATTGTCTGCAGTACCAGTGAGCTGTGCCTGTGTGGAGTAAGGCAGGGGCACCTCCCATTGCTTCATACTCAGCAATGATGATGGTAGTATTAAATTGTTTTGTTTAAAACTTATGCCTGTATTAAATTGCTTGTTTAAAATGTATAGGATGCCTTTTGTCTGGCAAAAAGAAAAAATTTCTCTCGAACCGAAACCCCCCTATTTACATTAATTCTTATGGGGAAATTGGATTCGCTTAACATTGTTTGCTTAAAGTTGTATTTTTCAGGAACATAACTACAACATTAAGTGAGGAGTTACTGTAATATGAAAATGAATAATGCAGTCCAGTGTTCTGTATTTTGATAACTGAATTTATTTTACATTTTCCCAAAATTTTTAGTTTTGGTATGCTGCAGCAAGTTCTATACTAGCAGTGTTTAACTGCAATGTGGGAACAATCAGGGGAAACCTGGAGATTTTGGTAAATGAGTAGGAGACAGATGAGGCTTTTGGTACCTGGAAAGGCAGGGGAGGCATTTTGGTATTGTGGTTAAACACATTATTTGGATACTTCTGAAATGATTAGCAGTAAAACAGTTAAGTGCTGACATTAAATTGTCCTTTTTTAGGTATCAGGGTTAACAGTCCAGTTAAACAATGGAACAGTTATATATCTTTTAGAGTTAATGTTCCACGCTGTCTGCAGACTTGGGGAGAGATTACTGCATGCTTTATGCTTGATTCAAATTTTCAAAGTAACTTAGCTTTGTACCCATAAGGGCTAGAAATATAATTTTTAAAAAATTAAATTTTAGGCCTGGTCTACACTTGAAATTTTGCCAGTATACCAGTGTTGGTTAGGTGTGGTATTTTGGAGACATTTCTATACAGGTAAAAGCCCTTAGTGTAGATGCAGTAATGCTAACATAAAAGTGCTTTCACTGGTATAGTTTATTTCATTTGCTGAGCTGGTATGTGTTGTTCCGGCAAAAGAACTTTCTTGCTGGAATAAGCTTTCTCTCCACTAGGAAGGATTGCTGGTGGTCTGACAGGGTGGGCTGGCACCAGTAACGGATTACCTGCTGGCTATTTCATGTCTTGAACAGTATTGCCAAAACCAAGTATTCAAAAACAGTGGGGCAGGTCCGCAAAAATCATGACTACATTAAAAATTGAGTGGTTTTATTTTTTTTTTTGCATTTTTGCTTTTGGTTTTTTGGTTTTTTTAAAGTTGGGCTTATTTACCTTTTGGTTTCTGAGTCTTTAGGGTACACTTGAGATACATTTTTCAGCTTTTCACTGCCACTGAGAGCTAGAAAGTTACTTAAAAATTGAAGCCGAGATGCTCACGTTATGTCTTTGCTCCAGGAGCTGGAGCTTTAAGAAAAAAATATCTCAAAACTTGGAATAAAATTGCAGGAATTGGCAACATGTAGCAAGTCAGAGGCAGCAAAGCTTTTAAGCCTCTTAGACTGACGGACTGAGTTTCTAGTTTTGATTTCTTCCCTGTTTACCTTCTTTTGGTGCATGTATAGTTTATTTAGTTAAATAAAACCAAGAAAATTTCATACACAAAACTGATAATAATAAAAAAAAAAAAAAAAGTTAGTTGTGTAGTGAAACACTTTAAGTCAGCAATATAACAGTTAATTGGGAGTGTAGTCATAACACTCCTTATGTATATACAATTTCTCATAGATTGTTTTGCATCCTAAAACATGTTCTTAGATTTTAAAAAAAATCTAAGAATTGCCATACTGGGTCAGACCGGTAGCTCAATATCCTATCTTCTGGCAGTGGCCAGTACCAGATGGTTCAGAGGGAATGAACAGAATGGCAATTATTGAGTGAGCCACCCCTTGTCATCCAATCCCAGCTTCTGGCATTCAAGAGGGGACACCCAGACTATGCGGTTGCATCCCTGACCATCTTGGCTAATAGGCATTGATGGATCCATCTTCAAGGAACTTATCTAACTCTTTTTTGAACCAAGTTATATTTTTGGCCTTCACAACATTCCCTGGCAATTAGTTCCACAGGTTGACTGTGCGTTGTGTGAAGAAGTACTTCCCTATGTTTGTTTTAAACCTGCTGCCTATTAATTTCATTGGGGACCCCTTTTTTGTGTGTTTTGTGAAGAGGTAAATAGCACTTTCCTATTTACTTTCTTCACACCATGATTTTATAGATCTATATCATATCCACCATTATTTGTCTCTTTTCCAAGCTGAACAGTCTGTCTTTTTAGTCTCTCCTTGTATGGAAGCTGTTCCATACGCCTAATAATTTTTGTTGCTCTTGTCTGTTCTTTTTCCAGTTCTAATGTATCTTTTTTGAGATGGGGTGACCACATCTGCATGCAGTATTCAAAATGTACCATGGATTTATACAGAGGCAATGTGATATTTTTTGTAGTATTAGCTATCCCTTTCTTAATGATTCCCAACATTCTTTTAGCTTTTTTGACTGCCACTGCACATCGAGTGGATGTTTTCAGAGAAAACACAGTGACTCCAAGATCTTTTTTGAGAGGTAACAGCTAATTTAGACCCCCCCATCATTTTATATGTATAGTTGGGATTATGTTTATCCAGTGCATTGCTTTGCATTTTGTTACCTACTCATGAGAGGGCCTTCCTTTTTATCCCATGACTGCTTAGTTTGCTTAAGAGCATTTTCTCTGATTCTATATAAAAATGTAATTTTATTAAGACTAGTGAGGATAGGTACTAATAAAGATTAAAAAAAATATTGTGGTGTGTTTCTTGTTATCCCCACACAGTTATTTCTCTTAAAAATAACTGGTATACACCTTTTGAAGAGGGAGGGAAAAGAATCTTGCTTATATGTGAAGTGACATGATAATTAAAATTGCATTAAGGAACGTTAAAATATTAATCTTGCCAAGTCAAGCACTCCAAAGGTAGGAAATACTAGAATTAAGATTGCTCAGGGAAATTGCATCTCCACCACTAGACTCCTCATTTGTGTAGGCCCACAAAGATCAATTCTTCCTTCGGCCCTATTCAGCTTCTAGATGCAGCCACTAGTTGAACTCGTCAGGTGGTGTGGACTCACATGCCAGCTACGTGCAGATGAGATACAGCTCTACTTATCTCTCAGCATTACTCTTGAGGGCATTCTGCACCAAAAAATTTAAAATTCTGCACACAATAGTTTAAAATTTTGAAAATATTATTTGTCAAATAAATGTGGTAGCTCCAGCATGGCACTGGGGAGAACAGGCTACTGGCTGCACAGAGGTGGGAGATTACTGTGTGGCTGCACCAACCCTAACACAGCACAAGTACTATGCCTGCCCCAGAAACACACCAGAGCCCTGCCCCTTCATGCCAGGTGTACCAGTTGTAGGCAGGCAGGCTCAGCAAGGCAGGATCCAAGTGTGGGGGGAATCCAGATGTGGGTGGAGAGGGTTCTGTGTGGGGCAGCCTGGGTGTGGGTGGCTCAGTGGGGGATCTGGGTACAAGGGGGGGGATCTGGATGCACAGGGGCTTGTTGGGGAGGTTCTGGGTGCAGCAGTAATGGGACTCTGCAGGGGGGTGCACGTGAAGGTGGTTAGAGCTCAGCAGGGGGGTCCGAGTGTGGATGGGGATAGAGCTCAGTGAGGGGGTCCAGATCCTGGGGGAGTGGGGCTCAGTAGGGTTGGGATCCAGGTGCAGCTGGTTGGAGCTCGGTAGGGTGGGGATCTGGGTATGTGTGGCTCATCAGGGTGGTGCAGGGGGAATGGGGCTCGTGGGGGGGGGTTCTGGGTGCTGGGGGGGTGAGGCTCAGCGGTGGTATCTGGATGCACTGGGGTTGGACGGATGGGGGAGCAGCTCCCTGTACACAGATCCCTCCCGCTGCAGCTGAGGAGCAATGAGTGCAGGAAACCTGGGGGGAGGGGAGTTTGCAGAGCTTCCTACAGCTGGGGGAGAAATCTGGAAATGGGTTTGACCCGGCCCCGGATGCCGTGCATGGGAAGACACAAAAAAGAAGCTTACAAGAAATGGAAGTTTGAACAAATGACCAGGGAGGAGTATAAAAATATTGCTGAGGCGTGCAGGAGTGAAATCAGGAAGGCCAAATCATACTTGGAGTTGCAGCTAGCAAGAGATGTCAAGAGTAACAAGAAGGGTTTCTTCAGCTATGTTAGCAACAAGAAGGTAGTCAAGGAAAGTGTGGGCTCCTTACTGAATGAGAGAGGCAACTTAGTGACCGAGGATGTGGAAAAAGCTAATGTACTCAGTGCTTTTTTTGCCTCTGTCTTCACGAACAAGGTCAGCTCCCAGACTACTGCACTGGGCAGCACAGCATGGGCAGGAGGCGACCAGCCCTCTGTGGAGAAGGAAGTGGTTCGGGACTATTTAGAAAAGCTGGACGAGCACAAGGTCATGGGGCCAGATGCGCTGCATCGGAGAGTGCTAAAGGAGTTGGCGGATGTGAATGCAAAGCCATTGGCCATTATCTTTGAAAACTCATGGCGATCAGGGGAGGTCCTGGAGCCCAACTTTAAAAAAGGGAAGGAGGAGGATCCGGGGAACTACAGGCCAGTCAGCCTCACCTCAATCCCTGGAAAAATCATGGAGCAGGTCCTCAAGGAATCAATTCTGAAGCACTTAGAGGAGAGGAATGTGATCAGGAACAGTCAGCATGGATTCACCAAAGGCAAGTCATGCCTGACTAACCTAATTGCCTTCTATGATGAGATAACTGGCTCTGTGGATGAGGGGAAAGCAGTGGTCGTGTTATTCCTTGACTTTAGCAAAGCTTTTGATACGGTCTCCCACAGTATTCTTGCCAGCAAGTTAAAGTATGGGCTGGATGAATGGACGATAAGGTGGATAGAAAGCTAGCTAGATCGTCTGGCTCAGCGGGTAGTGATCAATGACTCCATGTCTAGTTGGCAGCCAGTATCAAGCGGAGTGCCCCAAGGGTCGGTCCTGGGGCCGGTTTTGTTCAATATCTTCATAAATGATCTGGAGGATGGTGTGGACTGCACCCTCAGCAAGTTTCCAGATGACACTAAACTGGGAGGAGAGGTAGATACACTGGAGGGTAGGGCTAGGATACAGAGGGCCCTAGACAAATTAGAGGATTGGGCCAAAAGAAATCTGATGAGGTTTAACAAGGACAAATGCAGAGTCCTGCACTTAGGACAGAAGAATCCTATACACTGCTACAGACTAGAGACCGAATGGCTAGACAGCAGTTCTGCAGAAAAGGACCTAGGGGTTACAGTGGACGAGAAGCTGGATACGAGTCAACAGTGTGCCCTTGTTGCCAAGAAGGCGAACGGCATTTTGGGGTGTATAAGTAGGGGCATTGCCAGCAGATCGAGGGACGTGATCGTTCCCCTCTATTCGACATTGGTGAGGCCTCATCTGGAGTCGTGTGTCCAGTTTTGGGCCCCATACTACAAGAAGGATGTGGAAAAATTGGAAAGCGTTCAGTGGAGGGCAACAAAAATGATAAGGGGGCTGGAGAACCTGACTTATGAGGAGAGGCTGAGGGAACTGGGATTGTTTAGTTTGCAGAAGAGAAGAATGAGGGCGGATTTGATAGCTGCTTTCAGCTACCTGAAAGGGGATTCCAAAGGGGATGGATCTAGACCAGTGGTTGCCAAACTTGTTCTGCCGCTTGTTCAGGGAAAGCCCCTGACGGGCCGGGCCAGTTTGTTTGTCTGCTGCGTCCTCAGGGCCCACCTGCCAGGGGCTTTCACCGCACAAGTGGCGGAACAAGTTTGGGAACCACTGATCTAGACTGCTCTCAGTGGTACCAGATGACAGAACAAGGAGTAATGGTCTTGCAGTGGGGAGGTTTAGGAAAAACTTTTTCACTAGGAGGGTGGTGAAGCACTGGAATGTGTTACCCAGGGAGGTCGTGGAATCTTCTTCCTTTGAGGTTTTTAAGGTCAGGCTTGACAAAGCTCTGGCTGGGATGATTAAGGTCAGGCTTGGCAAAGCTCTGGCTGGGATGATTTAGTTCTTGGTCCTGCTTTGGGCAGGGGATTGGACTAAATGACCTCCTGAGGTCCCTTCCAACCCTCATGTTCCATGATTCTGTGATAAGAGGAAGTCCCGTCCTCCCCAGTCCAGCCAGGCCTAACAGCTGAGCCTGGCGCAGGGTAGGAGCCACGTCTTCTCCAGTCCCGCCCCACAGTGATATACCTCTCTGCCGCTGCCCTGGGCACCCGAAACATACTGTTGTTGAGGGGGGTCGCATGACCACTTTTGTGACTTCCCTTTGCTTCCCTGTCAGAAAGTCATTTTTCTGCAGGGCGACAAAGAAATCTGCTGGGAAATGAATTTTGCGCATGCGCAGTGCCGCAGAATTCCCCCAGTAGTACACCATGCTACTACAACCAAGCTGGCCCAATGTTTGGACCAAATCTGCTTATGAACGAAGAACAGCTGGTTGAAGCTGAATTGAAGCAAGATAGAAGTGATGCTGCTGCACAGAGCTGAAGTTTGCAGCCACTGTGCAGTCTCCTGTGGCTGAAGTACATAGCCACAATTAGTCAGTTCAGTCGGTAGTTTGGGAGTGCTCTGATTTCTCTCTGATATAAGTTCTTAAATATTAATATGCTTCAGTAATACTTTCTACCATCCCTGGCTGGCCAGGAGACTCTTATCCTGGGAGACCATGACCTGGTCTCAGTTGTTGATGCCTTTGTTGCCTGTGGACTGGACTACAGCAATGCAATATACCTGAGCATGAAACTTTCAGCACTTAGGAAGCTCCAACTCCGTAGTACCATAGTACTTTCTGTAGGAAGCTCCATAGTACACTGGAGCATGTCTTCTGAGCAACACAGGTTACAGTGAACACATCAGACCTGGGCTCCGCTCCCTGCACTGGCTTGCTATATAATACGGAGTCAGGTTCAAGGACTTGGTCCTTATTTTGAAGGCACTCAGTGTCCTGGGCCCAGCATATCTAAAAGTTTGCCTGATGCCTCATGGTGAAGACTGGAGTTGACACCTTCCTCTTCTGGCACAATGAAACGCTTTACAAGGAGAGTAAGCTCGTTCTGTGTGGGAGACAGAATTTTCTTGTGGGCAAGCCTGAAACTGTGAAACAAACTCCCTCAGTAACTAAGGACCACTACAAATCTCTCGATTGTCCACTCCAAGTGGAAGGCACATTTTTTTGACCTTGCCTTCTCAAATATGAGCAAAGAGAACCTTTTTTATATATTTTAAAAAAACCAAACCCCCAAATCCAGCAGCAACAAAATACAATGCTCTACTGCAGTGGTTTTCAACCTGTGGTCTGTGGACCCTGGGGGGTTCTGCACACTATGACTAAGGGATCTGTGAAATTTGGTCATTACTATAGAACAGTGTTTTTCAATCTGTGGTCTGCGGACCCATCAGGGTTCGCAGACTGTCTCTGATTTCCAAAGGGGTCTGCACCTCCGTTTGAAACTTTCTAGGTGTCCTCAAATAAAAAAAGGTTGAAAACTATTGCTGTACAGTATACATGTTTCCCCTTGGTGAGAGGATGAGAGAGAATACAATCACAGATGTTCGTCACCTCACTTAATATAATACTGGACGATGCTCATATCCTACGGTGATGTGTGGTATAAGAACCTACCTATCTTAGAGTCTTAATTCAGACCCATTGTGTGTATGTATTATGATAGCCTTACCCAACATCATATAGCAAGTCTGTGGTCAAGCCTGGAAAACTATTAAACTCTCCCAAATGCCAAGCCAGATGTTTAAGAGCATCTCTTCTTAATCACTGTCTATCCATTGAATAAAGACGAGTTCTGTAGGACAAATAGTGTGTGATGATGTAAATAAAGTCTGCATCATTATGCATAGTCATTGAGGGTATTGAATTAAGTTTGCAGGAACGCCTTTAATTTTTGCATTTCCCAGTTTTTGAGTGCTTGATCATGCAAACTCTAGCATCATTATTTTAGCTTAAGCTTTATGTATTTCCTTAGTTTTTTAAAAATTAAAAAAAAAACCAAAGTACGGCTGCTACTCTGAGACCTGTCAAGATTTCATTATGTGGAACCATACTGACATCCCTTCCTCCACAGGTCATCCCTCCTGCCAAATTTCAAGTTGCTGCTCTAGAACATGGGGGCACTAGAGCATCTCAGAGAAACAGTTGAAAGAAATTTTTAATACTGACAATTTATTTTTCTCTAATCTCCTTCTTGGAAACAGTTGAGTTGATTTTTTTGCTGAGCCTTTAAAATATGTATGTAAAATCCACCTGATGTAGAGATTTGGCTGGGCTGGACATTGTGTGCAGATATCATAAGCCAGGAGGATCAAGCCACCGACCGACCCCACTGGCACCACATCCTCCCATCAGGCAGTGGCCTGCTTTGAGAAGCGTCCTGCCCTCGAAGCTGAAAAAGAGAGAAGGAAGGAAAAAGAACTTTCTCCCAGCAGGCAGCTGGCCCACCAGGAAATGTCTGTACCTACAGTGGGCGGATTTGTGTTTTCCAGGATTGGACTCCTGAGTCATCTCAGGACCCATATATAAATCTGTGGTAGAGATCATCCTCTAATTGAGGGATCGCTCCTGTGCTGATCTACACTGGAGGTTAGGTCGGCTTACCAACATTGCTCAGGGTCTGGATCTTTCAACATAGCTGTGTCAATCTAACATATTTAGTATAGACCTGGCCTTTGAGTGCTTTACTTGAAGGCTGAGCTTTTATCCTTTGTAGCCTTTGCATTAATGTTTTTGATTATGTTTGCCTTAGTGCTTCAATGCTCTTCCCTGAAACCTTTTTTTGTTTTCTTTTCCTGCTCTGGCATTTTGAGCTTTCACTAAAACTTGAACAAACTTCAGCACCTCATTTCTCATGTGTTGGTGCACTTGCCTTTATGTAATAATGGTGTATGAACACTGTTTCCAAGGGTTTTGAAAACAGATTTTTAGCTAACTCAATCTGTTACCAAATACATGACAAAATAAGACTAGATACAGTGCTAGAAAATATAGGGTAGGGGTTCTCAAATGTATTCAAAATGTAGATAATTTTAATACAATATTGTGGTGCCCCATTCTACCCATTTGTGATTATGTAGATCATCTCTCTTCCCATTCATTACTTGACTTTCCCTGTGGCAACTTCAGCAATTCCTATGTGAAAAAGTAGGGGAGTTTTTATTGTGTTTTTAGTTTCTTTTAAGGCCATTTAGCAGCTGGAAACAAAGATCTGGTACAATGTTGACTGACTAACTCTACATGTTGCTACCAAGAGCTTTGTGGTCTACAGTTTGAGAACCTCTGCTCTAGGGAACAATCCTCCTTTGGCAATATGATGGAACTAAAGGATCTTAGAATACCAAGAATCTCTCCTGCTTTACATTTGCTGCTCAAGACAACATTTCTGTCTCTCTTACATTTGAAGAGGAGTGAATAGAAATTTTTTCACCGTGCCACGACTTAACTGACCCAAGGTCTCGGTTGCTTGGGAGGTGTTCTCTCTCTAGCATTTTCAGCCCTTTTGGTATAGGGATCAAGAAGAGAAGACTAGGTGTCAAGGGTGAAATCCTGGCACTATTGAAGTCCATGGCAAAATTTCCTTTAACTTCAATAGTATCCATATTTCAAAATTAACCTTTACTTGTCATTACAATTCATGTTGCCTTCTTAATTATGCACAAATTTTTCACTCTAGTAACACTTCAACACTGATATCTAGATGGCAAAAGGTCCAAAATAATGTTTGTGGTCCAGTGCTGATTCAAGTAAGGGGCAGTCCATGTTTTGGAGAGCAGGTAGAAATAGCAGCTATAGTTCATATCAGCATACCTCAGAAAAGTTTATACTAACCAGGTGTAAGTTATTATCCCCTGCTGTAATCTTATATTTAGAGATGAACTGCAACATGGTTAATATTTTTTGTCTACTTGCATCAGTACAAGTGTAACTGAGATGTAATATACATTCCCTTTATTTTTCTGTGAAGGAGGTTAAATGACATCTTCTTGTGTAACGTAGATAGATGAAGATTAATTGCCAATATTCAAAAGATTCGATATTTTAAGGTAACTTTGGTGGGGTTTTTTTGTGGCCCAATCTTATTTCCTATTGAAATTGATTGGAAGTTTAATTGACTTTAATAGCAGCAGAATTGAGCCCTCGATGTGTGTATTGTGCCAGGTTCGGGCAGTCTTGCGTTTTTCATACTGAATTCTATATTTTTATCAATTATTTACAGATGTGATGCAGATCCCTCAGCCCTAGCTAAATACGTTCTTGCCTTGGTAAAGAAGGATAAAAGTGAGAAAGAGCTGAAGGCATTATGTGTTGATCAGCTGGATGTATTTCTTCAGAAGGGTAAGAAGTCTTCACTGTGACTATAAAACTTCAGTGATTTGCTTTGCTTATTAATGTTCGTGTACTCAACTTAATTTAGGATTAACTGCTGTTTATCTTTTTTATGCGCCTTCGTTAAGTGCAGTTAATTGAGTTGCGTGAAGAAAATAATTTATAAAATTTAACAAAAAACAGCAGTATTGTATGATATCAGTATTATATATATCATGGGTACAGCTTAAATTTTCCACCATGTAAATAAGGACACTAAAGTTTATCATAATAGATGTACTGGAACTGAGTACGTATTTGGGAGTGTGAAATATATGTCCCTTTACTTTCCCCAAAAAATTAAACTTGAGATAAGATTGAGAGCATACATCACTAATTTTAGGGTAAATTGAGGTAAGATTGTATTAATTAAAATGGTTTGGAAATACAAGGAAGTCATTAAGTTTAAATTTAAAAGAAACACAAAAATTTTTGATTATGGCAGTGCCGTTATAAGACACCTAAATAACCTTAATTCTGTTCTTTCTCAGGATATAACTATAGAGGGCAACTCTCAGACAATCTTATCCACCCATTTCAGTTTTTTTAATTTGTCCAAGTTTTCATCCTTTGTACTGCTCATGTGCCAACCTTTTAGCCTCTGTTAAAGTCTCTCCTTAAAACAGATTTCTGTTTACCCATTCTTTTGTCAGCATGCTGTATGAGTTATAAGGTAACATCTTTGGGGCAGGGACTACATCTTCCTCTTCAGTATACAATATGAGGGCATATTGTACTTATAGCCAGTTAACAATAAGCCTTCTATTATTGCTTTCAAGTAGGCTGGTTGATCACTAAAATTACATCATTTTGGGGATCATATTTCTATTGTGTGTTTGGCAGTGTAAGCACACTGCATACTCCCCCCTTATTACGAAAGAATACTTCAGATTTTGAAAAAAAATAGCAGAAATACAAGGCTATTGTACAATCACAAGGCTAGCTGTGTTAGTTGACAAGTCGTCTTTAAAACTCCATTCCAAAATGTTTGCACCATGGACCATCTTATCTGGAGATGGACTTCAGTGATTGTATACTTGCTAGCATTTGGTAATATTTTCACCGTCTTGACTCATAAAGTTCAATGTCATGATCACCTACTCTGACCTTCTTCATGTTGCACGCCACAGAATTTCTCACACTCCTGAAATGAACTCCTAACCTCTGGCTGAGTTACGTAAGTCCTCAAATCATGGTTTAAAGACTTCAAGTTACAGAGAATTCATCATTTACACTAGTTTAAACCTGCAAGTTTGACCTGTGCCCCGTGCTGCAGAGGAAGGCAAAAAACCACCAGGGTCTCTGCCAATCTGACCTTGGGGAAAATTCCTTCCTGACCCCAAATACGGCTATCAATTAGACTCTGAGCATGTGGGCAAGACCCGCCAGACAGATACCTGGGAAAGAATTCTCTCTAGTAATTCAGAGCCCTCCACATCTAGTGTTCCATTTCCAGCAGTTGCAGACTTTTGTTACTGACAGTTGGCAATCTCGTCATACCATCCCCTCCATAAACTTATCAAACTGTCTTGAAGCCAGTTAAGTTTTTTTCCCCCCACTGTTCCCCATGACAAGCTGTTCCAGAACTTCATTCCTCTGATGGTTAAGGTTCATTCCTCTGATGGCTTGTCTCATTTCAAGCCTAAACTTGTTGATGTCCAGTTTATAGAAGTTAGTTCTTGTATCCACATTAACTTTAACTTAAGTAACTCCTCTCCCTCCCTGGTATTTATCTCTCTGATGTATTTATAGAGAGCAATCATATCTTCCCTCAGCCTTGTTTTGGTCAGGCTAAACAAGCCAAGCTCTTTGAGACTCCTTTCGTAAGGTAGTTTTTCCGTTCCTTGGATTATCTTAGTAGCCATTGTTTGCACCTGTTCCAGTTTGAATTCGTCTTTCTTAAACATGGGAGATCATAGTTGCACACAGTATTCCAGATGAGGTCTCAGCAGTGCCTTGTATAATGGTACTAACACTTCCCTGACTCTACTGGAAATACCTTGCCTGATGCATCGTCGCATTAGCCTTTTTCATAGCCGCATCACTTTGATGGCTTATAGTCCTCCTGTGATTAACTAATACACCTCCTCCTCACTTACTTCCAACTGATAAGTCCCTAGCTTATAACAAAAATTCTTGTTAGTCCCTAAATTCATGACCTTGCGCTTTGTATTATTAAACTTCGTCCCATTTCTATTACGCCAGTTTACAAGATCATCCAGATCTTCTTGTAAGATATTCCGTTCCTCCTCCTTATTGGCTATACCTCCCAATTTTGTGTCCTCCACAGATATTAGCACGCTCACTTTTTGTACCAAGGTGAATAATAAAAATGTTAAATAAGATTGATCCCTGAGGAATTTCACTAGTAACCTCCCTCCAGCCTGAAAGTTCATTTTTCTGTATGACTGTTTGTAGTTGCCCTTTTAACCATTTCCTTTCCACTTTTCAGTTCTCATAGTTAGGACCCTACCAAATTCACGGTCCATTTTGGTTAATTTCACAGTCACAGGATTTTAAAAATCATGAATTTCATGATTTCAGCTATTTAAATCTGGAATTTCATGGTGGTGTGACTGTAGGGGTCCTGACCCAAAAAGGATTTGGGTGGGGGAGTTTGTGGTACTGCTACCCTTACTTCTGCGCTGTTGTTGCTGGCAGCCCTGTCTTCAGAGCAGGGCAGCTGGAGTGTGGTAGCTGCTGCTATCTGGGAGCTCAGCTCTGAAGGCAGAGCCGCTGCCAGCAGCAGCACAGAGGTAAGGATGGCATGCTATGGTATGGCCACCCTTACTTCTGCACTGCTGCCTGCAGAGCTGGGCCCTCAGTCAGCAGCTGCCACTCTCTTGCCACCCAGCTCTGAAGGCGGCAGCGCAGAAGTAAGGGTGCATGGTATGGTATTGTCACCCTTACTTCTGCGCTGCTGCTGGTGGGGTGCTGCCTTCAGAGCTGGGCACCTGGCCAACAGCCGCTGCTCTCCAGACCCCCCCCCCCCCCTCAGCTCTGATGGCAGCTCAGAAGTAAGGGTGGCAATACCGTGACCCCCCTTAAAATAACCTTGTGACCTCTTGCAACTCCCTGTTGGGTCAGGACCCCCAATATGAGAATGCTGGTCTGCCCCGTGAAATCTGTATAATATAGGGTAAAAGCGCACACAACCAGATTTCACGGTCCATGATGCGTTTTTCACGGCCATAAATTTGATAGGGCCCTATTCATAGAAATCCCCATCTTCTCCAATTTAATAATTTCCCATGTGGAACTGTATCAAATGCCTTACTGAAATCCAGGTAGATTAGATCTACTACATTTCCTTTGTCTAAAAAATCAGTTATCTTCTCAAAGAAGGAGATCAGGTTGGTCTGGCACAATCTGCCTTTTGTAAAAGTATGTTGTGTTTTATCCCAATTACTTTTCACCTCTGTGTGCTTAACTACTTTCTCTTTAAAAATTTGTTCCAAGATCTTGCATACAATTGAGGTCAAAGTAACAGGCCTGTAGTTTTCTGGATCACTTTTCTTCCCCTTTCTTAAAAATACGAACTGTATTAGTAATTCTCCATTCATAAGGTATGATCCCCAAGTTTACAGATTCTTTAAAGATCTTTGCTATTGGGTTTGCAATTTCATGTGCCAGTTCCTTTAATATTCTAGAATGGAGATTATCCAGGCCCCCTGATTTAGTCCCATTAAACTGTGGTAATTTCTAACTCTATATCCTTGTTGCCATTAGCTACAATGCTACTAATCCTAAACCCTTCATTAGCCTCATTAAAAACTGAGGCAAAGTATTGGTTTAGGTGTTGGGCCATGCCGCGATAATATTTAATCTCCACCCCATCCTCAGTGCTTAATGGTGCCACTTCTTCTTTACTTGTTTTCTTCGTAGTTATATTGCTATAGAACTTTTTCCTATTGGTTTTAATTGCCTTTGCAAGGTCCAACTCTTCTTGGCTTTTGGCAGTTCTCTATTTATCCCTACATTTTCTGACCTCCAAGAAGTAGCTTTCTTTGCTGATCCCTCCTATGTTCCAGTCCTTGTAGGCTTTCTGCTTTTACCTGTTTGAGATGTTCACTCATCCAGCTTGGTCTGAAACCCTTCTCTGTGAATTTTTTCCCCTTGCTTGGTGTATGGAGGCTTCAGATAGCTTCTGCATCTTTGATTTAAAGTAATGCTAAGCCTCCTCCACATTCAGATCTTTGAGTTCTTCAGTGCAGTCCACTTCCCTTAAAAAATTGAGGAGATTTTTAAGTTAGCTCTTTTGAAATCAAGGATCCTTGTTGCAGATCTGTTTTTGTTTATCCTTCCACTTAGTTTAAACTGAATTAACTCATGATCACTCAAACCAAGGTTATCCTCTACTCACCAATACCACATCTAAAATGGCATCACCTCTTGTTGCTTTAGCAACTATTTGTTGAAGTCTCCTCTGAGTTCCTAGTTTAAAGCTCATTTAATGAGTTGTGCCAACCTCCATCCCAGAAGTCAATCTCCCTCCCTACTTAGATGGAGTCAATCCCATGAGAACTGTCCTTTATCCATGAATACCTCCTGGTGGTCAAACATCCCAAAGCCCTCCTTAGAGCATGACTGCCTGAACCATCTGTTGATCATCACAGTCTTGTCTCGCCTTCGTTTTCCTCCTCTAGGGGCAGGCAGAATCCCACTGAAGATCATGTGAGCCTCCATTTCCTTAAGTATCTTCCCCATCCTGGCATATTCACAAAAAAGGGTTATCAGTGGATTCTTTCCTGTTCCTGATAGGATCCTTTTCAGCCTCAGGTCCACATCCCATGTCTTAGCTCCTAGTATACAGCACACCCTTCTGTTCTCTGCATCAGCTCTGGTGACAAGCTTGTCTGTTCTTAGCAGGGAGTCCGCAATCACATAGACCTGCCTTTTACTGGTGATAGTATGATTTGCTGGCCTTCCTCCTATTCTTTCTGGCTGCAAGTCCTCTTATCTTTTATTCTCCCTTACAATCTTCTGCAAGTCATCCTGTATCCTCCTGTGGCTCTGAACTCTGGGTATCTCCATTGGCTCTTCCCCTTTTCTTACAGGACTAGTTCTACTCTTCTTCCTTTCCCTCCCTCCTTCAGTTGGAGCCTGCTGTGCTCCTTCATTATCCCATTCAGAAAACCTGTTCCTGAGCTCTATTTCTCCTTCACTAACTGATCTTTTCTTCTGCCTGGTTCTTATAGTCACATCCTTCCACTAACCAATTTCCTCACCCAGTAGTCTCCCCTCTGAATTTTTCAGTCCAGTTTGCACGTGCTAGTCTTGACTTTTCCCTACAGCTTCCTCTTGCCTTTGCTTCATCATTACTCAAAACCCCTTTGAAACTCACCCATACTTTCCACCTCCGTCTCCAAGCCTCGAGTCTTCTCTTCCATGAGCTTTATCAAGTGCCACTTCATACAAACGAAGCTTTTTTCAGGTACCTGCTCTAGGATCATGTACATCCTGCAGCTTCCACATCCAGTCATATTCATTGTCTTTTCCATGTCTTCAGTCACTACCACTGTTGTCACTGCACCTGTCATAGCCTTCCTTCCTAAACTCCTGCCAAGGGGGAAAAATAAAAACAATCAAAAACCAAAACAAAACCAGAACGCCACCCCCCCGCCCCCCTTCCAAAACTCCCACTCAGACTCCCCTGTTTACAGATCTGTTCGCTTCTCCTGAGCCACTGGCTGGCTGACTGGTTGCCTTTATAAGCCCCCTAATCATGGAAGTCCCATCCCCTAATCAGGGCTCTGCTTCTCTCATAGCACACTGCCCCTTACCAGCCTCTACAAAATGAACAAGGAAGGGGGGGAAAAGGCCACCGACACAAAGCAGAAAAAGACATACTACAACCACAAAAAACTCACTCACTGCCCTTAAGGACCAGAAGCTTGTTTCCTCCCTTCTCCAACAGAACTACCACTCAAACTCCCCTGTTTACAGCTCTGTTTGCTACACCTGTGCCGCTGCTCTTAAAGCAGTTGTATTAAAGATCTACTTTTTAACGTCTTTAATCAGAGTAAGTGCCCTGGTACAAAAATCCATCTCTAAATGTTTTGCAGTGCCTTATTTAAAGTACCATGTGTATATATGGTCCTATTAAAACCATATTTATGATCTTGATTCTATTTTCTTTGTCCCTTGGATGTCCAGGAATGGAAGATATCCAAAACTGATCTTTAAATACATTTGCACTGCCTAAATTGTTTGGTATTTTAGAGTAGTATGATCTGTAGCAATTAAAAACAGGGAAAAAAGCAGTCTGCTACATAAACTATCTTCAATTAAGTTAAATAACTTTCAACAATGCAGTTCATACTGTTATGAAACAGTTCCTGGTGAGCTATATATTTGGAAGATTAACTGGTATCCATTATTTTCATTGCCAGTAAAAACATAATATTTCTGACTAGTATTCAGCGGTTTGTAAATGTAAGCAAAGGGAAGAGTTGCATTATATCTAAACAGACCGCAGAGGATTGAAATAGCCAGTTGTTAGAGGAATTCATTCATGGCTTCTTGGTATCTTCGTTTTTCCCTTAATCTTTAGAGACCCAGATATTTGTTGAAAAACTTTTTGATGCTGTGAATACGAAGAGCTATCTACCTCCGCCAGAGCAGCCCTCATCAGGAAGCCTAAAAGTTGAATTTTTTCAACACCAAGAAAAAGACATAAAAAAGGAAGAGGTAAAAATTTAAATCATACTTTGCAGCACAGTTTGTATCCCTGAACCTGTAGCGGTTTTACGGGATACTTCCACTAAATCTAAATTTCATTTGGACATCCACGCTGCTTCTCTTTTATCAGTTTCTTATCAACAACTTCCCCATTTCAGTGCCAATTGGTGCTACAGGCAGAGGAGCCTGAGCAGTAGCATTGTGACATCAGAGGTAGGTCAGCCAGTCATCACTAGACTATGCTAATAACTGTTTTTTTGGTTTGCTGTTAATTCCCTAGTGAAACCAAAATTCATTTTGGGTTGACCTGAAAATAAATATTTTTAAAACTTTTAGCAAATGAAAAAGTAACAAAACAAAAAAATTGTTTTGACCTGGACAAAACCTTAACATTTAACCCTCCTGCCTGCGTTGGTGTCTCTCCCGTTGACAGTGCTCATTTTGTAACAGTTTTGCCTGGGCAAAGGTAACTGCTACTCCTGAGTCGGACATAGTGTCGACACAAAGGGCAGATCTCCTAAACATGTTCGATATAAGTATCTGATCTGAAGCAGTTCCTGCTATTCCAGTCCCAAACCCTGTGCCTCCCAACTCTGTCCAATCACCTCAGTCCTGACCTGCAATGTTATTTCCGGATTCATTTCAAGCAATGGGATTGAAGTATGCAGATAAACTGGAGGCAGTGTCACAATGTTCCACTAAATGGGCTTTGTGGGAGTTAGACTATTCTGGTGTTCCAGTTTACAACTGTCATCAAAATAATAGGGTTTTCCAATTGATGCTCAGAACATTCCCTGAAATTTTGAAATAGATCGGGCACAGTCTCAAAAAGCATGTTATAGAGATGCCATTGAGTTGAGTGTTAGGCCTCGCTTCACTTTAGCTAAAACTGAATTTCAGATTTTTATTCTAGTTATGTCTGTTTAAAAAAGCCTTGTGTGTTGTGCTTGTCTTTGATTTCCTGTTTACACTTCAAAATCCAGATAATTAAAGAGGAAGAGCGAGAAAAAAAGTTTTCTAGAAGACTAAATCACAGCCCTCCTCAGTCAAGCTCTCGGTACCGAGAAACTAGGTAATTATAAACTTAGTTTGACTCTTGCATTATATCAAGAACCAATTATATTGGCTTAAATTTTGAAATTTTCCTTTTGCGGTGTTGACATGTCCAGTGTTTCATTTTGCTGTAGTGATATGCTTCTAAATGTTAATAGAGTACTTGTGAAGCAAGCTCTTTTGTGGATTGCTTTTTTTATACGCAATCTTGACATAAATACAGTTTACAAGTAAAAATGCAGACTGTGTTTAGATTTTTATTAATTAAGTCATCAGGACTCAATTTAAGAAATGTTTACAAAACAGATTTGAGTGTTAATGGTTGGTTATATTACAACCTATATCCCATCTAATTTTGAAATTTAATCTGAATACTTTGTTTAATACAGCACTGTCATTCTCTTCAGTAACTCTCAGTTGTTATGCTGTTACTTTGGTGAAGATGCCCTACTGGGACAATAAGTCCTGGCACAAAATCAATATTTTACCCCCATTTTTCTGAAATGGTATAGGCTTTCATACAACAAAAAGTTGCACAATCAGACAATTGAACAAGTCTTTTTGGAAGAAAGGAGGACTAATAGTTAAAGATTTCATACTCTGTTAGAGGCATGCATTCAAAATCAATCAGAACTGCATAAAAGTCCATAACAAATGTAGCATCAGCTCCAGATGTGTATGTGCTCGTATTCTCTAGGAACTGGGCTTTTTAATACCTGCACTTATTACAAGTTTTACATTACAGTACAGAAAATTCCAATGTTTCATTTCCTGCTTTAAGCACTTCAGAATTTTTCCAGTGTTTGTTTCTTCGAGTATGATTTTGATGAGATTTTAGTAGCTATTGTAAGGTTTGAGTTTACATTTTAAATTATCTTTTCAAAATGTTCTTATTTTTAAATAACGATTAATTCACCAAATATTTAGAAGCCGTGAGGAAAGAAAAAAAGATGAACGTTCTCGCAAGAGAGATTATGACCGTAACCCCCCTAGACGGGATTCATATAGAGATAGGTACAACAGAAGAAGAGGGCGGAGTCGGAGCTACAGCAGGAGTCGAAGCAGAAGTTGGAGTAAGGAACGATTGCGGGACCGGGATAGGGACAGGAGCAGGAGCAGAAGTAGAAGCAGAACACGAAGCAGAGGTAGGTGTTTGTTAGTCTTTAAAGATATGGGTTGATTAGTATGAAAAACAGTATTTGTCTTGAAGTACAACAGCTCTTTACTTAATACATGTATCTACAAGACTTGTTCAAAATGTAAAAACTTGGGTGCCTAAAGATAGGCTTCAGAATCCTTATTTTAGGCACCAAGTATCCTGATTTTTTTTTTGAGAGTTCTGATGTGCATCAACAAATCTAAGTGAATGAGAGCTTGAGGTGCTCAGCACCTTTGAAATTCAAGTTACTTTTATTTATGTGCCTAAATGGATTTAGGAACCTAATTTTTTGGTACTAGGTTTGGAAATTTTGGCCAGAGCACAGGTGCCCATTTTTCTGGGGTCCCCCAAATTGGCCAAGGCCCCTGCATTAATCAGTCAGGGAACTAGCAGCTAGGAGCCTCCAGCTGAGGTGCTGCCAACAGCTTGGACCCACCTCCATCTCTCGGAACCTCCTCTAGCTTCAGGAAGCTTGGTGGCTGCTGCCTTCAGACCTGGGCTCTGAGGGCAGCACAGAAGTGAGGGTGGCAATCCTGTGTCCTGTTCCCCCCCCGCATTATCCCATTTTGGGTTGGGACCCCCACAGTTACAACACCCTGACATTTCAGATGAAATTGTGAAGTTGACTAATATAAAAACCGTGAAATTTACCAAAATGGTCTGTGAATTTGGTAAGGCCCAAATATAGCTCTGTGAAGTTCTACCTTACAGTATTCACGCACGAAACTCCCACTCCAACTGACAATTAAATTCTCCATTTAATGGTGTATATCCACATCACTGTATATAATGATCTTAGATCTAAAACACCCTAGCCAAGGTGCTTTGATAACTTTATAATTTTTTCTGATTGATAATTCCTTATAAGTTTGAAAGTACTATGTATTTACTTTCCATATTTATTTTCTCTAGCATCGTATACAGGTTTGTTTTAGAGTTGCTCATGAGTGCTGGACTGTTGGTGATGCATTTATTCCCTATTTATTAAGGTGCCACCAGACTCCTTGCTGTTTTTTGTGGACTAACACTAACTACCCCGATACATTTATTCCCTGACTACAAACATGCGTTGAAATTGTTCCCTCCCTCTTTCTTCCTCTTCTCCCCATCAACCCAAGGGTGGGGAAGAAAGAAACAGTATATAAAGAATTGTATGTATTTTACAGACACATACAAATCCAACAGTTGGCCTAATTTTGGAGCTTACAATCTTTGACATATTGTTACTTTTAAACAAGTATATTATTTTCTTACAGAAAGAGATTTGGGAAAGCCAAAATATGATTTGGATAGAACAGATCCATTAGAAAACAATTATACTCCAGTTCCATCTGTAACAAACATTTCATCTGGCCATTACCCTGTCCCTACGCTGAGTAGCACTATTACAGTTATTGCTCCTACTCATCATGGTAATAACACTACTGAAAGTTGGTCAGAGTTCCACGAAGAACAGTTGGACCACAATTCATATGGAAGACCTCCACTGCCAAAGAAACGCTGCAGAGATTATGATGGTAAGTTCAGATACTTAAACATATGTGCAACAATAGTGGCCAGTCACTGATGTAATTTTGCCCTTCACATCTGCACTGCCCCCTTCTTTTAGCACTTCCACCCCAAAAGCAGTCTCCTTCTACATCCCATTTTCAATCTCTTTTTCTAGCAAAATTCTTAAAAGCTAAACTTACCTTTATAATCACTTATCCTTAAACAACCTCATTGGTTGTTTTCAGCATAGTTTCTGTCCCTTCCACATTACTGGCATTGTTCTTTTTTTACGTGAACTTATTGGTGGCGATCTCTTGTTTTACCTTAGTTCTCTTACTCGGTACCACCCTCAAACCTAGTTCGGTATTTAATAGTTTTGAGCATAATCACCACCTTGTGGCATGATCCTGTTCACAGAACTCTTGGACATTTTGTGGTGTTGGTTTTTTTCTTGCCTATCTGCTTATTTTTTTCACTGTCAGTGACCACCTTAAACTTCACATTTTACGCTCTTCTTCTCGGTACACCACTCTCTTTTTTTTTTTTTTTTCAACTTAAGTGCTGTGTTTATACAGGCAATACTTGAAATCTATATCTTCTACACTATATTTAATCATTTTGCACACTTTCTGCCTCTATCAACTCATCTTTCTGGCACAATTGGCATTTGTCTTGGTGACTCAGGTTCATCCAAAGCAGATATCCTCTTAACCAGTAAGAATTGCATTTTTAGCCAGAGTTCCACCAGTCCCAGCTATTTTCTCATGTCAGATCTCACATTGGCAGCAGCTGTTGAGGATGTAGGCCAGGTTTACACTTAAAACTTTTGCCGAAGTAGTAACGTCTGTTACAGGTGTGATTCTTTTTTGCAAGATTTTTATATTGGCAAAAGCCCTAGTGTAGATGCAGTTATCCTGGCAAAGAAGTGCTTTTGTAGTTCTAAGCTGCTTCTAAAGTAGGAGCATTTGTCAGTGTAGGTATACCTGTATACCTTTCTAGTGTGGACTAGGCCCTAGAAGTTTGATTTGATCCCCTACTCAACTTCCATATTTCTCAGGTGCATGAATTTATGTACTTTCACTTCTGAAGTATCATCTTCATCAGTTGCGATTGCTGAAACCTGATTCTTTCTCTTCTCATTTTCTATGGTCACCTAGATATCGCTTTACAAAGTTCAGTCTTCTGAAAATATCGAAGGTCGCTTAATCCTTGTCTGAAAACTATTATCCTTTAAATCATCCTGTGTTGCCCATTTCAAAATCTGATACTAAGATCTCAGTCTTCAGAATCTTCCTTGGCGTTGTCTCCCTCTCTGTTCTGATGCTTGTTACCTACATTCCTCTCTCTTCCTTCAGTGGTTAGATTGTTATGTTATGCAGCCCTTACCACCTGGAGCAGCTTTTCTGCCTCTTTAAATCTAATTGACACCCTTATTATCTTTACCAGACACATTTCTTCTCCTTAGTCTAACTACTTTAGTAAAACAGTGAAATCCTACTAACTGAGTTTTCCAGTTTCTGTTCTGTCATTCTTCCTGAACCTAGGCCGGGCCACTGTACCCTTTTCTACCCTTATCTGCTAATGGTAAGGATGGAGAAGAATTAAAGCTTGTATCTCTTATTTTACCTGTGGATATTATCTGTTTTAGCAGGTGTTCCTATAATACTTATGGAGAATATTGCTAGACCCAGTAACATTGTAGCTACTAGTAAAAAGAGAAGAAAATTGCTTTAACTGTCTACTGTACTTATTAAAAAAACAAAAACAAAAAAACTGTTTTGTTTACTCTCTTGCATGTACATTGTAAAGTGCAACAAAGAATTTTGATGCTTTTGGATAAATATTGCAGGATAGAAATATTTTTATACTTGGACCATTGACTAGTGTTGAATAGTGAATAATTAGATACTAAATATTTTCAAAAGGAGATGTTCTGTCAATCCCAGTTTTTTCTGCACTTAGTTAACACGCCCTCTTGCCACCCAACTTTGCATTGAACTTACTGATCATGGAAAAATCCATGATTATACTTCAAAAGTCTGGAACTTGCTCTTTCCGGATACCACTTCATAACATCCAAGTTCCCCTCTTTTGCCTCTTCGTTAGAAATTGGCTCTCTCTCAAACATAGCCTGTTTGTAAATTGAGTAGGTAGAAATCATGCTAAATGACCAGATGTTCACTTCCTAATTTTTAAGTAATTTATATTGTTATGCAAAGGTCTTACCTTTCTAAGTGCTACGTTATGTGCAGAATATTTAGTACCTGCGTAAAGATCAAACATCACTTGTTAAATGCTCGTTACATTTAATTGTGCTTTTCATTTCTCAGAAAAGGGTTTCTGTATGAGAGGAGACATGTGTCCCTTTGATCATGGAAGTGACCCAGTAGTTGTAGAAGATGTGAATCTTCCTGGCATCCTGCCTTTTCCAGCACAGCCCCCTGTTGTTGAAGGACCACCTCCACCTGGACTTCCTCCCCCGCCACCAATTTTAAGTCCTCCACCTGTTAATCTTAGACCGCCAGTACCACCTCCAGGCCCTTTACCACCTAGTCTTCCACCTGTTACAGGTAAAAAAAATAAATAGAAGTTCTTAAGATGCAAAATACCTTTGTTTTAATTGTATTTAGTATTGAATAGATTAAAATGGCCTTAAGTAGCTTTTTTTTTCTAAAGTGCTTTTAGGACTCTAATTTGCACATCTTAACCTGTGAGTCCTGCAGTATATGTGTGTTAATATTGGTAAAATGGATTCTTTTCGTGGCAAACTGTGTTAATTTCATTGGCTCTAATGATACTATCCCTGAAACATTTGATCTCCAAAGCTCAAGTGGCCAGCTTCTGAGAAAACTTTAGAATCCACAACACATGGAGCACTTCATTTGAACTATCAAAGTTAAAGGAACACAGGCAACTTCAAAAATTAAACTTTTGTCTGAAAAATGTTGAACCTATTTTTACTAGGGATGCCCAACATTATAGAATGGGAAAAGAGGGGAAAAAGAAGTGTGCATTTGGAAGTGCTTTGGCTGAGATTTTCAAAGCTGTCTAAGATTTAGATGCCTGTTACTCTTTAATTTTAGTGGGAAATGGGTGTCCAAACCATTTAGGCAGCTTTGAAATATTCAGCTTTGGCTTGTTGTTGGTTTTGTGACTTTCCCTCTGTTGATGAGTAAGAGGAAAAACAGAACAAAGTACAAATCACAATAATTTGGGAGAACTATTCAAGAACAATTAGTACCTGAAATTATTTTAAACTCTTAAAATGTCTCAATTTCAAATTGATGGTGTAATTTTTCATGATAAATCTTACTATTTCACTTTTTTCAAAGATAACTTTTTTTGATTGTCTTTTTGCCAGATCCAATTTTAATACTAAAAATGAATGGATGGGCCAACATCATATTACAACCATCCTCACTAGCACTTTAAACAGTTAGAATCCACCTCGCAGAGAAAAGCATGTGAATAGATTAATAAACTTTCAAATTTTGTCCCTCTGCAAGTGTTCATAAGGCCTGAATCTTCCTAACATTATGTTGCACAAAAGAGAGAGAAGACAAGTTAGATCTTACAAATTCAGTAAAATAAAGCTTCTGTAGTCTGTATGGAACATAACAATTTGACTAGTCAAAAATTTATTTCTACAGATACGAGGTACTGATTGCAGTTACGGTTACTATGTGCAATTCAATAGAATGTTTGAACTGTTCTTAACCCCTTCTTTCAAACATATTTCTTTGCAGATGTAGCTGGGGCCTTGGGTAGCTGAGACCATTATCAAGCAGATAAAAATATTAATGTAGTATTTTTCTTTATTTCTGGTTTGACAGGACCACCTCCTCCACTTCCACCTTTACAACCTGCTGGCATGGATGCTCCTCCAAACTCAGCAACCAGTTCCGTTCCTACTGTTGTTACAACTGGTATTCATCACCAGCCACCTCCTGCTCCACCCTCTCTCTTTGCAACAGGTGTAGTACTGACACTTCACTCTCAGTCAGAAATAACTTTCTAAATTCACTGCATTCTGTGTTTGCAAAATAGAATAACATTCATTAATAATATAATCGTATGGTGGTGCTTGATGTTATACTTTTGTTTGGAAGGATAGGTTCTTATCTCTGAAGGTCACATTGTGATATCAATTTGAAACCCCCTGCTTTTTGTTAACTCTGTCCTGAAACTTTGCGTTCAGGTTGTCAGGGTGGGAAGAATTTTTAAAATCTATTTTAATCTGTTTTACAAAATCTTTACTTGGCTATTTGCTAGAGTGCTATAATTTATACAATTGACTCTTCCATTTCTCATATTAATCTGAGAAAGCGTTAAGCCATTGAGAACTTGGATTTTTATATCTGCAGGTAATTTTAACTAAACAATTTCTTCATTACCAGAAACATATGACACAGATGCCTATAATCCTGAAGCTCCAAGTATAACGAATACTTCAAGGCCCATGTACAGGCACAGAGTGCATGCCCAAAGGCCTAATTTGATAGGACTTACATCAGGTGATATGGATCTGCCCCCCAGAGGTATTGCAAAAGATTTTCATACTATTTGTATTCATACTCTTCGTATTCTAGTGCTAATACAAATAGTGGTAACTAAACAGAGTTATAATGTTAGAAATCATAGCAATATTATAAAGCTCTTTCTGTTTTTCTACTAAAACCAGTTTATAAATAGGTAAACTGTGAATAATCTGGACTTCCGTGTTACTGATCCATTATTTTGAAGGTTCAGGAAAGCTAGTACAGTGAAACCTATTGAGATAATGTAGAGGTTTCACATTTTTTAGCTGTTATAAGTGTTTGCTTAATACATCATGAGACAAATTCATATAATTTTCCTCCATTTTATAGCAAAACAAGTAAACCATTATGTACTTGTCCACACGTAGGAAGGCACAATCCTGGCCCTAAAGATCTTACTGTCCAATAAGACAAGGGAATACAAAGAATGGGAGGTGATGGATACAGTCCAAATTTAGATCTGTACATTTTGGTGTGGGGTTGGGGTGGGGCTTCGCAGTTTGGCTTCTCTTTCATAGTCACAAGTTCCACTCCCTTGCTAATGCCTAGTTTTTTGGTTCTCAGTAGTGCCCCATTTACCATTAGCCCCTTCTCCAATTATCTGCTACCTCATGGTGTAATATAGGCTCCACAGAAATAGTGGCAGGATCAGAGCAGTGCACAGAATGCTGTGAACAGGATGGGTCCAGTCTGTGGCAGATGCCTTCTGTCTCATTTAGCGTTCGTACAAAAATTTCTCGAATAGAGGCAATATAGATGAGATTAGGTTCTTTATGATACAGTGATAAACTGAGATTAGGAGGAAACTTCCTGTATGGGCAAGATGAAATCTTTCTTTAATTGTCAGTATGGGAATTAAACAGAATGCTGGATTAGTTGAGATCACTAGTTCGAACAAATACAGGAGTTGTTATGATCTAAAAATCAAAAGGCATCTTGTAATCTCAGGGTGAAGTCAGTTAATAGTTATGAACAACAAAAGTCTTGCGACAACAAAATGCACAGAAAATATAAATTAAAAATTAATGCAATCTCCCATTTACATATAGAAAAACCTCAGAATAAAAACAGTATGAGAATTGTGGTGGATTCTGAGTCCAGGAAAAGATCAATTGGTGCAGGAGATGGAGGGATTCCTACAAAGAAGGCTTGGTTTGACAAGTGAGTGCTCGTCATTAAAACTATGTTCAGTTTAATAATGCTATTGAACTTTAGGGGAGTTCTTGTTTCCTGCTCTGAAATGAACTGGTTGGAATGTTCTTGGGCCTCTGAGGTAACCGTACATTCTGTAGGCCCTCAAGCTTGTACGGCTGGCATAGAAGATCAAATATCTTAAAAATGAGGTGATTTAACATGACTCATGTTAGAGGGATGAGACACTAAGTGTGATAGCCAGCATGAGTTTTCATTTTATTTCCCTTCCTTTTAAAGGTGAGATAAAGTTGAGAGGTCTGAAAAGTTACCTGCCAAGTGGGATGCTCTGATTTACATATGTGATTTACATATCTAATTGATATTGTTTTGACTTAAATATTGACTTGGGTAGATAAACATTGAAAACTTATCACTCTGCTATTTTTAGCCAACCTATCACCTTTTCCCCACAAAAACAGTTCTTTAATGACAGGAGTGTATTAGTGTCGGATTCTTCATACATCAGTCAGGATTTTGATTTTGCAAACTTGGGAGTGAAAGAATTAGATTAGAATATTTTGCATCTGGCCAACGATTCAAATTTTTTTAAACCACTTGTTGCTTAAAAGTCTATAAAATGTCTTGAATTCTGATTGACTTGATTTTCAATTTTATTGCAGGCAAAACTTTAACAGAACAAACAATCCAGGTTTCCAGAAGAAGGTGCAGTTTGGAAATGAGAATACGAAGCTTGAATTGAGGAAAGTTCCTCCAGAACTTAACAATATCAGCAAACTTAATGAGCACTTCAGCAAATTTGGAAACTTAGTCAACTTACAGGTAAAAGCCACAAAATTCAGTGTTCTGTGATAACTTCTTATATTAAAGGGACTCACAAATGGGAAAAAAATAAGCATGGGCTCTTTTTTTTGCTGCTTTATAATTAATGAAGGCCTGAAAGCTTTTGCATTTTTTCTGCCTATTTTTTTTTTTTTACTTTCAAATTATTATTAATATAAAGTCTTCTCTTTTGTTTTTCATGGAAATCTCCTTGTAAGTTCACAGATCAAAAACGAGAGCTTCCTCAGTCCTTAAATGAAGGTTCCAGGGGTTTATATTTTAACTAAGATCTTCCCCACAGCTATTTTGTCTGGCACTTAAGATAAATAATTTAAAACTCTTAAAACCAATCTGACCAAACAGTCCTTTCCCTCCTCAACTGTAATAATCAAGCTATTTTCCCAACCTTCCACAGTTTTTCAGGATAATCGGAGTATACAAGACCTGGATTTCTCAACTTCCATAATTAAGTTATGGTTTCTTCTTGACATTGACACGTACACAGAAGACTGGTAGACTTTTTAACCAAGCATATTTAAAAATAGAAAATATGAACAATGGAGTGTAGATATGTGATGAATATTCAAGTACCGTCACATCAATTTGTGCTGCTTAGAAATATACATATGAAATATCAATCTTAACTTTTTGCTCTTGTACTCAGTCTCTCAGACTAGATCAGAGATGCTCACTGTTGCCCTCCGTCATGTTTGACTGCACATTCAATGCATGGTACACAGACCATCCTCCAGTTAACCTGAGGTGCCAGATCTTTATATGTACAGACACTCCTTTGCCCCAACTTCACATTGTGAAGAGACCACAACATACTCTTATCTTTTTATATACTGGTGCCATTTAGAAACAATATTCTGCATCCACTATGAGGTAGACAGCCTAGTCTACCCTCTCCATTCTCCCTATACATACAGGAAACTCCACTATAACATGCAGCTGCCTTTATCCTAACTCTCTCTTCCTTAAATCTTATACATCAGAGTACCGTAGTTTAAGCAAGTAGTATGATTCAGCAAGATGAATAACCCAAGTCTTTCTGGCTGCTCATGTTACTTCTAAAGGCTTTGGCTTTTATTCTTCAAGGTGTGCAAAATATATTAAAAATCGAACTGGTCTTATATAGCCAAACATCAAAACCTGGTAAAGAGATTGAGTTTCCACGTAATTCCTGTAATGACTATGTATAGAATCTTCCTTACTCTGAGGTAATCTCCCCTCAGCCTTCCCAGTGGCTACATTTGTTTTGTACATTTATTTAAAACTGTGTGAAATATTAGGGTATTTGACCATTTAGCAACCTTCTTTGTTTTGTTCAGTGTTTTTAAACTATCTTTGGTATGCGTATATTTACTTCAGCTTTCAGGTAAAGTTGCTTCTTGACATTAAGGATGTTTATCTGTTAATTTCCTTGTGGCTTTCAAAACATTGGGCCGGAGTAGAGTTTCGAACTTCTGCAATGTCCCCATCTCTTCGTGGCCTGCTGAATGTAGGAGCTCTGCATCGTTGCTGGGTCCCCACACTTCTCCTTGCCATGTGGCGCTTAGAAACTCTTGTGTACATGCTTTGCTGGCTTTGTCTGGTCTCTGGAAGCTTGTACAGCTCTTCAGGTTTTCTCAGGAGCCTGAATTCCTCCATCATTACAAGGATTCCACCTCTCCTTGCCCTGTATAGTATTTATAAAATATACCTAGGCCTAATGCACATCATTATGTTGAACAAGGCAGACTTTAAAACAATTCATTTTGTTAAAATTGGCCTATGCATTGCATTTTACTATGTTTAGTTATATAAAATGTTTCCAGATACGCTATTTTTTGCTAGACAGCAAAAACTTCTAAAATTTCCAAATATAACTTTAAACTAACTGTAATATAAATTGTTTGATCTGTTAATTGCTTTTTTATTTGAGTGACTTAGACGTAATCTCCTATGCCTAGTGGCACGTAAGGCAACCCAGTATTCCCACTCTTGTCCAGCGCAAGATGTTTGATTTCATCGCAAGTTGTCTCCATAATGGCAGCATTATTTCTGATTGTCCTGTGATTAGTCTGTCTTTGTCCTGCAAGCTCTTTTCCCTCTAGGTGGAATCCAGTGTAAGACTTATGTTATACTTCTGCCACAGGATAGCCTGATGGCATGGCCAAACCACCGTAGCTGTCTAATTATTGAGAAGGCAGTCTACTGACACATGCAGCACAGCACTTCCACTTTGTTTTCACAGTCTCTCCGATAAATTCCCAAGATTCTTCTTAAATAAAGCTGGTGGAATATATTCAGCTTTCTGTTGTGTACTTTCATCATCTGCCATGTTTTTGAGGCATACTGTACTGTCAAAAGAACAGTAACTTTGTATAATATCATTTTAATGTGTAGCTGTGTCATCTTACTCCCCAGATGTTTGACAGACGAGAAGATGATCCACTACTTTCTCAGTTCTTGCCTTCAGTTTTTTAGTGAGCTGGCCATTAGCAGATATTGTACTTCCAAGATAGACAGAAGTCATCAACTCTTGACAGTGCTCTCTCTTATCTCCGTGGTTTTGGTCTTCTACATACTGAATGAAGTCCCACTTTAGCAGCTTCTGCTTTTATGCTCATTAACAATTCTTTTTATTCCATCCAAGTTTGTATCCAATATGACTACAGTAACTCCTCGCTTAACTTTTTAGTTATGTTCTTGAAAAATGCCACTTTAAGCGAAACTGTGTTAAACGAATCCAATTTCCCCATAAGAATGGAAATAGGGCAGGGTTAGGTTCCAGGGAAATTATGCCTTACTGCTAAATGATGAACTAGCACTCAGCTGAGCCCTCAAGGATTAACACATTGTTAATGTAGCCTCAGACTCTACCAGGCAGCACTAATGGAGGGAGGAGACGCAGCATGGCAGAGAGAGACGTGTGTGTGTGTGTGAGAGAGAGAGACGCGCATTGCCCCTCTAAGTACGCTGACCCCACTCTAAGTACATTGCCTTTTTAAGTAGATCAGCAAGTTGAGACAGCAGCTGCTGCCAGCAAGCTCCCTCAGTCCTGAGCCCTGTTGTGTGTTTCCCCCTGCTCTGTGGAGATGCAGTACAGGGGGAGGGGGACACCCCGACATTAGCACCCCTTTCTCTCTCTCTCTTTCTCTCCCTCCCTCACTTCCCCACCACAGCAAGCAGGCGGCTCCCGGGAGCAGCTCCAAGGCAGAGGGCAGGAGCAATTGGGGGAGGGACAGCTGAACTGCTCAGCAATTGATAGCCTGCTGGGTGGCTGCCGCACAGGGAACTTAGGGGAGCTGATGCCAGGGCTGCCGGTCCACCCTGATTCCAAGCCCCCGCCAGCTAGCTCCAACGGGCTGCCCTTTCTGCAAGCAGTGGACAAAGCAGGCGGCTGCCAAACGACGTTATAAGGGAGCATTGCCGAACTTTAAACAAGCATGTTCACTAATTGATCAGCGACGTAACGTTAACCAAGATGACATTAAATGAGGAGTTACTGTATATAGTTTGTAAAATCTAAGTCTCGCAGCTTATCTCTCATCAAAACAATATCTGTGTCTTTGGCAGCAGCGGTTGCTCTTCTCATCACAAAGTCTGTGACCGTGCACGGGAGCAACAGGGATAGTATGCAACCCTGCTGTACATCAGTAACAATTTTAAACTATTCTGTCTCCATTTGTCACACACAGTTTTTACCAAATTAACAATCATTGCTGGAATTTCATAGTGTCTGAGTATCATCTAGAGGGCTTTTCTGTGGACGTTATCAAATGCGCTAGTAAAATCAAAAGTTTAAAATCTTCTGGTATTCTAAATCTTTCTCAATAGCTCTTCTCAGTGTGAAAATCTAGTCTGAACACAACCTACCAGATTGAAATCTAGCCTGTCCCTGAGTACTTTTTCAAAAGCAGTTTTCATCCTATTCAAAATGGTAGTGCAAAACAGTTCTTCGGATACCGATAGGAGTGGTACCTCTCTGCAGTTATCACAAATAAGCTAGTCCCCCTTTTTAAGGATTTCATAGATGACATATCTTCTCCAGTCTTCAGGACAGATCTCCTTTCCCCAAGCTATTCTATACAAGCTACCCATGTAATTCACCGTAATTTCCTCTCCTGCTTTTAACATCATCTGTCTTATCATAACCTGATGTTTTACCACTCTTCAGCTGGTTTATGACCTCAGTTACTTCCTCAAAGGCAATTACTTCTAGTGATATAGGTAAGTCTGCTATTTCTTCACTTCTTTGAGTGTGTTAGTGGTTCTAGCTGGGTGAGCACAATCTGGAAATATTCCATTCAATCTGTTCACAAACCTTCCTCTCCAATTAAAATTGTACCATCTCGAGCTTTCATGATGCCACAGCAGTTTGAGAATTGTGATGTCTGTTGTTTAGCTATTAGAAAAAGATTTTTAGAATACCCTGCCTTGTACACCACCTTGGTTTCTTTTGCTTCATTTTCCATCCATTTTCTTATCTGTTCTGGCTGATCTTTTAACTTCCTTGTCTTTGTCTGCATGCTCTTATTGCAGGATAGCTCTTTTACTATGGTCTCATGCGTGCTGAATTCTCTTCTTTAGTTCTTTCATTTCTTCAGCTAACCTCCATGTGTTTTGGTTGGCGCCATTCTGCTTTCTTGTATCTTCTCACCTCCACTGTAGACATGGCTCCATCCACACTTGATTCTTCAAAAATTTGTCTGTATAGTTTTCCATACATAGTTTTCTGATTATAACCATCATTATGAAGCTGCTACTGAATAAGTTCTGTTATGCCAGAAGAGGGAATAATTAGTCATTTTTCTCAGCTGTTCGGAAGATACAGAAGATATAGGATTTTTTGCCAAGTGACTACTCACTGGTCTACATGTGTATGTATACGGTGACCAATATATTGGTTTACTTTTATACTGCGATGTTGTGTATATATCTTGGGCATCACTAAGCTATATATACGGTAGAAACTTGGGATATGTCAATTGTGTGCTGGATATTTCAATTTAAAATACAAAAAAGCAATCTTGGAAGGCGTGATGGTGGTGAAGTTTTAATAATACATTGGGAAGATACTAATAAAATTTCTCTTAGGCTTGATTTGTTGCACATAGATTTGTAATTGACTGAAAAGAGAGCAGGCATGTTATCCTTGGGTGTCCTCGCATACAATTATATATACAGAAACCACGTTAAATCAGAGTGCAGATGTATATGAACCCCATAATACTGTGTTCCATAAGATTAGTTTGTACTTTTTTTTTTAATTTTTCAATAGCAAGAGGCACTAATTTTCAGTAAGGACTATTTGTATATAAAGGTGTCTGGTTTAAAATTGGTGTGTTTTAATTTACAGGTATGTAAGTAATCTCATATCTTTTCTTTGACTCCCTGTCTTTAATAACAGCCAAACTGACTTCTGAAAACTAATATTAAAAATAAATCTTTTAAGTTTAAAGTTACGAACACCAAATACCTAACTGATACTGCATTTAAATTGGAAGTTTTTGAGTTCCTGAAAATAATGGTTTCATGGTAGTATTGACTGACATGTCAGTTTAAGTATGTTTTGTAGGAACTGCTGTGTAAGTTTGACTTTTCAGTATGAAATCTTAGGTTGCCTATCATGGTGATCCAGAAGGTGCCCTTATCCAGTTTGCCACCCATGAAGAAGCAAAGAAAGCTATATCAAGCACAGAAGCAGTATTAAATAATCGCTTTATTAAAGTCTATTGGCATCGAGAAGGCAGTGCTCCACAAATGTCAGCTACCATGCAAAAGGTAAAGGAGTTAAGTCTGTGTACTGGAATTTATCTAAATGTAGTTAAAATTGGTCATTGCAATTAAATTACTGGAATATAGACAAGACAGTTTAATAGTATAAATTTTAAAAGAACAGTAACTACTAACACTAGTTGTAACTGATTTTATTTAGAAGTTTTATAATAGAGCCTTGCTTTTCGGTCTCAGGCATAAGGTTCAAGGGCTGATTAGCAAAATATGAATTAAAGCTTACATAATGGTCTTTCCTAAGTACTATTATGCGACTTGTGGAATATTTCAATCCATGTAATTTCTGTTGTTCTGAGATAAAGCAAGGATCTAAACTAGTGTCTGCTCTGCTAAATGACATAATTGTTTTTAGGTGACAGCCTTTTTCTTGTAGCAAAGTACAAGAAAGGCAGTCTATTTATGCATCTTGTTTTTATGAGAGAATATCTCTGTTCTGCTAAACACCCCCTAAGACCTTGTTTTCCTTGCCCTCTTTCCTGATGTACATGCTTACTCCTGTAGGAAGGTGTGGTGGAATGTACTTCTGTACAGAGGTGCTCCTGTAGGAATATAAGAGTGTACGCTTTCTGTAGGAAGGGAGTACATCAGATGTGTGCTTTTAGAGAACATGGGATTTGGAGGGAAGTGATGGGGGGGGTACTTCGCTTTTTATGGACCCCCTGAGTTCCACACGTATGTTAGGTTGTTAATCACCAGGTGAGCCAATGTTTGGCTTGATTGGAGGTGTGATCAGCCTAATAAGGATTCTGCTAAGCCTTGCAGATTGGGGATGGAGTGTCTGCCAAGTAGACCCTCCTAGTGGTTATGGGGTCTCAGAAGCTCCCCTCCAACCTCAGATTTTTGTACTCTTTAATCTGGACCTCAGGACCATGAATATCTGTATCTTCTGTTTATCTGAATTAATATCTGGTCTCATATCTGCAATTTGTATCAGAACAAATACTCACTTTTACAAAATGCAGATTTTTATCTAGATTTCTGATGCCTCCAGATTCTGTGGTAATTTTTTCTGTATCTGTAACTGTGTGGTCCACAATTTTTTCCATATATGAAAAAGGCACTTTTGAATTAAAAATAAGTGGTTTGTTTTTCAATGACCTGTTGTCTTGTAAATTGTCCTGGCAGCAGCTCCTTTCCCACTCAGCCTCCTGTGCCCACAGGGAGAAATGCTACTGATGATAAAGATGGTTTTCATTCAGGCTCTGCTAAATAATTCTTATCAAATGCCTCTGAGCATGCTCAGAAACATTTTTCAGTCTTATACAACTTGAATTTTTTTTTTTTTTTTTTTTTTTGGCCATACCAAGCAGAGATAGTTTGGTGATGATCATGTGTTTCAAAGACCAGTTCGTTGTGCTGCAGCCTAGTTCAAAAAAGTCCTAGTAGACTTGCTCTTGCAAGGGGAAGACTTTTTCCCCACCTTTTATCCTTCTGTAATCTAAACAGCTGAGGGATAAAAATTGGTGTATAAATACCAAGGTCGTCATCAAAACTGCAGAGATCTGTCATTGCAGGTGTTTTTTTCCCTGTCTTTTAGCAAATAAACAATGGAAGTAGAAGAGGATAATCTAACTTCATGAGAGGCACAGAAGTATGGCTCTTAATATTTTTTCAATGTCACTTGCCAGTTTTAACAGATCAAAGTTAAGAAAATTGTATCCAAAATGATTAGTGGTGAATAGAAATGCAGCTATTAACAACAGAGAAATAAACCCTAAAAACAGCAGAAAGGACAGGACTCTGTACTTCAGGCAGTGGGCAGGGACATCATCGTTCAGTGTGAATAGTTCTGAGATACATTGAAATAAACCACTCTTAAATATAGAATAAAAGTGCATACATTATCCCAAGCATGTGTATTAAAAGAAAAATATCTTTATAAAATCAGCACACTTCATGGAGAACAGTTTGAAAAAAGTGCACAGGGACTCCTTGAAGGAGACACCCCACCCTAGTGACTTCTAGTAACAAATATCCGAAACTGCTGGGGATGAGGCAGTAGATGGGGAGGGCTCTGAGTTGCTACACTGAACTCTCTTCCAGGTACGTGTCTGGTGGATCTTACCCACATGGTCAAGATCTAACAATCTAACTGATTGCCGTATTTGCAGTTTGGAAACCATTTTTCCCCAGGTCAGATTGGCAGAGCCCCTGGGGGGGTTTCACCTTCCTTTGCAGCATGGGGCCCGGGTCATTTGCTAGTTTAACCTAGAGTAAATGGTGAATTCTTGGTCTCTAAATCATGATTTGAGGACTTCAGTAACTCAGCCAGAGGTTATTGATCTATAATAGGAGAGGGTGGGTGAGGTTCTGTGGCCTATGATGGGAAGGTTAGACTAGATGATCATGATAGTTCCTTCTGGGCATTAAAGTCTGAGTCTGAGGTATATAGGTATCCATGAACATGAATTTATGCACAAAAATCCCTTCAGTGAAAAGTCCAATTACTGTAAATACTATGCAATTACTCAATAAAGGTGCTTCTTTTGGTAGCAAGGGTAAAATTTTATAATGGTAGAAAGGAAATACTGTAAATTTAAAAGGCAACACTAGCAGCTTCATTGTACCTTTATTGGTCTACATAGGCAGCAATCTCCTGTTGTTAGTGTTAGTATGTTAGTGTGCTTTGGTTTAAAAGATTTTTTTTCTTCTTTTGAAGGTAATACAGCCTTTAGTTCAGCAACCCAGTTTACCAGTAGTGAAGCAGTCGGTCAAAGAGCGATTAGGTCCTGTACCTGCAAGTAATATTGAGCCCACAGAGGCTCAGAGTGCCAGTACAGAAATTGCTCAGGTATGTATAGCTTGCCTAGAGAAATGTCTGTGATAAGTAATTAAAATAATATCTTTCCTCATGATATGTTTGTAATGTTTTCATAGCTCAAAAATGTATGCATAGATATAATGTAGTTGTAGAGGACATCATATAAAAATGTACATTCATGTGATAAATGCATCTGTATTTTTGTATGAGTAACATTTCTGGAGAGTCTTTCTAAATCTAAAGATATTTGGCTCGTTCTGTTGTTCGGGTTTGCAACACTGCAGAAGATTATCTCCTAGTTTTTCAATGAAATTTTCTAAAAACTTGAAAACATTTCTGTCCATGTTATATCTTTAATAAAGAAACTACTTTTTTCAGCATTTTGAAATCAGCTTTTATTTTTTGATAAAAACCTAGCTATCTCTCTTGCATCACCCTGAGTTGCAACATAGTGGTTGGTATGGCAGTGCCTCTGAACTCATTTTAAAGACCAATTTTTAGATGCTGAATACCTAATTTTTGTTATGTTGCTATGTTGGACAGAGTAAATCTTGTCACAGTTCTGGGGAATGGATTAAATTTGAACTATTTCTGCCTTCCCATTGCTAAAGCACTCGGGCACATGATGAAAAATAATCTTTCACAGAATAATAAAACAGTAGTATAAAGATTTCGCAACAGAATAATTTGCATATTATCAGGAAAAAAAAAACCCCTCTATTAAAAAAAGGTTAACTAAAAGCTTGACCAAATAAAGTTTTCACCTTTAAATTTCTAATGTATTGGAGCAAACATAGGTCATACAATTGATATCCTTTTATTTTGTTGTATATAATCCTGTTCTGATTGTACAAGTATTTTCTTAATATTTGCATTAAATTGTGAAACAGCTAATACTTGCACAGTGTAGCATTTGTTAAGAATTGTCACTTTAAACATTTTTTGTTTCCATATTCACTCATTTATTTTAGGTAGCAAAATATGTGGTAGAAATCAAGATAAATAGGAAACCAAATTTACATGTCCAATTCATCTCCTAAATGTCAGTCCACTGTAGTAAAAGCTGTGGAAACTATTGAGTCCACTTTCTTAGAATTCACTGTGCCTTCATAGAGCCCCGTTGACTTGCAGGGCTGGACCCAAACTGTCTGCATGAGCAAAATTTTAAACACATTAGTAAGGCCACGTCTGCACTCTACAAGTTCTGCGGCAATGCCGATATAGTGTAGACACTTCATGCATCGATGGAAGGGGTTTTTCCATCAATGTAGTTAATTCACCTCTCTGAGACGGGGTAGCTTTGTTGACAGAGGAGTTCTTGTCGACCTAGCTGCGTCTAAAGTGTGGGTTAGGTTGACCGTACTGTGTTGCACAGGACATGAAATTTTTCACAGCCCTGAGCGACATAGTTAGCCTGATCTAATTTTCAAGTGTGGAGCAGGTCTAGGACAGCTGCTTTCTCATGAAATAAGAGAACATGTATTTTCTAGCATATATTTTCATTTTGTACCAAATATCTGGGAGAACTCATACCTGTGCAGGTTGGAAAAGGATGGGGCATCTAAATGTAAGATCTTTGTTCCCTAACTTGAGTGCTAATGCAGAATATTCTTAGAGGAGATAGAGCTTTCCGAATGAAGATGGGCTATTAGTGTTGCCAACTTTCTTCAGTAATCATTATCTTTGGGTTTTAACTGTCTCCTCCTTCTGAAGTCACATACTTAGATTCTTGATGATGATGGTTATCAGTAATTGCTCCTGTTGAACCTGCATTGAAAATGGTATGAGGTGCTATCCTGTGGTGGGTTTTGTCCTGTCTATCTTCACAGTTAGACTGTTTGGAGCACTGTTTTAGGGGACTAGTCATTAACAGGTGGCAGAGATAGGTCAGATTCTAGTTCATATGGTGCTTAACTTGTCTGCAGAAGCAGTTAGAATCTTCACCTGCCAAAAATCAACAGATCTAATCGATGTTTCAGGCTTTTGACAGTCCAATATCTTTGCCAGCTCACCAGCAGCATTACAAACAGATGGTCAGCTTGTGGTTAGGTAAAATTCTTGAAAACATTTCCAAATTCCTTAATACAAGGAGGCAAAGCACCATAGTACACACTGATTCCTGAAAGATTGCAAGATTAATCTCTACCTTTAAATACTCTTCAGGTATTGGATCATGTCTATAAGTAGACATTTTCAGCATCGGACAATTACTTTATCCGAAAACCTTAGTTTAGAATTCAAAAAATGCAGAAGTCCTGAAAGCACCTCTTTGCAATTGATATCTGGAAACTGCAGCTTATAATGTTCTAACTTGAGCAGGATTTCCTTTTAAATTGTGATTTATTTGTAAGTGCCTACAGAGATACTCCTTGGTCTGCTAGTGTGAAACATACTTTTTCCAAAATAAGGCCCCCTGATGCTACAGTTGGATGCGTTTGGGCAAATCCTTGTCATGTCAGTTCATTTTGGAATCAGTGCCTATCTTACCAGACAGTTCTTATATTCAAGCATCTTATACCATTTTACCTGGATTGTCACACTTAAAATCTGATAATTTTTAGATCTTAAAAAAAATCCTCCAGACTTTGCAGAACCCTTTTGTTATAGTCTGCATTCAGCATTGTACAGTTAAAACTTTAGTACTTAGTTATAATCTTATACAATTACACAGGGTTAGAAAAGAACTAATTATTTTTTCTTGTTAGAATGTGACTAAATTATCTGTGAAAGATAGACTGGGTTTTGTGTCAAAACTGCCTGCTCCAGCAACAGAGAAGGTAAGAAAATGCATGTCTGATTATTCCTTCTACTCACATTTGTATATCAGCTGTATCCTTGATACAAAATTAATTTTGTTTGAACTTTGTCCTTATCATAAATACCTAATTGAAACACAATTAACCAGGGCTTTGGAGCTGTACTCCAGCTCTGCTCCAGCTCCAGGCAAAAACCTGCGGCTCCACTGCTCCGGAGCTGCTCCCACGGGCTCCGCTCCAAAGCCCTGCAATTAACTGCTAAAAGTAGTCTCAGAGAAAGTATACAGTAAGTATACTTTGCTTAATGAATGGTTAAATTGCAATGGGAATAAAATGCAATGGGGCATGTACTACTATTTCACATTTTGAACTTCAGATATTGGGTTGTATGCTTTCTACTACCAAAAATGTATCTGAACTCCTTCTAGAATATCTATTCTAGAGCCTAAATTGTTAGCACGTTACTTGGTTGAATTTAAATTGCAAATACATTTTTAAGTAGTAATTAAGTAGTTTAGCTGGTCTCTCGTTTTTTGTTAAATGGCTGCTGATTAATCTTTGTTTCTGTGTGTCATGGCTGTAGTAGCCAGAAACTTCAGGAGATAAGACTGGATTTAAGGCAAATATCAGCATTTTTTTTCTTTCATTGGTTTCCTGCTGTTTGTGAAGCAGACTGTCCTGAAGGCATTTGTAGAAGTACAGTTTGGAGGAGTGGAATTTTTTGTAACTAATTAAAGCAGCATTTCGTCTCATCTCTGATTGGCCCACTAAGGCACTTCTTATGGGCTTTCACAATTGACATTGATAATAACACTTCGATTTTTTTCTACTCTCAACACATCCACTCTAGAAAATACTTTTCTAGTGGAAGGAGTAGAGGTAATAGTAGAAAAAAGTTGTAATGCCCTTTTTGTGATACATTTCAGTTGTAAATCCCTCTTTTATTTGTAGCTGACCTTCTAATTCATTTCTTTCTGCTGTTTCCTTCCTGTCACTGTTTTCTCTTGGTATCATTTTTTTTATGGAGTACATACATGGCTGACCAGTGGACTCACCAGCAATCTGTATGCAGCTTTTAATTTTAACTTTCTCCTAAGTTATATTGAAGCTATTTAAATGCCCTTTATATAGATGCAGTGGCCTCCTAATGAGGCAAGTAAGGTCATACCTGCATTTTTGTGGTATTCATTTAAACATGGGTGTGACCATTCCAAAGTAGCCTAACTGGCTAAAGCAGATAGTTGATGTAATGCTGCATTTTTGTTTATCATTTAACTCCAATCTACTCCAAACATGTTTGTTACTTTAATTTTGATATGGTAATGAATTATAATCAAAGGAGGCAAAAGGTGTCTATATTGTGGAAAAGCCAATGCATTTTGAAGCACTCTTGTTTAAAAAAAATCTAAAAACTGACATAATAAAATGATTTCGTCCTATAGGTATTGTCCACGTCTACTGGCTTGACTAAAACTGTATACAATCCTGCTGCTTTGAAGGCAGCACAGAAATCTTTGCCTGTTGTTTCCACTTCCATTCTAGACTCTAATGAAGCACAGAAGAAAAAACAGGTAAAGTAAATATGCTTCTTTATAAAATGGGTACAGTACATTGAGGAGTTCTGTATTTGATAGAGACAGTGTCAACATATTTCCTCAGAACAGCACAATGGAACAAGGTAATCGAATTACCTTCACTAATAATAGTGTAGTTGGTGTTGAAAGAACAAAAAAATGCTTTCAGCATTTGTTCCCATTGTTTACTTTTTTCAGTATATTTTCTAGCAGTATAAGTATACGGTAGACTTAAGATCCTATAGGAACTCAAAATCGGAAGCATCTTTCATGGAAATAGAATCTCCAGTTTGAGACATAAACTGGGAGATAAACTGGGAGAAGGAAGTACAGAACAACCCTAACTTTATCTTCCAAACCATTTAGAACTCACCTGCCTTTTTGGAACATTCTGGATTCTTAGTGACCAAATATATTCTCAACTGAAAACTGTCCTGCTGTTCATTCTACAGTTTCTTAACTGCACTTCATTCATCCAAAATCTTTTTTATTTTTAAATCAAACTGAATTTTGAAGTCCTTATAATTTTACTTTGAGATTACGGAAAATAAAGCAAAAAAAAAAGCATGCTAATCTCTGAATGGGTCAGACCATCTCAGCTAAAGTTAGGCTTAAAAAAACGCTTTAGGTTCCTCTAGTTAACTTTTCTAATTTATGTCAACTAAATATAGAATAAATGTTCTTCTTCAAGTGGTTGCTCATGTCCATTCAACTTAGGTGGAGGAGAGCATAACTGCGGCCAGGGCGATGCTCCAGGTAGCGTTGGATGCGGCGGACACTGCCGCCTGAACCATGGTTTTGGCCGTTGCTATGCACCGGACATCGTGGCTGCTCCTCTTCGGCTTATCCATGGAGGCTCAGCAGTCAATGCAAGATCTTCCCTTCGATGGGCAAGCCCTGTTTGCAGAACAGATGGACAATAAGCTCCATGGCCTCAAGGACTCCCACACAACTCTTAAAATGGGCCTGTGTGTTCCTGACCCTGCCTGCATGCCGTTCAAGCATCAGGGCCCCGGAAGCCACCCTCGCCAGGAGCCTCCCCAAAAGAAATCCAGAGGCTACAAGCAGCTGCCTAGCCACCAGCCTTTGCAGCCTTCTCAGTCGAGCTCTATTTGCAATAAGCAGGCGGAGAAGTGCCCATTTTGAGGGTACGCCCAAGGGTGACTTACCGTACTGTTCCAGGATCCTTCCTCCCCTATTTTTGCCAGTTGCCTTTCTCCTTTCCTCCCTGTGTTGACATCTATAACATCAGACCAATGGGTTCTCAGTACGGTGGTGCGGGGTTACACCCTTCAGTTGCTTTCTACTCCTCCTTCCCACCCCTTCTCCCTGCCCCTCTTTAGGGACCCTTCTCACGAGAGTCTCCTCGTGCAGGAGGTAGAGGGGTTACTGCAGCTAGGTTCGGTGGAGGTCATTCCTCCAGAGTACAGGAACAAGGGGTTCTGTTCTTGCTACTTTTACAACCTATCCTGGACCTGCAAGACTTGAACCGCTTCCTAGCGAAGCTGAAGTTCAGCATGGTCTCCCTGGCCTCCGTGAATCTGGGAGACTGTTACGCTGAGCTGGATCTGAAAGATGCGTACTCTCACATTGCCATCTTCAAGGGACACAGATGCTTCCTCCGGTTTGTGTAGGTCCAAATCACTATCAGTTTGCTGTCCTCCCATTTGGCCTAGCGACAGCACTGCAGATATTTATTAAGTGCATGTCGGTGGTGGCTGCTTACCTCAGACGTTGTGGTGTCCAGAGCTACCCGAACCTCGATGACTGGCTAGTCATAGGCAGCTCCAGGTCCAAAGAGATGTTGCGATGCTGTTAGCCCCTTGCAGTTGCTTCGATCTGTTGGTAAAGAAGAACAAAAATCCCCATTAGTTCTGGTACAGAGGATAGAGTTCATCGGAGCGGTGCTTGACTCGACCCGCACCTGCTGCTGGAGAGATTCAGGGCATTGACGGACCTTGTTGCGGAAGTCTCAGTGTTTGCCCTGAGCACGTCCGGGGTTTGCCTGTGCCTACTAGGTCACATGGCAGCGTGTACATGTGTGGTGCGCCACGCCAAGCTCCGGATGTTACCATCTCCGCAACAGTACTTACCTCGTTGTGATGGTGGACCAACCCCAGGAAAGTCCTGGAAGGAGTTCCCTTCGTCAGCACTCCTCACTCAGTCGAGTTGGTTTCATACGCCTCGGACCTCGACTGGCGGGGGGGCACGTTTCAGCACTCTCCAGACCCAGGGTATGTGGTTCCCAGAGGAAATGACGATACACATAAACATCAAAGAGCTCAGGGCGGTGCACAGTCTTCCTACCTCACCTGTCGGGCAGAGTGGTCAGAGTCTTGACGGACAACAGAGTCTCAATGTTTTCCATCAGTGGTTCCCCAACTTGTTCTGCCGCTTGTGCAGGGAAAGTCCCTGGTGGGCCGGGCCAGTTTGTTTACCTGCTATGTCCACAGGTTCAGCCGATCGTGGCTCCCAGTGGCCACGGTTCGCTGCTCCAGGCCGGTGGGAGCCGCGATAGGCCGAACCTGCGGACGCGGCCGGTAAACAAACCCGCCATCCCACCAGGGGCTTTCCCTGCACAAGCGGCGGAACAAGTTTTTGGGAACCGCTGTTCTACATCAACAGACAAGGGGGAGCATGATCCACGGCCTTCTGCCAAGAGGCACTCCGTCTCTGGGACTTGTGCATCTACTATGGAATCTACCTAGAAACGTGTCACCTTCTGGGTGCCAAGAACACGCTAGCAGATCACCTGAGCAGGGACTTCTCCTCTCACCACGAGTGGATGCTCCACCCAGAGGTAGCCAGCACGATCTTCCAGAGGTAGGGAACCCCCCAGGTGGATTTGTTTGCCACTAGGCAGAACAGGAGTGCCACAGGTTTTGCTCCAGACAGGGACTGGGCAAGGACTCCCTCCCTGATGCCTTCCTCCTGCCGAGGGCAGGAAGCCTGATATATGCGTTCCCTCCAATTCCGCTTATCAGCAAGGTCCTAGCGAAAATCAAGAGAGACAAGGCTCAGGTTATCATGATTGCCCCGGCATGGCCTTGCCAGCACTGGTTCTGGATGCTATCGAGCCTGGCAGCGATCCCGCCGTGGCCCCTGCCAAACCGACCGGACCTGCTGTCACAGGATCATGGTAGACTCTTGCACTCCAACCTTGTGTCTCTCCACTTCACGGTGTGAGTGTTGCGTGGCTGAACCCTGAGGAACGGGCCTGTTCAGAAGGGGTCCAGAAGGTCATCCTTGAGAGTAGGAAGCCTTCAATTAAATAGACTTACCTGGCAAAATGGACGAGGTTCTCCCGCTGGGCAGCTAAACGGGGCATCTCCCCTTTGCATTCTTCGATGCAGTCAATCTTAGACTACCTGCTTCATTTGAGGAACCAGGGCCTGACACACTCCTCTATCAAGGTGCATCTGGCAGCCATTTCCGCCTTTTATCTGCCAATCCAGGGTCAGACAGTGTTCTCCCATGACATGACAGTCCAATTCCTCAGAGGTCTTGAGAGACTTTTTCCACAAGTTTGGTCCCCAGTCCCTCAGTGGGATCTCACTTGGTTTTGTCCAGGCTCACAGGCCCGTCCTTTGAGCCTTTGGCCTCGTGCTCCCTCTCTCACCTATTGGCGAGGCGAGTCTCTGAGCTGCGAGCCTTGACCTTAGAGGTGCCGTACACAGTCTTCTATAAGAACAAGGTTCAACTCCGGCCCCATGTGGCCTTCCTTCCCAAGGTGGTGTCTACTTTCCACGTGAGTCAGGACATCTTCCTTTTGGTCTTCTGCCCCAAGCCCCATGAGACTAGTGAAGAGAGGCGCCTTCACGCTTTGGACGTTAGAAGAGCCCTGGCTTTCTACCTAGGTTGGACAAAGCCTTTCTGTAAGTTGACTCAGCTTTTCATCTCTGCAGCTGATAGGATGAAGGGCCTCCTGGTGTCCACATGGAGGATTTCTAATTGGATCACCTCTTGCATTCGGACTTGTTATGAGTTGGCGGGAGTCCCTGTGCCGCCAATCGTCATAGCCCACTTGACAGAACGCAGGCATCCTCGGCGGCCTTCCTGGCACAGGACATCTGTCACACTGCAACGTGGTCTTCGGTGCACACGTTCACAGCCCATTATGCGATCACTCAGCAGGCCAGAGACGACGCTGGGTTCCGCAGAGCTATGTTACAATCTACACGTCTGTGAACTCCTGCCTACTTCCACGGGGTACTGCTTGGGGATCACCTAAATTGAATGGACATGAGCAAGTATTCAAAGAAAAGACATTTACACTTTTCCATAACTGGTGTTCTTCGAGATTTGTTGCTCATGTCCATTCTACAACCCGCCCTCCTCTCCCACTGTCGGAATTTCCGGCAAGAAGGAACTGACGGTGGGGGGAGCCGATGGTGCCCTACATACCACAGCATGTGTGCACCACTCCAGGGGGTGCCAGAGCTTGTCCCCTACGGTTACTGCTGAGGGGAAAAAACTTCCAACACAGGTGCATGTGGTGTGTGCATGCACGCATGTGTGCGCGCGCACACACCTAAGTTGAATGGACATGAGCAACACATCTTGAAGAACATCAGTTACAGAAAAAGGTAACTGTCTTTTTTCAGTTCATAACAAATGAGTTGAATCCATCCAATTTAGGTTCATAAAAAAGCACTGAGGATGACATAACTTCTGTATAGAGGGTTTAAGCTAATAGGCACTAACTATAGAGATCTTCAAATTTAACACATATGCCTTTGTAACTGCATGTCACCTGTAATATGGGATCAGATTTTCAAGTTGCCTCTGATATGGAGTCTCCAACATTATACAGCTATAACCTGACTTTTCGGAAGACCTGAGCACCTGTAGCTTCCAGTGACTTCAGACTTATTGAATAAGTCTTAAAGATAAAGAGAAACAACAAATTTTGCTCTCTTGCTGGTTCACTTTTTCTGCTGCTCTTTGCTGTCTGAAGAGATGGGTATTATTATAATACAATACCTGTGAGAAACTCATGGCTCGTTGGGACGGATGTCAAATGTAGCTCCCCTTTCCTCCTCCTCCTGTCTTCCTTTGTTTTCCCCATCTCCCTTTCCTTTCCTCATTCCCCTGTGTTTATAATCCCTCTGTGGACTGCAGCCACTGGAGAACAAGATCACACACTATAGCAAATAAGATATTCTGAGCAAGCAGAAGTCAGGTTGGTGTTTGGGAGGAGAGAGACACAAACATAGCTTAGTATTAATATTAGTATTTTGTAGCTGTCGACACATTTGCATTCTGTATAAGGTAATTCACCTTGCAGTCTGAGTCCAGCTGTTGGCTGACATGGAAATGCTGACCCAGAAATGAAGGCAGATTTTTATGTTCCTTCTCCCTCATCAACTACGTTTGTATAAAATTCCTTAGCTCTTCTTGAAAATGTGCTGAATCATGAGCTTCTGCTCCCATTCTGTGCCTGAGAGCAGGAAGTGATTGCTTTCTTTACAGCATCTGCAGCAGAAGCTGAACAGAAGCTCTGGCATCTCTTCTGCTCCCTCCTCCAAGTACAGTATTTTAGAAATACAGTAATACAATTCTGAAATGGACAAATTTACATTTCATACTTCTGTATTCATAAATATGTGGCAAGATTCCACTTCAAAAATTGAAAGTTATGTTCCTTACAAGTTATACTAGCCAATCATAATGTTACTTTCCAGGTAGCAAGTTTTTGGTGATGTTATCAAAGTTTTTTAAAAACTTCCTATGAACTTTTGATTTTTGTGGCCTGAGACTGTACTATGAAATATGTCTAATTTATTGTAGGACTTAACATACGGTTGCTTCTAGGATACTTCCCTTATATGTCTGAATTCCTGCAATAAAATCATGGTTGCACTGTAAAGAATTCCAAAATTCCTCTGGTAATGTGGTGGTAAAATATTCTGCTTTTCACACTGGAGTAGTGATCTGTAAAATGGTTACCCTAGTCCTAGATAAGTGATAAAGATTGACGCTTTCCTGGCATCTGTTTAAGTCTGGTTGTCAGATTTATCACTAACCCTGATGTTTGATACGCTAAGGATAGCTTTGATAACCCTCTTTTTGTACATCAGATGAGCCTATTTCTATTACTAGAATTTATTTTTGTCAGAATTTCTTTTTGTAATCACTTACTACAGTAGGCAAACTAGTTTATTCAGTGACAGAATATTCTCTTGATGAATTCTTGATTCCAAAAATCTTAGGAAATTTCTGTAATTTAATTTTATGCCCCTAGGAAGCACTAAGACTTCAACAAGATGTGAGAAAGAAAAAACAGGAGATCTTAGAAAAGCACATTGAAACACAAAAGGTAAAGTATTTAGATGCTCCCTGATTGGAGCTTTCTGCAGAGATAATGAAAGTAAGTTGACAGCATGAGTTGTAAAATCATTATAATAGTTTGTCGTAATCATAAATTGCAATTAATGGTATGTAAATATATAATAATACCTAGCTTTTCGTGCTTTTCATCCATAAATCTCAATGCAAAAGAGGTCACTATCACAAAGTGTTCTGACTGTTGGTTCTCATGATTCCCTCATTAGACAGTGTGGGATTCTTTTATCTCTAAGATTTTTGTTAGTGGGGGCCAGTGTTTGAGCTTCCTGTGTTTTCCCTATCATGCACTGCTGATCCCTCAATCCCTAGAACCATCTAACCAGTTCTTTCTTGATTGTGGTCAGCGAAGGAGCCACATGTGGACTTCCACCTGTTGCTGCATCTGTCCATCTTGCCAGCCTTGTTCTCTAGGTGTCTTTTTCCTGGTGTCCTTCCTTGCAGTCAGCTCTGTAAAGAGAGAGGAAGAAGTGCTGTTGTGCTTTTATTGATGCTCTGGTTTGCTTGTTCTTGAAGTGCCAAGTCTGTCTACTTTTTTTTTTTTGGTCTCCAGAATTGTTTGGCATTTTGTTCCAGTTGCTCAGTATATTGGAGTTCTGTATTCTGTATGCTAAGTTTTTCTTGTTGGCACTTCCATGTTTCTTACTGCCTTAGTGCATTTTTGTTGGTGCTGCTTTTTGTCGATACTCAAGTGCTCTGGCACTGCTCCTCAGCACTTTGGCACGTCTTTCTAATGATGTATTCTTTGTTCAAGAAGGATCATTTCTTCTGCTTCCTTTGTTCATCTTTGGAAATTTTAGGATAGTGGTTCCAAGATACGTGCTTGGGGCAAAAAATTCTAATACAGTTTAACCTGATTGCTACATTTTTTACCTCATAATTGATCATGACATGCGAGGATGTCAAGTACGCCTGGAAACTTCACCCAGAGCAGTCTACTTTTTGTATGGGACCCATCAAATACCCCAAATACTCATGGGAAACATAAATTCAGCCAGCACCTGGCTTGAAATGCTTTAAAATGAAAGCCTGAGTATAGTCATTTTTGCTGAGCCCTGGGACTTGGTGTTGACACCTCCTGCATCATCACACTTCCCCATGTGGTCGTTTTCCATTGCTGTTGGGAAGGCTGAAAGGGAGTCTATTTGTAAACTGGGGGTATATCTTTTAAAAAAAAAAAAAAAAAAAAAAAAAAAAAGGCGCTATAGTTACTGCAGACTAGACACAAGTGATCAAAGTTAGGCTTGTTTTTATCTAAAATAGTGTTTTCAAACACACAATCAGTAGATACAAACATGAGCTATTGAGGTTAAAATTGAAGGTGGTAGAAACTGGCATGTTGATTATAGATAGAACCTTGATCTACAGGAATACTGAGGTAAGAGGATGTAAAATCTAAACCTGACATTCACCAATGATGTGCATGGCACTACATAGAAACAGACTTAACTCTTGTCTTCAGTATGAAAGAAAGGTGTGTTCTTGAGTTAGCTAACTCAAGTTAAAATCCTGGTAAAAATCTAAGCAGTTTGTAATTTTTACATGAGTTAGCAGGTTGAGTTAAATTAGTCTTCCCCAAAGTCTTTAACTGGACCTACTATCTCATTTGCAAACTACAAACTGTCTTGTCTTCACTAGGATTTTAACTTGAGTTTCGTAACCTCAAGAAAACACCTATTTTTGTACTAATGGCATGGCCAAAGACAGTTTCTGCCCCTAAGAGCTGTTGAGATGAGCTGTCAAGGCTGAATTCCCACTCTGTGACTCCGAGTGCAGAAGTGAGGGCCCGCAAGGATTCTAAAAATTAATACTGGCCACTCCAGGCTTGTATTACACTTCCAAGGTTACAGCTTTTCTCTGACCTTAGCTTGGTAAACGCTGCCACCACCCAAATGCAAAAAAACCCCCTTTGAACCCAGGAAGGAGCACTTGGAAATTCCTCCCTTTGGGGTACCCTCAAGCCCTTTCACCACCCCGTCTGGGGAAGAGCTGAGAAAGCCACAGTTAATTTCCTTTGTTTTCTACCAGCTAATCAAACAACATGCACAAACCTCTTAGAACACCAAAAATCCAATCCTGTTCTTAAAAAAGGTAAATTTTTATTAAAAACAAAAAGGAAAAGATTACGTCTGGAACTTAGGCTTTTTGCTAGATCTTAAAAGAAACAATTACACAATTTAAGCACCCAAAACAGCTTTCTTGGGGGTTCAATTTAAGGGTTACAAGCAAACAAAAGCATCAAGGGTTAGCACAAAAGAGCTCCACAAGCCTTAAAAAATACAGAAATAAACCTGATTGCATCTAGCTAAACATTATGATCTACTTACACATTTGGAGTTCCGATAAGTAGTTCTAGGTATGATCTGATGATTTATGATCATACCTGGCTTAAAGCTGCTTATAGCATGGCTCCCTCCAGCCCAGAGAGTACAGACAAAGGGAATTTTCTTTCCCTATTTTAAAAAGTTCTGGCCTTCCCATTGGCTCTTTTGGTCAGGTGCCCACTTTTCTTTTTCTTTACCTGGGGGACTTTTTAACCCTTTACAGGTAAAGCAAGTAGAGAACAGCTACCAAGAAGGATTTTACAGTTGGCTGGCTGGCTGGGTGTCCATCAAAGGGAGCTATCCTCCCACTTTATATATCACATGAGCACAACAAAAATGCATAGAACAGTCGGGGTAGGAGGTGAAAGGCAAAGTCATAATTTAGGTTGGGTAGAATGCCTGAAAAACTTTCTGGTATGTTGAACTATCTGTTGCAGAATTAGAATTCTCTCTTAAGAAGATCCTCATTAATCATTACAAAAAGTAATAGTTAAATATACCCATTTACCTGGATATAAACTATATGAACAACCATGTTGATCTTGAAAGCCAAGTGTGTTTTCTCTGTTCTAGCATTTTAATCAACATATCTAGGAAAACACACAATTACATCTAGAATACTAGATACATTAATCCTCCCAACTATAATAAAAATGTTTTAAATTGGGCAGATGCTGATTTCAAAGTTGGAGAAGAATAAACCCATGATGAAGTCAGAAGACAAAGCAGAAATAATGAAAACACTGGAGACTTTGACTAATAGCATTACCAAGTTAAAGGATGAATTAAAAGGTGTCTCATCTGGAGGTGCTCCTCTGAAAAGCTTGAAAACTAAGGCTCAGGTACTCAATTTCTGGTTTTTTTTTTTTGTTTTTTTTTTTTTAAATAAGTTATATAATTGTGTCGTGCTGATGCCACTCAGCTAAAAAAAATCCCACCACTGTGAGTCTACCAGTAAGTAAGATTATTCTATTAGTTTCCCTCACTATAAAGGGACGTTGTCAATTTAAAATACAGGTAGCTGGCTGAAATTGTTTTTTACCTCGTATTGTTACTTGTATACCTAAATTTAGTACATCATCTGAGATATATCAGAAGAAAAATATTTTTCACTTTTTTTCTTTTCTCTTACTTTTGACAGCACTTTGTTAGTTTCACTGCTTCTCCTGAATAGTCAGTCAAGTTGTCCTTTTCATTGTGGGTCTTTCCAGCAGCAATGGGGGAGAAGAATATTTTTTTAAACAAAAGGAAGCTCTAACTGTAACGGTTAGATTTAGAATAAGAAACAAATAACTACTTAAACTCACTAGAATTAAGTTGCTGTCCCGTCATGTTTTGATTGTATTATACAGTGCTATCAACTAAATAGTCATTTGGGTGGGCAATTATAGTACTGCATTAATCTCTCACTGTGAACTTGTCCCATATGCCATACTTTTAAGGTTGGAGACAATGTTAATGTATTTATTGTCAGTCTTTTGAATTCACTGGTCATAATGAGGTTTTAGCTGTGAGAGAAGTTTTTCTTCAGTGGTTTCTCTTTTTGGTGCTACAGAAGGCTAATTACTCCCTTTGGTCGTTTCCGGAGTTAGACTTGATCTGTAAACCTTTGCTTTCTGATCCAATTACATGACCTTTTTATGACCTTGATATTTTGTTATCTGTAGGGTGAGATCTTCAGCCCCAGATTAGCATGAATGAACAATTTTAAAAGCCCTGGAAAAGTATCAATATTAAGGAATTAAAATGATCCTCTAAACAACTCATTCTAAACAAATAAATCACACATTTCTGTTCTACCCTACTTACAGACACAAAAACACATAGGAAAAAAAAACAGGGAAGGGTTTTTAAAAAAAAATAGTGTAGTGTAGAGTGTTTTACCAGATACTTCTTTGGAAGACCACAGCCAGTCTTCATCTGTTCCAGTTTGTTCAGAATGCAAATCCCTTAGAATGTTTATTTCTCCCTTCTAAAGTTTTAGTTTTGGGATGCTACTCCAAAGACTTCATGACTTCACCTTAGACTGGATTCTAGGAAGGATCATCAGCTTTAAATTTGCAATCATATTTGAGAAAATGCAAGGCAGCCTTACTTAATAGGCAGATGATAATGAAAAATAGTAACTATAAAATAATAATTGGGACTGGCAGTTGGACTTACGCTTCTGTGTGACTACTTCTGAAACACATCTTAGTTCTCAACCTGAGTTCTTTCTATTAAACTCCTGAGACCGCTATATTAAGAAAAGGATTAATTTGGTGGCGCTAGTTCTTGGATAGAAATTGTAAAACAGGGTTTTCCTAATCTTTTAGGAGCTGATAACCCCTATCAGGTCAAGAAATGTTTTATGACCTCTCTTCCCCCAAAACCACCTACCCCAACCATAGGGTGAACTTTTTCATACCAGAAATAACAGGTTTTGGAAAGTGATCTCGGTTATGGAGATATATTACAAGAATATTTGTCAGATTGAACTGTATTGCTGATGAATGAGGTTCAATGAAGTTGAATTGCAGAAATAGTTTTAAATAGTTTTTGTTAGGTGGTTGATACCAGCACTTTTGGGGATTTTTTTGTTACTGCAGCTGAAAAACAATCTGACTAAAACTTTAGAATAAACAGCCAAAATCTGCTCTATTCCTGGCTAGAAAACATCCTGTTATACTATACTACATTATGCTATACTATACTCCTGTAATTCTATTACAGGAGAAATGTCAGTTTGTCTTGCACTGATTCAGTGAGTTCTGCAAGTAGTTAAGAAGCTCATCCTACAAGTAAGTCTGAAATAAGATTGGATATTGAATGATCAGATTCTGATAGTGCTTGACTGGCTCCTCATTTTCCTTGAAGACTGAAACAAGATGAAGCACCTCAAGAAGACTTATTTTCAAGTTTTTTTGCTGAATGTTTTTACTCTGTTTTGCATGGACAGAACATTTGTATTCCACACCTGAAGAGAGTAGGTCAGTTTGTTAGGTGCCCAAAGATGTCTGCAAGGTAGGTTAAGCTTTGTCACACAGACAATTATTGAAGACATTAGCAAGGAGAGACTTCATCATGAGGGAAAACCTGCACTTCCACTCTTATCTCAAAGAGGAAAGTTAGCAGTCTGCCTTGTAAGAATGCTGTAATGCGAACAAGGTGGTGAAAGAAACCTGTGTCATCTGAGCGACTGGAGAGGAGGCGGAGCAGGGAGCCAGTTTTCTTAGTGTAGCTTTGGTGAAGTTCACTACTTTGACAGCTTCATGAAGGTCTTGGCTACAGGTTTTCAGGCATTTTCTGAACAGTTAAAGATTGGTCGTGCATGAAGTCCTGAAAGCATAGTGCATTGCATATATGTGACCAGGCCATTAGTTTTACTTGTTCTTGCCTTGGTGCAATCTAAGTAGATTACAATACACTGCTCCTACTGAATGTGGAAATCTTTGTCTCCTGATATGTCAAGTAATCATTTTCTTCTTGAGGGACATTGCACAACTTTACAAAAGAATCTTCAATGGAAGCATCAGCAATATACCTAACAAACTTAAGAAGTTATGAAGCACCAGAGTTTCTGACTAAGGAATTTGAATTGCTAAATCACTTTTTTCATGAGTTTTGAAAGCAGTCGTTTTCGAACATCCACACCATATCGCTGATACACCTGCAAAACAATATTTATCAAAAGCACTGTTTTTCAATTTGGTAATCACCGCATGAACTGTAACTTCAGAAACTATTTTAGTTGTTTGTGCATTTTATTTTTATTTTGAGGCATGATTTGGAACATCTGGACATGGTCCTCCTCACAAAACCAATCCATGTTTTAAAATCACCCCTTAATCGGAACCAAACTCCAGTGAAGACTGACATATGCAACGTGATCGTATGAAGCTCAGTTGTGCTCTCAGACATTAGAAGTTGCAGCCAACATGTGTGGATTTCAGTTCAGTGACACATTTTGTCATGATTTGTGTGCATGGGTACTTGCAATTGGTGTTTGTATATAACAGTTTTTTAATGGTTCATATACTGTGTTCCAGAAGGAAAAACAACATACACAAAGAGGCTGACTTTTATTAGCAGAGGTGCTAGTAGTCTACTGCTCATACTCGTGTCCTGCCTTAGTCTGCAGTGAGCTACCATTTGTCTTTCTCACATTACGAAAATATTGTGGTATTAAAAGAACTTGCCATTAGAGTGTGTATTGTGTATTCATTTGTCATTTAAAATGTACTGAATTATGTTTTGCAGAACTTTTTAGATTGTTGGGGATCTTCCCACCACCACACAAGTTGCAACCCATTACTTGGGGTAACTCCTGCTTTAAAAGAAGAAACACCAAATTCCATTATTATGGTTGGCTGTTAAATCAGTACTGGAGGCAATGACAACATAAAGTTTTCGGAGACTTCCCATTATTAAACACTGAGTTTCACCTTCCAGTCTTAACCTCCTAACCTCATGCAGTGTTCTTTGGAGGCTGCTCACAATACCAGTATTAAGTACTAATAAGAAACAACAATAGTATAACTTAAGCCAAAAATGAAAAGCCCATCCTCTAGATTCCCAGCCCTTTTCTTCTGTCTTGGCTCAGGTTTCTGAATTTCTATTTTCCAGGTACAGAGAGAAAGGGGAAGCTTTCTGTTGCCTTAAGAGTAATCTAACTCACTTGGAGGCCCTGCTTATTTTTAAAATAGCCAGTCACGACTGCCCATTATTAGCAGTGTTATTCTGGGCCATCAAAACCTTCGTTATCAGTGGAGTATTTTCCCCATTCAGGAGTAAGGAATGTATAAACTAATAATTTCACCTTGACAATTTCTTAGATGCAGAAAGAATTACTGGATACTGAGCTTGATTTGTATAAGAAGATGCAGGCTGGGGAAGAAGTGGCTGAACTAAGAAGAAAGTACACAGAACTGCAGCTTGAAGTACGTTGGTTTTTATTTCTTCAGTTAACCATGTGTTACAAAAACTTTCCTTTAGTATATTTTGCTTAACTTACACTGTAAAGTAACATGCAGTCTGTTGTGCATTTAAAATAGTTTTTAAAAAAATCTTCTTTTGGTAAGTAGTACACAACGCTTTTCTCTTAGAGTCAAGGTGGGTGAGGTAATATCTTCCATTGGAATAGCTTCTGTTGTTGGACAAGACAAGCTTTTGAGCTACACAGGGCTCTTCTTTAAAACTGCAAAAAGTAATCAATGTTGCAGATAAATCCAAGATGGGACAGATTGTTAAGCATAAGTCGTTAACAAGTTACAGGAGACCAGTTAAAGGACAGTGGGCAATTAACACCTGTGCAGTCCTGGGGCCAGGGAGAATTAGTGGGTTACACATTGGTGTAGTGAGTCCTAAAACCAGTGTCTCTAAGCCCCTGAATTTTGGTATCTAGCGAAGTTATGAATTTAACTTCCCAGGCTCATCTTTTGATGGTGCAGGTTTTGTTTGAGGACAAAGACCAAGAGATCCAATGAAGAGTGATCACTTTGTGAAAAGTGTTTGCCCACAGATGATAGGGTGTTTTTGTCTTTTATAATTTTTCTGTGAAAGTTTAACCATAGACAGCTATATCCAAGAAACCCACAGATCCCATGCTTACTTCCCTGGATCCAGGAACCACTCGAGACACCAAAATATCTGTTATCTACAGCCAGACACTCAGTTACCGCAGCCTATGCTCTGAGGAGAAAGTCCAGGATAGACACCTTAAGACACTTAAATCTGCCTTCACCAAACAAGGACACTCCACCAGAGAAGTGGATCATGTCATGGAACTGGCCACACAAATACCTCAATAGAGCTGGCTTCTGTATGGAAAAAATGCAACTCACCAACCGCCCCACAGTGGAACCCACATGGGAGATCATAAAAAATTGTTGATTGTTAAACATAAGCATTAACATGTTGCAGGAGAGCAGATAACGTGAAACAGACAATCTGTCCCATCTTGCATTTATCTGTGACACTCTGATTACTTTTTCCAGCCCTGAGGGCAAGCTCTTGGTCTCTTGAAAGCTTGTCTGTTCCACCAACAGAAGTTGGTCCAATAAAACATATTACCTCACCCACCTTGTGTGTGTCATGTCCTGGGAGCAATGTGGCTACAACAACACTGCAAATGTTTCCTCTTAGGGCAGTTAGCAGGGATAATTCACATCTTCAGTCTCCGGACAGTACTCAGAAGTATGCCATTCTGGCTGTCTTCCGTTTTGATCATTCAGCTGCTGATTCAGTGTAAAGATTTTTTAAAGGATACTGTCAACTGATATTTTATAGATTTGCAGTAGGTAACTTTTGTTAGCATGCATTTTTAAAATTGTGTCTGTAGGTGGTGCTGTGGGTGTTTATACAGGCTAAAGCTGTCCTCGCTTATTCTTTTCTTTAAAGGAACGTCAGCATGTTAAAAATAGCCTAATATTAACAAAAGTGTTAAAAGTACTAGAGATAAACAGTGTTCTTCTCTAATAGTTGTTTTAAAAGGTTGTAGATTAACTCCTGTCCTGAGATTAAAATTCTGTTACAAAAATAATATGTAAATAGAATTGGTTCAAAGAATGTTCCATGTACAAAAATATATGCCTGCGTTTCTTTTAGAAAGGCTTGTTTGAAGGATAGTCATACCAGCTTTTCATATTATTTACTTTTAAGCACTTATGTGCCATTCAGGATTACTAATTAATAAATATTAAAATGCTCTGGAATGTGCAATATCTATATATTGAATATATTTATTCTTTTCTTTTCTTTACCATAAGTTTATGGGGCTTAATTGTCTGCAATTAAAAATTAACTGAAAGTTTTGCTGATAGTCTGTGTATCGAGATAGAATATAGCTTGCTCTTTAACTATAGTTGCTGGGCAGTGCTAACCATTGATAACATGTCTTTCTGTAGTTACACTGAGCAGACCACATGGAAATGGCATACATTTTCAAAGAATATATTTTTAAGTGTTAAGGAAAATAAATGTTCTTTCATAAATGTACTAGGAGTGTACATTAAAGCTGTGAAAGAAATTTCACATAATTCAACTGCTTACCAATATGCGAAATACTAGATTTTAACAAACTGAAGAAGTTATTGTGCTTTACTTGCATCTTGATTATTACTTTCTTGCTGACTGTATGCTTTCCTATTGGTGCTCTCATTTGCACTGTGTAAACTATTTCTGACAATTCCCTTTTGTTAAAATAATTTCTATAACCAAAAAGAAAATTCACTTTTGTAAGCCTTTTTCACTTATGCTGAGACAATACTGTTAACTCCTTACAACATTTTTCGTTTCCAAATGGCCTTGTAATGCCTTGCTGCTAAGTTGTAAAACTTATACTTCTGAAATACTTACTGCAGCACAAATAGTCACTTTTATTTACATTTCATATGAGAGAGATGTGTGGATCATACACTGCAATATTTTGAGGCTTTTCATATGAATTTCAACAGGGAGGTAGTTTTAGGGGGGAAAAATATTTGCAATCTATAAAAATAAACTTTCCCAAATAAGTTAGCTTGAGGGCAGTCATGTGGCCTGGGAAATATCTTGACCATTTAAAAAGTGGGAAAGTTAAGTTACTATAAACACGTTCTTTTATAGGAAGTGTCAAGCCACCTTCACTGTGTGTGGTGCAACCAGCTGCACCTATAATATGCTTCTAAATTGCAGAGACCAGTAAGATTCACATTATGTCAAATATGTATGCTTAATTACGTGGCCACTTAACTGTTGATCTACTTCAAATATTTGGATTCACAAGCGTGATGATTGGAATTTATGGAAAAGGAAAACATGTTTTGGAGTCTCAATCAGTATGAGTGGTTCTGAAGTCTTCCCTTCAGGGAAAAGGAGGATTTGTGATGCAGTTGTTAACAATATTCCAATTGTCTTCTTTGCTCAGCAGTGATATTTTAGGTTTGGTGTATTAGAGTTCAGATTTATCTAATAGTCCTCAAGATGTCAGGGAAAGGCGTTCTTATAGGCCAGGTCACAAGCGGCATTGTGGTTCCTAAAAGACTTGGTAGTATAATCTCTATTCAGAAAGTGGAGTGATTGGTAAATACTGATGTTTCAAGGACGACTCAATGTATATCCTGTTCATGACTTAAGTGAAGAGGGATCCAGATTTCCTGAAGGATATCTTCCTGTTTGATTGAATCCAGGAAATTTTTGGAAAATGTAGGGGACAATTTCCTGGTGCAAGTGCTAGAGGAGCCAACTGGGGGGGAGCTTTTCCTGACCTGCTGCTCACAAACTGGGAAGAATTAGTGGAGGAAGCAAAAGTGGACGGGAATCTGGGAGGCAGTGACCATGAGTTGGTTGAGTTCAGGATCCTGACACAGGGAAGAAAGGTAAGCAGCAGGATACGGACCCTGGACTTCAGGAAAGCAGACTTCGACTCCCTCAAGGAACGGATGGGTAGGATCCCCTGGGGGACTAACATGAAGGGGAAAGGAGTCCAGGAGAGCTGGCTGTATTTCAAGGAATCCCTGTTGAGGTTACAGGGACAAACCATCCCGATGTGTCGAAAGAATAGTAAATATGGCAGGCGACCAGCTTGGCTTAACGGTGAAATCCTTGCGGATCTTAAACATAAAAAAGAAGCTTACAAGAAGTGGAAGGTTGGACTTATGACCAGGGAAGAGTGTAAAAATATTGCTCGGGCATGTAGGAATGAAATCAGGAGGGCCAAATCGCACCTGGAGCTGCAGCTAGCAAGAGATGTCAAGAGTAACAAGAAGGGTTTCTTCAGGTATGTTGGCAACAAGAAGAAAGCCAAGGAAAGTGTGGGCCCCTTACTGAATGAGGGAGGCAACCTAGTGACAGAGGATGTGGAAAAAGCTAATGTACTCACTGCTTTTTTTGGCCTCTGTCTTCACGAACAAGGTCAGCTCCCAGACTGCTGCGCTGGGCATCACAGCATGGGGAGTAGATGGCCAGCCCTCTGTGGAGATAGAGGTGGTTAGGGACTATTTAGAAAAGCTGGACGTGCACAAGTCCATGGGGCTGGACGAGTTGCATCCGAGAGTGCTGAAGGAATTGGCGGCTGTGATTGCAGAGCCCTTGGCCATTATCTTTGAAAACTCGTGGCGAACGGGGAAGTCCCGGATGACTGGAAAAAGGCTAATGTAGTGCCAATCTTTAAAAAAGGGAAGAAGGAGGATCCTGGGAACTACAGGCCAGTCAGCCTCACCTCAGTCCCTGGAAAAATCATGGAGCAGGTCCTCAAAGAATCAATCCTGAAGCACTTACATGAGAGGAAAGTAATCAGGAACAGTCAGCATGGATTCACCAAGGGAAGGTCATGCCTGACTAATCTAATCGCCTTCTATGATGAGATTACTGGTTCTGTGGATGAAGGGAAAGCAGTGGATGCATTGTTTCTTGACTTTAGCAAAGCTTTTGACACGGTCTCCCACAGTATTCTTGTCAGCAAATTAAAGAAGTATGGGCTGGATGAATGCACTATAAGGTGGGTAGAAAGCTGGCTAGATTGTCGGGCTCAACGGGTAGTGATCAATGGCTCCATGTCTAGTTGGCAGCCGGTATCAAGTGGAGTGCCCCAGGGGTCGGTCCTGGGGCCGGTTTTGTTCAATATCTTCATAAATGATCTGGAGGATGGTGTGGATTGCACTCAGCAAATTTGCGGATGATACTAAACTGGGAGGAGTGGTAGATACGCTGGAGGGGAGGGATAGGATACAGAAGGACCTAGACAAATTGGAGGATTGGGCCAAAAGAAATCTGATGAGGTTCAATAAGGATAAGTGCAGGGTCCTGCACTTGGGACGGAAGAATCCAATGCACCGCTACAGACTAGGGACCGAATGGCTAGGCAGCAGTTGTGCGGGAAAGGACCTAGGGGTGACAGTGGACGAGAAGCTGGATATGAGTCAGCAGTGTGCCCTTGTTGCCAAGAAGGCCAAGGGCATTTTGGGATGTATAAGTAGGGGCATAGCGAGCAGATCGAGGGACGTGATCGTTCCCCTCTATTCGACATTGGTGAGGCCTCATCTGGAGTACTGTGTCCAGTTTTGGGCCCCACGCTACAAGAAGGATGTGGATAAATTGGAGAGAGTCCAGCGAAGGGCAACAAAAATGATTAGGGGTCTAGAACACATGACTTATGAGGAGAGGCTGAGGGAGCTGGGATTGTTTAGTCTACAGAAGAGAAGAATGAGGGGGGATTTGATAGCTGCTTTCAATTACCTGAGAGGTGGTTCCAGAGAGGATGGTTCTAGACTATTCTCAGTGGTAGAGGAGGACAGGACAAGGAGTAATGGTCTCAAGTTGCAGTGGGGGATGTTTAGGTTGGTTATTAGGAAAAACTTTTTCACTATGAGGGTGGTGAAACACTGGAATGCGTTACCTAGGGAGGTGGTAGAATCTCCTTCCTTTGAAGTTTTTAAGGTCAGGCTTGACAAAGCCCTGGCTGGGATGATTTAATTGGGGATGGGTCCTGCTTCGAGCAGGGGGTTGGACTAGATGACCTCCTGAGGTCCCTTGCAACCCTGATATTCTATGATTCTATGATTTGGATCAGGACTTTCTATAAAGTTTATCTTCCATTATCCCTGTTTCCACAGAGACTTCAAGATGCTTGAAGCAATGGCTGTGTCTATTTCTTCGTTCGTATAGTGCCTAGTAAAATGGGGCTCCAGTGCTGGTAAGGGTCCTCTGGGCTCTACTGAAATATAAATATTAACAATGAGAGATACACCCAGGGAATCCAGTAAAGTATCAGTTCTGGTATTCAGATCTTCCGGGCCTGTCCTCAGTTTCTAATTCTTCCTGTACTTCTGCATCTTCTGTCTAAGAGTAAGGACAAATTCTCTGTCATCATTGGGCTGCTTGGATCATGGTACCTTGTTAGAAATGAAGGTGTTCTGAGGAAGTGCACAACATATTTTTACACTCTCAAAAGGCATTTACAAGAAAACTGAGATTTTCGCTATGGATCTTGGCTGTCAAATTGTCACCTTTCTTGGATCGCAAAAAAAAAGGTAAGACAGTCTTGCTATTGTTAAGTGCACTTGGCAGCCATTTCTGCTTACCATCCATTAGTACAAAGCTTTTCTGCCTTCAGTCATTGTAGGATTACAAGATATTTGAAAGCACTGATCTGTATACACCAGCTTCAGAATCTCTTCCATCTTGGGACTTCAGTATGGTGCTTACAAGATTGATCTGTGTAAATTCTTACTCTGGCACCCATCACTGTGCTACGAGTACTTCACAAAATTATAAATTATACACAAATGTATTGTTAAATCTGTCAGTCTCTTCGTTCGTGTCTCCAGAAATTGGACTCTGTTTTGCAGGTTCAAGAGAAGAGATTAGTGTTTTAATACAGGAAGGCTAAATCAAAGAGTTGTGTTGCAGCCTAATCTAAAGACAATGGTGTTCATATGGTCATGACTTCTGGCCCATAGAGTTGTACTTCCCATTTGTAATTTTTTACACACATGAGTTTCACCCTTGACATAGATAACTCCGTTGTCTCAGTGGAACACAGCTGTTCTGGGAGGTCATGATCATAGAAGGCCAGACCGTGGAGAGATTTGAAGATAAGGACTGGAACTTTGAGTTTGACCCTGTTTGAAGCTGCTAGGGAGAGGTGGAGGACTTTTTTTTCTAGTGTCCTGTGTTTATCTGTATTTTTTTAGATTCAGGGTTTCATTCTTAGGTACGGGGACTTAGAGTAATCATGCCTAGAGGCCATGGGTGAATGAATCATTGTGGCTAAATTTAAAATTGACTGGAGCTGGCATTTGTCTTGGTATCCATGAATAGACTAGGGCATTTTGTATGACTGTGGCTGTTTGGGTGTATGGAAATGAGGAATCGAGGTGAACACCAAAGCAGAAGAGTAGGGTGGAGGGTGATGATATAGCGGAGGCAAGTTTTTTGGAGTGCTTCCTTCATCCCATCATCATTACCTTAATTTAAGCTCTTCTGGATTCAATTCTAGGCAGTTGCTGATTGCAGACAGGCCCTTTCCTTGGAAAACTCGTGTGGAGGGGTGTTGCTTGCATCTTATGTGCATGTGGAGTAGAACTGGATGTCTTCTGCATATTGCTCACATTTTAGTCCCTGCTATTTCATGATCTCCCTTTATGACTTTGGGACCCACAGGTGAGGGTTATGGAGGCTGGGGAGCAGAATCCCCCCTTATTCTCAGGTTGAGTGGCGTAAAAGGAGCACATTGCATAGTGAACTGTATCAAATACTGTAGGTGTCCAGCAAAGAGTAGTCGTTTGACCTATGCCCGTGACCAGGAGATCATTCTGTAGAGTCACCAGTGTGCTCTGTTCCATGTCTTGGCCTGACTCATGATTAGCAGGGCTGTAGCATATTGGCAGTATCTAAGACCATGTCTACACTACAAACTGTTTGACACAAGTTTCATCAGTGTACAGCTACCAGAGTTAGTATATCACTTGTGTATGTGCGTATTTGGCTGCTTGCATCAGCCCTGCATGTACAAACGGAGTGCTTGTGTCGATGCAAAAAGCGGTGCACCATGGATAGGTAACCCAGTGTGCAACATGCTGTCATCTGGATTCAGAGTGTGGAATAGAAGTGAGTCATGCAGGCACCTGAGAGCTAGTGGTCAAGTTCCCAGCATGCAACTTTCTCCATCCCATAATGTCCTCCATATACCATAATTTTTGTCTTTTTTTTATATTCCACAAACCTGCATGGCACTTCAGTGTCCAGTATCTTTGACAAGGAGCATGGAACCTGAAGAGAGATAAATTCTCATGAACATTGCAAATGCAGGACTCATGCTTCTCCTGTATTTGCAGACCTGCAGAAAGTTCTCCAACAATGAGAGGACATGACAATTACAAATAATTCAAGGTTGTTGTGTTCATGGAGCAGTTGTGGGTGGTGGTGTGCCACGTCTGGGCCCAAGAAATGAGCATTGACTAGTGGGATCACATTGTAATACAAGTTTGTGATAATGAGCAGTGGCTGCAGAACTTCTGGATGCGAAAGAGATTCATTGACGGGAGAAGCAAGTGGCCATCACACTCTGGAACCTTGCCATGTTGGGTTGCTACTAGTCAGTGGGAAATCATTTTGGAGTTGGAAAATCCACAGTGGTGGTCATTTTCATGCAAGTGTGTAAGGCCATTAATAGTTTCCCTCAGCAATGTGCAGGACATAATTGATGGATTTTCAGCAACAAGGTTCCCAAACTATGGTAGGGTGATAGATGACATGTACCTCCCTACTTTGGCACCAGCCCATCTTGCCACAGAATACAGCAACAAACTCTTAAATTTCCTTCTTTCTTGCAATTATCAAAGAATTATGGAGAGCTGTGAGGTTAGTAAAGAAGCAGTAGATGTTTCAGAGCCAGAATCTCTATGGATTTCCTTGTGTGGTCAGTGACTTACTAGATTGACTTGCCATGGTCTCTTATTGAGGAGGATTCACTAGCATTTACTGGGTATTGAAATGGATTACTGTGTTTGATGCTTCTTGTCTCGAGCCAGAGTAGATTCTAATCTTAGTTTCGATATGATAGTAGAAAACCCAAGATAGGGGGAATGTTTCATGTTTCCATTTCCAACGTGTGATCAGCTGTGTGTGTGTAGTTCCTGAGATTGAGCAACCAAGAGTGCAAAGTGTAAAGCCATGGGTAAAGGCCATTGTACTAAAGGTGTTGTCACAATAGTAGCTGAGGTGTCCTAGGACAATAAGTCTTGGAAACTTTGTAACAACTTTGTGGATAAGTTCTTGGAGGACAGGACCGTCAGTGGCTATTAGCCAGGGTGGGCAGGGATACAAAACTATGCTATGAAGTGTCGCTCTAGCCTCTATTTGCCAGAAGCTAGGAATGGGCAACATGGGATGGATCACCTGATGATTACCTGTTCTGTTCCTTACCTCTGAAGCACCTCTCCTTGGCCACTGTCAGAAGACAGGATACTGGGCTAGATGGACCATTGGTCTGACCCAGTATGGCCGTTCTTATGTTCTTGTGTTTTTATGTTCAATGACATACTCTATCAGCTTCTCTAGGAAACTGGATTAAAAGGCTGCAAACTACTTGTCTCTGGGTTCATGGAATAATTAGAAAATCTTATAGTTTGCCCCATTCATCAGCCTATACGCCATTGACCTATTTAGAGACAGAAGGCCAGGGATGAAAGTCATATTAAACACTTACCGGTACGGGGGCCTGCGGAAGGGGCGGGGCTTGGGCTCTGGCAGCTATGTAAAAGGACTCAGGGCCCAGGCCCTTTTAAATTGCTGGCCCCGGAGCAGCTGCCCCTCTCCTCCTCCCGTTGGCGGGGGGGAAAGGGGGGGCGGGAGGGGGCAAAAGGGGCAACGATGTTAAAGCACTGCCCCACTTTTCTATCCCTAACACTGCTATTTGTTGTGAAGGTCATATTAGGGAAAGGAGTGACATCTGTCGTTCCTTTAAAAAAAGGACTCAGAAATTGAGAGAGCTTTGTCTGAGGGAGTATATGATTGACCAGTGTCTGACTCTGAATATATTTGGGGCGATCCCTCCCTTACCAGATCCAGAAAATCTTATTGGCCTACTTAATCTTTGGTGAGATGTCAAGATCATGTACCAAGTGGGCTTATAGCTGTGTTTACTGCAAGAGTTGTTCTTGGGTCTCATTTCACTGGCCACCTATGCCTTGCTCTGTGGCCCTATTGGGCACCCTGAGGAGTCCATCAAAAGTGCGCTACTTGTCTCTCTCAGCACAGATCTTCTCCACCCCATCCTGCTCAAGGGTCTTCTGTGGTTTCTCAGGCCTCTCAACAGCTAGACCTTCCTGAGTTTGTCCTGGTCCAACCTGCAGGCTGAAGTTCACATGGGAATCCATCCCATCAAGTAGAAGAGCTGCCCCCCATTTATACTTTCTCTTCTCCTGATCAGGTCCTTCTATGAGTCCTTGTCACCAGCACCAGATGACTTTGATTTACCAAGATCTTATGAGAATGGGTGGAAGCAGCTGAAGAGTGAAAGCCGAGTTTGTGCTGGAGTCTGTCCTCAAACTCTGTGATATTTTGCAGTCCTCAGGTCCAGGCGGAGTAGCTTGCCTATTAATGAGGTCCCTTTGGATGACTGTAAGATTTTGCAGGTCCCTTTGGATGACTCCAGCCACCCTTACCCTGACAACAAACAGATGCTATCAGGTACCTGTTCAGGGTTATGAGCAATTGTGTTCACATCCAACCTTGGGCTCTCTGGTTCTCAGCTGCAAATGGATGATCGTGCCAAAGTCATTTTCATGCTACACCATAAGAAAAAATGCGAATGAAACTAGATTTATTTGGCAGGAAAATATAATTCTACTCAAATCTACAGTTGCACATTTCTAACCGTGGGGCGCTTCTGTCTAAATATGATATTTATTGGGACTCCATGAGTAAATTCATGGGCAGATTTCTGGATGCTCTTAGGTCTCTGGTTCCTGAAGGCTGTCTCATTGCTAGATCTGCTCTTCAGGCTGCTCTGGACTCTCCAGATTCTGCAGCTGTGGTAATGGCTACAGTGATCACCATAAGAAGATTGTTGTGGCTTCAGAACTTGGGCATACCTGCAGAAATGCAACAGATCATTGAGGACTTGCCCTTTGAGGGATATGTGGTCGTTTTTGTCAGATAAGAGAGGAGATGAGGCCTGACATAGCCTAGAGGACTCGCTTGCCACACTGTTCACTAGGGATCTACATCATAGCTCCCTGAAAGAAGCAATACAGACCACAGCAACAACTATGACAACCTTTCTACCAGCCCAGATATTCTTACTCTGTCAAAAGGGTCTCATATCACAGTTCAAGTCTATACCCACCCTCGTTCCTCTTTTCTTTTCAAGGACAAGCTTGTACTTTTACAAGAAGTGCAAACTCTTCATTTGGGTGCTGCTCAGGAAGTTCATGTTGGGGAAAGGGCTTTAATGTGCGTTTTCTCATTTCTAAAAGAAGGCGGCGGGCTGTGGAAGTTAAACAAATTAATCAGAAATATCAGGTTCCACATGCACTCCTAGCAGTCTCTGGCTCTCCAAGATGTTTACTCTGTGTGGCAAACCACCCAGGCCACAGAAAGTACCTGAGACATTTGATTGCGGACCAGCATTCCCCAGTACACTATCTTTCCTTCTGCCCCGGGGTGTTTACCAAATGCATGGTAGCAGCCCACCTCAGGAGGCTGGACATCCAGATATTCACCTATCTGGACAATTGGTCTGCCGCAGTTCCAAGCAGCAAATGGAGATGAGCATCTCGCAGATTCAACCCTTATTTGCTCAGCAGGACTTGTTAATAAACAAAGTCAAGTGAACTTCTACTTCCATTCAAAGAACCTAGTTAATGGCGGGGGGATACAGATTCTATAACAGCCTCAGGACAGATTTCAGGTCATCCTGGACCTGTTCAACAGTCTACAGTCTTACCCCCAACACATCAATGAGATCTTGTTTGAGATTGTTGGAGGACATAACATGCTGCACTTATGTGACTTGGCATGCTAGACTTTGCCTCAGATGTTTACAGGGATGGCTGAAGCCTGTTTACTCCCCAATCAAACATCTTCTGGACATGACAATTGGCATAACTGCCAGAGCACTTGACTCACTGGACAGCTGGAAGAATCCCACTAGTGATTATAGAGTAGTGCTGCCCTACTCAACTCCTCTTCCATCCATGACTTTGGCTACTGATGCATCCTTCCTAGGGTAGGGAGCTCATTTAGAGATGACTCAAACACAAACTATATGTCAAAGGAAGAATCATCACTCCACATCAGTGTGGTGGAGCTATGAGCCATACACAAAGCCTGTCAAGTCTTTCGACCTTAAATCAAAGACCAAACTATCCAAGTCCTCCAGGACAACATGACGCCCATGTTTTATGTCAACAGGCAAGGAAGTGCCATATCCGTACTGTTATGTCACAAGGCCATCCACCTATATAACTCTTGCATCAAGAAGGAAATCACTCTGTCAGCATTTCACCTAGGAGCTCAGAATGTCCTATCAGAATCATAGAATATCAGGGTTGGAAGGGACCTCAGAAGGTCATCTAGTCCAACCCCCTGCTCGAAGCAGGACCAAGTCCCAGTTAAATCATCCCAGCCAGGGCTTTGTCAAGCCTGACCTTAAAAACTTCTAAGGAAGGAGATTCTACCACCTCCCTAGGTAACGCATTCCAGTGTTTCACCACCCTCATAGTGAAAAAGTTTTTCCTAATAACCAACCTAAACATCCCCCACTGCAACTTGAGACCATTACTCCTTGTCCTGTCCTCCTCTACCACTGAGAATAGTCTAGAACCATCCTCTCTGGAACCACCTCTCAGGTAATTGAAAGCAGCTATCAAATCCCCCCTCATTCTTCTCTTCTGTAGACTAAACAATCCCAGCTCCCTCAGCCTCTCCTCATAAGTCATGTGTTCTAGACCCCTAATCATTTTTGTTGCGCTTCGCTGGACTCTCTCCAATTTATCCACATCCTTCTTGTAGCGTGGGGCCCAAAACTGGACACAGTACTCCAGATGAGGCCTCACCAATGTCGAATAGAGGGGAACGATCACGTCCCTCGATCTGCTCGCTATGCCCCTACTTATACATCCCAAAATGCCATTGGCCTTTTTGGCAACAAGGGCACACAGCTGACTCATATCCAGCTTCTCGTCCACTGTCACCCCTAGGTCCTTTTCCGCAGAACTGCTGCCTAGCCATTCGGTCCCTAGTCTGTAGCGGTGCATTGGATTCTTCCGTCCCAAGTGCAGGACCCTGCACTTATCCTTATTGAACCTCATCAGATTTCTTTTGGCCCAATCCTCCAATTTGTCTAGGTCCTTCTGTATCCTATCCCTCCCCTCCAGCGTATCTACCACTCCTCCCAGTTTAGTATCATCCGCAAATTTGCTGAGAGTGCAATCCACACCATCCTCCAGATCATTTATGAAGATATTGAACAAAACCGGCCCCAGGACCGACCCCTGGGGCACTCCACTTGACACCGGCTGCCAACTAGACATGGAGCCATTGATCACTACCCGTTGAGCCCGACAATCTAGCCAACTTTCTACCCACCTTATAGTGCATTCATCCAGCCCATACTTCCTTAACTTGCTGACAAGAATACTGTGTTGACAAGAATACAGACCACCTCAGCAGGACTTTTGGGGAGAATCATGACTGGCCATTGAAGGCCAGTATACTCAGATTTATTTTTTTTTTTTTGCAAGTGCAGGATTATTGGTATGAACCAGTTTGCAACAAGACAGAACAGAACGTGCCATCAGTTCTGTTCCAGAGCAAGTCTGAGCCCAGGCACTCTTTCAGATGCTTTCCTACTTCCCTGGAGGTCAACTCTGATGTATGAGTTTCCTCAAGTACCATTCATACACAAGGTCATACTCAAGCTGAAACAGGATTGGTCAGAGATTATACTTTCTTGTCTCATATAACAAAGGTAACTGTTTTTTTTTTTCAGAATCAAAAAGGCATTCACAGTGGTTCCTGAGGACAAGTCAGAGTTAATTTACTTGAATTTTGAAGGCGATCATCTTAAAATGCTTAATTTTATTTGAAACAAAACCCACATCTGCTCCTCTTGCTAGGAAGAAGTCTCAAAATTTGACATTAAACAAAGATGGTGATTGGAACATGATTTTATTTTAATTCTGTGAAAATAATGTTTAGATCATATGTGTTGTGGACTGAAGTTATGTTTAAACTTTTTAGGCTGCCAAACGAGGGATTCTTTCTTCAGGTCGTGGTAGAGGAATTAATGCACGAGGTCGGGGTGCATCACGTAGCAGAGGCAGAGGAATACGAGGCCGGGGTCGTGGAAGAGGGGTTCCAGGTCATGCAGTAGTGGATCATCGACCGAGGGCACTGGAGATCTCTGCATTCACAGAAAGTGATAGAGAAGATCTTCTTCCTCATTTTGCGGTATGTAGTAACTTCAACATTTCTTTTCCTTGTATTTAATAGTTTTGTGGAAGTGCAGGGAAAAACTTCCAAGGGGTGATTCCAATCAACTAGAATCCAGTATTTAATTAACCAAGGAGTCCTAAAGTAGGTTCTCTACCTTTAAAAAGAGCTTTCTGTTTCTAAACTATAGAAGGACTTCATACAAGGTAGGGAAAGGAAAAAAGTGAACTTTTACTTAACTCTAGTGGCATTCTTTAGAAACAGCTGTGTGACAGACAGAAAATGATACAGACCAAGGTACACCAATGCCCGAGGCCTCTAAATTGCAGGGAACTGATTAAGTGAGATGTATTAAGATGATCTTGCCAAGTGACTAACACTTCATGCTGTAGAAGGAGAAAAATGATCCAAAGTCATTGCCAAAGAAAAGGAGCATGGCAAAAGGGTGAAAAAACCATAAGTGATGCTAAATTGTTCCCTATGTGTTTACACGGATGTTGTGTACACCAGGGAGAGAATCTGGAGGTAAAATTTCCTATCGTCAGTTATTCAATATCCTAGCAAGCTATTGTTAGAGTGGTGGTAGTAGAAAGTCCTTGGGTAGAAATCATGCAGAACAACTGGTAATGGGCTTTTGCCAGAACTGGAGGAGTATAAGAATGAAAAGAAATCTTGGACCACTCTTCTAAACCACAGAATACCATATTGTTATCCTGTAACAAAACAAGATAATGTGTGAACAAACTGCCTTTTTGGAGGTACGCTTGCTTCAACTTTCTTTATGCCTGACAGTCCTGTCTCAATGAGTTATACCCACTTTTTTGAGTTTGAGAGTAGAGACCAGAACTGTACAACAGCTGCAGGATCTTAATACCACTCCCAGAAGTCTGTGCGTCCCCAAAATGGCGCACACGCAAAGCCAGAATTCCCTTTAAACAGAATTCCCTTTTCCTAACTTCTTAATGTTAGGGCTGCAGTTCAAAATTTGGTACTGGGTTTATATTTGTCAGCAGTCCGTTATGTCAGCATATAATTTAGTTGGACTGAAAATCAAACAAGAGGGGAAAATTGTCTGATCTATGTGTTTTCTCTTCAAGCCTGCAATGAAGGAGAAACGTATTGAATTTGTAGCCTGGATACTGGTGATGGTACAGAGCTGTCAAAGATAAATTGAGGCAGTGTCACAAGTGAGATTGTGGAGCAGTCAGTCAGGTCTGCTTTCTGTTTGCCTTTTAACGTTCACCACAACAGGGACAGCCTGTATACCAGGAACAGGAGCCAACTGTGGTCCAACAATTCTCAAGATGTGGTTGACTTAGAGGATAAGACATATTGTCTTATGTCAGTTTTTATTCATCTATAGCAGTCACATTTGCAGCAGCAGAATATGGCTATACAAATAGGTCTATTGAAATGACTTTTTATTATTATTGGGAAACTTGTCTAGTTATTATAAGGACATTGGTAAGACTCTTCAGCCAACATTACATTTAGATTTTCAGTTAAAACAGTATTTTAAACTCCTCTGCTAGACATTAAAATAAATGTAAATCAGAATTCATAATAATTATACCACTTTTAGTGTAAAGAGTTAATTTTCTGGAAAGTTAGACCTCACATTTAATCTGTGCATATATGTCAAGGCTGAATATTTGCTGATATTACTGAAGTTGTAATTAAAGTGGACCTCTAAAGCTTTTTTGAGTTTACTTTTTCAACTAATTTATGATCTATGGAGAGCTGCTTTTGCTTTTGCTTTTGACAATCTCTGTTTACATCATATTTAAAAAAACTAAATAGTGGCTCTGCCCCCTTCCTCTGAAGAAACCAGAGTGAGAAGAACTTGAGCTCCAACCTTTCTGATATCAGTGCTATTTGCATGGCAAGCGGATGCAAATAATAATCTCCTTTAATTTATATGATGCTAGATTATATTGTTAACACAGCTAAATAGCTGCCTCTTTGTACAGAGAGACTGAGAGGGGGTGAACTCAGACTGCAGTCAGTAATTAACATGTCTTTAAACCTGGGTTTGGCATGTCACTTTCACAGAAATTAATTACACAAACTGCAGAAGCAAAGGTGTGTGTTCAAAAACACCAACTTTTTTTTGTAAATATCTTTTAGGATTTAAAAACATAAGCTCACACTAACGCCATTAAAAAAAAATTTCCAAAAAATTTTGCAAGGTCACCTTTAAGATTTTGCATTCTACTATGAGGGAAGTTAATATACTGTGTTTGTTGTCTCTTATCTGGAGACAGAAGGAAGTTCCTTGTGAAGAGGCAGAGTCTCCATCTGTCAGTGGAAACGTGCTGTGTGGGCATTGGTTTATGGTTATGACATCTCCCATAACTTGGTTTTTCCCTGTTTCAGAGGGTTTAATTGAGGATGATGTTGCATTTAACTAATTTTATTTTCTTAAGTGTGGTTGGGGACTCTGCGGGGTTGGGAAGGAATTTCCCCCCACATCAGATTGGCAGTGACTTTGGATGTTTTTTCTCCTTTCGCGGCATGGGGTGTGAGTAACTTGCCAAGATCGTCTTGATATATCTCACTTGTCCAGTTCCCAGCCATTGCAGAGGTCTCTGGTATTGGTGCACCTTGGGCCCTACTATTCTCTGCCTGTCACACATAATAGGTCAGTCTCCTGTGGACTAGAATACTTTGGTCTAGTTTTGGTTGCTGAGTTTAATGCGCCACCCGCGCATGGCCACCTGGCTGGTGGGTGCTGGGTTGGGGGCCCATGATGACATATGATTGGAAGGATTCGATTTTTATCTGTAAATGTTGGTAAATGCCGATTTCATCATATATGCACAAACCAATTGGGGGGAAAAAACTTCCCTCGATAGTAATAAAAATGTACAAATAGGCAAAGTAAGAAATATGCTGCTTGAGAATTTGTTTGATATAAGGATATTTACTTTGTATATTTTAACAAGCAATGTTGACAGTTTGTATTTTAAGGTTACAACATTTTAATTTTTTGAACCTCAACATCCACTGTCAAGAAATAATTTTCTGACCACCTCCCCATCTGTAGTTTTCTGCAATTGTGACAATTTAAATTGATAACAATTTGGGGGAAAAGATTAAAATATATACTTTTGTGCAACTGAATATTTAAATGGATAAAAATAGGGAAAAAAAACCAACCACACCTTGAACATAAACATCAATATTATGACACATCAAAAAATTGGTGCAGAGTCCTCTGGTACTTTGTCAGTAGCCTATGGAGTTCTACATCAGTGTTTGTTCTTAGTAGCTTTGCTCTTACTGTGTTTGCAACTATATTTCAGACCAAAATACTTCCAGTTGAGGAAAAAAATGGTGAGATCAGATTTCTCTTGCACAGCAATTTGAAAAAAGTTTGTCTTGCAGTTTGTATTAATATATATATTATCTGCTACAGTTTAAAATATTTTATGGTCCACTTCTGTAAAACCCTGAATTAGCTAGAGCTCAGTTATCTGAGACCACATCTCTCAGCACTCTAACTACGCAGATGTGATTGTCAGGGATGGTGTAGGTGATGTAGCCCAAGTATGCTCCATAGGGACCAGAGCAGAGCTTTCTTGGTAGAGGACCTTCAGCTCTGGAACTTGCTGTCACTGGAGATAAGACTGAATTTGAGTCTTGGCACATTGCAAGATTAGTCTTCATGCAGACATTTTCCTGACAGACTGATGGAGTCAGTGGCTCTGAAGGAGAAGAGGAGAGCCATGATTCATCCTTATAGTATGCACTAGTAAATTTTTGTAAGGGGAGTCCAAATACTATAGTGTTCAGTGTTTTAAAGTGCATATAAAAATTATATAGTATTTCTCACAAAGACAAGTTAACCATTAAGGTCTCTTTAGCGTGCATCATTTCCAGTTCTATATAATTTTCAAGTCCGTGTGATTCTTTAGGGCTTGTCTACACTGGCAATTTACAGCGCTGCAACTTTCTTGCTCAGGGGTGTGAAAAAACACTCTCCCCGGAGCGCAGCAAGTTTCAGCACTGTAAAGCGCCAGTGTAGACAGTGCACCAGCACTGGGAGCTACGCCCCTCTTGGAGGGTTTTTTTTTTTTATAGCGCCGCAACCACACAAGCCACATTAAAGCGCTGCTGCGGCAGCGCTTTAGCGTTGCCTGTGTAGACTAGCCCTTAGTACAGCATTTGCATAGAAGAGGAATCTTTCAGTTAGTTTACATTTTTCTCTTATTGAAAGCAATATGGTGAAATTGAAGATTGCCAGATAGACGACTCTTCTCTCCATGCAGTGATTACTTTTAAGACAAGAGCAGAAGCTGAAGCTGTAAGTATATTCTTCATATTAAAAGTACTTTAAGAGGATATCTCATATTAGTCATATGTAAACTGAACTAAATTTAAATTTAAGAATAAGTATAATTTCAGAACAGTTAAATCTTATGTTGACTGCTTTTGAGTTGATTATCAAAGAGGAATAGGTTTGTTTTTAGATTAAATTAGATTACTGAGTAACCTTTTTTTTTCCCCAAAAAGCTTTCAAACCAACATATTAAATGAAATCCTTAAAAGGGAGGAAATTCTGAGCTAGTTTAAAGTATATCTTGCATGAGTCAAAACAAGACATCCCCCTAGTGGTAATTCATGAATGGATGTCTGGCTTTGGCAGGACCCCCCTACCTGTTCATTGTTCCTTATTTTTGCCCATAAGAGTTACCTCAGTACCCCACGGCTTGATTATTTTCCCTTTCGTTGTAGTTTACATCAGAAATGCAGAATCATGAAACAAGTTATTCAAAGGGTTTTCTTTATGTATTTTTCCATGTCCCTTATTTTTATAGAAATTTGATTTCTTGGGAATTTGTAGGTTCTAGAAGTTTGTTTTGACTACGTATCTTTAATTTCTCAATTCACCAACATTTCTAACAGATGATACAGGTTGTGATTACTGAAATTTAATTTGGGAACTAATTCGTTATTCTTTGTGTTTACTAGGCAGTTACATTTAATACATTCAGAGCATCAAGTTCACTTTGAAATGAAATTAGTGCTTGCTTAAGGTATAATGTATCAGTATGAAACTTTTCCCTAAATATTACTGCTTTCTAAACATTTAATGAAACTATTAAATGTTAATTTGTTAATTAAATGGGAGGAAGCATGCCAGTGCAGTGCTTTAATAAGTGGGACTCAGGGAAACTTGGGTTCAATTCCCTGCTTTGTCACAAACTTCCAGTTTGCCCTTGGACAAGTGGTCTGTGCCTCAGTTCCCCAATGCAAAATGAGAATGACACTTCCTTACCTAGGTTTCAGAGAAGCAGCCTTGTTAGTCTGTATCCGCAAAAAGAAAAGGAGGACTTGTGGCACCTTAGAGACTAACAAATTTATTTGAGCTTAAGCTTTTGTGAGCTACAGCTTACTTCATCCTTCCTAGCAAGCTGGCGGGGCTGGGGCTGTGCGAGTGGTACAGCGGGCGTGAGGCGCAGGAAGCTGGATAGGGAAGGCACGGCCATGGCTGGGGACGGGGCGGAGGAGGAAGATGAAAAGGGGGAAATACCCCCGCAGCCCAATGGGCTCCTCCCGGCGAAAGAGGCTGCGCGTGGCAGCCCCGAGGCCGGGGCGCTCCCAGAGGCGCAGGCCATGCTGCCTTGCTCGGGCGTGTCGCAGGTGGCCACCCGGCTCTCCTGGCGCAGGCTGCCCGGGCTGGCCATGTTCAGCCTCTGCTCGCTGGTGAACGCCTTCCAGTGGATCCAGTACAGGATGCTGAGCAGGATGCTTACCTAACAGGTTTTGAAGATAAATCCGTTAAAGATTGTGAGGCATTCAGATGCTATGATGGGGGCCATATAAATACATAGGACAGGTAAGTATGTTAGAATGTATAGGAAACTCACACTTACTCAGAGTAATGATCTGTGTACTGTCAATATGGTTCCATGTGATGGGATTTAACTTTTTTTCAAAAATTTAGGAAATTGCCTACAAAGTAACTTTAAGCGAAGTCAAGCACTCAAAAATTAGGAAATGCCAGCATTAAGATTGCCCTTGGATTTGGACCCTTTGGTATATGCAATTGGTGATGTTTTGGGGATCAGGGGCGCTCTTACCATCTGCCGTATAACTTTGTGTGCCTTAATGTTATGCTCTCAAGACACAGAACCTTGACATCAGTAGCCAGTTTACAAGTATAAAGGCCTCATCCTGGCTTCTGCCTGCCTAAATACTCATTGCAGGATGACTTCAACAGCCTTTCCAGTCTCAGGTCTCCCCAAATTCATCTACCCCGAGCTCTTAAGTACCAGACACTCTGACTTTTCCCTTTTGGTTTGTCACTCCCAAAGGAATGAAACCTGCACCCCAATTATTACTTCGTTTTGGGGGGGACGACACTACACACCATTTGCACAACAGAGACCTGTTCGGGGTAAAAATAAATAAAAGGTTTGTTTGAGGGAAAAATCACAGATTCAAAGACGAATTAATAAGGAAAGCAAACACCATACAAGTTACGGCGAAAACATAGATGCAACCTCAGGTTTTACACTTGCACATTTGAATCGGTTTTAAGACAGGATACCTATTGCCTTTGCTCAGATTCCCGGTTTATCCTATAGCCCTGAGGAGGGATCTAGAGTTCATAGACAGCCCCCCACCTTTGAGACTGTCCCTCAGTTCTGGATATCTTTCACTTCAAATACCTTTTCTTTTAACAATGTTTGCGGGGGGGGTGGTTGGTTGGTTGTTAAATTTCTCAGACTATGGTGATTCATAGTGGGGGAAATTCCTTCCTTTCTCAGTTTTGAGGACTGGGGTTTTCTTTTCAGTTGCAAGTTGTTTCAGTGTTTTCCCATTAATGTAATGGCCCACCACTTGTTTTTAGCTTCGTTTAAAGGGTACTCTGTGCTTCCCTCCTTGTTGTGAGGTGGAACTGAATGTTGCAGCATAGATCATGAGCACAGCTTTATATATACACAATTAGATAAATTCATACCACAGTCTGTATACATATCTCCTAATGACCACCAAGGTCAGAACATTACAAGCTTTCATAAAAGACCTTGATATATTTTTATGCACAATAACGTGTACAACCACTTGATTCAAATAAAACTAAATATTGAATAGTTATCCATGTATTGAGTGCCATCCAAGCTGTCCACTGAACAAGTCGTGTTCTGTGGGGGAAAAAAAAACACATCATCTTGTAACTAAAGACTGTATCATAAAGCATACTCACAAGGGAGCCGAATTGTTTGCAGCCTTAATTTCGGCATTTCATAGCTTTTGAGTGCTTGACTTTGCAATGTTAATGTTCTTTTAACACAATTTTTACGTGTAAGCAGTACAAAGTATATATAATGTTAACTGAAGAGAAACTCCACCTATACAGTAAACGTCATGAGGGCGCCTTTTTCACTGCACGCTCATATGGCAATATTTTTTCATAATGATGGAGAGAAGACATTTGGACTTCAGATGAAATAGGAATTTGCTATTACATGGTTTCCCTCCCACATTCTAGTATGACTTGTAAAACTAAATGTAGAACTTTCAAAGAAATCAGATTCATTTTATAATTCAAAACATGTTGGATTACAAATTGTTTGGTGCTTGTTAGTAAATCAGATTTTAAGAATAGTAATTGGTAATGAAGATTAGTTGCAGAACTAGTTGAATCATGAAAGCTTTCTTTGGGGCTTATTCAGAAGAAAATGTAATATTTTACCTTTGGCTGAAAAAAGCTTAAGTTTTATGGTGGTGGACATTTTAGTCTGGAAGGGAGGGGAGGATTCCCTAGCTATAAAATGTTGCACTTTTATGTAGCAGTAATTTCTTCAAAAGATTACAAGTTGTTTCTGAACCTAAATGTCATGTATAAGTACTTATAAAAATTCTAGTTGTGTGACATTGTGATGAGACCATGAACCAAAAACTCCTGAGCTGCATTTTAATAGGCATGGAATCTTTTAAATTTATCATAAATTTATATGTACAGATTTAAAATTTATACCTGGGGACTTTAATATCACACAATTCATGTTCAGATGTCATTGAACATGTAATTGTTTCTACATTTCACATTATGCTGTACTTTCAGATTGTACTATAAATCTTTTGTGACCGTGACAGTTATTTCGAAATGTTGCTAACGCTGATTTATGCTAGTTCATGTTACTTTAATTTGAACATACTATTTCCAAAGCAGCCACTTAATGCATCTGGTACTTAGAAAGGCATGAATATCCCATAAGTTAAAATTTTTACATTTCAATTACAAAGGGTTTGCAGGAAGTGGAGCATTTTCCAGTAGAATAAGTTTTATAATCACAAAGTTTAATTTTTGTTACACTGAATCATTTGTATTTGTGGGATGCTTGGGTTTTTGTAGTAAGTAAATGTATTAAGTGTTGTTTCAGTTTGTGTCAGTCTTTCAAGGGTGTGAAACACTGATCAAAATTCAATAAGGTGTTCATGACCGTATGTTATCCATGTCATGAATTGATCCCTGACTTGCTAAGCTTATTTTCGTTTCTTGCATTTTGATTAATATTGTACCTACTACTTTTTGTAAACTCTTACCTGAACAGCTATGTAAATACATTTGATTATCAAGTCCTGAACTATTATATGCTGAAATGGTATATTCAGTAAATCTATTTAATTTTAAGCTGTTCGTAATAGCTCATAAATCTGTTTCACAAATGTGTAAAAATCACCTTCCCCCTCCCCCAGTAAAAGCTTAGTATTGGTTTACTTTTGGTCTCTGATCAACTGTTGATTATTTTATTTCCCTTTCACAAAGAAATGTGAAACTAAGAACTTTCTAATTTGCTTCAGGCTGCTGTTCACGGATCTCGATTCAAAGGACAGGATTTGAAGTTGGCATGGAATAAGCCAGTTATTAATATGTCTGCTGTTGAAACAGAAGAAGCTGAACCAGATGAAGAGGAAGTAAGTTCTTTTTTCTTTTGATTTTCTGGCAAGATGAAAGAATATAGATTTTTTTTTTTTTTTCTAAAAGTAGGTAACATCTGTTGATTCCCACTTTGTTCCTGTACCATATACTTTCTGTGACTTGACATTGGGGCGTGAATTTGTAGTTTGATTACATAATGTGTACTTTCTTGTCTGTGCTACTACTAAGCTTGCCTTTTCCATTCTGCCACTGTGAACCTATTATTGGTTCAAATCTTCCATCACATCCTATCAGGAGTATTGTACCTCTTTCACAGCAAAAAACAAAACTTCGATGGTCCGTTTAGTAATTTATCAAAACAGGAGTGTCTCATACTAAGGTGCGGGGGAAACCCAGGGGTCATGCCCAGGACAATCAATGGAGATTATTTTATAATTCAGTGGATTTACAATTAAGTAGTCTCTTGTAAATTTCTTGGCTTTCCAATGTTTTGATTTTGTTTAAAGCTGCAACACTTTTTTTTCCCTTCAAATTGAATCAGTCTCAGCATTTCCACAAACTCAGGTATTTTTGTCTTGGATATTTCCCATTTCTTTTCTTTAGTATTCTGATATTTTATAATTCAGTGGATTTACAATCACAACTAAAAATGACTATTTGAGACTTGACTAATTTCTTTCCTACAGAACTCATTTATTTTGCAGAGCTAGAATTTTACCTACTGTAAAGGTGTACTTTTTTTCTGTAAATGTTTTTTACATCGTGACCAATAGCTAGCTCATTCGTTAACATTAATATGATCTTTCTCCACGTAAAGGACTTGAAACAATCAGTAAACTGTTACCTAATCTCCTCTCTTCAGTCCAATCGACTATCACATATCCATACTTCGTGACCCTTCCTTCTGCATTATGTACTTCCAGCTCTACGCAATTGCTGTGCAGCGGTTTTCACTGTGGTTGTAACAGTTCTGTTTCCTTCTTAATTCCACTTAATTTCCTGGTTCAGTTTTAAATCTAATCCAACTAATCTAAAGGATAAAAAGCACCTTCCTGAGTCATGTGTTCTGTTTCATGGGTCATAGAACCATTGATAGCAATAAATTTGTTGAGCAGTAGGTATGCCCAAATGCACGTTGCTTCTGGGACCTAGAGGATAAAAGAAAGATCCTGCTCCCTAGATATCAGGTGGTTCCTTTTTCTATCAACCAGTACAATCACAGAATCAGCTTATGGTCGTTTTCTAGGTTTAGATTTTTTTTCATAGTCCTAAGACCTTAATAAGAAATATTTCTCAAAGATTCCACAAGATCTGTTTTTTTACAAGTTTCCAAGTAAATTGAACTTAAGCTAGGGCAGTCTGAGATTGAAGCTCTCATGGCTAGACCTTCTTATAAACTGTTTCACAGTTATAGCTGTACCCAACATTTCTACTATTTTCATTTGATACTGTCAGGGTTCCCTCCCCACTCTGAACTCTGGGGGACCTGCAGGAAAGTCCCCCTAAGCTTATTTCTACCAGCTCAGGTTAAAAACTTCCCCAAGGCTCAAATCCTACCTTGTCCTTGGATGGTACTGCTGCCACCACCAAGTGAGCTAGACAGAGATTCAGGAAAAGGACCACTTGGAGTTCCTGTTTCCCCAAAATATCCCCCTCCCCCCAAGCCCCTTCACCCCCTTTCCTGGGGAGGCTTGAGAATCATATACCAACCAAATAGGTAAACAAGATGAGCACAGACCAGACCCTTGGGTTTTTAGGACACTAAAAACCAAGCAGATTCTTAAAAACAGAACTTTATTATAAAGAAAAAGTAAAAGAAGGACCTCTGTAAAATCAGGATGGAAGGTAATTTTACAGGGTATTAAAATTTAAAACACAGAGGATTTCCCTCTTGGCAAAACTTTAAAGTTACAAAAAAACAGGAATAAACCTTCCTCTTAGCCTAGGGAAAATTCACAAGCTAACGCATTTCCTTGCTATTACTTACAATTTTCGTAATCTTGGATGCTTATTTCAGGTAGGATTTTAGGAGATGGTTTTTCCTACCCTGGTCCTTCTCTGTTCAAGAGAGAACAAAGAGCACAAAACAAAACTTGACCCCACAGATTTGAAAGGATCTTCTTCCCTTATTGATCCTTTTGGTCAGGTGCCAATCAGGTTATTTGAGCTTCTTAACCCCTTATAGGTAAAGGAGGAATTTTATGCTACTCTTAGCTGTATGTTTGACAGATACGAATTCATTTATCTCTCCATTTCCAGGAGAAGTCAGATTTACATATCAGATTGGTGTCTCCCCATGTACTCATTACTTAAACAGATGAAATCATTTGAGGTTTAGAAAAAGGGATAGGCGAGACCACTTCAGTTCAGACTGTGCCTTCTTGGAGCCTCCAAAATTGAAATTTGCAAATAGCCACTTAGATTTCAATTTATATTTTAATGAAGCATAGTTTTCTTGATTCTTAAAGCCAGATCAGATGCTTGAATATGGAAAGCAAGGCTTCAGTCTCGGTTCTCTGTCTTCCTCCTGAAAGCAGTTAGTGCTTGCTAGTTTATTAGTGGGGATCTGCTGAGGAAACTTCTTGAAGGGGGAAAAGTGAAATCTGGAGTTGTCTGGGTATATTACCCTGTTGATCAACAGTAATTTTAGTCGCTTCTGAGAAAAAGAATAAAGGCAAGTAAAGTAATCTACAATTTACATAGTGAGGGGGTGTAATGGGATTTTACAAACACTGGAACAGAGGCAGGAAAATGATTAATTATCTGTCCTGTAGATGGGCTGCAGTCAGTTTCATTCTGCAACTCCTGCTGAAACATCAAGCCTGGAAATCAGGACCTTCAGCTCTCGAGAGTGATGTGGGGTTGGGGGAGAACACAAGTTGGGAGCAAAGAAGCAGGTTTTTGGATGTGGTGAATGCCTTGGTAGAGAGAAAAACCCCTCATAGTCCTGGAAAGAACTAGGTACCAGAGAACCACTGCCTGCCTGGAAAAGGGACCTCTGATGGGGCTTCCTTGAGGGGAAGAGAAGCTCTGTCTACAGACTTTTATCCACATAACAAGTGGGAATACTGGTCAGGTTTCCTTAATGTAAGGGGGAAAAAGTTTAGGGACCAGCTAGCTACATGTTGGCGTTTTCCCTGTGAACATAATTCACAAACTGTGTGAAACCCTGGTGAATGGGTGAGACTCTCCCTGACTTTTCATAGTTGAAAGTGAAGAGGGTGTGATGCAGAATATTTGTTTCTCTGGAACTGAAGCTGTAGCTTGGGAGTTAACTTTTTGTTAAGCTCCCCCCCCCCCGCCCCCCCGCCTACTCCCCCCCCCCTTTCAGTTTTGCTTTTATCCCAGCCAATATCAAAAATTTTTCATTGTTTCTGTAATAAATGGTTCTGACTTTCATGCTTGTATCTCTTATAAACTGAAAATACCTGACTGCCTTAGTAGTGTCTATGGACACTAAATTCACCAAAGTATTTGACTTTTTGTTTACAAGCTTCATTATCCATAACAGATACGGAGAATCCCCCTTTTTTCCTCATGACTCACTTCAGCTCATCTAAGGAAGTCTAGGCTAAACAGGGTCAGGCAGGGTGTGTGTTGGGTGGGCACAGTAATACCCTAAGAGACAAAGAGGGTGGGTACATAATTCAGTAGATTACACTCTTTCCTCTGAGGCAGTACTGAGCCAACACCCCACAATGGCAATAGGCAATAGTTTCTAATAGTCCTAGTCTGTTGGCTGAGATTTAAATACAGATGAAGTAGATTGTGGAACTGATAAAGATAATTTCTTCCCCTGCCAAGTTCCTGCCAGTCAAAGTTAAGGGACTCTCAGGCAGAGGAAAATGGACATCAGCCACTACTATTATCCTCTTCTGATCGGATGGTGGCCCTGGGACCCGGAGCAGAGGATTGGCCCAGCTCCACAAACTTGGAAACTAACTGATCTGGGAAAACACTCCATCGCTCAGCACTGTGCTTGAAAGAGCCTGGAACAGACTTAAGCTTACTGTTGTAACTGGAGTAGCAATGGAGGGGTCTGACAAGTGGGATCTGGCACTGCTAACAGTGGCTGCCTTCTCCCACAACTACTACTTCTGTTCTCATGCAGCTGGAACCAACATAGCTTTAGGTTCCGTGACTTTCCTGACAGGCTCTCTCCAGTGCCTTTTGAACCATTGGTAGCTTTCTCCAAAGATCAGAACCCTGCACAGATAGCAATCTGCGCTACTTTGAGGTTTCCTTACTTAAGGAAGCTACTGAAGCCAAATCAGTCCTCTTCATTTGCAGTCACGATGAACCTCCGGAACTTAGTTTAGTGGCCAGACCTTCTTTGAGCCAAAGTACCTGAAGCCTGGTCTACCTATCCTTACACGTTCAGGAAGCTCGTCTGGCAAACGGAACACCCAGAGGCAAATGTGCCTCGCACAAACATTTCAAAAGTCTCTCATGCTTGTCTGACACCCAGAAAATAGCAGGGCACCAAGCAAATCTCAAAGCTCAGGTTGTTTTTCTTCTGAGGTTCTGCCATAACACAAAAGAACCTACCTTAATAGTATTATATACAGATAGTTTATACACTTATCTTATACTAACTGTACTAGGAATAAACTACTATAAACTATAAATCTAACAAGGCACTTCGAATGCCCCATATCTGAAGGACCAGGGCAGCTCACTTCTGTTTTCCATGGTGGTTGGAAGGAACTGAGGTGCTAGAGGGCACAGTGCTGCTCACATAGCCTCCCCCTCAGAATGTTCACAAACACTGAGAGGAGCGGTAGGATGGAGCACATGTGCACTCCAGCAGGCACTGTATGGAGAAATATCCATACATGGAAATGTGCAGAGCCACTTGAACAAAAGCTTTCCAATGTAATTTCTTTAAAAAAAAAAAAAAGGGGGGGGGGCACAAATGAAGTTGAACTTTATTCTCTGTTGGGGCAACATAAAAATGGGAGACTCTCTGAGGACCAGATGATGTACATCTCGTGTTTTAATAGTTCTTATGATTCTTCAACATATTACATGTGTCCAAACTATAGTAACTCCTCACTTAACGTTGTAGTTATGTTCCTGAAAAATGCGACTTTAAGCAAAATGATGTTAAGCAAATCCAATTTCCCCATAAGAATTAATGTAAATGGGGGCGGGGGGTTAGGTTCCAGGGAAATTTTTTTTTTGCCAGACAAAAGACCAGACAGACACAGACGCACACTATAAGTTTTAAACAAACAATTTAATATTGTACACAGTGATGATGATTGTGAAGCTTGGTTGAGGTGGTGGAGTCAGAGGGTGGGATATTTCCCAGGGAATGCCTTACTGCTAAATGATGAACTAACAATTAGCTGAGCCCTCAAGGATTGACTCGTTGTTAATGTAGTCTCACACTCTACAAGGCAGCAAGAATGGAGGGAGGGGAGACAGAGAGACACCGTGTGTGTGTGTGTGTGTGTGTGAGAGAGAGAGAGAGAGATGTGCATTTCCCCTTTAAGTACACTGACACCACTCCTAAGTACACTACCTTATTAAGTTAATCAGCAAGCTGAGACCAAGACCAGAGCAACTGCTGCCAGGAAGCTCCCTCTGTCCTGAGCCCTGTCGTGTGTCCCCCCCCGGCTCTATGGAGATGGGGTAAGTGGGGTGCAGGGGGGAGGGGCACACCCTGACATTAGCCTCCTCCTCTTCCCCCCCCCCCCCCCCCCCCCGCGCAAGCAGGAGGCTCCTGGGAGCAGCTCCAAGGCAGAGGGCAGGAGCAGCACATGGCAGTGGCGGGAGGGACAGCTGAAGTGTGGGCAGTTGATAGCCTTCTGGGTGGCTGCTGCACAGGGAACTTAGGGGAACGGGGAGCTGATGGGGGGCTGCCAGGCCACCCGGTCCAGCCTGGCTAGCTGCAACAGGATGCTCTTCCTGCAAGCAGTGGACAAAGCAGGCGGCTGCCAAAAAGACGTTATAAGGGAGCATTGCACAACTTTAAACGAGCATGTTCCCTAATTGATCAGCAACGAAACAACGTTAAGTGGGACAACTTTAAGTGAGGAGTTACTGTATTATGCTGCCATGAGCTTTAAGACCGTATACTGAAAAATAGTCTTATTAACTCCTATGTTCATAGTCACTTTGCCTCTTTACAACAAAAGATACTTAATCTATCCCATTTTATATTTTTCCTCCCTCAAATCAATGTGTCTAAAATGAGACCTTACACTTCAACAATTTACAATCAAGTTCAAAATTGAACTAGATAGGCATGGTGAATATGTCTATACCTAAAAATAATTACTAGGATGTCTAAGAAGCTTTTCCTTTAAGAATTATGTATTTTTTGCAGTTGAGACAAATGAATTCAACACTAGAGAAAAATTATGGGGAAGGAATGAACATATGTCCCAAACCACCTATTGTCTTTATGCTTACCGCAAGCTTACTTTCTTTCATTGTTTCTTCATTCTTCAACCCATTCTTTCTGTTTACAGTGTCTAATTATCCCAAATTCATTTTTACTTTCTGTAGCACAAGTCTAACTTGACAACATATTTCAATTTCTGTACACTGTTCCAATCACCTTGCCAGAATGCACTTCATGTGTAATGTTTTTTGATACATTATCAATTTAAAGGGAATCTTCAGCTATTTTTTTTAAAATGCGTTTGGTAACACCAAAAAAGGTGAGCATTAAGCATAATACACTTAGATGAAAAGGAAAGGTAATTTAAATCTCATGAAGTTTCTGTTCATGAACTATGCAGATGTCACATTAATGTTGCAGAATGGAGTTGCTGTACAGAGCAAGGTGCTGATTTTTATATTATATTTCACAATATTTTTAAAAGAAGAACTTTAGAGTACAAAATGAAGGATATTAAACAACTTTAGAAGTTACACACTATTAAAAGTTGCATTTATTTTCAGTGCTATAAGCTAACTGTTCTGAAGCAGAGCTCATGGTGGGTGAGGTATCTATGTTGGATCTGAAGAAGAGCGTGTAAGCTTGAAAGCTTCTCTCTCTCTCTCTAACAGAGGTTGTTCCAATAAAAGATATTACCTCACCCACCGTGTCTCTCTAAAGTTCTGAGACCAACGTGGCTGCAACAGTACTTGTGTATTTTCAGTACTTGAGACAGATGACCTTTTGGAAAAATTGAAGGAGACTAGCTCTAGTGTTCGCACTCTGGGTCTGAGTCTCACGATCAGGAAGAGACCATCTACCCCATCATTTAGATACTAGAGACAGTATTACCCACAGTCGTCATTCTTATTTTGCATGTAGCCAGAGGTGTCAGCAGCAGCAATCCCAGTCTTCGTTTCAGACTGAGCATAAGAAGGTCTTTCAGATCTAGACCTGAGATGAGGCAACCAGATCCCTTTTCTTTGTCTTCAGCTAACACCATGCCTCAGATTTTATATGAGGATCAAGAGTTGTTGACCAGTCAATGAGGATCATTCTCCTCTATGGTTCAGACACAGACTAGCCCAACTTATCAACTGAGGGAGGCTGATTACCTTTATAGGTTCCATACTGGATTCAGGGCTTGTCTACACTTAAAATGCTGCAATGGCACAGCAGTGGCTTAGGTCATCTGCCTTCCCGAGAGGCGGTGGCTGGATCAACGGGGGAATTCTCCCGTTGACGTAGAGCTGTCTATATGACAAAGTTTTGGTTGGTTTAACTGTGTCATTCAGGGTTGTGGATTTTTCACACCTCGAGTCTGACCCAGTTTTCTAGTGTAGACAACACCTCAGTATCAGGAAAAGCTTTTCTTCCGGAAGACAGGTTTTTAAAAATAGAACAAGTGATTTCCTAAATTCAAGCCTGTCAGTATCAGAAGGTGATGGAGGAACAAGTCTTTTCAGAGGTGCTCTGTTCAGTCCTCCTTCGCTTTCATTGACAATAACGTCAGATGCTCCCAACACTGGATGGGGGAGCCCATATATATCTCAGTGTACAATCCAAGGGCACTCTGTTTTTCAAGAGAAAAGTTTGCACATCAACGTGTTGGAATTAAGAGCCATTCATCTCTCAAGTCATTCCTTCTTCATATACAAGGGAAGGTAGTCCTAGGTAGCAATGGACAATACAACCGCTTTGTCTTACATGACTGAACAAGAGGGAGCTCACTCACTTCAGTTATGTGCTGAAGCAGTTAGGTTATAGGATTGATGCATTTGTCACGAGCGCTGTCCAGTAGTCCCACATTTAGCAGGGGAGGGCTGTGTGCTAGCAGATCATCTCAGCAGGGACAGCTGTCAGATTCACAACAGTCCCTGAAGGATCAGGTTGTCATGACATCTTTTCCCATTAGGATCAACCTGAAATAGACTTGTTTGTGACAGAAATCAACAAAAAGCCTTTCTTCTACATTGGGGAAAGGGCCTTCTGTATACTTTTCTCTCCTTTCCATTGATTCAGAAAGTAGTGAAGATTAGACAAGACAGGAAAAAAATTACATTGATTGCTCCAGCTTGGCCGAGACAATAGAATCATAGAATTTCAGGGTTGGAAGGGACCTCAGGAGGTCATCTAGTCCAACCCCCTGCTCAAAGCAGGACCAATCCCCAACTAAATCATCCCAGCCAGGGCTTTGTCAAGCCTGACCTTAAAAACTTCTAAGGAAGGAGATTCCACCACCTCCCTAGATAACGCATTCCAGTGTTTCACCACCCTCCTAGTGAAAAAGTTTTTCCTAATATCCAACCTAAACCTCCCCCACTGCAAATTGAGACCATTACTCCTTGTTCATCTATGCCTATGAGGTCATTCTTCGAACCATGACGAAGTTAGTAGACAAGCATAATAAAGAACACATGGTCTTCATCACTGATATCACAGCCAGAAGGCGAGTGAGTTGCATGCTGTGATAGCTGAGCTGCCATTTACAAATTTTCATAAAGATAGGGCAGTTCTTAAACTTGCTCCCAGATTTTTATGGAAGTGTCTGAGATCCATTTCAATGAGACAGTTTCTTTCTGAAACCTCATGCTAATAAATGGGAGTCTGTTACATGCTTTATATGCTACATGGGCTCTTGCATACTATTTAGATAGACCTAAAAGTGTTAAGAGGCCATCTAGACCGTTTCTTATGCAAATTATCATATGGGTGATTGTGTGTCCACTCAGTTGGGTTTCCAGATGAGTTAAACAATGCATTGTGCAGTGTTATGAGTTACTTGAAATTCCTGATCCCTCTGTGCAGTCTCATTCTGCTAGAGCTGTAGCAATGTCTTTTTGCTTCCCTCAGACATCTTCTTATCAGGGAAATTTGTAAGGCTGCCACTTGGAAATCAGTGCACATTTTCACTAAACATGCTGAATCTTTCTTCTGGAGCACATGTCAAATATGGCAGAGCAGTGTTGCAATCGTTGTTTGATTGACTCCATTCCTATGTCTAGGATTTTTCAGCATTACTTGTTAAACTACTGCTAAGTAGTAATATGCAGAGCCATTCAAAAAAGAAATGAAGGTTGGTTACTTGTTACCAGACTTCTATGAAATGAGTCTGCTTATTCACAATTCTTGCCCACCTTCCCTCTTTTTCAGGGTATGTCTACACTGCAACGTAAGCCCAAGGTTAGTAGAATTAGAGTTAGTAGACCCTGGATTTGTTGTTTTAGGGTTTGACTGTTTTATACTCCTTGGTAATCCCAGGTTAGGAAATGTTGAACTCTGGGTCCCAACCTGGGGCTCCCACCTCTGCACTATGTTGTGGGGACCCAAGGTCAGCCACCCATATCCAAGACTTCCTAGTACCCTCCAAAAAGGTGGCTGCTCTAGCCTTTTGTTCATGGTTTAGTGTGAGAAGACTTGACTGTCCCCCAAACTTGACTGTCCAAAGGACAAATAAAGTTGGCCCATGGGATTGTGGGATGTTTTTGGCAGACTGTCATAGCGCAAGTCCAGTGGGTCTTTGTTTACGCTGCAAAGCAGTAGGACTTGAACCCTGGGACCCGGCTTGACGGAGGCTCGACCCCTCCACCCTCATGGGGTCTTGCGACCTTGGGTCCGAGCCCTGGATTAGCACAATTTGTGTGTTGATAAAAGGGGTTAGGCTTGATCCTGAGTTTGAACTCTGGGCTTAAATTGCAGTGTAGTCATATCCTCAGAGTCCTGTTATGGTAGTCTGGGTTGGTGGCGGAAGGAACTGCGGTGGTAGAGGGCTGAATGCACTTTATGTAGCCTCACTGTCTCAATGATCAGAGACACCAAGGGGCGGGATAGAAGTGGGGGAGGGGTGCATGTGTGCTTCAGCAGGCACTGCTTAGAGAAGGCTCATAGAATATGAGGGTTGGAAGGGCCCTCAGGAGGTCATCTAGTCCAAACCCCTGCTCAAAGCAGGACCAATCCCCAACTAAATCATCCTAGCCAGGACTTTGTCAAGCCTAACCTTAAAAACCTTGAAGGAAGGAGATTCCACCACCTCCCTAGGTAAGCCCATTCCAGTGCTTCAGCATCCTCGTAGTGAAAAACATTGTCCTAATATCCAACCTAAACCTCCCCCACTGCAAATTGAGACCATTACTCCTTGTTCTGTCATCTGGTACCACTGAGAACAGTCTAGATCCATCCTCACTGGAACCCCCTTTCAGGTAGTTGAAAGCAGCTATCAATCCCCCCTCATTCTTCTCTTCCGCAGACTAAACAATCCCAGTTCCCTCAGCCTCTCCTCATAAGTCATGTGTTCCAGCCCCCTAATCATTTTTGTTGCCCTCCGCTGGACGTTTTCCAATTTTTTCACATCCTTCTTGTAGTGTGGAGACCAAAATGGGACACAGTATTCCAGATGAGGCCTCACCAATGCCGAGTAGAGGGGAACGATCACGTCCCTCGATCTGCTGGCAATGCCCCTACTTATACGTCCCAAAATGCCATTGGCCTTCTTGGCAACAAGGGCACACTGTTGACTCACATCCAGCTTCTCGTCCACTGTAACCCCTAAGTCCTTTTCTGCAGAACTGCTGCCTAGCCGCTCAGTCCCTAGTCTGTAGCGGTACATGGGATTCTTCCATCCTAAGAGCAGGACTCTGCACTTATCCTTGTTGAACCTCATCAGATTTCTTTTGGCCCAATCCTCTAATTTGTCTAGGTCCCTCTGTATCTTATCCCTACTCTCCAGCGTATCTACCACTCCTCCCAGTTTAGTGTCATCTGCAAACTTGCTGAGGGTGCAATCCACGCCATCCTGCAGATCATTAATGAAGATATTGAACAAAACCGGCCAAAGAACTGACCCTTGGTACGCTCCGCTTGATACCTGCTGCCAACTAGACATGGAGCCATTGATCACTACCCGTTGAGCCCGATGATCTAGCCAGCTTTCTATCCACCTTATAGTCCATTCATCCAGCCCATACTACTTTAACTTGCTGGGAAGAATACTACGGGATACTGTATCAAAAGGTTCTACCGTTTGGTGCCACCAAGTGGTACAGTACCATAAGTGTGAATATGAAGTCAATCTTGAAGAACTCAGATTAGAAGTAACTTTCATTTTCTGTTTCACGTATAAAAGGGAATGTCCACATATATAATCTTTCTCCTCATTAAAGTCTGTGTAGCAGAAGTCTACTTTTTGTTTTGATCTTTTACATTCTCTGACTTTTCTGAAATGGAGCCTAACATTTTTCTTTTGAAGTTTCAGGAAGAATCCTTGGTGGATGATTCATTGCTTCAAGATGATGATGAAGAGGAAGAGGATAATGAATCTCGTTCATGGAGAAGATGATTCAACTGATTAGAGAAAGTGCTGGAACTGTACCTACATTGCATTAGTATTACCTAATGTACTTTTGCTTGTTTGTACTAAAAAGTTTTTTGGTAAATGTGATGAAGTTGGATTTCAGAAATAGACTAAAAAGCAGCTGATCAATCCTGTATTTTGCCAGATTCATGTTTGAGTTTCAGTAAATGATTGCTAAAGACATCTTATTAGGAACATATGCAATGTTTTTATTACATACTTCTCCTGAAAGTTAGAGAATTCTTTGGATTCTTTGTAATTTAATGAATTGGTCAAAAAAAAAAAAAAGACCAAGAGTTGTTATAACATAGATAATTTTTGTTCTATTCCAGATATGGAATGAAAATTTGCATTTAAAATCTTTGTGAATGTTTTCAGAAATGAATAGATAACAGTACTAAACTGAAGTCTCTAAAGTTATGTATTCATAATATTGCATAGTAGTATGCTTAGGCTTTACTATGTACTAGCCTTTTGTTGGATTTGTGTACGTATTTTACGTATGGGTTTTAATGATACAGTGTATGACTGCTTTGCATATAAGTCCTTATGACTTTAAGATGTTTAAAAAAAAAATAAAGAAATGGAATGGTCTTAAAAAAAAAAAGAAAAAAAAAAGAAAAAAAGCAATAACCAAAAAAGCTAAGACAATGGTCCTTGAAAATGGAAAAAAATAAAAAAGGAAAGAAAAAGACCATTCCAAATGGTGACCCCCCCACCCCCATACTCACAAGAGGAGCTATAATCACTGTCTTTTTTTTTTTTACATCAGTGTCATATTGAATATATAAAAAACTGATAACTTGAAATGTGAAGTCTCATTTTTAGGTGATATACAATTGTATTTTAGTATATGGTTTTGCTGCATAAAAGCCTTGGAAACATATTTTAAATTTTAAAACTGATAACGTAATTTAAATCAAAACTGCTTCAAATAGAATAACATTTAATGAATAAGAAGAGCATTTGTATGCATATACTGTGGACCTATAGAAGAAAACGTGATCCCATGAAGATATATGTATTAAAGAAACGTAACAGAAGAATATATTAAGAAAAGTGAATGGTAGGTATTATAGTCTTAAGAACTGTGAGCCTATATATTAATATATCTCCTTTGTCCTTGCAAAGATTTTTTTTCCATTTTAAAACTACATTTGGCAAAATGATCAGTCCATACTATGGTCTGTTCATTTAGTTCATGTATAAATGTGGGAAATTCTAATCGAACTGTGAGCTTGCAGAAATACTAAATATGCACTTTTTCACAGGAAACAATGTTCTGCATTGGTTTCCTAGGTGGTTCTCTTGTTAGCAGGGAAAAGACCGTAAGACTTAGCCCTGTAGAAATATGGAAACTCCTATGCCCAAAAGGAAGTGTTTCATATCCCTTGAAGTAGCATTCTGTCTCCTCCTCAGGTCTTTTGTAGGCATATCAGCTGTTGGAGCCTGGTGTATCCCCCAACCCACAAATAAATGTAATATAAATCCAATACACCTCTCATCAGACAGGTGCAGAAGTGGTAGTTGGATCTCGTAATATTTTTCACTGTGCACTCTTCATTTATTTGGGAGCAAATTACCGCCACCCCTTAAGTCTTTGCTTGGAACATCGTTACTCTGCTGGCAGGCTTTTTATTCGTAAGATAAGAGATGAAGGGAAATGGAAGTAGTATCATCCCTGAGGTTATAGTGTCCCTCAGCTTTCTAAATCTGTGGTATGAGGTTTTTTTCGTGTTAGTTCTGTAGACCTGAATCCCAGTTCTTTTTCAGTGTGTGTATGTATGTGTGCGCACACCTTGTTGCAAAAATGTGCTCTGTTTTTGTATAGAGATTAGTTTTATATTGAAATTTCACAATTGTCTGCTTGTATGGTAACTTCTAATGTTTATCATAGGGACTTGAACTGTTTATTAGGGAAATTGACTTTTTTACACTGAATTTCAGGCAAAATAAATTAATTTTAGATCGTATTTCTCCAGTGTTCTAAATGAGCTATTCTGGTTCATTGAATAAATACAAACTTTTCAACTTTTATTTTTTAATTATTTAGTACTTCTGAAGAGTGCCAGACTGAAATGTTGGAGACTGAAGTTTTGTGTTTTTCCACATATCAGGTACTGCAGATGAGGACTGTGCATGCTCCCTAGACTGAGTAGTTTGTTCTGTGATGATGTAATCTTCCTCTTCACTGACTTTCAGATTAAGTGAAAGTTAGTGACACTTGTTAGGGTGTAGGTTTTTATATGGGTCCATGTCCAAAGAAGCTGAAACTAGGTCACTTCACCTAGATATCAGATGGTCACAACTTTTGGTGGTTGCTCAGTTGGACTGACTTCAAACTAGTGACACAGCTGTGTGAGATTCCATTTCCTATTGATCCCTGTGGTCATCCTATGAAAAATTTAGGATTATGTGCCTCCAAAATTAGGGTGAAAATCAAAAAATTGTTGCTGTAGTATATTTTGTACTCTGTCTGTCTTGTCGTATCTCTTCCAGTTACTGAAAGATACCAGAGTCACAATGCTTCAGCTCACTTTCTCACACATTAAAGAAAGAAGCACAGCCATTTCATCCTGCAACCAGTGTGCCACTGTTTGTGTTTAGTGCCCAGAGACCCCCCCAGTTATAATAGTAATGATTGAGTTCTGTACAGCATAAAAGAATATAGACCCTTCCACAATCTAAACTAGTTTCCCATTTATTTCTAAATCGTTTTCACGCTGTCCTTTTTGCTTTTTGACACCTTATGGTTTGCTCCAACTGATATGTCGTGTATGTCTGCCATCCTCCTGGTTCCTTCCTGTTGCCTAGAACCAGTGTCCTCTTTGTCCTTTCACACCGTCTGACTACTGTTGAAAGAGTCATCACTTGAAGTCTCTCTCTTGGTGGAGCATCCTTCTGTTTTTATCTAACAAGCCATACATCTCACAACTTTCATTCCCCTATGAGTTGATCCTCCTGAATGTGATTCTGCTCATGTATGCACGTGTGCTTAGCTAAATTGCTCTGTTTTGTATCCAACAGTTCTGCAAATGAATTTTGCTAATCTGAAACACCGAGAAAGGTTACCTTGTTTTTTCCAGAAAACTTTTCCCAACTTCTAAGGAAAAAGGTAAATTTTTCTTTCTTTAAGGTGCTCTTTTGTTAGATGTTCAATGACGAAGGACTTAAGACAGAAAAATACAAAGCTATAACTCACTGAAAACGTTGATTTAAAAGAAAATACCCCACAACTTCAATAGGTTTCCTAACAGGAAGAGAAAGTCCAAGAAATTGTAACTTGTCTTTGTCTCACAAACCATGTACAAAAGACCTCCGGTGAGAGTTTTTTAAATAGCTCTTAAAGCCAGGGTTATAAAAATTGAGTCACAGAAGGGGAGTAAAATTAACAAGTGAAAACTTGGTTTAAAGCATCAGGGAGAAAACATTGTTGATGTTGAAGAATGACCTTTTGAAATCTTTTCAGTATTTAAACGTTTTAATGTTTAATGAACATATTTATCCTCTAAGATCTTGTATGTACGGCATGAGCAACATCAGAGGAAGCCTCCTTGTACAGACCTGCTAATATATCTTAACCTTGTTGTGAAGGACCCACTCCTAAAGGTGAAGTGGTAGCTTAATCTTCATAGATTGGCCTTTCGCATCTTTGCTCTGGTTGCAAACAATAATGCTCCTCTACTCAGTTGTGTTGTTGGTTTTGTAACATGGATATTTGTCCACGAGGCAAAGCACATCGAAAAGCCATCAGATACAAAGAATTTTCATTCTCCACTGATATGGCCCTGATGTGAATCAATGACCTGGAAGTGAAAAGTCACACAGTTTATTACCAGTTCCCTGACCCTTTTAATCCCACTAAGGATCTAATAAAAATTATTCCAAAACCTCTTGTTAATTTGCTTTTTGTTTTCTTTATAGTTAGCTCACTTGATATCATTGACTGGGATTTTCGGATTTTCTCCTGCTTCGGCCACAAAGTGATCACAGGAACTGGCATAAGTTTCCATCAGTTCACCTCATTTGCTGTATTACTGAATCGTCCAGGTGCATTGGTTTTTTTTTTTTTTTTCCACCTTCCACCATCAGCTACTGGCCACTGGAGAAGGCAGCATATTAGATGTAACCCAGTACAGCGGATCCTATGTTACTCTTGTTAACCAGTTAAATTACTGTGGGTAAAACAAATGGAATAAATAGCACAGGAATTTGAAGTTTCTTCAGAAAATACAGGAGTTAATTTAGAGATCATTACCCTAATTTTGGTTCTATTTAGCCTTCTGTTTCTTGAGTTGGAATTATGTTGATTTTTACAGCAAGTGTGTTGCTGCTGTAGCATCCCTATTATCATCTTCACATGCAGCTATTTTATTAAGACAAAGAAAAAAGATTTCTTTTTGTAGTTCTTCAGAAGAAATTTCAAGATCAATATGGTGTACTAGCTTTTCTTTGAAAAATCAAACTGATTATCTGATTCTTTGTGGAAATTAGCTCTTTAAGCATTGTGAACCCCTGGTATGGCTTATGCATGTATCTTCATAGGATTTTTAATATGCTCAGCAGGATTGCTGCCTGGATACTATGTTTATTGGTGCTGTATAAGTATTATAGATCATTTTTCAGCTTTTATCCTTAATGTCTTTTTCTGCATCCTTCATTTTATTTTTAACCACATTTTGAATTTGTATCCACCAAGTATCATGGATTTTGCATTTATAAATTTCACTTTAATCATTTAGACCTAATTGTCAAGCAAACATTTTGCAAGTCATTTATCTTTGTATATTTTTCCCAATAGATAATTGCTTTGAAATTCATGCTGTCTGAGCTTTTAGCATTTATTAGATAATCAGAAGTTATTTGAATGTTAATATTGAATTTTTTTCTTTTCTTTGTTCAGATGAGTCAGGATTTCATTTTTCCAGTGGGCTTGTACTGCTGAGAGCCTATTGATGTCTTTGGAACTGCATATTACCTGATCCTGTATTACTTTGTTACTGACGTGGTCACATGTTCCTGACTTCCACCGTACTCCAATAGAGTAATTCAGCTTTTTGCCTTTCTCTGACCAGGTTGTGCAAGATTAGCTGCACAGGTGTATGAATAGTATATTACCCTTTCCTATCAGCAGATGGGGAGAGACAAAATTGAGGAAGTCATTCTTCAGACATGATTTCTCTTTTAAGAAGGAAGTATCTATTGCAGCAATTTCCCTCATACTTCAGCCTTTTTTGGAACATATATTGGAAAAATGTTTCTCGTGAAGTCACTAATAATATTTCATTTATTCAATCCATTTTACAAAGACTAATCCTCAGACCACCCCTCTGTTGTAGGTTGCTGACTCACATGTGAATTTTTGTTGGAAGCTTGTCAGCAATTAATTTTATTATAAAAAGTAGATCTGTTTATATCACCAAATCTATTAAGAAAAAGGAGGACATTAAACTAGAGGTATTACCCCTCTTGATAAGCAATGGTAGGACTATCTTTAACAACTCACTTTGAAGTGGATTTCACATGTAATAATCAATCATTTGGATGCTGGTTCTTTTCAGGTCTTGGATGGGCATCAAAGCAGTTCCTCTGTTTTATCAGTAAATGGTGACTCATGCTTTTCATAGACTTCCATAGTGCCCTTCGAACTGTAAAGGAAGAAGGAAGTGCTGTGAGATTTCTCCAAAATGTTTTCCTAATCTTCAGCTAAGTGGAAGGTCTCTTTTCTCTGAGGCAAACTAAGACTTCTCTCTATACAATAATTTGCTCTCTACAATCTGTGAAACTTGTCTTATCTCACTAAAGACTACAAATTATTCTTCAGTTTATATAGAATTCTATTTAATAAAAAATATTTGAGCCAAATTCTGTTTTCTGTGTGTGGAAATAGAAGACATTTGACAAATATGTATCTTGATATGCAGTCCATTTGGATTGCATGTAAAAGTCCATAGTCTCGTGCCAAGAGAATGCATCATCTTAATTCACATTTGCTATAAGTGGGGTGTAGAAAAGTGCAGAAATGCCTTAAGGGCACAAGAATTCATCCTGCAGAGCTTCTAAACTCTGCAGGACAGTGCTGTATAAAAGCTGGGAAAGTATTTCCATTACAGCACCCTGTTTTTAACATGGGAAGAATGTTCTTTCAAAACATTTTCAAGTCTCCTTCCTCTGAGGTTGTGAAACTTTTTTTTATTAAGGCTCGGATAAGGCACAGTGTTTTCTCATTTGAATGCTAGAGGGCACTATAGGTACACAAGTGAAACTGCCAAAAATTGGAAGTAAAATGCTGTCATTTCAAGCTATTCCTGCTCATACTAATATCTGCAGTTCTTGCAGAAGATAGTGTCCGTTGCTACCAGGGAAACAGAAATTCTATTTTTGTGAATGGGCACTGGTTACATCTGCTTGTATTTAAACACCAGTGATCAAATGTGGCCCCACATATTTAAATCTGGATAAGATTGAGAAATATTCCCATCTTGCAGGACACTTACCCTCTTCCTTTCTGTAAATGAATTTGTCTTTTTCTGAAGAGACCATGATGAAAACTGCAGTAAGATAATAGGCTAGGCAATTGCCTCCAGTTAGTCAAGGCTTTTTGTAAACTAATTATTTAATCAGCTGTAAGCCCGCCCTGGAGTAGATACATATGCAGTGAGTGCAGAACTAAAAGTCACATCCCAACCAGAAATACGATCTGTCTGTATGTGCAGTTTTGTTGTAGCCCTGGTGGTCTCAGGATATTAAAGAATCGAAGTGGATGAGGTGATAACTTTCATTGGACCAACTTCTGTTGGTGAGAGAGACAAGCTTTTGAGTTTACACAGAGCTCTTCATCAGCTCTGGGGAATGTGCTCAGAACCACAGCTAAATACAAGGTGGAACAGATTGTTCAGCTAAGTAATTAACACACATTTCAAGGGATCATTCCAGGTGAAGTGGCCAGTTAACATCTCTCCAGTCATAGGGGAGAAAGGAGAAAAAGGTTGCGGGGAAGGCTGGGAAAGGAGATTATGGATTGTAATAAACCATAAATCGAGTGTCTTTATTCAGTCCATGATTTTTGGTGGCTAGCAAAGTTATGAATTTAGGCTCCCTGGCTCATCTTTTGAAGGTGTGCAGGTTTCTTTTGAGGATGAGGACTGAGAGGTCACATATACAATGATTGCTTTGTGCAAAGTGTTTATATAAACCACACGGAAGGAACAATGAGCCAGGCTACTGATATAAGGGAAATCTCCATCAACGTGGTCTCAGTTTTGTGGCAGACTGATATTTCTAATTCTCTGGTTTATTCTCTAGCTCCACTTGGTTTCAGGAACCCTACATGCTGGGACTGGTACAAAGCAATTTACAGGAACCAAATTTTCAGGTATAAAATACCCATTTTTTGAGTAGATGTAGGCTTGAATTCCACTTAGGCGTGTGTGTGTGCCCAATGCACTGGAGCGGGAGAATTTTGCTTAGTAGTACCTGTAAGAGGTGATGCTCGTATACCCTCCTTTGGCTATATGAGGTGGTGCTGCCTTGACCACCCCCCATTTCGTCAACTCTGGTCCGGCTCTGGGGTGTCTGTTCAGTCCCGTACCAACGAGGGCCATGCCAGCACTGGCTGTTTCTGTGCTAGCAGTGTATCAGGAAGCAATGGTACTCTGCTTTTATGTCCTGACCCCTCCCTGGGCCCAGGAGTTTTCCAGGGCGGTGTCATTTGTAGTGCCATTGCCTGGATGGACTGTTGAACCAGTGGGTCTGTCAGCACTGCACACCAGTGTTTCCCTTCCAGTCAGTGAAAGTGATGCCGATGCCAGGCCCAAAGGACCACCTTAGCATCGGGAACTTCCTCAGCACCCTGCTGTTCGTGCTGCTGATGTTACTGTGACAGCACTCACCACCTTCCATTTTGACATCAAGTCACGTCAGTACCACTGCTGATTTCGAGGTCAACTGCTTCTGGCACCAGAAACAATGGTTGTGTACTTGGTGCCGGGAGTACCAGTTCCACCATCAGTGCCCGATCTCTCCATTCTAGGCTATGGATGAGGCAGACCAGTTGCTCATACCCTCAGGGCTGGCTCCACCCTTTATCCTCTGAAGCGTCGGATTCCTTGGTGTCCAGGTTGGGATCTTCCTCCTCCTGTTCTCCGTCACCTGACCCACATTGAGGGCTATTCATGGAGCTCTGTGAGTACCAGCATTGACAGTCGTCTAGCATTCGGGACAGGGGTCCCTGGCCCAGTGCCTAATGGCCACTACTAGTGATCTCCATGGCATCCAGGGGACACTCCTTGGTTGTGGAAGTCCCACTCCTCATCTTGCTCTAAGGTGAGATCTCCGAGCAGGCCTGTGTCTGTCAATTTGCTGCAGGCCCAGGCACTGCTGAACCTTCCCTCATCGAGTCTTCAGAGTCTTCCTGTCCAGATCTGTCAGTCCTGGACCAGGATCCGGCTCTGGCACAGTTAATAGATTTGTCTTCATCCCTAGACAATTCTGCAATGCCTGGCTCTTCCTCTCCTTCCGTACAGGAGGATTTCAAGGCATATGAAGACCATTTGCAGCATGTGACTGCTTCCCTGAGTATTCAAGTGGAGTTCCTGCAGGAGAATACCTGTACATTATTGGATATCCAGCAGCATCTGTCCTGGGAGAGTCATACTCCCTATTAACAATATGCTCCTAGAGCCTGCTAAGGTTCTGTGGAGCACGCTGGCTTCAGTACCATCTACTGTGAAGCAGTTGGAGAAACACTACTTCGTTCTGGTGCACCCAACCCCAGATTCCCTTACTGTAATAATGGTGAACAATAGAGCCCAGCAATGAAAATTTAAATCAACTTCTAAGTATAAAGCCTCTAAACAGATGGACCTGATAGGTAAGAAGATGTACACCACCTCTTCTTTTCAGATGCAGATTGTAAATAACCAGGCATTGCTATCCAAATACAACTTTGTGAACTGGACAGCAGTGTCTAACTTTGCAGACCAGCTGTCCAAAGCCTTGAGGGAGGAATATCAGATGGTTATTGCCAATGGCTGCTTGGTGGCTAACGTCATTGCAGTCTACGCTGGACATCGTGTATACTTTGGCCAGAATGATGGCCTCAGCAATGACCAAGAGAAGGGCATTCTGGCTGCAGAATTTGAGTATTGCTCCTGATGTGCAGCAAAATAGATAGTATTTGCCCTTTGATGTCTGAATGCTTTTTTGGACAAGATAGATAGGACTCTGCATTCCTCCAGGGGTTCTAGGGCTACCCTGTAGCCCTTAGATGTGTCCATGCCAGGAGTGCAGAGATGCCACTATAGTGGTCATCAGCAGCATTATGGTATTTGGGCAGCCTTTCCCTCCCTCAAGACAATGGGACTATCCCAGAAAGGTGCATAGGTCCAAGCTGAAGAGGCATTTGGGTACAGGGTTTGGCCAGTTGACATGCTTTCCCCACCGGCACTTCCCAAGTGCCCATTTTGACTCCCTGATCCAGAGCAGTGGTCTAGTCGTGGCTCCTTTTTTCCCCATCCCCTCTGTTTGGGACAGGCTGGCTTGCTTGCTTTCACTGTGCTTTGGTCTCAGTCTCCACGGACAGCTAGGTCCTAAACACCATCAGATTGGGCTATGCCATCCAGTTCCTTTCCTTCCCTCGCTGTCCCTCTTCAGGGACCCCTCTCATGAGATACTTCTCTTCAAGCAGGTCTGCTCTCTACTGGCTTTGGGAGCAGTGGAGGAGATTCTCCTGGAACCCCAGGGTCACAGCTATTCCTGGTATTTTCTGGTGTCCAAATCCAAGGGAAGTATAAGACCAACTTTTGACCTTCACGGCCTCAACAAATATATCAGATACATGAGATTCTGACTGTCCTCCCAACATTGCCTCAGAATGGCTGTTTTGCTGTTCTGGGCCTTAAGGACACCTGTTTTCATCCAGCCCTTACCAACTAGGTCTGTTGTCACCAATGCCTCCTTGATGGGCTGGAGAGCACATCTGGGGTTGCTGAAAGTTCAGGGTCATGGTCAGAACAGGAGGCCTCACTGCATATCAACATGCTGGAGCTTCAGGGCATTCACAATGCCTGTCACATTTCTCTGGACCATATTGGGCTCAGTGGTTCACATACTTACCGTCAATATCACCGTGATGTATTATGAACAGGCAAAGGAGAGCATACTACAGGGTGCTCTGCCAAGAGGCAATCAGGTTGTGACAGTTCTACATTGAGGAAAGTATCACTCTGGTAACTGATCACTTGCTTGGGGTACAGAATCATCTTATGGACCATCTCAGCAGGAACTTTCTCCTGTGTCATAAATGGTCCCTGAAGCCAAGTGTCCTCTGGGTCATCTTGGGGCATTCCGACAATTGACTTGTTTGCTCCAAGGAACAGCAAGAAATGTCATCCGTTCTGCTCTCAAGGGGGGCCTCAGTCTGGGTTTCCTGTCTGTCACTTTCCACCTTAGCTGGCAGTTGGCTGTCCTGTATGCTTTCCCCCCAAACCCTATCATCCCACAGGTTGTTGGTCAAGCTGAAGGTGGATCGGGTCGAGCTCATTGTCATTGCCCTGGCATGGTTGAGGCAGTGCTGGTGATGTCTAGCCTTTTATCTGGACAGGATTAAACTGTTGCATGCTTTGCCTTGCCTTTTTTTTTGTCATATGCAGATCGCATGAAGGCACAAGTGGTCTCTTCTCAGATCTCTAAAATGGATAACATTCTGTATCAAGACTGTATATGAAATCACTTTGGCTACACCTGATCAGGTGCGAGCTCATTCTATGAGAATGCAAGCACTGTCAATAGCGTTCTTCAGTGGCGTCTCAATATTGAACATTTGCAGGGCTGCTACGTGGCCGTCCATCCATACATTACGAACCACTATGCCATTACTATATCTGCCAGAGCGGATGCAAATTTTGGTAGGATGGTGCTGCAATCCTTGGTTAGTTAGACTCTAAGCCCTGCTTCCTGGGGTGGGTACTGCTTGTGCGTCACCTATGTGGAATACATGGTTGCATCTACTCGAAAAAGAAGAAACCACAGTTACTTACTATTACTATGATTCTTCTTCGAGTAGTGTCCCTATGGGTGCTCCACTCTAGGTGCATTTGCATCCTGTGCTCCTCAGATTGGAGATTTTAGATAGCACTGTCCATTTGGCCCATGCATGTGCTCTACCCATCTCGTGCCCTTCACCAGGGCTATATAACGCTGCATGGATGAACTACTGTTAGTTCTTTCTCAACTGCCCCAGCCTGAGACAGAGCTTGAGCAGCGTCCAAGTTGAGATTATATCAGCTGTATTTTTTTCTCTTGTTCGTGATAGGGTTAGTTCCTAGAGTTTCCATTAGTTGGTGGTAGTAATCCTTTTGTTTCTTTCTTTAGTTTATGAACAAAAGTACGGCAAAATCTAAATATTTTTCTTATTAGGATAGTAGCTGTTGCCCATCCATCTATTTTTTTTTTTAATTTATTCCCTTCAGGGGAATTGAAAGCAGATTTAAAGGTTGTCTTTCATGCCAAGAGGCTATCCCGGTCAGTGAGGGACATTCCCACTGTATAGTCTCTTGGGGAATCACATGTCCCTCAGAAGTCTAATTTCTGCCTTAAATGAAAGTCGAGAGCCAGAAAGAACCAAGAACTGAAACCGCTTCTACTTAAGATGGAGAGTTTGCTCTGACCAACTTCTGACCCAGAGACCTCCCTCGCGCACAACGGCCCCTGGCTAGGTCGACCATGTCAACTTCCTTGACAAAACACTTCTCTAGAGGTTCAAAGATCAAATCAATGGAATCCTCTCAAAAACACTCTAGGAAGCGGGCTTCAAATCCCTTGGGTAGAGAATTTTCACGGAGACAATCTCAGGCCAGATCTACCACTTCAGCATCCACTGCTCTCGGACTCAGTACCCACGAGGCTGAAGGCTTCTCAAGTACCTCTACCACCAGTAAGCCTGAGGATTCTGCATTCAGGCTCTGGAAGCTCAGTTACCATCAGTTGAACAGAGGTGGTAGAGAGAGAACTACAGTTACACTAAGTAACCATTTCTTAACTCTCGTGACGCTTCTGCGAATGTTGCACTATGCAGTAACATGACATAAATTCATTCAGATGTTGCTGTTCTATGTAACCTGGTTCTCCACTGATCTCTACCTTTTGGAGTTCCAAATATGTACCGTGCAACATGGACTCAGAACCTTTGAAAACATGACTAGATCTGCAGCACAGAGAATCTCTTTAAAGGAGTCATGACTGATCTCACCTTTCAGTTCCTGTTTTCTTACCTTTTGCTGTTAGACTTGAAATTGTTGGTGTATTACCAGGATGATATTTCTCTTGATCCAAATAAATCAGGTGTGTGGAGCTTGGTGTACACATTCATTGAGCATTAACAGTTTTTTAACATGGCCTCTATGTTTCTCCATATGCCCCCCAGGCTTCACTCAGCTTCAGCAAACTTCTATAAAAGCAGTGTCCTTTCTGGCAGCCAACAGCAAAAAATGAATGTATAATACACCACCAGTGGAACTGCACCAGTGATAGCAGGGATAGAAGCTGTAATATAAAAAGGACTAAGGATTTTTTTTTCCCACAGTTTAACTTTGCTCAGAGATTCCTTAAGGGACTAGTTAATGTCTTTAAACTAGTCAGACTATTGTGCTCAGTATTCCAGTTTATATTGTAAGGCACTTTCAGTACGTTTTATGTTTTTTTTTCCTTTCTTTTACAGCATCCAGCACAGTGTTTGGGTGTCTCAGTAGTATATTACTACTAATAAAATTTGTGCTGCAAAAAGTGATCTCAACTTGGGTAGCAAAGAGAGTAACGAGTGGAATGTAACTTGATAGAAAATAGGGGTATGAGTAGACCGATCAAAAGGGAGGCCATGTATGGAAAAAGCTATGGCCCACTTTTCTCTCTCTTCTGTGAGATGGCAACTTCCATGATGCAAGGCAAAAGCTATTCAACCATGTAAAATTTGAAACTTCAACAGATTTCTTAGCTATTTTTGTTTCTGAACTTCTCTGATATCCTGTGTTCATGTACACTCATGCATCCTTTGCTTTAATGTTTAATGTATAATCTCTGTCCTCTTGAGAATATAATAGATAAAAATGATGTAGCTCTTTGAAGGCAGAATAAGGAGCTTCCCTGGTAATTCTTATTTCTGCTTACAAAGCATTTCTGTTCACTACACTGATATGTTCTTGAGTTTTTGAGTTTTTGACTTTGCCCTAGTTGCTCCCAAAGACCCACCACAGATAACAAAATTCATCATGTGCAATGCAGCTGGAATTCTCAGAGGTCAATTCATCAGTTTCCCACACTTCTTTTTTTTTCATTTTTGTCATTTTATGGTCTTGCCATTTTAACACGTATGTCTGCGATTCCTTATGGTAGTGTTTGTGTTCCTACTTAAGAGCCTCTTTCATGCAACGTAAATAACTTCCTGTATAATCTCCCATGAACAAAGGTTAGACTCTCAATGGTTCAGTAATTGCAGTCTTGAGGATCTTGGGAATAAATTGCGCATGCACATACAATCGAGGAGAATGTTGGGTCATACTTTAAATCTTGCAGCCTTAATTTTTGCCAGATCAGGATAAAATCAAGGTAACACAGTGCCCAAATTCTGTGCTCAACTGCAATAAGACTGTCTACTGGCCTGATAACTTACTGTATGGATCTGATGCCCAGGGCCATGGGTTCTCAACCTGGAGGCCATGAGAATAGGTCTATAGGGGTCATGACCATCTCTCTCCCCCCATCCCCCATGGCTAAATGGACAGAAGCCTTTTTCCTCTTTTGATGTAGGATTGCAATATGAAAAAAGTTGAGAATCACTGACCAAAGCAATATTATGTCATACTTTTACTGTGATCTTAAAAAACACAATTGAGATTCTTGTTGGCAGCGTCAGTAAACAGGCCAAGGATTCAATTAATATGGGTTCCGAGCCTAGTCTTTAGACCTACTGGTAGTCTTTCAAAATTAGTAAGGTATATTTATATGGAGTGGAGGAGGAGGCTAGTACTGCTGTCTCCAGAGAGATTGATTCCTCTCGTTTCTGAAAAACTAAAATTTGCATTAAAATGCTAAATAAATTCTTGCTGAGTCTTTCTGCTGTAAAGAAACCTGCATACAGGGCTATGAACTACTGAACTTTGGCTGCTTTTCATCTCATAAAATTTCACTTTTGTCAATTGATAAAGCCTACCTGCATGGATTTTTGAATCTGATAACCTAGAAGTGGCACTTTTTTGCTTTGAAATTTGGATTTCCCATTTTTCAGAATCTGAGCCTCATATTATGTAGTTATGCTTGTTTTTTACTGATAGAAGAAATGAATGCTACCAGATTCTCCTTTTTCTAAAAATAAAGTGGCGTGAAAGATAGAGATCAGAGCAGTAGGAGTGGTGTTGATTTCTGTCTTTTGTGATGGAGGTAGTGGGAAGCTGGCCACTTTGGCTGATTACCAGACCTAGTAGTAGGAAGAGATTTGTTTCCTGCTCTGAATTACAGAAAAACAATTTTGGTGTAAGAAGCTATCCTCAACAGAATCTTTAAAACATGATAAAATGAGAGGTAACATTTTTATAGTTCAATATTTTTAATCCCAAAATGTAATTTACATGAGAAATCACCATTGTATTTTGTTACTACAATGTCATTTACTTATAAATTAGTATTTTCAACCTTGTATTAAAAACTTACTACAAAAATGCTTGTATTACTTTATTTTTATATTGGGATATTTGTTACTTTTTTATATTAAAGAAATATTTAAAAGCTATGTAACTATTTCTGCTGTATATTTTTGAAGTATAACTATGTGTCCCCTATATAGTGTGTCCACATATGTCTTTGGTTTGTCACTACATCTTTCAGGACTTTTTTTATTACTAGTACAGAGTACCTTGCCTTCAGGAGATACTGATTGATTGTCTTCCTTTTTTCTCCCCTTCTCTTCCTCTTCTCTCCTCCACCACCCCCAAAACCACTAAATTATATACTGAGTTTTACAAGGTTTAATTTTAACTTAGAGAAATAAAAGAACTTGGAGAGAGAAAGAACTTTGTTTTTTATATGTACAATTTTAAATAGTAAGGGCTTAAGCAAGTAACGTGGGAAAACAAAGTATGGAATATTTAAAAACTGACAGTGTATGGGATGTCAGCGGCAGATCTTTATAAGATTAAATACTTAAGTGCTAGGTGTAGATAAGCTTTTTAAAGTAATTCTAGTAGGTAATTACTGGTGTTACAGTAGTCCGAGCCAGGATTGATGGCAGTTTGATTGGCTGTAACAGTTACTAAAGTTCACATTTTATGACCTCCTTAAAAATATAAATGTAGAAGCTTGTGAATTGCTCTCTGGAGTCATCCTGAATTAACAAATACTGGGTGGTTATAGCTCCTTAAAATTTTTCCAGTAGATTATTTCTATCCACCACCATCAAACTTAATAGTTTTTGAAAGAATTCATGTGTGGTTAGTGCAGACCCTTCCATAACAGCACACTGGTTTGTCTCAAATTATTCTCAGGAAGTTATTAGCTGCCATTCTGAAAACACTACTGGGATCCCTGGCCTTTTTTTCTTTTCTTTTTTTTTTTGAAAGGTTGGTTAGGCAAATTTCTCTCTTCATGCATGTCTCTCGAGGTATATTGTTGCCTTCAGTCCCAGTCTTTCTGCCTCGAACAGCAAAACTTGTAGCTCTTTGGATTTGTTCTTTCATTCTTCATTTTTCTTCTCTACTGTGGCTTCCCTCCTTTCCCTCTGACCTACAAGATCCAGCTGCTTCAGAAACAGAGGTTTTGCCACCTCTTTCCTCTCTCTCAAACAAATGTGAAGTCTTTATTGAGTTGGGCATGGGACTTGCTAATTATTAAAGGGCTAATGTGTGGTAGTAGAAATGATTATGGGTTTAGTGATTTTGCAAAGGGACTTAGCCTAGTTGTAAGTAAAAAAAGATGATTTTTGTGGAGTTTAAATACACAAAAAATAAAGTTAAAGTGTTTGAATATAATAAAATGAACTTGAATTTTGGAAAAATCCTTTTTTCATTTGCATGAAATTTCCTAATAAATGGTTTCTCTTAATCACCCAGTGACACCAAATGAGCTTTGGTCAAATTAATTCTGCTCTTAGGACAGCCCTGACACATTCACAGAAGGAAAATGGGAAATAGAAAATTGGATATTCTGTCTGTAGACAGGAAAAATTAGAGAATGAGGGGGAAATGAGATTCATGTGAAAAGGTAACCAGAAGCTAAAACTTTACATCTGAGAAATCACTTAAGATCCAGTAGTTTTGGTGGTGGTGACCAGGTCTGATCTGGTCCCCCTGGTTTCTTTTTGGTCCATCTATGGTTTGGACCTAATAGAGAGCTCAAAGTTCACTGATAATGTGTATAAAAGTTCCCAAAGCCCGTGGGAAAATACTTCCAGATACTCAAATGCCAAAGTTGTCTCCATGACACTGGGTACTCTTCTTTATGCAGCCTTGGAGGCAGACTAGACCTGTCAATCAGCAGCAGAAGATGAGTGATTCCACCACCAAGGAACTGCCAGTTTTTGTCAGCCTCTCCAGCTGCAGAGCAAATGTAAGGGAAGAGGAAAAAAAGTTTAATCTCCAGGCTGTGAGGGTCTGCCTTAATCAGCAGAGAGGGTTCCCTTTCACCTCATAGTCCTCAGGACTCGCTGCTCCCCCTGTTCATCAACGGGAATGCAGCATGGCAGAGAAGGCCGAGGGGGAAAACCAGATACTGTCTCTTGCACCTCCCCTGCTGATTAAGTGTCTGCAAAGAGATCTAAGCCGATCTGTGGAGAACTAGGCCTCTCTCAACTGCTCAGGCAAAGCAGAGTTTCCTGCAGCCTCCCTGCCTGAGCAGGATAGCTCCCAGGAAGTATTGGCATCGCCTCAGCAGCAAATGTAGTATCAAAGGGCTGGGGAAGCTTCCTGCCCAGCCACTGGAGCATGCGCTCACAGCCATGATTGCTGACCACACAGTGGCTACTCAGCTTCTCCCCCACACCTGCTGTGACAGCCTGGAGCTACTGACAGGGCTCCAGAGACAGAGCAAGGAGAGCCTGGTCAGGGGCTCTCAGGTCCAAACTTTCCCTCCACCCCCCTTCAACCTCTGCAGAGGCTCCGGGCTACTCCTTGGCAGTAATGTCAACCCATTGCTGCCTCCCATTGCAGCAAGCGGGCCCAGGACTCTCTTTGATCCTGCAGAGTTGAAGTCTGGTGCCCCTGGGGTGGAATCAGAGTATCTCCAGGCCGCATCCAGGACTCTCTTGAACAGGAATCCCTAGAAAGCCCCCTTCTGGAGCCCAGTCCAGTAGAATGCTTCACTCTGAATACTCTCTTTTTCAGGGCAAGAAAGCTTCCCAAAAGAATAACCACAAGGTCTCTTTTCTCTCCCCCCACCCCCCCCAATCTGCTGGAGGTCTTCAGTCTAAAATTTCTCTCTTCCGCATCTGAGGAAGAGGAGGATCAAGAAGAGACATAAGGAAATGGGGGTCTCACAGATGTTCAGACCCCTCTAGTCACCCCAGTGTAAAGCATTAAAAAAAAAAAAAAGGTTTTGAAGAGTGTTATTCAGGGGATTCCTCTAGGAGACGCTCTAAGAGACGCAAAGTGAAATCTCTTTCCCTGCCTCCAGCTGCATAAATCTGCAGAGTGCAGCAGGGCAGATAATCCTCGGTGCCTGGTTTCCCTGCTCACTGCTGAATGCAGCACGAGATAATTATCAGTACTGGGTTATCTTGCTCACTCTCATAGAGTGCAGCATGGGAAATCAATGCAGAAAAGATCAGGTCAGAGACATTTGCTGTTTCCTCTAGGTGTGCAAACACAATCTCACAACAGGAATTCTCCCTATGTAAGGGAGGAAGGCCAACACTCCACATCAGAGCTAGAGATGCAAATAGTAAAATATTAAAAATAAAACTCTCAGAGGATAGACTTTCAGGCAAGAGTGTATTGAGTATTCTGAGTATTGAAACTACAATTACTAGGTCTGCAGATGCCTTAGAAAAGATGTAGCTGGATACCCCTCCTCACATATCCCGTGGGTTGTTGTCCTTATTGGACAATTGGACAACCTTATTGGGCTGTTGTCCTCAGCTGCCACTGTGGGTTGCCAAGTCCTAATTATTGGTCTGTCATTCACAGCTGCTGCTCTGGGTCACCAGACCTTGATGTCTTGGTTATTACTCTCAGCTTCTTTTGCAGGTTGCCTTGTCTTGCTTCAACCTCCTTCCCCCATCTTGCCAACAAGAATGAATAAATAAAACAGAACCGCCATCTGAGATGCTTGATAGATTTTCAGAAGCAGTGCTAGCACGGGTGAATGGTAGAGCAAGTGTGGTCCCTCTCAACCTATTAAAAAAATTGAATGACTCAATGGGCTTTCCCTGAGGAAGAAGAGGTGTCAAGGTGTGCAGACACCTGCCATGACAACATTATCCAAGATCCATCTTAGATCTCCTATGAATGGGAGTAATAGAACTTGTCCCTCCTTTTCAGAGAAAACAAGGCCTTTCCTCCATATTGTTCCCATTCTCCCCCACCCTCCCAAAAAGTCAGAAGGCTAAAGAGCAGTTCTTGATATCAAATATTTCAACAGATCTGTTAAAATTCAAGATGGAAACCTTAAAATCCATAGTAGCTGCCATCAGCAGGGAGAACTGGATAACATCAATAGATGTGAAGGATGTTATGACAGATGGGAATTTCCTGCAATATCTTGCACAAATCTTACTGAATTAAGTTATGCATCTTAGGAGCTCTTGCATTAAAAATGCAGATGTTTGTGTTTGTGGTATGTAATGTGGTATGACTAATGTAAATCATGTAAGTATTATGACCTTCAGAGGACTCTTAAACAATAGGCTTAAGACCAGAAAGAACTGTTAGTTGAGTGGGATTCCTAGGAAATGCTTGCGAGGAGTGGAATGCAAATGACCCACCTCCAGATTCATCCTCTTGAAGCTGTACCTTGAGTAGAAACCCATTGTCTGAAATCTATTTGCAGTCTCTTTGAAGACCCAAACTAGATAAAAACAACAAGGAGTCCAGTGGCACCTTAAAGACTGACAGATTTATTCAGGCATAAGCTTTCATGGGTAAAAAACCCACTTCAGATGCATGGAGTGAAAATGACAGTTACAGGCATAAATATATATTGGCACATGAAGAGAAGGGAGTTAGCTTACAAATGGAGAACCAATGTTGAAGGCCAATTCAGTCAGGGTGGATGTGGGCCACTTCCAATAATTGATGAGAAGGTGTCAATACCAACAGGGGGAAAACTGCTTTTGTAGTGAGCCAGCCACACCCAGTCCCTATTTAAGCCCAAATTGATGGTGTTAAGTTTGCAAATAAATTGTAGCTCTGCAGTTTCTCTTTGAAGTCTGTTTTTGAAGATTTTTGTTGAAGAGTGGCTACTTTTAAATCTGTCCAGGGAGACTGAAGTGTTCTCCTACTGGCTTTTGTATGTTAACCATTCCTGATGTCTGCTTTGTGTCCATTTATCCTTTTATGTAGAGACTGTCCGGTTTGGCCAATGTACATAGCAGAGGGGCATTGCTGATACGTGATGGCATATATAACATTAGGAAACGTGCAGGTGAATGAACCCTGATGGTCTGGCTGATGTAGTTGGGTCCTATAATGGTGTCACTAGAGTAGATATGGGGACAGAAAAGGCAACTGGGTCTCGGGGATTAGTTCCTGGGTTAGTGTTTCTGTGGTGTGGTGTGTAGTTGCTGGTGAGTATTTGCTTCAGGTTATGGGGCTGTCTGTAAGCGAGGATTGGCCTGCCTCCCAAGGCCTGTGTGAGTGGGGGATCGTTTTCCAGGATAGGTTGTAGATCACTGATGGTGCGCTGGAGAGGGTTTTAGCTGAGGGCTGTATGTGATGGCCAGTGGTGTTCTGTTATTTTCCTTGTTGGGCCTGTCCTGTAGTAGGTGACTTCTGGGTACCCGTCTCGCTCTGTCAATCTGTTTCCTTACTTCTCCAGGTGGGTATTGTAGTTTTAAGAATGCTTGTTAGAGATCTTGTAGGTGTTTGTCTCTGTCCGAGGGATTGGAGCAAATGTGGTTGTATCTTAGGGCTTGGCTGTAGACAATGGATCGTGTGATGTGTCCTGGATGGAAGCTGGAGGCATGTAGATAAGTATAGCAGTCAGTAGGTTTCTGGTATAGGGTGATGTTTGTGTGACTGTCAAGGTTCCTTCCCCACTCTGAACTCTAGGGTACAGATGTGGGGACCTGCATGAAAGAGCCCCTAAGCTTATTCTTACCAGCTTAGGTTAAGAACTTCCCCAAGGTACAAACTTTGCCTTGTCCTTGAACCGTATGCTGCCACCACCAAGCGTTTTAAACTAAGAACAGGGAAAGAGCGCACTTGGAGACGTCTTCCCCCTGTCACGGAGTCCCCGGGCGATGCTCTGGAACTGCTCCCCATGAAGCCAGTCAGGACTCTGGGGCAGTCGCCTTTCTGTGAGCAGCCTGTCTTCAGGACACACAGCTCACCCAGCTTCCACCTTCCTGGGTCTGACCTCGGAGCATTCAGCATCCTCTGCCACTCCGTGAGCTTCCCCCAGCGAGTCCGCTCAGACAGGGCTCCTGGGGAAGCCAGAGGGTCCTGCACCCCAACTTCGCAGTCAGTCTTGACTCTCAGCCAGCCAGTAAAACAGAGGTTTATTAGATGACAGGAACATGGTCTAAAACAGAGCTTGCAGGTGCAGAGAACAGGACCCCTCAGCTGGGTCCATTTTGGGGGGCAGTGAGCCAGACAACCACGTCTGCCCTTCACTCCATGTCCCCGCCAGCCCCAAACTGAAAGTCCCTCCAGCCCCTCCTCCTCTGGGCTTTGTTCCTGTCCCGGGCCAGGAGGTCACCTGATTCCTTTGTTCTCCAACCCTTTAGCTCTCACCTTGCAGGGCAGAAGAGCTCAGGCCATCAGTTGCCAGGAAACAGGGTGTTGGCCATTCTGTGTCCCCAGACTCCTGCACACACCTGCCCTCTAGGGCTCTGCAATGATCATACACCCTTACCCCACCCCCTAGATACTTAAGAACTTCATAGGGGAACTGAGTCACCCCCACACTATTCAGAGGAAACATTAAGAACAGTCCCACTTCGTCACACCCCCCAAGCCCTACACCCCCTTTCCTGGGGAAGGCTTGATAAGAATCCTCACCAATTTGTACAGGTGAACCCAGACCCAAACCCTTGGACCTTAAGAACAGTGAAAAATCAATCAGGTTCTAAAAAGAATTTTAATTAAAGAAAAGGTAAAAGAATCACCTCTGTAAAATCAGGATGGTGTATACCTTACAGGGTAATCAGATTCAAAACATAGAGAATCCCTCTAGGCAAAACCTTAAGTTACAAAAAGACACAAAACCAGGAATCTACATTCCATCCAGCACAGCTTATTTTACCAGCCCCTAAACAAAAGGAAATCTAATGCATTTCTAGCTAGATTACTTATTAACTTTACAGGAGTTGTAAGACTGCATTCCTGATCTGTTCCCAGCAAAAGCATCACACAGACAGACCAACCCTTTGTTCCCCCTGCTTCCAGATTTGAAAGTATCTTGTCCTCTCATTGGTCATTTTGGGGCAGGTGCCAGCTAGGTTACCTTAGCTTCTCAACCCTTTACAGGTGAAAGGTTTTTGCCTCTGGCCAGGAGGGATTTTATAGCACTGTATACAGAAAGGTGGTTACCCTTCCCTTTATAGTTACGACAGTGACCATCACTAATTTGCACTGTAGTGTACAGGAAGTGGATCTCTTGTGTGGAATGGTCCAGGCTGAGGTTGATGGTGGGGTGGAAATTGTTGAAATCCAGGTGGATTAGCATGTGTGTATGTTCTTTCATTGGTTTTAAAATGTTTTCTCTATAGTACTTAAGAATAAATGTGCTTGCCTAGAAAGAGCTGTGTGGTAGTTTAACTGTGGCAATTACAGTATGTACCACAAAGCAGGCCCCCTCAGGCAGTCTTTGCTGGGAAGTTCTCAGTGTATATAGGGAGCTGTGCAGCCTGGAAATACCCTGGTCAGGAGGGAGACAGACAAATGTCTGTGCCCAAGAGACGTGACAGCTAGGGAGCTAGAAGCCTAAGGGTGGGTGCCCTTGGTGGACCATAGAGGGCAAATGCAGGTACAGTTGCTCTGCACAGTGACAGATGGCTCTCTCCACACCCCAATTCAGCAGTCTTGCAGATGCTTCCTAACCTTTGCTCTCAGAAGACAACACTATGGTACAAGTCCTTGCCCTTTGATTGAGCAGCAGCATTGCAAGTATTATAAAAGTGGTGGTAGTGTTAACAGCAGCTCTCCAACAGGAAGGGGTCGATGATTACCCCTTCCTTGCAAGACCTCCGTATCCAAGCCTCATCAAGAGTTAGTCATAGACACTCGACCACTCCAGCAGTAAGCAACAGTTTTATGAGCCACAGTTTTATGAAAGTCAGTTAAGTGTCTGCATATTCCCATTCTTGGATTTAGAACCATCACTGTCCTTTACAAAAGAAAGACAGGAGAAGCTGAGAAATGATTTCTGAATTCCAGGTAGCCAAGATATTGTATCTCAGACATATGGAAGTGTAAAAACAAACAAACAAAAAAAGTATAACTCAATCTTCCAATATCGGAGTTCAGTCCCACAGAGCTGTGGCAGCTTCGTGGTCAGAAAGATCAAACTCTCATAAGAGGGAAAACTGTAAAGCAGTTCCCTTGTTACCTGTTCATATCACTTCATATTCTACAAGGTGGCCATCCAATCCCAGTATACCAGTACCTGAGGAGAGGGTTATCCCCTTTCATATCTGCACATAACTCTGTGTGTCCCTGTCCCTTGCCGCTCCCTTTCCCCTCCCCTGAAGTGGACACTGCTATGAAAATCCCAATGTCATGGATCTGTGGACCTCATTAGAAATAACAGGAAAAATTATCCATGCCTTACTTCAATATTACCTTTCTTGGAATAGTGAGGTTCACAAATCCAACCCACCCTGAATGGTCTGTTAATTGGTAAAGATAAGCAGGAGAATTGTTCTATTTAGCCTTAATGCATAATTTTCCTAAGTAATGTAGAGCGGTTAGTTCTTCGGCTCTGGAAGCGTCTCAACGGGTGGTTTCTAAGAGGTGGAGCCATCACGACTCCACCGCCGATTGACAGGTTTACTTCACTTAGAATCTCCTGCACCTAGTGGCACATGAGGCAACCAATTTTCTCACTGCTGTCTCTCGGGAGCAAGATTTTGACTCCATCGTAAGTTGTCTCTGTGATAGCAGTGTCATTTTCAATCATCCTCTGATAGGTCAGTCTTTGTTCTCCACGTTTTCTCTTCCCTCCAGATGGAATCGAATCTAAGCCATAGCTTGGGCTTCTGCTAAGGAGTATCCTCATCTCATTGCCAAACCACCATAGTTGTCTCTAATTTCTGAATCCTCAGTTTGCTGACCCATGTGGTGTAACACTTCCGTGTTGGTTACATGATCTCTCCAATGAATCCCCAAAATTCTTCTTAATACTGGTGGAATGCATTCAGCTTCCTGTGGTGTACTTCCACCATCTACCACATTTTCAAGGCATACAGTAGTGTTGGGAGAACAATAGCATTGCACAATCTTATTTTAGTGTGTAGATGTATCTTCTTACTCTTCCAGATGTTTGACAGACGGGAAAATGATCCACTGGCTTTACCAGTTCTTACCTTCACTTCTTTAGTGAGTTGGCATATTATACTTCCAAGCTAGTCAATTGACACGTTTGGTCTGCCTTCTTGGCTGCGTGATGAATCTGTGGACTTTGTTACCCCAAGGAAGGAAATTTACAGGTAAGGCATGGATAAAGTTTCCTATTCCTTTTTCAAGGAGAATGCTCTACTACAGTAGTACCCCAAAAGGGAGGAGTCAAAAATCATTTCCCCAGCAAATATCCTATCAAAATTGGATTTGTACCTCCAAATACTAGTGTGCCCTTCTATTTCAAGAAACTTAGACTACCATAGCAACTACTAACATTTTTAATGTCTTGGTTGCCATCTTTGCTTGCCATCTCTGAATGGGACATTTTCAGTGGAAACCAGTTATCAGTGATTGTGATAATTTCTGACTCCATTCTGTGCTTGTTTTCACCAACATCTAGTCATAAGGGGTGAAATTTTCAAAAGTGCCTAAGCGATTTAGGCCTCAGCCCCATTATAAGTCAGTGAGACTTAGGTGCTTCTGAATTTCACTCAGTGAATTTATAGGACAAAATGACCACTGATAACTTACTCATTATATCTCCAAAATTAAAATATGTGCAGCTAAACTTTCAGTGTTCCAGCAGCCACGTTTCTACTCCTGCCTGCCACTGCTTGCATATGGACTTTGCAAGGTGAGAGCAATTGTCTGCAGCTGCTTTTATATCTTGGTTTGACATTGTCTAATTTGCTGCCTGACCACTGCAAACATTTTTCCAGTGTGTCCCTTCAGCTTCTTTCTGCAGAATTCTCTGGCCACATAGATTTTTCCAGTATCTCATGCCCAGACTGAATGTCTCTATTCAGCCAGTCAGTTGTGCTGCGTCTTCAAAAGAGCCTCCTGTATGTCTTCCTGTCACTCTCTCTAGTGGCAAAGCTCAGGAGAGACAAAGGTTTATTCATCCAAATAGCCTTACTAGTCAAGTGTCGGCCCCCCTGTGTATTCTACATGTGTGTATGCTTGTTCTCTGTGCACCTGAGACTGGAAATTTTTAGCAAGTAGTGTCCATTGGTCTGCACTTAAGCAGTTACTCTCTTAGTAAACAGTGTTCCTGTTTACACACCCAGCTTCCAATTTCCTGATGGCGTAAGCAGCCCCTGAGAGGTTTAGGCTACAGCATTCCAAGACAACACCCACTGACAGGGATGATACCACCTTGAACTCCGGTATTTTCTTCTACCAGCCTTCAATTTGTAATTGCTAATGACCAGGCCTCATTAGCAAAGTGTGATTTCATCAATTACTCCAAATCCTTGGACTTCAAGGACAAGCTCCATCAGGAGGACAGGGCCCAGTTTCAAGCCCTCATAATAAAAGCAGATTGGTAGCTTAAAATATCTCCTCAGGTTGCAATGAATGCTGCTGACACTGTTTTGAGAGGGATAGCTACCACAATTATGTGGCGCAAATCTTGGTTCCACTCGTCGGGATTCCCCAGGAACATACAAAGTACCATGGAGGATCTGCCCTTTGACAAGGCTAACTTCTTCAGTAGGCTTTTATACACTGGTTGCAAAGAGGAAACAAACTACAAGCAGGTGTACAGGCAAAGACAACCCTCTCAGCTGTTCTATCATCCGTGCCCTTACAAGCCACTGCACAAATGTCTTGAGGGTACAGAGACCCAGGTCCGCAGCTTTCTCCACATCTACTGCAGCAGCTCAACTCCATCTGTCGCCTAGGAGTTTGTTTTGACGGGATGTTCAAGAACTAGGTTTCCTCTATTGTGCCATCCTAAACTGTGCTCCAAAATTTTGGTGGCTGCCTTGCCCACTTCACTCATAACTGGAGGGCAATAACAATGGATTAGGGGGCTGTAGAGAGAACTCATTCCATCTTATACAATCAAGTTTGTAACCTCCCCACCACAAACCCCCTTTCCGGTCCCTTTCCAGGGACCACTCTCAGGTGATCCTCCATCAGAAGAGGGGCTACAAAGCATGTGCCACCTCACTGTCAAGGGAAAGGGTTCTACTGCCCATATTTCCTAGGTCCTAAGAAAAACAGAAGATGGAAACCAATTCTTGGTTTATACCAACTGAATGTCATTATTCAAAAATCAAAATTCTGCGTGGTCACATGAGCATTGATAATCCCCACTCTGAAGGAGGGCACATGGTTCAGGGCTTTCAACATGAAAGATGCTTACTGTCATGTGGACAGTCGTCCATCCCACAGAAAGTTCCTCAGATTCCTGGTAGGATAAGAGCCTTATCAATTCAGAGTGCTCCCATTTGGACTAGCTACAGCACTCCGGGCCTTCACAAAGGCCTTCTCAGTTGTGGCAACCAGGATGAGACAGAATGGCTACACCATCTTTCTGTATCTGGATAACTGGCTCCTGAAGGGCAGATCAGCAAGGAGATCCGGTTGGTGGCCCTATTCCTACTCCATCTATCTTCTTGGGAATCTGTCAACAAAGAAAAGCCCATTTTGTGTCTCAAAGACCCATAGACTTTATAAGAGACTGTAGAATTGACCATAGCAAGGATCTATTTCTGTTAGAATATAGATATGCAGACCTGCCTGTAAAGGCCTGTTCTTTAAGAACTTAGGTGTATTTTTATCACTTAGCTAGTTATACAGGTATAAAACAAAGAATCAAAATCACAAGTCTTCCTGTGTATGGGCCTTCTCTCACTAGGATAGTCTGAGGCCTTGTTTTTAGGCTAAGGCCTTTGGCTAAGCAGAAGGGGCAGGCATAAGCTGAGAAGTGTATGGTCACATCCTCACATTCCAAACCAGTCACATTGAAATAAGGTGGTATTGGGCTGTTAGGAATATAATCCTGTCCTGATAGTGCCCTATTACCACCAGATAAAGAAAACAGATCTTAAGATGGTTAATGAAAACTTAGTTTGATAGCATCCTGTCTGGCAAGAAATCACTTATCAATGGATGTGGTTGTGAAACCCTCATTTCTGTATGTTTTATCTTTATGGCCCCCACTTTTCTATTATTAATTTGTCTGGTTCTCTAATTGTTTCTGTCTGTTGCATAATTAATTTTGCTAGGTGTAAGTTAATTAGGGTAGTGGGATATAATTGGTTATAGAATTATGTAACGATATGTTAGGATTGGTTAGATTTCAGTAGAATGATTGGTTAAGGTATAGCTGAGAATATTGCTATATAAATTGGGGTCAAACAGGAAGTGGGTGGGAAATTGGAATCATGCTTGCTGGAAATTAACCGCAACAAACATCGCTTTATCTGCACTTAGGACTTCTGGTCTTTTGCTGCTTGCTGTCTGCGTGACAAGAATCAGGAAAGTGGGAGGGTGAAGGGAAAGCCCTCTAACAATTTCCCTATGTAAAAATTACACCCAGGAACAACTTAAGACAAGTCATCCTCAGACTTGGGGCCACAGTCAATATCTGTCTTTCCCGTCTAGTCAATGTGACCTTGTGTGCTTATATAACACTGTTTGCCAGTCTCCACCTCCATTGCATATAAGCCTGGCTTCAGTCTGTTTACTCACCAGACAGAGACAACAAGAATATTAGGGTAACAATTCCTGCCAAGTTCATGGCTTCTCTTGTTTGCTGGATGAACTCAGAACATGTGCATGTGGGAGTCCCTTTCCTTCCACCCACACCTGAGGCAATCATTATCATGGACACATCCCTCATAGGGGAGCCTGCAAGGATATTCACACTGGACAGGGCACTTGGACAACTCAGGGAGCCAGGATGCATATCAGCCTACTGGAGCTGAGAGTGGTCCATCTAGCCGGCAATGTATTCCTTATACTCATTTGGTCCTGTCATATCCAAAAATAAAGTTAGACAGCACACCTGTTTTCTGTATAAACAGGGTGGAGCAAAATCCCTTCCTCTCTGCATAGAAGTGGTCATCTTAGGGAACTGGTACACCAGGAACCACATAACACTCTCAGCAGCATATTTATCAGGTGTGCAGAACTCTCTAGTGGACGTTCTCAGCAGGCACTTCTCCACACCGTGAATGGGAGATGCACAATTTTTTTGTGGAAGACATCTTCACCCAGGGAAAATGCTGTCCTAGGACCTGTTCACTTCTGTGATGATGCCCCCATAAGGCTTTATGGAAATATACTTATGAATGTATATATGACATAACTAGAATGTGTTTTATGCTACATATGCCATGTAACCTATCTCTGTAAATATGATCTACTGAATCTATTAATCCTATTTGTATGCATGTATCATTTTTGTATTTGAAGTTATGAATATTGGCTGCATACTTGTTTGATTCTGAGTAGGTTTTAGTGAAGCAGTTGGTCAGCTTCCTGAGAAAAGACTATTCTCAGTAAGTGCCCAATCAAGAAGCCCTTAAGCCAGCAATGAACTTGGAGATGCCAGTCCACATCTGGGCTTTCCCAGGAATGTGGCTTGGCTGGTAAAGAACTCAGTCATTCATGGACATGTGACTTGCCCAGGTGACTCCAAAACTCCATTTTGAGCTGGACTTTGCATAGGAAAGAGGAGGGGGTCTCCACCCACAAGAGAGAGTCTATTTAAACCCCTAGGAGACCTCTCCATTTTGTCTTCAGTTGGCTAAAGAGAGAGCCTCTCCACCCCCAAAGGTACCTGAAAGAAACTGGAACAAAGGACCTAACTACAGGGCGTGTGAGTGATTGCTGGACCCAGACTAGAAGGAGACTAGTCTGTAAAAGAGAGCTTACTGGTGAGGTTTTTATCTGTTTTCAGTTTGATTAGACATAGATTTGCGTGTTTTATTTTATTTTGCTTGGTAATTTACTTTGTTCTGGAACCACTTAAATCCTACTTTCTGTATTTAATAAAATCACTTTTTACTTATTTATTAACCCAGAGTATGTATTGATACCTGGGGCGGTGGCCCGCAGACAGCTGTGCATATCTCTCCGTCAGTGTTATAGAGGGCGAACAGTTTGAGTTTACTCTCTATAAGCTTTATACAGGGTAAAATGGATTTATTTAGAGTTTGGACCCCATTGGGAGTTGGGCATCTGAGTGTCAAAGACAGGAACACTTCTGTAAGCTGCTTTCAGTTAAGCCTACAGCTGTTAGGGAACGTGGTTCAGACCTGGGTCTGGGTTTGCAGCAGGCTAGCGGGTCTGGCTCAAACCAGGCAGGGCACTGAAGTCCTAAGCTGATAGGGTAGGAAAGCAGGAGCAGAAGTAGTCTTAGCACATCAGTTGGCAACCCCCAGGGGGTTTCTGTGATCCAACCCTTCACAACCTCCCAGACAAACAGGAAATTTCCTCTGTACTGCCCCAGAGCAGCTTTCGGCTGGGGTCCAGGGGCAATGCCCTTCTGCTACTTTGGACAGACCACCTCAGGTATTCCTTTTCTCTCATCCTGCTGATACCACTAGTTCTATGAAAGATTCTCATTGACAAAGCTTCGATCATTCTCATTGCACCCAACAGAACCAGGTAGTTTTGGTTTTCAGACCCTTCTGCAAATGTCAACCCAAGCTACCATCAGAATCCAGCCCTTCCTGGATTTACTGACTCAAGAGAACAGTGAGGCCAGACATCCCAGTCCTGGCCCTCTTCATCTCACAGCCTGGTATTTGGAAAGGCATCAGACCTAAACCATTCATGTTTGGAATTCATTCAGTCAATTCTCAAGAAAGCACAAAGAATTCCACCAGAAAATGCTGTCTGGCCAAATGGAGACATTTCTCCACTGCGACACACGAGAGCCAAATATCCCCAGAATTTACTGGAATTCCGGCTGTTTTAGACTCCTTACTCCATCTCAGAATGTCAGGCTTTCCATTAGCTTGCTGTGAGCGCACCTTGCAACAATCCATGCCTTCCATCCTCTGTTGATGGCGATACTATTTTTACTTATCCAATGGCAATCAGATTCCTGAAGAGCCTCATTAGAACTTTCCCACTGGTAATTAAAACCAGCAACACAAGGGTATCTTAATCTTGTTTCGGTACTTACCTGACCTTCCTTTGAACCTTTAGCCACTGGCTGCATGTCCTGTCTCTCCATGAAGGTTGCCTTCCTACTTGCCATCACATCAGCCAGAAGGGTGAGTGAACTGGGAGCACTTATGGCAGATCACATTTCATAAAGAGAAGGTTTCTCTTTGCCTCCACCCTAAGTTAATTTCTGAGTTGTATATGAATCAATCTATTCACTTATTGGTATTCTTCCCAAAATTTCATGCTTCTGATGAGAGAAGATTTCATTCTCTTGATGTCTGATGGGCCTAGGCATTCTATCTGCAGAAGTGTTTAAAATGTAATCAGAATTTTGCTTTGGATACAAGATGTGCATAAGTATAACAATTTTCTATATATCAGAAAGTATGAGTGAAATAATTTTGAGAGTTAGGAATGTCACCCCTAACAGATCCAATCCATGATGCAGTCCATATATTATGCTCATCTCTATGGAACAATCACTGTAATTTTCATGTCATCAGTAACCACTTAACATCCGTTGATTGTCCCTACTAGTTCATTAGAAATATTTTCTTTTCGTGCACCTAAGCCCAGCCTATTTGTTGGGATTTTTTGAATGCACCTGATCATTCAAATGCCTTTCTGTACAAATGTCTATTTTTGGCACTGCATCTCTCATGCTATCATAAATGTTAAATTAATCTAGCTTTACTACATTGTCACTTTTGCCATTCAGATTTAATACAGTTCTTCCAGCTAGATCAGGAGTGCCAAATATATGGCCCATGGGACAGAACCAGCCTGCATGATGGTAAGGTAGCCCATAGCACATATTCAGATTCTCCAAAATGTAAGCTTTAGGTGCCTTAAAAAAAATAGAATTATGTTTCTTGTCCTCCTGGCTGCAGAGAGAACCTTCCACATGGGAATAGAGTGTATTTAATACAGTGCTGTCTGCCTGAGTTGTTAGAGAACCTGCAACTATTTCATACAGGTTTAAACTCCCCTGCCCTTTATTAATCCCATTGGATATCAACTTTAAAGACCACTGATGACACTTGTGTCCTAGCATTAACTCTTAATCATTATTAATAATTATGGGAGAGAAGAACATTGGGAATTGGGCCTGGTTGCAGGGAAGGACGTGCATGTAGAGAAAAGAAGATACACAAACAGAAGGGAGGATTGGGGAAGGAAGAGAAACAAATGATAGAAATAATAGTGGGCCTGAATGGAAGCAGATTTTTAATGGCAAAACTGACAATAAGGCACTAAACAAATAACTAAACATTTGGTTCCTACATAAAGGCTGTATATTCCCCTTCATCTCTATGCAGAACTTCTCCTGACATAAATGGTTATTCCACTGTGCATTGGGGGAATATATAGTCCTCAATATATACCCCAACCCAGGGGCAATTAAGAAACAGAATTAATCTCTGTTCTACATTTTAGTTTGACCTGCCTGATTTATCTGACAGAGAATTCAACTTTGTTTAAAGTATACTGAATGTCATGCTTGTACCAGTTTAATTCCATTGATTTCAGTGGAATTATTCCTAATTTATACGACTGTAGGTGAGGGCAGAATCAAATTACTTCGCATTTTAAAAAAAAAATTGGATTTTCATTTTGTGATTCACTCTATTCTGATAATGTCTAATTTTGAAACTGGGAATATTCAGAACTACAGTAAAATTTAATGGACATGGATGAGATTTTTTTTTAATGTGCAAAGAGCAATTAGCCATGCAAATTGCACAGAAAAGAGAATTATAAGAATGATTGCACTTAATCAGAAATGTAAAGTAGGTTATGAATGCCTTGGAATTAGAATGGAAGAAGACTTGTTAAAGGAATTGTATGCAAGACTTAAATTTGAAGTGAAAACAACAAACCATTATATTTAAATTTTCCCATCATTACTTATGTTCTTAACATAGATCTTTGGGGGCCTTTCAGGTAGAGTTGAATGGGAAACAGTTTTCCAATTGCATGATAATTTTTTAAGTTTTCAGAGGTTTTTTCATCAGGATAAGCCTGATACCTTATTGAAGTTTTTCATTAAAAGATGAGACAGACCCCTGCTCTCCCAGAAATTCCACCCTGGACCCAAGAAACCTTTTTTAGATAAAACTTCAGTTTAAACTGGTGTGTTCCCATGAAAAGTTTGTTTCAACGAATCATTTTACAACAAAAAAAGCTGGGAAATAATCTCTGCTGTTAAGCTATAGTAGTGATCCACCCACTTAGATGGTATAACTGAGAAATGTCATGGGCTGTCTTCAAAATTCACTCAGCATGAGGAGAGCAGTAGTGCACTCACAAGATTTCCTGTGAAATTTTTCTTTAAAAATTATTCACTGCTGTGCAATTTCCAATTAGCCAACAAGAGGGAGCTATACATAGAGAATTCCTTCCTTTGACTCTTTATCCCTTCATGTACAAGTATTCTTTCTGGTATTATGAGTCATTAATTATTGTATCCTCTGGAACACTGTAGAATTCACTGATCAACCATTTCTTTTGCTAAACCACTTTCACCTACATGGTGCAAATGTATTCTATGCTCATGCATGTGTTTCAACGGACACAATCCAGTAAATCAAAGTAGCACAAGTGGTTTAATTGCTTAATTTGCTTTCTGGGTCCTCTATGCGTGTGCGAAAATTCCACAGTGAACAATATACTCTTAGAGAGATGCATAAACAATTATTACAGGCAGTTTTCATAACTTTTTTTGTTTCCTAATGGGCAATAAGCATGTTGGGTTTAGCTAAATTATAAATGCTGGTATTTGTTGGTAGCAGTTTATGGGATTTTTTTCTGTATTTTTTCAGCGTAGGGTACAGTATATAAAGTATAATTTATGTTCTGGGCATCCTCCCTTAGAAGTTTTAAATCAGTTCATGAGGCTTTCAGCACTGCTCCTGTCATTTATCCATCAGCACTCAGTCCATTTAATCCAGGCCTCTCAGCTGTACAGACCTAGCCCCTGTTGTGAGTGATCGGCCTGCATGAGTGCTCCCAGCTTCTCCTGTCACATCACATTTGCATAAAAGAGGACAGATAACCAAATTTGAGCACACAAATGAAAATGCTAAGCTTTGAACCTGTCACAGTTGTTGTTCAACTAATTGTGAAAAATTTGATTTGCTGGCTTTTCACTGTTTATCATGTGGGACCCCCTTCTCAAATTTGCCTTGGCTTCGGCTTCTGTACATGTAGCTTTTAAACTCTCTGCACAAACAGCCCACCCTGGGGATTACTTACCTCTCCTACCGGCTTTTAATGTTGGCTCATCTACTTGACTAAATTAGGCCACCATGGCAAACAAACACATAATTAAAAACCTGGGGAAGACAACTGTAGTTGCACTCCTTAAATTGATTTTGCAGTCTTCTACTGGCATATACCGTTGTATTTTGCCATTTTATCTTTCTTCCCATAACCCCTGAAAATGTGTATGATTATCATTCCATACAATTGCAACATACTTTGTAACAAAATGGAAAATGCTTTTCAGATTTTCTGTTTATAATTGCACAGTATCTTAAAAATACATTCTTATTCTTGGATAATTTATTGCAGGCTATTGCACAAGTGCTGTATTCATCTTAAATAGCAGTTTCTCAAATGAATGATCCCTTTTGAAGTGATATGAAAGACCGTGGATGAAGCAGTTATATGTATTATCTAGTTTTTTTTTTAAATAATTCGTATTAGTTATTTGACTTCTGTCTTTCCAAACATGCTTGTAACTGCTATTGTCTGTCTTTCCATTTTAATTCACTATATTGTAATTTACCTATGCAATTTACATTTTGCTTCTCATAATTGTATGTTGCTGTGTCACCAATAAAAACAATTTCTTGTGCTGTAGTTAATTTTTAAAAAATTGAAATGTATAACAAACATTTGTAAAACATTGTAAGCTGAAATTTACTATGTGAAAGTGCCATTAAGCAAGGAAATTCTCTATAAAGGTTGTCTTTTGAATTTGAAGATCATTGTCTTAAGTTAGGATTGCTACAATCTGTGTATTTGGCAAAGTAAGGATTTTTATTTTTCTGATTTGCCTTTGGAGTGTTGTACGTTTCTACCTTTTCCTTGTTTTGTTCTGCATTTTTAGCCTTCAACTCTTTTCTATTTTGTCCATTTTAACTGTTTACATATGTACTTAAAGTTAAAGGTGCTTCTGGATAAATACTTTGTGTTTTATTGCTTTTGTAGGTTTACATTTCCCTGACATTTTAACATGTCTGTTTTGTCTCTTCATCTATGGGTTAGCTCAGCATAAGATCTTCTGTTATGTTTTCAGTAGAGCTGCTTATACATTCTGACCTTATAATTATGTGGGTATATAATGTAAAAACAAATTCCCTACAAATGCGTAGTAATAGTTTGGTTGGACAGAAAATAGAACAGAAGCTTTTTTATGATGTTATGTATTTTCTTCAATTCAAAGCAAGGCTCAGAGGGTCCAGTCCTGGGCCAAAGCTCCCAAGTAGGAGTTAGAGTAACAGCCATGTTAGTCTGTATTCACAAAAAGAAAAGGAGCACTTGTGGCACCTTAGAGACTAACCAATTTATTTGAGCATAAGCTTTCGTGAGCTACAGCTCTAAGGTGCCACAAGTACTCCTTTTCTTTTTTCAAGTAGGAGTTGTGTCTGAGGAAGAATATCAGGATTGGGCCCCTGATGCAGAAGGAGCAGAAGAAAGCAAATCCAGGTAGCAATGATATTGCTTTGCAAAGATGGGGAACCTGTGCCCAGAAGCCTTTTAACCCCCCACAATTCAACTGTCTGAACTGGGACATTGGTCTCTAATTGTGTCTTCTTTAGATCTGCTGCAACAGGCTAGTGGCATATAGCACTTCTTTGTTCCCTTTAGTCAGATGGTCCTTCATGTGCCACGTTGGTACCCCACATTGCCTTCTCGTACAAATGTCTGTCTGTCTCTTTTGTGATGTGCCATCCCCTGTGCCCAGAACACTTTCCTTGCCTATGGTGAGTCATACAATATTAATTGTCTCCTTCAAATCTCTCCTCAAAACTTACCACTTCTGAGTAGCTTTCCGTTGCTGGCCTCCACACCTGTTCTCTTTCTTGGCTCTACCACCTTGTTATATTAAATACACAAGTGATTTTTGAAAATAATTCCTGGTCTGTGGCTATTTTATTCTATTTAGGTGTTTAAAAGGAACCAAACACCGTTGCATGTCAATGCCATAACAGGAAATTGAAGGGCATTAAAGAATTTGAGACAAGAACTACAGAATGGAGGAACTCTGCACTCTGCTTGGTGATCAGTCTGATGTTTGTTTGGTAATGTGTTCCCTAGTCTAGCCTCTTTACAGAGACCACCCTGCTTCCCAGGTCTTCATAGCTTCAACTTGGCTCTTGATAGTTGCAATTTCCTGAACAAACAGTTCTCTTTGTGGGTCATGGATGAAGAGGTGGTATCTGAGCTAATGGATTCCCAGTCTGAAAAGACTTTTAGAACAATACTAGGCCCATTTAATTGGATCAAGAAAAAGAATGGGGATCCAATAAAGTGTCTGCAGCTGATCTGTCCTGCAGAGCCCAAGCCCCACATCCTGCCTGGGGGGGAGAGGGGAGGAGAAGGCTGACAACTGGAGCGCTACCGCCTGCCCGGGATCAGGAGTCTTACAGCCTGAGCCCCGCTGCCCGGGGCTGACAGCTGAAGTCACGGAAGTCACGAAAAATCGCGGAATCCATGATTTCTGTGATAGACTCGTTGCCTTACAAATGAGTTCATTCTCCAGTCTGCAGTGTGGTTATAGCGGTGTTGGTCCCAGGATATTAGAGAGACAAGGTGGGGCCAGGTTCAGGCCCCAGGACTGCCATAGATGACAAGAATTTTTCTTTGTTGATGAGTTTAGGGATAGTGACTGCATTGTGGTGATGATGAGGGAGAGTGAATGTTCAGAGGTGGAGTAAGGTTATTCTCCTAGTAACAGATTTTTTTTTTCCCCTCACATTCCCACAAGGAAACTGCCATTTACATATTCCCCTGCTGTGTTGCCAGCTCAGCCATAGCGAGGGCGGAAATTCCATGGTTAGTGCTCAACTGCTTCTACCTAAAAACTAATCCCAATTGCTTGTTTCATTTCCTGTACCTCTCTCCTTAGGCCAGGCCACTCAGGGCTTCTTACGGGATGTCTACATTGCAATTAGACATGCCAGCTGACTTGGGGTGCTGGGCTGTTTTAATTGTGGAGTAGACTTTTGGGTTTGGGAGATAGTCTGAACTCTGAGACCCTCCTACCTTACAAGGTCCTAAAGCGGGCTCCAGCCCAGTTCTGAATGTCTACACCACAGTTAAACAGCCCCTTAGCCTGAGCCCCATGTCTTGAGTAAGCTGGCAAAGATCAACCAGGGGTTTTCAATTGCAGTGTAGACATACCCAGTGTAGACCATACTGGATCATTACCGGAAGGGAGCAACTCAACAGTGGTATGTTCCCTGCAAGATTAAATCTGGAGGGGAGTTTGTGGCCACATCTTTATGCCAGGGGATCCTGAGGCAAATATCCAATTTGGAAGAGAAAATGGGAAGTTGGAATTGGGGGACAAATCTGTGAGCAATCATGAGTGAGTCAGGTGGGGGACAAAAGAAATTCAGAGCTTGAGCTCCTTTCTGTTTGTTCTCTGGGTGGATGAGCATAGTACTTAGAATCAGGTTTTCAGAAAATAGTCTACATTTTTTTTGAACTATTTCCTTAAACATTCCTGCCTATAATCTTGCTAGACTATTTCCAGAAAAACCAATACAAAGATTTAGAACAAAGCCTAAAATAATTTAACATTTTGAACAGGTATTTGTGGAAGATATTTTGCAGTTTTCCCTTAGGGCCAATAAAATGTACAATTTTCATTTATTCTGCTACTAGATAGCTATTGATGTTTGGTTAACAACAATTCTTTCTCCTGCTTCTATTAGTACCTTTGTGTATCACAGGGTCTTTCTCATTTTCCCAGGTCCACCTGGACAAATAACCATTGTCCCTTAACTCAGTCTCTTTGGCTGGCTAGCAGGATAAACAAACTTCCATTAACTGCTCTTTTGTTTTACTACAGATGGCAAGTAACTCCTTCTGTGGAAATTAATGAGTATGTAAAAGAACAACAATTCCCTACCTTCCCCCACATATTCACTGGTATAAGGCCTTCCTCCCCCCCCAACTAGTGTATTTCTTGCTTATAGCTTAATCCAGAATGCAAAGGGGAAAAAATCATACGTTCAAATATTCAGAAAAGATTATTACAGTATAGATAGGTCATGTCTGTCATCACTGGATTTGTGTTATGCAAAGAGACAGATCTGATTGTCTTCACTTTATGAAATTTAAGAAATGATTGAACAAATGTACCCTCTGGATAAAATGTTTGTCAACAGATTTGTCTTGCACTGTGAGCATGAATCAGTTTACTTTTTTTTCCCTCTCTGCTAAGTACTAAGGCTGAGGGTATACTAAACCATACCTATAGGTCTCTGAAATTCATAGAATATAAGGCAGATGGGACTGTCATGATTATCTAGCCTGATCTCCTGCATAACATAAACCACAGAATTTCACCATCACATTATTTGTGATTTCATAAAAATTGGAGTGAAACTTAGACTATATTGTTGTATTTCATGACAGAATGTACATGTTAACAATGGCTCAGTGCTCTGCATAATTGTTCACTATAAATATCATGGTGGCATGTGAAATGTTCTAGACTGCTATGTCCAAATATTTAAAAAGAAGTAATGCTCAAACACAGAATAGCAAATAATTTTGCTGAAATTGTGACTGCATTTAGTAAATCGGATTCAGGACAATGGCTTTGAAACCAAGTTCCTACTGTAAACATAGTTGACAAAATAATCAAAGTAATTTATAGAGTGCCAATTTGTGTAGAGTCTAAGCACTGAGAATGCCAAGAAAAGTAGAATAACTTACTATCCCTGTAGGAGTGACAGAACTATTTGAGGAAGATAGACCAAGTGGGGCAATCTAATTAAAACAAAACAAAAATTGGTATAACTTTATAGGCCTGATCCTGCCCTGTGCTAAGTCCCCTTTTCTCTTACAGATTGGCTGGGATGCTTCCTTAAATGGGCAGCTGGGGGATTCTCCTGTTGTGCGAAAATCCCAGAGTGGTATGAACCCGGCATAGCTGGCTCTACGAGCCTCCTCTCTTGCAGAGGGCATGTTGGGGGTGTGGTCAGACCCATTCTCCATTTGACCCTGCCAGCATTCTCATAAGGGGCCATTATGAACTGATATAATTGATAGCATCTTTATATGGGGATCTGGACCAGCTCTTAGCATCCCAAGGATCAGGCAAGTGCCAAGGTGGCATAGAGCCCTCTCCTTAGGTGTGTGAAGCACCTGGGGATCCAGGGTGTCTAAGCATGTGTATCTGGCTTTTCAAAACCCATACTGTCTCAGCTCAGCTGTTTCCTTGTTTGTAAAACTGACACTCTCACTTTCCTGCTTATGTAAGCAAGTACATGTAATATTAACAATTCTGGGTATACAAAACTAAAATATATGACTCTTAAGGCTGCATTTTCTAGATCTTTCATGTATGGAAATGCTTCTCTTTATTTTCAGTGGGATACCAGAATAGACTATAGAGCACACCCTTTGGAATATTCCTGTGCTTGTAAAAGTCCTGGTTGATCTGAGCCTGCTGTCTCCCACTGTTCACATCTTGGCATCATTTCATATTCTTGATATTTAAAGATGGGAATCTAGATCTCACCCATGTTTTTATTTGCTGCTGGGAAGGGAGCAATAAAATGGCAATTAGCATTTCTCCTGATCATTGGTTAAAATGATTTAACCTGCCTCTTAACGAAGCAATAAAGGATCCTAAAGTAATTACATCTTTTGCTAAACATTAAGAATAATGAGATTAAACAGCAGAAATATCATTGGTCAAGGCTGTTTAGAAACATGTAGCTGAAAGACTGTTAAGCAAGACTTTGTAGTGAAGTGTACACAACTCAGGTTTGTTCTTTTGGTGGTTCTAAAAACAAACACACACAAAAAGACATTTTGGCGAATGCCTCCTGCTCCTTCTAAAAGCAGATGAAGGCTGGATTTTTCATTTAGCAAAAACGTTTAGGAACCAGTTATAATAATGGCATTTTTGTGTGTGAAATGTGGAACATTGTATTTAAAGTCCTCTATCAAACAGAAGTTTTGATAACCTTTGGTGATGAACGCAAAAAGACAGACCGTGTCTATGAAGTAAGAGGAGTGTATTTTCCCTGGGTTATCCATTCACTAGTAAATTCTGCTACCGCCTGGATTATTACAGCATTTAGTTCAAAAAGGCTAGTTTTAAAGCAATTCTTAAAGATATTTCAATGAAGGGGAACTGAATAGGGATGAAGAGACCAATTAACCAATTTTTCTTGGCCTTTCCTTCACACACAGACACATTCTGTACAAACCCCAGTTTTGATGTATTATTTTAATTAATCCCAGCCTTTTGATTTCTGCAAAAAGAAGGTTAGCAAATGTAACAATGCTCGAGAGTTTCTTTATCGTAAAAGACACATAATTTCAAGCATTTAATAAGGTAGATTTATTCTGGGTAGTTTAGTTTGCACATTCACTCAAACAGCCCTCCCCAAAGACAACATTAAAAATGTGATTAGTTAGCTGCCATCAATAACACAAAATAGGAAAACACTCTCTGAAGGGACAGCTTTGTGGAGGGCACTGCACAGTGTGTAGTAAAAATATATGGCCTAATAAGTTTACATTTGCAGGCTCATTTGTTAAAACTCTTGAATTTCTAATTTGTGTCGGAAAGATAAATGGATGGGGTCTCAGTAAAGTGTGAGATTAATACTGATGGATGGGGATTCAGTTTTTTGCTAGCCTCTTACTTCCATACAATCCAGTAGGCAGTTTATGGGAAAAACCAAATGTAAATAAAAAGGAGCACCTTATTTACTTTGGTCAAGGCCAATTACCAGCTATATTGTTCTTTTCAACTTTATTGTCTAGATGTAAATTATCCTTATCTCATTGTTTAATGCATTTTGGTAATCAAGCCCTTACAAAGTATAATTAGATGCTAAAAAGGGTAGGCAGCCATAGGTACTCTGAAATGGTTGCGGTAGAAACAGAGGCCTTTGGAAACCTATAATGTAGGGCATACTGGATATTTGGTTACATTGCTTAAACTCTACCTTCTTGTTTTGGTGGAGTATTAGAGCTTTAAGGAGTTTTATTGTTTTACAGATAGACATCCTGATATTCCATGGAAATTTGGTTGCCATGTATCTCGGAAAATGACCTTATTTGTGCATGGAGCAATGGCTGACAGATACTCATTAATGAAGGGGAGAAAATGAACACTTTTTAGTGGAAAGGAACCCAAAATGTTCACACAGGGAACACTTCCATGTGATGAAGTAACTGCAGAGCCTGAGGGAAATATGGACCCTGCAGGAGACCACAGCTTGTTCAAAATTATTTATTTTTATTGAAAATTCTGTAAAAAGTGCAAGATCTTGTCAAATGCAAAAAATAAAGAATCTTGAAACCCCATTTTTATAGAAGTATTCAGTGGTAGATCAAGGATTTATAAAAAGAGCAAGTGTCCTGCTGCACAAGACAGGGATGGAATTCAGGGTATACATTCCAGCAACTGCACTTTGAAGTGTGGTTATGGTCAGAAAAGTGATCTATGTAAAGCTGAAGCATTCTTACTCCATAGATTTGTAATGGATGTCTTTCTGTCCATATCAGGTTACCCTAGGGCCAAATAAGGTTGTATTAGCTTTAATATAGTTGTTACAAAATGAATATAGCAATGGGAGTTTATTCTAGATTCTTCTCCGGCTCATGGATCATGAATAGAATTGCCAAATAAATTCTTATTGCAGGGTCTTTACCCTGAGCACGTTTGCCCTAAAATACACCATAGCTGATTCATCATGGATACGAGTGCTTCATGAGCTGAAAAAATACAATTTAACTACCAAATCCCAGATCCAGCAGTTAGGGGGGAAAAGTACTTGTTAATGAAGCAAATTTGAAATGGAAATCCATTGAAACAATAAATATAAAAGCCAATAATGTTGTTTTCAGTCACTTTTTTGTCTCCAGCTGTGGCCAATCCCTGGTAGTTCAGAGGAAGGCAAAAATAAATTTAAAAAAATCTTAGAATACACGTGGCAAATTAACACTTTTTTAAAGTTCCAAATATACATATTGTTGGCTGGTGCCATATTCTGTTTGCACAAAGTAAATGTAACCAGTTCATGATCACTGGCACTTAAGCAATCACAATGTTTAGGTCAACGATTAATTCTTCTTCTTCTGTCAAAATGAAGTGTAATACTGGATTACACCAGGCTGTGTAGAGGACTTTCTGTGTTAAGAAATTATCTATTATTTTTAGAAACTCTAAGGAAGTTTTGTTAACTGGCCTTATGAGATGTATAGCAAATGCCTCCCCCCACCCCCAGGTTGAAGTCATCCATGATAAGTTTTTCTTCCTACACATTACAGACAGAAGCTTAAAGAGCAGTTCATCCTGATCTCTAGTGAGATTTGGTGGACTGTAACAGATGCCCACCATTACCCTATATTTACTAATTAGAACTTTAATCCATAAGCATTTGTGGTACTATGATTCTGAATCATCTCTGACTCTGTAAGAGGTAATGGTGTAAGTGCAGCCTCCTCCCTTCCTTTTTCCTCATTCTGTCCTTTCAACACAAGCTGTAATCATAGATTTTAATGTTCCAGTCATATGACCCATCCCACCAAGTTTCAGGAATACCAATATATAATATTTCCTCTTATACATGGGCAACTCCTATTGTTTATTACCTAGGCTCCTAACATTAGTATATAGGCAGTTAAAAATGTGTTCCTTACATACCCCATTGTGCTTGGATTTGTCATGTATGTGTTGCCTTAGGGCTGGTTTACATATTTGAGTGTTTGTACAATGATTGCTGTGATAACACCCTCTGCCTTTATGGTTAGTTTAAAGCACTGGTTCTCAAACTTTTGTACTGGTGACCCCTTTCACATAGCAAGCCTTTGAGTGTGACCCCGCCCCCCCTTATAAATTAAAACCACTTTTTAAATATATTTAACACCATTATAAATGCTGGAGGCAAAGCAGGGTTTGGGGTGGAGACTGACAGCTCGTGACCCCCTGAGGGGTCCCATCCCCTAGTTTGAGAACCCCTGGTTTAAAGCCTCCCGAATACCCGAGCTAGTCTATCAACCAGGATATTGGTACCTACTACAGAGATGGAGGTCATCAGAACCATACAACCTTCTCTTTCAATAGCAGGTGACCCAATGTCCCATAAAACCCCTTCCTTCCCCTTACACAACTTACCTAACCAACTGTTCATCTCCAGTGTCTTCTGCTGTCTATCTTCTCTTCCTCAGCAAGGAAGGATTCCCAAGAAAATCATCTGGCTATTCCTCTCCTTTAGCTCCCTTCTCAGACCCCTGAAATCTTCCAGGATCCATGGAATGGTGCCTGATATGGTGTCTGTGATGAAGCGGGATTGTTCTTAATGTTTCCTTTGAATATTGTGGGGGTGCCTCAGTTTCCCCTATGCAGTTCCTAAGTATCTAGGTGGTGGGATGAGGGTGTATGATTATTGCAGAGCCCTAGAGGGCAGGTGTGTGCAGGGGTCTGGACACACAGAATGGCCAACACCCTGTTTCCTGGCAACTGATGGCCTGGCCCTTCCCCCCTGCAAGGTGAGAGCTAAAGGGTTGGAGAACAAAGGAATCAGGTGACCTCCTGGCCCGGGAAAGGGACAAAGCCCAGAGGAGGAGGGGCTGGAGAGAGTTTCAGTTTGGGACTGGCTGGGGATGTGGAGTGAAGTGCAGACGTGGTTGTCTGGCTCACTGCGCCCCAAAATGGACCCAGCTGAGGGGTCCTGTTCTCTCCACCTACAAGCTCTGTTTTAGACCATGTTCCTGTCATCTAATTAACCTCTGTTTTACTGGCTGGCTGAGAGTCACGTCTGACTGCGGAGTTGGGGTGCAGGACCCTCTGGCTTCCCCAGGACCCCGCCTGGTGGACTCGCTGTGGGAAGTACACGGAGGGGCAGAGGATGCTGAATGCTCCGAGGTCAGACCCAGGAAGGTGGAAGCCATGTGAGCTGTGTGTCCTGAAGACAGACTGCTCACAGAAAGGAGACTTCCCCAGAGTCCTGCCTGGCTTCATGGGAAGCAGTTCCAGAGCATCGCCCGGGGACTCCGTGACAGTGTCACCGGTGCCAATGTAGATCACTGCCAAAGGAGTGTCTCCTGCTTTGACGTCAGAATCTTGTTTATTCTTCTGCTGATGTCCTTCATCTTCATTCTTGGAAGGCAGTGAACTATACTGGTACCCTTCTGTCCCTTTTGAAGAATTTCCTGTCCACTTTTCTTAGTCTGGAGTGCCCAAAGAGGATTGTGTGGTTTTAGGGTTTTTGTTTTGTTTTTTGGCCAGTTGTGGATGTTCTCATGGGTTTATCAGTGGTTTGTCTGGTTTGAGCAGAGAAGCAGTTCTCTCCATTCTTTCCTCTCTGTCTGTAGTTCCTTTCATCTGGTTGGTTCTTGCAGGTTGTTGTCTTCAGATGTCTTACTCGACACCTGATACTTTCAGCTGTGAAGATATTCTTTGGGTTCTCCTATTTCTGGTGGTGGTAATTTTCTAGTCATCATCTTCGTTTCCTGGTCCCCCCTAGTCACTAGTCTCCATTGCTTTCGCTGTGGAATCTGCTGTGATATTGAATAGATCGGTGTATTCAGGAAACTCTCCATATCCCTGAGGTTTAGCAAGGTGATCAGCTGTTCTTCAAGATCATGCAGATGAAGTCTCCTCTCTCTCCAGGCTTAAAGCAAAATATGGCACATCCAGTTGATGTCATAATAGCTAATGACTTTCTGTCTGTCCTTGTTGCTAATGTGAAACAGTACCTATAAACCAAAGCCCTCAAGCTCCCCCCTACAAACTCCCATGGCAATTCTGCTGTTAGCTGTTCGCTGTACGCTGCAACCAGCCATTTTATTGTGAATCAAGTTATTTCTATCCTAGTTTTAAGTGCCTTCTGACTACATAAATCAATCCATAGGTATTATGCAGCATAGTGTATGTCTCAAAATTTGAGTTTTATCACTAATCATAAGTGCAATTATAGTATCAGACCTGTCTCTTCACTTAATCCCTCATTTTGTAATTTAATTTTAAAAATGGGAATGTCACCTGAGAGTCCCTCTGGATGGAGCAGTTGAAGGGTGGTCACAGAATTAACCTTCCTTAATGGGAATAAGCTGCTTCTCTCCCACTTCAGTTTTTGTTGTTGGCAGAAAAAGAAGTTGAGAGTTCTGGATCCCATTGAAACATTGGAGCTAGGGAGAAAATGGAAAAGAGGAGGCAGAATTCCATGATCCAGATTCCACAGGGAAAGCAATGGAGACCTCAGTTTATATTGGTTTAGTCAATAGTAGGCTGTGTAGAAATAAACAGGAAGGAGAAAGATTCAGAACTGAAGTGTTGGGGGTAGTAAAGTTGTTAGTTTCATGCCTGTGTTGATATTTTGAACAGGAGAAGTAGATGGTTCAGAGATGAATACAGGAAGGAAGGGCTGCTGAGAAGGGAAAGCTAAGGAGCTGAGGAACCAGGAATCTGCAGTATTTGCTTCAGGGTTGCATGGTGCATAAGACAAGACATGAGTTATTCATGACCTGGGCTGTGCAAAGTTTTAAATATGAGGCTGATAAGAGGGATGAAATAAGCATGCCAGGGAAATTCAAAGTTAAAGCAAACAGTTAAAGTTAAGATGCTGTAAAATAAATGATAAATTGTTAAATAAAAGTTTCCTGTATATTTTCCCTACTGTTTCTCTTAAACTTTCACTCTTTTCTATGTTGGGAAGAAAAGTTAGGGGGGAAAGTTTCAAGAGTTGCAAACAATGAAAAACCCAAGAACTTTATTCTAATAGTATTTAAACTTTACAAGGGATGTTCTAGTAACACATTACTACATACTGCAGGTGCAGCTTCAGACCTCCTGATGTGCTAGCAGATGATAGACACCCCATCTTCATAAAACATGCTTTATTTACATAACTTAAGTGTCTTTGTTACATATTCAGTATTTTTAAAAATGTACTGAAGATGCCAGCGTTTGGATTTAATGTAAGTAACCTAAATATTTATGTAAATTGAAGAATTGGCAGTAGTTCTCTCCTAATGGCTTAAATGGATGATAGCCTGATTCAGTTCTCTTGAGTTAATGTAGAAGGGGAGTTTATTTCAAAAGAAAGACTGCAAGTACTCTAGTGCTTGAATACTTTGTCACATATCCGGACATGAAGTTTATTTAATGCCATTGGCTTTTCTGAAGCTACTCAATTTAACTCAATCTGTGTTGAAATTCTCTCTGCCATTAAAACAGAAGTCAACATATTTACTATATAAGGACAGAAAATAATGATATGTCAACTATTCTGAAGGCAAGGCTGACTTCTTAAATAAGATCCTAACTAACTCATTCATTGCTTTAATCTCCACCAGTTGGTTTTGTTTAATGGATATTATTTGTCCTTTGTTTTGAACACAAAAGGCACTTCATAAAGAGCACTGGGAAAAAAGCAAATGTTGTGGCAATATGTTAAAAAATATAAACAAGACAAACCTGGTTCACTATAGACCAGTTAGCTGGGTCTGAATCCTAGGCAAACTCATAGAAATGCTGATATTATGGGAACACAAACAGCAAAGAATTAAAGAATGGTAGCATAATTAAGGGCAATCAATATGGTGTGATGGGAATTGGAGCTGCACTGTAATTTATTAATACTGTGTGTTGACTTGGTAATTGAGATGTTTACTATATGAATATATTGGTTTAGTCAATAGTAGGCTGTGTAGAAATAAACAGGAAGGAAATAATGGCTCAAGGTAAGCCACCTCATGATAAATACTTGAGACTTGTTGCAGGACCTGGGAGAGCCATTGGCTCTGAGGAGTATGACATGACCACCTGCTGAGCTTACCAGACTGGTTTGGTCCAGAAGGATAAAAGCCCTGTAAGTGACAAGAACAAAGGAACTCTGGCTGGGTTTAAAAACCAACACCCTCTTTTCAGAAAAGGGGCAATTGTTGTGGAACTGTTCAGGGAAAGCGGACTGACGCCCAGGACCCCTTGCAATCTCTGAAGAAGTTAGGCCTGCCTAGGCTACCATCAGGGAATAGTAAGCTGCTAGACGTACATGTTGACTGTTTTAAATTCATTTTTCTTTAAATGCGTTGCTCTTGCTATTATAATTAAACAGTAAGTGGGTTTTGAGAAAGCTGTCACTGTACGCACCACTAGTCACAAGCCTGACCCCTAAAGAAGTGTAGTGACTAAGGTGCAGATAACCCGGGCCAATGGAAATTCTGCAGTTAGCTGCTTGCTAACGTCAGAAATAACAGGCCTGACACCCATGATTTTAGGGAAAGCAAGTCTTGTCAAATAAGATTGATGTGGTTTGTAATTAGACTAAAAGTTTAGTTGATAGAGAGTGAACTGTGCTGACAGTTGGACTTCTCTAAGGCACTTGGCATAGTACCGTGTGCCACTCTGATTTAAAAAATTAGCCCTATACAACATTAATGTAGCACATATTAAATGTGTTAAAAATAAGCTCAAAAAGTAATGGCAAAAATAAAGGAGGTGGTAAATTTAATGACGACAGGTCAGTTATATAGACTGATCTGGATTGCTTGGTACACTGAGCTCATTTGTACAACATGCATTTTAATGCAGCCAAATACAAGGTCAGAAATCTTGGGGAAAAAAGAATGTAGGTCACACTTACAACATGGGGGAATGTACCTAGGGTGACCAGATGTCCCAATTTTATAGGGATGGTCCTGATTTTTGGGTCTTTTTCTTATATAGGCTCCTATTACCCCCCACCCCGTCCCAATTTTTCACATTTGCTGTCTGGTCACCCTACATGTACCCTGGAAAGCCGTGACCCTGGAAAGGACGTATGAGTCAAAGTGGGTAACCAGCTGAACGTGAGTTCCCAGTGCACGCTTTGTCCAAGGAAGCTAATGTAATCCTGGCATGTTTAAGTAGAGAAGATGGAGTTGAAGTACGAAGGTGTTACCACTGTATACAGTGTGACTCTCTATTACTGGAATACTATTTCCAGTTTTGGTGTCCACGCTTCAAAGAGGATGTTGAAAAATTAGAAAGGATTCAGAAAAGATACCTGAACGTGTGTGTGTGCACGCACATGTTATATCTGCTCCATCTTTGCTAAAAACCAGACATCTAAGTTATGAAAGTAAAATATAATCTATATAATATCAACAGTAGCCAGAACATGTAGATGTGAATATTTAGGGTCAGAAAAGAGCAGATTAGAATTAGATTAGAAACAGAGGAAAGTGCAGCATGTCATAACTGAACAAAATAACTTAATTCTCATTTAAAATTGTAAATTTAGAGAACACAGAGAGAGACGATGTATTCCTTTGTTTGATCTAAAGTCTAGTACTAATTAATCTTTTATTCTGGACAACTGAGATACTGGTTACTTAGTATAGTTTTATTTTGAGATATTTCCAAAAATATTTCACTTTAGAGTCTCTTGAGAGAATTGATTCTGGTAAACTTTTATTGCTGGTAGCACATCGGGACCAAAACCACACATTCACTAGTTCAGTTCCTTTCCAATGTAAATTTAACTGAAGTTAATATTTAGGCCCTCATTCATCATAGCACCCAATGCATGCTTCTTGTTAAGCATGTAGTTAAGTCTCTCTGACTTCAATGGGATTTAAGCACATACTAAAGTGTTTCCACAGTATCCATCCGATGAAGTGAGCTGTAGCTCACGAAAGCTTATGCTCAAATAAATTGGTTAGTCTCTAAGGTGCCACAAGTACTCCTTTTCTTTCTGCTTATTTATATTGGGGCCTTACTACCAAAATACACGTGTGTCTGTATAGAAATAAAAAGTCCACAATTTGCACACCTTTAACATGTTAAATTAATTTTATTTAACAACCAGTTTTCATGGTGATTGTTGCATGCTTTCAGATCTAATGAGGGAGAATCCTGTGCTTTGGTTCATCCTTTTACTCTTGTTTATATCATTTTCAGAAATAATTGGTGGAAATGACATGTTTGCCTGCTTCCTGTGTGGTGGTTTAATCAAAATTCTAGTTCTTGAGTGTAAGCAGGGTCTGAATGAACTTTCCCCTGATAGCTAGCTGGGAGGGGGAAGAGATTTCAGGAACAAACTTTATTTACATGAACACACCTACTCTGCTTAAATATCCAGCAGATAGAGTGGTATTTGACTGGTGTTGGGTTACAAATCACTTTAGTACTGAATGCAGGGATAGTGAAATGCTGTTATCAATGTTGTCTTTATTGTATGGATAAAGGAGAGCAGAACTGTGCTTAACCTGTCCCGAATGAGGGGGTCACCCTCACCTGGAAGGGCCTAATTAAGTCAGGGCCTTGAATGGCAGACCCCTGTGAAAGCAAGAGGGGTGGAGACAGGTGTCCCAGCCAGGAGTTGTGGACTTTCCCTAAGAGTCCCCAGTCTGGTTTAACCTGTTCCTCCTGTGGCAAATCGCCAGCACTACTATGATGGGTCTCACACTTTTTCTTCTTGGGAGGAGGGGGGATTAAGGGCCCCTGAACTGGGGTATTAACTGCCCCATTAGTGTCCTAGAGGAGGGGAGTGGAGATGGAGGGACCGGGGCCCGTCCTCTACTCTGGGTCCCAGCCCAGTGGCCCTAGAGATAGCAGTAAACCACTAGAACTAGCGGTCCTTTCCCCTGGGCTACTTCCCTCTCCGGCACTTCAGCTTGTGAGGCTTCCTGCCCTCCCTCTGCACAAACCAAGTGTCCCTTTATCTAGGGTCTTGGTCGTCTTAGCCCACCGCAGCACTTTTCCAAACTCTCCTCTGCTTCCCTCCAAACTACTCTTTGCTCCAACACCAATCCACTCTGCTTCAACTCCTCCTCTTGCCTGATTGAAGCAGGGGGGTTTTATCATGTGACTGGCTTCAGGTGCTTTAATTGGCTTCAGGTGCTTTAATTAATTTATAGCAAACTTTCTTCCCTCTACAGGGAATAAGGCTCCCTTCTAACACTCTCCTGATACGGCTCCTCACGAAAATATTTTATTACGCTTTTGGCTACACTTTTCCCCTCACCTTTTTATCTACACACTCCCCATCCATGGCCCCACAAAATCGCGAGATCTCCTGGTTAACCTCCTCCTAGCCCTAGCTAAAACAGCCATTTATAAAACCAGAGAGGGGAGGTTGGCTAATGAAGTGTCCTGCGATTGTAGGGCCGTTTTCCGATCCTCAGTACATTCACGTATCCGGGCAGAGTTCCTCTGGGCGGCGTCCACTGACTCCCTTGACACCTTCGAGGAACGGTGGGCGCTGTCCGAGGTTCTCTGCTCGGTGACCCCGTCCGGTTCCCTCCGTCTGACCCTTTGATTGAGGGGAAGAGCGAGAGACCCCAGCCCCAGCCGTTGCCGCTGTGGATACCATCATCATTGTCACCTAGGAGGGGTCCTATAACAGGTGGGTGTAATCCCCCCCCCCACCCCAAACCGCCCACCCCGCAGCCGTGCCAATCTTGTCGGGCACTCTCAGGAGAGGAATAATCGGTGACACTGGGTGTGGCACTAGGTAACTCAGGGGGGTGGAAGACCACGAGTGTCGAGGAAGCCCCCCCGCTCTAGGCCCAGGCTAGCCTGAGCACTTCTCCCTCCTGAAGGCTGCTGTGTTATACCTTCTGTTTGCTCTTGTTTTGTTGCATAGTTTTGCTTTATACTCTTTGGTAATTCTTTGTAAGTGTTACACAAATAAAATTCTTTTCTGCTTCAAAAAAAAACCACTCTCCTGATGCCCTCTGGCCATGCTGTATCACACTCCCCACTGTTCAAAGATAGAGCTAAATAGGCTTCATTAGGAGCCTTTTGTTAAGTATTCAGTGAGAGCTGAAATCACTTGAGATGGCGCAGCATTTCTGCCCAGCCTGATGAGAGCTAAAAATCACTGAGACTGACCTACAGAAGTCACAGCAGAGAAGCAGGTGGTAGCAGGAGGTGACTGACGGGTGGCTGGTGAAAGTGGGGAGCAGTTGGCTGGCAGGGCGGCCAGGCAGAGCATGTGGTCAGATGGCACGGCAAGCAAGGTGCCTTCTTCCCTGGGTGGGAGGTGAACTCACACAGATGCGTCCTGAACCGTGGGTCCTCCTGACCAAGGACAACCACTGTGAGTGGGGTATGGTGAGGGAGCAGAAAGGGGCACAGAAAAGGAACTTTTGGTTGTAGAACTCAAGAACATGAGGCGGAAGGCAGTGCCCCACACACTCTGGGGTGGGTGTCCTGCTCGCAGTTTTGTGATTATGAATCCGGCTTGTGACATTTTCCCTAATTAATGTCAGGTGACTTCCCTCCTTTCATTAAAAGTTTCTTTTCTACACTCAGACTCTGTGCTTGTGAGTTGGGAAGTATTGCTTCCCAGAGGTGCCCAGGGGTAGTGTGTAATTTTCCCAGGTTACTGGGTGGGGGCTCGAGCCGGTTCCCTGTTGTATTGTTGAAAAGGAACCCCTTTGATATTGATCCCGGCCCTGGTTGCTGCTGGCTCCACCCGGCAGAAGGTTACATGAGATTATTTTGCAAAAACAAATGACATCTTCTAGGATTCTCTAAACAATCTGACACTATGATCAGTTTAAACAGGATACTGAGTGTAAAGAAGCCCTGGTTTTCATATATGTAATTTATAAATATGTCTAGCTGAAACCTGTCACCTGTTTTATGGCTTGTAAATAAGAAGTGATGTAGTTAAGTATTACTTTATTCAGTAATATCATAGTGTTCACTAGGAATTCAACTCAGGGAAAAATTTCAACCCAACCTCTAACCCAGCAGTTTTGCACATCTAAAGCTTTTTTCATCCCCATGAACTTGAACACATATATTAAGAGCAAATCTAGAAGCTTTATGTCAAAATGTGGTTGTATGTGTAAGGCCCTTTGTATTTTGTAAGCTCTCTGGCAAGGTCGAATTCAAGCTTGGTACATCCCTGATTTCTGCAGCACTGTCAAGCTGAATTCTGCTGTGATGTAAAGCCAATTTTTAAAATGGAAGTTTCATTAAATTACGCATGAATAGATATTTGTGCATTGTACATTTTATTTTCGTCGTTAAAATCCGTTCATTACATGGTGGCTCCCTGTATTCAGTTTCCAGTGTCCCACAGAATATTTTTTTTATTGACAATGGATAACTGAATTGCTGGGGAAAGCTGGAGGTTTTGACCACTGTGAAGGCTTTTGGTACCAGCAAAGGTATGGGAGAAGAGCTCGGAAGCTTGGGTATGAAGGAAACAAGGCTTTTGGCATTGGAAGTGTATGCAACTCCTCTTCCCCTACCTCATGCATGCAGAGACGGAAGTGACTAGAAATTTTTTTGGATGTCTTGAAATCCCCATTTCATGCTGCCTTTTGTGCTTAGGAAGACTATTGCCTTGGTTCACATTCAGTTTATAGCTGGAGGATTCTGTTTCCTAGGAATAGAATTGTTAGAGACTTACTGTAAAATAAATAAAAGCTTGGGTCAAGATTTTAAAAAATGAAGGGTGGATGTAAATTGTCATAGCTCCATTGACTTCAAAGTGAAGCTCTGCCCTGGAATGTCTGAAGCTAGCTTTGTAGATTCATATTTGGGCACCTAAAAGGGCTGAGTGTCCAGCAGCACCTAACAGAGTCAGTGGACGCTACTGCGTGCTGTTAAGAGCTTCATTTCCAGTGCATAATAAGTAGCAGTTTTGTGTTCTTACAAAACACATCTTCCTTAGTGCTATCTACTGGTATCTTAATCTATCAATTAACTATTTACAGATATGTGAATGTCTCTCATTTATAGAGCACTCCTATAGGTTGTGATACAGCATGGCCAGAGGGCAGCAGAAGAGTGTTAGAAGGGAGCCTTATTCCCTGTAGAGGGAAGAAAGATTGCTATAGATTAATTAAAGCTCCTGAAGCCAGTTACATGATAAAACCCCCCTGCTTCAATCAGGCAAGAGGAGGAGTTGAAGCAGAGTGGATTGGTGTTGGAGCAGAGAGCAGTTTGGAGGAGTTGAAGCAGAGTGGGTTGGCATTGGAGCAGAGAGCAGTTTGGAGGGAAGCATAGGAGAGTTTGGAGAAGTGCTGCGGTGGGCTAAGAAGACCAAGACCCTAGGTTAAGGGACACCTGGTTTGTGCAGAGGGAGGGCAGGAGAGGGAAGTAGTCCAGGGGAAGGAACCACTCGTTCAAGTGGTTTACCACTATCCCTAGGGCCCCTGGGCTGGGACCTGCAGTAGAGGATGGGTCCCGGTCCCTCCCTCTGCACTCTCCTCCTCTAGGACACTAGTGGGGCAGTTAATACCCCAGTTCAGGGGCAAGAAACGGTCCCCTGAACCCCCTCCAAGAAGACAAAGCATGAGACCCATCATGGTAGTGCCGGCAATTTGCCACAAGGTGCCCAGGGCCTTTGAAAATAAGGCCACTTTATTTAGGTGCCTGAATATGCATTTAGGAGCTTAACTTTAGGCTTTTATTTATGAAAAACTTTGCCTTAGTTTCTGCAGCACAAATCTGTGCGGGGTTGGATTCAGCATGGTTCATGACTGAAGAACAGACGTGAGTACAAGGGCCCTGACTCTGTTCTGTGCTTGAAGAGAAGAGTCCGTTACAAGATGGAGGTTCTTTCCAAAATTTAAACCAATTCTGAAACGGAATAGTGACTGGTTGGTTATACTGTCTTCATGACTTTTGTGCAATGTAGCGACAAGTTCTGTAATGGATCCTTGTAAGGTTGCTTTCAACTCTTATCCTTGTTGATGACACTCTTGCATATGTACAGCCACATTTGTAGCTCAGACAGATCCTTGCATTTGACATTTCAAAGACTAAAAAATGATCTAAAAAAGTAAACCTGGCTATGATAATTTTGAAGGCTGATCAGCCGTTTAATATGTCTGTTGACTGTTAGTTTGTAAATTAGGCAGCAATTTGATTCTTTATCAATTTTCAGTGGTGTTTAACATTACCTAACCCACAAAGAAGAAGGAGGTATCGGTAGCCTGAAATGTAATGAAGCTTTTATCTACTTGAGAAACAATGACAACTCTTTTAAAAAAATTTTTGGATGATTTTAGTCCTCATGAAAGAGCTGCTGATGGCATTAGCAATACAGACACAGCACAGATTCCATGTGTGAGATTCCATGCACAGCTCTGACAAGTCCCTTCCATTCTGACAGGCAGCATTTCTGCTGTTTTAGTAATGGGCATCTGCTGTCTTAATCAGAACAATGTGCCCAGTTCTGCCACCCTCATTCCCGTGCTATTTATGGATGTATCTGTATTGTGGCAGTTCCCAAAGGCTCCAGTGAGAACTGGTACCCGATTTCTTAGGCACTGTGCAAACACATAGACAAGGGTTCCTGCCCCAAAGAACTTACAATCTAAAAAGTAAAAAACACCAAAACAAACATAGGGTGCATTTTATATTGTGCCTCTAGCCAAACATGGACATCGTTACAACGGTGGTTTATGTGCACAGAGGTCACCGTTAGCTGTCAGCTAACTGGTGACACCTAAGCATGCCCCATCCTTACTCGCTGTGTAGACTGCACATGGTTTAGTTCCTATAACTAATTACACTCCATTATTATTTTGCTGTGGGGGTGGCAGCCCTAATCATGCCACTAACTGGTAAGACTAGTTCTCCCTCTTCCAATTGCTGTCCAGCTAGAGGTCCCACTGTGTGCTTTTCCCCAAGAAGAGTCTGCCACGCCATGTTTGTGGTCTCTGCAGATTCTATTCCCCCCTGTAAAAGGTATCCCAAGGAATTTCCCCGACTACATCACCGGCAAGCTGCAGGCCAGTTTAAACTTTTGCTTGATATGGTGTTCATAGCATTGGTCACTGCATTGCTGTGGGGAAGTTGGCACAATGTACATGGTCTGAAGGGGAGAGCAAGATCTTTCTTCATCTCTGAAGTGGGGAGACCATCCAAGCCAATTAGAATTTGGCAAAATGCTATCAGAAGTATCAGTGTATCTCAGATTGCCTTGTGGAGAGCAGTTCCAGTAGGCTGTGCAGAGCCAGGGGTTAAAAATGGGTTAGGAAGGTTAAATACAGTCAAGTGAAGGACTCTAACATGATCCTTGGGAACTGGCAGCAGCAACCTGTTCTTATTTAAAGGAGCTTGGATGTTTGCAGCCAGACCAACTAAAGAACCAGTGAATCTTGTGAATAGTGGAGACCCCAGCCAAAAAGAGAGCTGTTGACAGAACATTCCCTTGGGTTTGGAACTTGTTCCCTTCCTTAGGTCCAGGATAGCCAAACTTGGGCTTCAGGACACACTGAAAGGCTAATTATTTTAAAGGGGCTTTTGTTGAGTGGGTTTTCCTTAAGGCTTTTTACTGAAGAACAAATATATTATTTTTATTAGGCTGGATCAACTACTGATGTATGCGGTGGGAACTGCTGCATGCCTCTGTCTGATTTTCTGTGGTTTTAAATAATTATATTTTTTTAGTTTTATGAATCCAAATACATAACTAAATAAGCAGTGTAAGGAGATTTGTTGGAATTAGCTCACTTTTGTCCAGGAAAAGGACTCTAGAGACTAGACAGTAATGAAGAAGTAACGTAACATTAGTTTGACTGTAATACATTTGAGAGGTTTGAAGAATGCTCTTGCTGAAAGAGGTATTTATTGGATCATTCAGGAGTGCGCTAAGGCTTTCTCTGCTGACTTTTAGGTCTACTTTGCAGGATACGACTCTAACTTCACTCAGCGCTTTTAGCAGCTCTGTCAACAAACTCCATCAGGGAGGCTGGTGCAAATGCATTTTTCTTTTCCAATTTTGTTTCTGTGGAGGTAGACAGCCTTCCCTGGATTCACTTACTTTCCCCAGTAATGGAGGAGTTATCCTTGCAGCAGGAGGTAGTCGGGTTTGTAGTAGAGTATAAACAATTTTAGTAGGCTGAACTGATTCCATTTTAAAACAAAAAGGGTGGTTTGAAGTTTTGAGAATGTACATACAAAAAGAATATGTATGTAATTAGATCACAGTATACAGTCAAAGTCCACTGACTATAAGTTATGGACAGTACTAGAGTTGATCTGCAGGAAGACAGTGAATGAGGGTCATTGAGTTAACAACTATTAACACGAAATATAGGGTTAGTAAGCCCACTTTTTCATTAAAAGTGGTTTACAGTATTCTAAGTTCCGAGGCTCCTGTGCCCATGTGATTAGGCACTCACCTCTTTAGCATAGGACCATAGAAGTGTAGGACTGGAAGGGACCTCGATAGGTCATCTAGTCCAGTCACTTGCACCCAAGGCAGGACTAAATAATTAGACCATTCCTGACAGGTGTTTGCCTAACCTGCTCTTAAAAATCTCCAATGACAGAGATTCCACAGCCTCCCTAGACAATTTCTTGCAGTGCTTAACTACCCTGACAGTCAGGAAGTTTTTCCTAATGTTCAACCCTAAACCTCCTTTTCTACAGTTTAAGCCCATTGCTTCTTGTCCTATCGTCCGAGGTTAATGAGAACAGTTTTTCACTTTCTTCCTTGCAACAACCTTTTATGTACTTGAAAACTGTTATCATGTCTCCCCTCAGTCTCGTCTCTTCTCTTCTCCAGATTAAACAAACCCAATTTTTTCAATCTTTTCTCATAGGTCATGTTTTCTAGACCTTTAGTCATTTTTGTTGCTCTCCTCTTGACTTTTTCCAATTTGCTCACATCTCTCCTGAAATGTGGCACCCAGAACTGGACACAATACTCCAGCTGAGGCCTTATCAGCATGGAGTAGAGTGAAAAAAATACTTCTCATTCTTGCTTACAATACTCCTACTAATTCATCACAGAATGACGTGGGTTTTTTTTTTTTGCTTGTTTGTTTTGTCCAACAGTGTTACACTCTTGACTCATATTTAGCTTGTAATCCATTATAACCCGAGATCCCTTTCCACAGTACTCCTTCCTAGGCAGTCATTTCCCATTTTGTATGTGTACAATTGATTGTTCCTTCCTAAGTGGAGTACTTTGCATTTCTCCTTATTGAATTTCATCATCTTTACCTCAGACCACTTGTCTAGTTTCGTCCAGATTCATTTTGAATTTTAACCCTATCCTCAAAAGCACTTGCAAGCCCTCCCAGCTTGGTGTTGTGGGCAAACTTTATAAATGTACTCTCCATACCATCATCTAAATCATTTATGAAGATATTGAACAGAACCAGACCCAGAACTGGTCCCTCTGGGACCCCATTCAATATGCCCTTCCAGCTTGACTGTGATAATAACTACTCTCTGGCAATGGTTTTCCAACCAGTTATGCACCCACCTTATAGTAGCTCTGTGTAGGCTATATTTCCCTTCTTGTCTACCTTTGAAGATTGCTGTGGATGTTGTTTATGATACGTGGACCTTTTGGAAGAAAATTTATATTAAAAAACAATCCCACAGTACACCTTGTGAAAACAAAAGTTTGCTCCGATGCCATTGGCCAAAAGGGCACCTCTGCCTCTTCTGTACTGTTCAGTTTGCTGCATGCCAGCAGTGGCTATCCTTCAATGTTGATGTATGTACATGGTTTGTGAAATGTTTGGAGATATTTCAGGACGTAAGGAGCTATGTATGTGTCATATATGTTAATTACATAAACGACTACAGGCTTCCATTTCAGACTTAATTTTTGTTTTAAAGTAATGAGAAATATTCTTTTAGGATTGCATTAGTTGTCAGACTATGCCAAGTAATGTAATAACTGCTTCATATTTTATCAGCAGCACTTACAGTAACTCACTCATGGATACGGTAGGTATGTCATATACATCCTAGGGTGCAGTTTTGGTTTCCAGGGACCAGTCTTGCTTTGCTCTTATAAGGCCTTTTAGTAGCAAACAGCTTGATTACTAGATCCATCGGCTCTCAACCCACGCTGTTAGTAATTCTACTGAGACAGATTCTAATCTGTTACACCAGTGTAAATCCAGAGTGAGATCTGGTAGGAATGAATGAAGTAACTCCATGAAGGTCAAAGAAGTTACTCTGGATTTATACTGGTGTAACTGAGACAAGGATATGCCCTATTGTGTGTAATGATACATCTACTTAGAAAGATAATGAATATACTGTGCCCGGGGCAAAGGACTGGCTATTGTGGGTACAATTTTAAAATTGCTAGCGAACACCTGAATGCACTTTCTCTTAAAATGGTGAATAATTACCGGCAGGTAGTGAATATTAGGTGCTATATGAGCAGCAAATAATTTACTACGGGCATTATCTCATAATTATCTCTAGATGAAAATGTAAGACTGCAGTGTTTTTAGAGCCCATCTGGGGCCCCTAAAATATGGGTTAAAACCTCACTTTCCACCACACTCTTTTGTAATTATTACAGTACATGGTGGGAAAGTGCAGAGCAATCACCAGGAGAGGAAATCTCTTGGCTACTGAAAAGAACTAACATTTCTAAAACTAATCAAAGGGAGAGAACAACTTGCCCAAAAGCTTGATACCCAACTCTCTTTATTCTCCAGTGTGCTAAGGTAAATGTAACTCACATCACTAGAAGCAGTTTCTACTTCCAAATGAATCTCATTTTGACTAAACGACAGGGAAATTATTCTTTTCATAATACAGGAGACAGCAGGATTTACTATTTTGAGTCTGTTTTCTAAGAAGCCAATCTCCATCGTCGGAGATTATCATGTTTCTTGTGACTCTGCACTGGGCAGCACAGTATGGGGAGGAGGTGACCAGCCCACTGTGGAGAAAGAAGTGGTTCGGGACTATTTAGAAAAGCTGGACAAGCACAAGGCCATGGGACCGGATGCACTGCATCTGAGGGTGCTAAAGGAGTTGGCGGATGTGATTGCAGAACCATTGGCCATTATCTCTGAAAACTCACGGCAATCAAGGGAGGTTCCGGATGACTGGAAGAAGGCTAATGTAGTGCCCATCTTTAAAAAAGGGAAGGAGGAGGATCCAGGGAACTACAGGCCAGTCAGCCTCACCTCAGTCCCTGGAAAAATCGTGGAGCAGGTCCTCAAGGAATCAATTCTGAAGCACTGAGAGGAGAGGAAAGTGATCAGGAACGGTCTGCATGGATTCACCAAGGGCAAGTCATGCCTGATTGGCCTAATTTCCTTCTATGATGAGATAACTGGTTCTGTGGATGAGGGGAAAGCAGTGGACGTGTTATTCCTTGATTTTAGCAAAGCTTTTGATACGGTCTCCCACAGTATTCTTGCTAGCAAGTTAAAGAGGTATGGGCTGGATGAATGGACTATAAGGTGGATAGAAAGCTGGCTAGATTGTTGGGTCCAGGGGGTAGTGATCAATGGCTCCATGTCTAGTTGGTGGCCAGTATCAAGCGGAGTGCCCAAAGGGTCAGTCCTGGGGCCAGTTTTGTTCAATATCTTCATTAACGATCTAGAGGATGGCATGGATTGCACTCTCAGCAAGTTTGCAGATGATGCTAAACTAGGAGGAGTGGTAGATATGCTGGAGGGTAGGGATCAGATACAGAGGGACCTAGACAAATTGGAGGATTGGGCCAAAAGAAATCTGATGAGGTTCAACAAGGACAAATGCAGAGTCCTACACTTAGGACGGAAGAATCCCATGCACCGCTACAGACTAGGGATTGAGCGGCTAGGCAGCAGTTCTTCAGAAAAGGACCTAGGGGTTAGAGTGGACGAGAAGCTGGATATGAGTCAACAGTGTGCCCTTGTTGCCAAAAAGGCTAATGGCATTTTGGGATGTATAAGTAGGGGCATTGCCAGCAGATCGAGGGATGTGATCATTGCCCTCTATTCGGCATTGGTGAGGCCTCATCTGGAGTACTGTGTCCAGTTTTGGGCCCCACACTACAAGAACGATGTGGAAAAATTAGAGTCCACTAGAGGGCAACAAAAATGATTCAGGGGCTGGAGCACATGACTTATGAGGAGAGGCTGAGGGGACTGGGATTATTTAGTCTGCAGAAGAGAAGAATGAGGGGGCATTTGATAGGTGCTTTCAACTACCTAAAAGGGGGTTCCAGAAAGGATGGATCTAGACTGCTCACAATGGTACCAGATGACAGAAGAAGGAGTAATAGCCTCAAGTTGCAGCAGGGAAGGTTTAGGTTGGATGTTAGGAAAAACTTTTTCACTAGGAGGGTGGTGAAGCACTGGAATGCGTTACCTAGGGAGGTGGTGGAATCTCCTTTCTTAGATATTTTTGAGGTCAGGCTTGACAAAGCCCTGGCTGGGATGATTTAGTTGGGGATTGGTCCTGCTTTGAGCAGGGGGTTGTATTAGATGACCTCCTGAGGTCCCTTCCAGCCCTGATATTATATGATTCTATGACTTGGGACTAAATTGGTCCAAATGGCTTGGTCATTTTGTTATGGCACTGAAGTGAGACTCAGGATGTAGCTTTGCTACAAACTTCCTGTGTACCCTTGGCACGTCACTAAATCTCTCTGGTGCAGATCCACAAAGATACTTAGGCACCTAACTCTGGGCTTGAGGCACCTAAGTCCCAGTTTCAGGCACCACTGTGATCCACACCCCCACTCAACTGCCAATGAACCACAGAGGTGCCTAAACTTACTCAGTGCTTACATTTTTCACTGTAAAAGTTTCCTAGTTGCTTAAGTTTCTGCCTCTGAGCATGTGCACGATGTCTCACTTGAGGTGTTGGACACCTATTTGGTGCCTAAACCCCTGTGCGATCTCTGAACTGGAGGAAAGTAGACAGAATAATGCTTATCCCACCCATGGGGCCAGTGCTTAATTTGTGCCAGGGCTTGCCAAGGCTGAGCCTCGGCATCTCTAGTTTTGGCAGTTCATAGGCCTGCACCTCTGGGCTTGCTGAGTCAGTTATGAAAGTAAAAAAAATTGCTTGAGTCCCGGCACCTCTTTCATTCCAAATTAAGCACTGCCTAGGGCCCAATCTGGAGGCTGCTGGCCTGATCAGGTCCCATTTGGAATTCAGATGGAGGAGAAGGTGGGTGGAGATGGTGCTACCTCCACCCAGTTTTTATTTTAAGCTCAGTGGTTAGAGCACTCATCTGGGATGCAGGGGAGACCCGTTCAATTCCCACTTCTGTCTCAGGGAGAGAGACCATTTGAATAGGGGCTCTCCCACACACTTCAGTGCAGTGTTCTAATCACTGAGCTTTGGGATATTCTGATGTGGAACAGCCTCAGTGTCTCCAGTTGAAGCTGCTCCACTTTGGATGAAATAATTAGTCACAGAGAGAATGTGAGCATGATTATTTAGCCTAGTGGTTAGGACACCCACCTGGGTGGTAGGAGACCCAAACTCCAGTCTCCTTGTTCCAATGACTCTTTCATTATTTATCCAGAGTGGAACAGATTCAACAGGACTGAGGGAGCCCCACATCAGACTCTCCCATAGCTTAGCGGTTAGACCACTCTCCTGAGAGGGGGAGCCCCTTGCTTAAATTCTTTACCTCCCTCCCCCCAGGTGGAGGGGTGAGCTGAATCTGGGTTTCCTTCATCTCAGGTGAGTGATCTAACCACTGAGCTAGAAGTTACAAGATGGGCACTACTTGCCATTTTTTGTGGTATGAGGCAGGTGCCTAACTCATTCTCACAAGAACAACTTAAGCACCTAAGCTGTTTGACTCCAAGTGAGGGGTTCCTGCTTGTGTATCTAGCAGAGAGAAGTGCCTCCCTGTAGCTCACACTTAGGCCCCTATCTCTGTGGGAAGGAAGGTGCTTAGGACATACTTGTCTTTTGTGCATCTTCCATTGGCTAGCTGAGGCGGCTGCCCCTCCTCACCCCCAGTGTGCTGGCTTTTGTGGATCCCATGCGAAGGTGCTTGTGTCTCCCTATTCATTGTATAGGGAGGCTATGATCACAGTGTTGTTCCTGTGATTTTCTACACACCTAGAGGTGAGGCATTGCAACACTCAGAGTTGCAGCACCATTTGTGGATCAGAACCTCTGTGCCTCCATTCCCCATCTTTATAATACAGGTAGTATTACTGCTTCTGTACAGCCACCCATGGGCACCACCACGGGCTCTATGCCACCACCTCTTCAGTGTACCTATTAGGACCCTTGGCCAGCATATTGCCAGCAGACTCTCTGGCTTCGAACCTTGCCCAAGAACCCTGATGGCACACTCCCTGGGCCACAGCATCCAGAGCTTTGGAGCCTCCACAAGACACCATAGAGGAGAAGGGTGATGTCATGGAAGAAGCAACACCAAGGACCATATCCTCCTCCTCCTGGGACGAAGCCATCATGCTTTCCCCACCATCTGTGGCAGAAGACTTTTGTTTCTTTCAGGAGTTGGCAAAGAGAGTTGCAGAGGCTCTCCAAATACCACTGGAAGGTAGGTAAGTCAAGGACACTCTCCATTGACTCCTTGATGTCCTCCACTCTTCCTCCTCCTCCTCCTCCTCAAAGATCATCTTCCTTATTAATGAAACCATCTTAGACCTGGCAACAACTGTATGGCAAACCCCAGCATCAGTAGCACCTACCTGCAAGCAGACAGACAAAAAATACTATGTCCCTGCTAAGGAATCTGAATTTCTCCCACCCACAACCCAAATCCATCATGGTGGACACTGTCAACTCCTGAGGCTGACAACACCAGTCAAGGACCACTTCATATGATAGGAACTGGAAGCACTTGGACCTCTTTGGAAGGAAGGCTTACTCCTTGGCCACACTTCAATTCCACATTGCCAACTATCAGGCCCTCATGGCAAAATATGACTCTATAAACTATTCAAAATGGAATGACTTTATTGAACGGATGCCGGAGTCACATCGTGACCAATTTAAGGCCATTGTCCAGGAGGGTCAGTTAGTGGCAAAGATATTGCTACAATCTTCCCTCAATGCAGCTGACACAGTGGCTACATCCATCTCCACGATGGTGGTTATGCGACGGGCATCTTGGCTCCATCTGTTGGGCTTCCTGAAGGAGATACTTTCTATAGTTGAAGACCTCCCTTTTGAGGGCATGAAGCTCTTTGCAGAGAAGATTGATGCCTCTTCACACCCTGAAGGTCTCTTGGGCCACTTTCTGGTTGCTGGGCATCTACATGGAAGGACAAAAAATATCAGTTCCCAATCCCAGCGTAGACCCCACACGTCTCAGTATCTGGCTTAACACCACTTTAAATAGGAAAGACAGAAGGGAAAAATTCTCAAGTGCAAACCATCTGGCCCATAATCTTCTTTGTCGCAGCCCTCTATGTCCAAACACCAGTTCTGATGGGTGGGTTGGGGTGTCGTTAGACCACTCCTCTCAAATGATGCAGCCGACCACTACACCCATTTGGCCACTGATTGGCAGTGTTCTGCAGAGCCTGGCAATGCATAACATCAGACCGATGGGTCCTAGAGATCGTTCGAACTAGGTACTCCATGCATTTTACCTCCCTACCACCTCCACAATGCCCTTCCCCATCTGTCTTCAGCGACCTTTCTCACGAGAGTTTACTATGACAAGAGGTAAGAGCATCTCCTCCAGTTAGGACCCATAGAACCAGTACATCAAAATCTAGGTTACAAAATGTTCTACTTCTGTTATTTCCTAATATCCAAAAGGAAAGGAAGTTGGAGACCCATACTGGACCTCAGAGCTCTCAACAAGTTTGTCAAGGCTCAAAAGTTCAAGATGGTCACCTTATCAGCGATCGTTCCAGCATTGGAACAGGGAGACTGGTTTTTGGCCCTTGACCTTCAGGATACCTTTTTTCATATCTCAGTCCTGCTGACTCTCAGATGATTTCTTAGATTCACTCTGGGACAAGACTACTATTAATACAGAGTGCTCCCCTTCATCCTATCGTTAGTCGCATGAGTATTTTCCAAAGTTCTCTCAGTGGAGGCTGCTCACTTATTCTCCCAAAGGATCATGATTTACCTGTACCTGGATGATTGCCTCCTCAGAGCCCAATCCTTCCAGGAAGCTCACTGAGTTACCAAAGCTACAGTGCACTTGTTTACAGAACTGGGCCTACAGATTAATATCCAGAAGTCAACCCTTTTCCTAGTGCAACATGGGAATTCATAGGGGCTGACCTCGACTCATTACAGGCCAGAGCTCTTTGCCTCAACACAGGTTCCTCTCCTTGGTAATGCTCTTAGAGACTGTTCAGAGCAGCCTGCAAATATCCACCAGACTCAGCCTCCAACTCTTGGGGCATATGGCAGCAGGCACAGTGGTGATATCACATGCCAGGCTTCATATACAATGCCTTCAGATGGGGTTCAGCTCAGTTTACAGACCAAACAGGGACAGACTGGACAAATCCATCACCATCCATCAGAATCAAAAACTCCTTAGATGGATGGAAGGACCCTGCCAATATTTGAAAAGGGATCCTCTTCTCATAAACCCCACCATCATCGCTCCTCACTACCAACGCATCATGTATAGGGTGGGGTGTGCATCTAAACAGTCTCATGACACAAGGCAAATGGTCACCTACAGAATTAGCCCCTTGGGTTTCTATGTTCTCTATGGTGTTGTAAGAGGAGTAAGAGAACAGGTCAAATGAGAAGCAGCAGAGAGATCAAGGGTGCTTCAAACATATCTGGGTCCCCTTATGAAGTTGTTTGCTTGGGTCCATATCTGCAGCAAGAAAGATTCAATATGTGCTGACCTGCTTGCACCCACTCCTACAGACTGTACCATAAACTGGGGATTGTGCACCCATGGGGATTTTCTGGGATTTTCAAAGGAGACTAAAGGAGTTGGGGATGCACTCCTATGGAAAGTCGGAACAAGGGCCTTCCGCTGCAGCAGAAGTAACAATGGTGTTCCCTGTGTAGCAATCCTTCCCAGACAGAAAGGCACCTGGTACTTTTAGCTCTGTAGGAGGAGTGCAGCCAGGTGATAAAGTGTAGGAAATTAAGCTCAAGATGGCTATCCCCTGGCCCCACCTAGAAAGTCAGTATCCATTATCAACATGAAGAGGTGCTGTCACTGTCCAGTACAATGTAATGGGCAGGTTTGGTGACGGAGAGCTGGCTTAGGGTACTGGATGCCAGTTCCTTCTCTTGTGAGGGCATGTTATGTAGCTGGAGAGCAGGAGGTGAAAGCAAAAAGAGGGCTCTCTAGGTAGGCCAGAGCCAATGGTGATGCATGAGCAGCCATTGGCAGACCCATCAGCTGCTGCAGGAGAAAGCTGTATTTAATTTTGGGAGAGGTGGATCATGCAGCTTCCTCTTTTGTTTGCTTCTGAGTCAGCTTCTGTTGTGACGGCTGTATCTTACAGCCACTGGAAACAGTCAGCCCCTCCCCAGCGAAGTGGGAGAATTGTTCGGTTGGTAAGACTTCCAGTTTTTGTTCCTGTGTGTGTGTGAGGGGTGGAAGTGGGACAACATTGTTTGAATTCTTTTTGTGTTATAATTCTTTTGCTAAAATTATTGCAAATCAAATAGTCTGGGAACAGAGCTGATTTTAGGTAATGGAAACCAATTTTGATCCAGAATTTATAGCAGATAGAGCAGGGTGAGCATAGCTCTCTGCTACATTTTAGATGTGTGTGGGTATTTTTATTAAAACATTTGGAGAACCTTGTTTTATAGTCAAAAAGCAAAAGGAAAACTGATGTCTGCAGCTTTTCTTATTTCTCCAGCCAATATCCTGACAAGACCTCGTGACCTTTTTATTTATGGCACTGTAAAGCAGAACCTCAATGCAGATGGGAGGGAGGAAGCTCCACACTCCAAACGCTCTCTTAATTTCTTCCCCTCTCGAAGTGATGAGCGCTGGCTTCCTGACTAGAATCCCTGGCCACTGCAGTACTGTCAACCCCAAAGCTGTCTCTCAAATCACCGCATGACTCCAGAACGGGGGCTTGAAGCAAAACACCAAATATTGCAAGACTCAGAATAAAATCGTGAGAGCTGGCAACTCTGTGCACTACTTGTGTGTGTACTGGAAAGTAAAGGTCAGTCACCCCTGGGCTATGCACAGAGGTAGTGCTGGGGTAGGATTACACGAGTCACTCATGTTGCAACACCAAGTGTTTTTAATAATAGTGTTCATAATTTTTTAAAAAAGGAATGATTCATACGTGATTAAAATCCATAGAAACAGGGTAGTATGTTGTGGGAGAGGGAGTAAGGAGGAACCCTTATCCTTACTGTCACTCATAAATGCTGTGAAAATAGGACTTCACTGGCCACGCAGCTATTTTCTGGAAGTGATTGTGTATCGGTTGGTTGTTGGTTTGAATATCATTTGCCAGCAGCAATTTGCCAGTGGCTTGTAACTTTTCCTTTTGCTACTCATAGTTTCATCAGGAGCTGTAAAAACTCCCATTTAAGCTTTCTGAATAAAATATAAACATTTAAGAGCAGTTCAACTCAAGCACTGCGGAAACAGTGCATGCAGGCGAAACCTGCTGCTGCCTGTGGGTCAGCTGAGAGTGCCTGCTTGGCTCTGTGTGCACGCGTTTGTGGGGAGGGAAGTGGGCAAAGGGAGGATTTAGCAGGATAGTAAGAACTTCTCCAGCTACCCTTGTCAACTGCCACGTCCTTCACTGCCTCTTTCCTTCTTCACTGCTTTACTTGACCGATATGTCCTCCTCCTCTTAGTCTTTCACAGGGATGGCTCAATGGTTTGAGGGCCCCCTACATACCTGTTTTAGTGGGCTAGCTACAGGGCCCAAACCTTTCCATCTCCCCAAATTCCTATTTTCGGCCAGGTGGGGAAGGGTTGGAGGGGCAGGGAAGAGGAGTAGAGTAGGTGATGTGTCCGGAAGTGGTGGCTATGTATTTCTCCACTTTGGGAGGATGTTAGACTGGTACATATGAGGAGTGGGAAGCTTGCAACATGCAACCAGACAGAAAAACAATAAAATGAAGGCACCCTGATTGCCCAGAGACTCGGTTTAACAGAGTTCTTGTGCTTTGCATGGAAGGGAGGAACAAGCATGCCTGAGGAAGCTGAACAGAACTTTATTGCACTAAGACGATACTCTCTTTACTGGGGCATCTCCTGATGCCTTCTCGTTTTTCCTGGGCAGGGCTCTCCTTTCCACATAGAGCTGTTCTAAACGTTGATTTGCCTGAACCCTCTTTGGATTGAGCTTCTCTGACTGTCTAATAGTTTACCCACTAACACACAAAAATCTCCTGGGTGTGATGAAAGCCCCATTCATTTCACACTTTGACCTGACTCTCATTCCTTTTTAATTCCTGGACCAGGTTTTTTTTTTTTTTTTTTGCTCCATCTGGTCTTGCTCCCCGGAGTGGAACTGATGGCCTGCTGCCTGGGAGCCCCAGTGAAAAGCAACCCCAAAGTCCTCTTTGGCACTCTGTCCTTCTGCTTTCCCTTGGAATGAAATATCCCATTTACCATTGTTTTAAACATGCTTTATGATCGAAATATCACTGCACTCTACATCTACATCAACACCAGGACCAAAAGGATAGCGTCACTCTTCCATAGACCGACCCTCTCAGCACAAAGAAACTGATACTGAACACCATGGCAGTCTCGAATGGAAGCACTAAACCTCACAATAGCGTATTTACCTGTTTAGTGGGGGAGGGGTGCGAGAAGAGCCTCTGACCCAAAAATTCTGGCTGCAGGTGTTATCTTATTGTCTTAACTGTCCCTGCTCCTTTCCCTAGCAAAAGGCACATTTCCTGTCCCCTTATTCCTGCCTTCACTAGTCCCTTCACTTTATATTCTGTTCCTGCCTATTGCCTTACCTTCCTCCCACATTCCTCTCTCCAAACAAATCCCTCTTCCCCTTCCCCTAACTGTGCTGCCTATCTGCCCCTACTCTGGAGCACAGTCAGGTGCTAATCGGAAAGAAGTCTGTTCAGCATTCTTCAGATACAAAGCTGGCTCGCTGTGCTATGTGGAGCTGGCAGAGACGTGTTCCCTCCCTTCCCTCTTCACTTTATGTACCCATTAAAAGTATCCATGACCAAATCAAAAATTGTGCAGCTGTTTCAATAGCTGCAAAACTGCTTAGAACTGGGAGCCCGAGTGCAGCAAAAGAGACCTTTGTGAATTGAACACTCTCTGAACTAAGTTGTTCGTGCAAACCCATGTATAATTAAAGCCTCTCTTGTTAGTGTATGGAGCCATAGTCATTTACTCACAATGTATATCTTTGCTTCCAGCTCAAAACTTTTTGGGGACATTGCCCACGATGTGCATTATCTGGTGCCAGCTATTTTAGTGCATCACCATCATCATTCAAACTGTGGAGAGCTCCTGCTACATTGTGGGGAATGTTTCCTCGAAAATGTTTCTTTATAGAATGCAGTGTAGCCAATCCAGACTTGATCTCACTAACAAATGGATGTCATGCTTCCTCTAAAGGCAAGGTCCTCTATCCCCTTGCAAGTGGAATGCCATGTAATTCAGATACACACCCTTACTCATAACCTGCCAAGATACAAAATAAACAGCAACTTTCATTCCAAACTCTTCCCTTTCCCCATCCAAAAAGTCAAGTCCCAAAGAAAATGCTTACCCACAATATTTCCCTGAACAATCTGAATAATATTTTAATGGACCATTTACTTAGTTAATATCTAATTAAATTTTGCATCATGAATAACATATTCAAATTGCTGTAGCATTATGAATAAGGATTCAATAAAAATATACAAGATAGAAGAAATCTGCAAAATAACCGCCATTAAACTAATGAGTAAAAATTCAGCAGCTATAGCAAAATCCACCAGAGAACAAACAAACTGCAGACAACCATATTACCAAACAATATTAGTCAGTTTTCAGCCTGCTTCCTCATGTCTCTTACACAGAAAGGGAAAAACAAGAAATACTCGGAGGAAAATATTTTGAGGAAAGCAAGGCCAAACACACATTCATAGAGAGATCCAGTAAACACTAGCAGCTGTGTGGCTAATGGAATCAAATAATACCAAATCATTTAATTAAAAATGAATTAATTGTTCCAAGCTTCTTTCTCTTGACAGAGAACATTTGTAGTTGTGCAGATTGTAGCTCTTAACACAGTTAGAATCAGAAGGCTATGCTGAAAATGTAAATTAAAAAAAAAAAAAATCACCTGACTTTAGTTTAAATTGTTCTTGTCAAGCTTCACCTGGATCATATAAATACTTGACTAAAGGCTGCTGGTTCTTTATAAGCCTCTCTGACCCAGATCCCGCAATGCACAGGCATAACTTTAAGCTTATGTTGCTCCATTGAAATCAATGTCTACTCATGTGTAAGGGTTTTGCTACATAAGGGCCTAGATGGCTGCAAGAACATTGCTCTATCACACAGTATAGAGTACTGCCCCCCCTGCATAATATAGCACTGTAAATATAATCTGTTCTGTATATAAAATATCCCTGTTGGAGCAGCCCGCTTAGGGGATATTCATGAAACTTTTGCACATTATTTACTGAAGAATTTAAACATAAATGCAATCAAATAAAAAAGCACTTTTTATTACTTGCCACCTCCTGCTCTTATGTGACTAGTTGGTATTGGCTTAACTTGTAGGTAAAATAAGTCAACTTGTATGATCTCACAAAGATGAACCAGTTCCCAACTTGAAACCCATGAGTAGGCTTATTGACTTCATTGGTACTACTGGGGCTTAAAGTTAAACAAGCAAGTGAAGGATCTTTTCAGGAATAGGACCTTCTACTGTATCTTGTATTTCTAATTCCATTAGGCTACCCAGCCTACTTCTACATGACCTGTATTAGAGTGAAATATAGAGAGACCTGTGGTATTCAAGACTTCTCTAACTAATGCTTTTTGCTCCAAATGAAGTTGTTTTGAAATTCCACTTACTTTCATTGACATGTGTTCGCTGCTTTTTATGGTTTCATTTTTAAACAGGATGTAAGAGATGGGGGCATAGGTGGTTACTTCTGGGCTGGTGTTGCCAAGTCAAAGATTCGCCACAAGACGGTGGTTAGTGAGCGGGGTCATAATAGTTGTAAGAGCTGAAATCAGTAAGTAAGAGAGTCAGGGTCAGAGCAGGGCTGGATTACCCAATAGGCAGACTAAGCACGTACTTAGGGCACCAGCAAAGCAGGGGGCACCAAAAAAAAAGATTTTTTTTTTAAAAAAAAATTTGATATTTGATATTTCAAAAAAAGCAGTTCTTAAAACATATTTGGGCAATGATCGTGTGTTGAAATCTCTTTCTAATACTCGTGGGAGGCACATGCAGTGGCAACAAGTGCAATTCTGGAGTCCTACTCAAAGATTGTGGATGCATTAGAAAGTATAGCTGAGGACCAATCACAAAAGGGAGAAACTATACGAGAGGCAGAAAACATTGCGAACAAGATGCAAGAACTAGAGTTTGTATTCATGTTGACCATGTGGAATGAAATTTTACAAAACTTTTACCACACAAGTCAAGCTCTCCAAGAAAAAGAATTGGATTTGAAAACGTGCAGACCTCTGTCAATCATTAGCAGACCACTTACACACTTTGCGGAATGATTTAGAAAGAACTGAAGACCTATCAAAAGATATCTTGCTTGATACTAACTACAAAGAAGCCCAGTCCCGCAAGTGAATCAGGAAAAAACAAGCAAATGATAGCAGTGCAACAGAAACAGCATTGAATCCTAGAGACAAATGTCACGTATCTACTTACTGCACTATAATCGATACACTTGAAGCTCATATGAAGGGGAGAGGTGAAATGTACAGAAGTATCACGTAGATTTTCTTTTCTAAACGATATGGACTTATAAGACGAACAATATTCACAATGTTCCCAAAAGCTAGTTGACTCATACCCTGTTGACTTGAACATAAATCTCTGTGGAGAAGTACGGCAGTTCCACTGTTATGTGCTCAAAGTTTAATGAAACAGGAAAAATGAAATTCAGTCACACTGATCTTCATGACACAATATTGAAAGACGGAATACAATGTGTATTTCCAAACGTAGAGATCGTACTACGTATTTTTCTAACATTGATGATTACTAACTTCTCTGCAGAATGCTCTTTTTCTCAGCTGAAAAGAATAAAAAACCTTCAGAGAACAACAATGTGTCAGGACAGACTTGATTCACTTTCCCTATTGTGTATGGAAGCGAATATGCTTTGTCGAGTGAGCTTCGATGAACTTATCCAGAATTTTGCAATCAAAAAATCTAGAAAGAAGCTATTTTAATTTCAGCATACATGTAAGTTTTTTGTGTCATTTCGAAAAATAAAATTTTATTTTATGGTATAATATTATTTTTATTTTGAATTACATATTGGGGGCACCATAATCTTTTCAGTGCTTAGGGCCTCTAAAGGTCTTAATCCAGCCCTGGGTCAGAGTCAGGCTGGGTTTGGAGACCATGGGTTAGAAGTAGTTACTAGGCTGGAGTCAGGAGGCAAGAGTCATGGTTGGAGTAAGGCTGGGGTCAGAGACTGAAGATCGGATAGCAAGGCAAGGTTGGGAGCCACCAGAAGTCTGCATAGTTGTACACACAACTTCCTGGGGCACCTTCAAGGGTTAAATAGTGAGCATGGGCCAATCAGAAGTCACCACAGTTCTGTTGCTCTGGCCCCTTTGGGCAGTGCTTCCTGTAGCCTAATTTCCACAGTGCTACTGGGATGTGGCTCTGCATAGCCTCACGGTTGTGATGTGGGAATGTCAGTTGCCCCAGAGTCTGCCGACCCAAGTTCTGGTCCTGCAGATCTTTATACAGGGTCTGAAGATCCATGGGTTGGTGGCATGAATTGAAGGACTTATGCTGTGTTGTGAATGTTGTGTTGCTGAAGATAAGGGCCACTAGCAGTGGATTAATTCTACAATTAAAATGTATATTTTGTACATTTTTTGTCTTTTGCATACATACCGTTGAGAAATTTTCACCAAAGTGTATTGAAAGGTCATTGTGTGGTAGCTTTTTGCTAGCATTCAGGATCCATTTAAAAAAGTCAGTTTAGTACAAATTAATATCCAGTGACAACCTTTCTTAAGTAGTACAGCATATGGACAGCACGATTACTGTATGGTGGATTGGCTTTCCAGTTAGTAGTTTTAGATATTTGTGAAAAATATGATAGCATAAAGAAAGAGACCTTATTTTAAGGCATATGCACAAGAAGGTGGAGTTAAAATTGAGTGGTCATTTGCAATTTGGGTTCTTGATTTCTATTTTAACGTTGCATTAGCACTAGTTATTTTGTCTGGAATTTCTTTGTTTTTAAGTGGTGGTGGTGGTGCGGGGGGAGGGAGAGAGAGCTATTCAGCTAATAAATTCGTTGAGCAGAGGCTTTTTGACTTGACATATCCTGTATGCAGTCATCTCTAACAAAAAGCTTACCTTGAATTACTGATTGTTAACTTTTGCTATGCCTATGCACATCTGAGGAAAGAACCTGTCACAACTAAATAGCTTTGGACAAGCCAGTGCCTAAACTTAGACACTACCAGTGTTTTAAACTGCTGTACTTTAATGGTTTCTGCAAATGTAGGGTCTGTGCTTCAACCCTTCTTCTCATGAGTAGCTGCATTGTTGTCAATTGTAGCCCTTTAGTTCATTTTGTTGTCCATTTATCATTGTATTATGTGATGTTATGGTCAATTCATATGCTATTTCATATACAATCAGTGTATGCTAAACCGATTTAAATTGTAGGATTATAGAATGTATAGGATTGACAAGTATTTAGGCATTACGAGTGTGTACAAGGTATACGAGTAAAGCATGGCTAGAATGCAAGGTCTGCAGGCTGAGACTTGTAAGATGTTAGCTTAGCCATATTAGGCTAAGAACGCTTGACGTGAGTAGTGACCCAGGAATAATCCTATGCCAGCAAGGTTGCAAAGTTACTGCATAAAATGTGCCAATAGGTGATGTTATGGAAAAATGGACTGCAATAGACTGCAAATTATTGTTCAAGACCACAAGCCACCTGATGGTAATGTCTTTGAATGTCTGTCTTGACCACAGCGTACATGTTGTGTATAGATGCTAATGAGAATAAGAGTAACTATGAACAGCCTATGAAAAATGGGAGTATTCATGGGGTGTGGAGGTACAGATAAGGAAAAGAGAGATGACACTGTCATGCGTATGCATAAGGTGTTAAATGTAGTCAGAATTACAACATAAAGCAGGGTTCCCTGGTTTGGTAAGAGTGGGAAGATGCACACAGGAAAGCCCGGCAGGAACCATCCCTCTAGCAATGATGATCTATTGAGAAGTCCATTGGACCCTAGAATATCTTTGAGGATGTGAATATAACTACAGTTGTTATTGTACAGTTATTTTTGTAGGATGTCTATATTCCTGGGTAATTTTAACATTATTAATTTAATACACCTCGTAGTACAGACTTTGTACTTGTGATTGGATCTGAGGTCATTATCCTTGGACTTCACGTCTTCATAGAGCCTCCAAGTTTGAGAAAAGCACCAGAAGCAATTTCACTCCACTGAGCTTGAGACTGTAGCAACCGATGCCAAACCCATGGTGGTATAATTTAATATATTATTAAATTCACTCTAAATAAAATAAAAGGTTACACAATGTAAGTTCCAGACAAAGAAGAGGTTGAGAGTACTGAGCGTGCATGAAAGGACAAGCTAGAGCAGTGTTTTGGGGCTGGTGGCCCCTATGGACTTAAAAAAAAAATTGTGACCCCCTCGACTAAGACTTGAAAAGGTCAGGGGCTGAAGTCGCCTGAGCCCTGCCACCTGAGCCCCACTGTGTGATGCTGGGGGTGGGGCTGGGACTGAAGCTGACAGTGCCTTGCTGGGGCTGAAGGCACCCCAGCCTCGCCACCGCTCGGGGCTGAAGCATGATGCTGGACCCCCTGTGGTAATCCCCCCAAACCTGTCCCACGACCCCCGTGGGGGTTGCGACCACCAGGTTGAGAAACACTGATGTAAAGTGAAGCAGCGCTGAATCCAGGCTTAGCTCAGACTTACTTTGACATATAGACCCCAATGTATTTCCTACTTGAAAAATACTGGTCATATTACTGTGCCAGCAGAGCCTCTTATTTGGCTATATGCAGAGATAAATTTACTAAGGTGTGTGCTATGCTCCGATTGACTTAATGGGACTACTGACATAAAGCATTACTGACATGAAGATAGCTTGTAGGATTGAGCTCTTGACTTGAACCTTAGGGTTTGATGAGCTTTACAAAGCAACCCAAGTTTGAAATTCTACTATCAAGTGTCATCCCCAACTGGAACAAATAGGATGAGCCTCTTTAAATTAAACATAGCTGCACTAAATCTGCTCAGCCCTGCCAAAAACATTTACCATTTGGGCTGAGACAAATTATGGAAAACGTAATCCTGAAAAGAATATAACTGGGAAAGTAATGAACAACTGTAAATAGGAATAAAGAGGCTAGTGTAGAAGTTGGAAGCTAACCTATACTGCAAAATGTGCTGTGTGCCTGCAATAAAATGTAGGCACTGCAATATTTATAAGGTATGTGTAGGTCATATTTACTCATTAAAATAGTTTTCAAATCTTGATTTCTTTTGGACCTTGAATTCATTCAATCTTTTTTGCCTTGTGGGAGTGAGCCCTTTTGCTGGGCAGTACAATACAGTATTATTAAGATGGCAGCCAATCTGAGAAAGAAGCTAGGCCCCATTCACTGAGAGGAGATAGAAAGTGATGACTGCCATTCCTAAACACTGCTTTCAAACAATTATACAAGATATACTATTTAGCTATCTATGCTGCTATAATAATCACTGTTCTTTTTCTTTTTCTGAAGACCCTGGGAGCTACATTGGCATATTTATACTCCTTTCTGGTTAATTTCTTTAATTACTTGTTTTTCCACTTCCACTAATTTTGTACTCTATTTATGCTGTAGGAGTTACTACAAGTGATGCCGTAGGGTTACTGCAACATTATAAATAAGAGGCTCCACAAGCATAATGACTGGAGCTGTTTTTGCTGAGCTGAGCCTTACCCTTGGTGGGAATCTCAAATTCTCCCAAGTAGCTGAAAGGTAACAAGAATATTCCTTTAACCAAAGTGTTACATGAAAATGTTTTTAATTGTACCTGCCCCACAGATCCAGAGAATTGCATGATTATTTGGTTGGTCTCATACTTTTTTGGGGGGATGGGTGGGAGGGAGGGGTTCAGTGGTTCTATTGAGGTTTCAAAATTATTACAACCAATTAGAACCTTCTTAAGATGTGAGGAAATGCCACCCCGTGGACTGTAAGTGTGAGGGAGTCTGCACGGCGGGAGAAGAAGAAGGTGGGAGGAAAGGCTAGAGGACAGTAAGAAGTTATCTGGTGGAGGGAATCTGTTGGGTGGAGAAGTGGTGAGCATATTTACTCTACTAGATTGTAGGGGAAACTAGAAAGCAGTAGCAGGAAAGTGTTGTACGCCAATGGTAGTTTGACCAGCTTCTGAAAGCAATGATTGTTTGTTTATGCAGGTCAGGATTGTAACTATCTAGAAGGAGAGGAGAGGTTTAAGAGTAACAGCCGTGTTAGTCTGTATTAGCAAAAAGAAAAGGAGTACTTGTGGCACCTTAGAGACTAACCAATTTATTTGAGCATAAGCTTTCGTGAGCTACAGCTCACTTCAGTATGCATCCGATGAAGTAGCTCACGAAAGCTTATGCTCAAATAAATTGGCTAGTCTCTAAGGTGCCATAAGGAGAGGAGAGTTGATGGTAATGTTTTAGCCTCCTACTCATGGTACCTTCAGCCACATTTCCCCATGGTAACTCTCCAAACCTATGTTTTAATAACTTTTTTTAAAAAAGCCAACCAACCGCTGTTATTAGGCGGGAGTTGTATTTTATATGATACAGTGCAAAATAAAAATACAGGTTTTATTTAAATTTTAGGGACCTGATTTTGATCGATCTTGTAATAGCTTTACACTGGTATGATGCCATTGATTCCAGTGGAGATTCTCTTCACTTGCATGAGTGTAGGTGAAAAATTGGCATCAGGGTCACTAAGAAAAAACAACACAAAGTTTTAAGCTCATGCTGGCAGCATGCAGCTGGATAAATGTACTAACTAGAGACAAAGTGCAGAGATTCAGATTAATTTTGTTTAACATGCTCCTCTGAGGTTTTTAAGTGGTTTAGGTTATTGCAGAATTGGCTCAGATAGCACTAATTTCTGTAATAGAATAATCTATTCTTTTAGATTCTTTTCAGACTAATTCTTTCAATTGGATACTACAAATTCAGATATAAGAAATAATAATACAACCCCCCTGTGAAATCTACATATTTCTCACATTCGGTATTCAAGATTTGGCCAGTGCCTTTAAGAGACTGAATGGATCACTCCTTGAACTGACCTCTGCAATAGTATGACTGCTGCAGTCATGGGCATCCCACATTACTCCTATGTATAAACCATCAAAGAATAAAGGGGTTTCTTTCTGCCAAACAGTGGGACTTGAAGCAGAAAAGTAATGACACTTTGGCTGCTCATGCCTTTATCTGGTTGCATCATCGACTGCAACTTAAAATATTAATTGAACAGCAGCCAAATTGAAAACAAAAATGCCTCTTGTTATTAAAAAAAAAAAACAAAAAAAAACCAAACCCACCAAACAAGCGAAGACCAAAAGCTGTTAACAAGATACCTGCCCCTCAAAAAGGGCTGCCACAAGGAAGGGAAGAAAATAGAACTTCAGTTTCTGTGTGATGTGCAACAGGTAACCTCTTAACAAGTGGATCCCACACATTTTGCCCTTTATGGTACATATTTATTAGGAAAAAATGTGGGCTCTTACTTTGACATAACTAACACAAGATACAATCTGAGCGAAGACAAGGCAGTTTTTAGTTTTCACACTTGTTAGCTGGGTGTGGTAAAGGCCAGAGGGGGAGCCTAGGGTTGAGCTTGACCTGCTAACATGTAAAAACTACAAACTGCCTTGTCTTTGCTAGGATTTTACCCCCCATCATTTACGTGTTAGCGAATGTGAAGTGAGAACACAACTTTTTTCCTAGGGAAGACAAGGCCTTAGACTGTGATAAGCCCTGTCATAGGGATGCATGCACTCACACAGCAGAGGGTGAAGACACGGGAATAATAATTTGTTTTCCTATTGTAAATAAATGTTTCCTCTCCTACCCTCTGGAGAGAGGTGATAGCATTTGGAAAGCAAACATATATTTATTGCACTTGCTGGGAGTATTTATATTCTGTTCCTAAAAATACTGATTTAAATTGACAATATAGCCCAGTGTACTTGGGTAATATAAAGTATGTGTCTGTGGACCATACATTGCCCATTTGGTGTATTTTTGTAGCATACATAACACATTGAGACTACAGTGTATCTCCTAAAAATTATGGCATTTGTTCTTTGGAGCCAGGATATTCTGAGAATTTACTAATAAATCTGTTAATTAGTTTGAATTGAAATTTGTTTAAAAATTGGTACTTTAAGAAATGTGGCACCCTGTGTCAGATCTTTTTTTTTTTCCCCCCAAATGATTTTAATACTGGAATAAGACCAAGCACTTTGAATTTCCCATGTAGTTAAAACTCACTGAAGTCTTGTGCATTGAATACATTTGAAATTTTATTAGAACTAAAGGTAATTTTTGCCATTCTTCATAACTGAAAGTTTCTTCTTCAGCAGAAGCTGAGGAATAATATTCTAGTGTAGAGAATTCCACATACTGCCCTCTTTCAAAATGGGTGCCATCTCCTATTGCTCTCACTAGGAGTGAGGCTACTGGTCGGTTTGGCCCCTGGATGCCCCCTTTCAAAGTGGCCACTGCAAGAAATCTAGTTTCCATTTGAAGACTCTAGCTGCAAAATAATTACTTCTACATTCATAATAACAAAAGTAATTAGTTCAAGTGTCAGTGAATTATCTGTAAATTAAAAAACCCAAAATTATATAATTAGGAGTAATGATATGAATTAAGAAAGGGAAATTTAGGCTCAACATTAGAAAGACTTCTTGACAAATCTGTTTAACTGTGGATCAGTGCCAAAAAAGAAGAAAGGGAAGCACTGCAGGACACTTAACACAAGACTAGAAAAGGAAATTGAAAATACCCTGTTTAAAACAAACACATAATTTGGCAGGAAGCGGAGACAGGATGCCCTAATAAATCTGTTCTGCCTCTAATATCTAGTTCTGTGTCAAATTATCAATCAAAAACCAATTTGAAAATACTTATTTATTTTGATTTACAAAACTTAGAATGAATTAAAATTATGGAGGTTCCAGTCAGAACCCCATGGTTAATTTTGAGTTCCATTTTGTACATTAAGTGAGGATTCAACCTCTTTGTTATGAATAAAGAATACAGCATCTCTTTGGCAAACTTACAAGCACTTCCTCTTTGAGTACAGAATGAATTTACTGTGAATTTAAAAATTAGTCTGTCTGTTAGTTCATAAGTTAAAATTAATTAAAACCTGTGTCCTTTAAAGTAATTTAGCAATTGTGTCATCTTTTCTTTGTAATGGAATAACAGAAATGCTTCAAACTTTCCATGTAGTTAAAATTAATTTACATTTTTTGCTCAGGCTATCGTTGAAGAAATTAGGTTGCAATGAAGGTAGTTATTAATGATTGTTTTATCTAATTGTTATTATTGTATTGGCTACAGACAGAGTCAGGTCCACAATCCAGTAACTCGTTAAGACGGGCCATTGTGACATCAGAGGTAACTCAACTAATCACTATTCTTCCTCTATAACTAATTCGCATGCAGTATCTGTTGGTTGTAATGAGTCAGCGTTATGACTTGGGTGCAGAGTTTTCATTGAGAGATTGCTTAGCCTTACGGTTGCTGTTCTTTAAAGGTTCTGTAGCTGCTTACTAGTTTGGGCATAGCTGTTTGAAAGGCTCCCCACGGTATGTCGTCTTTGGCTCCTCTGTGTTCCAAAGCAGCACAGCTGGAGGAAAAGAGGTAGGAGGAGGAGAGGAGACAAAGAAGATAGACTCAGAAATTGCAGGATGTATATCATCCTTGAGTGGGTATTTGAAGGAAGCTCCTTATATGTGAAATATAGCCTAATAGAGCTCATGGCAGAGAAGATTCAAGAATTAGAGATTGTGAAGCTGAGATAAGGCCAATGCCAGATGGTAAGAAGGGGTTCCCTGGTATATAACAGTAAAACTTAGCTGGCCTGACCAGTTTAATACACATCACACACTGTTGTCATGATATTTATATGAAAGGTGTCTTGTAAGATATCTTTTGAAAACTAATAACATACTGGTCATTAATATCACTGTAAATTGTATGTAACAATGCTGTATCTGAGATTATGGATACTCACTGATATCACATTTTGGAATCTGTGAAGAGACAAAGGATGCAAAACAGGTTTTTTCCAGACAAAGGAGAAAGGAAAATATGTCTTCTGTTCAACTGCAAATCAAATAAGGGAACAGGGACAATGAGCTCTTCATTTGCTTACAGGATTGCAGGAAGATCATTTGCACTGTAAAATCACAGAAGAACTGCAAAAATAACACAGAAAGCTGAGTCCCCAGGAGGGCTTTGAAGACAAAGATAAACTTTGGAGAAATCAAGAATGGCTAAAAGATTTTGGGGTATCCTTCACCTGAGAGAACAAAGAAGCCAGCACTTTTTATCTATGAATGACGGTTCCTCTTGCTAAACAGGCTGGAGAGAATGCTGACAACTTGGTGTGAGTGAGGACTTGTTTACACTTGAAATGCTACAGCAGCGCTGCTGTAGTGCTTCAGTGTAGACACTACTTATATCAATGGGAGGGGTTCTCCCATAGGCATAGGTAATCCACCTCCCCGAGAGGCAGTAGTTAGGTTGACAGAAGAATTCTTCCATTGACCTAGTGCTGTCTACACTGGAGGTAGGTTGGCTGAACTATGTCACTCATGGGTATGGATTTTTCGCACCCCAAGTGATGTAGTTGGGTTAACTTAACTTTTCTGAGTATAGATCTGGCCTAAGAAACTACATTAGGCAAAGCTATATTGCTAGAAATAAGTTTTAGACATTAGAAAGCATATTATTTTTGTTTTGTTTTCATCTCTCTCTCTCTTGCTTGAAAACACTTAAAACTATGTTCTTTGTTAATAAACTTAGTTTTATTACAAACCATCTCAGTTCGGTGTATTAAGGTGGAGTATAAAGAAAAGGAGTACTTGTACCACCTTAGAGACTAACCAATTTATTTGAGCATAAGCTTTCGTGAGCTACAGCTCACTTCATCGGATGCATACAGTGGAAAATGCAGTGAGGATGTTTTATACACACAGACCATGAAAAAATGGGTGTTTATCACTTCAAAAGGTTTTCTCTCCCCCAACCCCACTCTCCTGCTGGTAATAGCTTCTAAAGTGATCACTCTCCTTACAATGTGTATGATAATTAAGGTGGCCCATTTCCAGTATACCCCAGCTGAGTTTACAAGCTTTTGAGTGTACTGGCTGTTTGGAGGCAGTGAACTTGGTAATAACTTCTGTGAGTGTCTAGTGAGAGGGACTGGACACTGCAGAGAGATGTCTCTGGGGAACTCAAGAATTGAGGTCACCTGCAAGGCAGGGTTTGGACCGGCAGAGTCCTAAAGAGTTTGGTAGCAAGGAAGATGAGCTAGTGTGTCAGGGAGCTAACATAGCTTAGCAGCAGTGAAGCTCTCAGTTCTTTAGGGTAAGAGGAGTAATACAGTGGCTCACAGTTCTGGGTAACCCAGGCAGCACATATATCCTCCTTGAGTGGATATCTGATGAAAGCTACTGATTAATGAAATGTCACGTGATAGAGCTCATGGCAGAGAAGATTCAAGGGTTAGAGATGCCACTGGAGACTATGGAATTCAGGCAGGGATTTGAAGGTATAATGCAGGAGTGGAGAGTGTAGGTGGTGCAGAAAACCCAAGGTTTGAGGACAGATGGTGAATGAAAGGACCTGTAGGGCAGACTGCCAGAACAAGTGGTGATCTGTGGAAGAATGTGACCATGAGGGCAAGGCAGAGGAAGAGACCAGCTAGTGGTGGTGAAGTCAAGTTGAGTAACAGGTTTGCTGAGGAGGAGAAACAGGTGGAAGATGGGTTAGTGAGGAAGAAAATGGATGCCAGACCGTGCAAGAGAGAGGAAGAGATTATGGAGATGGCCAGGGATCGGAACCTAAGGAAAAATAAGGATGAGGTACAGGGGACTGCAAGAGAAAACAGATCAGTGTTTGCCCCGGCAATTGAAATTAGGGGGTGCGGGTGTTTGAATATACAGAGTGGGGGGTGAGGGCCAATGAGGGGTGGGGGTAGGCTGTATGGTGCCATAGTAAAAACTGAAAAATGTTTCACAACAATTTTATTAGATTTAACTATGTTTTAAAATCATCATAGAAATTAGAGTTGGCAATTGCCTTATGTGAATTCATGTAGCTAAGTACTGGTGATGGATCTACTTCAAAGTCAGCCTGATTGCCTATTGTTTATCCAAGAATGTATGGTCAAGTAGATGCTAGAACATTGTATATAAAAGACTGTTGGGTCCTGATCCTGTTTATCTCAGATCTGCTTAAACTTCATCAGGGGAAGTTTGCATTGCAAGATTGAGATCCCAGTTAAGCTGGAACACCCTGAATATGATATTGGATATTGGACTATAATCTATGGACTAAATTCTAAAAACTCTTTGCAACTACAAAGCTCACCATCTCTGCTATGAATCTGAACCTCAATAATTGAACTCATGTCTGTATGTATATTGATCTTTTAACCATATTCTCTCTCCCTTTTCTTTTCATTTTTAGTTTAGTTAATAAGAATTGGCTGTAAGCGTATATTTGGGTAAGATCTGGAATATTCTTTAACCTGGGAGGTAATGTGTCTGATCCTTTGGGATTGGTAGAACTTTTTATATGATGAAAAAGATTTTCATTAATCCTCATCATATTTGACTTGGGTAACTAGGTGGAGGCCTGAGGCTGGGTTACATCAAGGGAACTACACTGTTGACTTCTGAGTAACCAGTGTGGTCTAACAGAAGCTGTTTTGTGCTGGCTTGGTAAATCTAAGTATTAGTATATCCACCAGCTTTGGAGATTGCCTGCCCTATTATTTGCAGTTCACTCTAATTGAGTGACCTCAGCTGGCTCCCCTGGAACCCCGGTCAAAATAATAATAAAGTTTAGTACATAAACTCCCCAAGATAACGACATCTTGAGATAGCAACAATGTGAGATAGACCTTGAAAAAAATGCATTTTTAAAATGTTGGACTACTAGAATATGTATATTTATATAAATTTCTCAGTCACAAATCTAGCATTCTGGAGCAAAGTCACTAAAAAAAGTCCAACAAACAAATGTTATTTTAATGTGTCCCTCCCTTCTCCCTTCGCTGCACTCCACTTGTAGTAGTTGTCCTTGGTCAGTGGAAACCCGTAGTACAAAGGTGCTTTCACATGAGTTCACCTCCCACGCTGGGGGAGGAGAGAAGGCACCTAGCTCATTCCTCCAGCTGCTCACCACTCACTCTGGCCGCTCACTCTGACCACTGTTTTGCTGTGCCATCGTGCAGGCCACCGCTCCATCCCCAATGGCCCTGCATCGTCACCTTCTGCTGCCCCCTGCCATTGTGACCTCTGCATGTCGGTCTCTTGAGGGTCCACAGAAACACTGTCCCGCAGCAGGTCTAAGCACTTAGACCTGATTATCAGTGATTTCAGCTCTAGTGGTCATTTAAAAAAAAACAAAAGACACTCTATGGAGTCTAATAAGCTCTATCTCTAAACAGGTGAGAGGGGCGTGTCAAATAGAGCCTGTGACTCTTAGGCAGAGTCCACACCACCAAGCAAAACACCTGTGCCTCACCCTCTCTCCTCTCTCTCTCTCTCTCTCCCCAATAGGATATGGCATCCAAACCTCCTGCTTAGAAAGTGCAGTTCTGTTGAGGGTGACTAGTACTTAATTTGTAATGAAAGAGGTGCCGGGGCTCAGGCAAGTTTGTTACTTTCATAACTGATGTGGCAAGCCTAGAGTTTCCCAGGCTCAGCCCTGGCAAACCCTAGCACAAATTAAGCACTGAGCGAGACCTCCTCATTCAGGCAGGCTAAGCACAGTTCTGCTGCCCTTTACTCATACAATAAGGATAACATTTCATGACACCCCACATTCAATACTAAAATGATTTGGAACCCAATACCAGCCAAAATTGATCACTTGAGTAGCACAGCTCTGTCTGCTGGATACCTAGGCAGAGTAGGTGTATTCATATAAATACAGTCTGCTCTTGAAGCCTTTCTACCCACCTCCGGGCTCATCACTAGCTGTTGGGAGAGCTCGTTCAGACCTTGCTTACAAATCATAATTTGAAATGATTAGGTTGACCAATATAGCCAAAACAAATGCACCAACATTGTCATAAACAACAGCTGTGTGAGGAAGCTAGTCTTTGTTCATACTTTTCAAACCCATTATGCTTTCTCAGGTACATATTGTATATGCTTTTAAAGTGTGTATTAATGTTTCAATTCAAATTTCCAACCAGTGACTAAATTGGCAACACTGCATGTCACTGGTTGACCGCGGGGGGAGGGAGGGGAAGAGTTGGGGAAATTCAGGGGCGTGTAGTGAAATCCTTGAAATAGATATATGCCAACACCCGGAAGGCCTATGTGATTGGGGACTCCATAGTCTGGGCTGGTCTACTTTACCACGGCAAGTCGACCTGTTACGCTACTTCAGTTACATGAATGATGTAACTGAAGTCAGTGTATCTTAGGTTGACTTACCATGGTTTCTATACTGTGCTGGATTAATGGGAGACGCTCTCCTGCCGACTTCCTTTACTCTTCTCGGGGAGGTGGAGTACTGGAGTTGACTGGAGAGCGCTCTGTGATCGATTTAGCAGGTTTTCATCAGACCCGCTTAATCGACACTGCTGCATTGATTGTAGCAATGTCGATCTACTGATAAGTGTAGACATGGCCTCAGAAGAATTGACAGGCCTGTCACCAGGCCAGATCCATATAACAGGAGCGTGTGCAGTCTGATAAGAGCAAGGACATGAGGTGTGGATGAGAGGCTGAAGAGGATCCTGATGGGAGTGGGCGAAAATCCACTGATTGTGGTACACATTGGGACAAATGACACCACTAGATTCCAGCTGGAATGGATCAAGGGCGACTACACTTAGTTGAGTAAGACACTTAAAGAAGTGGAAGTTAAGGTGATTTTCAGCAGAGTACTTCAGGTCCCTAGGGAAGGAGGGACAAGATAAAGATCATCAGATGGCTCAAGGCTTGGTGCTATGAGGAAGGTTTTGGGATGATCAACCATTGCGGGAGGCATTCACAGAAAATATATTTTTCTCAACTGATGGACTCCATTTGATTACCTGGGGTATTAACCTTGTGGGATCAAGGCTGATAAGGGCTTTAAACTAGGAGATGAGGGGAGAAGGTTGGGAGAGACTCATGAAATCTCACATCAGACTTCAGTATAGGAGGAGGAAAACAGCTAAATGAAAATATAGTAAGGGATAATGGAGCACCACAAGATAAGAATATGGGAAGAAAGAGAAAGAAAATACAGATATTGATTGGTGTGTAGTCAGATTGGTGTTACAGTTAGTGAAAGGACTATATCTAGTTCAGGTAGAATACTGGGTGAGGTCCGAGGGAAACAACTAAAATGCTTCTACACAAACGCAAGGAGTCTGGGCAATAAAGAGGAGGAACTGGAGCTGCTGGTGCAGGAGGTCAAACCAGATATTATAGGGATTTCAGAAACATGTTAAAATAGCACTCATTACTGGAGTGCAAGTCATGAAGCTGTAGTATTTAGGAGAGAGAGGAATAAAAATAAAGGTGATGGGGTAGTGTTGTACATTAAAGAAGCACTAAACTAAAGATATTTGAAGTGATATAGTATGTTCAGAACAGAATCTGTTTGGGTCAAAATCACTTTGGGGAAGAATTGTGAAAGAGGTTCTATTGTTACTATACCAGAGGATTTCTGTATGATTTTTAATTGTATATAGTTTAAAGATCCCAAAGTAATGTTAATTAGAAGGCCTTTCCTTTTTCCTTTCCCTGTGAGCGGTTTGAAAGGCCAAACTGCTCAGCACATCCTGGGACAGAGAGTCTGCTCTCAGAAGAGATAAGACTTTGCAAAAACAACTGTTCCTCGGAACAGCACACAGAGACTCCCACCCTTTTCGCATTCTTTATCTTGCTTGTTGTGTATGTTATATGGTAAGGGGGTTAAGCAGTTTCATTACACCCTCAGAGTTGTTAAAGTCAGAAGAGATATATGTTGAAATAAAGCTCAAAAATGCACGTGAATGGATGTTGTGTGTAAATAGAAGATGAATGGTTAGGAGTGCCAGCCTGAGAGTTGTTTCAGAGTAGCAGCTGTGTTAGTCTGTAAAGAAAAGGAGTACTTGTGGCACCTGAGAGACTAACAAATTTATTTGAGCATAAGCGTTCGTGAGCTACAGCTCACTTCATCGGAAGAGTTACCACTTCAGTATCAATTGGCCGAAGAATGCGCTAAGTGCAGGTAACTGGATGACCCCCGGAGGGCAGACTGGAATCCACCCAACAGCCTCAAGGGTGGGAGAACTAAAGAACAAGATAACATCTGGCAGCACGGAGCCGTCAGGGATATGTCATCAGCTGATTGATTCAGCAACAGAATGATGAAGCCACCTCCATAGACTGGCATAGGAATAAACTCCTATAAAAACAGACCCTAAAGACTAAGAACTTTGAATCTGGTTCTACAACCACCCTCCAGGAGCATCGGATGCGCATCTGACAAAGACTCAGCTCCACCCTCATGCCCAGGTTACCTGGCCAGTAACTTGGCATGAACAACCTCTAGGCTGCTAACTATAACAACTTTGCAGAACTTGTGTGTGTGTATGTGTGTAGGAGTGAATGGGATGTCGTAAATATGACTGTTAACTTGCTTTACCTCTTTTGGTATTTTGTGTGAGTACATGGGATAGAATGTTTATGATTACTTGTTTACTGTGCCTCTTTTCGTATTCACAATAAACGCGGCATTTTGTCTTATCCCCTTTTAAAAGATCCTGTTGGGTTTTATTTTATTGGGATTGTGTTAAGGGTCTAGGGGGTCTCAGACTGAGGTATGGATCGAGAGCTCTTTAATATTATTAGAGAGAGAAATACTTTTGGGAGTTGTCATTCTGGGAGACTTTAACTTCCCGGATATGGATTGGAGAATAAATGCTAATACTGGTAGGTGTCAGGGACCCAGGTCTCAAATCCTGGTCCACAGGACTCTTAGGAGCCAGTCAGTTCCAGCCTGCCCTTCAGTGACCAGAACTAGAAGCTGAACTCCAACAGAGTACCCCAGTTTAGGAATCTGATTGACAGAACTCTGAGGGTCCTGGCTGGTTCCCTGCTTGTATTTAAACCAAGTTCAGGAACTGGAAGTTATCCATGCAACTGGGTGTCCCACTGCTCCTACTGCCTGTATCTGATTTCTTGGTAACCTTGACCCTTCCTGCCTCCTGATACCTGACTATCCAATTCTGATCTCCTGGTATTTGACCTGGCCTGGCTTCCCGCTCCCATTCCTACCACTAAGTCAGTCAGTCCATCCACATCCTGGTCGTGACAGTAGAGCCAGTTATTCTTGGATGTGATAGATGACAGCTTTCTTCATCAAATTGTCACCAAGCCAACAAAAGGCGATGTAGATTTAGACTTGGTTTTAGTAAAGAGTAAGGACATCCTAGAAAAGCTGGCTGGAGGAAATAGCCTTGGATTGAGTACTCATGAGTTGATTCTGTTTAAATTAAATGGGAGGATAATCACAACCAGGTAGTCAACTGTGATTTTTGATTTCGAAAGGGCAGGCTTCAGTAAATTGAGGGAATTAGTTAAAGAAGTCAACTGGACTGAAGAGCTCAAGGACTGAAACACAAAGGAGGCTTGCAATTTTTTCAAATCAGCTGTACAAAAACTAGCTGAAATTTGCATCCCAAGCAAAATGAGAAAAACGTATTGGGAAAGGCTCCAGATCTAGATGGATGAATAACCACCTCCAAAATATTATTAGAAGGAAGCAGAGAGCCTACATGAAATTGAAAAAGGGGTTGATTAGCAAAGAAGGCTTCATTGTGGAGGTTAGAAAATGTTGGAATAAAGTGAGAATTGCTAAAATCAAGCTGAATTAGCTCTTGCTAAGGGAATTAAAATAATGAAGATTTTTTTTTTTACTTCTATAAATACAAAGAGAATAAGGAAGAATGAGCTTGGGCTGCTATGCAGTGGGGATGGGAAGGAGCAAAGGGAGAACTATTAAAGCACAGTGATATTGAGACTCAGTTCTCTCTGTCCCCTTCACATAGTGCCAGTTTCACTAACACTGCCCATTAATGTCTACACAGCAATGTAAGGCTAGGGTTAGTGGGATTCAAGTCAGCTGACCTGTGGGCTTGATCATCTACAATGCATTTTAACCCTAGGTGAAGGAATTTCTGACCCATGCTTGAACCTAGGGCTCTGGTGACCACACTAGTGCACAGACCCAAGTCAAAGTAACCCTGTTCCAGAGTGCTTAATGTCCCCAGTACACCTTGGCTGCTTTGCACTGTTTTGGAGATGCGAAACAGCTGTAAACTCCCTTTAAATGTCAGTGCATTCTGGATGCTTTGTGCTGCTCCTTTGTACCAGTGAGCTTGCCTTTTAAAATTTAATGCCATGTGGAGGGGAAAAAAGCAAACGCAAACAACCTCCCGTGCTTAAAAATCAGTTGAGTTTAATCAGGGCCACCAAACTCCAAGATGTCTTCATCACAGCTATCAGATTATTGCATGGCATCAGTGTAGGGCAAAATTAAAGTTGCTTGGGTGCTTTAACTGTATATTTCTACACCATAATGTGCATGGATTTTTTTTTGTTTTGAAGTGTAATCTTAGCTCTGAATTTCCTGGATTTATAATATATGGTTTGGGGATAATTACTACAGCCCTGTAATTTCTTTATCCTTTTATTACTCATATGTACACTCTACCTTAACATTTGTTTTTGGCCTTGCACTTTCTTTAATACAAAAGTAAACTGATAACACCATGCACCATTCAGTAGACTCAAAGGTCTGCTCGGACTAATAACACAAAAACTAGCCTCCATAATAACAATACTCATCAACAAACCCTGACATCAATCAAATGCCTGATTAAAAATGTGGACTTTGCAGTTTGCCCAACAGACTAACAGATCTGGGGCTCTGGTAACTGAAGAGGTTTTAGGGGAACAAACTTTTATCTTGGCTTTTGGTTTTTGTGTAACTCAAAAATAATCAAATTGATCCCGAAATTGTATTAAAAACATCTTGTGGGTGCTTATATACAACCACCCACTGGCATCAGCATGGATCAAATTTGGGAGCTTCAGCACCTGTGTGACTTGAGCTGATGCAAAGCTTATTTATGGAGAGTAACCAGCTATGTGATTGCTGGGTCTGGCCAGTAGAGGGAGATATGGTCAATCACACTAGGTAGTTTGTTGCACAGGTATTGTGTAACCAAGGGTACATTTTTATGATAGAATTGCCATGCCCCTGCAAAATGTGGGGTTTGAGGAATGTCTCTCTATTTTTGTTGGGTGCATGATGCCAGACGGAAAGATGCAGTGTTTGTTTTCTTTGAGGTTCTTTTATATATTATTTTTTTTGTTTTGGAAGATGACTAAATGTAGACATCCAAGTTCAAAGTATTTGCCCTTTTTGACATGATAAAGGCCACCTTAGAAGGTCACTGTCAGGAGCTAGGATTGATCCTTTACTTAATCCCTATATCAGGGACGGGCAACTGGCGGCCCAGAGTGTATATCTGGCCCACCAGATAACTTGAGTTGGTCCGCTACAGTTTAGTATAGGTAATCTGGCGGCACCAAGACCAGGAAGTGGGAGGGGCAGAGCAGGGGTGTGGTGGGCAGAGGACCACACCTGCATGCACATGCTGACGTGACGTGGTGAAAGCACATGGGCTGGAGCAAGAAACCAGGCCCAGCCCTGTGGGAAGAATCTGCTGCTGCAGGGTGAATGTGGGATGGGCTCACTCTCCAACTACCCCATCCACTGGGATCTCCTATCCCCACCACCCCAGAGGGCAAGACCACACAGTCCTCCTTGCCCTGCACAGCACACCCCCTTGGAGCAGGACAAGACACCTCCCCATATCGCACCCACCAGCCCTCCAAAAGTTTTAGTGGATTTTGTGGCCCTCTAGTACCTTAAAATTGCCAAACCTTGCCTGAGGCCATTCTGTGCATCATACTATTGAGGGGGGCCCCTTCTTGTGACCAGATGATTGACACTCCACAGAGACATTGGATCCAGTTCTGTTAGTCAGCTGGTAGAGAGCGTGTAGAAGTTCTGATACCATCAGCTATAGCCTGGGCAGCACTGGTTCCTATAATAGATTTGGGGGTCTTCCTGAAAACCAAGAGGCCTATGTTTGTTTGTTTTTTTTCTCAACCTAAAGGCTAGTACTGTGGCTTGGGGAGGAATGGCAAATAACCTGTGATCATTAAGACAAATCTGAGACCAGCTTTCAACCCTTTTATATTTTTGAAAGGAAAGGAAAGGAAAAGAAGGCATACTGTTTATTTAGAAACTGAAAGCTGAGATTCTCCTTTACATTTGTAGGTCTCTGAAATTAAGGGGTAGGGAGGCTGGCTGTAAGCTTTGCAGACCTGCGAAAGCTGGCTCTGTACTGAAGGCCCTTGCAGAGAAGACAATGGTACCTGAGGAGAGAGAACCTAAACATCTGTCTCTCCCCTCCCGTTGCTGCTGCAGCCAAGCATGCACTGATAAATTCAAATTACAGTAGACAATCAGCAGTGAGCCACTAATGGGCTAACTTACATCTCCCTTCATTCACCTTATGCAGCTGGGGTTGAAGCAAGTGATGAGACAATGCAGCCCAAAACAAGACAAACCTCCCACCACCCAAAGCAAACCCCTGAAACCACACACCCAGGAAAAGCAGGGTAGAAAGGGCTAAATTTAAATAAAGGCTTAATCAAGGCTGAGAAACAGACGTAACGCCTCTACTGCACATACCAAAATCTCCTGTATATTGTCTGGACTTTTGAAAGCACTAGAATGGCATGTTGACTTTAATGCAACATTGTTTCGATGCTGTTCATTTTCATAGTTAGTCACATCACAGAAAGCTAAGGGGGTGTCAATCACACGTGGTGCATCTGCCTGGGAAAGAGCTCCCTTCACAGTTACATCTGTCAGCATGCACTCCTTATTTATTATATTTTTAGTAAGGCATGCTATCTTGTTCATGTGTGAGAAACTGTAATGCATCTTTCACATTTAAAGTGCCCTCTAAAGCTTTCTGCTTCACAACCTCCTACCTACTTTCACTGTTACCACTAAATTTTTTATACGTCTTGAGCATCTCTGAAAGAATTGCAAATTCCAGATAGAACATGATTAATTTAACACTGTCGTCTCCTACAATATAGTGTACAGCCGCCCATCCTTCTGCAGAAGTGCTACATCTTATCTCGGCTCTTAGTGAAAAAGTAAATTAAGGCAAAGGCTCCAGTCGGTCATGTGTGCTCCTTTTAAAATTAATTTTTACTGACAGTCACAGAGTCAAAAGCATGTAGTTGCTTATGAAAGGCAGAACAGAGATTAAAATGTGTATTTTTGTTATTCCAGGAAAGAGACTCTGTTGTTGCTCCTTCTACATTAGTCAGTTTCCCCAAGGATTCCACATTCTTCATTATTTGGGTGAGTAAAAGTCAAAACACAGGTCTCTTTTTCCACTTGCTAAAGAATTCTGCTTTTTACTTTGTTTAGCTCTTTACACATCTCCCCTGTGTTTTCAGTAGCAATGTTTTCTCTTATCGGGGGGAGGAAGAGGAGGAAGGGAAGTGGTACATTTTCCATATCATGGGCCTGATTCACCAATATATTACATCTGTTTTTGCCAGTGCAACTTGGTCAGAAAGCTGGTGCAAAGCAGGGCAGACTCAGTTTCTGTAAGCCCTTGTTTACCACTCTACAAAGCAGAACTGTCTATGCTGGCCATATTCTAGACTGGCCAGTTTCAGCTAAGGCTGTTGAAATAGGCCAACAATCCTGAATTCAGAGACTGATTCAGAAGCAGTTTGTTCATCTATGGTGTGGGATGTTTTGTATAGTGCGTTATGGTTTTCTGTAACAAAGACCAGCGGTAGATCGTATTCTGACCTTTTTTCATGGTGACAAGAATAAGGGTAACCCTTTACAATATATTTAGAGAGTAAGTATCCCGTCTCTTTCAGGATGCCACATTAAAAGCAAGTTCTCTTCAGTATATTTTTGAATGTTGAGTGTGATGTGCGATCAAGCAAATTCCTAATGATACAAACATCAAACCAAGTGGTTGGAGAAATGAGCAGACAGGCAATTTTGTTATGGATCTGTCACCGTTTCAGGGTAACTGTACCTTTGAGCCTCTCCACAATGAGCTCTAAGAATGCCCATTGAGGTCTTAGGCCTCTAGCCTTCACCTCTCTGTGGGCAAGGACCCATGTCCCTTCTCTCTTAAGACTGGGGTTTTAGACTGCAGTCCCCTGCAGTTCAATGTGGTATCCTCAGCAAGCCAGGCTGCTCAAAGGCCAGCACCTACACTTTGCTTTCTCTTTCAGGACAATGACAAATGATTTACCAGTGACCACCCAGCTTTTTCTCAGCAGACTACAGACGCTCCTCGGGTTATGTAGGACCCGACGTACGCAAATCCACACTTACGGAAAAAGTTCTGTAAACTAGAAATAGGTGGTTGTTGGGTTTTTTGCGAAATGGTGGGGTATACGTTTCCAACTTGTGCAAAATTTGAGTTACGCAAGGCGTTCTGGAACGGAATGATTGCATAAGTCGGGGAGCATCTGTACCATCTATTCAGGATAAAAAGCATGCAGCAAAAACACATAAAAAGATCTACACTTTTACTTAACATACCCATCAGCCTTATGGGATCCTGGCAAGCCAACATACTTCCAGCCCTTCAGCGAGGGTTGCCCATACCCCCTTAAACCAAAGGTTATGTCATTTTGCTGGATCAGAAAGAGGGCCCTGAATCTGTTTTAAACTCAGCATTTTATGCCCAAAAATTCTTTTTGTCTTGACTCTCCTCTGGGCTGCCATAACTCATAATATGCGAACCGCCATCTCTCTGGTGCTGTTAACAATCCCAGAAACTGTAGTAGTCACCCCCAGAGTGCCATACGAATGCCCGTTCTCACTTTCAGATGACGTAAACAAGAATCAGGAAGCATTATCTCCTGTAAATCTAAACAAACTTGTTTGCCTTAGTGATTGGCTGAACAAGAAATAGGACTGAGTGGACTTTCTAGGCTCTAAAGTTTTATATTGTTTTATTTTTGAATGCAGGTTTTTTTGTACATAATTCTACATTTGTAAGTTCAACTTTCATGATAAAGGGATTGCACTAAAGTACTTGTATTAGGTGAATTGAAAAATACTATTTCTTTTGTTTTTTACAATGCAAATATTTGTAATAAAAATAAATATAAAGTGAGCACTGTACACTTTGTATTCTGTGTTGTAATTGAAATAAAAATATTTGAAAATTTAGAAAACATCCAAATATATTTAAATAAATGGTTTTCTATTATTGTTAAACAGCGCAATTAATTTTTTAATTGCGCGATTAATCACAATTAATTTTTTAATTGCTTGACCACCTGAATTGCAAGGATTCCAAGAAGACTGGTCTTGAAGAAGTTTCTTGAGGAAAGGAGGCTTGGAAGGTTCTTGGTGCACATAGTGGCCAGGAGACTATTTCAGGCATCTTAGGCAGCTAAATAAGGCACAAAGGTGAGACTAGGAGAAGGAAAGTGCAGTAATAAATGTCAATTTCGGAGGGGATGCTCTGTATAAAGAGGTTGCTTAGTTAGAAGTGGCCACTAAGAAAATAGAATCCAGACCTTTATCTCTGTACCTTCTGTTGGCTTGAGTGGGAACACCACACACAGGGTATGTCTATACTATGAAATTAGGTCGAATTTACAGAAGTCATTTTTTTAGAAATCATTTTTATATAGTCTATTGTGTGTGTCCTCACACAAAATGCTCTAAGTGCATTAAGTGCATTAACTCGGTGGAGTGCTTCCACAGTATCAAGGCTAGCGTTGACTTCCAGTGTTGCACTGTGGGTAGCTATCCCACAGTTCCCGCAGTCTCCGCTGCCCATTGGAATTCTGAGTTGAGATCCCAATGCTTGATGGGGCAAAAAAAATTGTTGCGGTTGGTTCTGGGTACATGTCGTCAGGCCCTCCCTCCCTCTGTGAAAGCAACCGCAGACAATCGTTTCACGCCTTTTTTCCTGAGTTACCTGTGCAGATGCCATACCACGGCAAGCATGGAGCCCGCTCAGATCACTTTGGCAATTAGGAGCACATTAAACACCATGCGCATTATCCAGCAGTATATGCAGCACCAGAACCTGGCAAAGTGAAACCGGGCGAGTAGGCGACGTCAGCGCAGTGACGAGAGTGATGAGGACATGGACACAGACTTCTCTCAAAGCACGGGCCCTGGCAATGTGCGTATTATGGTGCTAATGGGGCAGGTTCATGCGGTGGAACGTCGATTCTGGGCCAGGGAAACAAGCACAGACTAGTGAGACCGCATAGTGTTGTAGGTCTGGGACAATTCCCAGTTGTTGCAAAACTTTCACATGCGTAAGGGCACTTTCATGGAACTTTGTGACTTGCTTTCCCCTGCTCTGAAGCACATGAATACCAAGATGAGAACAGCCCTCACAGTTGAGAAGCGAGTGTCAATAGCCCTGTGGAAGCTTCCAATGCCAGACAGCAACCGGTCAGTCGGGAATCAATTTGGAGTGGGCAAATCTACTGTGTGATGCAAGTAGCCAACGCAATCAAAGATCTGCTGATATCAAGGGTAGTGACCCTGGGAAATGTGCAGGTCACAGTGGATGGCTTTGCTGCAATGGGATTCCCTAACTGAGGTGGGGCCATAGACGGAACCCAGATCCCTTGTCTTGGCACTGGAGCACCAAGCCGGTGAGTACATAAACCGCAAGGGGTACTTTTCAATAGTGCTGCAAGCACTGGTGGATCACAAGGGACGTTTCACCAACATCAACGGGGGATGGCTGGGAAAGGTACATGACTCTCACATCTTCAGGAACTCTGGTCTGTTTCAAAAGCTGCAGGAAGGGCCTTTATTCCCAGACAAGAAAATAACCGTTGGGGATGTTGAAATGCCTATAGTTATCCTTGGGGACCCAGCCTACCCCTTAATGCCATGACTCATGAATCCTCTGGGGTGGAGTGGCTGGGTGGCCGGAGGCCCCCCCACAGCATTCTTGGGCGTCTGGATGAGGAGGCTATGGAACTTGGGGAGGAGGGAGGTTGGTTACACAGGGGCTGTAATGGCGGTCTGTGCTCCTGCTGCCTTTCCTGCAGCTCAACCATACGCTGGAGCATATTGGTTTGATCCTCCAGCAGCCTCAGCATTGAATCCTGCCTCCTCTCATCATGCTGCCGCCACCTTTCAGCTTCAGCCCTCTCTTCAGCCTGCCACCTCTCCTCCTGGTCATTGTGTGCTTTCCTGCACTCTGACATTGTCTGCCTCCATGCATTCCTCTGTGCTCTGTCAGTGTGGGAGGACATAGCTCAGTGGTTTGAGCATTGGCCTGCTAAACCCAGGGTTATGAGTTCAATCCTTGAGAGGGGCATTTAGGGATCTGGGGCAAAAATTGGGGATTGGTCCTGCTTTGAGCAGGGGGTTGGACTAGATGATCTCCTGAGGTCCCTTCCAACCCTGATATTCTGTGATTCTGTGACAGCATGAGCTCAGGGAACATTTCATCGTGAGTGCGTTTTTTTCGCTTTCTGATCTTCACTAGCCTCTGGGAAGGAGAAGATCCTGTGATCCTTGAAACACATGCAGCTGGTGGAGAAAAAAAAGGGACAGTGGTATTTAAAAAGACACATTTTATAGAACAATGGGTACTTTCTTTCACGGTAAACCTTGCTGTTAACATTACATACATAGCACATGTGCTTTCGTTACAAGGTCGCATTTTGCCTCCCCCCACCACGTGGCTAGCCCCTCCCCCCTCCCCATGGCTAACAGCGGAGAACATTTCTGTTCAGCCACAGGCAAACAGCCCAGCAGGAATGGGCACCTCTGAGTGTCCCCTTAAGAAAAGCACCCTATTTCAACCAGGTGACCGTGAATGATATCACTGTCCTGAGGATAACACAGAGAGCTAAAGAACGGATGTTGTTTGAACGCCAGCAAACATACACTGCAATGCTTTGTTTTAAATGATTCCTGAATACGTGCTACTGGCCTGGAGTGGTAAAGTGTCCTACCATGGTGGATAGAATAAGTCTGCCCTCCCCAGAAACCTTTTGCAAAGGCTTTGGGAGTACATCCAGGAGAGCCGCGAATACCAGGGCAAATTAATCATTAAACATGGTTGCTTTTAAACTATGTATACTATTTTAAAAGGTACACTCACCAGAGGTCCCTTCTCCGCCTGCTGGGTCCAGGAGGCAGCTTTGGGTGGGTTCGGGGGGGGACTGGCTCCAGGTCCAGGGTGAGAAACAGTTCCTGGCTGTCGGGAAAACTGGTTTCTCCGCTTGCATGCTGTGAGCTATCTACAACTTCATCATCATCTTCCTCGTCCCCAAAACCTGCTTTCATGTTGCCTCCATCTCCATTGAAGGAGTCAAACAACACGGCTCGGGTAGTGGTGGCTGAACCCCCTAAAATGGCATGCAGGTCATCACAGAAGCGGTATGTTTTGGGCTCTGACCAAGAGCGGCCATTTGCCTCTCGTTTTCTAGTAGGCTTTGCCTAAGCTCCTTAAGTTTCATGCGGCACTGCTTCGGGTCCCTGTTATGGCCTCTATCCTTCATGCCTGGGAGATTTTGACAAATGTTTTGGCATTTTGAAAACTGGAACGGAGTTCTGATAGCATGGATTCCTCTCCCCATACAGCGATCAGATCCCGTATGTCCTGTTCTGTCCATGCTGGAGCTCTTTTGTGATTCTGGGACTCCATCATGGTCACCTCTGCTGATGAGCTCTGCACTCACCTGCAGTTTGCCACGCTGGCCAAACAGGAAATTGAAATTCAAAAGTTTGCGGGCCTTTTCCTGTCTGCCTGGCCAGTGCATCTGAGTTGAGAGTGCTGTCTAGAGCGGTCACAATGGAACACTCTGGCATAGCTCCTGGAGGCCAATACCATCTAATTGCATCCATAGTACCCCAAATTCGACCCGGCAAGGCCGATTTCAGCGCTAATCCCCTTGTCGGGGGTGGAGTAAGGAAGTTGATTTTAAGAACCCTTTAAGTCGAAAAAAAGGGCTTCATCATGTGGACGGGTGCAGGGTTAAATCAATTTAACACTGCTAAATTCAATCTCAACTCCTAGGGTAGACCAAGGCACAGAAGCCTTGCAGGATTGGGCCTCAAAAGAAGAAATAACTTGTGTCCAGTAAAAATATATTGCAAAGATTTCAATGTGTAGATATGGGTGTTGCCAAACTCAAATGGGGATTCATACACCATTAGAAAGTGGCGTGTTGCTCCTGGGGTGTAGAAAATGAAAAACACTGAGGCTAAGACCCATGAACTCCGCAAAAGAAGTGCGACACTTTAACCAGTGATCCTTGGGAATTCTCTAAATGACAATTCCTTGTCAAGGGGTAAGGTCTTGCGACACAAATGACTGCTTTTGGTTGCAAAGATAACTGAATGACAGATCTAGAATGTTGTTAACTTCAGGCCACAATTTTTGATACAAAAGCATGAAATTAGATTTGACTGGAAAATGTTGGTTGTTTTTCATGAGGAATTTTGATGTGTTTTTCTTTTATTCAAAATTTGCTGCAAAAGCACTTTGTTTTTTTCTATGAAAAACCAAATCTGAAAACTGAAAAGAAAAAAACGTTCAGAGGCCAAAGTGGCATCATTTTCTTATTATCTAGTTCAGAAGTATTTGAGACACGGGCTTTTAAAGTACAATGATATTAATATGTATTATAATCTGCCATGTTGTACCATGTATGATATTATTTAGTGCTTTGAAAACATTAGGCCATATTCTAGCTCCATGGAATTTCATGGAGCAACTTTGATTTACATCTATTAAGAATTTAGACACTGATCATTATCACCCCTGTGAGGTAAACGATATTATTCTCATTTTAAAGATGAGGAAACTGAGGGTGAGAGGGTAAGTGACTTGGCCAAAGCCAGAGTGTTGGTATTACAGATGGAATCTAGGACAGCTGGCTTTCAGTCTTCTGGTTTGATCACTAGACACAAGGGTAAGATTTTTCCAAAGCACCTAAGTCTCATAGCACACATAGCAAACCTAAAGGCTTGTGTACATGGGAGGAAACTGACATACAAAACTATGTTGGAATAATTATTCTGGTATAGCTATGCCAGTAGAACACCTCATGTGGGCACTATTCCAGAATAAAAGTGACATTATTCTGGTACTAATTACAGTGGAATAATGTCACTTTTATTCTGGATAAGTATGTCCACATCAGGAGTTACACTGGCCTTGTTATAGTGTTATAATTACTGTACTACAGCTTTGCACATCAGTTTTCCCATGTAAACAAGCCCTGAATCTCATTGAAAGTCAATGAGTTTTAGAATCCTAAATCATTTAGGCCCTTGTAAAAATTTTACCCCATATCTCTTAAACTCAGTATTAGAGAGTTATTTGCACCAAGCCATATATAAAAAAGTGGTAATTCTATCAGAATTTGTGATAAAGAAAATGGGAGAAAAAGCAAAACTCCACTGGGGTTTAAATATCTCACAGCTGAGTTTTCAAAAGAATGAAATATGTACATTAAAATAAACTGCTGCCACAAGCAAGCATGATATAAACTTCTGCGAGGATACCAAATCCATCTTTAGATGGCTTTCTACAACCCCCCTGCCTCTATCCTTTTTCTTCTCTCATGGTAAACAACTATATAAGAGGAAATATTGCTGGTTTACCCACTGATTTTTGTTTCTATGTCCCATAAAGAAAATGCTATAAATTACAAATTGTCTAGAGTGAATTGAAAGTCGTATTTGCACATTTTTCTGCTTGATGGGGTTCATATTGTTTCTTTGGGAATAAGCTATCAGTTTTTAACACTCCCTTTAACTTATTCCCCAAGCACTGCATCACTTGCCTTTCACATTTTCTCCTGTTTTATCTTTGTAAGAGAGAGGGGTAAATTAATTTTGCTCCAGGGATAGAGATGTGTTGGAAGCAACATTTCCAAACTTCTTGTGAGTGGCTGGGGAAACTAAGGGATCTTCTTTGTCCCAGGATTAAAGGACTAAACAATGTCTGCAGGTTTCTAGCTTACTATATCTTGTACTTAAAGTCTATCATTGAAAATATTGGCACCAAATATATTGCTTTTAAGACCTTGAGACACTGGAACATTTCCACCGCCAGCCCCAGCCCCTCTGCCCCCAAATCCACAAGCAGATGTCCTACTGTCCAGGTGGAAGGGAAGTGTATCTCAAGTGCAAATGATATCTACATTTATTTTGGGGAAGTTCTATGGCCTCTGTTATACTGAAGGCCAGATTAGATGATCTGTGGATGAGGGGAAAGCAGTGGATGTGTTGTTCCTTGACTTTAGCAAAGCTTTTGACACGGTTTCCCACAGTATTCTTGCCAACAAATTAAAGTAGTATGGGCTGGATGAATGGACTATAAGGTGGATAGAAAGCTGGCTAGATTGTCGGACTCAACAGGTAGTGATCAATGGCTCCATGTCTAGTTGGCAGCAGGTATCAAGTGGAGTGCCCCAAGGGTCGGTCCTGGGGCCGGTTTTGTTCAATATCTTCATAAATGATCTGGAGGATGGTGTGGATTGCACCCTCAGCAAGTTTGCAGATGACACTAAACTGAGAGGAGAGGTAGATATGCTGGAGGATAGGGATAGGATACAGAGGGCCCAAGACAAATTAGAGGATTGGGTCAAAAGAAATCTGATGAGGTTCAACAAGGACAAGTGCAGAGTCCTGCACTTAGGACGGAAGAATCCCATGCACCGCTGCAGACTAGGGACCGAATGGCTCGGCAGTAGTTCTGCAGAAAAGGACCTATGGATTACAGTGGACGAGAAGCTGGATGTGAGTCAACAGTGTGCCCTTCTTGCCAAGAAGGCCAATGGCATTTTGGGATGTATAAGTAGGAGCATTGCCAGCAGATTGAGGGTCGTGATCGTTCCCCTCTATTCAACATTGGTGAGGCCTCATCTGGAGTACTGTGTCCAGTTTTGGGCCCCACACTACAAGAAGGATGTGGAAAAATTGGAAAGAGTCCAGCGGAGGGCAACAAAAATGATTAGGGGACTGGAACACATGATTTATGAGGAGAGGCTGAGGGAACTGGGATTGTTTAGTCTGCAGAAGAGAAGAATGAGGGGGGATCTGATAGCTGCTTTCAACTACCTGAAAGGGGGTTCCAAAGAGGATAGATCTAGACTGTTCTCAGTGGTAGCAGATGACAGAACAAGGAGTAATGGTTTCAAGTCGCAGCAGGGGAGGTTTAGGTTGGATAGTAGGAAAAACTTTTTCACTAGGAGGGTGGTGAAACACTGGAATGTGTTACTTAGGGAGGTGGTGGAATCTCCTTCCTTAGAAGTTTTTAAGGTCAGGCTTGACAAAGCCCTGTCTGGGATGATTTTGATTGGGGATTGGTCCTGCTTTGAGCAGGAGGTTGGACTAGATGACCTCCTGAGGTCCCTTCCAACCCTGATATTCTATGATTCTATGATCACAATGGTCTCTTCTAGCCTTGGAATCCATGAATCTAAATTACCTCTTTGGTACCATTTACCCTACTCCTTGGAGAGGGCCATTCTGACACATTCCATGTAGGTAGGCATAAAGGTGACGGGGAGACAGTGGAGAGCCAGAGGGACTCTCCGTAGATTTTCCTCGTGTCCATCAGCTCCCCTGAGCCCTGTGGGCTAATCCCCTTCCTCTTCCCACCGTCTAAGAGAACAATATGGTGGGAATTTTGCAAGAGCAACTTTGGGAGTTTCCTGTTCCCTGGTTGGGCCTCTCCCTGTTGGGGACCAATCTGGTTCATTTCTTCCCCCTCAGTATTCACTTTTGCTGGGTTATGTTGTGCCACTGAGACATAGATATGCATTGTGGGTGCATTGAAGAATTGCTTGAGATGGATTCTTCCCTAAGCATAATATCACTTAACATGCAGGGGAATATGCATGGTGCACCACCCATTAGAAAAGTATGCAGCATGCACCTTCCTCTGTGGCTGACTTCACCTGGATGGTGCAGGAAGGGCAGTGGGGCCATGGCATCACCACCTCCTCCCTTTCCCCGCAATTTCTTTATGTTGGCTAGTATCAGGGGAGGGGTTGTAAGAAGGAAAAGTCCTTACCTGTTGTGTCCTGTTCTGCCCATCCCTGGGTGCACCTTCACAAGGACCAGGCATATCCTGGTCCAAAATGTCAAGCATAGGTATTAAGGATAAGTAATCAAGATACCCACAGCTTATCTGGAATGGCAGAGGGGACTTGTTTGGTTGCACTCATATCACTGAGACTGTGACACTCACATGATTCCTCCCAATCTGTCTAAAGTATTTAAAAAATTAATATGGAGATGATATTGCTTGCTTCATATTTTAAAAATGAATCTGTAGGTAACAGTTTTCAGCTGGCCACTGAGGGAATGCAAGAGTCCTGAATGGATAAGAGAGGAAACTCAAACCATAAAAGTAGGAACTGTGCCATGAGATGATGCCCTCTCTGGAAATGAATCCATTATTGCCAAAGCAGCCGCTGATAGCCCTCATCTCATTACAACTAACAAAATGCTAAGTAAAGTATCAGCCAATTACAATGATTGTAATGACATTTTCAGTCTGCCCCGTGGTTGAGGGATAGTGTGTGCCTTAGGCACCATCATTAGAAAGTGGCAATAGGTGTCAAGCTGCAGCCAGAGACCCCAGGACAAATGGGGGCTGACACCACCAGAGTTCCTCCTGGGCAGCATGGGCTAGCACGGCAGCTATGCCACTTTTCGAAAGGGTGCAAAGAGCTCCCTGCTGCATGAGCTCAGCTGGTGGGTAGTGTTACAGGGGTGTCTAGAAGTCTCATTGTGCTAGGCTCTATATGGGTGTCATGAAAATCAGTCCCTGTCTTGAAGAGCTTACTATCTCTAGGCTAATAAGGAAGCAACTGGTGGGTGAACCAAATGGGTAGATGTGGGAGAGGATGAGGAACAGTGTTTTCACATAAACTAGCTGCACAATGTAGCTTGCCATCTGCCTAGCTGTGATAAACTGGAATTGTTCCGTAGGCATCACAGCGAGCTGAGTCTTACCAAGGGAGTTGAAGAATGATAACGTGATGGCTTTGCAAACTTTGATGGTGAGTTTTCCATTTGTAAGGGTGGTGGTGGGAGAAGTGGATTAAAGGCAATTCAGTGGCATCACTGGTGGAGTGAAGGTAGTGGTCTATGAAGTGAAATGGTGGTAGATGGATAGGCTGAAAGACCTTAAAGCCCGGAAGTTTAAGGGAAACTTGAAAAAGATACTTCAGTCAATTAAAATTCAGATCAGCGGGGAGGGGGGTCAGGTACTTTCTGCAAGGGTAGAATATGATGTGTTCTGTAATACACTGGCTAATATTGTGTGGTAACATGTCCCATTTGTGGTTGACCCACAGAAAGTATAAAGAGCCTACCTCTGCTACCAGCTGAGGGAGGCACTCCTTTAACTCCAGTGGTAGAATCAATGCCTTTGGTACTGAAGTTCCTGCATTTAAACCTGCTGGTGATCCATGAAGGGGGCCGTTGCCATTGTATTTAATAACTGTACTTGGTTTGTGCTACTGAAAGTGTTATTTAACGTCTCAAAGGTCATTACATTTTGTCGTGATTGCTCCATAAAAATAATGAAAAAATCCAGGGCAGGGATTGTCTCTTTTCTGTGTTGATACAGTACCCAGCACGATGGGGTCCCAAGCCCTACTGGGGCCTTTGAGTGCTACCATAATACACATTTTTCCTACTAATAATAATATAGATGAAGACATAACTGGATATTACTACAGTATATTCATCTTCCTTTTCCTTTAGAAAGAAGGAACACTGAAACAGAGGGGTCTATGAGCAGTAAGCCCCGTGCTTGCGGGTTCAGTTCTGCCCCTCCTTCTGAAGGGTCTGCAAAGCCAGAGATTCCTTTTGGCCATTGATCACTAAAGAAGTTGCCTGGTGCTGTTTTAGCAGGTGAGTTCCTAGAGCCAAACTCACTGCTGGTGTAAATGGGTTCAACTCCATGGACTTCAATGGAATTGTGTTCACTTATGCCAGTAGTAAATTAGGCCTCTTGTGTCCTATCTGAGGAGTCTTCCAGCAGGTAATTACCTTATGATCACCTGGTAATTGCTTGTTAGTAAATGCATTTCTTCATAGGATCTCAAAATATGGAAATGGGATAACATTTCTGTGGTAACAGTGCAATTTGATATCTAAATCCCTACATTTTAAAATCATTAATGAAAGATTATATATTGTAGATTTTTTTTAAACCTTAGAGATTGAATTGGTAGCTCTTCAGATGGCTATAGATTTTCAGGATGGGACAGGTTTAGCTGTTTAAACATAAAATACCAAGTATCCTTCCACAAGGAAACGTTCTGCATTTGAAAAAGAACTCTGTGCCCTGGACTGTTTGCTTTAGTTCTTCCTTTGGGAAGATTGACTTTGAAAACTCCCCTTGGTGTCGGTCATGTCTAGTCTTTGAGGGGAGCAGTACTGTGTGTAAAAGATCCTTTTCTGTGGTGGTAGGCCTCAGGCTGCATTAATATAATACTTTAGGAGCTGAATCTTCCAGGAATTGTTACAAATTAATTTGTATTGCTCAGAGCAAGAAGAGCTGGGAGAGGCAGGTGCATACTTAATACCTATCTGGGTGAGAGCTGATCCAGTTCTGTCAGAAGTTAGAAAAGAACTACTGTATTAGACTGACCTCATCACTAACGCACAAGGCTAGATTCACAAAGAGATTTAGGTGCCTATCTGCCTCCTTAGATACTTAAGTCCAAAATCTAGATCTTCAAAACTCCCCCACTCAGCTGCTGCTTAATCCTGCAATTCCTAAAGGTCCTAGGTGCTTGAATTTCTGTCAGTGGGCATATGCTCAGCTGCATAAATCCTGATCCCTGACAGCTAACTCTCACTGCAGCGGGATCTTCAAGTTAGGTGCCCTGTGGGCCCCAATCTGGTAAGCATGCTCAGAGCACAACTACAGGATCAAGCCTCACATAAAATACAACCAGCGGTGGTGTTGCTGCCTCCCTGATAACCTTTTTGCCCTGTGGTTAGAATGCTCACTCAGGATGTGTGTGTGACGCTGGCAGGCCAGATACCAGCTCTTGCCTAGGCCCTGGAGCGTCACTGAACACTGACAAATGCGTGGCTGGAAAGCAGTGTGGCTCACCTGTCGGTTAGAATTTTTAATATAGGTATTAGATTTTAATCCATGTATTATATTTTAGGTTGTTATTTGTAACATAGGTGTTAGATTTTAATCCATTTGTCCGTTCAGCACATTTCTTCATAATCCCCATGTGACTGCCCTAAAACATAAAGATTTCTATAACCATAAGGACATAACTGCTATATTGGGTCACACCAGTGGTCCATCTAGCATAGTATCCTGTCTCTGACAGTCGCCGGTAGCAGAGCTTCAGAGGCAGTGAACAGAACAGGGAAGTTTGAGTGATTCACCCGTGTCTTCCCCTCTCAGCTGCTGGTAGTCAGAGGTTTAGGGTCATCCCGAACATGGAGTTGTATCCCTCACTATCTTGGCTAATAGCCATTGATGGAGAAATCCTTCATGAATTTATCTAATTCTTATTTTTTAAACTCAATTATATATTTGTCCATCACAACATCCCATGTCAATAAGTTCTACAAGTTAGTTGTGCAGTATGTGAAAAAAGTACCTGTTGCTGGGTGACCAGTGGTTTTGTGGGACCAGTGGGAAAGGTTAAATAACACTTCTCTACTTACTTTTTCCACATCACTCATGACTTTGTAGACCTCTAGCATATCCCCCCTTAATCATCTCTTTGCTAAGCTGAACAGCCCAAATCTTTTTTAGTCCCTCAATGTGTGGAAGATGTTCCTGTTCCGTACCCTTAATCACCTTTGTTGCTTTTCTCGGAACCTTTTCCACTTCCCCCTTTTTGAGATTGGATGACCAGAATTGGATACAGTAGTCAAAGTGTGGGCGCAACATAAATTTACAAGGTGACATAATAATATTTTATGTTTTATTGTCTGTCCCTTTCCTGATAGTCCCTAAGGTTCTGTTAGCTTTTTTTTGACCCCTGCTGTGCATTGAGCTGAAGTTTTCAGAGAACTATCCAAGATCTACAAGATCCAAGATCAACAGCTAATTTAGAACCCATCATTTTATATGTTAGTTGGGATTTCGAACGTAATTGTGGATGTTTTTGTCCATATACCCATCTAATCCTTTTTTGGATTAATAAAATCCTGGCCTCATTGATATCTAGTGGCAGTGAGTTCCACATTTTACTTGTAGTAGGTTTTAAAAAAAATGTTTCTGTTTATCTGTCTTAAATTTGTTCCCTTTCATGTGGCAATCTGGTTTAGTGGATCTTCTTGACAGAAGAGAGAAAGGAAGGGATTATCATTAAAGGTTGCAAATATTGCAGTGCTCCAGTCACTTTCATATTGGTTGATTGAATCGTAGGTAGGAGCTCCTTGACTAAAGATGCCTGGGGTGCCACAGAAAGTCAGCAGACATAGACTCTAAATTAGAGTAACATTCCATTCTTAACTGTGTATCTATTCAAATATATAAGGTACAGTCACTGGTTTTACTTTGAAAGAACACTATTTCTCTATGTGCAGTAATTCACACTGATCAGTAATGTTTCCAGGCCTCTAAAGGCAATCCAGTTTGACTTGTCTCCTTAACACCCACTCCCATAAATGTATAATCACTTCAGGTGCTAACAGGGTTTCTCCCTGGATGGTGTTCAGTACCACAGTGTCCTGAAAAATTACTTACTTTTCTAAGATTACTTCTGGATCAGTGATTTCTTGCTAAAATAAGTCCTCTGAAATGTAGGAGGGGCGGGGGGAAATGCCATACAGTTACTTCACATTAAAAGTAACCAAAAAACCATGGTGACTAAGTAGTCAGCCAGGAAGTGTTGTTTTCTGAAGAGTGTAAAACACTGTTTCATGATGAGTTTTCCCCATGGCTCAGGTGGTCAAAGTACAAACAAAAATGGTCATGAGATTGGTTATTTCTAGGCTGTAATGAACATGATAATATATAACCTTTTGCACTTAGCTCCTCAGATGAAAGTTACTATATATGGTAGGTATGTATATAGCCTCCATTACCATATTACCCGAGCTCCTCACAATCTGTAACATATTTACATTCCCAATCCCCCCTGTTAGGTAGGTAGGCGCTCTTATCCCCTATTTTACAGATTAGGAATTTAGGCACAAACAGCTGAAGGTGACTTGCCCAAGTCACCTAGGAAGTCTATGGTGGGCGCAGAGGGCCGAGAATTGAATCAAGGCTTCTCATGTCCCAGGCTACCAGTCTAACCCAAACCCATTCTTCTTCCGCCCACTTTTCAAACAACTCAAATCACTTTGCAAACACTAAGCATCACAATATGCTTACAAGGCAGGTAAATATTGTAATACCCATTGTCCAAATGGGTAAACTGTGGCGCAGCAAAATGAAGTCATTTGTATAAGGCAGAGGTTCTCAAACTTCTCTGCACTGCAACCCTCTTCTGACAACAAAAATTACTACGGGACCCCAGGAAGGGGGACCAAAGCCTGAGCCCACCCAAGCCCCACTGCCCGGAGGGGAGGGGGCAAATCCAAAGCCCGAGGACTTCAGCCCCAAACAGGGGAGCCTATAACCTGAGCCCTGCTATCCGGGGCTGAAGCCCTTGGGCTTGGGCTTTGGCCCCAGACAGAGGGACAGGGGTTCAGCCCCGGGCCCCAGCAAGTCTAACTCCAGCCCTGTCGACCCTATTAAAATGGAGCCACGACCCACTTTGGGGTCCAGACCCACAGAACCACTGGTCTAAGGTGTCTCAGTGAAGCAGTGGTAGAGGTATGAATAGAATCCGTGCTGATTCCCATTCCCATGCTCTAAACACTCTACCACTTGAATGAAGTGATAGTGTATTTTCAGCACTGAATGGTATGTGAGCAGCTAAATTCTTCCTTCCTTGGTGAAGGGTTTAATAGGTGTATCTCCATTAACTTTAATGGGAGTTATGTGCATAAATCCATGTTCACAGAGGGGAGAACATAGCCCTCAAAGTGTCTGTTGCAAGTATATTAAATTACTGAATATTTTAAAATGTGCTTGCTGATTTCATGCAGAGTAGGGTTATTAAGCATGTCTTTAATTGCTTAAACTCCTCAGCTGTGATTTAAATACATTAGCAATTATTTGTATGAGCGATATGTTTGCAGAATGTGTGGTTGATGCGCCTACCCATCAACATCTGGCAGAGCCCACAATTGATGGGGGAGATGGAGAGGGAGAGGCTTTGGGTTTAGACTGAAACAACGGATGAGTATTTGAGCATACAGGACTAGGGGAAGTTTAATAACAAAATACTCAAGAGAGAAAAATGAAACATACAAACAGCCCCAGAAACAAAATTACATTTCTATGCACAGCATTTGTTAATTTAGAGATAAGTTTGCTAGACTGAATATCTCACCACCACAAACTGTGGAAAAACAAGGAAGTAGAAGCAGTTCCTTTTCTCAGTCTCAGGTTTGGTCTACACTTAAGTTCTGTCAGCATAGTTAGTCAATCAGAGGAGTGAAAAAACACACCCCTTGACTGACATAGTTATGCCAAAAACCCCCGCAGTGTACACCCAGCTATTTTGATGAAAGAGGGCTTCTGTCCCTGTAGCTACCATTGTTTGGGAAGATGGTGTTTCAGAGGGTATTTCCATAGTACCAAATCTGGTCGACATAAGTTATGTTGGCTTAAGCTGCTGACTTTTGTATGTTGCTAAGGCATGTGCACACATGGCTTCTTGCATTGGCACTGAATGCATGCTCCCCAAGTGATTGCGTCGCTAGAAAATGTGGTACATCACCCTGCACAGCTCAGCACAGGTTCCGTGCCCGTTGCTCATACAGGGGGCATGACGACTCCTATAGCTGCGGAACTTCCCACCTCTGCAGCCAGTGGCCTGGTGAGAAGGAGGAGAGGCTTGAGGATGATGAATGGATGGTGGACACAGTGAATAAAAATGCCCGTTGCTGGCATTTACAGAGCAACTCCACAAGGTGAGCAGGTGTTTCTGGGCCTGAGAAACAAGCATCGAGTGGTGGGATCACATTGTAATGCAGGCTTGAGATGTTGAGCACTGAGAAATGAGAAAATGCTGAGTTTTCCCCAGTCCTGCAGTGCAGGGGCACCAGAATGAGAGCTGCATTGACAGTGGAAAAGCTAGTCTTGATCACACTTTGGATCTTGCAACACTTGATTGCTGTCGGTCAGTGAGGAATCAGTTCAGATTTGGTAAGCCCACACTGGGACACACTTGAATTACAATGGCCAAGGCCATGAAGCATGTTCTGCTGCACAGGACCATGATTCTCGGCAATGTGCAGGAAATAGTGGCTGGATTTGCAGAAATGAGTTTGCCGTGCTGCGGTGAGGCAATAGATGCATATCCCTAGTCTGGCACCATCCCTGTAAGAACCTGTGGGACTATAACCTGGGACCATGGGGGTTTTGGGCCACTGATGTTTCCACATAGCTATTGGAAGCTTAGGCTGGACTTCTGCTGGAGGACTCTATGAAGCTAGACAGTGCTGGGAGTACCACCTAGTAGGGCCTGAGTGGAAGTCCCCCACAGCTCACTGATTGGCTCATGCTAAAATATAAACCAGAAAGCCATCATGAGGAGCTGCCTGAGCAATGATGCAAATGTCTGGCTGGCTTCTGCTCCAGATTTTGCCTTGCTATGGACCCTAGACTCTGGCTTCTGACCCTGGTTTGTCCCTGCCTCTGCTACGCGCCAGCTCTCTGTAACCTGCTGCCTGACTCCAACTCCCTGGCATTCTGACCCTGTTTGACCCAACTCAGCTACTTGCCTCCTGTCTGCAACTTGGTGCCTGACCCTGACTCCCTGGCATCCTGACCAAGCTTGACCCCGACACTGCTACTCATCTCCTGACCGCAACTTGGTAACTGATCAGTGCACACAGGCTGCCCTTGGCTCAGCTCTAGCAGTTTGCCCAGACCACCTTCAGACCACCCCCATGTCCCCCACAGATGACGGAAAGGGTGGGTTGCCCTCTGACCAGCAGCTCCGAACAGGTCTGGGACTTGCAGGACCAGGTCGCCCATCTGCAGGCAGAGAACCTCATGCTACAGGCTCAAGTGATGCAGCTCACTGCTGAAAGCACAAACTCTATGTGAGCAGCTAACACACTCACAGAGAGAAGCAGCTACACTACAGGCCTGGACAGACCATCCATCATCCAGACTGACTCCTTCTGCCGGAACGGTTTGTCGGGGATTGTTGGAAATTCTGGCAGTTCCTGAATCAATACAGGCTGCTCTTCCTGTTCCTCCCCCAAACATACCCCACAGACCAGACAAAAGTGGGGCTAGTAATCAGCCTTCTTACCAGCAAAGTGCTTGATTGGGCTTCCCCCCTCTTGAAGCAGAAGAGCGCAGTGTGATCTGACTGGGATACCTTCCTGCATGTCTTCTCAGCCATCTTTGATGACTCAGATCACTTCCTTTTCACAGAAGCTGCCCTCTAGAAGTTGCCCTCAGGGCCAAGGGCCAGCCACCTCCTATGCGGCTCACATCTGATGATTTGTGACTGAAGTTGAATGGAATAAGGCAGCCCAATTATATCTGTTCCAGTGGGGACTCAGTGAGGATGTAAAAGGTGAGCTAGCCCATGTGGAAAACCTTACCTATCTAGAGGCCTTTATTGATCTAGCCCTGTGCATTGACTCTCAGCTTTGTGAGTGGAAAGAGAGGTGGCCCAAGGCCCCCATGCCCACCCACTATGCAAAAGCTTTCAGAACCAACTCCTGAACTCATGCAGGTCAACCTAGGTTACCAACACCTGACCCCAGGGGAGAAAGAACGCCAAGAACAGCTGAACATTTGTTTTTAATGTGGTGTGCCTGGCTGTGACATTCCCCTGGTGTTATCTGGACTGGTGATCTGCTAGGTCACTCCAATCCATGACTCTGGGAGCACGCCTTACTCTACTCTGCTGTGAGAACCCCCACACCTGGGCTGTTCACGCACAGCCTCTGGCATGTAAGCTGCTCCTTGGATTGTGCAACCAAATGACATGAGCCCAATATCTCTGGTCCCAGACACGACCCTCAGAACCTCCGTCTTGGAATGTCCAGTATTGCCACTGGACGCTGCAAGCTTATATGAGTTAATCAATTTAACAAAGAAATTGATATGTACCAGACTTGTTATCCCAAGGAGAGTCTCTGGCATGCTTCAAACCAAACACACGGTAGAATAAACAAACAAATTTATTAACTACAAAAGATAGATTTTAAGTGATTATAAGTCAAAGCACAAGAAGTTAGATTTGGTTAATGAAATAAAAGCAAAACGCATTCTAAGCTGATTGTAAGGGCACTGAAAATGTTAAAAACTTAGATGAGTCTCACCACAAGCTGACTGGTTGCCTTTCAGCCAGGCTCTCCCCTTTGATCAGCGCTTTAGTCACTTGGTGGTGGTGTCTGTAGATGAAGCTGGAAGGGAGAGCACATGGCAAATGTCTCTCCCTTTTATCATATACTTTCTTCCCTATTGGCTTTGCCCTCCCCACTTCAGAGTCAGGTGAGCATTACCTCATCATAGTCCTAAATTAACCAGGGAATGGGGATGACTCACTCTAGAGTCCAACAGATCCTTTGTTGCTTCCTAGGCCAGTGTCCTTTGTTCCTGTGAGGCTGGGCTTGATTTGTCCCATACATGCCCTGATGAGGTGTGAACTTCCCCTCTGCTCCTGGAGGGTTTTGCCTGGGCTTGTTTTAAGCCATGAGGACACATTTTTAGCCTCATAACTATATACATGAAATTACAACCTATAACATAACATTACTATAACAACAATGCTCAATGCATCATGAGCCTTCCGAAGACACCCAGCGTGACAAACTTTGCATTGGATACCACACAGTCATAATATAAGGATGAACATGGGGGTTCAGGGTGTTCCCCTGAGATACAGTGTCACACCAACATGCTAAGATACCCTCCCATTAGAGGCTGTAGTGGAAGTGCACCAGGAAATAATATGCTTTGATATGATCTGCTCTCCATTCTTCCTGATAATTCTTGGCATTCCTTGGTTGGAAGGGCATGGTCTGTGTATCTCCCAGTGGTGGAGGAGTATTAGTGTCTCCAGTGAATATTGCCAGAAAGCTTTTCTTCAACAAACTGACCAACCCCCAGGTGACTAGCACCCAAGACCCCAGGATTGGATAAGATCCTCGGAAGTGAGACTCTAATTGGCAGGGGCCAACCAAAAAGAAGCAGCTCTCGGCCAGAACCTTGACCTCCCTGACAAGTTCCCAGATTACCGGGATGCATTTGAAAAGAAATATACAGATTCACTAATCCTCCTCCCCCCCAGGGATTATGACTATCCAATACACCAACAACCTGACCCCATTTTGCTACTTGCCTGCTATGTTACCTGGTGCCTGACCCTGATTCCCCGCTATATGCCCATAGCCCAGCCCTGACAACCCCACCTTACCACTGAATACATAATTTGAAAAGAATACTTTTGCATGTGTGATGGGTTGAACCCCCGTCCAGGATGCAACCTGATGATCTGGTGTTCCACTGAACCTGCCTGTTCCACCAGCCTGGGTTTCCTCACCCTGTTCTTGCTGTGCTAGGCTCCCAAGCCTTCTTTAGCACACACACACACACACACACAGGTAAGGCCAAACCCAGCTGTAGATGCAGACTGAAATTGGTTGTGTGTGGGAGGATTCAGCTCGGGGATTTACCCCGCATTCACATGCACACCCACTTTGTGGAGTAAACCCAAAATAATATTGTCTTGTGCTGTATAGAAAGATCTGCACAGCACAAGCTCATAGAAATCGCCCTCTCCCTCAGTGTGGAGAGAGATATGCACAGCTTCTTGCTCCCTCTGATATGAATTGCACAAACTGAGTTATGTTATAAACAAGAAATAAGTTTATTAACTACAAAAGGTAAATGTTAAGTGATTATAAGGGATAGAAAACAGAACAAAGCAGATTACTGAGCAAATAAAACAGAACATGCAAACTAATCTTAATACACTAAAGAAACAGGTTACACATAGTAATTTCTCACCCTGAATGTTGTTTTAGGCAGGTTGTAGAGTTTCTGTAGCTCAGAGTTTCAGTTATGTCTCTTTACAGGCTAGACCCCTGTTCTCAGTCTGGACTCAACCCTTGCCTTTCCCTTAGTTCAATTCCTTTGTCTGTTCAGGTATCTTTCTTCTTGGGCAAGAAGGAAATGTAGAAGAGTTCTGATTGCCTTGCTTCCCAGCCTTAAATAGAATTGGCATAAGGTGGGAAGCCTTTGTTTCCAGTGGAAGAGTACCAGCAGTGTCCAAGGTGGTATTTTGTACCAGGTGACATTATCACATGACCTTGCAGTGTCAGGGCAATCATGAGACAAGGTTTATTTGCAAGGTCCACAGGAAGGAACTCCTGGGAAGATGGAAGATCCACATCTTTAAAGACTCACTGTCTTTTCCTTATGGCCCATTAAGGCTGATTGCTTACAGTCTGGTGGGCATTTCCCAACACACAGTTGTAATTGTTACATAGACAATATTCCTAACTTCAGATACAGAAATGATACATGCATACAAATTGGATAAACACATTCAATAAATCATAAGCTTTCTAAAGATACCTCACGTGACCCATCTTGCATAAAGAATATCTTAATTATGCCATATTCATATCATAACAATGTTTCTATGAAAAATATGGGTGTAACATCATAGCATGGTTACGCAAGCACTAGTGGATCACCAGGGACATTTCACTGATATCACTGTGGGAAGGTACCTAATGTTTGTATCTTTTAGAAAACAGGACTTTTCCAAAAGCTGAAAGCAGGGACACTAACTGCACCAGCCAGTGAACACACTGGGGATGTTGAAATGCTATTAGTAAGTCTGGGAGACCCAGCCTGCTCCTTGCTTCCCTGGCTCATGAAACTACCTCGACCGAACAAAGGAAGGATTCATTTACCAGCTGAGGAGGTGCAGGATGACTGTTGTTGGCTCAAAGCTCACTGGCAAAGTTTAATGACTAGATTGGATCTTAGTGAGGCAACCATTTCTATTGTTGTTGCTGCATGTGGAATATTACATAATAATTGTGAGGCAAAAGAGAAAAGGCTACCAGCAGGGGAAGGGCTGAGATGGACCAGCTGTTTTCCAAATTTGAACAGCCAGACACAAGGGCTTCTAGAATAGCCAACCATGAAGCTATATGGTTGAGGGAGGCCTGAAAAGAACATTTTTACAGTCAGCCATAGTAGTGTTGTGTGATGCTTTTTGGAACTTGTGTGCATGAAGCTTAAATATGGATTATGAATTTTCTAATGTGGCATGTTTGCATGGTGCAAACTAATAAACATATTTTAAGTTTCAAAACATAAAACTTTATTGTGTGAAAAACATTTTAGATGGAATGGAAAAGGATGGGCCATATTTATAAAATCCAAGTAAAACTATAAAAAACATGTTTACAAACTAGAAGATATTAAGTTTTATTCATGGTGCAAAAAAAGAAAAAAAAAGTAAGTAGTGAATTGTGCTTGCTGGCGGATCCTGTAGTTATCACAAGTCAATCTAGCTGTAGTCATGGTTCTCCGTCAGCGTGCAGCGGTAGAGTAAGGATTCATGCCGTGCTACCACCTGTTATGCTGGACGGTATAGAGAGCAGCAACCAGGGATTTTCCATGGACTAAAAAGCCTGCTGTGTGGGGGGGTCTTTGTGCATTTAGCTCAGTAATGTTCTGCACCATATACGTTTGTTGTCTGAGTAAAATCGTAATGTCCTATAGCACGTCTCGATGCATCTCTCAGTCCCTTTGCCTCCCCTCTAGTGTCCCATCTCCCCATTCGTGGTCCCCCTCCTTGCTCTCAGCCATTTGTCCCCTCCAATCCCTGTGTTCAGAGTCAGTAGCTGGAGAAGACTGGAGGATCTCACAGCACATATCCTCCTTGGTCTGATTGTTTCTTCATCTGATGCAAATCATGCATTCAGCAGGTATGGAGGGGGCACCTCTCAAAGCCACCATGGCAGAGGCTGCTGTTTAAAACAGACCAATACCTTTCTTTTCCATTATGACTGTCAATCTAACAATGCAAGTCTCAAAACTCCCTTATATCATTCCCATAAAGACCTTTAATAAAAATGCTAATTATCACTTTAGCTTTGGAGCATCTCATTACCAGCATTGCTCTGCTGCTCACCCCATGATAAGCCTGGACTAACATAGGGCGAACTATTGCATGGGAGGTTTAGATGCTGGGTATCCCTGGGTCTGAGAATAGGGAAAGTGCTGTGAATATTGCCAGTGTTTTCGCAGGTGGTGGTGACTTTGACTGATCTCTCACTCCTGAGGATGACAAAGGTCCAGAGAACACAGCACTACTGGTGTCCCAAAGCCATCCTCATGTCCTGGCCCATATGCTGCTGGCCTGTTTAATGCAATGGTGACAGGGGAACTCATCGCAGAGTAGTGTAGAAATGACTTACCATGGGGGAAGAAACAAGGCCACCTTCCCTACAAATGTTTGGGAGAGGATTGCAGAATATCTGCATGAAAGCTTCACTGAGATTATTCAAGGGGCATCACTGTTCAGATAAAGTACTATGTATGCGGAGAATTGTGCACTTCTTCCCCCAACCCAGTCCCAAAAGCCAAAGGAAGGAAAAGCAGATGCTGCCTGTATCTCTATCTTCTACCCCTATCTGAGCACAGGACAGTAATCAGTTGCTGACTGTGTGTTTGAACTGCTGTGCTAATCTTTTTGCACTCATTTCCTAACATAGTATTTGATTGCATATATAGTTGCCACTTCATTCCGTAACATTGATATCAATTGTATTCCTAGTGTTGGTTTTAAAGGTAAAGTGAGGAATCAAACGTAAATGCCATTGTTCTCTAAAAGCATGGATGGGATGAGTGCCACTTTTAAATTGGGAAGAAGAGTGCAGGTGAGAGAGGGGAGGGTTTTGGGCACCAAAAAGGGAAACAAACATATTTATAAAGGATAATGCATCCATGCTCTTACTTGAACTTCCTTCCCCTTCATCACAAGGCTCATCTATGCTCGCCTAGCAGTACTGGCTTGACTCTAGTGGAGCTTCAAACAGCTCCTGGCTTGTGTCCCCCTCCTTTTCCTCCTCTTGTGCACTGCAGGGGTTTCCACACCTGGCTCTGCAAAGTTTCCACAGTCACATTCAGGATTCTGGTTGGGTCCCCACCAAGTATAGGAGACAGTTCACTGTAGAAGTGGCAGGTTTGCGTGGTGGCCCCAGATTTGTTGTTGTCCTCCCTAACCTTCCGATATGCCTACCAAAGTTACTAGGTTTTCACCTAGTATTGATGTTCATCCCTGTGCAATCTGCATATAGATGTCCACATTCCTTCAGCTGCTCCATAGCTGGGATTGCACAGCATAGTCTCCCCAGAGGCTGAGGTCATCAAAATTTGGCCTTGCTCTAAGCAGGAACATGTCTAGGTGTAGCTCTGTCTGTACTTAGCTGGCATGATCGGATGCTTGCAAAGGTGGGCAACTAGGGAACAGCATTTCAAAAACACACTGGGATTTTTAAAAAGGGCATGGGAGTGGGCTTCCAGTATCTGTGATTCTGAGCAGTGGAGTTCAAAATTGTGAGCAGAATGACCACGATTGTGGGGATGGGTATTGTGAGACCACTGCTGGAGGACCGCTTGGTTTGACATAGGTAATGCAGCGTCTACACTAGTACTATGTTGACAGTAGTAGGTCAACTTTGGTTCTGTGTTATTCAAAGAGGTGGTGGTATTGTTTTGATGAAAGGGGTGTTTACATCAACAGGAGACAAATTTATGTGTGGACACATGCAACTCTATGTCGAAACAAGTCTGCTTAGATCAACCTAACTTTGTAGTGTGGACCAGGCCAGAAAAGCTCCATGTCTGGATCCACCCTAGAGGCATATGCTGGCAGAGGCACTGCAGTGTAGGCGAACCCTCATCTACCTCCCTTCCACCTCCTACAGCCCATATATCTCCACTGTCATTTTGAACAACCACTGTGCAACCTTAACTGAGACCATGTTCATTGTTTTTCTAGTTATAGGGTTGGTGTGGCTTTCATATGTTACATTGTGCATGATTTTGTGTGTGGCTGTGTAATTATGTGGTATGTAAGCTCTGGTGACAGATTACAAATGCTGACTTTCTCTGGAATGGGTGATCTGTATTAGATATTAAGGTCAGAAGGGACCATTATGATCATCTAGTCTGACCTCCTGCACAATGCAGGCCACAGAATCTCACCCACTCACTCCTGTGATAAACCTCTCACCTATGTCTGAGCTATTGAAGTCCTCAAATCATGGTTTAAAGACTTCAAGGAGCAGAGAATCCTCCAGCAAGTGACCCATGCCCCATGCTGCAGAGGAAGGCGAAAAACCTCCAGGGCCTCTTCCAATCTGCCCTGGAGGAAAATTCCTTCCCGACTCCAAATATGGCGATCAGCTGTACCCTGAGCATATGGGCAAAATTCACCAGCCAGATACCCAGGAAAGAATTCTCTGTAGTAACTCAGATCCCATCCCATCACAGGCCATTGGGCCTATTTACCATTTACCATTTAAAGATCAATTAATTGCCAAAATCATATTATCCCACCATACCATCTCCTTCATAAACTTATCAAATTTAATCTTAAAGCCAGATAGGTCTTTTGCCCCCACTGCTTCCCTTGGAAGGCTATTCCAAAACTTCACTCCTCTGATAGTTAGAAACCTTCATCTAATTTCAAGTCTAAACTTTCCGATGACCAGTTTATATCCATTTGTTCTTGTGTCCACATTGGTACTGAGCTTAAATAATTCCTCCCCCTCTCTGGTATTTATCCCTCTGATATATTTATCGAGCGCAATCATATCTCCCCTCAGCCTTCTTTTGGTTAGCTCCTTGAGTCTCCTTTCATAAGACAGGTTTTCCACTCCTCAGATCATTTTAGTAGCCCTTCTCTGTTCCTGTTCCAGTTTGAATTAATCTTTCTTAAACATGGGAGACCAGAACTGCACACAGTATTCCAGGTGAGGTCTCACCAGTGCCTTGTATAATGGTACTAAAACCTCCTTATCTCTACTGGAAATACCTCTCCTGATGCATCCCAAGACCGCATTAGCTTTTTGCACGGCCATATCACACTGGCGGCTCATAGTCATCCTCTAATCAACCAATACTCCAAGGTCCTTCTCCTCCTCCGTTACTTCTAATTGATTGTCCCCAGCTTATAGCTAAAATTCTTGTTATTAATCCCTAAATGCATGACCTTACACTTCTCACTATTAAATTTCATCCTATTACTATTACTCCAGTTTACAAGGTCATCCAGATCTTCCTGTATGATATCCCGGTCTCTCTCTAAATTGGCAATACCTCCCAGCTTTGTATCATCCGCAAACTTTATTAGCACACTCCCACTTTTTGTGCCGAGGTCAGTAATAAAAAGATTAAATAAGATTGGTCCCAAAACTGATCCCTGAGGAACTCCACTGGTAACCTCCCTCCAGCCTGAGAGTTCACCTTTCAGCATGACCCGCTGTAGTCTCCCTGTTAACCAATTCCTTATCCACCTTTCAATTTTCATACTGATCCACATCTTTTCCAATTTAACTAATAATTCCCCCTGTGGCACGGTATCAAACGCCTTACTGAAATCTAGGTAAATTAGATCCACTGAATATCCTGTGTCTAAAAAATCTGTTACTTTCTCAAAGAAGGCGATCAGGTTGGTTTGGCATGATCTACCTTTTGTAAAACCATGTTGTATTTTGTCCCATTTACCATTGACCTCAATGTCCTTAACTACTTTTTTCTTCAAAATTTTTCCAAGATCTTGCATACTACAGATGTCAAACTAACAGGCCTGTAATTACCCAGATCACTTTTTTTTCCTTTCTTAAAAATAGGAACTATGTTAGCAATTCTCCAATCATACGGTACAACCCTGAGTTGACAGATTCATTAAAAATTCTTGCTAATGGGCTTGCAATTTTGTGTGCCAATTCCTTTAATATTCTTGGATGAAGATTATCTGGGTCCTCCGATTTAGTCCCATTAAGCTGTTCGAGTTTCACTTCTACTTCAGATATGGTAATATCTACCTCCATATCCTCATTCCCATTTGTCATGCTACCATTATCCCTAAGATCCTCATTAGCCTTATTAAAGACTGAGGCAAAGTATTTGTTTAGCTATTGGGCCATGCCTAGATTATCCTTAACCTCAACTCCATCCTCAGTGTTTAGCGGTCCCACTTCTTTCTTTGTTTTCTTCTTATTTATATGGCTATAGAACCTTTTACTATAGCCAATAGAATCTTCCCAGTCTGCAGGATGTTTAGGCCTAATGTCCACAGTGAATGGATTTGCTCCTGTTAGCAGGGCAGTGAGGCCTAGTGGCCAAAGTCAATATGTTTGCCCCGTCCATGGGGCAGTTAGGCCAAGTGGCCTCAGTCAGGGAAGGGGGCCGCCATGCACAAAAAGGTGGGGGCAGGGTGTGGCAACCCAGGTAGGGGGGCTTATGCCCTCCCACTCTACCAGGCCCCAGTCCAGGGCTCTGGTAGTGGCAAGAGCACATGCCACTGAGTGAGTGGGAATGGGTGCAGGGGAGGTCCAACCAAAACAGGCTGACTCAAAGTTCCGGTTCACTAACCAGGCTATTATCTAATTTCCCAGGGCTGCTCCCTACTGTGGTTCCCACTGTCTCTGGGTTCCCTGGTCTGCATTGTCCCTGGCGACTCTGGACTCTGCAGGGCCTCTGTGAGTACCCTGGCATTTGGCTGGGTTGCAGATCTCTGGCTTCCACAGCCTCGGGCTTCGGCTGATCCTCAGCTGGAGAATCTGGCATGTATCATTCCTCTCCAGCAGTCTGCCCTAACAGCGCTGAGCTGCTCCATTTTATACTAGTGCATTTGGAGCATGTCCAGTAGAGTTGAGGGTGTGTGGCTTCCTCAGCCCACAATATAGGGTTAATTCTTCCCAGTCCAGTGTGGGGCAAGTGTACCCTGTCACAGGCAGTCCAGCGTGGGGCAAGTGTAAGAAAAAAAAATGTCTAACATAGTAAATGGACGAATAGCAGGTATGACACTGGGTCAAGTTCTGTTCTGAGATAGATGGGTGGAATACTTTTGGGCCACTTTATCATTAGGGGCTGTGTCTGTAACTACCAGCCAGATCTGACATGTGGAAAATATAATGGTGTTGCCAACTCTCACAATTTTTTGCCATTTTTGATGTTTTTCTTAAAGTTGCAGCTGTTGGAATCAAGAGATTATATGAGAATATGAACTTTCGTTTAAAAAAAAAGATTTATTTTTAAAGTTGCTAGCCCTCAGATTTGTAGAGAAAAGTTTGAAAACCTGAGGTGAGTGCCCCCTGAGGGCTCAGAAACCAGAAAATAAATAAAAAGAATGCCAGACTTAATATGTTTTAAAATGTCATAATTTTTAAGCCAGTCTCATGATTTTTTAGGCCTGACTCATTAATTTGGAACACATAAGGATGTCATTGCTGTGTTAACCTATGCTGAGTGCAAAGTATTTGTCATATTTCTGCACTAATGGTGAAAGTATATATCATGCCAGTGTTTAGAAACAAAGGTGCTAAGAGCTTCCTGGAAGGTGCTGAGCATTGTCAATTGCTCCTGAGAGCTAATGGGGCTTGAGCTCCCTCTAGGAGGTTCGCAGCACCTTTCAGGTTTAGGTCCAGACAGATGAACTTCTGGGGAAACATTCTAGGCAAAATTGTGCCCACAGTTCCACCTGTACCCTGGGGCTGCCTGAGTCAGAGTTTTGCCCTTCGTGTCTGGAGATCCTTTTATAGTGGTCCAGAAGGACATAATCCTCAATCTGCAGTACCAAAGCCAACAAAGGACAGTTAAATGAGTATGGATTTTATATTGCAGGATCTATTTAATAAAAATAATATCGGACACATTGGTGAACAGAATTAGGCCATTGTGATTTCTTCAGAAGAAGAAGCCTTGGTAATCTCTTTTCCCTGATCTTTCTTGGCTTTAGTACTTTTCAAGTTTTCAATAGAATTAAGCATAAATATATTCCTCCTGTTTGTTCACTAGCTGGATATGATACTGAAAAAAGCAACCATATTGTCTTGGCATATCATGTCTTTTTAAAGCAAGTAAGGTAGTGTAATCTGGGTATGTGTCATTACTGTGGCTCTGGGACTTCATCCTGTCTTACTGATCTAGTAGCTCTTTGTCACTGCGCCCCAGTGGGTCACAGCTGAGGATACCAGATTCAGGATAAACTGCTTAGAAATAGGGTAGGATCACTCCAAACTGGCGGTTATTCTATTATTAGATATACCACGCCAGAAACAAAAGTAAACTTCTCTCTCACCACACTGGTTACCAAGAAGTCCAAACTGCAGTCTCCTTCACCACCCAGGCACTGGACTTTGTGATGAGTGGTTATTTAAAACCAATTTTATCAAACAAAGGGTCCTTCTAATCCCGAGAGATCAGCCACCTAGCCAGGTCAATATATAACTCAGATCTTACCCAATAATCATGTTGTTGCCAATCCTTTAGTCGCTAATATCCAAAGATCTATTTAGAAGAGAAAAGAAGGAAGAGAGAGTTAAAAAAGAAATCATATACATACAGTCATTGAAAATTCTTGGATCGGGTTTGTAGCAGTGATGGAATAAACTGCTGGCTTGTAAAATCTCTGATAACCTCCAAAAGACTGGAAGGTCCTGAGTTCATTTGTTGGAATATTTTTTTTTTTAGTGTAAGTCCATAGTCCAGAGATCAGAGCAGGAAAGACACAAAATGGAGACAATTCCAGGGTCTTTTAATATATTTTCCCATATGGAGGGGATGCTCTCAGTCTTAAGTTGTGTACAATTACAGGCACAAGATGGAGTCCAGGGTCACTTGAGCTAGTCACATGCCCTTGCATACTTTGATGATGCATAGGAGCAGCCATTACCCATATTCTGGTTAAGGTGTCCACAGTCAGGCTCACCAGGTAGGGACAAGCTTCTTCTGTGGCCTGCTGTGAGAGCTAAGTATTCTTTGATGGGCCATCAACTTTAATGGTTCATTCACAATGTGCTGGATAGACTGGATGTAAATTACCTTCTGAGTGTTGCCCCAGGAGCAAACACATTTGAAATATAGGTATATAGTCAATATTTATAACTTTAGATATGAAGATGATACATGCATACAAACAGGATGAGCATATTTGATAAATTGTAACTTTTCCATTGACACCTTCCATGACATACTTTGTATAAGATTTGTTGCAATTGTCTAAAAGTGGCAATATTAATAGTCATGTTTCAATACGTCATCACACTTTTAGAAGAGTTTTTACAGGGAAATAAAATTACGAGTTCCTAGGACTGTTTTCAGGAATGAAGAAGTAGCAGCCTTTTCCAAAGGTAGCTCACTTCTTGTTCCTGGATATAATCTTTCATAAAGCCCCCAACAGGCCTAATATTGTAGATCAGAAATCAGATTTACAAAAAATATAATTAAACCTCCAAATTTCACATTTTCTGGGATCCTAGCAATGTGGATTAATTCTTCTTGTGTTTTCATAGCATCCATTTTAGAAGAAAATACTTAGTTCTCTTTAAATGGCTTCATCATGACCTTGCAGTCTGTTTGAGTTCAGTTGTCTTTTACTCTGCTTGGCTCATGAATACCTGCCATGAATGACTCCTGGAGTATTTTGTCTTACTTGTCCTGTTCTGTCGTTCAAGATTTTAAATTTTGCCCACTTCCGAAGCGGAGGCCAGCAGCATGAAGGGAACAGAAAATCCCATTCCACCATCTTTCTCTACCTCATGACATCTTTGAATCCGGACTGGATATTTTTCCAAAAGAGATGGTATAGCTCAAATGGAAGTCATGGGCTTGACACGGAGATTAATGGATGAGGTTTTTTGGCTTGTGTTAAGGAGGTCAGAGTAGATGGTCATAATGATCCCTTCTAGCCTTAAAATCTCTGAATATGAATCTTAACTCCTGTTAGCATATCCTGTTCATCTTTCATCTCATGTTGCTCTTATGTCCCATAAGTACTTTCTTTAGTTTTCCCCACACCCTGGATTAGCTCAATAAAACTCCAGCAGGAGATTCTGTATGTGTGCCAGTGGATCTGGTTTGCTTCAAAGTAATAATTTGGTATATTCCCTCCCAACCCATATTTCCAGTCTGAATTATTTGTTTAGAATAATGCTTGTGGAGAATTTGTCCATTATTCAACCAGTTCTAAATACAAGTATCCTACTGCACAAAATGATAGTCACAGATAGATAGCTATTGTTAAATATCCAAAGACACAAGCATTGTCACTGAAAAAGTCATAATGTACAAGACTCAGACTGGAGTCCCATCTTGATGGCTAATAAGAGCTTAGTGGATAAGAGAGCATTTACCTGCAGGTTATCTAACCTTGCAGGCTTTTTAATCACGTGAGACCAACCTCATCCAGCAAACAGGTGTTTAATTGAATAGGTTTTCCCATCCATCCAATTTATGTTAAAATATCCCATGTTAATTAGTTCATACTTACTTCCAAGTTGTTTTACAAGCAATTGAAGCTTATGAAGAACGTCACTGACATGTTCAGATGAGCACTACACAATAACTAATCTGTGTCTTTGGATGTTGAAAGTAACTGTATTTTCTCCATACATAGTTCTAGAAATCTGTAGACTGGCTTTGAAATTGCTAGTTTTATAATGAATTTTAAAAGCTTAGAGTAATCACAATAAACAGCTTCATCAGACTTTAAAATAACAAGATTCTTTTGCATAGATTTGTCAATCTTACCAGATGAAATTTGCAAGGGGGAAAAATGAATTTGACATTGGAAGAACAGGGATCCAGTGAAGTGATTTTAGGAGGAGGGATGAACATAACCATAGTCTTGGTTGAGTAGATGATTCTTGCAGCAATTTGGACAGATTGGAGGGGACTGGGGGATATCAGGAGGACCAGAGAGGAGAAGATTGTAGTAGTCAACGTATAAAGCATGAAATCTTGCTTCCATTTAAGTTAATGGGAGTTTTGCCATTGACTTCAAAGTGGCTGGGGTTTCAATTAAGGTGATTAAGGTCTAGACAAGGGTTTTGCCATGAAAAGGAATGTGGGTGCATTTCAGAAAGATCCCAAAGTGTTAATCAGTAATAGATGAGAAAGACAGAAAGAAGCTATTGGTGTTTTAGGTGATAAGTGGACTGAGGATCTGGCCATAATTAGTAAAGAAGTACAATTAGAATTAATAAATAACAAACATACACTGATAATTAATTTCCTCTGAGTATTATCTTTATTTCCAACTTGAATATTAAAATGGAAAAAGGGAGATGTTCTGGAACTGCAGATGAATAAGAATTGATAAACTGTATTTGCTACAAATGTCTACACTTAACTAAAAGTAATATGAGAAATAATCAAATGAACTAAAAGTGCTAACAAACAAAGAAGATTGAAAACTAGAGTTTATCAACTCTGAGATGGTTCTTACAATTGCAGTGTTTACGTTGTTTGGTACAATGGCCTTGCACTCCATGCACCATTATTTCATGATCCTGGAGCTGCACTGAGGGGCATACGCTACCCAAGAGAGGTTTGGTTTTGCGAGGTAAGTGCAAGAGGAGAGTGGGTGTGATTTTGCTGGTCTGCACAAATAGGCGGATGATTTAGACCCTAAACTTGCTGTATCTGCACTATTTCCTGACCCCCCCTTTCTATTCCTTCTTCCTTAGAAATCTCCCAGTGACCTCAAATCCCACCCTTATGGATTATCATACCATGATGCACAAGGAGTCTGCATTATCTTTATCTGGGAAAGCTCTATGGGGGTTCAGAGGTGAGGGGTGCTTTTTCCCATTTCCTTGCTTTCACACCACTTTTTCTTTCTCCTGTGTATCAACGTATATCTTTTCTTGTCTTTTACAAGAAATAAGCAAACTACTGATGGATCGGTTGAATGCCACTGCCTCCTGTTTTTCTGGAGCAGTACCCTGTCTTTAGGCCAGTGCCACTTGTCTTCTGCTGCACAAATGAGTTGAAACCTCATTATACCTTTCTCTAAATTAGTTTTGGTCATGCCGACAGAGTAGTAGGAGTTGGGTGGGGGTAGTGGGGGATAACCATTAGACTGTAAGGTAATCTGCAATGGCAGGGAATGGGACCACCAGTAGGAGTTTTATGACTCTCAGTCTAGAGTTTCTGGAAGTTAAATCTTGTTGGGTGTCTAAGATGTCAGGAAGTGCATGATTTGAACATAATAGAAAAATCTCAGGTTGGAATAGTAATCAATTTAATAATTGTTGGAATGATGCTGGAATCTCAAAGTAGGACACGTTCACAATTTAACATTATAGAGGATCAATTTGTAAAAATGCTGAGTTGGAAGCTTTAGTGAGGGGGAAGGGAGAGAGTCAGAATTTTTAACAGTAAAACACTCAAACAAGAGAAAATTAGTAGCTCCCAACTTTATTTTTATTTATTAAAATAAATAAACAGCACCAACAGTTATCTAGGAGACAGCTGCCTGAGGAGGAAAATTAGTGGAGGAGAGGAAGGTTGCTGGGAAGGAAAATTTTCAATATGCCTGCTTGACATTGAGCTGTCTGGAGCCCTGATCCTCTAGCATCCAGGAATGAGCCTCCCTGGTAAGGGCTGCTAAAGTGTAAAACTGAATATTAGTCTGAGAAACTAGAAACACCTAGGTTAGCACAGATTTTTGGTGCTGCTTTTTCAGATCTGTACATTAAGGGGTGGTCAATGCCAGGGTAGCAACCTTCTTTTCGAAGGAGCAGATGGCTGAAACATCGAAGGCATCCTACGCCTATCTTCTTCTGTGCAAATACATGTATTTTAAAATGTTGAACCTGCTTTGAAGTTTATTTAAATAATTGATGTGAGTGGAGTACACTTGGAGTCTAGGAATTCCCATCACTTCTGGGCAACATCCACAGAGAAATCTTGGAACAGAAGAATACTGTGCCCTTCAAACTGTCACAAATTTTTCATGCAGAATGCATTCATTTGTGCTACCAGTGTATTTGTGGAGATGCCAGAAAACAAGGAGACCACTTTTAAAAAAAAATTGTATAGCAGTGAACTCTTTTTTTTTTTTTTATTTTGAAACCTGAGAATCCCCCTCAAGTCTAGATTGGGCTTTTCTCCTCACCCAGGCTTTCTTCTAAGTAAATAACTATGTTTTAAAATGTTGCTAACCCCAATGGAGCTGAACTAATGTTAGCAGCAGTGAGGGATTCTTAGAAAATGCCCTTATTGTAGATGGGACAAATGGGAAGAAACTGAGGACTGCAGCAGTTCAGCCAGATCCAAGCCAAATTCAGGCCTGGACTAAATGAGTGCAGCTCTCATTGGCTTCAGTGGAATAATATGCATCCACTTGAAGTAATGCTGAATTTAACTCACTGTCCTAAATTAGTGTTGTATGTGCAAGCTTTTCCCCTCAACTTGTGTTGTATGTGCAAGCTTCTCCCCTCAACTTTTTGCCTAGCATAGACTTCCCCTCAACTTTTGCCTATCTTCCAAGGAAGCCTTCAGAGTGAGAGCTGGATTTTCTACTGCCTTGCACGATGTGTAGTCATGTACACCTGTGAAGAATGGGTGTAAAATGCAGCCGTTCTGATTTGCTGATTTATTATGGCAGGTGTGTCCTATTAGCTCCAATCCCAGAGTATGAAATGGGTATGAGTATCTCTTGAAGGCATAGAAAACTAGGGACAGAGACAGAATGAGAGAGAAAATCCATAATAACAGATGGGTTCAAGGAAAAGCTGAGGCTGCATGTTATCTTTGAGGTTTATGTTGTGGTGGCATTTAACAATAAAGGGAAACCCCAGGTAGGGAATAACTTTGGAACAGAGCCAGGGTGAGAGTTTACTGGGGTAGGAACAGCATGGAAACACCAGCTGCTTATACTTCTCTTTCCCAAATGTTTATATTTCAGTAAGTTTTCCCATTTCCCCTCTGTAGGTCTTTGCTTTTCTATGACTTCCTCATAAGCCAAAATACCAGTCCCTGCTGCCATGGCTGCCTCATCTTTCCTTGCAGCAGAGCACAAACTAGCTCAAATACAGTTGTGTTTTACAGACGGGACGACACAATGTACTGACACCGATATTTGGGATCTTAAAACAAGATAAAAAGGGGACTAAATTGCTTAGAGGACTGGCAAAAGAATTCAGAACATTTTGCTTCTAGGTCACTGGTGATGGAAGATGTTGCCATCCAAATGGCTATTCAGTGGTCCATGTGAAATAAGTTGGTGGTCTCTGCAATTAACAGTGGATGGGCACAACATTTATAGAATTGTGGTAGACTGTAAGCTCTATGGGGAAGAGGTCATTCCCTCTAATGTACTATACACTACTATGTCACTGTATACAGGTGAAATAATAATTAGAGCGGGCAGGAAAATGGCAGGGTGGGGGGAGATCTATTTTCAATTGCTCATTAACATTTTAAACTTTTGGCTCTTCTACTATTAGTAAATTTAGCAAAGAGGCCAGTGACTGAATAGACAGAAACCTTGAACAACCCTCCAGATGGGAGTCTCTCCAGGTCATGGTTATGGGACTCTGACACTTTCCCACATGGCTTGTAAATGTAGCCCCCTTCACAAGCCATAATCTACTCTATCAATATCTGCTTTAAAAATAACAACCCAGATGGCTGGCAAAACCCTGATCAACTGTAGTAAGAGAAGAATAAGATAGCCTGATCCAAAGCTCACTGTAGTCAATGAGAATCTTTTTGTTGAATTCAATAGGCTTTGCACCAAGCATATAAGCCGGGGTAAAGAAAAGACTGACCACAGAGCTTAAATATAGCATTTTATTCTCTAAGAGGCAAATCCTGTAAACTCCCCCCTTCACTGCTGCAGAGGGTTCTATGAGGAAAACTGATATGGTTTGCAAATTACCAATAACAGTTATCGTCATTTGCTGGTATAAATTATTTTGGAAATACATTATTTTAACCAAATTTCTGCCTGGTGCTCTGCATCAAGGTACTAGGGAGTGCTCATAATTGTTTAAACAAGGGGCAATTTTTTATGACACGAGAGAAATGCGAGCAAAATATTTTACAATTTTCCTTTTGCCATTTATTGTTTAGATTTGTGTCAAAGGTGAAGCAGTTGTTTCTGGTTGTTGTAATATGCTTTCCAGCGCATTCTCTCTGCAGTTTGAACAGATACACAGAAGTTTATGTATGTGAATAATCTGTGTTGATGTTGCAATAGATTTTCTTTAGTTCTCCATTACATATACAGCACAAATCCTAATAAAACTAGACAGGAATGTATTACAAATTCATTTGGTTGGAATTCAGTTACTCAGTGAGTAAATAAATATATGTATTTTAAATTAAGAATTTAAGCTCCATTACTTACACATAAACTCTTTTTACTTACTTACAGTATATCTCTATGGTAGCACTTAACATGCTTTACTAACAGTTTGACATCTGAGAAGTGATGTTAGGTACATTGCAGCCGTATTAGCAGAAAAGTAGTAGAACATAGTCAAAAATTAACAAATCCAACCAAACCTTTAACTCTAAAAGAAAACTAGCAACATGTTTTATACCTATGTTTTCACAATTTCTTTATCACAGAATATTAACCCTGATCTGTGGGAACTAGTAGGGACAAATAAGGGCCAGTTCTAGCAACATCTTACTCATGCTGGTTCTCCCATTGGATATGCCTATATTGCAACGTAAGCCTGGGCTCAGACTGAGGCTCAACTCCACCTTCACCCCTCCCGCTTCCGTCACAAGCAAATTGTGCTAATTCCGGGCTTGGACCCAGGGTCCCAGGACCCTGCGGAGCTGCAGAGTCTGAGCCCAGGTTGAGCCTTGACCCAGGGTATGAGCCCCATTGCTTTGCAGTGTAGATGCAGCCCTGCTAGTCTCAGATCCTGGGAGTCCTCCAAAAAGTATCCTGCAATCCCATGGGCCAACTTCCTCTGTCCTCTGTATCCCAAGAATCTTGAATCTACTCTATTGAAAACAGAAGCAACCGCCCTTGGGATACTGCAGCAGCTCAGTGAGTCTGCGTTAACCCTTCTCACCACTGAGCTGCAAACAGCCTCCTGTGCTTGCAATGGAGACTGAACAGAACAAGCCTTTTGCAAAGCTCACTGCTTCATGGTCACAGGAGGACAGCCTGATATTAGTAAATCTCTGTTCCAGGGCCAGCAAAACTGTGGACTTTAGTCAGAGTACCCAGAATGATCACATGGGATAGCAAATAGAGCAAATTTACTGGACTGGTGATCAGTGCAGGGATTGGATTAAGCGGCTCAAGAGTGAGCACCGGAAAACCAGGGACCAGAACTGCACCTTGGGCAACTTGCCAAAATTCTGCCTGTTTTATGAGGCGTTTAACCGCATGCTGGGCTCTGTGCCCAGCATGGAGCCAACAGTGGTGCATGATGACCTGGTCAGCCGGGATGGTGCCCTGCTGGCCCCAGAATCCAGTGTGGGGACTGATGGGAGACAGCAGCAGGCCCTGAGTGTGGACGGTGAAGTCACTCTGTTGCTGGAGCTGGTTCCAGAGCAGGTTCTGGAGCAGCAGTAGTGGCCGCACATTCTGGATCCATACTCGGAGGAGCTGATACACCCCCACCAGGAACGGCCTGCTATGGAACCTACAGCAGCCATCCCTGAAGCCGGTAAGTTTCTGGCTCCATTTTAATATTTATTAAAACAGTAATGAGAGGGATTTACGCTCTATGAACCAGTGCAAAAGTTATGAGAAGCCCCAGCTAGCAGTGTTTATCTGCTAATGGCGGATTGTTTGCAAGTGGTGTGTTTCCTTCCCACCCCTCTATCTGGAGTTCCAAAAGGTGACCGGGGCATGCAAACTGTAAAGAACACCTTTAAAGTAAAGGAGTACTTGTGGCACCTTAGAGACTAAGCAATTTATTTGAGCATAAGCTTTCGTGAGCTACAGCTCACTTCATCGATGAAGTGAGCTGTAGCTCACGAAAGCTCATGCTCAAATAAATTGGTTAGTCTCTAAGGTGCCACAAGTACTCCTTTTCTTTTTGCGAATACAGACTAACACGGCTGTTACTCTGAAACCTGTCACCTTTAAAGTGTATTTTTACTGGAAAAGGCAGATTTTTGCCAGGGCCATTCCAGTTTCTTAAAAATAACAACCTTACATTGCCATGCCTGTAGGTACTCTACTCTGTAACCATTCTACAGTCTGTTGAGCTGCCTGGAAACAGTGAACTCTGTTTGTATATGTCTGAGGAAATGTGTTCCATTCGCAAGTCCATTTCAGTTAGAGTAGTCTATGCAGTCCGTAGGTGACAAAATCATTTGTCCTTGATATGATTCTGGTTTGAAATTTTGTCCAGAAATGTGCTGGAGGTGGGGAGGAAGAAGGCTCTGGAGTTTTGTGTGTCTGCATGCAGCCATGACAGGCTAAGCCATATGGAAGCTTAATGCAGCATCCTGTTGATCTCCTCATGAATTCTGACCCAATCCTGTGTACTGATAGCTGCAAACTTTTCAGGAACTTTTCAGGAAGCAGGAACTTCAGATAGATATTATGTTTTGGAGAAGAGCATATTTTCCAGGGCCACCTCAGTAGGAGATGAGCCCACACCAATCATAGATGTGTTGTTCAGTCCCTATACATTTGAATACTTCTGTTGCATAAACTGCAGGTTGCCCACCAGTGTTACCAGATGGGACAGAAATGCCACACCCAGAATGTGTGTGGGTTACACTTGCTCCATGCAGCCCTCCATACTGACCGCTTCCCCTGTGGATTTCTCCACCTCCCTCCCACAGCGCCATGTGTGTGAGACAAATGGGGAAATAAGGGAAAGGAGACCAGGTGGCGAGAGGACATAACTTTTTTTCATTCTAAAGTTCTGGACTCAACTGCTGGCCATCCCAGGCCTGCATGACAATGCGATCCCACCAGACTGTTCTTGTGGGCCTACTCCAGAAGTGTTGGTCCACACAGGGGGTATCAGCAGCTGCACCACTTGTACTGAGAAGCATCAGCCAGTTCAAGCCTGCCATGCCTGGGTACGCTTCCTCCTCCTCCTGCTTCAGCCAAAGCTCTGCCAGGTGCCTTCGGTGGGTCAGAGAATGCTGCCAAAATGTCCACCAGCAGCTTATTGAAGCTCTGCCTTTTTCCTGACATGGATGAAAGCACAAGCAAGAGAAGTTCTTCAAAAAGGGCCTCCTCCATGTTGCTGGCTCGGGTAGCTGGGCATGCACTGCCCGAAATGATGCCTTGGCAGGCTGTACAACCTTCCTGTTATGTGCAGGGTGGACTGTCTAGTTTTCCCACAGTGGACCATGGTCATGGGGCTAGAGTGGCCACATTTCGGGTGGGCGCTAGGGAGTTTGGGATATGGTTGGTTTGACTCCAGTCTGCATACAGCAGTGTGGATGCCAGAGCCCCAAGTCTGAACCTGGGTTAGAAAATTCTTAACCTAGGGTTAACTGTAGTGTAGATGCTCAAGCTCTGGGTTCTCTAACCCAGGTTCAGATGACTTGAATCCCACTAATCTGGGGCTTGCATTGCAGTGTAGACACACCCACTGAATTCACTTTTCCCAAAAAAACCCACTCCACCTTTTTTCCTTCATTTTTTTGCTTTTCATAAAAAATTGACTTTTTGATAAAAAATGATTTAAAAAAAGTAATGTGGAAAAACCTGTTGTTTTTTAATCAGCTCTGTGGTTAAGTATGCTCAGTCACCCACTAATGGCTTCTTATTCCCATGATTAGTAGGAATAGATTATCCAGGTTGAGAAGGATGGTGTGTGAGGCTTTTGTGATGTACATATTATGTTTCCATTTTGTGTGGGGAGGGGAAAGTAATATACCAGTTTCCAGACAACTTATGTGTTCATGTGTTAGGTCCCTTCCAGTGCAGTTTATTTTTGATGTTTGAAGGGTTTTCTGTAGATTGTAAAATTTAGATTTTTCCATTTAGAACATTGCACCAATGTTCTTGAAAAGGGATTTGATGATGGTCTGTTTTGCACAGCCTATTAATACACGTTTTCAAATGAGGATGTCGCTATTTTGATGTGATATTCAATTTGCTTAATACAGCCCACTCACTATTGAAGTGTGTTTCAGTAGTTAATATTGTTATTTTGATGGGTAATATCGTGTGAGGACTCCAGGCAGAGTCCCCCAAAATAAAGCCAACTGAAAATACTGTTTAAGGTACAGCAGGGGAACAAATTTATTCTATTTCTAAGCATGGTAAAGTTTGGATCAAGGTGCACTGAGCTCCTGAATGTGGTTACACAATAAATGGAATCTACTGTCGCATTAACTATTTCCCTGAATTGTGTAATACAGTCTACAGAACAACAAGAACCCCCCAATTGCTTTTAGTAGATTCTTATAACCTCCACAGCCTTGTAGACATTTGAACTGAAGGGCACCATGTAAAGGGATAGTGTGAGATGACTCTAAGGTAACATTGATCAGTACAGGCAGAATTTTATTACAAGTGTCAATTAGATTGAAAAGTGTTATAAAAAAGATCATTTGCATAGCTTTAGGGGACAAGGAGAAACATTATTCTGAAATCTCCTTTGCTGATTGTTTAATGGTTCTCTAAGGGTGTCAGGGAGGCAATATTCCCTTCTTCAAGAGCATGGGAGAAGGTAGCCACTTTCTGACTGGTTTTGATTTAAAGCTCATGAATGAGGTGTGTGCAGCTAGTTAATAGAAGGATGAGCTTTGTTATGCACCAAAGTGTTCACTGGAGCATCAAATTTACTATAGCAGATCAGACTATTGAAGTTCTGCATCCTGCTGTCTGCAGTGGCCCCATCCCGATGCCTCAGAGGAAGTTAAAAAACAAGCAGCGAGAGCTGGTTGAAATGTTCTTTGCCACACTTTTTTCTTAGAAAAACAGTTTTGACAAAAACCATTTTTTTTGATGGAAACCTTCATTGTCATTGAACTGTCAAATGAAAATCTTTATTCAAAATGGTGAAGGGGGTGGGGGAAATCCCATTCTCTTTCTCTCTCTCTCTCTCTCTTTTAACTTTCCCCTTCCTTTCTTGCAGAATGGGGGAAAATCTCAAATTCTAAACCATGTTTTTGGATACAAATTTTCACTAAGAGAAATTTAATTTAGAATTTTGCCTTTAGAAAAAGTGTAAAAACCCCCACCTCACAGGGTTTTTGGAATTTTTTTTGGGGGGGGAGGGACACTCAACCAAATGTATACGTCCAATTTTCTACCCTCCAAATAAAAGAAACTCTGAAACCCCATGACACACACACACCTGTTTTTAGGTGGGTGCATGAAGGCTTTCTTGGCCACTGCAGTCATTTGTTTATGGCCATAAGCATTCTTTGATTACTTTGGTTTTGAATTTCCTTCTGGAAAAACCATACAGAATTGAACAGGGATGAAACCAGTAGGGTTTATCTCAAAGACCTATGTAATATAATAGAGAATGTTACATCTTTTATAGGTAGATTTTAACCATTCTATATAATTTAGTATAGCATGACTGGAGGATGGTAGGAAAATCCCTGCAGACATTGTGTAATTGTAGACATTTTCTAGAAGGATTGACAACTACAAATGAGAGAGAAGTATGACGTGTGACATAGCAGAATGGAAACAGGTGGAAAAGGCAGAGTTATAGGAACAGTTCTTAATAAAGTCACCGTTCTCCATTTTGGACCAATTTTGGATCCTTTTCTACATATGTTCTGCAGTGGCCCTGAGTGGGCCATCAGCCGTGGGGATGGAACCTGCATAAGTGTGAAAGGGGGTCAACTTATAAATTTGCCAGGATGCCAGTTAGATTTTACACCTGACATATTGGCAGTCCTAGTTTGTTACATATAATAGAATCCATTAGGATAACCCCTTTTCATTGAGTCTAGGGACATTAGCTTACTAGTTTAATGCTGGGTTCTTTTCAGGTCAACTTTTAACTTGAACAGTATATCTCACATCAGGACACCTGCTTATTCTTCATCAGCCAACAGTTTGTTAATTTGCACAGCACCACATGAATATAAAGTCAGCATTTCACCACTCAGATGTAGACACAACTAATAGTGTGTACTACACACACATACAATCCTGCACGCAATTATCACACAGACTAGAGTTGAGGCTCAGTAATTGTATCAAAGAACAATGCAAATTACTAACATTTCTTACTACATTTACTTATGATCAGTGATTCTCATGCTTTAGTACCTAGCACATATATCACACTTTCAAGGGTGTACTTGTCTTTAAGGCATTCTGAAGAATGTGGTTACTTCTCTTTCACTATATTAGCCCAAAAGTGACAAGTTTGGAATGTTAACGCAATTGCTTAAAACAATTCTATCCAATCTCGTAGGACAGTGTTTCCCAAACTAGGGCCGCTGCTTGTTCAGGGAAAGCCTCTGGCGGGCCGGGCTGGTTTGTTTACCTGCTGCGTCCACAAGTTCGGCCGATCGCGGCTCCCACTGGCTGCAGTTCGCCGCTGCAGGCCAATGGGGGCTGCGGGAAGTGGCGGCCAGTACGTCCCTTGGCCTGCGCCGCTTCCTGCAGCCCCCATTGGCCTGCAGCGGCAAACCACAGCCAGTGGGAGCCGCGATCGGCTGAACCTGCGGACGTGGCAGGTAAACAAACCGGCCCGGCCTGCCAGGGGCTTTCCCTGAACAAGCGGCGGCCCTAGTTTGGGAAACACTGTCTTAGGACAATTTGATTGGATTCATAAAGGAGTTAAAATCTAAACTATGGTTACCTGAGGTATCACCAGAGAATGTATACTTAGGGAGATAACCTACTGCTATTTATATTAATGAATAGAAAGAGAGATGCAATCTCTGAAATGAAATCTCACCACTACTTCTGAGCCTCTTAACCCTGGGATGGGGGAAGAGTCCTTTCCACACTGCTGGTCCAGGTGTCGGCTGCACTTAGAGTTCTGCAGCTTCTTGTGTTTGGTTCAGGCATCTCTGCTGAGCACACAGTGACCTCAGTTTTTATATGCTCTAATTTCAGGGCTCATTGGAGGGGGACTACCCTCTGATTCCTACTGGACAGTGCCAGGCAAATGCTCAGATTTCAGCTTAGTTTCTCTGATGCTTCCATTAGTATCCAGTAGATGGCATTGGTGTATAACAAATTTCTTTAATCCTTCACTTATCGGCGGCTTTTTAAATTTGATTAATTTCAAGGACTATATTTCATTATCAGCCCCAGCTATCAGTTAGGATCCCCCCTTTTAAGCAATTTCTATTAATATCTTTTAACAGTTCTCCTTCCTTGTGGCAGATAATTCCTATTACTTGAGAGTGCAACAATTGTTTACAATGAAAATCAACAAAACCCTTCTATTTGTCTAAATTTGGAGGACATACTCCTTACATGCTTTGATTATACATAAGCATTTCACATTATTTAGGCCTTACAATAGAACAAAACACATTTTCCACATACAGAAGGATATAGATTTGACTCACAAGGCAAACAAATGTGCAGATTCCAATTTGGGATGAAAGACAGATTGCCATATTTGATTGACAAGGAAACAATGTATAGTTTATAATGTGGGGTGAAAATAAATGGGTTGGATTTCTTGGAGTTCTGTTTAGCTAGGTTGGGAGGGAGAAAAAACTTTATACGTCAGCAAATCATAGGCACCGACTCCATGGGTGGTCCAGAGCTGGAGTACCCATAGAAAAAAATTAATGGGTGCTTAGCACCCACCGGCAGTCAGCTCCCCCCCCCCCCCCAGCGCCTCCCACCTGTCATGATCAGCTGTTCTGTGATGTGCAGGGGGTGCTGGGAGGGAGGGGGAGGAGTGGGGATAGGGTGCGCTTCAGGGAGGGGGCAGGGTGGGAAGAGGCAGGGGGTGGAGGTTTGGGGGAAGGGGTGGAGCAGGGGCAGGGGTGGTGTGGGGGCGGGGCGGAGTCTGGTGCAGAACAGGGGTTGAGGACCACCTGGGCAAGGAAGAAGCTGGCACCTGTGGAGCAAATTATGAGAGATTCTTCCCTAGGTGATTAAGAATACCCTGAAGAAGAGCTCTGTTTAAGCTTAAAAGTTTGTATCTCTTACCAACAAAAACTGGTCCAAAAATATATATTGCCTCACCCACCTTGTCTCTTTCTAATACCCTCATTTAGCTTCTATAAATGGGGAGGGGAATCCCTGAGCTCTGTTGATCAGTGGGCCATTAGACAAAGTGTTTTACATGTTGTGAACCATTTTCTTATTGTCTTCATAGGTGGAGCCTATTGTGGGATGAACAGAAGTAGATAGCTTTTCTCATCTTTTGAGGGCCAGAAGGAAACATTAGTTATTAATCTTTCAAGGAATATCTGTCCCTAAGATCCCTGGGACCTCTGGATCTTAAGGCATGGCCTGAGCTAAGGCAGTAGCAGGTTTATCAGCCTCTCTATTTGGTCAAGCCACCAATAGATGGGACAGAGCAGCACACTGAGTGGGTATGGGTTACATATATAGCTGTTCTTTCATTCTTTCCCCCTCCTCCTCCTCTTCCAAATTTTCATTGTCATTATGAGTGATGGTGGGAGTCAAGGACACAAAAGGGAAATCCTTCAGAAAAATCACATGGGATATGCCTGGAGTGGAAATGCTGCTGAAGAGGAGCAATGTGAACTCAGAAGCTAGTTTTTTTTGACAGGATGTTGTTGTGATAATTGGGCCTACAAATGTATCCTAATTGTAAGCTCAACTGTAAAACGTGAGTGAAAGTTCATAGATTGTTACAATGACTGTTATATGACATTGTTTAAGAAAAGATGTAAGAAGGAGACTGAATTAATTTAAACAGAAAGGGTTTTACTGATACCATTTAAGGACTGTATTAAGATTGTGACTGGTAAACAAGAGGAGTAAAGGACCAGAAATCAGGGAACCAAAACTGGGTGTTGGAAATTTGGCCTATTGGTGGACAAAATAATGAGAGGAGGGACTGGCCAACACTCCACTCTGAGGTTCTTAGAAAAGACTTTTGGGAAAAAATTAGAAGCAGCAGCTGTCTGCTAACAAATGCTGCAGCAAGCTTTATCGTCATGGCTGCCACCCCCACCATCTCCTGGGACGTTGGACCCTCTTTGTCCTAAACCTGAGAGATGTCCTGATCAGACTGAGCCAGAGAGGGACTGAGATGACATCGCCACCTCCACCTACTCCAGCTAAATCCCAACCACCACCAAGGATGTGAGACCTTGTCAGTCCCCCTCCCCGGAATTGTCCTTTTCCGTCTCTACCTTATTTCTTTTCATTCCATCTCTCTCCTTTTACCTTCTGATTAATAAGACTCTGGCTGAGCTAGCTAAGTCTGTGTCTTTTATAACACTGTTATAAGCAGTGACCAGAGAGGCAGCTAAATACAATGTCCTAAACAGCCCAATGCTGGTAGAAGTTTGCCAGGTCTCGGAGTGGCTGATAAGACCATGTGCTGGGAATGTATTTTTCCAGCAGTGAGGTTGCAAGTGAAAGTCAACACAGGATACAGAAGCAGATTTTCTTTCTTTTTTTTGTCTTCTTAGGAAATGGGATTGGACTTTAACAACAGGAGCAATAACAACTGCTCCAGCCCGTCTCAACTAACTTCTTCTCTTTTCCCCAGAAAGGGTGTTTAAGAGCTTGTCTAAACTGCCCATCAGTTCAGACTATGGTGTGTGAATAGCAGTGCACACCAAAGTTCTGTGCTGTAACTTCCCCATGTGGATGCTGCAGGCGTGAACTTAAAGGTGTCTAGTAAGACTATATTAGTGCAAACTAGGGACCTTCAAGTTCCTAGCCTCAGGATCTACATGGGGAACTTACTGCAGAGCACTTGGGTTCGCACTGTTATTCACACCCCTGTAATCCAAACTGTGGGGCAGTTTAGACATGCCCTTAGAGACTGTCAAACAAGGGTTTTTTTTGCACTTTTAAAAGCTCTCTATAGCTAAAGAGAAAGTTAACAAAGGTTGTTATTAAAATAATACTTTATTACTACATAATGCTTATAATACTTATTTAATACTTTACATTTTAATTGCTTTAACTGTTTCCCTTCTTTTCTGTATCTTTAATAAAAGATTAAAAGGATTTTTAGTAGCGTGTTTGCCATGATATTAAGCAGGCGGAGGTCTCTGTATACCAAACTCTGAGCCTTGTTTAAAGCTGTTTTATGTTGGACAGTGACTGGGTTACGTTAACACGGTAGACTCTTTGGGCTCTTGTATTCCATGTAAATTAATACAACAATGTTGATATTTTGTATTTCCTGCACTGGAGTAAGTAAATGTAAATATCTTTTCACAGCTAGGTAGTGTTATTTTACTAACTCTGTCCCATAAATCAGTTGAGTAGTAGTCAAGGAGACATGACTACTGCCTGTAGGGAAAAGAAGAGGTTAATGGAAGAGTTGGGATCCATATCAGAACTTTCTCAAAGCACAGGATGTTCTGATATGGGGTTTTTGTTCAGGTCCATCCCCATAGCTATAAGTATAAGCAGAGTCTGAATGAGCTCTCTCCTGACATCTAGTGATGAGCTGGGGGAGAGGATTTCAGGAGCTGACCTTCTTTGCATGGGCACACCCACCCAGCCTACGTGCTCAGCATAATGGAACTGCTTTGCCAAAATGATCACTTTTGGCTGGTGTTGGAACACAAGTCTCTTTGTTACTGGGATAGGAGTAATACAAGGTTGTTATCCTTGTTGTGTGAATCAAGGGCTGAAAAACTGTGGTTGGCATACCCTGATTGAGGGACTCACCCTCAACTAAACTTCACTCCCTAGGCAGGGAACATGGGTGCCAAAGCCCAGTGGAGTTGAGAGAGGGTGGGGACAGGTACTTATACCTGGTGGTGTGGGCTGTAGCTAAGGATCCTAGACACCATTTGACCCTTCCTCTCTCTCCTGTGTATAATAGAGCTGATTAAGACTCAATTGAGAGTCTTGTTGCACACCAGTACAGCTGAAATCACTGATAACAAGGCCTGAGCATTAGGCCTGCTTTGGGACAGTGTCTCTGATGCAAGAGGCTGCCCAACTGCACTAGTAGTGAGGCTCCCAACTAACAGCTCAAATCTCTGAAAGCTGTGTTAAATGGTGGGACCTCAAGACATCCCAGAAGGTGCAGAACAGAGGAACCAGCAGAGTGGTGAGCGGCTGGCAGGGCAGCCGGCAGAGTGGAGGGGAGAGCAGCCAGTGGAGCAGAGGGCAACTGATGCCAGAGCAAGTGCCTGGACAGCAGAGCAAGGTGCTTGCACAGATACACCTCTGAACTCTGGGTCTTCACTGACCAAGGACAACAACTGTGAGTGGGGTGCACTGGAAGGAGAAGGGAGGGGCGTTAAACGAACTTTTGGTTGCTGGACTTAAGAACCTGAAGCAAAAAGACCCTGCCTAACACACTCTGGGGTGGCTCTTTAGCTCATGGTTTCATGTTTATGAATCCTGCTAGTGGCATTTTCCCAAATTAATGCCAGGTTCCTTCCTTCCTTTTCTTAAATTTTTTTTTTCTACACTCAGACTCTGTAGTTCCGAGAGGGGCAGTATTGCCTCTTAGAGGCACCTGGAGGTGGGTAGGAGGGGATATGTAATTGCCCCAGGTTACTGGGTGGGGGCTTGAGCCAATTTTGTGTTATATTGTTGAAAAGAAACCCCCTAGATATTGAACCTGTCCCTTGTTGCTGCCAACTCCAACTAGCAGAAGGGTTACAACTAGCATTAATTATCTGGTGAATTTCTCCTTTTTACTTTTTTCATGAATTGTAAGCGAACAGATCACAAATTTCTTCAGTTAATAATTTAGTCTATAGAGATTGTTTGCTGACAGTTCATTGTGATAATTTGCAATTCCAAAATTGTGCTCTAGTCTTATTAGCTAAGTCCCATGCTACTGTCTCTGTTCTCTGATTGGATGATTTAGGTAGCTAGCCAACACAGCAGGAACTGCAAATGTTACAACTGAATATATAGTTCAAAATTCATGCTGTGTTCTTAGTTACAGTAGTGATTAGGTATTGTTTCTGGTCACTGATTGGATGATCATGTATGTAACCAATATAGTGTATATTGTGTAACCTTATATTCATGTGGAAATTTGCTTTTGGTGAATATTCGTGTATTTGGGAATATGTATTTCATGAATCTTTGCTTGAGTGTTTTAATGTTCAAGGAAATCAAATATAAATGGGTCATGAGTAAGGTTGATTTGAAATTCTCATTTGCATTTGAATGAATATTCGTACAACTTTTTTCCATTATAATATAAGGACTGATGATTGAGAAGTCTGACTGCCATAACTGCTAGATATGAGTTGTATTTGCCATGTAAATTTGTAATGTTTGATGTTGTATCTATATAAATATAATGCTGATTGACAAATCTGCCAAGAGACAGACATCTCAGAGGAAGTCATTAACATGCGAAATAGCAATCCTAAAGGGAGGATGTTTGTTTAGACACCACAATGGAAGGTGGTACTCTGAAATGTACCAAGGTGTGAACAGTACATGTAAAGGATGTCTTTATTTTTATGAACAAGTTTCAAGGAGTTCTTTGAAATGAAACAAATACTTGATACACAAACTAAGAAATTTTTTTAAAGGGTTAAGGAATAATTACTTTGATGAAATATGTTGAAATGCAAAAATAGAATTGTAAATTGCATATTGACATTTACATTAAAGAAATGAGGAAATGTACAACAATACTTCAAATAAGACTTTTAGCACAAGGTTTCCTAAAGCCACAGAGGACTATGAACAGAAATACACTGTGTATGGATGTATTGTACTTGGTGTATCTATTAGTGTCACATTTCTAGAAAGAAGTGCTGTAAGTCAAATAGTATGCTACTGTTAAGTGGGACAAAGAACTCTCTACCATATAAGGCTTTTATCTAGTCTAACCAACAGTTTATAATAACAAAGAGGACAGGCTTAGCTAGCTACATTTATTGCACTGTCTTGCTTCCTGTGATGAGGAAGTCGTTAAAAAGCAATCCTACAGGAGGATGTTCATTAGAATGCCACAAGGAAAGAAGATACACTTTGCAATGTACTGAGGTGTGAGCAGTGAATATTAGGGACTTTGTTTTTATGGAAAAGGTTTGCTGACCCTTCCAGTCTCTCCGTGCACCCTCTGTCTGCTCCTGTATTCCCTCAGTCTGCCCCTTGCTTATATCCTTATATAACAGTCCTCTCCCTCCTGCCTCCTCATTCTCTTGCACCTCTTCACCATCAATCCTCCCCACGTTTCCCTGCTTCCACATGGTTTCGTGTCCAAGCCCCTACCCTAAAGTGACAGCAGCCATATTCTGTGAAGGCAGCCTGCCTTCAGTCTTCTTGAAAATAATGGGAGTTGGCTGCCATCTTTTCTAGGGATAATCTCAGTTCCACATGCCAAAGCTGTAGAAAAATGGTCACCATCTTGACTAAGGAGCAGCTTGGCTTCATCCCCTCTAGAAATAATGGCTGATGGCAGCCACTCAGAATATGGGAAAATTCACAAGTTTGTTGCTAACAGTTGTAAGATCATGGAAAACCGAACACAACCCCTCAAATACTGAGTCTCATAATTAAATAATGAAAATTGGCAAATTCTCTGGTTTTGAGGATGTGCTTGGTTGCTGGCACAGTGGTTGTGACACATCTAAATCTGAAGGAGTGCTTCGGGGGCCCAGTCTTGCAAGGTTCTGAGTGTCCTCAACTCTTGTTAATGTTGGGAGTTGAGGGTGCTCTGAACCTTTAGGAGTTGTTCAGAGGGATTGAGCTCTGTGAGAAGTTGGGAGCGTATTGACATAGTTACAGCAGTGCAAACCCGCAATGTAGACATGCTGTATTAATGATGTAGCACTCCCACTCAGTGTAGTTGTAGCCATGGATATTAGAGAGACAAGATGGGTGTTTCCCAGATCTGTAGAAGTGTTCTGTGTGGTTCAAAAGCTTGTCTCTCTCATCAACAGAAGTTGGTCCAATGAAAGATATTACCTCACCCACCTTGTCTCTGTTATACTGTATTAATTTAGAGCAGAACCATTGAATGTGACTTAACGCAGTGAATTACCAGAGCAAGAAATGTTGGTATAAACCCTGCATTCAGTGGTGCAACATGTCTACAGATTAGGTGTTTGCATGAGCGTAATTACATTTAGGTAGCTAAACTGGTGCAAATTTCTCTAAAGTAGACTGAGCCTAAGCTCAAAAGTTCTCTTAAAGGCAGAGATTTTTACACATTATATATCCTACCATATAGTACTCTAACATCTGTATGTAAAGTGTGATTTTTTTCTCTGGTGTTCAGTACTTTTCTGTCTTCCATTCACAACCCCAAATTGCTCAAACTGACTGCTAGGTTATTTCTCTCTCTGTCTTGAAATTTCACATTTTCAAAATTTTGCATGGTAGTACATCTCAAAATTTAAACTTTGAAAAAAATTTGTATTGGCAAAATTTCCTGAAAAGCAAAAGTGTGAGGAATGAAGAACTACAAGAAATTGTTACTTTGTTTAAAGCCAACTAATGAACAAACACCATTGAAGAGTTTTGTGAAAAAAGGTCACCTGCATTTTCTTCTGAACCAATGCAGTTCCATTGCCAGGCAATGACAGAGGCACAGAGATGTCAGATATCTTGCATTTCCCATGGCACTCATGTTTGCCAGCCATGTCACACATTCCCAGAATATTGCAGAATTAGAGGGTGTTCAGCGAATGGCTACAAACATAAAAAAGAGATTGAAGAGACTGGGATTGTTTACTTTAGACAGGAGGCAAATAAGAGGTGACCTGACAAAATATATAAAATAATGAAAGGCCTAGAGAAGGCAGAATGGAAGCTTCTCTTCTTCCTGTCTCATAACTCAAGAACAAGGGGATTCTCAAAACTGATAAAAAAATACTTTTTCACGCAACAGGTAACTAAATTGGAACTCATTGCAACAGGATGTTGTTGAGGTAGAAAACTTAGCAAGATTTAAAAGGGATTGATTGGATGTTTATATGGCTAGCAAGACTATCCAGAGTCATTATAATTATTGCTAACAAGTATTTTGGAACCAGGGTTTAAGCCAATCTCTGACTATTCAGGATTAGGAGGAGACCTAATGTGGGGGGCGGGGGTGTGATTATTAGACATTCCTAAATGTGAAGTTTTTTATACCTTCATCTAAAGCATCTGGTGATGGCTACAGTCCCATACAGTTTATTGGACGAGATGAACCTCAGGGCTGATCCACTACAGCAATTCATATGTTTCTGCAGCCTAAGCCCAGGTGAAACCTCACACATCCAGAAAGGCTGTGGGGAAGAGATAGAGTAGCTCCTATTACTCATACTGGTACTGCTCTGAAGGCCTGTTTCTCCTTCCTGTGCTCCTTCTTCTGGCACCTGGGGAGAGCACTAGGGAGAAGGAGGCAGTGGCAGGTGGCAGAAGTAGCGGTTAGTAGAAGGGGGGGTAAAGCTAGGCATCAAGGAGGGATTGGAGTAGTGGAATATGAAGGGGGCAGGGTCTGAAAAGAGGGAGAACTAGGGAGAGGTAGATGGAGAGTAGGGAAAGAAGCAGGGACACTCCCACTACTTTGTTTCCCCCAGTGGGAATTGTCTGCCCCCACCCTGATCAGATCTGAGGCATGCTGGCAAGGCAGTGTGCATGGGAAGCTTGTCCTGCTGCCGCTCTGTAGATAAAGAGAGGATTTCGTTCCCGTGGGGCTGTCTGACACACTATTGCCAGCCCCGGGCATTAGGAATCATGAGTCAGACTGCCAAAGTGCCTTCTGAGATTGTAAAAACCAATCTTTATTTTGGGGCCAAAAAGGATTCTACTGTGGTGTTTTTTTGGTCTGTCCTTTAATTTTTTGAACTCGCCCTGCCCACTCCTCTCTACATAGTTGCAGCTAATTGAGTTGAAAAAAAATAAATCCCCTAATATGTCATCTTGGCTTAGTAAAATACAGAATTATGAAAAAGTTAAAACGTGAAAAAGTGGGGAAGGTGGTTAGTATTGTTAAATAAGTTATCCATTTATTATTTGTAGAGAGAAGCTTCCTCAGAAGCTGTGTTTATTCAGTATGCTTTCTTGTTCACACTGTAGATTGAATATCCTAGGAGTAGAAGTTAAGTATAGATATTAGTCTTTAAATAGCAACCGAATACCTGTTGTTGAACTGTGAATTCACTATACCTCCATTACAATTTCAATTACTTATATAACAAAACCCATGAGATTTGTAGTTGTAAAAAGTTGAGGTATTGTGCTCGTCACCCTAACATTCCTATTAACTAGAAATTAACTTGTCACCCTATTAACTCGTCACCCTAACATTCCTATAACTAGAAAATCTCCTTCTTAAACTATGGCATTGACTTTTGGGGAAAAAATGCAGTCCTCACCTTACCTAAGTTAACTCTCAGAGAATGCTACCTATTGTGGACAGAACATGCATTTATTTGCATTATGGGGCACCACAAATTTAGGAGGGTATAAGGTATATAACAAAGTGTGTAAATGTGTTTTTCCTTTTTTGGGGGGGCAGGATGATTTTCTATTTTTGCTTCCTGCATTGTGATATTTATTTTTATTGTGCTGATTTTTAGAAGACTTTTCCTAATAAGGTCTACGCAGTAAATGATAACATTTATGGAAATCATAGATTTAAAATTTTGTAATTAAGTACTTGATTTGAGCGGACTTACAAAAGCTAGAGGTAATGATTCTTTGAAGTTTATCGTTCATGGTAATCCTTCCGTACTACAAAAAGGCAAGTAACAGTGACCAAACAAAATTAGAACCATAAATCAGATTAGCGCTCTGCTTACTTTTTTCACCAACCAACCAGTTCAATAAATCACTCTGCATAGCCTATACATTATGCTTAATGCTTTTCTAGTATCTACATCAGCACAACAGTATGCTGTAACATGTTATTTGATATATGCAAAGTGAATCAATGGAAATTAAAGAAAAGTTTTTTATTACTTTAAATGCAACGCTGTTTACAGAATGTTTTGTTTGGAAAGAGGAGAGGATCTGGGAAACAGCATTTTAGAGAGGCTTGTACAGTAACTTTTTGTGTTCTCAGCCTCCCACAAACATAATCAATTCCTGTCTGTCCACCGTTATAAATGGGTGGGCCAACCAAAGGGCTTTGAGGAGGGAGGAATAGTGAGGTGATTCTTTTGGATATACCCCAAACTAGACTCTCACGTTTTCCTTTAAAAGTTAGTGTGATTGTTAGGGCTCCTCTCAATCTGCTGCTGGAGTGTTGTTTTCAACCACAATGATTTCCCCATAATTACCGATAGGAATTCTTTCTTATATGAGTTAACAATGCTAAAAAGATTTCCCCTGGTTTCTACTCCTTTACAGAGTCCCACACATAAATGCCCAAGATTCATTCACAAACTTGCCACAGTATTGTAAAAAAGATGCATGATTTTACAAAGTGTGGTCTAATGGTTAGATCAGTGTTCCTCAACTGGTAGATGGCAGTCTCGGGGGGATGAGGTCATGAGGTGCTGACAATTTTATTACAGGAAATCTCTTCCCTACTCCCCACACACCCTTACCCCTCAAGGTCAAGTATTCTGTCATCCTTTCAAAACACACATCCTTTAAAAAAATAAATGAGAGAGGCTTATTATTGCTAGAACAAATGCAATTTTTTACGATGACTTTTACAGTAAATGTTAAGGAGGTTGTGAAAATTTGTGATTTTTGAATAAGGGGTAGCCAACCTGAAAAGCCTGAGAAATGTTGGTGTAATAGGAAGGGAGCCACAGTTGGGTTAGAGCATGGGACTAGGAACCAGGGAGACTTGAATTTTTATTCCTCATTCTGCCACTCACAGTGGGACCACGAGCAAATAAATTAAGCTCTGTGCCTCTGTTTTCCAGTTTGTAAAGAAGAAGATTCTGCATTGCCTTATGCACTGTGCTAGGGATGCGCAGAATCTTTGCATGTAAGCTGGGACATGCAGACCCTAAAATATAGGTGCATAGAATACTGCTCCAAATCCTAGCATATGGCTAACCCAAAGTTTGCAGCTTAGCACGGAAAGAGTTCCTTCCACACCTTCCCTTCCTTTTGTTCCCATACAGCCTTACACAACCTGCCCACAGCGTCACAATGCATCAGTGGCAGAGTTGGATCTCTAGTCTTCTGACTCCCATTCTTGTGCTTAATCACTAGACCTATGGCCTACTTGAGTCTGTTTCCTATGTGTAACTTTTGGGAACCATATTTGGCAGAATATAAACAAAAATGTCAAGCGGAAAGCCAGTATGCAGCCCTGTTAAATGGCATACTTCTCATGTAACACTTCTGCATTTGGTAGCCCTGTCATGCTGGCCTATCGCAGAGGTAGGTGGGGTATCTGTGTCCATCCAACCAACCTTTCCCTGTGAAATGCCCTTTGGCCTAGCAAAAGGTGTGCTAGACTAGGAGTCAGAAGATCACCCCATTTTACAGAGTGCTATTAATATTTTTGTGAAACAATAGTCCAGTGCATCCCAAAACAAGAATACCAAATTCATATTTTAAAAAATATGTGCATGAGGATGATAAGTCTGGGGAAAAAAAAGTGAGGGAGTCTTTTCAATACTTTGATATTATCTAGAATCTAAGATATTTGACTTTTTATCTCTAGTTAGGCCAACATCAGCCTAAATATGGCCGAAAGGTTTAGATGGTCCAATAGTTACTCCAGAACAATCTAATCTGTGACCTCTATCCCTATGTTTTTTATAATGTCCTTATGAAAACGTAGTACATTTAAGTATGCTTAAAGTGCCACTGGCTATAATTAAAGTTCTGTCAGCCTTTCCATTATAAATCTTTCTTTTCAAGGTTTAATATCTCAGCAGTTTCAAATCCCATTGGGCTAAACTTGATCCAAAAGGTGTCAGCACAAATGCAAATCCCCCCTATCTTTCCTTCCCCAAAAATATTTTCAGTTCATAAAGTTATCAAGTTATATAGTCCGTACAAAATATCCTTGATTGGCTAGAAACCCTAACTCCCTTGCACTATCCCACACCTATCTCTTTTTAAAGACAAACATGACTTAAATTTTAAATGCAGAAGCACACCTATGGAGCCTGTCTTTTCCTTTTCCAGACTACAGATGAGCCGCACCTTCTGCAAGAACTAAAACAACTAACTCTATGTTTTATTGTCAGAAAATGGCTGCATCTGGAACACAACTGAGAGTGGAAGTTAACCAGCATTGCGAAAAGCTAGTGTGTTCCTCAGGCTTGTCTACACACAAAAGTTGTACCGCTTTAACTATACCAGCAAAGTTAAAGCAATATAACACATTCGCAAGCACATATCCATCTAGTATGGATGCAGTAATACCAGTATAAAGGTGCCTTATAGCTTACTCCCTTTCAGGAAGGGGAATAAGCTATTCCAGTATAATGCACCACTATATCAGTAGGACTGCATCCCCACTAGAGTTGGTACCGGTATAACTAATAAAATTACAGCCCTAACCAAAATAGATATACCAGTATGTAAAGTACTTTGCCTTAAACTGGAATGATTAATGATTGCAAGAAGGTGGCACTGTGAGGAGCTAGTAGGCACCACAAACTTGCGCTCTTTCAAGGACATTTGTATTCCAGAAATCAAGATAGGACACAGTCTTGGAATTGTAGGTGGACCTTATCTAGGGATTTATACTGTTGCCCATCACCATAGTATCAGAGCACCTGCTAGTCAAAAGGTGTCAGCAACAAGAAGTGCCTTCTTTCATCTCCAGATAGGAAGAAGATTGTCCTTCCTCTTGGACAGTAACCTGTCCCCAGTGGTTCATGCATTTGTTGCCTTCAGGCTGAAGTATTGTAATTGATTCTAGCTGGATCTGGATGAGAAGGTCACAAGAACTGAAGTTGGATTGTCCTGGGGCTGGCTATCTCACAAGTGGGATGAAACAAAGGCAAAATGTTGCTATTGTGCTTACCAACCTGCAATTTAATGGCCTTTTAATTTTAGCGGTCTCTTTATCGTTCCAAGTTGATACAGATTCTGGCAAAGGGAAATGTCAGTAGGTTCTCTTCTTTGCAAAGAAGTGTGTGACCAATGTTGTATTATCTGTTTTCAGGCCGCTGAATTACCTCATGATGTACTTGAAGAGGCATATAGAGGTACATCCTGAAAGATGCTCAGCCACTTGCAGTTCCCATTGCTGCCATTTGTGAAGGAAGCAATAATGCAGCTTTCTTGTTGTGACTTTGAGTCCATGTTTACTATCGCATGATTTTATGTGTTGGGGTGTGTGAAGAAATGAATCAAATACGACAGGTTTTCATGAGAAATTTCTGCAATCTAGTAAATGTGAACAGGATTGGCTTGAAGCATTTTCCTTATTGTGCAATTCTAAATGTGAATCAAAATCAATGTGAAGTAGAAAAGTAATGAAAATGAGACCTCAGCTCCCATTTGTGCAGTTGAACATGGAGACACCTGGGTATTTTTACAGTCAAATTTCTTATGTGAATTGATTTGCTGCGAAGTCTTAAAAATCACCAATTGATTTTAATCTGTATAACCGGGTTAGTTTTATGAATATGTATGGCTGCAAGGAGAGAAAATTCCAATGGAAAGTAGTGCCATCAATGGTAATTTAGTTTTTCATTTGTTACAGCAAAGGAGATGAAAGCAGAGAATTTTCTCAGTATCACTGAGAAATATTCAGTGACACAAACGACATCTTTTTACACATAGAAGACCTCAAAATGTTGGCTACACTATCAAAAAAACCCCCCAAGTGAAAGAGGACAGAAGAACTACACTCAGTGCTCAGACTAAACCTTTGAGTACATAAGGCAACCCTGGCAAAACTTTCAATATAATCACTATATCTTTTGTTGACTAGAAGCCATTTTAATGTAAAAAATAACAGTGTTCTGATATTTTGCTAGTACCTACGCAACCTAAATCCCTACACTCAGGGTGTCTACTCCAGGAATGAGGGAGTTTTCAGAAGCTCACATTGCTGGTGAATTGCTAGTGTTAGTGAATCACTCCAATTTGAGCCAGCTCAACTTGAAGAGTGTTTAGTCCCTCACACTGTGATTTCATACATGTTTTGGGTAGTGCAAGCTATCATTCTGGAATGTGGTGGTGTATGACTGTAAGGCTTATTTGGGAGTGGGAACTGATTTAGGCAAGCGGAACTGAAATTAGAACGGGGAGTAATGGTGGGGTGAGGAGAGAGCTGTGGAGTGGTGAGAGATGAGAATTTGGCTCTCTTGGTCAGATCCCCAGAAGCCAGTCAGAACTAATATTACAATTGCAATCTCAAATTGAAAATGCAGGCAGAGACTATGTAAACATAGTGCCCCAGTATGTGAAAGAAAAGTGGAAGTGCAAAGTGTTATTTTTATTTCAGCTGAAAGCCATCACTACGGCACCAGGATTCATAGACACTTTGCCTATTGAGCAGTGAACTGCTGTGGTCCTGTTCAGCTCAGAATTCTTTTATCGTTCAGGTGTGTTGCCTTCCTGAACTAAATCTCCAAGTGCTTGGAAGTTACAGAAAATAGGCTACATAAGGCAGCCTAACTCACTCTTACTGTTTGTGACTTGAAGTGGGTTTGTCACATAACGGAATAAAATTTTTATCACAGAAATGTGTTAAAGCAACCATTTCTGAAATATATGAAAAGACAGGGTTTCTATTGCTATTTTTGGCTGAAGTGAAGGAAGCACTTCAATTTTAGTTTTTAAATATATCATTTAAAAAAGTGATAAAAATTCAGAGGCCGTGTAAATCCAGTTCAAATCATATAAACGAGTAACACCATGTACCAGTTTATTTGCTATCCTCATTAATTTTCTGAACTGGCAATAATTTAATAACGCTGATGATGTGTGTGAGAAATATACTGTACTGAACACTGGAATTTTGTAAATCTTTTTAATATTGGCAAGATCTAACAAACATGCATGCTGCTATTACAGGATTTACACAATGCTAAATATTTTTAGATTGATTTCAGCAGAAGAGCTTGGAGACTACTCTTGCAAGAGTCTCAAGAGGACTATGCTTTAACATTAGTTTTATAAAAATAAAAAAATGCAACAAATGTAATATAATTTGAACATTTAATCTTGTTACCTTTTAACCTCCCTGAAATATAAGACCTTGAATTTCCATCTTAATAAATGATGTGCAGGAATTCTTATATAATCTAGATCTAAATTTTTTTCCCCTCACAGTTGATTCTGCTTTATTCACTGTGAATCTTTCTCAAATAAATGGGTAAAAAGGAGGATTAACCTAAAATAAGGGGTCTCATATGGATGATTGTTGCAATTGTTTTTTAGTATGTGAAAATTACGCTGAAAATCATAATCCACATGGAAATTATATATAGCCAAGTTCTAGCCTTCTCTTTGATTCATAGAATTATGCATTTAACTCCCATTAGGGGTGATGTGTATGAAGATGAGAACATAACACCTAATGTGAGCATTGGTGAGAGAATGGTGGCAGATAATTTGGGGCAGTGGTATGACATGAATTGCTCTCCACTAAGTGTAACCTTTCTACTCCGTCATCCTCTTCCTCATATCATAATTTTATACTAGTATATTTGTATTTAATGGACAAGAATACAGTCCAGGGTTATTTCTGGTGGACAAATAATGAAATCAAGTGGTGGAGCCCACATTTTAACAAAATGGAATAAAGGATAACATTTCAAACACTGCTAAGTGAATGAGTCCCATTTTCAAAAGTGACTTTGGTTCTGAGGAGCCAAGTCTCTTTGAAAGTCAATGGGACTTAGCTAAATGCTTGTTAATTTTAAAATTTTACCTACAGTGTCTCCTGATTGAGACTGACATTCATCAAAGTACTGAAACACGTGCTTAATGACACGTACAGCCACTGAACCTGATGGGATGTATGTATGTATGCTGTTTGAGTTCATGATTCTTTTTTTTCTGAACTTGAAATTATCCATGTAGAGCATTACAGGGAGTGATGCTTGTGTTAGTAGCTGACACAGGGGAAACAGGAAATCTTGGACTTGGATCTTGGCAGATAGGAGAACAGGATTTTCAGATATTTTGTTCTAAAATGTAAATGGATTTGGAAATGTATAAATATGAATATATTCTCTCTTAGGGTAAAACTGGAGCTTATGAGGGCCTTACATGGTATATTAGGCTCTGGTTTCAATTCCTGGCTCTACACAAACTTCCTGTGAGAATTACTTAATCTATCTGTGCCTCAGTTTCCCCTTTGTAAAATGCAGGTCAGCAGTACTTTTTCTACAGTGCTTTGCCTCTGTTGTCAAGAATATACTGTCTTGCATTGCTCAAGATGAACAGTGCAAATTTATTAATTGGTTCACCACTTCATCAATGGAAAGTGGATATACAACAGCCTTTGCAAACCTGAGCAAGCACCCTTATCAAACACTTCAGGCAAACTCACTGGTTTGTAAAAGAAGTTTATTGACTACAAAAGATAGATTTTAAGTGATTATTAGTGATAGGCAAAAAGAGTGATTACTAAAAGAAAAGCAAATATAAGCACACAGTCTAAACTCTCAACCCTATTAGACTGGGCAACATCTAGATTAAGCAGTCTATCTCACCCCACTGGATATTGCAGTCCTTAATATACAGGTTTGTCCCTTAAACCTGGGCCAGTCTCCTCGGTTGAAATCTTCAATCTTCTCAGTGTCTTTGTTAATTGCATGGGTGGGGGTGGGAGAGAGGCCCAGCATGGGTCCCTTGTGTTCTGTTTTATACCCTTAGTCCCATATACTTGAAGAACACAAGTCCAGGCATGTCTAGTGGGCATTACTGAGTCCCCAGGTAAGGTTGAGGAATTCCCCTGGTTTGTCCTTATGCAGGTGAGTTACTGAATTGTAACTCCCCTGCTGGACAATGGCTGTTAATGGTTGTTTGACACCCGCCTGGGCATTGATTACTTTCTGTTAGAAGAAAAAGCAGGTTGACCCAGGGGCGGATATGAGTAAGGGCTTCTTTATTGCGATAGTTGTTCCCCTGGATCCAATTGTCCAGTAAGCACTGGATTAGGTACACCACATTCTTTTTGTTCATTAGTATGTACATGCCTACATTCATTACAACATCTCCAAAACCCTTATTAAGTAATAAAAACCACTTTTTGTTAATAAACCCACCCTATCTATTTTGCGCAGCATTACACATATTACACAGACATTTTACCTTGAAAATATATTTCTTTGCAACAATCTGTTGCCACAAATCTCCCTGGTCAGGAATTCTCAGGGTAGGGAGGAAGGGGCCACGAGCAATTCTCAGGGGAGGTAGGAAGGGGCCATAAGCCAGGGCTTGTTTATGTGGCTGGGAAAGGAAGTGGGGGGGGAAGGGGAGGGAGATAACGTTTATTTTACCTTCTTTCACACAAAGGGCATTACTCAACAGTTACATTTTTCATGCAGCTGCATTCCTATTAATTCTTACAAGCAACAGGGACGGGCAAAATATGGCAACTTATTTATTAAACAAAGAACTACAGCCTTCTTATGCCTTTGTCCCCTAATGCCATGTCAGCACATTAGCAGCTTCCCAGGTCTCTACCTAACCCATACATATCCCCAACACTTTCCTTAGCATTGTCTCTGAAGAGATCTGGGTGCTTCCCAACCCACGGCATGTTTTAATGACAACCATATAACATAATCTCATAACTTCATATGCATTAATGATATACATATTTAGATAGAACAGTGACTTTCAGCAGATCATAACCTTTCCCCTGATACCTCACATGGCATGCTTTATATGCAATATCACAATTATATGTAAATGAGGAATATGGGGATTACAGGGTGCTCCTGCAAGGCATAGAATGTCACAACTATGTTCAGCTATACTTCTAGGAGGCAGTTTGTATTTTTAAATCAGGTTTGGGATACACAGAAAATACATAAAGGAACTGACATTTTAAAAAAAGAATAGGGTTAGAAATTGGAAACATTTCTTGTTGTTCTGACTCTGTGGCGTAAAAGAATCGTGTGTCTTCTTTGGTGTGCTCCAGATAGTGGCAAAGTGGTGTAAAGCACAAAGAAGAAAAAAAGGCAATTAAATAGCAACTGGATTGGTTTTTCCAGTGGGTTTGGACATTTAAATGTAGTCTGTTCACATGACCAACTTTAGATTTACTCTTCCATTGGTGTCTGTAAATTCATTAACAATCTTCTTAGATGAAGCTATTTATATCTGTTTTTCGTATGATTCTAGGCCAGATTTTAACTTCATAGATATGGTTACATTTTTATTAGTGGTTGAGCAATCTACAGCTGCCTTTGTAGTTGTTTACTCTAGTGATGCAATTGTTCTTTTCTTAAAGGGTAAGAAGAAGCTGGGATTTTCCAAGATTTAGAGAGGAGTGAGGGACATGGAAATTGAAAGCTCTCCGGGCTTAATGGACGAGAGCTCTGGATTTAAAAAAAAAGAAGAAGAAAAAACAAGCAGGGGTTAATAAAACAGAGGAGAAGCAAAGGAAAAGATTAAAAAGCAAAACCAAAAAAACAGACAAGGTTTAAATAGTTAGCCAAAAAAGAGAGAATATGCCAGGATCACCTCCGCTATCTTGCTGGATGATCCTGAAGTACAAGCTGCTCTGAGGTAACTGCCCAGTCTTAACACTTGTTCCGCAGTGGATTATCTCACAGATAATGTTTTTTTTTCTGAAGAGACATCTCACAAAAAGGCAGAATGTGATAGAACATTCTGTGCTGAACACATCCTGCTTGGATTTCGTGTTATCATGTAGTTAGATTGCAGAAGGCAGTAGGGATAACAGGAATTTTATGGAACGTTGCATGCATGTCATTCAAGTGAGTGACATGTTGTAAACTTGCTTTTCTGCAGGAACAATACCACTGCTACCTTCTGACACGACACAACAAAAACTAGGACTACAATGTGTGTTATGCTTTCCTGGTGTGATGTAACGTGTCTCGTAATGCTGCAACTACTCTCACACTTAGGGTAAATAGTTACCATTCTGTTGTGTTCCCTTGAACATGAAAATTTAAAATTATTTAAAATTATTAAGTTCCTTATCTACTGCTGAGCGTATTCATATTGGGCCCAGTTCACCCAGGCAGTGCAGGGCCAGCACAAGTTCTTCTGCATCACTGAAGATGCTCACAGACATTGCCATGGGGTGGGCTAAATAGCCATACAGAAGAACCTGCATATCCCTTCTGTGCTATGAAACTGGTTTCCTTACTAACCCATATGGGTCTTACACAGATTGTCAAGCTGGTGGCAGGCTGGGGGAAAGGCCATGGATCTGCAGTTGTATGGATCCGTTGCCCACAATGGCCTGCACATCTGACACGAAGGGGTTTCAGATGCTACTACAGGAGACTGCACAGAAGCCCTATATTTTTGCCCTGAGTGGGGTGGAACATCCCCAGCTGCTCCAGAGTCAGCTGCATGGAGACCAAATACTTCACCTTTATGTGGCTTGAGTGAATTTCCCCCACTGAATCATGCTTTTGAAATGTCACTGTGCTGGCCTGAGGAGAATAGGCACTTTCTATTAAGATAGCATGGAAGAAATTCTGAGTTATGGTGCAATCTTCACCCATTCACTCAAAATGAATTAATTAAACTCAAGAGATGAGGAAGACTTTTGGTGAAAACATAAAGTAGTAAAGTAAATCCAATTTACTTAACTAATTTTGAATGAATTGGTCAAGGGTGCACTGTAATTTAAAATTTCTTCCCTTTGAAATGTAGCCATTTTGTAAGATTGCTGTAGCCTATAGGATCACCCTAATGATTTAAGTGAGCTATTTTTGTGTGCCAGTTTTTTTTTTTTAGTATTTTCAATATTTGCATCACATAAACAGCAGGAAAATGATAAAAACGGATTATAAATCATTTGTCTGAAGCTGTCAATGTTGAGGTGCCAGGGTTTTATTTCTATGTATATTTTGAGAAGATAACACTGAAAAAAGGGCATAGAATATGGCATTGCCATCTTTCATGATTTTATCAGGAGTTGCACAATACGTAGTGTTTTTTTTTTAAGTCACTGGAGCCATGTTGTGTGAGATTCTCAGCTTTTTTTTTTTTTTTTTTAGTATGTGTCTAGCCCTCCTGGTTGCAAACATAAACAGTATGGGCTCAAAATCCAGAAGGCAAATAAAAAGAATCTAATTTTTTAAAATAATAAATGTTAATTATTTTTAAGCCAATCTTGTGATTTTGGGCGCCTCTCTCATGATTTTTGAAGGCTGGAGCTTGACAATACCGACAATATGTAAGTTATATCAATGAGAAAGACGTGATCCAGAGTTCGGATGGAATATTTAGTTCCCACGAAGTATGAATAGCACATAACATTACATCATTCCATGCAGTGTTAAAAAAATGTGCTAAGCTAGTCTTACTAAAATGACATATTAGTGTCACTTGTCTGCCCACCACCATAGGAGGAAGGAATACACCTTTGTTAACCATAACCTCAGTCATTTGATAGATGCCTTAGAAATACCTGAAACAGAGAGCTATTTATTGGTTAAGATACGATTTGTCTGGAGTTACAACTGTATTTTTTATTTAATATTTGTATTCTGATCTCCTTACTGATAGGTTTGGTGGAGAAGCCAAGGACTGAATTGGAAATGGAGCATGAATTGCTGTCTTACCAATAGGGATAGTCCTTCCAACGGTCATTCCAGAATATATTAATGGGGCAGTCTTGGCATGTTGGTTCTGGGGCAGTCACTTTGTCATCTTTCAAATGTAGTAAGGCCTGGTCTACACTACCAACTTTTGTGGGCACAGCTGTGTCAGTGTGGAGTGTGATCAGGTTGATACATGACCAACACAACTGTGCCGTCAAAGCTCCTATGTAGTGTAGACAGTCATATCAGAAAAACTGCACTTTTGCCAGAATCACTCATGTCACTCAGGTGGGCTGGAATAAATCATGCCAGAAAAAGACCAGTTTTGCCTATATAAGCTGTGTCCACACTGGAAATGCTCTGTTGATAGAGCCACAGTGACAAAAGTGCTCTTAGAGTAGACCTAGACTTAGTGTTCCAAAAATGAACACTTCCATTAAGTTGCATTTCTGAAATTCAGGACACAGGTGTAATGGAAGTCATTGGCTCTTAATTTGGCTCAGTATACTAAAAAAACGTACCTTAATAAGTGTGTGCGTGTGTGTGTGTATCTTTCTGCTAGCCTATTTTGAGGTGTCAGGTAAGGCCATGTGTACTTATTATTCATAACTGCCTCCTCCCAGAATAAAAAAGACAAAGAAATGGCCTAAGGAAGAGCAAAGAGAGATGTAAGGGGGGAAAATCACTTCTCAATTTTATAGATGGAGATTTCAAAAATATTACTTGCTTTATAATGTACCCATAACATGAACCATCAATTACAATAGTCAGGAAAGTGGTATCACAGCTTAATGACTCAGTACATTATTATCTGACCTGAAGAGCTATGAGACATGACCTCTATCAAACCTTCTCTTATTATCACTTTGTACTTCCTGATAATGTAGGATGGATTCTCTGTCTCCTTGTACAGCTCACAAGGATTATTTAGTAATTTGCCAGTATAATTTGCTGCAAATCATCATTGGACTGATGAAAGAAAATAGAATAACAGCTTCATTAAACAGTAAATAAAACCAAGTAAAAAGTCATCACGTCTAGCATGAAGTGTCATCATTAGTTTCTTGGTAGAAAGAAAGATTTTGATGTGTTAGAAATGGTTGTGTAGTTGAAGGTTGTTTTGTTTTTTTGCCTTACTCTTTAGTATATTTTCTCACACATACTGAGGGAGTTTGAAATTATAATTTAACATAGATCTCTGACTTTTTGGCCAATAGGTTGTAAATAATATTACAGCTTGTTCTTGATTATAACATCTAACGGATTAGATAGTAAGTTGTTTTGAGAAAGGGATTGTGATTTCTTGTGTGTTTGTACAGCACCTAGCATAAAAGGGCCCTGATCCTGACTGAGGTCTTTGGGCCACACAATAAGCATAATCACCAGCAATATGATCACTGAGTGTATTTAATTCATTTCTCAGGCACGAAACGTAAGGACCCAGCCCTGAAGGGTATGTCTACACTGCACTTAGACACCTGTGGCTGCCCGAGTCCCACTGTCTACCCCGCAATTGAACAGCCTCTTAGCCTGAGCCTGAGTCAGCTGGCATGGGCCAGCCATGGGTTTTTAATTGCAGTGTGGCCCTACCCAAAGTCATTTCACATGCAAAGCTCCAACTGGTTTCAGTGGGAGTTTACTCATGTAGCAAGACTGTAGGGTCAGTCTCCACATTTGTAGACCCCGTAGCACAATTCTAAATTCCAAGTGAGCATACTCAGGCTACTTCTTCATTGCAGAGTTAACTTGAATTAGCTTAGCTTGAGTAAGAGTGGCTGCACTGAAACAACACTGGGGCTGCACAATATGATGGGGTTAGCAGCACAGGGTTATTGTGTTAGCAGCAAGGTTGGGCTAACTTGATCTTTAGCCTGTTCCCCTGATGGACGAGCAATCTTGAGGTAAAAGCACCACCACTCTCGAGTGAAGGGTGTTTTTTGTGTGCATGTCATTTGAGTTTGGCACCAATACTTGAGTTAACTTTGCAGTGAAGACAATCTCTCAGAGCCCTATAGAACCCTAAATAGTCCTTTCTGGTTTATTAGCAGATCCACACTGGGGAGTATAGAAACAGGGGGAGTATTAGACCCTATTCCCTTGACTTTGGAGCTGCACTTCCATCAGAGAGTGCCCTGAAAATAAATCTGCACTTTGACGTTTTATCCTCCTTTTCCCTAGTGAGGGTTATGTAGGGTAACATGGTTCTGCCCTGCCCTCATTATTTTACTGAGTGTCTCTCCCCTGCTGCATGACTCCCCTCATAGAAGAGTTCAGGGCACAGCAGCCGATATGGGGCTGCTACGGAGCACTGTTCCAGAACACTGTGTGCTGTCATCAGGATGGGAAACAATATGGAGACACTTGTTCTCCAGTGGTGTCCAAAAATCTGTACATAACTGAGTTCCAAGGGGAAGAAGCGAACCTTCAGCCCGTTTTCCTCTACCCTGCTGTCAGAAAAATTTGGAGGAAACACTGCAAGCTGGAAGCCATGGAGTTTCCTGTGTCTTATTGAGGTTTTTCCCGTGTAGGTGATGATCTAGCCCAGGATGTTTATGGCCAATTGTCTTAGATTCATTATGCTGGTTAGAATTGTAAATACAAAAGAGTTTTCCTGATATAACTAAAAAATGCATTATATGGAGGTCTGGTTAGTGTTAGACATAACATTACGACTTCCTGGGTCAGCAAAAATGATTGGTTAAAATGTTTTATGACACTGCATCCGTCCTTTGATTATTATTTTTTTATTGTTACTGTTACTTACAGAATAATATTTTAGAAATGAGCTTTCAGTAATAACATAAACTGTCGAAGTTTCCTATAAACATTGACACTGTTAGATAATTTTCCATTTCTTTGGGACAAATCGAGCAACTCTTCACATAAAAAAAATCAAACCACCGCTCCTGGTGCTTACAAATAATGATTGCATATAGGAGTAAGAGGTGCAGGATCAGAGTCCTGATATATTTTTCATATGCCTGATTCCTTGGCCATTTTTAAAGCAATCTTTATTTGTTATCAAACTCTATCTAGAAAATAGGGCAAATAAATCCATTCTCTAAGGCACTTGTCTTTCTGCATTTCGTATCTTTGCAAGAATTTGAATCGTCTTTATGGATTCAGCTGTTAATCCTAGAAAGGGGAATGTGGCAGTTCTTTGGCAGTTAATTGACATTGGAATGTGTGATGGCACATGACTCTGCAAGTGTGGATGTGCGCATATGTGTAATCTATACATAGAACAAGTTAAACTGGATGACTCTGTGGAGTTTAATAGATCAATTGCCATCCTCATTTGGGACAATAGTTGAAATCCTAATGAGAATAACAACACTTGTAATTAGAAGTCTGCAAAATCTTCTAAAATAATCACTTAACAAATCTAAATGTAAATGTGGTTGTAATTAATTAACCTATTTAGATTAAATCTGTCTAATTAACAAATGTAAATTGGGATATTTTTTTTTGTAAATTTCAGAAGGACAAAGTGTGTTTCTCATAGGAACTAAAAGGAGACACATTTCTGTGTGAAGGCATATTAAACCCCTGCAGCTGATACCTCAGTGCATGCCCATGGCAATGACTAAGAGGACTCATTGAGCTAGTAGCATCAGCTACATCAGTAATATCCTGAAGAATTTCTCAGTATTTTCATATAAAACTTTGTTTTTAATAAGGGGATTTTTAAAGTGAGTTTTGAGTTCTTGAAAGGTGCTAGATTGACAGCCCCAGAAACTGAAATCCACAGAAGAGATACAACATGGACCCTAGAACAAAACCTCCTGAGCCCTGTTCAGGAAGAACCACTGCCAAGTCCACTAAGTCCTTAGCTTCCTCGCTGAAACTACAAACCAGTGCTAATTATGATGATGGTGGTATTTTGGTGAAGTGGACACAACCTTTAACAACTAGACTGAGTGTACCAACTCGTTTCATATAGGCTACTAAATAGCTTTCGGGAGGCCGTGACTTCTATTTGCTATTGGCTAGGGTCAAGTTAAAACAATGACAAAGGTAATTGGTTCCATCTCCCATTAATATTCCCTTGAGTTCTGGCATTCTATTCCACTTATAAGTGTACATTCTTTAAAGCCACATCACCCCTAGTGGCCATGTGCTATATGACATAATAGTCATATAGATGTCAGGTGGACTCTGTGGAGATTTCAAAGAAGTTGAATGGAAGGATCTCTCACAGAATGGAATGCATTTAAGTAGTGCATGGGCCTTGTTTTGGCTCTCTGCATAGAGTGATGTAAGAATAACATGTTATGAAATTGTTTTATATATATTGTCAACCACTAGGTTAACATAACTTTTTTTGAGGTTGACTTATTGCAGAATGGTCACTTTAAACAGTTGTAAATTAGTTTATAAAATAAAAGGTTTAAAATTATAAGCACATCTTTCAGTTATGATTTTCTAAAATATATCCTTTAGTTACATTATGCTAATAGCATTGCTTAATTGTGACTTAAGCACTTTAAGAAATTAAATTACTGGAAGATAGGAAAAGTAAAGCTGTTATATATGACTGCATACCTCCGAAGTTTCAGTGCAGTGAAACAAAGATTAATTGCACTGTATTTACAACTTTTATTGATAAACACCATAAAGCTGTAGAAACTATTTGTTTTTATTTCCCACAATCCCTTTAGTTTGTAAGGGACATTCCTCAGTTAGTTGAGTTGTGTTTCCTCTTGCTTGCTAAGCACTTTTGGTCAAACGAGGACTGGCAGAGTTCCACAATTAGATCAAAAGATCAATCCTAATGTACCATTTTATCCTCACTCTCCTGCTTTAATAAAGTGGCCACAGTTCTCCAGGGGACAACTCAAAATCCTAGTACTGATATTTCTAAATTAGCTGACTCTGTGACCTTGCTGGTAATTGCGTTAGTTTATCAATGTTCAACACAATTTATTACTCTCCAATATGTACCAAAGTGTTTATCTCTCAACACTAACAATATTAAAAAATTTAATGACAAAGAACCATTCAATAAGGAAAATGCATAATAAAGTGGAAAATGCCACACAATGGGTAATAGCATGTTATAAGTTTGATGAGGGAAAACATGCATGTAGTATTATTTTTAGGATCCTTTTTTAATCTCAAAAGCACAGATAACTTAAATAAAATCTTCATCTTTATATATAATATATCTAGGAATGAGCTACAGCTTTTATGTATTGCTAAACTTATTACCCAAGTTCCAATGACAAAAATGAAGACTGATAAAGCCTTATCTAAGCATTTAAAAGTCATTTGGACACATTGATCAAAACTCTCTCTGAAATTAAACATATTAAATTTAGATGGGGAAAAAAGGCATTAAGTTGATGGAACCCAATTTTTGTATGAAGCAAACAAATGGCATCAATTCACCAACCTTCTCATCTTGATCACATCGTTATGCATTATTTAAATTATGCACTTGATTTGGGTAGTTAATAAGCTGCCTGTAAACTTGGTGTAAATTTGATTATTGTAAGCAGTGCTCTGTCAGTTTCTGCAAAAGGTTTATTGATTTGTTTCTACCTTTGTGAGAACTGAGCGTGTGGCATGGCCAAACTTACCATGAAGCCATGTCATAGACTCCGCTCATGGTGAGCTAAGAATTATCAAGAGATGTAGAGAACGGAGTATATGTGATATTTTGAATGAGCCAGTGAACATAGAGCTGTCTGAGAGTCAGCAATTTTTGTTCCCCGGGGGACCGTGCAGCTTTGATTTCAGTTTGTGTCAGGTTTACAGCCTCTGTGTGACTATGGTTTAAAATGAACCCCAAAACAAAACAAGGGAAATCACCTGGTATTGTCTGAATCCAGCACAAAATTAACCAAAACAACCCCGTCTGTTTGGTTTGTAGTACTGAAGCATGGACTGGATGGTGAAAATGTTGCAAACTTCAGTAGAGTCAGGATTTTGCATTTGGTCTCAGTTTTGGGTTTGTAATGAAACCTGATATTGGGTAAGTTTTGCCAACTTTTAGGTTTGACGATGAAACTCTTAAGGTCTACTTGGTCTAATTTTTCTCAAGAATCAATGTGGTAATAACCAGTATGACTGGCTATCAGTATTTCTGAAAGTTTTTTGTTGTAAAAAAGGCTTTGAAAAAAATACTGGTAACCATCACATTAGTCCTTGAGAAAAAATTAGACCAAGTAGATTTTAAGACTTTTGCAGTCAAATCTGAATAAATCATTATAACATTGACACAAAAAATCTTGTATGGAGAATGTTTTAAAATCTATAATCTTGCAGCCATTTCTTTACTCCTCAGTATTATTACACTGCAGCTCAGATTCTTATAACATTGACATACTTCAGTGACTTCTCTGCATCGGTCTTCAGAGCTGAGGATGTGAGGGAGATTCCCAAACCTGAGCCATTCTTTTTAGGTGACAGATCTGAGGAACTATCCCAGACTGAGGTATCATCAGAGGAGGTTTTGGAACAAATTGATAAATTAAACAGCAATAAGTCACCAGGACCAGATGGTATTCACCCAAGCTTTCTGAAGGAACTCAAATGTGAAATTGCAGAACTACTAACTGTTGTCTGTAACCTATCATTTAAATCAGCTTCTGTACCAGATGACTGGAGGATAGCTAATGTGATGCCAATTTTTAAAGAGGACTCCCGAGGTGATCCTGGCAATTACAGGCCTATAAGCCTGACTTTAGTACCAGGCAAACTGGTTGAAACTATAATAAAGAACAATATTGTCAGACATATAGATGAACATAATTTGTTGAGGAAGAGTCAACATGGTTTTAGTAAAGGGAAATCATGCCTCACCAATCTACTAGAATTCTTTGAGGGGGTAAACAAGCATGTGGACCAAGGGGACCTAGTGGGTATAATGTACTTAGATTTTCAGAAAGCCTGTGACAAGGTCCCTCACCAAAGACTCTTACGCAAAATAAGCTGCCACGGGATAAGAGGGAAGGTGCTCTCATGGATTGGTAACTGGTTAAAAGATAGGAAACAAAGGGTAGGCATAAATGGTCAGTTTTCAGAATGGAGAGAGGTAAATAGTGGTGTCCCCCAGGGATCTGTTCTGGGACGAGTCCTCTTCAACATATTCATAAATGATCTGGAAAAAGGGGTAAACAGTGAGGTGGCAAAATTTGCAGATGATACAAAATTACTAAAGATAGTTAAGACCTAGGCAGACTGCAAAGAGCTACAAAAGGACATCTTTCGAAACTGGGTGTCTGGGCAACAAAATGGCAGATGAAATTTAATGTTGATAAATGCAAAGTAATGCACATTGGAAAGCATAATCCCAACTATACATATAAAATGATGGGGTCTGAATTAGATGTTACCACTCAAGAAAGATCTTGGAGTCATTGTGGATAGTTGTCTGAAAACATCCACTGAATGTACAGCAGCAGTCAAAAAAGCGAACAGAATATTGGGCATTATTAAGAAAGGGATAGATAATAGGATAGAAAATATCATGTTGCCTCTATATAAATCCACATACATCCACATCTTGAATACTGCATGCAGATGTGGTCACCCGATCTCAAAAAAGATATACCGGAATTGAAAAAGGTTCAGAAAAGGGCAACAAAAATGATTAGGGGTATGGAACGGATTCTGTGTAAGGAGAGATGAATAAGACTGGGACTTTTCAGCTTGGAAAAGAGATGGCTAAGGGGATATATGATTGAGGTCTATAAAATCATGACTAGCGTAGAGAAAGTAGATAAGAAAGTGTTGTTTACTATTTCTCATAACACAAGAACTAGGGGTCACCAAATTAAATTATTAGGCAGCAGATTTAAAACAAATAAAAGGAAGTATTTCTTCACACAATGCACAGTCAACCCATGGAACTCCTTGCCAGAGGACGTTGTGAAGGCCAAGACCATAACAGGGTTCAAAAAAGAACTAGATACATTCATGGAGGATAGGTTCATCAATGGCTATTAGCCAGGACTGGCAGGAATGGTGTCCCTAGCCTCTGTTTGCCAGAAACTGGTAATGAGCGACAGGGGATAGATCACTTGAAGATTACCTGTTCTGTTCATTCCCTCTGGGGCACGTGGCACTGGCCACTGTCATAAGACAGGATACTGGGCTAGACGGACCTTTGGTCTGACCCAGTAGGGCTGTTCTTATGTTCAAGTTCACATGGTCATTTGCATTTCTTTTCTGCAGAATACCTCAGAGAGAGCAGTGTGTTAAGGAGCCTTTATGGATGTAGTTCCTTTTATAGGTTGCATGCAGCCAACTGTGAGCAACTTTAAACCCATCTCCAAACCTTTTTTCTTTTATTTTTATTTTTAATTCAACAGGACTAGTTGTGTAAGTGATCACCTATGTAGGTTGCCACTTCCTAGCTCTAACCTATCAAATCTCCACATAATCTCTGGAATTTGCAAACATTATGAGGCTTACAAATGACATGGGAGGTGAACACACGACCATGTTTGTCATGTCCTACCTGGGAGACAGTGGGAGAAGCTTCACTACTTCAACAGTTATTTATGCCTCTAATTTCTTAATTCATGGATCTATGTGGATACCAGTTTAAATGTGTCCTAAGTTTCTCAGAATTGGAATTTGCTGGATGGATTCCATACCACTGGTGCCCTTTCAGCCATTTGCTCTGGGTTACTAAGTGAAAGCTACAGTTCATTCCCAAAATAAATAAAACTTTGCATATGTCTTTTTAAATTTTTGTTGGAAAGAGAGAGTTGCAATGAACGCTAGGCAACATAGTTCTTTGGTTAGGAACACCCATTTCAATGACAGTACAAAATGAAAAAGACTCTTCTTTGCAGCTAGACATTGATCATTTGGTACAGTCCATTGTTATGATGTACAGACATGAGGAGTTGTGCTTTCAAACATAGCAAGATGTGGTCTTTCTTTTGTTTCCAAAGTCCATTGAATAATTACTTTAATTAAAAGAAACAAAAGATCATTCAATATTTGGTGTTTTGTACTCAATATATGACAAATTTATGTAACACATGTGTGACAGATTTTTGTTACCAATCTGCCTGAGGTGTCACTTGATCAGGCTGAGACCACAGGATCATTAAGAGAAGAGATGACGTAACACACCAAGTGTCTAAATTTTAAAGCTTTATTGATAAAATAATAAAATAACAACGGAGAGTGCTGGAAATGCTTCCACATCACTTAAAGGAAGGAAGAAAGCGTTAGTGCCCCAAGCCCTAACCCACTTTCATACTCACATACGCCCAACCCAAAGCTGGCCAAGCCTGGGTGTAACGTAGGAAGAAGTGTGGGTGGGGGGGGGAAGGGTGGACTGGAGTGCTGTCCTGGGCCCAGGTCGTCTGAGGATCTGCTGTGATCTCCGAATTGCTCCAGCTCTCAGGAGGGATTTAAGTCCTGGGCTCCTTTGGGGGTGCTCCATTCCACGACCTCTGTTCCTGGTGCTCTTTGTGCCAGTCCAAACTGGCCTTCTGTGGTCTTCTCCGCTTTCTGAAAACACAACAGCTCCAGGGACGTGAAGCTCTGCTCCCCCCCCCACTCATGTCACCGGTGTTTTCCATCTCTGCAGCCTGTTTCAGGGTACTTTTTCTTTTCTCATGGCTGGCTGTGGCTGGGTGAGATAATTTTTCGTCTAGTGCCGTGACCTTGGACTTGGGCCAGCTCTTATCATTGGACTGAGCTTGCTAGCTGCAGTGTTGAGTTAACCCATTCTCTGCTCTCTTTCTCTTTTCCCCTTTGGCCTTTTGCAGCCTGCAAAAGTATCTTCCATTCCACACTCACTCACACCTTTGACCCTTCCCAAAATATCCTGCAATGCTTGCAACAGCGTTAGCAATATACAGTGCTGATCTGCCTTCCCCAGGGGACCCCTTGAGGGAGGGGGCCATCGGGGTGTGACACATGCAAAATCACTGATTCCCATTCTCTTCCCCCCCTTTTTATAAAATATCTTTCTCTTTTTTCTATTTACAAAACAATAGTTATTATAAACTAAAACAGCATTTCATATCATTTTGTTTGGTTGCATCTGGTAACTATTTTAACTTTTTAAATATGTTTGTTTCTATTTTTTAAAATTTGATTTATTATAAATGTCATGACACTTGTGAAAAGTGTTAAATTAGTCGATAATTATTTAGAAAGTTTGTGTTTTTCCCAAATCTTCATTTTAATATGGTTGAATTACAAGACACAAAAATGTCTAAAGGAAAATCCTTATCTTACATGTCGCTTAAAACCATTATAATATGGGCTTCTCAGTGCTGTATTCTCAGTAGGTCCCAGTGGGCCAAATGCGTCCCATCCCAGAAGCAGAGGGAGTGCCATTCCTGGTGGAACTGATGTGGTTCCACTATGGGGGTGTGTGAAAGCAGTTTCAAGAAGCCTGTGGTGAGTTTGCTCTCCTGCACTCTACATAGCCCACCTGCTTCCATGCTGATGGGGAGGTTGGAATAGGGTGGGGCCAAGGGATCAGTGAATACCATATGAATCTACTAGGCCTTCCCGCCATCCGTACAGGGAGTGCTGCCATTGGGGAAGGCACTGCAAAGGAGGATTCTTCCCCTCCAGCCCTTATAGAGTTCCTTTCTTTATGCTCCTGTGCTGTGATTTGGTACAAGGAACAGGATTTGTTCCACTGTCATCAGGGGGCAAAAGCCAGATCTCACAGAGCAGTGAGACACAATGGCTATACTCCCAGGTGACATCAAATTTGAAATGGCCATGGCTTAACTTTGGTTATTTTATGTCAAGGTAAGAGGATGCCAGGCTGAGCACCACAGCTTAGACTGGCCCTTCTCCTCAATGTTCTCAACCTGGGGCATGCAGAGTCACTCCAGCATCAGGAGTGGAACATGTTGACTCCATCAGACGTTACTTAATGGATGTTCCTGGAGAGAATAGGACTCAAGGCTACATCACGTCTCTGGAAAACAAAAATGAAGATAAGAAGAAATCTTTCTAGATACTATTTTTTGGAATTTATCTTCCTGTAACAGTAAAATCTGGTGAGCAGTGGAGCTGTTATCAAGATAAAAGCTTCATGCTCAGTTGTTGATATTTATTTGTATTAATGTAGTGCATAGGAGCTCCAGTTAAGGACCAGGACCCTGTTGTACTAGGTGATGTAAAAACAAACAACAGAGAGACTGTTCTTCCCATGAAGTGCTTACAATCTAGGGAAAAGGTAAGTGATAGTTACCGTATTTGATATTACGCAGGTATTTTGCAGACCAAGCTACTTAATATCGACCAGATTTAGTAAAACTTGCATCTGTGTTCTACACCACCGAACTGCAACCATGAAAGCCTTTGCCAACGTGGACCAGACAAACCTAGAATCCCTTGTGAACATTCACCATCCTCCAAAACAAAAAGGAATCCACACTGTTTTAAGGTTTGAAATGGATAATATTAAACACCATCTCCAAATAGGCTTCTAGTCCTCCCCTTTGAAACTGTTCTTTCACCTCATCTTTTGGAGGGCTCAGCTGCTGGTCTGATAGGTTGCAAAGCAGTGAGGTTGCACAGATGCTGAGCCCTGCTTGCTTCTCCTCCTATCTAATCCCAGAGTATGCAACTTTTGACAAGCCCCAGACTCATTCAAATCTCAGTAGCTAAAGGGCTTTACAAGTGAGCCAAGGATGCTGGGGTCAAGTAGCCCCAAAAGCACTGTGAGATTTAAATTTAGTGGAAACAGAGCCCAACAAAAAGCCTGTCAGGTCTCCTAAACTCTCTTGCTGCCATTTGCAGGGTGTGAAAATCACTGAGTATATTTCTCCTGAAGACCTGGGTCATTGTGTCACAGCAAGAGCCAGATAATATGAAAGGTACCAAGCATTGCTACCAAGCACATCAAACCACAACTGAGGGAGAGAAGTGGCTGTTCGGGGATGAAAGGGACTCTCAACAGTCAGGAAAAAAATTGCAAAATTATCCTAACTTTGAAATGTTTATCCGAAACCAAGCCACCTCTGGTTTGTTGTTCACTAAAACAAGTCTAAAATGATCTATCTAAAACTTGGGCTGGGTTCTGTGGTGCATGAGATCAGATAAATGTTTTAAAATTATTTTTTATACACAGGAGACAAATGCATAGTAATAATAAAATGACTTGCATGTAAATATACATGCTACAAAGAGGGAAACACATGAGCCTTGCAGAATGCTACAAAAGTCCTTAAATCTAGGCTCTGGTCCAGGAAGAGTGTGAGGGATAGTACGTTCTAGAAACAAGACTTCTCACATTAGTCTGATCTGGTCTGAGCTTCAGCCAACTCGCCCTCATCTGCTTCATACGTTCTGACTGGCATTCAGTAAAATAGTTTCACTGAGTACTTACGTATAGGTTCTCATACTACACCCATTACTGGAGTATCAGAGCACCTTTCAGGTTAAAAATAAGCTCGGTTATGTGACATATGGCAATTATGTTTCCTTTCCTCTCCCTTCCTGGAGAAAAGGGGGGGGGTCAGATGGGTTTTGTTTTTATTTATCATATTTAAGACTTATATGCAACACTTGAGTGGGAAATCAAGGAGAAAAAAGTGAGTTTTGCATTTGGAACAGGAAGTGCTGAGGTTTGCAGTCCTTTTTATATCCTGCCAGGTTGAATGCCACAGCTTTGGGCACTGGAGAAAGTCGTGATTGCTACATACATGAGCTTCACCCTTAAGGGAGCCAGTTCTGTTCTTCTGAGGAGTGGAGCTGTCAAGGGTGGTCAAGCTGTCACATGAGGTAGTCATTTAGGTATCCTAAGCTCACACCATTTACAGCCTTGAAACTGGGCACTGAGACATTAAACAAAGTTTAAATTTGAAATTCTAGGGGGAGTCAGTGGAGTATGAGGAGAGTGTGATCTCATTGCTGTGAGGTTGCTTGCTGCTGCATTTCGCACCAATTGTTATCTTTTTCAAGCCTGGTGCTTTCAGAGGCAAATAAATTGTATTACAATAAGCAAGCCAGGTGGTTGTGAAGGCCAGGTCATCATTAGGAAGCTTGGGATGCCAAGTTGGAATTTCTTTTGAATAAATGAGCCAAGTGTCAGTGAAAATATTAAAAGCAAACAAACTGCATTCTCTTTTGATTTGTGAACATAAATCCTTGAACATTGGAGACCGCATCATAGCAGGAAGATATAAATAAAAACGAAACTTAGCTTTATATATGTATTTCCATACCTATTTGCCAGTATACATTAAATATAATGTATTTCATACACAAAATGTTCTAAGCAAGACAGACTGTAAGCCTAATGCTTAAATGGATTTTGGACAATTTGGAAGGTCAACAATAGTAGGGCCAGGTTCTAAAAGTGCCTTCTCTAGCACCTTCCATCTCTCCTGCTCATTCTGTGAATGGAGGAGAAAAGAACATTTCCACATAAACATTTAGAGAATTCTAGAATTTAGAAAATGTACCCTATAGTGATCTGGAGATTTTAGAACCAGTTCTGGCCTGAAACTGAAATCAAGGCATTGGAAATAGGTTCCAAATGCACATGACTGGATACCATCTGGCTATCCAGTCAAACCATAGAAGAAAATCATCACACTCTCTGTGTCCTTGATTAATGTTTCCGATGTCTGGATATCATACATTCTTAGTTTCTTGTATCTTCTATGCAGTAGATCCCATCTTCATAAGAGATGTTGCCTTTAGCTTCTTTCTATTTCATTCATACCTCTTTTTCCAATGAGTTTTTATATATGTAACAGATGCTTAACCCATGTTTTCCCCTTGGACCAGAACTACTGGATGTAACTCATCTGGCCCTGAATATATTTTAGACTTTGCAGATGGAATTTTCAAAAGTGCTCAGTGTTGTCTTGACTGCACCCATTAAAGTCACTGGGATTTTCACAATTTACTTCAGGGGAACAGAGTTCATGCCAAAGCTGAGCGCTTTTGAAAATCCCACCTTATATGTTTTAATTTCTTGATTGACTGCTCTGACATTAATCTGATTTCCCTTGATATTACTTCTTTCTCCTCTGGGAAAAGAATATCTAACATCCATTAAGTAAACATTAAGAGAAAAGGTGTTTAAAAAAATAATGACCATTCCTTTTTTTACCTCTGCTTCAGTCTATAAATTACTTTTGGTATCTCTTAAAAGCTGTATTGTCTCATAATTTTCTTTCATGCTGTTGTTCCATTTTGTTGGTCCCCTGAGTTTGTAAGAATATATATTGATATAATGAACTCCACGCTGTAGAGTGCTTACTAGTGATATATTTGGAAATGATAGATATTCAGCCATGATGAATCAAATATTTAAGAAACATTCTTTAAGCAAAGAAACAAATAGAGGAAAAAACTGACTGCTGACCTAAAGCATCCTTTGACTGAATCTAGCCATAGACGATTTAACTTCTATTTCAATTCCGGCTCCTGCTCTTAGGGTCATTGCCATGAGCAATGTTTGAAGCTTTTGGTAATATAAAGAGGGTGGATCAAAGATCACAAAACACAAAATATAATATTGGATAAAGTATTAGCAGTACTGCAACTATTCTCAGAATTCTACATGAGTGTAGAGTATCACACTGTGTAAACCACGGAAACTACATTAGCCACTTCCTTTTAATGAAAGAATTAAAAGTATAATTTAAAAATGTAAACGGAGTGCCAAATTCACCTCATGAGTGAACTTACACCAGAGCCGAATTTGGGCCATTGCATTTAAGACTTTTAGACCAATTCACTGTTTTATAAGTCAATGGATACCTTTTCCAACAATGTTTAAATATCCTACAAGACTGATTATATTCTGTCCACCCCATATAAATTACTGTTCCATATTCTCTATTCTGCCCTCAGTCTGCATGCACAGATCTTGTGGATATCAACAGGAATCACATGCATGTAAATATATAACACCCCTTGATAAATCATCCAGCAGGTCACCAACTGGAAAATGTATCCTTCTTGCCATTGGTGTTCCTTAGAGGGTTTGGAGTTGGTGAAAGGGGCTCCTTTTGCCTATAAAGCTCCGAAACACTGAAGTGGGAGGGAGAGACAGACTCTATCTGCATCCTCATGTGGAGCTACTAATCTTCCCAGAAGAGAGAGGCTTCTTTCTCTTGAGAAGAAGAGCTCCTGAGCTGCTTTCAAGGCCCACCTGCCAAATTGAAGAGTAGAGAAATAATTTTTAATTTGTCATAATTCAGACAGTCATTTTCCTGCTTCAGTGGAGAGCGTTACAAAGGCTGCCTATCCATCCAGCCTTCTGGCCTGCACAAATGTCACAGAGTCCATGGGGAGGTGGAAGGTTCACAGTTTAATCCACTCTGTCTTGTGAGACTCTTCTGGAGATGAAGCAGATTTAGGTTTTTCATTTCTCTGTTTTCATTGACCCGTGTTTGTACCTTTCTAACACAATCACAGTATAGTCAGGAAGACAGGTGTTGCCATGAGCTGCATCCAGTTTCAAAACAGCATTGGTCCATGAGTCTTTAGAACCATATCTCTCATATCTCTGATTCAGATATTTACAAATTTTAACTAGAGAGACAAAGTGGCTGAGGTAATATCTTTTATTGGACCAACTTTTGTTGGTCAGAAAGACAACCCTATGAATTTAACTTCATAACTTTGCTAGACACTAAAAATCATGGACTGTGGATTTATGGCTTATTACAACAATCTATAACCCACTAACCCACTTTCCCCCCAACTCCCACCTCCCTCCCCATGATTAGAGAGATCCACTTTCACCTTGAATGGTCTATTGAAATATTGTTAAATACTTATGCTAAACAATCTGTTCCACACACTATTTAGCTGTGACACACTCAGTACATTTCCCAGACCTGAAGAAGAGCTCTATGTAAGCTTGAAAGCTTGTCTCTCTCACCAACAGAAGATGGTCGAATAAAAGATATTACCTTACCCACCTTGTCTCTCTATTATCCTGAGACCAACATGGCTACAACAAAGCAATAAGTATACGATTCTTGGTGGAGCTGGCTCTGAAATTGTGGGGGAAGTTTTGCTGGCAAGATGCTACATTGAAACAATGAAGGTGAATTTCCCTAAGGATCATCTGGCCAATTATTCAGGAAAATAGAAAAATCTCCACGTTAGGCATTTTCTGGAATGCCTAATCCACACATTATTCAGTCTCAATGTGTGCTCTGTTTTATCCACTGTTTTCTGGTACTGCTTTTACACTGAGAGGCTCAGTTTTATTTTTAGAACTACAGACCTCTGTAATGGTGAATGTTGTTTGGCAGATGGCATTTTCAGAAGCTGAGCAAACAATAGCTCTGACTGCCTTCTGTTGTCACTCACATTTGCTCCTGTTTCCAGGAAAATGGGGGACCAGTGAAAACAAAGAAAATATGTTAAAATCTTGACTTTATCCAAACTTCATTTCTCATGTCACTTTTCAGTTATGCTCTTAAACCCTAAATTCTAATGGTGAAATACTAGTCCCATTGAAGTCAATAGCAAAACTCTCATTGACTTCAATGGAGCTAGGATTTCACTTCAGATTACTCATTTCTAGAACCTCACCCCTTGGGGTCAAAAAGCTCTTGAAGCCTGTAGTACTTTGATTTGAAAAAAAAATATATTTTTCATTTATTTATTAAAATGTTACAAAAATAGATACAAAGATCACACACAAATAAGACATTAACGAATACTGTACATATAAAGATAAGTGAAATAGATACTGCAAATATAGTTATACTACAGTACAACTCCCAAACACACACACAAACTCTATTACAAGAACATTAATACAGTTGTAAAGTTGAGCGCTCAAAAGTTAGGAAATGCCAGAATTAAGGTTCCCTGTGCAACCTTAATTTGGGCTTCTTGTGCATTTGTATTATGAGGCAGTCTTTAATTAATTAATTTTCAATAGAACTCCTGCCTGAATTTTTTAACACGGGTGAAATAAAAGTATTATTCCATATCCTTGTTCTTGGAAACAGCAGAACTATTTTGGCTGAAATTTTCCAGAAATATTCAGCTTAAGACATGCAACCAGTATAAAAAATTTCAGCACAAACAGTTGAAGTTTGGCAAAAGTTATAAGAAACTCAAAACAGTTTGTTATAACAGGAGATGCCAGGCCCCGCCTCTAATATTTGCATCCATTGGAATCTTGGTGTAACTGCCATGTAAGTTCAAGCAAACCCAGAAGGAGTCTAAAGCAAAACATGGAGCTTTTCAGGAGCTTTCTCTCTGTTTGAATGAGAAAATTAACCTGCTGCCAACCACAATGCATGTGGTGTCAGATTTTAACCACAGCAACTTTCAAAGAATTTACACTCAAGATGTACTAAAAAGCAGAGTGATATAGCTCATTTTCTTCCATACAAGCAAAATCAACCAAAGGAGAAGGAAAAAGAAAAGGAGTACTTGTGGCACCTTAGAGACTAACCAATTTATTGAACATAAGCTTTCATGAGCTACAGCTCACTTCATCGGATGCATACTGTGGAAAGTGTAGAAGATCTTTTTATATACACACAAAGCATGAAAAAATACCTCCTCCCACCCCACTCTCCTGCTGGTAATAGCTTATCTAAAGTGACCACTCTCCTTACAATGTGTATGATAATCAAGGTGGGCCATTTCCAGCACAAATCCAGGGTTTAACAAGAACGTCAGGGGGGGGGAGGGGTAGGGAAAAACAAGGGGAAATAGGTTACCTTGCATAATGACTTAGCCACTCCCAGTCTCTATTCAAGCCTAAGTTAATTGTATCCAGAATCACTTGCCCCATAACCTCAGCCGTGCGGAACACAATGCCATCCACAGCCTCAGAAACAACTCTGACACCATAATCAAAAAAGCTGACAAAGGAGGTGCTGTTGTCATCATGAATAGGTCGGAATATGAACAAGAGGCTGCTCGGCAGCTCTCCAACACCACTTTCTACAAGCCATTACCCTCTGATCCCACTGAGAGTTACCAAAAGAAACTACAGCAATTGCTCAAGAAACTCCCTGAAATAGCACAAGATCAAATCCGCACAGACACACCCCTGGAACCCCGACCTGGGATATTCTATCTACTACCCAAGATCCATAAACCCGGAAATCCTGGGCGCCCAATCATCTCAGGCATTGGCACCCTGACAGCAGGATTGTCTGGCTATGTAGACTCCCTCCTCAGGCCCTACGCTACCAGCACTCCCAGCTACCTTTGAGACACCACTGACTTCCTGAGGAAACTACAATCCATCGGTGATCTTCCTGATAACACCATCCTGGCCACTATGGATGTAGAAGCCCTCTACACCAACATTCCACACAAAGATGGACTACAAGCCGTCAAGAACACTATCCCCGATAATGTCACGGCTAACCTGGTGACTGAACTTTGTGACTTTGTCCTTACCCATAACTATTTTACGTTTGGGGACAATGTATACCTTCAGATCAGCGGCACTGCTATGGGTACCCGCATGGCCCCACAGTATGCCAACATTTTTATGGCTGACTTAGAACAACGCTTCCTCAGCTCTCGTCCCCTAACGCCCCTACTCTACTTGCGCTATATTGATGACATCTTCATCATCTGGACCCATGGAAAAGAAGCCCTTGAGGAATTCCACCATGATTTCAACAATTTCCATCCCACCATCAACCTCAGCCTGGTCCAGTCCACACAAGAGATCCACTTCCTGGACACTACAGTGCTAATAAACGATGGTCACATAAACACCACCCTATACCGGAAACCTACTGACCGCTATTCCTACCTACATGCCTCCAGCTTTCACCCTGACCACACCACACGATCCATCGCCTACAGCCAAGCTCTGCGATACAATCGCATTTGCTCCAACCCCTCAGACAGAGACAAACACCTACAAGATCTCTATCAAGCATTCTTACAACTACAATACCCACCTGTGGAAGTGAAGAAACAGATTGATAGAACCAGAAGAGTTCCCAGAAGTCACCTACTACAGGACAGGCCTAACAAAGAAAATAACAGAACGCCACTAGCTGTCACCTTCAGCCCCCAACTAAAACCTCTCCAACGCATTATTAAGGATCTACAACCTATCCTGAAGGATGACCCAACACTCTCACAAATCTTGGGAGACAGGCCAGTCCTTGCCTACAGACAGCCTCCCAACCTGAAGCAAATACTCACCAGCAACCACATACCACACAACAGAACCACTAACCCAGGAACCTATCCTTGCAACAAAGCCTGTTGCCAACTGTGTCCACATATCTATTCAGGGGACACCATCACAGGGCCTAATCACATCAGCCACACTATCAGAGGCTCATTCACCTGCATATCCACCAATGTAATATATGCCATCATGTGCCAGCAATGCCCCTCTGCCATGTACATTGGTCAAACTGGACAGTCTCTACGTAAAAGAATAAATGGACACAAATCAGATGTCAAGAATTATAACATTCATAAACCAGTCGGAGAACACTTCAATCTCTCTGGTCACACGATTACAGACATGAAAGTTGCGATATTACAACAAAAAAACTTCAAATCCAGACTCCAGCGAGAAACTGTTGAATTGGAATTCATTTGCAAATTGGATACAATTAACTTAGGCTTGAATAGAGACTGGGAGTGGCTAAGTCATTATGCAAGGTAACCTATTTCCCTTTGTTTTTCCCTACCCCTCCCCCGCCCCCCCCAGACGTTCTTGTTAAACCCTGGATTTGTGCTGGAAATGGCCCACCTTGATTATCATACACATTGTAAGGAGAGTGGTCACTTTAGATAAGCTATTACCAGCAGGAGAGTGGGTTTGTGTGTGTGTGTGGTGGGGTGGGGGGGGGTGAGAAAACCTGGATTTGTGCTGGAAATGGCCCAACTTGATTATCATACACATTGTAAGGAGAGTGATCACTTTAGATAAGCTATTACTAGCAGGAGAGTGGGGTGGGAGGAGGTATTTTTTTCATGCTTTGTGTGTATATAAAAAGATCTTCTACACTTTCCACAGTATGCATCCGATGAAGTGAGCTGTAGCTCACGAAAGCTTATGCTCAAATAAATTAGTTAGTCTCTAAGGTGCCATAAGTACTCCTTTTCTTTTTGCGAATACAGACTAACACGGCTGTTACTCTGAAACCTGTCAAAGGAGAAGGAGCTATGCAGTTTGAAACATCTGCTCATCCATGCAGGATGCAATGACAATGCAGGATATCCCCCCAGCATTTATAATATTGCTCCAGGAATACAAAGCCCTAGTTGCCCCCAAGATCTGATGGGAGTCTTGGGGGTGCATGGAATGTAGGATCAAGGCCCAAAAGTTTTCATTCCATATATGTTGCCAAGAGAAGCTGACATTGTGTGTCCCTCAAATTTCACCATCTCCAACATATTGTTGCTTCACTGTAAGATGCTTCCATAGTGATGGAAGCAACTTCTTAGCAGTGATCAATGCTCTTAAAAATCAAAACAGCTTGGGTATTATGACTATAGAGTAATCCAGTCACTGGTACCTTGTAGATATAAGTACAATTTTATTTAATATAAAGGAACTACATCTATGTCTTCATAGTTTACTTAAAATAAAAAGTGCTTTTAAATATCCTTAATTTGAAAATGTTTACAAAATACTTTATGCAGGAAATAACTTAGTAGTGTGGGCATACCAGAACCCACAGTTATTGTGCGATTGAAATATACATTTTTTTGCATACTGTGTCATATAATATAGTTTACTAATACGTTTAGGAGATGATTTAGAAGAGTGTATCACATTTTGTAATGGGACCCTTTATGACAATCAGATTCCATGTAACATTTACAGTGGTATTGCCAATTATTTAAATCCCTGTCTATCTTCTTTAGTTTAAAGAAATGGTACACTTTGTTGACTTCAGTGTGGTTGTAGAAGTGTAACAAAACGGAACTGGGCTCCTCATACTTAACGGGTGTCCTAAAACAAGTGCTTGGGTAAAATTCTGCTCTGCAGTGAGTGGTGGGTCACACCCTTATCACCAAGATTGGCAGGCAACTTTCTGGTTGTATATTTATTTTAAAGTGGGCCTAAAATAAAAGTTTTAATCACTTGGGGTTACTAAAGATCCATTCCCATATTTTAATGAGTAGGTGTGTCCTGGCCCTGTAGGTCATTACATTTGCTGAACTAAAACTACTTAAATTGTGAGCTCTTTGGGCCAGGGACTGTCTTTTTGTTCTGTGTTTGTGCAATGCCTGGCACAATGAGATCCTGCTCCAAGACTGCCCCCTAGAAACTACTAAAAAAATAATAAATAACCAGTGATTTCAACAGCATGCAGTATCCTTCTCAACATCATGTTCTGTACTACTTCATAGTATTGTGGTGTATTGTTAAGCAGTAGCTGCACTCTACCCCAGAGAAGGCTGCATTTCACTGCTATGTAGTTATCGAAGAGTGAGTGTTGTAAAGCTTAATCACTTACTGTTTGCTTTTGTGGTTTGACATGGTTGGATGACAGGTGCTGTTAATGTGCCCAGTGTTACTGTGATTAAAAATAACCGAGCTGAATGGATGATGAAGTATGGTGCAATGGATGAAGAAAAAATAAGCAAACTAAACATGTGGAGTTAGACCTTTAAAAATGGTCTTAATGCAAATGAGGAGAAAACTATGTTAGCAAATCAGTGGATTTTAGAACAGTTCAGCCCCTAAACAGTTTGCAGTGAAAGCATTTAATGCTCTGCTACTGTAGCATGATAATTCTTATCCTATGGTTTTATTGCTAATTTTTGTGATACGATTTTTATACATGTGTATACATACAGGAGAACCTTATGTAATGAGAATAATGGAAGCAATAATAAATACTTGTTGAAGAGCATGTAATTGTGGCAGGAATTATGATTTTATACAGAAAAAGGATAGTGTCTATTAAACATATTCATTAGTTAGGAGTATTTTTGCTTTTGCAGTCTTTTTATTATTATTATTTCTGCCCTTACTAGACTTCATTCTTTTAGATAAAAACATGCATATCAGCATTGCAGTTTGATTGCCTTATGGGCACAAAGCTTTGCATATTTACTGCCCATGAATCATACAAGTATGTGAAATCCAGTGAAGATTCAATTTTTCCTGCCAGATGCACCTCCAGCCGTTTAATTAAAATATGTATTATTAATAAAACTATATTTAAGTCATATTTTTTACAGATATGACTGAAACATTAAGGGCAAATTGTTTCATACTTTCATAGTAATTTGCTTTTAATGTTTTGTGCCTTAATCAAGGTAATACTATGGAGAGGTTTGTGGTGCTTCAGACTTCATGATATTTAAGTGGTGAAAACAGATATAGGGCTGCTCTAATGAAAAGTCACATTTACTTATGAGAAGAGATCCCAAGCTTTGCTGCACATGGAATCGTCTTTGACAGCAAAAATGTAATAAGCTGTATGTTTAGAAAAGATCATTTAGTACATAGATTTTGATGTGTTGTGGCTGTCTGCACTGCATGCATGTCAGGTTATTGTTTTATTCCAACCAAGGTTATGTTGAAATATGTCTGCCTTTAGATGTCACAGTTGTCCTTCTGTTCACCTAACTCCTCTTCCACTTCTTGGTTACAAGTTCCTCCTACTTTCAAGGAATCTATTACGTTTAGTAATACTGATTAGATTCGGTATAAGTCACTTAGGTAGCTGTTGGTAGGGGATCAATAATATTCTTTGCTTCATAATATCCTGCCTACTATTTAATTCTGCCTGCAGTACAGCTTTGCATATCTTACTGATTTTTTTGGGTGAAATAAGGCTACTAGTTACTTTAAAGGCATATTTCTATTTTTGGGCTTTTTTTAAAGTTATAACAACATTATAGATGTAATACAAATGGAAGGAGCCAATAGGGAGTCTGGGGGTCATTTTCCTTGCCAATTGTGTAAAGTGGCATTAGAATCTTACCAGTGGATTGTGGTTCATAATTGCAGGTACTCATGTCTTTAAATAGGGTGTATGTTGTGAGTTGGAATGGTGGTGTTGATAATTATAATGAGATATGACTAAGGGCAGGAAATAATCAACTTTTTACATTTGACTAACTTTCTTTTGGCTTATGACTGTTTGTCTATCTGTGCACAGCCTGTATGATTCTGTGGGCATGAATTACATTACACAGCAGTACACTTCATAGACACCCCAAATGGTGCACAATTGTATTGACAATGAAGGGGTTAAGACCAAGACTAATCCCATGCAAGGAAACCAAAAAATTCCAACCACAGGAGAGACTAATGAAAAATGTGGGACCAGGGATGAATGTTTTGGTCTCAGTTTAAGACATCTCGGCATCAACTCTTAGGGTATGTCTACACTGGCAGAGTTACATCACTGGCAGTTACAGCGCCGCTCAGAGAGCGCTGAAGGGAAACCGCTGTTGTGTGTTCACACTCTCAGCTGCCTGCACAGTAGCATGTTCACACTTGCAGCGCTATTCGGAACGGTGCACTCTGGGCAGCTATCACTCAGAGCATCATCTCATCCTCTTCTGCCACTGAGACTTGTGGGAAGGCGGAGGGGGTCATGGGGTATCCTGGATCCTGTCCCAATGCCCCGTGATGCATTGCTTCACATCCCAGCAATCTCTGTGCTTCCGTCCACATTTGGCGCCATCTTTCAACAGTTTGTGTACTGAGCGCTCTGCTCTGCCTCTTCGATCTGTGGGAATGGATCCTGCCCTGTTGACCAATATGCTGCTCGCTCTCACCAAGATGTCACAGTGGAGTTATTCCTTAAACTACAAAGGCAAGAGAAGTTTGACACTGATCTTGCCACGCATAGTAGCTATGACATGAAATTGCTTGTGGCATTGATGGAGGTGCTGACCACAATGAAACACCGCTTTTGGGCTTGGGAAACAAGCACTGAGTGGTGGGATCACATCATCATGCATGTCTGGGATGATGAGCAGTGGCTGCAGAATTTTCGTATGAGAAAAGCCACATTCATGGGTCTGTGTGATGAGCTTGCCCCAGCCCTGCAATGCAAGGACACAAGAATGAGAGCTTCCCTGCCATTGGAGAAGCACATGGTGATTGCATTGTGGAAGCTGTCTATTCCAGACTGCTACAGATTGGTCACTAAGCAGTTCAGAGTGGGAAAGTCGACCGTTGGACTCATATTGACAGAAGTGTGCAGAGCCATTAATCATATCCTGCTCCAAAAGACTGTGACTTTGGGCAACGTGCGTGACGTTGTGGATGGCTTTGCACAAATGGGTTTCCCTAACTGCAGAGATGCGACAGATGGCATGCATATTCCAATTCTGACACCAGAACACCTAGCCACCGAGTACATTAATTGGAAGGGGTATTTCTCAATGGCTCTCCAGGCACTTGTGGATCACCATGGGCATTTCATAAACATTAACGCAGGCTGGTCTGGAAAGGTGCATGATGCACGCATCTTTCGGAACTCTGGCCTGTTCAGGAAGCTGCAAGCAGGGACTTTCTTCCTGGACCAGAAGATCACCATAGGGGAAGTCAAAATGCTCATTGTGGTCCTGGGAGACCCTGCCTACCCCTTAATGCCCTGGCTTATGAAGCCATACATGGGGCACCTTGACAGCAGCAAGGAGTAGAGAAGAGGTCCTGGCTGCATGCATCTCTGACCTCTGAGTCATCCTCTGCCTCTGGGTCCCCCTCCCCCTCCACATCCTCATCCAAGATTTCCTCCTCCTGGCTCAGTCCACTCTCGACTGGCACACCAGCCACCAAAGTATCCACAGTGGCCTTCGCAGTGGAGGTGGGGTTGCCACCGAGTATCGCATCCAGCTCTTCGTAGAACTGGCAGCTTGTGGGCGCACCACTGGAGTGGAGGTTTGCCTCTTATGCCTAGTGATAGGCATTCCAGAGCTCCTTCACTTTGACCCTGCACTGCAGTGTGTCCCGATCATGGCCCCTTTCTGTCATGCATCGTGAAATCTGTCCGTAGGTATCATAATTCCTATGGCTGGAGCACAGCTAGGACTGGACAGCCTCCTCTCCCCAAATGCTGATGAGGTCCAGCAGGTTGGCATTGCCCCAAGCAGGGGATCGCCTGGTGCGTGGAGCAGGTATGGTTACCTGGAAAGATGCACTGAGATCACCGCATGCATCACCGAGCAAACAGGAAGGGGGCTTTCAAAATTCCCAAGGAATTTAAGGGGTGGGGTCATCTGAGGGCAGGGCAGTACAGTTCAAACCGATGACCAGAGAGGTGAGAACAGGCATTGTGGGACACCTCCCGGAGGCCAATTGCAGCACTGTAATCAACAAGGTGTCTACACTGGCACCACGGCACTGTAGCCCCAACACAGAAAGTTGTACACCTCTCTTCAGGGTGGATTTTTTACAGCACTGCAACTGCGCAGTTTCTGCGCACTAAGTGGCTTGGCAGTGTGTAGACCTCGGGAATTACAACACAGAAAGCTGCTTTACTGTGCAGAAACTTGCCAGCGTAATCAAGGCCTTAATGTTGTCCACCTGAAGAAAATAAAAGAGAGAGAAGCCTTGGTGATCAGATTATAGTAAGCATTAAGCAGCAGATCAAGCAGAGGAAAATCACTGGTGATATCTGAGGTATTTCAATGTACTATTCTTCCCAGATATCACTGCTTGGCAAATTTTGATAATTAGTCTCTTCACCTGTGACCATTTTGAGGGGAATTTAGCAATATAGAGTATGCTAAATGCTAATATCACTTGCTGATGGTGCTGACAACCTCAAGTATTCCAAAATCATGAATCAAGCCCCCAAAATCTTGAGATTTCTTTTAAAATTCATGATATCTTAAGTACTTTTAGGTTTCTTTGTACTTAATTTCTTTTTCTTTGCCTTCTGGCTTTTGAACCATTAGGGTTCATGTTCTCAAGTTTTTCTCTGCAACCATAAAGGCTAAGAACTTATTTTTAAAAATGGAAGCCAAGATTCTCATGTAATCACATGACTCCGGGAGCTGGGATTTTAAGACAACATCAGCTCTCGTGAGACTCCCAATAAAATGGTTATAGTTGGCAACACTGGACTGATCCCAGAATACTGAAAGTTGAGTCATTTCCATAGACAAGGAGACATGTACTTTAGTTTAGAAGATACTGTAGATTTAAACAGAGATGAAATGTATCCATGAGTGAGAGAACACAGTTTTGACTCACTGTAATAGCAGTGTAAAATGCAACGGACTGGGCTTATAGCGATGTTCACTGACAATCGATGGACCGCAACTGTCACCAAGTGGTACCCATGGGAACGGAAATGACCACTCGGCCAACCTCCAAAAAGATGGGAAGATTTTATCATGAAAAGACATGGCTGCACATGGAGAAGGAAGGCCAGGATACGAGAAGAATGGAAGATGTGTTGTGATCGGTGCAATCTATATGAGGGCTGAAGGACCAATCAGTCAAGGTGATCAAGGTAATAGCAGCCATCTTGAACTGAAACTACTTTCTGCTTTGGAGAGCCTCACAGCAGGCAGACAGGCAGGCCTCTTGGAAATTTAAAGCTGCAGCACAGATAAATCAGAGTCATAAAAGTTACATAATACACCATTGAAAGACCAAAAAATCATGGCAAATGGGGTATGTTTCCTTAACTGAATGGAACAAAAGTTATAAGAACTTAAGAAGATAAGAATGGCCATCCTGGATCCGACCAATGGTTCATCTAGTCCAGTATCCTGTCTTTCAACAGTGGCCAATGCCAGATGCTTCAGAAGGAATAAACAGAATAGGGCAATTATCAAGTGATCCCTCCCCTGTCATCCAGTCCCAGTATCCGGCTTTCAGAGACTTAAGAGGATATATGCCCTGGCCCAGAGATGCATGAAACCTGTAAAGAATATTTGGTGGATATTTGTTCCAAATTTTGAACAAATTTACACCAGTCATATATGCATCTCGTTTTGTGTTTATTATCCAGGTACATTTGTGTGATCAAGTTGAATTATCATGAGTGATCTCGGAAGTTGAAATTTAAACTCATATCTTTGAATCCTTTTGGAAAGTGAATGTTAAATTCACTTTCCATGAGCATTCACATCAGAATTTTTTGGCAGCCAATCTTGCAAAGAGCTGCTTATTTTCTTAAATGCTGAATACACTCGACTCATTTTGACTTTCCATTGCCTGATCTCTTGCAGGTTGAGGCTCTTTAAAAATTAGATTCATGCATTCTGAGAACGGAAACATAGCCTGATACCTATTTCACCAACCCATCTAAACAACACATTCCATTGTGAATAGTAAGCCATATTGTTAAAAATAGAGCCTCAAATATTACTGAATAATTAACACATTCATGAACATTTGTGATAAGTTTGAGGGCATTACTTAAACAGAAGCAAAGGTTAAATTAATCATTTAAATGATTTGTAATGAGTCATTCACTCATTCCTTATTTTTCACCATTATTTTTCATTGTTTGAACTCTACAAGTGGCATGGATGACTTTAGCCCTTTGTGAAACAGTAAAAATGTTGTTCTGCCAAATGCAGCCTTGAAATTGCAGAGAAGTAGGAAAGAATTCAATAATATCAAATAGAAATTATGTGATTGCAACCTTGCCTAGTACAATATGTTTTTCCTCCTTAGTACTGAAATAGGAGGTGAGGCTGAACTCTTCATTCATTTGGAAGAAACATTTAAAGGCTTTTGTCCAGTTATACCGGAAGGAGGACAGGAGACACTTGATATGGATTTAATCAGGCCACAACTTTATTATTAGATGTCTGGGACTACCTGGAAGATAAAAGTATATATGGCAGGCAAATCCATGTTCATTCAGATAACTACCTGGGGCTTCTACCGGCCCCCCTTCATTTTCCATCCAGGTCCCACAGCCAACCCATGGGCTTGGACCTTACCCCACCAACATATTTTTGCCAGGCTGCAAGAGTTCGGGATGCTTGAAAACTTTCTCCAACTAGTCTGGGAACTTTATGAAGGCTGCACCACCACCATCCACCCCATGGAAGGAGAGATGCCTGAAATTCCTATCTGTAGGGGTGTGAAGCAGGCTGTCCCCTTAGCCTCATCATTTGCAACTTAGTCATGGAGTCAATCATCCGAGCGATCTCCAGAGGTCTAGGCGGTTTCGACCTCTATGGCAACAGGGTGAATATCCTGGCCTACGCAGATGATCTGGTCCGGATTGCAGACAATCCTGAGAGTCTTCAACAAATGCTCGATGTCACAAGCCAAGTTGCCAACTGGATGGGACTCTGCTTCAATTCCAGGAAGTGCACATCTCTGCATATCGTTGGCAGTAGAAGGGACTCGGTCCAGGTGACACCATTTCAGATCCAAGGTGAACCTATGATCTTCCTTGAGGACGGGCAAGCATACCAACATCTCAGCATGCCCACAGGTTTCTGCATCCAGCAGACACCTGTGGATACCATCGCGGAGATCCTACGTGATGTGGCCAGGATCGACTCCTCCCTACGGCACCATGGCAGAAGATCAAAGTTTTGAAGATCTTTCTGACCCCCGTATTTCATTGATCCATAGGGGATCTGCTGTGGCGAAGGTACCTCTTAACTAGGTGGACAACACCATCAGGCAGATAGTGAAGAAGTGGGTTTCTTCCCCAGAGGGCCAGCAATGAACTGGTGTACATTTCTGACACACAAGGCAGCGTTAACATCCCTTGAATGAATGATCTGTGTGATGTGGTGATCTCCCACACCTGCCGCCTTCTGATGTGCCTGGATGCCATGGTGAGGAACATCATGGAGAGTGCTCTGCAGGACGTCACGAGGAAGCAAATCATCAGGACTGTCTCCAACCAAGATGTCGCCACCTACCTGAGCATCTCTCTGGAAGGCAAATTTGGAAGAGAGAGGGGAGACTTTGCTTTGCTCTGGACTCATGCCTGCAATGCTACGCGATGACTGGAGAAGCATATCGACTGCCATAAGACATGGTGAGAGGAGTGTCAGGAGCTGTGCGTCCTGGTGCCACAGGTAAAGAATGCAGAGCACACAGTCATCACTCCGAGAGCCAGAACCATTCTAGAGAGAACCCTGAAGTACGCCATCCACTGCCAGTACGTAGAAAACCTGAAACGGGAGCTGGATCTTCGAGGTGACGTGTAAGTGGGATGCCAGGAACCACTTCTTCCCTGGGAGCAGCTTCACCTGATTTGCCAACTGGATCAGCTGAGTCCTGCTGAATGGAGCCATCCGCCACTGGAATCAGGACAAGCGATGCAGGAAGTGCAGCTATGCCAACCACATGCTACTCCATTCCAGATACTGGCAGCTGTGACACAACGCCATCCAAGATTGCCTAGTTAGGGGAAGGTGGCCGTGAACTTCATCATCTCTGGAATGGACAGCCAACTGCGACCGGATATTGTCATCAGCAATGAGGAACTGAAGAAGATCATCATGGTGGATGTCACAGTTTCCTTTGAAAACAGGACCCCGGCCTTTTGTGATGCCCGATCTTGAAAGCTGGAGAGATACGCTCCTCTGGCTGACGTGTTGAGAGTTAGGGGCTACGAGGTTCAAATTCAAGCTCTGATCATCGGAGCCCTGGGTGCATGGGACCCCAGTAACGAGTGACTGTTGAGAGAATGTGGAATAGGTCAACGCTATGCTCAGCTGATGTGGCAACTCATGGTGTCAGATGCCATCAGCTGGTTGAGGGACATCTACCTAGAACACATCACTGGACACTGGTGATACCAGGAGGGATGAGCTGGAGTGCCAATGAGAAGTGAAGTTGGGAAAGTAACTCAAATACTTCCTTGATGGATTGTATTTTCTAACAGACAACCTACCCTAAATTCTCATTTCCTGAGGGACAATCTTCACTCATTGATATATTTGTTTTCCACAAACAACTCTTTGAATAACTTTTCATGAGTGATGTACTTGAATATTTGGATGCTAATATCTAAACTTCACCTAAATTTGGGACTTCTTACAAGATGATGTATCTTATGACTTTTAAAACAAAATTTGTATATTTGTGGACAATCTAAGCACTATACGCAGCTGTACAGACACTCTTTTCTTAACAGGTGTATTATATAATTTTTTAACATTAGCTTTAATAAAATTTTAAAATTTGAATGTGGGGGTAATGAAATATTGTTATCCTTATTGTAAGAGTAAAGGACAGCAGACTCCCTGTACTTAGCCTGCCATGGTTGAGGGGGTCTCCCTCAACTGAACTGCACTCCCTGAGCAGGGGGTAGGGATGCCATATCCCAGTGAAAGGAGAGAGAGGGTGGGGATGAGTGTTTCTACCTGGTGCTGTGGTCTCTGCCTAAGAGTCCTAGATGCCATTTGATCCTCCCCATCTACACTGTTTAATAATGGAGCTGGTTAAATTAGATTGAGAGTCTCTTGTTTTGTTAAATGATCACTAGAGCTGAAATCACTGATAACTGGCATAAGGACTAAGCCTTAGACCTGCTCTGGGGCAGTGTTTCAGTGAAAGAGACTGTCCAGCCTGAACTAGCCGTGAGGTTCCCCCGCTATGTGCTGAAATCACTGAGAGCTAGGTTAAGTAGTGGGACCTCAAGATGTGGCACTGCAGAGGTTGCAGTAGAGAAAGTGATGGCACAGCGGTCAATGGCAGCAGAGTGAACAACGGCATAGCAGCAGATGGCAGAGTGAATGACAGTGCAGTGGTAGCAGAGGGCAGTTACGCAGGGTGAATGGTGGCAACTGCAAGCCAGTTGCACTGGCAACGACTGCAGCAGATGAGATATCCCAGGGTGGGAGGTGAGCTCATGTAAATGCACCTCTGAACTCTGGGTCTTTGCTGATAAAGGACGGCAATTATGAGTGGGATGCAGTGGAGGGAGAGGAGAGTGGTATGTTAAAGGAACATTTGTTTGTCAGTCTTTCCCAGTACAAGGTGAGAAACTGAGGCAAAGGACACTGCCCAGCGTACTCTGGGGTGGGTGTTCTGCTTGTGATCACACATTTTTCAATATGGTAGTGGTATTTTCCCAAACTTATGCTTTATCTTTTATTAAAAGTTGTTGTTTGTTATACACAGAGTCGGTGCTTGTGAGTGGAGAAGCATTGGCTCTTAGAAGCACCCAGGGGTGGTGTAAATTTTTTCAGATTACTGGGTGGGGGCTTGAACTGGTTCTGTTTTGTAGTGTTTAGAGGAACCCCTAGGTAGTGAACCTGGCCCTTGTTGCTGCTGACTTCACTTGGCAGAAGGGTTACAATAACAATAACTAACCTTTAAAATATTAATAAGTCGTTTAAACCTATGAGTGCCTATAACAAAATTGCTTTGGGGCACCTTAACAAAAAAGCCCATATAATCTACAATACACAATTTATATGCCCTATTCCATATGTACTATTTTAAAGTGCACAATACAAACACCATAAAAATGAATGAGGAAACAAAAATGTCTTGAGCATAGCCATGAAAGAAACCAATAGTGTACTTGTGTGTGAGCTAGACTGCAGACAAGAGGATGGATGGTCTTGTGGCGTAAGCAGTGTGGATTCTATTCCCTGCTCTGCCAAAGGCTTTGTTTATGATCTTGGGAAAGTGATTTAACTCCTAGGGCTGGTCAAAACTGTTGTTTAATGGAAAACTGTGTTTTGATTACATGAAAATTTTCACCAAAAATGTCCATTTTCAGTGGAGAACTGAAATATTTTGATCTGGATTGCCACCCAGGTGCCTCACGGGAGTTATAATGTTGGGTCACCCTCCAAATTATATAAGTATGATAGAATTATAATTATGTAGTAGTAGAAATAAAGATAGAAAAAAGAGTATATAGGTATTGTAAAAAGGTATGAACATCAGTTCCATGCTGTTGAATTTCACTCTGTAACAAATGCAAGGCCAAAGTGCTAATTATTTCAGGCCGGTACAGGACAAAGAGTCGGTGCTGGAAAGTGATAAGAACTTTGAGGAAACAATGCTGTTCTTTAAAACAACACCCTGATGCTCTTCCCCCACGGGGGCCCCTTGTCATGCCTATGTAAATCTTGGTATCCAAAGAGGGAAAAATAGATAGTGGGATAAAACTTGTTAAATGAATCAAGAGTCATAGATTGTGTTGTTAAGTAAAAGAATGAATGGTGAGTGCATGGAATTGAGAGACTGAAGCAAAGAAATAATTGGTTAATAAATGGTGCCAGCCCAATCCTAAGAATTTCAACCTTGATAACGATGGGCCGAAGAATATGCAAAGTGGAGATAACCGGATGACGCCCGGAGGGCAAACCGGAATCCACCCAAAACGCATCAAGGAAGAACAAGAAGTTAACACCTAGCCATCATGGAGCCGTCATGGATATACCACCTGCTGATTGAGCTGATTGATGGTCATCTCAATTGTAAATTCAGCATGATGAAGCAACTCCCATACACTTGTATTGAACCAGAGACCTATAAAAATTGGGTCCCGGGAAGGTGTTCTTTGAGTCTGGTTCTACGACCACCCTCCAGGAGCATTGGATGTGGATCTGACAACGACTCGGCTCCACTCTCGTGTCCAGGCCACCTGGCCAGTGACTTGGCACGAGCAACATCTAGGCTGGTAACTATAACAACCTTTATGTAGAACCTGTGTGTGAATGTCTGTGTGTGTGTGAATGGATCTATATAGAAATTGCATATAGGAATATTTTGTTGTATTTACTATAAATGTGGCAATTTGCCTTGTCCCTCTTACAAGATCCTGTTGGTATCATTTTTATTAGTATAAAAGTAGTTCAGGTGCCTGCCTCATCCTCTCACCTCTTCCATGGGCTAGGCTCCCCAGCCAGTCTTCGTCTGCCATTATGCACAGCCTACTCCCCACAAAGAGAGAAGATTATGGTGCATTATAGGAGATGTAGTCTGAGGGAGCCCAGCCTAGAGAGTAAGAGGCACCCACATTACAACACCTACGAATCACGGCAGAATTGAAGTATTTCAGTTTTCAGTATTTCTCCAAAACCTCAATTTTCTGCCAATTTTTTTACCAGCTCTGTTAGTCTCTCTCGACCTCACTTCTTCATCTCTAAAATCGGAATTATTATTAGACTTCCTTATTCTCACGCTGTGTCTATCTTGTTTATTTAGATTGTAAGCTTTTCAGGGCGGGGACTCTCTCCTGCTATGTGTTTGTACAGTGCCTGACTCAATGAGGACCTGATCTTGGCTAGAGCTTCTGTGTGTTACTGTAATACAAATAGAATGAATTTTGCTTATGAACAACCTTTTGGTTTCCAGAAAAATGTTGCTGTTACCTGAAGGTTGCCAATCAGTGAAAGACACGTTTGAGGGGCTCCAGTCAGGGAATGAAGCTCTGGGATATGCATGGTGCCTCTCCCTGCAGCCCTGCCTGCAGCTGGTGCTTAGCACATACCAATGCTTCCTTGCTTGGCTGCCCGGCGCCGCTTACCTTGAGAGGCTCCAGGGTGGCAGTGGCATGCAGTGGGGCTAAGGCAGGTTCCCTGCCTGCCCTGGCCCCCCACTGCTCCTGGAAGCAGTCGGCTCCATGTCTCTGTGACCCTTGGGGAGGGGGGCAGGTTCCCTGTTCCTGGCTAAAGGGAGCTTTGTGGGAGGTACCCACACGTGAGGGCAGCACGTGGAGCCCTCTGCCCACCCCCAGGGGCTGAAGGGATGTGGTGCCGGCCGCTTCCGGGAGTGGCGCGGGACCAGGGCAAGCAGGGCTCCAGCTTGCCATAGCCCCATGACGTCACAGGGGTGGCAATCCCACAGGCCAGATCCAAAGCCCTGACGGGCCGAATCCGGCCAGTGGGCCATATTTTGCCCACTCCTGTTATAGTCAGTGGGACAGGACTGGTTCCAAGAAAATTTTTCCTATTGGTTAATTGTTGCAGTTTGTCCTATTGTCCAATTGTCCTTTTGTTTTGTCAGTAGTAGGCAAGAGTTATCAGTTACAGAAGGTTTTTTGGGGGCGGGGGGTGTAAAGGAAAAAAATGTGAGACTGGACTTTTTCTGTTGGAACTTCACTTTCCACTGAGTAAAGGAAGATTAGCCAGTTTCTCCCAAAATACAGGCTCAGGGAGTCCTCGGACTTACGATGCCTGACTTACGTTGGATGCCACTTACAGCACTTTTCAACTGACTGCCTGTTTCCCCTCTATGACACTTGTTTTGCCCTTACAATGCTCGATTTGCATAAAGTTTGCTTGAAATCACTTCCTGGTTGCGTTATACTGGTATGGAGCTGGAAGGGGTTGCTTCTGATTGGCTTCAAGACAGCATGGTAGCTTGTTGCTGAGTTGGGTTGTCGCTTGGTTTTGATTGGCTCCCGGCCCCGGGATCAGCCAATCAGAAAGCTTGAACAGTGATTGGCTGAGGCTCAGCATGTGTGCTGTTCTCCCTGGCTTTCTGACCTGTGTTGCTGGCATTCTGAGCAGCATATGTGAGTTTATATGTTTATTTGAATGCTGTTTCCAAAATACAGTGTACAGTAAATACATTGATGTTGCAACATTAGTCATCTATAATTCATGTAGTACAAAAATCTGGGTTATTGTGGTGAAAATAGTGTATCAAGCCTTGGTTCAGGAACCAATCCCCCTTCATACCATTGATTCTTATGGGAAAAGCAGTTTTGACTTACAACATTTCGACTTACAAGGCAGTTCTGAGGAATGAATTCTGTCGTAAGGCTGAGGACTCCCTGTATGGGGTTGGGAAAAATAATGGTTTTTCCTTGTGGCTTTTCTTTCTTATAAGGCTGTGATGAAATCCTCCACTATATATAAGGTCCTGATCCTTCTTATGAGGAAGAACTATATGTCTCTCTTGTTATCTTATCATTGATTGAAATAATCCCTGTAGTTAATGCCCTTATAAAGTAAGCAGTGTATATACTGTATACACTGCTTATATGTAAGATTAAAGATTATAAGGCATTCAGATACTACAGTAATATGGGCCATATAAGTACCTTAACTAGACAGACCCTCATTTAAACCGCAAAGATAAATATCTTAGGGTTTAACCTGATTCTGCCTATATTTCTTTAGATATGAATTAAAATGTATGTAGAATATTTTCTGTAATTTAGTTGAAAGCTGGATCCAGTACACCTAACTGCTTTTATCCTTGTGTATGCTAGAGAACTGAATCCATGGGTAATTGAACCAGTGGGTTAATGCACTAGCCAGGATGTTAGCCAGATCCACACTAACACTGTACTATTGTGTTGCAGTTGCACTCTGCTCTGAGTGGTCATTCCATAGTTCGCTGTGCAGTTCCCTGAACCAATGACTTCTTGGAGCTTTCTAAAGGCTTTCTGGGAGCTGAGGGGAACTATAAGAAGAGGTCAAACTCCTATGAGTCTCCAGTCATCAGGGGAAATATCGTATGTCCCGTAGTGCTGTCAATGTATATTAAACATTTATACTGCAGTAGCATTTAGAGGCCAACCAGGCTGGACCCAAGTTGTGCTAGGCACTGTACAAACTTATTGTTACCCTTCTCCTGAGAAGGAGCAGATTTTGTGGCCTTCAAAGTCTTAGTTCCATGTTGGATGAGAAATCAGTGTCATATAGTCAAAGTATTGTTGTAGCAAAACTTGTTTTGTTCACACACATACACCAGTCCTGGAACAGAATTGGTCAACCATCTTCTTTCATAACTCTCTGCCCAAATACCTATAGCTGATTCTCAGGGCAAGTTTTTCCTCCCTCAGCTTGACTGATTATTGTCTCAGACCTTATTGGATCTTCAGTCCCTTTCTCTTTTCATGCTTATCACTTCTGGTGTTGACTATCTCTGTCAAGAGCTCAGCCACCATATCTCCACTGAAGAAAGATGGTGTCTTCCCCATATAAAATATACCCTGTGCAGCAGTAAGGAACTTAATATAAATGGGCCTTAGCATTTGGCCCTATGTGATTTTAGTTTGGCATACGGATTCTCACTCAAAGTGTTTCTGGAAAGCTCAGGAGGAAGTATGGTCAGGGTGGTTGAGGTACAATTCTGCGAGTTAAAATAGAAAAGCCATGAGCAAGTGATAAACCTGGGCATAACTAGGAGTGATGGGATGAAGTTAAGAAACGGGAAATATAGGCTAAATATAAGGAAAGTCCTGATAATAATGAGACCATTTCAGGCATGGAATAATTTTCCAAGTGAAGTGGTGGAAGCTCTATTGCTTGACACACTTTAATTTAAAACTGGACTGGATAAAGCACTGGAAAATATACTGTGGGATATAATCCTGTGATCAAAATAAAGGAGCAACTAGGTGACTTTTGTGGCTGATCATAGAACTCTTTACATTATTTGTATTTAATTTTTTTGTCAAGTCAGGCCCTGGTCCTACACTGGGATCCACTACCACAGAACCCCTCCTGATACAGAATCCCATTTAATAATAAATACTACTACTACTACTACTAATTAATAACAATAATACCTAATTCTTTTACTTTTCATCTGTAGATCTCAAAGTACTACAGAAAGGAGGTCAGTATCACTGTCCCTATTTAGGTCAATTGGATTTCACAGGTGTCTGTGCTAGCAGATCTGATGAGAGACCAAAGCCTTATTCAGTATCTTTTGATTTGTCTTATGCAAGATCTGATCCAGTCAAAGTCATTTCGTCCACAGGAAGTAGCTTTCTAGGTGTTCTATTAATCTCTGCTTACAGCACCTATTGTTCTGCCACAGATCACATTAGATTTAGAATGCAGTTAAAAAGCTCACCCTTAAGACAAATTTTAATTCAGCTGAGGGTTACAAAGCAAATGTAACTATAGTCTGAGCACTGACTTTCTGGAAATACAAATGAACATAAAATCGTTTTTCAAACTTGCAGCAGACATCAGTCAATAGTGGCAGAATTGCTTAATGCAGTGTTTCCCAAACTTGGGACGCCGCTTGTTCAGGGAAAGCCCCTGGCGGGCTGGGCTGGTTTGTTTACCTGCCTCGGCCGAACCTGTGGACGCAGCAGGTAAACAAACCGGCCTGGCCCAACAGGGGCTTTCCCTGAACAAGCGGCGTCCCAAGTTTGGAAAACACTGATTTAATGTTAGGAAGCACAGCAGCTACAAGGAATAGGCATGCATTAATGGAGTTCCATGAGAAAAAATGCAAATTTCCCTTGAATTAACAAGGTATGATGAGAGATTGGTGTATAATAGACTAGCAGTGAGAGGATCATCATCTTAACACTGGTCTATTTCTATAAAGTAAAAAAAAATATAATCCCAAGAGAATAAGTTTGGAGCTCAGCCTTTAGGTCTTCTTCCATTCAACAATTGGCCATGTGTGTCCATGAATGGCTCACCAACATGCGAAGTCAGTGGACCAGATTATCTAGCTGGCTTTGGCCAATTTGGGCTACTCCAGCAGTGCAAAGGGGCCAAAAATTGGCTGGATCTTCCCTCTGAGGATTCCCTCCATATAGGGGAGTCCCCAGCAAGCACAGAGTTCTCATAGCTTGTACATCCCACCCTCTCCCCGTAGCCCCTGCAGATGATGTGTATCAAGGGCAAGTTATGTCAGGGACAAGACCAGAGTGCTGCTGCACTTCAGCAGTCCCTTGCTGGCCGATGGCTCTTTGGAGGCCATTACCAGCCAGCACAGGTTAAAGCAGCCTGGGACTGGATATGCCAGGTCCAGTAGAGTACTTACCCCAAGATCAGGGGGCTGTGACCACCCACCTTGTAGCCTCGCTCACCTCAGCTCCAACCCGTATAATCAGGATGAATTGCTATGCATCCTAGGGGTAACTCACATTATTCACTTATCTGCAAGATGGTTTGACATTGCCCACATTAGAAATTGTTGAGAGTCTTAATTAACGTTAAGGATTAATACTGAGGATTGATATTTGTAGAGCGCTCAAAGGTAGAGAGATTTAGGAGCCCCAATACCTTGGGGATCTGGTCATTTGAGATCCCCTAATTTAAACCAGGCCCAGATTGTCAAAGAGCTTGATTCTACAAGGTAAGATACAGCATGCCCTCCATTCCAATTGGAGTCAATATGAGTTCACAGTCTCTGAACCTCACAGGCATGCTTTGTGGGCTTGAATCCTAAGTGCACAATAGTATTATTGGGCTGTTGATCCACAAAAGCATCCAAGCTTCCAAAAAGATTAAATTGAATGTTGTACCCACAAGAACACATGGATAATCCAATACTTTCTTTGCTTCCCCCATAGAGAAGGGGAAAGCAAAAAGAGGCAATAAATAACCTATATATTTTAAAAACAAAGATGCTAGAAACTCAGCCACTGGATTATATTGCTAGAGTTGAAATACACCAGGGTATTGCCACTTCTTAGGCACCTCACAGGAAAAGTTTGACAGATTTTTAAATAAACAAATAGAATGTTGTTAGAATAGTTTAACTATAAAACTGTTACTCTGTTATCAAAGGATTGCAAGTCCCACCAGTGAATGACAAGCTTTATATTTCTTCAATAGTTGCCGGTACTGAAAAACTTGAACTGGGTCAAACTGCTTTTAACCTGGCTGAAAAACCAAGGGGTGGCATGATTCAATTCTATCTATTCTTCATTTTCTATTAGCAGAAATCCTATTTTGGAGCTTCAATATAGGAAAGGTAAAAAGATCACAAAGCAGCATTGGCGCAAGTCAATATTGACAGATCCAAAGCACACACCAGTATGCTGCTGAGAGTTCGAATAACTGCTATTGCTACACAGGGACTGAGTCAAGGGAATCCTATGGACGGGAGCTGTCAGCTTAAACTTTTGCCTTTCCCCCATTTTGGTTGTATAAGTACCCTCCTTACATTACATTCCTTTATCCCTCTTAGCCTTTCTAAATGACAATTCAGTCCACCTAGCCTATCAATAGCATGTAATTTATTTGTTTCTTCAGCTGAGCCTGACCTTCATTGATTTTATTGGAGTAATTTGCCGGAAATGATTTTTTAATGTTAGATTTATTACAGAGGCACTTCATTGTCAGATAAATGAAGTCAATTGTATTTTTTAAAGCTAACAAAATGAGAGAACTACTGCTAGTTGAATGAGTTTTTACAAGCATATTAGCTAAAGGATTCCATATGTAAGGGCTAGTTTGCACATAAGAAGTTGTAGGAAGAGCCTGGAATCGTGTGCATGTGCATCTTCTAAATTCCTAAAAGCATAAGACCATATTATACAGTATCATGTAAAGAATAGGAGCACTATAAACAGTGGTACTGCAGTATGCCAGATTTTGCCATATTTATTCATGATGAGTGTAGTACTCTATTCTGTGAATAGCCCTAGTGAATAGTCACTTCAGTGGGACTGCTAGCAGAAAAGGATGCTACTCTGTGTGAATGAAAATCAGACCCAAAAGATAGTGACATTCTCCCCCGTCTACTCACACTTTTCTCACTTTTTAAACTTCTTGATGCTGTTTTTAGCCAGCAGCGGAGGGAAATGGAGTTATGGCTTGCCCATCTTTTAGACCGCTCTTCCTCCTCTGGTTCAATTGCTCAGTATAAAGTCATAGCAGATTGTTCTGGAGAGCTGTAAATCACGAGTTATTAGTTTTACATTTCACATGTAGTTAAAAGTCAGCTTTCTAGTTCAGGATGACAGAGGGTCTTCCTCCATAAGTCTTCATTATGCTCTAGATTAAAACAACAAGGTTCACCATGCTCTGTGCTGTCAGCAATTCAAATACAATATTTTGTGTGTGGTGTTAAAATAATTTTTTTTTTTGGCTAGAGCAGGCCCTGGAATGTGAGGAAAAACACAACTTTGTTTTTGGAACCTCAAACATATGAGAGCACTCTTCTATGTAGGAAAATGTCTATGATTTATTGAAATCAAGAGAGAGACATCTCTTCAAATCATTGGTAATGGCCAATGAGCAGGATTCTGAACACTTCTGCTGTGGTACTCGATAGAGAGGAAGATAGTTAAGCACTGGACTGAGATCAATAGATCTGGGTTCTGCTCCCCTGTCTGCCACAGACTTCCTATATGATCTTATGCAAGTCACTTAATCTCTCTGAGCCTCACATTTCTCATTTGTAAAGTGAATGCTACTTCCCCACATTGCAGGGAGGTTGTGAGGATAAATTCAGTCCTATGGGGGGCTATTGTAATGAATATCATAGAAAAGCCTATCAAATAGCTGAAAGAGTAAGGAATTCTGCCTTGTGCCAAGCTTTTGTAGCCTTCCAGTCTTAGGACGCCACCTCCTGTAATGGGTTTTCAACTCCACGGGTGCCAGAAAATTACAGTAAACAACAGAATCAAGAGTTTTCCATGTTGCATAAAAATAGTAAAAGTAAAAAATTAACAAAAACAGCAATCTTAAATGCATTAACTCCTCCCCCCCCACACCAAGCCAACCCTTAGCTGTTCAGTGGAAAGGAACAGGTGTAACTGAGGACAGAATTTGCCTTGATGTGTGTCTTTCCAAAGAGCGGAGGAGCCGTCTTAGAACTACTGATTTTTTTTCTTTATTTAAAAGGTAACTGCCATTTCAAAATACCTAGGGCACGTGGAGGATGGATGCGGGCCCTGCACAAGGGACTGCCACAGTTGCAGTCTGAGTGCTAAGACTGGTCTGCTCCTGCCATATATCAGGGTGGAGAAGGAGGGAGGAGTTGTTTATGGCCCTGCCTCCCTCATCAGCTCTGGTGTATACATTGTACCTGTCTGAGCCGAAGGGCCTTCATGAGCTCCCCATGAGGCACTGTGCCTCTGCATTACCCCAGTGTAGTGCTATGCATTCAAGACATGGTTGCCTCCCCTCTGTAGCATATGGTGTTGATTAATGTTTACATATCTTGGCAATGGGTTTTCATGAACCCACTGTATCCCTTTTCACCCAAATCACACTTTTATTTTGAACCGAGGCCACAATTTTCAAACCTGATGCCTGAAGTTGATTTCCAAAAGCCATCTCAATAAAAGTAGTCAGATTGTCAAAGGTGCTGAGCAGCTGAAGCTCCCACTGATTTCTAGGAAAGGTGAGGTGCTCAGTACATCTGAACACCAGGCCACTGTAAAGTACCTGAATCTGGGGCCTGTGTGTTTAAATTGGCCTGTGTGTTTAAAGATGGTCAGTTAATACAAAAATGATGCAAAGAATACCCATGAAATATGCTGCTGCTTTGCTCTTTAAGCAGTATTTGGAGCAATTTTCATGGAGTATACATAAATATGTCCCATTTGAATTTGGAACTGTGTGTGCGCATTTGCACTTTTAAATGAATTGTGCTTTTGTACAGTACACAGCTTAAAAAATATAAAACATATAAAAAAATATAAAACAGCAATTTCAATCTGAAATTTAGAGCACTTTTCTTTTAAATTTCCTAGCTTGCTTCCTGTCTCTGTTCCTGTCACTGTTATTGATATAAGGAATCCATCAACATATTTTTATGGATGATTAAGAAGCGCTGACCTTTCCTTTGCAGGTACAAATAGGTAGTTCTTCAGAGGCTGTAAAGGAATGACAAGATAATTCTATCCATTTAATATTGAAGTGATGTTGATAGTATCATTCTTTTCATGTTTGAAACAGGAAAGTATAGAGGGCCTTTCTCCCTCACTGTGTTCTGCTTTATGTGATGGATTTTCTCTCTGACTAATCGCTGTCACATTAACCTGCACTATTTCATCCTTCAGAGCTGTCAAGATAATGACGATAATCGAAGTGGCTCATTGTAAGTAAAGGAAATTATATGAGCAAAGTAATATCATAAAACAGTGTTTAAATATTTTAATTTCATTTGTCAAGGCTGCCCCAACACTTCATTACACATATAACCATCTCTCATCAGTGGAATTAGTGCATTATTCATTACTGTTAATTATTTTCACATAATGGCTGCCCTGATATATTTAACCTCCACATTATATCTCAGATAATGGGCCTGTAAAATTGAATTGTGTGAAGAGCGGAGTTCTAAAGCTCATTTGCAGAACATCAAAGAACAAAGAAGAGGAAAAGAATTCTAAATGGGACATTTTGCCCAGCTGGGGCCAAACATTTGTTTCTGTCTGATTTGCATACAGAAAATAGGTGGTTTAGAAGTGGTTTAATACTGTACATGCTGTCTGCTCACATTACACAACCAATTAGGAGTTGTTAATGTCCCATGTGTTTCAGACAACTTGTGAGTTACTGTATCGTACAAGTTCAATAGACTTAAAAAGGTAACAGGCAAAAAGAGATGTTTTATGACGGGATGACAAGGAAAGGAGTACTTAATGTAAAGTTGGCACCAACAATGAGTAAATTTTAAAAAAAAATTTACATAGTGTAAAACTAAGTTAGCAAAAACTTTCCTACTCAGGGTCTGGGGTTAGTATCCAAACCAATGTAAGTATAATTCATATTCTAGCTAATCTCTTGACTTTCTTTGGGCCAAATCCTTTTCCAACTGAAGCTGCAGATGTCTCCAACCCAGTAGTACCACAGAGCCCATGGAATTGAGCAGGGAGGAGAATATGGGATATCTGTGCAGGGAGGAGTACAACAGCTGCAGGAGCTGTTGCAGCCACAAGGTTGTGCTAGCATCCACAGATGCCTTGACCCAGCAGAGTGCTTCAACACATGCTTAACTATTAGCATTTTACTAGTCACAAGGATTGCTGGATTGGGACTGCAATGACTCTGCTGCTGCTTCATGGGCAGGGGAAGGGGAGGATTCATCCTTCTTCTCCCAGATATCTCCAGTAAATAGCCCGGTCACCCAAACTGGGCATTGGTTCCAGGACTTTGGCCCTATATAATTTTTAAGGAGCAAGCTGAGTTGCCAGCACAAGTTTCAACTTTAAAGATCTCCAGTGGAACAGTAGGGATAGGTCTCAGTAGCTGCATTACCTTCATTTAGGGCATGATCCAATGAAGTCAGTGGAAATTCTCCCATTGATTTGATGACAAACAGGATCCAAACAAGCCCTTTATGAAAAGACCACAGCACATTGGAAGAAGAGAGGTCAATAAAGGAAAAGCTCAACTTTTCAGATGAATGAAGGGACCTAGCTTTCAAACTTGTGTCTTAAAACGCACATGAAGCTTGCTGCAGTTTTTACATAGAAACATGCACACTTTGTCAGGTAGTATTGTTTATGTCCTGGTTAAGAAATATAGGAGCTGGAGTGCTTTGTAATGGTGCTAAGATCTCAAGATGTACACGTAACTTTATATTCCATGGTTTACAGATCTTAGGTATTGCATAAGATTTCAAGAGACTAGGACTCATGAAATTCACATACAAGATATCCTTTTATCCTCCCACATACAATAGTAAATTTTGTAGATTTTTTTAAAACACCTAAAACGCTAATTTCCAGATTGTTGTGGAATAACTCATGGCTGGATGGTAGGACTAAAATATCAGAGGTGACTCAGCCAATCATAAGACACAAAATGTTTAATGTATAACAATACAATCCACTCAAGGTCATTTACATATTACAGCCTTATTGGTTAAAAAGTCATATTTCACAAGAGTGATATATGTCTTTTTGCTAAGTGGCAGTGGGGTTTTGGCCATATCATTAAATATTTATACAATATATACATAAATCCTCTTTCACCTGGCATCATCTGGGATTCATTTGGAATAGAGCCATTTATTTCACTTTGTAATGTTGTAAGTTGTACAGACGTATGTTTCTGAGGTGAAGATCTAAACTGCATCTTCATCTTCTTCCCAAACTAGAGATAGAGTAGCTTAGAAATAAAAGAAAGATCATATTTGTAGGGACCTTGTCTGTTTTTTTTATGTCCAAGAACAGTGTTGATTTATGATTTCACTTGTATTTTGTTTTGTTTTTTTATGTTGGTAGTCACATTAGAACTAATTAGTTTGAAACAGCTATATTTATACAGCACTCACTGATGCATCATAGAAAACATTGGAAAATGTTTCATTTATAAACAAATCCGCTGATGTTTTATCTTCCTTTACGTGGGATATTTATGTGTAAAAAGGATATGATGATAAAAAACAAAGATGGAAAACACCCCCTAGATGATGGGTTCATTCCCCCTGAAAATCCATGATACACACCCAGTAGAGGGCATATGGGATATATGTGCTTCTCAGAAAAGGTCATAGGAATGTTCCCAAATAGGTCTAGACTCTCATGGGTGGACCTGTTGTACATCAGCGTCACAGGACCTACAGGAATTTGTTTCCCTTGTAGACCAGCTGCCAATACCAATATGTGTCAAATTTGGCCTGATTTTGATGCTCAGAATAACCTTCTTCCATGTCCATCCTTGGCTGCAATAATGGAGCGGATGTGATCACTGGTACACGTGCCACAGTAGTGTTGGGGACACTGGGGCATGGCCACTAGGTAACTCGAGGGGATGGAAGACCAGGAGTGTCGATGAAGCCCCCTCGCACTAGGCCCAGGTGCCCTTGCCCCCCCCCCCCCCCCCCGCCCCCGGCCTGGAGGCACTCGCAGCAGCTCTGCGTACTAGGCCCAAGTGTCCTTGGCCCCCCCGCCTGGAGGCACTCACAGCAATTATGCTGAGAATCTGCAACAATATGCTGCAGAGTCAGACTGCCTGAAACTAAGCAAGGCCACACAGGGCAGATATGGAAGAACAATGCTGAGTAAAGCAGCTTTATGTATGGTTTAAGAAATGATACAGAGAACAAGGGCACTACCTGGGAACTGGATTGGCTGGCTATATGGATACTTGGGGCAGCTTGCTATTGGATAAGTATGCTGGGAAAAAGGATGTATAAAAGCCTGTGTAACTTCCTGCTTTGTGTGCAGGATTTGAGATTTTATTCTCTCTGTACCTTTTTGCAGCTGCAAATAAACTTTTCTGCTTCTCCACCCCATTGTGATTATTGGGTGTAGCACACCGGGTAACGAACCAACCTCAGCTGTTGTTTAGCCTCTCGGCACTGGGTGCCAGCAACAGTAGTTGTTTGAGAAGCACTCTGTAAAAGGGCAGTGAGTACCTTGCCATGAAGCTATTCAGTTTGTTACTTAGGAGTAACCAGTACCAAGATCTGGATGAAGGGAATTGAAGGCTTCACCCGTAGGAGTCCCCCTGCTGATCTGTACTGCCCAAGGACACCAAGTCTTCTTTGGTATAACTGAGGCAAGGTGAGTGACTTCAAGTTGATAGTGAGAGACTACAAATCTTTTGCCATTTTGTCTTTATATCCTAGACAACAGTGAGTCTGGTGTGCACATGCATGTTTCTGTGTGCTAGAGAGCCTCGATGTGCTATAGAGCCAACCCAGTCACTAGAGGCTATTTCCTCACCTAAAAACAAACATGAAGTGGGGTTCTGCTACAGCTAGGAGGCCCGACTGTTTGCTGCTCAGCGTGAGTGCAGGCCTGAGCCCGAGACTCTCTCTACTGCCCTGCCCTGATCAAGGGCCTGGGCTAACTGACTGTTTGCTGCTCAGCCTGAGTACAGGCCCGAGGCAGAGACTCTTTGCTGTCTAGCCCCGACGAGGAGCTGGCGCCCTGTAACTGCGTTTGTTGTTCAGCCCTGATCTCACAGGCCCGAGCTCATGTCTCCCGTCGCCCTGCTGATTTGCCACGTCAGGCGACCCCCAAAGATGTAGTGGGGTGGATTGGCCACCCGCAGGCCCAGATGGGGAGCAGCCACTCCCCCCCAAAGAACTACAGACCTGTTTTAAAAAAGGATGTGTTTGAGCTATGCTGAGATCTTGGATTGATAGATGCAGACTGTATATGTAGGATAGGGAATAACTATCATAACTTCTAGCAAATGCAGACCTTTTAATGGCGTCTCTCTACAATAATCTAGATACACTGTACACACAGAAGTACAATGTTTACATATTACTCCTCAGAAATGAAATTAATTTACATTCCACTTATGGAAAAACAATAGTGATAGGAAAATGTGGGAATAGAAGTTTCTGAATCCTGCTTAGGTAATAATTCTTGCCAATTTTGGCTGTAATGAGATTGACTATTTTGTGAGTTATGCAGACACAAGAATTAGAAGGCCAGGTAAAAGGACATGAAAGATTCATCATTTACTGGAACGTAGCTCCACACATATTACATATCCTACCGTATGTATATTTAGGATTTATGTTCTTGGTACAACTTTTGCTAACAGTAATCCAAACCTATCTTTCATATGTAAGAGCTAGTTTCTTCCTAGGATAGGTCTATGGACTTTCAGCTTGAAGTTAACTGTGCTTTGAAATACTAAAAATATGGGGGTCAGTAAAAGCAGGGATATCTGAATATGACCGGCACAATAAAATAGGTCCACTTGTATAGGCTTGTATTACCATTTTTATAAATATACAGTAGATAAGTTATGCCTTTGAATATTTACAGAACATTTCCTAAAAGAGGTTTCTGAGAAGCAGACATTAGTGTTCTTTTAAAAAGGAAAACTGAATTTAGTTGTGTGATGACGAGAGATGTTGTTTTATATAGTGAACATGGTTGAACAAGTATTAGTTAAAAAGTTCCTTGCCTGAGATGGACAAAATTCATAGATTTTTTTCACCAGAAATTCTATGCGCTCCTTCCTATCTCCATCTGTCTGTGTATCTATCTAATCCCCTTCTCATACATTACATGGTGTTCTTATAAATGCCTTGTAATTCATGATTGATTACTAGCTTATAAAAGGACATGTGTCGAATAATCTGATGCATGGATTTAATAAGTGGGCTCACATATGTCAAAGTGCATATATAGTGTATATATAACTGTATATGTCAAAGCATTCTAATATATCAGACACTGCAAATCAGAAACAGAAATTCATTGGGAGAGCAGCTCATGCACTGTTGGACGAATTAGTAGCAGCAAAGGGCAAGAGACTTCAAGGGATAGAGGCAATGGACGTCTTGTAATGCAAAAATACATGAGGAATGAGTGTGACAGTGGAGAATGGTAAGACTAAAAATAAAATATTAATTTGACGCTTGTAATCTAGGTAAGAGTGGTTTAGAACATCATCTAGCAACAATGAACATGACAGTGAGATGTTGTACTTGGGGGAAATGAAAGCCTCCACTTTGACTGTTTCCATCCATTATATGTTGTTTGCAGTGTTACTGTAGTCATGTTGGTCCCAGGATATTAGAGAGACAAAGTGGGTGAGGTAATGTCTTGAAGTTGGTCCAATAAAAGATATTACCTCTCCCACCTTGTCTTCATCTATTATACACATACATGTATGGGGAAATGGTGTTGATAGAGTGGGAAGTCCATCTCATGATTCTGATGATGTCACAGCTCACTCAAGCTTTGCTCTCATTATTTCTTGCATCACCAATTCCTTCACAGAGCCCAATTTTCAAACTTGAGTGCCTAAATCATTATTTAGAGGCATAAAATGGGTATTTAGATGCTCAGGTTTGCTAATTATCTCCAAAATGGCATTTGTCTAGTCAGTATATTATATATGCAGTTTGATGTGTGTGCTATTTTCTTGACTTATTTTTAAGTATGGGAAGAAAAATAAGCAAAGTTTGGTTAACAGTGGGCCTGATTTTTATTAAACTAAGGTCAGTTTACACCACTCTAGCAATGTAAAGGAGAATTCAAGTGGCCATAAATGTAATTTACTCCCACTTTTAAGTGATCTTAGTGTAAGTGAGAATGAGGATGGATGGAACAGACCTTCCAGGACCCTTTAAGAAGTAGAAGAAAATGGAGACCTATCAGACCCAGTATCTAGGATAGTAATCACCAGATGTGTCACAGAAGGCCTGGTAGGGGACTGATCTTCATTTCCTAGAGCTAGTCAGATAACATGGATCAAAGTTACACCATGTACAGGCAGGGATCAGTATCCACTGATTCGAGGTGCTGAAGTTACACTAGATAGAAAAATGGCTTTAAGATAATGTTGGGTTTGATTCTCTTCTCACTTACATAAGTGTAAATGGGGAGTAGCTCCACTGAAGTCAATGGAGTTACACCGGTGTGAAAGTGATGTAAAATGAAAGGATAATCGTGTCCTATGTCAGTGGTTCTCAACCAGGGGTACACGTACCCCTGGGGATGCACAGAGATCTTCCAGGGGGTACATCCACTCATCTAGATATTTGCCAAGTTTTACAAGCTACATAAAAAGCACACGCTACACACTAAAATTTCATACAGACAATGACTTGTTTATACTGCTCTACATACTATAGGCTGAAATATAAGTACAATATTTATATTCCAATTGATTTATTTTATAAGTATATGATAAAAATGAGAATGTCAGCAATTTTTCAGTAATAGTGTACTGTGACACTTTTGTATGTTTATGTCTGATTTTATAAGCAAGTACTTTTTAAGTGAGGTGAAACTTTGGGGTATGCAAGACAAATCAGACTCCTGAAAGGCGTAGAGCGATGGAAAGGCTGAGAGCCACTGTCCTATATAATTACAAACCCTTTACTGAATTCCCAGGGAAAGGGATGGTGTTGGCCCATGCCACTAAAAGCAAAACCAAAATTTGTGAACTTCTGAGGAAAAGATTGAAAATGTGAATCTTTTCATGCAGGCTAGTGTGATGTTACACCATGAGAACTGAACTCTGCTCTCACCAGATGCTGCTTTAAAAAACAGAAGGGAGGGGTGTAGATATGTAGGAAAGTTACACGAATCTTCCCAGTTTAATTTGAGTTTCAATAGCGCTAAGACCACTGTTTAGTATGTCTTTCAAAATCAAGTTCAAAGAAATTTACCAACCCCATCTCTTCTAAACAAAGAGGTTACTTTGACTTTAGAAGAAGAAATATTAGAGAATTTTAGATCAGAGGCTTTGAAAACTATATAAGAAAAAAGGAATCTTCAGGGGATGGCTAAGTACTTTGCAATCTGAAAAGCCTCAGGAGGTTTACAGCCAGTGGTGAACTTGTAACCTCTAAATGTCGTCGTGAACACAAAATCTTTCAACTACCATTTAAAGGCCTTGAGAGTAACAATTTAAAAATGAGTTTGTTTGTTTGTTTTTTGTCCAACAGTCGTCTTAACCTCTTCACTCCTCTGTGTTTCAAATTTAAATATTATTTATCCCAGGCAAAGAATGATAATTCATGTTGCCAATCGTTCTCAGAGCATTTTCTTTAATCATGGGATCTATAGGATTAGGGATAAGGATGTACTGTACATGTAGAACATCCTAATAACTGCCCAGACAAAAGACATCCTAAGGCTACCTCTTCAGACAAGGAGGCATTTATTGACAGCCTTGGGCTGCTCTGTGACAAATTAAAATAGGCCAATTTTTTTAGTCTTTAACTCAAATAAAGCTTCTAGCATTCACTTTTATCAATGACTCTGAACAAAATTCCCTTGCAAAAAAGGATGGGATTTTCTCTTTTTTGGGAGGAAAGAGTCTTATTTAGAGTCCAATTTTGCAGTCCCTATTTAGGCTCTCATCAATGGGAGTTTTTCTGGTGTGAGGACAGCAGGATCAAAACGCAAGTGTAAAGTTTTCAAGTAGAATTTATCAAGACCGTTGAGCTCCTGCTGGCTTTCTTTTGTTGCTGCTGCCTTGTGGCATGGGTGTAATATGATAGCTAATGAACAAGTATGTGGCATGCCTATAATTGCACTGACACACATGTGCAACAAAGTGTGTTGGCCTCTCATATCTGAATAAATAATTTCCATCCTTGTGTGTGTCTATATATATAAATAAAGCTGTGCCCATTTTGTCCACTCTAAAACTAGAGAACTTCAAAAGATGACGACAAATGAATGTTCCCACATATTTATAAAATTGTGTGTGTTCACACAGTGAGGTGTTTCTTATCTCTTCAAAGTTCTGCTTGACCTCAGTTAAGTTGCCCTTTAGGGTTGTTTCAGAATATTGGGGAAAGGATTATATCTTGCCCTACTTGCCACAAATGTTTAGATTATTTTTATTATTTTATAGTACTCAAAATGTAATAGCTGCCTCACAATAGAGCAGATGTGATCCCTGCCCTGATGAGCTTACAAACTAAATGTGGACATAGCAGAACTGGAGGTACAGGGAGAAGGAACAGGAATGAGATTGCATGGGGGTGGTGAAGGACAGAGTTGACATCAATAATATTACGCAGCTCTTCAGTGAAGGCTAGTAGAAAGTCCTGTGGAGCAAGGGTTCTTTTTCAGCTAGCTCAGAAAGGTGATTCCTTTAAGGGCAGCGTGGAAGAAAGTATAATGTTGGTTGTGGGAGAAATAGACAAATAAGGCATTGGTTGCTTTCATCATGGCAGAGTGGAGGGCAGTGTGAGAGAGACTAAATAATAGGGCAGATAAATATGGTGGGGTTTGGTGGGAAGGGAAAAAACCTTGAACCTTATATAATGGAGAAATGGGAGCCCTTGGAGGGATTCAAAGAAAGAGACAATGCTTTTCTTTCAACAGAAGGGAGAGTTGGGAGGCGCACAGAGGAACTCACTTGGGAAGTAGAACAGAATTTGATTATGCTGATGTGAAATAGTCACTTAAAGTAACTTCTCCAGGTGCATCCTTATCTTCACAGGGAAGGGCTCTACTTTCTATACAGAGGTCTTCTGAACAGTTATCCTTCTCTTCCACAGTTTACTGGACAATAGGAAATCTCCCATTTATGTTGAGGGACTGAGTATTCTCCTGGCTAGCCCCAGTATCTGACTCCATAGCAAAATAAATCGGATTGGAAGGATTATGTAAATTAAATTCTGCTTGCTTATAACTATACTATGCATGTAAGTGTGTTTTTTCCCATTTTCCTTCCTGTATAAGGGGCTTCCAGTTGCTTACAATATAAATGGATATAAAGTATATATAGCCATTCATCCATACAGTGGCTTTGCCTCTGAGAAGGCTGCTAATGAGGGCTGGGTGAAAATTTTCTGTCAAAACTCTTTTTCGCGAAAAATTGGGTTTTCAGCTAAACAAATATTTTTGCAAACAATGCCTTCCTTGAATTTTTTTTGTCAGTTTTTGACTGAAATTATTTGCTTCTGGATAGTTTTCTTTTATTTTTGATGAAAAGGGTAAATTTGCCGTGAGGGGGAAAAACCCATTTTCCAACCAGCTGAAAAGGAGGCCCTTTCAATAAGTATCAGGGCAGAAGAAACCAAATTTTTGCTCTGTTAAGCCTAAAAAATAAAACAGAAAACAACTCTTTGTAGCAAAAGTCACACCCCTTTTATCAGCTTCTTCCCTCAATGTGACTATAATAGGCAGAAAGAATAAATCTATCTTTGGAGTGAGGAAGTACTCAGGATCAATATTTCTGCATTGCAGCTGAGAAATGCCTTTGTTTCTTAATTTGGTTTGAGAACTGGTCCTGTTGGAGTCAGGTGAAGGGTATTAGTCTTATTCATTTTTAAATTTTAAAGATAAAAATAATGAACTTGCGTTTGTGTAACCTCTTATTTGAGGATCGTAATGTGCTTTATAATCATAAAAATTTATTCTCACTACACCCCTGTGTGGTAGGTGTATTAAGACTTATACTAATTTTATACATGGGTAAATTGAGTTCCAAAGATATTAAGTGGTATACCCAAATTGGCATAACAAGTCTGTGGCAGAACTAGGATTTTTATTTGCCAATGCCCTGCTCTAATCACTAGATAACACTGCCTTTTATCATAAATGGTATGGAATCAGAGAATTCCATATGTAACTGTTCATTACCTCTGTGCTGGTCAGCAATAGTAGAATAAATAAATTGCATCTATATTGAGAATATCAGAGTCATTTGTGAAAGAACACCTTGTCTCATGGAATGTTAGGGATGCTCCATTTCCATTTGTTCCATGTTACTGTGTAACTTGATTTATTACTCTTAAAAGAAAAACGGTGATTATTGGTTAATTTGTGTGTCCAGGCAACGTCCTTTTCAGCTAGCCAAATAAAATTATATTTGATGATGGCAAAGTCTACAGTGAAAAGGGCAAGGGTTAATATTGGTAGCAAATTTCTTAAGAGATGGTTCAGTTTCTACTGCAGTGTGAGACTCCAGGAGGTATAAATATATATCGATAAATATATATAACTGTGGCAATTGTAGCAACATATTGGTTAAGTTGGTGAAATTATATTGGATGTTGCTGGAGATCTTTGGATCAGGGTAAACATGATCTGTCAGCTTCCAGAACCAGGTGATGTACTAGGGAGAGCTATCCTCCTTACTGCTTATATATTTAAAAAGAAATATACTTTTTTTTTCTATAATGGCACTATTAAAAACTCAATGTTCACTTCATCTGGTATCTGCAGTAACTGTGGTACCTTCCTATACTGCAGCACCACAGTCACTGTGGGGAGGCAAATGTTGAACTTTTACTGACATCTAACTTACTGCAGAACAGATTTTCTTGACAATATGACATGACAGTTCAGTTTCATAAAACACTGAGAACTACCATTGCCTCACACCATGTGTATGACCGGAAATTTCATATTCTTCCTATTGACGACAAAAGTACCAGGCAAGCTGATATTTGCTTATTACTATTTATAATAACAGCTGAGCTTAAGCTGTCATTCTTTTGGCACTGTGTACAAAAGGGAGCTTCTGGCAGAGCATTCTCCAAGAGAGTCTCAGCTTTGGAATTCACTCCTTGTGTGGTTTAAAACAGCATGAATTTGTTGACCTGACAGACACGCTATACAGGCCATTTGTCTGGGAAGGCATCTGGGGATAGGGTTAAGATTTGTGGAGCTGGGACTGACCTATGGATTTTTATATGGAGGTAGAAATTAGGGTTTTGCAGAAGCTGTGGTGGGGAAATTTTGGTTCCGTGGACCAGCTTCTTGTGCATAAAAAGGTTATTATGCTCCAGCTGTATTTTGCCTTTGTTGGTTTGTGTTTTTTATTTTCTGTCACAGGTGCCTAGATCTGGAGTGGGAATTCTTTTAATGTTTGTAAGTTGAAATTCAAATAAATATGATGCACAAACAGATCTACTCTTTAGGCACTAAGGAAGACAACGATGCTTTGCCAAAGGTATGCAGTGTGTGTGTGTGTGGTGGGGGAGAGGGTTAAAGGAGAGCATATTAGCTGGGGACTGGACATCCCTTTTGGTTCTTAAAATGGGATGATCTCCCCTAAAGTGTGTGATCCATACATCTGTGACCAAAAAGCAAATCTCTGTTCTTGAATTTTTATTCTTTCTCTATTTTTGGGTAAAAAAAAACTATGATCAGGTGCCAGCTGGATGGATAGAAAAGAGAAGGAGACATAAATAATATATTTTCTATGTATACTTCAAAATGTTTGGAGTCACTCTGATACCAGAGTAACGGGGACCATATCAAAACTGAGCTAAATAGATAAATTATAGATTCATATAAAATGATGGTCATTTGGTGTATATTTTACTGTAGTTTGGAGATCGCTGAACATTTTCAATGGATTGGTTTATGTTTAGTCAGTTGAGCTCTCTGTCACTTGAATGACAGCTTTTCTGGGTAAACATATAAACCACATTGGTAGTGCAAATATGAGCCAGAAGTGAAAATAAATGCCTGCAATAGGGAATACCATTTATTTCTATCAAATCAAAATATAACAGTATCCCACCAGTTGTTGTCCTGTTATGACCACAGAGAAAATGCAGGTATTAAAAATATCATACCTGTTGTGTAGATTTCCCAGTTGTTAATATAATTGGTCGTGATCACATGTATATGTTGTCTCAGATTTCTGTCCAAGACAAATGATGATATGACTATGATAAGCACATCCTCAAATTGTTCCATTCAAAACTTGCTGAACCTGTTTCTACTTGTAGAAAACATGAATCTTTGAACGCATCTTGAAAACAAAGCATGGATTTAAAGAATATGTTGTCCTGTGCAATCATTATTTCATTCGTTAATAATCACAGTTGGTTGACTATCTTGACTTCAGTAATAACACTAATATAATAATAATTAATAATCCTGTGTGCTTCTGTCCCAGGATCTCAAAACTTAACAAACATTAATGACTAGAACTGGCTGAACTAAAGTGTATTTGACAAATGTAGTCTTTTTCCTTTACCACTAATGGTTTTCAAACAGGTCATGAGTTTTGTTTATGTATTTACTATTTGTAATTGCTCACCAAAAGTCTATTGGCAGTATACAGATTATGTTCACTTTACGGTTTGCCCATTATTTAATTAGTTTATATTGCTTGGTGACTGGTCACCTTAATAACATGCTATTGTTTCCCTGATAGGATGAACGCTACCATAATAAAGAAAGGCAGGGTGAGATCATTAGTCACTGAGTCATGATTCTCTTAGAGAGAGTGTGGATTGGAGGTAGGTTGGCAGGATTAGGGCATTTTTAAGAATTTAAAATGCTTTCCTTTCTTTGCATCACTTCTTGAATCACTGCTGGAAAAATAGTCTAATATAATACCATGAGGTGAGATTTAAAATTAATTTTCTTTTGGTACATTCGTACAGAATAATTGGGTGTAGTTATAAAAATTGTTAACTCCATTAAAACCAATGGTCATCTTCATCATGTATATCGAAGTTTGGTGAATTTAAGGAAACTTATGGAAAATGATCTAAAATCGGAGTACTGTGCAAATTTAACTGAGAGAGATGTGCATTTCTCTGTGTCAGAGTGATTGAATCGAAATACATACTGCATTTTGAGAAACTGGTAGCTAACATGCATCATCAAATAGTTTTGTAATATTTAAGTATCCATTGCCACAACAATTAATCCCTCTAAAATATTTCTTAATGTATTATATTGCATAGTAGAACTCAGCTATATAAGTAGTGCAAAGTAGATTACTTGGGTAAAACAGCTGGAAACCCTGATTTACCAGTACACCTTTGATTAAATTTAACAAGTTTAGTGCCATAACCAATTCTATAGCATATGACCATTTTATGCAGTAATAAAAGGACTTAACATTCAACATTTATTGGGTTTTATTGCGGGTAAAGGAAAGATATGTATTTATTTCATAGCTACATATGATGTGTATTTGAAACATTTTTTTAAAATTTATGGTCCCCTGATTTTTCTTTCCTTTAAAATTTTAACATCTGTGTTTTGCAGCTTCTGTTTACAACAAAGCTATTAAATTGATCACAGTTAACAAGAAAAGACTAATTAAATGTGTACATGGGACCCAGCCACAAAGTTTGGAGGCAGATAATAATATCATCTACTATTTTTCAGCTGTAAATCTCAAAGCACTTTACAAAGGAGGTAGGTATAATTGTCCACATTTTATAGAGTGGAAAATAAGGCACTCGTAGGTGAATTGACATTCCTAATGTCACCAAGTAGGCCAGTGGTATAGTAAGATCTAGAACCCAGATCTCTGCAGTTCCAACCCTGCACTCTATCTGCTTGGCAGCATGCCCTTTAAGATAATCCCTCATTTTGGAAGGTACGTGGATGTGGGGCATTTGGTTCAGACCCTTATCAAATTAAATGTTGTTTTAAGGTGTCAAATGAAAACAATCCAAATCTGAAGAGAACTCCATGTCATGCTTCTCAGTTATCTGCCCCACCATGCCTCCCTTCCCTTAGACCTTAGTTCCTCCTATGCCGCTGACACGTAAGGCAGTCCAGTTCCTCTGCTGATTACTGTCCTCTCTAGTTATAAGTTTCAGAGGGGTAGCCATGTTAGTATGAATCAGTAAAAACAATGAGGAGTACTTGTGACACCTTAGAGACTAACAAATTTATTTGAGCTAAGCTTTCATGGGATATAACCGACTTCATCAGATGCATGGAGTGCAAAATACAGTAAGGAGGTATAAATATACAGCACATGAAAAGATGGGAGTTGCCTTACCAGGTGGGGGGTCAGTTCTAACGAGGCCAATTCAATCAAAGTGGATGTGGCCCATTCCGAGCAGTTGACAAGAAGGTGTGAGTATGAACAGAGAGAAAATTATTTTTTTGTAGTGATGCAGCCATTCTCAATCTTTATTCAGGCCTAATTTGATGTTGTCAAGTTTGCAAATTACTTCCAAAGTTTTGCAGTTTCTCTTTGAAGTCTGTTTTTGAAGTTTTTTTGTTGAAGAATGGTGACTTTTAAGTCTGTTATAGAATGTCCAGGGAGATTGAAGTGCTCTCCTGCTGGTTTTTGAATATTAAAATTCTTGATGTCTGATTTGTGACCATTTATTCTTTTGCGTAGAAACTGTTCAGTTTGGCCAATGTACATGGCAAAGGGGCATTGCTGGCACATTATGGCATATATCACATTGATAGATATGCAGGTGAATGAGCCCTTGATGGTGTAGCTGATGTGGTTGGGTCCTATGATGGCGTCTCTTGAATAGATATGCGGACAGAGTTGGCAACGGGATTTGTTGCCAGGGTTGTTTCCTGGGTTAGTGTTTCTGTTGTGTGGTGTGTAGTTGCTGGTGAGTATTTGCTTCAGGTTGGGGTTGCTGGTGAGTATTTGCTTCAGGTTGCAAGCGAGGACTGGCCTGTCTCCCAAGATCTGTGAGAGTAAGGGATTGTCCTTCAGGATAGGTTGTAGATCCTTGATGATGCGCTGGAGAAGTTTTAGTTGGGGGCTGTAGGTGATGGCTAGTGACATTCTGTTACTTTCTTTGTTGGTCCTGTCCTGTAGTAGGTAACTTCTGAGTACCCTTCTGGCTCTGTCAATCTGTTTCTTCACTTCCCCAGGTGGGTATTGTAGTTTTAAGAACACCTGATAGAGATCCTGTATGTGTTTGTCTCTGTCTGAGGGATTAGAGAAAATGTGGTTGTATCTGAGGGCTTGGCTGTAGACAATGGATTGTGTGATCTGGTCTGGATGAAAGCTGGAGGCATATAGGTAAGTATAGCGGTCAGTAGGTTTCCGGTATAGGGTGGTGTTTATGTGACCATCGCTTATTTGTTCTGTAGTGTCCAGGAAGTGGATCTCTTATGTGGACTGGTCCAGGCTGAGGTTGATAGTGGGGTGGAAATTGTTGAAATCCAGGTGGAATTCCTCAAGACCCTCCTTCACATGGGTCCAGATGATGAAGTTGTTATCAATGTAGCGCAAGTAGAGTAGGGGTGCTAGGGGACGAGAGCTGAGGAAGCGTTGTTCTAAGTCAGCCATAAAAATGTTGGTATACTATGGGGCCATGCGGGCACTCATAGCAGTGCCATTGACTTGAAGGTATAAATTGTCCCCAAATCTGAAATAGTTGTGGGTGAGGACAAAGTCACAAAACTCAGCCACCAGGTTTGCTGTGACATTATCGGGGATACTGTTCCTGATGGCTTGTAGTCCATCTTTTGTGGAATGTTGGTGTAGAGGGCGTCTACATCCATACTGGCTAGCACGGTGTTTTCTGGAAGATCACCAAAGGACTGTAATTTCCTCAGGAAGTCAGTGGTGTCTTGAAGATAGCTGGGAGTGCTGGTAGCATAGGGTCTGAGGAGAGAGTCCACATAGCCAGACAATCCTGATGTCAGGGTGCCAATGCCTGAGATGATGGGGAGTCCAGGATTCCTAGGTTTATGAATCTTGGGTAGCAGATAGAATACCCCTGGTCAGGGCTCTAGGGGTGTGTCTGTGTAGATTTGTTCCTGTGCTTCTTCAGGGATTTTCTTGAGCAGATAGTGCAGTTTCTTTTAGTACCCCACCGTGGGATCAGAGGGTAATGGCCTGTAGAATGTGGTGTCAGAGAGTTGCCTAGCAGCCTCTCGTTCATACTCCGACCTATTCATGCTGACTGACACTCAATAACAGACTAAAAAGTGGCCATTCTTCAACAAAAAAAACTTCAAAAACAGACTTCAGTGAGAAACTGCAGAACTGGAATTAATTTGCAAACTTGATGCCATCAAATTAGGCCTGAATAAAGACTGGGAGTGGCTGGGTCACTACAAAAAATAATTTTCCCTCTGTTGATACTCACACCTTCTTGTGAACTGCTGGGAGTGGGCCACATCCACTTTGATTGAATTGGCCTCGTTAGCTCTACAAAAAGTAATTTTCCATCTGTTGATATTCACCCCTTCTTGTCAACTGTTGGGAATGGGCCTCTTCCACCCTAATTGAATTGGCCTCATTAGTACTGACCCCCCACTTGGTAAGGCAACTCCCATCTTTTCATGTGCTGTATATTTATACTTCCTTACTGTATTTTTCACTCCATGCATCTGATGAAGTGGGTTATATCCCATGAAAGCTTAGCCCAAATAAATTTGTTAATCTCTAAGGTGTCACAAGGACTCCTCATTGTTTTCTCTAGTTATGGTGTTCTTCCCAGGTGATGCCAGTGCATCCAATATCTTCTGTCACTGTCTTCTGCCAATTCTTCCTTGGCCTTCTTCACTTTCTCTTTCCTCCCTTGGGTACCCATTTCAATGCTTGGTTAGTATGTCTCCCATCTTCCATACTGTGTACCTGTCCCAACCACCTGAGCCTTCTTTCACTGATATTTTCTAACATGTCCAGCTCCTTCAGCTGCCTTATTCTCGCATTTGTTATTTTGTCTTTCCATTAAATGTGTAGTATCTTTTTCAGCCATCTGAGATGGTCAGCTTCCAATCTCTTTTTGTTGGCCACTATCATCGGCCAAGTCTCTGCTCCGCATAGTAGCGTACTCAGTACAGTCCCATGGGATCATCTGACCCAGGGACACTCTCCATAAATTTGCACTGTCAATCTCTGTGGATCCATCCTTGCTGCAGCCGCTGGCACTAGCACCTCACCCAAAAATGCTAAGCCCCCACCTTCCATCCTGGTCTGCCCAGATACAGTGTCACTACCCATCCCTGAGGGGGGATATGGGCTGCTTGAAGTGGGGCAAAGCTGGGTAGGCCTCTGTGTGGGAAGCTCTGGTACGAGAGCTGGCACCACAGCAGTAGTGAAGAGCAGCAGTGCTGGCTGTCCCACTGCCCACTCAGATTTGGCCCTGTGACCCTTTGTCATGATGGAGGAGCTGCAGGGCCAAAATTAAGTGACTGATGTTGTGACCCCCATGTACAGGGGTTGGCAGCATCCTTCAGGTTTGGTCCTGCAGCCCCTCCATCCTACCAGAGGGACTGCAGGGCTAAAACTAGGTGAGTGGTGTTGTAATTCCAGTGTACCGGGGGTCACTATGCTACTCAGGTAAGGAGCCATGGGGCCTACCTGAGCAGTGCTGAGATCCCTGTACATGGGGGGCAGGGTCGCAATGCTACATGCTCAGTTTTGGCCCTGATGACCCTCATCACAACAGAGGGCTGGTGGGGCCAAACATGAGTGGGCAGTGGGGCAGCCAGCTCTGTTTCTTCTCAGTGCTGCCGGTAGTATGCACCATACGTAACGTGCATACAGCTGCATACAGTGAATACGTACACTGATCTGACTCTTAGTTTGGTGTGGAGACCGTTGTTTGACCTGATCTTGTTCAGCCTTCCAAAAGTGGTGTTTGCTTTTCCTAATCTCCTATGAATATCTTTATTGAAGCCACCTTCAAATATCATCACACTTCCCAGATAGCAGAACTCTTCTACCTGTTCCATCCAGTTGTTCAGTTTACTAGCTTCATAATATTAATTTTCTTTGCATTTACTTTCAGTCCAATTTTTGCTGCTTCCGATTCTACCTCTGAATTAAAGTCAATCATTCCATTCCATGTCGTACTCAGTAAAGCAACATTGCTGGCAAAGTCAAGGTCAGATGGTATTTTTTCACTTCTCACAGGGGCGTGCACAAGGTGGGGCAAGCAGGGGTACCCCCACCAATAATCATCAGGGGCACAGAACTTCTTCAGCCTGGGGGCCATGGTGGCCATGGTGGCATGGGTTTGTGTGTGGGAGACTGAGCTCCTCCTGGCCCTGGGGCTAGGGGGCAGGGGGAAGGAAGAGCCCGATGGAACTGGGGCAGAGGCCGCAGGGAGGGAAGGAGGGAGCTCCTGTCAGAACTCGGGTGGGGAGAGGGAAGAGGGAGCTCCTTCCAGGGTCAAAGTTTAATTTCTGCGAATGCCCCTGACTTCTTGTGTAACTTTTGCCAGCTTTCCCATACTATTATAAAGTACATAGATTCCACCTGCCTATTCCTGTTACATATTTGGTCTTTGGGATTCAATGTCTGTTGAGATAACAGATTCTTTTCAGCTTTCACTGAGATCTGTCATACTTGGGTTTTGAGCTTCATCTTCACCTCCTCTTTTATTTGGGCCTCCACTTGCTCTAATTTTTAACAGAGAGCAGCTCACTTGGCTAGCCTTCCACCTTGTTTTCTCCAGTGTCTCCAGCAGATATACGAGAGCTCTGAGGAAAGGAATCATGAGAATCTTTAATTTGTTATTTATAACTTGACATTCCATATCATTAAAATTAAAATCTCTAGCTTGTTCCTGCCCCAGTTACTTTAACAACAGTCTCTTCAGAAATTTCACAGCTCCGTGTGATAGGCAGTGCAAAAGGGTACACACACTCTAGGTGCTGAAATGAGTTTACTTTTGGTGGTGCCTTTCATTGTGTTTATTGACCAATTATAGTTGTGAGGAACTCATCAGCTTCAGTTTTTAGAAGTTTGAGGGGCATATTTTAAAAATACTGGTTCATGTAGTTTTGAAATGAATCAGAAAAAACTCAGAGAAATTAGCGCAGCCAAACTGTGGAGTTCAGCATGTTTACTATCTGCAGCCCTAAACCTCTATTCCCAGGAGTCCAAGTGGCAGTCCCCTGTTCCAGTCTTTCTATCCCCTATTCCTTTCCTACTTTCTACAGTAAGGTCTGCTTCAATAGCTTGCAACACTCTCCTCTTTCAACTTCTTTGTGGGACACCACCTGGCCCGTTTCCCAAATCATGGTCTTCAGGGATGGGAGCAAAGAAAGCCCAAATCCCATCTTTCTCAGGACATATAGTGACTTCTTCATCATCCATTAGAATCATTTTATAGATGGGCAAACTGAAGCACAGAGAAATTAGAACCCAAAATGGCCTCCAATTTGAGAGGGCTAAGGTGTCCATTTTCATGTCTGAAATATGGCTGTGATTGGCCTCCCCAAGGTCACATAGGAAACCTGTACCACATCCAGGAGCTGAACTCAGGTCCCCTGAACCCCAGCCTTATGTTTCAACCACAAAACCACCCTTCTTTCCCTCAGGGCTTGTCTACACAGCACAGTAGCAATTTGACCATGGCTTGAAACAGTTCTATGTTAGTAAGCACTAGGGAACTTTTCATGCATGCCAGCAGGGTCTACACAAGCCATTTAGTGCACCAAATGTTGTTGTGAATTTGAATTCACATTCCACTGGTGCACATTATCACACCTTGTAGACAAGCCTTTAGTCTCTCAACAGCAGTTAAATCTAGCATGGCTTTTTACATATGAACAGGGAAGGAGTCGTCAGACAGCTTGCTTGTAGGTGTGCTAGAGAAACAGGAGTGGTGAGCAGGTTTTCTGTACTGCATTCACCATTTCAAGATGCACAACAGGGAGGCAAGGCCAGCTGGCTACCTTCAGAAACCATTAGAAAAAGGAGGAGCTGCAGGCAACAATAGCTCTCTCCTCCCACTAAGCCTATAATTTTCTAAAAGCCATGCTATAGATCTGTGATGGGGTGTCCTCCCCACACAAGGCTCGAGCAGGTTAAAAAGGGCCAGTTGACCTAATAGGCTGCACTTGAAGGAGAGCCAGGGACTGATAAAGTCCGGTTGAAGATGAAGCCCAGCTGGGCTTCTATAAAGCCAGGAAGTTGCGAACAGGAGAGGGCTGCAGGGAGGAGTTCTGTAGTTACTCCCTAGAGCGAAAGGGAGTTGGCTAGAGTCAAGGAGGAGTTCTGGGGGAGAGTAAGTTCTTGGATACTGCCCTGGACTACAGAGTCTGGCAAGAAGCAGAGAGGGATGAAGTATCCATTGGAAGTGGAGGAAGATCGAGCTGGTAAACCCAGAGGTGGAACAGGAGTTAGAGAGGTACAAAGGAGCCCAGGGAAACAGCAACAGGGTCTGAGATTGAGTAGACTGTGGTTGATAGAATCCCTATACCTAGTGATAGGTTCCCTTGCCAGTCAGTGGGAAAGTGGCTCTGGACCTACACTTGGACTGGAAGACTCCCTGACATGCCATATGGACAGCTTGTCCAGTAGGACTTTGACACCCTGGAAGAGGAGAACTAAACAGTGATGTGACTGGAGGGTTGAGTCACAAAGAGGTAGTACCCCAAGTCCCAGAGAGGCCAAGGTGCAAGAAGCCGCTGGGAAGGATGCCAGATTGGGTGAGAGCTAATCCCCATGCCTAGCCACAAGGAAGCACTGCAGCAGTGAGTGTATCTCATTACAAGATCAAACAGAAATTGTTGACTTGATGCAGAGATTAATGGGTGAGGTTCTTTGGATTGTGTTATGAAGTTCAGAATATATGATCGTAATAGTCTCTTAAAATCTATGATTAAGAATTAAAAAGTAAAGGAGTGGGGAACCTGTAACTGTTGAAAAGCGAATGATCCTGAGGGGGGAGGGAGAAGGTAGAGTCAGAGGTTTTGTAGTTTATAGTTTCTGGTGTAAACTATATTAGAATACCCGACTATCAAACATTACTTACTGGTGATATGGACCTATCTCACCTGGGCTTCACTCATTAATGTTTATTAAGTGATTTTGAGATCTTTGTATGACAGGCACTGTCAAAGTATACTGCAAAGTATTTATAGCACACTGACCGAAAGCCTCAGCTCTGAATACCCCTAACTTTGGGGAAGAGTTCAGGTTTGATATCTGGACACAATTTGTCAATTTAAGCCCATGTCTAGTAAGATCCAAAACCAGAAGGGGCTTGGATAGGCCAAATTCTCATGAGAACATCTTGCAAGATTTTGGCACTGTTGAATCTGAGGATTATTTTTAAACCATGAATTATTTTCTCCTTCTACTTCAACAAACTATTTATTTACCATTAGTTTATCATAAACTGAGTAACATGGTTTATCCTTTCTTTGATCATTAAGGATCAAAGGTTGCTTTACAAGAATGATTTCCTTTAAGCTTTCATAAACGATCTCCATAGTGTCTAACGTTTTAAAAAAAATCTCTGCATTCTACTGTATCAATGTATGTGGCTCCACATCTCTTCTTAAATCATGAGTGTCACCGTGTGCATTTTCAGAGTAAGTTACTGCCACCTTAAAGACTCGAGAGATGGTGCTGTTGAATTGTCAAGAGACCTGAAAGTGTGTAGGTTATATCTTATAAAATGTGTTTAATATTTGTAAATTAATGTGTTGAAATTTTATGTGCATGTGCCTTATGTATACACACATATCCATACACCACAGGTGGAGTCTGATTGCCCATCCAGAGAGAATAATTTAATACAGGAACAGTCTAGTCTCCTGTGGACTGTGATACTTTGGACTCATTTTGGTTGTTGGGTTTAGTGTGTGGGTGCTGGGTGGTTTTGGGGGCCTGTGATATACAGGAGGTCAGATTAGATGATCTGGTGACCCCTTCTGGCCTTAAACTCCATGACCAGACGACCTCTCTTCTTACTGGAATCTGCATGGACTGGTCAGGTGAAAGTGAAACAACTTCAAATAAGAATTATAATACTCCAGAGAGTGCATTTCTGGGCAATTATAACATGCCTAGATTGGTGTTGCAAGGCATAAGGGTGAAAGGCCAAATGACTTTGCCAACTTGAGAAATGCAATAATTCCCTGGAAATGCACTGCCTAGAGTATATTATTACTATTATGAAATGGAATTCATGAATAAAGAGAAGGAAAGCAGGGCGGGGGGTGGATCTATCCATGCATGTGCTGGCTATTATTAAAATGGGTATGACATCAGTCACAGCCAATCAGACAGGCTGAGTAATGTCCAAAGTGCTAAAGACATTTCATAATTAAGTAATGAGACGTGACAGGGCGTGAATTGTGTTGCATTAATTCACACCGAGTGTGTTGTTCTAAGGGAAGAGACTGAAGGCCGAGTGCCATCAGAGCAGCCAACTGAGAATTAATCCTACTCTATACTCACAATGGAGCCTCTTATTGTGGTTTTATGAATTGTTAATTTTTAAAATATTTATATTGTTAATTAAGTGATGCGCTTCTAAGCTCTGACTGCAATCAGCACAATTCACTTAAATAGTTTTGCACAATTCACTGTGCAGAACTATTTAAGTGAATTGTGCTGATCTCTAGTCACTGCTTGGAATGCTCAGCCAATCAAATCAGTTGTTTAGTGGTCCATTTTATAATGTATTCTAATATTCTGTTTCCTAATGCCTACTTTCACGTCTGAATTCATTTGCATTTAACGAGCATCTAAAACTCAGTGATGATTAGTACAGGTTCCACAGTGCTTTGACCATATACAGTGCTAGGTAGTGCTAAGTATTTTTGTATTTACTATTCAAAGAAAAAAACACAGGTATGTAAGACATTATGTTGTCAGCCAGGACTTTGTGCTTTATGCTTTGGCTGTATGTTTTACTGTTAAAATTAGGGCTTCTTCTTTTCAACATTTATTTGCAAAATTGAGGCAATAATTTTTTGCTAATAAATATCATGCTGGTAAAACCCACATATTAGAAATATTTTGGCAGTTTTCCATACTACCTCTGGACATTTTCACTATTAGATGATCTAAAATTGCTGACTGGGGCACTTATGTCTTTATTCTACACATACAACTCTCCATGGGCTCATTCCTGTTTCCTTTGAAGTCTAATGGCACTAGCTCACTAGCTGGCCTGGAACTTGCATTTTTGGAGGAGCTGCAGAACAGGAACTTATTACTGTGAGCATAATGAAAAATACAGTGTGCTTGCCTCCTGTGTAAAAACAAAGGGAAGCACCTTGGCGCCCCTCCTGCATGTCACTCACACGATTTCCAGTGGGTTTAAACACAGAGCCATTGGGCTGTATGCTCCAACGCACTGTGAAAGTGGTGGGGATACAATATGGGCATGGGACAATCGTTGCACTGGCTGGGGATCTGTGGAAATCCTGCCCTCAACCCGTCAGATCTTAGCCAGTAATATGGTGAATCTTGCTGTCTTTGATATATGGCTGCACCAATGGCAGCAAGGGTGGCAGGAGGGCTGGGCTGCCTTTGTCTACCAGGCCTCTAGTTGTCCTAAGTGACTCCTCCAATGGACCTCACACAGCACACAGAGCTAGACAGTGCTATTGCATCTAGTGCATGATGTTTTGACTAATAGGGCTATGGCTAGTGCTGATAGTGCTGCTTTCATGAGGAGTCATTTTAGTTCACATGCAGGTGGGGCTCATCCATGCACTGCCTAGTTACTCCCCTTTTCTCGGTGCAATCTGTCAGCCATGCAGAGATTTTTGCAGAGGGGGACACTGGAGGCTACTCAGTGGGGGTTGATTCTCCATAGCCACCCTTCCCTTCTGTGTATCTCCTATGGCTTTTTCCATGGGTTTGTTCCGCTATTCATTGTTCAGCCAGATAAAACATGGCTTTCTGGGATGTGTTTTGGATGAAGAGGAAGTGTAAATAAATATTTATTAATATACCCCTACACTGATTTTGGCAGGATTTTACTTGTAAATCCTGACTTTCAAATTAAAGTTTCCAGCTCTAAATATATTATAATAAACTGGCTACTGGGTATGTCTCTTCTACTAGATAGAATTAGAACTTCCCATTAGCAGGAATCTTAGAAATCCGTTTGCCACAGAAAAACATGGAATTTGTGTTTTTTTGCAGAGAATCTTTAGTTTTTACATTTTGTGAAAAAATAAAAACACATACAGTGGAACCCTGATTATCCAGTCTAATTGGGACCAGGGCCAGATTGGATAATCTAAAATTTGGATAATCAGAAGAATGGGCAGGGCTCGGGCTGTCAGCTTAAAAATTGTAAATATATCAATAAAACATTGTGTTTAACTGATAGCTATATATATTGTGGCTAGGGAAACTAAAGTTCAGGGTTTCATTTTAATCACAGAAAAACATAGATTTTTATTTTTATCATGGAAAATTAGGATCCCGGCTCATTAAGAGTGCTAATGGAGATTCTCCTTCAGATCCAGGGGTGGGGGCCTGTGTAGTATGGAGCAGAAGGATGTGAGGTCTACGTACCGCTTCAACACCGTGAAGAGTAGAGAGAAATTGTGAAGTCCGAGGTGGCCATAGATTCTTCAGAGTGCTATTGTGAAACAAAACTGGAACCACACTTCTGGAAATAAGTGTTCCTAGATGTTTATTTTATAGACCAGTATAAATATAAATGAGATTAAATAATAGCACTAGAAAAAACATCTGCTCAATGTGTGGCACAGTCAAAAAAGCGAACAGTGTTAGGAGCCATTAGGAAAGGGATAGAAAAGAAGACAGAAAATATAATGACGACGCAATACAAATCTATGGGACGCCCACAACTCGAATACTGTGTGCAGTTCTGGTCGCCCTATCTCAAAAAAGATGTATTGGAATTGGAAAAGCTGCAGAGAAGGGCAAGATAGTGATTAGGGGTATGGAACAGCTTCTATATGAGGACAGATTACGAAAGACCGTGAATGTTCAGTTTACAAAAGAGACAGCTAAGAGGGGGAGGGGGATATAATAGAAGTCTATAAAACCTCAAAACAAAAACACTAACCCAGGAACCTATCCTTGCAACAAAGCCCGTTGCTAACTGTGTCCACATATCTATTCAGGGGACACCATCATAGGGCCTAATCACATCAGCCACGCTATCAGAGGCTCATTCACCTGCACATCTACCAATGTGATATATGCCATCATGTGCCAGCAACGCCTCTCTGCCATGTACATTGGCCACACCGGACAGTCTCTACGTAAAAGAATAAATGGACACAAATCAGATGTCAAGAATTATAACATTAAAAAACCAGTCGGAGAACACTTCAATCTCTTTGGTCACTCAATTGCAGACCTAAAAGTCGCAATATTACAACAAAAAAACTTCAAAAGCAGACTCCAACGAGAGACTGCTGAATTAGAATTAATTTGCAAACTGGACACCATTAAATTAGGCTTGAATAAAGACCGGAAGTGGATGTGTCATTACACAAAGTAAAACTATTTCCCCATGTTTATTCCCCTCCTCCCCCCACTGCTCCTCACATGTTCTTGTCAACTGCAGGAAATGGCCCATCTTGATTATCACTACAAAAGGTTTTTTTCCCCCCTCTCCTGCTGGTAATAGCTCACCTTAATGATCACTCTTGTTATAGTGTGTATGGTAACACCCATTGCTTCATGTTCTCTGTGTATATAAAATCGTCCTACTGTATTTTCCACTGAATGCATCCGATGAAGTGGGCTGTAGCCCACGAAAGCTTATGCTCAAATAAATTTGTTAGTCTCTAAGGTGCCACAAGTACTCCTGTTCTTTTAACCCCTTCATGTAACACAAGAATCAGAGATCACCTAATGAAATTAATAGGCAGCAGGTTTAAGATAAACATAGGGAAATATTTCTTCACACAATGCACAGTCCTGTGGAATCATTCCCAGGGAATGTTGTGAAGGCCAAAAATATAACAGTTAAAAAAAAGTATTAGATAAGCTCAGGGAGGACAGGTCCACCAGGGGCTATTAACAAAGAGGGTCAGGAATGCAACCCCATGCTCTGGGTTTCCCTAAACCTTTGACTGCCAGAGGCTAAGCCTGTACAATAGAAGATGAATCACTCGATAGTTGCTCGGTTCTGTTCATTGCCTCTGAAACGTCTGTCCCTGGCCATTGTCAGAAGACAGGATACTCGGCTACATGGACCATTGGTCTGATCCAGTATGGCTATTCATATGTTATGTTGTTCTTATAGTCCTCATTGGCAAGTTGATTACCCAGATTTACTGAACTTTTCCAACTCTATTATTATCATTCTTTAATAAACAAAAAATCATAAGAATTCTGTGAAGAAAAGTAAATGAATATATACAGTACTTTAAAACACTAATAATAATTACTCACATTTGTCTAGTGTCTTTCACCTGAAACACTTTGTAAACTTAAACTCACCTCTGATATTTAATTTCTTTGGAGTGAAATGCAGCAGCTGTTTAACAATACACAGTAACACATACATAACCCTTTGGGACATCAAATGAAGAAGAGTACTATATGCATTAGAAATTGCAGGTGGAATTTAGATACACAAAATGTAATTACCTAGACTGGAATGATTATTTATTGTTGTCATCATAGGAAGTCAGCCAGGCCACCAGCATTAAAAAACACCAATATGCTTGCAAAAACTACCAGAGATCTTTAGTCAAAGCACAGTCACTTTCATGATATGTTTTAGTCATATATTTGAGACAGCTATTTATCTTTAGAATTTGTTTTTTTAATTCTATAATTACTTGTAGCTCAAAAGGAAAATGCTTGATGTTTCACCAAACTCTATGTTCAATTGCATTATAACTGGTCTATAAATGCTGCAGAGTGATTGTTAAAATAATTTGCAAACAAATTACATTCAGAAGTCATGTACTGTGTGCTTTTTTCTATGTCCCTGATTCAGCAAAGCTCTTAAATACATGATTAAGTGCTTTGCTCATTAGGGATGTGATCACTCAGGTGCTTAAAGTTAAGCATATGCTCAAGTGCTTTGCTGAACTGGGGCCTTTATGCGTATGTCTACACAGCGGATAAACACCCGTGGCTGGCCCGTGCCGGCTGATGTGGGCTTGGGCTGCAAGCCTATTTCATTGCTGTGTAGACTTCTGTGGTTGGGCTGGAGCCTGAGCTCTGCAACTCTGCGAGGGGGGTGGATCCCAGAGCCAAGGCTGCACCCTGAGCCCAGAAGACAATATAGTCAGTGCTTAATTTGTGCCAGGGCTTACCAGGGCTGAGCCCCAGAACCTGTAGGCTTGGCATTTCATAGCCCTAGTACCTCTGGGCTTGTCACCTCAATTATGAAAGTAAAAAAATTGCTTGTGCCTGGGAGCCTTTCATTACAAATTAAACACTTACACAGCAATGAAACAGCCCCTCAGCCCGAACCCTGCAGGCCCAAGTCAGCTGGTACTGGCCAGCCATGGGTTTTTCTTTGCTGTGTGGACACACACAATGTGCCTTATTCATTAAAAGTCTGATCATGGTAGGTACTGACTGCCATCTGTGAAACAATTAACACTCTTATCTCCCCTTGGCATCAGTGAGATTTCAGCTTGCTCAGTACTAGAGCTGGTTGAAAAATAAAAAAAACTTTATAGGATTTTTTTTGTTTACTGAAAACCAGGCTTTCATTAATAGAAAAATTTTAATAATGTTTTTGATCATTTCAATAAAAAAGTAATGAACATTTAGCCAAAAATAGGAGCAAGGGGGGAAAGTCATCAGCTTTTTACAAGATGTTGCGTTTTCCAAATAAAAGGCAAAAAATGTGGTTTGAAAACTTTTGCCCGGCTCTGCTTAGTTCCTCAGCTCAGCACACTGCAGGATCGGGCCCTAAAATAGTCACCTAACTTTTCCACACCTTATAAGGCCACAAAAGACATTGTTTGAATGTAGGTTTGTCTGAAGTGGTTGCTCCCTTCGTGCAGACAGTGGATGGATTTTTCACTCAATAAAGCCCAAAGTGCTTGTTTGTAGTATTCAGATTGTTAGGGCCATCTTAGTGTTGGCACCATAGCTATGGCTCTCCCTATCTGAAGCTGTCCATTGACATCCCTTTATGACTGTGTTTAAGACTTCTGAGGGGTCATTCTATTCAAGACCATTTAACTTCCCCTTGTTTCCCTTTACTCTTTCTGTGTTGACAGAGACTGGCTGGTGCTTGGGAATCTGTAGCATTGGGCACAATTTGTGTTTTAATTACTGAATTATTTAATTACCTTATGCACAGCACAGAGATGGCTCTTTTTTGTAATGGGCATGGAATAAATTATTTAAATAGATAAATTAAAATAAATAGAATTAAGATATTTGTAAATATGCATGAGCCAGACAGTAATTCCAGATGAATGTTATGTTTTTACTGTATATGCTATGATTTGTTCTGCCAATTTCTCAGGCTTTTATAGTTAATGATATTTTGTTTGAACAGGACTTTTTTTTTGTTCAAGGTTCTAAAGATAATCTTATTTGGCAATCACTTGATTTCTCACAGTAGGTTTGCTTTAAGGTGGCCAGTGATGCAAGGGTGCCACAGAAATGCCAGAATTCAATATCTTGTTTAACTAACTATCATGCACCAAATAAAAATAGAAATAGAAATATTTGTTTTATTAACACTTTTGTTTATCAAAATCAAAGCAAAATAATCTATTTTTCTCTTTACTGACTTTTAGTTCTCAAAACTCTGTTTCAGGCTGACTCCTAATTTTCTCTATTCACCCCAAGCTTTGCTGGTATACACCATCAGAGATTGTTCCTAGTTTTTCCACATTTCTAAATGGATAGTAAGGATAGTCCATGACCATTCAGGACAGTTTGATAGCCCGTTGTCATGAATATTTACATCGCTATGGCTGCAGTACAATAAAATATTAAGTTTCATATTCTCATTTCTTAAACAATCAAAACATACTTGTAGATTAATTTTAATGCACCTATTTTTTTCCATTTGAATACACCATGATTAAAAGTTCGTGACCTTGATTATATTATGCAACTTGAGAAGTAGCCAACAATGTCCATAGTGATTAAATATTCCACTTTGTAATTATTTTGTAACTTTTGTTCTGCTCTTTGCTCACTCCAAAAATTATCATAAAATTTTGAAAGATGTCCTCAGTGCAGAATATGTCCATAAAATATTAAATATTCAATTTTCCTCTATCATGGCTTGAAAAATTCATAATTACATGATGATCCACATAATAACTCATTCTGAAAAGTCATATATGGCACTCCCCCTGTGACTGAGTTAATAATTTACTGCTGTGTGGGATTTTCACTCCGCACTGTTAGTCTTGGGAACATTTATTAAGCAAATGTTCATTTGCAAAGATCAGAATGTGAATGAAGAGGGTAAGAATTTAATGAGGAGTGACAGACAGGTGAACTGATTCCATATAGTTCTTTACTACACGAGAAAGCAGATAGCTTTATCTTTCATAGCCATGATAGACACGTGAAATGAAATATAGAAGATAGGGGGCAGAACCAAAAAAAAAAAAAAAGATACTTCTCTAGAAGGGCCAATAGAGGGATAAATCAGTGGAAGACATGAACGCAATTCAGACCAGTTAAAATAGTTGTTCATCTAGCAAACCTTTGGACTTATACAGCGAAAGCATTCAGATTTTTTATTTTAAGTCCTTTGCATATTTTTGAATAGTTTTATGCATTTTTTAAAACTATTCCAATCCAGGAGCAGAGCACACAACAATCTCACAGAAGTACACCGCTGGAACAACAGGATACAAGGTTCCCCCGCTGCCGCCCACGTACTTTTACTTTAAAAAGCACTGGGGCTTGGTTATGTGTTTACGATTTTTTTTAGATTTAAGGAAGGATTTCAAAAACAATGGGAAAAAAGGACCAGTATCCCAACAAATTCTAAACAATGTCTTAATAAATGATGAAAAGCCTTGTTATAGGATCTCCATGAAACTATACCTTTTTTGGACATGATTCTATCAGATGTAAATTAAATAGGGTTGGGTCTCCTCTTTATTTGTATGACAGACCAAGAAAAACCTAGATGCTGCAGGAAGTTAATTTGAGTAATTGAAGGATGAATTCTGCAAGGTGTTGATCATTCTGGCCCTGATCCAACTAAATACTTAAATACATGCTCAAGTCCCATGGATTACTCATGGGCTTCAAGGTAATCACATGCGTAAGTGCCGCTGGATCAGGGTTACAATGCTCAGCACCTTCAGATTGAGCCCTGAGTAAACTGAACTGTTCTCTTTGAGTTAGTATTAGATGTGTTTGTTACCATGATGCCGAGGCAGTGTGCTGTGCTGCTGTACTGTCTTTCAGCTCAGTGCTAAAATTATAAGGTTCTGACAACTCAGATTTCATAGCCTTTTTAAAAAAACAGTCCTAATACCCTGGCTCCATTCTGCCTACCAAAATTTCCCCATATCGAAACCTATATGTTTCCATGGACTTTTCTCTGGTCCAAGATGGAATTTCTAGTGTGCGTTTAGGGCACTCACCTGTGATGGGGAGATCCAGGTTCAAATCCCTGCTCCACCTCATTCAGATCAGGCACTTGAACCTGGGCCTCGCACATCCCATATGGGTGCCTTATCCTCCAGGCACATTCATGCACCCTCTCTTCTCTTCTCTCACATAGTTAATGTCTCAGGTTCATCATGATGCAGAACGAGAGAAAAAAATTGAGAAATCTCAAACCTTTTGCAGGATGGAAAACTGTTTCCTGCCCAGCTCTAGTTACAATAGTCTTCATTTCTTGCCTTTATTGGTGCTGTTAGCTGTTAATAGGTACCAAATTTCACCCCAGAAAGTGCGGCAGCACTTTAACATCAGCTGTGTATGGGCGGGTACTGGTAGCCACATCTTACTGGTACACCGTGCCAGCCCATTTTTACCTCTGACTACATCTCCTATGATGCACCACATCTTGAAGAGGGGAGAGGAAGCGTCATGGGAGTCCCTGGCCATGGTGCATAATGGGAGATGTATTCTGGCCTGGGAGCTTGCGCATAGAGCAGAATTGGAGACATGAGGCACCCAAACTACAATGCCTAAAAGGCACTGTGACAGCACACCCAAATCAAAATATGTTGGTATTCAGGCATCCTTTTAAAAAAAGAAAGTTTTTCTGAAAACAATTGCTTTTGTTGAAAACCCAGCTTTCCATTGAAAAACGATTTAGATGGAAAACTTTCAGCCAGCTGTAGACACTACACTGTGTGGTGGTATGTTTAATGCTAAACGTTTGTATTATGTAGAAAGGTATAAAAACAGATGTCTTTAAGTAAAAATGGCAGAATGGATTTATTTGAAATGGGAGAGATTTTCAAAAGGGCCTAAAGGATTTTGGTATACAATCTCTATTGACTTTCAGTGGCACTTGTGTTTCCAAATCCCTCAAGAATTTTTGAAAAAATCTCCCCTATTATGTATTTTTCTAAGGTCTTGTCTACATGAACAATTAAACCATGGCAAGCTGGGGTGTTAATCTACCCTGCGATAGCCTGTCATGGTCTAAAGGTAGGTCTACGCTGCACACCGCTGGCGGCACCACGTAGGGTATATGTAGTTACATGCTGCAGTGAAAAGCAGGCTACGTTCACACTGGTGTGTAGCTAGAGGTGGTAGTGAAAGGCTCTGGCACGGGGAAGTAGCATGTACCCTAGCTCTCTACATGTATCCTAAGGCTTCAGGCGACCTACCTCCCACTGCCAGGCTCTGGGGCCTCCCAGCTGTCTCCATCCCCCCTGCCAGAGCCTTTCCCTGCAGTAGAGAGAGACTCCAGCAGTGGGACACTACGCTGTTGAAAATAGCAGTGTAGAAGGGGGAAGCACTGCTTGGGCATGTAAAAAGCTGTGTAGGGGTTCAGGGGTATGTAGCACTCTACATATACCCTAATGGTTCAGGCATGTCTTTACTCAGGAGTGCCTCAGCATCTACACTGTTGTTTACACCTGTGCTCGGGGGGCATACAGGTGTGTACTGTACACACAGCTGTGAGTGTTTAGTGTAGCCATGCCCTAGCTGTCCACATGCACCTGCTGATGTGTGTTAACAGTTTGTTAATGCACTTTGATCTAGTCTCATTTCAAAGATTGAAGTGCTCTAACAAACTAACATGCATCAGCAGCTGCACCTGGACATTTAGACACAGAAGGCTAGTAAAGGGTAAGTTCACACCCCAGCTTGCCACAGCCTAATTGTTTGTGTAACAAGCCCTTAGACTCATTGAACTATAGTAGGTCTTTGTGTGAGATTGGGATGAAGGGAAAACATCTGGAGGTGTAAACTCAAGTCTGAAAGTCTGAAACTGTGATAGGTAAACATTAAAAAGTTTGGAGTTAGGGTCTCAGATGCTTATACAAAGGCATTAACCTCACCTGTCTGAAGAAGCTTCCGCAGGCTGTGCAAGCCACTCTCTGAAGGCCTTGAACAGTCCCCTTGACTTCAGTGTATGGCAGCATCAGCAGGCAGGCATCTATGAAGAAGATGAAATCCAGCTGAATTTGGTAGTTTGCACTTTTAAAAGTAATTTTCTTACATATTTTAGGTTTATGTTTTAATAATATAATTAGTAAGAGGAAACATATTCTAGTATTTAGAGCAGGGGTTCCCAAACTTGGTTCGCGGCTTGTTCAGGGTAAGCCCCTGGCTGCCTGCAAGATGCTTTGTTTATCTGAGCGTCTGCAGGTACGGCTGTTCACAGGTCCCAGTGGCTACGGTTCGCACTGGGAGCTGGGAGCGGCCATACCTGCGGACGCTCAGGTAAACAAAGTGTCTTGCAGCCCACCAGGGTTGCCATGAACCAAGTTTGGGAACCCCTGATTTAGAGGTTGGGAAGGAAGTAAAAAGGTTATTTTCTGGACTGTTGTCACAGACATCCTAAGTGAGATTGGACAAGCGTCTGCCTCTACCTTAGTCCCCCAGTCTGTAAAACTGGAGTCATAATATTTACCTACTTCCTTCATGTGTTCTGAGGCTTAATAGTTCTTTGAGATTAATATTTTCCCAAAGAGCTATAAAACCAGATTTTCTTGTACCTATCGGTTCAGACCAGCGAGCCATCTAGTCCAGTATTCTGTCACCAGTACCAGATAGATCATAGGAAGATGAAAGAAACTCTTCCACAGGCACTAATGGGAAAACCTGCACCTGGGAGAATTTCTTCCGAACACTCTGAAATTAGAGGTTTTAGAGTAGCAGCCGTGTTAGTCTGTATCCGCAAAAAGAACAGGAGGACTTTTGGCACCTTAGAGACTAACTAATTTATTTGAGCATAAACTTTCGTGAGCTACTTCATCGGATGTAAGTGAGCTGTAGCTCACGAAAGCTTATGCTCAAATAAATTGGTTAGTCTCTAAGGTGCCACAAGTCCTCCTTTTCTTTTTTTGAAATTAGAGTTTGCCGTAAACCCTGAAGCATAAAGGCTTATATCCCTTCCAAAACTCTTGTTTTTAATACTTAGTATTAAAATTGGACATTGCTATAATATCCCAATCTAGTACTAGATGAAATTTTTAAACCTTTTGGCAAAAAAATGCAGACTTGGGTCGTCCAGACCATTTTGTAAATGTGTGCCTATTTTCGCTAATTGATTGCTTAACAAAAAAAAGTTGAATTCTGAAAAAGTCAAAACATTTTATTTTGACATTTTTTAAACTAACTGTTCCAGCTTTTTTATTTGAAATTTTAATTTTTTAAATTAATAAAGGGAAAAAAATCTCAAAAGAATGAAACATCTTTTCCCTCCTGAAATTATTTTTTTTACTTTTCACGTAGCCAAAAACTTCATTTTCAGGTTGACCCAAAGTTATATTTTTCAATTTTTTTGGAATTGCCAGTGAACTGAAGAATCCATTATTTGCAAGGCTGTAGTCCAATCTTTTTCTTATCCTGGTAAACTCTTGTCCTCAATAATATCTTGTGGCAGGGAGTTCCACATGCTAGTTGTGTAATATGTGAAAAAGTATTTCCTTTTGTCAGTTTTAAATTTGCTGCCTTTTAAAAGGCGAGTAGATGTTCCCAATGTACATTTTCTGTACATGCACTCAGACCGCACAAAGGGAGAATCTGGCCATATCTCCCAGTTGAAGACTACCCAGTGGGTATAGAACAGGGGTGGGCAAACTACGGCCTGGGGGATGCATCCAGCCCTCCAGAAATTTTAATCTGGTCCACGAGCTCCCGCCAGGGAGCACGGTGGGGGCTTGCTTCATTCCGCGTGGCTCCTGGAAGCAGCGGCATGTCCCCCCTCCGGCTCCTACGCGTCCTACCCCTGCTCCAAGCGCTGACCCCACAGCTCCCATTGGCCAGGAACCATGGCCAATGGGAACTGTACAGGCAGCACCTGCGGACAGGGCAACATACAGAGCTGCCTGACCGCGCCCCTGTGTAGGAGCTAGAGGGGGGAGATTCCGCTGTTTCTGGGAGCTGCTTGAAGTAAGCACCGCCCAGAGCCTGCCCCCCTGCCCCCCTCCTACACCCGTGCCTCAGCCCTGATCCCTCTCCCAACCTCTGAACCCCTCGGTCCCAGCCCGGAGCACCCTTCTGCACCCCCAACCCCTCATCCCTAGTCCCACCCCAGAGCCCGCACCCCCAGCCAGAGCCCTCACCCCCTCCTGCACCCCAACCCCCAATTTCGTGAGCATTCATGGCCCGCCATACAATTTCCATACCCAGATGTGGCCCTCGGACCAAAAAGTTTGCCCGCCCCGGTATAGAATCAGTGTAGCTGACTCTACACCACCTTCCATACTGCAGCCTTGCTGTAGTGGGTGCTGCCAGAGTGTAGTGCACTCTAGCTGTCTTCAACTGATGGTTGGTCCCTTGAGTACTGCTATCAGCTGGCAGAATCCGCTGTTTCCCGCAGCTCCCATTGGCCAGGAACAGAGAAGTGCCACCACTGGGAGCTGAGGGTAGCTGTGCTAATGTAAACAAACGGTCTGGTGGCTTGCCCAGAAGGGCTGCGTGCAGCCCGCGGGCTGCAAGTTGCCCACCACTGGTTTAGATCATCATCTTTAGTATGCTCTAAACTCCACCAGAGTTAACACAGGCATAAGATAAGGGGACCACAGTCAGCTTTCTGATAGTCTCCATTCTCTGTTGAGCCCAGAGTAATTCAGGAGTAGCAAAGAACATGGGCCTTACTAGTTAAAATTACAACCCCCTCCTCATGTTTCTGCCCTCTTTTCCAAAAAGGGAGTGACATAAAGCCTCAATCTGTCTCTTAGCTTTTCAATATTACAAGTGTGATAAATAAAAGGTAGAAAGAGAGAGGTCAGAGGGCATTTAGACCACTTGAGGCTGAGCAAATATTAATGAAAATGCTGCATGCTAATTTCACCCAGCGACTAACCAAACAAAAAACATCCAGGCCATTGTAAAAAGTGTGGCTTGGTTCCAAAGTATAATAAGAGAAATTCTTCAAATTAGTTTGCCCCTAATGATGATCTTGGATAACCTAAAAGCTGTTTTCTTTTGATCTTCTGTTAATGCCACCACATATTTTGAAGGGACATGACACAAAACATAATGAGGATCCTCATCTGCCAAAATCAATAACACCCATTTTTTCCCTCAGAGACAGAAATACTAGCTAATAAGAGAAACATGCACACTACAGGCTGAAGGAAAACTTGTTTGTGCCTAGCTCGGTACACCAGAATAATTGTTCAGGAAAGATTCAGCCTTGTCAAACTGTTACATCCAACACTGCCATGGTCATTTTCTACATCTGCCATGTATAGTAAGAGCTGATTATGCGAGACAGGCCTGCCTGAGGGCCTGTCTATCTTGCGCATACAAATTTCCCAAACAATTCTATTTCTTCCTTTTATGAATCAGTACTTTTACCCATTTTGTTCACTTTCACCCTTCCCTCATTCATTATATCTTCTCCAGCTTGTAACATCTCTTTAACACGTACTGGGCCACATATATGGTTGCCAACTGTCTAATCACACAAACCCAAACAACCTTACCCAGCCATGCCCCGCCCCTTCCCAGAGGCCACTCCCCTGCCATGCCCCTTCTCCTAAGCCCCGCCCCACTCACTCCATGCCCCCTCCCTCTGTTGCTCACTCTCCCCCACCCTCACTCACTTTCACCGGGCTGGGGTGTGGGAGGGGGCTCCAGGCTGAACCTGGGGCAGGGGTTTGTGGTGCAGGAACGGGTGTGGTGTGCAAGCTCTGGGAGGGAGTTTGGGTGCAGGAGGGGGCTCTGGGCTGGGGCAGCGGCTTGGGGTGCATGAGGGAGTACAGGGTGCAGACTCTGGGAGGGAGTTTGGGTGCTGGAGCGGGTTCAGGGCTGTGCTGACTGTTTCTGGGAGCAGTGTGGGGCCAGGTCATGCAGGGAGCCTGACTTAGCCACATTGTGCCACTGGTCTTTTAGCAGCCTAAAATCTCCCGGTTTGGCTTCAGTAGCCTCTGGGAGTTAGAGCCCACTTCCAGGAGACTCCCAGCGAAACCAGGAGGGTTGGCAACCCTACCCACATATTTTAGTGCAAGATGAGAAATTAACTTCCTGTAACTCACTCCTCATATATTGTTTTCCAGTGTCTATGAAAACTGATTTTCTGTACAGTACATTGGGTAAGTCTCCTTGGGGTAGGAACCATGTACAGCATCTAGCACAAAGGGTCCTGGTCCATGAGTAGGGCTTCTAGCTGCCGCCTCAATGCAAATATATAATAATTACACCCAAAAACTACCTGAAAGGAACATGAAGGTAGCAAAGTTAAGCACTCTAAAGTTAGGAACTACCAGAATTAAGGTTACTTGTGCATCCTTAATTCAACCCCCTTGTGTGTATGCATGATGGGATAATCTTTCAGTATGTGATCACAAACTATTTTTTCCACGGGACCCCTGCCTCACTCAGTGCGCCAGGATAGACAATGCTCAATTAATGAGAGCTATTCAATATTTCGTATTATCCACATTGGCTTATTTATAGCAAACTATTCAAACCCTGCTGTAAATACAGAATTATTAATTATTAATTAATTAATTATTTTTCCACTGAATGTATCCAATGAAGTGAGCTGTAGCTCACAAAAGCTTATGCAAATAAATTTTGTTAGTCTCTAAGGTGCCACCAGTACTCCTTTTCTTTTTGCGAATACAGACTAAAACGGCTGCTACTCTGAAACCTAGAATTATTAATATCCTCCTGGTCTTTTTATGGCACTAATCATTGTAGTATCCAAGTGCTTCACAAACATTAATTATTTTATCTTCACAACACCCTTATGAGGTGAGGGGGTGGTATTATCTCTATTTTACAGATGGGGAGCGGATGCACAGAGAGTCAGGTCAAAAGTAGACACTAATTTTGGGTGTCGAATTTGAGAGAGCTAGAGCCTGATTTGTCAGAGTAGTTAGCATTATATAGCATTTTCTGTGTTCAAAGCACAGCTCCCATTGACTTCAGTTGCAGCTGTGAGTGCTCAGCCCTTCTGCAGATCAGACCCCAGGTTGTCAAGTCAGGCACCCAGAAAATGAAGAACACACAGTTAACAACCACCTGTGAAAAGTTTGGTTTCAGTGACTTGCCCAGCATTATAGAGGAATTCTGTGGCATTGGCAGGAATGGAATCCAGTTCTTCTGGGCAGCAGTCAACTGCCTTAACCGTGAGATCATTGTTTCTCTTCCCACAAACCCTGACCTTCTTGAGTACACAGCTTCCAACTTCAGCAACAAATGAAGCCCGGGTCCTACAGACAAATCTACTTCAGTATACAACCCTTATTCATCCCCAAAGCAGGTCCAGCCTATACACAGAATCAGGGGAGGCTCTACCAATTTTGCCACCCCGAGCAGTTGCTGCCGAATTGCTACCGCCGCAACAGCGGCGGAGCTGCCGCTGAATTGCCGCCACCCCTGGAAGAACGGCAGAGCTGCCGCCGAATTGCCGCCGTGGGTCACGGACTGCCACCCCATTCTGAATGCCGCCCCAAGCACCTGCTTGGAAAGCTGGTGCCTGGAGCCAGCCCTGCACAGAATAAGGCAGGGATCATGTGGATAAAACACTACGTGACTATGTAATTAAAGATTGTATCATAATGTACAGGTAACCTTAATTCTGGCATTTCCTAACTTTGGAGTTTTATGGGCCTGTGGTGCCCGGGCTCCAGCAAAGTCAGGGGCTGGGGTGGGGCCCGGCTCCACCAACGTTCGGGGCTGAGTCTCTCCCCGGGCTCCGCCTGCTGCTCCCGTGAGCTCCCTCCCCCAAGCAACCCTGCTGGGTGGCTGCCCCCTGCAGCTTCATGCTGCGCTCCCTCGCCGGCCACTGACAGCTATAAGGGAGCGGCGCCAGGGGCAGGCTGAGGTGGCTGCTGCACCTGCGGAGGGAAGAGGCGCATGGCAGCCACCCCCTCCACCCACCCCAGCAGGCGACTCTGAATCAGCTCCGAAGGGAGGGGCTTATCCTGGCTGGGCCTGTTGAGCAGCAGCCTGGGGGTGCTTGGGTGAGTGTCATGCCAGGGTGTCTGCCCCCTCCCCCAGAGCTCGCTGCTGCTGGCTGGGAGAGGGCTGGGGGGAGTCCTCCCCTGTGGCCCCCAGCCCCGGGGCAGCCTGCCTGCTGCACCCCAAACTCCTTATCCCTGGCCCAGTCCCACAGCCTGCACCCCAACCTTCTGTTCCAGCCCAGAGCCTGCACCCAGCACCCAAACCCTCTCCTGCACCCAGCACCCCCAAACCCCTTCCCACATCCCTTCCTGCACCCCAAACTCCTGTTCCAGCCCAGAGCCCTCACCCAGGACCCAAACCCCCTCCCAGAGTCTGCACCCCCACCCCCTCCTGCACCCAAACTCCCTCCCAGAGCCTGCACCCCTCATCCCCCGCACCCACACCCAAACTCTCTCCAAGAGCCTTAGGCAGGTGGGGGAGACTTGGACCCATTCTGGTCCTGCCGCCCCCGTTTGCAACCTTAATAATAATCTTTTTATGTAATTATTTTGTGGGTAATTTCTTAAGTTTTTAAAAAAAGCAAACAAATTTCATTATGTGGTATCATCCTGATTCCCACTTGGGTTATCACCAGGGTTGGAACCTTCAGATCCATTGACCTCTTCCATTTGAGTTAAAGGAGTAACCGACAGCAGTAGTAGGTTGTCCTCGTCTATGTGCACCAGCACCAGACAGGGATGAGACACACACTTGGCCAGTGGGTTTCACAGCTATTTGTGGACAGAACAGGAATGGTGAAACTCCATTGCATTCCAGGCTAGGGACTTGAGTGTGCCCTAGTGGTTAGCTAGTCCCTACAAGATCGATCCCTTCTGCCCCATCCATTCCAACATGTCCCAGTCATGTCTCTTCCTACCCACCCCAACACCTTGTCCCAGTCTCCTTGTCCAACTAGTACTAGTTCCCCCCTTCCAGCTTCTCATTGATCTGTTTCCTCTCCCCCCCCCACCTCTATCTATAAGCTCCCAGCCTTTCCTCCCCAGGCTCCTCATCCATCTTAATTTTTCCCACCACTCCCTCCCTGGCTCCTTGTCCCAGTCCTTCCTTGGTACTCTGGCTCTGTTTCCCCTCCTTGCTGCTCCTGTCTCCTTCCATTAGGTCCTGTTCCAAGTCTCCTTGTCCTTCTAGGCCGAGTCTCCCCCCAGCTCCTCATCTGGCCTCTTCCCTCTTAAAGGGCCAGCATCAACCTGTGACAGGCTCCCAAATTCCCCTCAGCACACAAATGCCTTGAATGAGGCATTGCTGGTGGATCTGTAATTATGCATACCTTCAGACCAAGGTCTGCTGTGCAAAATAGGGATCGGTAGCCAGTCAGAATACTGCAGCCCTGACGCTTCAGTAGTAGACTCGGAGAGGCTTCTAGCACTCCTCAACATAGGAAAGGAGAAAGCAATAATGTCCTTGTTGTCTGCAGAACTCCCTTGAATCAACTCAGTTTATTCATGTTTGGCACTGAGACTAGGACTTGACCTGTAATGTAGAATAAACAGTGCTGTTAAATGATTCATGTTCTTCTTGAAGGATTTCCCATTCAAGAGTTATACTAAGTTAATCTTATATTTATATAATCGTTTTATAGATAACAAAATACAGAACTGTCTAAATCTCTTCCACATAATCATATAAAACATTTACAGACAGAAGGACAGATCAGCCATAATATATGTATAACTGCTGTAAATGTATTGATTTTTTTCAAGCAGTTGTACTGTGTATATTATAGTCAGTGTCTTGTTGCTTTTGAATAAGCCAACTATGGTATAATAGCATAATGGATGCTATTGTGAAGAAGTAGTTTTTAACTGTGAAATTACTCTTGTGTTGTATTTTTCAGTTAAAGAATGATTAAAAATCCCTTTGTTAGGCATGAAAACAAGTACCCATACACCACCACTTACAGTACAGTTTTGGGGCCTGATCCTGTCTTCCTACAACCTATTTTTTGCATTTACATTGTGGAAAATCTTGCCTCTGAAGTTGATCTTGATTTACAGCAGTTTCAGCAGAATCAGAATATTAATTGTTTTTTTAGAAAGATTGAGGTAAATCTGTTTAAAACTTCCAGTGAGTTAAGTGACTCTTTTTGAAATTTCAAGACAAATGTCTCATGTTTGATTGGATCCTTCTAACTTCTGTGTGTGTGTGTGTGTGTGTCTGTGTGTGTATACACAAAAATAAAACATTTGAAACTTCAGGTAGGGGTTCTGCTGAACAGAATTTTGTGCATAGGCTGTTTTTAAAAATGTTTAAAACAATGTTAGTATTATGGAATATTACTGTTTCTATTAACATTATGGAAGTAATGGTTTAAAAAAAATTATTCATCAAATGCCAGTGTCTGAACACTTACATATCAAAATTCAGGCATGTAACCTTTTAGACATCAGCTTTTCTGAGTGAGAAGAGAGAGGTGTCTGGACAGTGGAACTCAAACCTCTGCAGAATCTGCACCTTCCCCAACAGTGCATGTTGTTCAGTGTATGGATTGTAGGCTCTGTCTACAATAGAAATGCTACAACGGCGCATCTGCAGTGTTGCAGCTGCGCTGCGGCAGCATTGTAGTGTAGACAGTTACTACGGCAGGAGTCGGCAACCTTCAGCACGCGGCCCATCAGGGTTATCCGCTGGCGGGCCATGAGACATTTTGTTTACGTTGACCGTCCACAGGCACCCCTCCCCCCCAGCAGCTCCCAGTCATAGAATCATAGAATATCAGGGTTGGAAGGGACCTCAGGAGGTCATCTAGTCCAACCCCCTGCTCAAAGCAGGACCAATCCCCAATCAAATCATCCCAGCCAAGGCTTTGTCAAGCCTGACCTTAAAAACTTCCAAGGAAGGAGATTCTACCACCTCCCTAGGTAACGCATTCCAGTGTTTCACCACCCTCCTAGTGAAAAAGTTTTTCCTAATATCCAACCTAAACCTCCCCCACTGCAACTTGAGACCATTACTCCTTGTCCTGTCCTCTTCTACCACTGAGAATAGTCTAGAACCATCCTCTCTGGAACCACCTCTCAGGTAGTTGAAAGCAGCTATCAAATCCCCCCTCATTCTTCTCTTCCGCAGACTAAACAATCCCAGTTCCCTCAGCCTCTCCTCATAAGTCATGTGTTCCAGACCCCTAATCATTTTTGTTGCCCTTCGCTGTACTCTCTCCAATTTATCCACGTCCTTCTTGTAGTGTGGGGCCCAAAACTGGACACAGTACTCCAGATGAGGCCTCACCAATGTCGAATAGAGGGGAACGATCACGTCCCTCGATCTGCTCGCTATGCCCCTACTTATACATCCCAAAATGCCCTTGGCCTTCTTGGCAACAAGGGCACACTGCTGACTCATATCCAGCTTCTCGTCCACTGTAACCCCTAGGTCCTTTTCCGCAGAACTGCTGCCTAGCCATTCGGTCCCTAGTCTGTAGCTGTGCATTGGGTTCTTCCGTCCTAAGTGCAGGACCCTGCACTTATCCTTATTGAACCGCATCAGGTTTCTTTTGGCCCAATCCTCCAATTTGTCTAGGTCCCTCTGTATCCTATCCCTGCCCTCCAGCGTATCTACCACTCCTCCCAGTTTAGTATCATCCGCAAATTTGCTGAGAGTGCAATCCACACCATCCTCCAGATCATTTATGAAGATATTGAACAAAACCGGCCCCAGGACCGACCCCTGGGGCACTCCACTTGACACCGGCTGCCAACTAGACATGGAGCCATTGATCACTACCCGTTGAGCCCGACAATCTAGCCAACTTTCTACCCACCTTATAGTACATTCATCCAGCCCATACTTCTTTAACTTGCTGACAAGAATACTGTGGGAGACCGTGTCAAAAGCTTTGCTAAAGTCAAGAAACAATACATCCACTGCTTTCCCTTCATCCACAGAATCAGTAATCTCATCATAGAAGGCTATTAGATTAGTCAGGCATGACCTACCCTTGGTGAATCCATGCTGACTGTTCCTGATCACTTTCCTCTCGTGTAAGTGCTTCAGGATTGATTCCTTGAGGATCTGCTCCATGATTTTTCCAGGGACTGAGGTGAGGCTGACTGGCCTGTAGTTCCCAGGATCCTCCTTCTTCCCTTTTTTAAAGATTGGCACTACATTAGCCTTTTTCCAGTCATCTGGGACTTCCCCCGTTCGCCACGAGTTTTCAAAGATAATGGCCAATGGCTCTGCAATCACATCCGCCAATTCCTTTAGCACTCTCGGATGCAACTCGTCCGGCCTCATGGACTTGTGCACGTCTAGCTTTTCTAAATAGTCCCTAACCACCTCTTTCTCCACAGTGGCTGCAGTTCACCATTCCCGACCAATGGGAGCTGCGGGAAGCGGCGGCCAGCATGTGCCTGTGGATGATCAACGTAAACAAAATGTCTCGCGGCCTGCCAGCGGATTACCCTGATGGGCTGCGTGCCGAAGGTTGCAGACCCCTGTACTACAGTGATGGGAGGGCTTCTTCTGTTGCTGTAGTAAATCTACTTCTCTAAGAGGCAGTAGCTAGGTCAACCGAAGAATTCCATTGGCCTGGTGCCGTCTATACTGGGGCTGAGGTTGGTTTAACTCTGTCTCTCAGGGGTGTGAATTTTTCACACCTGAGTGACATAATTGGGTCAACTTACCTTTCTAGTATAGACTAACCCCAAGAGGTGTGCACAAGAGAATCACTCTCAAAGTGCGTTACTTCAGACCATCCTTTTTCTGCCTGCAAACCTCCTCATTCTCTACCCTTCTTTTGAATTCTAGAGTGAATGAGGCAGGGTTCCTACAGACAACAGCCTCACTCACTCACAGCACAACTTGGATGCATTCCCTGAGCACCGAATGAGGGAGAAGCCATGTGAAAAAAGAGTATGTAACCACTATAAATAAAATGTTGATTATCCAAATCTCCCTACCTAATTAACTGTCAGTGTGTCTTCCAGTCTGTTCACTCCCTAGCCACTGATTGCCAATTATGCAAACGAATTTGGTGTCAGCCAGGTTGTTTTTATCTAAACATGACTTATACAAATTTGCCAATCACCAATGTGCTAGATGTGGTTCAGGATACAAATACTAAAGATAGTACCACAAATGAAGACATGGCCAATGCATAGGTTATATAGCCGTGTGTGTGTGTGTATATATATATATATTTATGGACATGTATATAAAATGACATATTGTATATGCATACACACACACAAATATCTCATTAAAAGTTTTATACAGTGTATACCCACACAAATATTTTGTGGCTCTAAAATGAAAATATTTTGTAAGGTATGTAAACTGCAGTCAAGGCTGTACTGAAATGCTCAAAAATTATTTGGTTAAAGGGTAAATACACCTTGTACATTATAATGAAAATCTTATAGGTAGGGGTGGAGATTAACACTGCAGGCTGTCTACAGAATATTAATAAAATTCAATATATTTTCTAAAAGGTATAATTTATATTTTGTGGAAATGAGACTCTTTTCTAATAAAATTCTTCTGTCCTTCATTCTGTTCATATAATTTTTCTATAAATCATCCTGTAGGAATTTTTTCTAAATATTCATCTCAGGAAGAATCTATTTAAATAAGCCCTCTTAGCAAGATTTTTCTGAATTAAAATTACACCACAAGCAATACTTTATCTAATATGCTGCCTTCTATAGAATTTCCTTGTGACTAAAACAATATTTTGTTGAATTACATTATGTTAAAATAGCTGATTTGGGGTGATGCTTCTAGTGTATAAATACTATGTAAAAAAGATCAACAAATTATCTGTAACCATTTTAATTTAACCAGTCCCTGAACCTGTGCAAATGTAGCTGATTTCTTCTCCACATCTACATATATAGTGGAAAAAATCCAAGGGCACTGTACTGAGCTTCACCACAAAGAGAGAATAAGGCGAAAAAGGCAGCTGGTTATACTTGTTTTGTCTTGGTTTCCAGTAAACTAGAACACTATGTTCTTTATAGTCATTTAGAAATAATTTTACTAATATTGTCTGATGTCCATGAGATTCTTGGTTTTGCTTCATATGAAAATGAGTAAATTGTATTCTTAGGGCAGGTCTACACTACTGCAGGGATTGACACTCTGAGATCGATCCACTGGCGGTCAATTTAGCGGGTCTAGTAAAGACCCGCCAAATCAACTGCAGATCGCTCTCCAGTCGACCCCTGTACTCTATCCCCGATAAGAAGAGTAAGGTAAGTCGACGGGAGATTGTCTCCCGTCGACCCCCCGGGGTGTAGACCCTGCGATAACTTGACCTAAGATACATTGATTCCAGCTACGTTATTCACATAGCTGGATTTGTATAATGTAGGTCGACTTACCACAATAGTGTAGACATAGCCTTAGAGTGGGAAGTTAGATGCAAGATCAAAAAGATCTGCCTGATGAAATATAGTTCATATGCTTTGTCTATTGAAACAGGGCCAAATCTTAAAGTGTGTTCTCAAGTCTTAGGCCCCATTCAAGACAGCAGGTAAGCACCTGCCCTGAACCTGGATGGATTTAAACCCATGCTTAAGTGCTTTCCTGCATCAGAATATACTGAGGAAAAATCTTTCAATCTTTTCAATAGGAGGAGAAATGGACCCTGAGAGTTCAGTCTCCAGGACTGGGTCTATAATTTTCTCTTTTGTGCTTCCATCTAAATATAGGAAATATACAAAAAGGTTTTAGTATGTGTGTTTCTTTTTGCAGTTTTATTTGGTGGAGGAAATTATAGCTGTCATCTGCCCTTTAGAAGTCCCACTGGAGAAAAGATCTATATGACACAAGGACAAATTGCCAGGAGACCTTACAAAAATTATGCATTTGTTAACAAATACAAAAACCTCTGTGTACTCCTGTGTAAGCTGAGTGATTGTGCATGTCAACAGACAAGTGTTCAATTCCTCTGACTCTGCAATAGTCTGCTTGCATCAATAAATGTTATGCTTCTGCGTGTGCACACCAGCATTTGTGGATGCATTTCCAGAAGGTGAAAATTTGGTCCCAATAATGTCATATTAAGGACCAGGAATTTCTATTCTGGATCAGAACGTAGGTCCATCCTGTTTATAACTGTGGCCAGAACCAGAGGAAAGTGGGTGTATCCCCAGTTGGAAGCTGGGGATACCTCATTATGTCCCACCCTGGCCTCTATTAGTTAGAGATTGGCTTAAACCCTTACATATGTGATTTAAATAGCGTTTCCAATTTTTTTGCTGTAATTAATAATGATAACTCTGGATATTTTTGCTCTCCATATAAACGTCCAATCCCTTTTTGAGTGTTGCTAATTTCTTGGGCTTAATTTCCTGTGACAATGAGTTCCGTAATCCAATTACACATTGTGTAGAAAAAGTGTTTCCTTTTATCAGTTTTGAATTTGCCACTTTTCAATATCATCAAGTTCTTGTGTTATGAGACAGTGAAAATAGATGTTCTTGCTTGATTTTTTTCTTTACCTTTCATTTTTTTATATACTTCTATCATGTCCCCTCTTATCTGTCTCCTTTCTGAGGTAAACAATTCCCATCTTTTCAATCTCTCTTCATAGGAGAATTTTTCCATGCCCTTGTTCATTCTTGTTGCCCTTCTTTGAACCGCATCGAATTCAGCAATATCCTTTTTGAGATTGGCTGAAAAGTGTTGCATGCAAAATTCCAGATGAGGCCACACCATTGATTATATAAAGGTTTGATAATATTTACATAAAGGCATTACAGAAAATAGCATTATTCTCCATTCCATTTCTTCAGCATTCTGACATCTTGTTTGCTTTTATGGCCAAAGCTACATTTTGAGCAGAGGTCTAAATTAGACTGTTTACTGTGATGTGCAGGTCCCTTTCTTGAATAGAAATGGTTAATTTAAAACCCTGTGAGGCATATAACTAATTAAAAATTTACCCTCCAGTATGCATTGCTCTTTGAAGCACCTTGATGTTAACCTTTTGCCATGATGAAAATTGACTGTTTAATCTTACTCTTTTTGTGTCCTCTCTCTTAACCAATTTTTGATCCATAACAATTTTTTACTTCTCACACCAGGACTACTGAGCTTTTTTAGTAGTCTCTTGTGCAGGACTTTGTCAAAGGCCTTTTGAAAATCTAAATAAATGATGTCAACTGTCTCTCCTTTACTGACCCATTCAAATAATTATAAGAGATAAGTTAGACATGATTTGTCTTTGAAGAAAGTGTGCTATCACTTTCACTGGAAGATCATGAGATGATAGAAAGACCCTATCATCTCATGATCTTCCAGGTATTTAGTTATTTTTTTTATCATTTCATTAACTAGCCAGGTACAGATGTAAGGCTTAGTGGACTATAATTCCCTGGATCACGCAGAGAGCCCTTTTAAAATGTAAGTACAGCATTTGCTACCCTCTTTTCCTCTGAAGTTAACTCATAATACTTTCTAGAGAGTGTAGCCTAATGGATAGGGCACAAGACTGACACGCGAGACAGGGCAAGTCATTTCACCTCTTTGTGCCTCAGTTTCCCCATCTTCCAAATGGGATTATGATACTGACCTCTTTTCTAAAGTGCGGTGAGATCTAAAGATGAAAAGTGCCATGCTAAAACATAACATAAGAATGGCCCTACTGGCTCCAACCAATGGCCAATCTAGCCCAGTATCCTGTCTTCCGACAGTGGCCAGTGGCAGATGCTTCGAAGGGAATGAACAGGACAGTGCAATCTTCAATTGATCCATCTCCTGTCATCCAGTCAGAGGCTTAGGGATTCCCAGAGCATAGGGTTGCATCCCTGACCATCTTGACTAAAAGCCACTGATAGCCATTGACCTATCCTCCAAGAGCAAAGTATTATTATTGTTTTATTGGTGTCTGCCTGATATCACTCTAAATAAGGAAAAATGAGAAATTTATCAAAATACAATAAAAAGCACAACGGTTAACATCTTGTTTGTGTGAAACATTTTCCTGATGATAAGCATAGTACATTGTACAATAGTAGTACTGTACTTAAAAGATTCTACTGGTTAGAGAGGGGTAGCCTATACTTGTAGAAGTCTCATAATGACATTGATGCCTCCAGGGCTGAATTTACTGCTTACGGGCCCCTAGGCACAGCATCTTCAGCCTCCCCACTCCCCCTCCATACAGCCGACCTTCATATTTTCGGTAAAAAAATGAGACTTTTAACCCACTTTTAACTTTAGGACCCCCTAGAACACCAGCATTCCTAGGCATGTGCGTACTGTGCCTAATTGGAAAGCTGTCCCTGGATGCCTCAGCAATGTCCAGGAATTGTCTGTCTGGTGGTGGATATATCTAAGACAATTCTAGGGTCCCCATATTCTGTGAGGGGCAATTATGGATTAGACATGCCTGATGGCCTATGAAGTGTGGTATCTTCAAACATGCTATTTGTAGAAAAATTGTAAAATAGTCCATTATGATTCATGGCATCCCAGTAACACAACATTCATAGCAATCTTTGAATTCAGTTTTATCTTAAGACCTTGTGATGTTCATTTTCTCTGTTAGATGAATCAGGCTTTAATCCCTTTGCAGTCAGTGTCCCTCCTAGTTATATGGAACTAACAATTGAGCTTAAGTTAAAAGTTGTTACCATGTACGCAGTAAATCTGGTTTGAATTTTGAAATTTTATTGGAATTTTTCAAAATTGATGGAAAAAGCAAACAAACGTTTGTGAACATTTTTTGCAAAAATGTCCTTGAGCTTTCTTTTTTACAAAATCTAATTTACAGTTTCTAGTACTTACCACAATCATTCCTTGTATTTATGGTGTGGATGTTCCAGTTTGCTATAATATCCAGTAGATACTTTCACTTCTTTAAGGCCTTTTAGGATCATTGTGAAGTGAAACATTTCCAGAGCTGAATATCCTGTGTTCCAAAAGAGACAAAGTGGGTGAGGTAATATATTTTACTGGACCAACTTCTGTTGGTGAGAGAGACAAGCTTTCCAGCTTACACAGAGCTCTTGAAGAGGATATTACTTCACCCACCTTGTCCCTCTCTGAGGTGACATTTTCCCTAGGGACACAATAATCCGCAAACCTTTATATTGCTTTTGCAGCGCTTTCTTCTCTCTCGTCCTCCTCCTCCTCCTCCTCATCTAATCTAGTCTGTATACATAGTTTATTCACACCAACCACCATCAGGAAGAGATCAACTTTTCATTGTACAGCTCTCAGATATCGTTCAAATTGCCATTTGAAACTTTTCCATGTCTCTTCAATCCAATTTAAAATACATTAAGGGGAACAAGTATTGTTGAAGTGTAAGAAAAAAGGGGGACTGGGCCATTTTGTCTCTCTTTGAAGTTAACATGGGATTTAAAATATTTGCTGAAGGTAGGGCTTCCTAGTGTTTAGGGTTTTATCTTCTGCATTGCTTGTCGTTCTCAGTGTTGCTGGGATTTACTTGTTGCTTACACATTGGCTCTTAGGTAACCATTGTTACTTCATTTGTCTCATTGCTGAAATCATTGTCATTATTAATAGACTTTAGATATGAATATATGTATTTGCCATACTGAATCAGACTTGTGAGCCATCTAGGCTCTGAGGCCAGTACCGGATGAATCAGTGGTTGGTGCATGAAACACTATTATTGAATAAACTGCCCAAAGGGTAACTTTCTCTCTACTTAGTGGTTGACTCGTGCTGACTGACCTACTCTAACACTTTTTTTTAAAATACCTTGATTGTGTCCCAGTGTGGTCTTTTTCTTTCTGGATCCACCAATAATCTGTTTCCTTCCACTTGTGGTAGCATGTGCTATTTTCAGTGTGGAATGAGTGACTTCAAGATAACTCAGGAACTAAATTGTGACTAAGAGATAATGCAAACAAGTGACTGCCTGGTATTCTAGCATCCAGCCTAGTGGAGCAATCAACGCAGGAACGCTCCTTTTGAGTTCCAGTTATTGAGATGAAGCGAGCAACAGGAAGTGGAACAACTGCATAGTGTCTTAACAGGAGATCTGTCAACTTTAACTTACTGATGAATTTAAGGCTTCATAATAACAAAGCCTAGGCCTGTGAGAGGAGGAAAGATGAAATTATTCATACAGTGCACAATTAGCCTATAGAACACATTGCCACAGAAGCCACTGAGGCCAAGTGCTCAACAGAATTTAAAAAGAGATTACATATTTTTATGCATAAGAAATGTATCCAGTGTTGTAATAGTACATTTTAAAAATAAACACGAATTTTGGATAGGACTCAAACCCTTTTCTTTCAGGAATTAAACCAATCTCTCATTTTGGGGGTTTAGGAGGTACATTACCTGGGGCAGGTTATCTGATAGATGTCTATTGTATCTTACCTATTTCTCTAAAGTATCTGGTATTTACCACTCTTGGACACAGGATACTTGACTAGATGGGCCATTGGGTTAATCCAGTCAGATATATCCTAGATTCCAATATTTTGTGACCAAAGCACTAAACTTTAATTCAAGAGATCTGAGTTTTGTTCCTAGATCTGCCACAGACTTGCTGTGTGGTCTTGATTAAGTCACTTAATTGTAATTGTTTTAAACAATTAATATGTGTGAGGTGCTAAGTACTTTCTTGGTCAGTGATAGGAGAGGCTAACTTAAAAGGGCAACAGAAGTAGTAGTCTAAAGCTAGATGAGGAAAAAAACAGTTTCCAAATTAGTAATAGAAAGGTATCTGTGTATACAAACTGAGTAGGACTTTTATATAGAATATTTGCTTTCCTCCATCTTACCTCTAGTAGAAAATCAAAACAAAACCAACCCCTTTATTATTAGAAGTATTTAGTGAGAACCACCAGGTGCTAGATTTTATTGAGCATATCTGCTCACATTTTCAAAAGAGTTCAGCACCCAACAGCTCTCATTTAGACATTAAAAGTGTAGCTCCCATTGTTCTCACATGAGCAGCTGGGCACTTTTGGAAATCTGGTCACTTCATTTAAGTGCCTAATTGGAAACGGAACTCTTCTGAAAATCTGGCCCCAAGGAGACAATGTGAGTATTTGACAATCTGGCCCATAATGTACAGGATCTAGCTTGTATGAGGTTTGCATATTAACTGTTTACTTATTCTTCTTATAATGTGGTTTTCCACTAAAATGGCCAAAGAGCTTCCCCTTTTTTAATCTGCCTTTTCGGTGTTTTAGAATCCCGTCTGATGGTGTATATATATTTTTTTCAGTATCAATGAATACATTAACCTTTTGGAGCAGATATAAGTACCCAATGAAAACAAGTTGATATTTACCATTTAGCATTTTATACATTCACTGTGATTGTTATGTCACTGATATATTAGTGACAAATGGTTGAGTAGCTTCCGAGTTTTGTATTTTCTTGACATCTTATGTCCACAGATATATTTGCATGGTTTCTTTTCTCTGATTTTACTCTGTGTCTTCATTTGCTGTCTTGACATATTTTCTCTGATTTTTTGCCTGTAAGACCTCACCCTCTTTTTGTCACTTTCATTAGCAAAGTACAAAACCCTGGAAGTGTAGTTTTCCTATTTTATTTTAAATGTGAGTAACAATGTTATATTTCATACCAAACAAGAAATATACCATAATGCTACTCTATCTATCAAAGAACGCATTTGATTAGAATAGAATAAAAGCAATGCAGTGCTCCTTTATTGTCTATTTCATACGCATATATTTAATTAGGTTATGCTACTTCTAAAATTCAAAAAGCTTAATCTTTTTTCTGTCCTTAAATTAAACTCCCTGTACTCTACAATGACCAAAACAAATAATCTATGACCTACAAACAAGACACTTGCATTCCCTAAAGACTTACTTCCTTTTCTCCTCTAGGTTGTACATCTTTGAACCTCTCTTTTCTGTAACGACCTTCTGGTGCTCATTAGCATGCTGATTACCATTAACACAGCTATAATGCAGCAATTTTCTTGGTGTATGTCGAGAAGAAATGCTCATCTGAATGCAGTCAAGGGACAAAATTAACTGCATAAATCTACAGCACAAACTGGAGCTCATCCAACTTTACATGAGTCTTCTTCCCTCTGCTAGGTGTGACATCATCATCTAGCTTCCCACTGATGGCTTAATAAGTATCTCAGGGTTTCATACTATTTAATTTACCTCTTATCTGAATTTTACATTTCTATTCCCCATTTTAGTAATGTCTGACCCTGTTATTGCCTTCTGTCATAATGTGTATTTACCTTTTTATTTTTCATCTGTGCCTCCTAATGACTCTACAAACTATATATATATTCAACATTTATAATTCTTTAAAAAATATATTGGATAATGGAGTAGGACATTTTACAACATAGAATACATTTATAGAGCTAAGAATTAGGTTGAGATATGTGAGCCATGCTTACATCAGTACTCTTTAAAATGTACTATTAAATATTACAGTTCAGTAACAGAAGATACTGGTAATAACCATCAGGCTTAACAGACTCTGTTCTGCAACTTTTAATCTTTCTGATGCTTCTTCCTTGCTGTAACACCGTTTCGATAAATACCAAAACCACAGCAATCACATCAAATACATGCGTGAACTTGTCAATTGCACTGTCTACAAGTGTTTCTTGAAAGAGGCATCGGTGAGGTGGCTGATATAAGTTTAAAAATGCTTAAAATATTAAGGGTGCAGTTTGGTAAAAGCTGAGCAAATTAAGAAGGTATAATAACTGTTACAGAGAATCCCTCTCTAGTACATCAATTAATTGGACCCAAGGCCATTCTCCTAAATACAGCTCCTCCAGATCTTCCATATCATCCAAAGGCTGATAATCACATAGTTGATCCCTATCTCAGTGAGTCTGGTAACAAACGTTGAGATATGCTAAAAGTCGTAGAAAATCCTTGGTAAGCAAATTTGAGGAATTAGACCTCATAAGTAAATAATTTGCTATAAGCCCTAAAAGCAGAAAAGTTTGAAGGAAATCGACAATACTTCCACTTTAATCCAGATGTCCTCTTTCGCTGGGTGAAGGTCAAAATTGTGGCCAAAATAATCACAATTTTCAAGGCTGAAAACAGCATGGATTGTATTTTAAAGATGAACTAACAGGCTGAAGAAGAAAGACAACTTAAAAGTAAAACTGTGTTTGATATCAAACTTCTCCTCAGTGCTGTTGAAAAGTAGAAAATATGCAGCAGAGTATAACAAAGTACAGGAAGATAGTTAATGGGGAAAGCATAGTGAGTCTTTTGTCAATTCATGCTGGACAATGGAGCTGCAGACTAGGCTTAGGAGTAGGGGCTCAATCTGCAGAGGAGCTGAGCACCTTTCAATTCCAATCGATATTGGGCCTGTGGTCTGTAAATGCCTCAGAAATCTCCTGAGACATTTAAAAGGTGAATAAATGTTGGTGTCAAAGTTCTACACACCTAAGGATTGATGGACAATACTCTCCACTTTTCAAACCTTTGGCAAAGGAGACAGCCTAGAGCAGGTTCATCACTTGAACTTGAGATTTCAAAAATCAAACAAAAAGTCAGAAAATAACTTTTATCATGGATTTCGTAGAGCAGTGGTGGTCTGCAGAGTAGAATACATTTAAGGCAGTGAAGGCTTTACATAATTTAAGGAAAAGCACATTTATCATTTCAAATAAGCATTCTGAGTTTTTAATAAATGAAAAAGCCAACACTTTACATGGGCCTTATGTTAATCCCCTTATTTAAAAAGCTGGAATGGAAGAAAAAGATACTCTTAAGAAACATGCTGGGTCTGGATAGGAGAAAATAAACAACCAGAAAGAGGACAGGGAAAGCAACTAGAGAATGAGAAGGGAGGAGAGAAGAGAAAGTGTAAGGGAGGAAATCAGGAAAGAAGATTTTTATAAGGTTAAAATTGAGAGATTGAAAAAGGGCGAGAAGAAAAGGACAAGAAGAAAGAGGTGAGAAACACCTGGAGAAGTAATAAGGGAAAAGACAGAAAACCAGAATGTTGTGTATGCAGAAGGGGTTGGTTCAGACAGTGTTTGTAGAAGGGGAGAAGGCAGTGAGGGGAGTGGGAAAGAGTATGTGTAGGAGGCAGGGTTGAAGCAGACAGCATGCATGGGAGAGGGGAGAAGGAGCAGGCAGTGGGGTATCAGAGTGAATAGTGGAAAGGAGGGGCAAATATTGAGGTGTTTATCTGATATAGCTGTAACACCACAGGTATAAACATGCTCTAGAGAAGGCAAGCAACAGGGTTAGACAATGGGTTTAAATAAATGAAAGATATTCAATTTTTGTATATGGCATGCATAGTCATCTGACTTTGGGTAGATGATATACCTGGAGTGTCAATTGTTAATAAATACACATTGCTCCTACACTTCCTGGGAGGCTGGACTCATTAGTAATAATCTTTGTTGTTCAGTGAGACTTGATCAGGTAGGAAAAAATATCCAGACAAGTAAGATGAGGCATCCAAACAAGGCATTATTCAATGTTTATACAAGACTAGTATTCTTATTAGTGTCTTTATTAATTCATCCATGTGTTTTATTTGTGGTATGCCAGGAAGATGTCTTTACTGAGTTCTCTGTGATGATGCCTAGATTTTTTTTTCAGATATAAGTCCCCATAGTGTTTACTAAGAAGTAAATTTGACACAAATTTACTAGCTGACAAATTATGTCTGCTTTTTCATGTTTTCGTCATAAGAACTTGTTTGGCAAAGTGTTAAAGTTTTGTTATGAGGGAAGATTGTTAGCAGGCTCTCTTTCTGATTAGTGCAAAGGCTGATTATGAAAACCTCACCCCCTGCAGGAATGGTACACAATGGAGATCAGTTGTTTAGTTTCCAAGTTTTGTAATGAACAAAACCAAAGTTTTAATATATTGGAATATCTCTAATAGGCTGCAAATATCTTATTTTCTCATTTTGGTCATTAACAATATCCTTAGGAAAACACTAACAGATAAGAGATTATCCATTTGTCACTTGTAACACTGGCAGAAAAATTTAGCAATCAGTTTAGTTCATGACATGGAAAATCAGAGATCAATATCATAGCAATTCATCTGGAGCCCAGAAACTTTCAGGCTAGATTTTTAAAGTTATTTAGGTGCCTAAACACCTTTAAAATCTGGCCCTTTAAGCTTTGCCTAACACAGAATGCTGCAGCAGACAGATATTCTGACTTTTATGTGCTATAAATTCTGCTATGGTAATAACCTGTACATCACACCATTCAATTAGGTGAAAAGATTACTGGTGAGCATTTGAAACTGGGTAACTGGCCTCTTTTAGTGTTCTTCCTCCGTGTTTAAACCCACATGAAAATTTCACTAAAGAAATCAGTGCAGGACATCTAATGTTCAACTGAGTCATTCTCACAGTACAGATACTACGCTGTAAAACCTTCTGCTGATGTTGTCTCATAACTCTTAGACCAGTGAGTTTTTGGTATGTGCCCTGATAAATGGTTTGCCTAACTTGACATGCAGTTGGGTCTCTATTCTACGCTTTTTTCCTGATTTTAGATAGCTCAGATGGCATAGACTGACATTTAATAGTGGAGAATATCAAAAGGTCAGGGACAGGCTGAGCAGGAAGATGAAAAGAACGTATGGGAAAATACAGACTCACTTTACTTTTACAATAGCAAAAACAAACACAAATGCACATGTGGTAGTCGGGAGAAAGGGGCACTGCTAATGGCAATCAGCTTGTCCTATTGGTCCAATGAGTCCTAATTATTACATTTGAAAGGAGCTGTACAATACTCTGGAGGATCAGGTTACAGCTGGCTCAGCAGAAGCCTCTACAGAGGAAATGCTGGCAGCTTGTCTTTCATAGCCAATGTTAAATGGAAGCCGTGATACAGTCTAAATACTAATGGAACCAAAATCACAAATGTGGTAAAAGAAAAAAAGAATCACAGAATATAGAAAAGGGTTTAGAAGTTATCAAGGTTCATTTGTGCAGCGGGCACCACTGAAAACTTTTCATGTGCCTTATTGCTGGTAAGTGAGATATTACTCATTCTTTGTGTAAGGAATATCTGATAATTTGACAATACTGGTATTTTACCTAAAGTGAACAAAACCTTTTAAACTGTGACTTCATAATACACAGTAATCAGGAATACGACGGGAAGAGAAGTATCAAGGCTGGATGGAAAGTCAGTAAGAACCAGTACACTATTGTGAGAAGTGAGCTTCCACTCTACTTATAAAAAAGAAGATTTTTTGACACCTGTGAACTGCCAACCATGCTATATGGAGCAGACACATGATACACAGAGCAGGTGCTAAAAGCTAGACAGAGAAATATGGAAAGATGTGTGAGACAGAAGAATAAACACATGGACAGCATCAAGATAAGCAACAGCTTGAAGACTATTGCTGTGGAGAAACTATAGTGATAACTGGTTGTCTGTGTCACAAGAGGAGCTACATTTACCAAAACAATAGAGGCTAATATATAGATTCAGCCAGTGCCATAAGTTAAGAACATGGAGAGATGAACTGGGAACCTCTATAGATTATTCTGCCAAATTCTTTTGATGACAGTGCTGATGGTGGTGATATTCCAGTTATATGACCAATTATAGGTAAGATTCCACATTATTACATGGCATATATTCCAACCTCACTCCAACAGAATTTACCAAACACCATGCTGATTTCCTCACTCATTTTTTACTGCATCCATACACAAGCAAACTCCCTTTGAAGGCAATATAAAAATTCCCACAGAAGGTGTCCAAATAACAAGTAGCCTGACTGGGAAACTGAGAGTCTTCTTAATGCTGATACAGCCTTTATTTTCTAACCTGCTTGAATCATTCAAATTTGAGATATTCCATTGCAATCCAAGATGGCAGAATTCTTCCCACTGTCCTATGATCCTTCAGGCTAATCACCACAGTTAGTATTCTGGGAACATCAGGCTAGCAACATCCTCCGTTCTCCACCTTATCAAACTGTAGGACTCTTGAAAACTCTCAGTTAGTTTAAATGGGCTTTTGATAGACCTAAATAAACTCCCATGGGACTCGTGAGTCTACTAAGATTACAGGGAAATCCCCTGTCCCCTCTTCACGCCCTATGAGCCTGATATGTACTTCCAACTAGAACTGGTTGGAAATTTGTAATCGGAATGATTTGGTTGATGAAAAGTGCTCTTTTTGCAAAACTAAAATTTTCTGTGGAAAAATTTATGTGTTGCTGGGAAAAATAATTTATTTTTTTCCCATCAGAAAAATCAAAGTGACAGCTTCCCAACTGCCCATCTACCTGGCTCTTGTCAGTTTTATGTTTTGCCTTCCAGGATGGCTGCCGAGACTGAGCGCCCTGGCTCTGCCTCCCTCGCTCTCAGCCTTTCCTCAGCTGAAGGTCTGTAGAGGCAGAGAGCTGGGGTGCTCAGCCTCCCTCACCTCCCCACAGCCAGAAAGGCTGAGCACCCGGGATCTCTGCCTGTCAGAAAGTGAAATTCACAAAAGCCTTCCAGGCAGGTGGCTGGGAAGCTGAAAAATGCAGTTTCCAGTCTCATAAAAATGGATTTTTTTCTCAAAACATCTTTCTGCAAAAAATATTGCTGTTTTTAATGTTTTGTGCCAGTTCAGGACAAAAATGTTTCAAAAATGGAAAATTTTTCATCGGAAAGGATTTCAACCAGCCCTACTTCCAATCTTATCTCCAGTTTAACAGAGCTTGTTCGTTTGTTTGTTCTTAATCTAGGGACTTTCCTTTGTTTATGAAATCACAGTAAGTGGGGAATACTTGAACTGTGGTAAGGCAAGATGTTCTTTAAAATATTGGTGCTTAGATTGTCTTGTGACATTTTCCACATCAGACTATGTAAATCGTTTCAAATTGAAGCCACTCATACTGCAACTGCTTGTCATGGGGTCTTGGTTACTCTCATCCCATTTAAATCTCCCCAGTTAAGGTCTACTACTCTGAAAGCATCTGACTGTTCAAAGTATGCCAAGTAAGAATTCCACCAACCAATCTTTGGTCCTGTGCACTAGATCTTGAATACGTCAATCCAGTAAAGTTATGTATCTCTGTGTTTTCCATTTTCATGCAACATAAGGGCAACAAAGCTTAAAATTTTTTGGATTCTGATGAAGACATAAATGTCAGGTCTTATAACTTATTAACCTCATGTGAAATTTACTTCAAATCTGGCAGGAAATTCTACCTCAGAGGCAGACCTCATCTGCCAATTATGAAGCAGATATTCCATTTGTTGCTCGTGGAAGGGGGGCAGTGCAAAATCTGTCACATATTGCATTTTTATACAGCGAGACAAGCAGTGAAAGACAAGGTGGATCACTGGGCAGATGAAATTCAATGTTGATAAATGCAAAATAATGCATATTGGAAATCATAATCCCAATTATACATATAAAATGACAGGGTCTAAATTAGGTGTTACCACTCAAGAAAGAGATCTTGGAGTCATTGTGGATAGTTCTCTGAAAACATCCACTCAGTGTGCAGTGGCAGTCAAAAAAGTGAACAGAATGTTGGGAATCATTAGGAAAAGGGATAGATAAGACAGAAAATATCATAATGCCGTTATATAAATCCATGGTATGTGCACACATTGAATACGTCTTGCAGTTCTGGTCATTCCATCTTAGAAAAGATATATTAGAAATGAATAGGTGCAGAGAAGGGCAACAAAATGATTAAGGGTATGGAACAGATTCCATGTGAGGAGAGATTAAAAAGAGTGGGGCTCTTCAGCTTGGAAAAGAGATGACCAAGGTGGGATATGATAGAGGTCTATAAAATCCTGAATGGTGTGGAGAAAGTGAATAAGGAAGCATTATTTACCCCTTCACATAACACAAGAACTAAGGGCCACTCAAAGAAACTAATAGCCAACAGGTTCAAACCAAACCAAAGGAAGTACTTCTTCATACAATGCACAGTCAACCTGTGGAACTCCTTGCCATGGAATGTTGTGAAGACCGCAAGTAAAGCAGGGTTAAAAAAAGAAATAGATAAATTCATGAAGGATTGGTCCAACAATGGCTATTAGCCAAGATGGTCAGGGATGCAATCCCAGGCTGTGGGTGTCCCAACATCGCTGACTGTCAGAAGCTGGGACTGAATGATGGAAGAGAGTCACTCAAAAATTGCCCTGTTCTGTTCATTCCCTCTGAAGCATCTGGCATTTGCCGTTGTTGGAAGACAGGATACTGGGCTAGATGGACCATTGGTCTGACCTGCTATGGCTGTTCTTATGTTCTCATGACTATGGTCTGACCCAGTATGATGGCTCTTGTGTTCTCATATTACCATTTTCTCCATAATTATGTGTTTATTTACTAGTATAAAAAGATTTGGTATTTGTGAGGAGATTCCTGGGCATCAGACTAGATGTGGAAGGCAAAACATTCCAAATGATCAGGTAATAAAATAGTAGAGAAGAGTCGCCATCTTGTCAAGATGCTTAATTACCTGAACTTGGAGCAAACAAGCAAGATGTGTAACTGAAGACTAGTCAGTTTTGACAATACATCAAGAATATTTGTTCTGAATAATCACCACCATTAGTGGAATACGATTCTATCATCTCAGGCAAAGAGAGTAGCAGCTATCCATCTTATATGATTATATATGAAAAAAACAAACACTTTTTCTAAATAAATTACAAGTGTGGTTCAATCTAAGGTTAAAAGGAGAAGGACAGATACCAAAGATGCTGAACTTCTCAGTTAACGTGCTTGCTGGGTCAACAGATCGGAGTTACTTTGATCTTGACTCCTGCAAGATATAGGGGAAAAAGAAGCCTCTTATTAAAATTTCATGGGTTATAATTAATGATCCCTTTCATAAAATTGCCTCTAATATCTGTGAATCTTAGACAGACTGAGTCTACCTGCAGGGAGAATTTTCTTTGCAGAGATACATGGAGGATCATAAATTGCCCTCTTTTAGTAATTTATTGGGTCTTTGAGGGTCTAAAACTCCCTTTTTCTAAAGAGCAGAATTCAAGAAAAATGTCTTGCTCTAATGATACTAAATGTGGAAACATTAAAGAAGTGCTATATAAGTGAATATTCTGCACACAATACATCTCAGCAGCTTCAGATATCTGGAAATTGTATACAAACTTCATTGTTCACGAGGCCATCCAAAAAAATCTTCAGGGTATTGTAATGCCCTGTTAAATTCCAAATCTACTATATAAATTGGATAATAAAAAACCTATCCAGATGATTTTTAGAAAGAAAAGTGTCTGTGGAAATAAATTTAATAGCTCTCTCAGCAATTCCACTAAAAAAACATTTTTGAAAGATTTTAGGAACTGGAACCCAATTGGAAGGAAGCTCTCTCAGTAAGTAGTTGTGTTATTCCCTTAAGCAGAAAAATCTGTGTAAGGAAAGCAGTGTGCACTTCCAAAGCTTGAGTAAACAGTAATGAATATGCTAGTAAGATGTCTACATTATTGAAATTATTTCCTGCTATTAAAATATACTATGTCTCTTATTTCAACTCTAAGGTTTGTCAAAAATCCTCAGAAAGCTCTGCTTATTAGCAGGCTATATTACAGGAAAATAAAATATGTGGCTCAAAGTCCTGCATGGAGGATTTTACTTGTGGAAAGATGTGAAAAAACATAATTTTAATGGGGCTAAGATAGTCATAGCTCTAAGACTTTTGCAGCTTTTCAGATAGAGTAAGGAACCTTTTTTACTGTCCAGTCTCTTTGACCAAATAGTAAAAAACACTGGTGCTAGTTTGCATTTTTCAGTTATGTAAAACTTAAAGAACAAATTTATTTTTTTCTCCTTTTTCCAACTGTGTACACTCCAGACAAACCAGTATAGTAGAATTCAATGAGACATTTCACTGTTACATCTCAAAGGCAATCAGAATTATTATTCCATCTACTTTTTCATATTTGTGTAGAATAAAGGGCTCGTTACAACATGGTCCTAAGCTCCTCTACAGATGGTAACTTGTGAAGAATTTACTCAGCACAGACAGAATTAGTCCACCCTGAAAAATTATCGTAATTACTTATACATTGTTTCACATTATTTAATTACATGTAGTGATTGTGAAAGCTGTGGTAATTAAAGTCGTCTATTTATCTATACATTAAACAAGCAGTGGCAGCGCAAGCTTCTGCATATAGCCCCACCTGTGTGTGATGCAACTTGCTTCAGGAGAGACCCACCTGAAGGGACTTCAGAAAGGTTTGTTCTTCACGTTCACTCAGTTCTAGGGCTCCATGCTGACCCTATCAATAAGTGTGGCAATTATGGAGTTATTTTTTTGTCCACTAGGAGTGACACCAACCAATTCATTTTATGTAGTCCAGTGAACAGCCCTCAGATATCAATAGTGTCCAGTCACTTCTGAGGTGGCTGGTTTTGAATCACAGAGGCAAAAGGCATGGTAGCCTATTATTGATCCCTTGAGCCAGGCAATCTCCATGAGTTAGTTGAAGCTCCACACTGACCTTTTCATTCAGTCTACCACTTTCTCAGAGCTATCTCAAAGCTGGTAGCTGAAGTGGCAAACTAATCACTTGCATGTTGTGCATAGTGCTGCAGGCGTTGGTGTGATAAATTGTCCAATTTTACTAAGCAAGGTTGCTTAGATAAAAGAGACTCACAATAAGGGTATCTACAGCTGCCTTTGTTAGGGACTAAACAATAATGTCATCTTACTGTCTTTTTATAATTGTCATTACTACTCAAGTATGAAAGTGTGTACAGTGAGAACTAAAAAGTTGTAATTTGCATAAATGTTTTAGATAATTTTTGAAGCAACAGCTGTCATAAAGGGCTGTATTTCCATTTGTTTACAAAAATGAGAAATCATTGCCATTTTGATGCCCTAAGAACTGAAAAAAAAACCATATATAAACACAGAGTAGCTTAACATGTGGAACCAATAGTGTTCACAGAGGCAGTGCTGCCCCGACTGAAATGTGAGTTGTACACGCATCTTTGTGTTGGCCATATGTGTTAATCTGCTCTGTAATTATTAAGTTTGCTCAAGAAAACAATGGGAGCTGTACATTCTAACGTAACCTATAACCAGCTTCCCCTTATACACTGTTTCTAACACGTGGGTATTGTAGTTTGTTGTTCTTCTTTGGAAATTTGTTGATGGGGAATCTGAGATCATTGCCATAGTATTGTTTGGTTTATGAATATGCAAAATATACTGGACATAGTTTAATCTAGGAGCAATTAGATAGCAAAATTAAATCTGGACATGTACTGAAGCCCAGACCACAAATTCCTATGCAATGCATCAACTGGGGCAAGAAATTACTATTATCCATTGGATGTCAGTGTTCCTACGTAACAAAGCACTTTGGGATATGTTGCACATTCATGCAGACATTACCCCCATGTTAAAGCAACAGGGAAATTGAAAGTAGGCACAGTCTCTGTTTCAAATTTCTGTTGGATTCATGTTGTGCACCGCTGCTTGCTATTCAAAAAGTCAGTGATAGAAAATTACAGAATCTCAATGAAATATGGAGCACAGGGTAGTATGCCCAATACTTAAGAAACCTTCACTAGCAATACTAGCAGTCTCCCCAACTACCAGTCTGTAGCTATCTAATTCTTTTTCATGAGGAAGGTTATCAAGAAGGTGGTAAGTAGCCAACGCCAGTAGCATTTTGCCTTTTCTGAGATTGCAGACCCTTTGAATTCTTATTTCAGACTAAAACCTGGTACCGAGAAAATGCTGGTCACACCAATTGATTATTCCTTTTGGGCGGTGGAGAAAGAGTTGTTGTCCATGCAAATATTGTTAGTTCTGTCAACAATGTTCATCACTGGGTGCTACTGACAGCCATGTGGGACCTTCAGAGTAGCCAGAGTTGTGTTACAATGGCTTTGCTCCTTTTTCTTAGATAAACTACATTGGGTGGTGATGGGCAGTTTTTCCTCATTGTAATAAGGAAATAACGTGCAGGATTTCTGGTATGAGACTCTCCTTTCTTTCCTGACCCCCGCCTCAACATGGATCAGGGTTACTATCAATGTCAGATTGCAGGAATCAGTATTTGCTAGCTCCATTGGCTACTGTTACTTGCCTTACCAAGTAGAGTACGTGTCCTCTGAGGCTACTAGGAGATATCAGGCAACATTATGGATAGGGGGATGGGTTCCTAACACCCTTGGGAGCTTTTGAAAATCCTGCTGTATGTGTGTCAAGTGCTATCAGTACGTGGATGACACCCAGCTCTTCACCGCCTTCTCATCAAGTGCACACAGAGCTGTTGCCTTGATGTCCCAGTGTCTGAGAGAAATAAGGATGAGGCTCTTTTAGGTGCAGGATCTGGGGCTACTCCTAATGGAGTGCAACTTCTATAGCACAGGTTAAGCCAAAGCAAATAAATACAAAACAGGACCCCTTGATCCTACAACTTGGACTGCCTGGGTGGACCCCTTTATTTCAGTGGGATTTCACATGGGCACAGGAGCCTCTCATGCAGAACAACTTTATCATTAAGCCATCTATGCCAATGACTAATAGTCAATAAAACATAACTGTGGAAACAACATCTTTTGAGTAATAGAAACTTATGAGCATTTACAATTCCCCACCCCCAGTAGCAACTTTCCTAGTATGCATGCCATAGCCACCTACTCGTGACCATCCCAGGTCCAAAATACCTTTTTGTTTCACAATGTTTGGTTTTCTTGCCAGGCACAGCCAGAAACCTTACAGTTGGAAGATTTTATACTCTCAAAATAACTATTTTTAAAAGTAAATCTTGTGTGCTGATAGTCATTAATGTAGTTTAAATGTCTTTTTATTTTCATAGGCTCTAATCCTCCAGCTCAAGCACTGGTTCTGATGCACAGGCAAAGCATGATATGGAGAGGTCAGACAAGGGTCTACTGCAGCAGGCTTGCAATAGGAAAACTGGAGACAGTGGCATAGAGAGTAGGTACAAAGGTTCATAGAGGCACTGGCCTAACCCAACCCTAAGCCTGGCCTAACCCAGACTTTTAACTGGAAGTTCCAGCTTTCTGATTCCATTAAAGTCTCTCCAACCACCCTGATAATGTCTCTGTTTTTTGGCCAGCTGCCAAAGTGGGTAGTGTGATGGGGCAAGGCCAGATGGCTATAGAAAAGTAGTGGGAGATAGATATATTAGCTCCAGGCTAAACAAATCTCTGGTACCAGAATAAGTGAAATGGCAGCTGCTCCAGGTCAATTAAGACACCTGGGGCCAATTAAGAACTTTCCAGAAGGCAGGGAGAATGCTAGGTTGATTGGGACACCTGAAGCCAAGCAGGGGCTGGCTGAAACTAGTTAAAAGCCTCCCAGTTAGTCAGGTGGGCGCGCATGTCAGGAGCTGTGGGAGGAAGTTGTGCTGTTGGAGAGACTGAGTGGTACACACCATATCAGGCATAGGGAAGGAGGCCCTGAGGTAAGGGTGAAGTGGAGCTTGAGGAAGTGAGGACTGCTGTGGGGGAAGTAGCCCAGGGAATTGTACATGTCATGTTGCTAAAAGGTCAGCTACCATAGCTGATACTATTAGGGTCCCTGGACTGGAGCCCGGAGTAGAGGGTGGGCCCGGGCTCCCCCCCTTTGCCCCCTGATTAATCACTGAGACTGGGAGACAACAGAGACAGTGCAAGGAAGGATAGCTTCTCCTCACCTCCCTCACTGGCTTATGATGAAAATGGCTCAATAGACTGTGACCCTTGTCTCTAGAGAGAGAAGGGTTACGTAGAGGGTCACAGTGAGCCGCTGAGGCTAGCGAAATCTGCCAGGAAACGTGGGACCCACGGAGGCAAGGATAGAGATTTGTCACAGTAGGAAAGAGAGAATTGATAGAAGAAGGATGAATGGGGTTTGAGGGGTAAGAGGAAATAGAGAATTGATGAGGCAGGATGGAAAAAAAAACTGGAAAATTGATGGAGGAGTGGAATAATTGAAAGAGAGCAGGAGGGAACTGATGAGGCCAGGAAGGAGGATGGATGTCCTTTAGGGGAAGAGAATTGGGGAAGAATGATATACTGTGTGGAGAGAGGGAGAATTGATAGATTAAAGGGTGGAACTGATAGAATGTGATGGGGATGAATGGGTAACAGATGGACATGAGGTAAATTGACAGACTGGAGGGAGGAGATGTAGTGGGACACCAATTTTGGGAATACATGCAGAATGAAATTATATATAAATTTATATACAAATGTAGAATTTCTGCTGAACCCCTCAAATTAGGCCTGGCCTAACCTCACCTGTATGGAGGTACTTACCAGGCCACGGAATCTACTGCAGGCTGAGACAACATTAGCAATAGTGAAAGAGCTGCATGAGTGTTCTGCACGCCATGCCAGGATGTAGAGGAAGATCTGGACTATCTGAAACACACATAATGGAATTTCCTTGTGCAGAGCCCATATACTTGGACTGTGGGCCGGGACCAGGATTTGTCCCTTATTTTTTTCAATGCTGTGGTGCCAAAGCAATGGGAGGGAGAGGAGGCTGGTATGCAAGCAATGTGAGATTGAGACAAAAGTTTTCTGCTTTATACACTAGAAGCTGACAGAATCTGTTTCTATATTGAAACCTTTTCACAAATAAGATTTTTGATGTAGGAAAGATTGTGTGGATTTTATTTGCAATTCCATCTTTTGTACTTAGCTAATATTATTAGAGCTGGTCAGGAAAAAAAATTGTGTTTCTGTGAACTTTTTTAAAAAACTTGAAAACATTTTATTTTATGTGGAAATCTTTCTTCAAAAGTCTTCAGATTTTTGTCAAAACAATACAACACAAAGCAAAATATCCCATGCCCCACAACTGAACAATTTTTGGCTGAATAACTGAAAAAATTTATTCAGATGCCTCATTTTAATGAATCCACCCCAAAATTAGTCAGAAATGGGCATTTTTCCATGGAAATTCCATTATGATGAAAAAGACACTTTTTGTCAAATATTTTGAACAAAAATGTTGATTAGCTGTAAGTATAATTTACCTGAATATTACTGAAAAATTCTCCCATGCTTGTGTGAAACTGAATTTTTAAAACTTAAATTTCAATATAAATGTTACTTATGCAAATCAGCAGAGACTTAAAGCTAGCCCTTGTTCAAACTATCCAGTTTTGAAGCTTAGCCATAGCTTAGTTATCACACAAATTGTGTCAACATGCTTTTCCACTTTACATTATTTTAAAATGCCTGAATATTGGTGAAGTTTCAGAAAAAAAAATCACCTTTGAGAAAAGGTATGGAAAAATTCAACCTAAAAGGACAATTTTACAAAACATTATAAAGTTGTGAAAAAAGTGCAATCAATGAAGGTCCTGATATAACTAATTGCAGCAATCACTACTAAGTGACTATTATAATGCATACTTAAAATATTTCCTTCTACATTTTATTGACTTTGAATATGTTTTGGTTTTTCACATAGAGAAACCCTTTATAGAAGTTTTTTTTTAAAGGAAAGTTTATATTCAACTATAATTAAATCAGATGAATAACATAGGTAGTTAAGTAAGAAAGATATAGTACTACAAGCTTCTAATAATCAGGCACCATAAGACACCAGCTGAGTGACTTAATGGGCCAGTTCATTTTGCATAGATGTTTGGGGACCTCTGCCCTTTTTCTAGCTTTGTGTTGGGATCTCTACCTGACTCATACTTAGACTCTTCTCTGAATTTGGTCCCAAGTGAATCTATAAGAGTATAAATTGGTGTAATTTTAGATGTAAATTCCTTAGACTAAAGTCAGGTCTACACTAGAAACTTTTTGCTGGTATAGCAATGTTGGTTATGAGGCTGTTATTTTGGTGACATTTCTATACCGGCAAAATCTCTAGTGTAGACACAGTTATATCTGCATAAAAGTGCTTTTTCTGGTATAGCGTATTTCACTCAGGAAACCAATATAAGCTATAGCAGCAAAAATATGCTTTTTTTCCAGTATAACTGGGTCTACACTAGGAGGTTTGCCAGCATAGCTGTGCCAGCATAGCTACATCAGCAAACCTTTTATTAATGTAGACCTAACCTGAGTCAGATTGTACACATCAGTAAGTGGGTCATGAAGTCTGGGTTTAAGAGAATCTGAATTACATGCTGAGGAGGCCAGAAAAAAGCACAAATAAACTCTGAATCTGGTCTGTACATATATACTGTGACAGGGTCAGGCCAGATGGATACAAGAGAGTGGTCAAAGGTAGATACATTAGTTCCAGGTTAAGCAGGTCTCTTTTCCCTCGGTAAGATAACAGGGACTATTCAGAACACTCAGGAACTTTCTAGAACTAATTAAGGCAGTCAGGCTAATTAGGACACCTGTAGCCAATTGGGAAGCTGCTAGAATTAATTAAGGCTAATCAGGACACCTGGTTTTAAAAGACTGTCACTCCAGTTAGTGAGGTGTGCGCGTCAGGAGCCGGAAGTAAGTGGACGTGCTGCTGGAGGACTGAGGAGTACAAGCGTTAACAGACATCAGGAGGAAGGTCCTGAGGTGAGGACAAAGAAGGTGTTAGGAGGAGGCCAAGGGGAAGTAGCCCAGGGAATTGTAGCTGTCATGCAGCTGTTCCAGAAGGCATTCAAGACAGCAGCAGTCCACAGAGCCTTGGGCTGGAACCCGGGGTAGAGGGCAGAGGGCGGGCCTGGGTTCCCCCAAACCTCCCAACTCCTGACCCAACACAGGAGCTTCCACAAGAGGTGAAGGTCTCTGAGCTGGTCCCCGACCCACATGGTGGATCAGCAGAAACTGCGGGGATTGTTCTTACTCTTTTTTCCCCATGCTGGCCAGTGATGCGGTTATCTGAGTGAACGGCAGATTTGAGCCATGAACGTGGCCAAACTGAGGGCTGCCATAAATCTCTGAGGCGAGCAAAATCCGCCAATAAGCGCAGGACCCACCAAGGTAGAGGAGGAACTTTGTCTCAATATCAGTAGTATTAATACACAGGCATTCACTCACTATTAGAGGAAAAAGTCCCTCAGTCTACAATACTGTTACAATGGAAAGAAAGAGAGCAATTATCATTGCTATAAATATGAGGCTTTGAAGCCATCATTTTATTGAAATGCATTCCTAGTAACAAGAAGGTAAGCACTGCTATTGGTTTCAATATTTTTTAATATAGAACGAATCTGTTATACACAGTATTTTAAAGTAATTTTATTTCAAAAGGTCAGGGCCAAATTCTGGTCACATTTACACTGGGGTAAATCCAGATCGCCTTCAGTGAAGATCTGCATCAGTTCAACTGAGAGCAGAATTCGACCTCTAATGTTTTCTGCAATTACAAAGAACAGACATTTCAGTTGGAAACTATAGAGATGTATTTTTAAAAGAGATCTGATTTGATTTGTTGTAAAAATGTTGCTGTAGATTGTAAAATATTAGAAAAGTAGCACCGAATGTGTGTAGCTTTAGTATAAATTAGAATATTACAAATGTTTCAATCTCTTGAGCCTCAAGACATTCCACTATGATAAAGGACTGGTAGAGTTGTTAATAAAAAAACTTCTTTGCACATTGTGTATAAACTGTACAACCTTTGCTGTATCAACTTTATGCTCCAATAAACAAGACAATAATGACAAATTATCAAAGCAGGCCTCAGATGTGACCCTCAATTGGGAGAGCAGCAATTTAATGAAGACAAAAGCTAGGTGAAAGCTGCTAATATCATTTACTGATAAACAGATTTTCTCAAGAGGCTCCTAGCTCAATCCCCTGAGGACCCATAAACCTGCATAATTCCATTTAAAATATTGTGCAATTCACTAAATTAGTCTTTGAACATCCTTACTATCCAATTACGAAGCCCCAGCATGGACAGAATAATGAAATTTTTCAAACTGTGGAATGCATGTGGTCTTAACAAACTTATGACAAACACTGAAATTAGCTTTCAATTTTGAGGCCAATGTAGCCTCTTCCTAATGCTTCAAGTCAGAGTTATAACAATAAAACACTATTGCAATGGCTAGGCAGAATGTAAGAAAAATAAATCTTTGACTTATACAGAATTCTCCACACAGTCTACCTTCAGGAAAAAAAATCATAAGAACTTGAATGATGTTTTTGCATTTGCAAGCTATTTGGCCCGCTTAAAATCTAGTAAAAGCTTTACTGAATAAAGGGTACAAAATACCTCCTGGACAGTTTTATCTTCCAGGCAGGCAGAAAAAGGCGAGAGTTTCGGAAGTGAAATTTATTTCTGTTCAAGCATTGCAAGCTGCATTATTAAAGTCATTTGTCATGGTTTGAATATTTCTGCCTGATTCACCATTAAATTGGCCCTCTAATTACCAACTTTGTCATGAAAAGCGGTTGGGCTGCTTCATTCACCAGAAAACTTCAATTCCTTAATAATAGCTTGGTTCATACTGGGGGAAAAAACAGTTATGCTTAAAATTTAAAATGAATTGTATAGACAAGGACATTTTAAAAAATACATTAACGCTGAATTCAAAAGCAACCTTGAGAATATTTAGAATTTATTTTAATAATAAAAGATTTATTAATTTGGATGACAAATATTTTACTCTTTTAAAATGCAAATTCATTTATAGTGAATACATAGGAAATCAAAATGAATCCATATAGCTTAGCGCAGCAAATATTCATTTAATCAAAAGCTTAAGGCCACAATTCTCAAAACTCAAAGGCTTCAGGGCCATGTGCAAAAATATTTGTGCAATAATATGTCTAATTTGTGCATGCAGTGACCATTATTTTGCATGCAGATTTGCTCACTGCATTGGCAAATGTTCAAATAGATTAACTGTGAATTCAGATATTTGATTTACTTGTGCAATTGTGGTAACTACATGAGAATATTAGGCAGACATTTGTGAGTGGTTTTACCTATCTGTGATATTTATATAAAGTCAGTCATTATAGTATTTAAGCAATTGGTCCCTGAGGTTTTGTTGAGTTTACAGCCTTCCCTCCAAACATACATGCATACAAATTTCTAAACAAAAAATGATTTTTATATAATATTTGATAAACAGAACATTATTCATTAAAATGTGTTAATATTTGGGGGAGTAGTTAAATATTTTAGATAATTTGGAATCCACTAAAAATGAATACACTATATATGCTTTTTTTTGGTTTGTTAAATTACACTTGGGCAAATCTCAGAAGTTTCAGGTTTGTTTGCACCCAGAAATTTGGAGATTAATCCATGTCCCTTTGGTCTGCAAAATGAGGCTGGAAGCTTTGCAAGAATAGGTTTATCTCAATATGTTTGATTTTGCCTGTTTCTCATTAGGTTGTTCTTTCTCTACCTCATAGAATAAGAACATAACATTTACCATGCAGGGATAGACTAGTAATCCTATCAACTCTGATAGTTCCCTTTCAATCGTGGTCAATATTTGATAAAGAAGGCCTGGGGGGAAAGGGGAAAAAGAAAGAAAGAAACAAACAAAAGTCTTCCTAATGCACCCAAGCCAAAATTTTAAAACTTTGATACCAAATGTGAGATATTTAAATCCACGTTTAGATATCTAAGTTACCTAATTTTCAACGGTGATACTATCTCTGCTTATATACCACACACTCTAGTGGGAGTTATGATTACTCAGCACCTTTACAATTTAAAAATCAGGCCACTTATTCAGTTGCCTAAATATTTACCACTGCATCCTTCTCAGACAGTCTCTCAAATACAGAAGGATATTTGAGTAACTCCAGCAGAACCATAAGAAGGTGCATCAGGATGTGACATGGGACGAAGAATCAAAGGACAAGCTCTATAATAGCCAATAGCCAAGAGAAAGCACTATAAGTGACTGGTGATGGTGGTGGTAATAAAAAGATGGGTCTTGGACCAAGTAATAGGAATCTGCAGACGAGAGTGAGGAGAAGGTGCAGAGTGTCTGAAGTACAGAAAAAGTGGGGAGGTGGCATCCTGGAATAAAGAGAAAGAGACTGAAAGACTCAATAATCAATGATGCAATTCCATAAGCTGTGCATTATGTTCAATGTGACATACAAAGAACCATGTACTCCCTGCTCTGAGGAGCTTACAGGCTGAAACCATAAGTGAGTACAATACAATGCATTAAATAAAAGCAAACAGATGCTCAGAAAGGAGTGAGTAGCTAAAATCACTTCCTGAAATAGTTAAGGTTTTTAGAAACTTCTTAAATGAGGAGAGGGCTTGTCATACATGAACTGGGATAGTGTTAAGGCAATTAGAGCAGCTTGGAAAAAGGTGCATAAAAGAGAGTGGGAGACAAATGTGCTGTCAGGAGAAGTCGTGAAGAAAGGAGCAAAAGGAGTGGGTCGGGAAGCCTCTAGCAAAGAGACAGGGACATGAATACAAAGAGGGGGAAGTGGTAGAGAGAGAAAATAAATCCAAATCTTTCAGGAACGGAAGAAAGGGAGGAGACTGCAACCTTCAGGATTGCTGTCTGTCCTTATCTAGCATCGGCCCTATCTGTGGCTCTTGTCCTGTGTCTTGCTGTATCTCTTCATGAAACACAGAGCGTCCTCTTTCCCCCACCCCACCACAACATATCTGCAGGACAAAGTATTAGACAAAAATGGAGCAGCTCCAGCGAAGCTTAACCTCTGTCTATTGGCTCATTAGAGCAGAGTAGCCAATCAGAACAATACAGTCAGGTGACATCCTGTCGTTTGGGCTACTGACGTTAAGGGTCAGGGGAATGTCAGGAATTGGACTATTATGAAGGAAAAGTGCTCCAGTCCACCTCACTTTACAATGTGGCAAAAGTCAAACCAGCAGCTTGAGGCCTGAGTTTGGAGCAGAGTCGGAGGGTAGGGATGAGCGTTGGGGTGGGGAAGATTCAGAAGAAGAAGATAAGAATTAAATCTTTGGGACAAGGATTGGGCCTTTCTATATGTTTTGTGCAATGTCAAACAATGGGGGTCTGAACCTGATTGTTTTCTGGGTGCTACTGTAATATAAATAATAATAATAATAGGCTGGAAGGAAGACATTTTCAAAAATAATGCCTATTGCTACCATTGTAAAAGATTAATATTTTTCGAATTAAATGATGAGCTTGCTTTTTAATATCAGCATTATAATAGACTGTACTATGAATCTCTTTATAATACCTAAAGCACTGTTAATTCATCTTTCATGAATATATTAGAACAGAGGATTTTCCCATAGGCAAACACATCATACATATTTGCAAATGTCTTACATAATGATGCAAACACTATGCATAAAGAGTAGCTGTGTTCTGGTAAAAGGGAGAAAACTGTTTAAAAAAAACCCAACTTTCATTCAATTTCATTAAATACTTAAAACACCAAAATAAAGTAAGTTCAATTTGCTGTATATAAATCTTCAAGGCAAGGAAAAGCGCTGTTTAAATTTATTCTTTAGTTTATATTCAACTATTCATAATAAGGAGACAACCACTGTAGATAGAACTGATGATTTGTTAACACAGATTGCCTAAAATAAAACAACTCTTCACTTTGGCATTATACCTACTGGTGAATTCTTAAATATTTTCCTGTTTGGGAAACAAGATGACCTCTGTATTCTCTTGTAGGAAATCTTATTGATAGACCATAGCGTGGAAATGAAACTGGGAATCACAGCCACAGACACAAAATAAATAGTAGTCATTTTATTTAGCTTGTTACCATCCCGTCTAGTCTAAGAATATTACCAGACTGAATTCATGAAAAGTTACATAAGGGCCTTGTTGTCAGACATAAAAATAACCCATTTAGTGCCTGCTTTGCATCTACACAGGAAGTTTTTTTTCATTATCTACCAGCTCCTAGCAGCTTATTATAGCCATTGTTTAATTTGTGCTCTGTTTTACAAACGACACTTGTACAGGCCTCATGGGGCTGCTGATAGAAGTGTGGCTCTCCCCTTCCCTTGTGTCAATTCTTTTGTGAACCTTTATAATTAGCCACTTAACAAATTGAGGAAAATGAATCTCTGGTTGTAAGTGCTGACTGGAGTTAAGTCAACCATATGACAGTCCAAACAGATATATAAAAAGTCCTTGCAGTCAGCTGTCTAAAGGGTTAACAAAACCTTTAGCGCTAATACAGAAATGAGGTATGTGATCACCAAACTAAACTATCCAAATACATATTAGTGTGTTAGAAAATTCACAATGGTTTCAAAGTTTAATTGCCCCTGCTTTGTCATTCCACTGATTTCCTTAAAGAGACGCTCTGTAGGAAACTGTAGAAAGCAGCAGGTCACTTCTGACTTTCCATATTAGGAGCCAAATCATGAGTTTTCCTGCTCTAGTGTGTCTTAACAATACGGGTTCCGAGTAGCAGCCGTGTTAGTCTGTATTCGCAAAAAGAAAAGGAGTACTTGTGGCACCTTAATTTGGTGGTCTCTAAGATGCCACAAGTACTCCTTTTCTTAACAATACAGTTTTACAGGGAGCAAGTCAGTGTAGAATCTGGCCCCAAATATAAACAGAGAGGAAATGTTCAAGTCACACATGGAGTCAAATTCCCAACAAAATACAAGCTGGTGAATTTTATATCATCAGTGTGAACAAACAATAATATTTATATTGAAAATCCATAAATGGCAGGAAGGTAAACAATACCAAATCTACATATAAGTCTAGTATTATGTTTAACTTTGTTGTAGGGTGATGTCAACTCTGAACAAAAGCAATGGGTGAAATCTTGTCCCTGCCTGAAATCAATGTCAGAACTTCCATTATCTTCAATGGGGCCAAACTTGCCCAAATTTCTTTAAAGAAAAAAAGAAGGGGGCAGGAGGAAGCATAGAAGGATCTTTATCTCCCATTGGGGTTCCTAAGGAAATAATAACCATGTTCTGTTTATTATTATTTTTTATCTATTCGTCGCCTGCATCCAAAGAAGTGGGTATTCACCCACGAAAGCTTATGCTCCGATATGTCTGTTAGTCTATAAGGTGCCACAGGACTTTTTGTCACTCTTTATTATTGTTATCTTAATATCAATAAGTCTTTCAGAAAATTTTACAAAACCATGGGTTTTTTATTTACTGCCATAGACATTAATATAAAATATTGTTTTTTGTTAATTTCTTGTAACAACTCACATTGCTTCATGAAGGTTCTGGAAATCTAAGGCAATTACTGTCAAGTGGACTAGGTTCTGATCTAAATTATAGAAGTGTAATTAAGTACTTCCATTGAATTAACAGGGACACTTTGGACTGACACAAAATAACTGAAATTGGAAGCTGACCGAGTGTTTTTAACTGTGTATGTTGCTTAACTGCAACCCTTTTCTCATATAAAGACCTAGTCAGGAAATTATGTGAACAGTAGAAAGTGGGGTCAAGTGCACAAGCACTCTCCCCAGTAAGCAAAGGGCCTCAGGTTGTTAAACAGGGTCTTCTACCCCAACCGCCAGAAAATTTTGAGTTACAACCCAGTTTCTGGCAGCAAGACTTTGTGGGAAAGTGCCCTTCCACGCCCTTATCTTCTGAGTCATAAATTCCATTGTGGAGAATGAGGGAGATATCTGTAATATTTTGTATGAATATGATATGTACCTCAGTTTATCTGCTTGATATTATTCTGTCTAACTAAACTGAGCTAAATCAAAGGAGGCTGTTCGGGAAAACCAAGCAGGAAATGAAACAAGGAGAGCTAAGATATCTCTAGGGAAAATACCATGGGCCTTAAAAGAAAAAAGGGGGATCTATAAATTGGGAAATACCCACCTGCCGCACTCTGGACTGGGTATCAGGTTTATTTTTCCCAGGCGCAAGCCTAGGATGAACAGAAAACAAAACCATTAAATCCTTCTGCCTAAAAAAGGGTGGTGGTCAGTGGGTATCAGTGACATGGGTGAAGACACTGCAAGAGAAACACAGAGAGAGGCATAAAATGCTGCAGAGGATGTCTGTCTCTCCCAGACCAGAACAGGGGTATTTGGGTTAAATGTAATTTACCAAAACTGGCAAGAAAAGTTTAGGTAAGACCTGGGTGTGTAGGCCTTTCTTGTTTTCATTCACTTCTCTGATGTTATGTACCTTTGAGTGAATAAAGAATACTTTGTTTTGATGAAGCTCTTTTGAGTCACTTTAAATCAACTGCAGGTCACAGGATTCATAAGGAAAGGTCTTGCGGATGCCAAATACGGTTAAATCATGCTGTGTAGTGGCTGGTTTGGGTGGGGCACCCTTTCCCCAGCCTATAAGAACATAAGAACGGCCATATTGGGTCAGACCAAAGGTCCATCTAGCCCAGTATCCTGTCTTCCGACAGTGGCCAATGCCAGGTGCCCCAGAGGGAATGAACAGAACAGGTAATCATCAAGTGATCCATCCCCTGTTGCCCATTCCCTATTCCCATTTGCCACAGATCATTTGAAGGTGGCACATGTGAGATGAAGAGTTAAGTACTGCAGATAATGAGCTCTGCACATCATCCAGGCATGTATATAAATAATTCCATGCTATGGAAGTAATCTGAGGAATTTACCTCTATCTTTACAAAGTGCTCTGGGATTCCTGAGGATGAAAGATGCTGTGTAATGTAAGATATCATTTTAATGAGCGATTATTGGGATTCGGACTGGTTCATTGGATTGGTAATGGGATTAGGAGCCTTTCACCTCTACTTCACCATTTGAAATCCATCTCTGATTATTAATAACCAAAAGCGACTATTACTTTAGAGCTATTTGGTAACCCACGTAAAATGTTCTCCATCCATAACCTAGCAGAAGTGTCTACATCACAGAAACCTCCTCCACACTTATCATGTTGGCAGTCTCAGTAATGAAGTCAAGAATTAAATGAATATGGAGCTAACATCTAATTCCTAAAGGTGGTCCCTCCAGACAAGAGGTGAGGCACTTCAGAAATGATATGATGAAGCTTCTACTGCTGCTATCTGTGTTGTACATTTTCTGTAGATGAAGATTTTGTCTCCTTGGTTGTCAGTCTGGCATCTTTCAGGAACACTAAATTCACTTTAAAAACGTGCATGCGACAAAAATCTTAACTGTGTAGTACTCTTCATTTAAATGCTGTTTTGTGCAAAAGCTAGTTATATCTCTTCTAATCATACACTATACAGATAACTTAAAGTTACGGTGTACTGTTAATTCCCAGTGGCAAGCTGAAATTTTATATTGGCCTGAAATACATGATCATGATGAATTGAAACAAATTAGACATATTACTCCATGTAGCAGGCTGTATTGATCTATTCTAAAATGCATTATTGGACCAATTTTAACACAGAAGAATCAAAATAATTGATTAGCATCTGATGGAATGTGTCCTGCATCAATAGTTGAGTGTATTTTAAATGACTCTCAGTATGGCTGTTACAAGAACTGATGTGCAGTCTAATAAACGTACTAATGCTAGGAAAAACAACAAGGAATTTTAACAGGACAAGTTAAAGGCACAATAGTGAAAATTCAAATACTTTGAGCTGAACTCTGATTTTACACTGGTCTAAATCCTGGGATAACTCTGAGGGTGGGTTTTTCCTTTCATCAGAAAAGCTAAACATCTTTGGTATAATTCTTCCATCCCTAAATAATTTCAAGTCAATTGAGATACACTGGAATAAACCAGGTGCAACAGGAGATCTGGACCCTTATGTTTCTTTTCTCTATGTTCAGCTACATGTAGTCTGGTAATCTACACTATTCTTAGGACTAGTCTTACCTTGGAAGGAATGTAAAAAAACAACATTAAAATAACTACAGACCACAAAGTTTCTCAAGAAATAAATCCCATAATCAAAATCAATGCCTGAGAGAGAATTTTTCCTTTCTCAATATCAAGAATAAAAGCATTTAGAATATTCTTCAGTGAAATGGAACAACCTACTCTGATGCAGAGCTATTTCAGAGTGGGAACTGATTTAAATGATCCTTTTTTATGTATATACCATATACTACCTCATAGGTATATTTATTCATTGTTTCCTACTTTTGGCAACCAAAAACGCTACTGCTTTTTCTTATGATGTTGAAAATGAAAGCTAAATTTTAGGTAAAAGATTCAGACAGACCACCTGAAATCTGTCATCAGTGGAAGAAAGATCTTTAAACATACTTAAACACACTTGTTTATATATATATAGAGAGAGAGAGAGAGAGAGATAAACATGCATTGTTTATATAGAGAGATAAACATGTATTACAGCTGTTTACCTAAAAACTCCAATATCTATCTATATTTTAAAAATGTATCCAGTAAAAGGAAATTTTGGCCTAAGATTGGTTGTATTTATCATTCAACATAAAGTCACTTTTACAGAAGTAGCTGATTTCTGCAGAGGGCACCTTTTGAATGAATGAGAATTCCTTGTTGTATTATGTCAATTGGTAAGGGTTATACATCTTTGTTAGCCTAATGTGGGGGCCTACAGGTTAGGAAGAAGGAAAGCACCAAGCAACACATTTGCCATATTCGTCTTTTTGCCTCCTCTTTTAAGCTCAATGCATACTAATAAAAGTGATCCAAACTATTCTTCTCTCCACTCCTCACTTAACAAGCATAATAATAAATGAATATTTAAACTAGCTGCAAATATATTAAGTGGAAACAAATAGGTTTCATTTGTAACAAGTGCACACAGGTTAATTAACAAGAAGGAGCTTTTGTGTTGAAACAAGGCTCCCTGATGCTGTACATGCAGGTGCCGTTAAGGGCCAATTGAGCTCTATAGGATAATTATGAAGTACCATTGGGCTCTTCCGTTTGTTAACAAAGTGCTGCCTGCAATTTGCCTAAACCTATAAACCATCATCTGTGATCCTCAGCAGCAATTAAGTGACAAACATCTTCTCATCAGAGACTTGGGAAAACAAAAGAGACATGATGGCGTTTAAGGAGCCAGATGGATATTTTAGAATGACAACTTTGACAGCCCCTCTTTCAATAACAAAATATAAAACAGGAACATCTTTGGTGCCCTCTCAATTATTGAGGGTGGGTGGATGTTAATAACTGTTGGCATGTACATTTGAACACCTTTTACTAGAAAAGCTTGGACAATAGAGCAACTGCGCGATAAAAACCTCTCGCCTCTTATTACAGCTCTACTGAATCACTTTTCCCCTAATGTTGTAGCTTCATACAGGATGAGTTTCTTTATGTGAATAGAAGTGTAATATTTCCTTTTTTCTAAGGAGAGGGCAAACCAACAGACAGAATTTTCTCCAGGGTATAAGTTACTAATTAGTTCTGCAAAAATAGCTTATATTAGAAAAATGATAGATCAGCACAAAGAGACACTTTAAAACAAGAGATCTACTTCTACAGGAAAGTAAAGTAATTTATCTAGAAGTATCGAAGATATAGTCTTAAAAATGCTTCTGTAAGCTCAGCTATAATTTCAGAAGTTAATAACTTTATAAAGGCACAGTTGAATTAGTACAATTAATTGTCTGGTTGAGAGAACCTTCAGAAACTTGTGGAAGCTCTTGTTTTTATAGTTAAGGATCTTCTGGGCATTTTGTTGCCTACATTAAAAGATGTTGTCTAACTGAGCTGTGTAATTGGTAGAGCTGAAAGGCTATTCAGTAACATGAAAAAAACCAAACAATTATAAATGTATGAGTGTCACTAGCTAGTCTTCATTTTTTCCCTTTGCCAAAATAACAGCATTTATAAATGTTTTCCGTAACCATTTTGAAGCTACAGCTCAGTGTGTTTTAATATACTATCAGGTCAACAGCTGTCTTGAAAGAAAAAAATCAACCCAGGGCCAAACAGTCAGACAGGCCTAATTAAGTACTCCAGGAGTAAGAGAAGCACTCAGATCACTAGAACAGACTTGACCCTTTTCTTTGTACTTCACTGGGTTCCTGTATACCTTTGCCACTTTCCTCTGGATTTATGTTTTTTTATGAATTATTTAAAAACTGCAATTTCAGATCTACAATTAGTTTTCAAGGAAACAGAGACATGAGGAAATAATCACAACTTAAACAGCTTAAAACTGCTTGATCTTGGCAGAATGCAAAATGCCAGGTTTCTAGTCCCATAGAATTCATCTCTTGGTAAAGGTTTCATTAATCCTCGCTTTCTTTCTGGCCTTTGAGTGTTCTGTAATATATTGAATGTGAGCTGTAGGTTTAAACAATGACAAATCACAAAGATCAGAAAGGAGCATTCTGAGGTTAATTTTGCATTTTATGTGAAGGAATGTGAATGATCTCTCAGTCTTCACAAGAAAAATAAAGAGACCAAAAGATAATTGCTCTAGGCGTGTTTTATTGTTGTGCAATGCTGTGGTGAGAGGCATCGTTTGCAATGGGAAATTGATATGGGAATGAAATGTTATGTTTTAAGATTGTATTCTTACATTTGTTTTCTGACTTTTTTTTTTAATTATAATATGTGTAGGGCTGACTAAACCTGGATTCTTCTGTGACACCCACTAGCTTGTCCTTTGGCTCTTCACAATGATTCAGGGCTCAAGTTCTGATGCAATGCAAATTTCTGTGTATTGGCTCGTCTGTTCCCTCTTGCCAGAATCTTCCTCTTCCCTCACAAGTAGTATGGATCATTTCCTTGAAGCTTAAATCTGCAGTCCCTGCTCAGTCAACTCAGTAAGTTCCTCAGCCAAAGCTCATTAAAGTTACTGGAAATATTTCTACTGATTTCAATGAGCTTTGGGTCAGGCCCTAATAATGATGCTGCTAGTTTTAGGTGTAATTTAGGAGCATTTTGACTTAAAATTGCAAAGGAAAAAGGAAGCAGACCCTGTGTCAGTATAAAGAGGTCAACAGCATCTATCATAAACACAATAATAGGGGCCGTGCAATGCCTGGCACTGGGTAATTTAGATATTAAGGGTGAAATCCTGAAGCAGCTGAATTCAATGGGAATTTTGCCTTTGATTTCAGTAGGGCCAGTATTTCACCCCAGGATTTTTATGGTGTAATTTAAAATTGCGATGATAATAATACTTGTGGGCCAAAGTGTCTGATGCTAAATCAACACCTGTTTGCCCACTTAGTCCCTTTGAAGTAAATGGTACTGTTCACATAAGTAAGCTGAGCAGGATTTAACTCATACTATTCCCATGTTTATTTGTGAAATTCAATGTCATTTTACATAAAACAGTTTCCAGATTAACCGTTTGGGTGCTTGGTGTTAAAAATTGTCATTAATATTTAAGGCTTCAGTCTGATCTTGCATACCTAGGTAGTCAGCACTGCAGCACTTATCAGGAGCCTGATCCTGCATTCCTTCTGCAACCAGAACTCCCACTGAAGTAGATTTGCTTTGAAGCTGTTACTTCCTGTATGGCCATCTGCCATAAATGGATTTGTGTTTGAAGATAAGCCTCCCCATTTCATGGGAATCTGGCTCTGGTGGTAAGCAAAATCCAGGATTGATCTTGAAATAACTTAGTGTTTTTGGTGTGCAAGGAACACAGGACTGAGCTCCAAATAAAAAAAAATCAGACTTGTACTCACATGCACAATTTACAGCCCATACATATCTGAGGCCAGATTGCACCAAAGCCTTTTTGCTTATCTGGGACATGGTGTTTACTAAAAATATTATGTATCACTGAGTTAGCATTGTTTATATGTCCTAATATCTTTCTTATCAATCTATTTACAAATTAATATCTTATCACCTAGCTATTAAGTTCTACTGAGCAGGGAATGTGTTCTTTATTTGTTCTGTAAAGTGCCATTCATGTCTAAAGAATTATGTAAGTAGTAATAACTCATAGAAAAGAATACTTCCTAGCAAAATAGCTGAAAACATCACTTAATGAAATATGGTTTAGTGAGAACAATTGAAATAACCTGGTAGAAGTGACAAACATGCTATCTAAATATCTTTTCAGAATTTAGTGTGCTATTCTATTCAAGTTATTTGTTAATTGCCAGTTACACAACTTCTATACTGTACTTAACAGATTTGTCTTTCTTGGAATGAAAGTTTAAAAAATACCAGACATTACTATTTTATTTTCTACTGGCTAGCCTTTTATAAAGGTTATATCCCATTAATTGATAAATACACTGAGTGTCACAGGCTATCCAAAATAACTTTCAAACATTGTGAAATAAAGTACTGCTTACAACTGGAGGCTTTTAACCTAATTAGCATAACTAAGCATAAAAAATAAATGATCAGAGACTATAATGTGAAAAATAATTGAAAATAATGTCTATGTTTCAGAACTACAGAAGTCAGATGATTGGTTTGTCTTATATTATTATGGTCTAAGAAAGAAGAACAATAAACTAAATGGGAAATAAGAACTGTAGAGGTGTGTTTTGGGGAACTTATGTAGAGAGTATGCAGTCAAAATTACTCAAACAGAATTTCAATACTTGAGTTTTATTTAGAACTGTTTTCTGTACTGGATGGAAGACTTAAGACTGATGTCATTCACACATTTCCTCTGCCAAGGAGAGCAATGGGCTAAGTACAGTAGTTCCAGAAACAGGTAATGAAGGAAGGTCAAGATGTGGCAGGCTGAATATTGCCCAGTGGCAATTCTGATGTAGCATGAGGACTGAGGAGAAGCAATGGTAGAAGGAAGGAGGGAAGGGAAAGGGACTTTGGAAGAGGAAAAGTTGCACAGGAAGCAGAGAGGCACAGAAGGAAAAGGAAGAGAGAAAGACAGACTTAGGGGGGAAAGGGCAGTAGAAAGGGGTCAGTGTAGGAGTTGGAAGGGGGCAGAATGTCAGAATGACAAAGTGGAGAAAGTGGGAAGAGAAAACTTGAAAAGTGATTGATGGTGTGAGAAAGGTAGAGGGTTCAGGAAACAGATGGTCTGATCCAGTTCTCATTTAAATCAATGCCAATACTATTGACTTCAAGGATCAGAGACTTGGGATTTGACCAGGTTTCTATGTTTAACATTTTTCCATAGATTAGATTGTTGTGTTGAGATGTTACACGGAACCATTTCATGCAGTCCCACCTGCTTTAGCCACCTTGAAAGTTCCAGTCAGATGAATTACATTAACTTGAGTTGTATTTTTCTGATAAGACGCACGTAAGCCCACTGAGCATTCAGAGGTTCATGGAAATTAGCAATATGGCAAGAGAAGGTAAACAACCTTTTCCATCCTGTCTGCGTTTTCATTAGATAAATCTGCCTCATAATATATGTTTCCCTCTTTGTCAGACACTAATATGAAACTTGCATTTTCAAGAAGTCACTACAGTATATTTGTGACATGTTCCCAAGGAAAATAATGCATTGCACAAGCAGCAAATCTGCTCTTTCCGTTCAAAATATGTTTTGCATAAACGGTGGATACATCTGTCTTCAAACAATACCAAGTGTTGTCATCTACTTGACAACCAGAAGGTGGCATAATCCCTACATTGATTGAGGCCTGTCAGCCAAACCACTGAGTGTAAAAAGCAGGTTTATTTGTAAGTATAGATGTTATCTGTGTTCTCAGGGTACGGTTGATTATACTTGCTGTTTATGTCAATTAAAATTCTGTCTATATCAGTGTTTCCCTTTTCACATCATTAAAATCTCTTTTCAGATCAGTACAGATCTCTTATCAGTAACTGTAATACTATATATTTTGGGTTACATTATAAATCCTTAAATAATTCTCTCTACTAACTGATCTGTATGTTTTTACTGAAGTACTCAGTAAAAACATACTACTCAGACTGCTGTTTACCTGCTGATTGGATCACATCAATTTCATATAAATTAGGGACCTGATCCTGCACCATTGAAATCAAGGGGAATTTTGCAGGATTGCGTTCTATGACTTCAGTCTTGGTCTTGGAGAAATCCAATCTCACTTTATTCCAGTGCACAAATACTGTTCACAAAGATACTTTTGGAGGTGGAATTAATTAGCTCTTAATAGATTCCACCCCACACATTTTACATATATTATAGTTAGGGCAGGTTTCTCTCCTACCTAAAGTGAGATGTAATGGACTATCACTCCTGTCATCTTCATTGGATTCTCTCACCTGTTTCCAAAACTACTTTAGAATTGATGGACTAATTTCCAAAGCTCTCCATGGATTTGTTCTATCCTTCTTCTGCTCTCATAGCTACCTGTTGCCCTTACTAGGTTCTTGCATTCTTCCCTCCTCACTATAATTAGAATGCAAGAACACTTCTGTATCTCTTACTGTCGCTTTAGATACTTTGTATGAAAGATGCTATTTAAAAATAAATTTAGCTGAATGCTCAATGTCACAAGCCATTTCCTATATAAATATGGATCTGTTCATCTACTGGTAAAGTTTAATCACCAGCAATAGGACAGAAGTGAAATCAACATTTTGATTCTGTGTGGAAAACAGCTTGCTTGTTTCACATGGAAATTTGTTTTCTCTGATTCCACTAATCTCATCTGATGGGATATTCCTGTGTCCTCTAGGACCTATCCCTTGACTGCCACCCCTTTAATAAAATAGGGATGATAGTGATAATGGAATTATGGATTCACAAAACAAACCCACAACAGGATTTGTGTGAGTTTGGTTTATTCCTCTTTGTTTTTGATATATTTGGTGGAGAGAAGCCACTTGGGCTATAGCATTTTTATTAATTAAAAAACAAACAAACAACCCATGCCACTAAAGAGTAAAGAAGAAGTATTTATAGTAATAACCATATATCATGATCCTTACTTGATGTCAACCGTTTCTGTCCACACCCTTTCTTTATTGTCATTCCTGTACTTAGGCACTGACTTATACTGTGCTGCTCTCATCTATGACATGCCAGGCTAGTGCTGCAAAGGGTCCTCCCAAACAGAGCTCAGCACAGAACCAACTCTTAGACTGTAAACTCTTTAAGTTAGGGTAGGAAACTATCACTGTCAACAAGTGACACACGTAATTATGACACTAGATAATAGTATAGATGAGTCACTTCACCACTCTGTGACTCAGTTTCCCCATCTGTAAAATGAGGATAATAATACTGACCTCCTTTTTAAAGCACTTTGAGAGCTACAGATGAAAAGGACTACGTGACATCTAGGTGACATTTTTATTATTATACGGGCTTTGTCAAAATCTGTTCTGTTATTTCTGGATTCAACCTGGCAGAGAGGTACAGAAACTGAACACTAAAGGTGCTTTTAATTACATCTTTTGCATTCCTTTACTGCTAGCTGTGAGGAAACTATGGAAACAGAGGCCTAATCTTAAATAAATCTAATGAATGGAGATTGTCAAAAAATTCTAATTTCGATTTTTTTCTACACAATTTTTATCAAAACTTCGAATTAAAAAAAAGATGACAATTTTCCTCATCTTTTCAATTTTGTTGACCAGCTAAAGTCCTGCTTGGTTTATTTTTTATTTTTCATTTTTGACATGTTGATAAAACAGTGAACACTCTGGAAAAAAAATTGTAATTTCTTAAACTGTCTTTTTAAGCACCTCTGCTACCGGGAGACTGCAATGAAAGAAATAAAAAATCTGTGCTTGCAGTCGTGATGTTAGCTCAAGAATAAAAATAGGAGGAATAGTAAATATTACCGTGTACAAAATTATCGAAGGAAACCAGATGACAATGCTGAAGATTGGTTCATCCTCCAAAATCAGATAAAAGCACCCAGAAACATCATTTGAATAAACAGAGATGCTGACCTGAAGACTTCAAAAATTGCCTCACTAAGTTATTCTACAGTGTTACGTTGCACACATATAGGATGCTGAGTCTATCAGAGATTTCATACAGCAAATGTTAATGAGCATGAGATTGTAAAAACCCAAAAGTGAGCCCTGAAATCTGCCCACAATAATAAGAGAATGTTGAGTAAAATTTACAAGAGCAATTAAGTCACTTAGAAACCTAAGTCCTATTTTCAGAAGTGTCTTAGACACTGACGGTATGTCTACACTGCAAAAAAACTCCTGGGCAGTGAGTCTCAGAGCATGGGTTAACTGGCTTAGGCTTGTGGGTCTCCCGCTACAGGGCTAAAACTAGCAGCATAGATGTTCAGGCTGGGGCTTGAGCCTGGACTCTGAGACCTACTGAAGAGGGGAATAGCTCAGAGTCTGGGCTCAAGTCTGAGCCCAAACATCATCTACACTTCTATTTTTAGCCATTTAGTACAAGTCCTGTGAGCTCAAGGTTGCTGTTTTTCCCCCTTTTCTGTGTAGATGTATCTATAGGGGCCTAAGTCCCACTGACTTTCAGTTAGGCTCCTAACTGCCATTTGTGCCTTTGAAAATCTCCCCCTTAGGTATCGAAGGGCCAGATTTTTTAAGGTATTTAGGTTTCTAAGGATTCATCTGTGACTAGGTGCCTAACTTTTCATTTTTATTTTGATTGATTTCAATGGGATTTAGGTGCCTTATTGCTCTTGAAAACCTCACTAGCAGGGCTGGCTGGAAAACAGTAATTCCATTTAATGGAAAATGTTGAGGTGTTAAAATATGTTTGTATTCCAGTATCGAGTGAAAAGGGGAGCTTCCAAAAATGTTCATGAAAACACCACAGAGAGAGAGAGAGAGAGAGCAGAATAGCCAATTGTCTGTTTGTTAGGGAATTCACCTGGGATGTGGGAGACAGCAGGGGGAATGCCTTAGGCACCAGGCTGTTCTGATCTCTCGCTCTCACTCATTTTGACTAAAAATTCCATCCTGGACCTGAGAAATCTTCCCCATGAAATTTTTGTGGAAACCAGTACATGTCCATGAAACATTTTGGGTTTGAGAAAAAGGTTTTGTTGAAAATGTTTTGACCAGCTGTATCCAGTGGGTGTCTATCTGTAGCTTTAGGTGCCTAGATATCTTTAAAAATCTGCCCCCCATGGCTCCTAAGTCATTTAGGGCTAGATCCACAAGGGGGGGGGGCTTAGAATTCACAACTCAAGTGAGGTGCCCAGATTCCCTATGCATTGTATGGAGAGAGTTGGGGGCCTCAGAAGGGGACTCACAGAAGTCAGCAAGCTGAATGGGAAGCCGTAGGTGCTGGAACTAGGCATTCTGGGGGTACTACTTCACCCCCTGGCTTGAAGTGCTTTCCATTATATACAGGGTTTACAGTTTGGTTCGATGTCTCTCAGCACCCCCACTATACAGATTGTTCCAGCACCCTTGCAGCCGCATAAACTAACCCATAGGGAATGCTGAGGAAAAGGGTGCCAAGGTATTCAGGTGCTTACCTGCACTCAGCATTCACAGCCATGATCAGCCCCCGCAGCTGAAACAGGCAAGGGTATCCCTAGCCTGAAAATCCCATCAGGGTTTAGGTGCTCGGCATCTGCACCAGCATTGGAAATTTAGGTACCTCCAGGATTAGGTGACAGTTGCGTGCGGGATCGAGGATCTCATTGTCACCTAAATGTAGGACTTAGATGCCTAAAATGTCAGTTAGGCATCCAAGTCCCTTTCTGGATCTAGCCATTAGGCACTTTAGAAAATGTTACCACTTTATGAACATGTCTATTGTTTCTTTATTACAGAGGCAGCCTGAAATTCTTTACAAACTTTGCTAGCAGCAAGTAAATGTACAAAACACTTCACCTACTGACAAAGTTAAGTCTTGATGTGGAACGTAGCAGCCCAGTGCAACACAACACAACAGTTTATGTCAGGAATAGAAGGGCACTAACTACAAAGATATGGTCCCTCACTCACTACATTTTGTCTAGTATAGAAGTACTTGTAGATAACATTTTGTTTTCATCACAGAACAAAACCCAAGAATCCTATATTAAATGGTAGCTCTCACTAATCTGTTAGAATGGAGAAAGGTAAGGATCACCTGATCAAAACTGACAGGCTTTTTTCCATCAGGAGTCAGACCAATAGTGTGTGGAACTCAAGATTTTTAGGTTGGATTTGGCATTGTCTAATATCTGGTACTAGAGAAGATAAACTGTTGGATTGGGCCAGAGAAATCTAAATCAGGTTCACAATCCACACTCATTTGAGGCATAAGGAAGCAATCACTGTCTTGCTTGCTATTTTTCACAAACTTTTGTCAATAGTTGTGTGGATAGGAAGGGTCGGCTAGTTTAAGCAAGTCAATAGGATTGACCAGTATTCCTGAATGTAAATAGATCTATTATGAAAAGGGTATATCACCTCCTCCCTTACTGACTGACAATTTTATGTTGTGTTTATAAAATATAGCATTCACTAAATTCTCTGTCTGCAACTACAATAATTAACAACAATCGTTAAAATAACAAAGTTGACAAAAATCAGCTGAGAAAGGGACTTTCTCTTTGCAAAAAACCCCTCAACCAAAGAAATTGCCCCGAAGATCAAAATTCTGGGCTCTGCTGAGCCAATGGGGAAAGTGAATGCCAGAGGTGAGAGCTCTCTCCCTGACAACACCCTGGGTGAAATCCTGGCTCCAATGACCTTAATGGGGTCAGGATTTCAGCCCACCCCCCGCCATCTCCATTTCCCCCATGTTTAAATCTGAGCATAGATATCTTAGCAAGAACATACTTAGCTTATTGTAACTGCTGGGTCAGAAGATATGGAGACAGGAGATGCCCAAAGTAGCTCAGACACTAAACATATAATGATTCAAGATGCTCCTCTGTAGAACACCACTAAGCCCGCAAATCACCACATTCCACATTAGGTGATGTTTTTGAGCCGTTTCCAAGGTTGCCCCACATAGAGTGCATTGCAGCAGTCAAATCTGGAGATATCAAAAATACAGGTCCTCTGGGATAGCTTATAATGCTAGGCAAGTTCCTATTATCTGGCTGCTTGGGGCAACCAAACCCCACATCATTATTGCCTTTCGTACTACATGGAGATCTGCATTTAAAAATCATGTGTGCACTGACTGAGCAGCACATAAAGCTGAAATGGAAAGCTGTCTTGCCTTGGATTTTCCAAGTACATGCCTTTGAACATCAGCAAAACAATAGAAAATTTGTGCCTGCTGCCTGTCATTTTACTAAATTCACCTTGTGATTCCAATCAGCTACCCACGTCTCATGCTCCACTTGAGAAAGAGTGCACACAGCTGGTTACATGTGGCTACACAAAACGTGGGCCTACTGTGTTTCCCTGTCTTACAACCAAATCTGAAATTGACTTTTTCCGAAGTCACATATATTTTCCTCACTCACTTATGTTAGCTCCCATATCAATAATACCTCTAGTACGGGATCTCATGAGAAAAAGAACATTCCTGTCACAGGGAGATCAGCTTTCTGCCTAGAGAATCCATCTAGATGTTGTTGTCATAGACATAACAATATTCAGGGATGCTAAGTTCCTTTCAGTTCACTGTGTCGACAACAGTATTTATTTGCAAAATGGTTTGATCTTGATTTCCACTTGTCCCTTAGTCATAATATCACAGGTGTGTTTTCTGATGAAAATGCTTGCTTATAAGGTAGTATCTGTATAAACTAGATAAAAGCCCTTCTAATAGCACCCCCCTGTAGTGCTTTTATTATGTACCTTAATTTTATGGCCATCTGCCCTGAATGGATGCGTGCAGTGCTAAATTGCTTCACTTCCCAAGTCTGCCATTGGTGGTGAACAAAATTCAGGATGATGCTTAGAGAGAGCTCTCTGCCATGTCATCCCCTGCCTACCAAAACTGGGTAAAGTCATGCAAGTGGACCCAGAGTAGAATGGCCTCAAGATCCTCATGAAAACCCTGGCTGTGCTAGCACAGGTCCTTATGATTTACACTAGCCTGTTTACCTGACAAACCTTCAAAGAAATGAAGACTGTCTTCATGTTTATTTGGAATTAATCTCTAATCAGAGTCTGCATTGGAAACAAAGCACTGTTCCTCCCTTTTCACCTCCAAACCCACCAGTTGAAAGAGCTGTAGAATTCAGATGGCTCCTCTGCCAGCGTTGTGCAGGGATGTATCTGATTAGCTGGTATGGAATGACACACATACTCTTTTACCTGAGCTGCAGCTATGAGCGCTAAGATTTTGCTATGGGCATATGAGGCTGCATGTAGTGAGGCCAATGGGCCATTCTCAGTTTTGAAACTGGACTGACGCTATGTGGATTTGAAAAAAATTCTAGAGAAAAGGAAATAAACTGTGTACCTTTCGTACAGTGTGGCTACATTGTTCACCTCTTTCCATTAATTTACAGACTAATTCAATACAATAGTGGTTTAAATTATAATGGTTTTTGACTATGACTTTTTTTAAAAGACAGTGCTATTTGTATAAAATTGATTTTCACAATGGCATGTTTGACCTCTAACAGCTGGCTTTGGGAGGAAAGGCTTTGCCTAAGACAAAGTACTGAGAAATAGTAACTTGGCTGCTAATGTCAATTTTTTGGAGTGGGAGAAAAATATAAGAGATACAAATTGATCAAACATTTAAAGTACCAGGGGGCATTTCAAAAAATCGGATGAGCCATTGCAAACAAAGTTTGAGAAATTCAGAAAATGCCTTCCTCAATTTCAGTTAACAGAGTATAGATTTTCAAATGTGCCTAGTGATTTTTGGGTTACCAAATTGACTCGGTATAAGAGGGATCTACATTTTCAAAAAGTGTTCAGCATCTAATTTCTGAAAATCAGGGCCTCTGGGCTACCAAAACCAGAGATAGCCCAAATCACTAGGCACTTTTGAAAAGCTAAGTCCAGTTATTTACATTGTGCAAATAGCATGACAGCTGAGAGATGTAAACTATTGAGCACCTCCACTATATCCTCTAGGTCATGGGTGGCCAACTTGTGGCTCCGGAGCCACATGCGGCTCTTCAGAAGTTAATATGCGACTCCTTGTATAGACATCAACTCTGGGACTGGAGCTACAGGCACCAACTTTCCAATGGGCCAGGAGGTGTTCACTGCTCAACCCCTGGCTCTGCCACAGGCCCTGCCCCCACTCCACCCCTTCCTGCCCCCTCCCCTCAGCCTGCCATGCCCTCACTCCTCCCCCTACCAGCCTCCTGCGTGCCACAAAACAGCTGATCAGGAGGGAGGGGAAGGTGCTGATTGGTGGGGCTGCTGGTGGGTGGGAGATGCAGGGGATTGGGGGGAGCTGATGGAGGGGCTGCTGACGTATTACTGTGGCTCTTTGGCAATGTACGCTGGTAAATTCTGGCTCCTTCTCAGGCTCAGGGTGGCCATTCCTGTACTAGGTATTCAGGGCCATTTACAATCCCAATTATATTGTTTTAGTCCTCTCCCCCCACATACTAACAATAATTATCCCTCTCTCTACAGATTTAAGATTGCTTCTCCATGTGTACCACAAAAAGGACAAACACAGTGGGGTTTTAATCAATCTCAGTTCACCCTCTCTCCTGCGTTTGCTTCTCTACAGCATGTGTCTGTTTTTTTATATTAAATGCTTCTCTATTTCACTAGTAGGAGGAAAAGGAACATGAAGGGCGAATTGATCAGTTTGTTCAATTCAGCACATCAGCATCTGCAGGTGTACACTTTGACCCCAGTCCAGCAAATCATATGAGTTGATGCTTAACAGTAAGCACATGAATAGTCATATTAACTTCACTGCAACTATTCCCAGATTTAAAGTTAAGCACATGCTCAAGTGCTTTTGCTGGATTAGGCCCTATTAGCAGCAGACGATTTTGGAGATATCAGACAGTCCCAGAATTGTTCAAACAGTGTTGAACATATGATATTTTACCTACCTGTCACCACTCTCTTTAGTTTTTAATCATTCAGAGAGCAGGTAATGCCACCCGCTTCTGATGTCAAAGTACTCACTTTTGAAAAAGAAGAAGAGATGTGGAAAAGGAAGTCACTAGTTGGGGGTTCCTCCTTGTGTGGCTGGGAATGGATGGCCAATTTAGTTTTTTGGGGGGAAATACTTATTACATCCTGGCATCAGAGGAGGAGGGAAAAAAGAAAAATACTAACAAATCCTTAAAAATGTGCACACGATTGTATTTTATTGAGCTCTTTGGGACATCGGAGGTTTCAATGCTGGGAGGGGGCTGTGTGTGTGTGTGCCCTCTTTCTCCCTCATCTATAGTTTATACTGTCTCTAGGAGACTGGAACAATGCTAGTTGCTGACAAAAGATACTAAAATTTAGAATTATTATTTTTGTTATTTTTATATAAAAGGCCTTGCTGAAGTTGGGCATGTTTCTGGAGCCATTAGGTCAAGGATAAATTGCTAAGAGCTCTTTGTTCAATTCATTGTGATGCACGTATAACAAAAGTTCTAATCACAGCAAGCTAGCCACAAAAATGTAATTATGACTACAGAACATACAAAGAATACACAATAGGCTGACAAAGGGCACATGATTTACTGTATTTCCTTGAGTTATTGATAACCCTTAACTCATCAATAATTAGTGGGGGAAATGATGTATTCAGAGAATGGCTGTATGTTCTGTTTATGAAACAGCGTTTGGTGACGAATGAGTTGCAAGAAGGCATGGCTGGGCACTCAGAGACATGAAGAGTTCTGTGAAGGTCTTTGCGGTCACTTGAAGTGAGTAGTACCATTCTGTACCTATTATGAAACTAATCTCTTTTGACCCAGGGGATGGGTAGGATCCCCTGGGGGACTAACATGAAGGGGAAAGGAGTCCAGGAGAGCTGGCTGTATTTCAAGGAATCCCTGTTGAGGTTACAGGGACAAACCATCCCGATGAGTCGAAAGAATAGTAAATATGGCAGGCGACCAGCTTGGCTTAACAGTGAAATCCTAGCAGATCTTAAACATAAAAAAGAAGCTTACAAGAAGTGGAAGGTTGGACATATGACCAGGGAAGAGTATAAAAATATTGCTCGGGCATGTAGGAATGAAATCAGGAGGGCCAAATCGCATCTGGAGCTGCAGCTAGCAAGAGATGTCACGAGTAACAAGAAGGGTTTCTTCAGGTATGTTGGCAACAAGAAGAAAGCCAAGGAAAGTGTGGGCCCCTTACTGAATGAGGGAGGCAACCTAGTGACAGAGGATGTGGAAAAAACTAATGTGCTCAATGCTTTTTTTGCCTCTGTCTTCACTAACAAGGACAGCTCCCAGACTGCTGCGCTGGGCATCACAACATGGGGAGTAGATGGCCAGCCCTCTGTGGAGAAAGAGGTGGTTAGGGACTATTTAGAAAAGCTGGATGTGCACAAGTCCCTGGGGCCGGACGAGTTGCATCCGAGAGTGCTAAAGGAATTGGCGGCTGTGATTGCAGAGCCATTGGCCATAATCTTTGAAAACTCGTGGTGAACGGGGGAAGTCCCGGATGACTGGAAAAAGGCTAATGTAGTGCCAATCTTTAAAAAAGGGAAGAAGGAGGATCCTGGGAACTACAGGCCAGTCAGCCTCACCTCAGTCCCTGGAAAAATCATGGAGCAGGTCCTCAAAGAATCAATCCTGAAGCACTTACATGAGAGGAAAGTGATCAGGAACAGTCAGCATGGATTCACCAAGGGTAGGTCATGCCTGACTAATCTAATTGCCTTCTATGATGAGATTACTGGTTCTGTGGATGAAGGGAAAGCAGTGGATGTATTGTTTCTTGACTTTAGCAAAGCTTTTGACACGGTCTCCCACAGTATTCTTGTCAGCAAGTTAAAGAAGTATGGGCTGGATGAATGCACTATAAGGTGGGTAGAAAGTTGGCTAGATTGTCGGGCTCAACGGGTAGTGATCAATGGCTCCATGTCTAGTTGGCAGCCGGTGTCAAGTGGAGTGCCCCAGGGGTCGGTCCTGGGGCCGGTTTTGTTCAATATCTTCATAAATGATCTGGAGGATGGTGTGGATTGCACCCTCAGCAAATTTGCGGATGATACTAAACTGGGAGGAGTGGTAGATACGCTGGAGGGGAGGGATAGGATACAGAGGGACCTAGACAAATTGGAGGATTGGGCCAAAAGAAATCTGATGACGTTCAATAAGGATAAGTGCAGGGTCCTGCACTTAGGACGGAAGAACCCAATGCACAGCTACAGACTAGGGACCGAATGGCTAGGCAGAAGTTCTGCAGAAAAGGACGTAGGGCTGACAGTGGACGAGAAGCTGGATATGAGTCAGCAGTGTGCCCTTGTTGCCAAGAAGGCCAAGGGCATTTTGGGATGTATAAGTAGGGGCATAGCGAGCAGATCGAGGGACGTGATCATTCTCCTCTATTCGACATTGGTGAGGCCTCATCTGGAGTACTGTGTCCAGTTTTGGGCCCCACACTACAAGAAGGATGTGGATAAATTGGAGAGAGTCCAGCGAAGGGCAACAAAAATGATTAGGGGTCTGGAACACATGACTTATGAGGAGAGGCTGAGGGAACTGGGATTGTTTAGTCTACAGAAGAGAAGAATGAGGGGGGATTTGATAGCTGCTTTCAACTACCTGAGAGGTGGTTCCAGAGAGGATGGTTCTAGACTATTCTCAGTGGTAGAAGAGGACAGGACAAGGAGTAATGGTCTCAAGTTGCAGTGGGGGAGGTTTAGGTTGTATATTAGGAAAAACTTTTTCACTAGGAGGGTGGTGAAACACTGGAATGCGTTACCTAAGGAGGTTGTAGAATTTCCTTCCTTAGAAGTTTTTAAGGTCAGGCTTGACAAAGCCCTGGCTGGGATGATTTAATTGGGGATTGGTCCTGCTTTGAGCAGTGGGTTGGACTAGATGACCTCCTGAGGTCCCTTCCAACCCTGATATTCTATGATATTCTATGACGTTTCTTCTCTGGAGTTGGTGACAATTTTCATCTACCAGAAAGTTGCAGGTGGGACTCTATGACATTTCTTCATGCTGCAGAAGCTAGTCAGGAACAGAGCTGTCTTTTTCTGTGTGAGTGTGTTTGGCCAAGGCAGGTTCTATTATTCTGGCTTGAGGGGCTCCTTTCTTGATTGGCCAACACCTACAATGTGATTAGTAGAGCTGGTGGAACATTTTCTCATGGAACGGTTATCATAGAATCATAGAATATCAGGGTTGGAAGGGACTTCAGGAGGTCACCTAATCCAACCCCCTGCTCAAAGCAGTACCAATCCCCAACTAAATCATCCCAGCCAGGGCTTTGTCAAGCCTGACCTTAAAAACCTCTAAAGAAGGAGCTGCCACCACCTCCCTATGTAACCCATTCCAGTGCTTCACCACCCTCCTAGTGAAAACATTTTTCCTAATATCCAACTTAAACCTTCCCCGCTGCAACTTGAGACCATTACTCCTTGTTCTGTCATCTGGTACCACTGAGAGCAGTCTCGATCTATCCTCTTTGGAACCCCCTTTCAGGTTGTTGAAAGCAGCTATCAAATCCCCCATCATTCTTCTCTTCTGCAGACTAAATAATCCCAGTTATACTTTGGAAAATATTAATTCAATGAAATTGAAACATACCATGGGACTGTATCTATTTTGTCAAAATTTTTGATGAAAAAATATTGAACTGCTTTGTTTTGACCAAGTCTAAGTGCTTCATTTTGACTATATTGTTTAATCTTTTATATAATTCACCACTTGGAAAAATCAAAAGGAATGGAGCAATTTAAAAAGAGAGAGGAAGACTGTTAAGGTTCCTTCCCCACTCTGAACTCTAGGGTAGAGATGTGGGGACCTGCATGAAAGACCTCCTAAGCTTATTCTTACCAGCTTAGGTTAAAAATTCCCCAAGGTACAAACTTTTACCTTTTGTCCTTGGACCTTATGCTGCCACCACCAAGCGTGTTAAACAAAGAACAGGGAAAGAGCCCACTTGGAGACGTCTTCCCCCCAAAATATCCCCTCAAGCCCTACACCCCCTTTCCTGGGGAAGGCTTGATAAAAATCCTCACCTATTTACATCGGTGAACACAGACCCAAAGCCCTGGATCTTAAGAACAATGAAAAAGCAATCAGGTTTTTAAAAGAAGAATTTTAATTACAGAAAAAGTAAAAGAATCACCTCTGTAATCAAGATGGTGAATACCTTACAGGGTAATTAGATTCAAAACATAGAGATTCCCTCCAGTCAAAACCTTAAGTTACAAAAAGACACAAAAACAGGAATATACATCCCATTCAGCACAGCTATTTTACCAGCCATTTAAACAAAACAGAAATCTAATGCATATCTAACTAGATTACTTACTAAATTCTAAGACTCCATTCCTTTTCTGTTCCCGGCAAAAACATCCTACAGACAGAGAGGCCCTTTGTTCCTCCCCCCCCCAGCTTTGAAAGTAACTTGTCTCCTCATTGGTCATTTTGGTCAGGTGCCAGCGAGGTTATCCTAGCTTCTTAACCCTTTACAGGTGAAAGGGTTTTGCCTCTGGCCATGAGGGATTTTATAGTTCTGTAGACAGAAAGGTGGTTACCCTTCCCTTTATATTTATGACAAGACAAAGAGTGGGAAGTATGGAAATGCTTTCAAAGGGCAATTTCTCTTTGAAAATTAAAATCAGGCAGAACACCAGGAACGTTCCTTGCATGATGAACGTGCACTGTCTTAGCAGCCCACCCAAACACTAGCTCGAACCATGTTTAGACTTGTGATATGGCCAAGTCCTAATAAAAATTACAATATTCATTTATGCAGCATTCTCCATCTGCAGATCATGATATGTTTTAGAAACATGAATTAATTAAGCCTAAGAACATCTCTGTGACATAGGGGACTATTACTACCCATATTTGACAGATGCGGAACTCAACTCAACCCAACTCAAATTAAGGAAGCTAAGGGTCTGATTTTTCAAAGTGCTGATCACTTACAATTTTCCTTGACTTGGAGGTGCTGAGAATTTTGTCCTAATGACTTGCCCATGATCACACAATGAGAGTCTGTGGTAGGTCTGGGAACAGACCTCTGAACTCATGACTGCTGATATTTACTATGGAAAAACCCCTTCTTCAAAAAACTCCTGAGAATGAAAGTCATGACATTCTAAGAGCTTGATGAAAGGGAATCTCATCTCTTTGCTGCAAAGGACAGTGCAAGTGTTCTCAAACAAAGAAAAACTAAGTGAGCTAAATTTCTTCCAACCTCCCTAAAGTTTTAATCTATGTTTGGTTTGAGTCTTGAGAAATGATGAGATCCTTCTTATTTTATCCCAGCCAATTCACAGACAATTAAAAATAAATGAAAAGACCAAAATCAAGAACCCAACAATTAAAATGATTATAAATCACTAAAGGATTGTAATGATTTTCTCCTTTAGTGGCTTGCAGCCTAGAAACAGGAAATCTAGTAAGTCCCCTACTGTTAGCAAATGGAGATTCTCCTTTAGCTCAAGTGGGAGCGCTGTTGCTTTGGGATAGGAAGGTTGTGATGTCTTGCCTAAAGGGATATAAGTGTTGCAGTTCAGGTCCCAGATGAGAAAAATTCCTCACATTGGTGTCCAATTAGTGATCTGATTCCTGGTGTTAAGTCTAATGCAATTTAGAATGCACCTGCTGAATAGTATGCATGCAAAATATAAGCTGAACTGCTACAGCTCTTTATCTTTGTTCACAGATAGTTGAACGTTTTGTTACAGGGTAGGGAGATGAACTGGGTATTAATGACTAGTTGCGAATATTTGTGCGAATAAAACCTGCAGATTTCCGTCGACGCTTTCATTTGCTTTGCATGACAATCCATGAGAGCTAAATGTTCGCATGAATGTTAACGGAAGGAGAAACTATTGAGAATACATAATTACTAAAACTGCTATTTTAAATGCTGACACAATATAAATTGGTGCTGTAAAGGATACAAAACTAGGTGATCCCTACCTCCAAAGAGTTTAGGGTTTAAAATACAGTTAAGACAAGACACCCACAGAAACTAAGAGGTCAGCATAACCATCTCATTTTTATATCTTTAACTCACTTCTTGTGGAAAGAAATGAGAAGTTGGGGAAGGAGCTGAATAAGGACAGGGAACTTGCTTTTCAAACTTAGATGCTTATAATGAGTCACTATGTTTCTCTGAGGGTACGTACAATAGAATTATTTTTATTTATTTATTTAAATTTTAAAGAATTAAAAAGATGCCTATTTAAGACCCGAAGCTCCATAATACATCATTAATAATGCAGCAAAATCCCAATGGCATTAAAGCAATAATTTCAACAGGAACTCAGCCAGCCTGCCAGCTACCTACCTACCTTCCCACTCTTTCATCATTGTAAGAAGCATGCCCTCAGCCTGCTCCCAAACCCCTCTCAAACAGGTGTCTTTTGTAGTGTTCCCAGAAAGTAATCCAATCTGAATTATCTTGGATATGGGGGTGGAGGGTAGAAGTTGCAGAGTCCCAGAGCTTTTACAAAGAATACCATGCCAGCATTCCCCTTCTTTCATAGTTAGGGAGATCCACCTTGGGCATCATTCTGAATGCAGTGGTGGCAGTATGGCACAGGGAGAGAGGTGATCCCTCAGGTAGGCTGATCCCAGGCCGTATGGGACTTCATAGGTCATAACCAACACCTTAAACTCCACCCAGAGATCATTGGGCAGCCCCCAGAACACTGGCATCATATACTCCCAGTGAAATGCCATGCTCCATAATGTAGCCACTGCAGTTTGCACTAGCTCCAAGGACTTTAAGATGTAGCCCCTTGTAGACCACATTGCAATAGTCTAATCTTGAGGTCACCAACCGTCTGGAAAATAATGGCCAGGAAAAGGAAAGGCCATAAGCTCCTAACCAGACATAGATGGTAAAAAAGCCCGTGACTGGGTTACTGCTATAATATAACCATCAGACAGCAGCTGCGGATCTGAAATATATCCCTAAGTTGTGAACCTCAATAACTAATGGTGGACGTGCTCCTTCAATCAAAGAGACTGATATTACCACTGCCATTCCTACATCTGATCCCTTCAAACCCACTATATATCACTTCTGTCTTGTCTGGGTTGAGTTTCAGCCAGCTCACTCTCACCCAAGCTGCAGTCTCAGACAGACACTGTCTGAGGTGCTGAACTGCATGGAAGGGGACAAGAAAGAGAATTAGATATCTTATTTACTTTTCAGATTATGGGATATAGCACTGTGTCTGAATTGCTCATAAGACATACTTTAATTCAAAATGATCCCATGAGCAGGGAAGGTCTAGAGCCCAGGCTCCAGCCCAAGCCCGAACATCTACACTGCAATGTTATAGCCCCACAGCCTGAGCCCTAGTCAGTTGACACAGCTGGCCACAGGTGTTTCATTGAAGTATGGACATATCCTCACAGGACAATTCTGTACCCACTGAAACGAATGGATGTTTTGCCATTGTCTTCAGTGGAACCAGGATGTCCCCCTGGGTGGTTGAGTGTGCTAAATTCTCCAACAGCGGGTTGTTTCTGGAAGACATGTTCAACCACAGTTAATAGTCTAGGTGCAGGAAGTATTGGGTGAAATCTTATGGCCTGTGTTATGCAGGAGATCAGACAAGATAATCATTCTGGTCCCTTCTGCTCAAAATATATGAACATATGAACAGTCCTATGAATCTATGATTCTACGACTAGATTTTTCTCTGATCCAACTGTACTCCCAGACAACATACTAATTTAGGAAAGATCTAGCATTCAGTGATAAGCAGAGAGACAGCAAGGGATAGTCACTATACCCTCCAAACACTTAATGTATAATGCTATTTGGCAGTGTTGAATTGAGAACTTTTTCATCTCTTTCTGTGCCTCCATATGGCATGCCAACGAAATATGCAATTCCTCCTCTATCATACTATTAGGACCAATAGTTGTTTTTGTTTTCTCACGAATCTTTGTGTAAAACAAAAATGAGCATGTTAATTAGTTGCACAAACTACCACACATTAGCTTTGAGGAGAAGCATTGTCTTTCTTTTAATTTCTGGACATCTTTTGATCAGCCACTCAGTACTGACTCAGCGGTGCTGGACCTTCACTTGGGGCCCAGAACTCTGCAGCTGCTCTAGTTCTACATTTGCCTAGAGCAATGTGCCAGCTGTCTCTGCCTGTATTACACCACAGTAATGTGAACAACTGGAAGCAATAACGTGTCTCCCCATTTGCCTAACAATACCAACATGAACAATAATTCAGAAGACTGAAGATTTGTGCTGTAATTTAATAAACCCCATGCACATTTCTACAATTGAGTATCACATCTGTGCAATGGATCCTAGAAGTGTAATATTCTTTTATAAGGGACCATTAACCAATCTTAAGTTTATAGGTTTCCTTAAATCTTTTTCATCAGCTGTTAAACTACAGTAAAGAGAAAATTGCCTTTTATGAGACAAGGGATAGTAAAATACAAAGACTGTGATTAAACGTCAATCAATTAAGGATTATAATATAATAAAAATGCTGACTGATGATTAAAATGAGTACTTTCTGGGAGAAATTTATAAGCAATATTAAGAATTGTTTTAAAAAGTCAATAGAATAAACTCCACTTACATCTTATTATATATCAGGGACACTGTCTTAAATTGCACTACTTTATTCAGAGAAACAAATGTTATTCTGACAAAAATACCTGTTGTTGATCTCTGTACTAAATAGAATACATCTCTGTCTGTCCTTTATTATACCCCTGACTCCTAGACTTTAAACCTACTTCTGAATAAAGTAAGCAATGGTATGTATTTTAGTTTCATCTGATGTCCAGCTGCATGAATTTGCTGAATAACATTTCATGAACACAGATAACAGATCATCTTATCATTTTATGAGGAGAGGCTGAGGGAACTGGGATTGTTTAGTCTGCAGAAGAGAAGAATGACGCGGGATTTGATAACTGCTTTCAACTACCTGAAAGGGGGTCCAAATAGGATGGATCTAGGCTGTTCTCAGTGGTACCAGATGACAAAATTAGGAGTAATGGTCTCAAGTTGCAGTGGGGGAGGTTTAGGTTGGATGTTAGGAAAAACTTTTTCACTAGGAGGGTGGTGAAGCACTGGAATGGGCTGCCTCGGGAGGTGGTGGAATCGCCTTCCTTAGAAGTTTTTAAGGTTAGGCTTGACAAAGTCCTGGCTGGGATGATTTAGTTGGGGATTGGTCCTGCTTTGAGCAGGGGGTTGGACTAGATGACCTCCTGAGGTCCCTTCCAACCCTGATATTCTACGATCATATAGTTAACCATACAAAGAAACATGAAACAAAAAATTAATTGACATAAGAGAAATAAGAAGTTATCTAAACTATAGGGGAAACTGCAAGCCTTGTATTCACCTCTTTACTGCACCCACTTGTACTATCCATTATGTAAATTCCTTTGGAATTTATTATGGATTACACCAACTAGGTTCTATAGAAATGTAATAGGGATCTATAGAAAGCACAATAATAGAAAATGCTAAGCTTTTTATAGGTTATTTTAACCAGCAAAATTCTACCACAGGGATATAGTTTTCTATTAAATTGTATGGTGTGGTACAAGGGACCAATACGTTTTTTTTAAATTTTTCTATGTATAGGATATTTTCATAAGGGAAACTCCATATAATATACATTTCCACTAGTTTTCACTTCCTTTGCTCCTGCTCCCATGCTGCTGAGTGCCTCTGGAGAAAATCATAAGACCAGGCAGACTGTTTTCCACAACAGATTTGTTCTTTTCTCCTTCACTTGTGCCATCTTCCTGACCAACCAGTACCTACTTCTCCATCTTCATTGAACCTAGCCACCCAGATTTTCCAATAAAACCATCTCTGACTCCTAAAACCTTCCATTACTTTTCTCTCTGATCAGGATATTGCCAACTTTTAAAGAGAAGGTCAATAAGCTCCAATATTATCTCCTTCTCTCACCTTCCTTTTCCCCCTCTGTTACTCAATTTCTTCTCCCCATCACTGACATGGAGGTTTCTTGCTTGCTTTCCTCATCTAACCACTGCATCTATTCCAAAGATACCCTTGGTGCCTCATGACCTCATTTGCTCTCCTTCTCTCCCCCCCCCCCCCCCGCTTTCTCTTTAACCTCTTATTTTCATTGGGTTCCCCTCACAAGACCAGTACTCTACGGTTTCCACATCTTTTTAAAAAGTACCTTTGGCTCCCATGTCCCTCACACCCATATTCCTCTCTTCCCATTCATTTCTAAACTAATTGAATGTGCTATCTACAATCTGTTATCTCACACTACTTTCCTCCACTTCATCCTTGATCCCCTCAAATCTGATTTCTGCCCTCCAGAAAAGCTGCTTTCACCAAGGCCTCCACTGGCATCTTGACTGGCTCTCAGGGCCTCTACTCCATTGTCATCCTCTTTGATCTCTTGACTGTCTATGACTGTGTTAATTAGGCCTTTCTTGAAATCTTGTCCTCCCTTGACCTTCATTACTGCATCCTGTCCTGGATCTCCTCTTAACTATCTAATCATTCATCCCCTCCCCACTTCCTGTGGGTATTCCACAGGGCATTTGCTCTGGTCCGCTCCTCTTTTTCCTCTACACCGTTTCTCTAGGTGACCTCATCTGCTCACATGGCTTCAGCTACCATCTCCATTTTGACAACTGATCAGTTAACATTTCTTAGCTTGTCTCCCTCCCTCAAATCCAACATGTCATCTTTTCTCTCTGCATCTCCCCCTGGATATCTTGCCATCAATTAACTTCAAGACAACAAAAATGAGCCCTGCTGGCTTTCTTTGCAAGCCCTCTCCTCTCCCTCTTTTTCCTCCATCACTGTTGACAACACCACCGTCTTCCCTGTGAATCAGGCTACCTTTAACTCCACCTTCTCTCTCCAGACCCACCTACTGTAATAAATAATAATAACTTCAATTGTCAAACTTCGTCCAGTCAGCTGAGTCAGGACATGTGACCACAAATAATATCCTACTATTCTCCAGTTGGTGACACTATTGACCACCTGATAATTGGTAAATATTTTTAAAAGCACTGAAACTCAAGTTGTAATATACTGACTTACATGCATGCATACTATTGTATTCTACTCTATGAAAACGTGTCAGCTCAAATGTATGCAATGACATTGCCCTCTAATGGCCACTCTACAAATAGGATATAAGTTTTAACACTAACTGTTAACGGAAATTTTCTTTACTACAAGAGTAAAAGCCTATTTTTGGGAGCAGGGGGCCATAAATTTGACTAGGTGAACCTCAGTTTGATCCAGAATTGCAATTCCTAGGGTCTGGAGAGTTCTATTTCATGTGTGTGGTTTAGCCATGAATGACAGTGATGTGGTGCCTGTCTATATATGTGACCATGTCCTGTTACAAAGGTTTAGTTTATTGTGAAAACTATTTTTCCCTGTGTTGAAAAGTGATGACTAGTTCAACTGATGCACTCTTTATTTCACAACTGAAGAGGAATAGTTTTTTCCTAGAAAAATTAAGTCTTCTCCATATACAGTTTTCAGAGTCTATACTATTGATTTCAATGGGAGTTCTGCAAACAGAGGTCTTGCAGGATCAGGCTTGGATATGTATAATTTATAAAGATTCCCACATTTGATCAAACTTTTGTATATGCCCAGTTACAAAGACAGTACACAGTGTCAAAAATGCAATTATATTGTAATAAGACTATATCACTACTTACCAGCCCACTTTCTGTGGCAGGGTAAAAGCTGCTCTGACTCTGCCATGAATAAAAGCTTCTCTAAATGACCTCAATATTTATCACATTCTTAGTATCCCCTGACAGTGATAAGCTGTGAGAATTAACTTCATCTGATGCTACTTCTTGAAAGTCCTGCCAGAATTCCCCGAGGAGATTTCTTCAGTTCATTGAGGAATAATAGTAATAATAATTGCGTAATAAAGTAAAGGCAGAGAACTCCAGTCATCAATTTATGCGTTGTGTGCTTGTTTCTTGGTAGAAGTGAATTGGCTGACTGGCATTCTGAAAAACCAAAGAGCGCATTCCTGTATTCCTTTTGCACCCAAAACTACACATGACTTCAGTGGGAATTTGGGATGTGCATGGAAGGCAATCCTTACATTCAGAGCAGTGCATTGTAATTTTCTCTCAGACACATACTGTAACACACAGACTCATTCCCTACTCTCTCCACCAGCTGGTCCCCATTGTTGAAGCTCTAGCATTTGTTTGACATTGCCTGAGAAGGTCCCATTTGTTTAAAATAAGCTGCAGAGGGAAGCATGTGTCAGTTGTGTAGTATTAGGTCATATTCTTGATGGGTGAGAATGCGTGTATGTATGGGGTGGAAGGTGTTAAAAAACCCTTAATTTCATGGAGAAGAAAACTGAATTAGTTTCCCGTCTGTTTCAATGTTATTATTCTTAAATATTCAAGTTATAATGAGGGTTTTACATAGAAAATAAATGATAAGAGCCCTTTTGTGAGATCCAGTATTGGCATAACAGGGGAATCATGCTGTTAATATTTGGGCTATTTTCCACTGCATCTGATAAAAGTTTTGTCATCAAGTCACATAAGAGCTATACTAAACTTGCATTGCTTCCTACATCTAGCAGATATATTATGTCCAAGTAATTCATTAATAATTTTATTCACTTTAAAATTAATACTTCGGACTGAGGTTAAAACTGGACTAAGGTTAAAATATGTTGGCAATTGCCCTCAGCCAGAAAAAGCCCTTAGAAAGTGGATTACACAATGAATCATTCTGTATATCCTTACTCTGTGGTCATTTTTGCTGACGCAAGCCATGCTTTATCCAGCTATCACAGACGTTTTCCTCTAAAGATTGATGACTGAACATGCTTCACCAGTAGTTATCCATCACAGATGCCTATGGATGACCATGGCCTCCTCACTGATCCAAGTCTTATAGCAATTAAGTTTGGATCTTTGCCAGCTACAGAGCCCTGTTATGCCACCCACAGAGAATCAAGGAATTTGATCTTTTTTCTTGCTTGTTCTAGAATATTGTACTCCTTCCAGCCCACATAGACTGATACCTGAAACTGAATAAAAAGACTGAGATGCAGAAAGCAAATGAGAGACTGTAGAGTTAGTACTTTATAGTGCTGCACTGTTTTAATTAGAGCCAAGCGGTTCTATTAAGACTAAAGATCCAGAGGGTGCAGAGTCACCCCTGGAAAACTGCCTTCACAGAAGCAAACTATGAACAAATATAAAAGTGTCTTTTCCTGGAACATTTCTTCTATAAAATCCCAACCACCATACACCCACAAATGACACTATCAGGACACATTTAGACTCGGAGTTCAAATATTCTTTACTATCAGACCAGATTTGTGAGTATTTGGAAATGGTACAGTTTAACAAGACACAGAAATTAAAGATACCTTGCTCTGGGTATTTGAGTTTTCTGTCTATAATAACATTCTTACTTGCAATGACATGTTATAGAATATTTCCTGACAGCCTAGCATAAAGAACAACAAACTAATTTTAATCTATGATCCAAACTCAGAAGAGATATGTACGGTAGTTTAAAATTACTCTCTCTCTCTTTCTCTCTCTCTCTCTCGCTTACATTAACTTAGACTCCTTTAGACCTTCTCACACCAATTTACCAATATTTATATGAGTGACAAGAGAGTCTAAACAGGTGTACTGTAACTTACATACTGAGGGCTAGGAAGAAAGTGTAAATAGGTATAAGCTAAATGGGTATAGCTAATGAAATCTTCATATTATTACACCCGGCTAGTAGTTGCTTTTCTTGCTACATGCCCCTCTACTAGCCTTTTTGGGATGAGTTACACAAATTTAAGACCCCCTTATATTCAGTTTGACTCATTGCACCAAAAGCAGAGGTGATGTGTAAAGGTGAGGCTATAAATTCTTGTCTAGTGCATATGTGGGGCTGTCAGGAGGACTTGTGTGGAAGCATTTGCTGCCATTTTTTCAATACACTGACAACACTCAGCTCAATGGGCCCGATTCTTATTAACATAAAGGACCTACTCCTCACACCACTTTGGCAGTAAAAAGGGGTCTTAGTGTAAATGAGAATTCAACTCTATGTCTCTGTTGCACCTGACCCAGCCAGTGCTGTTGAATGCCTGGTCCCATCTATGAGACAGATTGGGGCACAGCTGAGAGCCAGCTGGCTGAAACTCAATCCACATAAGATTGAGGTGATCCGGTAGGGTGAAGGAAGCAGCTGGAAAGTACAACAGGGATGACTTCTCTAGTTTTAATTTAGCCTGTGTGCCTGGCATTTGTGACTCATCTTTGCAAGCTGGGAGTAGCTGTTAGATAGATATGTAAAAGCAATGTCCAGGAATACTTTTTACCATCTACTTTGACAGGGGATTTCAACCATTTCTTTATAATGCAGACCTTGCTACTACCATCCATGTCTTTGTCATCTCAAGACTATATCACTACAATGTATTCTACCTGATTCACAAGTTAAAAGAGTGACATTCCCCAAGCTTCTTCTTCGCCTCTTCTCTCCCTCTCCTCCAAGGCTCCCTCTATTATTTTTTCTCCTCCTTACCCATTTAATATAACAGGTTCAGGAATCTAAAAATAAAATAAAATAAATAGGTTTTCATTGATGACATCTTAGGTATTGGAAGTAGAATCATGGGTGTGACATCAGAAATGACCAGCCAGCCAGAATGAGGTTTTGGTAATCACTATCCCCAACCAGATTATAATAATTTAATATTCTCATATCTGAATAGTTCATCATATCTCAGAAAGTGCTTCAGTTCTTGCTTTTCCTTTCAGGAAAGAAAGATCCTAGAGACATTTGTTATTGAAACATCACTATAGCTAAAGTGAATATTTAAGCTGTTGTTTTCTCTTTTTTCCTATGTGTAGCACTGTGGGCAAGAAACCTAACTGGATTCAAGACTGAGCTTGATAAATTTATGGAGGGGATCGTATGATAGGACTGCCTACAATGACACGTGGCCCATTGGTGACTACCAGTACCAAAAATCCCCAATGGTTAGAGATGGGGCACTTGATGGGGAGGGCTCTGAGTTACTACAGTGAATTCTTTCCCAGGTATCTGCCTGGTGAGTCTTGCCCATGTGCTCAGGATTGCTATATTTGAGGTTGAGAAGGAATTTTCCCTTGTGTCAGATTGGCAGGGACCCTGGGTTTTGGGGGGTTTTATTTTGCCTTCCTCTGCAGCATGGGGCACAGGTCACTTGCAGGTTTAAACTGGTGTAAATGGTGAATTCTCTGTAGCTTGAAATCTTTAAACCATGATTTGAGGAATTCAGTAACTCAAACGTAGGTTAGGGTCTATTACAGGTGTGAGTGGGTGCGGTTCTGTGGCCTGCAATGTGCACGAGGTCAGACTAGAATACTAGGTGATCATGATGGTGCTGTCTCACCTTAAAGTCTATGAGTCTATGAGCATATATTCTCGTAATGGGAACATTTATTCAATATACATATGATCCCTGATTGCATATGAAAAATCAAATCAAAAGAATACCCTACAACTTTGCTATTGATTGATAATAAAGGTGGTATAATAGAACACTCCTGCTTTCCCTTAAAAATAATAAGTATGGAGAAGTCATTTAACTTTACAAACAAAAGTCCACATTGCATCTAGTCTAGTTTATTAGTTTATTATGAATTACAGATCAGATTCTTCTTGTTCACACTTTGCTGAGATGTATTACCACAGTGAAAATTAACAGTCTTTTGACTTGTGTTTCACAAAAAATTATACATTTCACCATTTCTCTTCAAGTGCTAACTCCCAACTTTGAGGAAAAACCCTCTGACACTCTTTCAGATTAAATCAAGCTATAATGAAATATTTTCTTGGTGACTCAAGCAAGTCTAAAAAGAAAGCACAATGAAGAAAATGCCAGGTACATCTTCTTAAAAAAAAAGAGAACAAAAAAATTTGAAATCTTGCAGTAAATCCTTGGTGTCTCCAAATAACTGTATTTAACACTTGGCTGCAGCAGAATAAGACCCTTAAATAAAACATCACAAGTGTTTAAAACTGAAAGGTGAAGAGCGAGAGAGAGGGAAAAACAAGCCTATTAAGGATCAATAACATAAATGTTCTAACAGATTGATCATTGTTTTGCTTTTTTAAATCTTATTTAGAAAGACCTTCTCAGTGTTGTTTTGCAATGGTAGGGTTACATTGTTGTAAAACACACATGGATGGATGGCTTAAACTGTGGTCTGCATACACTAGGTGAAATGTATCTATTGACTTACAAGCTGGATGCGTGTCAAAATGCAATCCGGTATTTTTGTAATAATAGCTAGCAGTCATAGTTGTAAATTATTTATGGAGACTATTCAGTGCAAACAGGTTAGTGCACACATCCTCTTCAGCTTGACTGCCCTGGTTTTAGATCACTCAGACATTCAACTCCTTAGAGAGCTGCTCTTATCACTGCAAACCCTAAAATGGTACCAAAACTGCAGTCATTTCAGCAACTCAAAGCAGCTCAGCCATTTGCCAGAGTTCCACCTCAAGGGTCAGTGCATAAACACCAATTCTTCCCACCTCTTTCACACCCATCCTGGCCCTGGCAATGTAAGTTAATATCAGACATGAAGGGAGATCGATCTCCAGAGCAGAGCTTCCACTGTGCTTTACTATCTTTGTGCAGAAACATGGAAGAATGTACATAGCAAAGGCCACAGATGATCTTAACATAAACTGACATTTCACTAATGCTGTGTTTCTGAAGCTGGAGAAAAGACAGCCATCCAATGAATACCACTGTTTCTATTTAAATAAATATGGTATCCTATTGCAATGCAGCATGCTGATTTCCCCCATACACAGAACTATTGAATTCCACCTTCCAATTAGCATTTTGTCCTCACTGATCAATTTAAGCAGCCACACCACCCTACAGATTCATATAGAGTACTAGAGGTTACCAACTTATAAACAAAAGGCAAGACAAAACCACTTCTGTCATGGAAAGAGGCCCAAGACCCTGTGTGCTGTGATAAGTACAGAGTATATATACACATTTCAGTGTATATTAGCTTTCTTCTAAGATGATCAAAACTAGCAAGGGCTTTGCAAGGGCTTTTTATGTGATGAGATATTATTCCTCTTATTTTAAAAATTAAAATAATTGTTGGCTCTAGCTATGTTTGGGCACCAGCTTACAAATAGAATAAAAGCTCTGCATATATTTATGAATACTGAGACACATGTGAGCCCATGTAGATTTTCCTGCCTAAGACTTAGCCAACTCTGAGTTCCCTATGTGGAATTTTCTCCTCCTCTTCCCTTAAGAAGTGTAGATTTTGGCCCTCACCACTCTCAAAATGAGTATGAAACAACACCCTGGAAGCAGAAGGGTATCAGAATGCCCACAAGAGATGTGAGCAGCTGCACCGAGGCAGAGGGCCTCTGCACATCTCCCTGGGCTCTACCACTTCACCCTGGCAGCATAAGAGTCATACTGCTCTGTAGTTCCTAGTGGCATCTGCTCCAGAGCCCTCCTGTGATGGAGAGGTGGCCCCTAGTGGTCAGAGCACAAGCTCACTATTTCCCTTGTGGTTCCAGTCTGTGGTTTGGCCATTGTGCCCAGTGGTTCAAGTCTGTGAGTGGGTGATTAGGGGAATCCAGACCCTCCTTCTCCTCCAGGTTTCAACCCACGGCCCTTGGCTGACAGGTCAGGTGTGTCACCTGGGCAGTGGCATCACTCAGCCTGCTCCCTGAGTCACTTCCTGCCACATTCCCCCTGACTCTCAGGAGGCCCAATGGGAGTCTGGCTGTTCTTCCCCTTCAATCACAGACTGGCACTCTGCTGTCTCTCTGGCAGTGGCCTGCAGCTCCATCTTGGGGTCTGCTCCAGGTGGTGTGGGACTCCTGCTGCATCCTTGCAGAAGCCCATCAGTGCTGATCTGCTTCCTTGCCCTGGCTGCCTTGACTGAGTTGTGCTGTGCCATTTTAAGCTCCCCCTCCATTGCAAGCATGCCCAGCAGATGTGGCTGGGCAAAGCCTCCTGAGCTAAGAGCTGCTCTGTAACCCTCTATTCTCCAGTGTGGGGTTTGCACACCCCATCACACACCATCCCTGTGAGACTCGGGTGTCGGAAACTGTTATCCATCTGCCATTCCTATGCACTCTGAGAAAAGAAATCTGCATTCTGGTATGCCTTCCCCAGGTAATGGAGTACCTTGAATTCATAGGGTTTTATGGAAAGGTACTATCTCATGATCTGAACATTGGTGTCTTCATAGAGTTCAGCCAACAGAGAGGGGTATGGTCTGTGATGAGTAGGAACAGGCTTCTCAATAGATAGTAACACAGAGTAACTACAATCCACTTCATGACCAGGGCTTTCTTTTCAATGAATAGTTTTCCTCCTGAGGGAACAGTTGTCTACTCATGCAGGGGGTGGGATGTTCCTCGCCATCAGTTTTCTGGCATAACACTGCCCTGAGGCCCACTTCTGATGGATTTGTAGGTTGAACTGTTTGTAGGATGAACTGTTTTGAGAAGTCTGGGTGGAAGAGGCCTGGTTCCTGGAAAAGATAATCCTTTATAACTTTGAAGGCACCTTTGCAAATCTCCATCCATCTAATCTTTCTGGGGCTAGCTTTCTTCATCAGATTGGTAAGGGAGGCTGCTATCATAGCAAAGACAGGTACAAGCCACCTGTAATTGCTGGCGAAGGCCAGGAAGCATTGTATCTGCTTCTTGATTGACAGTACTGGGCAGTGGGTACTCTATCCCTTCCCCATGGTGTACCTGAGATACATCGCCTCCTTCTTTCCTAGTCAGCATGTTGCTGGGTTCACTGTAAGTCCCGCCTCCCCAAGGACCTGAATGACTCTGGTGACATGCTTCACGTGGTCCTCCCAGCTGCCACTACAGATGACTGTCATCAATATAGATGGCTGAGTACTGGTCATGTGGTCATAGTACCTGGGTCATTAGCTGCTGAAAGGGGCAGTTGGCCCACGAAGGCCGAACAGCACTGTCACAAATTGGTATAGGCCAAAGGGGTCGTGCGAGGGATAGGAAAGGTTGTCTTTTTTTGTGATTCCTCTCCCAGTGTGATCTGCCAGTACCCTTTTTTCAGGTCCAGGGTTGGAGATGTATTCAGCAGTCCCCAGCGTCTCATCCACCCAGTTCATTGGATATGTGTCAAATTTGGATAGTGTGTTAACTTTCTGAGAATCTATACAAAATTGAGTCAAGTCATTTGGTTTAGGCACCAGCACGATAGAGCTCCTGCACCCGCTGTGGGACTCCTCAATGACTCCTAGGACTAGAATAGCCTGCAGTTCTTGGTGAACCATTCCCCACATCCTCCTTGTCAGGTGTCAGTGACTCTCCCAGACTTTCTGCCTTGGTTCTGTTGCAGTGTGGTGGTAGGTCAAATGTGTCTGTCCTGGTTGGAGTGAGAACACTGAGGGGAATGTCGGGACCAGTCATAGCAATTGTGACCATTGCTCAGGTCATAGCTTTCCCCACATTTGTATTGGGTCTGGATCTAGAGACCTTGGGAACTTAGCTCGGGCTCAGGTGGATATAGTGTTATAAATCAGTCCTCCTGATATTTCCAGGCCTTTATGAGGTCGGCATCATATATCTGTATCTCCTTTTGTTTTTGTGGTTGATGGATCTCATTGTTGACCAGCTCCATTCTCCTTATCACCTCAAATGGTCCTTGCCATCTGGCCAACAGTTTTGATTCAGAGCTTGGGAGTAACAACAGTACCCTATTGCTGGGTTCAAACTCGCATAACTGGGTTCCTCTATTGTAGACGTATTCATAGCATTGCTGGGCCTCCGTGAAGTTTTCCTTTGCAAACCCACCTAGTGTTTTTTAATCTTTTCCACAGCTGGAGCACATGTTGCACTGAGCCTGTAGCCCTGTGTTTCTGTTCTTCCCAGCTTCCTGAAGGAGTTCCAGAAATCCCCTGCAGCTGCCTCCCATACAGCAATTCAAATGGCAAATATCTTGTGGAAGCCAGAGGGACCTCCTGTATGGTGAACAGTAAATGTGATAGCAGTTGGTCCCAGAGTTGGGGGTCTAAGGACACAAATTTCCTCAGTATCACCTTTAGAATTCTGTTGAACCACTCCACTAGTCTGTCCATCTGAGGATGGTAGACCAATGCCTTGAGGGATTTAATCTTTAACAATTCACATAACTCCTACATCAGTCTAGATGAAAAATTGGACCCCTGGTCCATCAGTATTTCTCTTGGTCTCCTGACCCTCACAAAGATCTTCATGAGTTCAGTCGTGAGAGTGGGTGCATTTCTTGTGTGCAGGGGAATAGCTTTGGGGTACTGAGTTACATAATCCTCTATCTCTGATATGTGTTGATACTCTGACACTTCACCCCATATTCATCATAGCGATATTATGATGATATGATTATGGCATAATTATAATGCATTTTGTACAAGCTATGTCTTGTCAGGTGTCATTGGAAAAGTTATGATTTGCTGAGTATGATTATCCTATTTGTATGCATGTATCATTTTTGTATCTGAAGTTATAAATATTGACTATGTATCTCTATTTCAAATGTGGTTACTGTGACATTCTATACCTTGGGGGAGCATCCTGTAATCCCCATATTCCTCATTTTTATATAATCGTGATCTTGCATATAAAGCATGCCTTCTAAGGTATCAGGGAAAAGGTTATGATCTGCTGAAAGTCATGTTTCTATTAATATATGAATATCATTAATGCATATGAAGCTATGAGAATTGTGTTGTGTGGTTTTCACTAAAGCATGCTGTAAGTTGGGGAATCAGAACAGATATTAGCTCCCCAGAGACAACAACAAGAAAAGTAACCAACACCTGGGCAGGGTGTTAAACAACTGATCAACAGCCATTGTCCAGTAAGGGAGCTACAATTCAATGACTTGCCTGTATGAGGCCACACCAGGGGAATTGCTCAACCTTGCTTAGACTTCTGCTCCCCAAGCACATAGGACTGAAGTTATAAAACAGACAGAGTGGCCACATGCTGGGCCTTTCTCCTTCATCCACCTATGCTGAAAGCAACAAGGATGCTCTGAAGACTCCAACTGCGGGGACTGGCCCAGATTTCAAGGATGAAATCTGTGTACTGTGTACGATGAACCAGTGGGGTGAGAAAAACTTCTGAATCTATATGTTGCCCAGTCTAATAGGGTTGAGAGTTTAGACTGCGTGTTTATATTTTATTTCTTTTGGTAACTAACTCTGACTATTTGCCTATCACTTAATATCGCTTAAAATCTATCTTAGGTAGTCAATAAATCTGTTTTACTGTTTATCTTTACCAGTGAGTTTGTATGAAGTGTGTGGCAAATCTGCTCAGGTTTTGCAAAGGCTGGTGTATAACCACTTTCCATTGATGAAGTGGTGAACAAATTAATAAATCTGCACTGCCCATCTTGAGCAGTGCAAGACGGTATATTCCTAAGGTATGGTGCTGGGTGCTGGGGGGATTTGGCTCTGATGCCTTTCTCTGTGTGATTCATGAGTGGCTCTGGGAGTATTCATGCAATATAGCTGCGTGCAGGGCTCCATATGTGGTTGTGCTGAGTGATCCTCTGCTCCTGGAGGGGTTTGCTGCTGGTCACTAGTAAGGCATTGTGAGAGACAGCCCAGGCTGGAGAGAGTTCAGCGAGCACAGTGGTCCCACAGTTTCAGGCTGCTCCCTGGGGATCCTGTCACAGTTACACCTGGGTGTCACCCACTAGGCAAGATGCTTCCAGTCTAGATAGCTGATTGGGAAGGGCCTATTCAAGGTAATGGGCCATCAGGGGAAACAATAGACCTTAGGAGAATCATAGAATCATAGAATCATAGAATATCAGAGTTGGAAGGGACCTCAGGAGGTCATCTAGTCCAACCCCCTGCTCAAAGCAGGACCAATCCCCAATCAAATCATCCCAGCCAAGGCTTTGTCAAGCCTGACCTTAAAAACTTCCAAGGAAGGAGATTCTACCACCTCCCTAGGTAACGCATTCCAGTGTTTCACCACCCTCTTAGTGAAAAAGTTTTTCCTAATATCCAACCTAAACCTCCCCCACTGCAACTTGAGACCATTACTCCTTGTCCTGTCCTCTTCTACCACTGAGAATAGTCTAGAACCATCCTCTCTGGAACCACCTCTCAGGTAGTTGAAAGCAGCTATCAAATTCCCCCTCATTCTTCTCTTCCGCAGACTAAACAATCCCAGTTCCCTCAGCCTCTCCTCATAAGTCATGTGTTCCAGACCCCTAATCATTTTTGTTGCCCTTTGCTGTACTCTCTCCAATTTATCCACGTCCTTCTTGTAGTGTGGGGCCCAAAACTGGACACAGTACTCCAGATGAGGCCTCACCAATGTCGAATAGAGGGGAACGATCACGTCCCTCGATCTGCTCGCTATGCCCCTACTTATACATCCCAAAATGCCCTTGGCCTTCTTGGCAACAAGGGCACACTGCTGACTCATATCCAGCTTCTCGTCCACTGTAACCCCTAGGTCCTTTTCCGCAGAACTGCTGCCTAGCCATTCGGTCCCTAGTCTGTAGCTGTGCATTGGGTTCTTCCGTCCTAAGTGCAGGACTCTGCACTTATCCTTATTGAACCGCATCAGGTTTCTTTTGGCCCAATCCTCCAATTTGTCTAGGTCCCTCTGTATCCTATCCCTGCCCTCCAGCGTATCTACCACTCCTCCCAGTTTAGTATCATCCGCAAATTTGCTGAGAGTGCAATCCACACCATCCTCCAGATCATTTATGAAGATATTGAACAAAACCGGCCCCAGGACCGACCTCTGGGGCACTCCACTTGACACCGGCTGCCAACTAGACATGGAGCCATTGATCACTACCCGTTGAGCCCGACAATCTAGCCAACTTTCTACCCACCTTATAGTGCATTCATCCAGCCCATACTTCTTTAACTTGCTGACAAGAATACTGTGGGAGATCGTGTCAAAAGCTTTGCTAAAGTCAAGAAACAATACATCCACTGCTTTCCGTTCATCCACAGAATCAGTAATCTCATCATAGAAGGCTATTAGATTAGTCAGGCATGACCTACCCTTGGTGAATCCATGCTGACTGTTCCTGATCACTTTCCTCTCGTGTAAGTGCTTCAGGATTGATTCTTTGAGGACCTGCTCCATGATTTTTCCGGGGACTGAGGTGAAGCTTATGCCCCACCTGGCAAGCCTTCCTGAGAATGCTTTAGACAGCCTATGAGTAATGGCTGCTATGACTCAGCAGGGCATGCAAGGGCATGTGACCAGACCACATGACACTGAACTCCATTTTGGGTACCTGTATTTTTCCTCAAACTGAGCTAGGAACTGTTTTTGGAACAAAGGGTTCCCACCATGTGGTAAAACTATATAAGGTGGGGTGTGACATCATCTAGGGGCCTCATTCCCCACACAAGGACACTCCTGGAGACATCTGAGAAACAAAGATTGAACTGTGGGGAAGTGCTGGTCTCATCCTAAGAGGATTTCTAGCCTGTGTATTCTCAGCCAAGGTGAGAAATTGCTAATTCATATCTATCTTTCTAGTATTTTAGGCTTAGTTTGCTGTTCAGTTTATTTATTTACAGGCTGCAATGGAAATTGCAAGGATGGGGCTGTGAATCTTAGTGTTGGGGGAATCCAGGCAATGGAATGGACCTTATATGGGATATTCTATACCTCAAAGGCTGCAGATGCATCAGTATCTGAGCAAACTGTGCTCCTGAGGCAGAAGAGCTAGCACTGCACTAATTTCATTCTGGTGAAAACCCGGTCTTGATGACTGTAGTGTAAATGAATTGGCCATCCCCATGCCTCATGGCTGAGGTACTTCTTCACTGCCCTGCTTTTTATTCTCCCTCTTCCAGATCCTCTTCACACAGACTCCACACCACCCTTACTAGGGAGAGGGTTTGTGACACTAGACCCCATATTTTTCATAGTGATATTATTATGATATTGTTATAGCATAATTAGGATGCATTTTATGCAAGATAAGTCATGTGAGGTGTCACTGGAAAAGTTTTGATTTTCTGAATATGATTGTCCTATTTGTATGCATGTATCATTTTTGTATCTGAAGTTATGAATATTAACTATGTATCTGTATTTCAAATGTAGTTACACCTGGGTAATGCCCACTAGACAAGATGCTTTCAGTCTAGATAGCTGGTGGGATAGGGCCTATTCAGGGGAATGGGCCATTAGAAAGAACAATAGGCCTTAAGGGAGGCTTATCTCCTACCTGGTGAGCCTTCCAGAGAACGTTACAGACAGTCTGTGAGTGATGGCTGCTGTGACTTTACAAGGACATGTGACCAGGCCACATGATGATAGACTCCATCTTGGAATATCAGTATTTTCCCACAGACTGGTCTGGAAACAAAGCTTTGGGAACAAAGGGTTCCCACCATAGGAAAAATGCTATATAAGGCAGGGAGTGACATCATTTATGGTTCTTCACTCTGTACACAAGAAGACTCCTGGAAACAGCTGAGAATCATAGAATCATAGAATATCAGGGTTGGAAGGGACCTCAGGAGGTCATCTAGTCCAACCCCCTGCTCAAAGCAGAACCAATCCCCAACTAAATCATCCCAGCCAGGACTTTGTCAAGCCTAACCTTAAAAACCTCTAAGGAAGGAGATTCCACCACCTCCCTAGGTAACCCATTCCAGACCTTCACCACCCTCCTAGTGAAAACATTTTTCCTAATATCCAACCTAAACCACCCCCACTGCAACTTGAGACCATTACTCCTCGTTCTGTCATCTGCTACCACTGAGAACAGTCTAGATCCATCCTCTTTGAAACCCCCTTTCAGGTAGTTGAAAGCAGCTATCAAATCCCCCCTCATTCTTCTCTTCCGCAGACTAAACAATCCCAGTTCCCTCAGCCTCTCCTCATAAGTCATGTGTTCCAGACCCCTAATCATTTTTGTTGCCCTTCACTGGACGTTTTCCAATTTTTTCACATCCTTCTTGTAGTGTGGGGCCCAAAACTGGACACAGTACTCCAGATGAGGCCTCACCAGTGTCGAATAGAGGGGAACGATCACGTCCCTCGATCTGCTGGCAATGCCCCTACTTATACATCCCAAAATGCCATTGGCCTTCTTGGCAACAAGGGCACACTGTTGACTCATATCCAGCTTCTTGTCCACTGTAACCCCTAGGTCCTTTTCTGCAGAACTGCTGCCTAGCCATTTGGTCCCTAGTCTGTAGCGGTGCATGGGATTCTTCCGTCCTAAGTGCAGGACTCTGCACTTGTCCTTGTTGAACCTCATGAGATTTCTTTTGGCCCAATCCTCTTTCAGGAACAAAGCCTGAATTGGGGGAAATGCTGGACCCAGGCTAAAGGGATTTCTGGGGAAACATCTGGGGATTCCAAGCTGTAAAGCAAGTGCAGCTTGCCCCTTAAGAATCTGCAGCCTGCTTGTATCATCTCTTAGGGTGAGAATCTGCTAATTCATATCCAGTCTATTTAGTATATTAAGTTTAGTTTGTGGTTTTTGGTTTATTTGCTAGGTAATCTGCTTTGATCTGTTTGCTACCACTTATAATCACTTAAAATCTATCTTTTGTAGTTATTAAACTTGTTTTTGCTTTATCTAAACCAATATGCCTTTGATTGAAGTATGTGGGGAAAATCTCTGCTTGGTTTAACACAGGTTTGTTGCATATTCCTCTCCACATTGAGGGAGAGGCGAACTGGGTAATAAATTCATACTGATTGGGGTTTCGATCAGGGCAAGATGATACAGCTTTGGAGTCTTAGGCTGGGGAGCTGGAGATTATTTTGGCTATAGCCTCTCTGTTGTTGCTTCATGCAGTGGCTGGCCGCAGCCTGCATGCAACTGCAGCTGGGTGTGTCCCTGCCTGTGTGAATGCTGGTGTAAGTGTAGGACCAGACGCAGTCTATATCTTGTCACAACAGTACAGTCATGAGAGGGAGCTCAGGCTGGAAGTCAGAGGGCTCAGTGGAACCTAGTTCCAGGTAGCACCCCAGGGGAAACTCTGATGCACTTTTCTTGAGGGGCACTATTAAGTCCAGGCCTGTTTGTTCAAAGGATACTACCTGGATGGGGACCAAGAGACCTTCACAGTTCTCTTGAGTCCCGTCAATTGGCACTTGGGACACAAGGTACAAAAATTTCACACCTCCTTATGCACCCCATGCCAGAAGAATATGAGGATCACCTTCTCCAGGGTCTTCTCCTTCTCTAAGTGCCTGACACATGGCACCAAGTGAACTAGATATAACACTTTCTGGTGGAATCTCTTGGGAACCAGGAGCTGAACCACTACCTCCTAGATTTGGGGATTCCACGTCACCTGGTAAAGTTGTTCATTTTGGAGTTGGAAGTGGGGCAACTGTCTTAGTCATTGCAGCTCAACATCCTCCCCATTGACTGTAGCTATCTGTTCCCATGCCTGACTTAAGGTCTGGTTCTCCTGCTGTTTCCTCACAAAATCCACATCCTCTGTTAGCCATTTGATCCTTACAGCTTTGGTTGCCCCTTGGTTAGTGGGTCGCTGGGATGGATTTTCTGGTTGCAAGCTCCTTCTCCAGAGTCTTCCTTTTTGTCATTGCCTACAAGAGCCATTGGCTCACTTGTTCCCATTGTTTCCAGGCTGAGGCTGGCTTTCTCTGACTGGTCTCTGCCCCACATCTTCAGGATCTCTTTCTAGTCCTGACCTAAGTCCCTGGGGTAGGCCAGGATGGTGGACAATCCTACATTTCAAGTCTCCATGAGGTTCCCCCACCTTCAGCTGTAGTTACACCATGGGGTAGGGCTGTATGTCCCCAGGGATATACTGCAAGTAGACAGGATGCCCAATGTGTCCCAGGACTCCACTAAGTAACCTGTACTACTGTTTGACTACATCCTGAGTCTACTAGGCCTGTCACCCCACTTCCATTGACACATACCAGCACTATCATTTTGGCTGGGCATCATTTGCAAGCTCTGGAGTTGGCGATCCATACTTGCCCACAGCTGCAATCCATGAAGGGATATTCGCACCTAAAATGGCCCCTCCAACTACATTCAAAACAGCTTCCTGCCAGGGTTGCTGCTGGCTTCCCCTCCTTTGTGGATTGTATGGCTCCCAGTGGGGTATGCCCCATCTCTCTGAAACCCCAGGCCTATCAAGCCTCCTCCTTGGAGGTTTGGCCCCCCAGCCCCTGGTGGGGACAGTCTCAAGAGGGGTGTTTGCATCGCCAAAAACTGTCCTTCCACCCTGGTCTGCCCTTCAGTAAGGATTGGTGGTTTGGGATCAGTTGTCCTGGCCTTTGATGTCAGAGAGACTGGGCCTTCAGCTGACTTGTAGTTCTCCATCAGGATCACCTCCTTTGGCACTTCAGTCAGTCTCGTCTGCTGGCTGGAAAAATCTGGATAAACTGCTCCAGCATGATGTCTTCTGCCACCTGAACTCCAGTCTGTATCTCTGGTTCAACCAGCTCCAACATCCAGCTCTTTCAGGTCTGTGCCCCTGGGGAAGATGGAACAGATCTGGGTTAATGTCCATATAGTCCAAGATGGCTGCTTTCACTTTGATGTAATCCAGTGCCTCTATGGGGTCTAGGCCCTTGAAGGCTGCTTGGGCAGGACCAGTCAAATATGGGGCTATGAGAGTGGCCCCGTGTTCTGGCGGCCAGTGGGCTGCAGCTGTCACCTGCTCAAAGATGACCCAGGAGGCCTCTGGATCATCCCTGGGGCCCATTTTTATAAGTCTGATGGGCACTCTTGGGCTGAGGACATTGCTGTGGGACCCTGGGGCCGAGACATTAGATGGCCTCCAGGGCTGCAGGAGTGTTGCTACATGCTGAGCACAAGTTGTTGCCGCTCCTGGTGCTGTGCTGCCAGTTCCCACAGAAGCTGTTCCTGCTATTGCTGTCGTTGCGATGGTTGCTGTTGCTGCTGAGCAGCTATCTATTGCAGCAACTGGCCCTGTTGTTGTGGCTGCTGGGCTGCCCCTTGTTGTTAGCTCTTGATCATCCACTTGATCAGCTTCTCTGCATACATGTCTTGCCCTGGAGTGGGTTTATTTGTTTAATTGTTGGTCCCTTGTCCTTCTAGCAGGACAGGGTCATTGCCTGTGTTCTCCACCAGTTGTGATGGAAGGGTGGTCCCTAGTGGTCGGTGCTCTAGTTCACTATCCCCATTGTGGCTCCAGTCTGTGGTTTGGCAGTAATACCTAGTGGTTCCAGTCTGTGGGAGGGCCGTAGGGGAACCTGGGCGCTCCCACTCCTCTGGGTTCCAACCCAGGGCCCTGGGCTGGCAGGTCAGGTGTGTCACCTGGGCAATGGTGTCATTGAGCCTGCTCCCTGGGTAAATTCCTACCATACCACACCTCTTGCCTCTCCAGAAGCCCAATGGGGGTCTGGCTGTTCTTCCCCTGCACTCATGGGCTGGCACTCTGCTGTCTCTCTGGTGGTGGCCTGCAGCTCTGTCGTGGGGTCTGCTTTAGGTGGTGTGGGACTCCTGCTGCATCCTTGCAGGAGCCACCAGTGCAGGTCTGCTCCCTTGCCCTGGCTGCCTATACGGAGCTGTGCTGTGTCCCTTTAAGTTCCCCCTCCAGCGCAAGCATGCCCAGCAGACACGGCTAGGTGGAGCCTCCTGAGCCCAGAGCTGCTCTGTAACCCGCTGTTGCCCAGTGTGGGGTTTGTACACTCCATCACACCTCCCCATTAGTTTAAGGCCATATATGAGCAGTTTCTTCTAAACTAACCAAGAGTAACTCTAAAGCAAATTTCCAAACAGAAATCTACCTGGAGTTGAGGAGATTATGCCATGGGGAGAAGCAACTCCATGTGCTCACCCATGCTACAAAGCCCTGTTGTCACAAGGCCACGATTTCCCCGGGCTGGTGTCTGGGGAAGAATAAGTGGAGCTGATGCTCTCTCTCCTTCATGGATTTGGCCCCATTTCTGTCATAATGTGCTATTCTGAAGACAGTGCCGTTAGTTAGTGAAAACTCTGCTTCCCAAATGAAAGTGTTAACAAGCAATGACAGAACAGAAGTGTGCCTAATTAAAAATGTATACCAAGGCATAAAAACAGTACACGGGTAAACAAATGGCAGAGAGAGCAGATTTGTTTGCAAGAAATGTGGAGGCAATCACAACATAATGTAATATGGGTGTCACACACAGGAGTGCTGGCAAAAATCTGATCTTTATGTCTTGGCCCCAGTCACATAATATGGATCAGGATTACAAAGGGTTCCCTCCATGACATGACAGAGTTCAGTATCTGCTCACCCCAAATGTAAAAAAATAACATTGACCGAAAAACATCACCATGCAGAAACACAGCCAGTTATTACACAAGTCAGGTGGCTAGGGCCAGAAAATAAAGATGTGTCACTTGTTCATTCCTGTGTGTCATACTTTTATTGCAGATGGGACAGAGAGATGGAATGAAGGGCAAAAACATACAGTGTTATTGGGGTTTTTTCTAAAAAAGAAAAAAGCCTATGTAAAAGCTGGGAAAAAAAATACTTTTCAGGAGTATGAGAGGGGCTTAACATTTTTCAGGCATTCCTGGAACAGGATTCAGCATAGTTAACATTGTATTTGTTGTTCACTGCTTTTAATCTGAAACTGGACAACAAAATCAGAAAAATACTCATTCTTCTCATGCATGCAGCGTTCTGGTTTTTATTACCATATCACACCGTGCACCCACACTGCATTTCTCGTGCACCCCAAAGCACCCACTGGCCTGAATGAGAGTTTCTGGCTCTGTGTTTCTGACTTAGAGCTCCCAGTATTCCAGACCAAATCAAAAAAAGAAAAGGAGGACTTGTGGCACTTTAGAGACTAACAAATTTATTTGAGCATAAGCTTTCGTGAGCATCCGATGAAGTGAGCTGTAGCTCACGAAAGCTTATGCTCAAATAAATTGGTTAGTCTCTAAGGTGCCACAAGTACTCCTTTTCTTTTTGCGAATACAGACTAACACGGCTGCTAGTCCAAATCAGTTAGCTTTGTGTAAAATGGCTGTAAACAAGATCAGGATCAGACACAACATATTTTCATGGTATTGCATGTTTTGCCCCCAGTTGTGCCTTTTGAACATGTATTGCTCAAGGCAGGGCCTGCTTTAAACAACTCATTGTACGGGATGGTGCAGCATACACACACACACACACACACACTGTGTTCCGTGCGAGTACAACCTAGCTAACGTCTTCAAATGAATACATCCAAATTCTGTACATGCCTACATATTCAACATGACTAGCAATTTTGAGTGCCTCTATTTTTGGCTATCCAAGGTAAGACACCTTTAAGGGGCTTGATTTCAAGAAAATCCTGTTCCAGTTCACCCTTTTCAGAACTGAATTATTTGGTTTTCTGTTTTGAAACAACTTTTTGTTTAATATTTTAAAAAATGTATATATAAAATAAAGAAGTTGAAATCTGTTTTGATTTCACAGAAACAAAAACAAAACAAAACAAAAAAAATATGGAATTTTGTTTAGCTGGAAATGAAAAAAATAACCATTCTATTTCAAAAGAGAAAACAGAAAACATTTCAAAATTATGGAGTATCTCATGAAATGGACAATCGAGTTCCCACTGAGCTCTATTCTTAAATTACATAGATTAAAAACTGAAATTTAAATCACCAGTAAATTGTGAAAATTTAGGCCAGTTTTATATACTGAAGTATTTTGGGCATTTTTGAGGACAAAAACTGATCATGTTTAAAATGGATGGGACATCAATGGCAGACCAAGAGGGGGGTGTCTGATATGGGAGTTAGAAGTTTGGGCACTTTTTAAATTGTAGTAGTGATAAAAATGATACACTGGTAGAGCTACCTAAAAGCAGTGGTGTGGTGGTAAAAAAAGAAGTGGGTAAAATAATCTAAACTAAACTTCGTATTCCCCAAATGAAAAATGGGCAAATTGTTTAATCTTGACTAAACTAATGCCTAAAAGGTAGAGTGTAAGAAGGCACCATAAGTTTCCACACATAGCTCTTGAACTACGGGAAAAGCCATTTTTAAGACCAAAAAAACAAACAAACAAACCCCACTCTTAAAATCTGAGACAACTGAAACCTGATCCCCAAAGACTGCATTCAGTCAATGCTTTCAGTAAAAGCAGGTCAACTGTTTCAACTGAATTGCACTGATGGGGATTTAATTTTTTAAAACCGATAATTAATGTCTTCACTTTTTATTTCATCATAGCAAGAACAATACACAGTATGCCCAGAAGAGACTCTGCAGCAAACAGTAACACAAAAGACTAAAAAGGTTAATAACTTCAGCATGGGCTATCATTTCGTCAATAAGAGAACTATTCAGTGACCCTGTATTGGCATGAACTCAGCATAATCGATTAACTCTGTCACGTAAACAGATCTGTCCCTTTGGCTGCTGTGTAACTTGATAATTCTTCCTGTTCTTACCGACGTGGTGAATAGAGAAATAATATACCCTGGATATACCAGCTCTGACTGAAGAAACAGCTATTTAAAGACAGTGCTTCACTGGAAATAGCTCTCATTCTTTATCACAGTTTTTTATTTTGTAACACAAAAGACATGGAAAGCTGCAACTCGGCACAGTACCTCAGACCACTGACAACAAAAGCAAAAAATTCTGATCTTTGCAAAAGCATCTTTGATGCAAAGCAGCTGATAGCCAAAGTAAAATAACGTTGTCTCTTATGTCACCTGATATCATTGCAAATGAATAATTACATTCATGATAAATCATTGTTTATGTTGTTCTTTTTTGACATTTCTTATTTTTTAAAAAAATAATGTAATTACTGTAACAATAATGTGAATGTAATTACTGTCATGCACATTAGTGTGCTCACAGACACAATCTATGCTAGGTCATGAGATGGTGGTTTTAGATTGGCCTTGTGTAGTTTAAGTTACAGAAGAAAAAAAAGGAGCAAGGGGGTGAGAGAGAAAGCATTATTCTGCATAATTAGCACTCTTAATTAAAACACGGCCTAAGATATCAGCTGTAAGACTGGCTCAACAAACCCCCTAGGGCTAGCTCATAGATTCTACTGCATTCTGATTAGAACTGTATGAATCCAGAAACAGCCACCTGAATTCACTCTGTCAGGCAAGATGTGCTCAAAGCTGGTGCCACATTATTATATTTGGCTCAGTCAGCCCATTTTTTATTATAAGACATGTGTTCTGAAGTTTTAGCACACTACAAAGCACACTAGCCAGCTTGGTGAACAATTTACATTGAGCACCTCATCTCATTGACTCATAAATAAAATCACCCAGAGATGGACCAAAACCAGAAATATTTTTCCAAATCCCTCAAACTCAAGGAGTTTGGATAAATTAGTACCCAAAGCAAAGTTGCTATTGGTGTTGGTTTGGCCAGACAAAAACCTGACTGAGACTGCTGTGCCAGACAAAATCACCTCAGGTTTACCCATTTGTATTTCAAAGAAGGAAAAACCAAAATCAGAATATTTAGGTAAACCTCAGATTTTTTCAGTGTTCAAATAAAATGAGACCTGGATCTAAACCCTTCCTTGACTTTACAAAACTAAAAACACTCCCATTTTTGCTTATCCTAAGTAATCCCTTACATTAATATAATGCACTGAATGATGCATGGGAATCACTTCACCCCCACTGAAATGCAGCCACTTCTGTGGAATGCATCAGGGGCTAACAGTGGACAGCAACAGAGCCCAACATTTTAGAAAGTGAAGAATTTCCGTCTTATTAAACCAGAGATTGAATTGTAGCCAGTTAGAACATAATTATATAAACTGGAATTTAGCCAGAACACTAGGGCTAACAACCCTGATTAAAAGGCCCGTGCTTCCTTGATGGGCATGTACAATACATCTAACAGCAATGAATTAGTTAAAAGGTACAGTTGGAGACACAAGGAAAAGGCAGACAATTAGCTTGCTTTTGTCAAGGCTTTTTTGTAGCTTACTTAGGTTCTTTAGGATTTATATTGCGTTTAATAAAGTTAATGACTGCAAAGAGGGACTCAAAGAGGGTTTGTTCATTTAATAATGCACAGTTAAACAGACTTTGTGTTCTCTACATTAGATTATCGAAATTTGTGACAGAAGGAGGAGGATCCCTAGAGTCAGGTCTCTAGGGGCCAGACTGCGAAACCCTCACTCATATTCAATAGAACCGTTCTCCATTACCTTTAATGGGACTACTGAGGGTGTAAGATTCTATTCAGAGTGATTTTTGATGACCTCTTTCCTCAATCATCTGCATCTTTATAACTTCTCTATTAAACTATTGCAAATAGCTCTAGCCTATGGTATCTGGGAAGCCTGCCCCAAGTCTCTGCCTTGTTCAGAACATATCTACCTGCATTCTGAATTGGGTGAACTAACAATAGTACCCTTATGCTTTCCTGCCCAGTTTAGTTCAGAATTGACTGCCTGGGGAAACTCAAGGTACTTGGTCACAATATTCAAAATCCTGGACTAGTCCAAGTTACCTTAAGGAATTTTGCCATCATTTCTGACTCGCCAGACATCCTGTGCTAATCTGGAATGCTGGGAACGTGGTGACACAAGGGCGATGCTTATGAGTGCTGTAGGTAGGACATTCTCAGCAGCATGTCCACATATCTGGAATTTGCTCCCTTCAGACACACAGGGAAGTGCCATCCTGGCCATATTTCAATAGTGCTGTTAGCCGCTCCTCTTTATGCCCGCCTTTCCAGCTGATTAGACTGGTAAGTCCTGCATATCTAGGAAAAAAGCTCTCTGGTGCTATGCTGGGAACACATTTTCTCATTCAGGTTAACTAGATCATCTTAGGAATTGATGCAGTGGGAGGCAGGGGGAATTAAAGAGGACCTGTCCACGGAAAACAGACCTTCCAAAAGGTTCTATTCTGTGGAAAGTTCTGAATGGATTGAAATGTTCTGCAACGTATTCTTCCATATCAAGTAGTAATGCTGTAAATTAGAGGCAAGTAGGAAATGTTGGAGTTCCTCTATCTCTAAGTAAAGGGCACACAGGAAAAGTAGAAATCATCAAGAAAAATGACTGAAGGGTAAATCAATATGAGGTGAAAAGTCAACAAGCTGCCTGGTGTTAGTCTGCCAAAAAGTATTTAATAGGTTCGTTTGATATTATTCACATATAAAAAAATGATGTAAGAGATAGGCAGACAGTAATCTAACCTTTTTAGCTTGGGGAGGTGAAATTCTTTTTTGAGAAGTATGCACTGATCTAAAGGCAATATCTATCCCTAGAGTTTTGCCATCCCTGGAGGGTTAACCAGTATTGCAGATGCAATGACAGCCTTTCAATATAGATAAATTAGCTATTTTCTAGACAGCTAATTCAGTTCTCTGAGCGACATTAATTTATCAAATTTTAATGACTGTTTAAATTATACTAATTCAAATTAGAGATGGCAGTCATGCAAAATGTGTTATTCAATTATCTTTTCTGAGTTCAAGAATGCAGTATTTGTACTATTGGCACAGTACCTGAACTTCATCCCTCTGACTATATGGGTTGTTTCTACAGTGCTATTTCTTTCACAGGAACGGGGTGAACAAGACAGCCTACTCTTAGCTACCAGCATGAGGTAAAGGAAAATTCCAGTTAATTTACATATTTAAGAGAAAAAAAATTCTAAGGAACAATGTTCATCTCCTCCATATTCAGATTGTTTCTCTATGTATTCTACCTGTTTCATTTCGCTCCTCAGACTTCACGATATTTTGGTGCAGTCCTTGTCTCTGTGATGGTGAATTTTGATCTATGCTTTTCAATCAGGTGTTTAAAATCTCAAATTGTTACAGATAGTTAGTTTCTCTGTTTTGTTAAAATACAATGCTAATTACATTGCACAAATATTCCCCAAAATGTTAACAACAACAACAACAACAGGAGAATAGCCAAACAGGAATATAATTAATTGGACTGGGGCAGGATTCTCAGACAGAAAGACAAGTGAAATGGAAGATAAAAAGAAGAAAAGTGTGGACACTGACCATAAACTGCCAGGAGGAATAATAGTTGATGCATATATATACTCAGTTGATGATCTATGTAACTAAGTTAAGGCCAACATGTTCAAACTTGGTTGATTCAAGGTAGGAACTTACATCCATACTTACGTACCTAAATTTAAGTGGCTAAGTAAACGGGGCTATAGATATTCAGTACATATGATGACCAGGCCATTTTTAGGTGTTTAAATATGGGTTCAGCACTGCTGTTTGAAAAATGTTGGCCGAAATTTGCTACCTGTCAGGCCAAAATGTGTCCTCCATGTGCTTTCACAACTTTGCACACACTACAGGTTTCACAAATCTAAAAACAATTATGAGCAAAATCAGTTGGAAGACTTTAATCAGAAAAATGTGAATGATATTTGGGAATAATTCGAGAACACCTTCCTAGATACCAAAAAGCCATAACCCTACAACTGAGGAAGAAAGTTGTACTGGTTTAAAAAGTGATCTTGTTTAGACGGGAAGTGAAGGCACCGCTAAAAAATAAAAATAATAATATATAACAAATGGAATAAAGGGAAAGTTGAAAGCAATGCATATAAATCAGATGTTAGGAATTGTAGAAAAGTGATAAGGGAAGCAAAAGGACACAAGGGGACATCTATGGACAGCAGACTTAAGGACAATAAGGAGTTTTTAAAAAAATATGTGAGGGAAAAAGCAGATGATATTGTCTCATCATATGGTGATGATAACACTCTTTCATTCCACTTGTATCTCTGAAGGCTGTTAAACAGAAACTACTAAAGTTGGATATTTTAAAATCAGCAGGTCCAGATAACTTGCATCCAAAAGCTCTAAAAGTGCTGGCTGACGGGGCCTACTGGACCATTAATGTTGATTTTCAATAAGTCTTCGAGCACTGTAGACATTCCCGAAGACTGGAAGAAAGCAAATGTTGTGTCAATTGTTAAAAAGGGGTATACAGGATGACCTGGGTAATTATACGCATGCCAGCATCAATCCTGGGCAAGATAATAGAGCTGCTGATATAGAAGTTGATTAATACAAAATTAAAGGAGGGCAATGTAATTAATGTAAATCACTTTACGGAAAAATAGATCCTGCCAAACTAACCTAACTTTTTTGAGGGGATTGCAAGTTTGGTTGATAAAGGTAATACTACTGAGGTAATATACTTAGATTACTATAAGGCATTTGACTTCGTACCGGATGACATTTTGATTAAAAAACTAAATGATATAAAATTAACATGGCACACATTAAATGGATTAAAAACTAGCTAAGTGATAAATCTCAAATGTAACTGTGAACAGGGAATTGTCATCAAGCAGGTGTGTTTCCAGTGGGGTCATGCAGGATTGGTTCTTGGCCTTATGTTACTTAATACTTTTATGAGTGATCTCGAAGAAAATATAAAATCATCACTGATAAAGTTTGCATACAGGAGAGTGGAAAATAATGAAGAGGATAGGTCACTGATTCAGTGCGATCTGGATCGCTTGATAACCTGGAAGCATGCAAACATAATGTGTGTTTCAGTGTGGCTGAATGTAAATGTATACATCTAGGAACAAAGAATGGAGGCCATACTTACAGGATGAGAGACTCTATCCTAGGAAGCAGCAACTCTGAAGAAGATTTGGGGTTCATGGTAGATACATGGCTTAAGATGGGCTCTCAGTACAACACTGTGGCCAAAAGGGCTAGTGAGATCCTGGGCGCATGAACAGGGGACTCTTGAGTTGGAGCTGAAAGATTGTTTTACCTCTGTATCGGGCACTGGTGCTACCACTTCTGGAATAGTGCGTCCAGTTCTGGTACTGATAATTCAAGAAAGATGTTGATAAATTGGATTTAGAGAAGAATTACAAGAGTGATTAAAGGATTAGAAAACATGCCATATAGTGATTGACTCAAGCAGCTAAATCTACTTAGTTTAACACAGAGAAGGTTAAGGGGTGACTTGATTACAGTCCATAAGTATAGGTTTCAGAGTAACAGCCGTGTTAGTCTGTATTCGTAAAAAGAAAAGGAGTACTTGTGGCACCTTAGAGACTAACCAGTTTATTTGAGCATGAGCTTTCGTGAGCTACAGCTCACTTCATCGGATGCATAGCATATCGTGGAAACTGCAGAAGACATTATATACACACAGAGACCATGAAACAAAACTTCCTCCCACCCCACTCTCCTGCTGGTAACAGCTTATCTAAAGTGATCATCAAGTAGGGCCATTTCCAGCACAAATCCAGTACAGACTAACATGGCTGTTACTCTGAAACCTGTCATTATGCAAGGCACTGCATTTAGCCGCATGGAGTGGAAATCTATCAACTGCATGAAAAAACTTGTACAGATACAGACAGACATCATCTTCCTTTCCAAATGCAAACAGATGGACATCGTACCAAAAGGACTGAAGGTAAAAAATCCATTACAATCTACATACCACACAGACTATGCTGACACCTTGTGCCACACGCTCTCAAAGAAACTGCGGAATCACCTGATCAACATCCTCTACAGCAAACAGGGAAAGATTAAGAATGAGCTCTCAAAAATGGATACTCTCATAAAAAACCAACCTTCCACACAAACTTCCTCGTGGCTGGATTTTACTAAAACTAGACAAGCCATTTACAACGCACACTTCACTTCTCTACAAAAGAAAAAGGACACTAAACTTTCTAAACTACTACAGGCTACAAGGGGCCACAGCAATGGTTCCCTCAACCCACCCAGCAATATTGTTAACCTATCCAACTATACTCTCAGCCCAGCAGAAGCAGCTGTCCTATCTCGGGGCCTCTCCTTCTGCCCCTCCACCCCCTCGAACATGATACAGTTCTTTGGTGACCTAGAATCCTATTTTCGACGTCTCCGACTCAAGGAATATTTCCAAAATACCTCTGAACAACATAATGATCCACAGAGGCCTGCCTACCAACATTACAAAAAGAAGGATTCTAGGTGGACTCTTCCTGAAGGTCGAAACAGCAGACTGAACTTCTACATAGAGTGCTTCCGCCGACGTGCACGGGCTGAAATTGTGGAAAAGCAGCATCACTTGCCCCATAACCTCAGCCGTGCAGAACACAATGCCATCCACAGCCTCAGAAACAACTCTGACATCATAATCAAAAAGGCTGACAAAGGAGGTGCTGTTGTCATCATGAATAGGTCGGAATATGAACAAGAGGCTGCTCGGCAGCTCTCCAACACCACTTTCTACAAGCCATTACCCTCTGATCCCACTGAGAGTTACCAAAAGCATCTACAGCATTTGCTCAAGAAACTTCCTGAAAAAGCACAAGATCAAATCCGCACAGACACACCCCTGGAACCCCGACCTGGGATATTCTATCTACTACCCAAGATCCATAAACCTGGAAATCCTGGGCGCCCCATCATCTCAGGCATTGGCACCCTGACAGCAGGATTGTCCGGCTATGTAGACTCACTCCTCAGGCCCCACGCTACCAGCACTCCCAGCTACCTTCGAGACACCACTGACTTCCTGAGGAAACTACAATCCATTGGTGATCTTCCTGATAACACCATCCTGGCCACTATGGATGAAGAAGCCCTCTACACCAACATTCCACACAAAGATGGACTACAAGCCATCAAGAACACTATCCCCGATAATGTCACGGCTAACCTGGTGGCTGAACTTTGTGACTTTGTCCTTACCCATAACTATTTTACATTTGGGGACAATGTATACCTTCAGATCAGCGGCACTGCTATGGGTACCCGCATGGCCCCACAGTATGCCAACATTTTTATGGCTGATTTAGAACAACGCTTCCTCAGCTCTCGTCCCCTAACGCCCCTACTTTACTTGCGCTATATTGATGACATCTTCATCATCTGGACCCATGGAAAAGAAGCCCTTGAGGAATTCCACCATGATTTCAACAATTTCCATCCCACCATCAACCTCAGCCTGGTCCAGTCCACACAAGAGATCCACTTCCTGGACACTACAGTGCTAATAAACGATGGTCACATCAACACCACCCTATACCGGAAACCTACTGACCGCTATTCCTACCTACATGCCTCCAGCTTTCACCCTGACCACACCACACGATCCATCGTCTACAGCCAAGCTCTGCGATACAACCGCATTTGCTCCAACCCCTCAGACAGAGACAAACACCTACAAGATCTCTATCAAGCCTTCTTACAACTACAAGACCCACCTGCGGAAGTGAAGAAACAGATTGATAGAGCCAGAAGAGTTCCCAGAAGTCACCTACTACAGGACAGGCCTAACAAAGAAAATAACAGAACGCCACTAGCCGTCACCTTCAGCCCCCAACTAAAACCCCTCCAACGCATTATTAAGGATCTACAACCTATCCTGAAGGATGACCCAACACTCTCACAAATCTTGGGAGAAAGGCCAGTCCTTGCCTACAGACAGCCCCCCCAACCTGAAGCGAATACTCACCAACAACCACATACCACACAACAGAACCACTAACCCAGGAACCTATCCTTGCAACAAAGCCCGTTGCCAACTGTGCCCACATATCTATTCAGGGGACACCATCACAGGGCCTAACAACATCAGCCACACTGTCAGAGGCTCGTTCACCTGCACATCCACCAATGTGATATATGCCATCATGTGCCAGCAATGCCCCTCTGCCATGTACATTGGTCAAACTGGACAGTCTCTACGTAAAAGAATAAATGGACACAAATCAGATGTTAAGAATTATAACATTCATAAACCAGTCGGAGAACACTTCAATCTCTCTGGTCACGCAATCACAGACATGAGGGTCGCTATCTTAAAGCAAAAAAACTTCAAATCCAGACTCCAGCGAGAAACTGCTGAATTGGAATTCATTTGCAAATTGGATACTATTAATTTGGGCTTGAATAGAGACTGGGAGTGGCTAAGTCATTATGCAAGGTAGCCTATCTCCCCTTGTTTTTTTCCTACAAACCCCCCCCAAGACGTTCTGGTTAAACTTGGATTTATGCTGGAAATGGCCCACCTTGATTGCTGTGCACATTGTAAGGAGAGTGGTCAATGTGGATGAGCTATTGCCAGCAGGAGAGTGAGTTTGTGTGTGTGGTTTTTGGAGGGGGGTGTGGGGGGGGGGTGAGAAAACCTGGATTAGTGCTGGAAATGACCCACCTTGATTATCATGCGCATTATAAAGAGAGGTTTCAAAGAGGGATGGGCTATTACCAGCAGGAGAGTGAGTTTGTATGTGTGTGTGTGTGTGTGGGGAGGGGGGGGGGAGGAAGGGTGAGAAAACCTGGATTTGTGCTGGAAATGGCCCTACTTGATGATCACTTTAGATAAGCTGTTACCAGCAGGAGAGTGGGGTGGGAGGAAGTTTTGTTTCATGGTCTCTGTGTGTATATAATGTCTTCTGCAGTTTCCACGATATGCTATGCATCCGATGAAGTGAGCTGTAGCTCACGAAAGCTCATGCTCAAATAAACTGGTTAGTCTCTAAGGTGCCACAAGTACTCCTTGTCCATAAGTATCTATACGTGGAACAAATACTTAATAATGGACTCTTCAATCTAGCAATGAAAGGTATAACACAATTCAATGACTGGAGGTTAAAGATGGACAAATTCAGAGTGGAAATAAAGCATAAATTTTTAACAGTGAGATAATTAATTATTAGAATAATTTACTGAGGATCATGGTGGATTCTCCATAATGGACAATTTTTAAGTCAAGATTGGATGTTTTTCTAAAATCTTTGCTCTAGGAATTATTTTGGGGAAGTTCTATGGCCTGTGTTATACAGGAGGTCAGACTAGATTATCACAAAAGTCCCTTCTGGCCTTGGAATTTATGAATCATTTGTGCATTGTTTCCTTTCTGGTGTGGCCTACTTGGTACAGCAGTGGACTCAGGAAACCTGGGTTCTATTTCTGGCTCTGCCATTAGTCTCCTAGATGACCTTGGGCAGGTCACTTCACCTCCCTATGTCTTAGTTTCCTCATCTGTAAAAGGGGCATAATGATGACTGTCCTTTGTAAACCACTTTGAGAGCTACTGATTTTAAAAAGTGCTATATCAGAACTAGTTATATTATTGTTATTTCTTCAGATAGCCTATTTATAAGAGAAAGTCCTAGGTAGCTGTTCAGACTGTACGTATGTATAAAACAATTGCACACATTAGATTATCTCCCTCTCCTTCACCCTTTGTACGTTGCTTGTTATATTAGCCTGTAAGTTCTTTGGAGCAGTGGCCAAGTCTAGCTCTACATTTGTGTAGGGGTCTTGCATGATGGAGTCCCCGGTCCCAATCAGGATCTTTGGGTACTGCCGTCATATAAATGTCAAATAATGCTAACACACTGGAGATTCAAAGACAGGAGTGCCATGATCTGAACTGCAGGTGGGATGCATAAATTACCTGCTGTATTCTGGATAAACTGGAAGGGAGACAGATGGGAACATGTAAAGAGAGAGAGAACAGTTGAGATCTGTAGGAAGAAGCAGGAAAAGGAGATGGAAATGACACCAAGGCTGTGAACCTAGGAGACAGGCAGGTTAATGATAGATTTGACAAAGGCTTAGCAGCAGATGCACTGGATAGTAAATCTGAATGGAACCTTCATTTATACATTAGATTCTACTATAAACAGATTGTCCTATGTTACAGCCAAAGCACCAACAGTTTTTCAATGAATTTTGGGCCAGATATTACGGGGATTAAACAAAGTTACGTTATCCAAATGGTATTCTACTTATTGATTTATTTAGATTTATACTAAATACATAAAGCTCAGGGGACCCTTTACAAACTCTTAAAAATATCATTCACACAGGCTCTGGCAATCACCAGCCGAGAGCACTTTTCCAGCAGCAACATGAATATAACAAACATTTAAGAAGCCCCACCAAAACAACCAGTACAGGACTGCCCCGCCTCAACCTTCTCCTAACTCCCTGCAGACCAGAGAGAAAAAATGGCCCCATAGCATGCCTTGAATGTTAACAAACATGGATTCATACAAATCAGGGAATTCTAGTTACATAAAAGTGCATTTGGGTGACTTGCAGCCAAGAGCAAAGGAAACAAAATATTCATTTCTGAAGGATAGCAAAATGCACTAAGGATACAGAATTGATGCTGAAGGAATTTTGCTCAGTTCAAAGAAAGTTGCAGCCACAGAGACCTCGCAAATACCAATATTTCTGGACTGTGAGCTTTCCTGGCATTAGGAAAGTGCTATGGAGGAATATAATTTTAAAGTAATAGACCACATTCATTCCTAGCACAGGGATAAATGAGGTTTATCACCCTTTACCCCTCACCCTAGTTTCATGATTCAGCATTTCTAAGGTAAATATTTTTACAATAATAAAAGTGATATAACCCTAAATCTGTGCAGATAGAAATAAATGTATATCTAGAACTGAGATCCATACCAAACAATGTATTTTTGGGAATGAAAATTTGTATTTCTCTCCAGAAAGGGTATTTCTGCTATTTGGGGAAAGAACAAAAAAACGGAGGTGGATTAACTACACCGACAGGAGAACCTCTCCCATTGGCATAGCCATGTCTTCACTACAGTGCTGCCACTGCAGCTTTTCAAGTGTAGACCTGCTCTATGGGTGAAAGACGGGTGTGTCAGAATTTATGTCTCTCCGCTGTGCCGGTTGACTTGAATACCTTTGATCTGCACAGAGTTATGATCTCAACTCTGTTTCATTCCTACTGCATATCAATAAAGAGCTAGGGCCAAATGATGAGTGCTTTTGAAAATCCCACCCAAAATTAATGGAAGTAAAAATGTTAGAAATACAGCACAGGAAAACCAACTCAAATACAAAAATAGCCAAAGTAACAAGGGCAGGCCAAGAGTATACAGTTAATTCTAAACAAGGAGGACAAAGATATAAACAATGGCTATCAAA